>NC_081249.1:144087865-146487865 GCF_030490865.1 Poecile atricapillus | reverse complement strand
TTGCCAGCAGTCTCAAACTAGTTACATCATCACAGGGGTATGGTTATCCATTTCTGTGCAGATATCTTGGTTTATGAAGACAGGCATCCAGTGAGACCTTTATTGTCACTTAAATCCATTATTACCATTAAATTGTGGAAGTAGAGATTTACTGAGATTGCTGAACTGTAGATTTGTTTCTTCAGTTAGGAATACTGTGAAGGACTTTTCTAGAAATACGGAGTTTCACATTCTGGACACATTCTGTACATTAACCAATTCCTTAAACATTGTGTTCTGTCTTTATTCTGAAACTCATAGTGTAATGTCAGATGGTACAGTATGGATCAAGGACTATGTATGTTTGTAACAAGGCCTGCTTCAGCTCACCTAAGAGATACTGTGAAAGTTTTCTCCCTAGTTTAGAAACACATTTTCAGGGAAATAAGCAACTTCACAAATGGCTATGCAACAGGAATTTGTTGGGTAAGTTGACCCTTGTATGTATTTTGCTCTTACAAGAGGACATTCCTTTAAAGGTTCTAAAGCAGATTAACTTCAGGTTAACTTCCTCCTATTTGGAAGGCATTCTTTTAATCTTTAGGATATAGTAAAGTTTGCTCAACTGGTTTGGAAGCTGAGTGTGCCTGTAATGTGAGGAGATGACTGTAGGCCAGAAATAGAGAAGATGGGAATGGAGGGTTCAGTGTCCCCATTCCTGGCAATGGCCAGCTGCCAAGTGGGCTGAAGCTGTAATGTTACACTGCAGCTCTGTGGCCTCAGGGATGTCAATGTCTGTTTTGTCCTCACACAGGTTGGATAGATCAATGGGGAGGCCTTTAGACAGCTTCAGAGTAGAGATGCTGTTTTGCAGTGCAGGAACATATAGAAGTCTAGGAGAAGCCAGCTGTTTTTTTCTCCTGCTGTAAAATAATGCTCAGAAATCCTGTGGTGCAGCATATTTTGGGGGGACTACTCAGATGAAGTATTGAATTCCATGGACTTGAGGCAATTAAAAGTGAGAGCTGTGTCTGCTACCGTCATTACTTCCTTTTGCATGCATGTGTGGTGATGTACGTATCTGCTGTTTCCCAGGTTTCGATGTGCTCAGGAGACATCCTCCTGCTAGGACCTGTCTGTGGTCTCTTGAAAATAAGTGTTTATCTGAAAAAACAGCAGTTCCTTTGTGACAGCAAGGGCCTGCTGAGGACATGCAGCATGCACTGGAGAAGATTTTTTTTTCCCTTTTCACCTTTCCAGGTTATAGCTTTCTTCTTTCTGAAAGCCGGAAAAGCCACGCTGAGACAAAGGGAGAGGGATATAAGAAGGGCCAAAGTTTGGAAAGAGGGATTTGGGTTAGACACAGACCAGGCTGCCTCAGCTGGCATTACAGGGATTGGGGTGGGAAAACTGGGAGTCTGTTGACCTTGTAAATTGGGAGGGATCATGGGGCTGGAGGTCACAAGTCAGTAACAGCTCTTCATCCACTGTGACAGGGAATGCAGGTCTGAATGTGAAGGTATTGGGAACTGCAGTGGCAATGGATTGATTCTTGGTTGGATTGAAACATCTGTGGTTTTGTACTGTTTTTGTCCTTACCTTTCAATAATGACTTTTACCCAATTGTGTTTTTACACATGTGCTAATCTTTGGAAAGAATTGTGTGAATGAATTTTTTATTCAATGAATAGTGGATGTTCTTGCTACTAAGTTTCATGTAGAAAAAGAGTGAAGATCTGTTTGTCTTGTACTAAAAACAGGGTTTGGATTGCTAATAGGAAGGATTTTCCACCTACTATAATGTAACTGTATAAAAAAAAGAAACTGAAGAGTTTTTGGAGCACCTATAGTTAAAAAATACATCTAGGTGGCCTCTCTAAAAATCAAGATAATTTGCAGACTACTCGAAACACGACAAAAATGGATTATCTGTACTAACAATCCTTTGAGAGGGAATTGTCCTGTGGTTATGAAAGTAGGTGTAAGAAATTCATACTCATATCAGTAGTACCATAAAAAGGCCAGTTCTAACCTTTATTGCTTTCTATATGATTGAAATTCTAAAATTCTCATCAGGCTTTTATTGGTATGTAGAATGAATGACAAATACAGATTGCATAAACCTTCAGTGGTGAAACCTACAAAAAATAGAAGTGCCCAACACAAATCATTTGACCTTTTGTCCCATCTAAAGAAAAACAAGCCATCCATGCCATGAGGGACAAAAAAGTTGAAGCCCTAATTATTGGCTTAATTGCTTATATTTTTATAAAGAGACTTCACAGTATTTCAAGTGATCTGATTTTCAGATGTACAACTACAGGGAATAATTTATGTGAAGGAATTTGAAACAGGAGATGATTTTACAAAAGGTTTGTTTAAAATGTATTCAATGAAAACTGAGAGCTTCTTTTTTCTTCCACCTCCATTATGTAAACCTCTGTACTTGTGCCAATGCTATTTTTTTTCCCAGTTTTAATTCTTACCATCAGTTTCATCTAATCATCCAGATACAGTTCATTTTTTTTTAAAAAAAGATGTAGGAATTTGAAGGTATTTTTGTAATAAATAATATATAAATATCTATCTGAAACAATAGCCAGTAAAAATTGCTACTATAAGGTTTATTTTTATAAGACTTTTTTTCCCAGTCAAGCTCCTATACAGTTTTGGGGTGGATCTGCTTTGCCTGTCATTAAACTTTCAGTACTTACAGCTGTGTTTAACACTTGCAGAGGCTGAATATGGTAGGTTTATGTCAAACACTCAAAACAGGGGTCAGTAAGAACAATTGTACCTCATGTGCCTCCTTGATGCTTAGCAGCAGCATTTTAAAATGTTACAGAAAATGAAAACAATTTCATCATTGTATTATGACAGATTTGCAGGGATCCTAAGTGGGTATAACCAAGTATTCCTGTTCTGTGGATATTTTCATATATTATCACTGTAAAATAATTTCTTCTCTTATTTATGGACTACTGGCTGTCATTGTCTTTCAGGTGCCTGTCAATGTATCACCATAGCTCTTTTCATGTGTACAGACTAAAAATTACCATATCCACAGGGAAAATATTTTAATTGGAGAACTTAAATTTTTTATGAGTAAAAATGTAGCCATAAAAGGTTTTGTCCTTTAAAACTGCAAATGCAGTAAGATGTAGGCTAAATCATAGATATGGACTTAATTCACCTGAGCAATATTTATATTTAACTGTGATATAAAACATATGTAAAATTTACCCTTTGAGACTAGTGCAAATTTGAGACACAATAAGAATTTTGTGTGTGTCAGCATAACTGTGTTTTAACTGACACATTTAGTGTGTGCAAGAGGAGAACCTCCAAAAGCCTTAAAAAAACAACTGAAGGGACAGGACACAATCCTATTAACATACAGTGATCTTTATACTAAATGGAAGATTTATAAATGAAGGTGATGGTTTTTTTTTTAGTTTGAGATTGCTGTATGGATGTTTGTTTTATTTTTAAGAGTCTTAAGACTGAAAGAACATGCTGCATACTTTTTGTTTTTCTCACTTTTGCAGATGTTTATTTTCCTTGATTACATCTAGAGGGCTTCCTTGTGTCCTAGGTAACCTAAGAACTGTGGTAGACAGTGTCAGTTTGAAAACTTTATGGGGAAGATGTAGTGTGCTGTCAGAAAGGTGCTTGGGTGCTTCTGCTCCCAGAAAGAGGAGTCTCTGATGGCTGCAGGGCTTTTTATTTTCTTATACCTACACTGAACTCTTGAAATCTGCAATCACAGCATTTAAGTTTTCACAATAGCTTCCTTTTTATGAATTTCAGTAAAATTTTCTGGTTTGGATGCATTAAGTTTGTTTACTTTGTTTTAAAGCTCACTTGGAATTATTTTCATAATTTCAGATATGCGACATTATTAGGCCCATTTTTTTAATATTACCCAATACTCTAATGCAGGTATATTTAGATTAATACAGAAATCTGTAGGCAGTCATTTGGTTTGAAACAAATATTTCTTCAGCTTGCATAGGTGCAGAGCTGTGTGTCCATGCTGTGAAATGTCAAATCATAAATCCACTGTAGAAAATACTTATGTATGTTTAGTGTCTTTTTTCCTACAATTTAGAAGATGAGATCAGTCTTGAAGTAAAAATGATAAATAAGTAAAATGGTAAATAAGATAAATTGAAAAGTGTCTCAACCTTATGTAAGAGTATTCACATGCAGGGATGACAGTGATTTAACTAAGTAAGTAGTGTGATTTCATATATTCAATTGCTGTCATTTGCGTGCATTGAACTCACTTTCCCCCAAGGTACTTTGAGATAGTATTTCGATCTGTTTTTTCTACGTCAATTTTTCCATGTTTAAGAGTATCTGAATATTTTTCAATTAATGAAATTAATTAATGGATTTAAGCCAAATGTTATGTTTGTGCATGTGCTCCCTATCACTCGTGCACGAAGGATGTGTATATGATGTGTAGCTTCCTACAGTGGAACGGCTTTTTATTATACTTGGGGTGCTTTTAATTTTTATTTCCTTTGTTTACATTTTTTTTTGTGCAGGGTTTTCATGTTGTTTCTTTTACAGGTTTGTTCAACGATCTTATCAGAAAATTATACTGAAAGTGAACTCTTAACTTTTACGTGAGCATGCTGATGACTTTTGCATCCACAGATTTCACTGTACAGCTGGAATAGCTGTGCTTCACTAGTTTAACATGAGAAAGGACTCATTTATTATCTTGATAATCTCTGTGTTTCTGGAGTTAAAGCATATTTGCATCTGGTGGAGTTTGTGGAAGCCAGTTTTTCTCAGTACAGAGACCATGGAAAATGCATTGTATGAAATCTTCAAGAATACTTTTTTTCAGTAAGCGTCATATACCAGATGGCTTTGAAACCTATTTAGCTATCTGTTTTTGTTAATCTTGCTTTGATGCTTCAGACCTCAAAACTTAATTTCCCCACCTGCTGATAAATATAGGGTCATAGGAATTGCCATATTGGGTCAGACCATCTGTTCTTTAATTAGGAGTAGTAACAGATGCTTGGGATGATGATGCAAAAAAAAAAATCTACGATAGGCAGTTATGACAGTAATATACTCTGGGGTATACCTCTGCAATCCTGTTAGTCTGACTTGTGTCAAAAGACTCAAAGACTTTGGTATCTATTCTAACTCTTTGTTATTCAAATATTTTTTGTTACAATGTAATTTTATCTTTTGTTCTTCCCTTTAATTCTGCTAAACTTTTGGCTTGCAGTCCCATATCCCTTAGCACTGTGTTCCCTAGGTAGAGGTATGAAGAGGCAGCCCTTTTTGTTGATGATAAACTTGTCAGCTTTTATTTAGCTGAACATAATCTCTTGTTTTTATGGTATTCTGGGGAGAAAATTCTTCTCTGCCTTTTGTGTGTTGTTTTCTATCGTGGCAGGGCAGGGGAAATCTTAGTCTTCTTTATTTTCCCCTTCATATTGATATTTCCATGCTGCTTGTTATTCTTGGGATGTCTCTCTGTAAGGTTTTTAACTAAACAGTAGTAACTGGATGATTCCAATTTCTCACTTTGTTTCGACTGAGAAAACACTGTTAGTTCCTGGGAGAGAGGTCTTTCTTGCTTTTGAAAATGTATAATTCTTAGGAAATACCTTCAGAATTTTAGCTTTAAATCAAGTTGTAATGGTGAAGATGGATTTGGAAGGGAAATGTTGGCTAAACCTGAAACATTACTGCAAGCAATTACGTGGCTGGGGCAGAGCCCTTTTTTTGGGGCTCAGAGGATGTCTATGCTTCCCTGGGTAGTCCTATATCTGAAATGAGAATCAGCACTATCCCTTTTTCTTACAGCAGCTAGTGTAGTACTTAAAAGATTCTCAAGCTGGGGTGGTCAAATGTTGGGTTTTGGTAGTAGCAGCAGCTGCCTTATTATTTTAACAGCAATTCCCAAGCCATGGGTTGGGGCAGCTACAGCTGGGCATGGAACACAATAGAAACCTGTTGGGTTTTTTGGTATCTTGTGCTGATCAAGAACAAGCACTTGGTATAGAAACCAGCTGATGTAGATCAAGATTAAAAATACCTTTGCTAAAGGGGCTTTAATTCACTTCATTCTTACCAGTTTTGCAGGGGGAGGATTACTTCTTAGTGGAGTACTGCTTGGGTATTGCCAATCTCTTTAAATTGCTTACAATGTTCTGCATACATGCTTAGAAAACTCATGAAACTTCAAGGTGAGTTCAAGTTAGTAGTGAGGAAGTAGATAGGATTTGGGTGAGTGGCTGAGAAGACAAGAAGGGAATTTAATGGTGGGGAGAGAGACAGCTTCTTGTGAGACAGATTAGTGAGGAGAAGTGAAGTGTGGAACCCTATCCTAACTAGCAAGGGAATGCAGTTGTTGTTCTAACCTGCTTCTAAGCATTAGAGCCAGCCGTCCTTGTTGTGCTATGTTCAGGTTTCCAAGGAGATGTGAGATATTTTTATGAAACTGAGAAATTGAGAAATCATGGGAAGAGGAATTTTAAATGCATGTCAAACTTGAAAATACAGTGGCAGGAAGAACCTGTGTAATGTGCAGTATTTTAAAGATAAAATCGAAGTGCTATATGACTGAAATTGTCTTTTTCACCAATGGTGATGACTTTAGTGTTCAACTGAGAGCTATTTTAGGATGATAAACAACATTCCTTTCATTTTTAACTGCTTGGAGGGGAGACTAAGTGTCTTGCAATAGAAGCTGTTTATTCCAAAGTCTGCAAGAATTCTTTACTCAGAATCAGAAACCCTGAAATGTCACTGAGAATTTGTTTGTTTAAACAGTCTGCATATCTAATTCTTGAGCTAGCTATTTGAGTTGAGAGTGTTCAATTAATAGATTTTGCATGTTGAGCAACTCGGGAACGTTCTGTGCCTAGAATGCTGAGAGTGGTATAGGATTGTATGAAATGCTCAAGTTAACTTTTTGAGGAAATGAGGGCTCTTCAGCTGACAACAATGTGTGTGTTGTATATGATTGTTTTGCTTGTAAAAGGTACTCAGATCTAGATTTAGGCTTAAGAGTTCTTGGTAGTTGCAGGGAGTCCCCTGAAGCTGCCAGATGAATGGGCTAATTTTTCTAATTATGAAGAGATAGCTCTGTTTTGTGAAAGACCTCATGATTTAATAATCAAGAGATGGACTTCTGTATTGGTGTGGCATCAGTGTTTGTTACAGAATGTTTTAGTGCAGCATTGTTAAAATTAGATAAATGGGATTGCGGCAGACTTACAAACCAAAGGAGAGACCAGTTATCATTTGTGCTTATTGCAAGTTGCCTACTTGCTGCTGTATGGACTGTTTGAACTTACTCTAGTCATACACTGTTGTAGATTTATTGTGGTTCTGTCTGATTTTCTCTTTCTTCTGTTTATTTCAATACTCTTGTGGTTTCACTTTTATACCCGTGCTGTCACTAAATGTGCTGATGTCTGTTGTTGTGGTTACAGCACTATTTGTGCACCTTTGGTATGGCTGGCAGGTTGAATGGGGCAGGTAGGGCATGTAACAGGAATTCGTGAAACTAAAAATACTACCATGTGGATGAAAATGTGAGGTGGAAGCCTTGAGGGGGGACTGTTGTTCAGAGTAGGTAATGTTGGGGGAGGAATAGATAGAATGATATAATAGATATAATGATATAATAGATATAATGGACGTAGGTAAAAAACATTGCCTCCAACTTCAGGATAACTTATGTTGTGAATTAATCCACAAGGAGCTCTACTGGAAATCAGTCTTCCTCAGAACCACTCGTTTAGGGAAGCCAGCAACCCATAGCATTGTTGGATGCCCAGCTGTGATAGTTATTATTTTTTCCATAGGTCACTGAGAATTTTCTTTACAAGCAGGAAATAATGGGACTTTTAAAGATATATGGAACACCTGATTTAGTTAAAAAAAGAAAACAAAGTATGGATTTTTTAGAATTTCACTAGAAAAAGCACCGCCCTACACCCCCCCCCAAATGTAAAGCAATGTCTTTGAACTTCTTGTTGGAGGAGTCCTTCCTTTTTATTTAAAATGTCTTTTCTAAAATGCTTTTAGTTGTCACATCTCTTTATGATGGTTTCCTGCTGATTTTTCCTTTAAAGACACTAGGTTTTGAATATTCCAGGGAGGAGTCACCTACATTTACTTAATAACATGTCAAACCTTAATTTCATCCTGTCACTGATGACGATATTTGAACATTGATGTGAACAAACAAGTGAGCTGAAAACTTTGTGGTAATGAAAGTATTTGTAATAAATTTGAAAATACTGTTGCTATTGAGAAATCACAGAACACAATGAATTGCAGAAGTTTTGAAGAGCACAAAACTTAAGAGATTTTTATTGATGCAGAAAACCAGATGTCTTTACAAGCTACCACCAGTTGTGGTTTTCATTTAAGCATGCTGATTTCTTAAAGTATCAGGCCTCTGAACTGCTCTGGTGATTTGATTTCTGTCTTTGCTTGAATAACATTCTTGAGATCAAGATAATAGAAAAAGCTGGAGTAACTTCAAAAAGGGACTGAAAATGCAAAAGCTTTGAGTTACAGTAACAAACATTACTGAAGGTTACATTGCCTGATATATAGGAGCAATTAAGTTTCTCATGAATGTAAGGGCTTCAGACTTAGAGGTTGGGTTTAGATGTATTTGGATTCTGTCCTGTGAGGGTAGTGAGGCACTGGAACAGGTTGCCCAGAGATGTTGTGGGTATTCCATTCTGGGAAGTGTTCAAGGCTGGGTTGGATGTGGTTTTGAGCAAACTGGTCTTGTGGAAGGTGTCTGTACCCATGACAGTGGTGTTGGACTAGGCCATCTTTAAGGTCCCTTCCAGCCCAGTCCATTCAATGACATTGGCTTTACATGTGTGGAAAAGGTGAAAGTGTGAGGGCTAAATTAAATGAGGGTCAACTAATGAGAAGAAAATAGGGTTTTCTTCTGTTGGCCTCTGAATGCAGAGAAATCTTCAGTGAGCACTTCAAGTTATGAGACAAACTTTCTCAACTTCGCTGCAGAGAGCTAAGTGAAGATTTTTTTTTTTCTAATTTTTTTTTTTTTAATATTTTTTTTGCAATGAAACCTCAAAACTGAAGAGGAATTTCAAAATGAAAATGAAATGATCATCTGTCAGGAGAGATTCATTAGCTGCTATTCAGTACTGGAAACTGAACAAAATGCTTGTGGCCAGCTAAATCAATGTGAATGTGTTATGTTTTTATATTTTTTCCTTGAATGCATAATGAAACACATCTAAATAATTTTGATTTAGGCATGATTGCAGTTGGTTAAGGTCCACTTGTATTTAAAATTTTTCTGAAAGAAAATTAGGCTTTTCTGAGAATCAGTTTTATTTTAGGGAATGATAAACACAATCTTTTACATAGCTGAGTTCTGTCTCTTCATTTATCCCTCATAGAAAAGTTTAAGTTTCATTAAAGGCATGGTTTGCTGCTCTGAACATTTAACTTGTTAAACCTTGTGCAGTCAGCCCTTCTTACAATGGAGTTCTTCAATAATTTTATCCTTGAGGATGCTGCATAGGGAATCTAAAATTGCACACATCTTGCCTAAGGGAAGGTCTTAATTGTGGTGTGTATTTTGTTGTAAAGTCAGAAGAATTAGTGTCTATGTTAGGTTTAGTAATTAAAATAGTAGAGGTCTGGCTACAGCAAAATGCTCCGGTCGCCTCAAAGGGTGTGTGTCAAGCAAATCTGACTTTTTCTCTGATGTGAGAGAGATTTCTGCTCTGGCCTGCATGGAAGTGTGATATGGCTGAATGAAATTTGGTACTCTGAATAATCATTGCTACTTGTATAGTAACACATCAGCAGCCTCAAAATGGCCCTGTACCTTCTGAGCTGCTGTCTCCTGTCTTTGTGTGTTTACAGGCACAGGCTCACCTGCCCTCTGGTGTCAGAGCTGCATGCAGGGATTGCAGTAGCATTCCCAAGTGTTCAATCTCAGAAGTTGGGAAGGTGGTTATGCACTCCCCCATAAAACAGGGTGTAAGGGAGGTGTCTCTGTAAGTGGTATGTTTAACATGCACAGTAGCTGTGACAGTATAGGCCTAATGCTTTTCTTTTCCGTCTTCTGTAAAACTGTGTAGCTTTCATCTTCTGTTTTCATGTGAGAGGGAAGGCAGTGTGCTTTCCACCTGATTGTTTTATACTTTACATGAGGACTTCTGTTTTACATCCAGGAGCATTTCAGAGCCACACTGCAGCTGATGCACTTTTCATCTCCAGCGCTGTCATCTTCTCTGAAATACTGCCCTTGGATATAGATTCATAGAGTTGTTTTTCAGAAGAGACTGCCAGGTTAATTGGGTCCAACTCTTAACATAATACTGCCAAGTTCTTCAGTGAGCCACATCCCCAAATGCCTCATCTACACTTCTTTTAAATACCTCTGTGGATGGTGACTCTGCCACTTCCCTGGGCAACCTGTTCCAATGCTTGTCAATCCTTTTGGGGACCATGTTTTTCCTAATATCTAGTCTAAGTAACTGGTGCAACTTGAATACACTTCCTCTTGTCCTGTTGCTTGTTACTGTGGAAAAGAGACCAACCCCCACTTTGCTACAACCTCCTTTGAGGTAGTTTTAGGTATTCAAGGAAATGCAGTGGTGTGAGTCAATGCTATTAAAAATGCTGGTGAAACAACATTGTTAAGTAATAGGACACAGTCTCCTCATGATCTTGAATTTGGCCCTTGACTGCAGGGGCACAGCGTCTGCATCTACTTTTGTCCTTGAGACTTTCTATTACTGTGCAATGAAGAAACCACCTTTATGGAGCTCCATGTATAAGATTACCTGTGCTGCTTGCATTATTCAGTTTGTAAAATGAGTCGATGTCTTTGGTGCTAATTAAATATCATCCTCCCAGGAACCAATTATCCATAAGTAGGAACAGCAGAAGCATGATACAGTGTTGCATCCCAGGGAGGATGAAACATTTCCCTATCCAATGCTTCTTCCTTAGCTAACAAGTCATATTCATTTTACCAGTTGCATTTACATGTGAGAACTCCAAGCAGAAACCTCAGGGCATTGTAGTACTTAATGTATAATAAATACTATTTGCTTTTTTTAATGGCTAAATGAAAATGCATTTTAAGCTTTTATCAAGAATCTTTGTAAACATTTTATGAAACTTTAAAACTAATCTTTAATGTGTTTTTTAAGAGGTCTTCTGGCAAAAAAAAAAATTCTTAGTAATGCTGTCATTCATCTAAAGGTGAAAAATGGCTGCAGTTGAAAGTTGTTTACCAATTTCTTAATTGAGTGGTTCTAAGAAGGAAACAAGTATTCTACTAGTAGAAACCTTTGGCAGTTTGGGAATTAAGTTAGTGATGCCAAGTCCAGAAGGTGACTATATGCAGGTCAAGACTAAGGCACATTGATGGGTCTCAAAACCCATCAGTATTTGTGCACTGGTTCCAGGACTCTGTTTCCCATTAAGTTAATCAGATGCTTTTGGATTTTTACAGCTGTTTAACCTGCAGAGCTATTTTAACTGCACTGTGAGATTCAAGAGGCATGTCATATGTCGCTCTCATTAGTTCTCATCTTTACAACAAAATTAGGGAACTATTTGTTTCTTCCTTAAATTTTCAAAATAAATATTTCTGTAAAATATTGACAAAAAAGCCCTAAAAGCTATCCCTTGGCTTTTTAACATTCACAAATATATTGTTTGCTATCAGGCAAAATATTATATAAATAATAATAATAAATATAATAAATAACATAATAATATTTATAAATATAAATAATAAATATTTATATAAAATATCACTGTATTTGATACGGTGTCTCTTGTCTGAATAGACTGTGGAGAAAACATATTCCTTGATCTGCATCTATTCCTTTGTTTACCTGTAGAAAATCTGAAGATCTATATCTGTATTTCATGAAATTTAAAAAAGAAAAAGAATGAGACTGTTCCTTGTGGGGAAATGCCATTCTCATTTTCTGCTTTTAGCTCAGGGATATGCTGCTATTATGATGACTTACTGCTAGCCCCACAGGTTACAGTGGTGAAAGTGTGTTTGCAGAACTTTTTAGGGCAGCTTAAAGAAGCTGCTGGAGAGCATGGTTCATGCTTGGGGTTTTTCAGTTCCCCCTGCTGAAGACAGCACATGCCTCAGGAGTGAGAGTTTCAGCATTTGAAGCAGTAGATTCTAGCAAACAAATTGCATTACTTGAGTAAAGTGAATAATCTGTCTAATGGATGGCACGTGTTATGTCATGGTGTAAGGAAATCAATTCCAGCAGATCCGCAGCTGTTTCCCAGCTTCCAGCTGCTGCCTCCCTTATGCTTCACACCCAAATGGCTTGGAAAGTATTTTTGGTAACAGAGAAGGTGGATTTTGGTGTATTTTAGACATCGTGCACTAAAAAAAGCATTTAATGTTTTGTAGATTGTGTTGCTTTAGAAATTATATGGTCCGAGTCCATTTCTAAATTGGATAGTAACATCAAACTCCAACCAGTAGTGACAATCAAAAAGATAATTTTTTTTAATCTAATCATGCATTTCTCTGACACATAGGATAATCCTTTTATTAATAAGGTTCCTCTGTATTCAGTAAAAACCCTACAAAAGTTGTCATTGTTTTCAGAGTTTTGTATATGCAGTTTCCCTGTGGAGCTTAGAAAATGCAAAAAAATTTTCTGCAAAATACATTTTTTTTTGCTTTCATTTGAAGCAATTGAAGCTTCTTATTGACATTGAAGTTCTCTTGTGAAATAACATTTGACTTTTTTTAATATCTAGTGAGCTCTTAGTTTAATACAGAGATGTCTTTAGAAAAAAAATAGTGTCCTGATTTTCTGTTACTGTCATCCTCACTGGTGGTTGTGAGGAGCAGTGCAGTAAATACTTTAATTCCTGAAGTCATGTGCTTTAGTAGTAAATTAAATGATGGCTTTAATGACAATACTGTATAGTCAATTCTTTTGCAGGAAAATTCAGTGCAGTAGTACTGGTGTTAGAATTTGGTCTTTTCATGCAGTTATTATGCACAGTAAAATTCACAGCACAGTGGAAGAATGAAAAGTGACAGTTGCTTGTTACAATTTTAATGGCATAATAAAAATTATGATCCATGCAAGAACTTTTAATTGATCTTTTTATGCACAAGTATAATCCTGGCATACTGCCAAAATGAAGGTGCATGTGAATGAAATTACTAAGTTTTCTAGCTAATTACATGGATTTATTTCTCCAACCCTTCTCCTTGAAACAACACTTCTGTACAAGGTTGAATTTTAAAGATGCTTACCAGATTTGGGGGATTCTCTTTTTACTTAAATACTTACAGTAATTTTACAGTACTTCTCTGTATGTACTTATTAGAGAGGTTCTTAAATTGGCTTTGTGCAGTAGATTTTATATATGGTGAAATCTGCCACCTTTTTCCTTTTTTGTAATATATTATTCATTACTTTCTTTAACTCTTTGCCAATACTGTACTGTACTGAAATTGTTTTACAGTGGTTGCTGTATGGTCATGTTCAAGTCCTATGTCCTGGTGGAAATGTTCTTTTAGTTGTCTAGTGGGTAGGATATCTTCCTGCATATAGATAATTGACCTAACAGCTACAAGAATATATCTACATGGATATATCTGTGCAGAAATATAATTGTAGATATTATGTCTCTGATAGTTATAATATAAATAGCTTTTCTTCTGAAGGTTCCCAAATTGACATCTTTAATTATTAGATTTGTCACATGCCTAGTCTTTTCCCAAGAGTTGGAGTAAGTGTCAGTATCTGGTGTGTAGGAAAATGGAATGTGACAAGAATAATGTAAGGAGAATGTTTTTTTAACTGCTATTACAGTGCCATTTAACAAACAAGAATTTATAAGCATGTCTGCTCAGACTGGAAGTTATAATCAACTAAAATGAGGTTCTTTAGAAGTTTTTGATGGTCTTCATCATAGATGGTGTTGGTACCCCAGCTTTTAATGTATTATTTTAATGTCCCAGATTTTAATGTATCATCCCAGCTGATGATATGTTCTTCAGAAGACCCTTCATGATGAGCTGTCCATAAAATTTTTGCTTAAAGTATTGATGTGTTTAGCAGTTCACAAAGTTAGATGGGCAGGCTGACATTTCTCACCTTGGGCTTTCAACTGGTGGAATCTTAGTTTTCAACAGAAGAGTGTATTTGAAGTTTTGGTTGCTTCACTAAGAGTTAAATCTCTTGATTTTTATAGTTTAGAGATGCAGATGCTGAAAATAACTGTAAGGCATTTACCTCTATATCTCTTCTGCTGTACAAGTCACTTGTGGAACTTTACAGTTAGCCTGAACATGTCTCAGTTTCCTATGGCCACTCTTTTTCAGATGCATATGGATTGTCTAGTGTAGCTCATGTTGCATGGAAAAATCTTGGAAGGCAGCTACAGCCAGGGTGCAATATGTCACGTTGGCATGGAAGTAATGCTGTATCTGCTGAATAAATAGCCACCCAGCTCATTTATCATTTTCTGCTGTGTGATAGCTATGTCAATTAAAACAGAGGAAATATCCCTGGTTGAGTCTGTTGCTTTGGATGCACTTCTGCCCTGTTCTCTGTGTGTTATGATGTCAATCCTATGTGCCCTTTACCATGGCTTTCTGCACTTCTCTTTGAAACACTCTGCTTGTTTCTCTGGTTTTTGTGCTTTATCTCCTGCTGCTGCTCAGGTCTTTTGCACAGTGTAGAGTTGCAGAGCTGCCCACTTGGAACATCAGCTGTCCGAGCTGATCTGTGATGACTTTTCTTAAAAGGATTGGGTTGAGCTATGCTTGTGTCTATGCATGTTTTGAAAAAATCAGTAAACTAGTGTATGGTATACTGTGTTATATTTCAAGTGTTGGTCATACAGTTTTTGTTTCATCACATTTTTTTTATAATAACTTTTGATGTAAACTGTTGGTAATTTGGCATCAGTTAAAAGAAATATTTGTGCTGATAGATTTAAAAGCAATTTCTATTCCTGCCTTGCTGTGCTAAATGTCATTGTTTTGTTCTGAAAATACGGATTTTTTTTACATTAATAATACTGTAGTTTTGTTTGTGTAACTGCTTATTGATAGAAAGGATATTAGTTTCAGAATCCTTGTACTGTATCAGATGAAAATGTTTCCAAATCTTTGGGAATCTGCATTAGTGTGATGGAGGAGATCAGTGTGGTCTGGGGTGACAGGTCATTGCAATGCGCAAAAGGCTGTAGAGCAGAGTCACAACTTGAGTTTTCTAAACAGGGCTGTTAGTACTCTTGATGTCCTAGGAAGAGACCAATTATGAGTATTTTTATATACTTCAAATCAGCCTTTTTTTGTCCCCTCATACTTCAGTGTCCTCTGAGTTGGTGGTTTGTTAAGTTTCTGATTTTGATCTGATAGTCCAGAACATAAGAGTCTCAGAAATTTCATGGGAGCCCCTGCAGCTCCACTCTCCCTTCCAGGATGATGGGAGGTGTTTGCCCTGTCACCTTCTCTCCTCAGGACTTTGTTTTTGTATAGTAGGAGCTGTCAACTTCTCTGATACCTTAGAGGATCACAGTGTCATTGCACAATGCCAGCTGAAACATCCATTGTTTCCTTTTGAGTCTGTCTGAAGGTCTTGCATTAGAACTGCTGGATTAATGAAATGGGTTTTAATTCAGAAGGATGACGTAGAGTTTATAGGGGCTCACTGATTCTTCTTTTGTGGTTTGAAGAAATGTCCTTCACTTCAAATGAAACACAGGAGTTTTAACCTTCTTGCCATCTCCCAAGAACTTCTCTCATCTCTTTGATATGCTCTAAGCATAAAATCTACATGAAATCCTACATTTCTGCCTTGATGTAGACAAGCCAGTTATGCAACTATTGCTTTATTAATACAGCTTTAGAAAAATCTGTTGTTTAATCTCCTTAAAACTTGTGAGACATTAAGGTTCTTGGAAGCATATCTTTCTATGGTGATCGTAGGTAATAACCTTTCCAGTATTTCATGAATAGAAATTAAATGACATGCCTAAATAAGATGTGTCTGCCCCAGGAAATCTGTTTTGTCACTTAGCAGACACTTCAGTCTCCATTTCAAAGATTTGGCATGTCTTGGAGAAGACCCTCCTTATCTATTCTGCCAACAAAGTAAATCAGCCAGGCTGTTTAATATGTGAGAATTAAAATAACATACAGGGTTTTTTTCTGATCACTAGGGAAACCTCTAGAATCAATAAATATTGATGTGTTATTCTGTATTTTGCATTTTTAACAGTAGAACAAAACAATTTTTGCTGATTTGTAGTCAGCAAATTCAATGCTAGTATTTGACTAAGAAGTGTAGCTGAATTCTAATGACTTTTCCCAACTTCTGCTGCATTAGGCTATGGACAGTTCTCTTCATATTTATATGAAGATATTCTAGCAAATTGAGAAAATTCAGGGGTCACCTGAGAATTGTTGCTGAAATGTCTCTTAATCTGATACAGGAATCCTTAGCACCTGTACTAAATAATATCTTTCCTTGACAATATTATGTTTTATACAGATTATACTCAAGAATACCTTGAATTGTATACTCTGTTAATAATTTAATTATCTTTTTAGAGTTGTCTGGTTTCTTGATCACTTAATAGGTAACATTCACTGAGGATAGCACTAGAGTTGGATTATCCAACTCCAGTGGTTTCGGGGGAGTTACATGGGCCAGTTCAGAGTTTAAATGGCTTAACCTAGGGCAAACCCTAACTATTTTTGCCAGTGGTTATTTGTATTAAGAAGCAGGTGATAGTGATGGACCTGTTCATCACTTCTGATGTTTACTGCAATGTTTCCCTAAAGAGAAAACAGTTAAATGGTCAGAGTAAAGAGCTCATGTTTGAAACGTGATTAAATAAAAACTTCAATCCCTTTCCAAGTGATAGGGGAGATAGTAAGATATTTGTGTGTAATCTGGAATATGTTGTCTATAAGTAGACAGACAGGATGGTATCTTCCATGGTCCAGTGATGAGCAGAAACCATTTTGTTTCTTGGCATTTCTTGGTACACTGATTTCTGAGAGCTTTGAGAACCACCTTAGTTCTTCAAAAGGTTTGTAAGGTTATGCCTTTGGGGATAGTGGGTCATTACTTGATAATTTGAAAGAATGTTAAAGTTATTAAGCAGTGGTTTAATAGAATGAGTGACATCCTTAATTTGTGGGCTTTGCTTAATTTATCTTATGTAGTTTAATGTGTGTATAATTGCCTGGACCACCAAACTGGTATCAAGTTAAACAATAGCTTCCTAACTCCATCCCTCACTTATTTATGTTACCAAAATACTCAAAATGCTAGCTTTTAAAAGGTTATAGAAGGTACTATCTGACAGATCTAGGAGGGTATCCAGAGTGCTGCCTTGTTAATAGTTTTTGACAAAATTGAAGATAAATGTTATAAATAGGTATATATCGATGGTTCAAGATTGTATGGCTTAACAGCTGAGACAGTGTTTGTAGTCTTGTAAGCCCCAGAGGTGGAGAATGCCTGAAGCTTTCTGTTCTTTAGTTCTGGGTCCAATAACACAACATCTTGGCCAAAACATTGAAAAATTGAAAAATATTTAGGAATGTATTAGTAAACTTGCTCTTATCACCTCTGCCACACCTGAGTTACTTTTCCAAAGTATCTCCTTGAAAGATAATTATCATCATAGCAAATGTAAATTGTGAGCGTATTTGTGACTGCAAGAGTTTTGTAAAACGGCTCCTAGAATTTGTGCATTTTACCTAGGATTAGGGTTGGGTGTTGTTTTGCCACAATGTCAATGGGTTTGTTTTCACTGTGGTCTCTGAGAAGACAGGAGGAAAACTACTATGGTATTTCCTTCAGGAGCAGGAGCAAATTCTCTGGTCATATCTCATTGTCATTAAGTGCTGCTTTCAAAGGCCTGAGGAACAGACTTTTCTAGAGACAAAATGCTTCTAAAATTCTGAGAATTTTTCATGCTTATCTTCAGCTGAGATGGAGCTCTCAAGTATGTTGTTGATGTTAGTGAACTTTGATTTTTACTGTAATTTTCTGTATTATGTAAAGCAAGACTGTAGATGAGCCTTCTATTAATAGTTGTCTTTTACTGTCATGTTTCAAGGTTGTATATGTTACTAGCATTTTTCTGTCCGGGCTATACTTGCTAAAGTATCTCTAAGGGTTGCAATTATCGATGCTGTCTTATCTTATCGATGCATGTCTTATATGTTGTACTTTATCTACCGTGTGCAACGTTATGCTAATGCGTTCTGGAAGAAGTTAGCTGAAGGTGTACCTAAAGTGATGAGGCAGTGTGAATTGCCTAAGCTGCAGATATGTTGTAACCTTTCTAAAATCCTGGATGGGTTTGAAGATGGCTCATGCTGGAAATGCTTTTTTTTTCCCCCCTTCACTGATGAGTTACATTACAAATTTGTAAAGCACATTCCAGGCACTGGGGTAAGCAGTTAAAACTTAGAGAGCACAAGTGATTTACTCATCGGATATTTTCCTTTTCATTTTTAATGTGTTAATTTGAAAAAAAAGACTATGAACTGTTCTTTAAACCTAGACTAGAAGTGCTTGAAACCTCATGTAAGAATTTATCATTTGGAAGATGCTGTGAGGTATGAGACCTTTTTTCACTTCAGCAGACTTTTCCAGAAAAACTATCTTTGTAAACCTCAAAAAAAAGTTTGCATTTACACAAAAGGTCTCTCAAAAGTTCAGAAGTATATCAGCAGATACAATCTCTATATTCTCCGTTTCCTACTATTGTCCATGCTATTAACCTGATTTCTCTTTTTTGGGAAAATTGAGCAACTTTCTTTATATAGTCATGGACATGTATTTACTAATAATCCTCTAATGAAAATTTTTCTGATACTTGATATAGAGATATTGCAGTTAAACCAGAAGACATCTACTTCCAGAGAAGGTCGCACCACACCCCTCCACAAAATATTATTTATTGGCTAAAAGTCTATGCTTGTCACTTAAAACCATAAATTCTTGTCCCCACTGCTGAATTAATAAATACAGATATAGTGAAATAAATCTCCTTGATACTTTATCTCAAATTTTGAAAAACAGATTCTTGATTTGTATTTTGTTAATTAGGTTTATTGTTTTCATGGATATCAGTTAAATTGGGATATATTTACTAAAATTATTGAGAGCAGGGATACAGAAGGCAGAAAGAGAGGTCTTGGCTTGTTCCTCTTTCTTTTCTGTAGAATCCTCCAAGAGAGAATAGTTTTGTCCTCTTTTAGCTATTCTTGCATTTTGACATTTTTCCAGTTGCGGGTTCCAGAGAAACTGCACAAGGAGATTTGCCTGGGGGACAGCAAACAAATATGTTCTCCTTTAAGACAGATTTGGAAAGTGAACAGTCTCACGGAACAGTTGATTTGGGCAACCATACTCCTTATAGAAGAATCTAATTTTGCATCATCTTCCTGCTTCAGTATCTCCAATTTTAAAATATTTACCTACATTTTGGGGGGGAGTGGGAAGGGAAGGGAGAAGAAGAGAAGGATGTGATGCTTGGAGCAGTACTGCACCACATTCATTTGAATCTCCAATGGAGAAAAAAATAAGTATCTACAGAATATACAGGAGGATTTGCAGTGGGATTTCATCCCCCCCCTTTGTTCTTGCTTCTTCATAGATATTTAGTTTCCATAACAACACAAGGTAATTGTTAAATGCATGCTGGGGGCTGGGTTTGTTTTTGATTTTTGTTTTCTTTTGCTACTGATTTTTGGAAGTGTATTACATGTGGAGTTTAACCTCAGGAGCAATATGGTAATTCTGTTAATGGCTTTTGTTCTGAAATGAAAATATTTAACTGATAAACATGGTATAATATTTGGGAATGGCATCTTGGTTTTATTACCTTGAAGTTAACTTGTGGTGTAGTATTTGTTAATGAGAAAATATGGATTGAAGCTGAAAGAGGACATACAAAATATCACATCTATTGTCGGTTTTTAAAACAAGTCAAGTCTTAAGCCATTCAAGATATTACATGGGCTTACACACATGTAGAATTGTGATAAACTGCAGCTTGAATACTTACCTCAATTGCAGCTTGAATGCTTACCTGTCTGCCTTCCAGCCAGTACTGAAAAGATCTGAAATACCTACTCAAAAAACCGTGATGATGTGATCTAAATTGCTGGTGCATACTGTCTGCTTTTTTTAGTGTGTTAGGGTAGAAACTGCAAATCATTGCCTTTAAGGACAGTGAGCATATTGTTGCTGATGAGAAGCACTGGTGTTAGTAAATATGCTGAACTCTGGCACTGGCTTGTGAAGGTGAGGAGAGCACAGCTGGTTGCAGCACTTGACAGCAGTCAGAGCAATCCACCGTGTAGCTGAACGGAGCGGGACGTGACGGCGGGAGACACATCTGTTCTTCCTTGTGTGACTTTCTGGTGGGCAGTGTTGCATTGGCTTTACTTCAGACTTGCAGAAAGGACAGAGCTATTGAGAATCCAAGCCAAAAAGCTAAGTTATAAAAGAAAGCAAACCTTGTGCTTCAATTTCTGCTGTGTGCTGAAGCTGAGGAGCTGACATTTCAGCAGCAGAACGATGTCTTCATACAGATGATGAGTACAGGCTGAGTCATGTAATTTTCAGCTACAAAAATTAAAATTAATCTGCTGTACCTAAAGTTTTTCTTTGCTGCCAGCTCACTCTGAAAACTTAGTTATGCCATATTTGCCAGTGTAATTCCAACCATTTTGTCTGTCTTTTCTGTTTTTGTTTGGTTTGTTTCTTTTTTCCAAAGATAAATGCATGTAGGTTTTCCAGCAACTTGCCAACAGTTTGCATCTGAACTGCCACAAGGTCACCTTCTCTCTGCATTACTGTGCTAGGCTCAGTAATCAAGTCAATCAAGTGCTCAATCAATCAGAGCAAGTCTGATTGATTGTCAAAGACCAAATAGTAAGTTTTGTCTTTTTAGGTAGGTTACAATCACTTAGAGGTTAAACAGAAATGTGGACTTTTTTTTTTCTTTTCATTCTGGGATTTTAATTTTTAGTATTTTAATCAAATGGGCAGTAATAGAAAGTTTTAGGGTATTTGATCTTTGTCTGAAATAAGGTTTACCTTATATCATGACTTATCATGACTGTATAATCACTTTAGAAAGAGGGAAATGTTTTTCTTTGAGCTGTATTTCATGAGGTGTAATACCTGTTGATCTGCTGTTCCTGAAGTGGATTATGTAGTGTCTTTGTACCAGTATGATCAGGGTGTGTTCAGAGGAACAGTAAGGGTGTGATGTGCTGAATACCCTTGAAATTTGGGTGGTAGAGGGAAATAAGAGAAGTTAATCAATGTTTTGTGATTCAGAATCTCCAGTGTAGGAATTTGCTTGTTGTGTTTCCATCATAGTTTTTATGAACAAAAGAAATTATGGAAAAAAAAAATCTGGCGGAATTCCTAGCAATAAGGATCAGTAATATGCAGGGTTGCTCATAAATTCTTTTGGATCTGTCAGCATTTTGGTTTATTTCTTATTCCACTACTAAATTGATTTTTTTTTTTTTAAACTCAAGTTATTTATATGTCTTAAATTACTGATGGTTACATGCAGTGGTGATATATGAATTTCTTGATACTGCCTTTGTGCCTGGATGATGATTCCAGATTCTTCTTTTTGAGTATCTGCCTGCCTCCTGTATAGAGTTTTATTTTGCCCTGGACTCAATCAGGATTTTACTATTTAGCCAAAGGTGTCTATGTTTCCCACAGCACATCTTCCAAAGTCCAGATTTGTGTGCTGTACTACTTTTCTTTGTCATTTCTCTCAGGTTCTTAACCACATCTCTTTCTGGTCACTGTAGCCAGGGCTGTCACAGCCATCTCCAGCCAGGCCATCCTGGTTTGTGAAGAGCAGACCCAGCTGTGCATCAGCCTTGACTGGCCCGTGCAGTGCCTGTGTCAGAAGCTTCTTTGTGCCACTCTGCAATATTGCGGTCAAGTTTGAAATAAAAACATGTCTTCCACTTAAATACTGAGTCCTAGCTGATTAAAAGAAAACATGATATCATGTATAAAATTGAATATAAACTGGTATATTCAGTAGTCGTTTGTTTGAATGACAGTAAAATACAATAAAGGGAGTTTCTTTGCATGTATCATCCATGTTTTATGAGACAAAGGCAGATTATCTGCATCAGTACAAGCTTTAAAATCAATAAATTATTTTCACATGTGCCACATAATCATGTGGGAGGCCTTCATTGTGAGCAAGCTGGTGATATTTTTCTTCACACAAGTCTGAAAAGAAATTTCTCTGGTAACAATGGCATTTGCCAATTTGGTCTTAGTTATTTCTTTCTCTCTAGTAAAATGTAATTTGCCCTAATAAGAATTATTGTTTACAGTTTCTTTTTATAGAGAGATGTATATTAACCTTGCAGACCATTTAACTAATGGTTTTCCGATGCTCTGGTTTCCTTATTTTTATCTCTGTCCTTTCAGTGGAAAGTATTTCAAAAAGAAAATTATTAAATGTAAAAGATAGCCTTAAAATTTGATTATTTTACTGTTTCACTTTACTGCCTGATTTGCACAAGAATTGTGTGTAATTTGTGCTTTACAGTTTCAACTGCTGCTTCCTCCTGATGTCTTAATGGAAGCTGAAGAGATCAATGGAAGGTTCACTGCCAAGAAACATTAGTATCGTACTTCTGCAGTTTATTTGGTGTTTAATGACAATGTAAATACTGAAGCATAAACAAATAATGCAGAAATGGGGTTGAAACATCTACATCCTTATTTGAAAACTTCATATCCATATCATGCAATACCTTCATCTTTCAAATGAAGCACACAATGAAAGATCCCCTCTCTATATGCATTAATGTTAAATTTTAATTATCATTCTTCTGGTTATTTTTGAACTGTTTCCCATTTAATAAATATTTATATTGCAGATAGTTAAAAATTTTTGGTGCCTGTGAAGCCAAATAAAAGGCACTAGAGAAAATGTGACTTGAAGGTGATGGATATTGTTCCTAAGTAAGTATTGTTAAATCAAGATGTTGTTCATTACATCTCAAGGCTGAAGGGAAGGAACTTCTGGGCTTCAGTTCTCTTGCCTCTTAGCCATGAACCTTTCTCTTCTTATGGAGTTGGCTGTATTTGCTTCAGGTGTTCTTCTTCATGTCACCTTCTGACACTGCCAGCTGTGACTGGTGGTATCTTACTTTTTAGAGGAAGATGTGTTTGTTGCAAGTGGCCTCATCTGTGGTGTCTCCTTATCTTTCTAAAATGTAAGTTTTTCACAAAACTGAAAAACAAATGGAGTTTTGCCTATTCTTATCCTCCTAGGCAGAAAGAAATTTCCTTATTATTTCAAAAGAGGAAATCCAGACCTGCAGTTCTTGATGTCTTTTCTTAATCTAGCCCATTTGACTGGGTAAGACAGTAATCATTTCATATGCTGGCAACTTTCTTTTGAGAGCAACTATAATTAATATAAAGTGTTTCTTCAGTGTGTTGTAGATTTGAAGGATGGAATTAATTTGGCTTGCTTCCATAAAATGAGGTCAGGTTTGTTTGTGAGGCTTTTTTTGTACACAGCATCTTATTTGTTATATGGATCCTTTTTTTTTTCCTTCTGTGTTTGACAAAAGATTAAATTTTTCTCACTATAAATTCAGATTGTTTTCTCAGTATTTAACATAAGGCAAAATATAATCTGTATAATTTTTGTCGTGGAGTCAGACATTTTCTTACAGAACTAAGTAAGTATGTGGTTTTAAAAAATGCTTTCTTTTTTATATTGGCTGCTTTTGTGGTCTGTTAGTTCCTGTATTTTAAAACAGATAAGAGTAATTATTTTGGAAGACTGATATGGTCTTTGTTACTTGCATCCTACATACAAGCTATTGATTGATGGTTTTGACAACCATATTATATATCATATGCAGAAAAAATTTAAAAGGTATTTTCTGCTCTTTTTCCCATCCTTCCCTGCCATTGTGACTTGGTAAGTCTTGGTCTGCTTGCTAAAGATTCACACACTAGTGAAAATGTCACTAATTGCTGGTACAGCTGGGGGAGGGGGTTGTGTTTTGCTTTGTCATCTTAGGTTTCTTGGCAACTTAAGCTTTTAGCAGCTGCTATACACAAATTGAGGTTGGTACTGATTATTCCCCACTGCATAAGTATGAACATTATTACTGTGTACTAAGATGCAGACTCCAGAAAAGAATAAAATGAACAAAAAGTAATACTGCAGGCACCCAAATCTCTAGATGCAGGATGAAATCCTTTGAAGTCTGGACATCAGCTCACCACGAGGTTGTTGCAAATCGCCTTGCTCGCTGTAGACGCTAATCTCTGTTTTATTTTTAGCAAACCATTAGTCTCTCACAGGGGAGTGTGGGAGTAATTGTCAAAGCTACTGAGGGACTGCTATTAAACCGAATTGCTGTAGCAGGTGTTGGGTGGGATCTCCTCCATTCTTACCAATTAGCAGCTACTGGTTTCACGTTTAAAGACATGTGAAAAGCAGCCCTGTCATGCGAAGATTTCCTGGCCTACCTTGTGCACTGTTAGATTGGGTCTTTTGACAAGTCCTCCTTTTGAAGTTTCTGTTCTTTGTCAACATACAGGAATTTTCACTGTGTAAATCCTTTCCCTAGTCTGTTGGTTTATTTTTCAAGGGGATCTCTTGTAGGGGCACTGCATTTTGTCTGTTTGCTAAGGAAGTGAGGCTTTCATTACTAGATTTGCCTATCCATCAATCCCTTTTTTTAATTTCTTCTCCCTCACTCCAAAAGGGAAAAAACCAAACATCCACCAACATTTTGGATATTAACTGGCTGCTAATTTCCATCTATGAGAGGTGTAAAGTTCTTGGTATGGAGTAAATTGTGAAATTGGTGCTTTAGTGAGGGGTCCTCTTGACATTCATTGAGAAACAGCTGAGTCAAATCTAGACTTTAGCAGTGTTGGGTGGCTGCACGTGCTGCTGCCGCTTGCTTTGCCAGGTGTGTGCATCTGCAGGCTTGGTTCCAGCTCTAGTCTTTCATGTACAGAAGGGATGTACAGATACATCCACTGGGGAGAGGAGAGCACCAGGACTGTACTCATAAATGGAGCCTGTTGGTCTCAGCCATTGGTAATGTGAGTCAGGGCAGCAGGGTGGGAGGTGATGGTTTAGTTTCTGAACATCCTTTATGTTCTATTCTTACCAGTGTTTGTTTTTTCCATCTTTTTTAGCTCAGTTTGTTTCACTGGGGCCAATAGTGTTTCAGGAGTTTATTCTTTGAGTTACCTTGAAAGTTGGAGCCTACAGCTTGGTTTCATAGAAACTCCTCAGTTACCTTTGATTTATTTGTGTTGGAGTGCAATTAAAAAAAATACAAACACCAAACCCAAAACATAAAACCCACTGAATTTAAGAAAGACAAGAAAAGAGAGGAAAGGAGGGTATGAAGCAGAACACAGGTTCCTTATATGGTGTGTTCCTGATCCTACAGTTTACCCAAACTGTTCCTCCTTTTGTGAGTACTATGATCAGGACAAATTAGTCAACAGGAGACTTCTATAATTTTATTGATTCCTTTTTTCCAGGCTTCTCTGAGAAGTGTGTTACAGAGATGTAGATATTCAGGAAGCTTATGGCAGTACAAGACAAGAGCTCAAAATAATTCCCAACAGGGGATCTCCTAAGCACTAAGTTGAGAAATCTTCAGCAGAGTGATGATCCAGCTCTTTTTGGTGATGGGATCAAAGCTAATTAGGATTAATGCTGTTCTCCAGTTCATAACTGCCTTAACTTCTATAAATGAAAAGCAATTGTTAAAGCACATCAGCATTGGTTAAATAATTAAATAAAGCCAGCTCCATGACCATACAAATTGTGAAACTCTGTATGTTCTCAGTTTGCTAGGAATCACAGAAACATCATTTTGTTTGGAAAAATTTGGAAGTGTAAGTCGTGTTAGTGCATTCTATTTATTTGTTTCTCTCTGATTGTTAAAGCTATGGGGTATCAGATAAAAGCTGTTGCTGTGTTGTAACCTGCAACATTAATGGGATGGCCAGCACAAGTTCTGTGCATTACTGGGATTTCACACATGAACATGCTCAGTAGGATTTTAATGGTGAACAGGACTTGTGCTTCAGTCCCCTGAATCTCTGTAGCAAATTCTCTCTCCCTACACCAGGCCAAAGAATAACCTTTTGCACAAGGCACAGAAAATTTGTTTTAAGCTGTTCTCCAGTTTCAGCTGGGTTTTTCTGTCTTGCTTCAAGCTCTTCATTGACACAGCCGTAAGTAGTTGAAATACCACTGTCTTCTGATGACTCTCTTATCTCCTGCCACTGACATGGTAGATAGAAATAGTGATGAAAATGTAGAAAAGGAATACTAAAAATTGAACCTAAAAATGAAGGTGGCATGATGTGTAGGACGATTAATGCCCCAATTCTCATGCATTCTAGCATCTTACATAGTAGAATGAAAAAATTAATCTCATAATTTGGAAATAGTAGAGGAGGAGACTACATTTGCAGGTCATTACTCCATCTTTTAAACACTTTCTTTTCATGTTTTTTATTTTTATTTGGTAAGTGAATCAGAGTCATTCTGTTGTCTTTTGTGAAAATCTTTGATACATTCCTGCATGCATCCTTGGGAAGGAGCATGGAAGGGAAACACAGTTGCTGTGCAGGTTAATAGAGCCAGTGACTAAAGTTTCTGTCTCTACTTCACAGGAAATCCCCTAGTATTCTAGATTTATTAATGTATGCACACTTGTGCACATCAAGGATATAGAAATCACCTTTGTCCCTTGATTTTGGAAAAAGTGGAAACAACACTGAGATTTTGAGCTAATGGGAAGACAATTGGAAATAAATGTATGTAATTACATTGCATATACCTGCATGGTTTTTTCTTAAATGGAAGATGAACTTGGGGATTGTTTCACAGTAGATTTTTGTCAGTGTTTCATTAGTGACTGACAGTGCCTTACTTTTGTCTCATATGTATACATATATATATATAATACGAGACATATACATACATACATGCACACACATATATTTATATATGTATTTTAATATTTATATATATATATTTTTATATATATTTATATATAAACGTTTTATATATTTATATAAAACGATCCAGAAGAGACCCCTATCTTGAAGAGAGATCCATACTACTAAAATGTCTATTTTTATTCTGGCTAGTGACTTCATCAGAGAAGCAGTGCATGCCACACTGCATACCACAGTAATGTGTTCTCTGGCCACAACTGTAGTTTGTTGATAATGGGAGCTCCTTCAGTGATGAACTTCTTTTTCCAATTTGCTTAAAGAATTTAATACCTTTCTATTGCACATCTTCTGTGGGACAGCGTGGTGTACTGCTTGGTTTGGTTGTGTACAAAGAGGTTATGTCAAGTAATTATTTGACTTAAAAGTCATCTTTGTTAGATTAGCCAAAAAAGCCCACTTAAAATCTGATCTTCATCCTGTCTCTGCATTATTTTATAGGATTAACAAGAGGATTCATTATATTCATTTGTACTACTGATAAGGGATTTTTGATGCAGAATAGTAGAGTGAGTACTGGTTGAAAACAAAAAAGTTTTTTTAAGCCAGGTGCTTATGAGCCTAAAGTTAGATTTGTAATTCTTAACCTGTTAGTTCTTAGATAGCTGACATGATGATCTGATCTCAAAAGAAGACATCGAGTTGTTGGCAGTGTGTGACAAACGAGTTTGATTAAAAGGATCACTCCGGTCACAGCTAAGGTCTGAGTGCACCCAGAAGAAACAAAGAGAATCTTGGTATTTTTCTTACCCAAATCGAGGCTTTTAAAGCCACTTGTAGGAGCTCTGCATTATTGAGTCCCTCAGCTTGGCAGTTATAAACCTTTAACCTGACAACATGGAAGTGTTTGAAATAGACTTTAAAAGGTTCTCAAAGCATCTAAGAATGCAGAAGATTAATTTTTAACTATTCACTATATGTGAAATTACTTTAACTGCAGAATATATTAGTACAGTACTATCTGCTTACTTACGTTTTGCTTTGAATAGTGATTTGGATAATAAATTACTTATGTTGCCAGTTCATGCATGAATGTGCTGTTTGTTAGTAAAGGCTTGTTGTCTTCCCATTACCAACATGTTTAATTTTGCACAGGTATTTCAAGGTATCTGGTAATTCTGTGTATGCACCAATGGCTTCTCTCTGCTCATTTTCTCCTCTGCTGATTAACTATTGATCATTACCCACAAGAATTATGTGCTAATACAGCCTCTCTGCTGGCAGTTAGGTTGTTGATTTAAAGTCATATTTGTAAGGATCAATACCCTAGAAACACAGCACTTTTCTGCTGCCACTTCTTCTCATTATCAGTCAGCATCTGTTCAGACTGCTCACCAGATTGTTACTGCACTACATATTACCAGAAAGTCACAAACAGTACAGTAATTTGTTACCTGCAGAGTCATTTCCCAGAAATGACTAATTTTTTTGGCCTATCTTTATAGAAATTCCTGTATTATCAGTGATGATAAAGATGTGCTTTTACAGTATTTTAAGTACATATTCTAGCTGGTGTGCTGATATGTAACTCAGTTAAGAATTTATTTTTTTTTAGTAGTAGTTTAAATAGTTTTCTTTTTATGAACTTTTCATTGTTTTTCATCAGTGGATCAGGAAGAGAATTGAGAGGGTAAAAGGTAGAAAACGCATGAGTTGAGATCAAGACAGTTTAATAGGGAAAGCAGAAGCTGTTCACACAAGCAGAGCAAAGGAGGGAGTTAACTGAGTGCTTCCCATGGGCAGGCAGGTATTCAACCTTCTCCAGGACAGCAGGGCCTCATCACATGCCATGGTGGCTTGGGAAGACAAACACCAGCACTTCAAATGTTCCCCTCTTCCTCCCTCTTTCCCCCACTGTATATACTGAGCATGATGTCACATGGCCTGGAACGTGCCTTTGGTCAGCTGGTGTCACCTGCCCTTGGCTGTGTCACCTCCCAGCCTCCCATGTACTCCCAACTTCCTCGCCAGTGTGGCTGTATGAAAAGCAGAAAAGGCCTTGGCTTTGTCTAAGCCCTGCTCAGCAATAACAAAAACATTTCTATGATATTAACTCTCTGTTTAGCACAAATCCAAAACACATCCCATACCAGCCACTATGATGACAATTAACCCAGCCAAAACTATGACACTGTACTTTGAAGTAAACATTCTTTTCATAATTTTTTCCTTTTTTCAAATGCTTTAGTAATATAGGAGCGATTTATTTACTTTGGGTGTGTAATTTAGATGAAACCACGGTGCTAAGTAAGAACTGAAGAATTAAAATTCTCTTCCGTTCCTCAAAATTTTTCTTTCTTAATCTGTCCTTGGAAGGTGAATAGTTTCCACCAAGATTTTGGATGTAACCAGGATTGTTAAAACTTAATTCTCACAGTAGTAATAATTATCATATTCAGTCCATGAAGTGTAATGAACTCGAGAATTTTAGCATCATGTAAATGAGATTATTACATGTATTCAAAGGGAATTCCATGATTCCTAGATTCTCTAATATTATTATCTAATATCTAATAATAATTATCTAATATTTCAGTGATAATTTGCAGGAGCAGTGAAAAGAGATCCATTGATTTAATTTTCATCTGTATTAGCACTAATACAGCATCATCCCAATTTCTTTGCATGTGTCTTTCATGCAGCCCTACCTTCTTCTTTTTTTCTCTTTCTGCACTTTCCTGTTTTGCTCTCATTCCACATATACTCACAACTAAAATATTTTGTCTTGGTGTACTTTGAACTGATGACTTTTCTTCTTGAAGTTAAATAAGCTAGAGTTGGTGGGAGTTGATGCAGTGACTTTATATGAGTGGGAAGTTATGATACGGATTCTCAAATAACGTGCTTTGAAAAATGGCGATACTGGTCTGTTCCTGATGCCCTCTTTGCACAGTTAATTTAGAATATGTCAGAGTCAAAAGCTTCTTTGTCCCCCTCCCCCCCCTTTTTTTTTTTACCTTTTTTTTCTTTTTTTTTAATTATCAGTTATACAGTACTGTTGCATAGTAGCAGAGCACAGCTCTGTAACATCTCCCCCATGTATACAGATTTTTCAGTTTTAGGTAGATGCTGTTGATGATATACAATGTACTTTTCACCTTGAAATCAAAGCTTTCTTTTCTGTTCTAGAAATAAGCTTTTGTAGTAGTTTTATTATTGGCTGTGATAAATGAATGGATAAATAACATTAAGGAAAAGAAGGTATTAGGTTTCTTGTCTTTCCAGGCACATCCTTTTCCTTCACTGTTTATTTTCTTATTATTCAGATCCTCTGACTGCTAAAATAATCCTTGTGCTTTTCCACTCTTCTGTTTTTGATTTACATCATCTTATTATCCTCCCATGGCTTTGTCAAAAGGTTTTCTGTCTGTGAGCTGTGGGTGGAGAGTGCCACTGTAGCTAATTAATGGTAGTTTAGCGAGCGTGGTTTTGTAGACTTGATCTCTAAGCAGTAAGGGCAGACCCAGAGTCTCCTTCAGGGGACAGCTCAGAGAAGGCTTGACTTAAATGCTTGTGTTTTAAGTTTAGTAGAGGAAAGACAGGGCTTTCAAGGAAAGAGTTTTTTGTTAGAGCAGTTGCTGTGATAGGAAAAGTTCTCAAGCTAGCTTTTAAAATACCCTGGTACATGGTAGTCCTCGTGCTCTGATTGCATATACTTACAAATTGCCAAAACATGAAAATGCTTATTTTTTGTAATTTCACAGACAGCCTTGTGAATACCTAATGTCTGAGCCATTAAACTAGTATTTTGAAGTCAACCTACTTTTGAGAGTAATTTCTAGCTTCCAGAGGCTGCATTAGGCTATACTGACACTCCCCAAACATTTTCTATTATGTTACTTGCCTGTTTCTTTGTTTTTCTACAGGCTGTCCTGACCTAATGATCCCTTTTAAAGGCCATTGCAGTAAAGTAGAATGTGGATTTTGGAAGACAGATTTGCCATACAGAATAGCCAAATTTTTAGCTGAAGCTTTGGACCAATGCAAGTTCTTCAAGGGCTTTGCTCCTGCTATTCATCTGAGATGGCAATACAAGAACATCTATTCCCTTAAGCTGATTTCTTTTACTAATAAAACTTGGTAATTTCATCTTATATAAGAACATAGCCAAGAGCAGTTCTGAATCAGGCAAGTGCTGTATCTGTTTGTATGGAAGAGAAAGGTAGGAGCAAACAAATAGCTGCATATCTCATGTTTTCCTAGTATCTGGGAGTCTGACTGAGGAACTTCCCCAGCTTCATGTTGAACTACTTGTACTTGAAACCAGTCATGACATTTTTTCTTTATGAACTTACCTCGCCACTTTTTTTAGGCTAAGTTTTGGCATCCATAAGTCATAATTATGATTTATAACTAATTATGCATTTTTGTTGGTTGCTTTATAGAAAGTTTCTGTTCCTGCAGTAAGAGAACTATTTGTAATATTTCAGTGGACATGCCATGACTTTCTAGCACTCAAGTTTCCTCCCCCCCTTTCAGAACTTCAAAAACAGACTAAATGTTTAAAAATCTGTTTCACTGTAGAATTTCTTCCAGTACTTGTTGGGTTTTTTTTTCCTAATAAGAAAGAAAAGATTCACCAAAAATTTATTCCCTCTTCTGAAGTGAACCACTCAAGATTATTAGAAATTTAATGTGTTTCATTTCAGAGACATTTTCAGCTAGAATGAGTGCTTATCCTCAGTGGAAATTCTGGCAAGTCTGTATTAACACACAGGGAACCAGAAACTGATCAAAGTACTTTACTTGGAAGGAAACAAAATATTTTCATTATAAAAGTTAGTATTTTGAAGCATTTCTATAATCTTTGGGATCCATGCTCATTAGGCAGTTTTAAAGCTGTGATCTTATTTTGAGCCATATCTCACTACAAAAATTGACTCACTGAAATTGGTAAATGTTGACTGTATGGTTGTCATGAGGTACAAAGTAGTGAAAAAAAGAAGTATTTTTAGATTTAGCCATACTGTGTTTTTAGGTGTAGCATCTTTTTTTGTGTGTGTGCAACCAGGTCCAAATAGACTTCTCTGCTCTAATCTCATTGCTGTGCTCATGGTAGGCTTGAAGAATAGAGTTGATTTCCTGAGGATTTCAATGCAAATTGAGCTGATGGGGTTATTTTTTTGTAATTTTTTTTTCCTTTCCCCACAACCCTTCTCCAAACATATATATGCACATAAAACAGGTTAATCATATTGGCATCTTTCTGTAAAATCCTAGAGACTTAAAGTCATGTAATTACTGAAGTGGATTTCTTTAGTGGGAGGATAAAGTTTTGCTTTATGATGAAAACTGAGTAGTGCTAGCATTAGACTGTTCACTGAATCAGCTGCTGAAATTGTCATAAACAACCATTTTTCTGAAAGCTTTTCGCTAGAAAAAACTCCCATGTTGCAGTATAGAAAGATGAGTTCTTTTAACAGTGATGGGATCACTGAGCAGAATTTCTCAATGGCAGGAGGTACAAAATCATCTTCTCTTCACAGGGTGAAATCAAGACCAAATTTATCTTGAAATTTAACAAGCAGATTGGGAAGCACAGGTATGATCCCTTTCTGGTCAGAAATCCTACAGAGAAATTATAGACTATGCTTCACAATTGCTGGTATTTTCAGCAGTTTTCACATTGTGATCTGGCTAACAGAAAATATACTGATAAAATCCCCATTTTGGAGTAATAGAACAGTAGACATAAAACCAAAAAAGAAACTGTGCATGCTTAAGAAAATGCTGTCCTGAGAATCAAAAAAGGCACATTTGGCTTCAGAGTAGTGTTTGTGTTCCTAACTACTCCTTGGAACTCCAAGGAGGGCCTTCAGCTTGTGAGCAGGAGATATGTGGCTCCAGCTGATGCAGTTGGAATAATACTGGCTTTCACATGAGCAGGAAGGTGCATTAACCTTCAAAGTCTGCTTTTTTGGGGTGGATCTGCAAGGACATGGGGGTTACAGGGTCAAGTGGAGCTGAGGAGTCACCATATTCAGCATGAGGAGGAGCCGCAGCCTTTTTACTGATGGAGAGTTCAAGGAGGTTCTTGTGGTTTACAGCTGACTGTCATGGCTTCTACAAAGTCAGGGGTGGCCAGACAAAGTCACCCTCCACACACAGCCAGCAAGGGTGAAAACTGGTACAAGAATGATATTTCCTTTTTTCAGGAAGGGTTAAGGAACGTTCTTGCTGAACTGTTATCAACGTGATTTTATATAATGAACCATAATCAGAAATAGTATGCAAGCCTGATTAAGGCTGTTGATGCAGTGAAACAGGAATACACCCACACATGTACTTTCTGTAGGTAATTTACTTTTGAAGGTTTAGTATTGGAATTTAAATGATTTCAAATCTGTTTTCATTTTATAAAATGTTTTTCATGCATGTGAACCAGGAACAGATGTAGATATTTCCTTTTACTGACCATGACTGGAGAAAAAAAATCACATAAGGCAAAAAGACTTTTCCATAATACTTCCTAGATTATAATGAAAAAACCTCAAATAGACATGCTTGGACTATGTTTGGGATGTTTGGCTGGAGGCTTATTTTTGTGGTATCTGAGTTGTTGCAGCCTAACTTTGAGAAAAGTGAATAAATCTTGTAGGGAGTAATTTGGGTCGTGGATTAGAAACGCAGCTGATAAAAGACCTGCGTGAACAGATGGGCAGGTCAAACACACACAAGTTTACTTACTCTTTGAGACAACTGGTAGTATCCAACCATCCATCTATATTTTCTTCTTAGGTTTAAAGATACATGGATGACGTGCCAGTACTGCTGGCATATGTATGCTTGTAATAGACTGATTCTTATTTAAATTGCAAAGTGTGTTTTTAGATGTCGCTGCCACCTTGCTTGCTCTTCTCAGTTTGTATCCTGATTTGCCAGCTTGACTGTCTGGATTCATGACTTGAATTGCTTATTTGCTTCTCCCTGGTATTGCAATTTGGTGTAGGCTGCTTCTCACAATGAGCTGTGCACAGACTTTCACGATCACTCCTGAAGAGTTGATGTAGGTGGCCAGGTAGGTATTATTTTCTTGTTATAGCTGGTGGAGATAACTGCCTGCCCTCAGTGACTGGTATGGCTGTTTTTAAAATTTAACTGCTGTCCACTTGGATGCTCTCAGTTGCTTTGACCGTATAGTCTGTGGTAGGACTGTAGAACATAATGTACCTACATCATCAGACCTAAGGGTCTCATCTACATGTTGGTCACTGCTGAAAGAATTTCTAAGTAACCTTTCTTGGTTTTCTGTGTATGAGGAGTTCTTCTGCTTCAATCCTGTGAATCCAGCCTGAACACCCACTCGTAGCACAGCACTAACAAGAAATGAATCAACTGAAATATTTATATCTACCTTCATTATTTTCTAAACCATAAATGTTTCCATCATGCAGGATGCAGATTTCTGCTGAGTAACTGCATGTTTTCGCAGGCAGGTTTTTGTCCCTTTCTGCATTGTTTTATTCATCATTACTAGTAGTAGAAATATTTTAGATGTAGAATAATAGCTTGTGTACTACCAGTCTGACTTTTGCCTCATGTTTTTGTGTACATTCCCATATGGAAAAGGAGAATGACATTGTAATGTTTGTTCATTTAGTAGAGTACAAGGTTTCTGTAGTTGTACACTGTTCCCTGCTAGGTTTTTGGAGCTATTTGTAGGTTTATATGTCATTCTTTTGCGTTTCACACTGAAAGCTTCAGACATCCTTTGCAGTTTTTGAGGTGGTATTGGTAATGGATGTAACACACTCATCTTTGTCACCTGCTGATAGAACACCTAGTGCTCTTAAATTCCTCTCAGTTGTATGGTCCCATCCATGTTTTTCTGATGTATTTTCATATCCCAAAAACTGGTGAAGTCTTACTTAAAGTGGTGTTTCGTTTAGTCTTAATTTTAAATTACATTTTAAAGGAAAATTAACAAAAAAAGCTATATGCTATTCCTTTATATTTATGAATATGGTAGTTTGGAAAATACATGTGTAATGCATATATTTGGGAAATAAATGTGGTTGTCAAGGACAAAAAGCTTTTTTTATGTATTTTGTGAAAAACAGGAAAGTGAATTATCCCCAGGGATCTCTGATGTCATGCCTGTTATGTTATATAAGAGTCAGAGAAGCCTGAAAGATTTTTTTTTCCATTCTGTTGGATTTATGGTTCCTCATAAGGTTAGATTTACACAGTATGCGTGTCAAATGGTAATTTAAGATGGTTTTCTTTTTCGGTCTGTGGAATGACCCCATCTTTAACTCTGAATGAAACCAAACTAGTAAATAAACGTCTTCCTTGGACAAAGACCACAGCCTTTTTAGTTTAGGAGGATCTGTTACATTGGAGGACTGGGAGGGGTTGCCATAAGGACTGCTCTAAAAATACGTGACTTACTGAATCTGTTGCCATGCCTTCTATGTGAACAGTTTAATTGTCTAAAGAAAAACATAATTTCATCCGCTTGTCATGTTTTTCTGCTTGTATGGATAAAGTAGGCTTCAGAAAACACAAAAGATGGTTCCAAAAAGAAGACTGCACCCCGCTTTGGGGTGGAGTATATGGGAGAAATGCAGCATGCAGTAATCCATCAATATCACTCTTAACAGTGCTCTAGGTGGTTGCTAGTGGCAGTCATTTTAGGATCCTTTACAAATTAATAGGTAACTGATTTTGAAGCCTATTTCAGTGTTCCACTGAAAGGACACAAGAGTTTGGCTTGCATGGGATTGCATGTTTGCAAGTTAAATGATTACAGGCAAAGTACGAAGCTGATGATGGAAGAGAAAAATTAAAAGAATGGAAAACATAACAAAAGTGAAGAGTTGCCAAAAATTATAATTGCTTTCTTATAAAATCTGTTGATTACTAATTTTTTGTTTTGTCTTGTGATATATTTAGTCTAAATAAACAGTTAACTTTTTTCTTTAAACACTTTGTTTTAAGATATTTTATTAGGGGGAATTTATTTTTACTTTTTGTTTATCTGCACTTTTAGATCAAGTTCTTTGCACTGATATGCCAGTATAATTTCAAGCACTCAGCAGTATAGTAATACAAAACTTGCAATTTAAAAAAGATAAATTGGCATGTTGATGAAAAAAATATTACTGAGTTTTTAATTTTTTTTCCCAAAAGAATTTGTAGTAGAAGACTATGGAGGATTCAACTGAGTGCATTTCTGTTTGAATGCTGCAGTTCTTTACAATTACAGGATTTAAAAAAAAAAAAAATTAAATTTTTGCTCCAGATTACTGTCTTCTTCTAAGGTTTTTAATTGAGTTCTTTTCTTGGTGTTGCACACTTGACTGCATGTGGCAGTCACTTGAAATGTAAACTGTTGTACTTCTTGGAAGGATTCTTTGAGAATTACATGCTTTATCTGTTCAAACATGTGAACTGTTGAAATAATCTCTCTGTTGCTTTCTGTAGCCCTTGTACGACTTTATAGTCTGGACTGTAATTTTCAATATAATTATTTTGTGCTGTCTTTACTTGGCTAAAGTTCAAATAATCTGAATACCTAAAAGATTCATGCTGCAGGCCATATTCCAGGTTATTAGAGTCAAAATTTCCTGTAGAAACATACAATGAACGTTTGATGGGTTTAGCTTTAATTTTGTTTTCTTCATATAGCAGTAGTGAATGCAGTTCATTAACCATCTTTACTTGTGTAAAACATTAGTAATTGTGGGAAGTCTTTAAATGACATGAGGGTTAATTACCATGTTATATTTAAGTACTTCTGTCTAGAGAAGCTTTGGAAAGATAACATTAACATATTGTGTGTAAATATATGTAGATGTATGTATACAAAGATAAACATGGTATATATTGCTACACCCAAAAAGCAAAACATGTATTTTAGGAGGAAATACTTTAACTTTGTGTTAAAGTCTTTGTCATAAAAGAATACCATTTAGGTAGTTCAGTTGACATTCTTAGCAGGTTATTTGGGGGGGGAGGAAAGCCCTTTCTTGGGTGTGTACTTTTAAATGTTATATTTCAGTAGTAGCTTAAACTTGTTTTTCACTTTGCAAACATAGTGTTTGGTTTTATCTGTGGAACTTCCAGTTGCCTTTTTTTTTTTTTTTTTTTTTTTTTTTTTTTAATACCCTGGAACTGTAATAGATTCAAGTAATGATCTACTTGGTATTTTCACATTACCTGGTAAGGAAGCAAATTGATTGAACACTTATTATGAGACAGTTGAATGTCTTTTGAATAGCTTTTATTGAGGGAGCAAATTGAGGTCTGAAATTCCAAACTGATGGAGTTTGTTCTATCCTGTCGAGGGCCGGGGCCAAAAAGGCTGCATAGCAGAGGATCCCAGGGTTGAGAGGGAAGGGTTGTGCAGGGTGATTGCCAGAAATGCCAGCAGCTTAGAGTGACAGGAGACCATGTGAGACTGGCTGCTGAAGGGGCCTGGGATGTAAGCAAAGGATTGCTGGTGAGGCAGGAATTGATGGATACCTCTGGTGTGGATGTCTGGTAATAATCCCTCTGCTTGTAATTTTCCTGTCCAGCACTGCAGCAGTTCCTTCAAAGCAGGAGCAGCAGTTGCAAAAGCACCTTCAGGAGTGTGTGTGAATGTGGAAGGCTCTCTAGATGATTAATATCAGGGTTGTGGAAACAAAGCTTATTAATTTTAGGTAAATTTTAACTTTTGCTCCTGAAAACCTGCTTTTGTTTCTCCCTTAAACACATGACTTCGTGATCGGCCAGCCTATGGAGAAATAGTGCTTTGTGGAGGTTTGAGAGCTTGGATGACTTTCCTGAAGGCATCAGAACAGCTCCTTGCAATTCTTTTACCAAATCATTAGTTTAGGGAGAAGCAACTGCAGGGATAAAGGACTATTAATGATTAATGGTGTTGAGAAAAAGATCTTAAATGCTAGCAAAATTGTTGAGTTTCAAGCAAGATAAGCACCCCGACCAGCTCCAGCACGGCGGTCACTCTCAGCCGCTCGGTCCATACTCCACAACACCAATGTGATGGATGGCAAATATGTTGATTTATTGCAGGGAAACTTAACATTTTATGGCCTAGGTTCACTGTGTTACTCCCATCTACATACGTCACACCTAGGTGCTATTGGCTAATTGCAAGAGGCCTTGCTATCCTAGCTTTCCGTTAAATCCCGAGTTCTTCTGCACCGCCAGGCCTTAACTACAGCACAAAATTATGGGCTTATGTTTTTTTAATAATCCTTTTATCAAATTAATGACACAGTCTGTTACAAGAAAAATTGTATTAGTTTTGAGTTGCATTCCAGACTACTTAGAAGCAACTGGAAGTTTAGAGATAGTAGGTTAAATACCCTCTTTCCCTCTCTTCCAAGCTGAGGTCTTGCTCATCTCTGATGTTTGTGGCATGTCATGAGATCTGGTGATGACTGTGTACTAGTTTGCTAAGGATGGCCAGCATGAACAGAGCCAGTGGAAGCAGCTTGGAGACCACAGGCTAAGTTCTATCTCTGTTCTTGTACCAGAGATACGCTGGAAACAAATCATGGCCGTGCTGGAGGAGAAAGGACTTTTATGGGCCTTTCTGCTATGCAAATATGAGCAAGGATGCACGCTTCAGGAAAGGGCATCCTTGGTGCTCACTGGAATTTGTAGCTCTTACACTGAACTGTACCAAAGTATCAGCCTGTTTTGGGGTTGTTTCTTAGTCTGGGTGGGGGGTTTTTTTGTGTTTTTTTGTTTGTTTGTTTGTTTTGTTTGGGTTTTTTTGTTTGTGTTTTGTTTTGATTTGTGACTCTTCATAGGTCAGATTGTCACAATATCAGATACTAGCCATTGATTAACTCGGACACTTGTCAGTAAAGCAACTTTTTTTTATACGAGTCCACACACCAGGAAGAACAGTCTGTTTCTGGAACCGTTACCCAGGAATGCAGTATAGCAGCAGCTACAAACTGAGACATAAACAGAGAAGAAGCATCTCTTTAAAATAAGGAAAGGGAGGGGTATAAATCAAGCTATTTTGTAATTGGTAAAAATTTGCTTTCTTGAGAGATGGTATCTGTGAGCTGGAATAATTTGCTCTCATGTTGCCACTGATGTAGACTTGTTTCCTAGAGAGCAAGCACTCCTTTCAAAAGTAAATTGTTATTAGCAATTTTGTTCCAGGAATAGCATACAGTAAGACTTGTCATCATCTCTCTTTTAGATCCTGTAAATTAGCTTCCAGGAAAGGGATTCTACACTTAATTAACTAGATGAGTGACATTGGTACCAAAATGGAACATGATTGTTGAAGTAGGAATGACCAGGTGCAGTCCTTTTCTCACTCTTCCTTTCTGTCTCAGTTAAAAGGAGTTTTAAAGTATTTGTTTCAGCAACAGTTACTTGTATACTTGAGAATTGTGATATCCATGTCTTGATTAATACGTATGAAATGGATGTGAAAACAGAGGATGCAGTTCTGGCTTTGAGAAATTGTTGTATTTGCATGGTGAATAATGAGTAGGAAATCATAACGGAGCAAAATATGCTGAAGTGCACAGGTGGGAGATTAATGTCCCCTGTGTTGCTATATCTGTCTCAGTTTGATAGCTTTTATTATGCTTCATTTACCATCCTGTTATGTCACGAGCATTTACCACTGACTGCAGGAGATTATGATTATTGAGTGTGACTTCATGGTCTTGTGCACAGGGAGGCCAGCTGGTTCACTGTGCTCTGAGCCAGCTGATGGTTTACAACCATGGTTACCAGGGCTCAAAACCTGGGGGAGCAAATTTTGCTGAATGCCATGGTGGATGTGCTCAACTCAGCACCCTTTTCTAGTGACTGCGCCTCCTCTGGGTGTTCGTGAAAGCTGAGTGAGCTTGGCTCTGTCTGTCTGTACTGCAAGAGTGAGAAGCTGGTGGTAGTGACTCACAGTAATTACTGTAACACCCTAAAATCAATGCAACCTTGCCCAGGTTCATGTGTATTTGCATCAACTACTTCAGCAGAGAATGAAGCTAAGAATAAAAAAGTGCTAAATCCTAGCAGATCAGTGCAGGTGATCATGGTGTGTATGGCAACAGATGGCAGCCAGTGTCCTCAGAGCAAAGGTTTTCTTCTGATGGTTGGGGGTGAAAGGAAACATTCAGAGAACAAGGCAGAAGCACAGACCTGCTGGCATATGAATCAGTGAACAAGTTTTATAGGCATAAATTGGTGAAGTGGAGGGAAAAGAAAGGGAGGTTGAAGGAATTTTTCTGTCTATGCAGAGCTGAAAGTTATCACTAACTCAGCTGACACAAAGCCAGCAATTCTGCTGAATTTGAAAAAAAATAAATCTGGAAATTGGTAAAATACCAAACACCATTCTTCAAACATTTTCAGTTGGTAAAAACTTCCTCAGAAAGATGAACCTTTTAGCTTTCCTGCAATTACAATGATGAAAGTAATCCTGGGAAGAAAAGGGTAAAGTTAATAATAGGTAACCAGATAAAGTATTTCAAAAGGCTAAATTGAATTTTTTGTCTCTGAGGAATTAATTTTATGCAATTAGACATTATTTTGTACATATAATATCTGAAGTGGCTGATAAATTAATATTCCCTCCTGGGATTTGTTCTAATTCAGGTAAGAATTTGTGACACAAATATATTATCTTTCATATATAAAATATTTTTTCTTTCTCTCATTTAATTTTTTCTAGCTTTAGAGGAGCTTCTAGTTTTCACGGGCTTATGCTGATGCCATTTCTTTCCCAGTAGAAGTTAGCAAGGGTTGCTGTCAGCAATGTGTGTGTTGATGCACTGCATTTCCTAAATTGACTGTATTTAGGAAACCCCCTGGAACAGAGAAGATCTCAATTAAGTTTTTCACAACTGCTTGCTGTAAAATGTTATTCTGATATCCTACAGTTTTGGCAATTTTAAAGTGTCCCTGGCAATATGTTGCATTTACCACCCTCTACTATGTTTTACTGTTTGGAGTGGAGCAGGTGTGTAGTATGGAGGCTTGGCAAAAGTGAGACTTTCCTAGAAGTTGAAACTGTTTCACTCATTTCTGAATTTTTAATTTTAAAATGCCACTTTTTAATGAGGGCTGATGGAAAAGTATGAAGTCCTTCCTTCAGAACATTTTGAATCATGAATAATTTGGTGCCCCCAAATCTATCTCTGTCAACATCAGACTATTAGGATCATTAACACCCGTGATAGCATAATCTGGAGCCTCATAATGTTCTCAGCAGGTAAGATAAGAGTAATTGCTGAATCTTGTCAAGTAAGACTCAGTTGTGGGTAAAGTCACTACTTTGCAGGGAAAAAGAGCATGATTCCACATAAATTAAAGACAGAAAAAACTGTAATAGAAAGTCTCTGAATTGATGAGTCAGGTGTGAGCTCCTTTTCTCCATTCACCTTAACAAGTCGTTGAATTTTCTGTGTCTAACTGGATCCAAGATAGAAACTGATTACTGTGCAGTAGTTTGAGGTTTTTTGGCTCTCCTGAACTGATTTGAGCAAGATATTACTTCTTGAGCAGCTACTTGTGCTTTGTTGCTTTATATTCCAAAGGTCTCTAGATGAAATCTTTACTGGTAGGTCTTCATTTTTCTAGGTGTTTGACTTTAGGCATGACAAATAAGAAATCAAAATACTTGACTTCCTTGCCTTTTAAGAATGATAGTCTGCAAAACCGTTTCCCAGTTCATCTACATGGTCCTTTTATAAGAGTGGTTCTTTGTCCTACACCTAAAACTTTGGCTTTGGAGGAGGCAGCAAAGTGATTTATAAAGGTATAAATAGAAAGCAAAAGAATGAAGATAGGTTTGTGCTCATTTCGAGTTGAGATTAGATACTTAGTCATCTGGTACTGGTAAAAACCTAAGAATAAAATTTGTCATAAGGATCTGAGACCCATTTTGAACAGATACTTGGACTGCTTTTCTAATTTTTGCATGCAATCTGATAAGCAGATAATTGGTTTTCTGATTATTCTCTTAACTTTCTATTCAGGTTTTTAATTTATATAATCAGTACTAAATTTTCATGTGCCCTTTCAGTAGTTTATGAATCTGGTTTTCATTTACAGCTTTTTATATGTAGCTGTTCATCTGATTATTTTGTTGGCCTCCTTAGTAAGTTGAGATGAATTGGAAAAGGGTACATTTTTGTGGTTATGCAAGTTTGTCCTCGCCATATTCTGTTCACATAGATATTTGTAGCTCTACCTGAAGTTCTATTTTCTCTCTATATTGAAATAGTAACAAAGTAGGAATTGTTCCTCTTCACAAATGCTGTTCTTGGTTTTAGAAGTAGGTACCATACTGCCTATAATTGTAATTGTAACTAATTGTCATAGATTACATATTCTTTGTTAGCAATTTTGCTGCTTATTAAGTTTTGGCAGGTTTTTCAGTTCAAAATAACACCTGTTACTGGTAACTAATGGTGATTGAAATCAAGTGGGATTTGTTCTATCTCTGATGCTGTCATGTTTTGCAAATAATGAATATGAAAAAAAGGTTAAAGTACAGACTGCTGTTATTGTTTATTTTCATTAAAGCTGATAACCAGTGTACCCAGGACCTGTGCTTTAGGAGTGTTTAATGTTATCAAATGTAATGTTTTCACTTTATTTTGATTGGAGCTAATCAAACCTTTTACACCAGATTGTTACGTCTCAAGTTAGACACCAGGCTGGAAAGGTCTAGAGAAATAAACACGGACAGGTGGTTGCAGTCTCCAAAATATTTTACTTAATAGTGATTTAATTCACATAGACACAGTCAGAGGTGGAGTTCATTTCTTCAGAGTATGATATTTACTATTACCATAATCATTTATGGCCTGTATTTCAGCTGCTACAGCAGATGAAGGAGGACAGCTGCAAAAACCTGCAGAACATGAAACAGCTGGTCCCCAGAGTGAGACATCCATAAAGCTGAGTCAGGAACAGAGACTTTCCTTTGGAAAATACACTGTGTGGTCATGTAACTAATGACAAAAAAAAAACCAAAACATATATACAACAGGTCAAGAATAAGTTGCATAGACCACTTAGTTATATTTTTTTTCATATGATTATAGATATGTTTGTGTATCTACATCCTTACTTAGGATTATTACCCTGAAAATTTTTAAAGGAAAAAAGTATAATTTGGGTAGTAGGGAGAGCTGGTGGTGTTTGGATGCTTATATGGTGTTTGAATGCTTGTATGGTCAACACCAAACTTGGGAATTTTTAGAGTTGCTGTGTGAACTTATGCCCTTAAGTTAATGAGAAACTTGTACTACTAGGTTATCTGTTTCAGTAAAACAGCATTTATGGGGGGTGGGAGGAGGTGTATACTTTGCTTTCAGAGATACTGATGGTGGAAGGGGAACAGAGTGGGACAAATCTTGTCTTTCACTGCAGACTGTGAAGAGGAGCTTGTGGTAGTGGATGCTTGTACTTCTGCGTGTTTTATGTTCAACTCTTAGTTTGGGTTTTCCTTTACGATCTCTTTTAGCCAGGCATTCTTCTGCCCTAAATCCTTATCAGTTTTCATTCTATTTTCATTCCATCCTGCCTATAAAAGCAAGCCTGTATAGATCTTTAGGAAGTGCTATGAAGTGTTGCCATTTCATAGAGTTTAATAGTGTTTAAACACTCTTTGATAGGCACTGTTGAAAAGTATCAGCAGAAGATTAGGCTCTATCATGGCACACAGTGTTTGCATTTTCACTTCCTTGATCTGATGGTGCACAAAGTTGTTTCACCAGCCTGATTAGATCTTAGGCTGAAGAGTGTTTGAAAATTGTAAAAAGTTATAGCTGAATATTCAGTAGTTTTGCAACAGCAGCATTGGTAGACTGCCTTTCTAAAGTTATTCTGATTATTTAACTAGAAAAAACCCTGTTATTTCAGCAATATTATTGACAGCACAAAGTTGAGTGCTGCAGCTGACACAGCAGAAGGAAGGGATGCCATCTAGGTGATGACATTGACAAGCTGAAAGAGCAGGTCTGTGAGAACCTGATGAGGCTCAACAAGTCCAGGTGCAAGATACTGCACCTGGGTCAGGACAATCCTAGACATGAGTATAGACTGGGAGATGAACTTTTTGAGAGTAGCCCTGTGGAGAAGGACTTGGGGATGCTGCTGGACAAAAAGCTGTATGGAAGTCAACAGTGCTGCAAGTGCAGAAATCCAACTGTACCCTGGGCTGCATCAAATGCAGCAGGGCCAGAGAGGTTGGTGTCCCCTGTGTTCTGTCCTTGTTAGACCCCACCTGGAATAGTGCGTTCGGGTCTGGATTCTTCAGGAAAAGAAACATGTAGAACTGTTAGAGCAGCTCCAGAGAAAGGCCATGAAGATGATAAGAGGGTTTGAGCAGTTCTTCTAAGACAGATGGAGAGAGCTGGGATTGTTCAGCCTGGAGAAGAGAAGGCTGTGAGGAGACCTTATTGCAGCCTTCCAGTACTAAAAGAGGGCTTTGAAAAAGAGAGAGATTTTTTACCTGAGGAGATAATGATAGCACGAGGGGCTAAGAACTAGAACAGTTTTAAACTAAAAATATGAACAATTTAGATTAAATTATATAAAGTTCTTTCCTGTGAGGGTGGTGAGGTACTGGAACAGGCTGCCTGGAGAAGTTATGGATGGGCCATTCCTGGAGGTGTTCAAGACCTGATCTAATGGGTGGCATCCCTGCCTGTGGCAGGGGTGTTGGAGCTGCGTGATCTTTAAGGTCTCTTCTAATTCAAACCATTCCATGATTCTAAGATTGTAGCAGCCTTACAAGGAGAAGAGCTGTGTTTATGTAAATGGCTGTGCAAATACAGTAGTACCCTGGGTGACTCGCACTGTTCGTGTTATGTGTGATGCAGTCAGCTTGCATTTTAAGTATTCCTTATGTGTTGAGTTTTATATTAAGAACAGCTATTTTAAAAAGGTGCTTTATATGGCAAGTGAACTTTAAACATGCTGCATTTGGAGGCAGAAAGTGCCCTGGCTTGGTATTTAATTAGTGTGGTGCACAGTACTGTGGTTCTGAGGCTGCAGAAAGTGCTGGTTTCCCTGGAAGCATTAGAAAGCCTTGATTTTAGACAATACTCTATTGTCAATGCAGTGCTGGTTCAGCAGCATCTCTGCACGCATTTGGCAAATATTTAAAGGACACATTTTGTGTGATTGGTTCAGCCTTTGAAAATTATTAACTACTTTGTGTTAAAGTATGTACACAGCAATGCAAGATTTAATCTTGACAATCCCATGCTTTTGTCTTCTACCAGCAAAGGATGTATTTGTGGATTATGGTTTTTTAACTCCTCAAAGGGCAGTGTACTAAAGGCTTTGTAATTGCTTCTTTACTGATGAGGTATGGGAAAGCATTTAATTTCTGTGACTTTGTGAAGCTAGAATAATACAGTAGCTATGGTAGACAAAATTTTATTAGCCAGGGAAATAAATGAAACTTTTCTTACCAAGTTACTTCAAAGTATGTGTTTCCATTTAGTTTTAACATTTTTACATGTTGTAAACTCTGGTCAGAGGTAATACATGCATTCTGGACTATGCAGCTAATCTGCAAATAAGGCTGTGCAAAGCACAAAATAAATGTTCTGGACAGCCATCTTACATCTCTTACAGTTTTGTACACTTTTTTGATAATTAGCTTCTTTTTTTTTTAGTTAACATATCAGATATTTACATTAATGGGAAAGTTGAATAGGTAGTGTTAATAGCTAATAGCAACCAAGGATGTGTGACTTGTAAATGGCAAATCTTTAAAGTGTTTATAAATATTGGAGTCCTGATCTGTCTCTTGTACAGTTTCTCTGGGAAATGTATGCTGTATGTATCCTTAGCTGAGAAGCTTCATACTTGTGCTTTGTAACACTGTTCAGTAACCCAACTAAAAAGTACCACTAATCAATTCAGAAGGAAAAATTTGTATTTGTTGGAATCAGAAGCCAGAATTATTTTTTCAGAAGGCAACCCAACAATACCTGGAAAACTCCTCACTGCCATGTTACACAGCGGTGCATTTTTGAGATGATCATCAATGTGATTTACAAACATGTTTGTTAAAAATACTAATTATGTGTAATAATTACCTTGATAGTATCAGTTACCAGAAAAGTTCTGTATTAAAGAATTAATGATTTTCTCTCTTTTTTTCTGTTCTAGGCTTAAGAGAAGCATAAGCGATTCAATTGCAACTCTGACATTTTGGACCACGAGTGATGTTAAAACTATTTGAATGTATTGGAGCATGGCTACTTCTTAAAATGCAGAAATTAAAGGAAATTGCTGCTTATCAAAACCTATTAAATATCTGAATTTTCTAGACATCCTGCATTTAACTGTGTCCTTAAATGTCCATGATTAAGATCTCATGCAACCATTGTATATTTTGGAGACTATTCTCCAGAAGAGAACTGTGCATTTAAAAAGCAGAAATGACTGTGTATTTTCTTGGAACTTACTAAGGTTGAACATACTGAAAGACCATGACCAGCTTGAAGCGGTCCCAGACCGAAAGGGCTGTTGCCACTGGGGTATCAGTCGGGACAGATGGCACCTCAAAAGTCCACTCGGATGACTTCTACATGAGACGCTTTAGGTCACAGAATGGCAGTTTAGGATCTGCAGTCATGGCACCAGTTGGACCTCCTCGCAATGAGAGTTCCCACCATGTTACCTCTACCCCTGGAGTCCCTAAAATGGGGGTCAGGGCAAGGATTGCTGATTGGCCCCCAAGAAAGGAGAACATCAAGGAGACAACCAGATCTAGTCAAGATATTGAAACATCAAGTTGCCTTGACAGCATGTCTTCTAAAAGCAGTCCTGGGAGTCAGGGAAGCTCTGTTAACCTGAATGCTGGCGATTCTGTCATGTTAAAGAGCATCCAGAGCACACTTAAAAACAAGACCAGACAATCTGAGAATCTAGACTCCAGGTTTCTTACACCTGATGGCTATCCCAGTTCCCCAAGGAAAGCTCTTCGCAGAATACGACAGCGCAGCAACAGCGACATCACCATAAGTGAGCTTGATGTGGATAGTTTTGATGAATGTATTTCACCCACTTTTAAATCTGGACCATCTCTGCACAGAGAGTATGGCAGCACATCTTCCATAGATAAGCAGGGAACTTCAGGGGAAAGTTTTTTTGACTTATTGAAGGGCTATAAAGATGAAAAGTCTGACCAGAGAAGCCCAGGCTCAGCTAAACTTGGTGAGCTTCTGATTGCCAGTGGAAGCAAGGGTTCAGGATTCTCTCTAGATGTGATAGATGGACCTATTACTCAAAGGGAAAACCTGAGACTCTTTAAGGAAAGGGAGAAGCCACTCAAGAGACGCTCAAAATCAGAGACAGGAGATTCATCTATTTTTCGTAAGCTGCGCAATGCCAAAGGTGAAGGGGAACTTGGGAAGTCTTCAGATCTTGAAGATAACAGGTCAGAAGATAGCATTAAGCCTTGGACTTGTCCGAAGTGTTTTGCTCATTATGATGTACAGAGTATTTTATTTGATTTAAATGAAGCAGCAATCAACAGGCATAATGTTATTAAAAGAAGGAACACAACGACAGGTGCATCTGCTGCTGCTGTAGCATCACTTGTCTCTGGACCCTTGTCCCATTCTGCAAGTTTCAATTCTCCAATGGGCAGCACTGAAGACCTGAATTCAAAAGGAAATCTCAATATGGACCAGGGGGATGATAAAAGCAATGAACTAGTGATGAGTTGTCCTTATTTTCGTAATGAGATTGGTGGGGAAGGGGAAAGGAAGATCAGCCTTTCCAAATCTAATTCAGGTTCCTTCAGTGGGTGTGAAAGTGCCTCATTTGAGTCGACTCTGAGTTCTCATTGCACAAATGCTGGAGTTGCAGTTCTGGAAGTTCCCAAGGAGAATCTGATTTTACATCTAGACAGAGTGAAAAGATACATTGTTGAACACGTAGACCTTGGTGCATATTATTATCGAAAATTCTTCTACCAGAAAGGTAGGTAAATTTTATTTCTCCCTGAGTTTTAAGAATGTTTTTTTTGTTTTCCAAACATGCAAAATTCAGTTGATACTTAATAGTATTTGCAAGAATTAGGGATTTTTTTAATATAGTGTGTTTTACTGATCGTATGTGCTATATCTGATAGTCTTTCAAATTGTTGGAGTATAATAATGTTGAGGATTTTATTGCTGATAGATGTAGCAATGGCTACAAAGTATTAATGTCTTGAAATGCAGCTTTTGGTATCCACAGAAGTGGGCAGGGGTTTACACTTGAAAGGTAGAAACAAGAAAATCCTAAAATACGAGAACTTTCTTCCCACTGTGCCAGGAGTTGATGTACTGAGGATTTAATGGAATGTGTATCTTGGACAGTTACAATCATCTTCGGACATCCTAATTCACTTAATAACGCATTTCAAAATTTTTTGAAGTAAATAATACAGAAATGAAGATATGTGTAGATATAACTTTATACATACACACACAAATACCTGTGTTTCAATGCCAACAGTGAATCTGAAAAACCAGGGTGCAGTTCTTTTATCACATGGTTCTGCCCTGAAACCAAGGATTATAATTTCCATTGTATATATATGGGAGGGAGAAAAAAGCCCAAAGCCTTTCGACCTATAGAAAAGAGCAAACCCCAAACATTACCCAGATACTCCCCCTCTCTGTCCCCCCTGTCAAAATGATACTGGCACCGGGAGATGCAGACCTCCCTCTGTTCTTCACAATTCTGAAAATGATCATAAAGGATTGCAAACCAAAGTCCTTTAAAAGAGTTCTGTTTTCAGAATTGTGTTGTAGTTCCTGATGGATAGAGCTGGTCTCAGGACTGACCTGGAGAGTGCTTGTTCCTTACCTTCCAATGATTAAGATTGTTTTTCGTCTCTATTTAGTGAATGCAGGTCAAAATAACTTGTTTCTCACCTATAGAAGCAACAGGAATGCCTGGTTAGAATTAAATTGATGGTCTTAAAAGAAAAAAAACTTATTCTTAACTGCATGTTATTGCTAATAATAATATTTTCCATTTTTCCCTTGCCTTCAAAATATGTCCATCTCTCACCTCTTCCTCTGTGTATTGTCCATTGTTTAGCTGGCTAAACAATTGTTACTCTTTCCATAGTCTCCTGTTTCTGCATTCTTTCTAGGGGTGAGAGGTAGCCTTTGCTCCGTGTTTTTTGAAAGTGCTGATCCATATTCCTTTGGACACTTAGAAGTTAGGAAAAATAATGGTTTCCTGGGAAAAGTAAGCTAGATGTGTGATATAGGATAAGGTAGGTTTGGAGGGGAGAGCCTGAGGTTTGTGACCTTTGTGATTATCTTCCTCTGTTTCCCTCTGAAACCATTTGATTCCTTATCAGTCTAGTGAGTTTCACAATCAGCAGCTAAAGTTTCATGTTACAGCTGACCTGATTTACAGCATTTCAGCACTAAGAAGGGAAGACATTATTCCTCCCTTTTCCCTGTACCGGTTCTCTTGTTTCCAGAGAACTTGATAAGCCAGTTGAGTTTACTAAACAAGCAAAGCAGATTTCTTGCCATCACAATAAATTTAGGGTTTACTGCTTGGTTGTTTCTCTCCAGTTCTGGTGAGGGATATTATCTTTCCTCACAGTCACAGAAGTGCCAAAACCATACAGCCAGGTAAGGGATGAAAGAGAAGAAGAGGAAGGAGGTGTGAGTGGAATTTCAGACCTTGGCAAAAACAATTTATTGATTTGCCTTCTTAAAGGAAACCACACCCTCATGCTACTACTGTTCTAGTCACCATTACATTTCCATTTTTTGGTGGATGTAATTAAGAAGAATTGATAAAATCAACATAATCTAGTCCTAAGGGTACTGGTGAGGGGCAGCCAGATATAAAAATGTATGTTATGGAGTAGGATTAGATGGGGAGAAGAAGCTGTGATTTTTTTCCTTTAAGCAAGAAAGGGATTTTAAATTCGCTTTTCTTGTGTTCAGTCCAGCAGAGTCCAAACCAGGGTGTTGTTCCTATCAGAGATTTTTATCTGAAAAGCTGTACTTCAGAAGCCTCATGAGATATCCCAAACCCCAGTTTTCTACAAGTACAAAACACATTTTATTGACCACCCATCATTCCCTGAGCAAACTTTAGACTAAAGTTGATGAGGTGGAATAGTGATAAAACTTGAAGCAGCATAATGGGGGAAAAAAACCTAGCAAGTCAGTTGTAACTGAATTTTTTATGTAACATGAAGCAAGTAATGATGCAGAATTTTTTTTGCTGGAAGAAGAGATTGCATTTTTATTATGTTACGAATGGAACAGACAGTGCCAAAAGACAGTTTCAGTGGAATCAGCTCATCAAGTCAGTAGGCTTTGGGTAATTTTACAGTCTTAAGAAGTATTCTTAGATGAATTCTGATTTGACAACAATAGCTTTTAAAGATCTCAAACCAGGAAAATTTCACAGACTTGGAGAACACCTAGTAATCCTACAGCTTGCAAAGAATAAAAACCAGTGTTGCAGAGAATTGTAAGCCTGAGTTGGTTTTCATTCCAACTGGAAATAACAAAGATGATAATTTGGGACTATATCAATAAAGAACTGCCAGATAAAAATCATCAATGATGTCAGCGAGATTTCATGAAAAATTAGTCTTGTCACATAAAAGAAAAAAAACATAGTTAATCTGTGCCTTAAAAGGATGAATGCCATTGATTTCATATAGGCCCTTTTAATTTCTTCAGGGTAATTTGGTAAAATGCTGATGGTGACTTTTCTGAAGTTTTTAATTGTATGAAATCAATAGCTCATTTTTTACAGGTACTGTTACTTAGATGATAGATCCATCTCAAGTTTTAGTAGTATGTGGAGGAAGGATAAGAGAGCTTCTAGTATTAGTAGCATGGTCCAAATTAATTAAAATATTTTAATCTAGTTAGTGTAAAATATTTGCATGTGACATTTGTGGATGAGTCTTGTAGAAGTTTACTGAATGCAAATGGATGAGTTTTTGTATGTAAAGGAAATTGGTCCCTCTACAGAGTAGTGGAATGGATAAATAGTATTCTGGCCTGGTGTCCAAACTGCTAAATGTGAAAATACTGGAAGAGACAGTTTATTGGAGGTAAGAAAAATGATACTTAGAAAAAGATATTTGGAAGAGAACTTTATAATGGTACTTCCCAAGGCTGGATTCAGTTTCTCCACTTTATAGCTGAACTAATTGTGCAGATTCCCTTTAGATTCTGTGGAGGGGAGTGAACCTTGCACTAGCATATGATTTGCAGTCTCTTCCCTCAATTCACTAACAGAAGCCTATGCACAAGTAACTCACGTGGAAATGTTTATTTTTATAGGAAATGAATGCTACTCTTATGATGCACAAGAAGTATTTACAAGGTGATTAAATAATGGTGTGTTTTAAAAGGTGTATTTGATAGAAGGACTTAACTAAAAGTTTGAAGTCTAGGCATTTATAAGTTAAGCTTGTGCATAAAAAAAACGGAGAGAGGATGAAGCCAGCACAATAACCAGTTTTTTTAAAGTTGTAGATATGTTTATTAAAGACTTATTTAGAATCAATATTGAAATCACAGAGAGAGAAAAATTTGTTTCCATCAGCTTGTCCAAGTGAAGTTCAGAAAAGAGGTCATATCACTCCAGAGGAGCAGTCTGTTTTCTCTGTTCCCATAGTTGTGTCTGGGAGTTACAGTTCTCATGGAAAGAACCAAGAGCATCTGTTTTGCTTCCATCCTCCTCATGCAGTAGTTGCTAATGTTGCTATTTAGGACAAATTTCAGTTACTGGCTTAGAATGAAAGAATTGACTGAGAAGTAAATAGTTTCCTGAACAGGTTTTATAACAAATGAGCTGTTGGTAAGCGTTCCTTTAACTGTTGGCAGCCAGTAAAAATACCCTTTTCCCTAATGCTTTAAATTGCTGCATATTCTATCCAAGACTTGTTGCCTTTCAAGTATGTGGCTAGACTTGCAGAGCTCCCAAAATTCTGCCTGCCGTTTTCTCTCCAGAGAACTACTGGGCAGGGTTTTCCAGTACTGTAAATGCTGAGCTAGGGTTAGAGGAAAATCCTTGATGTGAGTTTCAGTCAGAAGAAAAAGGTTTGGGGATTTATTTCTAGTCTGATGACACAGAATATCAGTTGGACATGATATCTAGAGAGAAATATGATGAAAGCACAAAATAACTTTTTCAGTTAAAATCAAGTGCATTTATTTGGATTTCCTTTGCAAAGGAAACTCATAAATATCTGCCAGGAAAATAAATATTTTAGCTCTGCTTCTTTTACAGGAAGTATCTTTTGACTTATATGGTAAATATTGAACTATTTTTAAAAAGTGTGTATAATTTGTTTTAATGACCAGCTACAATGAAGTCATTATGGGTTTTATTAAGTATGGATTTATAAATTAATTTATGGCTGCTGCTAGTTGTCCTGCTTGTCTGTTAATTAAATTATTTTTCAACAGTTGTTTAGGTCAAATGTCAAGCTCAAGAAATGTTGTTTCCAATTGGCTTCTGTATGGTGTGGAGAAATAAGCTGATCTTCTATGGTATTCATGTTTGACATCAAGTTCTTTAATTATAATGGTGACATAGTCCTAGTTTTCCCAATAAAACAACTAATTAGCTCCCTTTATATTGGATATTAAGCTTTTTACACTTTTACACTTCTTTTCCTGCACTGGAAAATTATTTGATGTAAGGAGATTCAGAATTTAAGGGACAATCAGGTGGAGGTACCAGAAAGTGTACCAGAAGGAGAAGTAGTCAGGTACAGGGATATACTGCAGCTTGCAGAATGAATACCAAGATGGGGTTTAGGGGAGGAGAAAGATAGATGGATAGATGGATAGATAGATAGATAGATGGATGGATGGATGGATGGATGGATGGATGGATGGAAGATGAAGGTAAAGAATGAGCAACCCAGTAGGAAATGTGAGTAGAGGGTGAAGGATGTCCAAAGGAGAGCAAGAAAGAAGCTGTCTGCTGCAGACTGAAGAAAAAGAGAATAAAAGACATTTCCTCTTAGGAGAGAAGTGTAATGATCCACACTAGTTTATGCATTTTTCCAAAGCAATAGGAGCTAATTAAAAAGCTTAATCAAGTGATGCGGAATTGTCTGTGTATTTTTTGTATTTTGTGTATGTATATGCAGTTTCAAACATTCCTCTTGCCACTCTTCTTAAATGTGTTTTCAAGATGTAGAATTATTTCTCCTGAGAAAATGTGCTATCTGAATTGCAGACTAGAGTGTTTGCAGGGTACGCGAGTTTTAACCATCTGTGTGGCTGTCAATACAGAAAATTAATGAATTGTCTGGACCCTTCTAGTATGCATGACCACCATATCTTTTTACTTCAGTTTTTTTCTGTTATAAAATCAAAGCCACATTACTGTTTTTGAGTCACTAAGCAGTTTAGTGTGGAGATGGCCAAGTTATCTCAGGTTTTGGAAGCTGCATGATATGCTGATTAAAAAAATAATCTGACTTTCTCCAAGACTGTGCTGATTCTGCATTGACCTTGCCTGCCACAAACTGGCAGGCTATAAACATCCTGGAAAAAAAACAAACAAAAACAACCTACTTAATGCAGGAGGTAGAAAGACTAGGGTGCTAGTAAGATAATTTGAAATTTTGAACAGCAGAACATTTCTGGCATTTACAGGGCTCATATATGTGGACAAGTATGAAAATGTAATTAGGGTTATATAGATAAGCTAATTTATTAGTAATTTCGCACTCACATTTCAACCACCCAAAGTTTAATGGCAATATTTACACAGTTTTCTACAAGCTATTAGAAGAATTTTGAATTTTAATGACCTTCGTTTAGAGTATTGGCTTTCCATTACTTGCAGAGGAATTTGGTAGACAGCATGTTTCTTTTATGTCTGGCATGCTCTGAAATCTTAAACAGAAAACAATGAGTGAAGGATAATAAAATACCAGACACTGGGGACTTGAGTAAAGCCCTCAAGGGCTTAAAGTGCTGGACAGCTGTGTGAAAGCACTTAGTGTGTTGGAGGGAGATTTTGCAAGAACCAGTAAGTTATAAATTTTAAAAGAATTAAAAGAAATAAAATAAGTAAAAAATATTCATTCATATATGCAGCTTTTGGAAAATGTTGACATGGGACTTACTTTTCTCATGCAATGCTTGACTACTATTTTTTGACTTTTCTCTTGAGTTTTCTTTTAGGGAATGTATGTTTAAATTCAGCAGTCACTTAAGATATGTGCAGCTTCATTTATATATTGCTTCATTAATGGTTATATACCTCTGTCATCAGTCAAGACAGTTTTTTTTAATGCTCAAAAGGTTCTGTAGAAGAGCCTTCAACACCAATCTCTACAACTGTTGAGCTTTGATTTTCGTAAATGTGCTTTTCCAACTTTTTTCATGTAAAGCTTGGCTTTGCATGTCTATAGTTAGACGAATATAAAAATATGTTTCAAAGAATCTGCTATTCAGCTAGTGAGTGATTTCACCAATCCTGTGTTCTCTCTGCTGCCTTCCCCACCAGACAGGTTTTCAACTGAACTTTTAACGCTTTAAGGGTTGAACCCTGTTCAATATTTATGCTAGTCATTTTATTCTTGTGCTTTATTTTTCTGTGGTACTATGATTTGATATTTTTACTGTGAACAAGCCTTTAACTTCTTTCAGCTTCATCAGATTTCCCATTTTAGAACTGAGTAATGTGTATGGAAAAAGCAAAGAACAGTCAAACAAAAATAAATAATCTGCTAAGAAAATAAATAATTCTTTGCTAAGTACATTTCTATTTTATTTGACATTTCTATTTGACATTTCTATTTTAACATAGATTGTTGAGTTTCCCACTTTGGTGCATTTGCCTTCCTTCTTTTTATTTTTAATGGGGGAAATTTGGTGTACTTATTTAGTTCAATGTGAACGAAACAGATGGCAATACAAAAGCTGATGTAAGAGGTGTATCCTGTTTTGGGCCTATTTAAGCAGAGATGCCATGTTGAATTTCAGCCTTTTTGTACAAAAGAAGCTCATGAGAGAAGTGAAGCACAAGAATGACATCCTGGTACCACTTGAAGACATGCTCTTATTGACTCCATGGATCTGGCAGTTTATTTCCAGTGTAACAATCAAGCATGAAAATATAGTTGAAGTGTAAGAAGTAAGACTTTTTTTTTTTTTTTTTTCCTTTTTTTCTCCTCTTCTTATATACAAGAACACTGGAACTATTTTGGGGCAGATGAGAATCTGGGTCCAGTAGCTGTGAGTATAAGAAGAGAGAAGCCAGAGGAAATCAAAGAAAATGGACCTCAGTACAACTACCGGATCATATTCAGAACCAGCGAGGTGAGCAGTTCAGGGGGGATAGTAAAAGAAAATAGAAGTGAGCAGGCAAAACCAGGTGGAATATGTGGTTTATGTGCTTTTCAGCACTGATAATAGATTTCTTCATAATCCAGGAACCTTCTGACAGAATTATGCTACATGTTTATCTGGCACAGAATATTTGTCAGTTACTCCATAACATCCAATACAGAGGAAATGCTGAAGATTGCTTTTTGGTTCAATCTTGAGAAACTTACAGGAGCTATATTAGCTAGATGCAAGCAAAGAGGAGGAAAATTGCTTTCTTGACTTTTATGTGTGGCAGTGGGTATACCTGAGAAATGTACTTTTTACTTTTAAATGCTCAGTAGTATAGAAGTACTATACTAATACTAATTTTCCAGGTAGTAGTTTCCTGTAAAACTTAAATCTGATGAATCATTTGAAATCGTTGGATTACTGTTATCAGTGAGTGACATTTTGCGTATTGGTGTTGGTCTCATGCTAACAGAAATTCCTCAATGTCCTTGATCTCTACTGAAAATTGGAGAAATAGTACGTTTAGCTCCATTGCTATTGCTAGTCAGTCTCAGTCATAATTCAATATATGTGCTGTTTTTCTTTTCTATGCATAGCTCATGACATTAAGAGGCTCCGTGCTGGAAGATGCTATCCCTTCTACTGCAAAGCATTGCACAGCCAGGGGACTTCCCCTAAAAGAAGTGCTGGAGTATGTGGTTCCTGAGCTGAATATCCATTGCCTAAGGCTGGCCTTCAACACTCCGAAAGTCACAGAACAACTTATGAAGCTTGATGAGCAAGGGGTAAGTGCAGAGTTACAGAATTAAATAAATTATCTTAATCTGCCAGATTATTGCCATGAGTTGAAAAATGATCTTTTAGCTTTACATGATTAGAGTCAGTCTGTTGAAATGCCTCATTTAAGCTAAAATTTGTCATCTGTAGGGAGAGTTACGTTGCATTTATTTCCCCCAGTTTTTGCAGAATATTGGGATGTATGAAATCAAGGTCATTTTTCTAGGTAGCCTGAAATTTTAGATTAATGTTATGGCAGTTGTTCATTTAAATTTCCTTTAAAAGAAACTACATTATTGTTTTTCAAAGATTGTGGGAAGGAGGGAGTTCTGTTTTTCTTATTGCTATTCTACGAAGAGGAGAAGTCTCCCATGGTGCTAAATGTTTCACTGTAATACTGCATTGGCTAAACCATGACCAGGGTGCTGCCTGTCTTGTTTTGTTTTGTTGGTGTTCTTTTTTTCTTTCCTCTGGAACAAACTACATGGCAAAATATTCTAAGGCTTTCTTCATATGAATAATTTTCAATGAGGTGATAGTCTCCTTGTCTTTTAAAGCTGGAACCGAGGCTCATCAGTGCTACAACTTAGACTTAGCAGAATGAAAGTCCATGACTGAAGTGAATTTTATGATTATAAACTTCAGTAGCGGCATTTTATAGCTGTGTGCATGCCTTAGTCCTCACTGGCAACCTCTCTTTCCATGCCTCTTGAGTGGATGGACCCAAGATGGGGACTGGGTCCTTCCCATTGTAGGAGAAGATCATGTTCATGACCACCTGATGAACATGAATGTCCATGTATATAAGTCAGTGTCAATGTCCAATATACATAATGTCTGTGGGACACAGTGAGATGCATCCTGTTACCGCTGTGAGGTTAAATTATCCTTAGTTCATATCCTGTATGTTATTAAGCTCCCATAGTATGGCTTTCTAATACTTCAACTTTTAAAAATCATTAAGGGCAAGTGACAGTTAAATTTTTATTATCTGCATCAAAGTATTTTCTGTTTTTGTGGTAATGAAACAGTTTGACACTTCTAGCCGAAGAAGATAAGTACACTCTGTACTAATTAGAAGCTGCATTTTTTCAATTCTAAGCTAACAAAAATTGGGTAGCAGCTGCTCTACTAATTAAGTACACAGAATGTTGATCACTTCTTCTTGCTGAGTGTCACACTGTTTCATTACAGCATGAACAGGTGCCTGTTTGATACAGCAGATAAAATGTTTCGTAAATTTAAGAGTTAAGATTATGTCACTTTAGCCTGACTTAGCCATTAAATTTCACTCAGGAATCCCTTCACTAAGCCAAATTTGTATGCATCAGTTTTCATTAGAATAAGATATCTTTTTATATTTGAGTGCGGTCTTAAAGCAGTTGCTTGTTTTCATATTTAAGAATTTACACTTCATTCAAATTTATCTGCCTTCAGCTTTAAGACTTCTGATATTTTTCTCTGCTACATCTTAAAAGTCATTTTGGTGTGAGATTTTTTTTCCAGCAAAGGTTTTTGTATGCAGTGATTATATCATCTGTTGGTCTTGTTTATGATAAACTAAACAGATTGCACTTTTCAAGTCTTTCACTGCAACATATTTTCTCTGCATTTCATATCACTCTTATGGCTGAGCTCTGTCTCTTCTACTCTTTCAATATCTGCATATGTCATTCAGTGTTAGAATGGGAATATTTTTCTTGCCCTAGTTTTGTACTGGTGGTGCATGTGAAAGTTGCTCATTCCTTACTTCCTCTTAGATTGCTAGAGTGGTAACATCTGCTGTTCATACATATGGTCCACATTGCTTGTCACCTAGCTGTTCTTTTATTTGATTTATTAAAATGCATTCATTTGAATGGTTCTGTGTTGAACAGCAATTCAATCATTTCCTAGGGCTGCACTAGCTTCTTCGCTAATCACTGTCTACTAATCTTTGTCTTGAATGCAGAGCTCATGGTAGGTTACTGTAAGTTTGCTTCCAAATATGATTTAAAAATTTGAATATTAGGGCAATTACTGATTTATTTCAGTTGAAGCTAATCTTTACAGCAATTCCTCATTCACAGAAATACTGAAAAATGTCACTTGGTTCTTAATATAATTCCTAGTTCATAATATAAACTTGCTGACTGAATAAATCCAGGATACACTTTTTGCTGTCTTGACTGGGTGCTAGATAAATACTTAAAGTGCACTTTTCCCACATATATGAATATGTAAATACTTTCAGATTATTAAAATGAAGATGCTACTTTAGTAGTTTTACCACAACAGAATTTGTGCTTCAACTTCTTTTTTAGCTTTTTCATGTAGTTAATACCCTTCTAAGGACTGCAGATTTATCAGAAGGAGGTCTAATAATGGGACTGCATGCCTTTCTCCAGATCTGCTCTTTTTGATTCAGAAATGCCAACTTGTGTTGTCCTTAAGGAAACTTTGTTTTTTTCCAAAAATTAGCAAATCTAAAAACACAGCTAGAAGGCATATCCTGCTCTTTGCATAGTCCTTGTTTAGTTTCTTAGGCTGACATTTTCAAAGCAATAAAACACAGTTGTTTGCTTGCTCATTAGTGCTGCAGATCCCATTTATATTTATGCCCTTGAAAATACTTCCTTCACCTAAAGTTGAAGCTTAAATAGTGCAAGTGTGCTGCATGGGAATAATTTTCTTTGTCCTAACTTCTTTAAGTGAAATTACTAGAAGCTATTGTAGTTAGCAGTACAGCTAAGGTGTTGGTTCCATGAAGCACTTGGATCCATCCTGTTTCTGTGGGACTGGAGAAGGCACATCTGAGCAGCAGATGCCTGAATGGTCCAAGACAAGACCTGCTGCTGATGGTGTGCAAAGTGATGGCAGTTGTTCCGTAGGAACAGCAGCAGTGCCACTTGTCACCACCCTTCCTTGCTCCCCTCCTCTCTCCTCCCTCACCACATGTCAGCAGGAGGCACTGGGACAGATTGCCAGGCTGGCCATGTCCCATCCCTCAAAGTATTAAAAGTCAGGTTGGATGTGGATTTGAGTAACCTGGTCTAGTAGAAAGAGTCCCTGCTGCCCACATCAGGACTTCAGGAACTACATGATCTTTAAGGTGCCTTCCAACCAAACCATTTCATGAATTTGTGCTGTATTTGAGTTTTGTTATAAGAAATTTGGACACGTTTAGAAGTTGCAAGTCAGTGTGTCAGATGATAAAATACGGGATATTCTGTATTGAGGGAAAAAGCAGCCTAGAACTGTTACTTATTATATATAATGACTTCTTCAGCAGGAGTAAACAAGGTTATTTTTACTCTTCTTTTTCCCTTCTTGTTTTCCTGCTGCTAATACTTTATCCCCATCATCATTTGTCCTTGGTAGTAAAGAATACAGTAAAGTAGCAATTTCCAGAGTTTTTAAATTTTAAAATTTATTTTCTTTAGAGACAGTAGGACCACTTCTGAGTGTGTTCTTTAAATTATGCCACCATAAATATAATAGGTTAAAATGAGTGAATTTCAGTTCCATTATGTGTCCGCATCATCCCAGCAAGTTCAAAATCCTTTTCCTCATGGCTTGGGATAGAATCTTCTGAGAGCAAATTACAGTATATTCAGATAACTTTGCTTCCAGAGCCCTTGCAAATAACTGTTTTCACTTCCCACTAACCTGTAGCCCAAACTTGTAAATCTCATGCCAGTTGTGATAGATTCTTACGATTTCATACTGGCATATCTGGTTTATTTGAAATAGAGCTTCTGCAAAAATTCATGTATGGGAGGAAAGATTATTTACTGGGCAATAAGGATGCATTTCTGCCAGTTGCATTTTATGCATACACTCCAAGGCTCTTCCCTGTGCTCCTTCTGAGTTCCTGCCTGTGAAATTGGTTTTGTTGGAGACAACAGTAAATGGCTGTGGATACTGCTTTCTTCCCTTCTGTACTGTAACTTGTCTATCTGTAGTCCAGATGTAAATGATGACAGTATACTCCTTTTGTGCGTGTGTGTATCAATTTGGAATTGGTAGGAACAGTTTGCTTTGAAGAATCACAATTATGGTTGGGTAAAAAATTACTTTATTTAAATCTTCAGCTTCTGCTGTATTAGGAACATCAGCTTCCAAATTAGAGGGAAAATGAAAATTAAAAGCACAAGTGTATTTGAAGATCTATGGTAGCAAATAGTACCTTCAAGGTATGACCAGCATTTTTCAGTTTAGCAGATTTTTTTGCTACTATCATCATATTTAAGTCAGGGAGGACCAACTGAATGTCATGGAGTTTTTCATGATTGCTAGCAGGTGAATGTGCTAAAAGGTGAATAATTTTTATCTTCTTTTTGAAATGAGAGAGAGTTAATTTTGTCACTTGTTTAAGAAACAAGCACATGATGTGCCCTACCCTTCTGCATGGAAGGCTTAGCATAGGATGGCAGTCATGGTGCCAGCCTGAGTGAGAGTCAAGTTCCTGGCATTACTCAGCCAGTGCTTCCCATGTGGTTCAGTGTTAGACATTCACTTGCAAGCTGCAGTGTTGTCCTCCTAGAAATAAGCAACATTCGTGTTTGTTTCCCTTCAGGCAGCATTTTGACATCTTCAGATTAAATCTGATCATTGAGGAAGTTACAATAGAAAACAATTAGAGTATTTGGAACAAGACTAACTTTTGAAATTAGAACCAATATTAGGTATTTTTTCATTCATGAACTATGGGTTTATGAAAACGTGGGAAGTGAATTAAGTGTATAAGTTTCTTCATCACTTGGTATGCACATAAAATTTTAATCTTTTTCCTTTTTCAGTTAAGTTACCAACTTAAAGTGGGTATCATGTACTGCAAAGCTGGGCAAAGCACAGAAGAGGAAATGTATAATAACGAATCAGCAGGTCCAGCCTTTGAGGAGTTTCTTCAGCTCTTGGGAGAGCGTGTTCGACTCAAGGGATTTGATAAGTACCGTGCTCAACTGGATACAAAAAGTAAGACTTTTTCATTATTTTTTCCCCCTTAAGTGAACCAAATGCTTGATATGGCTGCTAACTGTCTTTTTCAAGAGAGTTCTTAAAAATAGCATCTTCGCTGTAGGAAGGCAGTTGCTTAATATAAGTGAAAGCAGAGCACGTGTGTAATTTAACTGTACTCATATGGTCTCTCAACTCTGATAAGAATTGGAGTTTGGTACTCATTTGGTATGAAATTATCAATAAAGCCACAAGAAACCAGTAATTAAGAACAAACAGTTGGTATTGCAAATCTATCATCAGTGTGCTGTCGTAAGGCTAATCAATGCAGCTGGTTCGTATTTTTTTTTTTTTTTTTAAATGATGCACTTACAGACTGTCTCCAAAATGTTTCGTGAACCCATCTATGTCACTCCACCTTGAAAGGTTGATGTACTGCTTTTCTGATGTCTGTTGCATGCAGTTTTTCTTCTAGGCAGTTTTGTCTTAGTCATCCTGTCAAATGTATTCCTCCCTCTGTGCTTTTTCTTTTTTGAGTTATGGAAATTAAACTGGATTTGGCAGCTATGTTATCAGCTCTAACTGTAAAACATATTGCAACAAAATGCGGTGGTAAGATGATCTTGGGTGACCGTAACTATAAAAGAAACTCCCTGCATTTGGAATCAGTCACGTGAAATACCTGTTTATCAGCTAGCACATGCTGCATTCAATTTGTAGATCTGTTTAAATTACTTGGGGAAGTTTTGTCTTGTATTCCTTTTCTGTGAGTACTGGAGCTAACCAGTTCCTATGGAGATCTTTTGCTATTTTGTTCACTTGTAGCAAAGGGAATGAAATAAGGAGTTTGATTCATGAAAGCTGAAAAACATTCATCAGCTTTGGTGCAGCAGAAGCTGTGGTCTTGTCATGGGTCTCCTGGCACAAACAGAATACCTTGCTGTGCTTTAATCCTCCGTCATTCTATATTCTGTTCTTAATTCCTACAGCAATTGCATTGCCATCTCCTCAGTTCTTGACCAGCCTGATCATCAGTCCTCAGAGGGTTCTGAAGCCTCATTTGGTTTTAAACCTAAATTAATACCTATTTTGCACATATTTAACATTGAGCCTGCTTTTTTACACTTGCAATACTTATATTCCCTCTGTTGTAGCTCCTCCCTTGAGAGCATTTTATAGACACATAGAATAGTTTGGGTTGGAAGGGACCTGAGAGATCATCTCATTTCACCCCCCCAGCCATGGCCAGGAACACCTTCCACTAGAGCAGGTTGCTGAAAGATCCATCTTGACCTGGCCTTGAACACTTCCAGGGATGGGGCATCCATAGCTTCTCTGGGAAACCTGTTCCAGTTCTTCACAGTAAAGAATTTCTTCCCAATATCTAATATAGACGTGCCCTTCTTTAGTTTAAAATCATTCCCCCTTCTCCTATCACTACATGTCTTTGGGAAAAGTCCCTCACCAGCTCTCTTGTAGGAAATACATATAATTCTCAAGGTGAGTTTTCCTGTTGCACAGCTCTGAACTGTCATTTTATTGGTTATAAAGATAAGCTAGGTCAAAAATCAAATGGGTATGGAAAACAGAGAAGACATTTATTTAGCTTCTGGTTTTATATTGTGACTTTGTTATTTTCAGTTATTAAAGCAAGATCTTCTCTTCCCTTTCTTCTGGGTTAGTTAAGATGTGAAGAAAAGGAAAATGACCCATATTTTGGTTTTGGTCCATACACACTGGTTTCTAGTATGTGTAAATGCTGTATGATTGGGTTGATTCATCTGCTCAAATATACCAAAGAAAGCTGTAAATGTCTTCTAAGTACTTTTTTTTAAAATTGTCTTCTGAACAGCAGAATTTTCCAGGGATGTTTTGAATTCCTTCTTGTTGCTTCTGACTCAAGGATAGAATTTTGTCAGGCTTCGAGTTTATGTACTACAATGTAGTACCTGTTGAATGGAACCTTTAAGTTGACTGAATCTCTCCTGGTTTTGAGAGTTATCTTCTTGTAATGAAGATTTCTCCTCCATGCTGAGTGCTGGCATATCTTTTTCACATTGCCCAGTAGACCCACTCTTGCTCCATTCTGTATCTAAAAGTACAAAAGGTCTGTATGTGAGCACTTCAGTATGATCATAGAGGACAGGAAATCCTCTAAGTGAAAACTGCTGCTTTCTTGAAGGATTTCCTACATTTACTTTCAGTCAAGGTTTACAGCCTCACATATGTGGAACCTCATCAGCCAGAGCTGCTTAGGAACTCTTTAAGTTGTCTGAAATCTTTCAAGTTAGATTGCCTGCAGGATTACTGAAAAAACCACATATGTGAGCATACATGAGTTCTTAATGAGTAGGTTTAAACAGCAGCAAATGTGAACAATGGCAGCAGACATTTCTAATTGATCTTGATGGTGGTGTGTTCTCCTTTCTGCCAGTACGCTAAGCACAGATGGAAATGCTGAAAGAGAAGGTGCACAACACTCAGCTCTTTGGATAAATTTGCATTTGGAAACACTTAAAGCATATTCTGCACAGGAAATGGGGAAGAAAGCCACTTTGTGGGAGGAGAAGTGCTAAAGACCAGAGATGGTCACAAGAGCTGCATCTCAGGTTGGGGAATATGTGAAGAGCAGAGTACAGCCAGGCAATACATTTTCCATAGCTACCCTAAGTAATCAGTCAGTCCTTTTGCCTTGGCCTTAACACAGAGACCTGCAAAGGAGGGCGTTGTGGTTTTTTACTGGGACTTAGGTTTACAGGTTTTGTTGAAACAGCTAGGTCTACAGCTAGGATGTGAGCTGCTCCATCTTCCAGCTCTCTGCTCTTCTGTTGCTAGAGCCCTGTCTTGAAATAATTCTTGCAATCTCCCTACTCAGGAAATTTTCCTGCGCAAGAATTCTGTTCAGTGACAGGACAGTTGATTGCAAAGATGTGCTTAAAAACAAGTGTCTCTTCATTGACTTGTCAGAAAGGTCAGATCTATGTAGACTACTTTGCTAGTTTCTGTACCTTTGACAATACTTGGCAAGCTGTGAAAAGCATTTGTACATGGAAAGGTTTTTCTCTGCCTGGAGATGAAATGATTTGTATATGTACTATGGAAATATTCACAGTATTTTTAATTTACGCAAATTTAGAGAAGTAAAGTTGTTCTAGCAAAAAACAGGTTCAGAACAGTTATTCTTAGAAATTTTTAGAGTTGGGGTCCTAATTAGTAAGTGTCCATAACAGAGCCAATTCCTTAAAAGGAGGAATCTCATGCATACTATTAACTGGAAGCCTATTTAAGTGTATTTGATCCTTCAAGGGCTTTAGTTTTGGATCTCTGCCCATACCACTGTGAAAAAGAGATGCTACTTTTCAAGTTTTGTTTGTTTATTTCTAGAATTACCAGAGGGGAAACAGTCTATCGCCTGGCAGCCTGCAGACTTTGGATAGGAAATAGAGCTTGAAAATGTCACCTATCCCACAGTGACTAGGAAGCTTATGGGCATCACTTTAAAGTAATAAACATCACAGTGATCTTTCAAATTATAACTTCAGACATTTTACTTTATTTTCCAGTTGTAATGCATGCTTTATTTCCCTCCCCCTCACTTAGTCTTGCTTCTTGATATTTTAAATTGGTAAGTGGGATAAGCTTGATAATGCTAGGCTTGGTAACCAGGATTGTGTGTCCAACAGAGTGGTGGTGTGGTTGATGTGGAAAACAAGGGAAGTTGGTTAATATGAGTTGGGAATTTCATGGTTTATCAATTTGATAAGATTATAAACTAAGCTAATAAGGGTAGGTTTCTGATGTTTATATACTGCATGATTTTCTGATTAAGACACAAGAATATAAACCCATAAGCTATTAAATAGATAGTCTAGGGAATGAATGGACTTCAAATTGACATTTCATTTAGGGGTTGTCAAGAAATCACAATGTTTGTAATGAAATAATACAGATAGATTACCTTTTTATAACTTGCACTATCTATACTATAACATCTTTCCAACTTTGTGGAAATGATAGACTCACTCTTGGGGCTGAGACTTTTGTTGGGAGACCAACAAATCTTAAGGTGTTAAGTTGCTTAAGAAGCAGAAATAGGGATGGGGGAAAATTCTTCTGCATTTCTCTGTGTTTGTGTTACACATATACTTTTGTGTGATACAAAATAAGATTCTCTCTCATTTCTGTCTGAAAACAACTTTGGTATTGTAGAAGTTGATCGTGGGTGCTTGGTGTAATCCTTGTGTATAACAGAAGAGCAGTGTTGACAGCTGCTGACAAAGCAAAGGTAGAGGGAAGCAACATTAAGCTCTGAAAATATTTGTTCTTATGCTTTTTATTGTGAGCCTTACTGCAGGTTGTGGTAATGGTTGTCCTGCCTTATCAGTGTAATTTACTTTTCATTCTCCTACAATTCCTTGGAATGTTTTTCTTTGAAACAGGGAGTCAGATTTTCTACTCATAAGGGTTTTTATAGAATTTTCTAGCACAGAGGTTAAACTGCTGTAGAAGAAGGCTGACACAGTCCTGTGGATTCAGTCAGCAGTGTGCTGGTGGTGTCTGCCACAGTTTTGAGCACTACTGTTCTTAGGAAAAAAAACAACTTCAAATGTGAATCTGTAATCCTTGTGAATACAGCTGTGAATCACTGGAAGAACAGAAGACTAAGGTGGATTTTTAGAGGTGATTAATGATGGAAGGGATAAAGGATCAGCTACTTAGCTAAGTAGCCAGATCCGGTAATGGGGCAAGGCTGGGAAAGCATCATGAGTAACTATGCCTTAAACTGGTGGCCAGAGGGGATGCCTTCAGTGTAAAAAAGTGCTAATGAATTTGAAGATCCCTCAGGCCTCTGTTAAATAGAAGGAAATTGAAATAGATTGCAGTGCTGGCTTGCAGTTTTGACCTTGAAATGATGGATGTTATTCCAGTGCACAGTCTTGGATTTTATTGCAATAGCTGTGATTTGATTTAAAGCAAACACCAATTATGGTGGTGTACTTCAGGAAAAGTATTCTGGACTTCAAAAAAGCTGAATGGTGAGAGAGATGCACAGTCTGTAGTGCATATGGACTTGTGATGGTAGTTGGATTTGAATAGGAGGAACTGTAAAGTGCTTGGAAATAACTGGAATTACTAAATGTGTCATTTGGATTGTAACCTGATTATTTAGATTGCAGAATCAATGCTGTTCTCAGAAAATATTTTTCTGCCCAAAATTAAATCCTGCCAGAGAAGTTAAAAGTTTGGCTTAAATATGTAGGTGTTCTGTAATATTTTTTTGTCAGAATTACTTTATTCCCCCAGTGCCTTTTGAGCTCCTTCCCCTCTTTGGAGGCCTGCCTTCCACTGTCTTACTCCCCGATCTTTTTGCACCTGCTCCTCCCTCTTTCCAATTATTTGCAATATTTTTGTATGCTCTCTTTCTAAAAGATGATGTACAAATCAGTATATTTACAGTTCAACAGATAAAGCTGTTATGAAGTTGCATTGATGTTTATGTGACTTTTGGGTGTATCTGTCCTCCATGGGTGCAGCTAGCAGGCAGAGGGGAGAGGCTGTGCAAGATGAAATTAACCCCTTTCAGCTGTCCTGGTGTTCTAATTAGCATTAAAAAGAAACTAATTAGCATACTTAATATTACTATTAAATAATTAAAAATTAATATTTAGATTGTAAGAGTCTTTTGTTTCTAATTCCCTTTTTGTTATAGATAGGTGATTTGGAAGTACAAAATCTCTATGTGGCTACGATATAGAAAACTTTCCATTTCATTTTACAGATCATTTTGTGTTTCATTTACAGTAAAACTACCTCTGTTTTATTATTCTGAATCTGACTGGGAACGAACTTCTCAACATTTATATTCAAAATCTGGGTAAATAAACTGTATATTTGTTACTGTAAATGAATCACAAACCTCAAATCTGTTATCTTTAGTAATATGATTTCTCTGCTAATGAAAATGCCAAGATAGAGTTTTTAACAGCTTTTTAAAATACATTGTTATAAATAGCTGGGATTATATAATTTAGTAGCATGTTTACATAACTTTGAATAGCCAGAATGCTTTCTTTTCCATATATAAAGCTCATTATTTTTCAAATTGTGTTTGAAAGCAGGCTTTTTTTGCACTGTGGGCTTCAGTTGTATTTAATAGAATATACTCACTATTTTATATTTAAATATATTGCTGCTTAAGTTAATGGCATATTTTTCGAGGTCACTTTTTAGAGTGAAAGAAAGTGAAAACGTTCACAATTTTCCTGTAATCAAGTGTTGTTTTCAACTAACACTTTGTAAACTGAGTAATATCCCCCTGTTTTTTTTTCTTTCTAAACTTTGTAATCCTAGTTTTTATCTCTAGTATCTAGTTTTAGATATTTAGATAACTTTACCTAGTTTTAGTTATTTTCTCTCAACATGGAAGTCTCTCCATCCACATTTAATTATTTCTGTGGCCTGTTTCTGGATCCTTTCTCTTTCTTCTCTAACTTTTAAAATAGGGTGCTCAGAAATCAAAATAGGTGTTATTACCTTAGATTAATATACCAGCATCATAATGTAATTTTTGTGGGCTTTTTCCATCATCAGTTATAAGCGTGCTGGCATCCTTTGTGGGGTTTGGACTGTTCCTGTCCATAAAGCAGCTGCTGTAGTGAAGGTGCTATCTAATTTCATTCAGTTAATTTCAACTCCTGATGTTTACGCTTAAGAGAACTCATCCTGTTCTTATGGTGGGTTATAGGTCCTTTGCTGTTTAATTATGCATGAGATAATGGTATTCATCTTCAGTATCTGCCTGCATTCCTTTCTGAAGTCTTTTTCACATTCCTTACAGTTCAGTTTCATTCTGAAATGCTGGATGATGCCTGAAAATTTTCTCAGACTTTGTTGTCATTTTTCACACTTACGTAGGCTTTCTTCAGGGTCTTCTGGTATAAATTCCCTATTCCTAACAAGTTTTTGTCTGGAAAAAGTATGTAAGAGTGCACAGGCTGTCTTTATGTGACACTTACTTTGGCAGGTGAATAAACTCTGAGTAAGTTCTTACTTGCTGTTATTTCAGCTAGGATTGAGGATGAATAAAAATTCTTGTCTTGGCTGATTTTTTTTTTTTTTATATTAATGAAACTGTGTTTTTAAACTTTTTTTTTTTTTTAAATAATCCTTTTGTCTTCTTTAACTGCAGCTGATTCAACAGGTACTCACTCTCTGTACACAACATACAAAGACTATGAAATCATGTTCCATGTTTCTACTATGTTGCCATATACTCCAAACAACAAGCAACAGGTAAGATGGGTTCAGAAGTAGATGAACTATTAAGTGTTTATGACAACTTTTATTGGTTGCTAGCAAAAAAAAACACTTAAGGAATCAAAAATAAAGGTGGCTGGCTGTGTCAGGGAGATGAGCAAAGCAGATGATTGTAGGTACATCATAGATTTTTCTCCATTGGACTGTTTGCTATTTAACTGTGCATTACTTTGATGTAAATAGTATGCAGTAATGTCAGTAGCACATGTCAGAAGGACCACAGTGTACCTGATGATTTTAAATAATTTTAAACCTTCTATAGCTAAGTCAATTGCCCTTGGAAAAAAACACGACAGGTTTGCCTACAGCAAATTGTAATATGCACAGAGATAATGAGTGGGTGGTCCAGCACACTACATAAGAGTATGTGAGTCAAGATCCTTTATTTTCCCTTTTTTAAAAAAAACTGTATTATACTATTTAGGCTGAACTGCTTTGTTCCACTGAAGTGCCTGCTCTTGTTAAACACTAAGCTATATTGTTTTGTATGATGTATATGCGTTTTATTCTAGAAATGTCACTTTGTACTTCTGCAAATAAAATAGGGATTTTTGTTTTACAATAAAAGATAACATAGAATTCTTTTTCGTTTGCTGTTGTACGCTGAATGTTGTACTGCTCTGTAGCTCACCTTCTCTTGTACTGTAGTCTTGTATTTAGTGAAAGGAACCTACCAGGAAATTATTTATAGCGTGTCTTAAGGACAATGGCAACGTATTTTCAACTTGAAATAAAACCTACCACTGGCCTGTAGAAAGGTGTGAAATGGAGAATGTTTTCCTGCTTCCATGTATCACTGATTACTCTTGACACTCACAGGATTTGTTTTTCCCCTTTGTTTAGCTTAAAATTTTCCCTTATAAATTTGCCCTGTATGCTACACATAGAAATGAAATTGTTATGAAAACAACCATGCCTGAAATTTATTAGGTGAACAACTAATTCTGGTACTTGTTATATCACGCTCAGTTGTTTCACTTTTCCGCTTGAAGTATCACTTGGGAAAAGAAAATGAGCAATAGTAATTTATGATAATGAGAAATAAATAATTGGAAATTTGTGAAAAGTCTGTTTTAACCTTTTTTTTTTTTCTTTCCTCATTAAAGCTTCTGAGAAAACGACATATTGGCAATGATATTGTGACAATAGTTTTCCAGGAGCCTGGAGCACAACCATTCAGCCCAAAGAACATTCGATCCCACTTCCAGCATGTCTTTGTCATTGTGAGAGTGCACGGTCCCTGCACTGAGAGCGTTTGTTACAGGTAGCTATTGCTGCATGCACTGAAAACACGGAATTTGTGTGCAAAGCCAACCATCATTCTTCTCCGAAATTCTCAGTAGGCAAATGTAATGAAAGATGAGGGTCAAGGAGGTTTTGAGTCATATTTAGAACTCTTTTACAGAGTAAATAGACACATGAATATGTAGGTGGAACGTGGCCAGTGAGGAAGCTGTTGCTGTCAGGTGTGAGTACACGCACACACGTGCACATACACGCACAGCACTTGGAAATTATTTTAGAATTGCTTTCTCACTTCCTTTCTATTCTCTTCATTAAGATTATGCTAGATGAATATTTTTGCATTGAAAAGAATAGAACAAAGGAAAAAAACGCTTCCACTTTTTGCTTAGATAATTTGGTCATCTGAGTTTATGCTCCATTTTTGAAATTAAGGGAGTTTAAAAGTGTGACTTAGCTTTAAGAAAGAAGTAAAGCTCTCTGATGGATCTCCATTTCTTATCTTTTTCAGTCCACCAAAGAAATGACAGAGAATTATGCAGCAAAAAATAAAGTCTTAATGTGACCCTAAAGTTAATATGATTAAAATAGAAAATGTTAATTGATAGTAACATATAATAAGGAATTGCAAGATGATATTCCTATTAGTATAATTTTTTAAATTAAATTGCAAGCATATATAAATAATGTTTTTGAGTTACACTTCTTTCTACTATCAGTGAAAGTTCTTACCTTTGTTATATACTGAACTCTAAAGTATTTTCACTTTTAAATGTTGACTGATCTCAGAAAACTTCTATAAAGCATATTGATTTAAAATAAGAAATGTCAGCGCAGCGGATTTAGAGCATGTGTCTTGAAATGAGGTAGCCTTAGAATTAACTTGTTTTTCCTGAAATACAAATATTCACTTAAGAATATTATTAAGGCAAGTGCTTATTTAGAGGAGAATCTAAGACTGCCCTGTATGAATTGGTGTATTGATTATTTTTTTAGTACAGATATATGGCTTAAAGGCTTTTCGCTCCTCAAAAGCTTTTTGTAAAGTTCACAGAGCATTTCTGAAATTGATGCTGAACTTTTTACATATATTAACTCTCCTGCACTAAGAATGCTTGTGTTGGTACTCTTTTTCAGGCAGCTTATTGAAAAATTCAACTCTTGCATAATTTATGTGAACACAGCTTGTTCTTAAACTCTTAGACATATGCTTCAGCTCTTACCCTGTACAGAAAATGATTTTGAAGCAAAGAGAACATAGGAAATGTATCCACGAGGGCTGCAGATGCATCTTCCACTTGAGTTGCATATTACAACATAGATCTACTTTTGCCTGTTACTTTAATTAATATGACTGCATATATTTTCTCCCTTTTAAAAGGCATGTGAAAGGTTGATACTTGTAAACTGTAATAAATTCAAGTATTTGAGGGTTCTGTTTTTGACCTTCAGACTCCTGAATCAACTCATTTTTCAATTGTTTACAACTACAAAGGCTGGAACCTCATTGGTTGCTTAACAGTAATTTTTGCTTTAGTGATGGTACAGGCTTACATTTGAAGGAGAGGGGAAACAGGTATGAAAAATAGTTGGGAGAATGTTGGTGTTCATTTTGATACACAAGACCACCAGAACATTTTATGTTCTCTGTATTGTCTTCGAGATTGAAATACATTTTTTCCCTGTCCTTTCTGTGCAAACACTTGATTTAAATTTGTAGAATTCTATTATGAAAAGTTGTTCTAGGAAACTTTTCAAAGTAAGTTTGACCTCTTTTTCACTGAATTATTTGGAACAGTTTCATGGATTCATAATTCTAGACAAAACAGGAAACCATATAGCATTAAAATGTACTGGAATTTATATTTAAAAACTACATAAAAGGAATAAAATCAAGCACTGTCTTGGCCAGTGATTCTCCCTCACAACTAAGATAAACAATATTTCAAAAGTTTGGCATCTCTGAGCATTGCTCACTTTTTAAAACTTCTCTAGCATGTGTTAAAGATTGAATTCTTATCCCTGTGATTCATTACACTGAATACTGAACCAAACACAATCTTACTGGTAATTTCTGGTAGGTTTTCACTGCATCCAGTAATTGTTAATAACAGACCCTTCGGGTCTGATAGTTGCTTCATTAGCACCCCCTGTTGCATACTTTGAGATATACTGGCATACATTTGAAGGAAATATGATAGTAATGACATCTTTCAGTATCAGTTGCCAGAAAATATAATAATTAAAACACAAAAAAGAAACCAAAGGAAAAAAACCACCCCAAGTAATTCAGAACAGCAAAACAAACAAACAAAACACCCTACCGCTCAAAACCAGAAGACACAGTTGTAGATTGGGTGACTTAATTTTTATTTTTGGTGTTCCTGTATGTCCCTTCAAAAGATTTACTCTGAAATCTTAGTTACTGATTTTTTGCGGGGAATTTCTCTAATTATGTTTAAGAATTCAGATAAAATCAAAATGTGAAAATAATACTAGCCAGTGTTCTAAGTGAAACACTACATACTTTTCTAATATAATCAAGTTTTATCCTATTCTTTATTTCCATTACCATGGTATCTTGGCCAAAGTTAGTTAATGCTTTTTCAGATCTTGTTACAGATACGTGATAAAACCTGTTCGAACTGTTGGAACACTTCTTGTCACAAAACTATCAAAGTTGAGTTTCAGTCTCAGGATAGTTTGCCAAGTGAATGATTCTGGATTGGAATGTCAAATTTTCAGTGGTTCCAAACAACTCTCATCTGATTTATATCAAAAGAGAATTGACAGTTGAGAATAGCTAAACTGGTCCCTGTTGCCTATGGCAATCTTATTGTCAGTCCATCACTTGGTATAGTAACTAAAAGGAAGAGTTGAAAAAGAAGGTTTCTGTTTCTACTGAGTATCCTTGAACTTCTCAGAAGCTTCTTATTTCTGGTATTTTTGGAGTTGTCTTCTATCACTGACATGCAGTATCAACTAGTGAGATTTTCAGTCCAGAAATGTAAAACAATAGTGTGATGCACATATGCATTCAGTCACCAGATGATTTTCTCTGTGGAACTGGCCTTGTAAGATGACTTCATTGTCTTTATCTTTTTAATGTGTTCATTTAATCTATATTTCTAGTGTTGATCATACACTTGGCACTGCTTTCAGATGAGCCTTTCAGCATTAAGTAGCTACATTCTAAGCTAGCCTTTCTAATAGTGCGAGTTACAAATTTTATATCACAACCAAACAGAATTCAGAACACGAGTGATTACTTATCAAACCCCCCTACAGTTTTGTACTTGAAGCACTTTTTAAGCTACCTATATCCAAAAAAAGTGGCTTTCTGTTTATACAGTAAAGGGGGCATAACCTCCACACCTGTAACATTGATATGTAAATTTAGGCATATTGCTGAGAAAAGAAAAGAAAAATTGAGGGAATGTATTGTCTGTAAGCAAAAACTGCTGAATTTGCCTGGAGTGAAACACTGTGTTTCTTCCTTATTCTTTTATTTCATTTAGTGTTGCTGTGACAAGATCCAGAGATGTTCCATCCTTTGGCCCACCTATTCCAAAAGGTGTGACATTTCCTAAATCAAATGTGTTCAGGGACTTCTTGCTAGCCAAAGTCATTAATGCAGAGAATGCTGCTCATAAATCAGAAAAGTTCCGCGCGATGGCCACCAGGACCCGGCAGGAGTACTTGAAAGACTTGGCAGAGAAGAATGTCACCAACACACCCATTGACCCTTCCGGCAAGTTCCCCTTCATCTCACTTGCTTCAAAAAAGAAGGAAAAGTCCAAGCCTTATCCAGGAGCAGAGATCTATAGTTCTGGTGCTATTGTCTGGAGTGTCCATGCAAAAGACTACAGCAAGGGTATGGAAATAGACTGTCTCCTAGGCATCTCTAATGAGTTTGTAGTTCTCATTGAACAGGACACAAAAAGCGTGGTGTTCAATTGCTCCTGTCGAGATGTGATAGGGTGGACTTCAACGGACACAAATATCAAAATATTCTATGAGAGAGGTGAATGTGTTTCTTTGGAGAGCTTCATCAGCAACATTGATGACATCAAAGAGATCGTCAAAAGGCTGGAGGTTAGAATGTTCCCCTTCTTTGCTTTCTCCTCTCACCCCTCGGCCAAGTAAAGCTTCAATTTAAATAATGCCTGGGATTCCTAAAACTATTTAAATTGTTTATAATTAAATTTCTAGGACTTCCCTGCTTTTATATCTCAAAACTGAATATTGCTTTCACTTTTATTAGCTATCAACTAGTCTCAGCTGGCTCTGTGTGTGTGAAAAATACATTAATATATTAAAAAGACCAGGTCCTTCAGATGCATAAGTTGCTCCCACACAAGTGGGAAGTGTCACATTATTTCTTCTCCTTGTTTTCCTTCCCTTTCTCTGTTTTTTAGGCTTGCTGTATCTTGTTTCAAATGAATCTGCAATATCTTTGAGACTAACTTATTATGTTGCCAGCAGGGTGCAGTCCCAATCCCCACCGCAACCTTCAGATATTCTCTGAATGCATGTGATAAATTAAAAATGCAGTGAATCCTGGTATCTCCCTATAAAACATCTGTCCATGCTCATTTTATATCCAATTAAGTTATGAAAGAATGTGCTACATTTCACTCTCTCTCTCCTCTCTTTCCTGTAATTTCACAACTATAGTTTTATAACAACCAGAAAAAAAGGAAATCTAGGCCCTATTAAATTGCTCTTAATGATATTCAAGCTCATGGTACATAGAAGAGTTGGCATAATCCCCAGTTTACCGTGCTTAGTAGCTCCATGCTACCACATTCTGACTGAAAAGTAATTTTGCTGTTTCCTGAAACAGCCAGAAATGGAGAATGTTTTTTTGGTTACTAAAGTGTAAAAGACAGAGATGCCTGTGTAACTCCATGTGTTTTTCTGTTGTGTGCTGCCATGTATCTTCTAAAATTCCTGTGGTTGCAGTAAAAATTCCAAGGCAGAACTTGAGTAAGCAGATTCTACTGAAAATATTAGTTTGAGCAACAAGACTCATTTCAGCTGATTACGTACCTAGGACTGCAATATATATCCCTTGATCGTGTCCCACCGTGATCCTTGGGAGTTGGTTGCTCAAAACTTGAGCCCCTAGACCTCTGTTAGCCCCGGAGGTGTCTCAATGCGTTAAATTCCATCTGCATTTCAATTCCCAGCTTGTGACCAAGGGCTGTGAAACAGTGGAGATGACTCTGCGCAGGAATGGCCTGGGCCAGCTGGGCTTCCACGTGAACTACGAGGGCATTGTGGCAGACGTGGAGCCCTACGGCTACGCGTGGCAGGCGGGGCTGCGCCAGGGCAGCCGCCTGGTGGAGATCTGCAAGGTGGCTGTGGCCACCCTGAGCCACGAGCAAATGATTGATCTGCTCAGGACATCGGTTACAGTGAAGGTCGTCATTGTCCCTCCCTATGAGGACTGCACACCACGCAGGTATTTTGCTCTGAAATTGTATCTTGTTTTGTGGGAAGAGCCACCACAGAGTGTTAGCCTCCAAAAAAAAGTGGTACAATTATAATACAGCATCCAGTATTTTAAGGTTGGAAGAGGAGAGCAGGAAAAACGGCCCATATTCAGTCTCCATGCCACTCAAATATTCATTGAATACCAAAATGTAGTAATAACGTGTGGAGAAGCTCATGTAACCATGGAATTTAACATGGAAATCAAACCATTTTTTAGTCATAATAAAATTCTTTTAGTCATAAAAAATTTTTCTTTAGTCATAATTGTGTGTTTAGCATGCATCAGAATTGATTGTGCACATTCCTGCCTGCTTTCCTATTTGCTGGTAGTTTGTAATGCCTGTGGATATAATTCTTGAAACTAGGAATAGACTTACATGCTTCCATTTTCACAATAAGTAAGGCTGTAAATGATGAAGGTTTATCAAAGGTGTGGATCTGGCCAGCAAAATTGCTGCAAATGTAAAGTCTTCTTTACTCATAGATCTTGTTGCATCTGTCTCACTTCCCATCTGTATTAAGCCTGAAGCTCATGTCAATTGTATTGATGCTTTTATAGCTTAAAACTGTTGCTTCATCAGGAATAAGCGGTATTGCGTGGTTTTTTTTTTCTTGAAGTGGACATTAAATCCCTCCATTTTTCCTGAATTCACACTTAATCTTAAAATTTTTATGAATTCTCAGCAGTGTCTGTAGCCTTCAGCCACACCACTGTCTAATTGCATATTCCTGACATCCTGTATTTGTATCCTAGAAATGCTGCTATATGATTAAAATGCAATGATGTTTAATGGAATAAATTTGCCTGCAGGCTAGCTGAAGGCTTAGGATAGGTTTGCCAAGAAGCAAGTCCAGTTACCAAAGTTCAAAGGGTTCCTTGGAGTGAGAGACCAAGAGAGCATTTTTGTAGTGCTCTTTTTTAATCAGTCTATACCTTTGTAGGTGTAATTGCTAAATCTTTATATACTTAAGACTGGAGCTGAACTTTAACATGTATTTATTATATTGATATGAAATTGTGTCTCTGAGAAATGACCTGGTACTTTCATAAATAAACGAAAAACCCTTGTTTGTTTTTACTGTAAGCAACACGAACTCCTTTTGTAAATGCTACCAAAAGAGGAGCAGAGAGAAAAGGAGTTTTATTTGTCCTTTAGTTGTCAATGGAAAATTGAATACATGTCAGGGATTAAAATGAGCAGTGGCATAAGGTCACCCATGAGATATTTGGAAAGCTTTTGTGCAGTATTTAGCAGCCTGAGCAAATGGAAGGTTCAGATGCAGTCATCATGAAAGGATTAGAGCAGAAAAATCAGTGTGGAAAGCACAGATCCTATTATTTCTGAACTAAATTAAGTACAGCCAAAAACAGGCTTACTTTTAGTGTATCCAAACCCATAGTGGTAAGAGAAATTACTTTTTGAAATACTGTACTCAGAGAGTTTTGTTTTTCCCATCTAGTGAGCAAATGTTCATGGTGGGTTATTGCTAGTTCTAAAATTCCATAAAGCTACTCTTGATCCCCGCATTTGCTCTATCCAAAATCATAAAAGTTCAAGAACTGTCTTGTATTTGTAGCTGTCCTACATGTATTACTAGAGACTGCAGTTAAGTATTTGCACAAAGCAGTGTCTCTTTTGGCAATCAGTTTTCTGCAATTGGAGTCCTTTTGTTGTGTCCTCTGGAGGTCACTGAGTATTTCTACTGCAGTAACTTCTGCAGACCATAACTAAAATGAAGATGCATTCTGCTTGAAATACTACATTCATATGAGAAGCAGTCCCTATCCTAATAAATTGGTTGGCATGAAGCTGGAGGAAGATCAGGGGTGCAGTTAGATAAGCTGACTTGGCAACAGGCACATGTACAAGGTCATTAGGAGATGCAAAAAATATATCCAAATACCCCAGTTCACATTCTCATGCCCTGTGCAGAGGCAGGCCTTGTCATGGTTAAGTCTCTACTAAACCATGGTTATTAAAACATTGCCACTGAACTCATTTAGTGGACTGATTGCTGACCTTGAAGCTAAGGACACAGTATTAAGAGGAAATTGTGCATTCCTGCTTGTTAAACTGTAAGTATGTTGGGGGCGGGGGAAGAGAGAAACCCAAACTAAGTACATAAGCACTAGGGAAAGAATAAAATTGAAATAAATAGGGAAATAAAATATGAAGAGAAAGGAAAAAACAAAGGATATCAATTATCAATATTGTAGTTCAGTTGTAAGTGGCTGTATCTCCTGCTCATCCCTATCTACCATGCAGTGGATCACATCAGAGTGGCCTGGGAGACTTGCAAGTGAAGCTGACCTACGTGTGCTTCAGAAGCACATCTCTTGCCTTCCAACTGGTTATTTAATTTAGACATCAAGATGAGAGGTTAGACCAATGTAAAACCACAAAATGAGTGTATTGTGGGCAGCAAGACCTCAGCACTGACCGTTTCACTTTGTCTGTTCCTATTAGACTGCACAACGTGCTTATGTCAGCATGGCCAGATAACAAATTCTGTCTTGTTTTTTGTTTTTGCAGGGAAGAGATACTATTTCTCACCCCTAATGGTGTAATTGCTTAGAGGAAGAGCTATGGGTTCAAAATTTTGCACTGTTTTTTTTATTTTTCTTTGCATTAGAGAGTGATCTATGTAGAGAAAGTAATCATGATAAAACATACTCACTTAGTATTCACTCAGAGATACATACATTTGTCAAGAGAAATACCAAAATTATCCTAATTGAAGAGGAAGATCACATCTTTTTTCCAAGAGCCTCATTTGAAATGTATGCAGAAGTTTTCCCTGCTTCTTGTGTAGGCTGCATCAGCTTATGTCCTGTTCTAGTCAGATGTTTATGCTGTGCTGTTCCTCAGGAAGCAATGGGCATCTTTGGGGATTGGCATCTACAGTTCCTAGCAAGTCTTTTCATAATGTGCACATTTATCAACTGAGGTACTCCAAAGCCAAAGGTGTTTGAAAGTTATGTGCAGTTCCTTTTTTCATGTGACATGTCTTCTAATGTCTGTGCATCAGAAAGCTGTGTCTCAAAAACAAACATTTCAGGTCTTATTTGTCTGGGTGTGGGTAAGTTCTAAAGCCCACGGCTTTTTAAAGAAGAGGAGATACCCTTCTAACTTATCTTTTTAGCTTTTGTAGCCCAGTAATCAGATGGAGAGTACCAGCTTGACCAACTGGAATGCTGGAATGGATGGCTGTGAACTCTTCTGGAAGGATAGATAAGGACAGGCAATGGGTTAGGAAGTGTTTGATTTATGAAGGCTCAATGATGATGACAACAGGGTTGTTAATGGGTGAGAATCAGGGGCAAGGCCAGCAAGGCAGATTCCATGGTAGTCTGTTGTGGATCACTCACCAGGACAAAGAGGCAGACTCTCACCATCACTAGTTCTTTTTCTTGTGCAAGCCTTCTAAAATTTGTTAAATAAATATTTCTTATAAAGGAAAATCTCATACTTCCATAGAATTGATTCAGCTTCTGTCTTCAGATTTCTCTTCTTGTGAACAGGATGTATTTTTTCTATTTTTTTTATAGCTGCATATTAAATGTCTTCATTTCCAGGAGTTCTTCAGAAAATTACCGTATGCCGGTGATGGAGTACAAAGTGAATGAAGGAATGTCATATGAATTCAAATTTCCCTTCAGAAATAATAACAAATGGCAGCGAAATACGAGCAAAGGACAGGGACCTCATGTGGCTCAGGTACCATCTCAAATCCAAAGTCCAGTACCATCTAGGATCAGCTCTGGAAAAGGAGAAGGAAAAATGCCACCCCCAGAACGAGCCAACATTCCGCGAAGCATCTCTAGTGATGGGCGCCCGTTGGAGAGCCGGAGGTACGTGTCTTATTCACAAGTGGCTTTTCATTGCTGCTCTGAATCTTGCCTGGAAAAATTCACAGGAGTTTTATCTAAGTATCTGAAGACTGCTTTTAATCTTGGTTTTAATTAATCAAAAGACAGCATGACTATGAGTGAAACAACAGTCAAAATTAAATACCTTTCCTGGCACGATTAACCACAAAATGAAGCATGTTGGTATGTTTTCCTGTGTTGGATGATATTCTGAAACTGCTGTATTGTTACTTAAGTTTTAAATGAGTTACAGTCAGAGTTTTAGAGCTGAGTGTTCATGAACTTCTGCATTTTGAAAAAGTAAATGAAAAATTTATCTTGTTCATAGGCTTGGTGGAATCGCCTAAAGCACCCAAGGCAGAAATAGTATCTGACAGGGTTTTTAGCAAGAGAATTATGACTAGTACAGAAAGCAAATTTATCTGACTGGGGAGTGTTCAGACATTTTACGCAAGAGGAGAAATTGTTCTAAGTTTGGATTTCTCCAGGGTGCTTTGGGGTCTTTTGTTGTTTTGAGTTCTTTAAACAAGAAAACAATTATTAAGATAAAGGTTTCAGGTCCATCATGTCACAGTATTTTCATTCTTTCATGGAAAAAGATGTATTTGATAGCATTCAAATGAACTGTCATTGTTTTGATTATCTGTACAAATCTCCCTCTGCATTTGTAGTGAGATCTGTGGAGTGAAACACATTAATAGCTTGTATTTCTTATTTTGGACAATTCCTTAGGGGAAAAAGGGCTTTAGATAGGTTCTGATCATCTTTGTGGATGAAAAATATAAAGCAGTGGTAATAAGACGCATATTGTAGAAAATGTAGAGGAGAGTTGTAATGAAACAACTTAAAATCTTTTTCACGTCCAGAAGAACTGAGGATGGAAAAACGTGTTCAAAGATGGTACAGCCAAGAAACTACCAAGGCGAAATTGAAACTTCTGTGTTGGATACCTTGTTAGGAAATTACAGTCGTTGCTAAGGACTTAATATTCTTACTTTCTTTTCCTTAAATATAGACTTGAAAAGCTCCTGTTTGTGGGAGTTGGAAAAAAAACCTGCAACACTGAAGGTACTAATAATTTCACAACCTGGCTATATTGCCTGTTAAAAAAGGTTGCAGAAGCCACTGAAATGTTGGACTTGATTCTTGAATGATATATTTGGACCAGCATAAAAATTGCATGGCTACAGGCTATATCTGCCTGTTATAGCTGAAGACAGGCAGATGCTGAACTGGAAGGAACAGCTGAGCTGGTGACGTTTTTTACTCTCTCCAATGCTGAGCAATCTCCTTGTGTAGTTCCAGAAAGTATAGTATTACTTGGGAAAAGCTTAAGGCAGTGAGAGACTGTCAGATTCTGTTGAGTTGCTGATTTTTGCAGATGCTTCCATCTCATCATGGTATTAACTAGAGAGCTTGGGTGCAGTCTCAAGTTGGCTTGTGTTGAAGAGGGAGCCTTTGGCTGCCCTGAGAGCAGGGGTGTTAACAACTGTGTGCTCCTTGTGCATAAAATTGTATGCGGGCAGCATCACACACACCTAAGGCATTCAAGATTTATCCAGTCTCTGGAGGCTTCTAGAGGTGGGTTATGCCTGATAAATGTTTGCAAAGTGAAAATTACATTTACTTAGTCAGTATTTGTTTTCAAAAAATGAAACTTTGACTTTTCATTTCCTTCACTTTCGGGGCATGTAGCTGGTTTGTTTTTTTTTCCTCTAGGTATTCTTTTAAGTAGTCTTTTTATTATTATTCAGAAAGGGTTCTATTGGATCTTTCATCCTTAAAAGTATATTATCAAAGTAGGTTTTAAATTTCAGTGGGAATTTTTCTGGATGCTTGAAAAATGTCTTCTCTCATCTTTCTGGTCTGCTAAACATGTTAGTCTTGGGTGAATCAAATTTAAATATATCATCACTTGCATAAGGTTAATGTCTTTCCAGTTAAAGTGAAGAAATACATTTTTGTCATTTTAAAGAAATACAAGAGGGGGAAAAACCTCAACAGTAAGCTTACTGCAAGACTCATTTGTCTTTTCTCTACATGATAAAAGAAATCTTTGCTTTTCAGAAAGTCAGATACTTCTTATTGTGTAAAGTCTTAAAATCAGCAAAGGTGGTATTTTCATAGCCTTCTTAACTACTGTCTCGTTTAGTTTTTTCACCATTATTTTTCATATTTACCCTAAAGAACACTGAGGAGGAAGTGCTGAAATCTGTGCATGTTTCTGGTGCTGGCAGTAGTGATGGTGCTCTGCTGTGCTTTGGTCCCTTTAGTCCATTTAAACGTGTTAGAAATAATTAAAATCTGCATTACCAGTCTTGAGAATTTCATTAGAGGATTTCTTGAGGATTTCACTTCATATTCATCCAAACATCGTCTCCCCATAGAGACTGCTATAGTAGGTGGGAGAGTGTGTTGCTTGACAATCCCTCATTCTTAGAAGGCAGACAAATGCCCAGTCCTGTGTCTAACCAGCAGAGTACTTAAATTTGCCCTGTTTGGATTGTCTTCATGTATCCCAGCTGACTAGCTTATTTTCTCTGATCTTCATAGTACCTGGATCCTTGAATGTTGTCATTCATTTTTGATATGGGTGGCTATTTATAGGCAGGAAAAAAAATCCAAAACTTTATAAATCTTAAAATAAATCCCTAATGTTGCTGCAACATTAAGACTGAAAAATCTAATAATATAAATTCAATAAATGCCAAGTTGTGGCTTATTTCACAATATTAATTATTCCACGTCAGATACTATATAACTTACAACCCAGAATTAATATCAGAAGGATATGTTAAGCTAAAAACAAGAAACCACATATGTGTGAAGTAAACCAGAGCTAATGTTATTGGAGAACATGTAATTATGGAGCTTGACTTCTAAAATTTATTATCCCCACTCTTCAAAATTTACAGGGTTTTTGTACACTTGGTTTCCACACTTTATCAATAAACATTGTGCAAGGAAAGGAGAAGAGATAATGGTAGATAATAATCTGTTCTTAATTTGTCATAAACTCAAACCAGTTTTAACTAACACTTGATTTGACAGATGTTTGAAAAAGTGTGGAAATCAGTGATAAAAGCATGTTGAAGACCTAAGTCTGGAACTGAGCACTTCAGTCTGCAGTTGAGTACTGTTGGATGAAAGTTCAAGGCTCTTAAATTGAAGATTTCTGATCATAGTCAATATTTTAATCCAAATGGAAAACTGAATTACAGCATGACTGTGGTCACACACTGGCAGTAAAATCCCACAGTCTGGAAGTATTAGAACAATATCATTTATCGGTTTTGTGTCATATTGAGGACTTTCAAGCACAGTCTTGCCCTAAGACTCCATACTTACTTGAATGATGCCCATGTAGTCAGTGATAGTAATTATGCCAGTTGTAGATTATAGGTTAATTCCTGCAGGTGGATTCTATTTTAAACTCTTCCTATATATTACCTAAAAATCCTAATCTGCTGCAGTTTATCTTGATCAGTGACATTTTCCCAAATATAAACAAACAGGTGTCTGTGTTCATCTTGCCATCCATCAAGTCAGCATTGTAGTACGCACACTGCCTACCTCACAGGGTTTGGAGATGTGTTATTTAAATGTTCTCATAGCATTCTTCAAATTAAAACATGTACTAATTTGAGATTATATACCACACTTCCTACCAGCTCCAGGACCTAGAGCTGGATGTAGCAGTGGAAAAATCAAAGGTTTGTTGGTATGCATGGCTGTGTGGCCAAAGTCTTGCGATGTAAAAACATCTGAGAAGAGCTGTGCCATGTCATGTCGAGATTTGGTCTTTCTTGTTTGACAAGGGCCATCAAAGGGGACCAGGGAAAAGCACAAGAAATGCTTACAAGTGTAAAGGAAGATTCTCTGCCAGGTCTGTCAGTCCCTTGGCTGTCTGCTGTGTAAGATTGCATGGAGCTGGGTGCATCTGTACTGCTGGGGTTGGTATCTCTTCATCCAGGTTCCTGGATTGGTCTCTTGGTAGTTCTAGACCACCTGCTTGTTCTTTTGTCATGAGGGATAGTGGGTAATCACTGTTTGCTTGGTCCAGTGTAATTCATGTTTGGATGAAGTGAAGCAGAGAGGATAAATTTCTCTAATCCCTGGAGCCACAGAGCTTGTTCAGTGTGTCTTCATACACAAACTCTTCTATACCTCTGGTGTCCCACTGCCTGCTTCTATTTCTTTTCTTGTTACAGTATGTGTTTTCTGAAAGGTGATGATCAAATTGAAAAAGAAACCTCGAGAAGGTACAACATGACAGCATAATTGCATTTTCTGTTTCATTTGCTATCCCCTTCCTCAAAATTGCTGTGGTTTTTTTCCTTTTTGAGTGGAATGGATTGGATTGGTTTCCTTTAAACATGAGAGCATTTGAGACAGCGTTTGCAGGGAATTGTTGTGCCTTGCAGTATTATTAGAACTGTAAAACTCAAACACATGGAAGGTAAGCATGCCAGAATTAAGATTTGCTGTGCTATTTTTTTAGAACTTGTGTAACTGTATATTCAGATGCTTCTTTTGATTAAATTACAAGAATTTCTTTTAACAGAGGACATCTGCCTCATTCAATTCACACAGTGGATGCAGCTCATTAAAGAGGAGCTATTTAATTTTTTTTTTCCTCTTCATTACTCTGTCCCTTATTTACTGGATGACATTCAAATCCTGCTGTAAAGATGCCATTACTAATTCCCCTCTAAGCTTTATAGTGGCACCCATTACTATAGTTTCTGAATGCTTCATGGGTATTAATTAAACTTAGTTTCCAAATTTCTTGTGTGAGATGTCTTTGGCCCTCTTCAGATTAAGAACAAAGGTGGAGAGTTAAATTATGTTCTAATTATTTGTTCTACTTATTTTGACCATCTCATATTTGGAAGTGTGCCCAGCATTGTTAATATTTTATATATTCAAATTATAGCCTCAGTTGACTTCAGCTGTTTTAGGAAGATTTCAGCTCAGAGATATAGTGGGCCTTGGAATCAAATTAGGCTTTTGAAAAATTAAAATTAGCAACAACAAACGAAAAGTTGTCATTAACAAATACAGTAGTGGCCACATTGGAGCGCTCCAGCAAGGGCAAAGAGAGAATTCAGTTTGCCAAGTCAGCACTGACTGTAAGGCCATTTTTCCTCTTCTGCCAGCCTGAGCCTGCTTTGCTTCTGAGTTCTGCAGCTCTTGCAAGAGAAGCTGTAGCACAGTATAAGACCTGTGCCTGTAGAGTTTTACAGGAAAAGGCACCTGTGCATGATCCTGTAATTAGAGTGCCTTAGGCCATAGGCACAAAGTGACCTAGACTGACATTTTTGTTATGATGTGTGTACTACATACCTATGCATGCTGAATATGTGGGGAAAATTACAGCTAATGACATGGAAATTAATTTATTAAGAGCAAGGTAGATGCTTTCAATGTCTGTGTTGTCATATTAAACAAAATAAATGTATGCCCATTCCACTCACTGCCTTCACAAAAGATGATGTTCTTCCCATACTTGGCAAGACTCAACCAGTTCTTTCAGGATGAACTAGATCTGTTAGAACTAAATCATGCATGGGATAATCCCAGTTCAATTGACTGCAATGTAATTGTATCTGTTTAATGTAATGGACGCTTGGCCTAATTTTAAATTTAATTGTGGGACTCATGCACTTAACCGTTTTGGCATTTCTTCTTAAAACTCTCTTTTGAAATAGATAAGAGCCTGCTTTAGTATGGCTTTTAATTATAAATAAAAGGCAGGATCAGATTATTTTAGCTGTAGGGGAATACTGCTAACACAACACAATACACCTTTTGTCTTGGGAAGTACCTTTCATCAAAAGGTTTCAAAGCAACTCAAAAAGTCAATTTGGACTAATTTGCTCTAAAGTTCTTTTCTATGTTTCACACAAATTGAAATGTCTTATAGAATTAGTGTGTTTTAGTGCAGATGTGAACAGTGCTAACAAAAATATGCTTCTGCTTTAAATAAAAGAATATCCTACCTGACTGATTGTTCATCTCTATTGTTCAGACCACAATTTGTAATACAATTTTGTTTGCCCTCAAGGTCTTTCATCTTTGTAAATAAGTTAGAACTCTGTGACATAGCTCTGAAATCTTGATGTTCCTTCTGAACAGTGCTGTCACTTTTTGGTAAGGCATAGGAAATAAAGAAAAGGCATAGCTGAATCTGAAATGAAAACGTAAGCATTTTTCAACAGGAAATCATTTTACAGAAATTATTCTAGAAGTAATTGGTTTCCTTGACATCAATTCTAATTAAATATTGGAAAAAAGGTCATACTTTTAAACTGTGTATTGCTCTGCAAGCATAACTGATTTTAAATGTGTGTGCCTTTTTTATAGGTGAGCAAATGCTAATGAAAGTGCATTTTTGTGTGGCCAAACTATGGTTTTTTTCTTTTTATAGGAGTGATTCTGGGAAAACAAACTGTTTGGCTTATGGGTCCCCAAGTTTTCAAGTCTTGAACCATGTTCTTAGCAATGAAATATTTTAGAATAATTTCTTGATAAATGTGGAATAAGTTAAAATATGTTTGGTAGACTAGAAAGGCATTACCTGATTTGGTATAGTACTTACCGTGGTCAGACCTTAGATAATTCCTCTTTTGTTTCAGAAAAAAAGTTACTATTACTATATGCACTTCATGAAATTCCAGGTGATCAAGATCTGTGATCCAGTCCCACTGCTCTTTCCATTTTAAGATTTTATTAGTTTACTGCTCTTTTGCAAAGTACTTAGGAGGACAATGCCTATTTGATATAAATGTATGTATATATAATGTATACATGTAAATATAAATATATATGCACACACTGTTTTGATATATACACATACATAAGGAACATTAATCAATGCACTGGTGTTTTTTAATTTTCAAAAGTTTTTTTTAACTTTTCAAGTTTTTACAGTGTTCTGGTGAGGGCTAATTTAAAATCTGCCACTCCTTGAGAGATACAGATTAAATGGCTAGGCTAAGGTCTTCTGAATCCTCAGACCTGAGTTGGGTGCTGAGGCACTTTATCTATATGTTTCACTGAAATTATGATCTATATTTCAAATATTAAATTATTTAGCTTCTGGAAATTACAATGTTTTTCCTAGATAAAATTAAAAAAGGCTTTTGTTCACAGTAGAAATTTGATGTTTGTGAATGGCATAACTCAAACTTCACTTAAATCACTGCAAAAGTTTTGAATAGCTTCAGTCACGACCGAGTAGAACAAAGAACTAGCTAGCAGCAGTGAATTCTGCTGGGGTTTGGGAAACAAAATGCACAAAGCTAGCAGTTATCTAAAAAAGCTTTGACTACAGAACAGGATACGAGTTGGGCAGTGTAAGCCTGCTGCTTCCAGCCATTCTGCCCAGCTGCATGTGTTGCAGTTCTAGACTATTTATTTGCTGTATGGTTATTCTGACAGATAAAGGCTGCCTGTGACTCAAATCTGTGTTTTTTAAAGAGTTCTTGGTCTGTTGAGATAGTTTTATATTAGAATGTTAAGTTTTTAGGGAGAATTTTAATGTGGTATGTATAGATTGCATTGCAATTTTTTAGTCCTTGTGTTTTACTGTGAACAAGTTTGGTGACATAGAGGTAAACTTGATACTCTTGGAAGAGTTTGCATAGGCATCTCACAACAGCTAGTTTAAATTCCAGGCAAGAGTTTTCTGAGAATTAGAAATATTTTCTTCTATTTGGTATTTTGATGAGGAATGTCATGTTTCCTTATTCTTTACAATCAATCTGTGACAACAGACTTTAGAAACCAGAATGTTTCCCTAGCACGTGCCAGTATTTCCTTCCCACATTGGCCTTTCTTTCTTCCCATGCATCTAGGTTTTTACAGTTGATTTTTCATGGTTTCCAGTAGATTAATAAGGGGGAAATGTCTGATCCTTGAACTGATAGGATTTCTGCCGTCTCCATGATGCCACTGCTTGCAGCTTAGGCAATTTGCAGGGTGTTGTTGAGCGTGCCTTGCATTGTGATCTTGCTGATGTGAGGTTTCCCTTGCTCTGCACAGGCTGTCCCCTGGCTCCGATGTCTACGTCACCGTTTCCTCCATCGCCTTAGCAAGATCGCAGCAATGCCGTAACTCTCCAAGCAACTTATCCTCCTCCAGTGACACTGGCTCTACTGGAGGCACATACAGACAAAAATCTATGCCAGAAGGGTAGGCACCAGACTTTTTACATATTCTGTTTTGGCAGACTTTTTGTTCCCTGTTCCATTTGTTGTAATGTGTACTCAAGGAGTGCTTACACGGGCTCCTGTCAGCCGTTGTTTACATGCATTAAACCATGGCTGTTTTCAAATATCACTGTCAAGCTTCCTGAAAAAGCCAGTTTTAAAAAGTCCCTTGCTTCCACTTTTACCTTTCAGCCTAACTGCTCTCTCTGATCCTAGTCTACAGCTGCTCAGGTTACTACACAGAGGAACTTATATATATTTCAGTACCTTCATTAAAGGTGCTGGTTTCATGTGGCAAATTGCTTCCTTTCATAGGTTAAGATCCTAAAATAAAAAGAAGTAATAGGTTTGGGACTTTGCAGTCAGTTAATAGTTGAAGCAAAGTAGTATTGAGTGCACCTAAGACTTAGATGTGGAGGCACAAAAGTGCTAATTAATCCACAGCTAGCTTTTTTCACATATTCACGGTCATTCTGTCTTAAGGCTTCCAACTTATCAGAAATCTTCAAACTCTCTAATGCAACTTGCAGAAGAAGAAATTAAATCTGTATCATTTTCAGAGAGCACTGGAAGGAGCAATAAATCAAAGATCTCCAAGTAGAGAAAAAAATAATTGGCAGCAGAAGAGCTGTCTACTACATTTCAAATTACTTCCTACAGAAAAGGTTAAGGGGCAAAACTGCTGATAGTTCACACTGCAAAGCTTCCCTCTGAAGTATTCTTGAGTACTTTGCAGGTCATTGTGTGTAATTCATTTTGGTTTGGGTCTTTTATAAAGTAGAAATATCTTTCTCTCTGTTTTACAAAATATTATTAGTAGGATTAAATGCCATTGTCAGGAGCTGCTTAGTACAAGGCACTGTCTTTTGCCTCTAGGTGCTCTGTGTCAGTCCGGAGAACACTGTTTTGAGCATGTGTTTGAAAAATTACTCCTTGCTCCACAGCACTGAAGATTTGTCCTGCTTGTCCTTCCTGCAGCTCAGTTTGAGGTTTTATGAAGAGTCAATCTCTTCTCTGCTGCTCTCTTTCATGAAGGCTTTGATTCATGATGCTATCAGGCCTGTTCAGGGTCATTATTTAAGTTTGTGCTAAGTCCTGACATTAGGAGATTTGCTCTTAAACCTGTTAAACTTTGCTCTAAGGAAACACAAGATATAGGTGTATGCAGGGCTCTGCAGCTGGAAAAAGGCACTTAACCTCTTTATCCTCTGTAGACTTGCTGGCTCATTCACATCACGCCAGCAGCATTTCTGTGTTACCTTGAATTGCGATGAGCAGCTTGTGCTCCCAATATCGTTCGCTCTTTTCTGACTACGTCATTTGCACTACAAAAAACCTATTGCTGCCGTATGTCCTTAGACCATCACAACCATAGCTGCTTGAGTAAGAAAGGATTTTGACACACTTGAAGGTTTGTTTTGAATTGTCCTCAGAGCACACCAGCACCCATCCCAACCCTTTTCAATCTTTTAAGTTAATTATACACATATGTCACTACAGCATTCTTCAAGCATTTGCAATTTCAGCAGAGATGTGTCCTAGAAACCTTGACTATACTGTCATTTTGGGGTTGAAGTTTTAATTCACTGCAAGGTAACACAGTTTAAATGGAATAATGAAAGAAACAATTAATACATGAAGTTTACATGTTCTTTATTGGGTGCTCTTCAAAAAAGCCCCAATTGCTTAACTCCAGTTATTTTACTTTTCTGTTCTATTTCTATGACAAAAGCATTTTGCTTCTCATACTGTCCTTGTACACATGAATCATACTTACTCAGGAGTTCCCAAACATCTACCAGGCTAAATGGAAAGCATGAAAAATGTGATTGTGAAGGAATGTTTTACTTGCCTCAAGAAGCAATTTAATATCTGTCCCTTTGCTAAAAACCACTGCTGTTCCATGTGCATCTTCTGTTGAGATTGGTCTGAAAGAGCAGGTTCAGGGCAGCTCTCCAATGATGTTTGGTGTCCCAGAATGCTGGTCAGCATTACCCTGGATGTGTTGTTACAATAGGGGAGAGAGATTGTAATATTCAGTTCCTAAGATGTGAGAGGGAATGATGAATGTTAGAGGGAATGATGGGCTGGAGTAAGGGCCAAGGAGGAGCCATGTCCTGAAGGTAATCTTCCAGAAGTGAAGTTCCAGCGTGCTCTAGGTATGCCATTCTCTGAGACTTCCCAATGCAGGAAATCTCAGCCTCACCATTTGTGTATACATTTATTTATTGTTACACAGGGAGACAGAATTGGAAGGTTTCTGAAATTTAACTGACCAGGAGAATGGGTGAGTCCAGCCTCTGTCAGATATTGGTACAAGCAGTAATTCCTGCCTCTAGATTATTGATCCATATCCTAAACTGGGTTTAGGCAAAAACTTCAGTGCCTTTGAGAACATCCAGATTGATCCTGATGTGCATATGTGAGTTCTGTATACTTATGCTGTATTCATGTGCTCGCTGTGGTGTCTACAATAAATGATCGTGAAATGTAAAATTTAATCATGCATAGATTTACAGATTATATACATATGAGCATTATGGAGGTTAGGTAAGAGGACATCACAAGAGAAAGCAAAATATTGATGCAGTGCAACTTAATTGCACCAAGATTTGTTTGGGGTTTGGCTTTTTCTTTTAGATGCCACCTTCTAGTTATTTTGTCATGAAATTATATTCTTCCCATGAGAGTTTGTTTACAAATCTTCAAAGTTAGACCACAGATCAGTGTTTAAGAAATCAATCACCTTTGAAATGCTGTGTTTAGACTTTTTATACGTATCTCGAATTAGTGTTGAATTAATCATGTTTAATTTAGGTATTTGATAAGTGAAATCCTGCTTAGTCTGTGTGACTGGAAAAGGAAAAATGGTACTTTTTGCCTAATTTCAATGTAAATTGTTCATATTCAGAAGGCAGATATATACAGGTTTTCCTCGCTTTTTTATTTCATCAAAATCTATGCTGGCTGTATTAGGGAGCAATGAACAGAAGGGAAGTATGATCATGTTTGGGTGAATTTTTAAAAGGGTGAAATTTCCATAGGTGCTGCACATTACAGGCATGTTCCAGTTGCTTGTCTTTGAGGATGGGAGTGGGATTTTATTGTTCTGACTTGTATGATGTTGCTGTGGTGGGTTTGTTTGAGTTAATAAGTGTGGGAACTTCAGGTGGGATAACCACATTGAGCTTGTTCTGACAGCTGGGAAGGTGTCTGATATTGGAGATAGTGTGGGGCAGTCTGTAAATCACAGAGTGAGTAGACAGCACAGTTGGGGTATTTTATTTTCTCTCATTTTATTAGACATTACAACTAGAGAAACTCATTGATATGAGATGATATATCAGTTTGTAATTATTTTGTGTGTTATTCTGTGCATGAAGAGTTGGAAGATTTTCTTTTTCCTTCAGGGCATGTCTGATTAAAAAAAAAATCTCAGAAATGCATTATTCTTAATGAATTCTTAATGATTGATCTGCTATTTCTGAACCCAGCTATAATTCTTAGAGAGACTTATAAGTGATTTATATGTAGTACAGAACTTTAGATTTAAAGTTTTACAGGCTTTTAGACATATGAGGCATGTAGGCTTCAGTGTGGCACAGGGGCACGGTGTTTTTCTTTTGTCATTAGCTTGTTCTCCTTGAGTTTACTCTGTCTTTATTCATCTTTCTGAAATCCATCTGCCTAATCTGGCAGGATTTGCAAAGTCCATTGAACAGAGTTTTCATTTTGCTCTGTATGCTTTCTTTTACAGCAATAGGTGTATGTCTCACTACTTTTTTGCAGCTATATTTAGTTTGCACTAATCCACTCAGATTATTTTATGATCAAATAATTTAAGAATTTACAGCATTTATAATCCCCAGGATCTGGGAATCCATACTCAACAGTCGACTTTATAGAGGCTTATTTAAAATATTTGGCAGTGTTAATATTGTCCCAAACAAATCCATGTTGTTGGCATATGTCTGCATGACCCAGAGGTATGACCTTACTACTCTCTTGGTTGGAACCCAGGGAAGTGGCTGAGATCCATGGGATTGTCCCAACAAAGTTTCTGATGCTTTCTTTGACTAGTTTGAGGTAGTTGAAAGGATCCAATCTTTCCCGATAAACGCGCCTCATTTCCCTATGTGGTTTTTATTCAAACCTTTGCATTTTACTCACTGTGGTGAGTTTTCTACAACCATGTAACAGTCTGGTCACCTTTTCATGTAAACATCTGTGTAAATAAAACCACATAATTTTCTTTCTTGATGTTTTGATCTGTTTTTTTTTTTTAGATGTAGCATTGTAACCAGTTGTTCTTGACCAAGGATGCTCAATAAATTAATGTATATTGTAATCTTATGCATTACAGCTGATAAATGGGTCTGGAGAGCTACCACAAAAATGAAATGGTAAAGCATCATAAATCCCTCAAGCATTTGTGCTATGTGTTGGTTTGCCCTGTTGTTTGACACTGGCTTCTTCAAAGTGCTTTTTTTTTTTCTCAGTTGTGTGAGTTTCATGTATATTTAAAATGACGGTGTGCTTTGTGTTTTGGGGAGAACAGGTTTGGAATTAGCCGTAGATCCCCCGCTTCCATTGACAGGCAGAACACGCAGTCGGACACGGGCGGCAGCGGCAAATCCACGCCCAGCTGGCAGAGGAGCGAGGACAGCATCGCTGACCAGATGGGTACGTACTGAGCTCTGCACGGGCCACGAGGTGACTTTGGCACTGCCTCTCCTGGCAGACACAGAACCCCCTTAAGCGCGGTGTTTTCAGCGGCTTTGAAAGTTAACCTTGTTCATTGAGATGAATAATTAGGTCTGGGGCGTGCACTGAAACTTCTGCAGTCTGCTTCCTTGAGACCTATGAGTATCACCTGAGGAGGAACTGATTTCATTTCCTTATTTGATTGTGGGATTAAATCTGCCTCAATGCTTTTACCCTGAAGCACTCCGTCCTTTTAGAAGCGGCTGGGCAGAAACACTTATTAATTTGTCTTGCTGTTGAGGACTTGTTTGACCTTACCTGTTCTCCTGAGCAGCTTAGCTTAGTTTAATTTTTGCTTACTTTGTCTAAAGTGCTCGTGATGCTTCCTTTTCAAATGGTGTTATTTAAATGCAAATTGATTATTTGATCATTGAAGTTATAAAAATACCATGTGTAAAATGGAAAAAATGCAGCTGAAGTTTAAATAGTGAAGTAAATCTATAGGTAGGTAATCACCTTCCACAAATGTATACATTTTCACTGCACATGGCAATTAAGCTGTCAGCTGAGGGATGTATTAACTACATAACATCTAGGAACAGAGAATTTATGTTGTTAGGCCTTCATTTGAAGTTCTTGCACATAAGCCTTCTGTTACAGCCATGGCTTGACTTGAAATGATTACAAATAAGACTAACATCAGTGAAAATCTCCTATCTACAAACAGCATTTTTCTAACATGATGACCCTGGCCAAGGTTACTAGATTGTGTTTCTTCAACTTTTTTTATTAACAATTAACAAAAGTATGGAATTCCATACTTTTTTATTGCATCACTGTACAAACACACTAGTGTTTAAGAGAGAATACAGTTCAGTGAGATGAGGAATTGAAGGCATATGCTGCCAGCCTCTGGTTCTGAGGATGTTCTTGGTTCACACACCTTCACAACCTCAGTAAGCTGTGCCTTCTTATCAAAGCCATCTGTCAGTCCCTCCCTCACAACACCCATACTTCTCAATAAAAAACTGTGATTATACTGATCTGCAGTTCTCATTTTGACAGAACAATTTTAATTGCATATGTTTTGAAACCGTGTGATGGTAATGACACATGTAAAAAGGATCTTTTGCTTAGCATTACTTCTGCAGACCAACAGTTGTGTGGTGGTGCTGGTACTGAGTGGAGCTGCCAACAAGTTCTGCTCTACAGTGTCAGGTGTAAACATATTAGCAAAATAAATAAGGCCAGAAAGAATAGGAAAAATTGCATTGTAGGAGAGATGGTGTGAGCATTTGGCAAAGAATGAGAAATGCACAGTGACATAAAATCCCTTTCTTTTATCTCTTGTGTATTGTCCTGCATTCACAGAGTTGGAAGCTTCATCTCTGGTTGGAGATTTTATTGTCAATCTGATGAATCTAGGTTAAAGTTTGATTTTATGACAAATAAGTACATTTCCACTTGGGATAATGTGTCTCAGGGTAAACAAGGCTTTAGATGTAGAGAATCCAGACACCTTCCTGGCCTCTCCTTTGCTACAGATCACCTTTGTTCTGTGTTCACCAACACTGTTTGCTGCCACTTGGCAGGGGAGATCAAGTTTGATGATGATATTACTGGTATTATCATTATTATTCTTTTAAAAATTCACAACTTTAATTTGTTTTTTAAAAAGCTCATAATGCTGCAGATCAAGATGAACAAACTGTAGCTGTGCTGGAGAAAATACTTCTATTTACAATGGATATTGTTAAGTACTTAATGTTTGTAAGCAGATATTCTACTTAAAAGGAACATTTTTAGAAATGGAGAATATATATAGAAGTATATGTAATAACTCATAACTGAGAGAGATTCTTTTTAAAATACTGACCTTGGGCTCTGGAAAGGCAATTACCTACCTAAGAGGCTGTATCTGAACACCCTCTAGACCTCCACAGTTATCTCCTGGGAAAATAAGTTTTATTGGCCAAGTACACTCTTCTGAGTGTTCATGCAAGATGAATGATTAGTTTTCCATTCACTTTTGTCAGGTTTAGTTTAATAATTATTCCTTTTGTACATCTGTGCAGTTTCCACATTCACAGCCAGTAATGTTTAAGATAGTATTGTATCAAGAGATTTTTTTTTTTTTTTTTTTTTTTCTCCCCACTATCTTCAATTAGAAAATGTTTGTTTAACTCAGCTTTGGTAAGAAATATGTGTAATACTTCTCCTGGGGAAAATATGTTCATTTAGATGATCACTGATTTTGCCATTGACCTGCATTGCATAGAATGCCATTTAAGGAAATGTGTGTGTTCAGTCTTTTAAATCTCTTGTCAGCAGTTATCAGACATTTAGAGCTCCAGTGTCAATACCCTGTGAAAGTGAATAGTCTGCTGTTTTAATGCTCTGATATAGTGCTGTTGGACAGTGGGGGCATGATACTGTTCAGGTTTTTCTAACAAAAGTCAGAATGGTGGCAGCTGATTTTTCATGAAGCCTTAATGGTTTACACCCGGCAGGAATGGGCCCCCACTTCCTCCCCTGTGTTCTGTCACAATATGTAACTGGTTTTGTCTAAGGCAGTGTTGGAAAAATTGCAGTGGAAAATGAGGTTACATGTTTTCTTAGCTTGCAGCACTGCTCTCTCAGTCCATGGTTGTGTGCTGTGTTGCAGAGCCAACGTGCCATCTCCCAGCAGTCTCAAAAGTATTGCCATCCTTCCGAGAGAGCCCCAGTGGAAGACTGATGAGACAGGACCCCGTGGTACACTTATCTCCAAATAAGCAGGGTCATGTAAGTTACCCTAAAAAAGGAATTATTTAATGTTTTGCTTTTGCTCCACAAGCTCTTGATACCAAAAGGGTTGTTCAAAGTTATATTTAGAGTGTCAGTTTAAAAAAAAAAAAAAAAGTCTGTTCCTTACGAGAACATGGAGAATGCAGTAGAGCAGGCCTGTTGGTGCCTAAATCCTACATGACAGCATATTGAAATATTTACTAGTTAATAAAGATTTGCTGCCAGTTGAAGAGCAAAGCAACGTCTTGTCTGTTATCTTGTGTGATGTAAAGGATTTGTAGAAATTTGCAAAGCTATTCCTAGATCTCATATGTAAGACTTACAGTTTAACTAGTGTATCTTCTAATGCAGTGCCCAGAAAGCTGCTGCTTTGAGACAGAATACTGGTTTTGGTTTTTCATTTTCTCCTTTTTCACAATGTACCTTAGAAACTGTTGGAAGTCTGTCTGAAAGGACTCCTGGAATCCTGCTGAAAAAAAACAACTTATTTATTTGTTTTGAAGTTCTAAATGGTAAATTCTGTCTTTCTGTCTCTGCAGAGTTAACTATTCATGCCTTTGTGGAGACTGTCACTTCCCATTTTATATACAGAGAGATAGATAAGTACAGCAAAAATTCATAGATTTAAAATGTCTTGAAAATTATTGAAGTCACTGTAATAAAAGAAGCACACTTTAAGCTTTAAATTACTCAATAAGCTGTATCACTCTTTTTATTTGTACAACAAGCTAAAATACTCTTATACAGCTCTTACAAAATAAGAGTTGTTGCATGATGTTACTGAAAGTATTACTTGCATTTATTTAGATATGTGAAAGCCTTTAATTGGTTCCAAGTCTTTAATTTGCTCCTGCTTGCCAACATTATTCTTTCAATGCAATTGGCAGTGTTGCTTCTAGATTATTAATTCATAACAACACGTATTTATTATTTTAAAAAGAAAATACCAAAGAAACCTGTACAGTAGCACACCTGTCTTCATATTCTTAGAAGCACAGACTAGTTTTTAAATTCAGATTGACCTGTTTTTCATGAGATGTATTTGACTGCATAGTGATGTAATACATAACTCATTAGTTTGAGTGCCAAGTGCAACACTGGAATTAATAATGCTTGCATTATTCCAGTTTAGTCATTGTTAAAATAAATCTTTATAATGTGGACAGATGGATATGCGAGTGATGAAGTTCTTAATGAAGAAAAGTAACTTTAATTGGAGATAACTAGGAGTCCAGATCAACTTCATATTCCCCCATTTTCCTGTCAATTCTTTCTTTAGTATATTAAAAGACATGGATACGGATGATTCCTTGTTCTCAGTATGCATCTGTTCCCTATTTCCTTCTGAAAACAGATGCTGTATGTTCTTTTTATATTTGTCTGGGATCTCTGTCTTAGTCTGCTCAGTAAAAGAGGGGTAGACAAATAGAAAACTTTTAAGTCTCCTTTCCATCAATTCCCTTTTTCCCAGGCGATGTGGTCATCCATCAGGTCTGTTGCCTACTGCTTCAGTTCTGATTCTGTAGATGATCAGATCTTAGTTAAGTTCAGTAGAATTCAAATGGATATAAATACCCCAAAGGTAGATGAGCTACCTAGCAGTAAGTGTATGACAAGAAATCCTTCTTGAAATGGGATATTCCAACACTATGAAATTAAGGACATTAAGTTTCTTTGTAAGAGTGGTCTGTAACCAAGGACATACAAACCAGCCACGCATTGGCATGCCCTGACAGAATAATTTAAAAGCATTACATTAAAGCTTCTTTTCAGGCAGTTCTGCTTTTTGGACAACAATTTCACATTAGTTAAATGATGTCTCACTGGTCATTTGCAAAGGACACTCCTGCTGAGGAAGAAAGATACACTAATGCCAAGAGGAGGAAGAGAAGTGGCTATGGTCATCTTTGACTTTTTGATAGGCAAAAAGTTTGGATGGATTACTAAAAAAAAGTTTAGTTGGATTACTAAAATAGCATGCACTTTCTGTGGATTGGTTCTATTTCATGTTCTAAAACATTGTAGTCTTAAAATATTTTTAATTATTGTAGTTATAAACCAAGTCAAAGTCTACATTGCTCAGCCAATTTCATTGCAGAGCAGAACTATGCTTGAAAGGAACTACCACAAGGTATTTTGGGACATAATACAAACAACTTGGGCTTTTCCTGCCTTCCAAATCCATAAGAAAAGTTTATGTGCACTCAGCACAGAGGATGTGCGTTGTGTTGGAATCAAGTTTTTAGAGTTTATTAGTCTGCTCCATGTATCTATCCAATTCTTCCAGGTAGGAGAGCTCCTACTGTACAGTGGTGGCTTTTGTAACCCTTCATCTCCCCCTCTCCATTGTCATAATTTTGTCGTTTCTTCTGTAGTCTGACAGCCACTACTCCAGCCATTCCAGCAGCAATACACTCTCCAGCAATGCCTCCAGTGCTCACAGCGATGAGAAATGGTATGACAGTGGAGAGCGCACGGAATCGGAGCTGAACAGCTACAACTACCTTCAAGGGACGTCAGCTGACAGCGGCATAGACACCACTTCCTACGGCCCCAGCCACGGCAGCACCGCCTCCCTGGGCGCCGCCACATCGCCCCGGACAGGGCTGGCCAAGGAGAAGGTGGCGCCGCTGTGGCACAGCTCCAGCGAAGTGGTCTCTATTGCAGACAGGACATTAGAAAAGGACAGCCACATGGACCGGAAAGCTGAATCTTCCCTCAGCCTGGATATTCACAGCAAGAGTCAGCCAGCCTCCAACCCTCTCACAAGGGAGAACAGTGCTTACAGTTTAAGTGATGCTGTCTCACATACAAGGTAATTTTCACCTCTTGTATGATTGCCCCCCCACACTTATTTTCCCATTCTCACTCTCTAACCTGTCAAAAGTGAGAAGTGGATGTTGAAGAGAGGGGGCTCTACTTAGGTTAATCAGTGTTTTGAAAGACTTCACTGTTCAGAATGCTTGAAAATTAGGACCTTTAGTCTTCCATCTGCTACTGCTTATAGTACTAAGTCTTTAAGAGCATATTCTGTACTAAACTGCTGCTTCTAAGCTATCCTTAAGACAGACATGTCTGATGTGTTCATGAGGAATATCTTGCAACAGCTGCGGTTCATGTGTGGATCATAAAGGAGATCAGTCCATGTTATTAATGAACAGTTTAATATTGGGTTTATTCTTAGTCTTGCAAGTACTCATTTCAGATGTTTTGTCTTTTTTCCCCAGTCTTTGTGTTTGGAAATCTGCTTGCAGTTGGTATGATCAATAATGAGAGCAAGTTGCTTGGGAGTGCTAGCATGTAGATCTTAATCTCATTCCTACTGCAATCTTGTGGGTATGACACCTTCCCTCTCTCCTCAGTTTTGCCACTTGTAAAAATCAGCAATATCAAATATGTGTGTAATGTGCTTAAACATCTCAAATGGAAGATACCTGCTTTACAAGGTAATCAGTGCTGCTAGAAGCAGAAAATATTTTAGACCATTTTCCTAACCCATTTTCCAAGAAGCATTCAGTGTGCTTTTAAAAAATATTCCTACTCTGTCATACTTGCAACAAGAAAAAAAAGTAGGTCTTTGAGGGAGGATGTGGGATCATCATAATTTCTTGGCCTTGTGGAGCCTGACTGTTGCATTTTTGTTCTTAAGGCACCTCTGTTTTGAATGTGTAGCTAAAATACCTGCAGATTGGAAGTCCAAAGCAATTTCTGGTAATTGTCTGGAACAAAGCTGCTGTGCAAGACTAGATGTTTATGAGAACAGCTCACTAGCTCCTCATACAGTAGCTGCAAATCAGGGGTTGTCATAGAGACTGTAATGGTCTCCATGTGCTTTGTCATGGTAATTCTGACTAAGTAATCCATTAATGGTGGTCCCACTCTGGTTTACTGCCTCTCTTCATTGGCCATTTTTGGCACCAAAGCTCATACTCAATTGACAGAAATCCCACCCAGATGTTTGAGACTGGTGTGTTTCCAGTAGCTGTGTATGTATGGAGGAGTTGAGCAAATCTGGAGAAAACACTCCACAGAGTGACTTACTTAGATTTCTGTCATGCTAGTGCGTTCCCCTTTCTTGAAGGTAAAAAGTCTATATATGATGGTTGTTTACAGTGTTACAGCTTTTATTTTAAGATAAGCATGTTTATGTGCATTTTTTAGCACTCAGCAGAATTTGCCACATGTCCTGAAGTACTTGTCTGAATGTAACTGGCAGTGACATAAAATGTTGAGGTTTTTATACAAAATGCTGATTGCAGTAAAGTTAGTAGCATTGTCGTTTGGAAGGATTTTTTCTGAACCCACTTAAGGAATCCTGGAAAATTTATGTAAGTGTTGGAAGCTTTATTGTAAAGCCTGATGGAATGGCATCTTTGTATATCTGAAGTTCTGGTTTCTTCTTCAAGCACCAAATCGGGTTAGTTCCCTAGAAAAGCTGAGAAAATTTTATAGAAAGGAACACTTTGCAGGGCAGGCACACTGTGACAGCCCTCCTCTTCCATACTTTGCAATTCGACTGCAAACTAGTGTCTAGGTTGTTATCTCATTATTTATTATATTATAACATTGTGTCTCCAAACACAGTGTTTTCTCTTGTTGGTGTGGATTGACATAATGTTTCTCTGATGGTATTGAAATTATTCTCTAATTTTGGGGCTGTCACTGAAATTTCCATACAAAGGTTTCCTGGGCTTTATTCTGGAGAAAACAGTTGATGTTTCTTTTGGCCAATTTTTTCTTTCATTTAAAACTGAGATGTTAGTAATGCAACCCTTTGCAAAAAGGAGTGGTGGCAGTTTGCAGCACACATGGGGCATGATACTTGAGAAATGCAGCAATACTTTCACACACATCATTTGTTGTGACAGATTAAAAACAGACTGACTCACGTTCCTTCTTTATTATTTTTCATTTTTGAAGGCTAGAGCATGTGTTTGATGCCCACAATAAAACATAGGCACAGTCTGGGATAAAAAGCTTTGATTTTGTTTCTTGTGCCATCCTCAGTTGGTGGTTGTACATTGAACAGCAGTGGAACCCTAGGTCATCCAGCTGTTTGCTCCCAGCTCTCTCATGGCTTCCTCTGTGGAGGCACAACATTTTGGAGCTGGAGGCTGGTTCAAGTGGCACTTCCAAAAGACAAGCACAGATTATGGAGACTATTATGAAGATGCCTGCTTCAAGGAGGTGAAGGAGGGGAGACGAAAGAAAGGTTCTGAACAGGCTCTTTTCATGAGAAATGAACAGCTTAATTGGTGTGTTTCTCTATCAGTTTCTAAATTGCTATCCTTTGTTGCTTCTCACTTTTTTATCTTTTGCCTGTGGATGCCATAATGTCTGTAATGTCTTTAAAATCAGGTTTCTGAGCAAGAAGAAAAGGAATATAGCCCTAAAAAGATCTCTGTGACAAAAGAAAAGAAAATAACTACAAATTAGAGTGTTTGTGTCTGTAGAAGACAAGAGTGATAATTACTGCTCAGATCATTTAATGGTGCATAAAAGAACTTGTACCTGAGAACTGGTGGCAAAATGTAAATTATAGTGATTAACTTTTACAGCAGAGCTTCTGGCTGGGTTTTATTTTTCTTTTCCACCCCCATTCCCAAAGTCCTTCCTGATGATTGTGCAGATTTCTCATAGCATCCCAGGAGAAGTGCATTATGTAGGCCAGTAATTATACAGAATCATTATAGCTGAATGTCATTAAATTAAGCAGTATGTGCTGATGGCATGAATTCCTTACAAAAAAAAAAATTAAGTCAAACTTTCATTTTTACCTAAGCTATACAGTTTATGGTTTTCTTACCAAAATTAAAAGGATAATCTTGACTATTTGTAATCAAGTACATTTTTTATTACTTCTGATAATTTTAAGATACTTAAAATATTATTTATTGTAGAGTGCTTTTATGAATGGCTCATCTGCAGTTCTTGCAGACAGTCATGTAGTATTTGAATGTTTTCAAAATTCAATCCTTGGTGTCTCAATAATTGAGGTGGGAGATAGGGGACCAATAGCAACCATCTCTGTGTCCTGAGAAAGGGGACTGAATCTCTTCCAGATAAAACTAAGCTGGTCTAGGTATCTGTTGAAGTATGATGAATGCTTCCTGGTGTCAAATATTCTGATAACTTCCCATCACTACCATAGTGCTCCAGCTCTTATTTAGTTTTTGTAGAGTTTACCTAAAGCCTTTTGTTCTTCAACTATGCTCTCAGTTAACAAGTGTGTCTCTTTGCCTGTCAGCATCCTGTTGTCCTGCCTGTGTTCACTGGTAGTATGAAAAGCTTCAGTCATACTCACAGTTCTGTGTGCAGTCCTGAAAAATACTATATTGTAAAAACCACAACACATAATATGCAGTGCACCTTAAAGAAAATAATATTTAAAATTGTATGCTAATTTTACTAGTATTTACCAGGCTGCTCTTGGCATCTATTATATGATGCATATTAAAATAAATATTCAAATAATAATATTTAAAATGCACAAAGGGTATTTATAGCATGTTATATAATAAATATTATACATGCATATGCGTATTATATAAATTTTATGTCAAGCATAATTAATATCAGTTGTTACCTTCTTTCCCCAGTAACATTAAGGATTAACACCATTAGCCTATCCAGGAGCTGGATATTTATTTTTACTGGTTTTTATTAACAAACATTTTGTCACAACTAGCAGTTCCTTGAGAAATACCTGATGGGTTGAAGAATTCTGAGAAGTGGACAGATTCCTTTCTCCTTTTTCCCTACACTGAAGCAGAAAAACTTTGATACTTCATGAGTGTATTTAGGAGGGAGTAAAAATGGCAGTTTATGCTGTGCTAGTGATACCTTACAAGTGGGCTGCTTTACTCAGCATGTGTGGGAGATTTTTTTCAGTATTGGAAAAGACAAAGGGGGAATGAAGAAAAATTTACTGCCTATTCCCCTAGCTCTTAATTTTCTCTGCTTTCTTGCTGTAAATTATGCTTATGTATATGTCTTACAAATATGAAGGTTGTGCTATGCAGTACTAAATATATGAGATTGTTGGACAGGAAAATATCTTGCTGTATTTTCTCAGTCTGCTGTCTTTTGTATAGGCCTTTCAAATGTAGAGGTAGAGGGCAAGAAGAAATACAATTCTTTAATAGAAAATCTGTATTGTAATTTGGTCTGTATGCAAGTGGAGAGGTGCTTCTTGCCCCTGATGTGTGATGGCCCTGGGCTGCAGCAGGCAGCAGAAGGCTGCAGTCCACCCAGGCTCTTCATCAAGCCCACAGCACTTCACTGCAGGGAATTGTGGTGCTTAACTTGAGCTACATGAAAATGAAACATATTTCAGGGTGACTCTTTCGACTCCATCTGTTGTCAATGAAGAGAGAGAAGAAACTCCAAAACATTAATTCTCCCTGCATATCTGAGATACCTAATTTAAGGCAAGCAGATCCACCTCCTTAGGATATTTCTTCATTGACTACTACAGGAGCCAGACAAGTGGCATAGATTAGATAACTGACTGCTTGAGACTAAATGTAGGTGGTATTATTTTCCCAGGTGGCAACATAAATTTAACCTTAATTTTTTTCTGTTTCAGTAAGAGGGATAGATGTGAAAATGCAATTTTTATTAAGTTACAAAAAGATAGGTGAAGAATTTTCTGCTATGCTAAGGAAGAAGAGATTATTCAGTGACTTTATTTAGCCTTCCAGCTAATTTTTATTTCTCAGTCAGCAACTCTTCTTTACCATGGGGCCATCTGTCTCAAGTTCCTTCACTGCAGTGTTGGATACAGGGATGAAAACATGGATAAGTTGTGTAGAGAGCTGGTAGAAATATATATATATACTTATATTATAAAATATATATAATATTATATATATATTTATCCAGATATATAATGCTATTTCAGTATTAAAGCTGTACACAACAATTTCCTGTTATAAATTACTGACCTTTTAAGGTTGTTATAACATATATTGTCTAAGGCCAAGCACTCCTGATAGGAAGGAAGTTCCATCAGATTTGAGTATCAGCATAACAAAAGAGTATTTTCCATTTAAAGCCCCTCTCCTTCTCCCAAAAACGTGCAGTTGGTCTTCCCAGCTCCATTTTCTGTCTTGACAAATGGTGATATATGTTAGAGACCTGCTCTAACTTCTGAATTTAACTGTTTTTTTTCTTCTTGCAAATGCTAAATAAATGCTTTCAGGGTGAAATTCTGGAACCCCTGCTTTGAGAGCTGTATTGGTTTCTTCTTTAGTTTGTTAACTAAAGAGATGTTTCTTGTTGCTTAAGTTCCTTCAAAGTGTGTTTTCTTTTAAAGCCAGGAATTCCAGCAAGAATTTGCACTTTGGTTCTTTTTTGCTAATTCAGCTAAAATCTCATGTATTCCTTTTAAACTGCCTAATGACAATGAACCCCTAGATCTCCTATTTTGTGAAGGGTGGCTGTATTGTATCCTTTGAGGCAGCTTGCAAAATTTTTCCATTACTATGTGAGGTGTTTTTAATGAAACATTGGTGGAAGGCCCTTAAGAAGAGCAATGTGCTTTTGCTACTCTATCTGCTCTTGATAAGAATAACATCTTGTGCACAGATTTCTGCTCTAAAATCAGTTCAACAAGGCTCATATATACACATTTGAGGCAATTTTTGTCTTTATGTTCTTCTCCTAGCACCATGAGCTCACGACACTCTGCCAGCCCTGTTGTTTTCACCAGTGCCAGAAGCTCACCTAAAGAAGAGCTTCATTCTGCTACTTCTCCCCAACTCGCACCTTCCTTCTCCTCCTCCTCTTCCTCCTCGTCTGGTCCTAGGACTTTCTACCCTCGCCAGGGTGCTACTAGCAAGTATCTGATTGGATGGAAAAAGCCAGAAGGGACAATAAACTCAGTGGGGTTTATGGATTCAAGAAAGTAAGACTTTTTTTGTTCTCTTGTTTGATCATTTGCTTTAATTGTGAAAGAAGCATTTTGATCTGTGACAGTTCTCTGTAGAGAAGAGCTCAAGACTGTTTAATACAATGCTTCATCTTCTGTAGAACTTAATCTGTAACCTAGTCTTCTTGGAGTACGGTTTAAATATTTGATAGTTGGCTAATCTCATTCCCTGTTAACTTGTAAAAGTTGGGGGTTTTATCATTTCTAGAAAGCTCTGTGGATTTCAGTCCTATGAAAGCTTATCTTTTCTTGGGACTACTTAAAGGTGACTCAGAATGCTACTTGAGAAAATATTAGAAATCCTCTTATTGTAGAGCCTGAGTTTTACTTAAACCTCTCATCCATGTAGTAGTGCCATGCATGTTGTGCATTAACTCTGGCATTCCACTTTGCCTTGTTAAAATTGCTGCCAGTATCCAGTCTAACTGGCTTAAAGCTTAAGGCAAGCCATATCTCAGCATTACAATATGCAAGCAACTCTTTTGGAAGAGAAATTGAGAAACAACTTACTAGTGAAAATGCTGTTAAGTATGATTCAAAAAGCAAGGAGTTCAGAAAGCCCATTTCAAAGTAATTTATTCAAACCTTCTTGACTGTTACTGAGTCAGGCACAGTATCCCTAGATGATACCAATAACTGGCTGTCAAAAGGAAATGGTGAAACTTTGTGATAACTACCTTATAAAAAGCCAATTGAAATATTAAAGAAATTTGGTGATTTGCTGCTTTTGGGCTTACTGAAGACACATTTCTTTAGCTTTGTACAGAATGCATGCTATTTTAATGAATTCAGTCCCTTATTGGGAAAATGTATTACATTAACCTTTGAATTATTTTATTGTATTACTAGTTGATGTTTTTAAACAAGCTTAGTGCTTCCACAGATATCCACTAAGGTGAGTCTCTGCTGTAGCAGTGAAACTTCTTCCATCCTCTGTGCCCTCTACTTAGTTTCTTTCTTTTAAAAACTTGAGGGTGCTATAATTCTTGTTTCATTCATGCCTCCTGCCCCAGGGCTTTGAGACCTGAATGTGTCTGTTCCATTTCATTTAAGACGTCACCAGAGTGATGGCAATGAAATGGCCCACCCTCGGCTGCGGGCGTCCGCAAGAGACCTGCGGGCATCCCCGAAACGAGCCTCCAAGTCCACTGTTGAGGAAGAGCTGAAGAAATTGATAGATCTTGATAGTCCAACACCTGAATCCCAGAAGAATTTTAAGGTACATCAAAAAGAGAGATAGGATCTTTTCTATTCTCACCCATAACAGGAAAATAAAATGTGAGGCATTCCCTGAATTCTCATTGTGGACAGAAAATAATCTCTTTGTAACTGGTTACTGGAGAACTAATTTGGTGAAGAGTTTCATTATTACAGTCTCTGCAATATTATTGCATATTTGTTACATATTTATTACATATATAATAATATTACATATTATTATATATTTGTGTGCAGATTTAAAGAGACTAATATGCCAAATTGCAGAGAACATTTAGTACTGCTGCGTTATGGAAAATCCTGTAGTGTTGTATTACTTATTTTAACTGTTCTTCCCTGACTGCATCATTAGACAGTGACTTACTGGCAGTATTGAAACTCCTTGCAAAAAGCACACTTTTATACCTCACTAATCCTGTTATCCAAAATGATCCCTAAACTTAAGGCTGTATTTTTGCAGAGTAGATAGAATCATTTCCTGATGTGTTTCAAAATACGTTGAATAACATATAAGTGCATGTATTAATTTTTAGAATCCATAATTTGGAAGAGAATGTCTTGATTTCTAGTCTTCATGTACAGCCAGTGCTTGTCATCCAGAGCCCAAACTGTTTCCACAGCAACCATGCAGAAGGGAGAGCTTTAACTTCTTTTTTTTTTGCTAGAAAAACATGAAGTGGCTTAGTAAAGCTTGTTAGTGTGAGTCCCATGCACAGATTATTTAAGATGTTGCTTTTGAGGCCAGAGATAAAAAAAACAACCTTGTCATTGGCAAAATAGCTTTTTCTTAGGTTTGTGGTAGTTGTGAGGGGAACTGGGTCATGGGTGATGTGAACACCTCCTGTTGGTTGTTCTGAGCAAGAGAATCAGTCTCATTCCAACTTATCTTCCCAAGTTTGCTGTTTTTCTGCTGTGGGGTTAGTGAATCAGTTCTTACCCTGATCTTTATTTCCTGGTTCTACTTTTGATAAATTTAAAAGCAATTTTAGCAAGTTAAAAATATTCTGTCACAGCAATAAATTGCATGTTAAAAGTAAAATTGCATTTTAAAAGTAACTTTATTTTGCACACTGTATGACTTAGATTTCATCTTACAGAAAAAGTCTTACAGCATAAAAATTTTTGACACTTTAAAAGAAAAGAAAGAATGATAATGGCCTGCATTAGTTCACTGCACCAAAAATCCTTCTCTGTTCTGTCTGTTGGCTGACCAAGGCTTTATTTGCCAGTAGAATTCATTCTAGGCTGTGATTTTGTGTGTCTTGTCATCTTTGTTTTATCTCCCCAGCCTTCCTTATCTCCTTCCCTACTATTTGGGCATTGTATATTCTCAGACAAGTAACATTTTCTCTTTTCCCTGCTGTGGTACCAGAACTTTTCATTAGCAGGAGTATAAAAAAAGGCAGTTCAGTCTCCATATGCCATAATAACAACTGTGTGCCAGAAGCTGTCATTTCTGTAGTGTTAGTGGTATGTGCAGGTTTGTATTGTGATGGACAAGTCCTGAAGGAGGCAACACCAAGGGGAGGATTTAATAATAGAAAAGTGGCATGAGAAATAGAAAGTTGGCTTCTTTATTTTCTTATCTTCTGATGATAGCAAGGTTTTGGAAGTAATGTTAATAATTCTGATTCTTAATCATAAAACAAACATGTCCAGCAATGTTCTTAAGTTGAAATTTGTAAGAGGTGAGGGGATTGGCAGATTGTCTTCCTGTGTACAACACCAACAGTCCCTCTTCCATGCTCTTCTCCCACCTTGTAGTTTGGGATTTTGGTCATAGGAATAGAATATTGTCTGTTTAAACATTTTTTTTCCCCCCTCTCTCCAAGAAGGGAGGACTATTTTTATGTGCAAATGAGCAGCTCTGTTTTTAATTGCTCTTTTTGTAAAACCCATTTTCTCCTTTTTTTTTTTTTTGTTTAAACTTTCTTACAGAGCAAATGGGGCTTTGTAAAAAATTCTCCATTAAAGCCTTTGGACCAAATTTCAACCAAACTGTAAAGAAACGTTATGCCTTAGAGATAGCTATGTTGCTACAGGTTTCATGGAAACCAGAGTCTGCTGGTGGGAATGGTCATGATAGCAGCTCTCTGGCACTGGCCTGAGAGTGCAAAACTCCTGCCTACCCCAGCATTGCTTTCTCTTGTGTGGAACATGGAGGAAGCTGGGATGATGGTGGGGGTAAGACACAAGCTGTCTTATTCATGGGACTGCTTTTGATTCAAATACTTCTGAAGACCCACAGCAGTGTGTTAGTTGATCAGTAACAAGAGATTTCTAATTAGTTGGCATTTGCTGGTGCTGTGCCTGCAGGAAGGCAGCCAACCCCGGGCAATGGGAGAATTCTGGTTTGGGCAGCATTCAGGCTCTTTTGTATCCATTTCTCTGCTACACATCAGCTCTGGAGTCAACAAGGGCTGCCTGAGATTTCCACTCCAGGAGAAGTTTGAAGGGTGGGTGTTGAAAGTTAAAATGTGAGACAGGCTAAACAAAATCTATATATGTTACCTAGGTATAACCTCCTTAAAAGCCAATTCCTTCAATTCTTTTTCCTGTCCACTCTGAAAAAATGCTATGTTAACACTTGGTTTCTTACTTAAAAAAAGATTTTAAAAATTATTTCAAAAGTGTCTTTATTGATTATTTTTTCTCATTTCTTTTTATTTGTGTTTATGAATGTATAGTCACACACTCTGTCCTGTCAGTCTCCCTTTCCCAGCACTCCTACCACAAGGCGTGCCTTGCAAAGGACTTTGTCAGATGAGAGTATTTACAGTGGTCAAAGGGACCACTTCTTCACCTCGCGGGCCTCGCTCTTGGACCAAGCCATGCCAAATGATGTTCTGTTCACCAGCACCTACCCTTCTCTCCCAAAGTCGCTGCCGTTACGGAGACCATCCTATACTTTGGGAATGAAATCACTACATGGTAAGTGGATTTTCCATTTTTCAACTTTCAGAGGAATCCTTTGTGAATCATCTCGGAGGAAAATGTTTGTTACAGCAGTTGGTAGTTCCGTCTTGATCTTGCTCAGACGAGGAGAGTCCAGTCACATCCTTGAAAATATAAAAAAGAACCATAATTTAATTTTTTTTCCTCACTTCAGTGGTTGTGAGATGGCATGACTGGTCATGCATTTGCATTGTGGAGGGAGCACAGAAATTTGACTCACTGCCTGCAAGTTCCTTTAATTTCTTCTAAGAGTCACCTAGATCAGTTGGACCAATGGACAAATAATGTATGCCTGGTTATCCACCAGAGGGAACTTCAGGTGTCAGTTCCTTAATGAGGGATTATGGGAACAAAATATGATTAGGAAAATGATACAAAAGTGGATAAATACTAGTGGACGTTTGGATATACAGTTACACCAGATACAGCTTTTATTGTGCCAACTGTTCAACTGTTTTTAAATTAATTTCCTTACCCTATTTATTTTACAGCACTTGAATTACTTATTTTAGTCCCACAGTTAACCATAAAATATCACTTGTAAAGTGCTGTCAAGAAGACTCAGCTTTCCCCCATTAGTTTACTGGGAGGTCTCATTATGATTATTTGATGGGTTGTGTGTTGCTGCACGTGAATGTCTCAGTAAGAAACGAAGTTTTCACAGGTTCCCACTGTACTTCATAACTGACTGTGTTCTCCAGAAATAGAGGTAGATCTCAGGGTTCAGAATCTCAGGATTCTGCAGTGTTTTCTGAGAAGTACATATCTGCTCTGATTTATTCATATTTTAGTGTGTTTCAAGAGGAAAATGCAAGGCTATCAATAGATTCAGCTCACTATAGTGGGCCCTAAGTACAGTCTGTATTTAGCTACACAGGATACATTTGACAGTGAGGGATGATGAAGAAATCTATTTTAAATTCTTTTCATCTGACTGTGATCACCAGGCATCAGTTTTCAGTGTTGAACCTGACATTTTCATGAGCTGTTGTGTCTGTTTAACATGTTTCTTGCATAAGAGTTAGGAAACTGAGCTCTTTTCATTTCTGTTTTTTATATGCACTTAAGTAACTTCGCAGACTTGGTTATGCTTGTAACTGGATGGAGGATTTGGCTTCTGAGGGCTTGGGGTCAGAAGATTAATGATGCCACCTGGGTACAAGTGGAAAGCAGTACTTTGTTTCTTTTCATTTAAATGCTGTATTTTCCAAAAAGAAAACTACAAAACCTTCTTTTGCTGTCATGTTCTTTTCCACACTAAACTGATAACTCCTCCTAGCACATAACCTTTCTACCTCTGTCAACAAAACAAGATTTTCCATTTTCTATAAAATGTAGAAGCTGCAAGATAAAAGGACCAGCTATTTGATTGGCACACAAATTGTCTTCCCACACACACTTCACTGAGAAAAGGATTAAGCAAGCTAGATATTTAGTACCACAAGTATTTGTTGGTTCCAGTTATTCAAAATTCTTTAAATTCAAAGATTCCAGAGCACATCAATTTTTTTAAAGAGGAAAAACAGTGGGCTAAAAATGCTTCTATTTACTCATCTGCCTTAACAATCCATCTCACATTTTTAAAACAGTTAGCTTTTCAAATAGTTAAGTTTTCATCTAATTGCATGTATCTTTTCACTAATTGAAAACTTTTCACGTTAACAACCTCCGAAATAACTCTTTTGAGAGCTAAGACAAGAATCCTCAGTGTTAATATTGAGCCAAAATTGCATTTACAAAAAGTAAATACACACATTAAAAAACCCCCAAGATTTCTGAGCAAATAAGTGAATGCTGCGTGGCTTTTCTGGTCACTGTTCCCCAGGCAACAATATGATTTAGCTGAAGTTCTTATGAAATTATTTTAGTTACTGAAGTTATATGGTTATTAGACTATCCAAAAAAAAAAAAAAAAAGGGGGGGGGGGTGGAGGGGAACTAAACAACACAACTCATGATATTTTGGGATTATATCCTGCCTGTCACACTGTCTTTCTGTGCTGTATGATCCAAGCAGACTCTTCACTATAATCTTCTCAGCTTCCTCCCAAGTGCCCAGTCCATCTTCTCACCCATACATCTCTCTCTTCTAATACTGCCTACAAGGTTTTCAAAACTTCTTTACATCCTGACAGAGGGTATGAGAAAGGAAGTTGTTGCTGCTTCCAAGCTTGCACATGTGACCAGGCATTGCATGCACATATTTTGATTGTCCAGCCAGTAAACTGAAATAAAGTAGATAATTCTTGGTTGACAGTTTGGTATTGCCCTAATTAGTGGTGAAAAATCTAAGTGTTTCCTTTCTGTTGTTTGAATTTGCACAAAAATTGCAGGCATTTTGAATCCTTCTTTCAAGCTTGCCGATGGTTTTTTTTTTCCATAGTGAGCCATGTAACACCTTTCGGGTGGGTGTGGCTATTTTTTAGTAAAGATCTGAAGGTTTCACTGAGCTCCTCAGAGATGTGCAATGCTCTGGAAGTAATTTTAAAGGTTTTCTTCTTCTGATTCATCTTGGTTGGCTTAAGTCGGCTCCCATTGGTTTACAAGATTGTAAAGAGGAAGGAAAAACAACCCACGGTTTTGTGTTGGGGTTTTTTTTTTTGGTTGGTTGGTTTTTGGGTTTTGTTTTGTTTCATTTTCAGAAGCAAATAGATGCCAGGGGTTGTAGAAGCCAGCAAGCGGCAGAGCCCTCTAAAGTATCTTCAGCTTGTGCAGAGGCAGGAATTGTTGGGTGGAAGAGTATTTCCCCTAGGGCCAGTGCTAGGGAATCAGAGATTGGCTTTTGAAGCACTCAGCTGCAAAAGTTACGGCAAGTTAGAAAGGAGCTGAATGTGCTGCCTTTAGAAAACTACTTTGTAAAGGGCTGTATCTGGTCAACTGCAGTTGAACAAACATTCTTCTGAATTTTGGTTTCAAAAGTGCTATGCCGGAAAAGCTAAGAATAGGGTATGCAATCGTATTAAGAAAGGAATTTTCAGGTGTTTTTATGGAGTTTATAATCTATTCTGCATTGCTCCAGGAGAGTTTTCTGCCTCAGACAGCTCCCTCACAGATATCCAGGAGCAAAGACGGCAGCCCATGCCAGACCCTGGTCTTATGCCATTGCCTGATTCTGCCTCTGATCTGGACTGGTCAAACTTGGTAGATGCTGCCAAAGCTTTTGAAGGTAAGTTTTAAGAATATAATACTTAGGAAGCTGGTCTTTGCACACTTCATTAAGGACTGTGGGTTTTGTGGTTGTTTGGGTTTATTTTAATCCTTACTTTTAGTTTTGTTGTTCTCAATTTTCTACTTAGTCTGACGCTTAAGTTCATTTAAAATACTAACTCAAGTAATAAGAGCCTGAAACTTTGTATGTAATATTCAGATACCATTTCTTCATACTGGAATTCCTCGGTACTATGGTTTGGCCAAATCTTTGTGAAACTGGCCACTTTACATTTAATGTAAAGCAGTTAAAGACAACTGGTGTGGGAAAGGCATTCAGCACAAAAGTACAAAAATAAAGTCATATGGTTGGGGAAAAGCACTCTAATGGTTGCTTGCTTACTGCAGTAGCGAGAAGTACATGTAGTGCAGCTGAAGTTTGCTACCAGGATAACTTGGGAAATACACCTTGTTGGTAAATACTTTTTAATTGCCTCTGCATACCCCAAAGATGTAGATTTGCATGTAAGTGTTGTTTCATCCTGGCATTTTCCATCTCCATGACACTTGGTAAGCTGGAGAACTGTGAACTGTCTAGATACATTTGAACTTGAAATGAAATGCTGTTTAGACGAAAGAGAATTTGTTACTGGAATCCAAGGTGTGTGAAACAGAAGTGCCCATTCCTAATGTCTGTATAAATGCTATCCCACCTTCATGGAAATGTTTTTTAACTGATCTTGAATCTTTTAGACCTTATTCAGTGTGGTTGGAGAAGGCTATGAAGTAATTTGATTTCTTGGCTGTTCTCTGGTAGTAGCCTTATATATCACTAGGACAGTGCGTGTCTCTATGAGTGTTCAGGATGTACTTGTGTCCTCTGCTCTGTTGCCACAGGAGTTGTAGGAGCAGCTTGGCTCATATTTCTGCTGTGCAGTCTTGGAATGGTATTCAAAGTAAGACATGGTCCTCAAGACGAAATGATTTTGTAGTGATGGTTTTTTCATCACCACATATGGGTGAAACTCAGGTTTTAACACATTTCTCTGTGGTTGGCAGTTTCTCTTTAAAGGATCCCCTGGTTTTTGGTGAGATTTATTTGACTGTCCTCATTAACCTGAATCCCTCACTTGGTAGGCCCCAGACTCACTTGTTTTTCTCTTTAGAAGTGTGAACACAGTCACTGTGGTCAAGATAACAAACTGACAGCTCAGATGAAGAAAAGCTGGAGTAATGTGTTAGCTGGCAGCTTCATCTCACTACTATAAAAATACATTCAAATTTGACTTGGAGAAGGATCTCAATATAATTCCATTGGTCTTTGGTTGTCTGGTCTCAGTATAATCCCAGTCTCTAGTCTCTGACAGGTGCCAGTAGGGATTGACACATACCAAGGATCCTAAATCCTGATTTGTGATTCTGAACACCTCCTCTACACCACTGATTCATGTCCTCAGCACAAGCCTCTGAAGTTACAAATTGTGATATCTGTACCAGCTGAAAGAAAAACTGCCTGGATCACTGAGCTACCCCAAGCTGTACTATAAAAATTTGGCAAACAGAAAAAGACAATACTCTTCTGTTTCCAGTGAGAGCCCAACAGCTGCTGAGATTAATTTATTAAGCTTAAAGTCTTTATATTGCTGTTTGTCACATTACACATGACAGTGATTTAGAGATCTGTAAGAACATTTGAACAGTTAAAGAACAAAGCAGGGAAGTTTCATATTTCTATGTGAAAACATTTTACAAAGCATAAGGAAAAAATTTCAGGTTCTGAAAAATGACATTGGTCAAATTGCACACATGAACTTCTCTTTCTTCAAGATAAAAGCATTCAAAGGAAGCTAAATATATCTACTAAGTTATTGGGTGGTATCATAGAGTTGAACCCAGGAAGATCTGCCCAGTGCTGCTTGTGCCAGAGCCAGTACTTCCTGAATCCAGTACAGTGGAAACCCTGGTGCAAACACTTGCACTGCTAGTTTGCTTCTGTCAAGTGGACATAAGTATGTCAGATCATCACTTTACCTTGCTTGAAACAGACTGAAATTGCTGAGATGCTGCAGCGTAGCTGTTGTGCTCTGCATGAACAAATAATCATTACTGCTGCCATTGTTTTTCTCCATATGTTTGCCTTCTCAGTTCAGCGAGCTTCATTTTTTGCTGCTGCTGATGAAAATCACAGACCTGTGAGCGCTGCTTCCAGCAGTGATCAGGCTGAGGACCAGCTTACTGCACAGATAAAGCCTTATACAGGGTAAGTGAATACACCAGATGTGCAGGCTTTCCCAGCTACAAACTAAGGAAGAGAGCAGGGATGTCTTTATTTGGAAGCCATCTCCAGGCTTGATGCAATAACTCTTCACAAGTTCTCATTAAGATGGAATTAGGAGGTAAAAATTAAAGAATTGTAAATCTACTTAAACCTTTTTGCAGGTTTTTTTCTTGTCTGAGATGTTCCTGAACAAAGCAATGGTAATTCAAGGCATATACAGTGAATTCAAGTAAAAAGAACTCAAGTGATGGGATGACCCCAAGTAATCATGAATTTAATTTGCTCTGTTGTTTAATGTGCTGCATGTGTTCCACGTACTCTTTATGTTAATTTTGTCACCTCTTGGTGCACACAAATGCATACCTTCATAAAGCCACTTGGTATAGACAAAGCTCCTAGCTACCCCGTGTGAAAATAGTAAATCATATTGATGCCTATTCTTGTTTCCTGCTTTCAACAGTAAAGAATCTCCTCCAACTCTCGCCTCTAAAGTGGACCAACTGGAAGGTTTGCTGAAGATGCTGCAAGAAGATTTAAGGAAGGTAAGCATTTCATCTACAGAAGGATTTGTAAGACGCGTATTTAGTGCTTGGTGGTGCTAATAAGTGTGTAATCCTGCTTTGCCATGCCTGAGCCTGTGACAGTCTCATCCTTGTGTGAGAAAAAGACATTTCTTTGCTACTTTTCTCAGGCTTCTAATTATGCACGGCTGGGATGGGGTGTCTGAATTTGTAGGCGTTTGATTCCTCTGCTTAAATTAGGAGGGTGATTCACAGTACCTCCACTCTTAATTCAGGTGACACTGCAAAAGGCTTGAAGTTAGTCCATAAGAATGTATCCTGCTGATGAAAAGTTGACAGTGTTATCTAAACCTGTAATTTCTGCTGTGGAAACTTCCTGTATTGTTTTAATGCCTACTTGGTCCAAGAAGGATCTGCTGTAGGGAGATGAAATCTCTTAGTTGGGAAAGTATTTGCAGGAAGATTCTCTGCCCTTAGTTAACCATCAGCACTTGTACACACAGAACAGGTCATGCCCAATTTTATGGGACCACCTGGGGAGCCAGCTTCTGTACTGGGACCTAATACAGAGAAATCCTGTTCATGCAAGCAAAATCACTGATGTCCCTTGGACATAAACCTGCATGTTACTGCACATAAAATAATTTAAAAAAAAAGAGACAGATGCTCTCGTAGGAGATTCCTACTGCTCTAGATAGATAGGAGGCATGACCTAAAATTACCACTAAGATCTTTATTTTTCCTTATGCCTAAGGAAAAAGAGGACAAGGCCAGCCTTCAGGCTGAAGTGCAACATTTGCGGGAAGACAACTTGAGGTTACAGGAGGAATCTCAGAATGCAACCGAAAAGCTGAAGAAATTCACCGAGTGGGTTTTCAACACAATTGATATGAACTGAGAATGGTGTATGAGGAAGGAAACTATCTGTTATGAATATTATTACTGGGACTTAAGCTTTAATGCCACCTTAATTATGACATGTGAAAGTATAGTCAGAGCAATTCCCTGTTCTTCATCCTCCAATAACCCTTTTTTGCATCTCTGCGCGCACTCAGAACAATTGCAGATCAACAATCAATGTCTGCCTTTTGTAGAAAAAACAAAGTAAATAATTTTAAAAGGTAAAATAAAATAAAAAAATAAAAGTTTAACTGCTAAAATGTGAATGTCTATTTTTTGCACATTGTCTCTTTATCTGTTATGTACAAAATGATTTGGAGGCCAGGATCAGGCTTGCTGTTCCATCTGCCTCTGTTTCCATTAACTCCTTTCTCTGTTTCAGGTAATCTGCTTTTCCTTGCAGCTTTGGCGAATATTATGACATCTAGGAAATTAGAAAGAAATGTTTACTTTACTGCTCTTCTAACATTGTTTTCTGAAGTATGCCACAGACAAGGGGATGTAATGCAATGTTTTAGGTGTCTCCTTAGCAATTTGCGCTTGGTAACTAGTGCTACCTTCCCATACATTGCAGAGAGCGCGCGTCCATAGTGTATGGTACAGTACAACCAGCATCACAGCTTAGAGAGAGACTAGAGAGGTGAGCCATGGGTGAGGCATATTATCACACATCTATTGCATTAGCATTTCTGGTGGCCGTTGTTTCCTGTGGAAACAATGGCTGCAAGTACCTTTACAAACAGCAAAACTAGGCATGCTGCGGTTCATACCACATCAGGCAGGCTGAGACATAAGCGATCCAGTAACAGTGCTCAGTTAAGTACAGCCCCCTTCCCTTCCAGGGGAGTCTGTTGCTTGCATACGTGCAGGAGACTTAAGCTGAAGTTGTAAAGAGATTAAGCTTTCTTTTCCCCCTCTGAAATGTCACCATGAAAAGACACACAAACCATCACTGTGTACCTGCCCTCCCATTCTGTTTCCCTGGTTTTCTCAAATCACGACAGATTTGAGAAAAGTTTATTCAAGTTGTGTTTTATTGCATGAGAGATCTTACAGATCCTTTATTATGGAAGATAGAGGAATATGTAAAGGGAAATTAGAGAAGTGTATTTTTCAAAGCACCGGGACAGGATTGGAGCTCTGAAATCCCTAGTCCCCAGTGAAATTGTCTCGCAGGAGATTTCCCAAACTGCTTCATGCCAGCAAAGTTGATTTCTTGTTCTTTGAAGGAACAGCTAACTTGCCACAACGTGTTACCTCTACAGAAAATACCTTTTAGGTGTCAAAATACAGCTTTTAAGCACTGCAGTCTGCACAGGCATTGAACTGTGCAGTGTGCTGAGAAACCTTTTCTACTCCCTTCTGAGGGTATAGTTCCTACCTTAGTAAATATTGCCTTCCATAAAGTGCAGTGTATTTGGGGGTTAATTTCGAGAGCATCCTCTCATTCCCCTTTATCACATTCTCAAATACACAGATTAAAATCACTGGCACAGTCTTGTCACAGACTTCCAAGCTCTCTTCAAATCCCTTTTTCACGCTCTTTAATCTTGCTGCACACAAATACACACTACACTTCAACCTCAAACTTCATTTGTGATGCTAATCCCCATGGAGTTCTTCTCTAATGTTTTGTCATGGAAATGGATCTCTTTGGAACTATTTCTGGAGTGCTTTTGTAAAGGTTTAGAATGTCTTGGGTTTTTTAATGACTTGTATGAAGGAGATTTATATAATGCCTGATATTATTTGTAAATGGGAAATATTGCTAACATCTCTGAGCATCCTGAAGTCTTGCTTTTATTCTCTTTTATTTTTAAGTTTGGTTTTATTTTATTTCAAAAAATATTTTGGGACTTGGGGCAGACTATTTATTAGAGTTTTGCAACAGAGTTCTTCTTGTATGATGCCACTGAAGGCTACTTGTAAAATTCTGACAATAAAACTCATTTTAAAGGTTCTTCTAAACCATTTTCTGATTTTGTTGGATTTGTTAAGATTTTCCAGAGTGTCCATTTCTTCCTGTTTTCTTCTTGTACCACTTTTCTCAGTGCTTATTGATACATGAATTCGCTTCTTTATTAGAGTCCTAATTTTTATCCCTCTGAAGGCCATTACTTGATATGTAAAAAACACTTCATCCTTTGACTTTTTATTTGTATTATTGCACAAATGTATCTTCTTCCCATATTTACAAGTTTGCTACCTTTAACAGTTACTCTGGGCTTCACCAGAGTGATCTAAAGGAGAGGCAGTGGTTTTTTTTGTAATTTATCAGGATTTTAGAACTTAAGAACTTGGACTGAAATGAATTTGGGTGAAAAGCAAACTGTCCTGGCTCATCTGCCCAAGGACCCACAAAGCTTTCAGTGTCTCAGAGCCAAACCTGTGAGCATGCAACATCAGGTTTTAGGCTTGGGAGGGTGGGGCAGATAATCTGTTTTTTGTTTTCCAGATCTCCATGTTTCACTTGGGAGATGACCTTGGAAGTGTTTTGAACAGATGTTTTTTTGGCACACTGGATCAGTATTCTGCACAGCTCAAAAATGTGGAACTAGGTCAGTCTGCGGAAAGTGTCTTCCAGTTGACTAAATAAATCCCTACAAGGCATGTGGGGAAAGAAGATTCATCTCTTTCTAGCAGTGAAGTTACTGGACCAAGAGAGCTCTGAAGCAGCAAGAGCAAATAGAAGCATCTGATGAAAAATTAAGGTTGAATCTTGGAAAGAAAACTAGATGCTGTCTTACCATTTGTAATTGGATCCTGGTAGCTGAGTTGAAGGAGAAAGCTTCCTTCAGGTCAGGAAGTTGCCCTGTCCACATTCATAATGAATTCGTGTTAGAGGTTCCCACCTTCCACCACACACAGCACTAAGTCAGCCTAGACTAGGGCAGGATCCAACTTGCAGGCATCTCCTTGCAGCTGGAGCAGTGACTGGCATCAGAAGAAGGTGGCTGTGGGAGCAGTGTGGGTAGTAAGGGCCATCTTCCTGTTTCACCCATTTCTCCCACAGAGTAATGGTTTATGTTCCTGGAAACAATTTAGTATTCTTTGTCTACATACACAATTTAGTTTACCTGTCTACATTGCAGTGCAAAGGTGCTGTTTCCCCGTGACAGTTTTTTAGATGGCTGGATGTGGCTGGTACAGCAGCAGAAATCTACCTTCCCTCCAAATCCCCCAATCAGGGTGTGGGGATGTCACCACAGAGGGGCTGTAGCTTGCATGATGGATAGTAGTCTTCTCAGAAGTGCTGCTGGGCATGGGTACCAGGTCAGAGGGTGGTAACAGTGTGGTAAGGGGTGAGCTGTGAGACGTGGGAGCAGGGATTGTGAGGGGAGAGGCTGGTGGGAAGCTTGTGGGAGGCTGTGTTCTAACTCGGTGAACAAGTAATGTGAGAGCCTTTTCCCCAGCTCTTCTTACTGAGGGAAAGGTCCCCATAAACTAGGCAGAGCCTGGGAGGATTGACTGGTCTGCTTTTAAAACCTTTATGTAATTCTTCTCTCATCTCTTAGTGCCTTCCTTTGGGCTGACAGCTAATAAATCCTCTTTTTAAGCAGTCGGCTCTCTCCTGGCAGATGGTTCAGCATGGTGTTAGTCCTGTATGTGAGCAACTTGCTTTGATGCAAAACAGGAGGTTGCAGTTTATTGCTGGTATGGCCTCCAAAGCTGAATCCCTGGAGGAGAGATGATACCGTCCCTTCTGCACTGCTGCAGCTGGAGCAGACATGGACCGTGCTGAGGTGGTTACTAGTGGATTGGAGTTGAGCATGATGAGGCTTGTACAGGCACCTTCAACTCTTCCTGATAATGGTGGTGGTGAGGAAATCCTTGCTGGGCTTTTTAAGGCAATGCTGGGGGAAAAGAAGTTCATAGAAATATTCAGAGCTCTGCATTAAGATGCCCTTCTCCCAGCAACTTTGGCTGGACATGAGGGGAGCGGGGCTGGGAATTTGTACGAGTTGAACTTGCTGGAGCCCCAAGCCAAGCTGTGGCTAATCGAAGCCACTTACACCTCCTTTCTGTAAGGAAGACCAGCTGCAGCCACTGTCTGGGAAAGGCAGATCCTCTCCCACGTGTACAGCAGCAGCCTGAGGAGTCAGTCAGCTTTGGGGAGAAGCTGCTGAGGACCTTGTGGGGTTTTGCCCCACTCAGTAAGCAAGGTCTCAGGAAGCAAGTCGCTCTGTCCAGCTTTTCCTGTGCTTGCATGGATGTACCTGTCTCCTTTCAGAAGGTAATTTCAGTGTATCACAACCAGCTTGTGTATTTCCCAAGTGTTTTGTGTCAGTGATTTAAAGTAGTCTGGGCAGTTTGTGGCACAGCAAAGTGTGGACAACTAAAAAATCTCCTATGGCAAGTGAAACCAGGGTGCTGCAGTAATGTGCACATCCTTACCAAACTGCAGGGCTCGGGGCTGCAGAATTTATGGTTTATCACAAGGTTGGACTCAGGTTGGAAGGATCTTCAGGAAGTGTCTCATCCAGTTAGATTCTCTGGAACTTTATCCATTTGGGTCTTGAAGAAAAACCTTCAATCATGGAGATGCATGGTCTCTCTGGGCAATGCATTACTTTCTTCATCTTGAAAAGGTTATTAGGGTTATTAGAAGAAAGGTGTAACCTCAGCAGCAGTTGTGGGCTGTGTTTTACCTACATTCCAAAAGACACAGGATTCTGTACCCTCCTTGAAAGTCTGCAGCATGTCCTGTGCCTGGGTCCAGCAGCAGAGCACCCACCTTTGCCATTTTCCCTTTGGTGAGCGTGGCAGAAAGGAGAACCCTGCATCTTGATGGTGGATGCTGAGTGCTGTTTGCTCCACTCCACTGATCAACTTCCTACAGCCCAGTTCTGATTCGTTTCTAGGGATTTCTCTTTTCTGTACTTGGTACCGCTTATTCATGCTTTAATCAGGGCCTAGATTGAGCCCTCTGGTTGTCCTTCACTGTGCTGCCTGCAAGGACTCGCGTGTGGAGAGCCACAGCTGCGGGCAGAGGATGCTCTAGCAGCTGAAGAAGCCTATCAGCTATTGGCACGCAAATAAATCAGAGATTGAAACAAGGATGTATTCCAGGACTAGGACTAAATGTAGTTTCGTAACCTCATGTTGTGTTAGTGACAAATGTCACCAACTAGTAACTAAAAAGAGGTTTCACACCACAGAGGCAAAAAAACTCAGGGACTTGTCCTAGTGCTGTTTGAAAGTTCATTTCTATTCTTTCCTCTTGCTTCCTCCCACCTCTCCTACACTTTTCCATCAGTTTGTTCGCTTTGTCTGGTGGCTGCTGACTGCTGTTCTGTCTCCTGGGATCTGATGCAGGAAAAGGAGCTGCTCCAGTGGTCCTGGCAGTGAAGCTGTGTCTGCCCGTGGCTGAGCTGAAAGGCGAGACTAAGTGGAGCAATTGAAGGACTTGGCTGAATTGAAGAGCTTGACTGCTCACTTACTTTGTGAAAGGAGCCAAGGCACATTTGCATCTCTGTACCTCACACCCAAAAGGAGTTTGCTTAGCTGGAGCTGGGAGGCTCAGTGATAACTTCCTCTGCATGGAAGTAGCAAGCTATGTCATGCCCAAATTGCAGTGTGCCAGGGTTAACGCCTGGGATGTGTCTGCCCACGCACAGCAGAAACAACCACTGTGTGCTTGCCTGGCCCTTCCTCCTTCGAGGCTGCTGGCTCATGCCAGCTCTGCCCAGAGCAGCAGCCAGAGCTCTGCAGTGCCAGCTTCTGCTGCAGGCATTGCATGGATGGGGGACTGGGGACACGTCTCTTCTCCATTTTGATCCTAATAGTGGGATGATATAAATGTACATCTCTTTGTTTTTAGCATTCTTTGTAGCACCTTTATTTTTTTAGAAGAGGTTAGGTGGTTTCAAGCTGTCCACGAGCATCTGATGAAAGCCATTCTTCTGTGTTATGCTTCACATTGGTAGACTGGTCAGTCACCACAATCTGCAAGTCCTAATAACATTATTGACTAGCAGATTGTTTTGTGACCTCCTCTGCTTTATATTCTTCCTCAGGTCAGGCTCAACACACAGCCCAGGGAAAAAGAAGGGGCAAAGAGGGTACATAGAACTGGCTTCTTGCCTACTGAGTATTTCCCTCTTCCTGCTTGCTTGTGCTCTGCCATACTTAAAACTGTTGAAATTGGAGAATTTTATATGTGTGAAGTTTTCTAACTGATTTAGTCTGCTAGAAAGTCCCTCATGGAGGCCAAATATGTGAGAGCTGCACCATGTTCTGCTAACTGTTCAAGCAGCGAACAAGGAATTGCCTCCTTGATGAAGACTTGATCAGGTTATACCTATAGCATGGGAATGTGAGTCTCCCTCTTTGTGACTTTTCTTTCAGTGCTTCCCTGGCCTAAAAGTAACACTCAAACCAGCATTAGTTCCACAGCTCTGATTTGTTTGATCTGATTTTGCAGTTAGCTCTCAGTTCCCCACTAAAACACTGTAGTTTTTAGCAATATTTGATTTTTAAGTGAGCCATCTTTATTAGACAGTCAAAATATGGGTCATAGCTTACATAGGGGAGAGTCATTAGAATCACAGCATGTAGTGTGGGTCTCTGGTCTGCTGTAAGATGTCCTTCCCAAGTCCTGCAGTTTCAGGCATGCAACCTGCATCCTGTTGTCTTTGTGGCTTGAGTGGGCAGAAATGATGGGAAGTGCTTCAGAGAAAGGTGCTGGCAGGCAAAGACATCTCTGTCTGAGGTCAAGAAAAGGCAGACAAATTCTTCACACAACAGTCACTGGAGGAGCTGCAGCAGTCCTGGACAAGAGCCCTTGAAGTGTCTTCCCAGCAATTTAGGGGCCAGCAGAACAGGAAAAACCTGGGCTGCTCAGTGTGAGATGCCAACCATTTCATGACGAGAAAAGGGAGAGACAGAACAAAACTCTGTGTGTAAGTCTCTCTCGTACTGAAGTTTCTCAAGTAGGAAGTGGCAGAGTAGTCTTGGAGCATACCTGTGGGAAAGTAGATTTTGGCTAAACTTCATGAGGTATTGAGAGGGGGGGAGAGAGTTTAAGGGATACTTTCAGCATAGTCTGTTTTAAAATAGACTATTTTTAGTGCTTTTATACAGGGTAGATTTGAAAAGATGAACTGGCAGTGTCTAAATGCACAGATAAAAGCTGGATCAGTTTCACAAGGTGCTGAAGTGGGTTTAATGCTGAATTTCTGCTGGCTTCTGAACTTCACCTCTGTCCTCACATGAGGGGAAAAACCAGTAAGGTTTCCCCATACATAGCTTTGTACTTACGGGCTTTTAGCCACAAACAGTTCTAAACATGAGGTTTGAAGGGAAATGGTCACGTTTTCTGAAGTGCATTTCTTTCAGTTGGGACAGAAACCAGAAGAATTTGAGTCCTCTGGGACCTAAGAAAAGGTTGCAAAATGAGAAAACGAGCCTAGATTTTTCAAAGGCACCACAGGGCTGGCTTTGGAGTCAAACAGCGATCTTCTGAAGGGCCTGGAGTAGGTGGGGTACTCAGATGGCAACAAACCTAGTAGGCCTGCCAGGAGCACAGGGCAGCTCTGTGCTCCAGTGATCCTGGGCCAAGGCTCCAGACTGAGCTCAGGAAAGGCTGGCTGACCTGCTTTTTATCCCATTGCATCAGGTGCTGTGGCTGTTCAGCAGTTCTGCACGCCCAGTCTTCAGGGCACCAGCGTTCATCATGTAACTGCTACTGTGTACTCAGAGACATCTGAGCCTTGCGTGTAAGGCATGACAAAAAATCCTTCCCTGCAATAACTTCACAGCTCAAGGCATTCAAAATTAGTAGCAACTTTTGAGGACACCTTAATGTTAGTACCTTCCACTTTCCTCCAAGTTCTCTATGATTCTGGTTTGATTACACAGACCTGACATGAACTGACAGGCAGATTTTGGGATACACAACAATCCACTATTTGTCCATACAGGACTTTGCGAATCAAACTGTTCAGTGCCTTTTAAAGGTATTTATCAGCTGGTCATGAGGATGCTTTGTAATTCCTAACAGTGTTTGCACTCCTGCCATGAAAAAATGTTCTAATGGATTTGTTTTCACATTTTCAGGCAATGATGTAGCATCACAGACAGAATCAGACTGCTTCTGAAATAATTTTTTTTACAAAATCAAAATACAGAGACATGGGATGTTACGCTTCTGGCCTGTCTGTAGCCATCTGTATATTTAGCACTTTGTCTGATGGCAGCTGAAAGTTTCTGCTGACACCACATCTATGCTATGAGATCTGTTTTAATTTCTGAGACCACATATATCAATAATAACTGAAAAATCTTGTTATCTTTATCAGGGCATGAATAAATCCCAATAAAATAATTTTGTTTATTTGATCTAGTACTCTAGTTGATCTGAAGCAGTACTCCCCATCTGGTGTGCAATTGAGCTCGGGGGTTGATAGTTCCAGATGAGATGGAAGCCAGTCTGGCTCAGTGTTCAGCACTGGGCATCCAGGTACAGATCAAATAACAGGGCAGGCAAACAGGATTATTCCCCTAGAATACACCTGTGGCAATTTGGTTTAGGGACTTCTTGACCAAAGGAGTCAGGTTTGTATATAAACACCTGCAGTTGTCTCTTTTCCAGTCTTAGTCTGGCCTTAATATTACTTTTTGTATGGAAGTACTTTTAAATCTTTCCCACTGCTCTTCTCTGACCCCTGAACTTTCTGCTAAGCCCTTCTGCAGATGGCAGCACCAGAAGTGTTTGGGACACAGATGCACTGCTGTGCTACCCTCACATTCTCCGTTGTTTTCATTACTCCTTCCCAAAGCATCACAAACACTTAATTTTCTAACTGCTACAGAACATAACAGTTCCATAAGCTGACATTATTTTTAAGAATAGGCCCAAGAGCCCATCTTGATATAATGAGGTCAGAAGTTTTTTTCCCATGTCCTTTCTTTTGAATTTCTAGGTTGCAGTTTTCCTGCTGTCTTCTCACCTTGTCATTTGGTAGCATATGGTTGTTTTGCAGCTCTTTAGAGATAACCCTTCTGTTTTATTCAGCATATCCTCATGCCACCAGGAGGTTTGTCACATTTATTACTCACTCATTTGCCAAGTAATTTACTAAGTTCACCAAACATCATGGCCTTCAACACTTGTCCTTCTGATACTGCCCTAGTGAACTCCTGTCATGAAGGTTTGCTCCTTATATCCACCTTTGTTTCCTGTCCTTTAATCATTCATCCACTCATTATGCTGTGAGTTTATATTCCTAGGAACCTTCCGGGAAGCAGCTTGCTTCACAGCCTTCTGTGAAGGAAAGGATCCGTAGGATAAGCAGGTGCTTGTATGCACTGAGCCTTTTTTGTCCATGGCCACTTCAAAGGCTTCTAATAGTTTCCAGCAAGAAGACAACGTGGAAGATGGAAAGTGAGAGACAGGGAATGTACTGGTATTACCTCTCTTCTACAAACACCCCAGTGGGTACGGAGTTCATCCAGGGTGCTGGAAGACTGCTTCATTGCTTCCTCTCTTCAAGGGGATTTGATATTGTATCTTGCAGGGAAGCATCCCAAGTACCACACCATTAGCTTGGCTTCTTTTTTCTCCCAGCTTTTCTTGATAGATTGCCTTCATTTGGCTTAAAATATGCATTGACTCAGGGATAGGAATTTATAGCCTGGTGACTGTCCTTTAGGTTCTATTTTATCCATTGCTGTTTCAGTGAGCATTTGGTTTCTCCAGTTGAAAGTGGAATTAATGGCAATGAAAATGATTGACGAATTACATGCAGCCCACACATAAGGATGATTGAGAGTGAGAGATATACAACTGAAAAGGCTTCTTTCAACTACCTCCTTCAAAGTGAAGTCCAGTCTCCATCATCCACCTGCTCCTTTTCCTCCCAGAGAACACCTCAACTGTTGAAGAGTCTTGCAGTGTCTTCAGACACTTGGATGCATATGGGAAAAAGGCTGGAGAGAGAACCACTGGAAGTGCAACAATGCAGGGATGTGCATGCCCAGAACTCCTGCAATGGAGAAAGGGGTGGGGACCTAACATCTAGCAGGTAAGTTGTAAGGACAGTCCCAAGAAATCCTGTGTTGCACTTGGAGAAGTTGGAAAACCCAATTTAAAAAAAACATCATGGGGAAAAGGCAGGTTTGAGGCACACACAGTCGTCCTGGTTACAGGACCTGGAAGTAATCCTTGGAATCAAGAACAGGACAGCAGGCGGGAAAATAGGTGGGGAGGTGCTGAGGGGCATGAAGAGCTCCCAGGTGTTATAATGTCCTGGGAGTCCCGTTTAAGATTCCCCTAATGCTCTGAAAAGTTGCAAGCCAGTTTCAGTTCCACTTTGTGGCCACTGCCTGGGTTAGACCTTCAGACCATTTCCTTCTCATTATGGATGTCACTGCTCTGAGCAAGTGTCTCGTGGACATTCACAACCCCCTGCAGAGGAAGGAAAAGCAGAGATGAACGCTACCAGGTGATGGGGGGACAGGGATGTAGCTGACACCAGGTAGGTATAGGAGGGTTGCAATGAAGTCAAATGGCAGCTGATGAACAAAGAACTGTTTTACCTTTAGGTTTTTAGTAATGGTGTAAAGCTCTGGACAGGGGCCACTTACCCAGCTGAGCCCTTTGGCACTTCTGTCCTTAGAACCTTGCAGATGCAAATCACAGCTCTCTCTTGCCTGGGTAAAACAAAGCACTTGCACTTATCCCAGAGAGACTAATCCTGCGATGTTCCCTCAGGATGAGCTAGGCATAATGAGACTTTTTTTCTAACTATTGTCTGTGATAAAACCAGAAACCTTTTGTAGGTTATTAGCTGATACAATGATATTCTGATGCACTTTGTAATTCACATTTTATTCATGAGGCCTGACAGCCATTTACACATTGTGCTTCAGGATTGTGTGGTCTCCATGGAGAGGTTTCTTCTTGCTGTGTCAGGTACTTTGGATATTGAAAGACGATGAAAAAATTGTTTATGCGTGGCAGCTTTCCTCCATGTTTTTTAAAAAGGCAGAAGAAAGCAGTAAGCTATTACCAAGAGAGCCAGAAACTTGGCTTCAGGACTCTTTTAGTCTCCTTGGCCTCATAATAATTTGGACCTAGCTGCTTCTCCCATCACTACTATGATTTCTTCAGATGTACTCAAAGCTCTCAGAAACTGCCAGATCCACGTGGCTTTTGCAGCGCCACAAAGTTGATTCTGTTTCACATTCCAGTCACTGATCTTACCAAGCATCCAGTTCTGGGAACAGCCTTGTGACGGCTGGGAACTGCTCAGATGGTGGCAAAAACCCCTTGACTTGGAAAAGATTTTCAGCTGTGGAGAGGATTTCTGATCCATGCCGGATGAAGCTAATAAGATCTGCACTGAATTCAGGATGTGCTGGCTCACATTGGGTAGGATTTTGGCAGCTTGCATGGCTGTCAGATTGCAATGTTACATGCCTTCAATGGCAGACAGGAACAGGGAGAAGAGCAGATTGTGGCTGCCAGGCAGCTGGGAAGTAGCCTGATGCAGTAGGTGGGATCACACATGGCTGAGAACACCAGCTTGTGTAATGATGAATGGGAGGTGAATAGCAGCCATGGAATACTAGCCTTAACAGGTTTTTGTGACCACAGTCTGACAAGGAAAAAACTAACAGACCATTGGAAATATGAAGAATGTAACATCTGAGAAATGCCCGACCTCTGCAAAGTAATATTTGCATACAGGGGCGAGGAAGTGTTAGAAATATTTTTCCTGTGGCAGCTTGGTTAGGACTTCTTCTAGCTGGAGTCCACTGGTCCAGTGAACACAGGAAGATCTTTGACCTTGACCACAAGAAATCAAGCCATAGTCTGTGTAAGTGTGTGTCTAGTATAGCTCATGGATGTTGTGTTTTAGTGGGACTGGTGCTCTGTAAGAAGCTACTTTCAGTTGCTCCTGATTCAGCTGCCCTCAAGGCTTTAGGGACCCTTGAAGGCCTTTCTAGCTGGCCCTGCAGGGCACTCTGTCCACCTCCCTGCCGCAGGTAGCCGAAAGTACATGTGCATGCAGGCGTGGGAGCTTCTCAGCGGCACACGCAGCACTTCACTGGGCAGCAGGGTGTGTGATCCGGGGGGATCAGGCCTTCCCTCACTGCCCTCTGCAGGGCTCCTCTCGCTGTGGGCCGCAGAGCGTCTCAGGGAGCGGCGTGGAGAAGGCCGGCAGGGAAGATGTGCGGAGCTGCTTGGCGGCAGGGAGCGGAGACCCCGATAAGCCACGTGGAGGACTTTTTTTCTTTTCCCACGAAGTAAAAGGAAAGAAAAGGGAAGGGAGGGGAGGCTCCTACAGCCTTCCCTGCGCGGGGAAGGGCCGTGAGGGCTGGGAAGGGGCGGAGCGCCCTCTGCTGGCGCCTGTGGCCCGGCCCGGCCTGCGCCCTCGCTGTGAGGGCGACACTCTTGGACAAAGTCATTTCACATCTCTCAGATTCCCGGCGAGAGCAGTGGGCACAAGCGTTCGACTTTGCGAAGTGTTCTGAAATCTGCTTGTAAAAGATGTCGAGTAGTAACAGTGCTCTCTGCTAATAAAAACCATTGTGCAGGAACATGTTACTGCTGGAATTGTGAAAAGAGATGGTGCAGCCACACTTGGGGACTGCATTGAAGCTCAGGTTACTGCAATAAATTGCTCTCCTTTGCAGACCTAAATCTGATATGTTGGGAGAAAGACCTCGAAGCTTACAGTTACCATTTTTAATCTGTGTGTCCACGTGTTGCTTCCAGAATAAACATTGTGTTCTCTTTAAGAAACCAGGGCTGAATTATCTTTGGTTTTCAGCTGTGTTTCTGAGGGGTAATTGTGTTTCTCACCAAGCAAATGCTCTTGATATTACATAGCTGTCATGAGAAAGAAGATGACATGCTGGTAGTTTGGCAGCAGTTCCCTAGTAAAAGAAAGCATGTAATGATCATATTGCACGATTTCCCTATTTTATTCTTGTTCCATATCTTCCACAGATGCAGGCTGGAGAGTAAAAGAATTGCACATCCTGGTTTTGTAGCAAAACTCACTTTTCTCAAGAAAGCTCCTTTCAACTTTTTGTAAGTGCAAGCTCTGCTCAATCCCTATTTCTCCTCCTACCTTTTTAAGGTTGTAAGCAGTTTTAGATGTGTAGTGTGATTGTCATAGGCCATTTTCCTCCTGCTGCGCTGAATCAAGGCTGTAGACAGCAGAGTTTCTTCTCAGTGGGTAGAATCAGCTGTCAAGTGTTAAGAAATGTGCAGTTTCTACTTCTTACATTAGCAACTGTTGTGGACTAATGGATGTGATTGCTAATCTTAAAGCAGCAGCGCAACATACCCCAGCTACACTTCAGCGTTTCTTGGGATGATGTTTTCGGTTGTTCAGCTGGGTGTAAAGTGGAGGTGGGGTCACTTTAACCAATAAGCATCATTTGTAAAATTGCTGCTGCAAAGCTTTGTCAGCTAAAAGAAAATCACTGACTGTTTTTTGATGCATTTCAGTTATGTAAGTAAGGTAAGTATAAAAATAATGCTGGAATGCTTCATCTGTACATGAAGAGCTGGTTTGCTCACAGGGCTTATGAAACAGAGCTTTTGCCTGATCAGGAGGTTCTTTCCTAGGGGCAGCTGGCAGCTCACTCGACCCAAGGAGCAGCTGGGTGCTGTGTGCTGCTGTCAGTGCTGTCTGGGCCAGTTGTCAGCCGCACTGAGTACATTGATTAAAATGAAAGGGCAACAGTCAGCAAATACTCTGTACCCCTGTGCCCCAACAATTTCCTGAAGGCCAGCCTGCTCTTCCCCCTTTTTACACCTATTGCTATCACCATCAAAAATTTTCAGCCCTTTTTCTACATAGGTTCAGAGCTGAAGCACTCAGCTGTATTCACTTGAGCAAACTGAAAAAGAACAAGCAGTTTGAGGAGTGGTGAAAAATTTGTCCTTACAGATTTGGCTGAAGAGCATTCTATCTCTGTGGTTCCCCCAGGGCAAGACAAACATTTTAGTAATGAAGTTGTATGTAGTGAGCCCAAGCGTTCCTGACAACAATCAGCAAGAACGGAAGACAAAACTTAATTCACCTGCTGCTGGAAGCTCATCTTTCTGCACCTATATAATTTCTGCTAAAAGAAAATGTGGCTCAGCAAAACTCTAAGTACTTCTAAAAACTGACCCCATTTCTACCTTCAAAAAGGACGTGAAAGAATGCCAACAGGTAGCCTGCCAAGCTACTATCTTTCTCTGATGGATTTGCTTCTTCCATCCTCATTATCCTTCTGCTTGCAAGAAATGTTTTGAGAATCTAATTCTTGGATTCTAGGTGAGCAAATGCAATTCCCTGATGTCCTGCTAATGCTGTTGTGGGAAAGAGACTGTATAATACCAGTGGCAACTCATGCAGAGACTTGCCTGTCCTCCTGGAAGCTGCAACACTTATCATCATCACTACTGCCATGATGACGTGAGGTTTGACCTTACCATACATAATGTTTGCAAGTGCTGCAGCCAGCAAAGAGGATGCAGGGTATTTGAACTCAGAGGCCCTTCTCTCTGCTCAGCAAATGCAAGATATTTCAGGTCATCTAGCTATTCTTCTTGGGGAGGCCATCAGCTGCACCATGAGGAGCCAAGGGGCCTGTCAGAAGGCCAAATGTTATGTTCTCAATAAGGCTGGTCCAGAGATCACATTGTCACTCACATCAACACATCATCTCATTTTCCTGCTGGGCTCATCCTTCAGATCAAAATTAGCTCTTTAGCCATTTCTGACAGGTCATGTTCCTTTGCTCCACAGAATTCTCAGCATTTGAAAACAGGTTGAAAAGGCTCATCAGTCCCACAAGTACTTGGCAGTCAGTGCATAGCCAGAACTGCACAATGTTACAGAGCAGAGAACAAATACATGTGTAGTTGCGATTGGGAATATTTCCACCTTCCTACAATGATTTGTTCATCTGGCCAGAAACTGTGAGGCAGTTTCATAAAACTTAACACCATAGGTCTGAAATAAAAGTGTTTTTTGTACATCCACATTGCCAAGGTGAATACATTATTAATTATGCAAAAACAGTCAGTTGAGTGAGTGGTCCATGCCAGGCCAGTTAGCCTGAGTCAGGAGCACTGTTAAAGTTTGATGTGAATTTGGAGAGGAGGAGTGGAGAGAGGCTGCCCCTGCTTAAAACTTTACGTTAATGATGTAGTCACAGCATGCTTGGGATGGGTTCCCCTGACTTCTTACCCTTCTCCTCTAGCCCAGGTCCTCTCAGGACTAAGAAGCCTTTTGTCTGTGAAACTCTGATCCTGAAGTGATCCCAGGCTCCAGCACTCCCCCAGATCTCTGCCATGGTGTGTTCAGCATGTTTTCAAAAGCTTGGGGGAGCAGAGAAGTTGCCTGATACTGACAGATCTTCTATGTACTATGAGGGAGTAAGGCATCAAAGAGCACCAATCTCAGTTTCTGGTCAGAGAACAATGCCTGCCATGCTTTATTATGCACCAAACTGAACCACCTGGTGTAAGGCATTGGAGATGCTTCAAGGGGGAACCATCAATTATAAATCTGCAGCATCTTCTACAATTCAGAAAAACTTTCCTGATGCTCTCATAGTCATTACAGTATAAAGCTATAAAATAATATTAGTAACAGTACTCTGCTTTAACACAGGAAACAAAATAATGTTGTGAACTCTTGGCTAAAAATACAAGGATTAGATCATGAACTAAGCTGTTTTGGCAGAGGGTGGCCTGGAGTCTTTCTAGTCTCCTGCAAAGTATACTTGAGGGTTAAGCCTTAATTGGCTGCTTTACATGAGGAACACAGAAGTCTTCTCTTTACATCCAGGGCTGCTTGTGACACAACACACTTTTGAAACTCTCCGTTAGTTTTATCCCTTTGCAGAAAGGGGTAGGCAGAAATCCAGCTAATTCTCAGTAGCCTCTGTTGTTCAGTGGTTTATTGCCCAGGCTTACTTCCTCCCAAAATAGTGCTGTCCTTAGTTACAACCTTAAACTATTTCTATAAACAGTGTCTCCTCTGACCTTGTCCCTCCTGTGAGTTATTATCCGCTCCCCCCAAGGGACTCAGCAGTTAACATTTCAGAGCTGAAGCTCATGAGACTGGCCTGGACTGCCTGCTGAGGTGAGTCAGCAGGGCAGGAGTGCTTCTGCCCCAGCTTCACATCTTCTGTTTGCAGATCCTCTGGTATCGACTGATACAAAAGCCTGCCTGGCTGTGCCTGGTGCCAAGCATATGAGAGGAAAGGGCCAGGGTGTGGACAGAAGCAGGTTTTTCTGGCCCTCATCTACTAGTATATTGTGATGATGCTTTATGGGAATGTGTGTTCAACACTCAAGCTTTGCTATGCTGTACTACTGAAAGTAAGGGCTTCTTTGATTCACAAGCTGGTTTCACGTGGTCGAACTAGCTCAAATATATTTACGCTGTGCTACTTTTGGTGTAAGGATCCCTGCCTGCCCCAGCTGTGGTGGCCCAATCATTCTCTTGCCAGCTCTTTGTGCACTATGTCCCCTCAGCTGGGTCAGCTGACCGGGGCTCCAGACCCACTGATATCAACCCAGGGACCCTCAGATGTCCAGGACAGGGACTATGCAACTGTCCAGCCTTTGTGCACAGGCACAAGGCAAGAAGCCAGCATCCAGCGTTATGAGCAACACTGTATTGGGTGCAGCTCTTCCGTGGGTTCAGACCCGATTTCCCAACTGCATCGTGTCACTTGGAGCAGCTGAAGACGGGATGTGATGGGATTTGATCTCCCCGAGGGACAGGGTTACGCACCGTTTGCTCAAACACCTCCACGCTAGGTTTCCTATGCAGAAGCGTGTGGTGCCTGCTGCTTGCACCCACTGGGTGGAGCAGCTCCCTGCTTAATGTCTGCTGCCTGCACATCCCTGTCCTGAGAGGATGGGTTCCAAATAACCACAGAAAAAGCAGAGGCAGGCAGGGAGAAAAGTAACACTGAATGAAGAACTGCATTTGGCCAGCTAGAGCAAAGCTGAATTTTACCAGAAAAAAAGGCCGGCATATAGTATAAAAACAAGGTAGGGAAAACAGGTCTCCATGAACAGCTATTGATTAATCAAGAGCCAGTACAGGGCTCTAAAGCCCCTTTAAATCCGTCTTTAAGAACAAGCAAGCAAACATAAAAGCTGAAGCCCTCACAAATGTTACTATTGTAAGCTCCATGACCACATTAACTCAGTGTTGTAGCACTTAGGGCAGGGCATCAGCCACAAAGGGCTCTATGGCTATGAAAAGAACTAGTTAAGATGGTTTAATCAAAATAATTTCCTGTAAAATTCTGATATTAAGGTGAATTCTTAGGAAGGTTTTAAGTTTTTATTTTAGCAACCAAAGTAAACAAAGCAAAGAAAATCAAAGCAATTTGACAGGAAAATTTTAAAATCTGAATGTAGGGAAGTTGCTTTATTCATTTGCCTAATAAACCCCTGATTCCCCCATTTATTCTCATCCTCAGGCAAAAGATTGAAAGGAACTTTAAAAAATGTTAAATTGGATAATTTTTCTTCATCTTTGTTATGATTACCACAAAAGGAATCGTAATTGAATGAACAATTTCAAAACATATTTCTCCTTTCCACAGTGGGGTAAGGAAGACATCCCCACATGCATCCTGTCACAGACAGCAGCATTTAAAGAATACTCATGAGTTTTTACAATTTCTTCTCTTTCTATTCCCCTAAAGTTGTATGAAACATCTAGAGAAAAGCCACAAAAGAGTGAATGATGCAGCAACCACCAACAGCTTCATCCCATGGAGGAGGTGTCCAGAGGAGCATGACCCAGGATCCCCAGGGTTTGCTGAGCACTCTAGAGTCAGTGGTAAGGAAGTTCACCTTCAGTGTTGATAAAGAAATTACTCTCCCTTTACTCTTCTCTTTTTCTGAGTAGTAGCTCTGCATCTCATATCTATAAGATCTCTTGAACCAGTTGTCTCTTCTACTTCTAGACCTTTCTGTTGAAGCAGATCTAGCTTAACTCTATCACAGCCAAACCCAACACAATATGATAAAACTCTTCTGATGGGAGCCCATGAACTCAGCTCAGCTAAAAAACATCTTCATGTCTCATTGAAAAGGTATAGGTATCAAAGTCTTTGAGGTGCTATGAGTCTTCCTTAGCGCCAGTGCACATTCTGGGCCCAGTGCAACTACTGTTTCCCCATAATTCCCATGACAGAAGGACTATAAAAGATGAGAGAACAGCTGTAACTAGAACATTAGGAGTGCTGCTGCTGCATTCTTCTGGCCTAGCAGTAGAAACAATAGAGGGTCATATTGTCTTCCTTCACCACTGCACTATTTTTTCCAGTGCAAGCCAGAGAAGTGTCACTTCCTTTCTCAGTTAAACTTCCAGCTTTAAAACTGGACTGACCTGTTTGCTCTCTTTTATGCTGTAGGAATTTCTAGTATCACAGGAAAAAGAAATCTAATTCACCTACAATTCTGATTTAAGCCCTTTCAGAACAGGAAAAAAGCTGAAAGCATTTCTTTAGCTGAAGTGATCAATGTAGAGACCAAGGTAAAGGTCCATTCTATGTTTTGAAAAAAATATTTATTGTAACTTAATTCCATGCTTTTGTATTGTAACACATTATAACTTCTGGAAGTAGATTTTCCTGAGGTAGGAAGTAGGAGGTAATCATAACTCATGAATGGTCTTTACAGCAGTGAATGGAGTTACCCCAGAGTAAGATGTCATACCCATGAGTAGAGAGCAGCTTTTATTAACACATAGTTGAAGGAGGCAGGGTACACAGGAATCAAAAGAAATGGCATATCAGGGTGCTGCGTAGGAGCTTGAGTATCTGGGACAGAGAGGGAGATGGGATTCTGGGTATTGGGCAGTAGAGGTAATTAGGAGATGTACTTCAAGGAAAAGCTTTCTTTATTGACGCAGGACAGCCACTATATCCTGTGCAGGGAGTAAGCACAAACTCTCTGCATGACACTGAATGATCTTCTGGCACTTTAGAAATGCATTCCTATTGTCATGGAATGCCTGTGTATCAGTGTATCAACACCTTCATTACTTATTCAAGTAATTTGGTTGCTCATCAAATCCTCCTTGAAGTGTGTGGTGCAGGCAAGGGAGGACATAATGTTGAAATTCTTTTGCTGCTTAATTTTCTTCAGTGGATCCTTCCCTGAAGAGCTTCTAATGAGACTGACCTTTATTAGCTAATTAGGCTCATTGAAATGGCACGATTGCATTTAGGTTTTTTTTCCTTCTGTGGATACTCCAGATTAAGTTCTCATTATTAGACAGATTGGAAGGGGACTTGTGACCATGTGTGGAGGTCAGAAATGCACCTCACCTTCCTGCCTCAGCTACTGAAATTGGCAGGGAAGCTGTGCCACATGGTGCCAAATAGTGGGTTTGACTACATTGTGATAGTGTTAACTCAATTCTGTACCTATTTTTAGTGAATTGCATGCTTATGTATGTGCAAAACAGTTGCTATATGGCAGAGACCAACCCAGATTTTACAAACAAATTCAGCATTTACAATGCGGTACAGAAAAATCACTCTGTTACAAGATCAGTCCAGTCCATTCGGCTGTGCTCTACTGTCCTGCTTGAACAATGAAGTTCTGAAGGTTTAACAAATATTGGAGTTCTCAGTCCAGCTACCCTGTGGGTAGGCCCCAGGTTGGTCATGGTAGGCATTGCTTCCAATCTTTGATAGCTCTTCCAGAAGATTCCTTCCTGTTTTCTTCCATCTTTTCCCATATCCAGATATGGAAGTGGCACACAGCAGGGTGCTATGTAGTGCTCGCCAGCTGGAGAAGCAGTATAAATAACCATGAGATGATACTTGATTCCTGCATCACCCTCTTCTTATCTGAGAGTATCAATGGGGTAACTACTCTACCATACTTTACTGATTTACAGGGAGCAAGAAAATCACAGCATCTATCAGATAAAACCAATTCCACATATGTCTTCCAGTTTTAGAAAAGAGTTCTTACAGGATTTCCCCATGCTAAGGAAAAAAAAAATTGTAAAGTTTCCTTTTCATCGTCGCTGCTAATGAAGTCTTCTGATGCTGCTATTGTTAGTTTCTTAAAGACTTGTTGATTCCCTGAGGGTCTAAGCATGAATCAGTTTTATAATCCAACCTTGGCACCTCTTGCTGTTGAGAAGTTTGAGCTATGCTGTAAACACCATCACAGGACCCTGAGGCTGAGCTCCCCCTAAGGATGAATGGGAAATTTTCTTGTGCTCAAGACTCAGACCTACTAAACTGGGGAACATTTCAGCCATCCACCCAAGCACTTTAAGCATGCATTTAACTTAGGGGCATTGTAGTCCTCTTGCCTTGCACACTTGGCTATCTTTTCTTCTTCATGAGGGCAACTTAGAACAATCAACTGCAATAGGAAAGTTTTCCTATAGCAAAACCATTAAAAAGAGGAAATTACAGCAGTGTAAGAAAAACCTAGTAAATAGCTTGTGCTTAATAGTGACATACACATTAAGTCAATCTTAAGGGAATTAGTTCTCCAAGGCCTCAGTTTTTTCTCTTTGTGCAAAAGCAAACTGTGTTTCATTAACACTTTACTTGTGTAGGATTTACGTACTGCTTAATCCCTTATTATCTTGTGTGGTGTGGGCTAGATGTGGTGTTGCTTCATCAGCCTACCTTCCCCTGTGCTCATCTGGAGCTGCAGGACTGTCAGCATCCTCTTGGAAGGTCCAACACCAGTTTGCAGCTAGTCCATTCTGCCCACATCTGACTCCAGAACATCTTCCCCGTGCTCTCCTTTTTAGGGGGTTTGATGTATTCCAGCAGTGTTTGCCTGCTGACAATAAGTCAGATTTATATTTGCATGCATTCATGTAGCAGAGAAATGAATAAATGTAGCTCCCAGTCTGCTTTCTCTAGGACATTTGCATTGTTAATGTTATTCCCTCCCTACTGTGTCCGCTCCTCACCCCTGGAGCAGCATGGCAAGTGGGGTAAGGATAGAATGTCTGAACCTCGTGTCAGTTAAAGACTGAGGAGCAAGGCAGGTGGCAGGAAATCCAGGGTGTTACGGTGACATGACTTTACAGCATGGCTGAACTACTGTGAGTAACCCTGGTAATGTGTAGTTAGTGCAGCAAAGTTACTTAAATTCTGTTAAATTTCTCTATTAGACTGATTGCTATGATTTGCTGGGGACTAGATGTACTTATGGAAGCTTTCCCAGCAATTTCCTTGCTTAACAGTTCTGCTTTTTGGAAAGGCAACAGAAAGCTGTGTGTTCAAGGAGAAGGATGAAAGCATCATAAGGCTGACAATAAATGCAGGCCTTTCCATGACACAATCCAGTAACAGTAGAAAACACGAAGATTTTCAAAAAACCCTGTAAGAGTGCTCTCTCTGTGAGGTGTGGGAATTGCAGCATCTGCCAGAGCCAGTGGCTAATGCAGGTTCCTGGCAGGGCTGAGCAGCTTAAGAACATTTTACTTGCTGCTGGCTAAACCAGGGAATCATTTCACATTTGCATGTGTCCCCTGGGAACAGAAGGATTAAGACACACACACAGTACCATTTCAAGCACATTCCCATTCTGGGAGTGAAGTTATCTGAATTAAACAAATTGGAGGCATCCTACTGTCTCTCTCTAACACAGCCAGGAGAGCTGGGCACTGTCACACACAGATGTGCCAATGTGCACACCTCCAGGAGCAGCAACTGCCTAAGCTCCATCACAAGGACTCCTAGGGGTATGGGACCAGTTCATTCCTGACTGATGTGACATCACCTGGGAACCCTTGGAAATGTTTATAACATTGGTTGTTTTTATCCTCTTTTCAGAGTTGGTATAAAATTCCTTTATACAAGCATTTGAACTCTGATACGCACTCTTAATTTACTGGTCTTCTTTATACTTATCAGAGGAGTGGAAGACATTCTCTTATTTAATGTGTGATCTGAAAGATATTCCTGTTTTACCAAGAAAGTGTATGGAAATGGTAGTTCCTAAAAATACAGGTACAATGGCAAAGACTGTCTTTATAATTTATACTCTGTGCTCATTGTAACTCACACTAACCACTGCAGCAAAAGAACTCATTTGCCATAAAAAAGGATTAGCTATCAGTTTGTTATCATGTTCTCTTGGTATCACACTACTGTGGCTATAATAGAAGTATGTTATGACCTACAGTTTAAATTATTACCCATTCCACATCTCATCTTACTGCTGCTTATTTGTGTCACCAAAATCTTGATGCTCTTTCCTGAATATCATCCATCCATGTGAAACAGTAAGAATACCAGAAGGCAGTTAGAGATGCTATTCACTGGAGTTCAGGGGTACAATACATACTTTTATTTCCAGGGAGTACCCTGTTTACACTGAATTTTCCTGAACATTGTTGGCAGTGATGGTCATGGCTGATTTCTTAAATGTAAGTTGGGTCATCCACAGTGTCATCCCACTGGCTTTGTTGCTTCAGCGGAGCTCCCTGTAGGAGCAAGGGATGACCCCCCAAGAAACTATTCTCTATCAGTGAGTGTTTCTCCTGTATGGAAAATTTTCTGCATGGATTTTCTGAGATCCACACCTACCAGATTATTGCTAAATATTGCCTGGATAAGGAGGAGGTGAAGCAAAGAATCAGGCTAAGGGACACTTGTAAGAAGAACTGACAGGACTTGTGTTGGGGTTTGTATTGCTCATGTTGTTACTGCAGTAACTCCCACTTGAATGTATGTAGATTTTGGAGGTGATAGCCTTTATCTTGCTCCCTTCCTCAGTGCTCCTTCACAAAATATGTTCACACTGAGCCCCAAAATAAAAATAGCTGGTGGCTGTGGGTTAAAAGCAGAGATTTTGTTCCTCTTTGTAGACAGACCAAGAGGTGCGCATAGCTCTATCAGAACCTGGGACACAATGCAAACTATGCTCTGCAGAGATCTTAAACTTCACACTAGCATCCCTCTTTCATACTTTCTGTTTTACTCTCACCCCTTTTGTATAATTATTTCTTCACTTTTTTATCTGGTTTATTTTGTATGAATGCTACTGTTTTTGTTGTGGTCTGAAATTTCTGGAAGTTAGTACTTCAGTTTAGTATATTTGTTATCTTTTGTATTTACAACCCTTCTGGATCCATTCTGAAAACTGTGTTTCAAGGGAATGTGTTGAAAGGGCGTTGGAGGGTGAATACTAGAGATTCTGCATCAAACAATTGCAGTCTTGCACTGGGCACTTGCCCACTGTTTAGCTAAAAGCTGTAGAAACCCCGGGGATTTGTTCTGACAATAGTGAGCAGCCCATTTCCAAGACATATAGTCTTATGGGTTTGACCTGCTTGAAATTTTTTTGAAACTCGTTTGAAATCTGAACTGGTTTTGAGGTCAAACTATAAATAAGTCACTCAATAATTCAGTAAAGTGTTGAAAAAACACTTCAGCAATCTGAGGTAAAGTACGGAGCTTTCAGCTAATAAAACTTTTGATGCCTTTGGGTTTTGTCACTGGAGTAACATTGTAAGCTCTCTGTACATGCAGGTCTGGACTACTTTGAGGGTAAGCATCTAGGTCTTGGATTTTGTTTTCACTGAGAGAAAAACCTGAAATTCTCCATCTTGAGATGTCATCTCGGCATCAAGGCATGTAGTTTCCGAGGTCTGATGTTGTTTAAAGAGGATGATTTAGTATTTTCTCCCTACCTGCAGCATTTGGCTACAGCACCAGTTACACTTCATGTAAGAAAACGACTTGGCTCCCAGGGCAGAGGATGCAGGTGGCAAGTGGCAAGTGCTCAGCATCACCAAGGGCCCATCCTTTTGCTGCAGGATGGCTGGGATACCACAGTCCATTTTCACAGCACCTCAGGGATAAACCTGCTGACCATGCAGCAACCCAGTGCCAGTGGAATGGAGCTGCCTGCCAGCATGTGGCTGAGGGGGTAAAAGCTCTCTTTGTCCTTTGCCATCTTTTCTGCCCTGGAAAGGACATTTGGGCCTAAAAGTCAAGGATGTTTAATGTGCCAGTGGTGGCAGCAAAACTGAAAGCTGGACAAGACTCTTGGTATGGAGCAGATAAACTGTCTCTTGTCAGACACATAAAGAGGCCCTATAATCCCTCCTTCATCCTGTTTTCCACCACCAGCTGGGATAACACACAGCCAAAACAAAATAAACCAAACAACCCAGCTGTGAAGAATTTTAATTAGGGTGGTAATGCTTAATAAAAGTGTAATGCAGAGTAAATTGTCTTTAGGTCACCTCTTGGAAGAGCTCACAAGTGTCCCCTGAACTGGAAAAGGATGGCTGGACTTTTTTTCTCTCCATACACTGCTTAGCCCTGAAGTTCTAAAGGGCGGATATCTTCTCCCTGCTATCTGGGAGCAGGCTCTGCCCTCTTTCCAGCACTGGCAATAGCAGTAGCAGCTCTTAAATATCATGAACAAATTCAGCAGGGGAATATGGGGGAGCAGTTTTAGGGCAGCATGTGCTTGTTCCCTGCCCTCTTAAGTCACCCTATGTGTTGCCTTACTCTTAGATCATATGCTTCTTATATCTGCAGCAAACTTGCTTCAGAGTAGACCCCACTAGCTTTATCCATCTGGCCAGCACTTCAGCTTTATGGAGCTGGAGCTCTTCCATGGTGGTTTTGCTATTCAGTTAAATCTCTGAAGGGAGAGCCATTACTTTCCAAATTCACCCGTCTCCCCTCTCTTCTTTTTACACTGTGTATGTGTGTGTGTGTATATATATATATAAATACACATATACATATGCATATATGTATATTTGCCTTCTTCAAATATACATTCGTTGAGGGTAGCAGCAGAAGTTTTCCAGTGTTTCAGCTGGAGCTTCTGCAGGCCGGTAAGTCCTGTCTGTGTTTGCTGCTTGTGTTGAGGGAGAATCACAGGATTCACTGGCTGAGGATGATGTTTATAACACACTGATCTGAGCAAGGGTAAAAAAAAAAAACAACAAACACCCACAACATTTTTTCTAATCTTCACCAATCAGGAGTAATGTACTCTGGTAAAATGATGGGGAAGCTGGAATGCTAAGGAATACTAAAGAACACTAAATTCACCAATAAATATTTAAAAGGGGATGGTGAAATGTCATTCTTCTGAGAAGAAAAACAAATCTTTGCAGTAGTGGGTAGAAGGGGGAGAGGGAAGGAGGAGGGAAAAGTGCATTTAAGAAAGGACAATATTTCTTTTTGTGATGGGTGGGACACTGGCAGATAACTACCTCAGTGCTTTAGTTAATTGTGATGCAAGTCCCTTCCATTATTTAGATCTTGGGTTTTATATGCATTTTTTTGTCTTTGCTTTAATGCCCAAAGGGAAATGCCAGACTCTGCATGATCAGTTTGCCAAATGGCATTATCTCATTCCACAGTTATGACTGTAGGGATGTGTTTTAGGTAAATGAAGAACAGATTTTCTACTCCTCGTAAATCCTCTCTGTTCCAGTGTCTTGGCCAAAAGTATTTAAGTTAAAGGGATGCAGATAATTCATCTATCCTGGCTTTACAGGATAGATATAAGCAAAAAGTGACAGGAGCGTGTTTTATCCAGTAGTGTACAATTTTACTTGAAATACACAGCCCTAGAAAGTTTGTTGACTATAAATATGACAGGTTTTTTCCCGGTTAGCATGTATGTGTGCAGAATGGCGCTTTGATCTTTTTTGTTCTTGGGTTGGTGTCACTTACTTGAACTCCAAACATTAATGTGTTGGCTCTTTTTTGTCATGTAATCTTTATATTTGCTTATAGTTATGGAAAATAGGTTTTGAGTACATACATACTTAAGAGTTTTTCACTCACTGCAGATGGAGGTGTGTTATGTGCTCATTTTGAACTGTCTTTGGCAAGACAAATGTCAGCCAAACACTAAAGATGATGAAGAATCAAATAGGAAAGCCTTTTTGCATTAAAAAGCTTCTGTCAAGTCATTTTATTACTCTGTCAGCCGTACACAACACGCCTCACAGCTGAAGCCTGTGATCTGCTTGCTATCCTTAGAATTAGTACAATTTCCACTACATGTTTTAGATCCATAAATCAGTCAATCATCAGCACCTCACTTTGTGAGACCTACCTATGCTTTGTGACAGACATACCACTTTTACCAAAAGGACTGGGTTTTCTTCCAGATCACCATGCATGCTTTTGTATGTGTACACACTCCAAAACTGCAAGTGGCTTACTCTGATCATGTTGGCACAGAGGGTTGTGACCTGCCCAAGAATTTCCCTTCTGTAGTGTCAATATTGAAAAAAAAAAAAAAATTCCTAAAATTTTCCTTTTTCAGTTTTTATTTTAAATAAAACCTCAAGCTGACAGTAGCACTTTTATTTTTCATGAGTGTATGGTCTACTTTTTCATTCCCAAGTGCAATTACACATTCCTCTTTGAATATATTTTTGTGTCATCTGAACACATGTTTCTTCAGTAATTTGTTTTGGATCTTTAAACTTGGCTGTATTTGATAAAGGCAAATGACAAGATAACTGCCAAATTTCCATTACTTGCTATTTTCTGAGTTACTAAGTATAAAATTACAGGCAAGAGGAAGGTTAGCTTGGAGGACACAGGGTGTGTTTAGAGACCTCCAAGGCTACTGCATGGATCAAGGAATTAAAACCTGGCATTATGTCAAAGAAGATGAAAACACCTTCAGGCCTCCAGAAAGGAGAAGGATGTGGGAGGTGGGTGACTATTTTGAAACACGGTGGCGGTGCTGACTGTTCTGGGAGAGACCACAGAGGACCAGCAGGGCTTTACAGCAAACAGAGCAAAACTGTGATGGAGAGTTTCTGCCTCAGCAAGTGCTTGAACCAAGAAGCATGCAGAGATGTTTCCCTACAAATTCAGAATAATCCAAGCTTCCCTTTCTAAGCCTGTGCTAGTCACACATACAGACCATGTCCAGTACTTCCTAGCATGACACAATGCCTGTGGGAAATACTTCTGGTTTGCTTCCCTCATTCAGTTCAACTTAAATAATCTGTTGAGTGAATAGATGGCTGGAGCCCTGTATTGCTGAGTATTCTGTTGCCAGGCTAGGTGCAGGAAGAGGGTTGTGTCCTGCAACACCTTGGTGGAGGAGGAATAATATTTCCCTGCATATCTGAGTTTCCTTTTGCACAGCAGTGCAGGACTAGTAGAGCTGAGTCCTGGGATGTTTCAGCTTAGACCACAAATACCCAGTGCATGCCCCAGTTCTACAGACAGCTGCAGGTAGCAGTCAGGCAATCTGAGGCTCTTAGTGAGTATACAGTAAGGAGATACACATCCTCCTGCAGCCCTCTAGCTTTCATACAAGAGGATGTCATGCAGACGGATGACTATCTGATAGTATCTCTTCATGAGAAGGGAGTGGCAGAGAGAGCTGTGATGTGTAGGGTGAGAGTTGTGGTTGTTAATTACCACAGCAGGTGAGATGATGATCTTGCAGCCTCATTGCACCTGGTGTCCTTTCATCTGGTCTGTCTTCCTATAGCTGCCAGTGGTATTTCTTCAGCTTGGTTTCAAGAAAGTGTTCTGTGCAATGTGACTGAGACAGTGCAATTACTCCCATTACTAGTGGATATGCATAATTAAATCCAGAGAGTTAATTTGCTGCTTTGCAAGCTTTTTATTACCCAAGGGGAAAAATGGGATTCCCAGGAAAAGCTCACTTGCAAAGTAGAAGCTGAGTGATGCAGAAAACTCAATTTTAGTGCTGTAGTGCTTAGCTCTTAGGTGCCCTGATGCCCAGTGAAATGAAAAGCCTGGCTAAGTGGATATTTAGGTGCCTAATTAGAGCTACAAAAGCTGCCACACAGTCAGAGACTCTCTGAGTTGGTCAGCAACAAATGCAAAGAAAGGAACAGGAGCCACATGTATAATTTTGAATGATGTGGGCTCTTTCCTTCATTCATGCTGCTCATGCCAAGCATTGATTACCTAGGCAGCTGGCCCAGCTGTTACCCATCATATTCACTGGTTAAGTGAAAGCCTCCTGCAAAAAAATCCTTACCAGGATTTGCTGGTACATTTAGGAGTAACAGAAACACCGCAACCAGCTCTTTGGAAATCCTTTGCCCCTCTTTCTTCCCCCATCTTCCTTATTGTAGCAGTGGTAGTTTATACCACCCCACCACTCCCTTCTTGCAGCTCTCTGCTAGCTCTGGGTTGAAATTCCCATGGGATCCCAGTTAGCAGATACAGCTGCTAAAAAGGGAATGCCTTCTCTGTGAATCCCTGTAGGACTGAAATATTGAGTTTTTCAGTGCTGTCAGGACTTGAGTATGTTTGGGCAGGCCCAGGAGCAGAAATTCAAGCAACCAGAGAGCTTTACTGATGGGATCTTAGGTGTCATGGGGATACAACCAGTGCCAAAGTCAGGCAAAAGCTGAAGAAGGGACCCTGAGGACCTGCATTTTGAACAAAGGAAAAAAAATCTCTCAGTAGATTTAGACTGTATAACTATGCAGGATGGGAGGCATTGGGGAGGCAGCATTATATTGTATTAATTGTCTGGGCAAAGTGAAGACTATAATTCCCCTCAGTGCTCTTCTGTCTGTCAGGTTTCTTGTTTGAAAGTTGAAGACTCTTTAATCTAGAAATGCATTTGACAAAGTTCTCCAAGATGCCCTGTGGGTAGCATTCCTTCCCTGGACCTCAGAGGGCTGACTGATGGAAATGAACAGGACTTCCCATCATGACCCTTCATGACTCTGGGTCAAGATACAAGATAAGCACTACAAGTAGTTGAAATAAATAAATCTACTGCAAATTGATTCCACTTCACAGAAACTTAGTTGCTTTCCTTTATTCCTGTGTCTTTCAGTGTAATTACATTACTGAACTGGGAGCATTTCTGGCACCAAAAGACTTTGAAGGCTTATGTGAAGATGGAGTATTAAAGTCTAGATTCCTGCAGGAGATAACGGTGGAACATAGTGCTATATTGGGAACAGTGCAGTGATGGGAAAAGCAATCAATGATCCTTGGAGGATGGCAAAAAAAAGTGTCTGTGAAAGACTCATTTTTTATGATGCGTTTGGAGGACCACCAATTGGCTGAGGTTAAAAATTGAGATTTTATTAAAATTTTATGAAATGAGGACTAAAGCAGATGAAACACCTTTTAGTTCTCATTAGAGATATCCATGAGTAGGGCTGGCTTAAGGTCAGTGATTTGTACAAGGCTTTGCCTTGCTGTCATAGAGTAATAACTTATTCTTCTGGTTTATCTGGCAAAGATGCAAAGATGGGCAGAGCAGGATGAGCAGCCAGGGAGATTGGAGTAGCTTGTTTGGTCATGGTGTCCCTCTGCCTGGGAAGCCACTGGAATAGCACCCTCCAGCTGCTGTGAGCCTTGAGGATCTCCCCATCATGGATCTGTGTTGCCCTGGGAAAATACCCTACTTGACCTTTACCTAAGGTCAGTCTTTGGCACTTCCTACCACTTGTCCAGCTGAGCTGTTTCACACCCCAGATTTTTGGAGAGGCACTTATTTTCTTAATCAGGTCCTGATTAAGGTACTGATGTTTGGAACCTAAAAGCAGAAGGGCCCACCTTCATATTTAAGACAAAATATTTCTCTCTCACATTTCCTAGCAGGGATAAGGAACCAGCAGTGGTGGGAACCGATCCAGCAGGTTTCACTGCCCACGCTGACAGCAGTGCAGTAATAGACTGATACTAGCAGGGATCAGCAACCCTCTTCAACACGAATGAGTGCATGGTTTCCATTTCAGTCGTTAAAGATGAGCTCTCTGTGAGTGAGGATTTTCACCTTGTCATTCCTGGGCTTGGTATGGTTCACATTAGTATCCAGGATCTGCTGTTCTTCCTTGTTGCTTTTCTTGTAGTTACAAAGTGTCAGAAGTCACTGTGCTCAAGTGTCTTTCAAGTCGGAAATTAAGAATGCTAAGGAAAATAGCCCTCTGGCACACTAAGAGTAATGATAATTATGTTTTTTCCTTATGGATTGCTCATAATTCTCAGAATGGCATTTTCATTCTGGCATTTATTATCCTTATCTGAAAGTGGCTGGATTGGTGAAGCAAGCACAAAGACTATAATCTATGTATCCTAGATGAGGTTGGTGCAGGAAGCACATCACAGGTGATGTGCTTCAGTGCTATGCTCCTGTGCTAACAAACTCCAGAGGAGGGACCCTGTATTTACTAGAAGTGGGAAGTAATGGCTGAAGTTTATCAGAGCAGGTGGAAGCAATTTAAGTAGATCAGGAAAAGCCTGGAGGCTGAGGGAAGATGGAAAACTGAATTTCATGAAAGCTTTTGATTAAAATCTTTTACCTGAAAGATTTCTGGAGTTTAACCCTTTTCCATGGATTAAGCAAAAAACTAATGCCCAGAAGCAACACAGAAACAAACCCAAAATTTGGGGGTTGCTTTCTGAAGTTAATATAATAGTTACTATATTTTTCCATCTAAATCAATCAGTAGTTAGATTCTTCTCATAAACAATGTTATTACTGTGCATATTCAAGAAATTTTATTGAAAAATCTGAAGCATAAAGAAATTGAAAATACTGTGTGCTATCTACTTGGCTTTAGGTACAGTACCTGCTTTAATTAATAATGATGTATCTCTGCAGATCAAGAATAAAAATACCATCCCTTCTATTAATCCTTACATTAAATTTTCAAATCATCAATATTAACTAAGTATAGCTACAGTAAAACAAAGAAGCAGCATTTGTTTGTTTTCACAGGACATTATTCTGTGTGTTACATCAAAGATTTCCTTTCAAATTCACCTGATTTGAAAGGTAGTTTCTCCTGACTGTGCAAATTAGCAGACAAAGTGTCTGTATTTTATCAAATTCAGCTGCACCTTTCTTGCTGAAGTATGTTTAAAAGCCAGCAGATCTATTTTTGTGAGTCATTGCAGTCCATCCTGCTGCTATTCAGTTGAAGGAAACGAATTCTGTAATTTTACTATTTCATAGCAAATGTATCAATTTAGTTAGTAGTGAAAAAGTTCCAGACATCTGTGATGAAGGTTGATCAATCCAGAAGAAATCTGTTCCTCTGCTAATGGGAGTTAGCTGGCCTGGGAGACACTTGCACAGAGTTCTGAACTAGCATTGCAGAAACCAAAAGCTCTGCTTTGAAGCAACAGAAGGGCAATGACTGTACTTTGCATATGCTGAGATATTTCCATGTAAGTTATTTGGTATTGTATTAATCAACCTGTTGTATTTATTATGAAGTAAATGAATAAATGAAGTGGGTCCCAAAATATGACTCTGAGGGTTTTAGCAATTTCAAAGGAAAAACCCAGGGCCACACCAAAAAATGTCTGAGAGGATCCCTTCTGGCTGCTTGAGGGACATGAAATTTTCATTTATTAAAAAAATGGGGAATCTGCCTTTCCTCAAATTTAACTGTGTTCACCATTTGAACAAAACCTACCCAGCATCCTCATGGCTGCTATTCTGTCTCCCTTGTAGGCTGAACAACCATGCCCCCTTCCCAGAAGAAGGACACCAGTTACATAACAGTTCTCAAGCCCAAGAACAGGTAAATTGTTATCATTATATTTACCAAATAAGAAACCTTCCTTGCAGAGCTGTTAAAAGACTGGAAAACAGAGGTGAAAATGTGTGGATGGGTTCACCTTTTAATATTATGTGATCTACCCTGCTTCAGAGGTCCCAGTGACTAAGGATAGCTGTGCCTTCCAATTTTCTCTTCATCCAGTAGGTTAGAGTCATGCCAGGACTTCCACAGGTAAGGGAATACAGCTTGGAAGATTGCCCCAAGGATGGTGATTACTGGGTCCTGGTGGGATGGTGGCCTTGCTCTCGGATCACCTCTATCTAGTTCAGGATGGTCTAGCTCAGGGTGCTGAGGTGGGGCTGCAGCCTGGGGCACACCAGCAGCACTGGATGGCAGTGTTACACAAGTCCAAACAGCTTCTTTTAGGTTTAGGAATAAAGGCAGAAAGCATGCCACGCCTGCGACTGGAAATGTATGGGGTTTGGAGGGGGTGTAAGTCCTATTGGGATGTACTTGACCAGATTACCTTCATTTTCTTCTCATATCCTGTCTCTATTCTTTGGGGACGACTTTCCCATGCTTTCTTTTCTCCCAGTTCTCTTTTTCTTAGTGTGTATTGAGGTGTTTCCCATGCTTCTTCTGAGCTGGCCAGGTACTGAGAAGGTCAGAGATAAACAGCAAAGTTTTGCTAATGCAAAAGCAATATATAAAACCCAAGAATCATAAACCCAACAAAAAACAATGTCTTTTTCCTCCCTCCAGTTCTTTATCTTTAGGCAGAAATGACCAGGGAGAGCAGAGTGCCTTGACATTAGCCCAGTAAATGTGCATTTAACATTAAGCTTGATAGAACCAAACGTACTGGAGGGAAAAAATGGAATTTGTGCAGTTGATAGTTTGCTCCTGTTTTAGAGTTTGCCTGTCACTGCTAATAGCTCAGGGTAGCAATTCCAGGGATGATACTAAGGAAGAGCAGTGTGCATGTAATCCCAGTACTGATACATGCACAAGCACTGTCCCTCCAGAGATGTGTGGAATATTCCTCTGGCAGGGAGAGGGTAAGGCAGTAAAAGCTGCTGAATAGGTATCATTGTAGCTTTGTTCCACCCGCTTGGATCCTGAGCTGGGGTTTTTCTTCTGCTTTTCATCTCATTTATCAGTGTAATACCTGGGTCATCCTTTCATACAGCAAATATAATTACAGTGCAGTTACACTCTGTGACTCTGTTTCATGATACCTATAATTACTGTTCATTCATGTAGCTAGGAGGTTAGTTAATTCAGTGAACATATTACTTATCAGTCTGCTTTCTGAGATACTACCTCACATTTTAATTGCAATTGTACTTTTTGTACATACATCTGAGGCTTCACTGTGCAACAGTCATTTGTATGAGGTTAAACTTCAGATTGAATTCGGCCTGTTTACAGCTACATGGGGTATTTTGTGTGGCAGTAGTATGTCAGGTAAAAAAAAAAAAAAAAGTTAAATCAACATCCAAACCGGTAAGACACACTTATCAGTCCTATGTGAAATCCATGCCCTGCTGATAAGTGAGTGGTATGAAGCACTTAAGAAGGGCAGTGGGGTTGACTCTTAGTTTTATGAGCCTCCCTGTTTTATGTACACTGCTCTAGAGGTGATCCAGAGCTGCCTACATTTCGAATGACTGGCAAAGACTGTGACACATGGCAAATCCTTGGAACTGGGAGAAAAGCCATGGTGAAGATTGCTGCTTCTCCTCCTGCCCATTTTATACAGCTTAGGTACTCTTCTGAAGTGTTCTATTGCTGGGTTCAGCAGATCTTGACTTCCACTCATGTATTATGGCTTTGCATTTGCAGTGGTAAGATTAGTTTGATGATATTTTTCTTTTTTGTTTTAAATGAAAAAGGTTTGCCCACTTTAGTAGCTTATGAGATCAATCACACTTGTACCAGCTGCATTCCAGGAGGCTGCCCTGGGGTGGAGGGAAGAGGAAGAGGCCAGTAATGGCAGCTGTGCCCTAGCTGGTTTGTAAATTGTCTTTGTACATGCATGAAAATTAAGATAATTATATCTCTTATAAAAAGAGGCTGTTTGTGTACTTTTGCTGTTTATATGTATCTAGAAGGAAATTGCAGGCTACTGCCTGCCAAGTATATCCCCAGAAATATTTTTGAAACTGTCATCCATAGGCATTGGATATCAGAGGCTGTTTAATCTCTCTCCTACTTTCTTTCTCTCTCCAAGCCCCCATCTCTCTCTCTCTGGCCCAGTTTTTGAGCAAAAAGATTTTGGCTCTTTATCGCAGTGTAAAGACTTGGTATATCACTTTACTGGTCCCATTTTGTGTCACCACCAGTCCAGCTGACCTATGGATCTCCAGCATTGTAAGACAGATGGATTTTTTGTAATGGCTATGCTTATTCTATAGCCATCATTTAACCTTATTCATTATTTGTATTCAAAAGATTTGGGGAAACATGGAAAGAAACCTAGAGAGGAATATGTAAGGAGTCTGTGTCAGTACCAATCCCTTACATCCATGTCCTGCAGCTTGTTGAGTGTTCATTAAAGGTGATACCTTGGAAAGCAAATATAACCCTCTTCAATAAGCTCTGATCAGTCAGTTATACCTCTTAAAAACACAGCTTAGAGCATATTAATTGTATTTGAATGTAATAAAAACATGAAGTTTGATTCTAAACTGGAAGCAAGCATAGATCAACTAATTTCAAAGGTAGAATATGGAAACAGAGCATCTGGCCTGCTGTGTTGGTACTGTGATTTGTTACCAGGAAATCTTGACAGAGAAAGAAATATTAGAAATAGAGCTTTTTATGACATCACACATTGTGCATTGTGACTTCTGTTTAAGAAAAATATGAAAGGCAGCTCTATGCACACTCTTCCTTGCACATTTCCATCTCTTGTTTGACACAGATACTCCAATATCTATTGAATTTCTTCCTATTTTTCTGTGATTCAGTGCTTCAATTGTTACTATTAGTTACTTGTATTCCTGGAGACCACAGAACCTCCAAATGCAGAGCAAGAACTGCTATGCTTTATGCTGTTCATGACATATAAATTGTGCAGTGTACGGTTAAAAGCACAATCTATCTGTACTTTGGAATCATGGGGATTTTTCTATGGAATAAAATGGGTATACCCAGTCAGTCCGAATGAGGTGAAAACTACTTAAAGAAGAGAGAGACTTAGACATTCCTACTTCTAATTCTAATTGTGCTATTTTTAATACTTCATCAAAATTAATTTCTTATTCCATCTGAATTAATTTGTGGATCTTTTGTTCTTTATTAAATTGCAATTAAAATATTGTAAACTTCTGAATTTCTAGGTGAAGCTAATAGCTGTGAATCCTGGATTCATAATTGGTTACAATGCATAGAGGCAAAAATCTTAATGGTTTTTCTGAGGAACTGATTAATTTGCTCTCAAGAGTGGATATATAAACATTAATTATGTTCTGAAGGGCTTTAGCTATTAAAACCAAGTTAAAAGGAAATACAGGACTGTTTAAATTAGGTGTGCTTTTACCAGAGATGGCCAAAACCACTGGTGTCACCAGTGTTCCACACAGTGCTGTTTGGCACCACGCTCACCTTGCATAAGTTTGACATTTAAACTGTTGCTCAGCACATCCCCCATACAAAACTATCACCAAGCTAAGGATACTTTGGTCAACGACACTTACCTACTTTTTCTCTACAGTTCCAGTTTTGGAGACATGTTATCTTCAATATTGTTGTTGTTCAATATTGTACCTGTTAGAGCAGTTTTTATGACTATTAAGTATTTATGAGTGCTTGCATCATGATTGTTGCAGGCCTCAAATGGGACAAGAGTATACCTACATGTATCTGCACTGCAGAGACTGGGCTTAGAGAGGTGTGGCACTAGGTGTACCTGCTGTGCCTGGGAAGGGCCCAGTTTTGCAGGGCTGAGGCGCCGTGAGCATGATGAGACCCTGCAGCTGTGACCAGTAGCAACAGCTGAGGGCAAAGACTTTTCCCTGGAGCATGGAGGTTTACATCTTTGCACAAATCAAAATTAGTAGTTATCAGCCATAACAATTTTCTGTACTTGTGTTGTCCTTTCCTGAATGAAAATTGAAGAAACACAGTTCTTGAGGCACTCCTCTGGTGCATGCATTCTGAGTAAATTAAAAAACTTCTGTTATTTCTTGTTGGGGCTAATGAGCCTTTCATTTGGGCAAGGTGGTATGTATCAGGACAGTCATCAACTTGAATTTCCCAGCCCATGCTGCTTCAGCTGAATGCCACAGTGGAATCTCACCTGCTGCTGTTGCTGCTGCATTTAATTTGGGCCAATAAGTCTGTTCTCTCCTTGGACCAGAGCTCAGTTAAGATGCTCCTTTTTTAATTAGGTCATCTTATAATATTCCTGGTTGCCTATGTTTTTTCCTCTTGTTCTGTTTTAAAGCGCATTCTTGCACTTCAAGAAGATGGAGACATATTCTGGATGAATGCTGTCTATGAGATAAGAATACAGCCATTCCTCATCCTTAGTTTACTATGACAACGCACTGTTGATACATCTTCAGCAAGCAGAAAAGCAATTTTAGTTTCTTTCAGCTCAACATTTTGCAAAATGTCAAAGCAGCATTGAATTAGAGCAAGAGTAAGGCTGATGGCAGGTTCTCAGCCTGCCTTCTGGATGGCTGCATGGTGAGACAGGTTTTGCAAGCTCCCATAAGAAATGGAACATTAGGAAATTATTCTCTGATCTTTTAGGTTCTACTGTTGTCCCTGAGAACCAATATTTTGATATATTGTCCAAGAAGGATCAGAATGGAATACACGTGTATTCCAGTTTTTAGCTTCTCTAGAAGAGTGGTAAGAAAGACAGAGACATAATGTCTAATACATGCTATGTTTAGTTAATCCACAAATAAATTCAAGGAAAAGATAACTGGTCTGTCCCTACAAGTAATAGAGCATGTTATAAAATGGATCTTTATTTCTGATGGTTTTATATTTACCCTTTTGGATGGGATTCAGGGGCCCTGAGGGGAAAAGGGGGATAGGGTTTTCTTCTCCCCAGCTACTTGAAGTACTAAAGAAATATTCCCACCCATTATAAAAGAAAAGCATGAAAAGTTCTTTCAAAAATTTATTTCTTCACAAATCTAGCACAGTATGAAACACGGAAATTTCATTTTAATATTTATATAATAATCTGTGCCATTACAAATTAGAATGGTCAACTTATCATATGAAGGAGAGAAAACTTAACTTTCCTGTTGATATAAAGAAGGGAAATAATTTCAGAAATAGTTAATTGCAGCTTTTCTGGGAGTACTTGCATTTATTCATCCTCCAAATGGTTAATGGGGAGGATGACAGTGTGTTTCTGCCATTAGCAATCATTTAACCCCCTTCTCTTTAGACACGAGAATCTCATGCTGGTTTGCAGTATTCAGGCCACAGAGATTCAGTTACAGTAGTGGAAGGCTCATACCAACAGCCAAAAACTTGCACGTTGCTTTTTGGCAGGCAGAGCTGCCTGCTCCATTAGGTCAGGCAATGTGTGGGGTTTGCCAGTTTCTGCAAGGTAAGTGCAATTTTGGCCAATGTCCCAAGGGCTGTGGCATCTCTGGAAGAGCTGCAGCACAGCAAGGAGGGGATGTGGTACTGTTTCTCCTGGCTCTGAAATCCCTTTTTCTTGTGGCCCCATCTTAGCTGCTCCCAGTCTTCTCCCTATATCTGGTAGAGAAAAAACCCTCTGGGGCTGGGAAGCCAGGGTTTGGGAACCAGAAAAAAAGAAATCACATTCTGAAAGATTTTTTTTTTTATATTAACTAGCAGAAAACACATCCACTGCCCCTGCGAGGGTGAAGAGTACAATGGCCACTGCAAAAATACCTCGTCTTCTCCCAGGATGCAGTCCTCAGTTCTAGCTACCCATCAAAATATATCCATGAAACACAGAATGCCTTCAAAACAGGTAATAAAACCAATTTGGAGAATGGCAAGATTTCCCTGTGCTAATAGATGGAGGAGGTGAAATCTGTGTATTTTACTGAGAAGATCAGTTACAGTGTATATGGTTTGCAGGGTGCCAAATAATAGAGAGGAATTTCCTGGGAGTCCTGTGCAAGCTTCCTGAGTGCTATAACAGGTGAGTGCTGAAAGAACAGGGAGGACAACCAATGAAAAAATAAGAGAAAAGGGGGTACTTTGAGGTTTGTGGAGTTCAAGCCCAGCAATCATTAACAAAGCTCCAGTTGCTTTCCTTGAATCATTTAAGTAACTGCATGACCACAATTGGTGTTGTGACCAGCAAAGTTGTATGGGTATCCATCCTCTTTGAAAACCCTGGAAATTATTAAACAGTGTGTTGTGTGATTTAAACACTGCTTAAAAAATTTCCCATCTCTTGCTATTTACAGGAAGCCATGAGTTTGAGAGGCTTCAGATATCAATTCCACTCAGTTGTAACAACATGTAGGAGGTTTGGGGTTTTTCTAATTATTGATGTCTTGCTTTTAGAGTGTGCCTTAGTGAGCAGCTCTCTGCAGATGTGAGAGGAGGATCAGCTTGGCTGATGCCATCTGTAGTTCTACTCCCCCTTCTACAGAGGCTGAGACTGATGCTTTGCAGGGGAGGATCTTCATCTCGAGCACCTTATCATCTTAAGATGAATATAGAATGTATTCCCTTGCTTCTATCATTAAAAGAAATATATGGTGTAAGGGTTTAGTTTATGCTATGGAAGAACAAGAGCTTTAGATTTATCAATCTAGGTCCTGGTCTTGCACATGCTGTACTGTTTGTAGCCAGAGCATCAAAAACTTTACATAGTGGGTTACCACACTTCTCCAAAGATCTGTGTAAGGTATCCATCTCCCCTGCTTGAGGCAGACAAGGCAGATATGATATGTAAACTCGGACTTGTGTGCCTGTAAGACGTGGAGAACCTGTGCAATGACAGGCAGTAAGCAGTGGGGAGAGAGAATGGTGTGCACTTGTTAAAAAAGGCTTGCTAATATAGCAGTGCTTACTCACAGCCAGTCACAAATTCACAACTCGTGGAATTTACCAATACTCTAGGTCTGGTCGAGTTCAAGAAGAGCTTGCACAATCCAGATACGGAATAGTCCAGTTTATTGCAACAATAACAAAGAAGGTTCGAGATTGCTGAATGCACTAACTAGAGGGCATTAATATCTATAGGAAAAGCACTAACTAGCGTGTCCCAATATATATAGTAAATTCACTAACTAGAGGGTCCTAGTATATATATAGGAAATGCACTAATTTCGTGGCTGTAATAAGTGTTGTAAATGCACCAGTTACGGGGTGTTAATATGTACCGTAAATGCTAACTAACTACTGGAGGTTGTTATCTACAGGGTCTGTCAAGAGGCCCCAGAAGCACAGCTCTGTGCAGGAGGATCCCTTTCAGTGGCCATAGATCAGCAGTTGTTTGAGCCGATGTAGCAGGCAAACGTACTCTCGCACGGCCTTCTTGTGGGCATTCGGACTGCTCGCCAGGGGCTGAAAGAGGCTGTGTGGTTCAGCCACGCAGAAGCCAGAGAGCAAGCTGATCTCCATAGGAAGCCTCTCATTGCCTGTGATGAAGTGGTGAAGTTGTTTTGTCTCCAGTGAGCAGTGGAGGTACTTCAGGATATCCATCAGTCTCTGTGTCAGGGAAACAGTGTTCAGGAGGTGCATCACCACCATCTTCAAGGCACAGAGGGAAAATCCTACACCCATCGGGAAGCGGGTGAGGAACTGCAGGCACTTGCAGTGCCAGCTGTCCTGGGGGGCCTGCCTGGAAATGTGCATGAAGAATTTTGCCTCTGCCACAGCGTAAGTCTCGGGCCATGTTATGCCTGGGATGCCTACTTCTGTAGGCTGCTGCCCACAAAGACATCTGTGTCTCCTTGCCACACTCCAAACACCATCTCCACCGTGAAGCCTTCCTTGTCTTTGCTAGCCTGAAATTTACAGGAGTGACTGCAGGGCTGCAACATTAAATGCCAGTGGCAGGATTGAGGCAAAAGCAGCCAGGCTGCTCGCACAAATCTGTGGACAGTTTTCTCCACATCCAGATAGGAGCCAGTGCAGAGGGTTTGCAGGAGGCTGGGGTCCTGCTTCCTTATCAGCTCCTCCTCGGAGTGGTGGAGGAAACATAGCATGCCCTCCCCCAGCTGCTCCCTCATGCAAGTGCACAGCAGCTCCACACGGACACAGAAGTTCCTCTGGAGCATCCCTGCGGTGTCCAGCTCCAGGTGGAAGGCATGTCCTGGAGGAGGACTCAGGGGTACAAACACACGGTACATAACATTTTGTGCGTGGGGACTCCAGCCTTCGATGGCTTGTTGTGGCACTGGGTAGAAACTGTTGGATGAGCCTTGTCCAAAGACGTGTGTGAGTTTGTCCATCAGGTCCATTATCAGTGAGCAACCTTTGTCCAGATCCAGAACAGGCAACTGGATGCGCTCCTCTAAAAGGCCTCCAAGGTTCCCTTTGATACTGTGGTCATCGTCTTCTTCGTTTGCGTCGTGCTTGTCTTCTTCATTTCTGGCAGCGTTGGCTTCCTCATCCTCCTCACCATGGTTTCCTTCTTCCTTTGGATCATCATTGCCCTCTTTTCAGCATTGCTTTCTGCCTTAGCATTAACCTTGCTGCTTTTGTCATTTCCATCCTTATTGTCTTCCACATTTGCATCATTGCTATTTCTTTCCTTGCAACAACGTTTTCCTTCTTCTTCTGCTTCTGCCAGAACTTCTTTCTGCACCAAGTTTCTGCTGGACCTCTCCTTGTGGCCACTGTTTGGATCACGTCTAATTTTCCCGAGTCCAAACCACAGCGCAAAGAGAAGGACAAGGACTCCAGCCATGGCCCAGAACTGCCACAGAAGCAGGGCTCCCCAGGCCCCACCACTCTGCTCCAGGTTCTTCTGCTCCAGCTCCTCAAGCAGCTGAGCCATCTGCTGGTTCAGATACTCAGCACGCTGCTGCATGCGCTCCCGTGTGGCCTCATCCAGTCCGTCCCCCGCCTGCTGCGGGTACTGGATGAGGCCTTGCGCAAGCAAGAGAAGGAATGTTGTGGCCAGCATGGCGTAAGGAGCTTAGCAGGGGTTGAGTGGGGAAGGGAGGAAGGTACTGATAGGGGAAGTGGGGACAGGAGCCCCAGGGATTTGAAGGCAGGACAGAGGGGGCCAGGCAGCTGGCAGGCTGAGAGGCCTGTGCCACTGGCTTAGCAGCAGCAGCAGCACCGTGCCCTGCCAAAGGCACGCCCGCCAGGGCCTGGCCTCTGGATGCCCGCTGACACGCGGCTGCCCGGGTACTCGTGTTTCTGCTGTGGGCCTCCTTCGGCGTTCTGCACAGCCTCCTGTCTGCGTGCACACTCGCCGCTCGCCAAGGCTGTGTGGGGCAGCGTCACCTGCTGCTTCTGTTGCTGGCTGCCCCCATTGTGACACAGGTCCTGTGATGTCACAGGTGCCAGAGTGCATCCCGGCCAGGCCAGCCCCACCCTGCCCTCCATCTCTACCTCAGCCCTGGGATTCATAATGGCCACAGGCAAAGACCTGACACACACAAAGAGCAGACCAATGGGTCATAATGGAGCCTTGGGGGTTCTCTTGACAAAACAGGCAGAAGCCCCCCAAAGACTTTCCAATCTGAAATTGGGTGACACGGCCCATGAATGCTTTGTTGCCGGAAATCTCCGGCTGTGAGATGGAACCGGTTGCCTTGGTGCTGACGTGTGCTTTGTGGGGGTGCTCTTGGGACCTAAGTGAGAGCCCTGGGTGTGTAATGGTGAATATTCTGGTGGTGACATGGGGCTTCTCCATGGCAGGATCTCTGTTGCTGCTGCGCCACTGCGAGAGGACCTTGATTCCCTGGAGACATTCCCCAGGGGTGATCAGCTGGTGTAGGAGGGGAGGTGAATTCCAGTGGGCAGCTCCCACTGCTGACAGAGCACAGTGTTCCACATGTCCAACAAGTTCATTTCTGCAGTGCCAAAGCCCTGGAGAGTGTCTGGGATGAGCAGGGTCTTGACTGTCTTCCCCAGGGAACACAAAAGGAGGCACAGCAGTGGTGCCTCTTGCTTGGTCCCTGGCCAGCCAGAGCTGCCAGGGAGAGTTTCAGAGCCCATATGAAATGGTCAGTGAGGCCTGAGAATGCAAGGGGAACACAGGGAAAAAATCATCTTTGTAGCCACCATGGTCTTCAGTGGCTGCTGCACCAGGGAGGCCATTGAGAGGAGCATACTCTGCTGCACCAGTATTTCCCTTTCCTTGCTGTGTCCCACATCCACATCACTTTTTGCCTGTTGTATGAGGTCAGGTGAATGCCATCCACTTCCAATAGCTTTTGCCTTGTTTATCTGTAGCTGTGGAAGCCAAAATCTATCTTAATCAACCAGTTGTTTTATGTTAATTTCCTTGTTCCTGACCATCTGATTCTTTTGACTTGAAGTTTAGGGGAGAACATGGCTTGTGCTTAGCATTCCTTTATGTCCTGTATGGTCTCCGATGTTTCTGTTTTCTTATTACGGTATCTTTAGACCTTGCATTGCAGAGTAGGAGTGGATGGTAAACTCAAGGGTTTAGCAACCTTCATATACTCTTAGTGCTATCATGTTCTTGTGCTACTGCTGGGCAGCAAGCTAACTTTGAGAAATTGCCTGGATGGCAAAGTGGTGCTGTGGCATCTCTCATTAAAAATCTCCAATTGGTTCTCCTGAGGTTCTTTTCTGGTAGCACTGCATCTTAGTTGGATATTGGGGGTTGGTGTGTCTCAGCTTTTAACTACCTGGCTTTTCCTGGATCCGGTCTGTTTATCAGGTCCTCTGAATTCTCCAATCCCAGATTACAACGTCACTGCTGGTGCACTTCTAACTGCTGATGACATCCTGACAACTCCATTTCTTGAGGCAGCCAAAGAGCCCTCAGAGCAGGATATGGACTAGAATAAGAGCTCATACCTGCTTCTGCTGCAAGACATTTCTGAGCATGGATCCCCAGGCCATGCAGATCTTGTTCAGGGTTATGTGCTCCATTTGCTGTACAGGACAGATCATCTGTTGTGCACAGCACTAAGAGGTGACAAATTTTCCCAATTGCCCCAGGGCAGTAGCATGCACATGTAGGAGAGTCTTATTTACAGCATCAGAAAAGCCAGAGCCCACCAGAGCATCAGTTCTGCTGCAAAATGCAGTTCTGCTGTGACACTCTCGGCCCATGATTCCCAACAAAGTGATGCACAAAAACTCACAAACACAGAATTTGTTCTAGCACAACGTTTACTGGCAACTTTGTCCCGAGGGAAGCTCCCAGAGAGAGCAGCAGCAACTCCCTGAGCAAAAGGACTCTCTCAAATATGGAGGGAATTCAATGTCCTGGCGGTACTATGAATCTTGAGTTCTAGGATCCTTGCCATGGCCTCTTCAGAATTGTTCTGTGCAAATGAGCATTGCAGACAGTAACTTGGTGTGGGGGAATAGGAACTATGAATTTTGTCTTTATGACCTGTATTTCTGTATGATGTATTTACTGCGTTTATTAATTCTGTATTTATGAGCCATAGTTCATATATGAACTGTGTATTCTGAATTTAGAATATGAATTTTGCAAACCTAGGCCCAAATCTGTGTTTAGGAATGTTGTTACAATTTCTGGACTGTAAAGAAAATCAATGTGTAAGCTTTCCTAGTGCCAGAATTGAGACATGCGCTATTTTCTTGCCCCATCAGCAGCAGAGTTAGCAGTTTTCCTGCAAACATGGTGCACATCTTCCCATTTCTTTTCAGAGAAATGCATCATTCCATGCTAACTATATGAAAGAAATAACTTACCGGACATGAGTGCCACACTTATGGCAAGAAGGAAAATATGACAGTTGGTTGAAAAACAGCACTTAACACAGCAAACAACAAAAGTGTTCAGGCGATCTTTTATCTGAATTTTCCCACATTTATTAAGGTATCTGGTGAACAGAAAGCAAAGGGTGGTGCTGTGCCAACCTCCTATGGTATGTCTGAAGTCCTGGCATGATATAGAGGAGTGTCAGAAATGGGAGTCCATGTTTTTATCCAGATATAAAGGATCAGAGCCAACCCTTGGTGATGGGGAGTAGGAGGACACATGAGCAGGGTAACATCTGAGGAGAGCAGGTGAGGAAGGAAGGGAAGGAAGGGAAGGAAGGGAGGAAGGGAAGGAAGGGAAGGAAGGGAGGGAGGGAGGGAGGGAGGGAGGGAGGGAGGGAGGGAGGGAGGAAGGAAGGAAGGAAGGAAGGAAGGAAGGAAGGAAGGAAGGAAGGAAGGAAGGAAGGAAGGAAGGAAGGAAGGAAGGAAGGAAGGAAGGAAGGAAGGAAGGAAGGAAGGAAGGAAGGAAGGAAGGAAGGAAGGAAGGAAGGAAGGAAGGAAGGAAGGAAGGAAGGAAGGAAGGAAGGAAGGAAGGAAGGAAGGAAGGAAGGAAGGAAGGAAGGAAGGAAGGAAGGAAGGAAGGAAGGAAGGAAGGAAGGAAGGAAGGAAGGAAGGAAGGAAGGAAGGAAGGAAGGAAGGAAGGAAGGAAGGAAGGAAGGAAGGAAGGAAGGAGTCAGACTGAGGTTCAGTTAAGAGACTTAAGAACAGAATTACCTGCTTTTGAAAAATAAAAGACAGGAAAAAAATTATGGTGAGCAGCATTGAATTTGCTTCCCAAAGAAAGATAGAATGAGAAATAGGAATCCTGATGGACTTTATTTCTGGAGAGTTTTAATTACAATAAACAGCAGCCTACATGCAGTGTCCCAGATCTGTGAAAGCACAGGTATTAAGTAGGGATGCTAATTTCTTACAAAAGAGACATTGCAATTTTATTCTTAAGAATGAAATTGTGCAAAACAGAAGATGCTGATAGCCTACATACATATATATTTCCAGAATCTGTAGTACCTGTAAAAACTGAGTCAGAAGCCCTGAAGGAAGAAGAGACTGAGTAAAGCCTCTGATACTCCGAGAAGTTTTCCTAAAGGAGTGGTATTAACATGTATTGCAATAACCAGATGGTATAACATCTCTCAAATGAGTATTTTACTCTCCATTCTTTTTCACTGGCTCTGGATATTTTTCAGCAGTTTCTGTAGAAGTGTTCTCTGCATAAAATTTGTGGGATGGAGAACGGGCGGTTTAAGGCTACAGAATGTTCCCATGGCCTCTATATCCTCCCCATGGTATTTTTCCCTGCCTAAGGCTGTTTAAAATCTTAATCTGGCTTGGACCAAAAATGCTTTCAGTGTGGAGATGTGTCTAGATGCTATATTAAAACCAGATAGTTTCCAACTATTTGAAACTTACTGATAAAGCAGGCTGCTAAAATATTGCCAAATATTTCTTCTTAAACTGCAATAGCTAAAACTTCAAGATCTGCATAGGAATATTTTTAGATGTTGGTCTTATACAGGGTTTAGACACTACAGTGGTGAAAAAACAACTTTAAGATCATCAGGTGAACACTAGGTAGATATCTCTCTACAGTGAATTACATTTTAACCATGAAAGGATGGCCTAAGGCAGCAAGTGAATCGGTCAGGAAGACAAAAACTGAAGTTTTATTAGTCTCTCTCAGTTGTGTTTTCATCTCTCATGTTTTCTTTGTGGTATCAGTTTTATGTTCCTGGAAGCTCCTTCTAAAATCCAGTAATTGTAACTAGCAATGCAGTGTACAGACACTGAAAACTCTCATCTGCAGGGTCAGTCACAGTGAAAAATAGTTTGATATTCCTGGCAGAGTAAACCTGCAGCCAGTGCTGTGTGCAAAAAGTATCTCTGAAGCTGGTCCTAATTTTTCCTAGTATAGTACTTCATGTTGCTGTATATGTCATGCATTAAACTGCTGGCCTCATGACCTTATTTTAGTGGTGGCTGCAAAGCTGGAAATCTTGGATTTCTTGGAATGTCTTACATGACATCTATAAGCATATTACAATATTGGGATATTTTTGCATTTTCCTTCATAATTTTTACAATTTTCTTTTAAAAATATGTAACAGGATAGGTCAAAAAAGAAGGTTTAATCCCCCAAGAAATAGGTGTGCATGGTTCAGCCCAGTCTTTTTATATTTGGTATCTTCTCAGGTTTAGGAAACAATCCTGAAGGGTGATGGTTTGTGCAAAACTTCAGTGAGAGTTCAGAGTGCTTTGCAGACACAAGTGTCTGAGTTTCTTGTTCCATCATTTGAGTTTCTTCTCTCCCAGCTCCCACCCTTTAACAGCTGTTCTGAGCTGGTTGTCCAGACTCTCACCAAAAGAAGGAAGAGGTGGTGTCAGCTGCAGAGGGCAACATATCCTGTCATCAAATCTGGATCTAAAATAGATGAGTTACTTGTCCCCGGGTGACTATAGAGGAAGTCTGGGAAATTGTCTTAGATGAGGACCTGGCTTTATGCCTATCAGAGGTCATGAGGTGAACCAGTCACTTTGTGTAGGAGAGAAGTCCTACTAGCTGGGTCCATGCACCATCCCCATCATATAATGCAGTCCTTCAAGGCTGAGCTGGGGAATGAGCAGAGTATTTTTTTTCACTTTTATTTGAAATTTATTTCTGATAATGTAAATTCCTGTGAAATTGACTGGAAGATTAACATACACACTGGTCTAGCAAAGACCAAACAAGTGCCTTTGTTTTCAAAAGATGCATTGCCAGGGAAGACAGCGTAGAACCAAGGCTGGGTTTTGCCACAGAGCATAAGTTTTTAAGCTGTAGATTAAAAATGAGAACTGCTGAAAATAATTAAAAAAAATATTACTTAAAATATGTGGTCGTGGGTTTATACATGGAAGCTAGAGGGGGTAGGAAGGAGATAAATATACAGATTGAAGGAAGAGGTAGATGTTTGAGTTGCATCTAAATGAGCTAAAACCTAGTAGCCTGTTACAAATGCAGTCTTGGCCCCCTGTTCCAGCTGCAGTTGTCCTCATTACCTTTGTTTTCCATTGGATCTGCCAGCCAGTGGGACCTGTCCTGTAGCTGTGTGGCTACTAGGTCATCTGATGGAAGTGCGGGGAATGTGTGTGGCCAGGCCTTGGATGAAGAGAGCATTCTGGTAGCAGATGACTGTGATAGATAAGGTGTATATTGAACTTGTGCTCCTTACCTTGGCAGACTAGTGAGTTGGACTGATTGTTGGACACTCCATCCATGGTGGTAGTACTGGGTGAACACACAGCTCCTTGTACATGTGGACAGGATGGTAAAATTTCTTCTTCATTGAGAGCTTTCAGGGTTACAAAGCAAAAAAAAAAGCATGAGATCTAATAAAGAAGCTTGGCTGTTATTTCAAGGTGACAAGTGACCTCCCAGCTAGGCTATGTCTCCAAATGTAGTTGCTAGACTTTTGATTTGTTTTACTGTACTTGAACTATGCAGTTTGGAAAGTCAATGTATCAGACATGCAGAAGCAATAAAGACTTAGCCTGTTCAAGTGGTATAGACAATAGAAATACTTCTGGGGTTTCCTGATCATTCCAAAAACTGAATAGTTGAGCATCTAGGAGGAGAGATATTTTCTTTTATATTCTGAAAGGGTGAGGAGGAGCAGCTGATCACAACAGGATGAATAGAGCTGTTTTTTAAGCCTGTGTCAGTAAATTATAGCTCACAACCACATGAACTGATCTGTGAGTCTTTTCTAAATACATTCTGTATGTCATGAAGGGTATTATTTGGACATGTGATTTAAAGGAACAAAACTTAACATAAGTCACTGCAAATACAAATATTTTACTCAAAGTGAGATGGCTCAATTGAGTACTAAGGACTTTCTTTCTCCATCTTTCAGTACTTACACTTTCCCATGTGATATTGCCATCAGCTGCTGAGCTAAATGTGAAAAGGGCTTTTGGGAGGGAGGGCAATGAGAGACAGAGTCAGTATCTAACAGAGTTAGATACTGAGTTTTTAATATTGTTAGATACAGAGTTAATAATATACTCTGAATACTAATAAAAGTGCACCTGAGAGTATTTCCCACAATTATGTATTTGAATGAAAACATGAAATCTCTTTACCTCTCTTCAATCTCCTTCAAAGCTGGAGTTCTGTTAATATTTTAAAAAAAGATTTTCCTGGGAAAAAATATTAAAAAAAAAAAATAAGAAGAAAGACTGAGTTTCAAACAACTCTTCTGGAGAAGGTAAATTGCGAACTTGTAAACATTTGTACTTAAAATATGTGCTGAGTTGCATTAGCAGACTGTGTTCTAAGAGCAGTTACAGATACTTCATTGTCAAAATGTAAGGATGAGTTCCTTGAAGCTTCACAGAGGATTGCTATAGGTCTTGTAGTACTCATTAATGAGTTGCATGATGACACAAAAAGAAACATTATTAAATTTGCAGATAATTTCAAGCATGAAGAGCCTGCAAGTATTGTAGAGATGATTAAAATACAGTGGTCTTGGTAAATTGCAGGTAGGATCTGAAAAGTGTGGGTAGGATTCAGGATGAATAAGAGCTACATTTGGACAGGAACAAGAACCTACAGAAACACAGGACAGCAAAGAACTCTTCTCAAAGCAATTCTGTGGGAAAATATTTAGCAGGCTTCCTCGAACACAAATTGAACAGAATGAAATTATGCTGGGCTAATGGAAAACAGCTGCCCTGGGCTGTCTTTGCAGGTGCAGAGGGCTCTGCTCAGCACTGGTGAGGCATCAGCAAAAGTGTGTACACTTGTGGACACAACAGAAATGCGAAGCAGCTGGAGGTGGTTCAGAGGAGGGCAATCAGAATGGTGAGGCATTCTAAAAATAAGCTGTAAGGAAAGAAAAGTTATAGTGTCTAATCTGACGCAGAAAAATGGGTAAGAATGGTAAATTCTGTTCCAAAGAGAATAGTGGTAATCTGCTTTCTATAATCGAGGACAAGAAATAAAGGGCTCCTGTTTTAACACGAGATTAATCTGCAATATCAGGATGAAACCTTGTATAGATAATACTTCACTAAATAATAGAATAAACATGTCATCTCCAGCACTGAATGTAAGAACTTGTAAATTTAGGTATGGTTGAGCCTACCCTGAGCAGTGAGACAGACTCAATGATTTTTAGTCCTCTGCTACGCTACAAATTTGTAAGAAGCAGACCCCCACCTTCTACTGAATAATTTACACATTTAGGTAAAATTAACTATACTATTCTGAATGTGCATCACTGCAATCAGCTTCTGAGGAATTTAGCCTCCAGTACCTAAGAATGTAAGCAGGAGCAAGTTGAAAATTTCAGAATTTGCAACTTGTCAAAATTTGGACAGATTTTCACAGAATAGCATATCCTTGTCACCAAGGCCCATCTCCCTGAAACATTTTTAACAATAGTCTCAAAACATGGGCAAATTCAGTTATAAAAATATATTTAACATGGGCAAAAGCCATTTTTTCATCAAATCTTGAAGCTGGTTAAACTGATTTTGCTGAAACATTAAAAACAAAAGAAAAAAGGAAATAAGAATCCAGACTTTTGCTGATCTATATAATGAAAAATTGTGGCCCAGGCAGTTGAAGATGGAAGATTCTCAACCATGCCTGCCACAGGTACTTGAAAGAGGATTTGAAGATTCACTGTTTCATTATCATTTATAAGGCACTTTGAGATCCTGACATGATGTGTATTACATATTTTAAAGCTTTGTGGAGTTGTTAATGGCAATGCAGATTTAAAGCAGTTTCGTGGATAATTAAGGAAAAAAAATAATTAAACTAATTTTTTAAAAAATAAGCTCTATACATGATTTTGAATTATGCACTGTTAAACATTCTAGTTTAACAGAGCAGACCAGTTTGAAATGTGTTTTAATTGAACTGGGCTGTATCTGTCTCTTTACTGTCATGGCTTTACAGGCTGAGCATTGAAAAAAGGACAGCATTTCAAGCAGAGAGCTGCTGGTGTTGTTCTGACTGGAGAGGGGGAAGATGAGAGCAGAACTGAGCCCTGGAATCCATCTCATATTTCACACTGCTGAGATCTGCAAAACTGGCATCTGGATTCCTGGCTTTGTAGGGAAGGGAGATTCCCAAACCTAGGAAAGGACAACAGCACTCCAGTGAGACAAACCCTCTTATGGTCTTCTTGTGTCCAGCAGAGAGAAAGAAAGAATCTTCTTGTCACAGCTATGAGCATCTGAAGTTGCGCTCCAGCTTTGAATTTCCAAGTGTCTTTTCCCACTGTCCCTACTGTGAGCCTAGAAAAATCAGGTTTCCTAGGCTAATAGCTGTGGTTTTTGAGCCCTTCTTCCACCCACTCGTTTTAGTGAATGCTGTACAGCTGACCCCAACTCACTCTTCCCTGTGCAGTACTTTCTCAGCAGTAGACAAGATGGGACAATAATTGAAAATTATTATAAATATAATAAAGAAATGTTAATTGTCACTTAAATTTGAGGGCAAGTTTAAGGACTTTTCTTATGCAAAATGTAGAAATATTTGACTGCTCAGGTTTAACTGATGTTAATAGGAAAAAAATAAAAAGAAACAAAATGAAGTAACTGAATATTCACCAAAAGCATGTCAAATATTAAACTTCCCTGCCAAAACCAGAACATGCAGTGTGATGTTCAGCTACATAAATTAACCAAAGAGGGAGAAGTGGCACCGTCTGATTTAGTTAAATCATCAGCACCCCACATATTTTTGTAACTATTAGAGAAAATATTTTATATACAAAAATGGCTGTGTACATAAAGTGAACATAGATAGATAGATAGATAGGTACATACATACATACATGCATACATACAGAAACACAGAGACACGCATTTCAATACTTGAACTGTGCTGGTGGGTACTATGAATCATTCAAGTGCAGAAAAGAAACATGGCTCATGGTGATGTTTGCAATTTCTTCCATACGGTAAATGCTTTTTCAAAACCATGAGATGATATTTTCTGCATAGTTTAATAAGACAGAGATAAATACTGGTGAGAGAGGAATATAGAATACAAATAATATGATCAGGGCTATGAAAGGCACATCCTGAATCTCTCTGGATTTAAGGGTTTTTCTAAACATATTTCATGCCTTCCTCCACACTTCAGGTTACTCATTCCCACTGAGCAGCAGTTCCCATCACAGCTTATGTAATTAATCATCATAAAATGTATTTTAAACAAAAACAAGGAAAGTCGAAAGGAAACTTCTGCAATATCACAGAAGACAAAAGTCAAGAACGTTATGATGTACTCAACGTAAGCACTGTTTCTGCAGCATTTTCCAGACCAGCAGGTAAAGATCAGCTGGATAAAACCTGAATTATATGGGAATTCACATATTTCTGCCACTTAGTGCCATGAGTTTTCATAATATTTGGCTACCTGACATGGTAGAGTTTGAGGCTCTACCATGTTCAGGAAAACTTTACAAGTTCAGATGGTGTGCAGGCAGAAGGCTGTTCTTAACTAAAGGAAAAAGAAAAACATGATAGATATAAAAAACTGATCTGACAAATTACAAGAAGATGTGGAGAGATCTTAGCAATTTATAGATGTTATAGAAGAATATAAAATCTCTCTACAGTCCTCTCTATAACACAGGAAAGTATGTGACCATGCTAATCTCCTCACTCAGCCAGACTTGTTCAGATATGAGATTGCCAAGGTAGAAGAGAAAAGGATACCTCTGCTGTGTTTGAGCAAGAACCTGGATATTGAAGGAATGGAGTACCGCCCCTTCCAATTAGTTGTATTGCTCTTTGTCCATTTTGGGGTTCCAGGTAAGATAAAGTGAAGCAAAGCTTCCTACACAAATCTCTTTTCAATACTTTCAGCAAACAGAGTCTTCCAGACTTTCCTAGGTGGATTTACAAAGACTGTGAATTTTACTTTCCCACAGTGTTATTGATGGATAAAAATGAGCAAAAGAGTTGCTACTAATGCCGATGTTTTTAGCTTTATTAAAAAACCAAAACAACAAACTCTCAATACTTTTGGTTATGTGATTTTCCTAGATGCAGGATGCAAGTTCTTCCATGCCTGAAATTCACCACCATGGCTTTTCCCCACAGTGATAACAAGTCACCAAGAAGTTTGTTGTAAATCCCACAAAATTTAAAAAGCATTAGAACTGGCACAAATTTAATGTTTGCAAAGGCAGCTTAAATCTCTTTACACAAAGGGAGGAATTAAGTGAAGCTCAGCAAGGCATGCTGCCCTGCTGAATGGTTCCTATTAAGTTGTCTTTGTTCTTTTAGCTTGCATGATCCTTGTAGGTGTAGAAGTATATGTTGGGCTTGACACTGTTTAAGTCAGGTTCTGAAACTGCCAGTGTACATTACTTGCATTTTTCAGTCTGACATGTTCAATTTCTGTGAAACATGAATGGAAACCTCTGTGGGCTGAGATCCCCACAGGAAAATTCTCCCTGTAGAGAAAGCACTCACACTCATATAAACCTGGCAGATGTGGCATCATCTCCTACGCTGTGTTTCCTTCCTTAAAGGATATGCAGGAGGGACTCAGCCACAGCAAGGCTCCTCACACTTGACTCTTGAGGGATAAAATTTCCTGAGAATCTCTGAGATAGAGGTGGAAGGAAGAGACATCTTTCTGCAGACCTAGTGTGTTTTGGTGCTGCATGGCTGAAATATAATTTTTCTAATTGGTCCCCTTTTCTGCTGAATCCGTATGGAACGCAGCACACACAATAGAGATTTAGGGGTTTTTAAAGCACTCTTTCATAAACCTAGGAATCACAGACAGGTACCAGAAACAGTATCTAAAACACCAGTTGTAGAACCCAGTGAAAAAGAGAGCAAGCATCATTTGGTCACAGTGACAGGATGCACAATAACTTTTTTCTTCTGGTAGATGAAATAAGGTAAGTAAAACTAATGTCACCCCACAACTTGCTCCTGCTGAAAGCTGGCATGAGTCTGTACTGCCTGTAAATGTCCAGATTTTCTAGTCAAGCTAGCTACCAATTTCATACAGTTAATTGAATGTTTACAAAACAAAGGATCCTTCTGTAAAAGGCTCGGTAATTCAAGAGTGCCTCTGCAGTCTGATATTAAAAAAATGTACCATGAAATAAACTAAGGACTTTGAGCTGACATTTAAAAAAAAATCTATAATAGGTGCCATAAAAGATGTGCTAAAACCTCTTTAAAACTACAAAGAAACTGTAACATGACTGCTTAAAACAAAATAGGAGAGAAGAATTAATCCACCCCATATCCATCCGCTAAATAAGGCAAGGCCTTATTTAGTTTGCTTTAACAAAATCTGTAAAGCCTATTGCTCTGCTCTTCTAATGATGTAGGCTAAGACACAGGAGATAAGAAAAGCCAAGACACTGAAAGCTGTTGTAAAACTAGGTCACTGTTAAATTAAACATTTTATGAAAAATTGGACCTGCCTTGAACAACTCTGAAAACCTCTTTGCTTTTTTCATGCTCTCTGCCAGAGTGAGACACTTACTCCTCTTTATTGCCTTCATGAGAAAAAGCACCACTTTAGTGACGTCTCAGCACCCACCTCAAGCCAGCAGCTCCATTTTTTCTTGTAATTAACAGCTATTGAATATTTATGAAGTAAGTGCTACGGGGTAACACTTACTCATTCGATCAACAACGCTGTTGGTTTGCAAACTAAAAGGAAAACCCTGGTCCTACCTCAGAGCACTATAACCACTGCAGCTGCAGCAGCTTCTGCTTTTCTGAGCTTTTTAAGCACTGGGAGAGGAGAATGCTACTGGTAGAAAGTTAGCAATATCTATTCCTCCTCTTTTCAGAGGATCACAGGGGATCATGCTGTGCTGTGACTCTTTGCCATGTAAAGAAGCTGTTGGAATACCCTGGAGACTCCGACTGTTGAGCTGTGAGTAAGAGTTAACACAAGCCCTGTGAGCATGTGTGACTCTCGTGTCAGCCACTATATGCAGGGGTTCAAAGTTGTACATTTTGAAGCTGATGAAAGGACCTCCTTACAGCAATGAGGATAATACAGCTTTGAGAGAGCTTTACTAGGCATGGGGGAAATTTTCTACTGCTGCAGTCTTTAATAGAAAATACAATAATTTTATAAACTATGTGGTTTTGTCATTGAGATAAGTCTCTGAGATAAAGAAAAGCTCACCAAATATTTTCAATAGGAAATGTTAGTGAAAATTAAAATCTAGCTCAGGTTCTTCAGTTTTAATGATGTATTAAAGACAGGTGATGTTCCATATGTGGTGTGGACCATGGTGGTCTCTTCTGGCTTTTAGACCTCATCATATAATACAGATGAAAGGGAAGAATAAAACTGCCCTCCTGGCCAGAAAAATGCATGGCTGCCCCTCCTCATGCATTCTTCTCCAGTGCTTACTGAGCATAGCAGTGTTTCAGACGCGAGGTCTTATTCAGCAAACATTGCTGTATGTGTGTAGTTCTACATCAACTTGAGATGTCCCACTGATCCAAACGGAACTGTTTCTGCATCTCTAATCATACTCATCAAACTGCTGGACTCTCCCGCTGGGAAAGAGGCTAAACTGAGAAATGATTGCTGTGATGAACCAAGTCTGACTACATTGTTTTCAGCATGAGGATCAATGCAAATACAAAGCTGGCCTGGTTTTATCAGGTTTTAATTATGTGTCATTTATTTTAGTAGTTAATGCATGAAAGTAAAAAATGTTGCTATGCCATTTTTCTTCATATCATTTATTACTTCAAGGGAGCAAAGAATCAGTGTTACTTGAGAGAAGCCACTAGGCAAAGATTAATTTAATTATAGTATAAAATGGAGAAATAGGGAATGGAATGTTATCCAAACCTGAAATACCATTTAAATTGTATTTGTTTATAATTTTCTTTTCCTTTTATTTGAACTTTTTGATTACCATTTCTTCTGCTGAGCATGATTAAAATAAGCATGGAGGTCACTTTTGCTTTAATGTTTGCATTCAGCTTCCTTTCTCAACATCATGTGCTGCTGTAGTATGGTAATACTCAGGCTGTATATACTTCCAGAAACCATATTGGTAATGTCTTAGAATCTAAATGTTAATAGACATGTGAAATACTTTCTATCTATCTTGTACTTTGAAAACAGTATTTCTATAGAACTTGCATTTTAATCTGAGTTAACCTGATATATTCAAGCACTTAGATTTGTTGGGTACTGCATGCACACTCCTTTGAGGGAGTTGCGAGAACCAACACTGTGTAGAGTAGTCTTGAAACAGTTTTTCCTGAACAGACCTGGTATAAGACACTGAAATATTTCATCGTTGATATTACATGTAGGCATATCCCAGTATAACTTGATATAACTAGTGATTTAAAGTGCTTTGCTGAGAAAATCTCTAAAAAAGAAATCTTTATTTCTTAGGCTGCCATTCTCTCTGCCCTTTGCCAGACAATGTTGTGTGGCAAATAATATATAACATGCTTGGGTTGATCCAAGGGCAATGAAAATTAGTTTAAATTCAAGCTTGATGTAAAGGGAAATGTTTTTTAGATTAATTTAATTTCAAAAAAGTATTCCAACCGTATGCTGTGATGTTTGAGAGGTGCATTCTCTCTGAACAAAGCAATCAGGGAAGGTCCACCAAGATCAAAACGTTTTAACCTGTCACAGAAGTTTTTAAATGCTCATAGCTGAAATCTGAACCAATTCAATTGAATCAACATCCTGCAATTTTGAGATGCAATTTTGAGATGCAGTTTTGAGTGTGACAGGGAACTAAATGTATAGTTGGTGTTGATGAAGGACATTTTAAAGAAGCATGTACAAAGTCTGCAATCTAGAAACTGGCATTTGCAAGACTAAAGAAGGAGTAGCCAGTAGAAATAAAGATGGACATATGGATCCAATAAAAATGGAAATGATGCACAGTTGAAACAGAAATATTTTTTCTTATTAATTTAATATTTGAATTGCTGCAGCAGTTTAGTGTACCAGGCATCACCAGAAATTGTGCTGGGCAGGCTACGGCCATAAAATAACAGGACATCCTGCACATGACAGCTTCTGGTGTCTGTCAGCAGGCTTATGAAATATAAACTGGGTTTTGATAAGATACAGGATGTTAGGAAATGGAGGGAACAGATACACTACACAAGGGCTTTTAAGGCAAGATACACAGGTGTGTAAAGGAGCCTTTCCTCTGTGCAGCTGACAGCCTCATTGTAAAGAGTTTCAACAACAATGAGTCTGATGCATGGGAACCAAACCTTGGAAATCCACAAATTTTGGCACAGAGATGGGCGTGGCTGCCTCCTATCTATGGTCTGCCCTAGTGCATCCCAGCAGAGGGATCTCAGACCTGACGGTCAGTTTGGGGCAAGGTGGGCTTAACTTGCCTTCTGGAGAAAAAGGAATAAAAATCTCATCCAATAGAGAAGTCGGTGGATAATACCCCTAAAGAAGTATGCAAGCTACTTTTCCCACGAAGTTAATGTGTGGAAACTCATCCTAGCCAACAGCAATGTCTTTTGCCCATGGGACAGGTCTGTGTAAAACAGCTGGGTCTCCAAGCTCTTTTGTTGGAGTTGTGGTGCCTGTTAAAATGGATGATAGTGTGCAGAACCCAGGTGTTAGGGAATCTTGGCTGTCGGAGGAACGTGACCAAGAGATGAGGCTTTCCCGGTTTCAGATGGAGGACTTTTGCCAAACACTTTAATTGCGCGACTCAACACATGAACAAGATTGCAAGAGAACTACAAGGCTTGCTTTCGGCTCCATGCCTTTCTTCGGGGCTGCGCCGGGTGCCCCAGCAGCGGCCGGGATGGCGGGACACGGGGGCTGAAGTTCCCCCGCGCTACCGCCGAAGGGCAGCCGGCTCGGCACCGGGAGAAAGCGGCGCCGGGGCCGGGCGGGGGCGGCGCGCCCGGGCCGCCCGCAGCGGGCGCTGCGGCGGCAGGGCCGGGGCCGGGGCCGGGGCCGGGGCTCGGGCCGTCCCCGCCCGGCGAGGGCTCGGCGGAGGGTCGGGGGGCGGCAGCGAGGGGCCGGGCCGGGCGGGGCGCGGTGTGCCCGCGGCGCTCTGGTCGCGGCAGATTTCGCCCCGGCCGCCGTCCCCGCCGCAGCCTGAGGGGCGCTGAGGAGAACGGGAGGTTTTTGGAAGAGGCGCACGGAGGAGCCCCGGGCTGACCGCCGGCCCCGCCCGCAGGCTCACGCCATGCTGTGGGCGCTTCCCCCTCTCTGAGGAGAGGCGAAGGGGCGGCAGGGGACGGCGGCGGCGCGATTGCTAAGGTAATGGGAGTGGGCTGCTCTCCTCGCCGTCTTTTTCCTGCTTATCCGCATCTGTGTGGCGAGCTGTTGTCACTCGGCTGTGCCCTGGCAGCGGGATCCCGGTGCCGGTCCCGCCGCCGAGAGCGGAGCCCCGAGCCGCCGCGGTGGGAGTTCGCTCCCCGTCGGTAGCAGCGGACAGGTGCAAGGCGTGTGCTCGGCGGGTGTGTTACGTGTGTGTGCGCGTATGAGGTGCCCGGCCGGGGGAGGCCGTGCCCTGCCCGGGCCGTGCGGACCCCCGAGAGCACCGTGGCTGCGGTTCGCACTCCCGCGGGGTCCCGAGGAAGGCGGCCCGGCCTGGGGTCCCGGCGCGGGAGCTGCCCGGGCGCTGTCCGGGCGGTGCGGGGGTGCCCAGGCCCCGCGGGGAGCGGCTCAGGGGACGCGCTGTCCCGGCAGGTGTGAGGGCAGCGCACGGGGAGCCGGAGCTCGGTGGGGACACGGCACAAGTTGTGGTGCCCAGAAACCGCAGGCCTTTTCGGGCAAGGACGAGGAGGAGCAAGCGCTGGGGTAGAGCTTGAAGGGGAGCTGGTGCCCTGTGGGAAAACTTGGAAACTGTTTCGCTTCGGTAGCGTATTGCAATAATACACTTCCATCCGCCGACGAAGTGCGTTTGCATGAAGACAGATTGGTGTGTGAGAGTAAAGCTGCCAGGCACTCTCCTCCCAGAATCTTAATCTCTCCGGTGACACGGAAAGCATCTTCTTAGTCACTAGATGTGATGGCTTATGTATAGGAGTGTGTTGCAGGGCCAGTAAGAAGCTTCAAGTGTTTTTGTTTTTTTGTTGGTTTTTTTTTTCCCGACGAAGATGCTGGTTTTTGTATAAATAACGGCACGCTGCCGCTTGTACGGTGCAGACATAATAGCAGCCAGGGCTGCCGCTCCGAGGAGCTGACTACGCCTGTGGCTCTGAGCTTGGTGTCCCGTCTGCCCCGAGCTGCCCTCGCTGGGGCGGCCTAGGTAAGTTGGGGCTTCCTTCAGCTGACCTGTAAGGGACTTGGCAGAACTGCATCCCAGATGTAGCCTGTGTGCTACATCATGCTTCCCTGAAATGAAAGATATGCATAATTTGCTCTTGATTGAATTTTATTTACTGACTGCCAGTGTGTAGGGATTGGAAAGCAGGAAAATCTGTCTTTGATCAATAAAGTCATACTGTAAAACTCACCTTTGTGTTGGCATGTTGCAGCAGATATTGGTGGTTTCCCACCCTAAAGAAAGCTACTTTTCTTCTGTGTTTTTGGAGGAAGTGCTTTGTGAGCTGTTAGTGTGGGATTTTTTTTAAATTTTTGGGTAGAAGTATATTTGATATAAGTTTCCTTTTTTTGCTTTTATTTTTTTTTTTATAATTCCAGATTTATTCTAATCTTGCAGATCAGGAAAACTAGGAATTGTTTACTGTGGGGTTATGATCTATAATACTTCCTCACCAACTGATTTGGAACACTTTCAGTATACTTCCTTGCAAATCTGTTTTAAAAAGAGGTCAGATGTTGAAAAGCAGTTATTGACTTGGGGGCATGTTGTTACTAGCACAGAATAATAGTTCATTGCTTGAATATGTGTGTGAAATGCTGAAATAACTGTTTAGACTCAGCCAATATTGACTTTATTTTTAGATGAGCTGTTCCTTTTTCTAATGACCTGACTGATAGAACAATTGATGAAAAACATTACAATTTCCTTCTTAACTGACTACAAGTGTGACAGATTAGATAACCCTTCTTTTTCCCATTCTGAACTGTATTAGAGGGAAAAACAGAGATTTGCTACACACCTTATACTAAGGTTTATGTTAATAGAAGATTGCTTTTCACCTGATTTTTCTGGTTTTCTTCCTTGCTACCCTTCCCTTCTAAGAAAAGTTGCAATAGGTTGCTGCATAGAGTGATTGTCAATGCTGCTTAGTTTAGTTTCTATCTGACAGTTCCTGTGATGCAGGTAGTACAGATACTTGTTTTAATCAATGATGTACATGGATAAGAGGGAAAGGTATGTCCTCTTAAAGCAGCAGTTACCTCCTTGCCAACCACTTACAAGGTGTTTCAGTGTCTAGCATGTAATTCTGTTGAGCACACTGGTATGGCAGAGGTGAGCAGAGCACTTTTCATCTGTGGCAGTAACTCTGCTTTTGTTAATGTTTCTGAGGCAGCTGAGGAAAGCTGAATGTATGGAGAGGAAATGCTAGGCTATGTTGTCGTCCGTTCAAGCAGGCAAGAAGGGGAGAAAAGGAGAGGGCAGTCCTGTCCCAGCAGACTGCAGGAAACTAACAGATGGCAGGGAAAGAGAAGAAGCTAATATATGTGGAGTAGCAGGAAGAGAAAATAGCTGCAGTGTGTCATTTTAACATGGCACATTGGGATGCTGTGATAGTCTGTGGTGAAACTTCAGGATCTTGCAGTGCCATGGCTCAGGCTTCCTAACAGAAATACAAGGGTGTTGTGGGGTGATGACTTTTTCTTTCCTAGGTAACAATATGAGTTTTCAGCTTTTCAAGAACAAGGGATAATTAATGTGGGGGCTTTGGCTGGGTATACTTTTGATATATAAATCAAACACTCTAGTTGTACAGTGGCAGCAGAACAAGGGTGAACTGCTCTTCTCATGCCCAGTATTACAAGAGTACAGTTTTGCCCTTATGATGGGTTATTGTGTTGTTTGTGCTCATTACCTGGAGCTTCAGTTTCTGGAAGCACACCTTGGCTCCCTGGAGGAGAGACTGTAGGAACAAACAGGTCCACTTCACTGAATGGCCCTGGGCTGTTTCAGGTAACAAATATTGCACTTAATTGTCAGAACTGAAGTGCTCCTGTTTCCTCCTGGGACTCTTCTCAACATCTTCATGGCTGCATTATTATCTATGTCAATTCACACCGTGGCATTATAATTACAAAGAAAACCTGGGTAGAATAAGAAAATGATGTTGATGATTTGGAAGGGTTTTTCTTTGTCAGACTTTGAACTTCTGTCCCCAATGTGGTGTAAGATAGCACTCTGCTTTCTGAAGTATCAAGCAGCATTATCAACAATCATGTCATATATGATATATGATCATGTATGATCAAGCATATAATATGTGAGTATCAAGCATAGCCCTGAGCTATTACTGAATGTGTAATAGTGCATTTAACCCTGTTCATTTGAAGATTGGTCTTCATGAGACAAGCCTGACCAGAGCTGTGCTGGCCAAGCACATTTCAGAAACTTCTAGGTGGCTGTAGGTAGTGAAGGTAGTTTTTTTCAGAAGCATCTGGTCAGTTGCTTTGCTCCTGTGGAGTTACATGTCTGACTTCCTCAGGCTACAAAATTTCCTCTTTGCATCTTTGACCACTTAAGTGTAGTTGCACGTCTTCATATTCTAAATTGAATTATTATGTTCCTACATCTCTAAATCTATTTTTTAATGCAATTTCTGCCTCCATTCTTCATCTTTTAACTTTCAGTCTGGTGTCTGTGAGAACAATTCTTGCATTTTGGTAGTGGTGGATTTATGGGGATTTAGTAGAGTACTTTGAAAAATTTGATGTATCTTAGTATCTTTGAAAAGATAATAATAAATACATAATGGATAGTTCTAAACTGTTTGATTGCAACTTTCCATCAATAATATAGTGGCTTTTAAAGTTTATAAAGGATAATATTAGTGTTAGTGTATCCACAGTGTTTTCTTAATCTATAGCAATTTTACCATGAAAAGGCGCTTCCATGATTTCAGTTAGTGTTTCCAGCATATTGTGGTGACTGAAGAATGAGCTGATTTCTGTTGTGCTCTGTCTATGAAGAGGAGCAAGAAAAAGGAGCTAATTTGTGTTTTTCTTGTTGGTTGTCAAGCTCTAGAAAGATTGTGGAATCAAGAGAGTCTGCTGCTACCCACTTATGTTGCATCAGATCTCATACTATTTTTTAACATCTCTGTGATGGGTGGCAAAGAATGTGGAGAGAAAGAAAGAGAAGAAGATTAAAATTTTAGTGAGCAGTAAGGTTCTGACACTCTGACATCCCAGGAGCTCTGCATTGTCGTGCTGGAAACATCTCTGTTCCCAGAGTCAGCAGCACAGGTGCTGCCCTTTGCCTGCACGGGGTGGTGGGCACCATGAGGCAGTGAGGAGGAATTAGTGCTGCATTCTGCAGGAATCTTCAGGTACACTCTATAAACACGATCCCGATGGGAAAGGACAATATTTCATCTTTTTCATTGTGCTTATAGGACCTGGCATCAGCAGTGAAAGGTTTGGGGGTTAGTTAAAGATCCTCACACTACAGGCCTATTATGCTATGGGGATATGTGTTGAGCAAAGTATGTCCGGTTTATTGCTCTGTCATTTGTTTTGTGAATGTGGGAAGTCACTTAATTTCATGGTGATTTAATTTATCATTTTACAAAAGAAAATACTATTTTCCTGTGTCACAGATGAGCAACCAGTTTTAGATTGTGTTCATCAGTGTAAGAGCGATCTGGCAGAGACATGTATTAGCTCAATTAAACCAACTGTCTTTATAGGAATATTATAGTATAACAGTAGCAGTAGTCAAGTATATTAGTATTTATGGTGTATGTAGCCTGTATTGATATTTGTAGCAGTCCAGTTATGGCATTGTGAAGTTCAGGTTAAATAAACCACGGCACTGGGATTTGTAGGCTTTGCTGAGCTGTGTGGATGTGTAGTGTGTGGACTTGAGCTAGCTAATTCAGGAGTGGCTTAAGTGCTTTTTTACATTGCAATTGCCTGAGTGATTTTTGTGTAATTTGCATCTGGAAATCTGTGTGCTGTTGTGATAAACAGCAGGGCAGTGAAATCATAGTATATTGCATCATGTCCTTGAAGTAGGTGGGATGCAACCAGTTGTGTTTTTGCACAGAAGGGTATTTCATGGGGCCACATCTTCAAGGACACCTGTGCTTTTGGGTAGCAAATTTCCCATTTATTTGATTGCTGGGTACTTGGAATTTTCCATCCTCTTGAGAATGAACAACCAGCAAGAACTCTCAGCACTTTGGGGCATTTTAAATGAGATTATGCAGTCACTGATCAATGCAGGGCTGGATTGGTTCTATCAACTTGCATAAGATTGCTTGGAGGGAACTTCATTTCAGCAAGCTCTATTTGGAACAGGGAGTTTAGGTGGAGTACATCTGAATTTAGAATCTAACAAGCACTGAGGCCTATGGTTTGTTTTGTTTAGTTGTGTTTTTTTAAAAAAATTTAATATTTTCTTGTCAGTCTATATTAGAGCATCCATTATTTTGTGCATCTTCTCATTCAGTTTTATATTTGAATCAATTTTCTTCAGTTGTTTTCAGCTTACTGGATACAGTGTAAAATATAAGGTGTAGCCCATGCCCCAGAAGTAGCTTACTGTAGTTGCAATTAGTATTTTCCATGGTACATAAAGGCAACTTTCAGAGCTGGTGTATTTGATGGACCAGCTTCAAAGAACAGGATGCTCTTAGCACACCTTAACTGATCCAATGGAAGATTTATATTGGAGAATGGATTAGAAGTATACCCTCAAGCTCTGTATTATCAGTACAGTTACCCATTTTCCACAGGGAATGATTCTGGCCAATAAGCTGGCATTGTTGCAAAACAACAAAATACAGCTTCAGCTTTGTAACTGCTACTTCTTGCAGGCTGATAGTGCTGAATAATTACTGGTGTAGTTTGGGATCACCAATTCACATGAAGTTCAAAGTTGAGCTATAGCTATCTCTTTGCATTTCTAAATTTATATAGCACTGACACTTGTTTTAGTTAAATATTCAGCATATACTTGGTATCACATTCTTCGTAGCTATCCTTGGTAACGGCATGTTGGCTCAGAGCCTTTCCAAGAGGCCTTGCGCTCACAGCAGTATTATTTTATTGGAAGGGAGATTGATTACCAGTGAATGCTGCATTTTTTTTCTGAATTCTTTGGAAGAGGGATAGATGTATTGGAGGAAGTTTCTTTCTGGTATAACATCATTCTGGTCCATTAAAAGTAAATTTAGTATGCAAGTGCCTATTTTAACAATTGATTTTATAAAGGGAAAAATTGCCTAGTTAACCAGCAATTTGTATGTCGATATTCACTACCATCAATCTCCATTCCATTTTTCCTTCTGGTTACCTAGGGAAGTCAGGATCTAGTTGAAGTTAGATGCCAAAAATTACTTTATATTGACTTCCACCCTTATGTTTCCTGCATGTAACATCCAGATCCAGACAGTATTTTCAGCAATCTAGAATAGATAAGAATATCTGCAGATTTAGAAATATATAAAATCAAAACAGAGTGTGTGGCAAGCTGGGGGAAGGGGAGGAAAGTAATCCACTTCTATGGCTTATAAGAAGCAGTCTGATCACCTGCCAGGTGACTGAGGCAGATCACCAAATGGAACAACTGGAACTGTCCATCCTGAGTGTTGTCTGTTAGGCAGTGAGCATGAGCACTACCACAGGTGCAGATGGAGATAAAATTTCTCAAGACCATGGAGAGCACCCCTTTTCGAGGTGGTGTGAGGCCTTGGTGATCCCTGGTTAGCAATATTCTGCTTAGACCACTAAACCATTAATACGTGCTTTTTAAATTAACCGACATACATGATTTGGAACAGCAAGTGATTAGTGAGAAGTACCTACAGACACCTACACGTTAGATTACTCAGGGGCTGAATTTAAACTTGTGTCTATCTGCAGGAAGCCAAGTAACTTGGATTGACTCATGTCTGAGAGCTAGTTTGGTGTAAAAGATGGCTGTGTTCATACTGCATATTCTTCTCCAGAGGGGTCTCAGACCTCTGGCCCTCAGCTGGTACTTCTGTGGCCTGAAGATAGTCATTGTTGTGGATTTTTTTTTTTTTTTTTTCCTGCAAGAACAATGTTTAAAGAAAAAAGTGAGTTGTCCTGCAGCCCACCAGAAGGATGAGGTTATGAACTGTAGGACCTGGGATGTGTTGCAGAACCTATTGAGACTGATGCAGACATGGATAAGAAGTAGGAACCCCAACCCTGTGTAAGATGATCCTTGCTGACTCTTGAGAACAAGTGCTGATGGAGAACTGTGATCCCAAATGTGTGTCTGCTTAGGTTTGGAGCTTCACAAAAGAGAACCTGGGCGCAAACTAGCAGTTAAGCACTGTGGGTGATCAGGAGTGCTGAGCTTGCTCCCTGCCCTAGTCTGTGTGGTAATGTAGACATACCTGTAGGATGATTTGAGGCAAATTTTCCACAGGAGAAGCACTTAGTTATAGAACGGTGCTGCACCTTTAGAAAATGTCTGTAAGAGTAGTAGAAATGGGAAATCCCAGCCTTCATCAGGATCCCAGTTTCCCTAAAAAGAAGAAAAAGGAAATATCCTGGAACTGGGTCCTCTCTTCCTGCTCTATTAGAGTTAGGCAAAAGAGTCTTGGCTTGTTCACTGGCCTAGATGTGTGCCCATCTTTCATCCTGCCAGTTGTAGAGTGAGAAAAATGTTGAGCTCCTGTGCTTCAGCATGGGGCTCCCTGTGAGCTTGTACCTCAGAAAGAGGAGGAGTGGAGTCCTTTAGAGACCTTGAATTCTCCCAGTGTGAACAAAACTGCTTTCCCACAAACAAAGAGGAATTTGTTTGGCAAAAATTTGAACATTAAGTGCAGCTGCAGGAAGTGTTTATACTTTGTTCCTTAAAAAAGGCAACAGACTGAGTATTGTTGATAGTACTGCAGTGCTCAGCACTTGCAAGGAGGGACAGAGGGTCTGGGATGATCTTCCACTAGGAAACTATTTTGGGAGAACTTCAGTTACAATTTGATGTCCAAAACAAAGGATTGAAGGATTTTTAGGTGCTTTGGGAGCTATACTTCACTGATTGAAAGCAGACTTCCTTGTCTGCCCCTCCAGACAGGGGAGCAGTGCCATGGTGTCCCAGGTAGGGCTGGACTTTATCACTGCTGACTGTGGCATGGCTCCCTGTGTGTAGCTCTTATGTCCTCCTCAACAGGCTCAGGGGAGGAAATACTTGCAGAGTCTTGACGCTGTGGGCATTGTAGTGATGTGCCATGTGTAGCTCCAGTGTTTCCCAGAAAGGAACTGGTGAAGATGGTGGAGTTTTGATCTCAGCTTCAGTCTCCCTGGCTTTGGTCCATTCAGATGGGTGTTGTGTCCATTCCTCTTTGGAAAGTTATTTCACTAATTATGCAGGTTTACTTCTCAAGGAGGAGTAGAGGTGAATTGTGCAGTGCTTGGACTGAGCTACACCAGTGAAAAGAGAAGGATATCCCAGGTAGGGCCTGGGGATTCTCTGGCTAGTTATTCACCGTAGTCAACAGGATCAGCTTAATGATAAGTTGTATGTTGCCTTCCAGCATACACAACTTGCATGGCATACCCAAGTCCTGGTTTAATGAACTAATAATTAACCAGAAAAAGAACATGAAGACAAGTTTCTCCCCAGTGCAATTTTAGAGAGATTTATGTAATGGTGTGAATTACCAACTTAATATTAATGGAGATTAAATGAATTCAGCATAAGTGATTTTTCTCTCCATCTCTTCTCTCCTGTCGCCTTAATAATGACCTGTTTGATCTAAATATTCTAGCAGATCAGGTAGAGATTTTTCCTATGAGGTAATTACGAGTTCAGCAAGGCATGTGGTTATGATTTCTCAGGCATGTGAAAAGTCATGTAGTCTATTTGTATTTCACTAATTAGAAAAAAGTTAACTAGGTATTAATGACATGAAATTGTAATTTACTCTATGATTGTGTGATAAAGCACTAAATCTCTCATGGTTTGATATTAACGCTACGTGTCAACTGTAAGGTGCCCCTGGGATATATTAATTACATAGCATAAAGGTAATTTTCACTTATTGTCATCCAAAATTATGTTTCAGCTGAGCAGTCCTGATATATATCTCCATGGGAATTCATTTAGCTGATTCTGTTTTCTGTAATTCAGTTTTCCCTTATTTTAAAAACTATCTTATCTCATGTATGCAAGAAATGTTTTGCACTGCAAATTCTGCATATTAAGTTTACAATTTATTTATTTCAATGCAGAACAGGCATTGAAATATGACCTTGTATTAGTTTGTTAAATCCAGGTGATATTTTCAAGAAATTGTTTCACAGGATTTCGTCTAATGGACTTCTTTCTTTCTTTCTCTATTATGTATAAATCCCAGAGTCTATAAGGACTCCTAGATGTGCTAATTTCTATGAAATGCATGGGAGATTTTGTCTGTAAGAGGCTTCTTACAGTAGTCTTGTTTCCAATGGTCTTTTCTGACAGAAATCATGGTGCTTGGGAACACTAAGGGGAATCTCTTAATTTACTGCTTAGGTGCTTTCATTGAGTTTACACATACAGAGGTTAAATGCTGACAGTATATACGGATTAAAATGTAAAGGTGTCTTTCTTTGAAATTTTCTAATTACAGTTCTGTATGAGAAATTCAAAAGGTAAACTGGAAAAAAAATTTTCTTGGTTTTCACAGCATATTTTTAATTGATTATTCTGCCTTAAAGTCCACTCATCCTTTCATGACATATGGGAGCCTTATCTCTGCAGCTTCTGGTTGTTGGGAGAGTGAGGAGCCTGATCAGATAAGAGCAAGAGAGAGAATTCTTACTGTGATTCAGTGCATTTTGTCAGCAGCTGTCTGTCTAATCCAGCGTGCTTATGTTTCTTAGGGGAAAAGCATAAGTGTTCTATAATAAAGAATAAAACATAAAAAGGAAAAATCAGTGAGAGGAGAATGTACCCTCTCTTTTGAGCATATTTTTGGTAATATTTTTCAAAGGCTTAATAGGCCATCTTATCCATAAACAAGAAGTTGAAGACTGCTGATTTTCTCCTTGTATGTGGCAGAGTGAGAGAATGGCTAGCACAAATGGTTTTCAGTTTTTATCACTTTTGCTGCTGAGGAGTCCAGATTGCTGCAAGCATGGCTATTGTCAGAAAAACAGCTGTGGGAAAACAGCATCTTTGAACAGGAAAGTTAAAATTTAGAGACCATTTTTTTGAAGACATGCATTTGGATTTAGATTGCTGGTGTGTGTGGCTGCAGGCTGGGTTGAGTTAGCCCTGATAATACAGCAAACTGCCCAGAGGAGGGAGGAGCTGACAGTACTCTTCAGATAGTAATTGGTGAGGTTCATAGCTGGAGGCTATCTTAATGAAGCTAGAGGTTAAATTTTTTTTTTTAAAAAACCCTATATAAAATCTTTGTTTTCACTCTTCTCAGCTAAGTGTAGCTATTATTTCTTTGCGAGACTAAGCTGGATTCACTTCTGGCTGATACATCACAAATATGTGCTTAGAGAAAGGTTCAGAGGGCAAAATCTGTTTTCAGTCTGTGTAGTGTTGTAGGATTGACTTCCTGCTTGCATCTGGAGTAGACTGAGCTGACAGTGAGGAAAAAATTGTGTAGCTTTTTTTTGGTTTGTTTCTTAAGAGAGGACTTTGCAAGTTGGATGGGGACTTTCACATACAATTGTATTAATTAAAGGGTTGCAAATGTTAGCATGTTAACATAGTAATAGGGTAAAAAAAGCTGTACTTTGACCATGGGCAGTCTCATTTGTGTTTGCAGCAGGCAGCTCTCTGGAGAAGGATCTGGGGATCCTGATGGACAAACTGTCCCTGAACCAGCAGTGCCCTGGTGACCAGGAATGACAATGGTGTCCTGGGGTGCATCAGGAAGAGCATTGGCAGCAGGTGCAGGGAGGGGATCCTGCCCCTCTGCTCAGCCCTGGTGAGGCACAGCTGGAGTGCTGTGTCCAGTTCTGGGCTCCTCAGTACAGAGAGACAGGGAGATTCTGGAGAGGATCCAGGGAAGGGCTACAAAGATGAAGAGGGGATGGAAACATCTTTCTTATGAGGAAGCTGGTCCAGATCAGCCTCAAGAAGGGACAACTGAGAGGGAATCTCATCAGTGTCTGTCAGTATCTGAAGGGAGGGTGCCAAGAAGATGGAGCCAGGCTCTTCTCTGGGGTGCCAAAGCAATAGGAGAAGAGGTAATGGAATCAGAATCAGAAGCTGATGCACTGGAAGCTCCACCTGAACATGAGGAAGAACTTCTTTAGTGTGCAGGTGACCATGCACTGGAACAGTTGCCAGTAGAGGTTGTGGAGTCTCTCTCACTGGAGGTACTCAAAAGCCATCTGTGCTCAACCCCGAGTAACATTCTGTAGAGGATCCTATGTGAGCAGGAAAGTTGGAGCAGATGAACTCGAGTGGTCTCTTCCAACACCAGCCATTCTGTGGTTCTGTGAAGCAGTCCTGCATCACTGTGTGCTGAGCTCCATTCAACCCCCATATGTTAAAAAGCACAGGTGTAGTGGAATCCATGGGACCCAGCATTGCTGTGCTTTCATCTTGAAGAGCCAAGAACATGCTTGTGTCATATCACTGTCTTATTTTATCTGTAGGGTTTTTTTGCTTGTTTGTTTCTTGTAGAATACCAATCTGAAAGAATTCTGTGCTTTTAAAAAGGGTATAAAGGAAAGAGAATAAACAATGGAGTCCTCACAATTCCTCAGGGGCCCTGGCTTGGCCTAAGGCTCATCCCAGCAACAGCAGTGCCTGGCTTGTGTGGAGGGGATTGTCTTGCTTCACACTGCACCTCAGTCCTGCCTTGTCTCCAGCCTTGTTCTCTGAGATGTCCATCCTGCTGTCACTCCTACAAAGGTGGCCCTGCTCTTGCTGCTCCTTACTGAAATCTGGCAGCAGATGCTGGGTGCTCGTGGGAATCACATTTGCGAATTTCTGACTTCCAACAACAGATTGGTTCACTTGTATTGATTACTTTATGTAGATATTATGTAGATCTATGTTAGGATTATGTAGATCTTCAAAGTTAATGGCTCCCTCAATGTCACCGTGCACAGCATGCCAGCTACTACTGCATATTGCACATGATGTTATTGTCTTGTTGCACTGGAGTAGATGAAAAGCTTCAAGAAATGCTATGGGGGAAATATGGAAGCACCAGAAAAGATCAAGTGAGCTGACAGTGTAACAAGAAAACAGAATTTGTAAATATGGATGTTCAAAGTGAATTATGCAATGAGTGAAGCACAGCTAAGTAATGCTGCAGAGGGCTTTTTGGTTAGAAATTGTAATTTTGCTCTTTTAAGAGCATTTCTGAATTGAAAGTTAGTTGCAATTGTTTTCTTTTAAAGCATGCATATAAAATCTCACGTGATATAAGTGATAAATGTGGTCTTTATATACTGCAGGTGAAGCTGAAACTTGTATGACTTGACATATGCTTTCAACTCTGCTTTGTAATTGCCTTCAGAAAGTTACATAAAATCTCAACCCAGTTCCTGCTCCATTCAATTAAGTGATGATAACCTAGAGCCTAATTCTTCAGTGCCCTGAAATCATGACCAAGAAGTATTGTGAAAATGCACATTCGTGTAAATAATTTGAAGTGCTATAATTCAAGAATGCTTTACCCTTCATCATTTGTGCTGTTTAATTGTTTCTGCATCTAATAATTTTGCTAAGAGAATTTATTCCATTTACCTTTTAGCTCACAATCTGGCACAACAGTGTAGTGTTTGGGCTTCTAGGAAGACATGAGGTTTAATAGGGGTTAAAATAAATTTATGTCCTTTAAAATAGTATCTAAATCTTTAAAGGGTGATTTATGTATATATTGTTTGAATCGATCTTGAACTGTATTACTGAGTTTCCAGATCAGTATATGCATGTACAGATGCCTTTGTGCCCACTTGTCTGTGTGCGTGTATGCATACCTTATAAAAGAAAAGCATTAATGGCTCTGGATTGATGTGGATTATTTAACCTTTTTTTTTTTTTTTAAGTTTTCTTAAAGGGGATATCTCGACTGCTTCTGGCTCTAGTGATGGGTGCCATGTTACTGCAGTAGCCTTGTCACTGCTGAGAAAGGACAGAGCTGGGATATGGTCTGAGCTTGTCTGATTCTAGGGTCTTGACTTGTCCTTGGGAGCTGATAACTGACAGCTAGAATGGTTCAGGGCTGTGTTATACAGATAATTATAAGCTATGTATGTATACTATATGCTGGGGCACTTCGTTGCCGGTGGCAATGTGAAGTGGGTAAAAGAAAGAATAGGAAAGTATCTTTTCCCTTAAACAAGGGAGACAGTTTAGTGGTGAACTGTGTTTTAGAAATTAATTCATAGGTTATGCTTGTGTGAACATAGATTTTTTTTCCCCCTCAGTTTTTAATGAAATACATTTAGATGGGATGTTTCAGTACTTTCAATGTTAAAGAAATTGAACTTGTCAGACAGTTTTAATGCCAATGTCTGTACGAGGCAATGTACTTAGGTTAGGAAAGGTCACCACACTGCTCCACAGCAGCCTCTAATTTAAATGTAATTTGTCAAATATGCTGGTGGAAGAAAAACTTAAAATACAGCATTTTACTTGGAGCTTAAAGTGCCTTTCCTGCACCAGGTCCCTTTTCTTCTTTTTTTCTTTTTTTTTTTTTGTTTTTTTTAATAATTCTGTTGCCTCAAGGCTGGCATGACCTGGAGGAGATGAGGCAGCAGTTCCAGTTCTGTGCTTCTAGAAGATAAAGAGTATTAAGTGTGGTCGTCTGCCTGTGTCCTGTTGCCTCTTCCTGGCTGTGTCATGAGAAGAGGTGAGGGAAGCTGTTTGCTCTGGAGAAGAAGCTATGCATCCCTGGTTCTTGGCTGCTGCTCTGGGGTTGTGGAGAGCTGGAAGGGGCTTGGAGCGTCCGCAGGCGAGAGCTGTCAGTGTGTCTGACAGTCAGCTGCACCCGCTGGTTACAGTGGACTTTAACTCTGCCACAGCAAGCTGCCTTGGCTTTTTCTTTGCAGGTACCTCAAAGCTTCTAGAAAAGTCAAAGCTGTTTGTGCTATATAGCAAGGAAAGGAAGTGTGCCAAGTGTTAATTGGATATTCTTCTATTGAATGAGATCTCATGATAAAACTTCAGAACTGTGGGAGAAATGTGTGTATGTGATGACCCAAACCACAGCTGTGTGTGACTTGGTGGTCCTTGCTTTTGGGGCGTTATCCCGTAAACCAATCAGTTATGACACAATGTGATAAAATCCTGCATGGGGTGAAGCCTAGAGTGTAATTCCCTCTGTACCATCCTTCTGTCTGCCTGGGAGGCAGTTGCATGTCCTTACCATGCTCCATTGCAGCCTGGAGTGATGCTGACTTTTGTTCCTGTCCTTGCAGTCTGAGTGACGAGAGGCAAACATGGCCCAAGCACCTACTGATCTGAGTAGTGCGGAAACTGCTGACCCAGAGGAGAGTTCTCCAAATATGATAGTCTACAGAAAGGTAAGGATTTGGAGCTGTGTGCAAAAACCCCTTTTCTATGTGGTTAGCTCATGAAAGAATCCCATGCCCCTTTTGAAGTCAGAGGTATATTTCAGACTGCTTGGATGCATAGCTGGAAGAGTTTTCAGGAGAGCAGGTGTTTCAAACTATAGCATTTGAGAGCTTGGAAGTTGAATTCTTTTCAGTGGAAGCACTTAAGCTTGTTAGTATGAAATATTTGATGACAAGCTAATAACTTGAAATTTGTAACTTTTTGTCATATGACTTTAGGTCATCATTCAAGTTGACCATAGCTAGCTAAAATAAGTGTACATATTTTCCAAGTTTTATCATACTAAGCCCAAAGCAGCCTCCATACAGCAATCTTTTGGTACTTTTTTTCCTATATTTATATTGTGTTTCTTGTTGTATAATTAGCAGTATTTGATTCTTTGTAGGTTATTGTTCTTACTTCCCATGCCTTTCTTCAATTAAAAGAGTATTTCCTCAGGTGCTAGGGAAAAAATGAATTGACAAAGGTGAAGCAACAGCAGTCTAGGATGTTAAAGAGCATTGTTTCACCATGATAAAATGTCTTATTCTGAAGTACTTTGGAGGCAGCATAAAAGGTGAAGGAAAGCTGTCTATTGACCCATTTTCAAAGGCATTGTTTTATTCTGGTGTATGTGAATCCTTTCATCTTTGAAATTTAGTATTTTTGTAGTTTAATGAAATAATGTAAATGTACTTTATTTAGCCTGCAAAATATTTCTGGTGTAGTACGCAGAAGTGCTGTATGGTTCTGACAAAAATTTCTTGCATGGCTTAAATAAGCTACCATTCTGTTAACTTAAGAGCTCCAGATCAAGTTTCCTTGTGTAGTACCATCCTGGGTAAAATTATTGAAATGTGTTGGAGGTACATGGTTATGTCTTCTGCTTGCATGACTGCAATCTTGATGACTTTCATATGCTGAGAAAATAATTTAGGTTTCATATGGAGCATGAGTTGTTTAAAGTGTTACTTTCTGATATCCATAATTTTGGTTTAGTTGTTGTGTATTTGGTTTGGAATCTAGAATTGTTAACATGGGAAAAATTTCTGGGTACTGTGTAGGCTTGTTTGTTTTGAATGTGTTATGAACACACTTTGGCTGCTAATTTGGAAGTAGCACTAGTCGGTTAGTCAGATTATTTTTTTCCAACCTGATTGCTGAGAGGTCCAACACCCCAGCAGGCTGAAGTAGAAGCAGGGTACAAAGGAAATGTCTGGTTGTAAGATCTAGAATTAGGGCATTAAATCTGTGACTCTGCAGCGTATCCACTTACCTGTTCTTGGATACATTGTTTTATTTGTGTGCCTCGCTTTCCATTCATCTTGTGGCTTTTCTACTTTAAGATTTTTCCATTTCTTTGCCTTTCAGTGTTTCATTATTGCTATGTAGAAGAGAGCTTGTGAGTTCTGTGGTATCAAGGAGGAATATAGTCATACTATTTGATTCACCTCTCCTTACTGGTTTTCCTCTGATGTCAGTATTATCAACCCTTTATAATACAGTCACCTCTTGAAATACATAGTTGTCTTTTAGAATAGCATACCCCATGCATTGTGCAGTAACAATGTATTCTCTATTGTCAATTTTAAGCTAACAAGTCCGTCAGGTTTTTTGTGCTGAGTGTTTCTGTTGCTTTATGAATAAAAAACGTTGATATTACCTATTTTTCAGAGTAAACTTTGGTGATTGACTTTCTAAATGTAATTTACATTATTTTAGATATTAGTTTTAATATTAGCATTTGGTATTATTTGATATTTTGATATTAGTTTTATATTAATTAGATGTATTACATGTCAATTTTATGTTCCTTAGTGTTGAAAAATCATATGCAAAATCTGAGACAAGACTATTATTATTTTGATTATCTCTTTGCTCTCCAAATGAATGTTTAGCTCTCCATCTCTCATTTCCTTTCAAATGGCTTGATTGCCAGTAATGAATGAGAAAAACACTGTACTGGACTCCCTGTAATATTGAACACAATCTGCCAGAATACCTTACAGTTCAGGGTTGGTGTTGTGTCACAGTAGAAGGAAAGGTTTGCTTCTCACAGCAGGGATCTCAAGGTGCGATTACTGATCCCCCTTAGGAGGAATAAATAAGGGCTTAGATAGTGGAACCACAGTAAATTGTGCTGTATGAACTGTTCTGTCGCTTATCATAACTGTCATGTTTGTGGATTTTGGGGGACGAAAGCCCTGCAAGTAGAACCTCAGATTGTTAATAATTCTTTACTGAGAGACTCTGGGATCTGTTTGAAGTACGTGTGCCAACAGCTTTGTTGTAGCCTGGTTTTCTATTAGTCACTAATGAAAGGTAGGCACATTTAGAGGACAAACCAGATCTTAGGTGGTATTGAGTGTCCCTTTGGAGCAACCTCTCTCTGTTTTGTTTATGGAGAAAAGCCTGGAACAGGCTGTGCTCTTTATTTAGGTAGGTAGAACTAAGCGGGATGGGTTTTGGTCATGCAGAACAAAATAAACTAATTTATTTTGATATTCTCTATGGACTCCTGCAAACAAATGGATTCTAACTGCTTTGATTGCTACAGCAGACGGTCTCAATGAGATAAGTCTTATTTTCTTCTACTTTTAGTGCTAACCTTTCAGGGGTTGATATTTATCAATTTGTGAGGCATGCTATTTTTTTAATCCAAGGTGCTCAATGTTGCTCCACTATTTTGGATGACACCCGTGTGTGAATTAAGTAGTGCAGATGCATTTGTACAGTAAGCAGTGTTTAGGGTATGATTTGCCTCACCCTACCCTTGTTGAGATGAATTGTACCCCAAACTACATGAGCTGTATTGACGAATTCTCCCGTGACAATCACGGGTATATAGCTGTCAAGTACTTATGTCATAGGATAGACATTTATTATTAAGCAAGCTGCATTCCATTCCATGGGCCTGTGTGTCCTCTCATCTCTCTGTGCATCTCAGTGCTGAGCTCTGGGTTCTCACAGAGATACAGGTGGTGTTGCAGGAAGGCTGGGCTGTCATTTATCTGTGTTGCACAGTGGTACCCAATGGAGGTGTAAGGATGGTGCAGATCCTGCATTGCCGTTTGAGTACTCTGCGAGTACTCTGAGTCTGGCCACATCTGGAGCAGATGCTGACGTATTTTTTGATGGGATTTCATCTGGAAGAGTGATGCACAGTGCTAAAAAGACTGATTGAAATGCACTACCCTACTTTTCATGGGAGCAGGGAGTGACATCCCCATCCTCACTTCAGTCTGCGAGCATCATGTGGGAGCTGCAGCATGGAAGGAAAAAAAATGCAATAAAAGCCAGTGAGAGGAGAAGATCCTCTACTAGCAAATAATAACAGAAAATATAAATTTATTTTAAATGCTGGTCACATTCCCTTGAAATCTAGACACCCTTGATTAGTCTTTTTTGCAAGTGCTGGTGACTGTGTCTCATGGGCCCTTTGGCTCATTGTTACAATAATCCATTGAATAATAATTCCATGTCTGAAAATTCCTCTTCTGCAGACAGTATTGAAAGATAAATGGTTCGCACACATCTTCTGACACCAGACCTATTAAGTGACCTATTATCAAAATAATTTGGCAAATTTTCTTATGTAAAATTGTCATGTCATTGTAAGAAAAATCAAAATATTTAGAGCTTGACTAAATAAGAACTGAAAATACCAATAAGGAGGGCTACCTGAGGAATGTAGCAAGAAGGATGAAAACACATAAATTAAAACCTAAATTGGACAGCAAGGTGTACTTGTTCTTGCGAGAAATCTACAACAGGGAAGAGTTTGCAAACTGTGCTGTTTAGAGAGTTTTAGAACCACTGGACCACGTATGTTCTAAGGCATATCAAAGTGTACTGTCAAAGAAATGATCTGCATTATCTGATGGTAGATTTCAATTTCTGCTTAATTTTTACCACACACATCCTCTATATCTGCTTGCTAATATCAGTACTTAGTGGGTTAAATTTTGAATTTTTATGGTTACTCATGGTAAATCTTTTGAATAAGCAGGAAAATCTAATTTCCAAAAGCAATTACTGCTCTAAGTAATGTAACAAACTTGCAGCTGCCACAAGATGCTTTCAGAAAAATCTGAGTTGTTTGCTACCTTCAGTACTTGGCAGCCTTAGTGTCCTTTAAAATGCTGATTTAAGATCTGAATTGGAATAATTAAAAACAAAAAACCAAAAACCAGAACCCCTTGTTGCAGCACAGGTGGCTGCAACAAACCTTTTGGTCCCCTTACTTCAGGGTATAGGGTGGCAAAAATAAAGAGGGGACAGGCACAATTATGTGACCCAAAAAGTAAAGATCTTTAATAAGCAAAATAACAAATAGATAAACCGGACAACATATGGGGATTCAAACAAAAGGCGAGGGCCAGGAGGGTTACAACAACTTACATAAACTAAGGTAGGGGTGGAGTCTGAGGGGAAGGAGCAAATAACAACTAGGGATTACAAATATGTAAAATAATGCACCAAATCTTAACCAATGATAACAAAGAAACTATAGAACTTTCTGGCAACATTTACATAAAAGTAAACAGTGGGAAATGTGCTTAAGACTTTACTCACCATGGCTAAGGGGATTTTTCCCACAGCCTCCATTGACCCCCACAATCCCCCCTACCCCCCCCCCCAAAAAAAAAAAAAAAAGTAGGCAGCCTTACATTTGCAGATTTTTTCCAGGTGAATTCCAGTGTTCCAGTCATATCAAGTAGTAGCAGGAGTGTTGCTTTCCAACCTGGCTGACTGTGCTGATTGGACAGGAAATAACAGGACAAATAGTTGTGAAGGCAGGCATATACATCCAAAAAATGTATGGACCAAAAGCAGAATGATGGGAGAAGAGGCTGTTGTTAACTCTTCCCATTAAAAAATATAGTACTGGTATTTTGAGCTAGTCAGAAAAATGATTGCTCTTAAGTTGTGCTATGAAAAGCCATCTCAATAGGACACTGTCCAAGCAACCAAAAGCAGATGAGCCTTATAAGGGTATAGTCCAAATGATGACTTTTTGTAAAGAAAGAAAAAAATGAGTTAAAAGTTTTTTAACTATAAAAGTCACTGTTTTAAAGTGAGATGGATTTCATGCATACAGCTTATTTTTTTATTAGAAGAAAGCAGTCTGCATCATTTTTTGTGTCTTCTTAGCCCCTTTGAGGTTTCATGCTCTTTTTATGAGGTGGCAGAACTTAAAATGCATTTTAACCGTTGAATACTTTTTGGCATTCTTTTTATTTGAGTCTCTTGAGTTATATTTTAGGATTCTGCTACATGTAAAGGCCTTCTGAACCTTATTTTTGTACATGAAATCTGAGTTTTTCACACAGTTTCTTCTGTTTTGTAACTGATTCTTTAACATAAAACTGTAAATTGATGATGATGATGCATGGGTTGATAACACTGCAGACCTCCAGACTTCAAATTTTAACCAAGGATTTTTTCTGTACTGTCATTAGAGATTACTTTATGGAATTTTAAGTCATCTTACTCTTAACGTTTCCTGATTTTTTTTATTTTTTTTTAATTTAACTTTGTTTCCAGACTAAAAGCAGTAAGCCAAGATTAAACTAGGACTGAATTTGAGACTATGTTTTGGGACTTCAGGAACTGTAATATGCACAATTTTGGATAAATAATCACCAAACTAGCATTGTAACTGCTGGTAAATAAATTTAAACACAGTCTTGAGTTGACACACAGGTTAGGCAGTGGGGAAACTTTAACTCTGCACTTCTGTATTGCACATTGACAAGGAGGTTTCAGTTAATTTATCACTGCAAATACTCATGTGCCTTGCTTGTAAACAGAAGCTGGCCATTCTTGAGACCTTGCTAATTTCTCTATTCAGCTGATTTATTGTGTCAACAACTTTGATTGCACAGGGTGTTGCATAGAGAGGGGGAAATGCCTGTGCGCCTGTGTTCAGTTGTGGCTGTAATTATGATAGAGCTGGCTGATTTTTATCTAGGGGATTCCCTCTTGGCATTTCCTATAATAACAGGGGTGGCATTCACTAATTCTCCTTTCCATACCTCATACAGTAAAATTCTGGGGATAGTAATCACAGTAAATCTAGTTTTACAAAGGGAGAAAGGCTGTTCAGTGGGGGACAGAGGTGGGAGTGGCTGTGTACAACAAACCTGTCAGGTAGGTGCAGCAGAGAGTCCAGAGTATAGTGGTGATAGGGAAGTCGTAGTCCAGTTATGAGCAATGGCAATGAAAATCAGAAACCCCAAAATGTCTTGGAGAAATATTTCCAGGGCAGGGATAGGTGTCAGCAGTATTACGTAAAAGGCCAGTGATAATGGCCTCTTCTAGGTCATGGTAGAGTCTTCTCTTTTTGTCATCTCCTGTCTTCAGAAGACATGTCCTGGTTGCACAGCATGTACTAGAAACAAGTGGTGAAGTTTGGTGAGCAAAAGCTAGTACTGGTGTGCACACAAATTTTGGTAAATTTGTGATGGATATAAGCAATTTTGGAGTTAGAGGGTGGTTCCTAATTCTTAGAAAAGTGGAGTTCTGGAGCAGTCACTGCAGAGAGTGGTGAGGTGCAGGAAGCCATATGATTTTACATAGCTGTAGGCATGTTTTTGAAGAGGCCTGTATGACATGGTATTTGGCAAAAGTAGACAAGGAGACACAGTGAGCCAAGAAGTCTCTCTAGCTTTACATATACCTTCTTCAGATTACTTTGAGTAGGTAATAATACCTAAAATACCTCCTAAATATGTGTGTGTATTTATATATTAAATACCTTCAAACACCCCTTATTCATGCAATAGCAAGTAATTTGTACTGCTGAAGTTTGACATGTGTTAGTGTCCTTGTACAAAGCTAATGCTACTGACCTTGACTGTAGCTGTCAGGGAAGCCTTGTGGTAAAGCTGGGGTCTGTGGGTTTGATTTCTGCATCAGTTAGACGATATGAATGATTAATGATTGAAGGCATTAGTGTAAAATGGCAAGCAGTTAGTTCCTGGAGGACTTGTATTGTTACGTAGATGCAAATAAGGCTGTCATACCAAGGGCAGAAATATGTTTTTAGAGTCTGGTGGAGGTCATCCACCTGGAAGAAGGACTTTTGGATACTTTGTGGTTTGTTGTTTCTTTCCATTATTTGCCTTGCAGTGATAGTTAAGATTTACCTGAAATTAGATACTCCGATTAGTAAACAGCATGCAAAGTTAGAACTAGGGAAATATTTGTAATGTGGTATCTAGGTAAAGCCTCAAATAACTATTTTTGTGTTTGTCTTTTTAGGTATCTAAATGCATGCATATATATACAGACATGTGCATAAGTCATGAGAAAGAACAAATAACCCTTGTTTTATCTTGGCTATATGGTGTGTCCTAATATGCACAATATAGGAGATAGGTTAAAACGTTATATATAGATGTATGTGTTATGCCCTTTCTGCTGTATCTTATGTGCCTTAAATCTTTCTGTTCAAATAATGCATGCATATATTAATTGGTTTGCATTTCACACATGGCCTTGGCCAAAGTGTAAAGCTGTCCTGAGCATTCGTGTATTGTACACCTCTTTGTAGCTAGAGGTTTTAGTGATAAACATATAGCTTTTTTTTTTTTTTTCTCTTTACATTTCCCTAGCAGTTGCATTATTTAAACTTCTTTAATTTTCTTCCCTCTTTGGGTCATAATTTCTGTGTTCCTGTTTGTGACTGAAACAAACTGTCTCTTGCACCCATAAAAGTCTAATTACAGTGATCTATTACTTTAACTGTTCTCAGAGGCAGAAAAAAGATGAGCCAGGACCAATAGCTATGACAACTTCAAAGTATATTTTTAGCAAAGCAACTAGTGCAAATTTAGAATACAGAGATAAAAAGGGAAGGTTCAGCTAGAGGGTAAGATTATGCTATTCTAGCTGTAGCACTTAGTTCCTTGCAATTTTGGAAATGGTTCTCTTTTATTCCCCTAGCATTTTTCTCATGCCATTTGCTTTGTATTTTTTGTCAGCTTTTGAAATGATAGTCTTGAAGTATTTGCACTGTTTGTTGATTTACTTTCGCATGTTGTTTTGGGCAAATTTGCTGAATATGAGCATTTTACTTCTGCCTAAAACTTTATTTTAGCCATGGGCTTGTTTTGTTTACTAGAAACAAACCAAAACGAAGTGGTGAAGCAGTATGGAGCTGCCAGCCTGACTTATTTCAGGAGGCAGCTTCTGGCTATTTCAGATGCAATCTTGATTTTAATATTAAGACAAAATAGTATGGATGGAATTGGATGAAATGTGCATGAAACTGTGGTGGTTTTTTTTTTTTTTTGTAATGGAACTCCAACTAAACCTTTATTCTATCCTGATTAATAAAATATCACTTCAGGGGATTATGAACTTATTTCAAAAGGCTCTGCAATAAGTTTGAGTGGGAGGATTCGGTTCAATAAATAGAATTACATGTGTGGGACCATGAAAATATGTAAATGGCATTCCATTAAAAAACCACATATTTTGCATCCTAAGAGATTCTGAAGCCTGTTTCTCTTTTTTCATGAGAAGCTGTTATACCATGTTCGAGGGGCAGCAATTACTTTTATTCTTTTTGTTTTATCACTGCTGCTGTTGATTGTATCTTATTTTTCCTCGTCTCTCCAAAGTTTGGAGAAACTGAAATGAGGAAATGAGGAAAGTGGAAAGTAGCCAGTTAACCAGACACTGAAATGCTCAGGTCTGCTTAACGAAGAATTGCTTTCAAATTCTTGAGTATATTCAGTATTTTAGTTCAAAGGCTATGTCTTTTGGGATGGTGAGAAAGGACAAAAGAGTTAATTTAAGTTACATGTCACCTCTCTGTACTTTACTTTCCTTAATTATTAATGGAGTTCATTAATATTACCTTGCATTAAAGTGTTTGGAAATTGTACTTTGGACCAATAATTAAGGGCCTCTGAAGGTAAAGTGAAGCATACTTGTGGCATATACAAGAAGAAATTACAAGATATTGTAGTGGTTTAAGTGGGAATAGAGTAAGTGGAATAGGTAGGAAGACAATTTAATCAAGGAGCACATTAATGAACAAATCTATTTCTTGTTTGAGAGAGAAAGCACATCAAGTCCAATTTCATTCCTACTTCAGTTTTGTGAAAATGTGGTTCTGTGAGACAGAAGTCAGGTAAATGTTTCTCTTGTTATGTTTTTAAGCTCTAGATGGGAATGGTTTTGTGTACCATAGTCTTCTCAGAGTTTAGTGCTGGAGGTGTCACAACTGTTCTCTACCATGGCAGCTGTTGATACAAATAGGTGTGGTGGCCATTGCATATTAAGAATTTTCCATGTTGGTTCTCTTACCATTTCACATCTTTTCCTTATGACTTGTATTAGTTGGAAGTTTCAACAAGGAGATCAGAAGTGGAGGGTTGTGGAGACTGTTTAACAGCCTCTATTTGCAGGCACAATTCTCCTCTGCTTGTTGGCATGATTGGCAGTAGGAGCTGTTTTGGTGTGATGCCCCAAATAAAGAGGATATTTCATTCACTGGTGCTATAATTAGATGCCTTTCCCCATCAGTAAATCCACCCAATTTTGTTAAACATTGCTTGTAGCTACGTATGAATTAGCTCATTCGGTAACTTGGGCAAAATGTCACAAAACCTTGGCAGCACTGGACTCTTGTCACTTTAGCTGTCCCCCTTGGGCTCTTAGTAGTAAAATTAACTGGAGTTCTGTTTATTATATTTTTTTCTATGTGTAGAAAAACAGATCTACAGTAATAGCATTACTGATGTCTGCTTGTATGCCAAGGATAGTCCAACCATTGGCTTGTATCTGGAAAGTTATGTGTGGAAAAACAGTGATTAAACCCATATTTTTTTTAATAACAGGAAAGCATCTGTTTGGAAACAGGGAGCACAAGTGCTTTTTATCTTGGTCCTCTTAGCAGGAAAGGTTATCTACTTTGGTAATGATATTTTTACATTATTTTTTACTGGAAAGCACTTCAAACATGTTGAGTTATAAGAAGTTTTCCTTTCTGCTTGCAAGAATGAAATCTCCATTTTCAACAATGAAAATGGTGTTTAAGTCATTCACAGTGTATTTAGCATCAATGGTGCTCTCTTCCCACTCAAGAGATGTCTTAGGGTTTCAGTGAGCATAGCATACCTTTGACCCAAACCTGTGTACAATTATGACAGACTAAATTTTTGTGAGATGGCCTGTGCTCTGGTTTTGTATTAACTAAACTGTTTTTCTGTGTTACACACATTTGTGACTCATAGTATTTGAAGGAAAAAATAGAGGATTGAAGGATAATGCACCAAAAGTAGGCAGAAAGGATAAATCAAGTGGAAGGGCGAATCCTTTTGGAGAGAGAGTTAAGACTCAATATTGCTTTTAAAAAAGCCGTATTTGCTGACTTAGAATTACAAGAGATATTTCCAGAATCATCAGGGTTGGAAGAGATCTTGAAGATCACCTAGTCCAGCATAACACCACCATAATCACCCCTAAATAACACCCCCAAGTGCCCTATCCAGACCCTTCTTGAAGACTTTCAGACACAGTGACTGTACCACCTGCCTGGGCAATTTATTCCAATGCCTAACCACTCTTTCAGTAAAAAAATATTTTTCAAATACCTAATCTGAACCTCCTGTGGCACAACTTGAGGCCATTTCCTCTTGTGTTGTCGCTTGCGACTTGCAGAAGAGACTGACTCCCACATGGCTACAGCCTCCTTTTTGGTAGTTGTAGAGAGCAATGAGGTTCTCCACCCCAAGCTTTCTCTTCTCCAGACTAAACAATCCCAGTTCTTAAAGCAGTTTTTCAGCAATCTTAGAAGTATTTGAGTCCACTGTGGCCTGCATGCAAGCATTCATATAGTCTGTAGATGAGGTTAATTGTCTTTAATTTAATAAAATGGATTTATTTGAGAAACATTTGGCCCTATAATGAGGCTCTGAGTGACTTCTGAGGCTCAGGCAAAGGCACACGGAAGCTACATGCTTCTACTCCATTTTACAGCCTCCTGCCTTTCTTTTTTTTTTTTTCCCTCCCTTAACTGTTTCATTTGACAATCTGGCCTTTCTCACAGTGCAGCTATTTTAAGTTGGTGAAAATTAACTGAAGGCTGAGTGCCCTTTGGGCCGCTGTTGTCTCAATAGCACTGAGTTCATCTGCCAGGCTAGGGGAGAGTGATGAAAGAGAGACATGGTCATATACTGGGGCATATACCCCATGATGGACACTGCTTTACACCCCTGATTCTGATGCATTCAGATCAAGTGCTAAGAAATAGTCAGTGACCAGAGAAACTGTTTAAATATGTCAAGTTGCAGAAAGCTTCCTGGGGCATTCAAGGACAAGCGGCTCAGATGCTTCTTTCTAAATGAATTACAAAACCATGCAGGAATGGAAACACTGGCTTCATTACTTTAATTATTTTCTCCATAGTGTCTTAATTTTTTTTCATATTTATTATGGCAGTTGAGCAATTTTCTCTGTGGCAGCTGTGCTACTTCAAGAATATTTTGAACAGGCAACTAAAATCCTTAGAATGGGAAACTGGTTAATAGATAGAGATTGTAATGAGAGAGGAGGTGATGCTTTTAGCTTTTGCCCTTGCACCTCACAGCTAGATGTGATCCAAAGAGTAAGAAAACAATGGTATTTTGCCACATCTTGCTGGATCTATTGGAAATCAATTAATTCTTGTTGATTTTTAGGCAGACAGACACCCCTTGCAAAAGGAATTACCCCGGAGATTCTGAAGTAGTATAAATTGAGATATCCAGACAGTACCAGTCTGTCTGTCTTGGCTCTGATGGGTTTGGCTTCTGTATTATTAATTTATGAAGAGGCTTCTTAGATATTCTGTTTGTCCCCCTTGTCCTCAGCAGTTTGGATAAAAATCATACCCATATCTAAATTTACCTTGAAATTTCACTTCAGGCAGTTTTAAGGAGAGCTCTTTGAAAGGTCAAACCCCAACCCTAGGTTGAAGCAGGAGAGTGTGCAGTGCACCACCCCTTGTTGTGTTGTTGACATCCAGGAAGCCAAAGCTTCACTAAGCTGCCTCTGCTGTTAAAAAAGTAAACCAAAACAAAACCATGCAAAAACCCCCAAAACAACAAAACAAAGCCCAGAGAAAAACACCTCCATCAACTGAATAGAATGGGTGACTATGGTCACAGTGCCTAACACAGTGATTTGGGATTGCTGGAAAAGGATTGCTCCATTACCAGTTTGTAACTGTTATGAGCAGGAAGGTGACAAGCAATGTGGCTGCTTTCAGCTGGAGCACTGAATGTTTTATCTGTTTTATGATATTTTGTCTTTGGTGATTTAGTGACCTCTCTGTCCGTGTTCATATGCGTTTACTAAGTTTGGGGTTTTTAGCTTTAGTTTCTTCCTTGGAACGTTGCTGCCTTAGACTGTAAGCATTCACTTCAAGTGCTGAAATCTGATCCAAGAAATGTCTTATTATGTCTGTGGAATGCTTAGTGTACAAAAATTGAATTACTGCTGACAAAATGTTTACCTGATGAAAATCAGTATTATCTTCCTGGATTCCTAAGAATGAGAACTTTGAAGGAAACATCTGGAATGTTTAGTAAGAATTGCTGATTATTACTAGCTCAGCAAGTTTGCAAGCAGCTGAACAAATAGTTGAATTATTATAAAATGCCTATATAATTCACATGGGAACTAAATGCTGCAAGGTGCATTTGTTTGTGGATGTGAATTTTTAAAAAAATTAAATAAAATGTTTATGAAAACTTGTGAACAGGATACCAGTAAGGATTTTATAGGGTTTCTGGTGGTCTGTTTATCAAATCCAGAAATGGAGACCAAGACTAGCTTAAGTATTGCATTGCTTTCACCCAACATTTAGATTTAGATTATTATGCCTCCTCAGTGAGGGCAGGTATTTTAACCCAGTCCTGTGGCATGAGGTACATAGCTCAACTCCTGACTTCTAATATTTTCCCTTCCTACCATGACTTTTTTTATCTTTTTAATTAATACCTTTTATGTTTTGTGAAATGGAAGAGGGGAGGTATAGGAACTTAATTTCTTTCTTATTTTCAGTAAGATCAACAGATTGGTGAACCTCAATGTGTTTTGAATCCATATTCCAGTTAGATGACTTCTTGATCTTGGAAATTTTTCCAGAATCATCACAGAAACAGATTTTCTTCTCTGTGGCTTCCAGGCTTAAAATGGAAATGTGTAGCAAAGCATTTAGGCTCATGTCCAAAGCTGTCCTCTGGATCTTGCTGGACACAGTGGGTCATGGTGCTAATTTAGGCTATTACTAATCGTTCACTCAAGACCACAGGAAAGATCTTGGAACAGGGCAAGTGGTCTTGCATGTTGGAAGAGCAATACAGCCAGAAGAGAGGATTTAAAGTTGTGTAGGTAAAGTCTCAGGCAAAATCAACACTCAGGAAGGAGAGGTGGAGGAACATGCTTTTTCCCATCAGATTATGTGTTGACTCTGTCTCACTGTAACTTTTAATGTATTGTTCCCATCAGAGTTGGACATTTCCATTTGGTGTGAGTAATGCTTTTGTGCTTTGTTTAACCTGCCTCATACTTCAGAACAATAAAAGCATGTCTGTGCTGAAGCAGGTAAAGCTTTCAGCATCTTTCACCTCCCTCTTCATGCCCTAATTAAACCCAGAGTGCTCTTTTTCTCTTAGGTTCGCACAGAATGAAAGAAATTTCCACAGAGTTGTGTAGTGGAAATGCAGCTCTCATGTATTACTGTTGAAATTAGGTTAAGTAAAAGCAGGAGTTCTTGGCCTCTTTTATACATGTTTCTTAATTGTGACTCTTCTGTTTCTGCTATTACTTTGGGTCAGAGCATGAGTAGCCAGGCAGTGGGTATGGAATTAGAAATTTATTTTTTACACGTTGCTGAAATAAAAGCTTCTCCTTGCTGAAAAATTAATTACTGAGTGTTCCAGCACCTTATAAGATATTTATATGTTCTCCTGAGTCCTGTCTCTTCCTGTTATCAAAGTGCTGTCTTGAGAGCAGTTCAGGCAAGAGAGCTGCTCAGCTGTGCTCCATAGTCTTCCTCTCTGCCAAGGAGTCTCAAGACAGCACTCGAGAACAAAGAGATACTCTAGGGAAAATATGAATATTAGATCACTCTGGTTTAATCATTTGGGATACAGTGGCCTCAATTTATGCATCTGACTTTTGGGGGGTTTTGTTGTCTTGATTTCTAAAATGTGCCTTCAAATTTTTAAATTGGTAGATCAAGAGTTCTTAGAGGCATTGGAAATCTCAGATGGGTAATGCTTTTGTGGTACTGTTGTCCGAGGTCTATGTATAAAGAATTTGATGACACAATCAATTATCTCTTACTTTAATGGCTTTTTGTAAACTTTTCATTGTGTTTTTTTCCCCCTTGTCTTTGAAATAGAGAGAAAAGAATAATTTGTTGGATTTGCTTTATTTGGGACTGCACAGAATAGATGGTGGCCTGATTAAATTGCACCTTAGAGTTGCTCATTCTTACAAGAGGAAATACTTGCTAGCATCAAATCTGTTACTTAAACGTAATGGTTACTCCGTTGCTGCAGCAAGGGGTCTCTCAAGACAGGCAGCTGAAGAAAATGTGGGTGAAGCCCAGTTAGAGCCTGTGCTGGTGTTCCCAGCTGCACCTTCAAAGTTACTGTCTTGAAACCTTATGTACAAGTGAAGGGAAACTGAGGTCAGTGGCTTTTCCTGCTTTGAGATGGCGTAGGGAATGTCAGCCTAGGACATGCACATTTTGTCTCTGCCTCCTTCCAGCTTGTCTGTGCAAGAGGATCTTTATAAATAATTGTGGTGTAAGAATAGGAGGATCCAAGAGGCTACTTAGTCTGTATGTTTGTTGCTGACCTCTGTGCATAATTTGGTTCCTGGGTGGTATGTGGGGAAGTTGGGGACCCATTTTAAAGCTCACAGGTCTTTCAGCTACAGAAGTTTGCTCTGTGCCTGTACTGCAGTAAAAATGTTTTGAGACCTTGGGAAGGAAAAGCTGGTACTATTTATCTGTATGCAAGGCAGCTGAAGTATCAGTAATGCTAACAGCATCAATAGTGCTGATAATCTGACTCTGTCAACAGAGCCTTTGAGAGCAAAGCTTCGAAGAAATAAATGCCAACAGCTTGTGTGGCAGGCTCTGAATAGTGCATGTGCTGAAGGGCAGTTGAGAAATTTCACATCATGGTCATGCTGGAGACAATGGGTGGCTTTTTAATATTGGGAATGGGATGGAAGGTTTGATATTTTGATCAGGGTAAATAAACTGCCTTCTGCCTTCTATGCCACTTGTGCTTTTTCTTCCTCTTAGTGACACTGCTATCTCTGTTCTGTCACTTGCATTTTAAGTTACAATGTTTTTATTTATGATTTGGATTGTTTGTGCAAAAAACACATTTAGGTACCTTGTTGTGGCTGATTGAACTAATATTTTTGACATCAAATTTGCAATATGAAGCTACAGAGGAAGTTAGGCATGTGGTGTTCCAGCTTATTCTTTGTTTCCTCTCCTTTTTTTTATTGTAATGATTTTGGGAGTGCTGAAATAATTAATGTGGCCAGTCTTCCAGTGTGTATTTTAGTCTCAGACAAAACTAATATCATGCTTCCACCCACTCTAATTTCAGAGAAAAGTAATTTAGTGATAATAATGTTTAAAAAAATCTAAGCTAAATTTGCTGAATTGGATGTATCTCTATAGAATGGGGCTTCTTTTTAACTCAAGGGTTCAAATTAAAATGAAATAAATACCATAATGTTTTTAGAGATTTTACTCTAGATAATGATTTCATAGACTACTGAAATTCAGCCACTCTTGCCTGAGTAAGTACAGAGCTCAGAGCTAGAAGCTGCTTAATATTAAAAGCTGAAAAAGTGTTCTTTGTGTGAAGATGCTGTAGAAAGATTCAGCTGGATCAGGATGTAGTAACTCGAATTGGAATTTGCCTCAGATGCTGGGACTGATACCTTTATTATCATTAAAAAAACCAAGTAGCTGACATTAAAGTGTGAGAGATGCCTTAATATTGTACTGAGCAAGGTATTTGATCTCACCTAGTATAGAGCCAGCACAGCTTCTGAAGCACACCACATCTACTTTGGACTTCTCCCATCTACTAATTGGACTTGTACTTGCAAAAATGTTAATTCAGATTGAGCTTCTTTAGGATGGTTAATGGCTCCACCCAAAAACTGTGAGCCATTGGATATACTCCCCTTGCCTTCAGCAAGCTTTTGATCAGAACTTGTGGTACTACAAATGAAAAGATTTTGTCTGAAATATTTTTTTTTAATGGAGAAAAGCATGTTTGTGTATGTGTTTTGATGTTTGCTGAACTATATTTATTCTTGTGTGGCAGCTGGAAATGAAAAGAACAAGTGAAAAAGTCAAAGTATATTTTTGCCAAGAGGCGATCTTGTCTATGGTAGGAGCTGGGATATTCTTTTGTGTTTTTTAAATTTAGGGCAACATGATTATTAAAACTTGAGTTCTGCCACCACAAGGAAAGTAAAGGTGGTTCAGTGGAGAGCTACATGCCTGAAAGCACAGGCGACCAAGATGATCAGGAGGCTAAACCATATTCCCATCAAGGCACGCCGTGGGAGCTAGGTTGGTGAACAAGAGGAAATCCAACAGCAGCCTGCAGAGGACTGGGGAGGAATCACAGTGCTGAAGGAGCCAAGCACTTCTCAGTAAAGCCAGATGATCTAACAAAGAACATGGGCTGGGAATTAGTTTAGGAAGCTAGGGTTGAATGCCAGGGAGAGAAAATTTGACTAGAAGGCAGTGCTGCGTGTTTTAAACTGTGTTACCAGAGAGGCAGGATGAGATGTCTGAGGAGGTTTTCTGACCAGGGCAGCCTGTTCTGCAGGTGAAAGGTCCTCCTGTCCTCCCTGCTGGGCAGCCTGGCTCTCTAGGTACACATCTGAAAATGGCCAGAAGTGATTTGAGAAAATAAAGGCTGCTACCTCTAGCCTATTCTGTCTCACCTTGTGGGAGGGGGTTGGCAGCTGCTGGTGTCATTCAATGACATCATTCTAATCTGCTTTGTATAATAAAATTATTTTCATTATTGGATCCTTCTAGATGTGTCCAGCAGTAGTATAAATTATTTCCATCATTTTGCAGCAGAAGACTGGGAGAATTTTTTCAGTTATATAAGCCTAAATCCTCTATATGCAATTTCTGAATATTAATGTGCTAGAAAGTTAACCAGGAAAAGTAAATTTAAGGGTAGTAACCGTTGGACTGTTAGATATAAGCAGCATAGAAAATGTCCTCTATTAGTAAATGCTGTATACATATGGGCAATATTCATATTTTGCAAGTAAAACATAAAAGTGTGTGCATATATATGTGTATGGAATGCATTTTATATGCATGGAGTTTTGCATAAGTACAAGATATGAATATATGTATAGGATTTATCATATATGAAAAGAGAGGGAGAAATATCCTGTGATGTAGGTAGTAGAGAGAAATTTCACAGATTTGGGATTCTGTTTTTCTTACTTCAGTTGACTTCACTCTGCCTCAGTCCGTTCAATGAAAACTATTAAAAGTACTGCTTTTCCTGTATCATTCCCATCCTCTCTCAGTCACGACTTCTTGCTAGTATGGTGTGCCAGAAGATAACTCATGTTTTGTTTTTGAGAAGGCTTTGGAATTTATTTCTGTTCTGATGCCAAGGAAAACCAAGACACTATAAAAATATCAAAAATGAAATGAAGATGCTCCTCTAAAGTCACCATCCTGGAATTAAAGTCATAATCATATTGCATGAAAGCAATTCTGCACTTATGTGGTATAATCTTATAAACCTAAGGTAATAATAGCATTACTGTAAGTTTTGAAGAGTCAGATAACTGACTGGGTGAACACCCCACCCTAGCTGATGCTTGCCCCAGGTGCCAGGTCTGGTTTCCACTGGCTCTGCAGGCAGGCACTTGGGAGGAGCCCAGGGTCGGCACTGCAGGAGAAGCTCTGTGTCCTAGCATAGCCCCCTCGTTGTTTTTAATTATCAGTATAAATATTATTTAATGAATTGAAGACATTGCTCACTAAGTCTAGCCTTTAACCTGTTGGTTTGCTCTGTCAAAGCTAAGATACTCAGTTCCTGCTGCATATATTTTTCTGCTTCAACAACTGCTTGTCTGCAACCACTTCCCTGAATTCTTTTTCATCTGATAATTCTTTTTGCAGTATCTTACTTAGGCTGAAAGCCTTAACTTGTAGAGTATTAAGAAAACCCACAAAACAAAAAAGACAAAACTAAAAGCAACTTGGCAGAAGTCTGTCAGCATTAGTATGTCCCCTCTGGCATATTTTCTGCCTATTCTTTAGAAGAGGACTGTCCTTTCTGCCTGTGCAGCACTTATCCTAATGGTCCCTGGCTTGAACTCAGTTCTGGTTCCAAACTGGGGAGAAGGAGCCCCATCCCAAGGGGAGACACAATTCTTTAATTGCAACTGTCTTGTAAAATGAGAGTAGCGTTTGTCTTCTGATGGATCATAATGGTTTTTATTACTTGAGATGCACATATAGTTTATCATGTAGATGTAATTTTTAAAGCAAAACAAAGTTTTGTATTCCTATAGAACTAGAAATCAAATGAAAGACTAACTGAAATCCTGATTTAAAAAATAGCTTAAATTCTCTCTGCTACACAAGTTTAAAACATAGCTAATTTGACCATCTGCTGTGCAGTGCTAACAGAAATCTGAAAATTTAATTATCTTTGTGTTTTGAATAACTGTGGTTTGTGGAACTGCAGTTTAAAGCCAGTGGAGCAAATAGCTGTGGCTTACTGGGATTGACTCTATTTCTGAACCAGCCTTTTGGCTTGTGGATCTGCCCTCTACCAGCCATCACCTCTCCATTGTCTCTAGTCCTTAGCAGCCAGCAGGTGTATGTACTCCACTAGGTCTTAAATATTATTAAATGTTCTTCTGAGTCCTTGCTCTTCAGTGGCAAATAGCATGAAATTATATTTCAATAAATATCTCTCTCTCTCTCTCTCTATATATATATATATTTGAAATTATATGTTTTATAATTTTAAATTAGAACTTGTGCTGTAGAAGAAACTAATAAATTTTTCTCCTACAGTTTGGACTGGGCCTGAACTGTCTTGAGATGAGCAAACTGAAAGAGGAGACTATGCCAAATTCCAACACCTGCTTTCTGGTTTCTTTTTTTTCCTTCTTTTTCAAAGTATTAAAAAATTGGTGGAAGTTTCTGCTGTGGCTCAAACTTTGAGTTCAAAGTCCTCTGATCAAACATCTTCAAGTTTTCCTTCTGCTGAGGTTTGCCTTCATGTTTGTTTGTATTTTACAATAGATGGCTAGTTTCCATATCCTACCAGTCCATCACTGTCCTCTGCGACTGACAGAGCCAGTGATTCACATGGTAACTCAGATGTTGTAGTGTTGGTGTTGCACTGCCTCTGATTTACACAATGGCAACCCTACCAAATCGGGACATGCTGACTAGCACTTGCTTAATGAAGAGGAAATAGGTTTTTTCTTACCCTCTCAGTGCCAGACTCAAAGCAATTGTAGGGAAATTGAAGGCTATATATGTAAATGTGTTGAATTGTTTATTTTTACCAGTGTGATCTCTTCTTGTCCAGACTGTCTTAATTTTTGCTCCATTTGAGGAGAAAAAAACAGTGTCAAATAACTAAATCAGAGGAGAAAGCCCACAGCCTGATAAAGTGTTGTTTTAAGGATTCTAGAGTGGTCTTTATAATTCTGTGTGAAGTGGAGTAATTTGAAAGATAAAACCTTCAGTTTTCATGATTTAGATGACTTTTCTTGGAATATGTTCAAGTAACTAAAACTTGCCCCCACCCACCATGCTTGATTTGGTAATGAAGCAGCATTAACATTACTTTTTTACAGACTTGCAAGTCAGTGCACTCAAGCACTTCCCTGTTTTGGTCATTAATCTTAAAGAAAATGCTTCCATTATCAAGAAGATCAGTATTTTTTTAAATATTTACAGAAATGCATCAAGAAATCACTTGAGAACAGAAAATGGAAGGACTTTTAAGAGAGTCATGGATAGATCCCTTTTCCAGCTTTAACAGAGTTTACTAAAAATTCCTGTTTTATACTCCACATTACGTATGATCATTATTTATAAAATAATGACATCTTTGTCTCTATTGCTCTAATTTATCTGAAATCTTATTATAGTGTATCTGTAGGAGATTTCTTAACAATATCTTAAAGAAAACAGTGAGCTGCAGGCAATATTTTTTTATATTTGCTGCTATCTAATGAGTCTGAATTTACCTCAGAAGAATTGGTGCAGGCAAATTACCTTCCCAGCAATGGTTTGCCTCTCATCTTGCTTCAATCGTCCTTAAAGGGGGAGAGCTTGGCAAGTGAACTGCAGAGCTTATTCTAAACTCTTTGGGTGTCACCTTAAACCAGCAGTAGAGCAAAAAAGATGAAGATTTATCCTGTATCCAGAATTTTAAAACAGGACTCTGAAAAATGCAGCCCCTAAGTTTTTTATTTAGATGTGCAGGTATTGTGAAGAAGTGATGCCTCAGAGATCTAACTGAGTTGAGAAAGGAGACTCTTGAGTATTGTTTTTGAAAATCAGTTAGGTCCTGAATACTTAAGATCTCCTCGATCTCTAATGCCTTAAAATTGGTAAATGCAAGTAAAGACAATGTTTATAATAAGTGAGTTGCATAACACAAGTAAAAACACAGAATAAAAAATGGTGCAAGGGAAAGCATTTTTTTAGAGTCAGAGAGAGATGTCAGGATGCAAGACCAGATAGTGGATACGGTAGGACTTGGTTGAGGTGTGTGACATCTAATGACATTTTACAGTTATATGGATTATTTTATTACTTCTGTCAAGGAGCAACAGTGTTCTTGTCTGGTTTCTAGCTGAGCAAGCAGACTCAGTCTGAAATGTACTTTTCACCCTTTTATTTCATCCCTTTTCTTTTGTTATTTATTCTTGGCTCCTATCTTCTATGTGTACTCAACAAAGGAGATGCATAAGGACCTAAAACCTGTTAAATGGAAAGACTGAAATAATAACAAATTTTGAGATCTTTAAAATTTAAGTAAAAGAATTATATTTTTAGCATATTCCAAGATTCCCATCATCAGATCAAATGCAATCTAATTCATTCTCCTCTCTTTGTGTTTGAACACTGCCTGATCTTAACCCCACCAAGGCCATGAGAGCACTGCTACTTACTCTTCTAGTCAATTATTGCTTGTGTCCGTGTGGGAACTGTCTCATTGCAATTTTTTGGGTTGTAGTTTCTTCCAGAGCTGCATAGATGGGTACGGAAGAGGCTGGAAATGGCACTGCCCTCATTTAAAAGTCTTGATCTTGGCCTTATTTTTCCCATTCAGAGGCCTGGGTATAATTTGGGGTCTTACTGAGGTACTCTGCCAGGGTCTGGGTGAGGAAAGGAGGATTAATTTATCTTGTATTCTCTAAAGTTCCTTGTGCTCCCAACCTGATCTTTTGTGGAAAGGAAAATGGCATTTTCCTCTGCCATTGGCAGTCTCTAAAAATAGAAAGGTCTATTCTGCAAGCAAAATTTCTTAGGTTACTTTTGCTTATGTTTCTTTTGATGATTCTTCTTTTAGGATTTTGAGACTGAAAACGGACAAAGCAAAGAGAGCTTAATAATAATAATAAAAAAGTTCTTCTGGATCCATACAGTGTTTTCTCCTAGATGGAGGCAACTTGAGAGGAACAAATCCCAATGTCAAAAATCCCTTCCACCAGAAAGGTGATAAGCTGTAGCTGAAAACATGTCTGCATGTATTTGACCCTGGTTTCTTACAGCAACAAGTCTTTTAGAGAATTCTCATTGTGATGCTGAGGATCATAATCCTTCCTACATCAAACAATGAACAAATCTCTGTTCAAATACACTCTGTCACTTTTGAAAATACTGCCTCCAAATAGTTTATACTGTGCTGGATATGCTGTGAAGAGTGGGGGGACGAGGATGGAGGAAGAAGATTAGCCTTTGTCTGCTGTCTGAAGAAAAGAACAAAATCCAACACTGCATGTTAAGGGAAAGAATTGGGATTGTTTAAAATAGGTCAGACATGTATTTAATTTTAAAAGGCTTGGGTTGAGAAATGAGAGAATATAGAATTTTCCATAATGGCCATCAGGTAACCCTGAAATGTAGTGGTTATGAAATAATTACACCCCAGAGGGATTAGAGGCATCCACCATTGCCTGTTGCTTTGTAATGCCTCAGGGATGTGATTAACTTATGATAATTAAAGCTCTTATAATGGAAATACAGTATGAACACAGAGAGTCTGAAAAAGTTTCAGGGTTGTGGCTCAGTACAAAATCTGATGTTCATGTTAACCTGTGCTGTACACATCCACTTACTTTACATGTATTTCCTTGTTGTTTGACCCTTAGTGGGAGGCATGAGTATGTTTCCTGGGACCTGAATGATTGTTGAGTGCTTTGGATTGCATTAGCGTGGTGCTACTGCCAGAGTGATTATCCAAAATGCAGATACCCTTGATAAGGACTCTAATAGCTTCCCTGCTTGCTGGTTTAAAACAGCATGGAGGTGGGGACCATACTCACTGTGGTCTTCAGAATAGCTGAAGGAAGCTGTGGAAGGCATGTATACTGCTTAGGAAGGACAACGTCTGGATCACTGTAACTTCTGTGGAGTTTAGTTGGTACTAAGTCAGAAATACCCCCATTCTCATTTACTTTGGTCCAGTGTGGGTGCATGTATAAGTGGAAATCTGTCACTCTCCATGTACAGACCTGTGGAACATGTTGCTGTCTACTCTATTCACCAAAAGTACTCCCATCAGTTTTCTTTCAACTCTGAGGAAATTGTTCCAAAGAAAATTGTTTAATTTTTCAAAGTATTAAGAATGTTAAGACCAGGGGACCTTGTCTTCACAATACAGATGCGGATAGGAAGAAATCCAAGTGCTGAGAATTTATTTTAGAATTAGTCCCAACCTAAATATTATGCTTCCTTTTTTTTGGATTGTAATTTTGTATAATGCATTTGAAAAATTGGGTAAACTCATCTTAGACAAAGAAGTTAGCATGGAACGAGAGTGTCAATATCAAAAAGATTGGAATTTAAAAATAAATTTTCTGGATTTTTCTCTAGGTGATTCATAGACCCTTCTTGAAAGTTCCTTTCTACTTCATAAAAACTGTATGTGTGTAATATGAAAAGAGAAATGCGATTGTCTCAAAGTAAAAATTTTCCATACAAGAAATTCTGTGAAACACTTTCTGTTTTTGCATTTCCATTGCACCAAAGAGTCTAAACCAAACCATCAGCACAAGAGAAATGCAATGGGCAATGGTGTGGCTTTATCCGTATTGTGTTGTCAGTAAACTTTTCTAAAGAGACATCATAGTTACTTTTACAAAGAGAAAAGTGATTTTCTTGTAAGGCTGAAGATGCACTGCTGGTGTCTGCTGACCTCTGCATAACCTGCTGAGGATGGGGTATTCATGCTAGTAAGTGACAAGATCTACTTATTACTTATGCTTCAGATGTGGGCTAAATTCCCTGTGAAATCTGTGTAAGAAAGATTCAAGTTTAGATGCTTTTGACTACTGCAAAGTTAACACTACTTAGTTTATTCAGAAATGGTTTTGTGTTTCAGTTGTTAGTGGATTTCTCAAGAACGTTTTTTTAGAGAGGTGCAATCTTACCAAGGTGAAACCTGACTATCTTATGTTACATTTTCTTTTCCCTTGATTTAATTCAGTACTCTGACATTTATTTATCATTAAGTCCAACTAGGCTTATGCATGTCTGTGCAAAACAACGTTTCTATGCTTATATGTGTTTATTGACTGCAACATGAGAAATCCATTGTTTTTGAACAGACATTTGTATGCGTTTTTTGTCTTTGGCATGGCAGTGCATCCTTATTTGTGGATTGGTTGGGTACATAATAAACCTCTGTCCTTGAACTGTGAGGAGGAAGGGCATAAGAGGCATGATTTCCTACGCAGTCAAAGTACACTAGTTGTTACCTGGACTTAAAGGAGCTTGTCAAATCATTATTATCTAATTTTCTTTCAGTTAGTTACTTAGTGTTTACTGCTAGTATTGGAGGTATGTTGAGATCATTATAAAGAACATTTTGAGGGTTTTTTCTACTTAAAAGTATGAAGTACTATATACTAGATATAGTGGACACCACCAGAATGTCTGAAACTTAATACCTATGGAGTATCATGTTTATACCTTTTCATACCTCTTCTTCCCCTGGAGCTGAATTAGATGAGATGGAAGCCGAAGGGGCTATTTCTGGTCTTTAGCAATGGTATCCAGCTGATCAGTACAAACAGCTTCTTAAAATGGCCCTCACAAGAATAACTCAACTATGCAAATAAGCTGTCAGAATAAAAGATACCACATTTTAATATAAGAATTTCTTTCCTGTATTCTGTGATGCTGGTTGATCTTGGTACTTTGTGCTCTTCTGCCCAGGTAAAGTAATGCCCAGTGTAGTGGGGTAATGTGTGAGCTCACAGAGGCTTAGCTGCCTTTCCAGGAGCAGGGCAGGAACACCTTTTGCTAACATGTTTGTTTACTTCACTTTGAAAGCATCTGTGAGGATGCTGGAGAATTGGTAGTGAGCTGTTTCTCATCAGCTGGCCATTCTTCAGGCCCCACCATGAGTGCATGTGGTATTTAGGACAAGTGTGGTATCTGAGGCTCTGGAATGTCTTACAAATCAAATCACTAGTCCTTACTGAATTTCTTAATTTGTTTGTTAAGTAGGACAATTTGGTGTTTGAAGGCACTTCTTTCTCCCTTTCTCTACCTCGCCTCTCTCCCCCCTACTCCACTTCTCTTGCCCTTTCTTCTACTTGATAATTTTTAAACATATTCTGTTGATCAGAGGCTAGCTCTCTTAAGCAGTATTGAAAGTAGTCCTTTCCCACTGGGCAGAGGTTAATCAGCAGGTTCATTCAGCTCATCTGTAGTTCTTCCTACTGTCCTAGGTGTGAAGATCTGAAAACTCTCAGACTCGTGTAATACCCTGGACAAAGCTGTGTTTCAGTGACCTTTTGACAAGGGTACTAAACCTATGTTTACCTAAGCTGCTCATGTATTTGAATTAGTTGAAGGTTTTGGTGGTTTGGGGATTTTTATCCCATTTTTTGAGTGAGACTGAGGCCAAGAAATCTCTTTCAGAACTGTCTACAAAAATGAGCTGTGTCTTTTGGGAATGGATCAGTTATACTGTTCAAATTTTGTTAATGAAATTGTTGGTGTTCGCTAGGTGCTCAAATACGGTTATGAATTCCAATTGCTACCCAGTGCTGTTTCTGAAGTCTGAGGATCTTTAAAAGAAAAATACATCAACTACAAATTGACTTGACCACTTTGAACCTTTTGATCGAGATCACTCTGTTCTCGTAGCCTTCATGGCATATTTAACTGACTCTGGATTAAAAAAAATGCACACTGACCTTCAGGCAGAGAGGCGGGTTTTGCCAGAAATATCATCACTAAAAGCTCATATTACCATTTAATTGAATGAGGCTTGCAAAGATTTCAGTTATTTTGAACAGTAAAAATCTTGCAACTTATATTCTTGGAGTACTTTATCAGGTATTTATGGTTATCTTTATTTCCTGAACATTGTATTAAAAACACGAAGAGCAGCTCTGTTTTCAGTTTTTTCTGGATGGTATCTCTCTTTTCCCTTTGGAGAGACCTGAAGGTGGCCATACAATTCAACTTCAAATGAAAAAAAGGAGAGGTTTGGAAATTTATTTTCTTTCACATTGATTCTTCAGAAAATTTAGTTTGAATGTGGCATGATATATCCTTTTAACAATACTAGCTTACTTAATTGCATATTCTATGCATATTGGAGATTTGTAATGGAAGGAGTAACAAAAGCCAGGGGAAACTCACCAGTGCTGCTAAGCACAAAACTCTCTTAAATATATTAATTTTTTGTATTCTTTTTTGTTTCTTGTTCATCTGCAATTGTGCTTACGATATATGTCTTTCTCAAAGGAAAAATGGAATCTTTTGGAGGATGTTCAAGGGCGTGTTGATACTGTCCTGGGAAATACATTTAGGAGCTACTTGGTCTTAAAGGATGTCCAGGTGTCATAATGCACCTTGCTCCATGGTCCCCAAAGCAGTGGTGAAGAGCTCTAGGCTTCAGTGCTTTGTCAGGATGGATTGCTTCATTCACAGTTTCCAAAGGCCTTCCATAAGCCAGACACTGCTACAAACTTTCAGGCATAGTTTATGTTTCTAAAGTCAGCAATGAATACAGAAAACACTGTTTCATAATTCAGTTTCATATATGATAACGTAATCTTGTTACAAAATCAGCTCTGATTTTATGCCCTTGTCCCTTCCCATCATTGTCTACCTAGGATTTGACTATATATATAAATACAGAAATATATAGAAATATGTATCAGTAGACTGTTATTTTCATGTTATAAGAATGCTATGCATTCTCCTCCTTTTCTGAGACAGTGATGGGGTTCATCAGTACAACTGCAAACATAAATGGTCTTCATTCAAGTCATGGTAGATCTGTATGGAAGTGCTCTGATAAATAGAAACCAGAACTGAATGAGTGGTTGAAAGGGCCGAGATTCTGTCGCAGTGCCGACAGAAACTTCAAGTTTTATCTGTTATTTTTAAAAATTAGGTGCAAACCCAAGAGGTATGTTAAAGGAAATAGAATGGTAACAATGGCAAAGTACTTCCCCTCCATACTGGTGAAAATTCCACTGATGAGTGGTTCCTGATGAAGATCTGAGTAGATGATATTTGGTTTAGTCCTGTCCATACTGATGGAAGAATTGAAAGGATAGGTGATAAGACTGAATTTGGCAATTTGCCTGTCTACCATAACTGAGTAAACAAAACAGCTTTTGCATACCACAGCTGACTTTAAAAAATGCATGTAAACATTTTGGTATATTAACCATCTTTTATATTTGAGTTCCAAACTTTTGGATAAAATTTCCTGATTTTCTTGTTTTTGTCCAGGAAATGGAATGCTTTTGCAATGATAATGTTACACTGAACTGCAAAATATTTATGCAGGCACAGTCTTCATCCGTCCTCATAATGTCTTAGGAGCACTCATGTTCAAAAAAGGATGTAGTAACCCCAGATTTTAAGTCAAGGTCTTAAAACATGGCCTGGTAGTCACACTTTGGTGATGAAATGTTGAGGAAAGTATCTATGATGTTGCAAGACCTGCTGACCTACATCTAAGTTTGTCTTTCCTCTGCTTGTCTAGAAATGTTGAACTTTTATGGGGGGCTGATCAGCCTCTGCTTATTATCCTCTTGAATGCTTTTAACTGGACTGCTGCTTTTCACCTGGAGAGCTAAGTCAGGATACTGCAGCAGGGCCTCCTTACATCTTGGAGGTGCCCTTGGTGTGACAGCTGACATTTGGACCTCATATTGTCAGTGAGAGAAGTGACGACTGCTGCACATATGCACTTTGCTCTTGACTTACTGCTGTCCTTGAGCTTAAGGCTTTCAAGTTGGTTTGGTTTATGTTTGCTGTGGAAAGTGGCATTAAGAGAGAGCTTGATTTAGTGCTTATTATGGTCACTTGAATGCTGAAAGGCAGCAGACTTAAATTTCTGTTGTCACCTCTATCACTGACGAGCTTAAACATCTTCAGAAAGTGATTTCTTTTCTCTCTATTTTCTTAGCCCTTTCTTTAGTGTAAATTTTTGTGAGTCATTAACTATTGAGAACTGTCCTTATGTAATACTAGTCTTACCATTTGCTCTTTTCCTGAATCACCACAAGTGTCAGCATTGTGAAAGCCAGGTCCTTGGAAGGGACTGTTTAGGCTTGAATAGGAATAAGCACGAACAGCAACTTACAGTTTCCTTACAGAGCTGACCTATTGAATTCAGAAACAGATCTGAGCACAAAGATATGAAGCAAGTGCAGAAGTGATTTATATTGCAAGTAACAAAGTTATGCTCTTAGGAAACAGTACAAAACTGCATTTATGACTAGCTGCATACTTCTGTATGCATTTCTGGCATTTAATACCATACTCAGGAGTGTGCTGCACTCAGAATAAATGGTAATGTTACTCTTTGTCTGCAGCAGTTAGCATTTCTAAATCTTGAGTAAGGTATGCCCCTAACAACAGAGCACTCAGTGCTGGATAAGCTTGGCAGGTTTTCTGCTTGATGGAAAACTGGGTTTCTCAGAGGTCTCTAAATATTTGCTAGCTAGGGGTCAGCGAGCGGCACACAGTAGTAGCACATTCACTGATGGGAATGTACTCTACCATACCGGCTGCTGTGAGATTGAGCACCCGGCTCTGAGGGGCTGGTGCAGTCCAGTAACATTGTTTCTAATCTATCATGAGCCACAAATGAAGCCCAGTAGATGCCAGCAACCTACCCTTCAGGGATATTCATAAAATCATAGGGTATCCTGAGTTGGAAGGGACCCACAAGGATTATTAAAGTGCAACTGCTGCCTCTGCACAGGACAACCCTGAGAAAGCTACTGTGCACTTGAGAGAATTTTCCAAAGGTTTCTTGAACTCTGTCGTGGTCTCTCTTCAGGATGTCTCTGTTTTTGAAGCGGTTCAACAGCTCCTTCCAATTTAGTATTGCCAGCAAACTTACTCTGTATGCCTTCAAGTCCTGCCTCCAGGCTGTTTATGAAGTTGCTGAAGAGAACTGACCCTAAAATGGAGCCCTGGAGAACCCCACTAGTGACCGGTCACCCATCTGATGTCACCCCGTTCACCATCACCCTTTGCACCCAGCCATGAGCCGGTTGCTCACCCAGGGCGTGATGTGTTTATCCAGCTGTGTGATGGACATTTTGTCCTGAAGGATCCTGTGAGAGACAATATCAAAAGCTTTACTGAAATCCATAAAGATTACACCAACTGGCTTCCCTTGACCTCATTTCAGCATTTCAAGTTGAAATTAATGTGTTTAGGGAACTGAAGAGCTTGGGGCAGCTTCATGTTGCTGTTGAATACTTAAAAATGGGGTTCGTAAGAGAACAGAGTAGAATGTGTAGACTAAAATGTGATGTGGAGAGGTCGTGCAAGTATTTCACTGCTTTGCTAGTAGTTTGCTTTTCAGAATTTGCTTAATGTTTATTAAAAAATTGCACTAAATGAGCACACATGCTCCATTACCATAATTTTTGCACTGGCTTTGTGCAGCATTTAATGTTTTGGTTATTTTAATTTTTAATATAAACCCTGAAGTGAACAGGGCTTGGAAAGTGCAGCTCTTGGTACCGAGCTAAACAGAGTCTAAAGAAGGTTGTTCCAAGTGCCTAGTGCCCATTACCCTCCTCTTACTGGTTGTGTTCTAGTTGTAACAGTTTCACCTTAAATTACAGAAAGTAGAAATAAAATTACTCTGGAAAGTTCTTAGACCTTGTCAGAGAGCTCCATATTCATATACTCTGGGCTTCTGGGAATCTGCTGTTTGTCTGCCCCAGAGTTCCTGATTTTTATATCAATGCTTGGGCTTAAAAAAAGGGCAGGAGGAGTTCCCTGAAGGCATGTATTTGTGAGAAAAAAAGATATGAAAGTCTTCAAGAGCTCCCATTGCTTGAGAAATCTCTCTTATTTTTCCAAAGGGCTTGTAAAATAAAATAGTAGATGCCCCCTCTCTCTGAAATTTAATGTGATCAGTAGAAAGGGTGCAAAAAAAGGAGATCTTTATTGAGAGCTCCTTGACTTTTCTGCTGGGAGATAGTAAAAGAGACATTTTGCTTTTGTTATTATATTTTTTTCCACATTATCTGATCACCATATAAATTCTTTTCGCTTTACACTGATTTATAGAAAACTTAATTTTCTTTAGCCAGATTGTGTCTGAAATAGGCAAGCAGTCCAGAAATAATGTTAGTACCTTCTGCAGAGAACTGCAAATTCCTATGCATGATTGTTTCATCTTGGTCCAAATGTGTTGCTACAGTACTTGCAAAAGAAAATGCTGCAGTAGTCAGATAAAGAACAGCACAAGGTAGAAAAGCTGTACCATGCTATTGCTGGTTTCCAAGCATCATCCAGGGCTTGCAGTGTCAGCCAGAAGTTATTTGCTCCCCGCACTGAGCCCAGGGTAACTCTGTTCAACTCCTTGCAGGCTCTACAAGCCTTGGTCCTCTCTGGGGGTGGTGAAGGAGCAGTTTTCTTCTGCAGGCTGGCCCTGCACCTGCCACTGCTGTTCATCTCCACCCCATGGCATATTATTGTATCTGTTAGGAGGTGTAAACTGCTTTGGGCATTCTTCTAGAGGTGGGGTTGTCTGTTGTATTTTACATTTTATTTTTGTTTGTGTGTTTTAACTAAAGGTGATGGGTTTGGGTTTTAGGGTCGCATGGAAGGCTTTTTCCCCAGCTTCCATAAATGTTAACTATCAAACTGCTCTGCAACTTTGAATGTTAAAACAGTCCTGATCAGGCTGGATAAGGTAGACTGTGATTCAGGTGGCTTGGTCAAAGGAATGTTCATAATGCAGATTATATTGCACAAACAAAAATATGTAACATGTATGTCCTCTCTCACTTTTGGGTTGTTTTGAGTGTTTCAAAAAGTATTTGTAAGAATTATGGATTGAGGGAAAATGGGTGGAATAAATATGAGGTGCCATGAAGCATCCTAAATGGTCAGTTCTGAGAGCTTTTTTTCGCTGTGAAAGTTGGTTTTTATGTTAAAGGACCTTATTATTTCCATGCAGGTGAAAAACATCACTTGGTAGACATGCTGCATACCCTCTTCGGTACTTGAAAAGCATCCAAGCACTTTTTAAGAACTTCATGAGATGGTCAGGAACAAAAAAATCCGGTTTCATATGAAAGCTGTTTTCTAAACCTTAATTCTGTGTCTAACTAAGACCCTTCAGATTTGTTAGTTTATTTATTCATTCATTTATTTTATTGGGGAATGAAACTTTTTGCCCTGATTATTGATACCCACATGAACCTGGGAGACACTGGTCTGTAGCCTTGCAGTGTTCTGGTTAAATGTCCTTGCATTAGGCTGAGAGAGTCTGTTTTAATCTTTCCTGCTGGAGCAGCTGCACTTGGTATACATAATTAAACAGTCCTTAAGCAAGAGAGAGGCTTAGGTCCTACTGTGTGAGCAGGTTAACCCTTAGTGAGTTGAGAGTTGAGCTGTCCTGATTCTAGAAATCTGTCTGCAGCCATTATTTGCTTAGTAGCATCACAAAACTGTAAGATACAAATAATGGTTTTACTTCATGTTTCAGATAGCCATTTAATTTTATGTCAGTGAGTTGATAGAGAAGCCATGTTATATGATGCTGTAATAGTCTGTTGTTCTTGATTGCTCTGTTACAATAATGAGTGAAAATAAACCAACTGCTGTAAGGTTTGTAAGCTGCTAAATGGGCATTTAATTTTATGTGAGACTGTCTAGAGAGATGTTGCACTAATATGGCTTATGAATTGAGCAGTGCTACTGTTTATAGGTGTCTGCAGAAATAAAAGGAAATGAAGATGTTTATAGCAAATGTCTATCTGACTGACAGCTTGCATGTTGGTGGTGAGAGCTGCTGTTAACTCTGACAAAGAGGAGAGTCATAGCCTTGTAAATAGAGGCTTTCCTCAGCTGTAAATGAGTTACATCAGAAAAATGGAGGATATGCAAGAACTTCAGAAACCATTTCAATGAATCAAAAATATTCTATTGAGGCTGCAATTATTCTTTAAAAGAGTAAATAAATGATAAAGTGAAAATAAATGAAAACATTTCAGGTTTTCTATGTCTTTATTGATTAATGTTGATGCCTGAGTCTGACCATGGTCTCATTGGAGTGATCAGCAGCAGTGATCTTTGAGCACTATGATTCTGACATGTGAGGAGAGGTTACGGTTCTTGCTGTACTCTGAGTAGTGTTTTTGCTTACATCAGATATGAATTTGGCCTTTTGCCTCTCTTCCCATTGCAGTACTTCTGTCCTGAACTATCAGTGAATAATTACAGCAAGAGTGCTGTTCTATTGATTTTAAACCCTTCATGAAAGAAGCTTTTTTTGAGAGGTTTTGGTGCAGACTCATTTAAAAGCTTTTTGTTGTTTTTGTTTTTGTTTGTATTGAGCCTGCTGTTACTGGGTTGGTCAATACATTCTGGTCCCCAACAGCCAAATCTGTCTGCTGAGCTGCACCAAGAGCAGGGCCTTCAGAGCATCTCCCACCTGCTGAAGCCACAAGTATGCTGAGAAGACAAACACAGGGGGCTAAGAAAGATCCCAAAACTTCTCAGTTTTGCCTGAGTTGGGCCAGACTCGGTATGGCACAGGCATCAGGATTTATGGTTTTCTCTTCCCCACTATGCTTCCCCTGGAGGAATGGATGTCACCATTTAGTACTTAGAGAGTGGGGAGCAGCTGTGCAGCCTTTCCACATGCAGGTGTTTGTTATCTGTTGAAGGTGCAGGGGGCCAGGGCTGCGTGTGTGCGTTGCTGGCTCACAGTCATTGCGCTGTAACATGCTGTAAAGCTCAGCTGGTACAAGAATATGTTTTCCCCATCTTTCTTTGCAACTTGTTCTTGTGCCTGGGATGCAACAGGAGGATTTTACTGCTGAACCACAACTTTGTGTGTGAGCGCCTTCTGCCAGCCAGTGTCAAGTTGTCAGTTCCTCTGTACCTGTCTTCATTGTTCATTCCATGAAAGTGAGGCACATGTAATACTATGTAAGCAGTGAAATTACTAGGAGAAAATTTCTTATCAGTTGGTTGTGATCTTTCTGCTCTGCTTGTAAACCATTCTTTTAATCTGGGAAGATCACAAATCACCTCCCTGTTCAGCTTGACTCCATCCCTTGTGGGTCCTTTGCTTTACTGGAACTCCCTTTACCTGCAGGAAACAGCGATGAATAAATCAACAGGAAAGAATGGTGGCAATATTTGCACAGACCTGAACCTCTGTGACTTCATTTAAAAAAAAAAAAAAATTGAAATGTAAAACCTAAATAATAGCTAGTGCACAATAACAAAGTGCCTTCCATTTAGCCATTGTGTAGGAGAGATGTAAGTGTGGGGTAATAAATGGCAAGTGTTTATTCTTTTCAGCAATGTCCACCAGGTGCAACACAAGTTGCAATGTGTTTCATTACCTTGAGTTCTCTCACCTTTTAAAAGGTATTTTCTTCAGCTGTCCTGATGTGAATTAAAGTGCCCACTTACTAGAAACTCATTAAATATATAATTTTACATCTGCTTTTCTGGTTCAAAATAAGCATTGATTTGTAAGAATATGCATGCTAATAAAAATTCTATGCAACTGTTTAATTTTTTGTATCTAGAATGCTATATTTAGAATTTATAATGGCTTTATCCATTGCTGCTGTTGCTGTCCTGAAGGACAGTTTCACAAAGGCTTCAGTGTATTGTTGATTGCTGTGCTAAATGCAGCAAGGGTGGAAGGAAACCTGAGGTAGGAATGAGTTTGTTCTTTTTTGTTTATCTTCAGTTTAAACCAATGATTGTTGCTTCTTTTTTTTTTTTACGGTGGAGAAAATATACAGTAACAAAGTGTTGATGTTTTGAATGAAGCTGTTCTGCTGAATATTTAGGTAATATCTAGAAATGGTCTCATCCACTGTGTTGTCATTAGCAATTAATTAGTATGCTGAGAATGGGCTGTCAGTAACTCAGATGTGGAGTTAGTGAAAGAAGTAATTCCATCCCCATCAAAACATAAAACATAATGAAATACAATTTAGAGCTCATCTTTAAATGTCTTTTTTGGCTGTGTCCCCTCAAATGCAGAAATAAAACAGTTATAATAGAAAGTAAAGGTTGAAAGAAAAAATAAATATTTAACTTAGTTTCAGCAATCTTTTAAGTTTTTTCCAAATGTTTATGTTTCCTTTTGAACATGATATAGGGTAGTCTACTTCTGGAAGTATTCCAGTTTAAAGTAAATTTATACTAAAATACGTTTTGCCAGGATATATCAGTTCTGTGATGATTTATGCAAAAAAAAACCCCTACCATTCTCTCCTTTCCCGTCCTTCTTGGGGGATGGTAACCTTGGATGACTACAAGAAGCAGTATAAGCTATTAATTTTTTTAAAATTCTGAAATGGAAAATGTGACTTAGCTATGTTTTCACTCCTTATCCTGCAGTGAAGCATTTGGGACCAGATCCTTCAGTGCTTTGGGTTGACAGAGCAATTTTGGAGTTCATTGGTGCTTGTACTGAGGTGTTCAGATAATTTGGATTGATTTCTATTTGTTGGTTCATGGTATAGCAAAGAGATGAGTAGGCATTTATCCTAAGAGTAGATGACTGTAAATTGCTGATATAATTTCTGTGGAATGTAGAGTGGGTTGAACCCCTCCACCTTTTTTCTGAAGTTAAAAAGCTGGTATTTTAACGAAGACCCATTAAGTGGATTTTCACAAGATTGGCAGTCCTTGCCTTAAAGAATGAAACAATTAAATTAGAGTTTTAGAAAATCTTAATGAATTACATCAAAATAAATCCACAAATCACTTTGGTGTGGATTCTGTTGCTGTTTCAAAACATAGCCTTCCTGTTTTCTAAAAAACTCGGAAAATTAGGTCATTCTTTATTTGTCTAAGGAATTAAGTGACTACATTAAGTAACTACATTAAAGGAGACTGGAGGATAGGTTTTCTGAGAGGCACAAATTCCAAGATCTGTGCTATTCTGATAATAGTGTCGTGTTCGTGTTATATTTGAAACTTTTCCAGCTTATTTCAAATTACTCTAAGCAGCAGTGCTCTGTGCTATTCTTCTAGTAGACTGCTGAAATATTAGTGTTAGCAAACATTTCAACTTGCTCAGCTGTCTTCCAGCTCATCTCCTTAACTTCAGCAAACAGTTTCTTTCCCTTTATTGGTATGGTTCTAAGAAGTCTGTGATTTCCATTAGGAAGAAGGATAATTGGGTGGTGATTCATGCTGTGCATGAAGTCTGGTGCTGATATGAGAAGCTGTAGAACGAGGAGGGGGAACCTGTGACAGGAACCTGTTTGCCCTTGGCAACCTGAACATCCTTGCTTTCTCTTCTGTACACTCTGGTTACTGCATGGCATTAACCATGGATACTGCACAGGTGGCCGCTGGACACATGGGTGCATCAATAGTTCTGAGCTGCACCAGACTCTTTGTGAAAGGGGATATTGAGGGAACCATGAAGTCCTTTTCCCTCAGGGTACAGCAAAGGAGGGATGTCGTGCTCTTTCCCTATCCCACAGGAGAAGAGAGGCCTTTTCAAGCTCAACCAAAAATGACTGGGAAAGAAGGAAGGTGTAGGTCTTGATTTTACCACCAAACACTTGAGATTCATTCTTCCTCAACTGGAAGTGAAAATATGAGGACTTTGATTTATTCCCCACAACTGGGTTACAGAAGAGGAATATTCTGGGAAACATAAAGTTTTGGGGAGAGTGAGAATGAGCTGTGTGTTAGTCTGTGCTGACCTGAATGTGTGCTACTTGTGAGCTGCCACTGAGCCAACTTGGATGTGGCAGCTGTAGATCAGCACCTCTGTAGACACATGCTAATTGTGCACCCACCAAATATGTTTGAAAATCCAATTTGGGCTTTGTGAAAGCCGTGCCTCACCTAGGGATACTGAGGTTGTCCAAGACATCCTAGATTAGAGATTCTAATCCTAGAGATTAGAAAGGATGTTGTGGTGATGAATGGGCTGCATCAGGCATGTGTCTTCTAGTAGAAGGTAGTAGGTGTTTTATAATCACCTGTAGATTGACAGCATTACTGTTTTATTGCATTGTGACAAGTGGGTTTTGGAATGGAAGTTAGATGGAAAGGAAGAAAATTACTGATATTATTTATAAAACCTATTTGCAAGATTTACATTCTCTGTCCTATTTCTGCCAGTGATATTAGTGTTGATGAATTCTTATTTAGAGAAACACAGATCTTATTACATCAAGGGGTAAATATGCAGTGTGATACATGGGGATTAGCTGTGCAAGTCATTATCTTTGACATGCTGTCTTTGCTGCTGTTAGTCCTTCTCAGCAACGGATCTTTTCTATATTTAAGTAATTCTAGCTGAAGAAAAAATGAGATGATTACCATACCCTCAAACCTCTTCTATTGATTCTTGCTAAAGTCAGAATAAACCTGGTCATATGAAGGAGCTGTTTGCTAATTTTGAGCATATATTGTACTTCTGTGAAACAGCAACAGTGGTGGTATTTGTTCATCTCATTTCTCCGGAGTGGTGACAAAGCTAATAAAAGATATCAGATAATGATTTTTATACAGCAAACGTCTGCTGCTAAACAGCCCACTGACAAAATGACATGGTCTTTCAAAGCCTTTCAGCACATGTAAAGCCTCCAGGATTTAACTGATTTGCATGAAACTGAATCTTTCCCAGAAGTTTTTCCCTTACGACCACGCTTCATTTCCAGAAGGTAATTAAACCCTTGGAGACAACTTGAGTGGTAGGAGCTTTGTGCCACAGAAAATCCTGGAGGTGGGACTACCTGTCGCATGATGATAGCTGCTCCCCTTAATGAGCTTGTTACTGCCAGCGTTGGTGTGTCCTTGGTAAATTGTATTTGTAATGTTCCTTGCACCCAGCGACGCTCTGGAGGGGACTTGCTAACAAGAAGGTATTCAGTTCTGCCACTGCAATGACAGAAGGAGCAGGGTGATTGTCCTCTTCTTGCTGGAGAACAGCTTTGCTGGCTAAAGTTAAATCGCTCTGCCAAGGATGAATCATTGGTAGCTCATAAAACTAATTTCTCCAGAGAAAATTTTTGGCTTCTGAAACAGGCAAAGCTGTGGCAGGATTTCCCCGAGAGAAGGCAGTCCTTCCCAAGCACAGATCTTTACCTTACTTCCAATTTCCAAGCTTTAGTACTTCGTCTGTGTATCTAACAGGTTTCAGAGGAAAAATGTTCCTAGCAAAATGCCAAAAAATGAAAATTATTCTTCATCACTCTATCACTGTCTGTTAGGGTCTAGCCTAACCCACAAAGGAGTGGTCTTCCAGGGCTTTGGTTTTTCCCCTTTGCAAGCACTGCTGTGTCCCGGTCCTCTGTCAGGAAACTGCATTAGGGTTGGGGTGTAGTGTTCATAGAGACCCCATTTTTGGGCTGCAATTTTTTTCTGACTTAAAGAGCAAAGATTTTCATAAATGTCTAAAATCTTCCACGATGTTTGACCCCTGCATTTTGTTAATTTGTTTTTCCTTTTGAAATTACTTTTAACAACAATCCATGAAATTTGGCTTTTCTGATTCCTAATAAGCCAGTGCAGTGTGATACAAAAGCAGAATGAATGCTTGGTCTAATGCTTGTTTACCTTTTTATAAAAATTTGTGAAGCACAATGCTTGTTACTTTCAAGATGTTTGGATTTGATGTACTGAAATTTTACCTTTTGACTAGCTGAAAAAGGCACCAAGATGAAATTGTGAGGAAAAGTAAAGGTGTGTATAAGACAAATGAAAGACAATGATGCACCTGAGGGTGCTCTGGGAATCATTTTTAGACTGCAATTAAGCTTCAGAAGCCTGTGTCTTCCAGTCCTACACTAAAAAATTTGCTTTCCTGAATTAGATTTGCAAAGATGCTACTGTTGTCAGTGGCAGCAGCTCCTGGCTCTGTGCCTAGCTGGGCTTGAGCTCAGGATGAGATCTTAGGCTCTTGAAGCAGTGTTTGGGTACCACTTTGAGGTAGATTGTGGTACAACTGTTTGGAAACCTCCTATAGCTATAGTGGAACTGTCACATCTTTGGCACTTTATCAAATAGGGGAGGGAAATATGAGGGTTGTATTTCTGAAATCCATGAAATGTACTGGTTTGGAGAAACAGTAATTTTTTTCTTTCTTTAATTTTGATGGCTTTCTGTTGCAAGGTGAATAAAACAAGTATATTACTGGCACAATGGTTGCACAAATGCACACAACCCTGAAAAGCTTCTGTTGAAGCTTTATTTCTTCATTAGAAGCACCTATACTTTCTGCTGACAGAATGCTTCAGGGGAAGAGAGATGATCTGCTGATTTGCCAAGATCTGACAGTTTTAGTTAGCCACAAACTGAAATTTGCACTGTACTGGAAATCACAGTATTTCAGGTTTTTCCACTCAGAATTGGAAAGAAAAGCTGTTATCTGTTTCTGTCCTAACACACAAACTTGTTTTAACTGTCATGACATGAAATTATATAATAATTGAATAAGAAGGGTGACAGTAGTAATGAATCCAACTGTTTGACTGTCAAAATATTTAGTTTCATTATATTATGATTAATTTGGATGCCACTTCATTAAATATTTGCTGAAATCAGTGTGTATTCATTAGACTTTTGCATGCTATCCCATTTTTACTCTCAAATCAACCACATGGAGATTTGTAACCCCACAAATGTAGAAGAGTCACCCTCTCTATGGCACTAATACTGGCTTGGGCTGTGTTCATTGCTGGGAGGCCCACTGCTGCCCTAGGTGAATGTGGTAGAACTAAGGCTAAGGGAACTTGTAAGGATGTATCATTTATGGCCTCCTCAGGGTTGAATAAAGGAGAATAATGAGGGAACCGCACTTGACTTTGAAATGCACTTGGGATTCATGTAATTTTGCTGCTGGGAACTGCAAGATTTACTACAGTTCCCTGAAAGAAGGTTTGAGCAATGTCTGACTATTAGGTCTCATGATCTGGTGCTAGAAAAGTGATGCACTAGATATTATACATTAATTATATAATACATATTATAATACATATATATATAAATTATAGAAATATAATCACATTAATAAATAAATGAAATTATATTAATGATTATATATATTACAGTAACTACTAAAATACTTCTTCTCTTAAAAACTGGAAATGCACATCTCCCTCCGTGTCCCAGCTAGAGATTCACAATGAGCAGGGGCCAAGTCTTCAGTGTCAATGTGAATGGGGCATTTTGACAAACAACAGACCAACAGCTGTTCCTCTTGTTTTTGCAGGGCTGATCACTGAGTCTAGAAATGAGATCAGGACAGCCCAAACTGGGTCACTGTCCCATGCAGTGGAAACTAGAGAACTCATTGCTGCTTAATCCTTAACTTTTACCACATTATTAGAAGACATGGTAGCAGCAATGCCTAATATGGATCACAAGTGGTAGCACCGTTTATCACAGATGGAAACAAACTCGTTTCATGTTCAGTAGACTGTGAAATGAGTCACAGCTGTTCTTCCTCTGTTGCACAGTGGCACACTATTCTCATTAGAGAGCATCCATGCAATGGCTCTTCAGCCACTTCAGCACACCTTGCTTGGCACACGTTCTCTGGGAGTCAGAGGCAATGGGTCAGCTCCTACAGAAAGGACCAGTGTGGTTCATTGGTTTGAGGCTTGGGTAAAGGACCGAGGATGGTTTTGTCTATTAAACAGTAATTAATATACCTTTCTGTTCAGAATTTTGATGGTAATAACACAACTGTAACATGCAAATGCACTCCAATGAGATTTTTTAGTGATAATGTTAACTTCTCTAGTGTCTCACAACCAAGTATTATTCCAGTCTGTTGAATGTGGAAACTAGAGGTCCTGGACTGGCTGTATCCTAGACTTGTGTGGCCGCAAAAGTCTTAAGGCCCTAAGCAAGATTCTTGCTGCTTTCTACCTTTCTTGTGCTGCTGTCACTGCCTTTACTACATGTGATAGTTCACAGTTTAATAGTTTACCTATGGAAGTTTTAAATGCAGACAAAGACTGTTCCTCTAATTTTCCTTGCATTGCTGCTGGCACAGCTAGCTCTTCCACACCACCTGTGAAGATTCCTGTAATGACTGGAAAACTGTTTCTCCTTTAGGGGCTTATTAGGTTGCTAACTAATAGGCCTGAGGAATGATTTAGTTCTGTTACAGAGCAATCCCAGCTCCTCTGGGTTTGAACAAACCAGCGAAGACAGTAGGGTGATATATATTAACCTTGGCTTGTTTAAGCAGCGTTCAACACACAAGCACAGACGGTGAAGAGCTGTGGTGCTTTGCCAGAAACACTCATGGGTCTCTATTTTCTCTAATTTTGTTTCTTCTTTTACTTCAAGTAGTCATCTAGTCCTATTTGTCTTTAATGAGGTTGGCTTTTGTTCTCTATTGGAAGATTAAAAATAATCACAGTGAAATAACACTCTGCTTGCAGCACCTGCTGCTACGTACTTGGTTTTGTATGCAGGGGAATGACAAGTATTGCCCAACTGCATACAGCCACACAGTTAATAAAGTTTTATTATCCAAGCTGTGCCATTTCACATGAAAAAGAAAGTAGTATGCAAATCTCTACAGTTTGGGGCTGACCTTGCAGTACAGAGTTCATCCTGTGATGCAGAACTGTGCTCTGAATTTTCAGGGTTTTTTATTTCTTAATTATTCCTTATGCTCTTGGGAAAAAAAAATTCCTAAACAAACTTGAAAATATATACAATCGTTAAAATGCCTTGGAGCATCCAGTCTGCAAGAAGTCTGAAGCAAAGTGTCAAGATGTAAGCTCTCCTAGTGATGTTACAGAGTGTAGTGTGCTGCACTGATGTTGAAGATTTTTCCAGCAATTGAAAAGTCAAGAATTTTTTGCTGGGACCTGGACCTGGGGCCTTGGATGCTTGTGATGGCAGTGCAGGCTTCCCTCCTGGTTTCTCAGGAGCTGGATGAGAAGACACAAGTCAGGAACTGGGCTTTGGGTGGTGGCTGAGACATTTGAGCAGCCTGGGCTGCCCAGTGACCTGAGTGCGCTTAGAGGAGACAGGAGCCCTGAGGATGCCCATTTGTCTGTTTCTTCACCCAGGGAAGACAGAGGAGGAAGCCCTAATCTGAATTACTTAAAATCAGCAAAGTGTAAAAATATAAGGACTTTTGACTTTAGTCCCTGGTTTTGCATCTCATCTCTTTCATAAAGTAATCAATCTCAAGTTTAATCCTGTTTAGAAATGCTCTTCACCTCTTCAGCCTAATCTTCTTATTGGGTAAGTTTACAGCCATTTACTCCACTGCTTGTTCTGTCCTTTGTCTTAATTGTGCTTTCCCCCATCTCAGTGATTATGCTGGAAGAGCAATCCTGGCTTCGCTTGGCTTTTGGTCCATAGGACTGAGCAAGCCAAACTTGTAATGTCTGGTAAAAATGTGCTTTTCACTTTTCTGATTATCCTCAAATCCTTTCTCTAAACCTTTCGCAGTTCAAATACTTTTTTTTTTTTTTTTTTTTTAACAGGAGTGACCTGATTAAAAAACATTTCAGATAGGGCTGTGCCGAAGTGTTCTGTGGTAGCATGGCTTTGGTGCACCAGAAGATGCTGTCAGGCTGGGTTATCTTTCCATGTTTTCATTGAGTAGTGTTATCCTCTCTGAATGATAGCCTGGGTGAAAGATGCAGAAATGACATCTCCTCTTCAAAATGAGAGTTATGGCATTGGCTGTTAATTCCTCTGTGCTAAAAATCTGTTGTCATCAATGTGGCAGACTAGCCTAAGGTTAACTGTAGGTTTTCTTTATGGCCAAACAGTCTACTGGTTTCCTGTATAATTTTGGTGTGCTGTTCTTAGCAGATACCTCAAAATCTGCCAGTCAAATACTAGAATCATTAAATGCACTGAGCTCTAGATTGATGCAGTCTACGTGACTCTACTATTTCAGGTAATGAATGCTCAGATCAAAAATGTATATTCATATTATATGCTGAGAGCTTCTACATATCTTTATAGCTTTATACAATTATCTTCCTTTATAAAGGTCACTCATTTCAGTAACATGGATATGTAATTCTATAAAGGTTTGAGCTACTTTTCTAAGTATGCTTTTATGTCTTCTATTTCCTTATGCACGATCATTCCTGATATAGCACAGGATCATTAACAGAAGCACTTCATAAAAGAAATATAGAGAGATTAATAAATAATGGCGTACTCAAAATTCAAAATGAACAAAGATTGAGGATTTGCATTTCTGCATCATTAACCCAAGAAATTACAGGGAGAAGGTACTACATTGGTTAAGTTTAGAAAGGCCCAAAACTATGTCTACAGCAGACATATATTATGGACTATTTATTTATTTATTTATTTTAATTTGTAATTCATCTTGCACTATGAATGTTGTAACTTTGTCAGTTGACATTTTATACTTTGAATACTTTTTCTCTAGGTACCTCAGTTGGTCAGTCGCCATCTTTGAATGTCTTGGGATGATGTTATGAAATTTCTTTTAGTAATTTCCCTTCTTTTAAGGCTTCACTGTATAAAATTATGTTGTTATGACATTGTTTACTTTTGTCTTGCTTAATTATGGGATAATATTCACAGTGGAGGAGTATATGAGGCAGTGAATGGTGTTTGTAGGTGATTAACTGTTCTGTGAAGCTGATACACTTGATAATTACAAAACCTGTTAGTTGTGACTGCATTCGAGCTCCGTGAAAGATTATTCATTTTATATGGAGAGAGGCAAGAATAAGGTAAACTGCAAGGATATTTATGCCTCTCTGACTGCTTGTTTTGCTTTTTCTTTGCATTTGTCTTGGGTACTACTGTAAGAACAGGTGGATTTATTAATAAAATCCCTAGTTTAAAAGTTCAGGAATTTGCCTTACAGGTTAGTTCCTTATAAGGCTGTTCCTTGCCTCAATATGTAACTGATTCTTCTTAAGCTGGGGAAAAAAATGTATAATATTAATTTTTAAGAAGTTATACTATGTAGAATTAAATTTGCACTTTTACTGGAAAAATGCTCAATTTCTCAGTTTTAAAAATTTTGCTAACCTTTTTTCACAGTTCCATATTCACTATACTAAAATCTGCAATGCTTGATAAATATAGTTGGAAAAATGGAGTAGATGTATGGTGGTGTTTCAGATACAGCAGGACCCCACGGGTAGATGGAGTATCACCCTCAAAAGGAGAATGTGATGAGTGGTGCAGAGCTTCAGTTTAAAATGTTTGGTAGTAGGGTTGGTGGAGTAGGAAAGATTTTTCACTTCTAGAAACAGCAATGCATTATGGTCTTAGAAATTATACCTTCTATTTTCACAATTTAAGTTGTATTTTAGCTGACCTGTGGGGAGGTAACCTGTTTTGGTGATATCTATTCCTTTCTTCCATCTAGTTAGATACACCCCCATTTATCATCCTTCTCATTTGGAGGATGTTCTGAACAACTGAGAGCCATTCAAGGAGGTCTGGTGTATGAGCTGGAATGAGAAGTCCTCATTTCCAGAGCCACATCAATTTCAGAATACAATCCTGCAGTCTCCCATTTCTGTGGGGTGGAGTGGGATGTGTGGCATCCTCTTAGGTGGTGCCATAGTTCATATCATCCTACCTAATGTTTTGCTAAATTTCAGCCTCTTCTTCTCTCCTCTGGCTGATAGAACAGGGTGGTGGGGAGGAGTAGTTATTTCTCACTTCTGTTTCAAACTCCATGCCCTTTGGTACTTTGATTTGGAGAACTGGGAAAGGTTTTTGTCAGTGAGGAAGCTCTGGGTTTCCATTGTTTTGCATCTCCTATGGATTATTTGTGATTGTGGATGTCCTTGTAATTCTTTCATACTGCATCAACTGGTTATGAAGAACTCATCACAGCTAATGCAATTACAATTGTGATTTATTAACATCAATGGGTAGTGTTTTTAATACTCTTCTTGCGGAAGTGAAACAGAGAAAGTGGGAATTGTACAGTGATGCTCACTGTTTAGCTAACCAAGATTTTTTGTTGTTGTTTTTTGGATGGTTGGGGTTTTTTTGTTAGTTGGTTTTATTTTGGAGGGTTTTTTTTTAGTTTTCCCATAGCAACAGTGATGACACAGAACATTAAAGTAATCCTCATTTTGGAGATTATTTTTAACAAGAGAAGTGGTGCCAATAGCACAATGGGCCTTTGATCTTCAGGGTTTGCTAATTTTTTGTTTCCTCAAGTACTGTGCAAATCTCTGCTGTAGGAATGTGTTCTATCATGTGCAGAAATCCATCACAGAGTAGGGAGCATTAACTGATCACTAATTGAATCTAACTTGCCTAAGGTCTATGAAAGCAAATTATTTTCTTTGGTAAAGTAAGCATGTGGTATCTCTAAAATGGATTAGTTATCAAAACTTTTTTCTTTATAGGTTATTTTCCCATCGAGAAAGGGGGAAAGGTCAGTGGTGGTGGTGTTTTGTTTTGAGCAATTTCCCAAATTTTGAATTTTTATTTTCATTTATTTTGCACATTGCTTTCAGCCATTTCCTTCCCTGTGCATTTCATTCTCCTTCCCAGAGCTTTTACCAGAATATCTGCAGTTTCAAGCACCGGTGCCTATTTTGGGAGTTTTTCACTGAACACACTTCCAGCTACTTCTTGGGCACCAGACAGCACTCTGTAGCTTGTAGTTATTGGTCAGTAATGTCAGATACTTTGCATTTGTACCAGAGAGAAAACATTTGGTCAGTTGCAGTGAGTTTTCTTTCCCTTTTAGCATTTTATCCCTCTCCCAACCCCAGGCACCCTACAGTTTCTTAGCTAAGTTTCCTAGATGCTTTTTTTTTTTTTTTTTAATATGACTTACTGAAAGGAGACTCTACTAGGCTTCTCATTCTCCTACTAGGACTCTAGAAGGCTTTTTTTCTCACTGAAGTAACAATTTATCATCCATTTCTGTACTCCCAACCCAATTAGAATGATAGTCTTTCAAGACATAAGCAAATAATTTGTACCATAGAGCTTCCTGAAAAGTGAGAAGATAATTTCCTAGGTAGATCTGCCCTAAGAAGGTTGAGAATGGCTGTTCGTTTCAAATTAAGCTTATTCCTAAAAATACAGTGGTGTTATGTGAACCAGTAAAAATGAAATATTGAAATTGTACATCCTACACTACATTACACTTCTGATACGGCAAAGCTGAGCAAAGAAGTCCTCAAAATAATGAATTTTATTAAGCAGAGAATAACTTTGCCTTGAGACTTTATCTGTTTTTGCCACCTACAGTAATTTTAAAAATAGTGGTGGTCTAAGTTATTTACTGACTCATTCTGAAATTTGGCATATTTTTGTAGTAATTTTAGTAGATGGGTAATTTCTTACATTTTAAGACTAGAAAGGGCTGTGAAGTGAGCTGATTTGACCACTTGGGTATGCCAGGAAAATGTATTTTATAAAATTAATTTCTTATATTAATCCCTAAATTAGAATAAATCATTCCATCCTCAGGAGATTAAACCCAGGAAGAGGACAGGAGAAGTGATGTTGCATAGAGCTTATTGATAAATGAGCCTTTTCAAATACTGTTTTTGAGAATAACATCTCTCAGGTAATAATTTCTTCCCACCAGTTCATTAGGCTACTTATGAAATCTTGAAAGACTTCTTAATGAAGTTAAAATTGTCACTGTGAATTTTTTATCTCTGTGTTGCTTATTTAATCCTTCCACGGAACAAAAGCAAAGCCACCCTGAAAGGAAGTGTTTTGGAATAGCTTGGCATGTGGATGCTGCCGTTGATGGACACAGTCAGAGAGGTCTCAGCAGCACCTTCTCTGTTCTAAATGTGTCTAGGGATGTAGCTTAACTGCCAGATCTGCTGCACTTCCCATCCATGCCACTTGGCTGCATCTGGAAGAAACAGCTCATTGCCAGTGTTCAAAGATAAGTTCCTGCAAAAGTTGTCACAGGTGAATTCTTCTGCCTCACCTTGGTTGGTTGAACACTGCCAGTACTGGCACATGTTTCCATCAGTGACAGTCCATGTCACAGCCATCAGCAGTGTCACCTTCATCTTCTTGCAATAGCTGCATGACTCACTAGGTCAACAGGGAAGAACCGTTTCTGGTGTATGGTAGAGGAATTTCAGTGCCTTCTGTTCAGGATCTTCAGTGCTCAGGAAAAAAAAAAAGAAAAAAGAAAAAAAAATATCCTTGGACATTGAAGTGGCAACAGCAGACACATGAATACAAGACACAATACAATGGAATGGTGCAGGCTTATTTGAGACCAGCGCAATTCTGTGTGGATGTTTCATAAGGCAGTATGAGCATTGATAAATCTTAGGTAGTTCTGACCTTGCAAAACCAGTCATAGCAGAGCCTAAAATATATGAAAGATTGCATATGGGGTTTAAGAAACTCTCAAGGGACATACTTCTAAATCATATGTGACATTTGAGCATCTTTTTTTTTTTAGTGTTTGTCTTCTCTAGCCCCTCTGAAAACTCCATGTGAGCTATCTCCCTATCTTTTTTAGGCACTTAAATGTTAGAAATATGACCATTCAAGTTTAACAAGGTTGTTATCACAGGAGAGTAGATATAAACATGTTCTGTTGGTTTTGCCATGGTGATGAAGATGATAGGGTCTCTACTGCAGACTCCTGAAGGTCTCTGCCTGCCTGCCTACTAGGTGCCTGCAGTCAGCCTGAGCACCTTTTCCTGGCTGTACCATGAAATTAATGTAGGCTTGTGCCTTTGGGCAGGATATCATCTCCTGTGGAATGGCACATCTGTTTGGGAACATTTCATCTTTTCAGTTCAGAATTAATTTCCTTCCACTGTCTGCATGAGCTAACTATTACAGGGAGGTAACGAGCTCCTGGCAGCTCCTGCTGTTGTCACACAGTGGAAGGTGTCAGGTGTGGGTTCGTAGCTCGTGTGCAGACTGTTCATCATGATCACATCAGTCACTGTGAGCTCTATTACCTGCAGATCCGTTTGTTCCTAACTTCTCATTTCTGCTTTTACCAATAACTGCAGAGGTGTGTTGCTTTCTAGGGGTGACCTTTTCATCTGTTTTTTTTTACTGCTTTCTGATTCTGAATTGATTTCTTATTTTTGGGCTGATATGGTGGCAGATTGAGCTCTACTGTGTGCTCTGAATCATAGATTTTGTTTTAACTTCTAACCTTTTTTTTACTTTCCAGCTGGAGAAATATGTTCCTGTATTGTTTAGCAACAGTTGCTTTTTATTCTGCTGCTGTAATCAAAACCTGTTTTTTGAAGCTGTGGAACATTTTATTGGAGTATACAAACACTGTAGTCACATGCTTCCCTAGCACCTTCCCAGAGGTGAGAGCAGTGTATGTTTGCGCAAGGGCCACAAGGTAGAGGTGCAGGGAAAGTTTCACTTTCTGTGGTAGAGTTCCAGTGAGAAACTAGACTAGGAAAGGATGAAGCCCCACATCTCTCTTTTCCTGCTCCAGTGTATATTCAAATTATTCAATTCAAATAGTGTCCTGCTTGTACTGTCAGAAGGATGTGTAAGAGAAGGACGTATTGCTAAGAATAAGTAAGAGTGAATAAAGAAAAAGACAAATCTTTTATTTGGTTTGGAAGACAAATAGTTTGTCGCAGATTTGTCAGCTGCTTACTGAGTTCCTTGCAGTTGAGCACAGAAGCAAGGAATTGTCTTCAAAGTCTGCAGGATTTGGGGAAACATTTTGTACAAGTTTTTCCATTTCTTTTCCATCTTGCCTAGTTGTCTTGAATTGATTTTAAAATTATGTTTTGAGTTTTTTGTAACTGTAAACCCAGGATTTTATGATTTTAAGCTCTTAAGTTCTGCCTGGCTATGGGAAATCTATGCTAGAGAAGTCTTGATTTGAGCATTTCTACCTTAAAAGTCTGGCTATGATGGGGTTTGGCTGTGGGAGGCAGTAGGGTCATGTGGCAACAGGATTATGAAACTGAGCTTCCAAGGAAGCTTTCATCTACAGACCTTGCAGGCTGAATCCTTGGGGTGTAAGTGCAAACCTCCCATGACTTGAATACTGAAGAGTTCATTTTGCTTCGTTGTGATTACCCCATAGAAGCAACCCGATTAAGAAAAAAGGAGCAATGCATTTTATTGCAGTTTTTCTGGTTTTTACTTTTAAATCAGTGAAAGAAACTGTTTGTCTATGTCATGTCTAATTCTTTAGTGCTGGTTTGGCCTCTGAAAAATTTGTTTTGTCTTTTTATTAGTTAACATTCATATGGTGCAGTTTGTGTGCAGCATTGGACTTGATAAGATGGGACTATGCCTCGCTCAAACACTGTGTGTGCAGTCACTTAAACTAGTACTAATTATTTAAAATAATATTTTAGGCAGGAGATATTGTCTATGATATGGCTAAAGAGGCAAGTGATAAGAAAGCTGTGCCATGGATTCACAGCTCATTGAGGACACCACGATTCCTGCTTCTCTCTATGTGTACATTTCTGCATGGTAAGTAGTAGGTAGCTTACTCTACTTTGGGTCTTGCATTTATAATAGGGTAAGATTAGATTGAATGTAGCCAGTTCCAGCAGCCTATGCAGGGAATCCTCTAAAAGCTGTAAACTTTTTCCTCTCCCGCAGACTGCATCACTGCCCAGCTGCAGCAGAAACCTTAATAACCCCACTCAAACAAAAACAAAACAAACCAACAAAACAAACCGAAAAATAATTAAAACAAGCAAAACAAATAAAACAAAACAAAAAACCATACCAAAAAAAGCACAAAAGAACCACCTTACAACATCTTTATGAAAGTGAATAACTTAGTCTGGGCTGGAAAAGGATGTTTCCAGCAGTGACAAATAACATGTGGATTGTTCATTGCACGTACAGCTTGGCCAAACTTTATCTTGAAATGTCTGTTGTAGGCAGCTTTATTTCAGGTCTGACAAATCTGTAATAATTATTTTTTGCCAAAGCTGCACTATTGTGCAGACACTCATTTGATGTCTGCAACATATTAACTGTTGTTACTGCACATTTGCAATGCCTCATTTCCATTCCAGGCTTTGGTTATTTTCTGTTCTGTGATAAAAGAAGACCTTAAATTAATTTTAAAAAGAATTTGAAATAGTTAATAATAATAATTTTAATAAAAATAAGATTAAGTAATTATTTAGGTCTGGTTTGCTACCTCAGTTTGGTTATCATGTTGCAAACATCTTGCATTTGAATGAAGCAAATGTGAAATAAATACATTTTGAACTTAAATTGTATACATTTGGAATTTAATTGAAAGACTTCTCAGAGCAGACCAAATTCTGATACAGAGAGGGAGGTGTGGAGATTACAATAAGAAGTTTTAAAGTAACATTCCTCAGACATTTTACCAAGTGTGCTTCCAGAAATTGGAGAGAAGCTTGTTGACCTGACTAGATATTGATCTAAATAATTGAGGTTCTTGTTTGAAGGCAGATGCAACAGTAATATTGATCACTGGAAATTAATCTACATTTTTAGATGCTTTTTTATTTTAACCTGAAGGAGCAAATCTGTTTGTTTCATCAAGCCTGTCTACCCTTCTTATCCAAAGTTCTGCTTTTTTGCATGTCTATTCCAGGAAAGACTTCCCCAGACATTACAGTTCCAGTGTTTCTGCTCAGCTGTGGTTGCAGAACTGCACTTTTTCCTCTGGGTACATTACTGCCCAAACACAACAAAAATGGCAAGTAGATAAACAGAGGGGAAAAAAAATTGCTAACTAGAGGATTATGGATAGTTTTTTAAGAACTATTTTGTGTATGCTTTCCTTGATGATGAGAGTACAAAATGCAATTCTAACAGCTCTAGTCAGTGTAGGAAAGCACTGAAGGACACTTTGACAAGAACTGGATGTCCTTGATGATTAAAACAATAAAAAACCCCAATAAATCTATAGAACTGAGTGGTCCAAGGTGCAAGCCCTTGAATCCAAACCTTTAATTTCTTCTTTCATCTACAGTAAATGCCTTTCTTGAAGATCAAAGTGTAGTAATCATAAAAGGAGTCATGAAGGACCAATGTGACAGAAAAAAACAGGTGAGAGTAGGACCACACAACATTCTAGTTAAGGACTGAAAATGTAAGACAAAGTTGCTGCACCCACAGCCTCATGTTTAATACCCATGCTTTCAGGAAAAGTAATTAAAGTTGGAATTGATGCAGAAGAGACTTGCAGGAATGGCAAGGGACAGAGAACTGGAATGTCCTGGAATGTGCTGAGAGCTGGGAAATACACGGAGAGAAGAATCTTTTAGGTTAGCACCAGGTGTGGCTACGTGGAAATTGATAGCTGTAAGAAGCTTGGAGCTAGGTATTTAGAAGACATTTCTAAGGAGTGAGGTCTTCAAGAGTCTTTGAGTAGAAGGAACATGGAATTTGTAACTTCCCTGAAAAAGACAGTCTGTAAAAACACACAACTGAATTAATAGACTCACAAGGTTTCTGGTTTTCTCTCCCTAAAAATACATTGCAGTTGTTAAGCAACCTTTGCATTTGACTGAAAACCTGTGTTTAGTTTTAGTTAAGGGATGTTGGAAGTGTTGGGAAAATGTGTGCAACTCATTTTGTATTCAGTTAATTACATCCTCCGTGTTTTCTGCTTTTCCCACAGCAGTTTGTGTTTTACTAGACTGGCTTCCATTAATGAAAATGTTGAAATAATGTAATTCCTGACCTCTTGTTGTGTGGAGAAACTTGGAGAGAACTGGATGAATTAGCCCAGGGCTATAAAGCTACAACATCTGGCTGGAGAATTTATAACTTTAGAATTTTTGCACCCAAAAATAAAGAGAAATCAGCTGAAGTCAGCTATATACACTTGAACAAGATGACAAAAATTAGCCATGAAGGTTTTTGTAAGACACAGGGTGTTGTCAGGGGAACAGCCAATCTTGACTTCAACACCTCTATGTAATGTGCAGTCAATAATTAAAGCAAAATTGCATTTAGAAATTAGTAGACAAGACAAACATAGTTATGCTTGCAAGATTATAGCTAATTGTGCTAGTGATCACTTAAATGCCTGTGTGTGCCCACTTTTTTCTACTATTTATGTGGTAGAAGGGGAGCAGCCCTGTAGCATGCCATTGAGATGAAAATATTGAACTTCTGAATGTTACTTCTAAGGGCAGTCTTTATTTTTATAATTTTATAATTATAATTTATAGTTTATTTTTATAATTTGATGAGGAATACAAATACCATAAATTGGTGGTTCTCCCTCTCTAATAGTGATTTTCATTGTTTTCAAAGGTCCCATTCCATTGCAGTTACAAAATGTTGGACCAGACTAAGATTTGGTGACAATTTTTAATCTGCCTTAGATGGTAAAAGATCTGACATATCTAAGAAAACAGAAATGTTTCTGCAATGTTTTAGCTTAGAGATAGGGAAAAGAGTTTGGGTCAAAATTCTGGTTCACTGTAAATGAGACTTTTCATGTGGATGTGTTGCTTTTGATTTTTTTGCATAAATATCTTCCTGGTCACTGAATTGAGACAAGCTTGTGATCTTTTTTTAAAAAATACTGTAAGTGCAGGATGACCTTCTAATTAGGAGTTTCCTGGGATGTAGCAGGTTCCTGCCCAAAAGCATCTTCTGTTGGTGCAAGCCACAGCCTTTGACTCTGTGCACCAAGTTCTCCACTGGTTTGTCCTAAACCAGATTTGCATCTGTATTTCCTGCTATGGGGAAAGGGGTGAGGATGAATGTAGTGACTTTTGTCATTAGGATAGATGATTATGTGAGGCTCCTCCCTTATTGAAAGTCCTTGGAACCCTGTGGTTTAGGGCATGTTCAAGTTTTCAAAAGATGTATATGCTCCTTCATTCTGTAAAGACCTCTAGAGCTGCCTAGATACTGGACCCCAGATGTCTGCCAATTCCTCTTGGGAACCTTTCAGATATTGACTATTAAAAGGTATGCTTTGGAGCTGGCTCAGAGCTGTTTGGAAGATGACAGTACCTATTTTTGTCCCCTGGAAAATGTCTGTAGTTATTGCTCTGTCCACTGCTGTGCTTGTACCATCTGTAAAAGTCCTTACCTAGGTGTACCAAAAAGAGTAGCACTGACAGTATGTGCAAACTTAGTCCCCCACTTCGAAGACTTTTGTGGTTCAGAGACTGAAACGTGGGCTCCCCTCTCACTTCAGAATCAGTTGTTCTCACAGTCTGAGGGATGTTACAGCAGCAGCAGTTCCTTAGGCATATGTGGATAGCAAGGCACTGAAGCCTGGCTCTGCAGAAATCAGTCCTATGCCAGGGGAAATTTGATTATCAGTTCTGCCAAGAATAAATATAGTGTTTACTGAAAATGGTAATTTTATGAAGATACTAATTTTTCATCTTTTGGGATGAAAACAAAATTCTTTAATGGTATAAATATCACCATTCTGCTCAGGGGCAATGCTGGTTCCAGTGTTCTCTCTCTGTGGGTTATTTTTAGGCATCGTCCAGGAGTCTGCCCGATATGGTTTATTTTCTCATGCTTCTACCCGCTGGGGATTCTTAGCAACTCTATGACTTTTTGCAGTCATTTTAGATGTAAAGGTTGTAGAGTTATACTTGTACTTTTCTGAAATACCTGAAGCTGTATTTCTTTTTGAGCGGCATTTCTAATTAGAGACATCCTCAGGTTTTATTAAGCAGGACTTGCTTTTTGTAAACCTATGCTTGCTGGGCCTCATCCCCTGTATGTTTTCCTGCACATTGAATCACAGAATCACAGTATATTTGGAGCTGGAATGAACCCACAAGGATCAGTGTGGGGGCATGCAAAATGATCTGCTCCATCACCTTCTCTGAGGCTGACAGGCCTGTAGTGCCCAAGATCCTCTTTCTGGCTCTTTTTGTACATGGGCTTTACATTGGCTAACTTCCAGTCAGCTGGCACACCCATGGTTAACCAGAACTGCTGGTAAATAATGGAAAGTGGCTGGGTGAGTGCTTCCAGCAGAAGTTCTTGCTTAATTCCAGTAAGATGTATTGTTGTATCTTTCTTTTGAAGCAGAAAAACAAAGAAAATGTGATTAGCACTCATGTCTCCTCCCCCAAATAAACCAAAATATTAGAAGTTAAAATATCAAGAGCAAAGCTGTGGTTTGGGACATTCTCCTTTTTTTTTTTTTTTTTTTTAAATTAGAAAAATGCATAGATTCTTTTTCCCTCATGTTTCATTTTCTCTAGGTGCCAGCTGTGTTTAAAGACAGGAGTTTTAATTTAAAATACACTGAAATTAATCCCATAGAGAAGTAAGAATATCTCAGGCATGAAGGGTAATAGTATTTCTTTACTGTAGGGAGAAAATTACTTTGTTCTCTTTCTAAGAAGACTTTATTACAGTGGCTCCTAAGCACTTTATGAAAGAAGTCACCATCTTGTCCTTCATGAGCAAGTTCTGTTTTCTGGGATTACTGTCTTTCTGTAATCCAGTTTTTTATCAGGTACTGTAGGAGGAAAAGAGCAGCAGGGGCTTTTGGTCTTTGTGCAGCTGAAGAAATGCCAGTCTTTAAAAGAATCTTTCAGGCAAAGCAGAACATGCAATTATGGTAACGATCTGGTCCTGGTTCAATGATGGATGGGAGCCCTTTCCATCTGCTGCAAAGATCAGCCGTTTCCCATGACCCACTAAATTAAGCCTGCACCAGTATCATTACTGGCCCTGTTTGCATATGTGGGCATGAGCATCTGTTTGGATCAGAGGAAATTGTCCTGATCACCTTTACAGTAGTCAGTTTTCTTGCAGAAATGCTGATGACTGGTGGTGTTTTAACTGGACATGTGCAAATGTTGATGAGACATCTGCAGGGTGGTGGTGAATCCTGAAGGAATATCAGCACATCTTTGAACTCCCACACCAGTGATTCATTTTTCTGCACGCTGGGAGAGCAGAAGGGGCCACAGATGTAGATCAAATTTGTAGGGTCCTAAGTCCCTCCGTAACACTATTATAATAGCAAGGGGGTCGGTGAACTTGTCTCAGAAATAGAGGGCTTTTGCTACTGAGAATTACTGTGCACTTGCCTCCTTTTACAGTTTGGTTTGAGAGGTGGGCTGCCCCAACACAGAGTTTTTTGGACATGCCATCAGCTCTGTGCTTGGGGACCTTGTCTCACACTGCTGGGGTCTGACTGTTGACTATTTGATCTCTTTGGTATTAGCTTAGAGTGAATTCTAATGCATGGATGTGGGAGAATTCTTTTAACCTTTTTAAGGGTCATTAACTCAGAAATGGATGCTGCGTCCTTAAGATAATAATCATTACTCCTGGAGGAATTAGCAGGAGAGCTGTCTTTTCTCTGACAGCACAAAGATGAAAAAAAAATGAAAATGTCAGAGTATCCTAGTTGGCATCCAAAGTGAATGAGTCATTCCTAATGCTACTGAAAAGCTAATTCTGCCTTGACTTCAAAGAGAAACATCAAAGATGAGTTTGCTGTTTATCCAGGTGCTAAAGGAAGAGCTTTTCCATGCTGCTGCTACTCTGGCTGAGAGTACGGAGGAGTGTTGTGCTTGCTTGCTATTGATATTGAAATCATTACATTCAAATGAAGCTTATTGAATGCTTATTGCTGACACAAGCAAGGGAACTACACCAGCATTTTGACAACTGCTCTGTGATTTTAACAGAAGAAAAACCACAGAAGAGTAATTAGATAAGACAGCAGGAAATTAGGAGGTGTTCCCTGATTTTCCTAAAGAGCCAAGATAATATTCTTCATGGGATCTGTTCCATAACTTATGTTTCTTGTTTCTCCATTTTTACACCCCAAAAGCCCCAAAGCCTTCTGCATCACTCAGTCTTTGTGGATAGACTGTGTGTCACAGTGCCTGTCAGGCACAGAAAGAGCCTCCTTGGCTATTCCTCCAGACCCAGGAGTTTACCACATGACTGAATGTATTCACTCACTGTTTGTGAGACTCTTGATTCACTTTTGAAGGGAAGATTAATTGAAGACACAAAGCCAAGTGAAAAATGGTATTTGGACTATTCTTACAAACTACTGACAGATTTCTTTGAGAATAAATAAGTTTCTATGAAGAAAAGTGCAGCAGTAACTTCATAAAAGCATTTGAAATGGAAAGGATGGAGATTAATATGACAATTAGAAGGTGAGAAGAAATTGATCTCCTGAAAGGATAACATTGGTTGGAAGGAAGTACTTGGTAGAAGGTTTCCTAATAAGACTCATCGAGGACCAGTTTTGAGAGCAAGTGTAGTTAGTATTCTCACTTACAACCTTTGAACAAAATCAAGGAATGCATTTAGTGAAAGTTGAATTAGCAACACTTTTATGATTTTTTCATTTAAAGCTATATGCTAAGGAAGTGTTCTAGTTAGGCTTGGGTAGTTTCCTGAAAGGTAATACTTGAAAGGCACTGGTCAATTAAAAGGAGAAGATGATGATGATGATGATGGTGAGAAATAAATAAAGGAGAACAGCAGATTTCTGATTTCAGTTAGGGCTTCACTCAGACATTGGGACTAGTGACGTGTATGTTTTCTGGAAGAAATGTAAATTATGAGGATAGGAAAAAAACCCTTATGTCACTCTGTTTTCTGCATAGTTTTTAAACACTGTCTTTAAGAGCTGCTGGGATAAAACATTTTACTTTTTCTAGCTTTTTTTTTTGTTGATTTTTTTCTGTTTTTCTGACATGTGTATTTTGAGGACTTGTGTGCAAACAGTACTCATGAAATGAGAAATTTTTTTTGTTGCCTGGTGCATGCAACCTATCTGCAAATACAGTCTATGCTCCCATCCTCTGGATTTGTCTTGCTGAACTGTAATGTAAGCTGTTGTTTTCGTCCACTAAGAGATGACCCATAGTGCCACATTGATTCTGTCATCTTGGTGACATTTAGACTGAGTTCACCATGCCATTGTTCCTGTTTCCCTTCACTTGTGACCTAGAGCTGATTTAGAGTCTGATCCATGTGGTGAATCGCGTCAATCCTCTGTGCTTTCTCTTCTCTTCTCTCCAGCCATCTATAGTCAAAACCCTTTATACCGTTTCAGCTTTTTGGAAGAGTTACTGTGTCTGTTTTACATCATTAGCAATAGAGGCTTAATATACGTTCACAGAATGAACGAAAAAAGCAAATGTCATGTTAGAAGCATTTTCAGCCGGTGATTTAATTCAAGGATGGGGGAGTTCTGAAAAAAATATTAATAAAATTGAATCTGCCTTCATCTCTTGAAGGTAATATTACTACATGCTGCAAGTGGGTCAGATTTTGGCATTGCAGCTGGGGAAACCTGAGGCCTTACTAGTGCACATAACTTTGGAAAAGTTATATTTCTGATCTGTACTTCAGCTTGCTTATCTTCAGATTAAGGGATAATACTTCTCAAATACCTACTGAAAAGTAATAGCTTTTTGCAGAATCTTTGTAGAAGCTCAGCTAGAGGTGGTCTGAAAACTTCAAATTCACAATTGTCACGTCTAACTGTTGAAAAGTGAGCTTCTACTGCTCTAAATTCAGGGCATGGGAAGAAAGATTGCCTGTTAAAGTCAGAAAGGATGATGAATACCTGGACTCAGAGGCATTTACGGATATGCTTCATTGGAGAGGTTCTAAATAAGATTGGTAGAGGGAAGAGCAGAGCCAGCCAGTCTCACTATTTAATTTCATTGTTTTTCACACATCCTGGCATGTGTATGTGCAAACAGTATATTTTCTGAATAGATCTGAGCTTCATTCATGTTTTCCTGGGGCTTGCTAGATTCAGGAAGCTTTTGAAGGGAAAGTAAGCTAGCTCTGCTTTTTTCCCAATTAATTGTATTTATGTATGTGATGGTTTTTAATACTTGAAATAGTCTAAAATTTGGAGGAGAAAATATCCCCAAAGGTGACATTCTGTGTTTTTCTCCATGCCCACATTTGGATATATATACCATGTGTACACTCTATTCCAATAGAATTTGCCTGCCTACATCAGTATCACCTATAACCACATCACTCCTGATGTACTTCTGTTTGCCCTTCCCGTCTCCACAATTGCGTATAACCTGAGCAACACATGCCAACCTTGCAATGCCCTTTATATTAGAAAGAGATTTCTACATCTCCCTTGTGTCTGGTGACTTGCTCAGCGCTTGTTCATTCTGCCCAGTCTCAAGGTGGTGGGGAAGGGTGTGGCAGGAGGAGAGAACAAAGTGCTGTGGGCTGTAGTGAGCAGCAAGGGAGAATGTGTCCATGGCATGTGGAGTGCACAGGAATGAGAGGAGAGTGCGTGGAAAGGAAGGATGTACAGTGATGGACCATCCAGTGTTGCACAGCATAAGTGCAATGAGGGAAGGCTTTGATGTCTTGCATGCTTCCTATACACTCTTCTGAATTTGAATTATGCTTTTGAATTATTTGGTAAGTCGCTCAAGTGGAACTGCTTAACTCAGTTTGGTTGCCCAAAGGAGAGTCTTCCTGCATGTAGAATACTGTCTGTGTTGGGAGTTAATTATACAAACTGAATAATTAATGTTCTTTTTTGGCAAAATGAATAAAAATAACAAAACAGATTTATTTTCTCTCTGGTACAGTTTATGTAACAGAAAAATACTTCCCATGTGCAAACAGGCAAGCACAGCAGATGAGTCAGGATATCATGATGTTTAAAATCATAAAAAGCATGTTGTTTTTCTAAATCCAGGGTCATCTCAACATTGTTCTCACCTCAGTAAATGTGCACAGTTATGTTCTGTATTACTGTAGAGGAGAATTAAATGATAAACACAAATGCACTTTCATACATACAAGGTACTAATAAAACCACCAAGAGTAAGAAAGAAGGCTATGATTAAAGAAATTGCGTTTTTCCTTCTCTTGAATAGTCTTTTATTGCAGTATCTCAGTAATACTTGATGTGGTATTTGGCGAGATCATCACCTGGAGATGAGGTGTCTCACTGTGCATGTTTCTGTCATTTCATGTCTCCTAATGTTAAGAAATGCAGCCGAGATCACTGTTCATGTCTTATCAAAAATAATCCTGGGCATTATTTTCATTCTTTTGAGAGGTTTCTGCAGAAGAATACTAATGCCAGAGAAGTGGGTAACAGCTTTTTTTATTCCTTTCTATTCATTTTTTTATTTTGTAATTTATCTATATTTTGGAATTCACTGGATATTTGCAGGAAAAAAAAAATCTATAAGATACTGATCTCATTTTCAACCTTAAAAGTGATGTTGTTGCCAAATTTATGTTTTTTAGGGATATTTCTTACGGGATATTTAATATTATATGGCAAATATTCCTCTCTCAGCACTTCAGCATTGTCAGGATTTTTTTTTTTGTCTGTTTTGAAAGTAATATTTTTGCAACAGTTTCTACTTCTGAACTGTATTCTCTCTATGAGTTCTCTCATGTTTTTCCTGTATACTTTATGACATTCCTCAGGCATCTCTCTGCCTGCTTACTTCCAGTTTGGGTCACTGTGTCTGCTGTGGGAGAGCTCTCAGAAGTATCCTGAGCAGACCAGAACAATCCACTGTCTTCATGCACATTGAAATAAATGCCTTTTGTAATCATTTTAGGGGGGGTCTATAAAAACAGCACCACAGTGTTGCTGTGCCAGTTGATTCCTGCTCATTCTACAATCTTAGCAGTTCATTTTAAATACAAAATCTGTGTCTCTGATAGAAGGGTGGTCTAAGTGTTTAGGAACAGGCAAAAAAGATGTGTGCAATCCCAAAGAATTATTGAATCAAGGTGAGTTTAAGAATGTTGATAAAGACTATTTTGTTCTACCACTCTTATATTCCCATTCTTTAGTGGACAAAGTGGTGTCTATTGCACCAGTGAGACCACAAATTCACAACTGAGACAGGGACAGAACACCTTCCCTCTTGCAAGCACCTGCAGCATCCATCAGCATGGAAACTCCTGCCCCTCCAAGGCTGAGCAGCTCCAGAGTGGCTGGGCAGGGTGATTCTGCTGCACATGCTGCAGCACCAGCAGGATGCATCTTATACCCCTCAAGTATTGGTGATGTTGGTATTACTGCAATGTACGAGTCTTTCTGGATTAGTTATGCCCTTCTGGGATCAGAAGCTGTTAACTGGGTGCTAGTTTCTCTGTATTCGATTTTTTTAAAATACTCATTCGCAAAGAATAGTATTTAGTATGTGTTCTGGTAGCTGTCTATTCTTGTATCTCCTGTTTGGTGAAAAAATAGTGTCATTATAAATGCAAGTATTTAAGTAATTAAACTTGAGCAGCACTATTTTCGTACATATGTTAGATAAAACATTTCACCACCAGCTTTAGAAAATCTCTTAGGAAATCTAAGGAACTTCTTTTCTACCCAAGCAGAGTGTGCTGGGTTCTAGCAGGTAAACATGACACCGTAATCTGCTACAGAGATGCAGTTCTAGACCTGTTTAATGAGGCCATAGAATAGTTTGGGTTGGAAGGGACCTTAAGGGTCATCAAGTCCAACCCCTGTTTTGCTTTCTCTTTTTCTCTGTCACAGTGGTTTCCTCCCATTCCCCCCTCAGCAGCAGAAGGCATGACATTGTGCAATGCTTTGTTTTTAGCCACAGTAGATGGAGGTTTTGGCTGTAGACTAAAATACGGTCCCTTTGAGGTACTTGATATGAATCACATTGTTTCAGGAATGCTTTATAGCTCATCCCAGGGCAGTACTCTGAGTGAAAAACTCTCGCACAACACTTATCAGCATTTACAGCTGCTTGCTTATTTTTGATAGGGGTAAGGTAGAGAAATTATACTTAGCAAGTAAATTTTCATGCTGTACATTGTATAAGCTAGTGAGTCTTAATAATCTAGTATCAGCTCTATAGATTTTTATTGCTTGATGGAAACTCTTTAATCCAAGTAGCTGGAGATTTTCATTCCCTCTCCTCTTTCTACCACCTAGTAATATGTTACAATAACATTACGTCAGTGAAAACTCAGTTAATGTTCAGACACAATTTTAACTGACACTGAGTCAGCTGTGTTATTTGGGGTGAATGGAGGGTTTTTTTCATGTAGTATCTCTCAAGTGTTACTACGTCTTAATACTCCCACTCCCTTCTATATATAGATGCTGCATTAAACCAAGAAACATGTGCTTTTCTCTCATTTGAGGATTTTATGCTAGGTGTTTGTGAACTGTTCTGCCTCTTAGTTGTTATGATACAGTAAATGCCTTTTAATTTTTTTTTTTAATTATTCTTTTACTGAAAGGAAAATTTTCTATGAGTTCTCATCATATTACATTTCTACCCTCATCAAACATAAGGCAAGTTTAATAACAAAAGTGTCATGATATGCCAGTCCTGGCTTTTTTACTCTTGTCAGAGGGACCAGTATTGGGAGGAGAGTGGGATTTAACTTCTCAAGTGACAGAAATATCATTGTGCTGAGCAGACTTCAGATACATCAGTGTACGGTCTCTTTCTTGATGACCCCTGGAAGTTTTTCTTACTGTAAAGCTGCTCTAAACTGCAATCAAACATTTAGCAGGTTAAACTAACCATTGTTTTTCACTTCATGTTTTTAAAAAAGGAAGAAATTCCAACCAACTAGCAAGAAAACATGCAGTTTTATTACAAAAAACAACCCAATCTCATTGATTTTGATGAAAAACTAAATTGCAAAATAATAAAAATCAGATTTGAACGGTCTTTGTGTCTGAGGAACTCCTGAGATTTGTTGTACATATGAAAGGGGGAGTAGGAGCAAAAAGAAAAAAGAGGAGGGAGCAATTAAAATGAAATGTCTTTTTAATTTTTAAATTTAACCTCTTTTTTCCTTTAATTATTAAAGCTAACTAGGAAAACTCTAAAGGATTAAGTAAAAAATACTTGGAATACTTAAGAATACTTAAATACTTAATACTTAAAGACTACTTAAAAAATACAGCTGTTTCTAAGTTGCTTATATCAGTGTGTCATCAGTATCTCAATTCAGGTGTTTCTTCTATTGCTTGTATCAGGTGTCCGTAAGGAAATGGGAGAGTTGTGTTTTGATTTCTTTCTGACCTAATAGTGTTGGGAGGGGAAACATCTGGCACTGAAGAATAGGAGCTCAGAAGGAGAACTGAGATCTGGAAGGCATTCCTGGACAAGCAGGGCTTCTGCATGCAGATAGGGAGCTGCAGTGCCAAAATTCACTTTCCAACTCACTGTGCCAGTCTGTCCTGCCCTGCCACTTTCTCTGCGTGAGCTCCTTCATTATTCAAGGCTAGAAGGGGTAACAGTTCAAGTCATTGTTTCATTTTTTATTGCTGTTAGATGTTCTGTGTGTGTGTATGTTTTGTTTTGTTTTTGTATTATTGTAAAGAAAATACAAATGAAGGAGGAGCTTTGTGCACAGGCATGCTTGTTATAATGTCTGCACTGTGCCTTTTCTGTATACTCAAAAAAACTGTGACTAGTCTCCAAATAAATATGGGAGGTGAACCATCCAGAAAGGACCTCTCTCCCCAGCCTTCCTTCATACTTAGGTACAAAAGACTTTTCTGTGGCCAGATTTTCTGGGAATAGATTGTTAAGCTACAGCATAATGTGAATAGCAACCTTAGTTGTGTGGATGTGGTGTTAGTTCCCTCACTTTCCTAATAAACTCAGCAGTTTCTCAGCACTGTGAAGAATTCAGAAGGGCACTTCTGAATGTCTGTCTGCACAAGATCACACATGAGCAGATGCTTCTGGCAGTGGGACAGCCAAACAGCTGACCAGAATCCTGAGAAGCGGTTGAATGATTCGTGTGGTTTTGGTGATGTCTTCGGCTGCTCTGCGTTACTGCAATACTGGGGCACAGTAATTCAGGGTGGTAAAACAAGGTGATGGTGCCAGTCTGCATCCCATGTCTTATGGAGTGGACCCTTTCCCCATTTAGCTGCATACTTTGCTTTACAGTAAAGCCACTGTGGGTTCATTTAAAAGTTTCATTCATTTAAAAGTAGATTTTTTTAAAAATGGAGTCTGCTACAGTGTGAATACAGATACTAGTTGTGTTCTTGCAAATGTTCAAATCACTTAAGTTCCTGTAATTTTTTGCAGGTTTCTCTGTAGAGTTGGTGTTTGATTTACCACTTGATGAGAAATATCTTTGCCTGTGGAAAGCAGACTTGAATTTGGCAGCAATTGCAGTAGTTGTGCATGAAGTCTGCATAGCAATGCAGAACTGTCAGTAGTGCTTCTGCTGCTCTGTGCAAGAGATGGATTAAATGCATTGTATTAAATACCTTGAATTAGGAGACAACAGGAGCATTTCGGTTTTCTGCTGAACAGCAATGATAAAAATCTGTATTTACACTTCATGCTTTAAATTGCCTACACCTCATGGACTGAAGATACTAATTAAGTATTTTTGGGGTTGGCAAATAAAAGGTCTTGAACGAAGGTGCAGTGGTTTTTAACACATATAAAATAAAGCAAAATGGATGCATCTGACCTGGTCCTAAAATGATTCAGGCAGCTGGAAATAGTCCAGGAACCTGTCCTGAACTGCACAGGTGTTACTTGAGATGCCACATGGTTTTCCATTGGCTTTAATGCAACGCCCACTACACAGCATGTGGCAGGAAAAGTTCATACCCTAAACAAGCTGTTCTGTGGTGCAACAGCTTGTCCAAGGGCTTCGAAAGACTTGTATTTCCCCAGTGAACATACAAGTGCTGTCTTTGAGGGGGAGAGAACCCTAACACACAAAGTAATTTAGTTTCATCTGGCTTTAAGCATCAGTGTCACCAGCATTTGAATATTCCCACTTTTCTTTGATATAATTTTATGGTGTTTATCTTGTATCCCTGTGTACTGAACGGAGAGAAAAAGGCACATTGAAGAGCTTCTCCATCTGACCCCCTTTTGCTTTGTGCAGGAGGAGCAGAGATGAGCAGCGGAGGAGCTTGCAGGAATGGTCACCCCGCAGCCATACCTGCAGAGGGCTGTTTTGGGCAGCAAGAAACATCTAAAGATGTCAGGAGAAACAGAGAAAAGTAATTATAGTCATGACATGGACTGGGAGCTTTGTGGTAGTGCAGCCTCTCTCTCTCCCTCCTTCCCAAATAGTGCTGCTGTGTTTATTCCCTTATTTTTGGAGATGGAGGATACAACTGCAGAATACTTAAGTAGCGGGTATGTACTGATGATGCAGCTCCAAAATGTTCTCTCTATGTTCATTAGTGCTTTTATTCAATCTTTTCTGCTCTTTGGATCCATGTGGAGCTATAAACAACTACCTTGTTTCTTCTTGCACTGCTGTCTTGTCAGAGGCCTGCATGGAAGTATCTCCTGTGTTTGATTTACATTAGTTTTTGTTTATATGTATCTTTGCTCTTTCTCCACACAAATACATGTGAATATGTGTGCTGACACGCACACTCACAGTGTCATGGTCCCTGACCATCAGCTTTGAATTACTGGAAAGGAAGTTTTATGCAAAGGCCATCCAGGGACTGTTAGAGAGACAGAAGAAAAGAGTACCCTCTAATCTGCACTTCAGTAGACAGCAACAGTTTGTGGCAGAATTGTGCTTATGAGACTGCTGAACACTTAGGTGTCCTTAATTGCTTAAAATGGGAATGCAAAAATTTATTAGGATTTTGGGTAACTGTGGCTGAATTATCCAAGAAAGGCAAGGTGAAAAACCTTATCAATGTATAAAGAAGTGACATACAGCAAACAAGGTAAAGTCATGTCAAAGAGAAATATAACTATTTTGGAAATAGTTTAAATTAGACAGAAAGGGCAGAAATACCACAGCAGAAACTAAACAAAAGATAACCTGATGTGTCTGTCTATGGATGGATTTATGTGTCTGTGAAATAAACCTCTTTGGGGAGTCACAAAGGTGCTGTGGGGTAGGAACATCTATAAAGTAAAAGTAATAAACAGTGAGCCAGGCTTTCTTGCAAGAAACTCTAGTCAAAGATGCAAAGTCAGCCATATTTCTAAAAATCAGCCGCCACACTCAGGGTTATATTTGCTGTGTATTTTAGGAAGAGGAAGATAAGGGCACTGTAAAAATACTGCTTTCAAGTTTAGAAGGAAAAGTAGGTCACGAGATTTTCGTCCTTCCTTTATTTTTACCCTGAAGGGATTAATCTAATTTCAGATCTAGCAATGCACACAGGCCCATAATCTACAGAGCAGTTTATGTAGAAAACTATAGTATTTGTACCAGCAGTATTTAATCCCAGTGTCTTTGTTCAGAGAAATATATGCAGCAGATGAATGCTGAGTCACTAACTCAGACCTAATAATGTATTAATAGCCACCTTATGGACTTCAGATTTGCAGATTCTCATCTGATGCCAGAAAGTCTGAAAGTTTAGACAAAACAAACAAGGAATAATGTACTCCCAACTGCCTTAAACAGAAATTCTGAAAATGGGATTTGAGCAAAAGACTGAGGTTTTTTTCAGTAGTAATATATAAACAGGATGAAACTTTAGGGTGACAACCTTAACTCTTGCTACTCCATCATGTTTTTTATGATGTTGGACAATAAAGACCATATTTTGTAAAAGCTAAGACCAAACTGTCGGGTGTCATTGTCTAAACTCAGGGAATTTAATTAATAGTGTGGCTTTCTTAGGGGTACTGGCTGAAGGCTTTCTGTTTGAATTGGCTTTGAACTGAGGAGAGATGAGTACCTCTTGTTTTTCGCCTAGAACAGGACTACTTGCATAGTTTCCAGGAAAAGGTTTAATTGCAGGAAGCTGTGAACTCCAGTCTCTGAGCACATGGAGTTTCTCTTTGGGTGGTAGTAGGTTATGTTGCCTCTTGTTGCCTCCATTTACACTGCTGAAGTGTAACACTGCACCAGCTGTCATGATTTTGGCCAATTTGCTGGATGCTAAGATGTGTTTCTGGAGACAGTGCCTGGATTTGTCAGCAGGAGCAGTATCAATTGAGCAATTTAGAGGAGAAGCAATAGCTAGGGAAATTGAGGGGTGTGGTATTTTCTGTCCAGAAGCTTTCTTCCAACTTCAAAATTAAAAATATGGTCATAGGATTTCTGCTCTTCTCTCAGGTGTTTTGTGTAGGTCTAGCAAAGCAGGGTGTAGGGATTCTTCAGAAACAGGCAGAAAGATTTTGAGGAAAAAGCAATTTACTCCCATCTTCTTATAACTTGTGTATTTCCTCTCATTTTTGAGGAGTCCAAAACGACTTTAAAATCTCTCTTTTGAAATATTCAAGGACTAGGAAATCTTGTCTTTATGTGAGAGCATTACTCTGGCTCCCAGGCTGCTTGGCTTGAGGAGCTGGGTAGGAACATTGCTGGAGATCTTCCAGCCCCACTTCCATAAGCAGGATCTCCTGCTTTTCTGTGAGTTACATTGCATGATGAATGCATGCTGGAGCAACTCTGCAGTGCCACCAGTCTGATCCTTTGGGATGCTTGTGGATTAAGAAAGATAAGCAGGTTCAGACTGACAGGTGGGCACCTCCATTTTCAGTTAGTGAAGGATTGTTTCAGTGCAGCTATTGATAACCTGAGTGATAGTATACCCTGGATTTATTTGTGAGAGCCCCTGCATTTCTGCTTAACTTAGTGGTCTTTTGATACAATATTTTCCATGTAAACGGGATCAGAGATGGCCAAGGGGCTGTAGATTTCCTGCATGGCAGGTTTTATTGCTTAAAGGTTTTATTTCACAAATGGGCTAAAGTGGTGTCACTTCTTACTGTAAAGTTCAGCAAAATCTACATGCTGAACAGTGGGGGATGTCTGAGTACCCTGCTTACCATTTCCCTAATGGCAGAGTGGCTTTATTGCAAGCAGTGAAGTCAAACCAGCTGAGTTGCAAATAGATTGCCTCGATGATTTAACTTGCTTTCATTTTGACGGTGGTGAACAACATGGGTTATACAGTAAACCATACAGTACAGTGTTTTCTGACAAAAATAATAAACCCAGGTGCCTGTCATCTGCTGTAGCAAATATTGAAAGTTAAATGGTCATCATAAAGTGGGAGAGTTGTTATCGATCGTTTCTCTCTCCCTTGAAGGGTCAAGGAGATGAGCCACTGTAGTGCAGGTAATCATGTTGCCTTTGGGTTTTTTCCATTAAGTCACAAAATTTCACAATTTCAGTTAGCACTGACTGGTGCTGTGCCTTTGACAGATGAGAAGCAAAGGTTGCTCCAAGCAGTCCCTCTTTGTTTGAGGAAAGGCTAAAGAGTTTCACTGTCTAGCAGGTGGCTGCAATTTTTAAAATAGCTTCTTAATAAAATTTTCTTCCCCCTGGTTTTTGTCTGACATGCTAATTAAGCTCAGCAGGGAAGCGAGTGGCTTGGATTCCTCCTTCACTCTCAGGCTCCTGCAAACAGGCAACAAATGTAGATGTGCTTATTCATTTGTGGCAAGGGGGAAGGCATCCAAGTTCTTGATCTGTGAATGTACAGGAATGTTTAATCCAGAGAAGGAAAACAGGGGCATGCTGTTCCTGAGGCGCTGTGGGCAGGGCAGGGGTGCTAATGAATTGGAAGAACAATGCTAGATGCCCCAGAAGACAGTGGCAAGAGTGTGACAAACAGATTGTGTGAGTAATTACTTTTGCATACCTTCCTGACCATTATCAGCAGGACCGGATTTTTTGATGGAAAAACTTAATTAATAAGTTTAATTTTTTTCCTCTTAAGAAACCTGTGTGCAGGGGCTCATTGGTGGGTGGAATTTAGGACACTGATTAATTGCTTTCAAGAGATCAGCTGTGTGAATCCTGCTAAGATGAAAAAAACAATAAAAGTTGGCAACCTGCTAAGTTAATGTTACAAACACTTGAACAGCACTTCTAAAATAAGGCTTTTCTGAGGACTTCACCATCACTGCTGTTTCAGGTAGGAATTGCTGGAAGAAGAGACAGAGAGGACTGGTGAGCAGCAGAACCACCCATTTTACAGTCTTACATCCCCTGATTGTTTCTTTATCCTTAGAGGCCTTGCCTGGTGCTAACCCCTGTATAAGGTGCTGTGCAAATGCAGACCTGGTATCTTTCTTCTGTGGTAATGCATGACCCCCTGGCCCAGTTGTGTGATTGACTGTGGCATGGGGCCTTGGAGCAGGAGCCAGGTTTTAATTGCATGAGGTTCAGGTTGTGCTGCAGACAGATGTCAGGGGTGCTGATGTCTTGTATCAGATGTATGGGGTTTGACAGATCAGCACGTACCAGACAGAGATCCTCACTTTAAGACCTTGCTGCAGAAAAGAGACTTTTACAGACCCTGGGACACTGTTGGCAGTGGTTTTCATGTCTATATTAATATGAATGTAGTAATTAAAACAGTTGATAAAACATAGTAAGTCTGTGTGTTGTACATGGCATATGCTATGACTGTGTGGCAGCACCAGCTCTTAAGAACTGTGGTTTTTTCATTCTTTCCAGGGTTATATTTTTGGTTCATTTAAAATGTTGTGGCATCATTCACTCTTCATATGGGTTCTTGTGGGTACAAATCCCACCATGTTACAGCATAGCTAGTCCGTGGCAACTTTAAATGTTTGATTATTCTTCCTTAGCATGGGAAAAAGCTGAGAATTGAAACGTGGTAGTTTACAGATGCTGAGTTTTATTTATTCAGTCTATTTCTTGAAGATAGCTGAAGTACAGTTGTCACCTCAAAGTGACACTCTCCTATGTCAAAGAGAGACCCATAAAAATTTGCCAGTCTTCACCCAAAGAAATTGGGAGCTGTGGTCCCCTTTGACACTGGTTTCTTGCATTACCTTTCAGCTTTCCAAATTGGGAGATAGCCTCTAGAGGGGAGAAAATACGAGTTTTTTCCAATGCCTTCTGCAGCTTTTTCTTCCCCACCTCTGCTTCTTCATTTCTCATTAAGATACAGCAGCAAACTTGGAGAACCCAGATCACTGGGTTGGGACATGAGGCAGCAAGAGTGCCTTTCCACTGCTGCAGTGTGCTGGCATGCAGCGCTGCTTGCTGCTTTCTACATGGCGTTGCCTGGCTGCACCCAGTGCCCAGCAGCTGCTTGCCTCCCAGCCATCCACCCTCCCCCAGTCACCTTTTGTTAGCTGGAAAGAATAATAGGAGCCTCCCAGTAGCTCTGTAGAAGACCCTATCCTATCTTATCCTCTCTCCCATAGCTGCATTTCTAGAGTTTGCTACCGGACACTATTTAATTCTTGATGATTTACTAATCTGTGCCGCTGATTTGTGATTAATTGGTGTTATTCCAGAGCAAGGGACATTTGACTAAATTCCCCCTTTGATTAATCTTCCTAAACAAGCTCTCTGCTGACAGCAAAGACAGTGCAATTTGTACCTGCAGGCCAAGGCCTTCTACCCTCACAGGTCACGAAGTAGCCAGTGGCTGACTGGGTTAATCTGACACTATCACCAGAGGCACTGCAGTTGGTGCCTGTTGCTTGCAGAGAGGTAAGTCTTCAAAATTCAGGAAGCAAAACTCACTAAGAAGCTGTATCTAGGGGTGTGGGGAAGAAGGGTAAAGGAGAGAATCAGAAGTCTTGTGCATTTTTGTCAATAGCAAGTGATAGCCAGAAATGCATTTTGCTTGGAGTGCCTGGAGGGGGAAGCTGTGACTGTGTGGAAGGTTACTTTTGGTAGCACTGGGTCTGTGGTGCAAGTTACACAACTCTTTGTATTGCATTTACCCAACAGCCCTCCTTAAACACATTGGAGACTTGCCATTTGCTGCCTTATAATTATTTTGGATGACTTTGAATTTTTCAGATAGCTGGGAGTTGTAATGGGGTAATACAGAAAGGGATCACTTCTAGTTGGGGATTATTGTTTCTGTAATGCTTTCAGTGTCACTGGGATGAGGCTCAGAGATGTGGAATTTTAAGTGAGAGGAATGATGAAGAAGTGCAGTAGTTTGCATTTCACTTGCATGGAGAAACATTGGAGAGCAGATGCTTTGTGTAAATCCTGTGGCTGCACATACTGCACTCTGAATGCTTGTGGTGAAGTCAAACACCTTCTGAAACCCAACTCACAATGGGAACAGTATACAGTACATGATGAATATGGGGAAGAAGAAGCGGAAAGGATGTCTATCCTATAGTTTGATTTAACAGTGCTCGAATATATTAGTCATGTAACAGTGGTAAAAAATCTTCCTTCTCATTCTAGACAAAAATTCATTATGATAAAGCCCAGAGCATTATTCCTCAGGCCAGAATCTTTCTGCTTGCCAGTGGAGATATTAGAGATGGATTTTTCCATATCTTATTCATGCATGCCTTTTCTGCTGTTTCGTTTTTAAATACAGGTGATTTTAAGATGTTCATTTTTCCTCTCCTACACTTGAAAACCTTGGTAGATTATTGAGACCTGCTGTTTAGCATGTCATCATCCTGTATTGTTCTTACTGTGTGTCTCTCTCCACCTTTTTTCCAAAGCATCCTTCACCCTTTCCTTGCATATTCTCCTTTAACTAGCAGACATTGTGCTTTTTTTCTTCAGGAGTTATATGTGATGCATAGTAGCAGTCAAAGTTAAGCATTTTTTTCATTAATACTCCCAAATCTTAGTACTTGCACATCCCGTCATGCTTGTCAGTCACTCGTTTCAAATCTACTTTCTTCATTTGAACTTCTCCTCCTAGGAGGATCCTGTCTTTGGCATTGTGCAACTTTTTTTTTTTTTTTTTGAGATGAGCTTCCTCACTGTGACATTTCTCTTCTCATTCATTATCTCAAAATTTTTCCTGATGGAGTATCCTCTCTCCCATTCTATCGCACTGCTGTAATTAAATATTTCTCTGTTTGGAAAGAGCACTGGGGAAGAATACAGTCCATGGTATTCAAAGATTAGAGTTCAGTCCATTTCACTCTTGCCAGTGTATGGAAACATTAGGAGAGGAGAATTGCAGCAAGGAAAAAAAATGTACTGTATCCTTAAAACTAAAAATCAGAAGTTTTTAATATTCTGAAAATAACTAGCTCATACGGCAGATAAACTCTAGATCTGACAACACACTTCAGAGCACAGAAATGCCTTTTTATGTCAGGAAGGTATATTATTAACTAATCCTCCATTTCTTTTTCATCCCTCTTCTTTCCATCCATTTTCATAAGATGTGCTTTTTTACAGCAAGCCCAAGGAGGGAATGGTGATTTCCAATGTTTCAGGGGCTTGATCTGAAATTCTAGCTGCATAGGTGCTTGTATTAATGGAAGCAACTGAGCTGAAATTCTCTTCAGTGTGTCTGATAATAAGCACATTTCAGTCAAGCTTAAGGATGCAGTTACATATAGAGTAAGTGCACTTTGCCTCTAAGGGCACACAGGGGACCAAATGACAAATTGGCAAACCTCACTGCAGCTTCAGTGCATTTAGAGAATCAGCACTAAAACAGTAATCGAGTGCCTCCTGGATTGTTTTGTCTTTTGAATAAATTGACTGAGATGCTAGACAGATCTGTTTTTCTCAGACAGTAATTCAGAGCACAGAGTGATCATAAAAGCTTGGTGAGTTACTCTTACCTATAGTTGCTGGCCTACAAGATGGTACTTAAGAATTAATTAATTAGATTAATTCCTGTCTAGAACTTCCTAGTGAAAAGCCATGTTTTGGAAAATTAATGCCATCAGTGAGCTCAAGCATATCAATGTTTTATTTGGTGACATCCCATACTTAGATTTTGGAGTCATCACTTGTAATACATGACTTGGTGTTGATGTCACTTGGTCTTATAAAAAAATGCTGGATTCATCTCTGAAAAGAGCTGTGTATTGAAAAGTCCCATTGTAAAGTTGGAAAGGACCTCCACAAGTTATCTAGTCCAGATCCCTATTCAGAGCAGAACTGATGTCTTAGATCAAATTTATTAGAAGAGACCAAAGAAACAATAGTGTATAAACACATTAAAAACTGGAAAACATTGATTAAAAAAAATTGGTTCCTAACTATTTAAACCCTGTTTTTAGATGTTTAAAATTTTGATCACAATATAAACAATTAAAGAATATCTCCTCTCTGCCGAGTAAATAATTTCATGAGCTTTCATTTTAGGAACCAGCAGTCTTGTGCTTTGAAGCAGGAATATGACTTCCAGCTAAGGTCTTGGTTTTTCTGTCAGCTAGATGGAAATCCATACACTGTGCTTTAAATTTGTTTAATTTAAATAACTAAGATTTCACAAGACTGACCATCACTGTCCCTCCTTCTGCCACCCTGGGCTTGAGCACTGTGTCTAAAACACTGAGATGAAGCCTATTTTATTCCTAAGCTCCCTAGGTTTCCACGCAGTGTCTAAGAAAAGGTTGTCTAACTCAATTTCAAATACCACAAGATTTAAAACAGATTTGGGTATTGATTTTATGCCTCATGACAGAATCTTTGGGCTTTAAAAAAAGTTACTCAATTAAAAAGACCCACAGAAGCTCCTGGATTGCTCTGCAGGTAACTAGGTAGTTCCAAATAATATTATAGAGGCTATAAAGGCCAGTGCTCAAAAGACTGTGAAATGCTAGAGGAAAGGTTATCTCCATGACTCTGCATTTACCACTACTGTTTCTAAATTGTGATAGAATCTTTCAAAGTCGATGATTGCACTCTGAATTTTCCACAATACTTGGGTTTTGTTTATAATACAGAAGAGAGATTGAGAAATGCATGACAGCTGAAGCAAGAGACTGCAGGAAGAAAGGGTACAGTTCAAGGCAGCTGAGAGCTGTTGCTGCCCTGGAGAGTTGTATCATGCTTCTTTCTGCCTGTTGCATAATTTTCCTAAGATGCTTTAAGCCAAACTTCCTCATTTGTAAGATAAGATCCTCTTTCACTGAATGAGATTTGGGTCCTGGTTTTCAGAAAGCTTAAGCACCCCAGCCACAAACTGTCATACCTAAATCAGAAGGATCGTGTCCTAAAGCTTCTCACCAGGGTTCCTGAAAGTCAGTGGATGTAGTTTTTACCTTGATCTCTCTGTAAATCTGTTACAAATATATAAAACAATCATGATGCAGTGCAAAAAAACCCCGAAAATTTGTGAAGCAGTTTGGCTCATTTGCGATCCTAACACAGTCACAGTCAGCAGGAAATTAATTCTTCAGGCTTCTGAGCAGAATGTGAGTAGTGCACAGTATGCAAGAGCTGTGAGTAAATGCAGAAGTATGATGAGAAGGCAGTCACACTTAATAGCTGTCTAGAAGCTATAGAAGCTATAACTTCTATGCACTGATTGAGGGAAGGGCTCTGTGGAAAAAAATGTAATGAGCTTTTAAAGTTTATATTCCAAAGTATGCTTGAGAGATGGATTTAGGCTGCTGAAGGAACTGTAATTCAGACATCTACTTAAAGCTTTAAAATGCAGGCTTTAAGTTGCAAGTTTTAAACTTGCACAGTCTTATAATGTAATGAGTTTTTTTAAGTTGTTCCATATGTAAGATGTGAACTTCATAAAACAGTCTTAGACTGACTCTGTCCACCCTGTCTTGTTCCCATTATAACATTCTTTTTAATATATATATACAGATTTTTAATGTCAATACTTGGTTTGTGGTTTGTTTTTTTATACTTGTATACTTGTGTGCTGTCCAACAGATTGAGTATACAGTCACTTGTTTGAGACATTTACAGCAGATGTTTGTATCATGTGGGTAAAATGCTGCTACATCAAAGAGGTAGTTCTATAGGCCATGAGTATATTACTTCATGCTGATGTAAATGACTGCAGAAGATACAAGACTACAGGGAATCAAGTTCCATATTCTAGAACAAAACATGTAATTTTACTGAAAGTGATTTACAGGCAGCGTTTGTTTATGCTTCCCCTGCCAACAGTGCTCTTCTGGATGCTCCATCAAACACTTGGAGGTTTCTAAAATATTGGGCTTGCTGTAACAGGAGACAGGCTGCTTTTTTCATTTTAGAACAGTTAGCAAGCTAGCTTCTTTCACAGATCCATTTCACTGCCTGTCTCTATAAATTTTTTTTAAGTACTCTGAAGGGGGGGAAAATTGTAGTTTGTGCTTGGAATGCCCTCAGAAGTTTGTTGTCTAGAAAGAGAAGAGCAGTCCTTGTTTCACATTATGCATAATTATCTTCTGCTTAGGGATGAAAACGGTCCCACACTGTTCAAGCTTATCTCCCTGCCTTCCCTCTTCTGAATAAATCACTGCCCTGCTTCTGTTTCCCACTTACAAAGTTGGTGCTATATTACTTGGCTCACCCTGATTTAAAAAGTTTTTGTTTGCATAAAAGATGGTGATGGAAAGCAATTAATGTTGTTGATCACTTTTAATGTCTTGAATGCATTAGAGTGGCAACATACAGAAAAAACTCCAGCCCTAAAACATAAAAAATAGGAGCCGGTCAAAAGAGACTGTAACATTAACCAGGGACCACCCAGACTCTTGATTTTCTTTCTTTCCTTATTTAACTTTTTTTTTTTTTCCTTTCTTTTTCTGAGGGCATTTAGATTGTTGAGGAGCTTAGTCCTAAATATCTTCTTAATCCATTTTCCTCTGTTCTCTGGCCTCTCACATCACTTGTGGGAACATGTTCAGGACAGGTGGTCACCTGTATGGCCCAGCCAGCATGGTGTGCCAAGAATCAGCTTGTGCTGGTATGGTGTGCCAAGTCCTTTCTCTTCTTTTGGAGGAACACCTAGTCTTGGAAAAGCATTTCTAGTGTGCAGCTACTTAGAGCATGTTGGCTGTGAGGGGAAGAGTTTGGACGGAGTCCTGGGGCCAGCCATAGTCTCCAATCAGACTCACCAGTGAAGGGAAAGTCCCACTGTGGGAACTGAGGACTGATACAAGGTAGGAATTTCTGAAAGGAAAATGTATCTAATTGTTTTATTAACTGTCCATGCAGAGCCTTGAAATATTTCAGTTTCTGGCATTTTTATTTCAGAAGAAAGATGATCTCTATGCCCCGAGTAACTAGCCTCTGTTCTTGCACACATGCGTCAGGCAGAGCAGGAGTGAGGTAAGATACAAAGTAGAGTTCAAAACCTAATTAATAACTTGAATAATTAAATAGTGTAAAAGCTACAGGCTACTGTTTGGTGAAGTTGTATTGAAATCTGAAAAGTTCACCGATTCTCAGTAATTGTTCAGGTGAGTAATAAAGCTGTTGGGTCAAAGAAAGTACAAAGTATATATTGATGTCCTAGCAGGAAAACTTTATGAAGTTTCTGCAGAGAAGAAAAGCTTGCACTTATTTTAAAATTAGGGAAAATCTACTGACCTGACCAGACCCATAGATAAAAAAATCTGTCTTAAACATAAACATGTATCCATGTCTTAAAGGGCTGAAAATGTGCCACTTGCTGTGTAGTGTCTGTTTTTTCATGCAGAAATACAAATGACTATGGAACACATGTTGTGACTGGCCTGTGGCTGGCTCATGGAGCAGACTCAGTGTGGTGGCACTGGTGAAAGCAAGGGGAATTGAGTGGCTGTTGCTTTGTGTTCTCACCCAGATGAGACCAGAAGTGCTCTGCTATATGAGATGGGTACAGTTTCTGCTATGCAATGGGCACTTCTGTCTGTAGTATTGTCACTGATGTAAAAGCAGGCTGTGGAGATCTGGTTACAGTGTGTATTTGGACCTTTCCTTGTCTCTCTGATTTACCTGCACTTGGAAGTGTGTTTCTGCAGGTTTGGTTCTGAGGGTGCATCGGTGTTGTGCAGGCTTACTGGAAGTGACTCGCACTAAAAGAAGTCATTATTAGTAAACAGTGCTTGTTTGTTGGGTTTTTTTGTGCTGTTCCTCAGGATTCACACAGGTCTCTTGGAAAAGAGACACTTATTCACTGCAAGGAAGTTTTCTTTTCCCTGAGACTTCAAGGGTCAAGCCCACTTCTCCTGATGAGAACACTTCTAGGCTGCGAGTGCTGGGTTACTCTGGTAATACAATCACGATCAACAGCAAAATAGAAGTTCATCTGAAACTTTGTTTTACACTCAAGTCTCAATCAGAAGTGTTTGCCCTGCAGCTACCAGAAGTGGTTGCAGCTAATAAGGACTGCTGCCAACAGTAGTGGGAGGAATTTGGTAGAAATAAATTTCCTTACTTCATTAACATCGTGGATCCAAACTTCTACTTCAGTTTTATCCAAGAAATATTATGCATACATGGGAAACTAAGTAGCATTTCCCTGCCCAAATGCAGAGGTATTGAGCAACATCTCAAAACATGGAGAAATGTTGGGCACTAGAGAATTAGGATGGTGAAAACAGTGCAGCTCCTCCAAGAGCTTTATTTCAAGCTGTTCTGATTGTGGCAGTTTTTCACAGAACGGCAGATGAGAAATAGTTGGTGCTGCTGTTTTTTTAAAATTCTCTGCTGGCATGGATCCCTAACAGTTCCTGTCATGTACCAGGGGTATTTGTTTTAGGATAAAATCAATTTTCCAATTTCTCCCGGAGAAAGTAACTTGTTGACATTTTAGTCCAAACAAGTATACGGACTGACATATCCAAAAGAGTGGGCACAGTAGCGCTTCTTTCCTCAAAGATTTCAGCTGTTGTAGAGATAACTCTATTGTTTTACTACCTCTCTTAAAATGTGTTGTATCAGATTACATTTCTCTTGCAGATCTGAAGGCTCAAGAGACCTATGATTCTAGTTAAAAGTATGTTTATGTTTCTGACACTACCTCCAGATGAGTGTCCGGGTGTATCGGTTTGTTTGTGCAGAGTGGCTGTGGGTACAAGGTGATAAGGACACTGGTGTGATCGAGGGGAAGTGCTTCAGGGAAAAGAAGTCTTTTGGAGAAGAGGCAGCCACAGGGTTGCAGGGACTGTGGGAGACGGCAAGCTTGGTAAGCACAGTGCACATGATTTTCCTGTTTGGCACGTATCTTCCAAAGTGTCCACTGAGAGTTTCAGCAACAGAAAGGAAGGAACTGCCTCTGTGAAACGCTGAATCTTCCTTCACTCTCAGAGAGAAAATTAAGTGTGTTTGCATTTATTGCCTTGCCTTCTGTAGATCCAGCCATTTACCTGCAGATACTATTGCCACTGAAGTAACCTGTATGTGCATATGCATAGATATAGATGTATCTGTAGATATAGATATGCCCAGGTTTCTGGGTGTATTGCTCATGGAAGGGGGTTTCTATACAGATAATGTATGCTTTGTGCCGAAAACACAACCAACTGCTTTTTAGAGACCTTGAAACTAACCACACTTATTTTACAGTAATACAAGAGGCTTTACTTACTGGGATAGAAAGTTCACAGGTCAGGAAACTGTCAATTTTCATTGCCTAGGTATTAGAAAGCTGGCACAATTAAACAAAGCCAGACTGCCTTCCATCTTGAAAATTATGAACTCATATTATATTTTAAGTGCCTTTTGTGTTGTCTGACTCAGAGGAGCATGAACACTGCTCTGCCACTGTTTGGTTTTTGGTTCCAGCTTCCTCTGACTCAATTGCATTTGGCTTTCACCAATTATATTTTTGAGGTTTGATGAGCACCTAGCTAGCTATCTTGATATATCATGTTAAAACTTGGCCTGGATACAGGATAAAATACACTTGTCTGATCAAATATATACAAATAAATCAAGATGAGTAGTGCAGGAATCTGTTGCAAAGCTTGTTTAGTATGATGTATACCAATTTCTAGATGTTATCTCTGTCTTCTAATAATGACTTTTAATTCTTTGCTGACTGTCAATAAAAAAATAATTTATCCAAACTGAAGAGAAAGAACAAAAGATAATAAAATATGCTGAAGCTATGGAGACTTGCTGTCAAAATAAGGCATTTGTCTAAGTTGCCCAGCTGCTCTAATCCACAGGCTATAGACCAAGTGGGACTCTTGTGCTGGCAGAAAGTGCCCTATGGAAATAAAAGGGCTGCCATCATAAAGGAGCCTGGTGATCATTCCTTCCCTCTGCTGCCTACCTTTTTGCTTAGGGGTAGAATAAAATTTAAGCTGCCTCTAGGACATCCATCAACTTTCTTAGAAGGATTAGTCATATTCCAGCTCCTGCTCTTGCAGGTGTAATGCCTCTAATTGTATCTGCAGCTGTGCACTTTCTTCTTGACCTGACTCTCTGGGCTGCAATGGCATCAGTCGATGGACAATTCTTCTCAGGTGGGGCTGCCTCTTCTGTTTTTCTGCTCTTTAAGTTGTGCCTTGGTGGGTTCTTCATAGCTGCAGACTGGCTCTGAATATTTGGACGACCCCTAAAAGCACTCTAAGGAAGATCAAGGTGGGCTTGTCTGGCCACATTGACCAGCTGGAGGAGGCCAGGGATGGAGAGACCTGAGAGAGGGCTGGAGGCATTAGGGTGTCCAGGACAAGAGCTCTGATGTCTGGGTTAGGAAGTGTTTTGGGGAGTAAAGGGCTTTGAGCAATAGGCACACTGGGTTGAGAAGCTCAGATTGTCTTTTTTCTCATAATGTTCTTGTTATGACTTTGCCTTTACAACTTGTATATGAATTCAAAAGGAAGGCGTGGAAAATTTTTATGTTCCCAAGATTCCACAGAGGTTAATTGTTTTTCTTCTTCAAGGAGCTCTTATCATACAGAAGTAGAGCAATCCCGTTGAAGAGCTGAATATTTAAGTCTAGCCTAAACACCAGCAGAATGCAAAATGTTTTGGATGAAGGAAGATAGTCTAAGCTTGAACTCTTACCAAGCTACAGACTTGCTTGAAGTAGAGTGCTGATGTTATTGATCTAACAATGCAGAGATAAAATAAGCATAATATTCCTGCAGCTGACATGAGCAGTGAGGACAGCACCTCCGAGGGGTTTAGAGCTATGTACTCTGAGAGATGACATAAAAGGAAATGTTTGCCTTGTGCAGTTTTAAAGCTCAAATAAGTAGGTTTAGAAGCTGGACCATTAACACTGTCAGTTCCAGCTTGTACATGTCACAGGCCATAAAGCTTCCTGTAGAGAAACAAAGTAGAGAATTTGTGGTTTCATTTGATTTCAGAGATTATTAGGAAATGGTGATTGAGGCAGGAGGTCAGATTGATTCAATAGTCTACCTCTGCACATTTGTGTGCTCTTTCAAGGCCACACACGGTGGAGCCTTTATGGTGTTAGAGATAAGATGTTCTTAAATACTCAGAATTGGTAATTTCAGATTTGCTATTTTTAGAGAATGTATGGATTTTTAACAGGATCAGGAGGACATTTTTGTACTTTGGGGCCAAATGTAATTCAGTGGTTAGATACATTTAAACACAGACCCTAGTCTCTGGGTGGCCTAATCTCCTGCAACCTTCTGTGGAGTTTAGAGTCTTAAAACTGCTTTTTTTTTATGTAGGGAAGGCTGACATTGCTATACCTCAACAAATATCTTTCATTAAAACCTGGTACCTCTTTTCCACACTCCCCACCCTTGGCTTCACTGTGGATATCATTGCAAAGCTGGCATCGGAATCAGCTAGTGTTCTGTATAAACTTAGAGATTTTTACTAATGTTCAAAATTCTATCCTCTGTGGTTCCAGTAATTTTTCCACTTGAATTTTATTTTTGTTTGAACCCTGAATGCAAAATGACCCATGGTCAGGGACTGTTTAGACACTGCTTTTGTGGATTGGAATCTGTGTTGTGGGCAGCGTGAGAGAGAACCTGATGAATTTGATTTCACAGGGGAGTCATTTTTAAGTCCTGTTGAACCAATGTTAGCAATATTGAGTGCTTTAATGGAGTCTGTGTGCCAGTTGCTGACAGGGTTTTCAGCATCCTGCCATCTCTCTCAGCCAGAATCATTTAAAATTGACATGGTGCTGAAAATGAGGAGGCTAAGGAATTTGGATTTGATGACATATCCATATGTAGGCATGTTTTAAAAGTATCAGGATAATCTTGCTTGAAGGTTCTGTACACCAGTGGTGCATGTTTAGTGCACTAAAATGGGATACTTTTTGTATTGGGGCAGCTGTTTCTGGAGATATCAGAATATCTAGAAGTATTTCTCTGAGCTATTATAAGGTACCCTATGCTGGATGTGGTGCACCACATTGCATAGCTCTGGTGATCATGGAAGTACCAGTTGTATTTTGCTAGGAAAAAGCTTTGGGGGGCAAAGAATGTTTATTTAACCTATAATAGCTACAAGATTATGTGCACTTTTGCCATGGGTGTTTGACAATGGGCTTCTTACTCTGTCGTGTGCACCCTGGTTTTCACGGCTTGATTATTTTATAAACCTCAGATATTTTTCTAAAGTGGTGATCTTTAATATTTGGTGATTTTTAATATTTTTTTGTTCTTAATCCAAAAGGTGTCCAGTGGATCTGCAGGCTACTTGGGAAATTTCAGCATGAGCAGTTTTCAAAGCAGGAAAGGTTAAAATAAGGATTTGGTATTTTGAGAGGCCTGAAATATGAGAAATACGGGAAAACATATATCTGGGTTTTACACAGAAAATCACAAATGTTGTAGTCTTTCTGAAAGGAATATGTGCAAGGGATAGTTTCATACTTGGGTGATGGATATGACTGCCTGTTGGCCATGATGCATGAGGTTCCTAGAAAAGGCAGTTCAGAGAAGATTAACTTTTGTTGTTCTTAATTTTCTCCTTGGAGCAGCCTCTCCCTCTCCAGTGACAAAAGAAGAAGCTGGCAAGTTAACTGAAGTCATTGCAAATGCACCCCTTTATTTCCTGAACATAAAATATGGCACAGGCATTCCTTCAGCATGACTGTAAGAATGCTCATTTTGGTATCTTGGCCATGTTTCACTTGTGATAATGGTATCATTGATTCACCTCGTGTTTTCATTGTGTGAATTGACCTCCTTTCCATGAGGGGTACTGAATTGTTTAACTGCCTCGTACAGAAAAAGTTACAGGATCAGTGATTGGAAATGGAAACTGTAGCTTATTTTACTGCTGTGTACTGAGGGCTGTACACATCTATCGGGAACGGCTGCTCTGGTATTTGCCTGGTGATAGCAGACATGCTTGGGAGCAGGGGCTTGGAGAAGTAGGAGAAGAAAAGGGGGGAGGTGGTTTGTAGCTCAGTGATTAAAAAAAGACATACGTGACTCACCCTCTTCTAACAGAGCTGGAGAGGCAGAAGGAAGCCAGCCAGTCCTTTAATCCTTTTCATTGCTTCTGTGGCTGCCCTCATTCATGGAGGTTTAAATTAAAGGATCAAATGTGGAATCTGGGAATTTTTCCAGATACACTTTTGAAGCACTTTTTGACTGTTGCAGAACTGATTGTGCTAAGCAAAGTGCAAACGCTCTGTCTTTGCACTAGAGAATTAACACTTCTGGCTGGATTTCCTTATTCCCAAGTGTAGATTTTAGCTATTTTCCACTGGAGAACCCATATAATTCTAAATTGCATCCCAGCTGTCCTCCCCGAGTTCCTGCTGTTCACCATGGCACTTGTCTGCTGTCCTGTGTGGGTAGATGGGAGTAGACAAACACTTAAACGCCCCCTGAGTAATAGAAATGCTACATGGTTTTAGTTATTCATTATTGCTGACTTTCTAAAGCAGCCTGTGTTGAGATGTATCAACGTGCCTGGCTTCTGTTCTCTCATCTCTCCAGACAGGACAGCCTGGCTGGGCTAGAGACCTTCCATTGCAAAAGGCAAATTCACCTGCCTGAAACATAAAGCTGAGGTCTTGGATATCAGGTCTCATTAAAGAAACTTCGTAAAAAGGAAGTTTTAAAACTATAGGTGGGTCTGGCTTCAGTTTCATATTAATTTCATAAAATTTTGTGACACTTTAAATAAAGTTAGGGTGTTCTACAAATCTGATGTTAAGCAGCTGCATAACAGCAGTCTATGTAGCAGCCTCCTGGAGGTAATTTATTTTGAATGAAAGGTGATGTGGTACCTGCACAGGTTCCCCCGGCTCCCCCAGTCTATCTCAAATATGCACCGTTATAATATTTTTAGAACATCTGAGGTAGTGGATATAACTTACCTAGATTACAATGCAACTTACAATATAATTTTTGTTCTCTAGGGATTTCTGGTGGTTTGCTGACAGAGATGGAACTCAGTGCAGCACAGTGCTTTTTGTTTCCTGGCCTCTGCAGCTAAGTCACTGTGTTTGCAGAGCACACTAATAGTAATATGCAGCTCTTGTAGCTTCACTCCAGACAGAGCTAGACGTAAAATGGCACTCAAATGAATACAAACATGAATTGTTTCTTTGATCTCTGTAGACTTCCCACAGGCTGCTGTTGCAGGTTTTTTCAAGGTCATCAAGTGTTGGTCATAAAGAAAATGCTTGCTTTTGTGCCTGTGGTTGGCTGGCTAGTAAACATATCAGTCATTGAGATAATGGAAAAAAAATCACATTGTTTAGATCAGACACTCTTTGAGCATGGGGAAAAATAATTGAGAACAAATTGTATCTTCTGGGTATTAGAACGGGCAATAGCAGCGAACCTACTGTACGAATAGTTCTGAAGTCTTAATCACTCTGCTGAAATCAGCTATGGTTTCACTAAATCATGATGCAAATGTCCCTTTAGCTTTAAAGCATAGGTGTCCTTAAGAGAATAAACATGTTTGACAACACAGTCGAATTATCCTAGTCGGATTTATTGACATACAGCTTCAGCTGAATTTTACCACTGAAAGAACAGGATGGAATCCGGGGTATTCATGTTCCCAGATATTGTTGTGAGGTAACTCTTTTTCCCAGCTGTTACCAATTCTTGTGAAATAGTCTTTTCATTCAACCCAGCCAAGAGCCTTTAAGCCAGAGATGAGACTTCAGTTTTATTCATTCAAAAAGCACAGGGATTGTGTCTAAAAACCAGTTTGAAGAAAGACAGAGTAGTTCTGTTAAGCCAGCAAGTGATGATGGCACTGAAGTACCTCTCATTCCAGTGAAATGTCATTTGCCAATTGTACTGGCAGTCCTAGGATTGCAAAACAAGAAGACTCTTACAGAGAATGGGCTGATATTTGTAAAGCAATTTGTGATTCCTGGAGGAAGGATGAACTATAAATACATGTATAATAACTAGCAAAGTTTATTGATGTGCTTTGAAGACACTTTGTCAGAACTGGCTTGCTGCAAGGCTGAGCTCACTGTTCTGCCTGGAGTCATGACGGATCTGGGCACTGTCATGTTGCACTTAGCTCAAGTGGGCTGGCACTGCTTGGGGTCCTGCTGGCCAGCTCCATTTAATCACCCAGTGCACAATCACTGCTGAGCTTGCCAAGAACATGCTTGTGCAGTGGAAATGCCCTGCATAAGGTATGTTAGTCTCCTAAAGTTATTTGAATACCTAAATATTTCCACGTATTGGTAAAGAGAAGCCTAGAATAACAAAGCTTAAGGAGAAATTTGTGGTTTTCTTCAGGCTAGGAGTGGATGCAAGGCTTAGATCCGGAATTTCTAGGGGATGCAGTATTCTTCCCATATTTTTTCTGGTCTCCTTCCCTTCATACAAGGCTTTCAGAACTGAACATGGAGCCACAGTCAGACAGCTTCTAGTACTGCATTATGGGTAGCAGACTCCAGTAAAATTTGTGTTGTTTCTTTTAAATAGATTTTAAAAAAATATATAATTACTTAAAACCTTATCTTTGGCTGCAAAAAAAAAAAAAAAAAAAAAATCTTAGATGTGTTCCTAACAAAAAGGCTGCATTGTTTTTTCATTGAGGTTATTGAAATCAACTTTTACATGCAGCACATGAAAAAAACCCTAACTTAAACTCTGTTGTTCTGATACTTGGGAAAAAGCATAAGCAACCTATCCAAAACACCAAACCAGGTATTTTAAAATAAGCACTTTAAAGTAATTTCTAAGTAATCAAATAGCGTCTTTTTCATCAATAAATAAATGCAATCTACTAATTTAATCTGTCTTTAATGGCTTTCAAAGTGATTTTGTCTTGGTTTTTAATACCAGAACATTTAGATATTTTTAAGCTTGGGGTGGCCAGGATGTGGGTGGAGAGATTCCTTTCTTTTCCTCTTGTCATCATCAGAAATCATTTTTCTGGCTGCAGAAATTCTCTCTTGATGCATCCTGAGCACTTTTTGGCAGTAGAGAGTAAACAACAGCCATTTTTTGTAATGCGTTGTCTTTATTTGTGTTCAGCCAGCCTGCAATTTACTGCCTTGAGAGCAGCAAATACTTATCATATTAATTAATTTCTCTTGTCTGTGCAGTTCAAGTGACATCAATTCATGCCTTTTCCCATTTCACATATGATTAAGAACTACTCCTTCCAATGTAGAGATGGAATTGAGGAGCTGGGATTTTGTTCCTTGGGAAGAATAGCTGTGTAATGGATCAGGATAGTTAAAAGCAAGGGAAAGAATAGTTTCTGACTCTCAGATAGTGACAATGTTTTTTCTTTAAACAGCAATTAAAAGTTGCTTCATTTGTAAAAATGTATTTTCAAGTTAATTTCTAAAGCACGTACAAGCATGCCAAACAGAGAGCTATAATTCCCAGAAGAGATCTTGTGATGTCAAAGAAACTTAGAATCTAGGCAAAATATATGCAATACTGCTTGCACATACCTTCTATGAGGATTTCTGGAGAAGGCTTATTGTTTGCACTTGGTAGTGTATTCCAGACCAAGATTTCCAAAGGCCACTGCCCTAACTTGTGTGCCTATGCAAAAATAATCTCTTGCAGTATAGATGCTCACATATCCTATAGACAGTGGCCTAGGTCAGGTGTTAATAAAAATTACTGTACTGTCCTGTACATGTAAAAGAGTCCTGGACCAGGACTCTTCAATTATTTTGTTGCCCTCCTATGTACTGTTCTCTTTCTATCAGATCTCAGGCTGTAATTAACTTTAAATTGATGCTGTGGCTTTTTCCCTGAGAAGAATTTTCCATCTTAAAATCTATATTGCTTTCAGATCCTTTATCTAATTGTAAGTTTTAATGATAAATTTTGTGTGCCCAAAGGGTAAAAATAGCAGCTTTATTCCATTGAATGGCATTCTTCTAAATTAAGTTCTGCAACCACAGCAGAAAAGAAACTTCTGAGTTTTATTTTCCTGCTTCTAGTTCTTGTATTTAAGACTGGGGATAGTCATATTCTGCTAAATGATTCATATATTCTATGATTTACAGAGATAAGATAAAATGTAAGAAAATAAGATAAACTAAATTAGAAAATGTATCTCCTAATATAGCATCTTAGCCATTGTTACGGTACCATAGCTGCAAGAGAAATCAGGTTACCATTTTAACTTCTAAAAACGAGTGCATCTCTTAAAAGCACAGAAGAGAAAAACAAGTTCAGCTTGCCCTAAAGACTCTATGGAAAGAGCTGGAAGCTCCTGCGGTCCTCCATCAGATCTTGGCCAGGGCCACACACACTGGCACAAGGTGCTTGCCCTTGACGAGGTCACCAGGCAGAACCAGCCAAGATGGAGCAGTTCTCCAGAAGAGATCTGACTGCTGACTGTGGTGTGCACCTCAGCACCTAGGGTAGGAGATGCTGCCCTATACATTTAAAGAAAAAGATCTCTTTTCTCTTACTGTGGTTCTTTCTCTTTGCCTCACTGGACTTGAGCTGATAACTCACTTGATAACACAACTTGAGTTGATAACTCACTCGTGGACCCATCTCCATGGAAATGATTTAAAGTCACACCCCAGTTAAAGGCAAGGTTAACTGGAGAACAATGACATATGATTAAAAAAATTCTGTGGAAGCTAGGAAGAGGGCTTGGAATCCCATACCTTTCCATCACTTGTTAAAAGCTGCTGTAGTTTCCCTGTGACAGGTCATACCTGTATCAAATGTGTTTCATGGCTCTCAGTTCCTGATTCTTCAGGACAGTGGATACTCTCTTTGAAATTAGCTCTTCATCTTATGACTGAGTAAAAATCTTTGGCCTAATGCAGAGAGGTTTGCATAAGAATATTGAGAATCTTGACCATAAACCTTTGTCTACATCCTTCAGTGTCATTCTGTTATGTTGTCATTCTGTTATGTTGTTATCTAAAGCCAGGACTAATGCTGTACTCTTTTTACAATGTCATGTTTACAGAATAATGTTGTTAGAGTGAGAGCTGTTCAATTAAAACTCTGATCACATACTGAGTCCTGAAAGAGACAGCTACTAATGCACAAAAAAATAGAAATATATGTTATATATGTTCTGTCTGTTTTTTTTATTTTAAACTGGAGAGTAATGCCAGGCAGTATATCAGCAGCAGTTGCTGGCTTTCACAATTTGTTTGACAGATTACTAATTGCTCTATTTCAAGCAAATTTTTTCAAAGCAGATGACACAAATAAGTGACTTTTGCTCTTTGTTTGGAGTGTTTCTTTATACTCAAGTAATTTGAGGAACACTCAGTACTGCATGGTTAAGACAGTAATACAGCTTTATTTTGTGTAGAAGTTTTCATGCAGACTGGATCCCCAGATGCCTCATGGTTTTGTCATATGGTCTGTTTAAAAAAACAAAACAGCAAAACACCAAAAAGAGGTGAACCCAATCTGAAAGATCTGGGTGCTGGTTTATGTGTCTCTAATTTTGAAGAGGGTGGTTCATGACAGCAGTTTAGGAGTACATTTGGCTATGAGAGACAACGATGGAATGGAATCACTTTCTCAGTGATAAAGAAAGGAGTTTAGTTTCAAGCAAGCTGACACAAGATATACTTCCAGATTTTTTAAAGCAAGTGATTTGCTGAAACAAGTAAAGAACTTTTCCAGATGGCAGGATTTGCAGAAAGATGCTACTGTATTTAACAGCAACAAGATTAACTGTATGGGCCAACAAGAACCAAATGTTAAATCAAAATGGAGAGCAGAGAGACTGTGGATGCTGAATGCGCAGTCATGAGCTTGAAATCAATGTGACTTGATGTTCAATTGTGATCAGTTTGAAAGTAGTGCACCATGGTCATGCTGTTGTGCAAAAGAGAGAATGGAAGGTGTGACTCTGTGAATGCAGCAAGCTGAAATCTGAAAAGGGAGGTAGAATAAAGAGAAACGAAAGGTGATGGTAAAGTCCAAGAGCTTAAGATATAGAATTGCAAGCATAAAAGTGAAGGAAAAAGTAGTGGCCTTTTGTGTTGTCAAGACTTCTAGGAGTTTTTCAGCTTACCTTTCAATTAATCTATATATTTTTGTCTTGAAAAGTCGTAAGAGAGGCTAAAGGTGATCACATACATAATTTGAAAGTTTATGATGTTTACGAAACCCTGGTGACCAGTGAAGCCACTGAATGGAGCGGTGCTCTCAGCCCTTTCCCTCCTTGTTGATGTGGCTGTTTGCTCATTATAGTCAGATGATTTGGGGATTTGAAAGACACAGGTGTGTGTGAAATAACCAAATGCCATGGCAATCTAATGGAAGTTGTCTTCTAACATCTGGGGGACTCTCAAAATGTTTGTGAAGGAATTTAGGGGGCAAGGCAAAGGCTACATTTTCTACAGTTGTCTTAGGCTGGAAGATGAGTGAATTTCCTTTCCATCTTCCTACATTTGTGTCCTCATTTCACAAGCAGAAAAACGAAGTTATATATGAGAAGGGGCAGAGAGGTAGAGTTACCATTTTAATACCATAAAATAGAAAATGTGCAAATGAAAATGTTGGGCTATGGCAGTATTTGCACTATCTCTGATTTTTCCTTCTGTTCATTTATTTTGGTGTCTGGATTCATATGAGTTGCTGCTGCTCTCAGAACTGTTTTGTCTTACATGTCTGAATTGTGCATTCATGCCTAGCCTAGATCAAAACATGAAGTCATTATTATCTGTGAATTTCTTGTATATTTGGCTTGTTAGTGGGCCAGTGATCTGGCCTATAATTGTCAGCACTGGTCTGTAAATTACCATTAAACTACTAGTAGAAATAATTGTAGGTAGTAAAGCTGGTAATAAACTGCATTTTTATGTTACTCAGTAAAAGCAGTGTATTGTCACTCATTTCTTGAGGAAAAATTATGAAATATATTTCCTACCAAAGGCACAATATGCAGTTCACCATTGATATGTAAGTAGTACACCAGTTTATCACTCTGTAGGGGAAAAAGGTAGTTTAAAGAATATGACTAACCTAATGAAAGATTTTAAAAATAAAACCAGATCATTACATCAATAAACAGTCTGAAATGTATGGCCTTTGCACTGATGAGAAGAACTCTGCCTAGGTATGAGCTCTGTGTGTTTCAGTTCTGTGCCTTGCGGAGTTTGTAGGGATTTCTAAAAAACACCATAAAGAAAACAAAACGCCTGAGGAGCTCATAGAGATGGGAGGAATTTTCACTACCGGCACTGTGAAGAAACCTGACTGATTCCACATCCCCTGCCCTCCCAGGAGTGCTCCCCACATTACAGAGTAAGGGCTGACAAGAACCAATTATAAGAATTACAATTACCAATTACAAGAACCAAGTGTAAAAAAAAGGCTTTTATACATCCTTCTATGATAAGCAGAAAAAAAGCAGAACATGATATTCATGCTTTTTGCCGAAATACGGTCAAATCTGAAAAGGAACTGTTTTAACTTGTTACCGAGTTATTGGCCTGTCTAAAAAAATTGGAGCTGGGAAGCTGTTGTTTGCGGCCAAGTTACCTCTGAAACTGTAGGATTTATTATTGAGTTTGCTGAACACATAACTGCAGTGTCACTAGTGAAAAAAAAGATAATGAATGCATTTTAAGTAAGATGTTATTAATGAAGCATTACTCTGTCCCTTTTGTGTTTTTTAAGTTGGGCTGTAAGCAGTTAGTTCTTGCCCCTTTTCCCCTTCTTTAGCTATTAGTGGGACAAATGCCTGGTGGTACTGATGTAACAAGCAACTCCAACAACACATTAATGCCATCTGTTTTCTCATTGAAAGGCCTTGTGTTATCTCCACCATGACCTGCTGAAATTATAAATGCGGTAGATGCCAACATGTAATGTTGGTGGCTCGAAACAGAACTTTGGTAAACTCCCTGGTATCCGTGCCAAAACTGCTGTCAGAAGGGACAATCTGTGGGCTCATTTGTATCCCTGTATCCATCCACTGAAAGAAACCCTTGCTCCTGATGTTACCAAGGAAGAGAGGGAACAGATGCCATTCAGGACACATTTTGCTCCTGAGCAGTATGTGCAGGAAAACCAGAAACCAGATTAACTAATACCCTCTGTCTTTTCCTTGAGTGATAGTGATGCCTAACATGGAGATACTATTTCAGCAGACCACATAATTGGTGGCAGTCTAATGTTTGAGAGGGTATGCTGGCACTCAGTAATAAGCAATGATAATATCCTCTACTGTAAAAGATGTTTCTCTGAAATATTGGATCATTTAAATGCTGAGATATTCAGTGATGCACCAAGCATAAGTCCAAGTGGATTTAGTTTTCTATGAAATTACATTAGAAGAGCTATACTTGGTAAAGTCCTTCTGCATTCCTTGTGCCTTAACTGTGGAGTATGAAACCAGCTGCTGTAACTGATCATGTGTTTAGTGTAAAGTTTTACTTTATGGTCTATCTGAAATGTGGAACAACATGGGAATGTTGAGCCCACTGTCACAGAGGTGGTTGAAGTCCTTGTCCCTAGTACAGATGTTAACCCCTGGTGCATGATGGATTCACTTGTCTTGGCACACATCTGTGCTCTAGTGTGTGGTAGAGGAAAAAAAAATCCATCAGTGAACTTTCAGTCATTACAACATGGCAACTTAAAACTATCATGTGGAGTTAAGCATGTGTTTGGTGACTGAACATACAGGTACTTCTGATCCACCAGGTTCCCGTCTCTTCCTTTCTAGAAAGCAAGTGGATTTCACAGCCCCCAAAGGCCAACCTCTCAATGGGGAAAAACTTGGCTGAAATTTCATGATAGCCACCTCTTTACAGCCCCGTTTGTCAGCTCACGCTATACAATGTTATAACATGTTCAGTAAAATTCAGAAATCTATGCCTTCTGATACAGGTTTCATGCAAGAACCAGTATTTCCCATAATTTTGCTAAAAACTTCTTCCCTGTGAGCAGTCAGGCAAGGAACACGTTCCCCGAAGAGATCATGCTGTGTCTCCTTCCTCAGAGGTCTTTGGTCCCCAAGGGCACAAAGTCCTAAGTAACTTGGTCTCACCTCACAGCCAAGTCTAGTTTGAGAAGATTGTGCTTGAAACTTTCTAAGGTCCCTTCCAACCTGAATTTTCCTGGAATTCTATCAAGTTCTTCAAAGTAAATGAAAATAGTGTCTGCTTAGGAAGACGTATGTAACATTCATGAACTGAAAAATTTGTCTCTAATTCAGGTAACAGCTCAAAACTGCAACTTCAGTAAAACTGTGTATTGATTGCATTCTACATCAGCTTTGTAAAGCAAGACCTGAAGACTGACTTTTAACACTGAAGGTAGCTTACACATTACAATCTTCCTGATTTCTACTGGTCAGTTGGCAGGGCACAGTGATTTGTCCTGTAAGGACTTTTGAAAGTAAGAGAAGTTGCTATGAAACCGATCCTAACAGCTGGATTTAACCTTTTCAGAAGAGCATTTGGAGTGGAGGTGGGCTGCTGACTTTTCTGTTTAAAGCAGGGAAAGGGGAAAAAACCCCACAGAATTATAGAATATCCTGAGTTGAAAGGGATCCACAAGGAACATTGAATTCAACTCCTGGCCCTGCACAAGACAGCACCAGGAATCACACACTGTGCCTGAGAGCATTGTCCAAACTTTTCTTGAACTCTTGTCAGGCTTGGTGCTGTGATCGCTTCCTGGGGAGCCTGTTCCAGTGCCCAAACACCATCTGGGTGAAGAACCTTTTCCTAACACAAAGCCTAAACACACCCTGACATAGCTTGGTGTTTTCTCAGCCCTCCAATTTGTCAAGATCTCTCTGCAGGGCCTCTCTGCCTTTGAGGGAGTCAACTTGATGTAACTCAGTTTACTGTAACTTTTTTTGCCTGACCTGTGAGCCATGTCCTTGTCACCTGCAAACCCCATTTATCAAGCAGTCAGTTGAAATATATTTTAAAGCTAACAGACTCTGTCATTAGTAATATTCTCTATTTTTTCTAATGCTTCCCTTGCTTTAAATCTATTTTGATATTTTCAATTCCACATTTATGAACTATTTGTTTTCATCCTAAGGGACATGTGACATTATGTGACCTTTTCAGGGACATGTTGGGACAAATTCCCCATGTTAATTTTTAATCTGTCCTTGCCAGGTGTTCCTCTTGTGCCTTTAAATAATTTTTCTTCTTCCAGAAATTGCCCCAAAGCAGAAAATTTTACTCAAGGCAGTTCCTTTAATGTAAGCAAATGATAAAAGGGAAAAAGGGAGCTTTGAAATCCACAGCATCTACAGGTTGTTGGTGATGGAAACAGACTGACACTTTGCACAAAATCAAAGTTGAATGGGTGCATAAACAGCTTGTGTTTCATATTTGGTGAATAAAATTAGTAAAATGGTAACTTTAGTGAGATGATCATGATGAAAGTATTGTGTGATTGTGTTCTTTACCATTAGTGGTTTTGTTCAGGAGCAAACTGGCTTTTTGAGAAGCAATTAGTAAATGTAAATGTTCTTTTAGAGATAAGGAGAGAGGCACTGTGGCATGCTTTGAGATAGCAGCAAAAGTTCACTGCAAGTCTGTACCATACTACTCTGCAAGTATGTACCATAGTGAAGAAACATAAGATAATTTTACATAACACGCATCTCAAAATGAGGCCAGCATTACAAACCGTGCCCTGCATTTGCTGCTGGATGCTTTGCATTAATTAGATGTTAATGAAGTTGTTGCTATCCACTTTGGCCTGACATAGAAGTGAAGCTTACTGCTTTCTGTAATATTTCACAAAGCATTTATCCTCCTTTCTGCAGGCAGATTAGCACATATTTCCATTTCCCAATAGTGGTCCTTTTGTGAAACTGTGTGAATCCTTATGGGGCTCTCCTTTCAAACAGATTCCATGTAAGTGTGTATCACATAATGTTTCTCAGAAGTGCTAAGAGGTTTGGAGTCTGAGGAAGAGAGTCCTGGGACCATTGCAGGTCTGTGCTTCCAGCTTTCTCTTCAGGATAAGGTGTAGGACATAACAGGAGTGAAACTGCACTTGCCTTTCAACAGAATTGGGTGATTAACATCCAGAGATCTTTCTGTGGTAAATATTTTAGAGCAATATTCCAGCCTCACTGAGATCAAAACATTTGTATATGTCTCTAGATATTCACACCTATATATGAATACATATATAAGTGCATGCATATATATATATATATATATATATATATATATGCTCATTTGAGGATGCATAAAGTAAGAAAGGAAGTATATACTGTCCGATTTTTTTTTTAAAATGATGGTCTCAGTGGCTGTACAGCAGCAGAGGAAGGTCTGCATTTAATTTCCTTTTAGCCAAGTATGCAGTGAAATCTCCATTCCTTTTTGTTTTGAGCTGCTTCTGTGTAAAACTCCAACTGGGGAACTTCAGCTCCTTCCTCCAAAGATTGCAGTGATGAATGCAGTCAGAAAACGTCAATGAACCATAAAAAGTGCCAGAGTGACTCAGTATATGATTGTTATGTGCCTTGCCTTGGGGTCAGAACTGTGTTTGGGCAGCAAATGATGCCTGGCCAGAATTCTGGTGCACAGGGTGTATTTGCAACACTCTTGCCTGGTGTTAGACATGAGATGGGAATGCTTCATATTTCTCCCCACCACTTGGGAAGATCCAGATCTCCCTCTGCATTCCCTAGGGAGCTTTCCTGGCCCATATGCAATGCTCCAGTTTGTTTATAGCATTTGAGGAGAAGTGATAATTTGAGAAGGTTCACTGGAAACATGGGCATTTCTAACTCCAGAAGAATGAAAGTTAACAGAAGAAGGGAGTGGGAGACACCTTCCCCCTCACTCCCACCTATGATTCTCATCTTTTTCTGTCCCTCAGCTTGGGTATAATACAACATCTAATACAACAGAGATTGCTGAAGCTGTTAAATAGCTCCAGAACAGTGAGCACTACCAAGGAGCCCAGGCAGTAGTGTGGTGAGAGCAGGAAGGACAAGTTCTGTAGATGTATTAATTAATCTGAAAACATGGTCTGCTATTTCCTTCACTAAGGTCTACTAGCTGTTATGATGGAAGGCAATTTCCATTTGTATGTCCATGGTCTAGGAAATAAGCCATGTATTTGATTTGAGGAAAAACAAACAAAAAAGCATAGCAATATTGTATTGTATATTGTATAATATATTGAAATACACAAAATGTTTTGCTTAAATTAAAACCACAAAATGATAATATATTCATAACAATAGACTTAAACTAAATGGGAATTTTGTGTCTACTTTCTATTTTGTCTAGATTCATTGGTTTGTACACCAAGGATTTAGCCAGTTTGTCCGTGTAACTTCTAACAGAGATGTCCTGAGCATGACATACCAGTCTTTTAACTACCAAATATCCCCAAAGGGCATCCCATCTTTCAGTCCTGTGTTTTTTCAGCCCTCCTTCTCCTTCTTGTTGGAGGATTGTACAAACAACCCAGTAAAAGTTCAAGATTTGCAGTCAGAATCTTCACTGTGTAAGGTTATAAAGTCTGCCCTTGCATTAAGAATTTATCTTTTTTTCAGGCTCATTGGACAGTTACTTAAGTGTTCTTAGTTTGTTTTCTTCTATGGCTCTGTTTCTGCACCCTTAAAATAATTGTAGAGATGAGGACGGCCAGATTCATCAAACCGTGCTTCCTAGTGTTGATCTGCGTATGGTCTTGGGGGAAGCAGGTGGGCATCTCAGTACCAATTGCTTTCTGCAGCAACCTAGGGTGTTTGAGTGGGCTGGATGCCACAAGTTAAACCTAAACTGAGTTTCATGACACTGTTTTTCATGGAAGAAAAAAGCAAGGCAGTCCTGAAAGCATAGGGGAGCAGAGATTGAGACTATTCTTATTTTGTTGAGAAGTACTGCAGTATCTTTATTTCAGAAAAACATGTGGAAAGAAGTGACTAATAGTGAATATTTTGTACTTCTGTGGCATCCTTGATCTTCAGTGACACAAATTTTATGGTTGTTTATCTCTTTAACTCAAAAGTATCCTGCAGTTATTGACAAATATTTTCACAGAATGATCGAATAGTTTCAATAGGAAAGGACTTTAATTTAGTGCAATCACCCTGCAATAAGCAGGGACATCCTCGACTAGGAGATTGTTCAGAGCTCCATCCAACCTGACCTTTAATGTTTTCAGGGATGGGGAATCCACTACCTTTCTGGACAACCTGGACCAGTGTCTCACTACCCTTATTGTAAAGAACTTCTTCCTTATGTCTAGTTTAAGCCCGCTCTCCTTTAGTTTAAAACCATTAGCCTTTGTCTTATTGCTACAGGCTTTGCTAAAAAGTTTGTTCTCTTCTTTCTTGTGAGCCCATTTTTACTACTGAAAGGTCACAGTAAGGTCTCCTTGTAGCCTTCCCTTCTCCAGGCTGAACAGCCCCATCTCTGTCAGCCTTCCTTCATGGGAGATGTGCTCCAATCCTCTGATCATCTTCACAGCCTTCCTCTGGGTTCATTCCAATGGGTTGATGTCCTTCCTCTGCTGAGGATCCATCCCTTTTGTAACTTTGCTCTCCAAACTCCTGCTAGCATTTCTGAAGAGCTTGGTAGGAGTAAGTCCGCTGTCAGAAGGTGCTACACGAAGGTGCCAGCAGGCAGAGCAGTCCCTGCTTCCTGTCCTGTAAGCAGGCAGCTACCACTGTGGGTCTTTGCCTGGGTGATGTATTTTGCCCAATGGAGAGACTCCTGGTACTGATTGCTGTTGCAAATTACTCCCTCTTCACTGGCAAGCTGTCAGCCACAAGGTTGTCTTGGGGAGTTAGGGCTAGCTTTGACATGGCACTGTTTTCTTTTTTAATCTTCCACATTTAGGACCGAAGCAAAATAAGCAGCAAAGATTGCTTGTATTATAATTGACGTGTTTCTTTTGCTAGAATATTTTCCTGATTCTTTCCATGGTGTTTACTCTCAGAGGTTGCACAGGTCCAATCTAATTCTATTCTTGAGTAAATTTATATAATTACTGTGTCTTTGGTGAGATGGAGCTGCTAAGGCTCAGAATAAGGTGACTACTATGTGAGTAGTAGAAAATCACCACCTTACTATGGTAGGGGAGAAGGAGAAGGAACATCGCTTATCATTGGGTTGAATACCTGCAATGTATGGTCATGGTTCAGTTTTGCTATAGTTCTTGAAATTTTGATCCTTCTTACAGAGTATAAATAAGACATAATTATGTGAGGTAAAACCCTCAAACTCTGTCTTGATGGTAATTATCTGATGATACTTAGTTTTCCATTCTTTCCCTGCCTTTCCCTCGGTGTGCAACTAATGGAGTTTCCCTTGCACCTGGTCACTTGTATTTTCCAAACACATCCATAAGCGTGGGATTTTGGGGTTCTTACCAGTCTGTTTAATTGGATTGAAAGAGGCCAACTGATTGAAGAGGTTTGGAATACACACACAGACCCATCAATAGACCATATTATCACATGAGCATTGCTTCCTCAGGAACAATGGAGTCTGAAAATAACTCCCTCGAGGAGAGATTTATTTGCATAACTATTCAGATGACATACCTCTGTGATAATTGTAACACAGTTGATAAGATCTGAAGAAAGACAATATTCTGTCATGAGTCTCTAGTGCAGCCAGTCTCAGGGGGTCTCCTTTGTTTCTAATGGTGAGGCTGACAAAAAAAATGAAGCTGGAATAAAACTTGGTGTTAGGAGGAAAAACAACTGATTTGGGGTCATGCAGAACTGAGGAGTAATGGGGGAGTAAATTCACAGTTTTGCTGACAATACCACCAGATGGATAACAGCTTTTCCCAAGCTATCCTTCCATTTTTCACTTGACTGTGGCCGCTTCAAGAGGTGGCAGAGATGTCAGCAGGTTTAGACCACTCCATATTTCACCACCCTGAGAAGCTGACAGTCAGACTACCAAACATGGAGATAGATTCAGAATCATATCACTGTTCTTGAACTTTAAAGGGTACTAAAAATAGCTTGTATCCACAAGAAGAAGTTTGATGTCTTGCATCTGGCATTTGTGATCAACCCCTTTGGGAACACAGGCTAGCAGCTGAAACCAGGTGCCTGGCACTGATTGAGAACTTCTCTCAGTCGTGCAGGTCATAAATGAACTTCTTTTTTTTTTCACTAGAGATTTCTTGTCTTTGAATTTTATACATCTATGTATTCTCTTCTGTTCTTAAGGATCATCAGCAAGGCCCCATCAGCAAGGCCATTCAGCTTTTTTTGCTGTAGAGATGGGAGATGAAAAAGAAAGTGGGTTTTTAACATTAGAAAGCATCTTGGTGCCATGCAGGATACCAGGTTTGCACGGTTTTGTGCTGTGCAATCCCATTCCAAGACTGGACTGAAACTTGTTTATTTAAAGTTGCATCCATATATATATATTCATATATATTCTCTGATTGAACCATATCACTCTCTTGAGTGCATTCGTAACAGGTGTGACTGTTTCACACAAGGTACCGAATAGGATTTTTTTGCTTTTGAGCGGCCCTTCAGTCTTATGTTCACAACAGCAAACCACCACAATATTAAAGTACTCTGCACATCTATGTGCACCCTTGAGATGCATTGGTATGTAGAAGTAATGACTTCACATCTCTAGAGTGTGGACCTCTAAAGAATTTTTTAATAGCATTTTAACAATTCACTAAGAGTCTCCAATCTTTTTAGCAATAAAATCCATCACTTGCTCAGCATGTGGCCTTTAATGCAGCAGGCTTGCTTAAAATCACTACTTATCCAGTTATTATTTTTTTCACATGGTTCACAGCCAGTGTCAAAAAGTATAATGTCCACTTTCCAAGTAAATAGAAAGTCCTTCTGCCCCCCTGTTTCTTTTTGTTAAGTCTAGGGTATTATCATCGCATCTGGGCTTTTTATTTTACTAGTAATAGCAATGTTTCAGTTCACCTTCAGGTTTATATACAGATGGAAATTCACATATTTGCTAGTGTTACTCAGTGAAGTCTATCATAGTGTTTGTATATCATATCCAGCTATCCAGCAGTTAGGAAGCAGAAAAGTTCTCTTCTTAATGGTACCAACATTGTTGCTGGAAGAGTTGATCACCCCTTTACAAAGAATCAAGTATTTCACCTTATATATGATGCTCTGCAATCTGAACCATTAACAACAAGACATGTCTGATGTTGCTCCATAAACTAGTTTGTAATTCTGAGTTGAAAATAAAAATGGAGGTGGTACATTTTCACGTTTACCTGAGGGTTTCTTCTCCTGAATGGAGAGGGAGAAGTGAGCTCCCTCCCAGCAATGTGGGCTTGGTGCTGAGCAGTTGTTAGTGGTCCATGCAGGTATTTGTTTGGCAAGCAGTTGGAAGATAGGGTGGCTGAGATCCAAGTTTTGTTCACAACACAAATCCCATCCATATTTCAGTTTAGACAAAACACAAGTTAAATGATGGGGAGCAGACAAGTTTTAGTGAGGCTTCAAAAGTAATATAATGGATTCCTCCTAATTTCTTTAAATACTTACCTGTATAACTGGGTACATTTATATGCATTTACTTGCCATGTTCTAATGCAGAAATACTGGTGAGATGTTGTCATCCAGAAATGTCCCGTATTGGTACTCCTACAAGTGTGTGTTTGCAGTTTGTGTCTCTCCATCCCTTTTATGGGGGCATGCAGGGAAAGCTGCCATGGAAAAGCCAAGAGGTTTTTCTTGCAGCCTTCCACCATTTGTTCACTGCTCTCCATCATCTCAGGTATATTCCTTCACTGTGCCCCAGGGGACTGTGAGAGCTTGTTTTTTACAACCTGAGTCAGAAAAATACCCACTACCTCAGGTGGTCACTTCTAAGATGCATGGAGCAACCGAGCTTGCAGTAGTAAGTGCTGCAGAAGAGCAATGAGCAAAGATGACAAGGTTGGATGAATAAGTTTGTTAAAGAGGAAATGGAAATATTGACTTGGAACCTATTTTATCTAGGAGCCAGCACAACTCAGTAACTGCAAAGAAAAAGGAAAGAACAGAGGAACAAGCCCTAGATTATAATAGTTCTCAGTCTGGGACTAGGATAGATATTAAAGCCTTTCTTAGTCAACATCTTGCATAAGTGGCATCAGATCTGCTCCTTCCATGTGTTAAAATAAACAATAAAAATGACACAGCATGATTTTATCATTCTCCCTTCCTCCCCCCGATATTTTCCTAAAAGTGTGCCATCCATAAGAATGTTTTTGCCTGTCAGATTCTTGCATTCAGAGTGGAATCTGTAAATGGAACTGAGGTGTTTGGGTTTTGGTGTGTGGGGTTTTTGGCTGTTTTGTTGTTTTTTTTTTCTTGTGTGTGTGTTCATTATTGTCAGTAATAAAATTACCTCCATAATATTTTGTGCTATAGTTACAAAAGATACAGTAATCCCACTTTTATGGCCACTGGCCATCAGCATTGCTTTTATGCAGGCTTAGAAGCTTTCACTTATTTCAGGTACCATATGTTTCATCATATGTTTTGCTTTTAGTATTGTAAAGTTATCCCCTGACCAAGCATTCAGAAACCTTATTTGCATACAAGTTTTGGTTCTTCAGTGAAAGAAATTACAGCTCAGGCCACAGGAAACAGGGCTGGGATTGGAGAGCTACTTGGATGGCAATTGTTCTCTTTGCTAATTGAAAGGGAAATTACAACCTCTAGTGCTTCACTGTTCATTACCATCATCTACCAATAGAGTGGCTTTTCATCTGTGTATTCTGAGCTCTCTGTCATTCTCTTTTAAAAAATTATATTGCTTTTGTTCTCACATTCCCCATTTGGCTGGAATAAAAAACGACTCAGCAGAGTATGTCAGAGCATGCCAGGTCTTCCCCAGATCACTTTTATGGTGATAGGTTGATATAAGCAGCAGTATTGGTCTGCTGTGGGAGTGTTTATTAATGTATGCCCTGAGCCACTCTATTCAGACATGCTATGACTTTTTGTACTGTACAAAGTGCTGCAGGACATGAAAAGCAAAGCTTCTGTATAGTCACGCAATGGGTCAGAACTGTAGAGGCTAAAAATTAGACAAATCCACTAAGCCATTTTACCAAGTCCTCTCAAGCCCATCCATTTTGTTCCTTGCAGTCTTGTTTGCCTCTGTTTTATGTAGTCTCATCCAGAATGCATCACATCTGGAATTTTGCCACTTCCCTTGGGAGACCACCAGAGCCCAGGGCATCTCACTGTTAGAGCACTTCGGATGATACCTTCTGTGTGCTCCTTAGCTACTGTGCTGCTTCTCTGGGATGAGCACTGCCTGCTCATTTCCAGGTGTAGCTGCAGAATTTGCCAGTCTACCAGATTAGACTTCCTATTTTAAAATATGCTTGGGAGGAATTAGTTCAAAATATGGATGTTCTATATCGTGTGCTTTATTTTTTTTAAGGTGTTTTTCCAATATACTGTAATTGTCATATTTAAAATTTCATTATAAAATTAGTGTTTAGTCACACTTTCCATTATCACTCAAACCAAACATTATTCCATCTTTTTCATCAGTGTGTGTAAAGAGTGGGGGACTCTGAAGAACCTCTGCCAAAGTAGTTCTTTGTACAGGTATGGCTGCAGGTACATGTTTAAACCAGATATTGGAAAGTTTCTTGTAATGACAAAGGCGTGTAAACCAAGGGAGAACAGTTTCCTTCTCTCTTCGTCCTCCTTTATTCTGTATTCTATATTTGTATGGAAATAATTACCACTGAGCTGTAAACCAGCTATTTTCCCCTTTTGAGATTTTGGTAGAAGAGAAGTGTTTTGTAATGATAAGGCAGAACTATTTTCCTTATTTTATAACTGGCAGAAGTAGTGTGTATGTAAGTGACTTGTCAGTGAGACAACTGAGAAAAGAATCCATTACATTTAGTTCCTATTAGTAGTAATAAGAGGGATAAAAGTTATGTTAGCCTTTAAAGATCCTAATTAACATTTGTGGCTTTGCTGTACTGATAAACTCACACAAATCCATGAGGTAGAGACTTGATTGATTCAAAGGGGCAAGGGTTTGAAGGGTAGGGAGATGTGTGTAAAACATGTAAGCAAAGAATGTGGTAAGGAAGCAGTGCAACTCCATTGTGGGGTAGGAGATAGAGGGCTCTGGAAGTAGAAAAAGGGAAAATCAGCATCACGTGTAATCTGCTTGAAATTTGAACTTGAGTATCTGCTGAGGAGAGCAGTAGTGGACTAGGAGCCTGTTGTGCTAAGCACAGCACAAACACAGAGCAAAAGCTAGTCCTTGGCTCACGGGGCAGTGGAAGGAAATGTGGCCATTGATGCTGTTCTCCTCCAGTTAGTCTCTGCAGGAGCATCTCTCTGTTTATACTTTCTTGTTACCACTCCATTGCTTCCCTTTCCTTCCTTTTCCTGGAATGTAGGAAATTGAGGAAAGGTCTCCAAGATACACCAAACTCCAAAATTAAATCAGGTCAGGCAATTTCAAAGCTTTTCTAAATTGCTCTTTAAAACCTCCAGAGCGGAATGGATGCTATTTCCAGATCCCTCCAACTTGGGGTGTTCAGTGGTTCAGAGATTCTTATCCACATAGTCAGGGTTGTTCTTCCACTCCAGTCCTCCTTCTCATGAGCCAGTGGGTTATCTTTATGCTGCTAGTTTGTGACTAACTCTAAATGTCACTGGTATACAATATATTTGGGGTATCAGAGATGCTTGAGCTTACTACTGCACTTGACCAGGAGATTGCTAGGTAATTTATATTTCACTAATACATTGCATTCCCTTTACTTGACTAAATGAAGAAAAAAGACCCCTTTACTCAGAGGTCAAAAAAAAGCAAAATTAAGATTGCCTCACAGAAGTTTTTTGAATTTTAGGGTGAAAATCATCCAAAACCTACAAAAACATTTAATCAGAAATATGTTGATTTATCCCCAGCCTCATGTGGAGGCAGGAATTTTGTAACCTACATCTTCATGAAACATTTTGGTTCCTGCAGCACTAAAGTGCTATGCTACTGTATTGTTAATGCTGCTTTATTTAGGCAATTCAATAGCCTTGATTCACTGAAAAACAGAATAGCTCATGCAGCTTTCTCCACCTGTAGGAGATTCCACATCTTCATCTTAATGAGGAAGCCTGTAGTGTGAGGATAGTGTAAAACTGGAAACTGATGAATTAGGGATTTCCTCTTCTGTGTGGCAAATTACAGAACAAGCCCAACTGGCTTACGTTAAACAAATTCTTCCTACTGGAAGAAATAATTTTTAGCATGTGGGCATGAAATATCTGTAATTCTGTGAGTTATTTCAGTCCAACTGCTCATGGCACCAGAGGTCAAAGTACAGTGATACCCATTCTCTCAGTCCATATGCTCTACCACTTCCAGGCCCTGGGGACATGTAATCTGCAACCACACAAATACTTATTATATCATCTCTCCTGGCTCTCAGAATTACCATCAGGATGAAACCTCAATGTCTCTGTCTCATATAGCTAGTCTAGTTTGCTGGACAAACTGTTATTATCAAGTGTTCTAAAAGAGTCCTGCTCAGAATAGCTGATGGTTTGAATTCAGTACATTGAACCCAGATGAATTGTTCTCAGGACTTCAGTGTTTTCTCTCAAGAGTTTAACATGTAGTTCCCAGCTGCCACACACAGTCTTGTGTATTTCAAAAGCCACAGAAAGGTGAATATCCTCTCATCATTATCTAACAACTATATTGGTATTTAAATCCCACCTCCAAGAAAACAGCATGAGGAATTGTAATTTTGTGTTAAAATCTGAACTGCTTAATGAATTTGCTGCTCTCTGAGGGAGGCCTCTTTGCTGTCATGAAATTGCTTACTGAGGTGGAGTTGAATTTTCCTGCTGCATAAATGCAGTTTCCACTGCGTGGTAGGTCATGTAGATTAAGAAACATTTTCAGAAAGCTGAAAAACCACTCAGAACATTTATTCCCTGCAGTTGTTATGAGGGCTGACCAGGCTTACCTGCGAGCATCTTAATGAGGGCAGTGAGAACGGTATCTCAATGTGCGTCATGCAGCACAACACTGACGGAGGCAGTCAGCCCTCATCGAGAGATGTGACAACTGCTTTTGTATTTCTAAGAAGAATCTGGAAGAAGATATATCTTTTCATGATGTTTGCCATTATTTGGTTGCAGTCAATAAGTGTGTGTTTATTAGCTTGGGCCTACTGCTCTGAATAAGACTGATTGTCTCATTAAGGAAAATGAGTCAATGAGAATATTTTTTAATCATTTGCTATTTAAGTGGTGTCACTGTTAGCAGGTAGCTGTTAGTGGCGAAATGAAAGGACTTTCGAGTATGAAAACGCAGTGGAGAAGCAGGAAAGAAATTCTCAGTGATTACAGGTATATTACAGTGATACAGCCTGTATTCCTGGTTCTTAATTCTTACATGTGACACTGATTCCCTCTGTGAAGATGGGTAAATCACTTCACTTCACTTGTCTGTGCCCCACTGCAATAGCGAGTGACAGCTTTTGCCATGGTTGTGCCTGAATTGCCCCACAAGTTTTTAGAAGCAACTATTAGTCATTGTGTTCCTTTTTCTGAAGACCTTGAGAAGGGTGGAGCAGTGTCCACTTAGATAAACACTGCAACATGGCAACTGCCAGTTGTAACATTACCTGCCAGCTTCCCTCCTTGTTTTTTTTCTGCTTTCAGGGGAAAAACAAATCCTCAGTGTTGTGCTTGTATGGATTTGTGTGTTTGTGTGTGTTTAACTGTGGCTTCAGACAGAGGTAATTCACAGGAAAATTACTTTCATATGTTGTTATGAAAGTGGGAAAGCGTTGACAGTGTTTAATATTTAAATAGATTTTGTATTGTATAAGTACCACCGGAGTTGATTTTTTATCACTTGCAAGCACCATTGTACAGGGACTCATGCCTCCACAGAAATCTGACATCTGTCTGAGAAAGAGGCATGGGAGAGTGGTGTGGGAGGGAGAAGTCCACCTTCATGGATTCCATATCATGGTGTAGTAATTCTAGTAAGAGCAAGGAAGTATTTATTAAGGAAACTTGGTTCAGTACATTGTCAAGGCCTTCCTGCAGGCTTTAGAGTATGCATTCTTCTAGCTATTAAACTCTGAATATTTGATTTCTTTTTATATAGAAAATGCATTTTAATAATATTAATTTAAAAAAAAACAACACTTGATGCTGTTAGAACTGCATCTCTTGGCCTGTAGTGGGAGCATAAATTCCCTTCCTCTGTTGATTTAAAATGAACAAGGGCAGGAAACTAATACAGCACTTTGATTTCCTCAGATGCAGTGACCATTGCTGGCTTCAGCGTTCATCTGTTCTTCTCCCAGCTCAGGAGTTATGGTTGGTGATAGATCATCTTTGATCTAAAAGGTCATCTTTGATGCTAGGCACTTCAGCAGGACAGGTTCCTCTGTCCCACTAGTAGTAATCAACAGTATTTCTATGGCTACTTCTTGTAACCCTTGGTGTAAAACACCTGTATTGGAGATCATGTTCAATGTTGTTGGCAAATCAGCAGACAAGAGTTTTCACATTAAAGAAACACTAGTTAAAGCTTTCCATCTGCATAAATATTTCTATTCTTTTGTTACTGTTCTATTGCATTTTGTGAAAGAGGGCAATTGGAAAGAAAAATAATAATGAGAAAAGAAAGATCTCTTTTCCCTTTTGCATGCCTCCTTGCCCACCCCTTCCTCAAAAGAAAAAGTTGCTTAATATGCAGCAAGACACTCAGCAACAGAGAGGATCTCCTGCCACCTTTCTGTGCACCTGTACTCCTACAAATACACTTACACAGAATATGGAGGTTTCTCAAAACACATAATTAAAGCTATAGAAAAACTTTTATTAGTAGAACATAAAGGTGAAGCATCTGGGATAGGTAACACTAGAGCCATGGCTCAAGGACACCTGGAAGATGGCGTCTATGAAACAATCTAGATTTTTGAAGGCTGTAAGATGCCAAAGCAATGTTTTTTTTCTTTTAAGCAAATCCTGTCTTGCCTCAGTGTTGGTTTTGGCTGAGGCAAAGTGTGGCCCTGCTCAGCCACAAGATAACACAGTATAATTCTGTCAGAAGTGGGAATACATTACTTGCTATTGAAGAGCATGAGCTGTACATGACAGTTCTGTTATGCAAAGGGATGTCAGACTGTGAAGGCTGATTACATCTGCAACATCCAAAGGATTTTCAGTCCTTTTCAAATACCAATAGTAGTCAAACAGCCGAGGAATCCCGCAGTGATGCTTTAACCTCCTGCCTCTGTTCTTTTGTTTCAGGCTTAATGAAACATTTTAAATGAGTCACTAACAAAGAAAGAAAGAGATACCACCATGAGTCTTACAGATGCACAAGTCAGATTGCATGTATTCCTGATAATAAGGAAACAATAATTAACATCTGTTATAAATAAGAATTATTTGGTTACAGGAGAGTGCAGGAAATTACAAGCTTGAAGACAGCTTTGAGATGTGTCAAATTTGGTGAGCTTGGTGGGTGGGTGAGTGATTTTTTTTCCCTTGTTCTCATGATGTGAGAAAGAATGAGGTCCACTGCGGGTGGGAAAGTCTGACACCTACAATGCTCAGAGTCCCACATTAATGATGGCTTTTAGATGAGTATGAATAAAAATACCATTGTCATATACCCCAAATTCACAGAAGCCTCCTGCACCTGTTTTAGCAGTTAGTTCATAAATTCAGCCTGTTCATGCCAGGAGCACAAAACTGGCTCCCACAGTCGGAGCAGGAGTTGCCAGTGTTCACATGTGTGTGGCTGGCTGCATGGGGACAGGGTTATGTGTGCATACAGATAAATTAGAGGGTGTAAAGCATAGAAATGCTTCTAGCAGTGGTCTCAGAGTCTCTTTGGGTGCTGGAGAGATCCACCAGCTTCCCTGGAGAAACAGCAACGATTAGATTTTGTGAGTGCCTCCCAGCCAGAGAGGGTCAGAAGAGAGGATGAGGGAATGTGTGCTGCTTTTGGCTGCAGAAGCTTTTAGCTTCAGTGTGGGATTGCTTTACCTCTGGAGATGAAGGCTGAGGGCTTTCATTACAGCTTTTTGCACAATTTTTTGTACAATTACAATTTGTCTAATAGCTGTGTATGCCACTGTAACAGCAAATCTTTTCTGCTTCCGTGTCTTTACCATTTGCTAAATATGAATCTCCTTTCCTTTAAATGAAAGATTGGCCTCTGTAAGCCTAATACAATGATTAGTGTAATGAGTTTATTTAAATTCCTACCATGTTTTATCAAGTTGCTTCTTTATCTTTGCACTGCAGTTCAGGTTTTATATTTTAATATATCAAATGGGAAACTGAACGTGAGAAAAAAAGTCATCTAGCTTGTTATCTGCAAAGGTTTTTGGAAAGCAGATGCTGCATTTAAAAAGGAATGTTTTAATACATTTTTGCAAAACTTGTGGTATAGGAATGAGCGTAGAAAAATCTCATCTGAATTGTAATTCCTACACAGTCACTAATTCTAGAGCTATAGAAAAGCAAGAGTCTTAAATAAGATGCATGAAGAGAACAAAAATCTGCTGTGCCTCACTTTTTGTCAATTCACAGAAGTAATGTGGCTTTGTTGTTTTCCTTACCTTTAGTTATCTTCCAGGCAGAGTTCTTTTGATTCAGATTGTTACTACAGCCAAGAAATTACCTTTAGAGACTAATATTTTGGTTTATCGTTTGAACTACTGTAATAAGTAACAGGTAATATTTATGAAAGGGAAGTTCCACTGAGCATGTTCTGTGATTTAGGTTCCTGCCCGTGGATACTGTGTAACATAAATTTCCCTTTCTACTTGAGCTTTCCAAACCCAGAAGCCACAGCTGACCACAAAACAGCTGTAACACAAGCAAATCACAGCAGTTTAGTACGTTGTTTTCTGAACATTTTCTTGTGATTAATGTGTATTTTCCCTAGCTTTGAAGGGGAAATGAGTATAGTGAGGTGTATTTTTTGTGAGTTGCCAGCCCTAGAAACTATTGATATATGACTGTTGTTGGCCAGAAGATTTGCTTTTTGCTAGCAAATGTTGTGTTAATTACTGTGTTGGAACTGTGTGATCAGTGTAGATAGGAATTATTTTCAAGATGGCATGTGAGTTTTTGTGCCTTTTTCTAGTTTCTGTGGTGGATGGACTGGAAGAGGGGGGGTTGGGGGACAACCCTGTGACAGCAGGAGGCTTGGACACTAGAGATTGTTGAAAATTTCTATTTAGATGTCCTCAAATTGCATGTCAACCCAAAATGCTCTTGCTTACTTGATGAGATTCTTACTTGAAGAAGATACCCAGCCTGCAGGGAAATGAAGGGAAAGTGCAGTGAGGGCAGCAAATACTTAAAGCAAGAAATATTTGCAAAACTTGGCTTAATTTAAAAGTAAGATCGGATTGCTAAAAACAAATTATACCAGCTGCAGAGGTTGGGCATTCCTGCTGTTCTACAATGAATTGTAGAGTATATTTCCCTGTGTTGAATCACTTGAGAATACCCACCCAGTGTGTGCACATTGAAACTAGGATGTAGCTGCCTGTTTTGGTGGTGTCAAACCTCATTTTGGGGAAGGAGATAATCCAAGTTACTGCAAGTCAGCTTCTGTTCCTCTGGAGACATTTCTGACTTTTTAAGCTGGGGCAGGGCTCTTTAACCTGAATTCTCTTTCTCAGTCTTGCTCCCACTGGAGTCTGACTAATGCCAGAGCAGCTCAGGCTCTGGAACTGCTGGAGGGCACTGCCAGCCCCATGGCTCTTCCTGGCTGCTTGCAAACAACTCAGGTGCTGTACTCTGTGGTGTCTGGACTCTTCTTAATCTGTTACCTGCAGCTGAAGTGCTTGTGTTTGGTGAACTAAATGCACTGAAACATATTATTGTGTCAGAAAGTGCAATAATATTTTTGCAAATGAACAGTATAAGAAATTAAACTGTTGTGAGAACAGTTGTTCTTCAGTCAGACATCCCTTCTTTGTATCAAAAACATAAGAGTTTGTCTGATTCTGGAATTAAAATGAACTAGTCCTTGATCACTATTGGTAGCATCTCACTTAGCTCTGTCTCCCAGGTGATTATGGGTATTATGGGTATTAGATGTTTTTTGTAAGGTGTCAGATGGAGTAACTGGGAGCTTTAAAAGGATTAACAACACACCCACACATCCTCAAAAAGGGGACCCAGAAACATCCCTCCTATCTGAGCCTGTTTCTGACAGACATGCAGTAACCACCTCTGTTTTGTGTGAAGGAAGTAAACAGCTATCTTTTCATCAGGAATTGATGACATGACAGTTTAGAAAAATAAAACCTCAAAATGGTTTGCTTTCTTCACCACAGCATTGTTGCTACAACTTCTGGGTTGCTGAGCAGCCAGAAGGTATATATCAGGCACCTGACTTAGATTAAAAAATAAATAAACCACTGCAAAGAAATTATTCCAAGGTTTAAATTTTTGTTCTGTAACTAGCAGCTTCCTTTTAATTAAACAGTAGAGGAATCACAAGTTAGAAATCCAGGTAAGTATGACAGAGGAACCTGCGCAAAAATTTCCTGCCTCACAAGACAGAAGGCAACGGAGCTTTCTTTTCCAGAGAAGGCAATGGGAGTAAGCTGGTACCCAGCCCCTTGCCTGCAGGATCACACCACAAACGTGTAGCAAACTCAAAATCCTGGGCTTTGCAGAAAATCTCCACAAACAGGTGTGGGGCCATACTTACTATAAATGTATTGATAGGCCTTAACAGACAGCAGTGGTGATGGGGTAGAGCAGCATCCCGTGTGAGGACCCCGGATAAAGGCTGTCCCTGCCATTTGTGCAGCACATGTCCTGCCCAGTGGAGTGCTGGGCAGGGACTATCACTGCTCACACTGCAGCTGCTGAGCCCTAGGCAGAGCAGACCCACTTGTATCCAAACCTTTCCTCTGGAGAGCGCTAAGGAGGGAGCGGTGCAGGCAGAGGTCAGGAAGGGTGCGGCTGCTCTCCATGGTGCGGGGCAGTGAGATTTGGCCTGATGGCAGAGCTCCTGCTGATGGATGGTGGCTTCTTCCTCAGTGGATGCTTGCATTGTGTTTTGGGTTCATTTTTGTCTTTTCGGATTCATACCTAGAAATCCAACGTGAGTTAGTCTCTTAATTTTTCTGCTCTGAAGCCCATTGGGTCGGGGAGGGGCTGGTGGGGGCAGGAGAAAGAAGAGAGAAGGACAGGTGATTTCAGCATCTGCAGAGCCCAGAGGAGGGAGTGAGGTGCTGCATGTGCTGCAGACATTGCAGAGACCCCAGAGGAACTGGGGCCCTGCCTTCAGGGAGGGCCTTTGGGGTTAGAACTGAGCTAGCCACACCAGCTTGCAGCATCAAAGCCAAGGCTGCTCCTCAAATCGTGCCAACCATGGAGTATGGCAATGAACTACATTGTTTGAAAGTCTAATTTATACAAACCTCCACCCGCCCATTTGAAAGAAAATGACATTGCAAATTCTGTGCTGTTGTAAGTTCTGTGTAAAATCAGACTGAAGCAGGAGACATGTTGCTGTTCTTAGCCCTTTAATGTGGTGATGCATTACTCCCAGACTATTGCAAGTTACCTGGGGGCAATAATATCGTCAAGCAAACTTAAAAAACAAAGAGATAGAATGTAGAAAAGTGGTTGCTATTATTGCATGCAAAGCTTCAGTCAGTATTACACAAGGAAATCTAAAATAGCCAGTGGAAGTTCTGGGTAGTGCTGAAAGATGCCGTCCCCTCACTGCTCCAGTAGCTACACACGTTGTGGGTTGGGAAGCTCCTGTTTTCTCCTTAAGGGCTGCTTTGTTCTTCTGACCTCTCTCTGGGAAAATACATCCCCACTACATTTGTGAAAGATAGAAAGCCCTTCCTCACTCTCACTTGTATTTCTTCCGCAGTAATTTTACAAATATTTTAAATTACATAAATTCAGTTTTAGAAGCACTAACAATTTCTGTTTCACAATATCTGTGTGGTTCTTTGCTCTTACAGTTCCCAGTTTCTCTTTTAGGATGACTGGGGAGGTTTCCGCACCTTTCAGATTACTGCTATACTATCTATACTTTTATGAAGTATTTTTTATATGTCTTCCCAGCACCTAATCAAACTTTAACTTGCCATAATAATATAGATGATATTCCTTATTTATATGATTTGCAAAAAAAAAAAAAAAAAAAGTGGTCCATTACCCTCTCACTTTTACTGTTATCACAGGGATTATTATAGTCACATGGTTGCCTGACTGTTCTGTATTTCACTTGTTTATGGCACATGAGTCAATTAAAATGACACATTTTCATTGCTGTTAATTAAATTTATAGCATAATCATTAGCAGTTGTTTCTGATGGTTTTTCATTATTAATTCTGTTGATAAAAAGTTCTAGTGCTAACTATTTCCACCAAGAATTACAAGGTCTAAACCTCAGCAGGGGGAAGAAATACTTGAATATAAAATTGTTTTACTATCAGTTTGGAGGTTTTAATGCTTGGATGGTGGTTTGAGAATCAATCATTTTACTCTGTTTATGACTTTGGTTTACATAGTAATTTTCATCACTTAAGGAAACTAATCATGCCAAATGCCTCAAAATGAATCTATATTTATGTCCATTTGCAATACATTTATTTGTAGCTGTTAGGCAATTAAAACGTTTTTAGGCAGACACTTCAAAACAGAAACATTGCAAACCCTCTGCTTCCCACCCTCCTTGCAAAGACATCTCTAAGGAGGGGCACACCTTTGTGCAGGTGTATGCATGTCTGTAGGTATGTCTCTATGCTTGCTCATCACCTGTGCCAAGCTAGGAAGTTCCAGGGGATCCACTCCAACTACAACCAATTCCTTCAGATCCTTTAAGACCCAGTGCTTTCACGGCTTTTGGAGCACAACTCCTGAATGTGCTCCAAACTCAAAGGAGTGTGGGGGAACTTAATTTTCCTCTCTTCTAGCACAGCGGTCACAAAATTAGCAATATTATATAGCAATGTTGCTAACTGGACTGAAATTACTTTTTTTTACCTGGCAGACTGTTTAGGAAACAGATTACCAGAATGGTTGAGTAATCTGGTAAATCCAGATCACATCCATGGTAGATATTATTTATGTTATTTTTTGAGTGCAGAACAGCGGTTCACCAGCCTTTTTAAAGTGAAGTAAAATTTTCTGTGAACAGTAGCACTCTTGAAAAATATTTCTACAACTATGAAATAGGTTGTACCTTTTTATGAGTGCCAGTGTGTGTCCATACATTATTTATTCTAATAAAGGAATTTTCCAAAAAGCCCCTTTTTTGGGCCCTGACCTGGCCTTAGCTTGGCAACTTGCCACTTCATGACACCCTTGGTTCAGTAATTCTCAGTTCTGTGTGAACATCTTCCTCCAGTGTTTAACCACCCCGATTTTAATCACCCACCAGACCTTTACTGTGGTCCTAAAGGCACTATCCCAAATCAGTACAGGTTATTAACTTAGCAGTTGCCATCTTGTCATGGAAGGGTAATGACATTTTGTAACACAGCAATGACAGATGAAAAGCACACAGTGAATCCAAATACTGCTTTCTGGTTGGAAAGGTACACAAGTTCACAAATTCTGTGTCATGTTTGAGGCTACCATGGGGGATTTAACTCTTAGTTTAAATTCGGAACAAATTAGTAGCGAGCATTATGCACTTCCTTATACTATCACTAGGTCAAGAAGCATAAGTAACTGAGAGCAGGAAAGTGCTGGTGTTGGTGCCTATAAATGCTGTCACCTTCTGTGGTAGAAGTCTTAGGCTAAATTTAACCTGCCCTCCAGTCACAGTAACCCAAAACACCCTTAATTAGTGCTCTGAATTTCAAGAGGTAAGAACAGAAGTCGTCCCCTGGGAATGTAACACTGTGTAGGACCTTTCAGGATTGTATTTTAGAGGTAGCTGTGGCTGTCTGAAGAGTTTAGAATTATCTGTACTTCGTGCTTCCTGGTTGGCTACCTAGAGACATCATCTCTAGGAAGGTTTCTGGAAAGCAACTGCTCAGGTGAGATCCGTGCAGGTTGATTAACCACATCCAGAAACAGGGATTTACTCTTTTCTCAGTTCCTTGCCCTTTTTTTTTTTATTAGGCATGCTCTGTATATGAGCTGGTGTTAGGAGCCGGGTTTCCCAGGATCTCAGTGGTCTGAATGGATGTGCAGTTGAGAAGATAATAGTCTTATCAGTTCAAGAATTGCCTTTCAGACTCTATAGGTTGTAATTAATATTTTTTAAAAGATTTTTTTTTTAACTAAGAAGAAATATTAGCAAAAGCTGCCTGCAAATAAGTATGTGAGAAAAGATTGGAGAATGTTCCTGATTGGAGGGTGAATTTAACATTCAGAAAAGTAATCTCCTCTGTAAAAATTACTTGACTTGCTAGAATATATATTTTTAAAGCAGCAGAATAGAGTCTATTTAACTTGGTAATGTACAAGTGGTGCTATCAGTTGTATGTATAGTATTATATGGGGTATAAAAGAAATATATTCTATGCTATGAAAGCTATAAAATTTTATTTAGTCTTTTGAAATGAGAGGTATTGCATATAGCAAAGTGCAGGACAAGCTGTGGAGAGGAGGTAAAAGGAGAAAGGTTATAGAACTAAGCTGGTCAAAGTTAACACAACTGTCTTGCAATTCAGACAGCAGCACAGTTGGCAGTGTTTGAAATTGTGTGCTTTTGAGGGTAAGGCTAAACTTTCCAAAGCCAGCTGTTGGAAACTGGGGACTTCAGAAGTACAGGTTGCACATGTCTTAGAATTTTTTGCCTTTCAAATGAAGATTGGTGGTGGCTGTTAAGTATGACTGGGTGGATAAATAGTGAACTTTTGTGGCAGTATAACCCTTGCCTTGGGGTTTTTTCTGTGTATAAATTTAATCACAGGTTTGGGTAGTTCTGAGTTAAAACCCAATTATTATACAAGTGAATACTGGGTCCTCTGAGCCCTTGGTTTTTCCAGAAAGGCTGGATTAGAAGCTGTCCTGGCAGCTTTATTTATAACAAAGTACCAGAGAGATAATTGAAATGCCTGACAAGCAAGAGAATGGGGAACATACCTCACAGTTAAGTTTCACTGTAAGTGACACTGCTTCTCCTTTTGCCTCTAAATTACACACAGGCCACATAAATCTACTTCAGTCCAGGTATTACAATATCCTATTATAAATCACATAAGAAGACCTGCTTTTGAATTCATCTAGTGTGCTTACAAATTAAGCCAGAACCTACTTTATTTTTTTTCCTCCCCAAACCTATACTAGTCCTTACCATAGTGGATTATGGTTTCAATTTTGTGGTCTAAAGATACAAGAGGGTTGTACTTTCCTTTCTCCAAGTAAACGTCAGGAGAATGAATTTCCCACTTCATGGTTCCCAGCCCTTTGAGTTCATCCTTTGTCTCCAGCAAATCAGAGAGTAGTGCAAATATCAACTGTGACAAATTTGCTGTTTTTGCATCTATGCTAAAAGCCTTGTTTTTTCCCACTGTTCCCTTTTTTGTGTGTGTGTGTGTTTTTTCTTGGAGAAGGGGTGGGCATAACCTAGTTGCAGTTTCTGAAGTCCAGCTGTGTGCAGTGTGGTCTTGAGAGCATTTTCCCTAGGTAATGTTCACTCCCTGCTAAACTACCCTCACTGCTGACAACAGGTGTCAGCAGCAGATTATCCTTGTAGAGGAAACAGAGTTGGAGGGAATTACAGATTTTTGACAGAGATAACAACAGGGAAACCAGCAAATGCTTTTGCTTCTAATGTGAAATCCATGAAAGCTAATGCTTCTGGCATCCACATCTCAAGGTTAGTGGCACTCAAGAAAATAGGGAGAAGAGCAACTCAAATAATAAAGCCAACTGTCTTACAAATTGTCTGAGAGTCCTCAGTTTGGAAAGAAGGTTGAAAGAGGCTTAGTCATGTTTGATGAAGCCATGAAGGCAGTGGATAAAATAAGTGCAGAGTTACTGTTAGAATCCAATTCTGTGTTTTTTTCATGAGGCTCTGCTGCCTTTATTACTCTGGATTATCTTTTAGTGCTTGCATACTCCAGAGGAACAGATAGAGATGCCCTTGTTTTTAAGAAGTGTATGTGAAACTTCCCCCTGGATACTTAAACAGGAAAGAAATGGTGTGTTGAGTGAATTTAACTTAAGGAGAAGCCAATAGCTATCTCCCACAGAATGTGTTACTAAAAGAAAAAAAGAGTTTTCAAGTTTCCTGAAGTCTTTCAAGTGTGTTCACTTTTCAACAAAGTTCTCATTGTCTTTTTTAAATAAATTCCACAATCCTAGCAGTGCAGGAGTTTCTTAATCAGTTGACATTGTAATTGTCTTAGAGTAATCTGTTTTCACATGCAAATTCAGTTCAAGATGCTGAAAAGGGATTCATGTAGGCTGCCAGAAAATGCATGGGAAACACGCTGTAGCTTTTCCAAAACACTTAAGCAGAAGAAATTCTCAGGCAGTGGGGGGGAAACTCCCACTTGCAAGATTTTTATGCCAGAAAAATCTGTATCAAGGGCAACTACCCCCACCCCCAAACCAATATATACAGTGAGAAAATGGTACAAATGTGCTACCAAACAGATATATATATCTATCTATATATATATCTATATATCTATATCTATATATATATATATATATATATGAAGACAGCAAAGTTGTGGATTGAGTGCTTACATGTCTTACTTCCTTTCAGGTGCTCTTTATTATTGTGCATACTGTGAACATAAGATTATGTGGTATAATAGAAGACAGGCATAATGTGAATGAAGCAGTAAAGTTGGAAAATAGAAATTTGCTATCTTAGGCTGTATAAACACAATACATTGATTGTATTTGTCCTTTAAAAATTATTTTAAGAAATGCAATATATGTAGTCTGAAAGGTCCATAGGTCCATGGTAGATCATGAGGTAATGAAGAGCAGTGTGTCTTTCCAGGTGGTTGTAGCAAAAGCAGGTGGTGCAGCATAAGACCCGGGAGCTCTTAACTCTGTGTTCCTATGAGTAACATTGCTTCTGCAGGGAGGCAGCCAGTGTGTGGCATTTAGGTTCCCTCTACTGGTTCAACTTAAGGCCCTGTCCATTAGTGTGTGTGGTGAGATGGTATTCACAAAAAAAACCTAAATTATTTTGTTTTGTGGTTACATTTTAGGATCTTACGTAGTTAGCACATCTGCAAACCACCCCTCTTTGAAAGGTCTGATGATGTACACCTATCCTCCAAATAAGCCATTCAGAACATAAGCAGGTGCTTGAAGTTAAATGCATACTTAAATGCTCTATTTAATAGGAGTGGTGAAGGTATATGCTGCCATGCTTTTCTAAATGAAGATCTTACTGAAGATCTTACTGGGCAGTTAAACAGGCAGTACTTGACACTTCACAAACCATTACCTTGAATTTGTCACCATCTGTAATGTCATTGTCTATACAGCCATGAAAGTGGCACTGTCAGGCATAATGTGAAAGCAATAACAGTCTTTAGTTTCTCTGGCATATTTTGAAGGCTTCATGAGTGAACTGTAGAAGTAAGGAAAGACACTGGTTTAAAAGCAGAATTGAAACTCCAAAGCTAACTTTCTTGCTAGCTTTTCTCCTACCTGTGGGCAGGTGATTCCCTCGCCCTCCAGCTTTATTAACTGGTTTGAGTGCTGGAAGGCATACCTTAAATATAAAGCAGCATGAAACCATCAGCTGTAACATTACTGCGTTACAAGGGGCAGCTGGACCAAGGATAATACTTGCTCTATCATGTCCATACCTTTAAACATGCCGTTCTGCAGTTAGAGAAAGGAGTCCTTTAAAATAAAATAATAAAATCCCTCAAGCCTGAGTTCCAAATAGATTTAGAATTACTATGTTCACAGTCACCCAGTTCTTGCACTTTTGTCTAGACACGTGTATTGATCAGTGTTTTAGAGTGCAGGAGCAAGTAGATTTCTGGTCAGATCCTGCACCACTGCTTTGTGTTCCTGCATTTTGTGTTTTAATGTGTGAAAGGGAAGTCCTTCATGAGCTCCCCTTTGTCATCTAGGTCTCAAGTAGAGAGGACCCCACAGGCTATGGTGGTGTTGCAGTCTCCCATAACCCCTGGGTACAGAAGCACAGCAGCTTTTAATCTAACCCCTTTAAAGCCTCTGGCCTCTGCACTTCTCTTTCTTCCCCTGAAGGAAATGGTTAGGTGGAAAAGGTACTCTGGGCCCTATTATCACTTACATAGTTGCTCTTATTCTAAAATAATTATATTGAATAACATATGGGCATATTTATGGCCAAATCTCCAGTTCTGAAAACTCCCAACTCCTTTGTAGGGCTGATCTGGAGAAGAGTGACATTGCTTCCAAGCTGTGCTTTGCTGTGTTCACCTGAAATAAGCACCATTTCTCCCAAAAGGCTCCTACTCCTCAGTTAAGTGTTGACAACTCAAAACCAATTGCTAATTCCTTATGGCTCCTGGTATAGCTGTAAACATTTTCCCATTGTTCAGCCTACTGTGTGCAAGGTACCGTGCATAATTCCACTGGAAAGCCTCTAAAATCATATATTCCCTACATAAAATCTTTCCAGACATTTGCTTCCTAGTGTGCTTTTGGTCTTTAGTCCTAACAGTTTTAGCTCTACATCCCACAAAGTCAGAGCAGGATTTTGTGGAAACTACTAAGAACTGTAAAATGTGAGCAGCGTACAACTTGGAGATGGAGAAGCTTACTTTTCTTTTGCTTCTTATGTAGACCAGAACCTGTTCTGCCTAAAGAATTGCACAGTGCAGAAGTTGAGCCTGCCTGACCTTGGTGGCAGTGCCCTGAGGGGATCATCCATCAGCTGGGAACTGGAAGATCATATCTGTGTAACAGCGGTGTTCTGCTTGGTGCTGATACCGCTGAACCTGAAGCAGGACTAATGGGAAGAAAGTGGTACAGGTGGACCAGCTGCCAGATGGAAGATTATTTGCTGCAATGCTGCAGTTGCACAGAAGGAAGAAATGGCCAGTTCCTTTTGGATTGCCTGTTTTTTGATATGAGAACCGTATTTGTAATCTGCCTCCTCCATACAGTGATGAGAATAAAAGGCGGTTTCTGAATTCTAGTCTCATGCCAAATTTTATGTGATATTTTGAAATTGCTCACTTGTTTTAAAGAGCTAGAAAATGTTTTAGAGTTATTTGAGGGGATTAGGCACCAGGCAAACCAGCATCTACCCAGCAAAATACTTAAGTCACTCAGTTTTAAAGAACTTAAAAACTTCTAAACCCTGCTCCCCTCCTATCTTAGGGGAAAAAAAAAGGAATGGTAGAGCTTGGTCTTCTCTGGAACTGAAGTCCAGAAGTGCTTGGATTTATTGCTGCTTCAGGCTTGTCCGAATCTGAACTGATCCTAATAAAACCAATAGGATTTGATCAACATGAAATAGTAATCATATGACATTTAATCAGTGCAGGGACCATGGATGTGGAATGTTTATGGTATGTAATGGAGCAAGGATTGAACATCCACCCACAGGTGGAAAGCTGAGGCTGCACGACATGGTCAGTGCTGTGGGGCTCAGTGTGGTTCAGCAGGACAGAGTAATGCAGGTTCATGCACAGCTGACTTCAGGTAAAAACCCTGGAAATCTCAGTGCATGATGAACCCAGGTATCCCTGTATCCACTTGGTGCATGTGTCCTGAGTTTTAGCTTACCTGTGTTGATGGAAGTTTAGAGTACTTTGGTGTAAGTCAATTAAATACTGGTGATGTGCCATGAATATGGCAGAATAACTTCTACTGTTTCAGCACTTCTTGAAAATGTGGTACCAGCTACTTCTAATGAGAATGGTGCGTGTTGTGTGAGGAGCTTGCTCTGCTAGGTGCTTTTTTTAAAATTTTGAGCTCCAGCAGAAAAATGCATAGATTCAAAGCACAGTAACTCAGATAAAAATAATTTTTTTTTTTCATAGGGCAGCTGTGTTTGGAAAAATTTTCAGAAGTTGTGCAAGTTTCCCTACAAAATCTAAATGGAAAAAAAATTGATGGAAATTATTCTCTAAAGTGCATTTGTAAGAAGATCAGGCTTTGATAAAAGAAACTTCCCTCTGCTAAGGGGTGACAATTGTAAAAAGAATGACCTGATTTCAGCAACTCAGAAGAAAAAGCCTTAATGTCAGCTGTCCCCAGGAGATGTGATCTTGCAGCTTTGACAGGAATTCTTGCAAGTGCACTATCCAGAAAGTAAAAAACCTGAATGTTTCTGTTACAGGTTTCAATGCTGGCAGACTTTAAAAAATGTTCCCTGCTCTTTTGGACTGCTTAGCTGACAGTTCTGCGCTTTTTTCTTTTCAGAACAAGTGCCTAGATTATCTACACAGCCAAAAAAGAAATACAGATCTTATGCTATTGTATTCCCACCATGGGAAACTACCCGGTTTTAATCAGGATATGCACAAAAGTTAGGTATTCATAAGATCTGTTTTCCCCATACTCTCTCATATGAGTGAATGGAAAGGGACTGGAGAATAGCATAAACTTACCATCCATGTTGAAAATCCTCCAAGCTAATTTGATAAATTAATCCTGGTTTTTTCTAGGAATTTCATCCCTGGTCTTAACTTTGATTTATCCATGCAAACCTTATGTTTGTATGACATGTTTGTATGACATGGTGCTAATAGTCTGGAACAACTGTATCCATTGTGTATTTTACACTGTATCTGGTTTTAGTGGGATTTTTTTTTTTTTTTGTTAAAACTAAACTATCATGTGACAAGTTGGCCGGCAACTTAGGAAATGGCTGGATAGTTAAATAATGTTGGCATTGAAGTCTTACCCTTACAGTTTTAGATTACTGTGAAAATGATGGAATACTGTTATTGTGGTTAAAACAAGAACTCCTTGCCATCTGTGCAGTGATATTGCCATAAAGAAGCAGGTATATTTTTCTGCTCTGCTTTTGTCATATATTATTCATATTATGTTTGAGAAGTAAAATTAATTCTTTAGCAGATGCTTCCCATATGAATTTTATCTGTTAACTATTATGAAAATCTGATAAATTTTCATTGTTTTTTCATGCTTGTTCATTTAGCAGAGGAGGATGTTTTTTAGTTGTGCCATAGCTGCAATCAATCTTTTAATGGGAGGTGAGACAAAACCTGCATGTGAATAGTTTTAGCCAACAGACTGTGAAAGAACTCAGGTTAGGTGAATGTTAAAAATAGTGAAGGCACAAACTAGAATATATTTTATCAAGTTTCTCTTAATATTTCATAGCACTTCAGCCTTTTCTATCAAAATTGCTTTTTACTAAAAAAGAAGCAAATAGAAATGATTAAGAAGTTCTGATAGTTCTTTTGTGCAAATTAGTGCCCTACACTATGATTTGGCATAATTTAATTTGGCCATATTTGTATTTCTATTTCTCTTCCTGTTTTGGAGAAAGAGAAGAATAACTGTTTGTAAAACACAGTGGGCAAGAAGCACTTTCCACATCCTCGAGGCAATAATATTGTGCCTTGAAGCATGACTAACCTGTCACATTGTATAATATTGCACAGCTGCAAATTTTATTGAATACCGGTAATTTCTTTCTTTAGTGCCTGAATGCAGTTTAATATCTCTTACCTAGTGACTTGAAGAACTGCTAAGTCCTGGTGTTGTGATGCTGGAGAGACTGTGGTGTTTCGAACATGCATAGCAGCTCTTAGGTCTCTTCTTGGAGTTTGGGGTAAATGTAAAACCTTGTGCAAGACTTACACAAGCTTTGTCTTTTGGTGAGCTTTTGTTTGTCATATTTGTTCCTTACTGGTCAGTTCTTCCTAGCTTTTAGTTAATTAATAGTTAATAGAGACTAGCACTTTAGTCTAGGCTGTGGGGATTGATGTTGCTGACTTGTTCTCATCACCCCCTGCTGGTGTCTAGCCCTCTTCCTCTTCCTCACCTCTCAAGTTTTGTTTGAGTGCCGTGTCTCCAAATCTGATGAATGATTACAGATGCCTAGGAAGCTCTGCATCCTTCTGTTCTGGGTGTCCTGATTTCAAAGGATACCTCCACCTATTGTTGGGATTGCAACCTCTGTCAGTTGCTTGCTTATGGATGGAATGAGTCTATGAGAGACATGTGAGCCCGGCTGGTTGCCCTCACCCTGCTTTCAAAGCTGGTATCTCACAGCCCCATCAGCTCTGTGCCCCAGCTTTGGAGATCCTACTGCTGACTGGGAAATTGTGCAAATTGTTTTCTAAGCTCCAGTAGGGTTCATATGGTCATGGAAATACTTTTCCATAAAGAGAGAAAGGGTAGATGATGCCCTTCACTACATGGAAACAGAGCACAGGAAGAGAAAAAACACAAGGGCAACTTCAAAACTGTTTTCTTTCCATGTTTTTACTGTAGAGAGTGGTGGGCAATAAGTAGTAGTGGCCTGTTCATTTGATTATTTATTTTTCTTCTTTTTTTTTTTTTTATTTTTAATATTTGAAGATTCCTGGTCTGATACTATGAATGATAAATTACCAGGATCATCTGGCAAGTTGTCAGCATACTAACTACTTCCAGTGCAGATCTGAGTTGCAGAAGGGGAAGAATACTGGAAAACGACAGCAACACGCAAACAAACACCAAGCATGTATTACTTTATAGAGTTAGGCTGTTCCTGATGGTCATTCAGCTCAAGTAATATTAGAGGTTGCTAGTGAGTGTAGTGTATGGCCTATCTTATTCTAATGTGCATTACAATTATCATGTTGTAGATCGGGCTTATTGCAATATTAATGTCAAGGTGTCAGGGGAAGAGCACTCAAATTAGGTTAAATGGAGTGATGGCATGAGAATTGTGATCACCACTGAGGTAAAGCTAGGTTGCCGTGTCCCGAGGAATGTACTGCAAATTGATACAATGACCAATTTCTTCTCTAAGCCTGTATAGAACTGCAAAATGTTAACTAAAGCATTATCTTGGTTTTCATTAGTAGTAGCTAAATATTTATTCTTAGGTGAATTGCACTGGCAAGACAAAGAGTTTATGCTTCCGGATGAGTATCTTTTTGGAATATGCCTGGTAAGCAGGCACATAGACTAAGAGAAGAGTTAACAGATGCTGTGGATGTTGAAGAAATGCATTTATTGTGAAGTCCTTCTACGCTGCAATTACAGCTAGGATGGCAATCTCCAGGAAAGTATTGAATTGGGTCAATAGCTAAAAAGGCTTGAGAAGAGACATTGATGACAGCAAGTGCTACATATACAGGAATTAAATGGCAGCATGGTGCTGAGTGTGATAGGCTTTTAAATGTTGTAAGGGTGCCATTAACATATAAGTAATAATACATTAGAGAAAATACAGTTATCATGAGATGATGTGTATTTCTCAGATACCTTAACAGGCATTAGTCTCAGAGAACTGCTACTAATCCTATGGGATTGATTACTCTGTGGTAGCTATATTCCTGGGAATTATCTTGTACAGTAGCTATTAAAAATATCTTAGTTGTTATTACTTGAAGGAGCTATGCAGCTGAGTGCTGTCATCACTAAAAGACTGCTGGTATAAGCTTTTCAGACATTTGTTTGTCCTCCCATCACCCCCTGCTAGGATCTTGCAGAGCCAAGCTGAATCCTGTTCTGTGGTTAAAAAGTAAACAAAAATCCTGTGTCAGGTATTCTCATTCATGTGTGGGGAGAGCAAGGCTGTTGCTTCAGATTCATGCTGCACAGTAACTGTGGGACTGGAGTTACTAAAAAGGTTGAGTTTTTCCCCTGGAGTTAAAATTGACAAGTAATCTATTTTAAAGGTGAGGAAGAGTCACCTGCCTTGGGGCTGCCTTTCAGAGAAAGAAGATAAGATTTTTGACAGAAGTAGAAATTTGGAGGAGCCAAGGCAGATAGGGTCCCACCAGATAAGTCATTGGGACTGAGCACTGTTTGCTTGCCAGAGATCAAAAAATTTAAGTACTTTGCATTTATAGGCAGCCTGCCTGCCATGTGAAACGTGGGAACAAAGGAAGTCTCAGCAGCTCTGTTAATGTGTTAGAGTGTTTTTCTGGACTGAGGGTTTAAGCATCTGGGCCCACACCACACCTCCAACACCTACTGACCTTGTTAAGAGCCTGGCCTCTCACTTTGTTCCCAGTCTGTCTGCAGCCTTGCCTGAAGCCATGGGGTTGTGGGATCCCAGGGCTGCCTTTACCTTCTTTGCCGGTGCCTGACTCACTCTTGCCATACCCTTTTCATTTGGTTGCTTCCCAGTGAGATCTTTTCTTCTGTTTACTGCTGATGTGTGTTTGGGGCTCATTAATAAACGTGAATTTTCCATATCAGTAGAAAAGGTCTGTAAGTGATCTTGGAGAATAATGTAGATCAGGGAGGAGCATGCTGTGCAGAACAGCTTGGGCTTCTGCTGCACTTTTCCCTGCACTTCCCCCCATGGTTTATTTTTATTTAGGTGCAACAGTTAAAGGATGATAATAATGTATATCCCAATACCTTTCTGATGCCTCCTGCAACATCTGAAACATCAGGTTTTGCAAATGCTACAGTCCTTGTGAATGACTTGGAGAGGAGAGGGTTGCTTACACTGTTTGAATAAGCCCAGTGACACAGATACTGTTCTGTGTAAATTTCATTTGATGTTATTCATGGAAATGTGACTGAGAACTCCAAGTGCAGCCTATGTGCAAGGCTTCCTTCATAGCTTTGGCAATGCATCTTAATCTTGCTTTTTAGAAATTTCCTGTGCAATTTCAACCTTGGACCTCCTCCCCATCCTGGCTATTACCAGGCATGTAAACATGCATATACGTACACAGCTCTGGCAGCGTGCCTCCCTTGTGCCATGTTTTTATTCCAGCCCTAGGCTTCCAAATTGATCTGAAACATAACTTGGACCTAATCTACAGCACAGCTTATTGCTGCTCATAAACCAGTGTTGATGTTCAAGTCTGCAGTACTGTGGCAGAGGACACAGTGTAGATTAACATGGAGAGGAAAAGCGTTTTATTAGCCTTAATTAGCTTAAAGGTACACTTATTTCTCAATGTTGTAACAAAATTTTAATCAGGAAGGACAGGACACTGCTCTTGGGGTAAGAGGTGTCCTGGAAAAATGCAGTGCTGAAATTTATGCTGATAACAAAATGAAGCAGCCCTCTTTAAACTGTGTGCTCACATGTTTGTTCTCTTGTTTATGATCAGTGACTGTAGCACAGAAAATGGAGAAGGGTAATGTTGTTCATTTACAGTGATAGATGACCAGTGATCAAAACAGTGCCAAGGAGAGAGAAACTGCTGCTGAACAATGAGTAAATTTGGTGTGATTTTTGTTTTGTGCACTGAAACCTTGAGAAATCACTGTTACATATGTATGCATGGTCCAGTTCTTGTACCAGAAGAGATCCTGGTAGAACCTGTGTGGTGAAAGGAAATATGGGCAGGCTTTGGGCTTTCCAGGTCTTGTAGAGTGACACTGGGTAAAATTCTAGCAGAGAACAAGAACTTGATTTTGATTTGATTTGATTTGATTTGCTCTGGTGTACTGAATATTGCCAGTAGTAAGAGATTCAGCAAATATGCTTTCTTAGGTCAGTGGGGCCACAGGAGTGCTTTATAAATTGTCTGTACTTTCATGCAAATGTGTATAGAGCTTCAAAGGTACATCTTTAACTCTACAATTTTCCATTAAGTTTTTAAGTAGTTAAATGTTATTGTCAAATGGACCAGAGTTTGATAGCAACCTCTGTTTTAGTGTACTCTTCAATAGTTTGAGATATTTTCTAAAATAAGCATGCAATTTTCAGAAGTTGCTTTGAAAGAAGTGCCTGTTATCTAGGTGTTGAATAAAACAAGTGTTCAGGATAATCGAATGCATATGTAACTACTTCCTTTGCTCTCAGTGTTAAAAGGAACACTTAAACTGAAAAAAAACCAAAACAAAACCCTAAACTGTTTAGAGTGGGAAGAAGCTGACAGGTATAGAGTAGTGACAATGCAAATAACAACAAAAACAAAATACAGAACAAAATACAGCACTTTTTTCATCATCTGAGCTGTCAGGGAAGAGATGTGACCAGCAGTCTTGCTGTAATCAGCTAAGTCACTTCTCAGAACACTGTCACAGACTCTGCTGTCAGATCTTTGCCAAAGGCAGTTAATATATTCCCCACAAAATGCACAGCTAAAGAAAATGAGCAGTCCTCTGAAATGGGGGTTCCAAGGCAAATACTTGATTTTTGCAATGCAGGCTTTTTTTTTTTTTTTTCTCCTCAGATGAACTGAACATATTGCTCAATTAAAGACTTGTACTTGAGAAAATTGCTGAAGCTATGTAGCTCAAAGTTCAGGTGGCTGGAGGCTCTAAAGGAGGCTGAAACACTGAGAACAGTGAGGCATTTGTTTGTTTTCCAACCACTGTGCAGAGATGTGCCCTCTGTGATACAAGATCCTAAAGACGTGCCATGGTTTGGGTTTGTTGTGAGTCTGCTCTCAGTTGGTAGGCTTTCTCCTGAGGGAGAAGGTAAGTGAAGGGTCCCACAGTGCAGACACATTTGCTCTACTTCAGTCTACCTAGCCTTCTGAGGCTTTCAAGTTACTAGATTTGGGAACCAAAGTTACCTCACTACCGTGACTTGCTGCTTAGAGGCTGGTGTTTCCAGTCACCTGCACAACCAGAGAGATGCTGAGAGCCACACTGATTGTGGGTGGCTCACATCTGGAAAAGAGGAGAGGTAGGGGTTTTAGCTGGTAAACCATTATCTTTCTCTAAAACACCACTGCAGTGCTAGAGGTCAGATCTAGAGGAGCAGACGATGAACAAACAAAAATGCTGTGTGCAAGTGTCCCCTGCACGTCTCGCTCCCTCACCTTGCTGTAGCCTGAGCCTGAAGGGAGCCTTGCTAGAGTGGCTTCAGGTGTTATTACTCTGTGTGTTACCCTCTGCACAAGAGACTGGAAAGAGTATGTGGTCCCAGCCTTAGCTGAAGCTCTTCAGAGCCCAGTGTAATAGATTGAAGCTATTCTGACATGGTGTTTGCACTAAGACATAAAAATACAATCAGCAGTCTGATCTGCTTCTGCAGACTTTTCTGGGGGAATTTGCAAATCCTACCATACACACAGCTGAGGGCACTGGTATCCTAAATTGCTGCAGCAACCCCATATTATCTGCAAATGTTCCTCGTTGCTCAGGGAAGATGGTGAGCTTGGAAACACTGAGCAGCTGCTCAGCATGGTGGGATGGAGACAGGGCCAAGTAATGCAACAGCTTTTCCTTTGCCACACAGTGCTATGGCTAGGTCAACCTGCCTCTTTCAGCTGGGACATTCCTTGCAAGAGGAATGCCTTTTCTTCATTTCCTGGAAGAGCCTGTCAAAGGAGCTGTGGAGAGCAGAGTGCTCTGGGAAGCAGAGCTGCACAGAGGGCTTGGCCAGGCACCCTGCAAGAAGCTGGTGCAATGCTAGCATGGGACCTTGGAGAGCTCCAGGTTTCCTCACTGTTGCTGCTTGCAGAGTGCTCTCATGAAAGGCTGACTGCCTCAGCAGCTGCACCTCATGTCCTCCTAGGGAACAGCAGGTGCAGAAGGTATTTAGTTTTATTATCTAAGATAGTTGCTACTAATTAAAGATTGTAAAAAGCTTTCAAATTAGGTGCAAATTGAATTTTCCTTTTAAAGCCTGTAATGGAGGTGTGTTGCTAATTAAAGATACTTAGCTTGGCTGTGCAAGAGTCATTTTATGTGCCTGGTCTGTGCAGGAAGCTGCATCCATTTTCATTAGCTGTCCCACATGCATGGATGGGCGAGTCAAACTTGATTTATCCACATTAATACATGCAGCAGGTTCCAACAGGACTGAGGAGGCACAGCCTGTCCCCAGGAGCCCAGTATGCCTGTGGCAAGAACTGAGGGTCCACCTTGTCCTTATCCAGAAACAAGTGCTTTTCTTTTTAAGAGGCTGGAAATGCTCGCTGGCAAAAAGCCACTGGTCTTGGGGAGCTGCTGGAATGGTGGTGGCTTGTCCCCCTCCCTGAGGCTGACTGAGGCAAGGAAGGAGCAGGGATGGTAAAAGCCCAGGGCTTGCTCCAGCTTTTATCTGTTTGAGTGATATTTTGGCATTCTATTTTAATGGTGTTGGGGAAGCATTTTTAAAATCCAAGAGAGGATGAGCAAGTAATTTTCCACTTCATCTCAGATTGCTGTCTGTGACTTGAAGCAAATTCTAGGTTTAATTCCCTGGCCTATGTCTGAGTCAGGGAGGTTCTCCATCTTCTTGGGGTTTGCTTTTCTGTAACTCCTTGCCCAGCTGTGAAGGTCACCTGAACTGTTGCCAGCCAGGTAAGGAATAGGTTCATATAGCAATTTTTCTCTTCCAAAATACAGTCTAATGCTCACTGCTCATTGAGTTAATTAGAGCAAAAATCAAAGGTTCATGTCAGTTGCAATTGGAAATGTCCCTGGACTCAGTTTTGGACTCCCAGAGCTAATAGTAGCAGCAGTTGGTGCTATATTTATAGCTTGCTTCTGCCTTAGTGATGATAAGACCTAATTCATAAATGCAATTTAGTGTAATACAGGCACTAAGAGTTTGTAAGAAACAGCATCCTCTAACATGCATACTCACCAGTTATTTTAAAAGTTGTGCAGATAGATAAAGTTGAAAAGACAGAACATACTTTTCCTAAATTTCTCTTTTAAAAGAGAAAAACATCCAAGTCACATGTTTCTACAATTCCTTGAGATCCTTATTGAGAAAAATAGAAACTTGTAGAAGGGCTGCTACTGGTTTAAGAGGCCAGATTGACCTGAGACAGTGCAAAAAAATAGAGCATAAGATTTATCCCTCAACAGCATGCTTTAAGAGACAGCATCTCAAGTCCAGCTGCTGCTTGCACAGCCCCATTTGACTGGCTGTGGAGGGCAAAGCAGGCCATGGCAGGGAGATGGCAGAGGAGCTGTGGCTGTATCCCCACTTGACCTCAGCTGCTGAGGCTGGTTGGTTAAATAACCTGCAGGAAAGAGATTTCTCATTTTGCTTTCCACAGGAGGAAATTCTGATAAAGAATTAGCAGATAAAACAACAGCAACAAGGATAGGAATACAAGTATAGGAGGCTAAGTGCAGGCCTTGAAATATATTGTCCCCAGTTTGTGATGCAAGGTCTCTTCTAGAATCCCACTGCTCACCTCTGCCTATATCTGCAGCCACTCACCAGGTGTCTTGCCTCAAAGAAGGGGAGAGTAGGATATTTTATGCTAGTTTAGTTTTCAGTTCCCAGAGGTCTCAATCTAAAAAGACAGACTTTTTTGATATTTCCATTTAAGACAGAGCTATGTAGCAGCAAACCCGTTTGCACTTACATCACTAAAAAAATTGTTTTGAGCTCAGCAACTGGGGCATGCCAGAAGTTGCCTTTAGCATCATTCAGATGAAGGAAATGCACCAGGTTACACGGAACATTTTTGAATGACTGAAACATCATTAGTTTTAAATAACACAAGAGATCTGAGGAAGGCTGTAGTAAAGAAAAATCCAACAGTAAATCAGAATAATACTACTTGTGGACAATTCATTTCTGTACTTCCTTGTGCAGAAGATATAGCAATTGTTGTTGCTCAAAGACTTTCATCAGCCAAAGCATAGCTGTTGGCACTGGCAACCAGTCTAGATCAGTGGTTTGGCATGAATGTATTCCTGCCTCCTACTCATCATAGATCCTTTAAACTGTTCTGTTCAGCTAGGTAATACTCAGCATGCTGTAAATATCTACTTAATCATTTGTCAGTATTTTCTCAATATATTGGTGCAGAAGTGACCTGAAATTTTCTGTATACATAAGATTGACATATGTAGGAACAGTGCTGTGAGGAATGAACAAACTGTGCACACAGCTTAAGTGTTATAAATTATTACACTTTCACAGAAATGCTCATAAACACTAATGAAATGCTTATCAATGAACTTATCAATTAACTTATCAATGAAAATGATCAGAAAATACTTGGAGCTGTGATTGTAAAAATAGATGGAAAACCTGAGATTTTATCATCAAGAGGAGTTTTTTAATAATAAAAGAATAACAAATTAAAATACGTTGTGGTATTTTATGGAGGAAAAACTTCATGGCCCAATGCCTGTTGAAACTCCCATGAACATGAAAACCCTCTCAGAACCACTGAAAGATACTATATGGTAACTGAGCAGTTTAATTTCTAATAACAGGGAAGAGCTGTTGAGGATGTCACAAATTTAGTGTCATTTGTTCTTAAATCTGCCACATGAATGGTGGTGTGAAAAGTGAGGGTGAATGTGGGGTGGATACCTTTGTTGGTGCTGCGTGAATGGGTATTTCAGCAAATACTGAGTAAAGCTGCAAATATGGACTCCTGCAGCGTTTGAAGTCTTTAGTATGGTTCCCTTTAGGATAAGCTTAACTTGGAGGTACCCTGTGGCACTCACCTATTAAGGTGATAGTTCCTTTTTCATTTTTTGATTAAGTTATGAAGCATGTATTGTTCATACTGGAAACAATGTGACTTTTTCCATTGTCTGAAGTTGAGGGTAAGCTTCCTGTGAGTTTCTCAACGGTAACTAAATTAATTTTAAATAATGGACTCTGGGCTTTTTGTCTTCCTGTTCAAGAATTTGCCCTTCCCTGTGCCCCAAATGTTTACAAGCAGCTGTCTTCCAACTCTGTGCACTACAACCAGCCAGAGCTTTTCCTGTGTCCTGATTCACAACCAGTTGTGCTGGAACCTTGGCAAGGGCAGCAAGCTCTGAAGCAGAGGCAAGAATAGCCCTGAACTGGGATGGAGGCATGTAACTGGTGCTGCTCTAAAACTGGCTGCACTGCAGACTGCTGAGAGAGGAAAGGCTTATTAGGTAGTCTGGTGAGTAGCAGAAACACAGCTTCTCTAAGGTTTGCATCTCCAAATTGACTGCAAGTTTTAGCAGGAACTGTTGCCATGTATCTGGGTCATACATAAGGTCTCTCCTGTGTGCATGCTGTCTGAAGGCAAACAGGTGTTGAGTTCTCCCTACAGGAACTCTCACAGCTGCGGTGCTGACGTGAAGGATGAACTCTAATATGTAACCAATTGTTTTTGTAGAACCAAAGAATTGTCATTGTAGCTCATATCACCCATCCTCACCAAATGTGGGTGTGACAGTGGGTTCAAAAGCATACAGATAGCAAGTTTCAGAAGGAGCATCAAATATATAGAGCAAGACTGAATAAGCAGCAGTTTTTGGAGCCCTCTCTCTCCTGACCGTGTTTTGTACTGCTCAGAGAGCTCTCCAAGCTTGGGACTACAGAGTGACAAGTTCTTGTACTTTCAGAGGAACAGGTGTGTGGTGGGGAGCAGGATGACAAAGGAGATGAGGAAACTGAGGCACTTGGAGGTAAAGATGCAGTGAGATGGGAAGTAACTTCCTGTGAACTGGAAGGGACACCAGGGAACTGGAAAGGGTAGCTGCACGTTCTGAAGTAAGAGAATCCAAATTCCTCTCTTACTACATCTGGAAAGCAAAGGCAAAATGCTTGTGACAGTCACTTGTTGCTAGTAACAGGGTAGTAGGAAAGACAGAAATCTAACCAAGATGGGAAAGAGCTAATACCAGGAAGACGAGCATTAAACCCTCAGGGTGACATGAAATTCAGAGGCTGACAATGCAGTGATTCAGTGACACAAATCTTTTCATCCAGGTATGTTGAAGTTGATATTACATTGAAAAGGTTGTTGCTTACTCGATGGATTCAGGACAGCAACAGAAGTGACCAGACAAATGATACACGGAAGTTGGTGGCTAATCTTTTGTCTGAGTAAGGACTATGAGCAGAGAATAAAGATCTATAGTTGTTTTGTTTTTTATTTTGCAGCATTAGTTGCTTGACCTGAAAACCTGTCAGTAGTCTATATATCAGAAGCCTAATTCTGATAACAGTGTTAAATGTGAGGAAGCAGTCAGACCTTTCTGGTTATGAATATGAAAGGAGGCAAACTGGTGTTGAATTTGTGGTAGAGACCAACCCATCTCAGCAAGCATGTTGGAGAGAGGCTCAGGTCTGGGATGCAGTCTAGAGTAATCCCCTTCCAGCAGCTCATTTATGTGCTGGAAGACACCAGTAAATACCTGCTGGCCATGCTCATATTAACAGCCTTGAACACTCTCAGGAACACCAGCTTTGAAATCACCATGCAGCGTGCAGGCCCTTGGTCTTCTGCCTGGCTGTTCAGCCATGAATTATTGATGGTCTTCCACCCTCCTCTCCCACAGAGCTCTTGTGCACTGCTGAGCAGAAGCAGGTGCAGAGGCCAGCGTGGAGCCGGAGCTGCTGATCTCTGGCTGTCAGGTCTTGTTTCTTTTCATGCATACTTCCTAGCACTAATAGGGGCCACTTGATATTGGTTCAAAACTGAAGAGGGCTTGCAGAGATTTTTTTTTTTTTTGACTTCTTTATCCAGTTACTCAGCCATTAATAATTTTCTTATGAGTGTCTTACTGGTGGGTGAGAAAGACAGAGCTGTGTCATGCTGAGTTGACTCCAAGTATAAGGAGTCTGTTGTCTCACCACTTGGTTAAATAACAGATCTGTGCAGCCTTGTGTTTCCTGCCTTTGTGCTTCAGACAGCTGGTGCTGTGAGGTATTTTAGATGGAGGATAAGTGTCTAATTCCTGTTGATTTTTCACTACTGTTGCTTTTACTTGTTTTTTTTTAATTAAGTTGTTAGCATTAAGTACAAAATCCTGCTCACTCACTTTGACTTATGGTAAAGTAAGTAGTGATAAATCTGTCAGTGCTACTTATTTCAGGGGATTACTTCCTTGCTTTGTCCCATTTACATAGAACATAAAACATCACTTCTAAAGGAATGCTCTGTATTAAAAATTTTGAGGAGTAGTTCACAGTGTACCCTTTGCATTTAGTTTTTCTTCTGAAAACATGAACAGACCCAGCATTCAATTGTGGTTGAGTAAAGAAATTTCGGTTGACACATGCTCATTCATATTTGAAGATGGATTTTTTTTTTTACAGTGTTTGTGTGCATACATGCATATATTTGCCATTAGCCAAGCATTCTCACACAGGTGAGAATTATGTGCATCTGTCCTTAGGGAAGCATTTTTCTTCAAATAAGCATTCTTGGCTTTTTGCAGGTTGTGGGGTTCATGTGTTAATAGAAGGATCCACATTTGGTCTTTCCATCTTAACAAAAAGGTGACGTCATGTCAGAGCAAGAAACTGCTTGGTTTGTAGAAAACAAAGACAAAAACAAAACAAGAGAGGGGAGTAACTGAATTACACTGAAGAGTTACTGAAGCTTACTGAAAAGCTCATTACTCCATCTACCTGAAAAATATAGTAAATTTTTGGCTTCAGGAGCTGTTAAGCTGTTTTTAGCTTAAACATCTGTATCTACTCTCTGTTAGCAGGTTAAGAACAAAGTTCCCCGGGAATCTATCATCAAGATGTTTAAATGTGAAACGTGCATTTATGGTGTTCAGCCAATTAAAACAACAGACCCTAAAAAAAAAAAAAAAAGTTTTTGCTTATTTATTTCTGCCAATCTCCTCTGCTAATAGACAAAGACTAACAGCATGATAAGCTTCACAAATGCAGTAAGCAGAGTGTGCAGCAGCACTGAGCTCGGAGCCCAGCCATGTTTTTCTCTGCTGCCTGATGTTGGACACAGGCAACCCCATATCTCCTTCTCTCTGACTGATTCTGGAGTTGCTGCACCGGTGGTGCTGCAGCAATGTTTTCTTCACCTTCCCTTTCCTGTCAGAGCACCAGTTCCTACCTCAGAGCTGCAATCCAGGAGGGAGCAGTTATCCCCTGCAGCTCTGGTGTGAGCTACCACATTTGGCTTTCAGTTTGAAAGGACTCATGGTTACTGCGCTCCTCTCCTTCCCCAGAAAGGGTTTCAGTTAGAAGGCTCCTGAGCTGCTTATCTAGTTTTCATGTGTAGAAGTATGAATGAGTGAAATGTGGCACCTATTTCAATGCAAGAAGCACTTACCCCATAAGGGCTGCATGTCCTCAAGTCTTTGGACAACTGCATGAATGAGGGAGGGAGGGAGTGGAGGCTTAGGGGCAGAATCTGGCAGCTGGATGGAAGATCAAGCCAGGATAGATAAAGGTGTACAATAGGTTGCTGAGGAGGAAGGAACATAAAGCAAAAAATACTCTTTAGTAAGCTTCTTGAGTTCTTTTGTTGTTTTTTTTTCCTTGCTATGTGAGTTGGAAAAAAAAGAAGTTACAGAAACCCAACTCACTGCTGCAGAACTACATAGTTTTTTAGTTTAGGGTAGAATTTATGTTTGAAAATATATTCTTTGTAAAACAAAGAAGCACTAAATAAATTTCTTTGTGCAAAGTTTGTTCTTATCAACAAGAATCATTATAATCATACTTTTGTTTCTGTTCTTTTTTTGATCGACCTATAGAAAAATTGCTACAAAAATTTAGTGCTCTAAAACACGAGTTGCTGGAAAGCATGCTAGATATCTTTTTTCAGAGGTACTTTTGTTGCTTTGTAGTTGAACAAACTGGAGAAAAAGCTTGGGAGATAATTCCTTAGAGAAAGGAAACTGTAGAATAGGGAAACTTTGAATCTGCCTCAGTAGTGAATAAATCAACACTTCAGTGACGTTAACTGGTAGGAAGATGATTTTATAGCAAAGTGAAACCCCCTTATGCTCTTTTGCTAATGATTTACCATGAAACACTAGTGTCAGAGTTGGCACTAGTAAGATTTGTATAGCACAGGGGTACAAGTCAAGCATGCTAACCTGTAACTCCTTTGTATTTAAAAGTTAAAGTATATTTCTGGGGATCCGAAGCATTTTTTATAAAAGCTGGAATGGGAAAACAATTTAAGCATCATAAAACAATGATCCCAGTGTATTTAGAAAACCATTAAATGTATTTCCCATCTGTGTGTAAAATTACTTTTATTCCATCATGGAATGAGGAGAGTAAATAATTTTAATGTGATCTGTGATTTATATTGTAATTCTAGGTGCTTAAAACTCATTTTATTTATGTGTTGTTCTTAGTATGTTACTCTGTTTCAGTAATTGAATCCATGTGAACTACAACCAAATACCACATCTATCTCCCAGCTGCCATTCTACAATTTAAAAAAAATCAACTCTTGTAACATACTAATGTATTTAACAATTCCATCTTTTGGCATCAAGCATTAAAACTAAAAATTCAGTGAAAAAGATATTCTGGCTAACCATTCTTGTACAGCTGAGATGTATAGGTGTTTAACATTTTTTTCTTTAATCAAACAATGTTCTATAAGCAAAGTATACTAGTACAGAAGCCATTGGTTGGGAAAGTAAGGTAGAGTTTGAAGTTAAAACAGTGTTGTAGAACCAGTTATTCCTGCATAATAAAATTTAGTATGTTTACTGTGTTATTACCTGTGCTAGAAGTTTTCACAGTGTGGAGGGGAAACAGAGCTAATTGAACACAGAATCCATGAGAAAAAATTACCGGTGTCATGCAAAAGTATAATCTATTATTTATGTTTTGGAGCAAATGCCTTCTGCATTTGAAATGAAGAAAATCCACCCATGTGTAGATAAAGATAGCATATGACAGTGATATAAAAAAGGCTAAGAGTAGCTGTTTCATATTCTGGAGGCAGCTCACTCTCCCTCCTTTGACGTGTTCACATGTTGGAACAGCCACCAAGCAGCCACAGGATGCAGTGTCTGCTCTTTTTATTCTGTCCTGTCCTTTCTCAGTGAATAAAACAGCAAGTTGGCATTACAGGGCCAGAGGTGGCTTTTTGTGTTGTCTGCTGGCAGGAGAGGCAGGCCGGAGTGCCTTGTGTTCTTGCTGGGCAGTTCTGTGTTGTGAGCTGTGTTTTCAGCTGTCTCTTACACAGTCCCCTGGAGAGAGAATTATGGTACATCATAAAGTACCAAAAGTAAGCAATCCCTTTCTTTGTAGAGTTTCTGACTTCCAGTCCACAGGTAGTTCTTCCCCATCCTCCCCTTGAATTAGGAAAAATACTGGTTAGGTGTCAAGAAGTAAAAGCCTTTAAAATCAGCGTCTCTGGAAGAGTTCATTTTTAGCCATTTCTGCTCAAGGAAAGTGCACAAGCATTCTGCAGAGCTGGGACCCCTATGATTCCCTTTGGAAAATTTTCAACGAGGTTTGTAAAATAGGGGGTTAAAACAGCAGAACCCCATTTGTGCATTAGCTTCATTAAATGCCAGACTTGAACCAAACAGCAGTTTGAGGCTGAGATTTGAAAACAAAGCTGATGTGGCATCATTTTTATTAACTGCCACATGCTTACTGCACTGTGTTCTTTGATTTATTTTTAGCCAGAGTTTGGAAGGAAAACTTTAGGAGTGGGGAGGTGGAATTTATATCTCCTTTTATGTGAAGAAAGAAAATTATTCTTTTTCTAAGGTGCTATAAATTTTTTTGTTTGTAGCAATATCATTACTGAATAGTTCAGAGCTAACAGCAATGGAACCACTGAATAAATCATAAAGTTGGTGCTGAAGTAAATAACTTCATCCATGGTGAGGACTGTAATTGAGTTGTGGCAGAACTCATAACTACTGTTAGATTTGCAATGTTTTCTTTGCCAAAGGAAAAGCACCAGTCAACCTTGGCATAATCAATGGCAGTTTCAGTGCATGAAGATGTTACCAAGTCCTGTACAGGTGATCATGTTATGCGAATCATGTGCATTTTTAATGCATGCATTCTACTGAACAATCTGTGAGGTTGGGGTTTTTTATTCTAGCAATAGCTACTATCAAAGTCAAGGACCAAAGCACTTGAATGAGCAAAAGCACAGTTGAAGAACCTCTGAGAATCCTATGTTATGCAAACTTTCCTATCAGCATAATTTAGCATATTTGAATAAATGAATTGCCAAATGAAGATAACCTTTGTCAGACAATATCCAATTTGTTTTGATTAATGCTCAGATTTTATCTAGTATTTTTTGTTTTAGTACTGTTCACTATTACATCAGAGAGTAGAGTACTTGAAAAACGTTTCTTTGATAATTGCTAATTGCCCAAATATTATCACCTCGCTAAGAAAATTGCATCCATTTGTTGCAGAGTGTTTAGGCATGGTGTGGGTGGACAGCAGTGGGACTGCTTTTTGTATGGAACTCCTTCCCAGAGGTGGTACAGAAAGTTTCACTGTGCTAAACTCTTCAGCATTGTCTCTTTGTGGGCTAAACCAAGGTGTTTCCAAGACTGGTAATCTTGTATGCATTTGTGGTCATAAACCAAGCCTGTTTTTTAATTTTTTAAAATGTTTTTTGATAGATATATTTAAAAGTTATTAAAAATCAATGTGAAGAAAATGGGTATAGAGGTATCAAGAATAATTAAGTCTACATTCTTTCACTCTCTGACAAATCTTCTCAAAGACTCTACTTTCCCTCTGTTCTAAAATTAAAAAAAAAAAAATTACATTTTGTTTTGTAGTGGTATCTTTTCATCCTGAGTGGAAACTTTGGTGAGTTTTTTATGTGTCTTTGCCTTTTTTCCTAAGTATTTGGTTTTATTATTTTTATGTGTAAAAACAATACTAGAAATTGCAAGGTGACACTATGACAAGGAGAGGAAGAGAAACCAAATACAACCTTTTGATGTTGGTGAATAGGGTTTCTTGTCTTTCTTGTAATTTATAAACTTCCCTGTTTTGCATCTTCAACAGAATTTGGGGGCAAGAGGGATATAGTTTATGTTTATTGTGGTAGGGCACTTTGCAGTGCAAAGAATTAAATGACGCATGAAATGACCTGTCACAGTGTATTATGTGTCACAGTATTACAGACACAGAGGAATGCTTGAAAAAAAGGTAGAAAAATAATTCCTGAAGCCCCACTTCGTTGTTGTTTTGAATAAAAAACATTTGGTTTTATGAGCAAGTATATATATTTCTACATAATTTATTTTAGCTGGGCCACAACAGCCTGTCAAAATAGAAAGAAGAGATATGCTGGACAGTTTCCCTCATCAATTCATTAGAAAAGGTAATGATGAAGATTTGGTGCCAGTGCTACAGCTACCCTGCAGGAAACAATAAGCCCCAACTTTTATGTCTCATGCTGGAAATAACTTATGAACTATTTCCTGCATGACTCCAAGTATCTTCACTACTGTGGGAGAAGTCAAGAACATTCTTATGAAGCTTTGTAAAAAGAATAGAAAATGGTAGTATACTGCATTTCTTATTAAATAATAATATACTCAAGTTTGTCCTACTTAGTTTTGTCTCATTTTGCCTGCAGTTGATAGCAGTTTGATGAAGTTCAGATTGAATCAAGAAGTCCAGAACAGTGCAGAAGTCTTGTCTTATGATTTGTACGTCCTCCTTTCCACTACAAATACCTTTCTGCCCTTTCACAAGGATATGGACACATATCTTCCCTCAGCTGTGGAGTCTAAATCAAAGTGCAAATTCAGACCTTACCACTTTAAGCAAAAAATAGTCACCTTAAATTGGACTGGGTTTTTTGTTTTTTTCCCCTGTATGCAGAATAAGATCAGGAATGCAGCAGATCATTTTTTCCTCTTTCAACTGCAGAGTTTTCTCCCTGTTAAAGATTTTTTAGTGGGGTAGAAAATCTATTTTCCTTTTAAAAGGTGAGACCCAGAGAACAGCACAGCCCTCCCTGAGTGTTTGAGGCGGCTCGATGCTCATCATTATTCAGATATTTAAATATAGCACTAGCAATGCCAATTGAGCATCCACCAACTGCATCCCAACCTCTTATCTGTTTAATATTTATGTATCTGTATTTCATTTTAATAAATAATACATTTAATTGAATACTTCAGAGCAGTTAGGTAGTAGTTGCTGCATTTTGTAGCAAGGGGGGAAAACACTCATGAGGAACAACTTGTCTTTCTAGCTCTGCTCAACATTGTTTAAATCAATTTTTACCAGACCCAGGGATGGCCTTTTCCACCCTGTTGCATTGAAAGGCTCACTGTCACTTGCCAGTGGTGCTGGGAAGAAGGTGGCTGGATAGGCCTTTCCTCCCCTGCCTTGCATTGAAGCAGTCAGGGTGGGAGGTGGGCAACTCTGTGATTCCATCTCCTGAGTAGGATGATGGGCTTTGATTATATTGTCCCATTCCCAGCTTTGGAAAGTGTGAATGTGAGGTCATTTGGGGTTGTGGATTTGGTTTGAAGTGATTTGGGTGCAGTCCTAACCAGCTCTTCTCTTTATTAAGACTTGAGGGACTGCAAGTTCCTGGGTGATAACAGATTAGTGACCCACCATTGCCTGGCATTTTTCTCTCTGGAACTGTCTTATATTTCATGCTCCAGAGAAAAGTGAGATTCCTCTTCAAGGACTGTGTTTATAAATCTTTGGTTCAGGATTGCATAGGGGGAGAGAGGTGCTGTTCTCTCATGCCAGGTCAGGCACAGACCACAGTGTAATACTAAGATTCTTATGTGCAGCTTCTAAACTGGCTTCAATAACTGTCCTTGAATAATATTATAAATTGGAGGCTCAACCCAATGTTGCTGGAAGATTTAAGGTTTCACAAACTTTCTCAGTTGTTTTAGAATAAAAAACCCACAAGGCTTTTTTTATTGACAAGTTTTTTTATATAGGGCAATGTAGCTTTGTCCTGCATGAGAAGGATTAATCGACGGCCAGAACTCAAAGTGAAATTCAGGCTGTGGGAGCTAACCCTGGAAATACCAAAGCTGTTGAAACTAAACTTCCTTCTGGAATTTGTCAATTCAAGTGGTTTGTGCAAGGTTATTTTGGATGGCAGCAGAGTCACAGATTTGCTTCTGAGCCTTCCTGAGGTTTGGTTAACGGGCTTCACCCAGTGCCCTTCCCGCGGTGGGATGGATGAGGGACCCGAATGTGTGCTTGGGAGCAGGCGTGCCAGGGGCTCTGCCAGGTCATGTACAGCACCCAGCCCTGCTGCAGTAGTCCCCATGTGGGCTGTGGTAGCACGTCTGCTCCGCTCCTCATTCGTCACGGTATGAGCAATCTGGAGACCTGCATGGTTTTACATTCAGTGCAGTGATGCAACAGAAGAGAAAATCTCTGCTGTTTCCATGGCAGCTTGTGCGTCGGACCCTGGCTGGAGCGAGGCAGCAGGATGCTGTCAGTCCCTGCAGTCAGTGACTTCAGTAAACCACATCAAAGGAAAGCATCTACTCCTACACTCCCCCAAACACCTCTCGCTATTAGTATATGGGCACTGTGGTGCATATACAGAAACGCAGCTCTAGATTTCGTGTTATAACTTCTTCATATTTCAACCCAAGCTGCTGCTTTGTTTTGATTCAGTCGTCTTTCTGCAGATAGTCATTGCAGAGCACTTCAGGATTCTCCATTCAAATCTTGCTGAGGATGGCGTGGTCAGATAAAGTTAGCACCAGCTGACTGGTGACCTGTGAAAAATGGTCTGGGAGGCTCCATTCTGTCACAAGCTGGCAGATACAAACAGCCCAAATGGTGCCAGCACCAGTGCCTTCCCTTAGCAGCACTGCTGTAAGGACACAGGTACTAACTTCTTCAGTTTTCCCCCAAAGTGATTCCTTCAGTTCAGATCACACACTGAGAAACAGTGTGTAGATCATTCCATCCTACAGGTTTCCTGGCTGAAATAATCTTTGCATTTTTGTGTTTTTCTGTGCCTAGATTTGCATAGTTTGTAAGTTACACAAAAGCTACTTCTATTCAATAAATAGAGTGTGGCAGAGGTGGTAGTTTCTTAAAAAAAGTGTGACTTTCTTCACACTTCTATGAAGACACAATACTGTGGCCACTTGGTTTCCATTGGGGTTTTATTTAAATTTCATATTGTCTTTTCATTGGATATTTATGGTACTTTCCTACTGTTTTAAAAAGCTTAACACTTCTGCTTATGGAACAAAGTAAATATTTGGTCTATTTTGGAGCTAGCCTTAGAAGGTTTCTAATTAGAGCAGTTGTTCTTTAGTGGTGTAAGATCTCAGGCTCATTATATGCATATATGTGGCATCTTTGCCATAAATGTAGAAAGCATGGAAAAAAAATGCATCACTCTTTGGTGCATCACTGCATTCTGTTATGATGCACAGTGGAACAGAGTCACAAGCATTTACTACTGTAATTACAGTAGCACAATCAATAAGCAAGAGTTTATTTTTTATTTTTACACAGCTTTCTATCATGCCAAAATAGCTTCCTCTTTTAAGCAATTATAGCTCATGTAGAAATTGAGCTCATCGGGAGTTGTCTGTCAAAATGTTTTTAATGAAATATTGAGTTTGCATAACACTGACACATTGATGTCTTTTGCTTCTCACTGTTGACAGTGATGGGCTAAAAAGCTTGATTTTTGGGGAGAGAGAAAATTGCATTAGTTCAGCTCATTTGGAGAATCTCTGTTTGCTGAATTAATTTGCTATGCTTTGTTTTTCTGCTGAGTATTAAACCCTGTTTTCCAACTGTGCATATAGTGCCTGAGGGGAGTAGCTCCAGCTCTCATTTTCCGTGACTACGTTTTCTTGTAACGCAGCCCAGGCCTGAGCTGGGGTTGCTGTGCAGAGCTGACACTGTGGGCTGAGATAGGGGAGGCACGATCTGATCCAAAAACTGCTGCCTGCTACTTTGCAGACTCTGGGGTTGCACCTCAGCAGCTGAGTAAGTGTCACAGTTTTTCCCTAGGGATTGTTTTTGTATAATCCAATTGATGTGGTCAAACCTGTCCTTCCCTGTGATGACTTGTGAGTAGATGCTCACTTTCGTGAAGCTCTAGCTGGATTAGCAGCAGCATGCAATTAATCATGACAAATGCCTTGATGATTGTTCTTCACTAGCACCCTCCTATTCACAGCAGAGATATATCAATGCTAAAGCACGTTACCAGTTTCAAGGTGACATTATTAGCTCTGTTTCACCATCCCAATAAACGTATGAAGATCACAGTTAACACTTCCTGAAACACACTCAAAATTGAGGGAGATATGTGGTATACCCTGCCTTTATTTGAAATAAGTTCTGAAATTTAAAAAGTAGCAGAGAGAACTCCGTCAGGAAGAGCACAAGTATCACCAGTGGCCTGACTGCAGCTATCACTGGACATTGGTCAGGTGGGAAGTAGTTGCTATCTATGTTCTGATGCCATTTGGTTTTCCTTGGGACTGTGAAAGGTTGTCAGAGATGGGGAGCATATCTTTTGTAGTTGTGTGGCATCTGCTAGCCGAGGCATCCCAAGTCCTTGGACATATTTGAATTAAGTCTCAGCACCCCTGTGTAGTTCAGTACTATCTGTTACACTGGAGAGGAGACTTGGACAGGAGCAGATGATGCTGATTGCTGAAGGCCGCACCACAATGCTCTGGTAGTGCTGCTCTGCCACTTTCCAGCATTGTCTCAGAGGCAAGATTGTTCTTTCTCCCTTGAAAGGAGCTGTATAGCCCTTATTTTTCAGCTTTTTCTTCTTGTTTTTTGAGCAGAGTGAAATTGTCTGGACCAGTGAAGCAAGTTGGCTTCAGGCATCTTGTTAAATTAACTTTCCTTGTCTGTGCATGCGTGGGCTGTGTGGCAGGAGTCAGCAGGTGCAGAATGTACGGGCACACCGGTAGTGTCAGAGGCACTTATGGGAGTAAGAGCTGGCACTGCGACAAACAGGCTCTTATAAACTTGAATTTCAGTGAAAAGATCAAATGTGCTTATAATTATTGCCATCATGATAGCTGATAGCAGACCGATCCTTTGCTCCGTGTACCATCCAGCTCCCCCAATATGCATGAGAGCTGTCATCAGCCAGGTCAGAGAGGATCTTTGCAACTGCACAGTGCTCTCCCTAACCCTGTACATTTAATGTTGGCACTGATGAGTGATGCTTGGAGGCTCTCCAGCCACAGGTTAGCTGGTGACAGGAGGCCCCAAGGGTGGGGTAGCTGCTGTGAGTAATCAGACAGGCACCTGGTACATACTGAAATATTCAGAAATAGGCAGCAGGAGCTTTCCTGCAGGGTCTGAGGGAATATGTACATCTAACTCAAATGCTAGAATATGAAAAGGGCACTGTTTTCCTGACTAACTCACAAAATAAAATGGCAAAATGGGACCATGAGTGCCTCTGACATCATTATGAGGGTGCTGAGCCAGGGAGTTCCATTAGCTGCTGGTGGTGTCTGGGTGTGGGGCTCTGGGAGGTAGAAAATGGTAGCTTTTCTTCTCTGTGTGTAACTTTGCCCTTCCCTCAGCGTGTCACCTGCAAGTCCAGCCTTGACCAGGGCTCAGCAAGGCTGTGTGTGCTAACTTGCAGCAGAAGGGTGCCTGCTTATACCTTGGTGCTGGGAGAAAGAAAAGCTACTGAAAAGCTGAGAGTTGTTTTCTCTCTTATAATGGCAATGGGGTGTTGGGTGACACTGACCCAAAGTTGCTGGGCTGTGGTTGTTACATTCCTTGTTGTCTTATGACTTAGTTATCCTAATGCATCAACAAATGTAATCTTTTGTTCTGTCCTGCCTCAGAAAAAGGACTTCTCATCTTCCAGTGATAGACATCTTGTTTCTGACAGAAATTCAAAGTCTTCTACTTTGTGCCTTCAGCCTCCTTAGGCCAGCAAAAGTGCTCACAGTGAAAAAGAAGGTCTAATGAATGGTAGCAAGGTAGGCATTAGATTCCCATCACATTCTGTGTAACAGAATCTGCTGGTAACCTCTCATAAACTACCTGCAGTAGTTTGTCTCCACTAATGTGTTTCTGAATCCAGAAACCCTTTTCAATGCATTAAGAGCGGGATAATGAGGGATAAAAACATTCTGGATAAATGTAGGGAGCAGACTTGTCAACAACCAGTCAGGAGGAAAAGCAGATCTAGTTTGTTAGGCATACATTAAAGTGTGTAGCTAACAGTGATAGCAGATAGATGAATTCCTCTGGCTTTCTTGTGGAGATAGCAACTCAGAATCCACTTGGAGGGAAGAATTACAATTCCCTTTACAAAATCAGACTAGATGAAATAGCAGTGACCCACATCAAAGGAAAAAAACCAAAAAGCATTGCTCGTTCTTACTTTTGTTGGGCAGAAGTTAGTTCACTGAAGCTTGCTCATTTAGGAGAGAAAAATGAGGAATGCTTTGTTGCACTTTTTTCTGCCTCCTAGCCTGATGAAATGAGCTGTCCAAGGACTCTCATTCCCTGTCTGCAGAGAGGGAAGCCTAAGGGGTTTTTAATGACATGCAGAAGCTGAAGGGAGAGTCATTAGCACTCGAGTGTCTAGGTGACTCTTAAAAGTTAAGATTAAAAGCTTTGATGAAAGTGACCTTCACACTTCATGTTCCCTCTTTGCTTTTCTCCATGCTTGAATCTCTAATGATCACTTTTTTTCTGCTTTGTCACTGTAGCGCTTATTTTGTGAAATTATTTTATTCCATAGTTCAGCAGGGTGGTAATATCTGCAAGCATTGGGTGGGTGCAAAACAAAGGCTGGTGCAAAGGGTCAGATCTTCTCTTTTAGTGAACTGAACAAAACCTGGAAACATTGCTAGATGCAGGTTTTTAATATTTTAATTGAAATTTGATTTTAACTTTAGGAAAGGATAAAATTATCTTCAAATGTTTGAGTATGCCAAGCTGTCCTCTTCGAGCAGGGCAGAAATTTGCAGGAGAGCACAAGAAAAGCATGTTGGGAGTGGAAAGAATATGTATAACTTGGGGCTTGTAATCCTGTGGGCTCTTGAGCAGCAGACTGGAAATTCTGGGCATGCTGTTGGAGGATGACATGTGTATTTATGTCTGGATCAGTTGAGAGGACAGGAGAGAACAGAGGCGTGGCATTTGAGTAGAAAGGGAAGGAGAAAAGAAACATCCAACAATTTGAAACAAGGAGAGCAGTAAGTGCTAGTAGTGTAGTCAGGCTAGAAGACAGGAGTAAGAGAGAGCCTTTTGGGAAGAAGTTATCTCTAAGGTAGCTTTGTTTATTTTTTATTTAAAAATGCAGTAGGTATTTGTAATTGTAACTGAAACTGAAATTAATGGCCCTGTCTGAGACACCAACACCTGCTTGAATGACTGAAATGGGGAATAGTTTAGGTAAAAACAATATATCTTTCTTTTAAGATAATTAAAGTTTTATTTCACTTGAAATGGAGCTTTTCTTGTAGTGTTAATGACATAAATCATGCTGGTGTTCCTTTAGTTTATAGCGAGCAAAAGAGTAAAAAGTTTATTTTCCTGCACTGAAGTAATTATTTTAGTTCATTTTTTCATTCTGAACTTTTCATTCACCTAGAAAAAAACAGTTTTACCAAACATTACTCTTATGATTCTTGAAGCCCTGAAGTGTTCCTGAAGATATGGGGTACTCATAGCACATTTCAGAGTAGTTTCCTCCTAATATGCATGGAAAAATCTTTCTCTGATGTCAGCTATAAGTACATACAGATGAAGGCACATAAGTAGTCGGTAATACAGAGGGTTTTTCATTGTCTTGCGGAAACAGTTCTTAGTCTGACTGTATTTCTTGGATGAAGTCTAAGACTCAGAATGGAGTCAGGCTCTTTTCAGTGGTGCCAACCAACAGGACAAGAGGCAGTTGGCAGAAACTGATGCACGGGAAGTTCCACGTGAACATGAGGAAAAGCGTTTTTTACTGTGTGGGTGACTGAGCACTGGAACGGGTTGCCCAGAGAGGTTGTGGAGTCTCCCTGGATGCAATCCTGTGCCCTGTGCTCTAGGATGACTCTGCTTGAGCAAGGAGGTTGGACCAGATGACCCACTGTGGTCCCTTTTGGCCTCACCCATTCTGAGATTTTGTGAGTCTTGGTCTACTCTTCACAGGCAGCTGAGCTGCCCTGTCGCCTGATAGGTTGGAGTGCTGTAGCCTTGTAGGTGTGGGTTGATAACAAGTGATGCTGTCAGGCTCTTCTCAACAAAATTAAATGCTTTTTGTCCATTTTTCAGCAGAGCAGTTACCTCTCCAGGTATCTGAGATGAGCAGTTACTTCTGTAGATATCCTTAGACTGGAAAAAAGCCCAATGCTTTGATCAGCAAACAACTTTGCATAAGGCTCTGGCAAAAGGGAAATGTGTTATTAATTTTCATAGTGATTCATAGTTTGTGGGGAAAGTATCATTATTCTATCACAAATTAACTGTCTAAGTACCCAAAGCTCATGTAATATATTGAAAATGTCAGGATATTTTCATCTTTGCTATTTCATTCCCACTGAGAATTTGTTCAGGATGTGTTAAATTAAAAGTAATATATAAACAAGGTGTGAAGAGTTTAGTTAAGTGGTAACCCAAGGTTAAAAACACAGCAATCAAATTCAGTGCCTGAAGTTGGCAGGGAGATTGTCTTACCACCTCAGGAAGACTTGAAATTAAACTTGTTTTGAAATGTAGGTGTTAAATCTGTGAAAAAGCCCTCACTTGCGTATGTAAATGAAGTGGCTTCCCAGAGATGAAGAGAGCACGTTGAGCTCTTAGGCTGCCTTTAGGAGAGAGAGGGGCCATGCTCCCATCAACCTCCCTGCTGTGGTTCTGTTTCATAGCATCTGTGAGGAGGAAATCTTTTGGTAAAATCAGGGCTGTGCTCCTTGTCTGGCTGCCCTTGGCCACCTGTCAACAACAGTGGGTGGGGCTGTGCTGTTGGCTGCTTAAGCTAACAGGGACAACAGCTTTGGGTTTATTTTTGTTGGGCTTCTGAGACCTTATAAACTTGAAGGGAGTTTTTGGAGATACTGAATTTCTACACTGTGCTTGTGTTCAGCTTTTTTGTTCTCCCTGGCGTTGCCTTCAAGTAAATGCATGGCAAATAGCCTTAAAAGGAACAAAAAATCCTTCCCATTTCAGAGTAAGCAGGAGGAAGATTAAGCTCCTTCCCCCGGTAACTGGATCCTCTGATTGCCATGGCTTTTGAAGATGACTGTGTATCTTTCTGTATGTGATAGATTATGTGTGTGCCTGTGAACTAAAAGGTAGCTTGGCTTCCAAAATCCAACGAGTTTTCCTCTATAATAATTTTCTTTTTGGCTATTTACTTCGTGTGCTGACCATGGGACATGTAGCATTCTAGCCAACAAAATGAGGCAGGGAAAGTCCTCCTGCAGCTTTTCAATCTTAGACTCTTCTCAAGCCATAGGAGGTTGGTGACTGTGTGGGACCCTTCGGAAAATGAAAGCTCTCCCAAGGTTACAGTAATGAGGATTCAAATGAATGTGGGAGCAGAGGGGAAAGTGGACTGGATGTGAACATCCTTAAACTGGCTGAAGTGCAATCCCGTTCATCTGTGGAGCAAACACCTTTTTATCACCCCTGGTCAGCAAAAGAAGCACCATTGCAGTTGGATTGTCAGTATTCAACCACTGTCTTCAGAGCTGGTCTATGTTGTCTCATGGTTTCTATTCTCAGGGTTTAAATTTTTAAATGTGGGCAGGTAGCAGTGTCTCTACCTCTGTGTTTGTGCAGTAATACACCTGGTATATTTGAAACCCATTCTACCAGCAGGGCTCCAAAGTGCTCATGTTAAAGTCACCATTTTTCATAAACCACAAAGTCTTTCCGTTCTTTTGACAGATTGAAGACATCGTTACAAGGATGCAAGATGACAAAACAGGTGGAGTTCCCATCCGCACTGTCAAGAGCTTTCTGTCCAAAATTCCCAGCGTGGTCACTGGTAAGAACTGCAGTTGGCAGAGAAGAGAATGTGAGCTGGTGTTTCTGGCTCTAAACAAACATACTAAAGCCACAAAAAAGAAGGGACGTGAGGGAAAAATTTCCACCTCTGCTTAATCTTTTCTATATGTTGTTCTGTTACAGGCTGAAGTATTGAACAAAGATTCCTTAGTTCTGTTTTACTAAACAAGCATTTATATTTCTTTGGGGTGAGTTATTAAAAAAATGTTACGTAGTTTTTGTGGCTATAAGAATATCACCAGTCAGTCATTCCCTATGACAGGGGTAGGACAATCTTATGTAAGAGATCAGGAAAGACAGTTGAAATTGTTTCCTTGCTCATACCCAAATACTCTTACTGGACTTTGATCACAGGTAGAGGAATGTGAAATACCTTTTATGCATGTGTGCTGCTTTGTTAAAGCTCTGTGTACAAAAGTGTGGATGGTGCAGAAACAGGGAGTCAGAACAAAACCATTCCTCTGTGTATTTCCAGACAGAATATCTTCCAATGCAATGAAGACATCTGCCACTGATAGATGATGAGTTTATTCAGGATGACATAAATTGTGAGGATTTTTGGTTTTCTGGTACCTTTTTTCACTGACTCAATAGTAGTGTTCCTGAAGGTTCCTGGGGAAAATATCCACTTATCTGAGCTGAAAATTCATTCCGTAAGCTCAAGTCTGCAGTACACAGACTGGATGTCTTAAGGTCGACTCAGCTAAAAGAGGTTTCTGATACTCTGGTTAAAATTCATAGCATTAAAAAGGTAATTGATCTAGTCACCAAGCCACTGCACGTTACTCAAAAGGAAAAAGGAGGCCTCATTTTTAAAGATTTTAATAGGAGACAGCATTTTAAAACTGTGATTGGCAGCTCTCTGGCATGAAGGAAACTTCTCCCTTGCACTCAGTTCTGGAACAGCATCTGTAATTGCATTGTCTTGAAATGGCTGGTTTTCACAATTCAAGGAATTGTGAAAAGAAGATAAAATAGGAGCAAAACCTCTTTCCAAAGACCATAGAAATTCTCATATTTGGAGGGGAACAGGCTTGGTACCATTCCCTTCAAGTGATTTTAAGGCAGCTCCCTTGTGATACATGGACAGTTCATGAAACCTCAGAGTTTGAAAAGTATGGGAAAACAACAGTCCAGTGGAAAGCCCAAAGTTTTCTCCATTTGTTATTTTTCCTTTCAAATGCATAGATCTGCCTATCTGTAGATCAAAACCAAAACAAATGTTTTGGTTATCAGTGATTGATTGTGATAGATAAGGCAGGAGCACCTACATTTGAGTGGAAGCTAAGGACACTGGGCTTGTTCAGTCTGGGGAAGGAAAAGCTGAAGGGAATGAGAAGCTACAAAGACAGGGTCAGATCCTTTCTCAAGAATGCATGTTGAAAGTACCAAAGACAATCTACACAAGTTGCAGGGAAAGAAATCCCAACTGGATTTACATATAGGAAGAAAGTTGCTTATGGTCAGAGGTGGTGAGCATGAGCCCAGTGTCATGAAGGAGCTGTAGAACCAGTGTTTTACAGCTGTTCAGAAACCCCTGGGCCCAGCTGAACTGAGCAGTCTGACCTAACCGTGAATTTGGCCTTGCTTTGTGTGAAGGTTGGACTGCACAACCTTCAGGGGATCCTTCCTGAATTACTCTTCATCAGTGGATGCTCAGTTTTAGTGCTTGTCTAATTCCACACAATGTAATGAACACACAAGAACTTGTCTTTTCAAAAACTTTGTACTCATTTTGGGAAGAGCTCAATTCTAGACGATGGCATTCTCACACACTTTTATTTCTACCTGAAAAATGGAACAGCAACACAGAGATGTGATTTACTCGGCAGGCTCCCAGTGACTATGATTAACAGGGATTTATTTTTGCTTGACACTTCTATTGTAATTGCTTCTCACAGGAGAAATATAAAATCTTAAAGGAAAAGAAATATTACAGGAGTGCCTTGGTGCTCCAAACAGGCAGCTCTGTTTATAGTACAGTGAAGTGGGTGTTTGATTTAAAGTTTGAATACCAGGGAGAGAACTGCTTGTCTCTGTTTTGCTTTCATCTGTCCTGATGCCTTAGGTGTGAATGAGGTATTGGGTAACAGAAGGAGAATAAGCCTCAGGGAGTTATCAATAATGGTCCTCTCTTGACAAGAGAAATCTGGGGAAAAGGATGAAAAAACTTTTTTGGAATGTGTGATGAGTGTGTGTGGAGATGCTGTGCCAAAGACACATTTCAATCTGCTCTGGAAGCAGATTTGCATGTCCCCAGTCTTTTGGCTCGAAGTAGGTCAGTCAAAGGAGGACACATCACACCATTATCTTCTTGGTTAGGTCTCCACTTTTATGGGCCAGTCACAGAGAATAAAGTAGGATGGGACCAGTCTGTGTGGCACCTGTGTGCATGTGTCAGACATTGTCCAATGTTCAGTTTAGAGTATGGAATATGGAAAAAAATGCCTGAGGGCAGATTTTGAGTAGTGCTGTGATCCGTGCCCAGAGTAGCTTGTCAGCCAGTGCACGTAACAGCAGCTGCTGCAATAAATGGAGTTGCATGTTCCTCTTCTAGTGAGAAAAAATAATTCTCAGTAAAGCTTTTGTTTCTGTAGATGAATTGTTAATTCTATTTTCCCAGTCACCAGATTCTCGTAGGAACACCTCATTATACTAACCAGCAACAAAACTGGCTTTCTTATCTTCTTTTTGATTTTCATATCTTAAAACTAACCTCTTTTTTGGTAGGAGGACCAAACACATATACTTTTTTTCTCCCACTGGTTCAGTCTTGGTCTTACACAACATTGCCAAAACAAGTCAGAAAGAAGTCAGTGCTGCAACAGTATAGCTTTCCAGTACAAAAAGCCTCCTTCATGCTTCCCAGTTTGCCCCACATTCCCAACCTCATTTCAGATTCTCCTGTTTTGTGTGCTGTATGATGCTGTGTATCTTTGCTACCATAATCCAAGGGAGACATGCAGTCTAAAATCGTTGCACTAGTCTGCCCTCCTCCCAAGAGGTTTTGATACAGCTTCAGTCTGTTCCATACCCCCTGACTTCAAGCGTGGCTGTCCCCACAGCCCCGTTTTGAGTGATACCTCCTCCTCCTCCCAGCAACAGTCCCACAGCTGGTCCCTTGCTCCTGCCCTGCTCCTGACACTCACCCCAGCACTCCCTTGTCTTCCTTCTCTGCTCCCAGTGCTGCCATGGAGCACTCATGACATGCCAGTGCATTTCACTCCTGTCCTGCCATGCCTGTCTTATATAAGCCCTGGACCTCTCTCAGCAGAAAGTGCCAGTTTTACTGAAAGGTGCCAGATGGCCTGTCGCTACTTGAGACTCAGGAGCTAAACCAAGTTTAAACTGCTGTGTGTGTCTGTCTGAAGAAGCCAGCGTGTGTCTTGGCAAGGGCCCATGGAGTTGTCCCAGAACACATCAGAATGTCACTTACTCAAAGAAAATGCATTTGGGCGGAGTATGGAAATCCCACGGTGTTGTGAAAGAGAGACTTTATTATTGATAATGTTCCCTGATGATGTTCAAAACAGATGAGTTCTGCTGGAAAATTTTATACACTCACTGAGAAATTAGTTCCCTTGGGGCCAGTCTGAAGGTGTTGGTTGCCTTTTCCCTTCAGAGGAACTCAAGCACATCTCTCATCCAGATACAGCAGCCAGAGGCCCAAGGGAGAAATAAGTTCCTCGTGTCCAGAGTTTGAAAGGCCCCTGTTCAGGTGAACTGAACAAAAAAAGATTGTTGTGGCATGGGGAGCAGGCACAGGACAGGCAATGGTGGCAAGAGCCAGCACTCCTCACCTGGAGGGCAGGCTGCAAGGCTGAGTGCTTGGCCAGAACATTGCTTTCATAATGCTTCTTTTCAGGGGTAGAACTTGCCTTGGTGCCTTATGGAAACTACTGGCACTGGGACCAAAGCCTCCATGAGCTGAGTGCCAATAGATTTGGCCTCCCTAGGCTGTCTGTCCAGTTGCTTGTTTCACCTTAACACAGGTCTTTCACTGCAGGACTGAGTTTAATACAGATTTCCCTCAGCATCTGTGTAGTTTTGTTCTAGATATTTTGTCTTTCCTTTGTAGCTCTGCTTTGAAAAATAGGACACTTGAAATGTGGTACTAACTCTGTTTCAGGCAGTTATTAGATGTAGATAGTCCCAAATCTAAACCAAGTTCAATCTTTTGCTAAGCATGAATTAGTTTTATTAGTTAAAACAAGCAAACAAAGTTTGTTTTTTTTCAACAGACAAACAAAAACAGACAAACAAAAAAAATTTCCAAAATTTAAGTCAATATCCAAACTAATACTGGGTTATAAAGATAGAAAGAACATGCTCATGGGTTAAAATTGACATACGTTTTATGTGCATACTGTATAATTTTTGATGGTTTTCCACACTTCTAAAGAGCAGATGCTGCGCAGTAAATTCAACAGTTTAGCAATTGCTTGGTGGAAACCGGCTTGCCAAATACTGGTTGGGCCTACAAATCCACTTATTTCTCATAAAAAATCAGTTGTTCTGAGCAAGTTGCATTTCAACTAACTCGAGACTGGACTTCTTCAAAACTACTTACATTTCTTTCTTTTATGTAGCTTTTCAAATTGCACCCAGTGGAAATGTGATCCCTCCATCCCTCAATAAGAAGTCTAGTATTTCAAAGCTGCCATGATTCACACAGCATTAGACATGTCAGCAATTACATGAGTAGCACGTGTCTTGCAATTATTTTTTTTTTCCTGTAGCTTTCTCTTAAGCTCTCTACTTGCATGCCAGGAGACAAATTAACCCAGTTAAGGAGTCAAACTCTTATGCTATCTTCACCCTCACCTCCCTCCTCCCTCCCTTTTTCTTCTTAACTGCATCCAGCTTCCTACCTTTCAAATGGTGAGAAGGATAGGGGAGGAGAAGATGAAAATCATTGCCCTGAAGTGTAGCAATTTTGTGCGTGTTGTAAAGATGTAAAGCAACACCTTGTGAAGCAAAAGCCTAAAGGATTTGATTTCAGAGAACAAGGGGGACAGCAGATTAATCAAATAGGACGTGATTGTCAAATATGAGAAAGCAATCAGAATTAACATTTTAAACAGTGGATATTCAATATATCCCTCTCTGCATCTGCACATGTGCACATCTAAATACATGTAAGTAGTGTGTAAGTTTAGTTAGGAATAAGCGTAAGAGTGGTAAGTGTTGCATGCTAGAAATAACCAAGGACGGGTTTGTGCATTTGTGGGCGCTACGCAGAGCGAGCACTGCTGGTGTTTGTGTATCACTGCCCTCTGCTGCAACCAAGCCACAGTTCAGTTCACATCATGCAGCTGCTCACCTTCCTCACAAGTGCTGTGTCTGTGTTGTGCTTTCCCAGCTCAGGAGGGAGTGCACGTGGTGTGTTTTGTGTCCTGCTTGTTCCATAGCAGTGGTTCTTCTGTGCTGTGTGGCATAAAATATCCCAGCCCAAATATTGGGGTATGTGTCTTGAAAACTACTCTGGGCTTGGAGAGCAGGGATGGTTTTCATAGCTGGCTGTTGATGCTATTTCCATGTGTGTCATTCAAAATTCTCCATCCTCTTCAGGACTTCTGATCTCCAAAAAAGCATGCTTGTACATCACATGAAGCTTACATATCCCATAAAAATATGTGCATGCGCTATGGGATAAATCCTAAATGATTACATAAAATTAATCATTGCTTAAAATTACCAATATTGGACACTCTTCATAACTCTGTTCTTTCATATGACAGGACTTGACAGTACTCACACCTGAGATGAGAAATACTAGAGGAAGTGCACATCACAGCAGGGTGTGCATTAAAATTTGGCTTAGGCCACTGAAACACTTACAAAACCCATCCTGAGGCTTTAGAATTATTTCAGTCAATAAAAATGTTTCTTAAGTGCTAAAGCCCAGAATATTATGAGAAGCTTATATTAGAATTGTGAAGGTCCTTCCTGGTCCTGCTTGTCCTTGCAAGGACAATATTTGAACCTCTGCATCTGTCAAGTGAAGCTATGATAAATCAGAAACTTAAATAAGTATGCTGCATGAATATTCCTGTGGCCAAGGAAACTACAATGAAAAATCACCCAAATCACCAAATGATCCAGCTTTATCTTTCTGCAGTGACTTGTCTCCTTTTTCTGGACATCAGAGATGACGTCAGAAGAGAAAGTAAACCCAAGACAACCTTCCAGCCATGTGGGCACAAATTAGAACACAAAATAACAACTTTTCTTATTGATGAACATGATTATAAAAATTGCTGCACTGGAAAGCAACAAATGAGAGCTGTGAGCCTGGAACAAAGCAGATCCATTAAAAATTGCTTATTTTTTCTAATGTATTTTTCCCTACCAAAATTGGCTTTTAGGTCATTTCAGTCTTTCAGTTGAGACTAAAAGCTGGAATAGAGACAGATTGCATGACAAATTACCTGTTGAATTCCAGTGTTTAGATGAATTGGTAATTCGGCTACAATAGCAAAAAATATTAGGTATTAAAAGGGCCTTGTTGCTGACTGTGGTTTTATTCTGAAACACAGCATTTAGCTGATGAAATATTGTGGCTAATGAATAAAGCATTAAAAAGAAAAGTCAACAATATTTCAATGCCTGTAGAAATACATAGGGATGAATGATTAATGCTTTTCTGCATTCATCTCATCTTCAAAAGCACAGCTTTATTATGGAAGGTTGTTTCCAGATCTGAACGACACAGCAAAAGAGCAGAGATTAATTGTTAAGAACTGTGTGGCTTTTGTTTTTGGATGGGAGTGTTGAGCAGACTGTACTCAAGCTGCAATACTTCACCTCTCCTGTCTTCATAGCAACCTGGGAGTTGTGTGGGAAAGGATCTACCAACAGAGTTTTAGTTTTCCACACCTCTTGCTTTGTTTCTGCCCTTCCTCCAGCATTCCTGTGGGCTGCAAAGCATCAGATTCACAGCAGAGCAGCTTTGCTCCTGCTGTCCCCAAGAAGCCACATCCCCCTGAGGAGCATGTGGGGATCTCACCCTTAGACCAACCAGTTTTACTTTGAGGTAGTGCAAAAGCAACAAAACATAAAAGCACAATGATAATCAATAGCAATGTGAAGGCATGAATCTTTGAGTGTAGATTGATAGCCATTACTTTGAATCTGTTGCTTTAATTCAATGCCATTCCAACTATTAGAAAAATAAACAACTGATATTATTAGGTGAATACATCTCCCTCTTTATTCCATGCATAGATTCTCTTCATTGTTATCTAGTATTCTTTGACTTTTTAAAGTCAATGTAATTTTTAGGGTATTATTTATTGGGCAGATTCTAACTTGCATTTTAATTAAAGTTTATTTTGCATAAAAAAACAGTGTTTCTTCTAGGATTGAAATTTCCTGTCTTTAATTAGTGTGTTGTTTTAAAGAGATGCAGAAGTTAGCTTCAATAACTGTAAATCCAGGCTCATAAATAATTTTTACGTGTTAGGTTTGATTGGTGAGTATTGTATGTCTGATATATCTCAGTTAGAACATTGAAGTTACTATTAATGTAGCTCTTGGGGGTGAGGTGAAAAGGAAGGGTTGGCTTTGCTTTTTTGCTTTAAATAGTACAAAGAATTACACAGACCACCAGTTTATTTTTTCCTACCATAAATAGCCAGAAATCACTGGGGCTGAAAGCTGTGCTGGGCAGTGAGAATACATCTCCACAAGAAGCTGTAGGCAAAGGGGTTGGCGTAGTTCTAGATTGGACAAACTGTAGGGTCTGGTTTGTGTTAATACCCTGAATGGTCGATGAATACTTTGTTTTATTCTGCCTGTCCCAGCAGAAATACACAGCTCTTTGGTCTCTTATGTATTTGCACCTGAAAGGCCCAGAGATTTGGCTTTAGAACCTTCTATAAGAAAAGGCAAAGAGGACAACAAAAAGCTTTTCAGGCTTTCCATGAATACCCATTGCTATAAATATATACATTTGCATGTTTTCTTGGGCTTTTTTTTTTTCTCCTGTGTGGATAAATCTCTCAAAACTGCATGCTGGCTTCCCATGGATTTGTTTTGAGTATGGTGTGAACTGATGAGCTTGGATATTTTTGATGTATGATTCACTACCACATGCAGAGAAGAAAATTATATTTTGGTCCTGCAGAGCAATAAAACTAAGCAATTAGGTCTTGGTTCAGTTAATTCCTGTTTGGTGGCCGCGTGCTTTGCTACAAGAGAGTCTCAGGATTCAGCTCCATTGCAAGGCCATTTGCACTGTAAGAATTTTCTCCATGTAGATACCTCCACAATATGGCCAGGATTGCAGACTAACTCCTACCTAGGAATGAGTAATAAAACTGACAGGAAACTTTGAGAAGTTGATTAATGTAATATGCTAAGCATACTCATAGGCAAAAAAAAATGTAGAGACTGATGAGAACAGTAACTTGTGTTTCAAGCAGTGGAAGGTTTTACATCCAATTATTGTAGGGTCTGGTGTAATATTGCATAGAAATTCTGTAATTTTTGAACCTATTTTATTGTGGATAGGATTGTCTCTCTCAGTGTTTTGTTTGGTTTGGGTTTTTTTTGGAAACGGAACTGTTTGCTGGCTGATGCCAAAATGGTTGTGAAAATCACTCATGAGTTTTCCTTTCATGATATTTTACTTTTACTCAAACTATTCATTAAGTTTAACTCCTGTTTCCTGAATAGGTTAGACTGATGGGAAACCACACTTTTTAACAAATGAGATCTGCCAAATGTCCAGGGTTTTGTTGAGTGGTGTCTATGTTTTTTCTCTTATGCGAGAGGCAGTGACAGGTGAGCTTTCTAAGGAAGCCATAGTAGCCACAGAAAATAGAAGTTACCATGTTCTGATAAAATTTTGATCACAAGGCTGTCATTACTAAAGCTAATGAATTGGACAGTGGCATATTCACCACAACTTATTTCTTTTGTCAAGCAAAAAGACTCCAAAATCTGAAGACTAAATCTTATAAAATATGATTTATAATTTTGCACTGTAGCATCTCATGTTCATCATTTACGTCATCACTATATGGACAGTGCATTATCATTTAGTTTTGTGTTTGTTTGGTTTTTTAAGTAGGAAAAGATGATTTTAGAGCTCCAAAGAGCAAAGTGTCTTTGACACTCCAACCTCTTGTTATCCAGTCTGTCTGAACATCCAGGGCAGCCCCATCCTGAATGCAGAATCTGGCACTTGTCTTATTAAAATTTCATCCATTTGGTGATCCCATCCCTGTGATTTGCCCTGGTCTGTGCAGGACTTCTCTGTCTTCAAGGGAGTCAACAGCTCTCCCAGTTTAGTATCATCAGCAACCTTACTCAGTATGCTTTTGAGTCTGCATCCAAGTCTGAAGATCTTGTCAAGTTTGAAGATCTTGACAAGAACTGACCCTAAAATGGCGCCCTGGAGAACCCCACTAGTGACCGGTCACCCATCTGATGTCACCCCGTTCACCATCACCCTTTGCACCCAGCCATGAGCCGGTTGCTCACCCAGGGCGTGATGTGTTTATCCAGCTGTGTGATGGACATTTTGTCCTGAAGGATCCTGTGAGAGACAGTATCAAAAGCTTTACTGAAATCCATAAAGATTACATCAATTGGCTTCCTTTGATCAGCTAGGGGGTTACCTTCTTATGAAAGGAAATTATTGCTGTTGGCAAGCAACAGATCAAGGAAAGGCATCTTTCCTAGTAGGCACCCTTAGTACCTGTATCATGAAGTTATCATCTGTGTGTTCTGGGGATCTTTTGGATCTGTTTGTGCAAGCTGTGGAGTATTCCTGTAGTATGTTAGCATGTCTTGGCACCATCTCTGTCAATGACTTCCTGCTCATTTGCTCCCTGCTCAGCCCACTAGGCTGAGGTGCCTGAGGCGCCTGAGGCAGAAGTGTTACTATAGCCAGCATCATGAAGGGAGAGCATCCCCCTCACAGCTCAGCAATCCCCATGGCTGGGCACTGGCTCAAAGCAGGTTGGCTGGCAAGAAACATGAGGCCATGAGCTTCCACCTCTCTGTGCCAGGGGAAGCCCTCTGGCAGCCTTGATGTCTTCCTGAGGCATCATTATTCTCTAACACTGCTCTACCCTCCCCACTCCTGGCAAATCTGTAAGGGTTGTGACATTAAAGTTGGGGAAGAGGGGGGAGAGATCAGAACAGTATCTAATGCAATCAGGGGAATAAAGATCAAGAGAGTACCTCTTGCAGCCTCTCTACTGTAGTCAGCCTGCTTCTGGAGCCCTGTGCAAGTTAGATTTGAGCATAACTTCTAATTAGGTATCTGGGTCATGTTTGACATGCTCTTGGTTCGGCATTGACGTTTCTGTGCTCCTACTTAGCTCTAAATTTGCCAGCTGTTTTCCTTAAATAATTCCACTTTCCACTAAAGGATTGTGTATCTTATGTAATTACACCCACGGTAGCGTGAGGCCAGTCATAGGGACACGGAAGTAGAAATAGCTCCGCGTTTTACACCAGGCTTGGCATTCCTTAATTGAATCATTAAAATTTGGATTCCCATATCTGCTGTGACAAGTGTCTTTAGCTCTGATGAGCTCTCACTCATAACATCTAGACTTTGTTAGTTTAGGTGCAGCTCTGTCCTCTGTTCCACTGAGTTTTCTAGGCCTTGCCTGTCAGTTGAGAAATGTCGAGATTAAATTCCTTTTCATTACTTCTCTTCAGCAGTCTCAAAGGATTTATTACCAATCTGGATAGATTCAGGGATGAGTTGCATGAATTTTCTTCAAATAGTCTCAGGCCACGAAGTATTTTCTGAAACAGGGATTCACATTATGTGAGCTGAAGTTGTCACAGCAATTTAGGTGCAGATTGTGAGAGCTGGAAAAGTCATGCTGGGGTGTAGAGTGCCAGACCAGGAAAAAACTTTGCATGTGCAGTGACATGTTGGAGATTTGGCATTCTGAGACTACTGTTAAAGCAGAATTCATTCCATTAGGGCCCATACTGTTGAAAGTTAGTTTTAAAAATAGATGTCTGATTTTGTCAACACTCACTCCTCTTTCCTGGGGTTCCTGGGCTATTCTTTTCATCGAAAAGGCAATGCCCATTTTAGGGACAGTTTATTTGAGAACTGTATCTGCACATTGCAGTAGGTGCCTTACTATCCCATTTTAAAAAATAATTATCTTCTAAAATTAAGAAATCCTGATGCTCCTCCTCCTAATTCACCCTTTAGTTCCTGTCTGTTCCTTTTGCATGTGTGTGCTACCTTCCACCATAAGCCACACCCACTGTGGTTTCTTTAAGCCCACCTTTGAAAGACACCTACACGAAGGATGGAGCAGGACTTTTGACAAGAGCATGTTGTGGTAGGACAAGAGGGAATGGCTCAGACTAAAACAGTAGGTTTAGATTAGATATTAGGAAAAAAATTCTTTACTGTGAGGGTAGCAAGGCGCTGGAACAGTTTTCTCAGAGAAGCTGTGGATGTCCCATCCCTGGAAATGTTCAGGGATAGATTGGATGAGGCTCTGAGCAACCTGGTCTGGTGAGGGGTATCCCTGTCTATGGTAGGGGGGTTGGTGCTAGATGATCCTTAAGGTCCCAAGCCAAGCCATTCTATGATTCTATGAAAATAGCCCACATTTCTCAGGGATTAAAGCCAACATGCTCTAATGTGTGGGAAGACAACACACAGGAAACAGAGCTTGGGGGGTGTGAGGAGAGATTGAAAAGCTGTCACACCTTGATTGGGATGGTCATCTGCGATTGCATATTTTCATTTGTGGGTAACAGTGATTGTTTATAGGGACCTGTAGGTTTGCCCTGCAGAACAGGAGGGTGTCCTTTGCAGATGGTACTCAGAGAGGTGGATTAATATGTTGCCACTGTGAGAGGTAAAACCCACAGATGCTTTGTGTCATGTCTGCGTGGGTCCATGGAGCCACCTTGCTGGCTTTGCTAAATTAAAGGAAGGTAGCATCTGTTCTTCAGCTGTGTCACTTGACAGTACCTGATTGAGTCTGTGAGCCTGTTCCTGCCTGTGTCACTCACAGTTCATCCTGTCTGGTCCTGTTGCATAGCAAACTTTATTTCTGCAGAAGGGTTGTGGAATTCCACCACCCTAATGAAAACCTATATAGACTTGAACAGTAATATGAATGGCAGCTGCATTTTCTTTTGTTACTTAAACTTACCCTTTTTTTTAATTCTTGAACTTTGTACATTAAGCTTTTGGTGATGAAAATGGTAATTTCATGGTATGTTTTGGGGGCATGGGATAACATACAACCTACTCTCTGTAAATAATCAGAGGGCTGCATTAGTGACAATAATGTGCAATACGGTATTTTGAGTGAGAACTTGCTGAAGATCCTTTGGCATCCAGAGGGGTCGCACTGTATCTGTTTGGGGAATTTGCTGCAGGTGCTCTGTTCTGAGGTGGGTTTCTACACAACAGTTGTGAGCAAGACTGCAGGATCCCTGCTGGTGTTGGGATACGAGTTTTCCAAAAAGGTAGCTTTTAGAAAATCCCGGCTATAATGGGTATCCATACATGTCGGTGTGCTTGGAACCCTTGTGGCGAAGACAGTATTTTTGCAAGTTCCCCGTAGGTGCTGGGAGGGACAGAAGGTTAGGGCATGTCCTTTTCAGGTGTGTCACTTTTCTCCTGCTTCTGCCTTTTTTCCTCATAACCTGCAGCTGCTGAAGGGACCAGTCTCACCTACTGAGATGTGAGTGTGCAGATTTCTCTGAACTGACGCTCTTGGCTGATGTGGGGCACGTTGGCAGATGGGAACTGCAAAAGGCAGGTTCTAAGGGGTATAGTAAGAATACTCACTTTGTGTCAAACCAATGGCAACCAGCAAACCTCTGGCCATGGGTCCTGTAGTGGACATCTAGGGTAGTATATAAGAAAAAAGGCAATATTTAGCAATATTATGGAGGTATGTTGCTCAGTCTCCGGCTGTCTGGACTGAGGGACATCATGGGGGTCATAGTCAGATGTTTTGCCATTCTGCACTGATTCGATTGTGTTTACATTATTCAGCTCTATGGAACAAATGGTTTTATCTCACAGTAAAGAAAAAAAAAAAGTCTTTCAGGAAGTAGTTTGGAATATGATTAAATATTTTCAGCGTTTTACACTGACACACATAAAATCCTGCAAATGTACACTTTTTAGCTTGTGTGTGACAGACACAAAGGTGTGCTGCCATAGACATGGGTTTTGGTGTTTGACTGGAAAAATTTTCAGGTTAACATGTAGATGTGTAAAGCAGTTATTCGCTCCTTTCCTGACTAATACAGACTAAGAGTTGGACTGGATCAATTGTAGATCCCTTTGAAATGAAGATTTTGGTTGTATTCTAGTCAAGTAACCACCCCAGTTAGTTAGCTGAAGAGACTGGCTGAGAACACTCTTTTGTAGTGCTAGTGCTATGGAGAACCAATTACTCTGTGCAGAAAGATTCTGCACTGATTGCCTTCAGCAGGATCATCTCACCTTTACTGTCTCAGCATGCTTGAAGGTTTCATCTTTCTCTGCAGTTCAAGGAAATTAGTCAACCTTCCTTATCCCATCACATCCCACCTGAACCTGCTCAACCTGTTACTACTCTTGTTTGCCACTTGACATCATTCCTGTTTTCTTCTCTCTGGGCTGTGCTTAAGTCACATGGGTGGTTTTAGCCTTTTATGCTTGTTTAGGATCATGATGAATGGTGGAATTTTGATACAAAACTTGTTTTGTTTGGCTTTTGGTTTTGTTTCTTTCTTTTAGATTTTGGATTTACAGATAGAGCTGGAATGTACAAAAAAATTTAAAAATCCACCAAGTGTGTGGCTTACAGTTAATCAAATACATGCCCTGCAGAATGTTTTGTCCCTTTAATGTAGCATTAGTGAGTACATTCATGAAAGAAATTGCCCACTTACCTTTAAGGGATCATTTTGATATGTGTCATTGGTCATTTTTAATAAAATCTCCGCAGTACTGGAAGACTGATGTGAATTATATAGCTCTTTATTTTACTGTGTATGAACTAAAATGTTCCCACTTTGTGGATTTTTTTTAATGTATAATTTTACACGTGAAAACATAACAAAAGAAAAAAAAAGGGCCCTGAACTAAAGAAAAATATAGGTTTTCCTATAAATCTTAAATTGTTTTACAGAGTTTTGACATCTGAATTGTAAGGCAAAAAGTAATAATCTAATGAATTATAGAATTTATTCTGGGCCTGCATGCCAGCTCAAGAAAGAGACGAATGCTTAAAATCAATCTCAGGCTCCTCCAATATCTCTGTGGCTAGGTGAAACACTTGAAGTGCCCTTGAAATAAGTCTGGCATTAAAAAATGGCTCTAACCATTATGCCAATACATCTTGTCAAAAGCTGGTTAGATGTAGGCTCCTGAGGGCTTTTTCAGTTTTAAAAATGGAACACAAAGCTCTAAAGTAATTTCTGAAACTTGTGTGCAGTGTATTTTTTTAAAAATTCAGAAAGGTTGTCTCTAGGACAACTTTTTGTTGTGTTGGTGTTGACATCCTTTGTAGTCAGGAGATGTAACAAATCTGTCCGGGGTAGTTCTCAAAAACACAAAGTGTTATTAGCCTGCCATGGCCCAGTTTTAATCTGAGGGGAATGTCTTTGTGTATTCAGGGAGGCAAAGGGATACAAACAACTAGAGAGAAGAAAAGGGGAAACAGGCAAGGAAGTGCATTTGTTTTACTTTCAGAGTTACTACTTTGGAATACCAAATTACAGGCAGCATACAGATACACAACAATTGAGTTTCATAAAAGGGAGCATTCTACACCAGCATAAAAATGCAATTGCTTCAAAATAGGTTTAAGACAAAAATATGCATTTAATAACCAGACGATAAAACTGAAGAGATTTTAATGGAAAAAAAACCACAACTGTTGAATCTAAGGTAGCTGGAGACCTACTTATCTCCATTCCTGATATCCTGATAGCCACTGATTATACATCTTGCTAAAAGGATAAAAGCCCCTATTTTTTTTTTTTTCCTACAGATCCACTTTTCTTACATTATCTTAATACTGAGAAAACAATCAAGCCCCATCAACATGTGGCTGTTTTCATTGGCATGTGCTTTGGCAAGGGCTGCTTTGGGTTTGTATGGAGCTCTCAGTCTGCACAGGGAGGGACTCACTAGTGGTCAAACTGGTCTGTATTTAGAAGTAGCTATATTCTTCCCTCACACCAGAACTTAACCAAGATTTCCCAGCCATGGCAGCTTGGAGTGGTGACATTTGCTGGGCCAGCAAGGCAGCTCTGGTGCTACGGAGAGGGTAGACAGGGTCACACCAAAGTCACCTGTATTAAAAGCCTCAGAAGTGAAAGAGCTGAAAGAGTGATAAGCAGCTAGAAGTGCCTCCTGTGGTACCCACTTCCCCATGCTGGGTTGCTGGCCCTCATGGCAGTCTGGCAGTGCAGACACCCTTTCTCCTGCAGCCAGACATTCAGGTGATCTAGAATCTCCTGTACAGGGTGCTCCTGCAGGGTGGGAACCCCACTTGAATAACTCACGTGCCACATGGCCCAAAAGGTGCCAACTGGCCATCCCTGCCCATAATGCTTCAGATGGGCATTGCCAACAACTGTCTAGTTCTAGACCATCTGCAAATGCTTGAAATTTTTTCTCTTTGTTGCCCGTGGTAAACCTACTGTACGCTCTTCTGCTCTGCTTCCAGGACTTGATTGCATATCCTGAAGCAGTTTCTTTTCACATTTAATCTGAAGTGGCAGTGAAATAAACATATCCTTTCCATTTTGTGTTTTCATTTCAAATAATGGAAAAATCTGTTCTCCCATTGAATTTTTTATGTTGTAAAAGATCTTTAAGACTATTGAGTCCAGTCATTAATCTAACACTGCCAAGTCCACTGTTAAACCATGTCCCTGACTGTCCCATCCACATGTCCCTTACCTCTCTGTTATCTCCAGAGATAGTAACTCAATCACTTCCCTGGGCTGCCTGTTCCAATCCTTGATAAGCTTGTAAGTGAACAAATATTTCCTAATATCCAATCTTCTAGCCTTGTCACTTGTTACATGGGAGAAGAGGCCATCCATCGCCTTGCTACAAACTCCTTTCGGGTAATTTTAGAGAGTGGTAAGATCACCCCTGGGCCTCCTCCAGGCTAAACAACTCCTCAGCTTCTTGTCTTGATTGGAGGCCAGAATTCTGTTTCCCATGGGCTGCAGGAAGAGCGGGAGAACAGTTTAACCATGTATAAATAAGTATCTTAAATTGTGTTCTTTTGATCTGTTTATGGTCTACTCATAAAATGCAGTCACTAGGGAGAGGCTACAAGTTGTTGGCCTTTTTCCTATTTCTTCTGGAGGTTTCTGTAATGTCTTGTAGCAGGCTGACCTTGGCTGGACACCAGGAGTCCACCAATGCACCATCATTCCTCCTCAGCTGGACAGGAGAGAGAAAATGTAACAAAAGTCTCACAGGTTAAGACCAGAACAGGGAGAGATCACTCACCAGTTACTGTCATGGGCAAAACAGACTCTACCTGGGGAAATTAAATGAATTTATTTCAAATCAAATCAGAGTAGGGTAATGAGAAATGAACCCAAATATCTTAATAACCTTGTCCCAGAGACACTATAACTTCCACTGATGGGCTTAGCCTACGCCAGTGGCAGACCCCTCTTGGAGCCAGCAGGCACTGGTTCCGTCGGACGCAGGGGAAACTTCCAGCAGCTTCTCACAGAAGCCACATGTGTAGCCCTCCTGCTGCCAAAACCTTGCCATGCCAATCTGATCCACATGCAGAAAGGGCTTATTTTTTTATGTGAACTGATAGCCTCAGTGAAACCTAACAAGAGCAGACTCCAGACTTGGACTTACAAGACCTGCTATGACAGGTATTTTTAAGACCCAGGTCTAAATCTAAGGAGAATTAAAGTCGTAACACCAAAAGCATCTCTGGCAGAAACACAGTCAGTTTGCCAGATGAGCATTCTGGGTTTTATAAGTGTAATTTGAAGAAAGATTGATTTTATTTTTTTTAGTGGGACATTGAGGGAAAACTGGAGATGCTGATTGTATCTTGTAATATTGGATACTGGGAGGGTGTGTTGAAGGATGAGGATAAGTCACTGCCATGAGAGAAGTTTCTTTAAGAAGTAGGTCAATAATTTGTCATGTTGTACTGCACTTTATAATAAGGCTGTCATCTCCACATCTGTGACATGACTATCTGTTTTCAAATTTAAATGCATAAAAGACCCCCCTCATGACTTTAGGAAGCAAATATCATCTCTTGCTTTAACCTCTTCTCTCACCAGACCAGCTCGTGGCAGCAAATTGTTATTTTAGCCACAGTCTGGCAGCCTTTGCTTGGGTTTTGCAGCAAGTGTGGTCAGAGCCATGAAGGGAAGCTGTTACTTGATTGCATGCTTGGTTTCAAATTTGCATGACCGTGTTGTATAGTCTGATCATGCTTGCACAAGACAGCCTGTGAATAAGCTGGCAGCATAATGTAAATACTGCTCTTTCAATTTGTTCTCTCAAGTTGGAAACAATATTCTGAGTTACCTGCCTTGGGACCTACTGTAGTTTGCTCTGAGAATAGTGTTAGCAAAATTTGCACAGCACCGACAGGTTTCAGTCTGTGAAAGTAAAACCAGAAATGAGCCTTTACAGAGTGGGGATTCTGCATATGAGAATAGGACTGGGGGAACATTGGCAAGAATTGGTATTAATGTTCAACACTATGAAGCTGCAAGGCATTTTATGTTTTCCAGTGTTAAGTAAACATGAATTAATTATTCTTTACAGCTCTCCTAAAAGACATTACACTTTCTCCAGCCATATATTTGTCCTTCAGGAACATTATATGTGGTCGTTCCCAAGCCATACAGAAATGTACCAGAATGGAAGTTTGGATTTCCCTGATGAAGTCCAAGTGCATCCAGTGGCAGAAAAGAACTTTGCCATTATTTATGTCTCACATTCAGGTATATGTATGGAATATTACAGAATTCAATGGAAAGCATGTTCACATATCTTAGATTAGCATTTGACCACTTAGATTTTGTAAGCAAAATTTATTTTTGTATACCTGTAGTTTTCAACATCTATGTTCTTATTCCTTGGGCCTGTTTTTTACAGGCTTATCCTCTTGCTTCTTGTATATTTTCTCCATTGACTTCTACTACTCTTTCCCCCTTCTAACTTGCCATGTACATGAAGCATAAACTAATGGAGTGCGAACAGGCTGAGAAGCTTATTTCAGAATAAATCACTATGTTGGACAGAATCTGCTGAGCTTGTGAGATACCATGGTTGTAAAAAGTGACCTGTCATGCTTTCAGCTGGCTTCATCAGAGTTGTGACAGTGCCATTAGCAAGGCAGTTGCTACAATACCCAAAATGCTGGATACAGCAAGGGCAGGAGAAGGCACAGACAGCCCTGTTGGACCAGTGTGATTGCATTTGTCTGAAGAAATTCGGCAGTTTTTAGCCAAGGAATATGAGGTGTGGTCAGAGTTATTCTACACACATTACCATGTGGATGAGGAGGAAAGACAATTCCTTTCCAGTATAACTCTGGGTTTCAGACTTGGTAATTTTATGTTTTCATAGAAAAATATAATACCACTTGGGATGCCTTTGATGTGTCAGAGTTAATTTGACCTGTAATTTTTTTATATGGCCTTTGGAAGAGTATTTTGTACTGAGATTGATGTAGCATGTGCAACATTATATGCATATTCACGATTCTTCCACCTAATCCGGTGTCACTGAGTTACCTTGCTTTTTGTACAGTGGGATTTCTGGTCCCAAATCCTCCAAACATCATGTTTATTCTTGCAGAGGGGATCATACAATGAACAATCCAGCAATTAATCTCTCAGTTGTGTTCCTGAGGAGGAACTATTATCAGTATACAGAGACAAAGCCATAGATTCCTGTATTTTTATCTATTTTTTAGTGTCTGCTTCTATGTGACAAAACATTTTGTTAGTCAGAAGTGACTTCTTTATAATTTCTTTCCCCTCAGTTTAACATGATCTCTTTTTGGATCTGACTTTCTTTACTTGTTTCTATTACATTGCTAGGCAGACGGATTTGCTGTAATACTTCCAACATTTATTTTTTTCTTCAAAACTTCAAAACTCAATACATTCTGTACCTTTTGCTGCTTACATTTCCTCTCTCTTGATTCAGCTTAATTCATAAGGTCATAGCTTTAAACCTTTTTTAGACGTTTTACTTTCCTCTGGGAGAACAAAAGAAGTTCAGGTTACAGATATACCGCCATATGAGTTTTCTTCTTGTGCCCAGGCTTTGCCTTTGCCTCCCCTGCGCCACATAAGTGAATTTGTTCATAAAAGACAAGGTCTATAGCATAGTAAAACACTCAGCATTCTTAGTCTGTCCTGCAAATATTTCCACGTGTACCCGACTTTGTTCTGGGAGCAGGCCTGTGAGCTGGCTGTGCTGGGACAGGCCACTGCTTGCCAGCTCTCCCTGGCCAGTGGGACAGGAGTGCTGTGTCTGCTTTGTTGTCATCTTTCTCGGGGACTTGATGCAAGATACTGGTGACTCGTTGAGGAAAAAGAGGACATCGCACATCTGAATGTGTTCCTTCTGAGCGTGTGGTGCTGGGGTGAAAGTGAAAAGCAAGCAGAGGATAAAAAAAGGTATTCCCCTGCTCTGCCTTCACATGCTTGTTCTCAGATACAACCTGATGGTGCAAGCTGTTGTATTTTACAGTTTTATTGCAATTCTGTCTCTTGACCGCCTGGAACCTTTTCCTCCCGATTCTCTTCCCTGTGAGTGGCTTCAGTGGACACAGTGCTCCTCTCTCTCTCCCATCTGTCTCCTGGGGAGTGGAAAGGACAGGACAGTCCCGGCTTCTTTCCGCCTGTAGTCTGTGTTTGCTGTCCTTACCTCTGAAATCAGTCACGTCTGAACACGATGAGCGGAACTTAGAAGAGGGGTGTGGGCTCAATCTGGTTTTCCAGCGGCCTCGCCTCCCACGGTGGTTCCCGGAGAGCCGGCAGCGGGCAGCTTTGCTTTGGGGGCAGATGCCTGTGCCCGGAACCCCGCGGCCCCAGCGCTGCCCCCCATTCCACGGGTAACACCACCGCTCCCATTCCATGGATAACACCACCGCTCCCATTCCATGGATAACACCACCACTCCCATTCCATGGATAACACCACCGCTCCCATTCCATGGATAACACCACCGCTCCCATTCCATGGATAACAGCACCGCTCCCATTCCATGGTAACACCACCGCTCCCATTCCATGGATAACAGCACCGCTCCCATTCCATGGATAACACCACCGCTCCCATTCCATGGATAACACCACCGCTCCCATTCCATGGATAACACCACCGCTCCCATTCCATGGATAACACCACCGCTCCCATTCCATGGATAACAGCACCGCTCCCATTCCATGGATAACAGCACCGCTCCCATTCCATGGTAACACCACCGCTCCCATTCCATGGATAACACCACCGCTCCCATTCCATGGATAACAGCACCGCTCCCATTCCGCGGGCAGCGCCGCCACCTCCCGGCCGCCTGCCCGCCCGGCCCCGCGGCTGCTGTCGGGGAGGGATGCGGGCTGAGCTCAGCCTCCCGCCTGCCACCGGGGGCGTGGGGCAAGGAGGATGCAGGATGGACAAAAGGTGAAACGAGGGACGGAGCGATATGCATTTTAACTGAGAAGATTGGTGTGAAATGAGAACGATCCGAAAGCATCGGAAGAATATTTGTAATAGCAGGAAAGGTTTGTTTTCCTTGCAATAAGCGTCGGTTTGCCACAAAATCCAGGTGTTTCGGTCCGGGCTCGGTGGCCGGTGCCCGGGACGTTGTGAAGCAGGTTTCCAGCAGCTGTGCTCACTCCTGTGGGCCAGCCCTGGCGGTCGGTGGCCACCGCTCAGGCCCGGTCTGTCGCCGCCCCGCGCGCTCCCCGCTGTCCCCGCGGTCCGTGCTCGCGCAGCGCCCCCTGGCGGGGCCCTGCGGCATCGCCGCTCCCACCGGAGCCGGCCCTGGCGACTGCGGGGCGAGCACACGAGCCTTGGGTGGACACCGGGGAGATGTTTGCTCCTGCTGAGTTTTTTCATTTTGATGTTTACGGGAATATTTGTTTGTTTGTTTTTGCTAGAGTATTTACCTTGTTCTAGTTTCTACAGTCACTCGTGAAACTACTTTCTGAAGGTATTTTAGGGGTTCTCTCCCAGAACTTCTGATGAGTGAAAATACTGAGACCTTATGGAACGCAGTGTTGGTGGCCTAAGAAAAAGCTTTTGCTTAACATAGAAAGGATTTTGAGCTTTACTGTTCAGAAACTAAAAGGAGCATGCATGTGTTTCACTGTGTTACAATCCTGTTCTGTGCAAATCTGCCCAGGCAAACTGCTGAGAAACACTGTAAAGTCCGACGTTGTTCCTGCCACACTCACCAGGACACAGCTGAAGTCAGAGTGCACAGAGCAGCTGATGTGCCCAGGAATATATTTCTAGAGAGCCAAACCAGACTGGGTTTGTCAAGAGTCTGTGGGGACGGTAAAACACTTACCCTGATGTTTGTGAGGTTTCCAGAAAGAAGTGAGTGAAGCTGCTGAGTCTCAGACCGGGGCACTGTTGGATGGCAGTAGGAAAGCAGCAGCACTGTCAGCTTTGTCTCACTGCTGGCAGGTGTTGCACGACAAAGCTCTCTAAAACAAAAGAGCTTCTCTGATCAAGGCTGATCCTCACTACGCAGCAAATGGCTTTATGAAGGCTGTGCTTTGGCCTTGGGTAGCAACCAAATACACAGCTGTGCCCATCCCACTTTCAGAACCTGTTGCTATCAGAAATCACTGCTTATTTGGAGCAACCCATCAACTTTTCCAACTCCAAATCCATACTTGTATTGAGAGGAGTTAAATAAAATGTTGGTTTTCAAATTCTTGGAGGGGAAAAAAAAGAAGGAAAATATTTTGCTAGATTCTCTATATCTTAGAATAAAAACAAAATGTTATCTGAAATTCACTGACAGATATTTTGAAGTTCTAAGATACCATGTATCTTAGACATTTGACATTTGACATTAGATTCAATTATTTAAACTGAAGGGTAGTTGTTCAGTGCTTTCAGCTTCTCAAAATGCTTCTTACTTTCAGAGGTTACTTGGTAAAATAAACTTGGAAAATTCACCAGACAGGAAATGTAATTTTTAAATATAGGTACATAAGAGATGTTTTTACTGTTTGTATTTTGCACATCCTTGTGAAATTAAGAAAAAATAATTTACCTATTTTGAACTTGTTAATTATGGCAAACAGATTTGAACTTGTTGGTTGTTTCAGTGTCATCATTAAATTGTTCTGAAAATTTTAAATTCCCACTGTTACATATCTCTGCCCAAACTTGAAATGCTGGAGCAAGCTGTTGCCAGCAAAATCAACTATTCCTTGCCAGTAGAAGTCCCTTTAATACATGGCTTAAGGAGCCCTGCTTAAAATAAGGCCTCTAGTGTTAGTGCCAATACTGTCTCTTTGTTTTGCATGGCACTAAGTAAATTGTCAGCAATTGCTATAGAGTTGTAATGCATTTGGCTTCACCATTGACTAAAAGAAATCACATGTGCTACCTTAATCCTGCTGGAGAATTGTCTTTGATTGACTGCCGCACCAGTACGGAGCTCAGTGAGCCAACTGCACTCCAGGGCAGCCAGCATTGTATGTGATTGAAAGACCTAGCAGGAAAAGGGGTAGGAAAGCTGTACAATATTGATTATTTTATTTTTAGAACAATGAACTCCTGGAGGGAAGAGAGTTACAGACATTGGGTCATTTAATTTTCCAGGTAATGTGACTATTACTGCATCACTGCAAACACTGTGTGTGGCTCTCAACCTTTCCTGGAGAACATGAGGGGGAAAAAAGAGTAGCAATGTGTCAGGAGGAAGTTGCTTTCTTAGAGGATTTGATGAAGGTAGCTACCCTTCTCTGTAATAGAAATCACAGAAGATCACACTGCAGTTAACACAGAAGTGTGTGATCCTGGGAGAGATCTGTTGTGGCCAGGGCTCTGTAAGAGATTTAAAAATTTACTTCTGCATACAGAATTACTTCAGAAATTCATAGGAATCTGACATAGGTGAGTACTACAATTCCAGGTCTCTTAGCAAATAAATATTGTGCCAAATCATTAAAATGCTATAGCTTTCAGAGCACTTTACTGTCTTGCCTCACTCAGTGACATTTACACCTTTTCAGGGAAACTGTTACAACACTGGTGAGGGAAAGGAGGACCTTGATGTAACAGCCTTTGAAATTCAGTTTGTGAATGAGGACGTGGTGTGAAGTGACCTGATAGTCGCACGCTGAAATACACCACTCGCCTTCTACGTTTTATCAATTTTCTTGTTTCCTGGAGAAGGAAATTAGCTATTAAAAATATATTAATATATGATTGAAATGACAGAAACATTGCCTTTGATTTAAAGGCTGTGCACATGAATTGAAGTAAAAATGTTTCATCCCTAATAAGATCTGACACAGGAATCTTCAAAAGCCTCGATTCCAGCAGTGCTCAGAGTTGCTTCCTTTGCTGTTTTGTTGCCAGATCATTTTGACAACGTGAGGAACAGCGCCTAAACACTACTATGTGGCAGAGAGCCAAATTGCTAAGCTGTATGAGCCACTTCAGTTGTCTGAGTAATGCAAAGGCAGAGCACCCTGGAAAGCAGCTGGAAATTTATGATCAATTGTGGGTGTACAGGTGCATCTCAACACATCCGCAGTTCTTAGCGATTTGCAAAAGGTGGTGTTTCAGGTGCTACTACAAAATGCTGTTGCTAGTGCTGCTGGGAGTACAAGGTACCACTTTCCTGCCTCTTGTACACCTCTGTAAGGGCTCTCGAGGCAATGTGCTCATCTTCTGTGGGTGTTATAGGAGGTATGGATTTAAATGACACAAAGTGTAGAACTGCTAATTCTTTTTGTTTTGCAATTTCATCCCATACTTGTGGTAACAGCAATTATTGATATGAGTTGTATTTGAGGAGAGAATAAGATTTAGGCACAGGTCACACGGTATATCACTAATTTAGGTCAAATTCCAGCCAAATGAAGCAGCAGCAGTGGGGATTGCACTGGGGTTATGGTCTATCCTGGCTTCTGTAGGGTGTGTATGTTCAGTTTTACCAGTGTGTTTGTTGATGGATGCCAGGCCTGTCTTTAGGTAGCACAGACATGATGGCAGCTCAGGTTTTTCAGGTCAGGTGAGGGGTGTTTAGCATGAGTAAATGAGTGTGGCTGCACTGTGGTAAGGCCACAGCTTGGCATGTCTCAGTGTGAGCAAAGGCTAGAGAGGGTCAAAGCACTCTCTGAATGTCAGGTGTGAGGGCTGGGCCAACATGACACAGCTCTGTCCAAGTGCAGTGAGAACAACGCTGTGGCTGGTGTTACACCAAACCATTTATGAGCTGGGCAGGTCAACTGGAAAAAAGACCTTTTGCTGGTATCGCTTTTTTTCCAGTTGAGGACCCGGTTTAAGCTGCCCTGGCAGACCTCTTTCACTGGGATTAACTGTGCATCCATTAAGAGGTTTGCTAACTCAGCCTTACTGACACCGCTTTAAATCCAGGGCTCTCGGTGAGTGGCATCCTTCTGCTCCTCAGCCTGGCTGCCTGCTTCTAGGTGTTGGTGATGGGAGGGCATTGCAGTGTCCTCAGGCACATCTGCTGCTGCTTCCTTTCTTGCCTTGTAAAGCTACCTGAGCTGTTTTCAGATGGGCAGCCTTGTAAGGAAAGAAGTCTGGCTGTGCTATCTCTGAGATGTTAAGATCTAATTTATCTTTATTACCTGGCTAAATTAGCCCACACAGAGCTCTGCACCATCATGTCATTTATTGATTCCTGCCTAGTGAAAATCTCCCTTTACAGGTCTGCATTGTGGAGGGACTGTGTACTTTGGTAGCCTGACCAATATGATGAGAAGACGAAAGTCCCTCTGAATAGCTGGTCAGAGGAAGGAGGTATTAACAGTGTTGAAAGTACACAGGAATTTGGATTTTGCAATTCTAAATCTACATCTTTCAAATTTTGTATTCCACCTTCCCACCAAGCCTCTTTCTTATTTCACATAGAGTACTATGTTTTCAATTTTTTTATTACAAGAAAAGTAAATTGTAAATTCAAGCTCTCAAGTTTGCAGTGAACAAAAAGACTCCTTAGAAACTTTGGCTGCTTTTATCAAAAAGGGGTAACACCCCTGCTGCTAATGGTTATTAATAATTCACCAACAAGATTTAAAGTGAGTATAACATAAAGGAAAACTACTATTGCTAGAAGCTCGGAGCTGTTGTAGCTTTGATGATGCTCCTTGCTGACACTGAGTGGTGCAATTACCACATGCTGATGAAGGAGAGCTGCAATTACCACATTTTCTGAGTCAACTGCTGAGATATTTTTTTTAGTTGGCATTGGTATTTATTTATGTACTTACTGGAGGTAAATTTTATAAAGCACTTCCCCAATATTTGTAACAGAATACTAGAGAGAGACCTAGATGTTCCTCTTCTTTTTCCCCAACCATAAAAATTGTTGCTTTGTGTTAAATCACTACTGTGAGCAGCAGTCTGTACTTCCAACTTAGCTGAAATCACTGTGGATGTCAGTGGGGGGCTCTGTGTTAGAAGAATTGTAGCACAGAGTGCTAAAGGCCTTGAGAAATTTTATGTGAAATCATTTTGCCCTTTATCATGGGGGATGTTAATTTGTTTATTTTTGCAAGCCCAGTGGTAAAAGTGGGAATAATTAACCTCTTTGTCCTAGGTTTACCAAGGACTCAGAACTGGTTGGGGAAGGACCCAAGACATTATTTTCATTTAATAGTGTGATTGGCATGATAGGGAACATAAAAAGCAGCTTGAGTGTCTACTCATACACCTGTGCATTTATTTTTATGTCATTTCAACTTCTTGTGATTTTTTTTCCCCTTGCTTTTCTTATAAAAATATTTAAAGATTGCTCTGAGTTCAGAAGCAAATTGTTTGGAAAATTTGGCGCTAAAATGGGTTCATCTATTTTCAAGAATGAAGTGACAGGAAGGGGGACATATTTTTACCCTTTCAGCAAAAGACTGTCTAGACTGTGAGTTTGGAGGTTATTGACATCAGAGCCCGGGCATGTGGCTTGTTTGCCCATGGAGTGTGTAGATAAGGTCTAGGAAGGAGCTGAACAGTTCACATTTTTCATGGAAAAAAACCAACAAAACAAACAAAAAAATCCTATCCCAACCAGACCAATAAGACACCCCCTGCAATGCAAAAGTATTTAATATTTTTTTTAAACGATCAAAATATGTTCAGAGAATCTTAGTTACAGTCACACTGAAAAAAAAAGAGAGGAAATAACCAAGCAATCTTCTGTATCCTTCTGTAACTAAGTATGTATAACACGTTTCCTCATGTAATATCAGGTGGTTTTTTAAAACGTTTTTAAGACCTCCCTTGCTTCAGTGATACTATCTGCCAGTGCAGTGTGGGGCTGTGAATGATCTGAGATCCAGGATCTCCCAGCTCATCAGCTGTTGGCATCTTGTGGTCAAGGCTCAGCTTAACAAGTCCCATGAGACACGACAAACCTTAGTCCTTGGTCATTGGTGCCACACCTGGCCACACCTGGTGTCTCATGTCAAATCCCTGCAGAGCTCCACTTGTCAGTGCTTGTCAGCTCTGCCATCTTCAGACACAGCAAAAAAAAAGCAGTTGTCTTTCCAGGCCTAAAAAGAGAAATAAAGATGCGCGCATTTGCTGAGGTTTCAGAAACACTCCTGTATTTTTCATTTGTGTACACATACATGTGTGTGTGCAGGTGTAGGCCTTGTCAGGGACATATTTAGTCCATTGGATGACAAGCGGACCACAGTGATCCTGGCTCCTTTGCTCAGAACCAGAGGTACAGACTCCACTTCAGCCAGCAGATCTTTAGAAGCAGCTGGAGGATGGTGCATTGTCCTGTCTGCCTTTGTCATTTCAGCGTGTGAAAGATGGGAAAATCTTTCTACATTTTCTGGAAGAGGTAGAACATCATAGGTTGAGTAGATAAGGTATCAAACACAGGGGGTGGTTACCTCACCTAACCAGCTGCATCTTGCTGATGGCCTCACACCTTGTGAATTTTTTTAATTTATCTTTCAATGTCTTACCATTCATTTGTCATGTTGACAGGCAATGGACAGCAGAGAACACTAGATACTATTAGGGGGTCACAGAGGCTGAAACAAAAATGTAGAAAATAGTAATAAATATAAAACTGCTGGTTGGTCTCTAAACACGTAGCTGGATAAATGGTCATTGTGAATATGTTTGCATGTAGAAATACAGCTATTCTGTTGGTGTTAAGCAACTTCAGCTTCAAAGAGGAGCCTAAGGCAAAAAGATATATTTCATTATATAGATGAGGAGGAAATAGGTGTTCAAAGGATGTTGACTATTCTTGAACTTAAGCATTCTGATTCAGAGGAAATGTAGATGTATAGAGAAGAGCACAGAGAAGATGGAAGCTATTCTTCTACCTGGATTTGATAACACTTCCTATTAAGAAAACATGCTCAACTATTTGTTTTTAGAAGATTTCAAATGCCCTGTTAGTGTACAGTGGGAACATGTCAGAGTCAACAGTTTTCCTTGAGTGTCCTCTAAAAGAGCTTGTGAAATGTGAGACAATACCTATTTGGGAAGGTGAGTTACATGAGGACCACCCACCAGGCTTAATCTAAAGGAGAGATGAAGATGATGTTTTCTGGAAAACTTACAGATAGAGGTATCTGTGTCTTGGTCTGGCAGATGACAGTGTGGTAAAGGAATCACTCAAATCTTCACTGTGTCTTAGAAGGATAAATCTAAATTTTGTCATTTGAAGAAAGGCATAAATAGTATTTCTAGGTGGGCGAAAGTAGACTGCAGTGATAGAAGCAGCCACAAGCAAATGCAAAGCCAATGTGTAAGGGTAACCCTAAAACTTGAAGGTGTTATGGGAGATGACAGTAAGGAGTTTTCATTATGATTGAATATTAATTAGTGACATGGCTATTAATGGTGACAGTAATTAACAGAGGAAAGAAAGACTTGTCATTGTCCCAAGGGTGAGTAATCAGTCTTGGCAGGTGATAAATAATGGTTCAGCAAGCTCAGCAGAAAGATAATCTGTCTGCCTCAGGACAACTGGAGAACAGCTATAACATCTTCCAGGCTCTTGGCAGCATTCAGAAATGACTTCATGTTTTTAACAGAGACAAATTAAAATTCCTGATCTCAAGTGCTGCTTATATTCTGGAGTGACTGATTACAGGAGTTCTGGTTGAGTCAGTACCTTCAGTTTACTTACCCCTTTAAATCTTTCCTGCCCATTTAAACCTTTCCTATGAAGGTTGACAAAGACTGGGGAACCAGCTTTCAGCATTACTTGAATTTTTTGTTGTTGGTTGATGGAAATTGAATAGATTCCTCAGAAGTGTCCTAGAGCTGGGGACATAATCATTCTATGTAGAAACAGAGCGGGATTTAGGACTAAGTCAGGAAGTGTTCCTGTACATCTGGAAAGGGGTCATGCAGAAAGCGCTTCACCTCCTGTGAGCAAAGCAATGCGATACTGTAGATGATTGTCAGGTATCAGCTCTCACATCACTTGGGAATACAGTGCCTAAGAGCTCACTGCAAGCCTGTGACCAGAGACCAAAATTAGGAGAAACAGTGGATTTTTTTTCTTTGTTTGGGGGTGAACTGAAAAACCAAGAAAGATTCTGGTTTCACTTGAACCAAGACAGCATTTTGTGATGTTTTGTTTCTAACAATATAGAAGCACTGCAGTTTGAATCTTCTTGAATTAGCTTTCTAACCATAAGTGTTGTGCTCTGTCTTCAAAATATTTGGGATTTTTGTGAAAGATAAAAGGGAAAACCCATGTTTATAAAATAGAGTATTTTATTAACAAACTTGTCAAAACAACATGGCTCTGAACATATTCCCCATATGTTATTCATCTAACAGTGTTCCCTAGATGTCTTCTCATTTAGCAGATAATTTTGCACCCCTTGTACATATTTTTCTGAATAAATTTATTTTTTTTAAAAAATGACGTGACCTCAGGATGCGTCTGGCAAGGTGGTTTTAGTAGAGAAAAGAAAGTGCTGGCACCACAGCCAGAGGCATTGGTTTGCTGTTCTGCAAGGTACCAACTGCAGTTGTTCAGTGCAAAGAAGTTGATTTAAATTTGAGAAATTGCTGAATGGTAAAATATAGGGAGAGACTACCTTAAGAGGACACAGGAAGAGTTGTGTTGATTTAATGAGATGGAGGTGGGGAGACAAAGTGTCAGCCCTCTATAGAAACAGTCAGGAGAAACTGTCAAGGAAGAAGAATCATTATTTTCCTTCAATGATGATACAGTTATAAAATGCATATAAATTGCACATTAACAAACTTAGGTTGCAAAGTTACAGGAAGAGTTCAGTCTATTAAAAAATTTTAAAAAAATCTGGGATAACTTTCCAAATAGGATAGTGGCAACAGCAAATGCTCCTGGGTGAAGTTGGGAGGTGTGGAGAATGACCGTACTGCTGAAAATACAAGGTTGTAAGATTGATCCTTTAGTATCTGATTTACTGATACCTTCAAGGCAGCTTGAGACAATGCCCAGCTGCTGCTTGTTGATCACATCTGTTTGCGTAGTATTTAAGTGAAATCAGCTGCTTCCCTGATCTTCAGGAGCCCTGCTGATTCCCTGCAGGGGGCAGGTCTGTTGTTTCACCTGCCTTGGTGAATGAGGTACCTTGGGGATGAGGTAGGTCAGGTCCATATTGCTGCCTGCTGCTGAAGCCTGACTGAAGAGGGTTTATTGGTGATCTTTGTAGTGTTCTGGGTCAACTTCCATTGTCAGGGGAGTGGGAGCTGCTGTCCCTTCTGTGTGGAGTAGAGATCACATTTCTAATGGGAGTTTCACCTGTATGGGAGAGTCAGACCTGCAGATAATTACAGAGACCTGGGGTACTAGCAGTGCCTGTTGTCTCTCTCTGTGGCACATTGTGACTCCTGGTCTTTATTATATTTAAGGTTTGCTGAGGGCATGGGGATGCTTTGAGCCTGTGGAAAGCAAAATGTTCTTCTGGAGCAACCATCGTGGTTAGGTTGCTCTTTGAAGTAGCATCTATGTCTGAGCTCAGAAGTGCTCCACACAAATAAGATCATCTGGGATTTGTTTTGTAAGCCTGAACAAGATTGGAATGGGCTTTGAGCAGGCTGGTCCATGGCAGGGGAGTTGGAACTGGATATGTTTAGGTGCCTTCTAGCCCAAGCCAATCTATGATTCTATGAAGTGTTACTGGGGCTATTAACCCTACTGTCTGTGAATACAAATGTTTCTCCAGAAATTGTCTGTATGCTGAGAAGGGCTTGGTGTTATGTCTACATCCAGACAAGGCATTTTCAGGTTGTGATGAATGCTGTCGTAACTTATGGGCTTGTCATATTCCATCCAAGTGTCTTTGCTGATTGCCTTTGACTTTGGAGAACTCCAGTTAGCTGACTTGTACACACCGTTATGTTTAATTTTAAGCTTAACTTTCTAAGTATGTGATTTAGCTAAACTTTTCTGCCCTGTCACGATGTATTTTGGTAACAGACCTTCCTAATGAACAGTGACAAGTTTTCTACTTCTGCAATCTCCATTGCAAGCAGCAGGGGTTGTATACGTGTAGAGGATCCATCGTAGAGAATGTGATGTTCTTTTTAAGATAGCAACAACTTTCATTATACTTGATGGGCCCTGAAAACCAAGTGAATTTCCTGATGGATCTTAAAGGCTCACTCTCCCCAGCCATCATTCAGTTTGTGTGATCACCACCAGGGGACTGCTTACAGGGGCTGTGGTTGCAGGCACTCTGAATACCACCTCCTTCTCTGAGGCATTGCTTGTCTGTGACATGAGCAAGGCCTTCCTGTCTGTTTCAGTTCTCTACATCTACACATTACAGGTGTGAGGTGCCAGTAAATGCTTCTTTGTCTCCATGCAAACCAGGGCTTGCAGAAACTTAACTGTGTATGCTGAGGTGAGAGAGAAAAAAAATAGGAGAGAACAGTTACAGGGAACCATTAGACTATTATCTGACTTCAGGTGTACTTCTATTGCACAGAAAGCTCCATGGGACTTAGTACCTGCCAGTAACCATGTAGCTGCAGTGTGGCACAAGAAGGAAAAACATTCTGAAACCTCAGTGAAAGTAAAAAGCAAGATGGAATAAAGTTCATGTCAATTCTATTGTATCTATCTCAATGTTCTCTCTCTCTAGGGCACTCAATCCCTGTGGTCTCAGTGTCTAATGCTTTCTTAAATTTTTGTTCATTTGTTTGTTAAGGTTCTGATATTGTGCAGTGGCTTATGAAGAACCTCAGCATTGAGGATGCAGGTAAGGTGGCCACAGATGGGGAGAAATAGGTGCTCCATCTGTATTGTGTGTGTCATTAGACAGTAAATACTATATTGCTGCAGTCTGAAATGCCAGTAAAAGAACATGGTTAAGTGTTGGAGGGAAGGAGGAGAAGAGTTAAGAGTCAACATCTTAATTAAGTCTAATGCCTTACACTGCGACACACTGAAATACAATTGCAAGGATTTTAGCCTGTCTGTGAAACTGTTGCTACCTACAGAAGACTGATCGACTTCAAAAAGAAGTTGGTGGATGTGTGTGGTTAAGCAGCCAACTGCAGCCTCAAGTTTTCATGGCGTGAAGAAAGGTAGCCAGAGCTGACAAGACATAAGTGTCTATGTCATTCTTGGCCAGGGTCATAGAATCTGGTAATGGTTTTTAATTTATCAAAAAGAGCAAATAGGTAAATCAGCAGGTAGATAAATGGATAATCAGCCATAAAGAGTGATCAGTGCATGGGCACAGTCCAAATAGTTCACTCTTCAGATAAACCAAAGTCACTTAGGCAAGTGAAGACCTATTGAGAAAAGGGGGAGAAAAGATCTGCAGGTCCAGAAGTTTCTTTTCCTTTTCAGGAAAGGGAGAAAATCCAGAATCTCACCTACCAGTTTTTAAGCTGCCTTACTGTCCCCATGTAAAAACAGAGATAGAGGCAGTGTTGAATCACCCAGCAGGGCATCCATTCTCATGAGTCTTGTCAGGTCCCAAATCTGAATTTCAGCTGTAGACAACAGCTTTATTATCTATCTGGACATGCACGAATAGATGATTTTTCAACTCTGTGAAAGATGATGCAGTTTCTGACAGCTGGCTTTGCTTGAAAATCTGTGCAGATGTGCCTCTGCATTGGGGCAGGTTGTCTGGGCAGCATTAGGATATCTAACTCCCCTTTGCCACGTTTTCTCTAACAAAGGGCAATGCTACAGTGCAGGGATGTGTCTTTGACTAAATATCCTGCTAATGAACTGGTGTTGGAGGTGCTTGTTGGATTTGGTAGAAGCAAGTGAGAGTCACTGATGGAACAGGCTTCACGTCAGCTGTCACCTGTGATGGATAATGTACTTAGAAGTGAATTTCGTACTCTAGGGCTGAACTGGTGTATGCATTTTGTAAACAAAAAACTAACGGGTTAAACAGTTGAGCAGTGCTTCATCTGTATTGTAAGGCTGATTTATGCACTCCAGCTTTTCAGGGTTTGGCTGTAAGTAGTAGGCATGCGGTGTGGGTACAGAGAGGCATGTGGGCACCAGATTTCACATGAGTCATCACCAGAGCTGCAATTGAAAGCAGAGAAATGTGCAGTGCATGTCTTGTTGACACATCCCTGCTGGTTTTTTCTCTTCCACAGGGGAAGCAATACACTTGGGAAGTCTTATTGCTGCGCAGGGTTATGTCTTTCCGATCTCAGACCACGTCCTTACCCTGAAAGATGACGGGACGTTCTATCGTTTTCAGGTTGGTGAGCACCCTGACTCCCTTGTGGCCCCTTCTTCTGTCCCTGTAGTAATACTGCTGAAATCACCCACTCTTTGTACCTAAACAGCCATTAGGTCTATGAAGCCAGGGATTGATGCCATCCTCATAGAGGCCCTAGGAAATTATGAAGTCCTGTCAAAAAAAATTGCTTTAGAATCCTAAATCACTCTCATCTATATTCTGACTTAGTTTTTCACCTAAGTGAATGGCTATGTCTTGTGACTATTTTTGATACCTGAATCCACAGCCCTTTTACTCAGATTTGAACTAAACCAGGAGGAAGAAGATGGTTTTCAAGTCCTGACTCTGATGCAGAATTAAGTAGCCATTCTCCTGTGCAAAATGGACCAGGGCAGACTTAGGAGCTGGACATTCAAGCTTTGGCACAACAGAAAATTCAATTTTTTTTTCCATCTCTTGCTTACAGATTGGTGTGGGAGAGGGCAAGCTTAAGGCTTTGGCTGTTCTACAAAGGATTTGTAATCTTGGCAATCCCCTAAACTGGGACGTCTCTATCCCTCAGTGGTCCTGTGCCTCCAGATGTGCTGAATTTTTAAAGCACCCTGTGCTTGAGTTCCATGCCCTGTCCAAAATCTGCCACTGTCAACTTGCTAGATAACTGAGTGCTTGTGCTGCAACAGCTCCTTCTGAACTGATTGTGTAACTTCAGAAGAAGCAGTAAGTCCAACCTTGGAGTCTTACTGCCTTACCCTGCTGGCTGAATTTGGTTTTCTGTTACATGATTTCAGCCAACTCCCTTATCTTCCTTGTCACCTCTCTTCTGTTCACCCTCCTGTTCCTCCTTTACATGTTTTTACTCTTTTTTAGCTTTTATTTGAAAAGCCATTTCTGCTCTTCACATCTGATGTTGCAGCTGTTCATGCTCACTGCTAATGTGGTATTGTGTTATTGTATGTGACCAATATCATGGTGAAAAAAGAAGCCCAGGAGATCACAGATGTCCTCTTATCTCACCCCACCTTCTGGTTACAAGGCATCGTTCAGACTCAGATTTTTCATTACAATTCCCTTTCTTTTCTGAAAGTCCTGATCCTCCTGTCATGCAAGACACAACAGAAGCAGGGGTAATACTGGTTGCTATTTAGCTTATTTTTCTGTTTCAAAAGAATGGCACTCTAAGAACTTGTCCTGTGCAGTTTTCAGGAGCTACATTTCAGTATAACGTAATTTATTTTTATTTTTTTAAGCCTGTGTAAATCACATCATCAGACTGACTGCTTATTGACTTTCCTTTGTCTTTTCTTACAATTTTTGCATATTCTTTGCCTGTTTTCATTTCCTCCAACACACCACCTTAGCAGTTTTCTGCAAAAATAACCTGATAGAGTCATGCTTCCTTTCCATTACTCTCTTCTTGCTACTTTTTACCTCAACATCAGTCCCTCCTTTAACAGTAGCTTCTTATTTTCTGAAATTCATAAGATGCATATCAGTGAGGAGCACTGAATCATGTGTTGTTTGAATCCTTCGTGCCTTCTCACTCTACTTTGGTGGAAGGAGTAGTCTGTGTGTTAATGTCCTATGCCCATCTGTAGCATTACATCAGTAGAGCAATGTGTAATCAGTAAAACATGCATTCTGCAATTTGTGTGATCACCAGTATGTTATTTTTCATTTATGTTAAAACTGAAATACATATAGTTATAGCTTGTAATTAATTGTAGCAAATGCAATATGCAGACCTGGACAGGAAACAAAAGCACTAAGTTTAGCAGGACTTCTGCTTTCAGAATGACTCTAAACAGCTGAGTTTTAACCTCTGCCATCTGTTACAACTAAAAAGGAAATTGTTTTTTAGTCTGCCAACCACAATGGTAGCTGCTCCAGAAAAGCAAGGGGTATGTAGCATATAGATAAGACCACAAGGTTTGTCATGCACTTAAAAAAATAAAAATATTCAGGTTGCCTGTGAATTCCTGGGGAAAGAGGAGGTTCTGGGGCTAGTGGATAAGAGATCCACGTTCAGATGAGCTGGCAACAGTGCCTGAAATTTCATCAGGACACTGGACATCCTCCTCAAGAGGTGCTTGCATTACAGCATCTCTATTTACCTGCAGTGAGGAACATTAAAGGTTTTTGCAGCATCCTCACTTCTCCTGAAATCTGTAGCATGGTTTCCCCTGAGGGCAGAATTTGGGTGGTAGATTTTGTGATTCTTCTTTTTGTACTTGTAATGTTTCTCTGCATCTGAATCAGTTTTCATCTCTTAAATTACAAAAATGTGTATTCTTTTTTTTAAGGCACCATACTTTTGGCCTTCAAACTGCTGGGAACCAGAAAACACAGATTATGGTGAGAGTATGATTGTTTCATTATAGAAAGTTAATTTGTGATGCAAAATAATTACTGTTGGCAACCTACGCTGTTCATGTGCAGAGTTTCTTGTCAGACAGCAGCATCAGAGGCAGATATGTGCCCATCTCAAATGCACAAATTGAAACCCTGGGGTGTCTCAAGCCCATGGAGCTGTAGCTATTGAGCTCAGTGGGGCCAGGATTTTGCTGTTCGTTACCTTCATTCTCCCACAGCCCTGTTCATTTCAGCAGGATTTGTGGCGAGCAGAATACTGGTTCTTGGAAATCTTAAACAATGCTAATATTGCTTTTGTGGGAGACCATCCTCTGATTTGTTGCTGAATCTGTTTTGTGGATCAATAAAATTTACTTCATCGGGGCACTTATCTGACTGATCAATAATCCAGTACATAACTAACAGCAACCCATAGTTAAAAGTTCTCTGATACATGACATCAGACTTAATTTTGCATTTTTTTAAGATTACCAGATGATAGAGTAAAAGAGAAGACTGAGCATGGTTTATGAGCTAATAAAGTGCAACATGGTGTTTTAAGCATGTGAGTGCCTGCAGACAGGGATAATACATAAAGAAAATATGTCAGTGTTTTTATCTTTAGTTGTCTGCATGCAATATTGCTGTCTCTTCCAGAACTGCTCTTCTTTCACAGTTAAATGATAAAATTAATTGTTGCATCCTGGTGTGGCTTTGGAAGAGGAAGCATATCCATGTGTGCAGTCATAAACCAGGAGCTTCTGGAAGTCGTTTATCTCATAAGCTAAGATTGGTTTAGAACTCCTCCCTGAATAATCAGTTTGGGGTTTTTCCTTCCCGTGCAATAATTACTCATCATTATGGATTCTGGAAATCATTTGCTGGGGTGGAGAAGTAGCCTGCAATGGTGTGTGTCATGTGTTAGTTCATTTGCAGTACTCATCTGCCGAGGAGCTAGCACAGACTTACATGTTAATCCCAGTGAGGGAGGTGCTCAGGGGAAAACACGATACTTTTTTGTATTTGCAAAAAAAATGTCCTGATTTTACAGTCACTCTATATCTCTGTGTGAATTGTGCCTAATATGTATTCTGTAAATACCAGAAAAATAACATGAAGAGAGAAGTTCTGTTCTTTCCTGAATATCAGATAATTTGTTTTGGCAGGCAGATTATTGTGATGCAATGGAATTGAGTGGAGCAGTACACCCCAAAATAAAGCCCTCTATGAGCTGACCCACAGCTGGACAAGCTTCAACTGCATTAGCTCTGAGCCCTGTAGTGACAGATTTTCATCTGTCCCAGAAACCTCTAACATATGCTTATAATCAGACTTTGCATATCTGAAGTCTGTACAGATGGAGTCTTCCCAGGAATTAATCCCAAACTAGCAGTAGACCCAAATAAAACTGAAATCCCAGCAGCAGATCATTTTTTTTTTTTTTTTTTGCATGTGTCCACTTACAGGAGAGGAACTAACTTGCTAATGGCAGGTCACTGCCTTGCATGAAAAAACACTGTGAGACAGCTGCCTCTCACTTCATTTGGTGTCTTAAGTGCCTTACAGAGGAAAGTGCCCTTGAGATGTGTGACTGTAAATGAACTGGTCAGTTCTGGTTGCAATGTGTAATACTGGCTCATTAGATGAATGTTAAATTACAGGAACAGCATAGAATAGAATTACATGAGTAGCACTGGGCCTCTATTAAGTTCAGACCTGACTGCACGTCCAGAGTCTGCTGTGGACCTTGTGTTACAGCCTCTAATGGAAATGGGGTGATGTTTGCAGATCCAGGTGGGGCTTTCCCAGAAGGCAGCCTGGGACTGGTTTGGTGGTGTGCACTGGGCTCATCTTGACCCTCAGAATCCCAAACCACATTGGTTTTAGCAGCCTCTGCCTGCAGCGAAATGTGACAAGGCTTCTCTTAACCATTTGAAATATGTAAGAATAAGAGGATGGAGCATATTAAAAAATGCTCAGATCATGCTTTTAAGGTGGCCCATATTTCTGTTTTCACTTCAATATCCTCATATATTTTTATTTTTTCTTAGCAGAAAAGAAGTGCAGGGATGGTCACTTTGGCATGCGTATTTCCAAACTGCTTATGGGAATAGGTTGCTAATGCTGTATCTTTTACCAAACCCAGAAGAAATGGTGCCTTTCTTGGACATCTCGTTAGGTCCTGGCATCTGCTCTCAGCACTTTTAAATGAGATGTCCCAGATGTTTAGGGCCTCTGAGATTAGTCGTAAGCCATGTCAGCTGGGTGTCCAGCCCTCTCTCATTCCTTGTGTTGCTTTCTGATAAAAACAAGCCCTCTATGTATTACTTTTTTTTCCTTCTTTGTTTTTTTTTTCTTTTTGAAGATCTAGCACTAATAATCTCTCTGTAATTGTTTTCCATTCTGTCTCTCCCTTTAGCCATCTATCTTTGCAAACGGACCATGCAGAACAAAGCTAGGCTGGAGCTGGCGGATTATGAAGCCGTAGGTACACTGCTGCTAGAGTTTAAAGCTGGGGGGTGCAGGGATAGCTTGGCTTGCCAATTGAATGCTGCCATTTTGTGCTTTGGGCTCAGCCTCCACTGTATCTTTTTCTTAGCTGTCAGAACTGTGTGAAGGTTGATATAAAGACACCATCAGGAACATGACTGATGAATGTCCCTGGATTTGCAGTGTCCCACATTAAAGCATCTGCTGTATAATGAGCCCTTCAAGACTACACAGAATTACACAGAAGTTTAGCTTGGTGTTCTGGTTTTAGTTAGGAAATCCTGGTTTATATAGCAGATTTCAGCACAGGAAAATGATGGATTTTCAGGTGCACCATTGGGCAATTAAATTGTTGATGACACAGTTACAAAAGTTGTTAGATATTAGACTTGGAACATTTTCAATATGCTGTATGAGAAGTATCACTGAACTTTATTTAGAGCATGTTTTCTGATACGGAGTTACTATCAATAAAAATATCCCAAACTTGGGTGTGAGTCTGCAGGGTGGACAGGAGTGCAAAGGTAGAGGCAAGAGGGGCAGGGCTGTGTATTTCGTCAAATATCAGCACTCTGAGCAGCTAAACTTTTCTTTCTATCATATTGACTTTCTTCTGTTTACTTGCTCAACAATGTAATAGAATTTTATACATGGAGTTTTTCATTGGAGGGTTTATTAACAAAGTTGGTTCTAGTAGGCTTACATGGTCATGTTTGTTGCAATGAAAATATGTATGTTGCATATATTTAAGGGTGGGATTTTTTTTGTTTTTTCCCAAGACTGAAGTTTTTCCTTCTTCCTTATCTTCTACATTTTGGAACATTTGTGCATGTGGAGAGATTTGTTCATGCCATTTGGTCCTTTCAGTGCAGAGCATGAAAAAATTGCCATTCATCTAGTCCACCCTGGAAATGCATTCCAACTTCCCAAGAGTTCTAATTTCAAGCAGGCACAAAGGAAGGAATATAACAACCTGCATGCACTTACATGTCCTTTTGCTGAGTTTTCTCTTCTGCATATTCTTGATTTCATTATTAAAACCATTAAAATTGCTCACATCCAACCAATTAACTGTAAGTACTCCAAAGATCTATCATAAAGCAACAAAAGGCTGTTCAGTGGCGCACATACTCCCACACACATGCAGTCAGGCTGTGGCTAAGTACTTTTGCACATTGTTGCCTACTGAGAGTAGCAATGCTCCAGTGATGGTAAATAATTAGATCTTGGCAGTCTCTCTTTTTTCCTGTGAATATTGCATTGCACAATTAGAGGTTACTTCTGCATTCAAACTTTGTTCTCTTAATTAGAGACATTCAGATAAGAATGGCACCAACTCTTCCTAAGCATTATGGGAGCTGAAGCAGATCCAGCAAGGGATGTAAACTCAGCACAAGTGAGAGAAACAGGCTTGCAGGAGTGAGAAGCAGCCCTTCTCACATTTTTGGAGATGCAGCAAGAGAGTGCTTCTCCATAGGTATCAGCAGTTACCTGGAGCTTCAAGAGAGACTCTCTACAAAGCATCCTGGAGGGACATTTCATTTTTAGGTTCTGCTTGCAGCATTTACAGACAGTCCCCCAGCCCACATTTATACTGATTAGAGCAGGGGTCTTGATATTATGATTAAGCTTGTATAGTTGCATTCAGATTTTTTATAACTGGTCAAACATAAGCACAATTCAAATATAGCTTCAGTTGGTGATGTTTCATTGGCTTCAGCATATTGACTTCAGCATATTTACTCCAGAGGGCACATGTGAACATAATTTAAAACAAAATAAAAATAATGAAAATAATATCCACAAAAATTTGTGTTACAGATAATTACAAGTTGTTGTTCTTTGTAGCCACAGTTAAGGAAATCATCACGGTTCAGTACAGCTGTAAATCATTTGTTTAACTGTTTTCCTCCATGTGTACAGACTGAAACTGTTACATGGACTTGATGGTAACAGGGCCAAGCTTTATGCCTTGTGTTATACAAGAGTTTAAAGTAAATAATAGGAAGATTTCTTGTTGCACTGAAATGCATGTGCCTGAAAAACGTTTCTTTAAATAAAGGTGATAAGTGTAAAGAGAACAGGAGCAGAACTACAAGTGTTTGTTTATAATGTAAATTTGAAACAGTTAAAGCATCTGTAGTGGAGAAGAGCGTCCTGTTAATTGTCTTACAGACCTCCTTTCTTGGGGAGGGTATGGATATGTAACTTCTGGGTGCCATTTAAGCCTGGAATTCTAGCCATGTTCTGAGTTTAACCTCAAGCTGTGATGAAGCCTAATGTTCAGATCACTACTCTCTCTGTAATGGGTCTGGACCAGAGCTCTTACTTCAGATGTAGAGCAAAACTGCATCTGGAGCCATTCTTTGCAGTAACTGTGTTCATTGTTCAGACAAACAAGCTATTTCCTTTTGTGAATCATCCTGGCAATCCCCAGCCTTCAGTACTGTGCAGCTGCATAATGCTCTCAGCAGTGACCAGGACTGAGCAAGGCAGGGGACGCTCAGGCTTTGCACCTTCACAAAAGCCTGAAGAGAAGAGAACAGTGCAGAGAGGAAGGGAAAGTGAGGATGAGAGGGAAACGTGCAGCTGGCAGCCATCTGCTATCAGAAATGAAAGTCATCAGCTTCACAAAGCTTCTCAGTGTTATCTTTTGGGAACAAGTCCATAATTTTTTTCATACTAGAGCTCAAGCTGTCTTCATCACACTCCATTACTTATCCCTGGCAGGGCCCTTTGGGCTGCAGCCCAAAAAGATGTGTTACAGCCTTGCTTTGCTTGCGATATAGTTCACCTGAAACCAGCATTGACTTCCATGTCTTTAGTTTCTCAGTTAAAAAAAAAAAAAAGGAATGAAATAAATACCCACCATGCTAAATATGCTCTCAAGCAATTGTTGCAATTACAGAAATTAGTTGCTCTAACTGTTTTAATCTTTTGACAGGAAAACTTAGCAAGACTTCAGAGAGCATTTGCAAGGAAGTGGGAATTCATCTTCATGCAAGCAGAGGCCCAAGTGAAGTGAGTAATCCTGGAGCACTGAATTGCACCAGTATTTAGAGCTGTGAAGGAAGGGGATTCTGAGCAGATAAAACTTCTTTGTCAAAATCTCTACTGTGACTAAGCTCAGAAGGTGTTGGTGAATTTTAATCACTGGCAGACTAGAAACAGTAGAGAGCCAATTCTGAAGGTCTGTGCCAGAAACTGAAAGATTATCTGTGCATGGAAATGCTGGTCCGGAGCTCCTAAGCCTGTATTTGCTGTGGGACCTTGGGTATTTCACAAGCCCATTGTGCTTCTCCATTTATGTAGTATTTTTTGTTTTGCAAGAATGAAAAGAATAGAATTTTGTCGTCTGTCTGTGTTACTCTATGCTTGCACAGTATTTCTGAGTCTAAAAATACTGTCACTTCCACGTGATTGTAAGAGTGGTGTTTACAACAGGTATTTCTTCTCATCTTCCCTTGTGGAAGCAGTATGAAGCCTCTTAATGTTTTCATTACTGCTGGTAAATGGATATGGTCCAGGGTTTGTGTACTATTGTCTACAAATGAATACCTAAAACTGAGTGTCCGTTTTGTGCATGTCATTATCACTTATAAAATGGAAAGGTTGGTGAAAATGAGTCTTGAGAACACCAGTACCAAAAGCGTTCCATTGGAAGGAATTTGCACTTTCAGCATTAGATGCTAAAATGTTAAGGAATATCATTTCTTGAAGGTGTGGCTTGAGGTATATGTCTCTATCTTTGATTAACCCTTTGGAATTTTGATGAATTCTTTGCTTAATACCATTGCAATTATGAACCATTTAAATATATGGTAATTATCTTTTAAATTGCAAGGTAATTAAGGGATTTTTTTCCCAACCAGAATAGCAGTGTTTCATTTGGAAGAGAAAATTAGAACTTAGGATAGCAATTGTACTTTCAGTTACTTATAGGCTATTGCCAAGATGAAAAAAAAAGTGTAAGTCAAAACAAAAGTCTGCATTCTGTCTAAAACATATAATTATCACCTAAGAAAGAAATGTAAATATCAGACTTATTGTGATCATTGTTGGTTATTCATCTTTTCTCCGTTCTGTTTTCTTTGAAGCATAAGCATGAACTGGCCACTATCAACTTTTTTGCTGGGTAGTTTCAGCTTCTTTGTTCACAGTTCATGTGATGGTTCAGTCTTCAGGTTACCAGAAAGGCAGGGTTGGAATTCAGTTAATTAAAAGTTTAAGTTAACTGGAAAAGGGGGGAAAAAAAAAATCAAAGATACCTGAAAACATTCCTCCTGCTTACCAAGTTTTGCTTTGTTTTCCACATTTTTGTTTGCACACAGGATTCCCATTGCTATACCCACATTGCTACAAAAACTGCAACTACAGAGTATCTAGCTGCTTTGGGTCTTCATAGTTTAAAACGTGAAATAATGAGCTATCAGTAAGTTTGGAGACAGGAGCTGACAATCTCGGCTGAGCACAAAGTGTCAGTGAAAAGAATTCATGAAGCCTCCAAATAGTCCCTCCAATTTGTGTGTGCTGTGTGGTGTAAGACTGGAGTAGGCTTCACCTTTCCCTTTGGCCAGGTGTGAAGGACTCACTCGGAAAAGTAGTTTTGGGCTGGGTGTTCTTAGTGCGGTACAGAAGCTGCTCTGGCTTTGTGTGAGGACAGAGCTTGTGCCAGAGCTCAGTGCTCATCTCGGCCTTGCAAGGGGTAAATCAGCTAGTGATGCTAAACGGTGAAGAATTTGGTTTTTTTCTGGGTAGGGGTGTTCAGAAACTTCAGTTTTAGTCCCCTGATTCCTATCCTCTTGGTACATTTCTAGCACACACTTAGCCATGAGTCACTGCCCCTCAAAAACAAAAACAGATGGGAGAGAACTTGGTGGTCAGGAATCACCACTGGTGTGGGTTTTCTTTTTTCCTCTCTGTTTTCATTTTCCTGGTGGCAGCAATGTGGGAACCCATCGCAGGGACACTGAGCTTTATTCAGTCCTGCTCTGGCAGCAGAGGCATGGAAGCTGTTCCTCCTTCCATGTGCTTCCTCCAGTCCCTGTGCAGGTAGATCTTGCAACTTTGTGCTGACTTTGTGCTCGTGTGTAAATCTGGGAGAGGTGCCAGATGTCACTTGCTCACTGCTGCCAGAAATTGCCTTGAACAACCTCCAGTGGCCTTTGGGCTGTGTGCTTTGAGTGAGTTGGTTCACTGGCTGAATCAGGGCTGGAATTACTGAGTTCCTGTTGAGCCAGCCCAGTCATGTCTCTCTGGGGCAGGTGCTGGCTTGTAGGGGCCATGCAGCAAGCTCAGCTTTGGTCACCTGTGCTGTCACCCCTTGCTCTGCCAGCGTGGGGGCACATGGGCAGAGCCAATTTTTTGGGGTTGAAAGATCTAAGGAGGAGTGGCCACAAGTGCTGTCCATGCTGTTGGGAATGTCTGGGATAGATTCCTTTGAAATCTGTATTCATGCCAGTGGTGCTGGGCACTGGTGGGGCATTGGGGTGCAATGGGGTCTCCTGGTGGGAACCTCAGTTCAGCACCAGCCAGAAACCTCACCTGGTGCAAACAGGTCCTGGTGGGTCTCATGACATAGGCAAAACCACAAACTTTCCCAGCCTGTCAAATCATAGTATGGGAACATGGTACCAGGAAAAGTTTTCCTCACCATATGAAAAACAGCTGTTAAATTTTTCCACATTAATAGGAAAATCTCTTTTGACGCATGTTGGAGTAAACATCAGTGTTATTTTGTTCATGGTATGTGCCCATGCGAGTGTGACAAAAAAAGTTGATTTCTGAAACTTTTTGTCTTGTCCTACAGCTAGGAACTTTATCAAAGAAGAAAGCATGACTTGTACGTTGACTCATACTCACTTATGCTTTTGTTTTCAGAATTGACAGGAAAAAGGATAAAACAGAAAGAAAGATTTTGGACAGCCAGGAGAGAGCATTCTGGGATGTGCACAGGCCTGTGGTAAAACTATTTTTGAATGATGAGACTTTCCAGGTTTTGACAGGAAAAGTTTTATTACTAGTAAATGTTTTATGCACAAAGATATTACTTTTATAGTCACCACATGGATTTTCCTCACAGTTCAAATGCACCATCTACAAGATTGAGACATTCTGGGCTTGTGTACCTATGGAACTATTGATTTGGAAATATGTTAAAAATATGAACTTTGGAAGATATTTACTGGGCTTATGAAAGAAAAACAGCTTACTCAGTTTGTCTCAGACTTCCTGGCAGAAGTTCCCCCATTAGTTGTTTTCTTTTGGTGCCAAAGTTAGGAGTAAGTGGATTGAATGCTGACATGGCATCCTTGGGTATATGCAATCTCTTGTATAGCAAGAGTAATTTATGGGACACAAATCTCAAGAAAGATTTTTGGACAGGATCTAATAGTGTATTTTATAAAGGTAAGGTAGGATGAAGATTCATAATGGCGGAATAACACCATCACCGTCTCTTTTTAGCCAGGTTGTGTGAACACCACAGAAATGGACATTAGAAAGTGTCGCCGTATGAAAAACCCGCAAAAAGTGAAAAAGGTCAGTTTGAGCTCCTGGTTTTGGTTTTTGGTTGTTTGGGGTTGGTTTGGTTCACTGTGTTTGTTTTCTTTTAATGTAAATCATACTTGACACATACTGTATGAGATTTACTCAAGAGGAACAAACTTTCAGTAGTATGAGTTCTGTTTTGTTCTCCTTGGTGAATTTATTATTTCCATTTAGCAAGTAAAGTTGTGCTGGCTGGGTGATGGGTAGAGCTGAGAAGGGCATTAAGGAGCTCTGTGTCCCAAATGTCTGATGGCTCTGCACTCTCATAAAATTAAAAGTAATTGGCAAAAATACTTAGGTCTCTTTTTAAGAAATTACCTGGGCACAGATAATGAGATGTTTGCCTGCCTTAATAATTTCAAAGGCTGGATCAGTAGCAACTTGGGTGTCTGACTTCCAGCAAGTTTGAGCACTTCTATGTATATGAAGTCATAGAATCAATTAGATTGAAAAAAACCATTAAGATCAGTGACTCAAAACCTTAACCTAACCAAGTCCTTCAATAAACCATGTTTCTGTCTTTTAAATAATTTCAAGGATGGTGACTCAACAACTTCTCTGGGCAGCCTTGTTCCAGTGCTTGATAACTATTTCAGAGAAGAAATTTTTCCTAATATCCAGTCTAAACCTCTCTTGACACAGCTTCAGGCTGTTTCCTCTTGTCTCATCACTTGTTATGTTTCTGGATGGAAAACCAGAGTCCTGAACTTCCATGAGCAGTTAAACTGCAACAGAGCTATTCACATGTCTATTGGAAGTTTTACTGAAGAGCAAAAGCACTAAAGGAAAGGGAAAATTATATTACTTTCAGTGCAGATGTCTGTCCTGAAAATTAATTTGCTACAGGTCAGTCTGCAGGTTTTTGTTTAGAGAAAGTCACATGATCTTGACCCATTGACTTGACCTGGTTAAGAACTTTCTTCAGTATGGAGTTTTACATCAAGAAATTTTAAATCAAGTGTAAGACAGTGGCACAGAATTATTCTCTAGTATTTTCCTTTACCACTTTAGATCACCCCAGTGACAACTCCCAGTGTTCATCCTACAAGTGTTAATGCGCACAGCCTTCAGAGCTCCTAAAAGTTATCAGCTGCATTTTAACATTTAAACAAACTCTTCTCTTAACATGCCTACGGGCCTTCCAAGTGCAGGCATCAGCAAGCATGGTCTGATCTGTAAATTTTGCTCCAGGCTGAATGATTATTGACCTGTTTGGGTATAAAGAGTAGGAAATTGCTGGCTTGTTACCTTACTGCTTTGCATACTGCACTGTTCCTCATTGTGAACAGAAAAATGCTGTAATCTCTTCTGTTTGTTCCTTGGTTCCTCACAGTCAGTGTATGGGGTTACAGAGGAGTCTCAGCCCCAAAGCCCTGTACACCTGCCCTCCCAACCAGTGCGCAAAACAACAAAGGAGGATTTCCGGAAGCAAGTAAGTAGGTGGCTGCATGGCAACTCTTCTAAGAACTGCTACCAGATAAAAAGCATAGAAGGTTACTGAGATATCAGCAAAACCAGTTGCATGATTTACCTGTGCTTGATCCTCACATACTTATCCTTGATCCTCGCTTATGTACAGTATTAGTAAGTATTCACTGAGCAGTGCAGTTGTACGGTGATCTGTATGATGAATAACACTGACCTTTGAATCTGCTGTTATTGTCTATGGACCAGACACAGACAATAAGAAAATAATTCCAGTTCACTGAGGATGCCTGAAAAGTGGGCAGTGACAAAGGCCAGTGTAGCTGGGCACAGGCTGGGGACACGTGGTGAGGAAAGGCATCATTGAGTGTAAGACTGTTAGGCTTTACAGTCAGAACTTTTAGGATGAAGTTATTTGGACAATCATGCCAAGGAATGACCAGCCAACTCACACATCCTTGCCCTGACACAAAGAGCTTTCCCTCAAAATTACTTCACTGCAATAAGCAGCCCTCGCTGAAAGACAAACAGGAATTACTAGATCAGCATTTTACTAAAGGCAGCTTTAAACAAGTTTCTTAGGCAACCAAGTTTTGGATGGTTTTCTGAACTAAACCTGGATGCTACATTTCTTGAGCTTTTTTATCATAGGCCGAAGGACTGGTTGATAGCAGAATGAAAGTGTGTTGTAAAATGTTACTGGTCTTGTGATCCTGGTCAGTAATAGAAATGGGAGAGGAGAATGTGTTTGTAAAAAGGAGATCATATTGTACCCTGAGTAGTCTAGGAACCTTGGCCCCAAATACGTGTCTTTTCTACTTTCAGTTATGTCTTCTGAAGCTTCCCCTAGGGCTTTGCCTTTGGCAATGGAGCCTCCTATTGGAAGCAGTTAATAAGCTTCTAATACCTAGGGAAGGGTCCCATTTCCTTCTGAGTTATTTTCAAGCTGCTTGGAAAGAGAAATCAATAGTGTGTTGGGATATTGTCAATGCATGCTGCAGAACTCATGGATTGTTAATGTCCTTGTCATCTCTCTCCTCAGATAACTTTTCTGAACATGCAGATAGAGAGACATTGTTTAAAGATGTCCAAAGTAGCAGAAAGGTGAGTGTCTGCATTTGGATGATTTCCCATTCTTTCCTCATCTCCAGTTTGACATTTCTAGAAACAGAGCAGGCAGCGAAATACAAAGGCTTTTGACCCCTTTTCTGTGCATCAATCCTTTCCCCTCCTTGACCAGCTGTGCTGCCTGTCTGCTGGCTGCTGACACTTCTGTACTCACTCTTTTGCCACTGAGCAAAAATAGGTGGAAAATGAGGACCTGTAATACTGCAAAAGAAAAGAAGCATTCACAAAAGAAAAAACCTTGTCAGACTTGTTTCCCACCCCTTCACTACCCTAGGGTTTATTTTTAGAAAAGTCATTCCTGTCTCAATTTGAAAATAACCTTTTTCCCCCTTTTTGGCTGAACTCTCAGCATTCATCTCTTGTTAGTCTGGGACAGCTCTGGGGAAGGAGCTGGGTTTGCATTTGTTGCACATGGTGTTCACATCTCTGTTCATACTAGGGTTGTAGGACCAGTTCCTGCTCCCACTCACATGTATATGAAACCCTTAGAGAAGTTCTGGGGTTGTACCTATACTACTCAAGGCACTTTTTTAAGGAGTGGATTTCTAAGCAGTAAATCAAGGCACAATTTGACTTGCAGAATATTTAGTTTTGGTAGAAAAGTATGAATAGGTGAAGAACAAGTCCAAATTTGACTATGACAGCTTATTTACTTAGGTACTTGTAAGTTATGTGCACTTGCAGGGTAATCACTGAGATGAAGGTAGGGATAGCAGTGCTCTTCAGTGACATCACTCTTAAAGCAAAACTGCGTTGAACATGAGGGATAGGATAAGGGCTGGTTCCTTCTAGAAAAATAATAGAGGAATTTTTCTTTAAGCAGAGTAAAATGGGATTATCCCATGAGATGTTCTTTGCAGTGCCTGCACCTGTAGTTAGCATGCATGTACTAAACTAGGTAAATGAAATGGTGACAGGCCCGTTGTAAGTTCCTATTGGCTCATGAAATTCAGCAATTAAAATGAAAACATTTCAAATTAAAGAGAAAATATTCAGAGGCTCCATGAAATCCTGCATGTAATACATTGTGTGATTGAAATGAGCACATTTATGTTTTGGGCTTTTGGATCTTTTTAATTACAAACATGTATTCGTACTTTAACAAAAAAAGTAATTGTACTGAATTTATTTACAATGACCTTAATGGAGTGAGACAGTAATAATTTTCCTGGTTTGAAAGGGTTTTCTTTTTTTAACAATTGCTTTCAAGTTGGAGAAGAAAATTTTGCTATCAAAACTTGTGCAAAATAATAACCAGGAAAAAAACAAATAAACTGAGAACAGTCAAATTACAAAATCGCAAAATAAGCTGAGTGGGAGGGGACCCACCAGGACCATCAAGTCCAACCTCTGTCCCTGCACAGGAGATCACACCATGTGCCTGAGAGCATTGACCAAACACTTCTTGAACTCTGGCAGGATTAGTGCTATGACTGCTTCCCTGGGGAGACTGTTCTAGTACCCAAACACCCTCTGGATCAAGAACCTCACACTTCTAAATAATTATTAATAATTATAAAGAATTAAAATCATGGTTGTGATCTTTATATCTCGTGAGGAGGTGTTTGGTCATGTGATGACTTTGACTATTGATTTGAATATTGGCAATATTGATTGAGAGTCCCAGGATTTGGTGTGGAGAGTGGAGGGAAGTGCAGTCTGGATGTGGAGCATTGCAGAGCAGGTAGGAGGGAGGTAGAGGAGCTGAAGGCACCAGTGGCTTCACCCAGGGGTGAGCACTGGTGAGAAGGAATGAACATGGATGACCTGACTTGCACAGTTGCCTGAAAAAAACCCTGTGCAGCCTTGAAAGCCCCATTAAAATACTGATTACAAGCACTAAGAACAAATTTGCTGTGTAAGGAAATGCTGCTATTATCAAGTCGATTTTCAGTCTGGACCCTGCTCTGGGGACAGTTTAGGTGACAGTGTGGCAGATCAGGGTACAGGAGATGATTTCTTGGCATGCTCCCTGCAACAGTCAAGCCTGACAATGGCACCACCTGCCAATTTTTCAGTATAGCACAAAGGCACTTTCAGAGAGAATGAAGGAAGTAAAAAGGAACAAGTAAGTCAGGAAGCGCTAGGGCAAACAAGTTATAGGAATAAGATACATTCTTTTTCAATAGTAATAGGTAAATTGTATTTATTTTACATTAATTCACACTATTCTTGGGATAGCCCTTGTCAGTCAGAAGAGGAAGGCTCTCCAAAGGATATCTCCAGCTTCTGTGAGAGAAATGCTTGCTGCTAAAGATTTTCTTTTCCTGCCTCCCTGTGCTGCCTCCAGGAGCAGATCTGTACCAGCTGTGGGAACAGGCATCCCTCAGCTGCTCCACACACCTTGGAAACTGTCTTTCTTCCACATCCTTCCTCCCCACTTGGGACCTGCACTCTGTTGGTTTTAGCCATTGAGCTTTGAGAACTGTTGAGCAAAACTAGCAATATAATTCTACCTATTGTTTTCCCTGACTGCACTGCAGTGCAAGTACAATTGCATTAGACATGGCATCACTGAAATGGCTGGGGAAAAACGAGCATCTTCCTACCAGAAGCAATCTCAGTTCCCTAGATGGAAATCTGTGCTATCCTTTCAGCTTCTCATCAAAGTTCCTGTGAAGGCTCAGCAGGCCCCCTTGATTGAGAGACAGTTGGGTTCTCAAGGCAAGCTCTGCACCCTTCAGTCAGCTGTTCCCACCATTTCTTCTACCGGGTATTCAGTTTATCACCCAAAAGGCCAGGTTTGCGTTTTGACAGAATTGCTTTTCCTTAGGAGTCCCCCGCCTGTAGCCTCCTTTAGACAATGAGGCAATGATTCTGCTGCTGCCATTATACCGAATCAGCAAAATGTGCTTAGAAATTCCCCCTTGTTTCATTTTAGTTTTTTTCCCCCTTTCCTTTTTGCTAGTACTTGTACTAGCACCTCTGATGCCTTCTTATTATTTTATTAGGAGCAATTCAGGTTTCACAGCAGATATCTTCTGATTGATCTTTTTTGGCTTTCTTTTCTTTTTTAACCAACCCTCTCTTTCATTGATGTCTAAGGGACTGCTGCTGCTCTGTGAAATTGGACACTGCTCCCTCCTCCAACCCTTGACCCACAGCACTCATGAAATGTAATTAATGAAATGAGATGAGACAGCCCTGAGTGCCCTAAGGGGCAATGGGAACCTACTGTGGTTACAAAAGTGTATGATTTTAATGCCTCATGATAACAGCTAGAACAAACAAAAAAGAAATAATTACTGTAGAGCAGGTCAGGGAAACTTTCTGCCTTTTATGACCCTTTGTTTCGCAGGGTCTTTTCATTTGCCTGCCTTTTTGAGATGCGTGGAGGACCAGTGGTAACGTTTAGTGTGGACAATCACAGTGCAGGTACATTGGTTGTTGAGTATGATGAGACATAATTAATTTAGTTAATTATTTGGAAGATGTAGGCAAAAAAACAAATTGCCTTAGAGTATTTCCAATATAGACTAGAAGAAATTTCTTTTTATTTATTTCATATTTTCTGTCTTTCTTTTGTAAAAATGCACCCCTAACCCCAACCCCAGTGGAATTCCTGAATCATTTATGCAAGCAGACACAGTCCTTTTCCCAGAAAGCTCTTTGAATCTTATCCTAGTGAGGATTAGAGGCTATATGCCTTAACTGACTCACCATGAAGCAAGCCAGTGTAAAGGCCAGGTGTTTTTCCAACACACATATAATTTACTACAGTCTAAGTTAATTATTACTTGTATTTTACAAGAGTGCTGTTAGACTAAATACTACACCAACAAAACTAAAAAGTTATCTATAGGCAAAGCCTTGGTGCTTAGGACTATGACCTCAAAATATTTAAGCATATTCTTAGCTGCAGCCCATGACCCTCTTCAGGTGAGTTTCTCATAGTGCATAAATTTATGTGTACAAAAGTTTGCAAAAATTAAAAGGATGAGAGGCAGTAGTAACATGCAGCAAATGAACAGGATGATGCACACTTCACATTCTTCCCGTGGCTCTCTGGGGAAGTCCTGCTATAGCAATCCAGTTGTTGCCTCATCAGGTTTTTTTGGGGCATCTCAGCAGAGACAAGCTTGAGGAAAATACTGCTGTTGAGGAAAATACTGCAGTGAGCGAGTGGGTGTTTGCAGAGAAATCCTTGCATGCATCATCCCTGGGAAAAGGGTCTCCTGTGGTTGCTGACTAATCCCTATAAATAAAAAGAAGCACACACAAAAACAAAACAAAAATCCTACCAAAAAAAATCCTACCAAACAAAAAACCCAACAGGATAAAAAAAAAGCTGTACCTCTCTGACATGACTGAGCATTCAAACCTTTTCTTTATTCTGTTTTTATTCCTTTTTTTTTACCTGCCAGTTTAATAGCCTACACAGAGCAGTATGTGGAATATGACCCTTTTATAACTCCTGCTGAGCCTTCCAATCCCTGGATAAGTGATGATGCAGCATTGTGGGACATTGAAATGAGGTAAAAAATAATTGTTAGTTTTAACTAATATGAGAATTGTCTTGCCATTTTGTTTGTATGTTCTCCACACTGCCCTGTTTGGAAAGGAGGTTGTATGTCTGAACTACACGATTCAAGAACATAGCTAAAGTCTATCACTGGTGTCTGTGAATTATTCAGCCCTTCCACTTCCATATGGCTTGGTGTATGGGACTCTGTAAGTCAGGTAATGGATGTTCTCAAACCTGTCAAGCACATGTGCACACTCAGCTCTAGGAGCCTAAAGCTATAGGATACTGCTAAGACAAACTTGTTCCACACAACTCATTTGACCCTTGGGAGCCTGCTCTTCCCCAGCTGCAATGCTCCAGCCCTGCTTCTGTCATGGAATCCCATGAAAGATGCTGCTGGCAAAATGGGGTGAGTCACAGAGTAGTGGCCATTCCTGCTGTGCAGAGTGAGTTTGGCACAGGAACCAGAAGAACACAGCTCACGTGTGATGTGTGAGACTTGGCAGGTCAGAGCTGTAATCGGTTGATAGAGTGAGTTTGGGCCTCACCTGTTGATGAACCAGCTGGTTTGTCTCTGTTATAGTGTCAAATAAATTAAATGAGGGAGGAACATCTGTAGGATATTCAACACCTTGCACCTCAGAGAATTTCTCAAAAAAAAACCCACCCAAAAACCAAGCAGAACACTGCTAAAGAAATCATGTTTTGCCCATGTGATGCTGCTGGAAAGGAAGTCTGGCCTTTGTCTGTCTCTTGCCTTCACAGGGTATCCACAATCCTCATAAAGGGGCTGGGATTGTCCTGCCTGCCACTACGCCTTAACAGCTCCCACAGCAAATTTGAATGGAATTACCATGCTGCATATTACCTTCACTGTTCAATCACATCCTGCAGCCAACATCTGCAAGGGCTCAGCAGCTTCTGCAGTGTTTAGTTGCTGCCATTTGGCACTAAGTCTGAACTTGGAGTTCACTTTAGCAAATCTTTGTTAAGAGAATGCCAAGTCTAATCCTGTGTGTTCTTGAATAATAATTTAGAGATGCTGTTGGCCTAAGAAAACTGATTCATTGGAAATTAGTGTTCCAGGGAAAGAACAAGACTGCCCCATTTAAAAACCAAGTAGTTTGGGATGTGAAAATTGCTTTCACCTGCTTCTCTGGTAGTCACAGAAATACATTATTTTCCTAACCTCTGCCCCTCTTCATATAATTTTGGTATTTTTCATTTCTGTTTTAGCTAATTTCTCTCATTTTCTCCATCCTCCCTAGTAGGGCTAGTGCCAGATACAGCCCTTGCAAAACACTGCTCTGCAAGGTAATCTAGGCATCCATTATTTCTGCATCTGTTGACATGGCTGCAAATCCCAGAAAAGATGTCTGTGTCCCTGAAGAATACAATTAACCTGATGTCACAGCCTTATAGGAATTTAAAATAAATGCTTGGCTTCTGCTATGATTTCAGAGTTAAGGAAGGTGATTTTACTGCAGATGAAAAAGAGAAAGCTGTAGTGTGAGGAGATGGAAGAACAAACAGCTCTGTATTTCCATTTTATTCTCTATTGTAAAAAAACTAACTGCATCTGCATCTAGTTGCAACTTGCATGAATAATTAAATGATCTCCAAGATCCCCTTGTGTTGCCTGCAAAGCTGTTTCCTCAGTTAGGAGAGCAGAGCCCTTGCACAGGAAAACAAAGGGCCTCTCACTGCTAGTGGCAAGGCTGGCTGCTGAGTATGGGCAGCCCCGTGCCACTGCAGCTCATGCTCCATGGAAATCAGGACTCAGGAAATGCCACAGAAAGCATTCCATTTTAGATAGCACTTTGGCCTTTATTTTGTGTGTGCTAGAACATGGTGTAGCTGCAAGAAGAGCAGGTACAGATCCCTGGATTAAGCAGGAAATTCCCTGAGCTTAGATTGTGCCTGGCTCTGCACAAGTGTGGCTTTCCCGATGTCCAGGCTGGTTCACATAACAGGTAGGCTGGATCTGCACCCTTGTCTGCAGCACTGCTGGCTCCTGAGGGAGCGCAGCAGGAGCCATCCCGAGTGTGCTGCTCCTCGAGTGAGGACATGCCTATCAATTTTGCTTAGCCTTTACACCAAGAGAAAATGAAAGCAGGCATTTTATTTACCCCTTTGGCTTATTTGTCTTCAGCACAGATCGCCACTGTCCCCTAAGGCTCCATGGTTAGGAATCGCTGTGGACATGACAAGACACACAGTTTAATAGATATGTACTGTTAACAATGGCTCTGCTGTCACAAATGTGAGCAGCTGAGTTGTGTTTTAATGGTTGTCTCATAGTATGACGCCATCACACCAGAAGCTTTCAAACACTTTGTGAGCCCAGATTACACTCTGATGCAAGGCTGTCTCATAGGATCCTCGTTGTGATTCCCAGGCGCCACCTCTCCTCATAGGCATCTCTGCAACATGTCTGGCAATTCGAACAACAGCTTATGTAAGTTGGGCTGTGTTAAGAAATAATTCAGGAGAAAGGTTGCTAGTGATTTTGGGTGCCTCTGCATCTCATATCCCATAGCAGTATCCCAGCTGAGACACAAAAGTCTGATTATCATGGAGAGTAGAAGGAAGATGGTTTTCAGTCTTCTGAGACTTAGGCATGCAAAAATCAGAGGCACTAAAAAATAAAAGACCACAAACCAGTAACCATTTTAGATACTTTGTCTGCACTGCTTCTTAATGGAACTGCTTTTCTAATGCAAATGTGGATCTGAAAATCTGAAGCCAGTTCCAAGTGACCAGGCAGCACTGTGTGGAACACAAGCAAATGCTCTGGAGCTGACCAGTGACCCAGGGAACATTGCTGGGAAATTTCTGCCTTAAGAAATGCATAAGAAATCCTAAGGTACATTTAAGGAGATATGCAAGAAGTGCATAATGAATAATCATTTAGGCATGGTATGCTGTTCTTCAAATTAAGCCTACCAGAAATTGCTCTGAAAATCATATAATTCATGTTCTCTCTTGTTTCACTATATATGTAGCCCCCAAACACTGTCCTTTAATAATTCAAATGATACAATGATTTAAAGTCCTCCCTTTGCTTTAATGATGACCCTTGTCTTTATAGGTTTTTATATTATTTTCTAACTATATTTGTGAAAAATCTTGAGAAAAAAACAACATCTCATCTAATAATCTTCCTCCCTTCACTTAGCAGAAACAGCAACAGCTGCTCGGACAGCAGGCAGAGATGCACATTCCATCTGTTTTTCCCCTTCTCTCTCCAAACAGCAAGGAACCTAGTCAGCAGCGTGTGAAAAGATGGGGTTTCTCCATGGATGAGGTGCTGAAGGACCCAGTAGGACGAGACCAGTTCCTTCGTTTCCTGGAATCAGAATTCAGCTCAGAAAACCTCAGGTGAAACCTTTCCTGACTTGACTAAATGAACGGGACTGATCCTACTCTCTTGCGTAGGTGAAATGAAAGGTTTGGTGTGTCTTGAACTGATAAAAACACCCATTTGAATAAAGATGAGAATGGCAGGATTTGGCCCCCAGCACTGCTACAGATGCCTATACTAGACCTATGTAAGTAATCTCAGTGTTTAGCAGAGCCAGTGTTGTCAGGTATCTTCTGCATGCAAGGGCTTGCAGGTTTGTATGATGTGATGAGATGCAGCACATCACTCCTGAGCTCCCTAACAATATATCGGATTTACATGTGTCTTTGTGGCAGGGCTTGTGTGAGGGACACAGTATGGTCATCATGTGGCTAAGAACTGTTGCAGTATTGGAAGTCACCAAGTCAGGTTTGCAACAACTGCTTTTAATTTTGGCATGTGCTAACTATCCAACAGCTTGTCTCACCTTAACAAGACTCTATTTGTGGGGATTCTGAGTACCTGACTTCTCAAGTTGTGAAGAAGTCAAAACTTTTATTATGAAAAATGATGTAGATACCCATGTGATCCTACATCAGGCTGAGAGCCAGTAAACCTCACTTTTTTTGCAGTCTGAGTAACACTGCAGAGGCTTTGTTGCAGTGCTGTGCTTGTGTCTCAGCACATGGATGGGTAAAGGGACTGGTTCTTGTGGGGTTTTTCTGGGGCAGTTGTGTTCCAGAAGGCTGAGTGAGCATTTGCAGAGAAGGCCAGAGAAGCTTGCAGGTTCACTGGCAGAGCTGTGCCTGCTCCTGGGCTGAGGAAATCTGCTGTCAGTGATCACACAGTCAGTCTGGCTTTGGTCTTTGCTGGTAGTGAGCAGGATTGATGTTCTCTTTTTTACACCAGATAAGAACGTGGTTGCACAACCTTTTTTAGTTTGTCCTTTTTTCATTTTTTTTTCACCTAGAAAATCAAATGCATTACTAAAGCATGTGAACAATTGTCGCTGTAAGTGCAGTCTACCAGCCTGCAAGGTCTGAAAGAGGAATTCCCCAGAAAGTGATTTTTAATGACATTGGAATTTACTATCTTATTTATCAGGTTTCCCTGTCCAAGGAGAAGTACAGAAAGCATGCCAGCAGCAAAACAGTGAAAACTCAATACACTACATTGTTTTGCAAAACCTGAAAGATAACCTGTAAGAAAACAAGGGAGTGTTACTAATTACATAAATGAGCTTGAAATTTTATTGCTAAACAAGTACTGAACTTGCATATGCTTACTGTGGTTATGTACAGTGGCACTCATTTGCAATTAAATTGTAGTGATGAAGTGCAAAATTAATATACTGTATTAAGATACTCTTCAAATGAGTGTTCTGAAATAAATCTGGTATTGTGCTAATGAAATCCAGCAGGTTTTATGACTAGTGTCTGTCCCCCATGTTCATCCTACTCAAACAAATAGAGAAAATTTGATTATGAGAAGAAGGCAAACCTGTACCTTCCTTGGTCAGTCAGAGGTGCTTCTGTTGATGCATTCTTGATTTTGAGATGTAGTGAAGGGAGATGTCAAATCAGTGGGCTGGCATAGACAGGTTAAATCCTGCATCCTTTGTGGAAGACATGGGCATCGTTCTTAGTATGGGAACTTTGCTGTCATTCTTATGGTATCATTACGCTGGTATTGGCTTATGTGGTAATATTATCTCATATTGGATACAAGCCTGCTTAAAGGTTTAAATAACAGGATGCATAGGCAAAAATATTAATGAAGAAAACTGGAATAGAGTGGATTGTTAGCAGTGATGCTTGAGAGAAGAAGGATTCAGGTGAGGCAGAGAAAGCTCCTTAATTCTCACTAGGAGTGTGTAGCATAAAGGAAAGCAGCTGCTGGATGCTTACATATCCAAACAAAATATAAGTTACATTCAACAGCAAAGTTGGGATCTGCCTCACCTAAGCTGACAACTCGGAAGCACATGCTTGCTTCTTATCCAGTCTCCCTTTAGAGAGAGAGAAGAGAAGCTGAAGAGGAGTCAGTGAATCACCTGAGAAGGATTTGTTTCAATTTTAAGTGGAAGCAAAACCAAAGACACCTAAATTACATTGTAAGGTGTACAGTTCTTTATTTGTTATAATATAGTATATAAATATATTAATATATAATACTAATATATTGATATAAATGTTACACAGTTTTTATTTATGCTATCATAAGCCTGTACAGACTGATGCAAATGACAGTGTGCATGGCAGACAACTACAGTTAAGTGAAACACATTCCACCCCAACCCTGGGAAGGGATAGAAAACTTTCTGAGAGCTTAGCATTGAGCACCTCTGTAGAAAAGTAACATTCACAGTTAATCTTTTCAGGACTCTCTTCCCAGTAACTACCCAGAGATCTTGGGACTGTTGTAGAGGGGATGTGTTATCTCTTTGGAGTATCAATAGGATTTTGGGAGTGTCCCTAGGATTAACACTGGCCCTATAGGCCCGTGTATTGTATCTAAGGCAGATCTGAGAAACTGAATGCTGGAAAACCTAGAAATTGGTGGTAGCACTAGAAAAGATTTTGTAAAGTGTGTGCTTGAGAATGCCTGGAAATTAACGTAATTGAGTAATACAGCAAGGGACCAAATTCTGCTCTTAGACCTTGTGTGTGAGTCCCAAATCACAGGGCTGGTCGTGGTGGGATATTTCCATCTCTTCCTAGCTGGGAAAAATTGGTCCCGCTGGGGGTCTTGGGTGAGGCACTGCCAGAGATAGCAGCAGACTAGACTTGATGACCTCCCGGATCCCCTTCCAGCTGTGTGTCTGTGTTCTAATAAACTTGCAGGATCATGTCCACCAGTCTCCTGGGCTCAGCTGAGCCCTGTAACTTACTTATTTACTGGCTGTCCATTATTTATGTGGGAGCAGGAAAGCCAGTCAGTTGGGTATATTTCTCTCTGGTTTTATTTTAACTCTTTTCCTTGCTGTTTTCTTTCTCCTCTCTGTTGTTATCTTTCATCTACAATTTGTTTTGACTCTTGTGATTTTTGAAGTATACTCAAAATATAGCAGACAAAATGCCAAATTTAAAACAAAATAAATAAGAAAGGATAAGAAAAGAAAGTGCATCAGAGAGTTATTATACATTTTTTATGACCTTGGAACCTTCCAAGCCATCTTGAGATTGCTGAGATTTTCATTTAGCTGGTGTGTTGAATTTTTTTTCCCCGAAATTCAAAGAGTGTCAGCTGGAAAGAGAAACAGCAAAGGGGGAATATGGGACATGGGAATTTCACTTGAAGAGAAAGGAGGCTGCACACCTGTTTATAGACCTTAGTGGGAAACACATGACACTTTGTGGGAATGCACTGTGGAGCTGGCAATGCATGGATGCAGGCGCCCTGCACCTCACCGACTGTGAGGAGATACAGAACATGGAGATCGCTGGAAAGGAGTTTTACGTGCAGAAAAGTGTTTATATCCTGCATGACTCCTAATGGTTGAAACTTGTCGCCAAGAAGTCTTCAGAAGGAAAGGAGAAGTTCAGGCAGTGAGAAGAGCTCGTATACGCAGTAACCACACCGAGCCACCCCACAGCCCTGTGGTCCCTAAATGAAACAGCGTTTCCCGAGCGGTTCCGAGGCAGTGCCAGCGCCGGAGGGCTCCGCGGGGTTGCGGTGCAGCGCCGGGTGCTGCAGGACAGTGCGGGAAATGTGAGGCAGGGCCGGGCGGTGAGGGCAGTGCGGGGCAATGTGAGGGCAGTACCGAGCAGTGAGGGTAGTGCGGGGCAATGTGAGGCAGGGCCGGGCGGTGAGGGCAGTGCGGGGCAATGTGAGGGCAGTACCGAGCAGTGAGGGTAGTGCGGGGCAATGTGAGGCAGGGCCGGGCGGTGAGGGTAGTGCCGGGCAGTGCCGGCAGGCGGCGCCGCCGCCCCGCGCTGCGCGGGCCCCGCGCGGAGCCGGGCGCGGTGCCGGCCCCTCAGCGGAGCCGGGCAGGGCCGCACCGCACCGCGGGCACTGCTCGCGGCCGGCGGGCGCTGCCCCGCCGCAGCCATACAAGGGCGTTTCGGTCCCACAGCACGGAAAGAACTTGCAGCAAAAGGAGGGACTTGCATCGTGGACGCCGGCGGGCACCGCGGAGAAGGGAGGGGAGGAAGGGCGGTGAGGCAGAGGCCTGCGGGACGCTTGCCCCGTCTCCACCGACACTGCGGTCTCCTCGGCAGATCCCCAGTGCCCCGGCGTGCAGCTTTGCAGCGTCTGCCTATCCCCAGCTTGCTCACCAAGGACAGGTTTTTGTCGATCTTGGCCGTGCCAAGCTCACCATGCCCAAGATCTGATCATTAAACAACACAAAAATGTGAATATCGCCCTTGTCTGAACTGCATTTTAATTTTTACCTATTGCTTTCATTAATTTCCTGGCTGAGATGTTCAAAGTTATTTCTTGGTGAATGGAAGAAGATTTGTGAATGGATAGAGCTGTGAGACCGGAGGGCTGTGGGATACTGGAATGGAACTACTGAGGCAAGGACAGAAGTGTGCTTGGATTCTGACCTCAGATAGTCGCTTCATAAATTCACTGTCAAGCTAGAGGTATTGTGTCCACCCCCAGGATGGGGATGTGCCACTGCCCTTGACAGTTGTTTCTCAGTTTCTGGAATCACTCGTATTTTACCTCCTGATCAGGATTTTAAATTAATTTTCGTTTTATAATGTACCTCAGAAGCAACCACTCCCCCACTACTCACCCTGTCTTTCCCCAGCAGCCTTTTCACTGGGGGACATCTTTGAACAGCACTGACCGAGCACCTCTGCCATGCCCTGCAGGGAGGTAGAGCACACATGCTGAGGTCCAGGATCTCTTTGTGCTGTGGGGGAGCTGTGGAGGATAAATGCCATTTTGGGATATCTTCTGCAAGTGACAGCAGTTTAATTACAAGCTGGATGAGGCTGGAATGGTTTATGCCACTGACAACGCTTTAGGATACCATATTATCAGCCTTCTCCAGTCCTTACATGCTGTTTTACAAAGAACAAAGAACCTGTGATCAATGCTGCTGTTCCCTCTGTGCAGACAGTCCCTGTGCCAGTCCTGCTCTGCTTAAAGGGCATGTGTGGAAAGGACACACAAGGACTTCTCTCTTCTCCCCTGCCCTGTGTAAGAGGTGTCCACTGGACATCTGTCTGCTACAGAAGGAGAGGAGGCAACACAGGATCTTCACCTGACTCCTTGTGAAATTGGGGCTGGGCTTTCACTTTAGAAATTGCAGGAGTGATTCAGGGAGTGCATGTGCACTTTATAATAGAGCAGAAATTCCAACGCAGTCATTGTATGTCGGCTCCTTTCCTAAGCAGAAACACCTGCTTCTCTCTTGTAAATACTATAAATCCCAGAGGAAGCCCTGCTTATGTATTAGTTTCAGGAGGATTCCTTGTGGCAGAGAACTTGCCTTGGAGTTGAAGCTGTGGGGCTGGGTACCCCTCTTCGATGTTACTTATATTTCCAGATACCAGCTATAGTGAATAGCTTTGAAATTTTTACCAAGACAAAACTCCCCTTTGCCATGAAGGAGGACACCCAGCCTTGGGCATGAATTTACAATTGCTTGCAGTAAAAAGAGCTTGTTCTTGTTACTGTCAGGTTGGTCTGGTTGGTTGGTTTTCAGATTGAGCCAAATGGTTATTAAAATGGATGGCGCTCCTGTTCTGGCAAGCTGTCACTTCACAGCGCTCCCAGTACTCTCACAAGCGTGCTTTCCCAGCCCGCCTCCCCGGCTCCAGGGGCAGAAGATAAGCCAGAAGAAAAGGTTCTCTCTAGCCAAATGCTTGTCTGAAGTGTCCCAGCTACTCTGGAATGATTAGCATCTTTTCTCCCTATGCCTTTTTTGCATTCACATGTTCCCCTTACATCTGAAATTGAATGATAATGTACTTTCAAATAACAGAAGCTACATATGGCATCAGATTATTGCACTTTGAGTACCACCCTTTACTCTCTGCATGCATATGATAAGTGGGGGTGTCACTGTTCATATGACAAGACAGGATATCAGGTGCTTAAACTCTCAATGATGGAAAAGGACCAACCATGCACACTCCTCTACCAACCCCAGATACTCTATTTCAGTTTATAAAATCAAACATCACTCTGTTAGAACCACAAGTATATGACTCTACAGGTAATGATGTAGTGTTCAAGTGTACCCCAGTCTGTTTTACGGAGTCTGCCAAGGAAATGGGAAAGCCATATGAAGGAATGTTGTCAAGTGGCTTGGGTGAGTCAGGGCTGTGGCATGAGACCTCCTGATGGTCGGGAAGAAGCAGCAGACAGCAAGGAGGATTTAGCCTGGCCTTGTATGTAGCATGGATGTCACTTTTTCCCAAACTGACTGTTTGCCTCTATTGCAGGTAGGATACCAGGCTAAATGGGATAGCAGCCTCATTTGTGTGCAGTAACACCACAGTTCCAGGGTGTTTAGGTACTGCCTGCAGCCATTAAGGAAGCAAGGGTCAGGAACAGCACAGGAGTCACCACCCACCCTTACTACCATCGGGATTTTTGTTTGGGGCAGACTCTTATCTTCCTCCTTCCACCACGGAGGAATTTTTGCCTTAGTGGCGCGTTGACGCCACTGAATCATTTGGGGTGAGAAATCAGGACTTCAGTTAAAGTTCAACTGCTTTATAAAGGAGACACCAAATTTTCCAAGTTGTGCAGCTCTTGCGGATGCCCTGAACAAGTGACCCAGACAATCCCTGTCCCCTCTGCACAGTCTGCCCAGCAGAGGGAGTGCATAAGAGGCAGCCGAGGCAAACCCTGCCCTCCTTGTCACTCTGGACAATGGGCACCTTTGCCGGGGGTAGGAAAGAGCTGGTTATTGCAGGTGACTGCAGAGATGCCTTCTGTACCTGTTTGCCTTTAGCTCTCAGCACTCCCTGCAGAGCACTCTTGTGCTTGCAGGGCCCAGGTGTTTAAGGCAGATAACCCTCAGGGATACCTTCTTGCTGGAAGATAAGAGTTGACCAAAACAAAAGGCTACTGGGCACCATGCATCTTCTGAATTAGTCACCTGAAAGAGCATGTCTTTCAGCAATAAATAAAACTGGCACTACCAACAAAATGTCTATTTTTTTTCCCTAGGGTAAAAGACAAAAGACATGTATGTCAGTCTTGCAAAAATACTCTGTGGTCTTTGTTTTTACAGATTAAGATATGGATTATGTCCTTAGTCATCGAAGATATTATCTTCTCAGTGTTTGTGAATTTAGTTTAGTCTGTAAGCATAGCCTAGTCAACAAAATATCCCTGTAAAATTGGAGTATGGCATGACAAGCGTCATCTTTTCTCATGACATCCATCCATCTGAATGCTGGTCAGTTTACAAGTAAAAAAAAAAAAATCTCCAAGCGGTATTGCTACAACTTCACACTGGAAATGATACGAATGTTAAGTTTGTTATTCATTTTACATCCCCTGTGGATGACCGATCCTGCAGGCAGAAATGACCATCACATTGCAGTGCAGCTGTGGGAGGCAGAGCCTGCTCCTCTCCTCCAGCTGCACAGCTCTGGAGGTTTCCTGTTTGCATATCTAATATGACACTTCTGCAGGGGCAGTTTGAATAAGAATGTATCACTTCTTAAAGTCAGTGTTCTGATCTTAGCCAAAATATAAGGGGTTGGTGTAAAGTACATTACCCCTTCCCCTTGAAATCAGGCTTAAATGGCATCTTCTGTAATTCTAATAGATGCAGGATTAGGTTCTGTGTCTGCGAATAAGCCTATGCCTAGGCTTATTCACAAAATCTTACCAAGATTCCTATCTTTTTTTCTTTTCTGCCCTTTTGATTTTTGCCTAGTACAGGTTTTGGTTGGCTGTCCAAGATCTCAAGAAACAACCTTTACAGGATGTGACCACCAGAGTGGAAGAAATCTGGCAAGAGTTTCTAGCTCCTGGGGCCCAGAGTGCTATCAACCTGGATTCCCACAGCTATGAGAAAACAAGCCAAAATGTCAAAGACCCAGGGAGATACACATATGAAGATGCACAGGTTAGTTTTTGGTTTTGTGGAACTACTGTTAATGAAACTCTCAGTTTTAATATGATATTCCACTATCACATTGTCACTGCTCACTCGTAAGAAAAGGGAGACACACAGTTTGAAGTGACTTTGACGATATCTATGCAAGCTGGGTAAATGATATTTTCATTGAATCTATCTATTATAACAGGCTAAGGCTCCTCTGGGAACAAATGTTCCAAAATCTACAAGTCTGCAAGGCGTTGCAAGCTGGAGCCACATCTCAGAGAAAACACAGATGAAAGTCTGCTATACAGTTCAGCTTGTCTGTCTGTGCTACCTGTCACAGAAGTCTGGCATATTTACAGAACGGCCAATGTCATATCTAAACACTGGATAATACACTTTTTCTATATCTTATTTATTTATAGCTAATTATATCCCCCTGCCAAACCCCAAATGCAGCAGCTCCCTCCAACACAACTAGAAATTTGTCCACCAGACAATGCCTTAATGTAATGATAGGACAGTAGGCAATGCAGTGAGCTTAATCCTTCCCTCCTAAGGCTCCAGATTTATCAGGAAAATTTTACAGATAAACTGTACATGGAAAATGCCCTGAGGAAAACAGATAATTTGAGAAAACTGCTACAAGCAAGGGTAAAGCTGCATAACCTCCTGGAAAGTGAAAATATATTTTTCTAATTTTTAAAAAAGAAAAAGGAAGAAAGGATCATTTGGCAAATATTATTAGGGAGAAAATTAAAAGATATCCTCCTCATAATAATTTTTATCACAAGATGTAGTAAAACCAACAGCAAATGAAAATAATTCCTGGGTTTTGGGATTTTTTTTAATTGGCATTCAAAGGCAATTCTTCAAAATACTCCACTAACAAAATATTTTCATCTCAGGGGAGATGTTGTGGACCACTTATACAAGGTTAGGCAATGAATTTTTTAAAACAGCATCAAATACTCTATTTTCCTGAATGCAATCTTGCTCCTTGGGGCCAGCATAGAAGGAATGTACATGAAGTTTCAAGGCTGTCCCCTGTGAATATCAGGCAATTTAAATGCCCTTTTTAAAACTGAGAAATACAGGAGTATGAAGACATTCTGGCTAAAGTGTATTCTTTGCTTGGCATTTGTAGTGAAAAAGAACTTCTTACATCATCTGAAAAAAATGATGACCGCAAAATGCAGGCTAAAGGAGATAGGTGAATAATGGGGGAATTGATTAAATTGATAAGTAGAAGTACTAAGAATAAGATGAATGTTTAGATGATGAGTATTTAATTAGAAGAAGACACAGAGGATTTAGCCTGGAACTGATCAGTTCACAATGTAATTGCCATTCAAAGGGGAGTTGATAAAATCAAGCTGGAGCCCTGGCAGTTAGACTGCAATTTTAGCTCCTTGGGTTAATTTTATTTCAGGGAATTTTTACACTGACAGATGTCCTCAATTCATCTGTTGTGGTTCATGGACACAGAAATATGAGGCAAAGGTAGACCTTCAGGGCCAGCTATGGTTATCTTGGAGATTGAATCTATGCCAAGAGAGGATGGTGCAACGTGTAAGGTGAGCCCAGTTACCTTCTTGTACAGTGGGTTTCTGGTAGCTCACCAAAGGCCAAGCAGACTGTGACAGCTTGACTGCATAGCTGGGAAGGCACTCTAACAAATGCAGGAAGAAGCAGGACATTGTTGAAGGGCCTAGTGCCCTGGTAGAGCTGGGGCAACATGGCTTTTACTGGCTCATCCTGGAGAAGGGACATTTTTGCTTCCACATGCACTTCATGGGAGGCAGTGTAGATCACCCCAGGGTGCTGTAAATCTCCCAGGTACTGCTGTAGTGTTTCTCACAGGTCAGCCTTGCCACCACAGAGGCTCTTGTCCATAAATCTGCAGCAGCTGCCTTATCTCAGCACTCTGGCACCAGGAGCCCATGGGAGCTTCCGCACATCCCACATTCCTAGGGACCCAACCAGATACAATTAATCAAAACACCTATGTAGGAGGGGAAAATATGAATGTTGTTTTGTCCTGTGTAGCTTTAGCACAAAGAGGAAAACAACTGAAATGTCCTTGTAAGTAAAGAAAAAGAAAAAAAACTTACTCAACAGCATGTTTTTTGAATGCCTGCAGGTCTGAGACACTAAGAGGAAGGAAAAGTGTTGGCAGATCTGAGAAAATTAGTTCAATCCTCCTGCAGTGGAAGAATAGGAGAAGGTGATGTGGCACTCTAGTCATGACTTGGGAGATCCACAAAATGCCAATTCTGTATAAAAAGCACTGGAAATTGACACATTGCTGTACTTGGGAAGGGTAAGGTATAGCAGAGCACATTCAGGCCAGCAAATGCTTTATAACAGGAAGTTGAAAGCAAAGCATCATTTGTTATTGGATGCTTTAAGAGTCTACATTGATGTGCTTCTTTGCACAACCTTGGCTCCCAGCCCCAGAGATCTCTCCCAGATGCTGCTCAACCATCTGGTAAGGCAACTAGCCTAGATAAAAACAGGGAGAAAAGGGTCTCTTGGCAAACATGCCTCTCACTTCAAACCTCTTTGTCCTTAGGCCAGTCACGGTCTGAAAGCAAATGGTTTCTCTGTTTAAGAAAATCTCAGCTCCAAATCTTAGTCCTCAAAGCACTCCTAATCCAAACCTGAATTTGGTGTGCATTTATTATTTCAGACAGACCTCTCTCTGAGATGGATTCCTGTTCCACAGAAGCAAGTGTTTCACCATTTCGCCATCTCAGCTTGAGATACTTGCCGTGCTCTGTGTCCCTCCGTGCTGCTGCACTCCACAGTCCTGCACTGCTGGGCTTGCACAGAGCTGCCTCTCTTGCTGCAGCTCCTGCAGGTGCCATCGCCCACCCCGTGCCTGGCTCAAGCTGTGCCAGCACATCTCAGCTCCAAGCAGAGTGTGCTGTGCTGGCTCAGCTGCACTCCCCTCCCCAGCTGTCCAGTTTGTTGGTGTCCCTGTCCTTGAGCAGCCCAGCTCTGCTCCTGGCACTGTTCTTATTGTCAGCTCTGCCAGCTATCTTGGTCTGCCGCACCTTCTGTCATTTTAGTGCTGGATCCCTCCAGAGGGGAGCCTACCAATTTAGCTGATTATTTTCTGCTCTTAAACAACTGTCCTCTGAGTAAAATATTATGATTATCAAACCATTTTCACTGGGGACCAAAGCAGCTTTTAATACAAGGGGCATCACCAGGAAAGGTCAGTTCAATTAAACAGTGAAGTACTTAGCAGGATGTAAGCTCCCACAGGAGTTATCAGCATCATTGAACAACCAGTATGGGGCCCTGCAATACGAAGCAGGCACCACCAGTTCTCGAAAGTAAATAGGTTTGGGTCCATCTGAATGGCCTCTTCTGGCTAATGAAGCTGCTGACAGCCAAAGTAATTCATCTTTACATGGAACACAGAGCTATGAGTGTGACAGTTATGGCTTATCTGTGCAACACCTTATTAGTTTTTTAACCATTCTCCCCTATCAAGCATCTCCTTGCCTCCCTTGAAATGTCTTTCTGCCTTCAGAAAATCTTTAATCCCTTCCTCAGTCCCTTGGTGTTGGGTGCTAATATCACCAGGACGCATTGTGTTTCCTCACAGTAATGTCTGCAGGGACATTTAGCCTACATTTACTGGTAGGCTTCAGAGCCAGGTGTACCAAAGTAAGGCAAGCCACACAGTTGCCTTTGGAATTCCTTTCCTGTTTTCTTTGTTTATTTTTATTCTTCAATAAATAAAATAGAGTTTTACATTGACATTCCTTTGCCTGAACTAACCAACTGTTGTTTCTATGAAGGTGATTCAGGGAAATTCAGTTCTAATCCAGGCTCAGATAGGGATTTTAACTGTTCTTTGCATATCCTTGGCTAATTCCAGGGCAGATTTAGACCATAATGCTAAATTCCAGGCAGCTCAAAACAGAAATGTACCTGTCCCAGCTTTGAAACATAGAATAATTTGAGATAGAAGGCACCTTTAAAGTTCATCTAGTCCAGCTCCCCCGAATGAGCAGGGTACATCTTCAACTAGATCAGGATTCTCAGAGCCCTGTTCCACTTGACCTTGAATGTTTCCAGAGATGGGGCACCCACCACCTCTCTGGGTGATCTGGGCCAGGGTTTCACTATCTTCATTGTAAAAACTTTCTTCCTGAAATCTAGAGATTTGAGCCCAGTTCATGCTCTCTGCTGCCCCAGGTGTAGTTCAGTTTGTTCTGTGATAGAGATACGAATCCTTATAGGATTCATCAGTGGTCAGTCATCAGTTTGCATTTTGATTGTATAGGAAGCTCAAGCTGTTGACAGAACTTGACTGGATCCTATTGAATTCAAAACCAAACTCCAAGTTCAAGCAAGGGTCTCTTGGAAGTGAAATGTCATTTTTTAGCAAGAAGGGAAAATGAGGGGTGACACTGTGTTTTCTAGCATGCACAGGATGTGAAAGGCCTGGTATCTATTCAGTGGGCGTAAAGCACTCCATTTGTAGGTCTGGAGCAAAATCATGGCCTGGAATGAAAATGTGAAAATAATCATTCATTGTGTGTTGGTATTATCTTTCATGTAATAACTTGAAGAAACATTATGCCTGTTTTCCTAAAGTTTTGCCCAAGCACCCCAGTTATATGTATGCCTGTAAAGGACAATGACTAAGGCTGGAGAATTGGGGTAACAGCAAGGCAGCTCTGGTTAGCAGTGCAGGCAGCCAGCAAGGGGACATGGGACAAAACAAGGTGCTCTGCCTTTAAGAGAGGACCAAGTCCACCTGAACTAGTACTGCTCAGAGACCTTGAGCCTATACTGTGGGGAATTGAAAGCACTGCTGCACTGCATCAGTATTTATACATGAATGGTGTGCCTAGGGCTCCTGGAGGCTTTTGACAGCCTGCACCTTCCTGTGGAGGTTAAGGACTGCACAAGGACTTGACCTTTATTCCCTTCTCCTTCTTTGGCTCTGATTCTGTGGGTCTGGAGGAGAAAATCCTTCCTTCCATTGCACTCTGGTTCTCTTCCTTGTATTTGGGTTATGGTGACTATAGAAAACACACAGAGTCTCACTGTTGTGTACTTGTTACACTTAGAAGCAAATGTGCAACCCTTGTGGATTTCACAAAAGAACCTACAAACAAACGGAATCTAAAATCAAGAGCCCCACAAATACAGCCAGAAGAGTAGTTAAGTGTCTGGAACAAAAATAGGGAAGTGATTGTGGAGGCTTATGCTAGTGTGCCTGATGCTGTGCAAAGCAGGAAACTAAAGCAGAGGTTTACATAGGAGCAGATACTTTGTGTTATTATTTTCCTGTTTTGGTTTGTTGGGAGTTTTTTTTTCAAAATGTACATATACACATGCATATCAGAAAGTACTTCTTTTATCTTCTGCCTTCCATTTTAATTTGTTGTTTAGCAGTCATGTTATATAGAAAATATCTACCATCCAGCCTTTTGTCTTCCCTTTCTGTCTCTGAACGCATCAGGGATCAAACTGCTGTCTAAGCTAATGTCCTTCTGTCACACACAAGCAGAAAAAGGGCCAGGAAAAAGTCACAAGTGACCTCTCTCCTTGCAGACACAGTGACAGAAGGCAACAGATCTCTCCAAATGAAAGATCATGGGAATAGGGTAACAAGAACAGTCAGCATATTCCCACAGGACAATAGTCTGCCTGTTATTCAGGGTGCTGATCCTGCCAAGCTGTCTAAAACTACATGCATGAGTATTAACAGTGCCTCAGTGCCAGACATTTTCTACCTCCAAAAAATACCTTTAGATGGATTACATGGGAAAGTCTCTAGCTTGCTCAAAAATTGAATTTGGCACTCAAACTCTGGGACACTTGTGTCAGTAGTGTACACTGTGCTTCTTGGAAGCAAGAAACCACTGCATGTCAGATCCAAAGCAAGAGAATTTCCTCTTCATGTGAAGGTCAGGAAGCTGCTGATACTGTTTCTTTCTCCCAAATAGGTATCAAAAGTGCTTGCAAGTGCATCCTTCCATCTAATTGAGAAGCCAGAACTCCAGGAGTCCATTTCTCATGGAGTTCAGGGTTATGGTCTCTTCCTTGCTAAACCCACGTGCTGCAGGAACACTGTGGTCTTTAATTTTTTTAAGGGGTTGTTGCCTTCTTAAGTGTTCACACTCCTAATTAAAAATTGAAGAAAAATCCCTGGGAAGATCTATCAGCAACACATTTCATATCTCTGCTCAGCCAATAGCAGGTATGAATGTTTGTCAGGATGAGGTTTGTTGGGAAACAGTCAAAAGATTTCAATATACATTTGGACTCTGAGATGTTGAGTTCAACCACTTAATGGCAGCCCAAGATGACATAGCAGCTGATATCTTACAGTCAAAATGTTGATGAGGCATGGAAAATGGTTTATCTAGCCCGTACATGTTCTCTAGGTAGGCATCCAAGCAGGATTGGTGTTCCCTATCTCAGCATAGCCACCTTTACTCAGAAGCTGTGTTCTGCTTGTTTCTGTAGGGCTGTATCCTGCACTATCACCATCTCCTATAGAACATGCAATGCCCCACTGAGATAGAATTTCCTTCTGCTGTGTGAGGTTTTCTGCATGTTCCTCTCCTTGGTGCAGTTCAGCTTTTTGGCAGGATTTTTCACGGAGAAAACAAGGAGCAAGCTGCTGACAGCCTTCAGATGTCAGGGTGTCAACCAAAAGGTTAAGTAGTTACACCTTATAGCTGTACCACAGCATGCACAGGAGGGAAAAACTTCATTGCTGTGGCTCCAGCATATTGTTTGGGAAAGAAACAATTTCCAGTGCCAGTCTCCTGAATGCTACAGAAGGATGTCCCCTCCTCCCAGGCAAAACCTTTGGGCTTTTTGCCAGTAGCCAGGATTTGCCCCATATTGAGAGAATCAGCCTCTTAGCCATGATCATTGTTCTCAAAACCTAAAGCTGCTCATATGGCGTTAGACTCCCAGCAGCCCACTCTTGTCTCCCAGGATAGCCCTTGCTATATTTAGGACTAAATCCTTTTGCAGTACCAGGCTGACCCCTTAACTGCACAGCACTCAACAACCCTTTGCCTCTAGTCCTCTGCACTGTGTCTGCCATGGACCCTCGACAGCTCCACCCTCACGTTTGTGTTTGAAGATATGAAGCAAACCAGTTGTCTCATCAATTTACAGAGGAGACATAGCTAAATTTATGTGTTACTTTCATCAATGTGCTTTTCCATGAAAGATTTACATCGTGTTTCCAACTACGTATCTACAGGGCTAAACAAAGGATTTCTGTGTATTACTCAAAATGAGCTCTCATTGCTTACAGTTATCCCTCTTGCTAAGGCTCTTTTGTACATTCCTGTGCCTTCAGCCCAGTGTAATTTCATTTGTGGGCTGAAAAAAGAAATTACGCTTTTTAGTTTAGCAGGGAGGTTAGTCTATATTACAGGATAATTATTCTTTTTTTTTTTCCCTTAGCAGTAAAAGCAACTTGGTTGAATGTGAAGAAAATGCACCAACTAAAACTTGTTGTAAATTATCATGTCCCTTGAATACTTGAGAGTGGCAAAAAAGATACTGCTCAGATTTTCCACAGCTATTCACTCTTAGGCCAAGACCCTTATGTGCCATTTAGCAAGCTGAAGCATTTATTTTCCAACTATAAATCCAGTAAAGCCTCGCAGTCCTGCAGCAGCTGGAGCACCCAATCCCGCCTGGCCCTGCTAGATGGCAGCACTGCCTGGTACCAGAGAGGCTCCGGGAAGGGGCTCACCCAGGTTAATGCAGACAGGCAGCTCAACACAGGCCCCACAGCGTTTTTGAGAAGAGTGGAAATCCTAAATGCAGAGACCAGAATAAGCAGATCCAGAAGCGCTCTTAGTGGGGATTTGGAAACATTAAAGGGAATTGGAATAAAACATACGTGTTTCCCTGCTTTCTCACCCCCACTGGTGTTTTCCCATCGAGTTCAGTCAGGGCAAACATGAAGGTCTTTTCTGCAACTTCTTCACTGTTTGCCTCATCCCAACTGTGCCTACTATCAACAACTTCAGCTTCCAGAGCAGATGCAGCAATTTTTACTGCTTTTTCTAAAGTGCATTTTATCACCATCATTTAGGTTGAATGCAGTTGATCACAATTGCTCCTATAAAGTGTTGCATTCAGTTTTGGCACAACTGCTTAAGGAGAAGTAGGTCTCCTTTCCTTTCTTTGGCTTTTTGAAATATCGTGGTGATGGTGTGGTAGGGGGTTCTGCTGGTCTTCCTGCTGGAAGAGTACAGCAGAGTTAACAGGACACATTTCTAACAACGCATGGATAGCAGGTTTTGCTGACTGCAGTATGTGTATGTGCTGGCACAGGGGTTAACCTAAGCTCCTCTGCCACAAATGTCTGTGCAGAGCAGAGGTGCCGACAGACAGGCACTAGGCTGCTGCCAAGTCTAATTGGAAGGTGCAGCAGTCACACACCATGTACTTGCAGAGGTCTTCTTTCTCCTTCCCACGTCCTCTTTGTGCTATAGAGACAGCTCTTCCAAAAACAAACTCCAGGCAGGTTCTCAGCTGGCATCTCTTCTCATCCTTCCAGCAAAGACCACAAGGCCTTCACTCAGGCAGCACTCTCTCATGTGTGAATCTGCAGTAAATTCCTCCCCAGTGCCAAGCATACAGGTAGCACAAATATTAGCATTCACTCCAGTATGCTGTTATTTATTTAGTTGTTTAATCTACTGCTTTACATTGCTTGTGGCCTTTTCTTTTAATGGATTTGTCTGACATGCTGCAAATCTGCTTTGCAGTTGGCCAGAGGTTTGGCTGTATGGTTGCAATACAAAAGGGGTCTCCAAATAAGCTCTCACCAGTTAATACCAGGTATTGGTAACAAGGTGGAGGAGTACTCCAAAACAATCCCGAAGATGTGGGATAGCTACAGCAAAGAGGTTTCTGACCAGTTTATGAAAGGCAGAGTGGATCCTTGCAGCTTAAGTGCATCTCAACAGCTATCTAGCCTTAGTGTAAACCCTCCAAAATGAACTAAAAATCATGGAACAGAATCATTAAGGTTGGAAAAATCCTCCAAGGTCATGAAGTACAACCTTTGACCGAACACCACCATGTCAATTAAATCACAGCACTAAGTCCCACCTCCATTCATTTCATGAACACTTCCAGGGCTGGTGACTCCACTGTCTCCCTGGGCAGCCCATTCCCATCTTTCAGTGAAGAACCACCCTTTCAGTGAAGAAATTATTCCTGATGTCCAATCTGACCCTCTGCTGGTATAGTTTGAGGCCTTTTCTTCTCATCCTGTTGCTGGCTGCCTTGGAGAAGAGGCTGACCCCCACCTGGCTACACCCTCCTTTCAGACAGTTGTGGAGTGATAAGGTCTCCTCTAAGCCTCCTTTTCTCCAGGCTGAAGAACCCCAGCTCCCTCGTCTGCTCCTCATATGAGTAACTCTCTAGACCCCTCATCACTTTCATTGACCTTCTCTGGACATGCTCCAGCACCTCAATTCCTTTCTTGCAGTGAGTGGCACAAAACTGGACACAGGACTTAAGATGTGGCCTCACCAGTGCCGAGTACAGGGGGACAATCACTGCCCTGGTCCTGCTGGCCACATTGTTCCTGATACAGGCCAGGGTGCCATTGGCCTTCTTGGCCACCTGGGCACAGCTGGCTCATATTCAGCTGCTGTAGATCAGCTCTCTCAGATACTTTTCTGCCAGGCAACTCTCCAGTCGCTCATCCCCCAGCCTAAAGCATGGCCTGGGGCTGTTGTGACCCAAGTGCAGGATCTGGCACTTGACCTTGCTGAACCTCATACAATGGCATTGGCCCATCGATCCAGCCAGTCCAGATCCCTGCAGAGCCTTCCTGCCCTCCAGCAGATCAACACTTCCACCAAGCTCTGTGTCATCTGTGAATTGGCTGATAGTGCACTTGGTCCTCTCATCAATAAAGATGTTAAACAGGGCTGACCCCAGTTCTGAGCCCTGGGGTCACTACTGGTGACTGGCTGCCAGGATGTAGCCATTCACCACCACTCTCTCAGCCCAGCCATTTTAACAGTTTTTAACCCAGCAAAGAGTGCACCTCTCCAAACTGGGGGCTGACAGCTTCTCCAGGAGAAGGCCATGGGAGACAGTATTGAAGGCTTTGCTGAAGTCCCGGTAGACTTAATGTGCAGCCGTTCCCTCATCCACCAGGCAGGTCACCTGGTCATAAAAGGAGATCAGGTTGGTCAGGCAGGATGTGCTTTTCCTATGCCCATGCTGGCTGGGCCTGATTACTTGGTTGGTCTGTATATGCTGCATAATGGTAGTCAAGATGATCTGTTCCATAAATGTCCTAAATGAAAAACCTGTGTTTGAAGTGAGCAAAGAATTTGCCATTTCTCCTTATTCCCCATCATCATCCAAAGTTTGCAGCTGAGTTTAGGCACAAACAGGGAAAAAATTCTATCAGCAAGTTCAAATTTAAGCGCTTTCTGGAATCTAGCTGGTGTTCAGAGTTCATGAGAACATTGTGCTTGGCCTTCACAGCTCAAAAAATCTCAAGCTTGTCACAAAACATCAAGGTGGGTAAAATACTGGTGGAATTAGGAATGGATGTTTAACCACTGATTCTCTTCTTGTCTCATATACACAAATCAGAGGAAAGAACCAAGGTTTTCTGCTAAAAAGAGACATTCTTAACAGAGAACATAATTCCTGGGATCTACCACATGCCTTGTATGAGATGTTATTATTTTTTTATCATTCAGGTTTTTTCCCACATTTTTTTTCAGTGTTCCCAAGGTTCTGCTATCTGGCAGCCATGCCCTCCTCAGGGTCACTGTGCTTTGACTGCAAGGGGGAAGAGAGACCTGAGATCACATTGCAGCACATCGATTTGGAGCAGGTGCAGCTTTGGGATGGTTCTGCTATCTCAGCCACCTCCCACATTCCCGTCTGGATTGCAAACTTTATTTTTTCCTCCCCCTTTTCCCTCTTGTCAGGAATAATTTACAAAGCCTGTCCTTCATCTCTTTCCAAAGGTAAAGCTCGTGGAAGGAAAATAGCCAAAAGATGCTGAACCTTATCAGGGTTTATTTCCCTACACTTAAGCTGTCAGCTGTCAGGGGCGGGATTTCATGTTGGTTTCACATAATTGTAAAAGAGAATTTTTTTGTGATTTATCTCATTGGTTCCTTTTTTTATCGAAGGGACAATATTTCTCTCTTTTAATGTAATGTTTGTTCTTTATATTATGTAATGGTTGTGGCAAGTGGAATGGTTATGTTATATCCTAAGTGTAACTCTTACTACAGAAGACCAGGTTTGGAGAATGTGCTCAGTTAGAGCCCCCAGGACCACTGCATATTTTTCCTCACCATGGAGGAGATGTGATTCAGGTGCATAAAACACAAAAGAGGGCCTGCCTTTTTCTCAACAACGAGATGCAAGCAGATCCCATTGCCTCTATTGCCTTGGTTCAAGAACCGGGAAACAACAGTCATGGGGATGTTTGATAGCAAACCCTCTCTGCTTGCAGGAGTCTTGTAAGGGATTTGTTTGCTTCCTGGAGATAAAATCCACTGCACTTACAAAAGCAGGTTCTGGTGCCACTTTCCATGTTAGACTGACATTTCCCAATGTGCATCCATTGTCACAGGGGAGTATCAGTACAGCCAGTACTCATCAGCAGCATGCTGTGTGAGGGACTAAGTGACTGGTCAGCTCAAAAAGCCAGCTTGCCGGGGCTCCCTCACACATGTCAAGTCAGTCCCTGTCTCCACTTGCAGCTGCCACTGTAGTGGCCTGAGATGGCAGCTCAGTGCTCAGAAAGAGCTGGCAAGGCTGCAGGGGAGACCAGTGGGACACGTGATGCCTGTCAACAGCTGGCCAAATCTTGAAAGACTTTTTTTTCCTGCCTTTTATCTCATTTTATAAGCTACCTTGTTTAATGGTTTAATAGATCACTTGGGCAGTTTTGTTAGATGATTGTTTTAAATCCTTGGGTTTGCAGTGTAGCTCCCTAAAGGATTGCTGTCTTAGGGCTGGAGCAGGGAGCTGTGAGACTGAACCATATGTGGGAAGTGGTACATGGCAATGGCTGGGAGAGGCTGTACCACCTAGATGAAATGATCCTCCTGTTCTTGTGCAGATAGGGCACAGGAACTTCCCATTGCACTTGTAAAGAAGTGTTGCAGTGGTAATTCTGGACAGACTGCTCACAGTGCAAGAGACCAGAATGTCCAGAGCTGCAGCTGCATTGTTAAGAGTTACACAGATAGTGCATTTACTTTTTCTATTTAGGGAACCAGCAGTAGTGAGTTCATTACCGTGCAATAAACAACAAAATGGAGAATTATCTCAGTATAAGGATGGAAAACTCAAATTTCTTTCCAGGACTGTTGTGTAATGTCAGGGACATCATGCATGTTTTCAGAATGCACTGGGAGATTTCAGTCTTTAATGTGGTGCCATTTCTTTCCCCCATGTGATAAAAAGGTGGAAAAAAACCCAGCTGGTCAGTAAAATAAGAAGTGAGAGACCAGTGGGTTGCAATGATCCAAAGTGAGCTAAAAATCCATGACACAGAAGGACAAGACAATTTGCACAAGTTGCACAGAGCAACTAAATCCAAACCCACACCTCTGCCTGTTGCTCAGGCTTCCACAGAAGAATATGGTCAGTTGTTAGATCTCCAGTAGCCTTCAATATATTTATGAAATGAGGATCTTCTAAACACTAGCTGTAGCTCTTCCCTAGGTAATTGCAGGTTCTAGAATGCATAAGAGAAAATAGCTTGGTGGCAAAGAACAGAGCAGGCTACAAATCAAAACAAGTGTTCCAGCCACTGGCTTTTCCCACCTTCAGCTAGATTTGGTATGTAAGTGGGCCACAATTTTAGCAGAAATCTTCATGGTGCAGTCTCAGTAGGGATCTTCACTGTAGCAATGCAAGTTGTTCTGTACTGTTGCAAATTTCACAGGCAGTCTTTGCTGTTCTGAGCAACTGGCTCAGATTTCCAGTAGGTGCTTCAGAAATGTGGTGTTGTAAAATAAATTACTAGTGTATCATTCATGCCTTCAGTCTAGAAATTGTTGAAAGCAAGCCCTTTGAATTTGTATAATTAAAAAATAAAGTTTGCTTCTGAAGCTATGCATGTCCCTCCTTTTCCTATGCCCAACCTTCTTTCTTCATTAGCATGCAAAGCCTAGGAATTATTATTAATAATTCCCTGTTATTCCCTGTTTGATTATATCTGCGGTGAACAGCTGAAAGCTGAAAGGTAGCAGTGTTGCTGTTTAGTGATTCCAAGATGTGAAAAGCAGAGAAAATGCTTCATACCAATTAGCTAACTGCAGTGGCATCAGGGCTGTGGCTGTACAATAGTCCTGTTTCAGGGAAGGGCTTCAGTTAAGAAGGCAGCTTGTGGTTTATTTCATCTCAGGATCAAAGCAATTTTTTCTCCTTCTGACCACCAGATACTCATTTTATACTGTTTTAAGGTCAAATACATGAAGTTGTTTTGACATGAGCAAGAATGATAGTTGTCACTGGCATGCAGGTGGGTCATATGGCCAACCTAGTGTGTTCTCCTTCACCTCTGTCTGTGTGGCAATGAAAACTGGAAGTTATTTTCCAAAAATGTTATCATCATGTTTCAGACCAGACCCAGTTGTCTGACCACTGGTAAAGAAACCATTTGGAGCCCAAAGAAAGTAAAAAAATAAATCACATCTTGCAAAATGTTAATGTAAATATCCCTGTCACCCACCATGTTGCCTCAGCCACAGCACCTTGCTGCCCACCTCAGCACCTGTCCCACCAGCTCCCTGCATGTCCTGGCTGCTGCAAAGAGGAACACTAAGAGGATGAAGGCTCTGGAGACCCCTCAGGCCCTTTGATGGGCTTTGTAGCCCATCAACAGGCACTGTTGATGGGCTACAAGGTGCCCACTTAGTCATCAGTCTGTCTCCTCATAGTCCTGGAAAAGCACCAGTTAGGCGAGTTTGTTTCCCAGGTAGTTACAAGGAACTTATAAGGAGGACATGGAGTCTCCTAGGAAACCTCAAGAGGCAGCAGTACAGGCAAAACGGTTGAGGCGTGGTTGGGTTTAAATCAACAGAGTCCTGCGTGTATGCTAGTTGAAAGGTTTCAGAGAGAACTGATGTTGAAAATCCCTATTCATCTTTTGATGATCATATCCATGATGTGCATTATTTTCCCTCTTCTTGTCTTAGGGTGTACTTGGCTCTTTCTGTCCTGCATAAATAGAACAAATGTCCCACAGCTGGATGCCAAATCTCATGGCAATCTTGTACACAAGGAGTATGAAACTGTGCCCTACCATGTATTTTTTCTGAAGCAAAAAGGGTAACAGTTGCTAAATAGCTTTATATGAACTATTCTATTGCAAAATCTTGTGCTGTCCTTTGGATAGATAGTGCTGCACAAATGAGGATCATTTAGTCAAGACTAAAAGAAAGGTTGGAAATTAACCAGTAAAAATTGTTCCACACCAGGATGTAGCTCAAAGAATACATTTACACTGTGTCAAAGGAAAACCAGTAGCCCTCCTAGGACTACACCAAATACTGTAAGAAAGCTGAATTAAGCAGTTCTTCTGAGTATAGACAGGTCATTGCTAATTACCCATGATGGTGAAGAGAAGGGAATTCTGCTTGGCTTGTTAACACACTGAAATAAGCTATGTCACTTCTGTCTGGTTTGGTGCTTCTAAAGTTTCATGTACAATGGCTTTAGGGCAGGAGAGAATATTTCACATTGTATAATTCACTATAGATAAAACTGCTCATTAACTCTAAAAGTGCTTCCTTGGGCAATGTCTAAGAGAAAAGTCCAAGGTGCCTGTTTTTCTCTTGAGCTCCTTTAGTGTATTCTCAGTCATTATTTGTTCAAAGAATTTTGATGTGATTTTCTTGGTGTTTGGGATAATATCTTTTGTAAATCCAGGGATAACTAGGAGAAAAGCTGACTGTGTTAAGGGATTCTCAGCAGGAGAGTAAAGCTTAGCAAGGAAATTAGAAAAGAGTATGCAATGCAATGAAACATCACTTTGTAAATTTGAAGTACACAGAGTAAGTGCTCTCAGAGCAAACTGGAAAGTCAAGTAGTTTGACTTAAGAGAAGACCCTAGGAAAGATACTCATCCAATGTAACTTTATACATATGGTGTAGCCATCCACATCAGAGCTAGTCATGTAACTTCCCTGCATAGTCACCATGAATACAGGTGGTTAGGACATTAACACATTGTCTTACTTGAGTGGATGTCTAAAGTGGAGATGAAATGTGTGCAAGTATCAGTTCCCCTCCATGAACAGGAGGAGAGTGCTGGGTGATTGTTCAAGTATCTGTAACTGGTGAAATGAAACCTAATCTACGAGATTTCTTTCCTTATTTCTTCTTTCCAGGGTAGGCACTTTCTTATAATCTGGGGACTTCAGAGAGTTGCAATCTTTGCAGAATAATCCTGATAGTGAATAATGTGTGGCAGTCTTTGGGGTGAGGTCTGTCTCTTTGTTTTGTGTTCATACAGCCCCAGTCACAGCAGGGTCCTGCCCCAGGATGGACCTTGTGTACCCTACCACAACACAGATAATCAATAATAGCAGACTTAATTAGAACTCTGATCAGTCTCTCTTCCTTCCAATTTTCTGTGTTTTAAGTCCCTGTGATGTCTAAATGAGGTTTGATAACATTTCTCTGTCTCTCATTTCCCCCCATCCCACAGGAGCACATTTACAAGCTGATGAAGAGTGACAGCTACGCGCGCTTTCTGCGTTCGAATGCTTACCAGGACTTACTGCTGGCGAAGAAGAAGGTATCTGTTGGAAAGGACATGCTTGCATCTCTTAGCACCTCTTGATTCTCGCCTGCAGCTTGCTGCTAGTGTGAAAATATTGTTTCCTTTTTTTTTCCTTTAAGAAGGGAATGAGCACTTTTGTGTTCTTCACTGGGGGCATGGCATCCACGTGCACAGCCTCAGCATGAGTTTTGGGGAAAACATGGTGACCCAAGGTAAATGTAGCATGGAAAAGTGTCTTGCACAGCTGTCTCCCAAACTCAGTGCAGGCAGTATAATTGCCGGTATTACCGCTTTCTCATGGAAAAGACAGTATGTGATATGAGAAGCAGAACCCATCAATCTGTTCATTACTGGTGCAAAATTTACCTGTTAAGGTTTTCCCCTCCCTAGTCTCACCATGTGATATTCCCTTTGGATGCCTTACCTATAGGTCCCCATGCAGCAATTCCCATACTCCTTTCCCTTGCTTTTGCCTCCCCAGAGAAGCTTCCTTTTCCTCAGAGACAGGAAATAATTGCAATGCATGTAGTAATCAAGAATTCCAGCCACATTGTCTCAGGAAATCTGGGTTTGAGCTCTTAGTCTTCTTGGTATCTGCATGAGCTCTGCCAGCACCATGATTCTGTCGTGAGCCTCCAGATCAAGGTAGCAAAGGAGAGTTACAATTCTTGTCCTCGAGTCCCCTCTTTCTAAGTGGTCTAGGAGATAAGCTACTGATTTCTGCAGTTGTGGCTGTGCTGAAATGCTTCCTGCAATTCCTGATTAATTCCCATAGCTCTATGTGTGTGTCTGTGCATGTGCATGCCATGTACATGTGTGCGTGTCCCACTTGCATTTGGCTCCCAGGACTGTACATATCCTGCAGCCCGAGCGTGTGGTTTCCCATCACCATCTTCCCTGCTGTTTTTCTGCTGCATTCTCTGTGTGCTGCCAAATTACATTGCATCGGCACAATACAATGAAATCCCAGTGGTATTTTTGTCCTGATTGTCATTGTGTGCCCTAAAAGCATGCATATGGTGACAAAAGGAGACAAGCCCCTCTGTCTGCTGTGCCTGAGACTACTGGCAGGTGGATTAGCGAAAGGTAGTGGAGGGCAGCAGTCAGCCTTCTGTTTCAAAATGTCTGGTCTGAGACAGCATAAACCAATGCTGCTTACATTTAGAAGGGTTAGACCTGACTTAGTTCAGAGACTGGGGAATGAAGGAGGTGTGAAGCAAAGTCTTCTGATGGTATAAACCATAAAAGCTTCTGCCATCTTCCTACCCCCAGCAGCTTACGACCCCCCTACTCCCCAGTCTCCATTGAACATGTGAGGGTTCATGTGCTTGAAAGCCAGGAGAGCTTTCTCCTCCCAGCCAAACCCATTCAAACCAAAGGTTTATTTTTTTGCAATTCTTGTTTGCTGTCAGATCAAGCCCTGGATGTGTCAGCATGACATCCTCATCCCCCCACAAACTGCCGCAGGAGCAGGTTTTGGTGTCATGTTAACGCAGCCGTGAAAGTAAGAATCAAGTTCCTTTTAGAAAGAGCTGTGGGTGCATGAGTAAACATAGGAAGGCACGAAAAAGGCAGGAGTAGATCTGTGCAGATGCTCTGTTCACCAGCCTCACATTATGCAGGAGGGGAGTTGGTGTTACTCCAGAGTCTGAAAAGCTCTTTGCAACCACATTACATTGTGTTGGGCAAGTGAATGTTTTGGAAACAGTGTAGGTACAAAGATGATGATAGAAAGAACATGACATTTCTGTATGCTGAGCTGCATGGTCCTATCTTTAGGACATTTGGTGCAGCTTTGAGAGGCAGCCTTTTAAAATTCCTCTAAATAGCTGGAAAGCAAGGGAAGGAAAAGAGGAACCCAGTGACATATCAGAGCCTGCATGGATGGAGGATTTGGTTTAGAACCTGCAAACAAAGTCCTGGATTTACTGATGTGAATAGAAATTCAGTGCAGTTCTTTAAGTTGTGATGAGTACATCTCTCTAAGGCCTGTCTTTTCCCTAAGTCATTATCCTCACATGGCTTGTATATCACACTGATATGACATAGCTTACTTTCATTACTAAAAATAAGTTCTGTCAGAAGCATAGCATAATGGACGTGGGGTAAAAGAGTTGCTTGCACTAAGCAAATGAACTATGGACTTCAATTCCCACATTAATGTTTTGTGGATAAATTTGTGTCATTTGCGATCTTTTGCCCTCCAGCACTGTGTTTTGGCAACTGAGAGGGCAGAAAAAAGGGAAAAGCAGACTGTGTGGCTAGAGCACAGAACTGGGAACCATAAAATCTGTATGCTTTCCCTGGCTGCCCCACTTAATTTCTTGTGTGAGCTTGGGGAAAAGAAAAGTTCAACCTTGCCTGCCCTATATCCTCCTCTTTTTCAAAGGGCAATAATAATAGTGACCTGCTCAGCAGAGAGATGCCAAAGCTTGATTAGTGCTTCAAAACCTACTTCACATTTCTAGTATTTGTGAAATACTGTAAGTTTGAAGAGTTACTTTCTTCTGCACCATACAATAACCACAGATGTGGGAGCTTTCCCTCCCTGCTCTGGGAGTACAGAAATGGAGGGGAAGGAGGGAGACGAAATCATGGGTTGGGATTGAGATACAATGACAGAATTATGAGGGGAACATATTGTTCGCACCACTAACTGATGCAAGACAGCAGACATAGGCTGTATACAGACCAGACATACATACTTTGTTAATCCATTTTAGATGTTTTTTCCTCCGTTCTTCCCAGTGTCATTATTACAAGTAACCACAGTGTCATTGGCTTCAATCCTGCAGATTCATGGTGCTCAGCAGGGAACATGAGGTTGGCCTCCAGCAAGGGTGTGATTGGAAGCAGTGAGCTGCAGAGGGGAAAAACTGGGTGTAGCCTTCTGCCTTGAACAGAAGGCCTCCTCCCTGCCAGGCTGGAGGAGAGATGAGAGCACAGCCCTTTCCTCAGGAGAAATGGCCATATGCCCAGCCCAACTGGAGCTCTGAGCCTCCATTCCCAGCCCCCTCCCTGCAGCAGGTAGAAATCATGGATCTGCTGAAAGCGTCTGGCTCGAGAGTGAAGGGCTGGATGTGCTGAGATCCCAGAGCAACTCACTGTGTTTTATTTGTGTATCTATGCAACACGTCCTGCTGGTGCTATGCACAGTCAAGCACTGACCTGCTCCTGTTTCTGTTGATATGCACCTTGCTGCAGGGTATTTACAGCAGGTAATCACCGCTGCACTGCCCTCCAGCCCTTCTCCATGGTAGCCAAAATGGTGGCTGGATGTCCTTAGACAGCAGTGATCCACCTGTCAGGACAAGTGCTGTGACAAACCTCCTCAGTCAAGACAAGGAGGCATTTTGGCAGGGTGACTTTGCTGCAGAGCAGGGGTTTATTCTCTGGGGAAAAAGCAGTGTAGATTAGTTAGTGCACCGTGGAAGGGGAAGCGAGTGCACAGGAACTTTTGTTAATGGTTAGAAGCAGCCAGACACGTGCTCTGCTAGTTATTTTTGCAGAGAAGGGAGCAAAAGGAACAGAAAAGACCTCGAGGTACTTTCCATTACTCACTGTAAAGGTGAAACAATGACAGTGGTTGGCATCTCTGCATTAGCTGAAGCAGCAGCTGAACTGTCACGGTGCTGGTGTTCATGTCAGCCTGGCATGGGGTGGCTTCCTGCCATCCAGCCCTGCCCACAGGCAGGGGAAGCATCCTGGAAAGGCAGTCACAGCTGTAGTGCAGACAGGCTGTGAAGCCATGGGAGTGAGCCCTGCAACACTGAGGGAAGAACAGGTTGGTATTTTCTTGGTTTAGAGCATTGTTTTGCTCTCCAGCTGGTTCAGGGAAGTGTGAATTCACTGTGATCCTATTCAAATGAACACACAATATATGCAAAAGACTCCGGCCACTTGGTAGCACTGTACGTGCCCCTTTGCTTTCTCACTTTGGAAAGATAGATGTGACTGCCTGAGAAGCCCAGGATCTGCTTCTGGCCTTTTCTGAACCCGGGGTCAGGGATATTATTATCCTTTATTTTTATCTGATGCCATTCCTTCTGGAACACATTATTTTTCACCAAGTTAAAGTTCAAAATAAACCCCACTTCACATCCCAGTCTCATACCAAAAAAAAGGATTCAGTAGCCAACAAAATTAATCCAGGGAGGGAGGGAGGTAGAGAATTCTGCAGATCTTATGTTCAGAAGACTGAGTTTCTATATGTATTTCCCTACCCCTTTTCAGATCCCTGTCAGCAAGGGGATACTTAGGAGCTTCATGCCATGAGGAACCGGCTCCATTTCCAGCACAGACCTTTTGAAGCATTGCTTTTAGCCAGACCCACCATGCCAGCTGCACTCTGAGTTGTCCAGGAAGGTTCCTGTTGCAGATTATGCCCCCTTCTTAGCCCCATCAGGGCACACATGGCCAGTTTGACTCAGTGCCAGGACTTGTCTTTAATGTTGTAAAGATGCTGAGCAATTTTCTCATAATTATTTTTAATAATCGGTGACAGCTGGTTTTCTTAAGTTTTCTTCTACTGTATTTCCACACAAGTAGAATCTGCACAAAGGAACTTAAAGTTTGGATGGTTGGGTAAATGATTAGTCATGAAAAAAAAGAAAAATCTGGAGAAGCCAGTCAATAATTAGTGAATGGCTTCTACGTGGTGAGCTCTATTTTTTTGTATCTGCCTGGGCTGAGAGATTTTCATCTGCAGCAGGGATGGTTGTTCCATATTTTATCCAAATGCATATGTCCTTTGCCATTAGCTGATCAAGTCTGTTGGTGTATTTACTGGCAAAGATTGCATTTTTTGCACCTGGGAGGACTGCATGACATGTCATGCACATGTGTTTGTCTGCCTTTGCCCCTTTGCACACACAGTGTATGTTTGTGCAAAGGCTGCTGCAGCTGCTGCAGCAGGCAATGGCTCCGGGGTCCAGACCCCAGGTCTTGTTCCCAGGACTGAGATAGGTGTGATTCGGTCTTACTATTTTTTTTTATTTTTTTTTTTTTTTTTGCACTTTGTTATTTTTAAATTTCCTTCATCTGGTGTGCAAGGCAGCCTCCCAGCTCAGCCCCGTGCTGCAGAGCTGTGGGCAGGCATTGCCTGCACGGCACACGGCCAACCACACGGGCAAGCAGACAGGAAGAGCCAGCAAGCTGTACAGCCAGCACCCACACCCACGGACATTCAAACTGCTCAAGCCAGCTCATCACTCTGCAGCCAGCCTGCTTCAGCTGCTTTTTATTTCACTAGAAAATGTCATGCTTTGACTCAGAGCTGGATGCTATGGGGACGAGCTTTCCACACATCGAGCTAGTCCCAGCCTGCCACCGCCATGCCAAATGTGCAGAGTGACTGCAAACCGTGCTTTGCAAGGTGCTTCTGTGAGACACTGCTCTGTGTGGCTGCTTCCCCACGTCTTCAGCTGTGGTAGGCAGCAAACAGCCTTGTTTAGGGCTCCCTGCACCAGACAAGCTCTCAGCACCTCAACAAAGGTGCTCATCTTTGAAAACCACCATCCTGCCTTTCTGCTGGATGGGAAGATGCATCACCTTGCTGGTAGAAAAAAACAGAGATATTAAATTTTGACAGAGAGTGCAGGGGCACAATGTGGCCTGTATAGCAGCTCACTATCCTTTGATTCCAGTGCACACCAGAGCTCTACTTCAAAATGCAGTTGGGTCAGACACTGATTTTCCAGCCTGCAGCATTGTCCTGCTGCAGACTTCGAGTGCCTTGCGCCTGCAGGGAGCCTTGCAGAACACTTAGTCTTTTGTTCAGGTATTTCTCCTCCTGAAATTGTGTCTTTAACTTGGCTGCTAGTGGGTCTCACCCCCCCTGCAGGGGACCAGCACAGAGGCCCAGTGCTCAGCTGGGCACTGTTGTCCTCAGTCCAGCTCAGTGGGACATGTTCAGCCAAAGTGGCAGGAATGCAGCTTCTCTTTGTCACCTCTGCTGCCTCGGGGTATAGGGACACCACTGAGGCTACTTCCAAGAGGGAATCTGTGATGTTCTGAGCACTTGCATGGCTCTAATACTCAGCCAAAGAGTGAGGCTGATGTTTCTTTCCCCTTTCCTCTCTTCTCACATGCAAGGAGAGGCAACTAACCCTTGGATTAGTGCATGTTAAATGCTCCTTTGGGGACCAGTGGACTTGCAGTACATCACTGCCTGTCTGCCAACCAGAAAGGCTGCTGTATTGCTTGGTACTAGCTTTGAGGCCTTGGCTCCATCCTCTGTGTGGGCTAAAATGATGTGCCTCTAGCTTTCACTTTTGATAGCACTTTGGAACATTAGAGCTGATTGTTTGGCTTTCTCAAATGGTTGTAAGTGTGGAGGTTGCTTGTTTCCTTCTTCTGGATAAAGAATATTGCTTGTCTTAAAAGGGGCTTACATTTGGTGATGCAGCAGGGACAATCTGCCCCATCTCTCCATGGGATGCTTAAAACTAACCTTGTAGACATCAGAGAGCTGTGAGAGCTGTGATAAACATGCAGAAGAATAAAAAGTCTTTGCCTAGACTCAACTACACAACTTCTTATTCAATTTATCTGGTATGGTTTTGGCTTCTTTATGTCTTCTCTATCTGATTTTTGCACTGGTCCTTTGTCTGGGGGTTGTTACTGCAGCTGAATCTGTGGCAGATGGTACATCAGGTATGTGCCTCTCCAGTGCAGTGCTTGTTTCCAGTGCACTGTGATGCACCATCGTTACTGTGGTTTTCACTTACATGTAGCTTCTTACTCCCTTCATGGCAGTTTTACTTCCATCTTACTACCCCCATTTTTCTGGCTTACCACATTAAAATAAGTGTCTCTCCTGGAAATCAGCAGTGCTCACTGCAGTGAGCTTTCTTTTGTAGCATTGAGTTTCTTCTCTATAAGAATTATTTTCTCTTAGATATTCCAGCAAACGTGCCAATAAATTACTTAGTTCTTCCTTGTTAGTGGTGATTAGATCTCCCTTGTGCCAAATGAACGAAGTGCTGCAGTGAGCAACCTTCTCAGGGATATGTTAATAAAGCCACGATGCAAACCCTTGTTTTCTCACAGTACAATTGAACATCTTCTCACATATGAATAGTCCTGTACTCCAGGTACAAAAATATCAGTACCCCAAACTGTTTTGTATCTTTTCATTGTCTTGCAAAGACGTGCATATGCTGCCTTGTGTTTTGATGTAGCCAAACTTATTGGAAATATGGCTCTACTCTTTGGATAAATAGAAGAGTGTAGGTTCAGTGGCAATGAGTCCAGTGGTGGCTTTCTTCCAGTGCTGTATTCACTCAGATATGGCTTTTTAATATTGTGAAAGCTACTGTGGTTTTTTTCATCTCTCTATGCAAGTAGATGGGAGCCTCCGATAGCTGTTTGGCAGATGTTAACCAGAATCAGAGCTCCCAGCTTGAACAGGAACAGAAGGAAAATTCAGTGAACAAGAAATCAATACCAACAGCTGTAAGACACTGACATATATGAACCATTCAAAAAACTCACAGGGGAAAAGTGACATTCTCTGAGAGTAAAAGTAGTGATGTCTCTCACTCTTTAAGGCATTTTGATTTCTTATGTTTGCTGTTGCAAACATTGATTTCTGCTTTTTACATTTTTTACGACTTTTTCTTCTTGTTGCTTCCTTATATTTTGCTGCTGTTTTGAAAGACTGCATTTAAGCTGAAGGGGTTTTTTTCTGTATTTTTTATCTCCCTACTTCTTTCCCTGTTAAGCCAGAGAATTTGCAAGGTCGTAGAACTTCTCTAGAAAAGTTCACTCGCAGTGTGGTAAGTTTCTTTTCTTTTCCCTCCTTCCTTTCCTCAGAACTTCATTTTCAGTTGGGGGAAATGTGGATGCTTGACTTTTTATTTCATCCTTTATTTTTGCAGCTAGCATCTTTGCAGCTTCTCTCTTAATAACATAGCTCATCTAAATAGTAGCTCTAAAGAAGGGGCTGGGGGTGGGGGGAGAAATGGCATAATGCTCATTCTAGCTTATCGTCATTGCAAAAGCAAATTGATTTTTTTCTAGAATTAAACACAAAGTTGCCCTTTTGCTCCATTCCCACTACAGTATTTGTTGTGGCTTGTCCTTGCACAATGAAGTAGAAGAGCATGGTTCTCACAGCTCCATTGCAACAGTATCTGTACGGTTCCCTAGTGCATGGATAATGATAGCGTCGCATACATATCCACCCACAGCACTGCAGCCGCTTCCTCCGTTGCCCCCATCTGTCAGTGCTCATGTAAATAGTCATGTGTGATTCCCTTTGCCTTGTTCCTGATACTGATACCGGAAAAGGAGCACAGTCACAGCGAGAAACATGACACTATTAAACCTTTCAGACAAGGGGACAGTGGGACCTCAAGGGCAGCGGGCAGATGTCCTCCCTCTTTGTCCTTCATCAGTCTCCAACCTCCAGCCGGTCTGTCCAGAGCTTGGGCAAGACCTGCTTTCCTCACTTGCATAAGGGATCTGTCTGTGCAGCAATTTTTCTACGGAACAGGAAAAGCAGGGAGAGGGAGCAGGACCAGAGGCAGATACTGCTAATGGAGTTGCAGGGATACTGGACAGCACAGGCTGTGTTTTAAGCTGCATCAAAAGCAGCATGGCCAACGGGTTGTACAAGAGGTTTCTGCCCCTCTACTCCACTCTTATGAGACCACAGCTGGAGTGTTGCATCCACCTCTGGAGTCCCCAGGACAGGAAAGACATCAACAGAATCCAGAGAAGGACCACATTAGGATCCATGAAGGATCACAAAGTTGATTAGAGGAATAGAGTACTTCTTCTCCAAGGAAATATAGAGAAAATTTGGTTTGTTCAGTCTGTAAAAGTGAAGGCTTTGTGGTTACCTAACTGTCACCACCCAATATTTTAAAGGAGTTTACAAGAAAGACAAGAGGGACTTTTTACAAGAGCATGTTGTGACAGGGTAAGGGCGAATGAATTCAAACTAAAACAGAGTAGGTTTAGATTGGATGTTAGGAAAAAAATATTTACTGTGACAGTGGTGAGGCAGTGGAACAGGCTACCTAGAGAACCTGAAGATGCTCCATCCCAGGAGGTGTTCAAGGACAGGGTGGATGGAGCTCTGAGCAGCCTAGTCTAATGAAAGGTGTCCCTACCTGTGACAGGGGGGTTGGAGCTAGATAATCTTTAAGGTTCCCACCCAAAGCATTCTATGAGTCCATGATATTCTTGCATGTGTGTGTGTATATATATGTGTATTTATATGTACACTATATACACACACATGGCATATGAATATAGCACCTTTGTACATCCTGAGAGAAACAGGAAGCTGTGCAGGTAAGTGTCAGCTGCTGTAGAGCAAATAAGCCAAGAGCAGTTCTTCCTGACACTGCTGTGCTACTGCGCAAGCAAACCCAAATGTAACATACAAGGCTTTCTAGTACATCCACTGGCAGGCTTCCTGGGGAATGTATTTATATAGCTAATGCATATGCACACATTTAAAATATGTTGATACAAAATATATCACTATGCCCATCTGCATATTTACTACTTTGTAAGAGTCTGCCAGGGAGAGGAGTAGGAAAGATTTTTAAATTTTTTTTTAAAACAAACTATGCAGAAATATTTACACCGAGTGGTAAATTCTACTCCCAGATTTGCCAAGTACGTGGAAGAGTAACTCTCACTTTACTAGACTGGCTGGGTTTATAGTTGCACAGCCAAAGATGGATTTTTCTCTTGCATTTGATTTGAAGGGTAACTTGACAAGCTAAATTTGGGATGCTATGATTAGAATGTAAGTAGCTGTAAAGAAAATTGTAGTAGATTGGTCGGCATTTTAGTTCATTTTTGTCTTACTGGCTAGCATGCTGTAAATATTTTTATCTTAATTTCTCTTAATACAGACATAAAATCTCATCTTCTGATGGCATGGTAGTTACCAGAACTAGGAAGAGTCTGAATTTTTTATACTTTGCATTATGGCAGTTTGTCATTGCCATCTGATGAGAAAATAGTCACTACACTGACATGTCATAATGTCCTCAAAGGACAGTATTACCAAAGTGAGAACTTTATAGTATACTTAGGGGACTGAATTAAGACAAAGTTAATTCTGTATGCTCTAGTTCTCCAAAATGTACTGCAGCTCCCCAGCTGTGTAGGAGTGAAGCAATTCAGCAGTCCATACTTCCAGAGCTTGCACTCTGCTTTAGTGATTGCTCATGAGAGGATCACATATTCAAGCTGGCCCTGAACAGGCGTGATAAAGTGTATGCTTAAGGTTTGGCTGGAACAGACCCCCAGTTTGTCTCTCTTAAGGGAGGAGCACTGAGCCTATTTTGCAAGCAGATTAGTATGAGGTCACATTTTCAATGATGGCTGTAAGAGAAATCTCAAAACCAGTAAGAACTAAAAGTTTATTTGTCTTAAGGAGCCATAATTGAAGTGAAATAGTCTCCCAGATTGACTGAACTATTAATTGCTCGTGGATCTGGGCCACATCCAGACTGCGCTTCTCTGTCTGTCACTGGGAGGGCCAGTGGACCCCTGAAAAATTTTCAGATTTATAGCATGTGACCCAGCATTTTGGGAAATCACAGAATCACAGAATAGTTGCAATTGGAAGGGACCTCTGGAGATCACCTAGTCCAATACTCCTGCTAAGGCAGGGTCACCTACAGCAAGTTACACAGGAATGTGTCCAGATGGATTTGGACTGTCTCCAGAGGCAGACTCCATGGCCTCCTTTGGCAGCCTATTCCAGTGCTCCACCACCCTCAATGTAAAGAAGTTTATGAGACATGTCTACCTAGCCAATCTCTAACCCAGCCCTCTATATCCAAGGGGAAGTCTTCCTTTCTCCAGCCTTCCTCTCTTACCTCCAAAGTCTAGGATTCCCAACCTCAGCACCAAAAACTGAGGCATTCAGTAATTGGGCCTTCTCTGTGTCTTCTGTCATCAGGACATATATCTCCTTCAGCAGTAGCCACACATTTTCCCAAATTTTCCTTTTGCTGCTGATGTAGTCATAGAAACACTTGTTGTCCTTCATATCCCTTGCCAGACTTAATTCCAAATGGGCTTTGGCCTTCTTTGTCACATCCCCACATACTCTGACTGTTCCTTTAATCCTCCCACGTGGCCAGTTCCTTTTTCCACATCCCAGAATCTGTTTGAGATTTTCTAGAAGCTCCCTGCTCATCCAAAGGGGTTTCCTGCCCCCTTTGCTTGATTTCTTGCTATGGGAATACACTGGTCTTGAGCTTGGAAGAAGTAATGCTTGAATACTGACCAGCTCTCTTGGACCCCCTTTTTTCTAGAGCCCTTCCTTTTACATCATTGTACTCAAATCTGGGGAACTTTGGGGAACATTGCAGGTGGCATAGAGCTAGAGTAGGAGCATGGACTTTTTATTTCATCCTTTATTTTTGCAGCTAGCATCTTTGCAGCTTCTCTCTTAATAACATAGCTCATCTAAATAGTAGCTCAGGATCCCTTTCTCGCTCAAAGGAACTTTGCCCTTCCTTACAATGTTGCTTTCAATATCAGAGAAAGCTGACTTGTAGCCAGAAGACCAGACATGTCCAGTGTCTTAGACAGGGAGTCTCCACCTGAGTGAAAAAAATCAAAATTTGCCTCTCTAAATTTGCCTGTTCCGCTTGCTTGGGTCTCACCGTCTCTTGATTGACAAAGATAGGAAAAAATGCAGAAAAGAGAAAGAGTAAAGCTTTGTGTTGACATGCTGCAAAGAGTATTGCAGGCTTTTTGTCTCTTACTTGGGTTAAGCCCCACCCCTGAAAAATCTTTCAGTGCTCCCAAACTGGTCTCCTGCACTGGGTAGAAAGCTGTACACTTGGTTTTGGGAGCACAGACTTGGAGTAAGTGGAAGTTGTTTTACCCTCCTGCTCATCTCAGTCATAACTCAGGAGGAGACAGGGGTTAGCTCCAGACCATTTGACATATTTTAGCAAGACACCATGAAGTTCTTCTAGCCAACCAGAGGCTTTTCACCTTCATCCACATAGATCAATAGGGAATAAGAGAGAACAGGGCTTTGCATAATTTTTTTGTACCAGTCTTCAAATCCTTCAAGACCCACTGTCTTGCCTTCCTTGGCTTGATACTTTTGACCAACAGAAGGTATCTCGTGACTAATGAATGCACAGAGTTTTTGCACCAAATCTGTCTGAAACACAGATGCTATCTGGTCCACATTAAGTATGGCACTAAGAGCAAGATTTTGATAGGGCAGTTTTTACTGTGGTGATGATTCACCTGTTTTTTCCAGGTCCTTATGAGGTATCAGCTGACACCCTAGTGCAATAGCCAAAAGGGGTTTGGCCTCCTGTACCAAAGGGGATGGTTTGCAGTGCCTGTCTGGGTCCCCCTTGGAGCAAGGGAACACCTGTCTGGTCCAGCTTCCAACAGGCCAGGCACCCTCAACCTCCTCAGCTCACCTGAGTGAGTCTGAAGCTGTGATGTCCATGTGTTTCATGGCAGCTTTGTGGTCCCAGAACCAAACATGATCATCAGTCATCTGGTGAGCATCAAAGGGCCACATCTGCATGGTGGAGCAGAACACTACAGGGCACATGCTGCCCAGTGCTGCTGGAGCAGAGGAGTGGCAGATATCTTTTTTCCTCTCTTCAGGTTTTGAAGAGTCCTCAAAAATACATAGGCAGCACAGTGGTAGGATTAACATCACAGTACCTGACCCCTGTGGCCCTATGCCAGGCTCCCATGCTCTGGAATAAAGGTATAAAGCTAGGCTGGCTCTTCCATGCTCTCCAGGGAACCGTCGGTATCATGGAGTTGCAGAGCTGATGGTCTATTGCTTTGGAGCACTTACTAATCCTCCTCATTTAAAAAAGGATGGCACTGTGCATGGTGGCAGGTTTATCTTATTGCAATTTTCCTTTTGAGTACAACAAGGATTGACATTATGAAAGCAGAGTTAGCCTGTCTTCTCTCCCAAGTAAAGATAAATGGCATCATAAAAATCAGACACCATGTATCATATATGTTATAAATAATATCTAGTATTGAGGTAATAACTTAATTTTAAAGACACACATACACACAAATCCATATATCTACATCTCTCTCTTCTGTCATATTTCATCATCTTACTAATTAAAAGGAGCCTGCTATACTATTTTTAGCCCTGCAGTCTCAGCCTAGCTGTTTAAACCACTGTAGTTTCCCGTCTGTTTAGAAATTATTTAATAATCAGATAGACAGAAGCTTAGTTCTCATAAGCTGAGATGATCCTTCAGGGCCAAGTGTTGAAAGAAAATGTATTTTAATGAGTACATTTAGGGGAACTACTGCTGCTTTTTGCCTCACAAAGGAAGCCACCAAGTCTCTGCCTAACTTGCACTGGTAGCCATTTGCATTTAATAAAGGAGGAAATAGGAGGGGGGTCCTTTTTTGTATCTTGAGCATTATTTCTAAAAACAGCAATGGGTGCTTCAGCAATAACAGGGCTTAAACCTATGGATACCAGCCTCAGCAGGTAACTTAGATAAGCCTGGGTCATGATACCCAAACTTGAATTCAAACTTTCCTAAAATGGCTATATTCCAGGGAAGGAATTTTCCCTGGAAGAAAACAGGTATTAAAATTTCTGACTCAGTGTCCAGATGGTGACTCACTGGTAAGACCTGTGGATTTTATTCCCATCTGATATTTCTTTAAGAACAAAAGGCACACCCACATCTACCACTTCTGAGAGGATAAGAGTTCTCAGTCTCAGTGCTCTAAAGGACAAGAGAGTGACCAGAGCAGCGATCTATTCTTTAGGCAGAATTTTTACAGATTCTGGCTGAACTGACAGATGTGGGACACTGTTACACATTATATTCCTGGACTGGAAAAGGTCTTCACCTGAAGAAAGCAAAGAATCTCTTGTGTAAATTCAAGGCAGTGTTGAAAGAAAATAAGGTGAAGGGTGAGATGGTCTGTGTTCAAGCTGTGTGGGAAGTAGAGTGTAGATTAAGGATGTAAGAATGAAAGTTTTCAAATGACCCTTCTTCAAAGAAACCTGGACATTTTGGATGGAACATTTTGTATAGCATGCCAATGAAGACTGAAGATTGTCTCAGTTCCCAGACACAGGTTAACAACTGAATTGACAGACTGGCCCAGCTTCATTAGCCATAGCACAGGCAGAAGGAGAAGCTGGGAAGCAGGAGCTATTGTCATCCTTGTGTTAGCAGCACCAGTCTTGTGGTTTTGTATTCTCACCAGAAGCATTGTAGGCAAAGTCCCACATGACATCCTTGGAGCCAGTGCTCCACCTGCGTTTCTCATGCAAGGATAACTTTTCCAGAAACCAGAATGACCAGAGGTCTTGTATTCAATGTATTTATCATGCTAAGTGCCCAAGATGCCTTCTGTCTGGAGCCTAAAATACCCTCCTCCTCCTTGCGGTGATGCAAACTGACATTATCATGGTAGCATTTCCTTTGCTTTAGTTTTCTGGTATCTTTTGGTAATTTTATATTGAACAATTTGTGTCTCAGGATGTAAATACATCCCAGTTCAGTTCCCAGAGAAATCTACAGTTGCATGTTTAATTTCAGTTCTATGTGTATCTGCTCTCTTGCATTATATACCTATGAAAGCTTTAGTTTCTACCCTGATTGCCTGGCTGTCCCTTCCTCGATTTTCTCAGCTGTCTCCCAGCTCCATGTTGTCACTTTTGTTTTTTCCTGCTGCTGCTTCCCCATCTTCCTGACCCTGAGCTTTATCCCTTGGCCACTGTTACTCATGTTGGTTTTTTATGTCTTCTTGTTTTGTGTACTGTTGGACCAGAGTCCAAGTCAAACTCAGTCCTATTCTTAATTCATGAGTGTGGTGTCAGACATTTGAAATGTGTTGATGGAATCTTATCTTTCTCAGGTGAACTGTGTGATGTTTTGCACAGCTGTGTCACTGTGATGTATTATAAATAGTAACCATGAAAGCAGTGAAGAAGGTGTAAGGCTTGCTGCCCGATGTCATCTTTTTAACTGGTTCCTTGATAATCCCATAAAGCTGTCATATATTTACCACCTTTCCCACTTTTTCGCTTTCCCAGTTTTACCAGCTTGCATAAATAGATCACAGCATTTGAGAACATGGAAAGTATTCACAACTGGCAATAATTACAAAGGTTTAAGCCATTATTGGTAGAGAATAGTGGTTGAAAAAGTGGAAAGTATAAAAAGATGATACACTAAAACACGGGTGAAGTGGCTATCAGAACAGACAGCAAGAAGGGAAGGGATACAGGAATGGATTTCAAAGTTTTTTAGATTTGGCATCAAGAAAAGACATCTGGGAAAAGGGTTATTTTTATCTTTGGAGGGTATTTTACTTGAAAAGAAAATGTGCTCACTTCACTACTCCAGTGATTACACTGGCTTGTACTGAGAAAAGGAACTTGCATTACTTAGGTGATGGGAAGCATCAAAAGAGGCTGCAGCCCATGTTTGCAGCCTGCGGTGTGATTGTTCCCTTGGTGTGACAGCCAGCCAGTGTCCGCAGCTGGGGCTGCAGAGGGCCGGATGCATGGCCTGCACGGAGCATGCACTGACTCGCCACTGCAGGCGGGAATGCACCTCATCTGTTCCTGGTATCATCGTGGTACCTTATCCGGTTTGGTAGGGGTAAGTTGTAACCTGCATGCTGCACAGTCTGCTCTATGCACAAGGGCTCCTTTATGGGGTAAGTATTCATTGTTTCTAGTTGATGAGTTACCCTTCGCTTCCTGAAAGCACTGCTGTGTAGTGCTGCTGGCACAGGATGGCAGCTTCCTTTTGGCCCTGTGAGGGCACAGTGGGTGAGTGATCTTTGTGCATACTCTTTGTGAAAGTGCTTAGGGACCCTTCTTGATGAAAGGCACTATACAGAGTTCAAACACACCCACTATTAATTTGATGTATTTTATTTGAGCCACACACAAGCCCTGGAAGATAAAAGCTGGTACCTTCTAACACAGACAGGTCTAGCTGCCGATACTAAACCATGACCTTAGGTGTTTGGGAGGGAGGGTGTGCTTGGCCCCTGCTGTGATTTCAGCCAAATTTGTTTTGATACTCCGGAGATTTGATATTTCAGTGGTGCATCCATTTTTCTCTGTACAAGACATTTACATATCTGGTTTCCATTTGTGCTGAAGGCTGTCAAACAAGCTGAGTCCTTTGCACAAAATCACACCCTGCCCAAGAGCCAGACCAGCAACATTGTTAGGGCATTTCTGAGGTGGCTTGAATGCTACACCATTGTATACTGGCTGCAGTGATCCATCTGCTCCTCTGTCTTCCCGGGTTTTTCCCAAAGGGAAGGAACACATCCTGAATTTGCAGTCCATAGACATCTTCTACTAACGCCAGAATTTGTTCACTCTCAGCTACAAGGAGCCCAGACTACACCACAAAAAAAGAGGATCTTGTGGTGCTGGTGGGATGGGAGGAGGGCTGGAGGAGGGCTGCAGCTGTTATGAAGCTGTGCCAGGAGTGGGTGAATACACAGATCCTGGTTTGTGCCATATGCAGTGGTGTACTGGTATTTCTCCAAGCAAAGTGCAGTGCCTCATTTAGGAAGTGTAAGAAATCCTTACAACTTAAAATGGGAATAGATTATACTGGATTTAATTGGACTGAAGCTCTGAATTGTTCCCATAAGAAATATGAACTAGAAGAGCAAAAAAGCAATATTAAATATTGGAACTTAACCCATGGTGTTGAGCTTCACTGTGATGGGCAGGAATGGCAAGAAGCTCAGGTGACTTGTCAGTCAAGCCTTAGAAGAGGAGTGGGGCCCACTTCAGGAATTTGCAGGTGATTCATGAGACTGTGCTGGCAAGAACAGGTGAGCATTCTGCATGCTGGGAGCATCTTGCCCCACCTTACCCTCTACAGCCATTTTGCAGCTCCTGTTTTCAGTTTGTGTCAGTATGTTATTTGTGGTATTGTCCACCAGATCTTGTGTGTTAGTTTGTGTTACTTATGTTCATAGTTTATGTGTCTGTGTTTGTTGTTGAACTAAGTTATTTTCCAGTATTGTTTATGTTTTTAATTCAGTTTCTTATTTAACTTCATTAATATATGTTACATTTATCCTGACAGTGTATATCTTAATGAAAAAATCTAATAAAAAAGAATATTTTTAAATGGCACAAAAATAAAGCTTCCCCAAGATCTGCATTGTAATATAACATTGAAAACCAAACGGTGCTGGCAGTGCTAGGGCCATGGAAATCTCTTCAGAAGTAAAATTTGGTTGCAAGACGTTTTCTGTCCACTGCCATCTTGTAGTATGTTAGCTAAAAGACAGGAAAACTGAGCAGTGCTTGTGATGGTGTGAAAAACCTCAGATTCAAGCTGATGGAAGGAGAATTATCTCACCTCCACTGGAGATGCAGACCAGCCCCAATTCTCAGCAAAGGGGGATGGGACAACAGTGCTCCCCAGGAGATGACTTCTCTTCCAGGAAGGTGACGTTTCTGGCTGGAGCAATTGGGCAGCAGACTGGGAAAAAGACAGCCCCAAGTACAAATGAGGGGTAGAAAGCAAGAAGTGGGGCCAGCTGTAGCAAACAAAGCCCCAAGCTGGTGGGTGGAAATTATGGAGGTGAACAGTCAGTGTTGAAAGCACTTTGGTCTGTATTGACATGGCAAATGGGAGCCTGTGCTGCCATCCCTCCTCTGTCCTACTGTTGCAGCCACAAAGCTCCTTATGGGATAAATCCTGCCTGGGTGTTCAGGTAAGTTGTGGACGACATGCATGGCAGCTCTGGCTTGTGCATGCTGGGGTGGGGAATGTCTGCATGCTGAACTGTGCTCTGCTGGGCCCAGCACATCAACATTGTGTGAAACCAAGGGTATTGGACAGAACTAAACTTTCCATTTTAAAATATTTTTTAAAGATAGTTCCCACTCTTTGCTTCTCTCCATACTGTGCAAAGTTCTGGATTTGGCAGATAAAAGCAAGGAGCAAGATGGAAACTTTGGTGGCTCATACAGGAGGTTTGAAAGGAGCGCTGTCCCTTTTTTTGCATCAAATCCAGACACCCTTTTTTCCCTCTTGGTTTCTTGCCTGTGTTAAATTGCTGAATTTTGTTTCATTAAAATAATTGCTGAATGCATTTTACACTAGCTTAGTAGCTGCTCAGCAAAGGCTCAGCCACTAAAGATGCTAACCATTTCCTGTGACATACAGGTTAATCTTTATATCACTGGGCCTCAGTGAACCCTGATGCCCAATCCTCTGCCACATATGTAGCCAAGCAGTTAGGGTGGCCACATACCTGGAAGTCATATTTTAGGGGGCAGTTAAGAACTCCCTGATGTTTTCCTTAGGTTACTCCATATTTTACACTGCCTTCAAGAAATGTCTCCTGTCATGGGGGTGTTCAGGAGGGAAAAAAACCACAAAAACCAAAACTGATTCATTCAGCAGCATAGAGAGAACTGGACATTACCTTTACCAGATGCAGTGAAGCTCGATGTCATTCTTGCCTGTAAACTGTGGAACAGCTCAATTGCTTGCAGGAAGTGAGAGAAAAGGAAGACTTCCTTCATTCAAGATGACACACAACATATGCCATACAACATATGCCCTACCGCTTGTGCTATGCTGTTCGAGTGACAACAGTCTGGGCTTTTAATTGTTGTAACCCTAATTAGTAGTTCCATGACAAATATTTTGGGACTGGAGTACTGGAGATTTCTTTATAGACTTTAGACTGGGACTGGAGTACTGGAGATTTCTTTATAGACTTTAGACCCCATGTAAAAAGTTTACTCCTTACATCCACTCTAATCTTAAGTTATTCAGCATATACGTGTGGCACAGTAAAAGAAGCACTGAAGTGTGCTGAACTTGAGATGGTACGCTTTCCAAATCCCCTGCCAGCACAGCTTAGATGAAATTTCTCCTGGAAATACAGCAGTTGTTGTTGACATTCTCTTTCAGTGAGGAAAGGAAAGGTAGAAATGTGGAGACAGCCACTGGTTTCATGCTAAACAAAGATGGATGGAATGAAAACATAATTTATCTTAGTTGAACCTTTTTAAAGAAATTAGGTGTTGTTTGTGCCAAACTTTCACATCATAATACTCTGAAACATCCTTGCTTTGTAAGATATATCCCCAAGGAAATTCCATCTATTCCATGTGGTAGATGAGACCCAACATGCCCTCCTGGACCTGAACTTTCTTGGCATGTGTTGTACCCAATTAAGAACTATTTCAGCCACCTCCAGCTTCTCAGAGCAGCCTTTCGCCAGACTGACTCAGGCACTCACACCATATCAGCCTCAGTGAAGGGTTGTGGGATCACAAAGAATACAGGGGTGCATCTCACCTCTGCTGTCTCAAGGTGGATGGACACAGGCCACCCTCTCCTGGTTACCCAGATGCCTCTTTTCCAAACACTAAGCAATGACACTAAAGCATGCTGTCACCATCCTGGACTCTTTGGCCACGGACACCCTCTTGGCAAGCAGGGGCAGGTGGGTTTGGATGGGCTGGCTGGGGGTCCTGGGGAGGGTGCTGGCTGCCTGCTGCATGAGCCACTGCCCCATTCCAAAGGAGCCATCCTATGTACTGCATTTAGGCTTTTCTCAGTCAGCTGATGCAAACCTTTTGTGTCTCCTGCTGGACTTTGTGCCTTAGAAGCCCTGCAGGGCTAAACCTGAGAGACCCACAGGCCAGCCCCTCAACTGGTGTAAATCAGCAGCACTTCTCTGAAAACAACTGAGTCATGTTGATTTATATCAGCAGGTGGATTGCAGATCCCATCCAGCTTTTCCACCTGTTATACAATGTTTTACTCCCATCTTGTTCATTTTAGTAATAGGAAAGAGATACCAGCTTTCCTAATAAAATGCAGGTTTTTCCTGATCCTCTTTTATTTTTATTTTAATGAGGATGTCTAAGATGAGAGAATCCTAAACCAAACACCTGCATTCCACCCAACTCCAGCCTGTAGATACCCATATCACTCAGGCCCGTGATGTGAGGCTGACACTTGGCCCTGCATGGGGTTGAAACAAAATCCCCTACATCAGTATGCCTCTAGCTGGGGGCTGAACATTACAACGCTTTAGCTTGTAGTCAAAAATGTCACAGCATTAATCCCTCTACACAATTTCAGGGATCCTTTTGCCATCTGTCCTAGCACAGAGGTGAACACAACAGCCGAGCAGACAACATTGCTGCCTGCTTCTTGCTGTCTTAAAACAGAGTTTCTTGCACCCATCTGTTTGCATGTCCCTGCGCGTGAGGCCATTCCCTGGCACAGTCATCCTCCCAGACAGACGGGCTTTGCACTGGGGACTCATCCCAGCCTGCAGGCGGGAAGTTTGCTGCAGTTCCCAGGGTAACGCCTTTCCCATGAGACGGGGGAGCTGCAGATGGAGTCCACTGCTTTTCCCTGCAACGAGAAGCAGTTTCCACTGGGAAACCCATGAGCGAAGTTTTGCCCTGTGCAAACCACGGCCATTGGCTTGGTTTCCAACCCACCACCTTCTCCAGGGCAGCTGTCCCCTCTCCCCAGCCTGGCCCACTACCGGCGTTTCCCCTTTCTTCTTTGAACACAGGAATGTTGACATGGGGGCGGTACGTGGAGCAGTGTTTGCTCCTCAGCCTTGCTGGAACCTGACGCAGGGAGCTGGCGTAGCCCCAAGCCACCTGCCTGTGAGAAGATAACAAGAGGAGCTGCCTGTCGCAGATTAGTTAGAGTCTGGCTGAATAGGCATTATATAAACCAAGGCTTATTTGTTACCTTTTTTCCCTTAAGGAAGTACCCAAATATTAGTGGAAACTAACTTATCTTTTTTTTTTTTTTTTTTTTTTTTTTTTTTTTTTTTTTTTTTGCTAAACTTACCCATGTTATTCTTCCAGAAATTAGCATCCATATCTTTACCTTCTTTTCCTATAAATAGGATTCAGGGACTGATAATTTCTTAGCACTCTCTGGTATTCCTCAACAGCAGCAAAATGACAGCCCTGGGCTTAGCCGCCCCAAGCCACGTCGCCCTGCAGAAGACTTGGCCACCCCCTGGGGTAGTGCTGGGCCAAGCTTTACGGCAGTGTGTTTAAAAATAATAATCCACCAAAATTTGATTTATAGTGAAAAAAAAAACAAGCAAACAAAAAAAACCAAACCACCGAATGTGTATCTTGAATGGTGTGTCTGCAGAGCCCTTGGATGGAGCTGGCCATTCCCATGCTGAGCCCTGTGTGTGAGGCACAGAGCAATGACTGTGGGCCTCTCCTCCTAGGCAGGACAATCGGCGTGATGACAGTGTTTCCCGCAGCCAGCTGCTGGTATACAGAACATGGACACATTAGGCCATGCATGCTTGTGCAGCTGAACAAATTACTTGGTGAAAGTCACACATCTCAGTAATGAAATGCCGCTTCTGTAGGGAGCAGCTACATCCTCCTGGAACAGCCCTACATGGAAAGAAATTAGAAATCAAAGGGAGATGGGAAGTGTTTCTTTCTCCTAGAGTGTTAACTTGTTTAAAAATATTTATTTCAAATAGCCTGCTAATTTTTACATTGCAAATTTTTCTACATTTTGCGCTTACTTATTTTTACTGAATAATCCATTTCTCTTGCTCTTTTTGTGGCTCTTTCTTTGAAACAGCAATCAGTAAGACTTCCTATTGCAAAGGAAATCTTGGCTAAATATAGTAATGAAGAGGAGGTTGTTTAAGAGCTGCTAGGTATTCTACAGCTCTCTGGTATTCCCTGAATGTTTATTTCAAGCAAGACTATTTTTTCCCTTTAAGAAAAACATCGTTTTTCAAGAGGAAAGCTCACCAAAGAAATACAGCAACTGGTGCAATACCTGAGATAGTTTTTCACTGTTATATCAGTAATTGCAAAGCCATCAGTATTCCCTATGTGGATATACCCTGTCTGCAAATGGAGAACAATGGCTGTAGGTCTTGCAATAGGTCCTGTAGGTCCTTTGCTCCTGAAAGCAGGTGCTGCATGGTCTAATTTATGGAAGGGGTTCAGATGTGCAGGTGACCTTCCTTCTTCCTAGTCCTTGGTCCTGCCAGTTAGTGGGAAACTGTGGATGACAGCACATGTGGGAAAGCTCATGTGGATGACAACAGGGCACGAGCACACGCCCTGCCACAGCCACACTCTTGCACTGTTGGCTTGGAGGAGAGCACAGGGAGGCAAAGCAGAAGTGAAGAGGCACCAACCCAGGAGGCAAGTGACCAAAAAGTGTGTCAAGGTGAGTGACAGCAGGGCAGCAACAAGCTAAGCTGTTTCTGAAATTACTTTTTTCCTAGACCTGCTCCTGGTGGATGCTGTGCAGCTAATACTGATTCTTAGACAGTGGGAGGGATGTCACAGTTTTCACAGGAGCCAAGCTGGGTAGGACTCTGCACCAGCAAGGCAGCATTGGGCAGAATGAGTCACAGTGAGTGTAGGACAGAGCTTTGCTTTTATCAGTTCCCATGAAACTGGAGAAAGGAAATACCTTCACAAGACAGGGTCCCAGGCACAGCCTTGAGTGATAGCCACTGGACATCATTAGGCACAACTCCTCCTTGCCAAACCACTTTCCTGGGGCAAAACTGCAGGCACATGAAATTCTAGAGGCAGGCTCACCCCACCTGCCTTCCTTGTCAGGAGAGCCTGACACACAGAGTGCTCCTCTCTGGGGGAAAGTCCCTGCCCCTCACTCCCAGAAAAATCATTCCACAACATCACTTACACCTCTGGATCTCTTCTGTCTGTCCTTCCCTTCAGGGAAAGTCTCTGGCAAGCAAGCGCCTCACGGGCCTGATGCAGTCCTCCTGACAGCTCCAGCCGACCGCCCCGTGGAAGAGACAGCTGGGACCACTGCCGGGGACGGGGCATTTCAGGGAGAGCAGGTCCCTGCAGGGAAGACAGCCTGAGCAAGTGGACACAGAGAGTCACACACCAGTGGAGCACCTCTCTTCACAGTTTACACCAACACTTCCCTGTCTGCACAGCTCCTTAAGGACCCTGAGCTCTGTGCAGGTACTTTGTTTCCAACTGAGGTTTGGAGGAGCACACTTCACCATACACAGGAAGTCGGCAAGGCAAGGCCTTGCTGTCTCGTTCTTTAAAGAAACAGACCCAACCACAGCTTGGAGAAAGAAGAGCTGAAAGAGATCAGTGTTTTTCCACGTCTCTTTTCTCCCTGGCACAAACATGACTGTAATAAGATGGCGCCGCAATCTCACTTACTCCCTTTCATGTGGCCGTCTGGATCCAATAAAATATCTCCTGGAAGCTGCTTCTCCTTCTCACAAAATCCCAAATGCATTTTGCCTGCAGATTCACTGACTTTAACTTTGTTTTTCTTTCCTATGTTTCTCCTCCTTTAAACCAATGAAAAAAAAAAAAAAAAGCACTATTTAAGTTCATCACTCATTGTCCTTCCAATAGCATGTAGCATGTTCAGAGATGATGGCCAGATCCTCAGCTGAAGTCAGGAGAGCAGGAGTAGTTTTCATCACCTGAGGATCTGCCCCCTTGAGTCAGACTCTGATCCTGGTGCAGATTCTCTGACGTTGGTGGAATTGTTCTGCATGTCTGCATAGTGCAAAAGTGATCAGACTCTGCCTGATGCTCAAAAAGTCATGTTTGAGATGTGCAATGCACGCACAAGCACATGCGTGCACACACGCACGCACACACACACACACACACAGAGTATTTTAAAGTGAGTTGGTTTATATTTTATTTAATTTTCTATTTATTTAAGATTTTCAATACCTAATCAATGATGGATGTTCAAGCTTTTCTCCAAGCAAACCAAACTGGACTCCAGCTCTCGAATCAGAGAGGGCCAAAATCCACTCACATGTGTCCAGAGAAAGGCAACTCTGATGTGGGCAGGTGTCAAAATTCAGCCTACAGAGAGGAGGGAACTGATAGAGATGGGACCAGCAGAAGCAGGGCATGAATGGGCAGGGCCAGGTGACCCTCCCTAAACAGCAGCACACCCAGCTGTGATATGATGCTCAGATAACTGACCCTGCTGAGAAGCATCATTCCCAGAGTGAAATTGTACCATTGGAGGAAATGAGCTTCCACTAAAACTCATCTGACCTGCAGCCCATGAATGCAACAGCAAAAGATGACACAGTAGCTTGTTTCAAGCTGTTGGAGGTATGAAGGTTAGGATGATGACAGGACTGAAGTGACTTTATTAAGAAATCCACTTATACTAGTTGCAGATAGGAAAATGGCCTGCATTCACATACAATATACTATCTATATATAAAAAGAACTTCAAGATCCAGCTGACTTAGTACCACAAAATCTCCGATATTTTGTAAGCAGTTCAGTTCTGAAGCATACATTAAACTAGACATTTCTTGGTCTTCTTCACTCATGCCAAGGCAAATTGGCTTTTTGTACAGGTGCTAGAAACTGCTATATGGCTACAAGTCTGCATTCCTACCTAGGCAAAACCATCTAGCTAAGTAGACAGCTGGCTATCGACAACTTTCACTTCTGAGGCAAGTATTATTCTAATATCTAAGGCCTATGTATGCACAAAAACATGCCAGCATAGTTTCTGTCAGAAAAAGTACCTTCCTCTTTGCCCGTGACAGTTCTCAATCTGATATCTCTTTTATTTCCTGCAGAAAAGTCCTAATATCAATTATACCTAAGGTCCATACACCTGCATGAATGTACAATAGACTACTGAGTAGGATGTTTGTTCTTTACACATGCCTATACCCTATAAACAGCCTGCTGTCTGAGGCCTTCAGACCAAATTCATCCTACACATACATGACACACAAGAGAGTTCCAGTACTGCAGAAGTGCCATGAATGTCCCTGACATTCCTGTTGTTCCCCTGACTCTGAAGAGGACATTTGGTCCCCTCCAAATTCTCCCTTAGCTGTCCTTGCAGGACTCATTTGTCTTGTCCTCTATTGCCCACCCAGCCAAGCAGGTCTTTCTGTAATAGGTTCACATCCATTCAGGCATATGCATATGTGTCCCCTTGGTCATCCCTACAAAAATGCAGAGGTCATCTCTTCTCAGAGCCTTGTAGATGGTGTTTTTATCTCTGTCAAACCCACCAGTGCCGTGCATCACTGGAGTTCTGCAAACCAACAGCTGCTCACACTCCAAGCTACTCTACTGCCAGTGCTGCCCAGCCACAAGGCATTTCCCATGGGAGCTCTGTCTTGTGAACTCTCAAACTGGTCTGCAGAGCATTCCTGAGCAAGACGTACAATATAAATTGTACATTGCAATATAAAACATGAAACTGGTGTGTAGCAAGGAGCAGGGATGGTAATTGGTACATGTGGGTCTCTGCTTTGCAGTGAGTTCCTGATACTGGTGAGGTCTCCTGGGGGAAGAATGGGGCAGCTCCACAGAGGTACTCCTCAGGTCCTACAGCATGGGGGCAGATGTGAAAAGGACTAGAGAATGCTGGTGGGTGATAGGAAGGGTGGAATTTGGGTTATGGTCAGTGCAGGCAGCAGAAATGTCAGACTTTAACTGGGGGATGTGCTGCTGCCCTGTGAGCAACGCACTGTGCTTTGTCTTTCAGCTTCATTCCTGCAGGACAGTCATGCTGGCTGCCACAGTATTTTGCCTGTGGGGAATATTCCGTGTTTGAACAGTTGAGCGTATGGAGGGAATTCTTACAGAGATGGAGAGTATGCATATGGGCCTGCATCAGGGGGCCTGGATGCTGAACAGCTTGCCATTTAAATGCACACTCGTGCAAACTAATCTGCTCAGCAATGGCTAGCTGAGCGGACAGAGCTGCATATCCTCTGGAGGGAAGAATGCTCTGCTCCTCATTTCCTGACTAAATTTCTCCAAAACAAACATGAGAGTAGACAAGGCCTCCTCCTGGGAATACATATCAACTGTTCTTTACATGTCTTTTACTTCACATATGGTGATATTAACATGTAACTACTTCCACATGAACCACATCCTTGAATTATTGCTTTTTAATGACCTTGCTTATTCCAAGTGATGCTACTTTTGTACACCCATTGAGCATTGCAAGCAGTAATCTGCTGCTTTGTAAGTGTCCAGTGTCTTCCAACTACCTCATCATGCTGAAGATGAGTTAGGAAATCAGCTTTCCACCTCTGTTTCTGTTCTAAATGGCATCAATTCAAGGAAAGACAGTCTGGAAAGCTTTTACATGTCCAAGCTGTGCAAGCTAGCTACAAAACTTCCCATACTTACAGGGCTATGGCTGTGAAATATGGCTGTGCACTGTTATTTGGATAACAGAGTATCCAGAGCATTTGTGGCTATTGTAGCAAAACAGCAGCAGGACGAGCACTCGGAAAGGTTCAGCAAGCCAGTGCAGACAGAGTTAGGCTGAAGCAAATGGATTAATGTACTCTCAGTATAACTCAGCACTAAGATCCCATAGAGTACTGTAATAAAGTGGTAGCAGGGCAGCCATAAAAAGTGGCAGTAAGCTGACATAATAATACCAGAATAAATGTAGCAATAAGGTAACACAGGCCACTGCAGTAAAGTAGCATTTTGATAATGCAGCAATAAGACACAACAGGATGCTGCAGTAAATTAGTTTGGGGAATAAGGCAGTAATAACAGTGTGTGTGGACAAACAGTGGTACATTTGTACCAGGTACTGCAGCAATAAAGATAACACAAGATGTCCAAGTAATAAGTTACTACAGTAACAACAACGTGATGCACTGTAAAGTTATATCAGGATGCTTCCATGCTGCAGTCAAATCCTACAAGAGGTGGTAGTGAGACAATGAAGACAAAATATACCCCATTTCAGACTGCAGAACGTGAATCAGTTTTCTGCACCATAACCCAAATTCTGGAATGATCTCAGCAATATCAATCCTCTTGTTCCTGCTTTCAAGGAAGCTGAGGCAAGAGTGTCCCCCCACCCGATAATTATTTTGGTCTGAAAATACAAAAGTGACTCATTGTCTCTTCAGCCAAATTGTCACAGACTAGTGAAGTTCTTTGTTTAGTCCTACTGAGGTGAAACCTTTGTGGTTTTGGTAAGTCCTTTGCCTTCAAAAGGATTTGGCTCTCTCATCTTCTGCCATGGGTGATGCTTTTAGCCTAAAATTATTTGTGTTTTGGGTGGGAGAATGGGAACTCAGGTACAGAATATCTGACTGTACCAGTCTGTTTCCTAAAATGCACAAATAAATGGAGCATCCTGGAAAAGTCAAAGCAACAAGGACCAAATCTGTTCTGTCTGTCATGCACTCATGCACACAGGAATAATCCTCCTGGAACCAGTGTAAGCCCTGGATGCATCCATGGGCAGGCCTTGGCCTAACTCCATTCTCAGTGTCCCCAGCAGAGTTACAGAAGCAGTGTATCTCTCCTTTCCTGCTTTTCCATATATATATATTATTTTTTTTTTAATCTAACCTCACCTTCTGTATGAAATGGTCTTGGAAAAAAATTAGTTTGCCATATCACAATATGCAGCATCATGGGCAAGGAATAGGTCTGTCCAAGGAATTTGCTGTCTTTGTACTCTTCAGTAGAGGAGTCAAGCATTCTGAAAAATAACCAGCAACTGCTGTTATACTCAGTAATCATCGGGAATAAGGGTTTAGTCAGACCATCTACGTCAACAACAGGACTTGAATGGAGTGTGTGTGCTAGATAACAAGATGGTCTCCTGGGAGAAGGATGTAAATAGGGCACGACTGCAGAGTCTTGACTAGCAAGAGCAGCTCACAGCTTCACAATTGCCAACGGATACAAATTTTCTGCTACATCTTTCTGACCCTTTGCACAACAACTGCTATCCTTTTGTGTGGCTTCCTCTGTCTCTAGGTGACTGCTCAGTTCAAGTTTGGAGCAGTGCTCTGATACACCTTGGCTTGACTCTTGCCTTAAACTCCTTGGCTTGCTTTTATTTTGGTTTAATGATTAAGCAGGATTATTAAAGTAGAGCTCACAGTAGGGTAAGATAGGCTAGGTTATCATGATTACGTCGTTTAAGCTGTGAGCAATTTTGAGCTTCTCAGCACTGTTTATAACCTGAGACGGGGAGCAAGCGACGTGGCTGCTCAGCAGAACAGTGAGCTGGTGAACAATACGCTATCTTCATGCCCACACATACTTTGAACTTACTGCTGAGGAGAAGTGCTTTGTAGTGAGAAAAGTAATCTCACGGCAGGGGAGAGTCAGACCTGATCAACTTTTTCATGTGATACAGATTTTGCTTTGCAAGCCCCTAGCATCTGCAAAGCTTGCAGCTAAGAGCCAGCAACCTCCTAATCCTGCTGCTAAGCTTTGGAAACAAGCTTTTCAAAGGCTGTCTTTACACAGCAATGCTATTACTTGAAGGCTTTTAATGTGAATTTATGGCTATTGCCACAAGTGTCAGTGTAGTTGCCCTCCGTATTTGCAATAGGAAATTGTGGATTCACCCCACACAGAGGATGGATGTTAGTGGGCATGATTTAGGAATGTTCCAGTGCCTTCCTGTCTGGGGACCCAGAAGACATGCTGAAATATCTCATCTGGCAGAGGACAGCTCTCTTGTGGGCAATGGCATTGTTCCTTGGATATTGCTATCTGTCAGCAGAGATACTAAACTGAGCTTCTCTCTCTCATCTTTGGGGACTTAAAGCATGCCATCCTTACATAAATAGTAGGTGAGAGCTAGCCCTGAGCAGCACCTTCTATGGGTGGACTAGGAAGTGGAGTAGTGTGGACTGAGATTTCCAGAGCGGTTGTTTCCTTTTGGATCCTCAGCAATATTTTTCATGTCCATCCATATGCAGGTTATTCCTGCATGCTGCACAGCTTCACAAGCCCAGAACTTTGGGCATCTACTTCTTGCCATGGTTCTACATGAGCCTCATGCCACGTGGATTAAAGCACAACAGATTAAAAAAAAACCACACAAACAAACAAACAAAAAAAAAGAAAAAACCCCAAAAAACCCCCAAATTACGCTTTCTACAACATATCACTTCTCCTAAAAGCATCTGGGATTCTGCAATGTGCTCTTTGGGGATCATCTGGAGCCAAAGGAGGTACTGTGGGATTTTCCTCTACAAGGGAAACATTCTGAAAGGCCTCGTGCCCCTGTGGTGCGGCTGGAGGCAGCCAGAGCTGCTTCTCCACAAGGCCAGGTCCCGTTGCCGGCAGAGGGCAAGACCCGGGGAGGGCGGAGCAGTGGCGGTGGGCGGAGGGGCGCTCCAGAGGGCAGGTGGGCTCTGTGGATCCGTGCTGCGTGCGGGGACACGGCCACCATCCCGCAGTGCGGCCCCCGGACTGGAGGGGCAGCGGGGCCGCGGCTGGGCTCGCTGCAGCCGAGTGTTTCTGGCCCAGCACAGGCCCGGAGCCGCTGAGGCTTTGGGCCGGGGCCGCCCGCGGGCAGGGCCCGCAGCCAGCTGGCCGGGCCGCTCCGCCCGCGGGCCTTAACCCTTCCCGAGGAGCCTCATCCTAGCCAGCCGCATGGACAATGCCCAGCCGCAGCTAACACCGAAAATAGAAGCTTGGAAGCTCTGTCCTATGCCAGGGGCTGCAAAAGGCACCTGGTTTGCTGCAGCGGACGTCCGTGCTCCTCAGTGACCCTCATCCCGCACCCTCTGGCACCAGCAACCGAGGCATGGCTCTGCTCCTCCCAGATAAGCCGGAAAGCCGCCCATCAGCAAGCTGGATGCACTGCGTCACAAAAGGACAAGACCTGCGGCTCTCAGGTTCTGAAGGTCCCAGAGGCGAGCAGTGTTTGCAACCTAAGCCCTCCTCACCAGCAAGGTCAGACCGTGCCCGCCTGCAGAGCCAGGAGGTGTGACTGCCAGCGACCCTGCTCGAGGGCTGTGCTGCTTCCCAGACCTGCCTATGACCCCCCACATGGCAGCTCAGAGCTGCTGGGCTTACATCCTTTGGAGCATCTCCGTTTTCTGTGTGCTATTTGTCTCTGCAGGATGTGTAACTTTTGCTGGTTTTGCAGGAAGGGACCAGTACAGGCCAGGGAAATTGTTACCTTCCTCAACTAGACCCCGTGCTTAGTGCTCACAGAGTCCATCATTAATATCTTGGGAATCAGACTCAGAGAGCTGCAATGTGCAGTCCCTTGTCTTGCTTGACAGGCTTATTTGCTTTGTGTGTTTGCCTTCAAGCCGTTTTGCAGCTCTGCTCATCAGAGCATCCGTGCTCCTCCACCCATCATGCTGCCAGCACACCACATCACCATTGCCCTGGATCTTCCCCACAGCCCCTTGCTTCAGCATCTGCGGTTCGCAGCTGCCTTTCCTTAACTCTTGTTTTCCCTGACTCCTCTTAGAGAGGCTGGTCTGTACATCTCATGAAGGGATTGTCAAACTAATACTTTCCTGCAAAAGCTGCCTGAAGAATCAGTCTCTTCACTAAAAGAAACACTTCTCAAGAGCTGCCACGTGCAAGGCTACTGAGCTCTGAAATTGCAAAAGTGGGGTAAGGGGGGATGTATGCGCTTTGGACTCGCCTCTCTGATTCTTAACCCCAATCTGGAATTTGATCTGTGAGGTGAAGTGGCACATCCTGAGCTCAGGCAGTGGCAGCACCTTGGCAAAAGCATGTTTGTAGGATTTGCCTGCATACTGTGCTCAGGGCTGCTTGGCTGTGCTGTCACCTCTGGGACATTTTCTTTATGTTTGTCTGTCATGGCAGCTGCATATTTGTTTATACAGACAGTAGCAGGGATGGCCTCAAATCCTTCCCTCCCTCAGCTGATGCCTGATAACCATATGTTAGATACTCCCTGCTGGGACACAGACAGATCTGGGGCATGGTCTGGACGAATCAAGCTAACTAGAGCTTTCCACAGTCTGAAGAAAGTTCTTTTTGCCAGTTTCTTTAGCCAGCCCTGTACATATACTCCCACATCCAACACACGGGGAAAAAAAATCTTTCTGTGCTTAGTGTGATGGATCATCCACTAAGGACCACCTGCAAGCCCTATCTTATAATTAAACTCCTGAGCTTCTGCATGTCATGCATTTTGGATCCATAGTACCCTACCCAAAAATATCTGTCCTCCTATGATGACCTGCCTCTGGATATGGAGATACTCTGCAATGATGCTGGACTCCTTTGATGCACCCTGCCTACCCCTCTGCAAAACTGCCCTCACAGCCTCACAGCAGAGCTTAGCTGCCTTCTGCCATCCTTTAATTAGTCAATTGTCAGAGCTTTATGAAAAGCAGCACAGCAAACCACAGACTTCTAAAACGTGGAAGCAGTGTCGAGAGCAGTTCTAGGAAGATAGGAAGTTAAATTTGTAGTGTGGGTTTTCTCTTTCTCACCTGGGGTATTATTGACCTGATGAATATGGTGGCAATTCTGCATCACTCTAACAGTGGTTTGGGGGTGACCTTTCTTCTCATCTGCCAGGGCTTTGAGGTCTCTAATGGGTCACGGGAAAGATGTGCCTGGCTGCAGGTGGAGGGACTTGGATCAGCATCCTTTCCTTGGCTCCCTGCCTGACTGTCAGGGCATCAGTGGAGCCCAGTCTCATGGGACTTGGCCATCCCTGCCTGACTTTCTCTTCTGACCCAGCAAGCAGTTCCCAGAAAACAGTCAAGTCACTGTGCTGAGGTGATCCCGCCCTCACTGTCTCTTTGTTTCTGGGGAGTCTTAAGCAAATCAGGTTGCAGAGTATACACAGAACACCACAGTCTCTATGTCAAATGAAAGGGCAGTCCAAATGGAGAGAGAGGGCAAGAGAGAAAGCTCTGTGTTTGCATTCATCTCTGACATGATGGATTCCCCCTTCCTGGAAGCAGCCTTCGCATAAATAAAGCCAGTAAAGGCTTTTATGCAAGAACTCCCTTCACTACCAATAGTCCTGGAGTCATAGATAATAAAAGACCTGGCAGCTCATCTTGCACTGTTTCCTTTAATCAGCAGGATTTTCCCTACTGAATATTCACTGAGGTTGCTTTATCTAGCACACCTCTGAAACCTCCATGGATGGGACCTTAGCAGATGCCCTCAGGAACACATTTTTCCATACCTGAAACATTTTCTGCAAGGAAAAAAAGTCTGACATACCACATAAAATGTCACATCCGAGTAAGTTTAAAAACAGGGAGAGCCATCTGTAGGCCACAAATAGCAAAGGTGTTTAGCACAATAGATTTTTCTTTTCCCTGAGTATTTCCCGTAACGTATTTTTTGCATAGTCTTGAGTTTATTGAACTTTATATCAACATCCATTCCTCATCATGAAAAGTGTAGATATTTGTGGATTATCATGTCTCTTTGACAAAGATATTTGTCAAAGAGACATGCTATTTGACATTTGTTAATCCACAAATATCTACATTTCTTTTTTTTTCTCAAAAAAGAGCCTTTTTCCCACCTTAGACTGTAATGGCTAAGGCTTTCCTCATATGCCAGTTTCTCAAAGACTGCTATCAATTTTGCTGCCTTTGTCTTTCTTTAAAAGATCACTCAGGAAATACAGTAATGTGAAGACAGAAGGGCTGTGCTTGTCCATACGGCACAATTACCCAGTCGTTCGTGTAAGTGAGGTATCACCCTGGCATTGTGCTCTTCGTGGAAAACTGCATGCATGTGTCACACATGTTGTGGTGTAACATATTTGTTAAATCTATTTATTGCACATCTTTGACCACTTTACCTACCTTCATCCCACACTGCCATCTGTTCTGTGGCTACCACCCCCCTTCCACTTTCCTGAGTACCTGTGGAGGGTTGCCAGGAAAATGGTTCCTCCTTTTCTTGCCAAATTTGGAATTTCAGTTGCAAATTTACCCTAGCAAGAGTGCCAAGGGGAGAGAGAGTCAATGCCAAACCCACTCTAGCTTTCCTGTTCAACACATTTTCAATTCTGTCACAGTAGCTGAAAAGGGGAGCTGACTCCCATCAGAAAGGGATCATGCCCAACACTGCAAGAGGAGTCAGCAGTTGTGCCCAGTCCAGAATGGGCATATCATCAAATGCTTTAAAAATGTAAAATCCATAGTATCTGAAAAAAATTCCATTATTGACATACATGATATTCTCAAAACCCTGCACATTTGTCTTCACAGCAAGCAGTGCACCTGCCTGCAGAGTGAAGGTCTTTTTGGAAACAGTTCCAATAAAACATGTTAAAGCCATCTACATCACTCCTGGAATCGTTTTTCCACAGAAGTGTCTTGTGCAATGTCCACAGCATTTTTTGTTTGCATGAAATACAACCATCCTGCAGTCATGTTAAGAGAAAGCTTTATGTAACACTGCTGTGTGAAGTACTGACTGTCTTACTTGGTCAATACATACACATACACACAAGCAGATATTTCCAAAAGCAGTGGATATATCTGCATGGACTTTCCATGGTGCTGCACAAGGACTGCAGCCAGGCAGACATTCCTGAGATTCCCAGCCTGCTCCTGGTGACTCATCCCAGTAAAGCAGTTGCACGGGGGTGCACTTGAAATTATCCTATTTACCCATTTTCCTGTAAGACCACAGGAGCACCCACTGCTCCATGCTGGCAATAGATATAGCAGAGGGAGTAGAGTTTGACTTGGTACAGCAGACTTCATCTCAGCAGGGCGGAAATAGGAAGTGCACTTCAGCTGATGGAAGGTCCCCATGGGAGAGGAGGTTGAGAAAGAGGTCCCAGTGAGTCAGTCCCCTTCCCAGTTTGTCGCTATCCTAGAAAGCAAAGACACAGCTGATGAGCTGGTGGCTCAGAAAGCCCTTTGATCTTCCTAGCCTGCTTCTTTCTCACCATTTCAGCTCCCTTGAGACTGCTGAGCTCCTTCTTGTGTCAGTCTTGGCCATCACCTCCTGCCTCTCCAGCATGCTTGGATAATAGCCTGGAATACAGGATCATTTCCTTGAGATACCTCTTCCATCAGGGATGCAATTCATGATTGTGACAGAGGGGGATACCATCATCCATAGTAGCCTCATTACTGCTATCAACAATGATGATGGGAGACTTGAAATTGCAGTCAGAGCACAAGAGCACAAAGTGTTAACCTCAAACATGCTGGAGGCAACGTGTCCCTGCCTCAGTCACATCCTGAGAGTTCACATACCAGATGACCTCCCTGGTCAGGTGGGGGCCATGCACCAGTTCCAGTTTTACAGGGAACTTCAAAGCACAGTGCAGAGTCTGTGTGGGCCCAGTGGAGGGGTGAATTTGCTCCCGACAGGAAGCATTTTTCTATCCCCTTGGCTAAATTGCAAATGTAAAAGCAAACACAAATTGCAACTGGCTGTTTTCAACATCACATGCCAAAGAACTGTCAGGGTCTGTGATACCACACAGAAGTAGTGCCCAATATTAGAGATGGAAAATTAATTTCTGTTAGCCTATGAGCCTGTCATTCCTGGGCAAAGATGTTTTTGACGAACTCTATTTCTTCTGTTGTTAACAAATTACCCACAAGTAGATTGCAGTATCTCCAAGATTTATTCACTATTTTAATATAATTGCCAAATATTTACTTGCCAGAGAGTTATTCCTAGGGAAATTGTTAATCTGCAGCTCATGCACAGAGTTTGCTACTGAATTGGATAGTTGAAGTGCAAGGAACTATGTTTGGTTTTTCTTGCACATTGAGGTCACCTGGTATTGTCTCTGCCACCCAAGAATATGGATACAATTGTTACAGTGGGGTTTGCTCTATCTTTCTCTGATACTTGTTTTAATTCTACCTTCCAGAAACACTTCTAAGTCAAGTTCTAATTCAAAATATTTCTGGAAAGAAATGAGGTGTGAACACAGTCCAGCCTAAATCATTGTTTATGCATTTGCTGAAAAACTTCAGTCAGTGTCAGTCTCTGTGCTCTGTGCTCCAGATGTAGGTGATACACGGGCCTGTATCCAGCTGCAGGGTAGGTGCCTACAGTATTTATGCAGCTAAAACTTCCATGAAAGTTGTTTAGTCTCCTTGTTTGGGAAAAATCAGCAAGCCTGTATTTCAGCCTTGCCACCCAGCTGTTTTTTCATTCGGATAGATGATTGTATCTTAAGGCTACCAGAAATAGCCAATCCATAATTAAAAGGCTGCTGGGTTTAATGTACAGGCCTACCACTCACTTTAAAGGTTTAAAATAAATCAAACTGCATTTTCTTGCCACTGGCTAGCGCTTCATTTCTTTGAGAGCTGGCACCACTCCAAGACTCAATTTTTAGGTGGAAAAGAGCTGGCCCCCTGGACTTCATGGAATAGGTGGTTCATTATTAAAAAAATAAAATAAATCAGTCTGTTAAAAACAAGTAAAATATCAGGGATTTCAGTAATTTCTCTTGTCTTATTCCATCTATCCATCCATCCATCCATCCATCCATCCATCCATCCATTACTCAATAGGCACTTAAGAAGGAAAAGGTCCTCTTCTCTCAGCATCATGAGCAAAAGCATGTTTTCCTTAAGTTTCTTTGGAGGTAATTCCACATGTGTGCTAATCTGTTTGTGTGTCTGACTATGAGCTATTTCATAGCAATGTGCACGTACTGCTCCTATTTTAATGGAACAGCCAAAACTAACTGACATTGGCTATCCGATCAATTCTTGCTCCCATTTGTTAGACCAGGCATTAAAGGGATGTAAGATACAGTTTTAATTAGTGTTGTGCTGAACCAGCAGCTGAGCTCTTGTCATTGTGATCAAGTTAAGGTTCAAATAAAAGGCTGAGACCCATGGCCCCTCTCTGGCAGAGCTTTTTCTGGCTGACCTAGACCTGCTTGGTTCCCAAAAGGACATGGCAAATCCTTTTGTTAGTAGTCCTACAGCCCTACCCTACTTACCTGTGGTGTAGCTGTGAACCTAAGCTCCCCCTGTAGAAGACCATATGCCTTTCTCCTCCCTGTAGTTAGGAATAGATATTTTTTTGTCTTGATCTCTAAAATATATATGCTTGTTGTAAATTAGGAGAGCTTTTACAAAGACTCCACCAGAAGGCCATCAGAAAGACTACCTGGCTGTTGGATAGTGGAGCTAACTTACTTGTAAATGTGGAGGATGCAACTGGAAAAATGAGAGGAACAGTATACCCAGAGTGACTGAAAGTATATAAGCAGACTGCTGTCAATTAATGGTAAACAAAGAATGGTGTATAATTTCCTTAGTAGTGGAGGCAGCATTTCTTCTGGAAGTTTCCCTTACCCTGGGTGTATTGAAGGACTTGCTGCAATTGCAAGTTGCAGTGCAAATGGGAACAGAAATGTTTCTATAGAGTGTGCACATAGCCTCTATAGGCTCTTTCATGAGCCCTCCCCAGAAGGCATCTGCTTTCTTATTCCTAGAGGGGGAGCCAGCCCTGGCTTCTCCTGTTTTTTAGTGTATTGACCATTAGGCAGAACTAAAATGGCAAATCCTCCTTTCCATACCAGTGAAGGTGTCACTCAGTTTTCACATGACTAGTCTCCACCTGGAGATAGTGCCACTCTCCGTGGCTCCTGGTTTTCCTTGAGCTTCATTGGTGAAGCAATATATAGCCCTCCTTGTCCTTGAGGATCAGCACTCACAGGTATCTAGAAAACACCTGTGCATTTGCAGGGCTTCCACAATGATGCCAGCTGCACTGCCTTTGATGCCAGGAAGGCAGAAGGTGTGACTCTCGGGTTAGCTCACTAGTGATGGCACATGTAGTGGCAAGGACTGTGTGTCTGCATATGCTAAAACATTGAAAACCCTTATTTGATTGAAAGACACTGTCAGGCAACATGATTTCAAAGAGGTTTTACCTAGAAGTTAGTGGTGTTTTGGTTGCAATGCAACCAACTCATTACTTCATGGCCTCTGTGAAGGCAGCAGGCACTGAACTTTCCAACTTTCCCTATAAGAATTAATATATTTAATATTATTAAAACATCCATATTTTTAAGATTTCATTAGTTTTTTTTACCAGTGTATGCAAATAATTTCACACCCTGTGAACCAATGTACTTGTTATTGTTCACCCCAGAAAGAGGTCAGGATTGGGTGCTGTACAGCTGAACAGTGTGTTCATCACCTGAGTACAGCCTCTATGAATAGTGGCATTCTTTCCTGTGCATACAGAAACTGGCTGAGGCAGAGGCAGCGTTGGTACAAGAATGTACTCTGGAGCAACAGACCGACAGCCTGGATTAGTCAGATTTATGAAGTCATAATTTGGTATAGGAGTCTGTGTCCTGGAATACAGCAAACTCCTAAAATTGTGATTGTGGACACTTCCGCATAATCAGAGTTTCAACTCTGCTGTAGGCAATGAAGCAATTCTTGTTTCACCTGAACATCCTGGAGGAGGTTGTGAGAACTGATCTGTAGATGCTGTTTGGCTTCCTATGCTACCTTGAACCATTCAACAGAGACTGACTTTTCCAAGTTCTGTCCTGGTATGCTTTCTCTTCCTTGTGGAAGCATTTCAAACAAGAAGCTGCTTATTATTTCTGAGGTTATCCTTAGGGTGATTAATGTGCTTATTCTTTTAGAAGAATAAATTTTGCCCTGTTGGAGGTTGACACAGTTTTAGGGAGCTCCTCTGAGTAAGTGTCACAGGTTTCCAAGGAGGTGCAGAGATCAATTAAATCCTAAATGAAAGTTCTGTCTAGTGGCACTGCTTATGCAAAGAACCTGTGCCAGATCTCACAACCTTTCACACACATCCCCCCCTCCAAATCACAAACACAAGCTGGCAAATCATGTGAGAAGCTGTGCAGGAAAAAAAAAAGACATTCAGGTGGCGGTCCAGATGGTGCCAATTTTGAGGAAGACATGTAAGCGCATAATTGAGCCCTGCATGCTCCGAGGCATGAAGGGCAGTCCACTGCTGCCAGCACAGGGGACCAGCAGAGCAGCAGCCATGTGTGAGGCATCAGAGGCCCAGACAAGAGTTTCATCAGGAAACTTGACTGCAAAAACACCTGATTTATATTTCCTTATCCCTCTAGTTTTCCACTGGCTTCTTCTTGCCTGAGGAGGAACTTTTACTTGTTCACTCTTGGTCCAGCTGCAGCTGTAAGACAGCTCATAGGTGGGAGTCAGCATTAATGTTCCTGCTGCCTCACAGCAGCCAGGCAGGGCATCAGCTTGAAATCTGCATGTGCCCTAAGTGCTTCATCCTCCCTTTCCCTCCTCTCCCTCAAACATACTGCATTCACATTCCTACCCAAAATGGAGCATGGGACCTCTGAGTGGGTCAGTGAGACGCAAAAAACATCTTTGAAGTTCCACATCCAAGCAGAAAGCCAGCTAAATGAGGAGCTGACATGATACCAAACCAGAAGCAACCATTTCTGAAAAACCCTTGTACATTATGTAGGGATGAAGCTCCAGGAAGAAATTCAAAAAACACCCAGGGAGACTGGAAGACTCCTTAGTGTTGGTGCCCACTTCACTGGGTCTTTTCCCATCCAGTTGCTCTTGCAAATAGGCAACACACGTGTGAGGAAATAACAATGTTTATATTTTTGTAAGAGAAAAATTTGGAACTTAGTCATTAATATTTTTTCTAGTTTTATGCATTTATTTGTTTTGATCCTTCATTAATAGATTTTTTTGGGTAAAATTACAGTAAAAATAGGAAAATCTCAGCAAATGCAGTGGTGGAAGCCAGTGCTCCAGGACTCAGCCTCCTGCAGCTCTCATCATAACCCAATAACTTTTCTCCACAGACAAGTTCACTTCTGGTCTGAAGCTTTGTTGTGCCTCCTTATGTGTCCTGTCATGTTTGAGTGGCTAACAGCAAGGTCTAGGAGTAGAAGGTATTCAAGAACAATTTTGGTTTTTTAAGTGCAGCCACTCTTTCACCCTTCTGCCTCTGTTGGAACAAGAGACATCATCCAGTAGGATGGACAAAGGACTTCCCTCCTAAGTAGGAGAAGGAAGTTCAGTCAAGGTAGAAATGGTTCATCATCACTAGGAAATAGAGAAATCTTCAAATTCCTCTTCTCAGACTACTTTAAAAAAAAAATAAAGGATTTTATCACTTAACTAAAGTATTGATTATTGTCAGCAAGTTCCTGACAAGGAAAATCGTCTGCTCCTCTTCTGGTTGCCACCATGGCTCACTCAATCCATCACTGCTGAGTTTGGTTAACTCATTTCATAGTCACTCAGGAATGAGCAATGATATGGAAAAATGCAGCATGTAATGGAAACTGTGACCTGTCACCTCATGTGGGCTGGTGCCACGGAGGCTGCTAATTATAGCCTGACATGTAAATACTCCTGGAAGATGATTGTACTTATTTGGACTAGTGCAATATTAATTAAATACTTTGATTATTTCTGAGATAGAGTTTGGGAAAGAGGCAGAGGTGTTGTTAAAGGAATTAACCTTTTAATTGCTGGGAATTAAGTTGTCTTCCTCAGAAACTGCAGCAGAAGACTATGTCTGAATTTTCCTCCCTCTTTTCTCTGTCCTCTTGTCCTTGACCTACTCTTTTGAGAGCTCCCATCATTTGTCTGCTTGCTCTTGGTCTCCCCTGGCTCTATGCCCATACCACTTCCTCAAGATCATAACTCACTCGCCTCCTCAAGCAGGGAGAAACCTAAATGGCAGGGATAAGGAAGAGGTTCTTGCAGGGAACCAGGGTGGCTCTTGTCTGAGCCAGAGCCCTGGCTTTCTAGCCTTCTACACTCACAAAATTTCCAACCCAGAAACAGCCAACTTCCAGCTCCTACATTGGGTTCCCCAGCCAAGTACCAACACAGAATCATGGCTCAAGCTGCCCAGAAATGGGAGAGGGAAGGGGAAGCTAATGCAAACCAGAGGAGTTGGGACCACCTCAGCAAAAAACTACTGAAATCTTTGGTGGGTCCAGGAACATCAGGACAAGATGCCACTGCCAGTATGACTCATTCCTAGGAGTAAACAAACAGCAGTGGCAGTGTACAGTAGAGGCAAATATGAGACCAGGAGGTGTGGTGGAACCAAGGAAAAAACTCTTGGCTTTTTACTTTGTGCAAGACACAAAGCTAAGCTTGGGCTCAGCTGCAGGCTCTCTGGAACCGATGAATGTTTTACATGGGGCCTGGGTTTTCAGGGAGCCTGGAGCTGCCTTACAAGCAAGTCCGCTCAGGTGGAGGCAGGCTGCAGTCAGCACTGGCCCGGGGTGTTGGGCAGAGCAGATTGCTCAGCCCAGAGCTTGGCTTCTCAGCAAGCCTCGGGCCACATTTCAAATGAGCTTGCTGCTACCTTCTGAACAGCTCAACAGGAGGAGTTGAGCTGTTGAGTCCAGCAATATCTTTCAGTGACCTTGGGGACAGTGTTTTCGAGCAAGTCCTGCATTTCAAGTGAGCCAAAGCTTTGTGTTGAATGACTCCTCTGTTACACTGTGTGGCCTTGGGACAGTCACGTGTTTGTGCATTCAGCACAAACTGAACCTGCTGTTCCTGTGCCACTCTTGAGGCACACCACAGTATCCCTCAGTCTCTTTCTCCACTGAGTGCCTGGGCAGTGTTCCCTGCTTTGCATGTGTACAGCACCAGAAAAGCCGGCAGCATGGAGGGGCCAAAGTCTTGCACCTCCCAGGGATTTTGTGCCTGGAGGAGGTCCTGCTTATTCACACATGGCTGAACGAGCAACTGGCGCTGTTCTGACAGTACCAAAAACAACTCTTCTGGTGGTCATCAACATACTTGAGTGGGAGTACTGAAGGGGAGCTGAACCTGTGCCTCTGCAGAGAGCACCACAGCTCTGCCATGCCCAGAAAACAATCCTGATCTCCCATTCATCTTTTCATTACAGTTTGTAGGATTGGGGAATTCAATCTCTTGTCTGGAGCAGTTAAGTAAGAGATGGTTGTGGGTCAGAGCTGCCAGTAATGCCAGTAATGCTCTCTCAAGGACTCTCCACAGCTGTACAGCGTTGTTTTCCAGATGAGAGGAAAGGACAGGTGTTATTTCTGCCCCAGGAAGGCAGAAGACATTAAATCAACATACTGAGAGCTGTTGAGAAACAATAGAAGCAATAGGACAGCACAGAGAAAGGGAAAGTTATGAGACCTGGGTGCTGTGGGCCCAAGAGACACAGGAACATGCATGCTAATTTCTCCTTTCTCCTGCAGCCCTAAGGCTCACCATGTGCTACTGGGACATTGACTCAGTAAAAGCAGCGCCGCTGGGAAAGGATGGTGCTGTGCCACTGCCAGCTGCACCCCTGCAAGAGGTGGGATGCCAAGTTCCCCTGCTGTGGCAGGATTTCCAGCTAGGGGCCATGCTGGGGGACACCCTGGCTGAGGGATGGCTGCAGACTTCTCTTCCCTCATCTCCACAGGAAACACAAGCCCTAAAGGCTGTTGCTGAGGAAGGGGACACATTTCCATGCAGGCAGCAGAAGCTCTCCCTCTGGATTGCAGCTTTGCCAATACCCAAGGCAAAGGGCACAGAACTGCTTCCCCTCATTGTGTTGAAGAGCTCAGATCTTGCTCCAGACAATTTCCTTGGGGTGTATTCCCTGGACAGCTGTGCCTTCATCAACACTCCCTTAAAAACACCGAAGATGTGCAGGTTCTCCATGGTCTGTATGTGAGTGAGAGCAGAACAAAGCACAGGAAAGCAGTTACAGGCCAAAGACAAAAGCTCAGGCTCAGAAAGAGGTGAAGAAACACGAGGCATAAGCTTGGAGATGCCGTGTGTCGTGGTTTAAACCAGTAATTAACAAAAAGGGGAAAAAAGGAATTATTTATTTCTTGCTGTGAGATATGGATTAAAATAAGAGCAAACCAGGCATAAAACTTAAAAGGAATAAAGAAGAGTTTATTGACAAACTACAAGAATAAGAACACCAGAATAAACTTTTAGAAAAAACCTTTTCATTTCTCGCTGCTCACTATTCTTTTGTTTACATGACAACAGAGACAAAAACTGTATAATTTTGATGGTTTAAACAGTTCTAATTCTTTCTATAGTCTTTTCCTCAGTTTCTGTAGAGAAACAGAAGTTCCTTTCTGTTAATTTATGGAGTTTGTCACAAGAAAACTATTTTTGTTATAGTTTCTCGTTTCTCTGATATCAGCTGCTCAGAGCTACTGTTATTAAAGCCCACCCCTCCCATTCCACATCACTCTGAAAATGTGTTATGGGTCATGAGTTTGAAGATAGCATTTTTAAGGATAAGTTAGTCAAAGGTAAAAAAGTATTCTTCATCTGCTTCTGTGAGCTTCACTAAGAAACAGTTTTTCTCATTGCCTCTCAAGGCTTCAAATTTCTCAGCACTTCACTATACCACAATTACTTCACTTATTACTCAAATTTACACTTTGAACACCTTATTCCTCTCCATACTCTATTATGAATTAAAGGGGTTTTTCTCAAGACTTCATTGTCCATTTCCATAGTTTTAACAGAAAGATATTTCAGCTTAATTAAAGCATCTCCTTAATTCTCTACCTTTCTTGAAGTCTCTTTTCTTTCTTGCCACTAGTAGTTTATAAAGTCTCTTTTCATGTTGATTACTTTCCTTTTCTCTCTCTGGATGAAAAGATTAATCTGCAAGTTTCATCTGGATAAGAAAGAGTTAAAATCTTGCCCAGGCTTTTGTAGATGGTTCTGTGATCTCTGCCGGAGCAGCAGCTGAAGCTGTCTTCGATAGAAGATTCTTCATGGCTGCTCTGCAGTGTAGTTGCTGTCTCAGCCTGCCGCAGGTCCAGAGCTTTTCTTCTTTACTCGGCAGTTTTCTGGTAAATTCTATTACAGCAAAACCTGCAGCTAAGCCAGGAACCGGCCTGGCCCGGCTCAGCCCGGGGCAAGCCCCCGCCGGCCCCCATCTCCCGGCCGGGAGAACGGCAGGCCCAGCCCGGCTCCCCACCCAGGCCGCATGGCCTGGGCAGAGAACGGGAGGCTTGGAGCTCCGCCACCCTTTACAGCCAAGAAACAAAGAACAACTACAGACTTCTGGGTGTACACTTTAAGGTGGGGTTCACAAGTTGATTCTACTTTTCAATGGCTAAAACTGCTGTCAATTCTCAGCAATGACCGATAATTGGTCAAGAGAAAAGACTCCCAGGAGACCCCAGCAACTTTAACTTTCTTAAAGGTAAAGGAACTTTATGACACCGTGCTAATCCTAAATGCCTCAAATGGGGAGGTGGAGGGGAGGAAAGGTTTTTCCACATAGTCCTTTTCAGGGAAGACCAGACTGAGTCTGATGACTGGACTTGAAGTTAAAGGGTTACAGCTGTTCAAGAGGCAAGTGAAAACACAAATTGATCAAAGCTGCCATTTTTTACCGATAACTTCTTTGTTCAGAGGCACTAGCCACTTCACGCTGATTGTCTCACTGCATAATCACCATTGGCAGCTTCTCTCGCCCTCTCCTAAAGATCCTTTGCATGGATTTTTTCTTTGCAAATGCATTTCCAGACACAATAAGAAAGTTGCAGCATAAATTAAACAAAATGCCTGGAGACTCTGAATCAAAAATAATGTAGAGGAATCTTGGAGTGAGAGGGGAAGAAAGAGGGGAGCTAAATGCAGTGCCTGCCTGCTGGCTTCTCCCTTGCCACGCTCACACCAATTAAGTGTAGCAGTGCAGACAGGGTGGCCAGGGGAGCACCTTTGTGCGCAGATGCTAATTTGTTTGCAGGCTTCAGCACACAATTAATGAAAGTGCTGCTCCATGCATTCCCAAGACCAAAGAAAGAACATTTGGAGGCACAGAGAGTGGAAAGGGTACACACATGCCTGGATCAAATGCAAGTTGGATTTAGGGAAGATTTGTACTGTTCACCTGGCACTTGCCATCAGGATCACCAGTCACTATAAATTCAAGTCCTCTTTCATCATTCAAAAGTTTATGCTGCTATTACAAAATAAGCAGAGGGGAGAAGAAACTTTTAAACACAGATGAAAGAAGTGCAGGGGCACTGAACTTAAATCCAGGAGAAATTGACTTTGTGAGTCTTACAGAGAGTTGTAATGTCAATATGGTAGAGAGAGGATGAGGAGATAGCTGTTTTCATAGTAAAATACTGGGTTTAACTGTGGCAGGTGGATGGATGGATGGATGGATGGATGGATGGATGGATGGATGGATGGATGCAGAGTCAGATTGCTGTTTCTCTACTCCCCCCTCTGCCCTTCCTCTTTATTAGCTTAAATGTGGGGTTTTTTTAAATGATAGGAAATTGGTCCCACAAAAAAGTGAGCAGAAACTAAATGCTCACTCTCAAGCTGACATGAGCCTCTGGCTTTGAGGATGGATTAGTTTTGAAGGCATAGTAGGCACAAAATGAGGCCGGCAAGGGCTGGCAGTGGAATTCCCAGTAGGGACAGGTTCCTTTAAAACACAGATTAAACAGGGAGGAAATGCACAGCGTATGAATATGAATTGATGCTGGGCCTCGCCTGGTCTCGCTTCATTTGATAAAGCGCATTTCCTTATTGCATGTCAATTATTTACACTATTTAAATATGTATCATCAGATGAACATGCCAGTCCTGAAACAGATACACAGATGCACACGGAAACACACATGTGCAGCAGGAAGGAAGGAGTCACACATCAGTCTATCAGGCAGATAAAGAGCAGACACTCCTGTGCTCAGTGAGTCGTGAGGCACCCCTTTGCCCAGTCTCTGATGCATTCCTTGTGCTGCCCCTGCAGAAGAGTTAGCTTTCCTCAGAATAATTTGAATGCAGGCTCTGCTCAGCACTGCGGGAATGTCAGCACCCGGCAGGAGCCCCGCTCCTCACTGGTGTCTCTGCTAATCTCCAGTACGTGGAACTGCTTGTCTGTGAGATAGTTATTCTTCTTTCATCTGCACAAGTTTGCAGCAAAGGAAGCACAGGAGAGCTGTATTTAAATTAGATAAAATCCCTGTGCCCAGCGATTCTCCAAAGTTAGTGTTATTAGTAAAGATGTTAGTAGTTGATATCGCACTGTTCTGGCCTCTACCAATGTATAAAATCTCACTCTGAATTCTCCTGAGACAAAATTGCTTTTCTTACGTGATTCCCATTCTTACAAGGAATTTCTGTCCATGGCTTCTGCTCCAGGTGTGTGAAGGTATGGCTCAGGCTCTGCAGCAAGCCCTGCCACCTCTCAGTTCTATTATTTGCCTCTAACTCATGAGGCAAAATTAAGCTCTACTCTGAATACCCTGACAGACAGAATGTAGACCCAAATTTCGCAGTTTGACTTGGCTGCATGGCCTGGCTACAGAAGGAGTTGGATTTTTCCAAGAGCCATTTGTGCTCTCTGCACAAAGGCAGAGAGCGCTGTGCACAGCTCTTGCACACTGAAGGTTAGGACAAGATTGGACTAGGGATATAAGGACAGGCCCAAGAAAAAGTGGATGCTCCTGAGTTTTACACTCTGTGATTCCTCTGCCCCAGGCTCCTCCCATCTCTGAGAAAGTTCAGAACAACAGGGATGTTGACTGGATTTAGCTAGTTCTGGTGAAATGCTCCTAAAAGGGCAAGTAGGACATGGTATAACAGGTAATTTTGCTGATAATTTTACTAATGAAAGAAGAATGAAACCCTTCCCTCAGCACAAAATTTGATGGCTCAGATTTTTGGCAGGTGTGAAGCAGCATAGTAGACTCAGTGGAAGTCCTCAAGTATGAACCAGCTGAGGTGTTTCCCAGAAAAGCTGACCAAGGCAATTCCATTTACCCTCCTGTGCTCCTGGCCTGGGGCTCCCATCATGACAGGAGCTGCAGCAGCAGCAGCAGCCAGGAGAGCAGGCAGCCATCCTCTACCAAAACAGCAAACCCAAGGAAACACTGCACAGCACACACAGCTGATTTGCATAATCCACACAAAGCAGCATCCTGCTGTACAAATCCTCTCCCTGCAGTCAGGTAATCTTCCATTCCCATCTTCATCCTGCAGTCTCTTTGCTCCTGCTTTCCATCCTGTGAGGTTTCCTACTACTCACCCATTGCCATCCTTCATTCCCACCCAGCCCTCAGCTTCTCTTCACACCAGGAACATGATACCTCTATTGCATCTCTCCACCTCTCTGCTCTTCCAGCCACCTACCTACCACTCCCACATGCAGAAAGATCCATGAGAAATTAGGACATTTAAGTAGCTGAAGTGGAAAGGAAGGGGGAGACTTTCAAATGGTCATTACCCATCTGAGCAGCCTGCCAAGCCCCCCATGGGAAATCACAACAAAATCTGTTCTTGCAGAAACATACCTACAGGCTGAAGCTAGTGGTTTCAGATGGCAGCCATATGACAGTCGTGTGGCACCTCAAAACACAAGGCTTTGCCTGGACTGAGCACTCAGCCTAGGAATAGGGATGGCTGTTCTCCCCTGGCACAAGAAAAATTCTCTGTGCTTCCAAGGTCAACCCAGTAAGTGATACCAGAGGGATCCTGGGTGAAACATTAAAAAAAAACCAAAAAAACAAAAAACCCAAAAATAACAATAACACCACCATTTATACTTTACATTCTGTGCAGCTTCAGCAGGCCAGGTCTAGAGCCAGCACACATCTCTCTACATCTCTTTCTCTGTCAGTGGGCATCTCTGCTGCTGCTCAGTGCCTGTAAACAGCTGGTGTGTGCCCATTTGTTGCACTGACATCTGTCCACAGCCACCTCCTTCAGCTGGAGAAGCTCAGCTCCTGTTCATAAATAATTTCCCAAGCAGCTGCTGTCAGGCCTAGGGAAAAGAACTCAAGAAGGTCACAGAGCAAATGCAGAGCCTCCTGCAGAGCACAGATGTGTTGTGCCCCATGTCTGAGCTGTATGGACTCTCCCAGTCCCTTACTGGGACACAACTCCCTCACTGCCAGGGGTGGCAACATGCTCAAGTCTCCCAGTCCTTGTATAAATACAGAGACAGGATGGGATGACCACCACTGCACCTGGTAGTGCCGTGGAAAAATGGCCCTGAGCCATGCCATCCCCTGGCTGAGAAGCAGAAGCTGTTTCTTTGTTTATCTTCTCATCACCTGAAATGCCATTGGTTCAGATCAGTTTGAGCTCCTCTGTGGCCTTTGGTCACTGTCCTTTGTTTTAAAAGAGCTCCTCAGGCTCCAGCTGCTCAGGGAAGCGGCTGGGGCTGGCCAGGCAGTGGCAGGATCTGACAGGGCCTTACGGTGGGGCAGTTGGCTCTGAGGGGACCAAGCTGCAGACTCCTGCCTGCTGCCTGTGTCCTGGGCAGGAGCCCACAAGGCTGAGCCTTTCTTAGGCAGAAGAAATGGAGATTCTTGCTGCTGAGTTCCAAGCCAGTGCTGCTCAGCAGCTCAGCCCAGCTCTCCGGCTGTCAGAAGCACTGGGGATTTAAATACACCATCATGTGTAAATCCAGTGTTTAAACAAATAATTCTCTCAGAATAACAGGCAGGCTTTTCCACATGAAGCAAAGCTGACACCTGACTCTTCACCTGACTTCTCCCAGGAGAATATTTTAATGAGGCCCACAGCTGTAATATCACACAGAGAACATTAACAATGCTAATTACCTAAAGTTTAGCCCATGAATACTCAAACAACCATACCTTGGAGACGAATTGTTGTTTTGGCCCAAACGAGGCAGCAATGGTTTGCACGGATGGCTTGCAAAGTGAACCAAGGCTTGTGAGAGCATCAGAGACAGCGTTAGGCACAGAGACCTGGCAAGGCAGCCTCCACAGCAGGGCTGATAAATAAAACAGGTGCCTGGACAGAAGGCACTCTGAGATTGCAGAGAGAAATTGCCTTCAGGTGGCCAAATCCCTCCTGAGAAAGCACAAAAGGTGTTGATAGGTCTCTCAGCATCATTCCCATACAGGATCTGCACAGAGAAAAAGCAGAGAATATTGAAGGAATTCTTTGCCAGGCAGCTGTGGCTGGCACCGACTGAGCCTTGCACTGTGCAAGGAGAAGCCAGAAGTCCACACAGATATGCAATGTGTGAGCGAGGCCTCGCCTGGAAGAGATCCAGGGCCTTTGCTTTGTGCCATATGCGCAGTCATCCTGCAGCTCCAGGTCACCGCGGAGGTGCCCGGGTGCACGAGGACGAGTGCTCTGAACCGACCGGCTCCGTGTGCTCTGCCCCCAGTGCCAGAGCTCCGTGTGCAGCACCATAAATACAGCACTGTGTGCTCTGCTGCACAGAGCTCAGCTGCCGCCCCAGCCTTCAGCTCCTCATCACAAATGCTGCAGGGCAATGCACAAGGGCCATGGTGCAGCAGAAAAGGAGGCTTGGTCCACCCAGGTGTCTCTCGGAGAGAGATGGGAATTTTGAGCAGTCTGTGTTGCTCAGCTCTAATTGAGCACAAAAACATCACATGGCAGGCAATAGCCCATTAGCAACACTGCATGCTGAGGGGCCTTTTAATTATTTTTGTGTTCCCAGAGGACTACAGAATGCTCTCCGTAAGCATGGCGTGGGAATGCCAATTAGGTGGCCTCCAGCCCTGCTAGACAAGGTCTGGTCACATCACCTTGCGTCACAGGCTGAACCCTGCCCTCCATTTTCTCCCCAAGTCTGCCGTTCTCTGCCATGAAATATTTATTAAAGGGAACTGCTGCCTGTCACAAATGGTGAGTCTCCCGTCTCCTTGCCAAGGTCAGGCTGCCGGGGAGGTACCTTTGCTCTCTGTAGCATCTCTTCGAGACTGATGGGTATTTCTTCCATTCAGCACAGCCAGACAGCCTTGGGAAGGAGGCTCTTTCAGTTCCTATGGATTCTTATTTCCCAAGAATAAGATGGGCATGTAAACAAGTCACTAAAGCAGAGGCTGTGCAACAGTGAGCTATTGTGGTATCAGAACAGATAGATGAACTAGGGTATTGAAGGAGCACATCATAAAAAGTCACTAAATCAATTTCTGCTGTGATGAAGAGCCACCTTCAGTCTTTGCAAACCCTGTTGTATCTTCTAAGGAAGCTCCTACACTTAGAAATGAAATCCTAGTCCCACAGAAGTGGATGGGAGGTTCACCCTCTTCTGGTGTGATGCTAGGTTTGCACCCACCTGGAGTTTAACTGTGATTTGCTGAATTTGGATTTACTGTTTCATATGGCTTTTGTGAAAAATCACAAATACTTCAACCACAAGCTGTTTGATTATCAACTTTAGTGAGGGAAATAAGCAGGCACAGCTTAACTTGCTCCAGGAACTATAATTGAAGTGTCAAATAGATTTTCTCCCCCTATAGACAGATACTAAAGGGGTAGGAAAATAAATCCACGACCAGGGATAAACTATTAAAGTAAGTATGAGAACCAAAGTATGGTTTGGTTTGAGAACCAAAGTATGGGATTGGATGTGGAGATAACCTTCCTAATAATGACCTCTAAAGGAACTTGGGGGCCAAAAATATGAGGACCAAGGTCCCCCACAGCTGGGCTGTGCCTACTCAGCTGCAGGGAGCCCGATGTTTCAGTACAGCTGGGGCTGGAAGGCCAGCTTGTTCTCTGCAGTGGCTGGTTCCTGGCAAACCTGCAAACCTGTCTCTCCTCTCCTGTCTCTCTTGACAGCCACTGAGTCCCAGCACACTTGTTCTCTCCTTGCACAGCAGCTGTGCCATAGTGCCAGTACTTTCTGGCTCTCCCCTGTGCCTCTTCTGGCTCTTTGGATGTGTTCTGGGCTGTGGGAATGGGAGGGTGGGAGCATGGAGAAGCTGCCCAGCACAGGACCGCACCACAGATTTATGCAGAGACTTAATGATGTTTTCTGGTTTGTCTTTTATTTTTTTCTCCCTTCCTAGTTATTCCTAACATTTTACTTGCTTTTTTGACACCTGCTCAGCCTTGACCTGTCATTTTCTCAGAATTAGCAACGATGCTGAGATCATTTTCCTGTGCAGTGATGGCTGATTTAGAGCCCCTCATTATGCATGTATAATTAGGGTGGTTTTTTTTTCTCCCCAGAAGCATTACTGTGCATTTATCGGCAGTAGATTTCATCTGTCATTTTACAACCCAGTTCCTCATTATCATGAAAAACTTCTGCAGCTCTTCACAGTCTACTCTTGTTTTGACTGCCCAGAAGAGTTTTTCATTCTTAGTAAACTTCTTGCCTCACTTTTCCTCTTCTTTTCCAAATCACTTTTGAAAAGATTTAAAAATACATGTCCATCTTAGATCTTTGGGTAATTTTCCTCCCCTGTGAAAACATATTGTTTATTTACATCTATTGTTGTACTATTACAAATACTTTGTGTCTTTTATTGCAATCACTCTACTGGCAATCACACTGTTATTCAATAGCATTGCACTGGAAAAGTGAGGACAGACATTACAGAAATAAAACAATCAGCAGTCCCATTTTTAGGGACTTAGCAGACAAGGTATATTTGTTTTGATCTGTGACAGTAAATTTCATCTCTCACTGTTTGTTGTGTAATACAGCTTGGTGTTTTTTTATTATTTTTATTTTAATGTATCCACTTCAAAGTTCATTATGCCATTCCAGAGACTAGTGCTGATAAAATCCTCATCTGGATTCAAGATATTGGCAGAAAGACTAACTCCTCAAGTCTCTGGCACCAAGGTAACGTCTTGTCATAAATCCATAGGAAGCCAGATTTCATTAGTTCCCTTGGTCATGGAATTAATTGTTTGCTCTGGCATTGAGCACCTGAACATGGCTTTGGGCAGCAGGAAAAGCAGAGGCATTTTAATGCTGTTCCTCTGCTGTGTTTTACTTGATTTTTGTCTCAGGATTATGAGATGCCAGGGATGTAAAACAGCTACCAGAAAGATAACAGCTGCCAGAAACAGGGCCTTCTGGTTTGTACTTTGAGCTGTGCATACTGTGTAGAGTTAAAAAAAAATAGTGCTTAGAATAATTTAAAGCAGAAATCTGTTACGTTCCTTCAAAATTACCCGTGCTTGGTTTAATAGATGCCGGATTAATTGCGTGCTGTCTGAGAGCTTTTGTTCCCCTCCAGAGTGGCTGTGGTCTGTGCCACAGAGGTGAATGCTACTCTACTGTATGGCAAATTTGACATTGAAGGGCTCTTTGTAGAAATAGGACTGCCATTCTCCCCCATTGTCCCTTTGATTAAACAGTGCCAGCAAAAGAGACAGTTTTGATGGTTGTTTTCATATTGTGGGCATCTGGCTACTAAGAGCTGGGCTGAGATCACCAAATCACAAGCTGCTTTAGAGATGTCTGTTTATGCACGCTGATTCCACAGTGATGTGATCCAGGGAAGTATTTGGATATGCACATTGAGGGGGGCCAGGGGGCAGGGAGGAGAAAGAAACAATTTCTGGGATGTGTGGTGAGGACCATTTGTTGCCTGTGTGTGCTGCTGTTTCCCAAAACAACTCCCCCGGTACCCAAACCCACCACTCTCCAGTATCCCTGAAATAACCCTGGGCTGGGGATACTTTTTCTTCACTTTCACATGAACAGGCTTCCAGTGACCTCTGAGGAACTTTGAAATAAAAAAAAATAAATCTAATATACTACATGTGGACTCATTCATTGACTGCTCCCCATTTAAAACCTCCTTTGCAGATTCTCACATCCATGTGAATCAGCACTTGGTGATGGCTCAGGCCATCCCTCAGATGCTTCAACGTTGGTCACAGGGACTCCGTAAGATTATAATGGCTTCTGGACTAGGTTGCTGGCACCTTCTGTTTGCTGAATAAACTTTAACACACAAAGTTCTTCCCAAAATTTTGACCATCTCTTTTGGTTAGTACCAAAGCAAACAGGGAAGATCTTGGGAAGAGGGCACTTCCATCTCTTTCCACACATCTGTTATCCAAACAGATAAAAAGGCTACAGAAGCGTTTTTCCTTGAACTTTTAATTGAAGTGCTTTAATATAAAAAAACCAGTACATACAAGTTCTAAACTCCTGTTTTCTGCAGTTGTTTACACGTTTTCTAAGTTGCAACAGAATTAGCTATGTAGGTAGTCAACACTGCTAACAAACTACAGTACAAGTTACTAATAACAGTACAAGATGCTTGGAATACATTCTTGCAAATGTGTATGAATACCAAAGAAATCCTACGAAGTTGAGAGGCTTCCAACACCCATTTTCCTCTCCTCTCAAACCTCTGTAGGATTTTGCTTACAGGTTTCCTAACCACCAAAACACGGAAGGGCCGATCCTTGGCTGGTGCAAGCTGCGGTGGCTCCGTTGGCAGCCGCAGAGCAGTGTGAGTTGCCACGATTCACTCTGTGCTCAACAGACACCTCCTGGTGGGGTGAAACACCATGCAGGTTTCCGTGCGTGACAAACTGATGGGCCTTCTGATGGGTCAGTGCCGGCTTAGCTCATTAAACAATACATTTTTTTGCTCAGGGTTTGAAGGCTGATCTCTTTCTCCAAGAAGCAATCAGATCAGGATGACTGAAGAACAGTCAGAAGCACCCCAGATTCTCATACTGCTCTGGGTAAAGCTGGGCAAATTTCCCTTAAAAAAAGCCAAGTTTTGAAGCCACCTCATCACCTCCCCCACAGAAGGCTGGCAAAGCTATCAAGCACTTAACAAAACTGAATGTGAGATAAGAAGAGCAAAGGTCCTCCACACAAGCCATGTTAAAACAAATCTCTACATACAAACATTGTAACAATACAGTCACTTCAGAGTTCCAAAGAAAGGTTCACACTTTACAAAAGAGGAAGAGGGGGGAAAAGTAACACAGGAAGCTGTCCTTACAATTATGTACTGGTTCCCAAACCTGTAACCTTAGTCTGCGGCTGCCAAAAGTAAACAAATACCAAGTAAGATTGTGTGAGCTCCAGTGAGGCCTCACAGGGTATAGCAACAGGCAACCTGGAGGCAGTGTACATAGCTGAAAAGGAATTTGAAAGAAAGACAGGCATTTTCTCCTGCTCTGGTACATGTACATAACCAAAGACACAGTGACAAACACACCACAGAGATGGGTCTTTCCAGCCTTTGAGCCCACCTACCTGTCACCCAGGATTGGTCACAGAAAGGTTTTTCCTCTGAAATGAGATGGTATGTGGGGTTTTCTTCAGGCAGGAACCCTTATTTTTTTTCCCTCACTCAGTTTTTTGACTTGTCTCTGTACCTGCCATGTGATTAATAGGATATTTGGGCTCATCTGAGACTGCTGTGTTTTTCTTACAAGCATCAATACAAAACCTCATGGCCCTGCAGACCAACATTTCAATGTCATGCTTCAATCAGCAGCACCCAAAACTCCTCCAGGCTATTCACCAAGTGGCATTGGATTATTTTGGTAGGAAGACGGAAGCTGGTGAACCCATGACAAGGTTAGCATTTCAATTCATCTGCACATTATGAAAAGACTGGGCTCCAATGTCTCCAGTTCAGACTAAGACACAAAATGGAAGTTCAGTTCTGCTGCAAAGAGGATAAAATATTATTTAGATCCAGAAGTTGGCATATTGTGAAAAACATGGTGGTGGCTCACAGTAAGAATTCTTCAGCTGTATTGCCTTTTCAGTGACTTTGATTTTCTGTTCATGTTAATTTGTGAGTATAGTTTTCTCCAACCACATTTTCTTGACACCACAGTTATTGCATTACAAAAGCCACTACAATGCAATCACTCAACATACACACACATGTTGTATAGATAGGGGTATGTACAGCCAGGAAGTGGGGCAGCTTCCAATCCACAATTTGTTTTTCCCAACCCACAAGATCCCAGTTAGGTGAGACAGAAGTAATCTAGAGCATCCTCAAATGTTGAAAGGAAGGCTCTGAGTATACAAGCAGATAGAAACCCCAAAACCTAAACAACAAGAATTAATGCTAGTGGAACATCTCCTGCTTTGTAGCTAACTAAGTTGCCCTAAAATGGTTCTCACCTCAAATTTTAAGATGCAGAATGTGCAGCAAGTGCAAAGAAAGAGGTGTCCTCCCCTGTGAATGCAGGGAGTGAATGTGCTTTCTCAGTATTGCCTAGAGGTTACCTGGTACACCTGCTCTTCCCTAGCCCACTGTCTTTATAACATCAAGTCTTTTGCTTCAATGCCTAGCTGGTAAGGCTAGACTATTTCATTATGAACAAACTTCAAGGTTAATGTTTTAGAAGATTAGAAACAGATACCCTGATTCTTTTAAAACAATAACATATTGCACACTTCATGCTTCTCTTTATCCTTTTTCCACAGAGCAAAGCATCCCAATGGCAAGTTTTCCATCAGTTCTGAGCTGGCACAGCCAGTTCTAAGAGCTGAAATGTCGATCAGGCCTTCACAGCCTTTGCTTCCCTGCCAAGAATGCTCCCTGCCCCCTGAAGAAACCAGTCCATTCTGAATATTTCTGTGATGTAGACACTCTGGGATCCACAGCAGGTCATCAAATGCTCTTATGCTGGCCAGTCATTAGGAGCACCTTTGATAAATTTCTGTATTTCTTAAACTATGTGTAATAAAAATACAACTACATACAATAAATTTGAAGGACTCTTTGTCCCATTGCCAAATTTATTTATTAGACTTAAAAAGAGCACAGGAAGGTACTCAGCTCTTCAAAAAGTTCTCAGAAATCATGTCAGGAGCTTCTGATATTGTGCAATGTTTTTTCATCTCTATGCTGAGCCAAGTTTTAGAAAAAAACTATTGTGCATGTCACCAGCCTTGCACTGACAAGGCTTTACACAAAAAAATGTGATGAAACTTGCTGATTTCATCACTGCAACATTGAGCATCATCCCAGGTAAATGACACTCCAAAGACCAAAAGAGCCCTTAGGTACATTTGTGTAACAACCTCATCTTCAGACCACCCTGGACCTTCCATGACCTATATAAAAGCCCTTCCATTTTTTGCAGAAGGCTTCCAGGACACAATCTGTCAACAGGAGGCAAGCCACAGCAATGGGTGAGGCCATGGCTGGACACACTCTATTGTTCTACTGTTTTTGATAAGAAGAAGTAGGATGGAAGGAGTCCAGCTGGTCCCCAGAGCTCAAAGCTAGACATTGTTTTAAAATACCTTTCCATTTCCAAAATGAGGAGATGTGATAGCAGAATCAATAAGGTACCTAAAATAAAAGCCTTCAAGTTATTTTTTAAGCCATTTTTAATCATAAACCAGTGCCAGATAAAGGAGAAAGCTTCTGAAGTCAGAACCCAGTTCTTGGATGTTTTGCACTCAGACTGAATTATTCTTAAAAGGGGGAGTAACCTAAGAGCCTTTACGGTCTATTTGTAAATGAGTGGATATTTTTCATTTAAGTCTCTGTAACAGAATAATTTGAAAATAACTGAGGAAACCATGCAATCACAGATGATCTGTGTTCAGTGTGCTCTGCTGAAACTGCTATGACTCCACTGCATTAAGAAAAGACATACATTATTCTGTAGCAATTGTCCATGACACTGAGGCTTACAGCATAAATATTGCAATACCTCATCCAGTTTCTGTATGATACACGAAGTTTTATTGCAGTAATGTCTCATAATAGATGAAGGTGCTGCAGGGTCCTGTTTGGCCAATTGCTATAGGACCCTGGAGTGCATTTCATAAGCAGGGAATATCTCCCATGGGAAGGGAGTTAAGATGAGGATTAGATGCCAAAAGAACCAGCTACAAGCTTCATGTACAATTCTAGAAAAATATTTTCTGTGCCTCACACCCCCATCTTCTCCCAGCCCCTCCATTAAATGGGAGGTTCGTTTCCATGTTTGCAGATAGTGCTGGATGCAAGATAATGGAGCATGGCCCTGCCACGCACAGCCGAATGCCTCTAAATCAAGAAGCCAGTGTTCTTTGCCAATGTGACAGATTGAAAAATGCTTCTGGTACTTCCATGAGTGGGTTACTAAGCAACACTTTGGCTTCCAGGGAGTAGCCCTGCTGGATGTGATCTCATGCACCGGCAGCCTGACCACATCCCCAGCTGGAGCACTGGGGAAAGGAGGGTGTGTGTGCCAGCAGCAAGGCTGCAAGGCTTCGCTTGGCTCTAACACAGGTTCCTTTGGGATGAGCTGTAATCACAACGGAAAAATATCCCAGAGGTGACCATGGGCCTACCCACAGGATGGCTAAAAAGGAAAGACATACCGTTGGGAGAGAAGTAAAGCTTGGAAATAAAGCTTTAAACACCTGTGGTGTATCCTGGGTGGCTGTCTCAGAGCAAATGATGCTGAAGAGGACTGACTCCAGGGAGAGTTGCTAAAAAGCATAGGGGCTGGAAAAGATTTCCATGTGAAGAGACAGAGAGATCAAAAATACTAGAACAGATTAGAAATGAATAAGAGAGGGGAGGATGGAGCTGACTGAAGTGAGGTCTCATACAGGTGAGGAAAATAATGTGCTGCTGTGCACTGTTTCCTGATGTAGCAGTGAGGAGTTGTTTACAGAGAATCAGAGGGCAGTATACTGAAAACTGATGAAACAAGCTCAAACTCCCCAAAGTCAGAGAGACATTTGCCCTGGTTGCTGACTGTTCCATCATTATCTTTTGCTGAGATTTCTCACTTTCCTTTGGAGCTTGTGACATGGCATCACTGGAGCCAGGCTGAGCCAGAACAGGGCACAAACAGACCAGACTTATAGCCAGAGATAGAAATAACTGTTTTCTTGAATGTGTTTGGTGTGCTTAACTATTAAGCAGCCATACACCTTTTCATAAAGACTAAAGTCCATGACTTGGCATCTTTAAGGATATCAGGCCAACCACAAAGTCAGTAGATGAATGTTGACTAAGAGCAGTTGGAAATCAGACCCACTTTTTATAGCATTGGTTCTCTTTCATGTGTTGGTAAGTCATGCTCTAAATTTGTTAGAATGTTGATACACCTTTCCAAAACAAGTAGGATTTTCTCTTTCCTCCTTCTTCTGTAATACCTACTATAGAATTCCAGATTTATTCCTGATCAGTGAGCAATGTTTACAGTAAATAACATTAGGATGATACACAAATATATATATATATATATATATGTATGCATGTATGTATAAATAACTTAAAGTCTCCTAATTAAAAATCAATACCACAGCATCACACAGTAAGGCTGTGCCAGTGCCACTATTCAGAGATCATTACTTCAGCATTTTAAAAGTGAAATTACAAGGTGATGACAAATAGCTTTTATTTGGGAGAAGTGCTATGATGTCATAGATTTGTCTTCTATTTTCCTTCAGAATAATGGGGACAATGTTGTCCCAAATCAAATAAAGTATCAACAGCAAAGATTGTAACTCAATCTTCCTCACCCCCAATTTTAATTGTTGATGGGTTTCTTTCAACCACTTCTAGTGGAAAAAAGAAAAAAAAGTGTATATCAATGGCAAATTCAACCTGAAATGAAAGATGAAGAGCAAGTGAACCAATAAATTAGCATGTACAGAAGCTTCTGGTTCTTATAAGATCTGATTGAGTCACACAGATACCAACTTACTTAAATACTCTTGAGTTTCTCTTTACACCTGCAATTCAATGAAATAAATTATTTCCAGGCCTATACCCATCACTTCTGACCCAGGCTGCAGTTCTGGAAGAAAGTCTAAGTAAACAGGAAGACAGCTGATCTCTTCTGCAGCAGAAGAAATGGCAAGCCATCAAGGTAAAGAGGAAATCTCTCTCACTTTTTTTAAAGAACATTTTATGACTAAAAAGTCTTTATTAACTACTGTATGGCCTTGAGATTAAATAAGCACACAAGCTTGATTCTTTGCAATGATCAAAGGTTTGTTGAACATTTCTAAGGGAGAGACAGAAGCTGATGGTTTGGTTTGGACCTGTCTATTTCTGAATTGTTCTAAACCTTTCAAATCAGTTTTAGTACACACTGTCTCTGAAATACTGTAAGAAAAGAAAAAAGTGAGAATGAACAAGGAAAGATATTTTGTAATGAAGCTCAAAGGAGATGACACTTGGAAATTCCTCATGCACAGCCTTCCCAAAAGGATGCAGGGGCACATCTCTAGTGTTGCACTCCGGAAGAGCTATAAAGGAAGAGTAAGTAAGGTATAAGATTCATGTCTTCTCCTTTGGTTTTCAGCAGATACTTATTTTTTCACTGTTGCTCACAAATTCTGCAGTGGGAGTACATTGTGAACATCCAAATGAGGTCCTGTGTCCAGCAGAAGCACATGTTGAGGCTGGAAACAGATCTGTGCTTCACCAGAACTCATGGGCAGCAGGGGCTTTGGCCTTCCAGGCAGAAGATCTTGAGAAATGGAAGTCCTTATCTTGTAGGCACAAGGGTCCCTGATGAGACTTAGCAGTTTCAAAATCATATATGGCAATAGCAGGAGTCCTATCCGAGTGGACAAAATGCTGGACTGTGCTTTCTCATAGAGAGGTGTGCCATGGCAGCAAAGACCCTTCAGGCTGCTACAGAAAGGAACGCTCTCCCAGCCAGCCAATTCAATCAGTCAAGGCACAGAAAGGAGATGAACATGAAATGAGTGTGTCATCCTTTATCAGTCTTTCCAAATGCAAAGAATAAAACCTGCCCTTCTCTCTCCCTAGCTTCTGAAAGTGGGAAGAGATGAAATATTTCCTGAGTCACTGTGGAGGTGAAACCTATAGTTTGTTACAATGAACTGAATCAGATGGATGACTAGACTGACAGGAGTCTGAAAGAAAATATCAATATTTGAAAAATCAGCAGTTTCAGGTATGAAGTGTTTTATTTTTAACTTCATGCACACAAAGGGCAGTAAGCTGATCTGAAAATAGTAGTTGTCTCATTTCAAAACAGCAGTAACAACATATATTCTAAATGTGCTAATGTAATAACACTTTACATTTTCACCCAACATGGCAGAAATACACAAAAAATATTAATAAACTGTTGGCTCGATTCCCCAGCTGCTAATTGCCTGGCATTCTCACTGGTATACAATAAAAGGGTAGAGCCTAAAACCCCTCCTGTTCCCTAGAGGTACCTGCTGTTCTTTACATTCCCCCTTTCCCCCCCAGTTAAGTGTCTCAATGCACAATGGTGGCGTGTGGGGGGGTGGTATTTCCAAACACCCCAGGGATGCAGCTGGAGCAACAGAAGAGTGATGCACCTCTCCTCTAGCCTGTGCTAAGGCTTGGCCATCAGGACAGCAAAATTGTGCTTGCACAACCTGCAGCCTGGTTCTTTCAAGATAGCCACTGACCCCAAGGGCCAAGGACACTGCCCGGGAGCGTCAGTCACTCTCGCCTTGTCTGCAGTGCAGTGAGACCTTGTGCCCCAGCCAGCACCACCAGAGACAGAGCTGGGCCAGTGCCAGCACTGTCTGCAAAACTGCACCCCAGGAATGGGGACATGATGCTTTGGCCCTGGACGATGGCATCAGCACTGGTAGAATGGGGACATTGCCTGAGCCTGCAAAGCCAGGGGAGCATGATGGGGAGCGGGCTGGGCAGCTGCACTTGTAAATCAGCCCCCTTCAAACCATAGACACCCCCCTCCTCTCCCTGCCCTTCCAACACACCTGAGTTTATCTTATGTAAACCAGACGAGGTTTGCTGCCTGTCCTGAAAAGCCATTCAACTACTGCTGGGGATGGAGGTCATTGCTAGTAATTATATCACCACTGAAGATGGATTTGGCTGCCTGCCAGTCACAACTCCTGCCCTCTTTTACCAGAGAAGCACAGCCACAGCAACTAAGCTCTTTTGTTCCTTCTGCAGGGTTTTGGATCTTTCACATCCAACTCCTGCCTTGTCACCTGCTCCCAGGCAGTGTTGTGGGCCTGTGGCTAGCAGAAATAAATGGTGTAAGGAACAGCTCAGAAGAGCTGGCTCTTCTTGCTCTGCCACAGCCTTGGGTCTGCAGCACCGTGGTGAATAGCAGCACTTAGGGCTCAAACACTGTTTGTAGGCTCCAAGTGTTTTGCAAAGGCAGCTAAGAATTGCCATCCTGCCTTTTCTCCTGAAGCGAGGCACAGATTTGAGTACCTGCCCACAGCAGTGCCACAATCCTTGTAAGTGGAAATAAGCCCCGTGCTTTATAGCTGCACATAGGCAGGGTGTGGGGAATGTCCCACTCCCAGACTGGCTCGGGGCAGCTCTGAGTGCCCCTGTGATGGGCAGCTGGGCACAACCCACAGCTCTGCAGGACAGGCTGTCCCCCATGTGGTCAGCATCCAGAACTGAGCTCTGGGTTTGGCCCTCAGTCCGTGACCATTCCTGCCAATTTGGCTGGGGGCTCCTTCTGCAGACACCTCCTATTTGGGGGGGCTGGGGCAGCACCCCCTGCTCCTGCCTGGCAGCCGTGGTCACCCTGCTCAGCTGCAGGTTCCCTTCCTCCTGTCATCCAAAAGTGGGAGATGCTAAGATCATAATGAACCCAGACCAGTTAGAGAAGGGGGCTTTCCTGACCTGTCTGCCTGCTCCCCTCCATAGAACTTATTTTCTCAAAATTATAGAACTGATCAACTGTTAAAATATCAGGTGACCTCCTCGGGATCATCCCACAGCTTCCCATAACAAGATTGAAAAGATAATCTATTTTTTAATAATGTCCTCCGTAAAATTTACGTTTACTTTCCTCTCAGACTGGTGCCAGATTTTTCCCAATATAAATTACATTAACTTTAAAATTCAAATATTGAAGTGATTCTTTTGAAAAAGATTGAAACAGTAATTTTCAACTCTTTCGCCTGTTCCCCCTTAGTTTTTGTATTAAATAATTTGCCAGATTAGACTTCAGTATATGAATAATTATGGTTCTCTCAAAAGCAGATTTTTTGAAAATAAATTCATTCCACACAGAAAAATCATGCCCAGCTCTACCTGGAATTTTCTTGCCTGTAATGCACACTATCCCTCTAGCAGTGACAAGGTTAATTAATATTCCTTTCTACCCCCATCCACTCCTCACCTCCCAGGTGACCCCTGTCAAAACACATGCTGTAGGTGTAAAGAAAATGCTATAGCCCCATAACACTGCATGGTGCAGGAGAATCTTCCTTTGGGGCAGAAATGACTAAGCTCCTTTTAAAAAGAGATAAAAAATCATTATTTCAAAGTTATTTAGAGTAACATTTGCTTCAAAAGAACACAATGGTGGCTTTGCTAGCTCAAGAACTGGTCTGAGGTATGTTTACAGAATGTAAACTCTGTGCCCTGTAAACTTGATGCAACAACACAGTTATGGAAGCACAGTTTGGGGGCAGATCAGGACCCATCTCATGTTTCTTAAAAGTATTGCCTTTTCCAAGCTATGGGGGAGGCCCTGTGATGGTAACACGAGTTCACTTCCCCAGTGGTACCCCTTGGATGCCCCCGTTCTGTGGTCATTTCTCCATCCCTCTGATTTCTGCGTCTGCCCCAGCAGGTGCTGCCCTCCCCAGCCAGTCTTCCCACCATGGACAGAAAACTGGGCAGCACAGCACACAAACGTGATGGAAGAAGAGCCAGAGGCAAGCCACGGTTTCACACAATACAGTCTGAATTGCTCGATCTCTGGAACAGCCCAAGGTGGCCAACACAAAGTAGATGGCATTGTGGGCATGAAGGAGGTAATGTGCAATTCACTGCATCAGTAAAGACGATTTTCTCTAACTGACCTTTTTTAGGTTATCCAAAAGGAGTTAAAAGTAGAAGGATCATGTGCATATGTTTAGCTAAAGTACTTTAAGGCCATTATGCAGACACACTTGTATTTAAATACATCCTCTCCCACAGTAAACATCTGTTTTCATAATAAGGCCAGGAAGAACAATTACATCATCCAGCCTGACTTCCTTTATAACACAAGCCTTTTTCAGTCAGACATTCTTGTGACTAAATAAGATTGTGTTTAATTAAAATACACCTAAGAATCTGTGTGTTCTTGATTTGAAGTCTCAGAGGCATGCAGGATCTACCATCTCCTGGTAGTTTGCCCTGATTTGTGCTAAAATATTAATTGTCTTGCCTACACAAAAGAGTTTTGAAAAACACCATTGTTCACCTCAGGGACTGCCAACAAACTTGCATGTCCTGCCATAGCAAGAGAGAGAGCAGCACACTGAGCTGGGGTGCTCACGCTGTTTATTGCCCAGAGCAGGTCTCTGGAAAGATTGCCTGACTGCTGGGATGTGTGCCCAAGTCACACATCCCAGCAGTCATACAGGAGGACTATCCCCAGTGGGGCAGCAGGTGACAGGGAATCACTTATGAGAGTTTCTAAACTCTTCTTCACCCCCATGGTAGTGCCACAACCTCTCCACATCTCAGCAAAGCTGGTGCATTTTTCACCTGAGAGGTCAGTCACTATTTCTGAAGTGCACCAACACACATGGCTCTGCATGCGTGCTAAAAGTGTCACTGAGAGGTCCGTTCCAGCCCCTTATCTTGGACTCAGGTAGTGAAGAAGGGAGGCTGTTGCTGGAGGAAGTTCTCTGGATGGAAGAGTTTGTGTCTAATCTGCTGCCAAAGTTACCTGGAGCTGCTTGGCTACACAGCACACAGCATAAAGCTGAAGAGATGAAACACAGCTGGTCCACTGTGGATATGCACCCTGTCACACTGATCTCAGATGGCAAACAATGCTTTGGCATTGAAGATCTAGCAATCTGTCCTTCTGTCATACCTCATTAGTGATGAAACTTCAGCAAGGCCACGGAGGAGCCGTATTTCTGAACATGAAAGGTATTGTTGGCTGCAGAATGGTTATGGGAGGTAAAAACAGCTCTGGATCAAAACCACTAAATAGGAAAGCAGGTATGCACAGTGAACACAGCTCCTTTAGCAATGTCTCTGTCACAGGGATGGAGACCACTGAAATTCTGCACCAGATGGTTCCACCAACCAGGCTCCCTGAGACTTACATGATGAGTCATGAGTGTCTGCTTAATACACAGGCCAAAGAATCATGCATGTCCTCTCTGTTTAGGAATGCAGACATTGTCCTACTCCTCCAAGGCCAGTGTAAGCATCAGACACTGGAAGGTGATGGCCATTTTTACGGTGGAAGTCCCTAGGTCTAGCAGGACTGGTAGCTGAGGACCAGCCTGAACACTAACCCACATCTGCTGATCCCACCACCAGCACCACCATAAAAGTTTCCTCCAGCACACACACTTCTCATTTCCAGTCATTCTTCCCAAAATACCCATTTACTGTGAGAGAGCCCAGTGGTGTCTCTGATGAATACACACTTCACTTCTGGCCACAACAGGATTTTGTATGAGACTGAACCATGTGATGGTCCCAAAATACCAGATCAGCAGGGTTCAGCCACACCAACAGATGGCTGTAAATGCTCATGCAGATCATCTGTGTCCTCCAAGTGTTCCCCAGGGCAGGGCAGCTCCAGACTGGGAGGAAGATGCTTTATTTTATATTTGCTCAAGGGCCTTGTCCCCACAGGTATCAGACACCTGATGCAAGTACACAGGCTTCCACTTTGCTCTCTCCAGATTTGATCCTCAAATTTCTTTGTGCTCTCAGCTCATTGAAGGGCTGACATAGGAAAGCATAGGATATTAAATCAATTTTACAGGTAGCCTGTGCAGCTGCTCCAGGAGAGTCTTGGTCCAATACAATTAGTATAAATACTTTCTATATTTTTTTTCTTAACATGTTAAAATACTCCTGCTCCAGCCTGAGAAGAGGCTGCAAGAGTGGGTGGGAGAATCCAGTAGCTGACACAGCTACTTTTGGTGTGTAAGCTGAACAAAAGGGGAAGATAGTATCTAAATAATGAGAAAAAGTGCACTAGGTCAGTAGAGCTCATCCTAACTAAGTGTAATTAGCAGGAGAAGGAAGAAAAAATAGCTCACCAATATTGTCTCACAATGTCTTTCAAGTGTTTGGGGATGTTTACATTTGCAGAAGAGTTTTGACCAATATAAAAATGCCAAATATAATCTTCAGTATCCTTACCTACTTGTACCAGCAACATGAGCCACATGCTGCTTGGCACTCTCACAAATTTATATTATTAACCCACTTAAATCTATGCATAGAAAATGATACACATCATACCTAAAAAACTGGTTATTCTGGGCTACTTGGCAGTTCAGGGAGTGGTAGGTTTTTAACCTTAAAGACGTATTTTGTAGAAAATATTTGATGTACTTATTCTCCTAGTAATATCTTAAATAATTCAAAGATCTTCAACTGCAATAATTTTTTTTCAATGGATGTTCACACTTAATATTTTCTTCATTTCACATGTAAATCTTTGTTTAAATAAAGTAGAACTATTCCTATTTAAATTTTTTAATCATTATGAAAATTCTTCTTTTCACATTAGGTTCAGCAGATTATTCTTTTCTTTAGAGCTGGGGAACGTTTTTAGACAAATTATGTCATTGGCCAAAAATGTGGTTGCAGAGAATTTGGGGGAAAATTGTTTGGAAATTCAGTTAGATCTTGATAATTACTTTGACAAAAAACAGTAACACTTAGGAAATGCTGAAAGCCCAGATTAGACAATGCCCAGAAAATGCAGCTTTCATTTGCAGAACATTTTAGTTTAGAAATTTCCAAAAAAAATTAATCAAAGTGCTTCATTTGACCTTAAGCCAAAATTGTTCCTTTTTGCAACTTACGTTAGATTGCTCAAAAAAATTACAATTTTCACCTTCTATGATCAATTTAGGATGATGATTTTTCTTTTGTTCCATTTTCTGAGCTAAAAAGAAAGTCAGTTGCATACAAAAGATTTTTCAATCATAATTTTCTGAACAAAAAGAAACTATGTGTCTGGAAGGTATTGTTGGCATTGCAGTGGGATGGTATGCCTGAATATCCTGAATACCAAAGGCATTTCTAAGCATCTGAGTGTGTACATACCAGTACTGCTCTTCCTTACACTTAAAACAGATTCCTAATATCTGCCAAATCAGGGCATTTGATTCAATGGAGAAAGTGTCACTCCAAAAAGTTTTGATCAGTGCTTCTCTAAGTGACAATGTGCTGTTCATGAACTGGGAAGTATTGAACTAAATGCAACTCTCAGAGCACCCCTCTTAAGCACCCATGCATCTACAGAGTGGTTGCAGTAAAGAGTTTTCCAGTCAAGCCTGTGAAGAGAAACACCTGGTGCTGCTCCCAGCTGAAGTACTCACCAACAATTCCTTGGGAAATATCTTACTACTTTTTCATTTAAAAAAAGACTAAACAGAAAGCACGAGGCCACACAAAACTGACTTCTCCGTGTCAGTCTAACAACCCTCCCCCTTCCATAATGCAAGTGAGCCTGTTAATGGCAAGCAGCAACCATGCACAGCAGTGAAGAGATTTCATCCAGATCATTGGGAAAGTACACTGTCCTAGCAGAGCCCAGGAGGTCTGGCATTAGTGACAGTGAGTACCACAGATACCTCTTCCTGTATTTGAGTGTCCGTTCGTTTGGATGTGGATTGTGTCTTTGTGTTCTGGATGGGAATTTTGTGCTGGTATGGCAACACCAGGAGCAAGGTGTTTCTTGACTGCTGGAGCTCCTCAGGCCTGGTAGCCAAAAGCTGATGCTCTCTCTCTGAGCAGTTCCTGGCACAAGTGACAACTCCAGCTCCCTGCAAATGAAGAAATCCTTCTTATAGGGATGACATAAAATCCAGGCACTCAGAGATTATGTCAAGATTGGCTTGAATAGTATATCAGATATTCCAAATATTGGAATTGCCTGTAGCTTTGTGAAGCAGCCTCTGCTGCCCTTGCTTTTGTGTCCATAGGCTTTCTACATGAGCTACAATGCTGCTGGGGTGTGCATTACAATGAGGTGTTATATATTTTCACACTTTCAATAAACCACTTCCCAATGGAACAGAAACCTTTAGCTAATTATTAGCTGCATTTCCAAATTTTCCCCTCCTGATTTAGCTTCCTTTTTACCAAAGATACAAACATTAGCTCCTGAATGCATGATTGATTTGTAATTATTCTTGTCCTGCCCCTCATGTAAACCACAGTCACTCACACTTACAAGCCTCCTCCAGGAGGCTAAAATCCTCTGAGGATTTTAGTCAGAAAACCTCCAATGGTAAGACTGGTTCCTCTGCTCCACAGCCAAGTGACAAGCTCCAACCAGTCATAGTATAGTCAGACTGAACCCCTTGCAGAGGTCGAAACTACCTACCAATTGTAATAAAGACCGCAAAACCCTCACCCTGCCGAGACAAAAACATATCATAGAGCAAGGAAAGTCGTTCCCTTTAACCCAGTCTTCTGACAACAGACTCTCAGATGTTCCAGAGAGGACCTCCCTGTCTGAGGCTTTCTACCCAGGACTTTGACTTCTTAGGAAGTCCAAAGTCACATTTCACAGGCGCTCAGTTCAGTTGACTAAACTGAGGTGACCAATGACATGTGGGACATCCAAAAGTACCCATGACCCACAAAACAGCTATGTTCTGTGAGAGGTGGAGACCAGGCAAGACTGAATAGGATACCACATCACACTAGGGCTTCACATCTATTAATTTTGTTTCTGTCCAATGCTACCTCCCTTTGCTTTGCTACTGTTTCCTTAACCCTGCATGGTTCAGAACACCTTTCTGAAATTTTTCCCTTCTCCCCAGAGACTTTATTGTGATTTTCAAAGCAGACTTCAGTCATTTGTTACCTTCTGGGGGCTCAAAGACTGGTGGATTCAAGCAATACATGTGATAGCCACGGTCACAGTCATCACAGAAGAGCAGCTGGTCCTGAGGCAGGTTTGTTGGAGAGACAGTAGGGAAACAGGGAGAGAAGGAGAGGAGAAGAGAGAAAATGATGTAAATTAGTCTCTTGCCAAGATGAAAACGTAAGTAGGGTAACCAGCAATGCTCAGCTGGGAATGCAGAGCTGCAACAACAGAGACTAAGAGACTACTGGGAATGTAAAAGCTACAAGCATCCCATTTGTTCATCCATGATTAGCCACCATATTCCTGAGAGGCTGCAGAAAGCCTCTCTCAGCACAAAGACAGTTCAGTTTCTAGCTAGAAAATCACAATGAGAAGTGGAGGGATTCCTGTCCAAGATGGCCTCATGATGCAGGAATAAAAGCTGTTATGTCGAGGATATGCTGTACTGAGAGGACAGGTTTTCCGGGGCTCCTGTGTCACCATGTGCTGATCTCATTCCTTCAGAGGAAACCTTTGACTTAGACAGTTTTTCTAAGACTTAGCTGAGTAATTTTTTTTGTGAAACAGATGGAAATTACATGACCCCACCATGTGGTCTGCAGCTCTTTCATATATTTGGGGTGAAAAAAGCTGCTCTGAAGTATCCTGTGATTCCTAGGGCAGAACAGCTCCCCGGGTACAGATTTTTTTATGCTAAAGCACAAACAAAATCTCAGGCTTCAAATTTATTCTGCTCTAGGGAATATAGTGTTAGCTAATCACCTCCAAAGTTCTCCAGCCACTGTCAATTTTCCAAGGTTCTCACAGGCCACCAAGGACCCTTAGCATCAGATTTTAACTGCAAACCCCCATAGGGAGGACATCGCTCAGCTGCAGGCTCTGGAAATCACTGGAGTTGGTGAGGGCTAGCTATCTCACTTCAGACAGTTCCATGTTTCCCAAGTCTTGTAATTAAGTTTAAAAAATCATACCAAGAAAGTAAAGAAAATCAGGGACAGAAGGAGCATACTTTCCTCTCTTGGGTTATCATGTATTCACATCTACTTCTGAGTATCATACTGAAAGTTCCCTGCAACAGGAATTCATGGCCCCCAGCTAATTTCTATTGCATAAGTACACAAACCACAAGTATCAGCATCTTAAGTGGCTCTATATGATACCCATGGTAATTTCAGCAGAGACCAGTGGCTGAATGGGGACACTGGGGAGAAGCCCACCTCTGCTCCCAGGGGTGGCTCTTCCTTGGAGATGCATGGCAGCAGCAGTAAAACCACAACCCACACCAGTGCCACATGCTTCTCAAGGGTGGGTGTGGCAGCAGCTCGCAGTGACGCTTATTCGCATGAAAAGGAAAATGGACTCACATCGTTCTCTGAGGTCCCACAAAGGCTGCAGGATTTGCACTCAATGCATTGCCACTGATAGGTTTTAACAGCCTCAGTCATGTTTGTGGTGAACTGCAGGCAGGTCGGGTGTCCTGAGGAAGATCGGAAACAACGGTCATTGTTAAGGCTCACTTATTGCTTGTTAATTAACCGGTATTGAATTTGGGAACAAAACACACATGGACATGGACTGATCACAACATGGGCTGCAACTAACAGATACCAAAGAGGAAAGCAGGCATTAACCCTTTCGCTGCCGGGCACAAGAGAAAATCAGAGTCATCTCCACCCATTCCCCATTGGCAAAGCAGTTTTATTCAGAGCTCTTAAAAATGGTTTGGCTTTGAGTTGGTTTTTGTGGGGATTTCTTTTTTTTTTTTAAGAAAACAAGAAAAAGGATGAAATCAGAAACAAACCCAATTTCAAAGAGAGACCATCCGTCTTAATAGAAATTGGACTACAGTTTCAATTAGCGTTGTTTCGACCGGAACGAAGGACCTGGTGGAAATTAGGTTATTCTCCATTTCACAGCTTCCCTTCCTGGTGTCCAAATGGGTGGAGCAATTCTGTAAACTTTGCTTAAATGGAAGCAGTAGCGTACAGAGAAGATGCAAGACGGGATGGAAGGATATAGCTTTTAATTTTTTTAAGAGCTCTGCCACTAAAGTTGGTTGGCACAGAAGAAACCAAATTGCACAGCTAATCTTCCAGGATCAAAACAGGAAACCGAAAGGAAAAAAAAACCCAAGCCAACTCCCACAATGAACTAAATGAAAGGAATAAAGAAGGGAAAGCTAGCAGAACAGTCACATCTAATCGGGAAGGACAAATTGCCAGTTACAACCCCCGCCCCTACATGCGTGTCGACTTCAGCTTTGCAAAACAGCGGTATCACAGTAGCAGGGTCAGCAATAGGCTTTCTGGAGGGGAAAATACAAACAAACAAACAAACAAACCAAAGGTAGGATCAGTGTTCCTTCTGCAAAACAAAACAAGACAAATACACCGCTGAAATAAAGTACTGTACTTCCAAACCACCCTTACCTGGCTGAGACATTGCCTAAGTCACCTGCAATAACCTCCTGCCTGTCTTCTTGGAAAGCCCCATATTTAAAATCCTTCTCTGACATACTTAAACATTAGCACTGTGCATAATCAGGGCAGGGACAATCAACTGCTCATCCGTAGAAAGACTAGGAACACAGGTACGCACATCAAGCACTGCCGCCTGCCTCTTCTAGAAACTGGCACCGTAAGTTGCGTGGGGTTTTCCGCCTCTACCCGATCTGCTGTTCCTAGACTACAACCAATGGATTGGGAAAACATCTTTTCCACTTCCACCAGCCTAAATACCTTTTGAAGAGTGGAGAAAGAAAGGCTGTTTCTCCAATAAGAGAAAAAGGCATGTCTATGGTAGGTGTGGGCACAGATGTGTCATCTTCATCACCAGACCTATCAGTAATATTTTGCTGTCTCATCACAGCGCCCATCACCACCCTACGAAAAGTTTCTTTATTTTCCAGCTAGTGAAGCAAACAGTTGCTGAGAATTGCTGGATAAGGAAGTAATGCTGTAGGGAATATACTTCTTTTATGTGTCAATGATACCACCAAATGATGTAATAAGAATTTCTGTTCTCCAGTTGTATTTGCATGGCTGTAATACAACAACTAAGCCTGTCCAGCAAAGAACTGTGTACGCATAATTATTCAAGAAATTGAAGAGAAAATAAAGGATATATTTAGAGAAGAAGGAATCAGTGAAATTGCTCATATCACTCTCAAGCCTTTGAATAAAGAAATCTCTTGACAATACTGATGAGCTCAGATGGACTAAGAAGATCACAGGGTTTTGGAGCCCTTGAAATGCCAGCACAAAACAAATGGCAGTTTTTACTGAGATTTACAGTGGACCAACTAAAGTTCTGGGGACCTTGAAACTGCAACTAAGCAAAAGGAGATGTGAAAAGATACCTTTCCTTGCTGAGAGGATCACATACTTTCTGATACTACCGAACTAGCAAAACCTGACATGACACAGAAATGTTCCTCCATATATGATTTACATTGAATGCAAACCTTATTCCAAGACCAGTAAATAGAACAAATGTGCCATGCTACACATCAGGGAGGAATTCATCCCACCAGCAGAGAGTTGCTTCCAGAAATGTTGTGCAGTGCTGGAATATATCATAGAAAACAACTCATATAGGGAGGTGAATTAATCAGAGAGTTAAATAGCTTCAGTCACATTTGAAAAGAAACAGAAACAATGGAATCAAACTTACAGAAACAAATCCCAGCTAAACGCATGAACATCTTCACGTGCTCACTTGCCTGTGTACACACATTGCTCATTGCAGAGACTCCAGAGACTCCAGCTGAAGATCCTCCCTTTCTAATACAACATGAGGGTCAGGTCCTGTTCACTACTTCATCTCTGTCTCTTCATAGCCATTCCTGCTCTCTTCCAGTTATCAGTCTTGACTGTTTTGTTCCTCATTTGCCTCAAAAACACCTCTGCAGGTCTCCTGTGTGGCATCTCGCATCAGTGGTGTCTCATCCTTGAAGTGATACATCCTATCTCTATTGCAGAGCACTTCTTAAGAACCACACCTACCACAAGCCTAAAAGAAATGGTCTCTTGTGGGCTGAGGGTTCCTTAGAAAAATTAAGAATAGAGCAAGGGCCACAGTAGTTTCTTTTTAGTAGCAATGCAGAAATATTTTGCAAGAACATACCAATTCATTCACTCACTTAGGCTCTCTCCAAATACTATGACTACAAGAGTGGAGCAAGCATAGCTGCAGGTTGCTCTCTGTTAGCCCAGGGCCTATAGTATGTATAATGCAAAGAGAATGTCTTTCTTCAGCCTTTGAGTCAGATGCTCTTTCACATTAAGCAGCATTCCTTGTGGTACCATGACCCCAGCTTAATGTCATTGGAAAGAGTATTTTTACTTATACTATCAGCATGGTGAGGCACTGTAGTATATGGCAAGCATGCCACTAGATACTCAAAATATTAAAATTATTTTTTTCCTTTTCTCCTGGTTTCTCCTTCTTCACTCAAAGAAGAGTGAAGAACTCAAGAAAGAGTTTATTTCTCTTTCTTTTATTTTCCTGCTCCTTTTGTTCAAAACCTAGTGTTTTATATGCTATGAGAACATTCACACATCCAAGACTTTCTGAGGCAGTGTTAGTGAATACCATCGCTGCTCCATATCACAGAACTTCTTAGCATTCCTTCTGTGTCAGAATACCTGAACACAAAGTCCTGTAGCTGCATGTGGCAAGCTACTACAGGTAGATTCAAATTCATTTTTTTCTTTTTCTAAAAAAGAAAAAGGCTAGTTCAGGCCACAATTTTCTTTTGTACACAGAGCAGTCCAAAATGTGATTCAAGTTACAGACACTGTGGTAGTACACAAGCCAGAGAGCTGAAAGGCTTCTTGCTATGTGTTTAAGATGGAGAAAGAGGTTTATTTCACCTAATTGTGTGATGAACAGCATTTGCTGAGACTAAGGTGTGTAGCAGACTCTGTAGCTCAACCTCAGTTAATAATTCAGGTGGTGGCTCCACCCTGGGAAACCCTGGATCACTCTCACAAGTCTGTATCAGCTCTGCAGATCTAATAGGGGGAGGAAGTAACACATATTTATGGTGTCACCAAAGTCAATAGACAGACCTCTAAAATACACCCTGGGAGCAGTTCTGTTGAAGGAGAAGGCAATATGTTAACATTGACAGTTTCTAATCTACCATAACTATTCTCTACCTAAACTTTTGCTATGCTGCAATAGCCATAAACAACAGACAGGGACAATAAAATTTGCAGTGAGGTTTTCAACAGCTCATCCCTTTGTCTTAAAGCAATATTTTAAAGTGTAGATCAGGTTTGAAAGCTCCCTCATCTTTGTCAAAACTCTCCTCTGGATCTGAACTTTGAGACTGAGACCATATTTTATAGTGACATCATTGTTTCACATGCCACTGGCTTTAATTGTATATTATGTTCACCAGATATCTGGTCAGAGGAGTGGGGAGGTGAGCACATTCAGAAACCATTTCTTGCATCTAGTACCTGATACAATTGCAGGCTGATGGGAAAGATAATACATAAATACCCTAAAAATGTCTAAAAATCTCTTCTGCTTACACTGGCTGTAAAACACTAAAGACCAAAACTGACATTAAAGGGCAGGAGCAATCTGCTGCTTCCAGACGCTCTGTGACCAGTGAAGGCCTTAGAACGGCTCATTAGTGCTTTTTCAATAATGGATTCTGCATTGAAAGATTAATTGCAGCCATGTGCTCTGTCACACCCGCCACAGACTATTTAAGTTAACAATCTAATCAATAACCTTTTTTAAACAAAGGCAGAGATTATCTTGAGGGGTAAAAAAATAAGCAAATACTATTTTTTAAAAAAACTAATGTGAAATTATTTATACAGAATAAAAGGAATTTTTACCCAGTTTCCAATTCTTTACATTATCTTCAGAGTATAGTGGTGGGCCTTTTAATCAATAGCGTGATGAAAACCCACAGGCCTCCTGGCTATATTGCATCAGATTTATTCCATAAACTTTCAGGTCTTTAAACAACCATAAATACATATTACAGATATAATGGCCTATGTCACAGGGGCCCCATCCAAATAATGGAAGTTTACATGCAAAGAAAATGCGTAATTTCCTCCTGCTAAGACTGAATAAGGTTTGGGGTTTTTTTGGGGCCACTGCCATCATTAGACAGAATTATTACCATTACTTGTACAAAAGAAGAGAAGCTTGTAATTTTAATAGGTGATACGATTTTATGATTTAAAAAGGTACCCCTCATTTGTCTAAGAAGGAATGCTTCTGGATACGCAGAGTCAACAACAGTCAGATTAGGAAAAGCCCTTTAAAACTCAGACTATCCAAGCACACTGAAAGGCTTGGCTCTGCCAGAATCCCAGGGCTCAAGAAGCTGCAACTCTCAGAAGACCAAACATTCCTAAGGGATGAGGTCGTGGAGCTCTCAGCATTTTCCTGGCCCTTCCTATCTTGCAATGTGAAGGTGTTACAGTGTAGGGACACGTCTCTAATACGTCACATATGTGACAGAATATGTCACACCGTGAACAGAAGCCTTCAAAAGTGTTTGTGGGGTGAGGATCCAAGGCAGCACTTGCCACACTATCTCTGTGATATGGAGAAGCAGGAGTATTTCATTACAGAAAAATGTAACAGCTTTAGACCAGGACAGGGGTAGATGTTGGAGGCTGCAGGTAAAGAGCTCTTGTCTCACCCCCTTCAGTACAGGCCCTGCTGAATCCAGCTTCTTAAGAAAAACATACAGACAAACAGAAGAAAGTCTCACAGGCACCACATTGGGATTTATTATCATCAGACAGGAGAGGAAGTATCACCACTGTGAATTTCTGTGTCCTGACTCAAGTGAGAAAACCTAGCTCTTTCTCCCAGCGTTCCAGCACTGCCAACTCTGCTAAAGAAGTGAGTCCAAAAGGACTCAGTGGTTTCACTGAATAGTCTGGTCGGTCTGATTTGGTCAGAGACCAACTCTCCTCTATTCTAATATGTCACAACATGCCAGTAATTGTGGAAGAATTAATGCCTTTAATAATTGATGGATCTCTGAAACAGCTCAGCTGTAGAAGAGCTTATACTTCCTATTATTTCATTTTCTGGCTGTACAGTTGTTCTGGCCAGCATGGACAGAGCTAAAACTGAGCCCACAGAAAGAGAAGGGGCACTCTGCTGCATTAGCACAAGGACTGGTGGCCAGCTGCACTCCGGAGGTGGTGGTTTGCTTCTCAGTACTGCCAGTTCCAGTGGAAGAACTTAGATAAATTACAAGCAATTGCTCAAATATTTGGCACTGATACAAGAGAGCCCACTTTAATTGTTCACCCAAGGGACAAATAAAACCCCTGTGTAAATGGTAGTGGTTCAGCCCCAGCTGCAGTTTGGCAGGTGTAATTGGAGAAAGCAGAACAGACCTGTGCTTGAAAGCAAGGCCAGGGATCTTGGGGAAGTTATAAAATGGTGGTGTAGGACAGGTAGAACTTGCAGCTCACTCTCCTGCACTGCCCTGCTGTTCCTTTAGCTGTGCAAACACCAAAGGGCACAAGGAGCAAAGGAGTAAGCTCCTGCCAAAAGACCCCTCACCTCTAGGCACTCTCCAGAAAATTTCATTGCCTGAGGAAGGTCCACCTAACCAGCTCTACTCATGCACAGCTTTGACTCCACAACACTGCATAATTTCCTCTGAAACCATTTTAAGCATCAAGAGCATCAGCAGGGATAAGGAGTCTGGGTTACAGAGGGTATACGAAGAGCAAAACTTGGCTCAGGCCACTCATGTGCAAAAACAAAATATGTATGCCCACATGTGCACAGACCCACATGCACACAGGGAGATCAGCTGTGCACAAGGCAGTGTAACTCTGTCTGGCACAGGGTGGCAGGAGGAACTGGATGGGATTCAGGGGTGACCTCTGGAGCATGCAAAGGGACAAGCCAGGAGTGAGTTATTCTGGGTTTTCTAATGGTTTGTCAGTCAAATCACTCTCCACACACCATCCCCGTGGTAGCAGATGCCCCATATCTTACAGGAAAACTGCTTGAGATATGTTTTGAAACAGTTTTACTGCAATTGGTTTGTGTGTGCCTCTCCCTGAGTACACCCCTTCCTCAGCATGCACAATCCAGCCATACGTATCTTAGCAGGGAGAAATGAAAATAAATAAATCAGAGATTTCAAAAGCTTTAAAAACTGCCAGTAATTAACTTTGGTGCACACAAATCACTGCCCTGGGAGAATACCCTGATTTGGGCTGGTGATGCTGCAGCCAGGCCCTCTGCCCTGTGCTCAGGTTTGCCAGAGAGAGGATGAGCCCTGCCAGGGTTTCTGCTGCTCGGTGGATATCCCCCTCCGGCCAGGCATACCTGCCCTTCCAAAAATGCCTGGGACAGGCTGAAATCTGCACCTCCATTTCTTATCTCCCAGGGACTTGGACTGGGGCAGATCGGGGACACAGGCGCGTCCCTCTGTCCTCCCCTCTGAAGGCCAGCCGTGGGGACTCAGGCACACCTGACACGCGCTGCTCTTTTCACTGCGAACACGCTGTGCTAACGCAGAGCTGAGCTGGCAAACTGAGCCTGCACATTTGCATCCTGGGGGATGAGAAACTGCGTCCCAGCCTTAAAGCCAAAGGAGATGCCGCATCTCGAAACCAGACAGCACTCGGCTCCCTCTTCTTCCAGACTAGCCCCTATTAACCACTGTTGGCCGCTAGACAAAATGGCTATTTCTTGCCTAAGAAAAATAATGTGGGAGCACTCAAATAACCTTGTAGCGAAGCATCAGCTTGTTAATGCATTGGTAAGTCATGCCAGCGCTGTACAATTCCTGGGGGTGAATTAGGTCACGGCGACCTCCAGAAAAACCACCAGGCCGCCTGCCGCGCTGCATTATGGGTAACGATCTGCTAATTGCCAGGAGGCGCTTGGGCTGCTCACCAACACCAACAGGAAGGAAACCTGCCTGCAGGCACCGCACGGACTCCATATGCCGGGGACATCGCTCCTAATGACGAGAATAAACCCATTTATAGAACATGAACTGGCCAGGAGGACAAGCACTGAATGCTAATGCTGCCCAGGCGGTGCGGCTCGCCGGGGTTGCTGCCGGAGACCCCCAGCAAAACCCCTGCGTGTGAGGGGCTGGCTTTGCATTTGGTTGCACAGTGAAGTGGGGGTGAGGTAGCTGGAGATGAAAATGCAGGAGTGGGAGGAAGACTGCTTATCCAGGCAAGATGAATCACCACAACCTGGAAAGCCAACATCCCCTTTGCCCCGGGGACATTTTCGTTACCCTTCAACAAACTGCAGTGGAAAAAAACCTCCGGCACAGCTCCGACCTCGTCGCTATGCACTGCAGGCTCCCCAGCCAGGCCAGCTCACACACCACAGAGCTTTCAATCAACTGGCAGGCTCACTAAACCCTTTCAAAATGAGCAACCAAGCAAAAATACTTGGTCATAAACACTAAAAATAGGAATGGAGGATTGGGTTTTGTTTTGCTTTTTAACTTGGTGAAGCCAGCTCTTCCTAGTGCATTAAATCCACCTCCCTGGCAGCCCATTTAGAACATCTCCTCCCCCCTGGGAGAGCCAAAATCCCCAGCTATAATGAGAGGAGTGGGGTAGTATTTAAAATGCTAGGGAAATGGCAGCCTGAATAGCCTTCCTTCAGCACAGTGCCTTTGTCAAAACCCCCCATAAAACAAGGTATCAGCGCTGCCCCTCCTCCCCTCTCTTTAACATGAACAAGGATTCTGCTACCTGCTTGAGCCCCCATTTGCTGTCCAAATACCTAGTCCTTCCCCAGTGCCTCTGGCTTTAAACTGCCCTGCTAACACAGCCACAGATGGCAGCACGCCTGCAGGGCTGCCTGGTGCTGCCCATGATATCAAGGCAGCATATGAAAAGATTCCGGAGTTTTCACACTGACCCAACAAAGGGTGTCTAACCTGAGCCAGTGGCAGCAGTGGATGGGACACATCATCTCTCCAGAGCACTCCAACAGGGGCTTCTCCGCTGGGATTCTGCAGCAGAGCACGATGAAAGCAATGTGTCATGACATGGACACCTCTTCACTAAAAACAGGCCATGCTCACCCAGTCGGGTCAGAGAGCATCAAGACAACCCCATCACACCACTGTGGTCCTCCTCAAGCATCAAGGACTGCGGGGAGAACTTCAGAGGTGATTTTACCCATGAGTCACGGAACAGACATCTCATAAACGCAACTGTCACTTGGAAACAGGGTAAGCTGATTGATTTGGGGAAAGGGGAAAATTTCTGGATTAACTTTCTAGAAAGATTAAGGAATGGCTCTAGAGTACTTCCCTGACAGCATGGTTCCAGAAATTTCAAATCAAATGGCAAACTTCAGAGAAATTATTTAAATGTCATCATTTTAATACTAAAGAAACTTAACTATGCAGAAATCACCATGCCATTGCATAGACAGTGACCTCGTTGCTCTTACATGAGGTAACCACATACGATCTAGGTAAAGATATTCAGCACTTGATGGGTAAATGACTGATAATTGATGTGAACATGCTGAAAATGCATGAGGTCTGTCTTTCTCTCAGAAGCATAATTTACACTGTTGTTAATGTGACTCTGTATTCAGACATAAGTAGAATTGCCTCACTCAACACAAACAAGACCAATTTGGAGCAAGTTACTTCAGTCCCTTGTTGAGTTAAAGAATCCCTTTCATCTGCCAGACAGGCAGTGATCCCCATGCACATTCTCCATTGTTTGTAATGCAGTGCCAGAAGCTGGAAAACACTGATTTTTTTTCCCCTTCTCTGTCAGTTAAAGCCCCTGTTTGGTTGGGAATTTTTAAGTGTCAATAGAGATTTCATCAACAAGACAGCCAGTTTTCGCTTCCCTACCAAACTCCCAGTAACATCAATATCTAGAGAGAAGTAAGTGCTATAACCACATGCTGAAGAGCATCATATGAGCGTGGTAGGAGGGAGTGAAATGTCTTTGTTTACTTTCTAAAAAATGCAGTTTCAAGGTGATCTAAACATCTGAGTGAAGGAGTGAATTTGAACAAAGTAGTTTCAGTCAAAAGTAAGTGGGAGGGAAAAAAGGATTAAGAGTTGGCAGGGCGAAAAACTGATTTTCAGAAAGGTTGAGACATTTTGTACCAGTGTCTCACAAATAAGAAGTTGGACTTTCATTCTGGAGCAATACCTTGCTTCAAAAGTGAACTCAAGGGAATTGTTTTTAAGAAAGAGAAAAAAAGTCACAAATGAAATGTTTCATTCAAGCCTGTGCACAGTTGGCAGTGGGAAAGGGTCATTTCATTGAGAAGGAAAGATTGTGTTTCATTTTGAATCACACCAGAATCTTCTATCCTCACCATGGTATTTTTCAGTTCAGTTGTTTCAATGGCCTTTTTGAGTAAATGTCAAAAAAAGATGTTGCCAGAGATTAAAACTGTAGCTTTTTTTTTTTTTTTCCAGTGGAAGACCACCTGATTAAAATCCATGATCTCTTTTCTTAGAGCTCACCACACCTTCCACCCCAGATTAAGTCCTGGCCAGTTAAGTCCTGGCCATTCCTTAACCTGTAACAAGTGTGTAGTGTTGCTTAACCTAAGCAACCAATAACTCATAGCAGCTAAATACCTCATCAGACTAAACAAGAAATCAGCTAGTTCCATGGCAGTGGACACTAATGTCCCTCATTAAACTGTTCACTAGTCTTGCTATTTTTCAGCACCAAAGGAATTGTTTAACAAAGCCTATACAAAAGTAGAATATTATTGTATTTCTTTAAAGAAAATTACTTTCCACAGCGCTACAACAATCTGTGACTCCTCTGACCCTGCTTTTAGCTGGCTGCTCCATTGGCCAGCAGGACTGTTGCTCAGTGGTTCTCTTAATGGCCAGGAAGTTGGGAAATCCTCTCATAGGTTGGTCTGACCAGGCTCTGGATACCCCAAATCCTTCCACTTCTAACAATTGTTGAGGGTGTTCATCACCTGCAGTGTTCACTTGTCAGCTGGGATCCCACCACCCACAAGATGTCTGGAAATTCTCAGTGATAGCTGCACTGAGACTAATGGAGAGTAACTCTTCTTCACATATTTCCAGACCTGTAAATATGTAAACAGTCACAGAGGAATATAATGGCTATCGACATCCTTAGGAAATTCATCTCTGTTCTTTCAGCTAACTAAGTACTTGTAAAACCTTGTCCTTAATGAACGTCAGGAAAAGGTCTTGGAGAGCTAATTAATGAGGAAGCTGCAAGGAAAATGACAGCCCCTAAGCTGGGGAAGGTCCTTTTCTCCAGATGAAGGAATATACAACTCTGGACCATCTGCATGCTTGAACAGTACAACAGCAAATTCAAGCTAGAGAGAGTTTGTGGACAGTTAAAAACTATCCTAAGCCCCTAGGCTGATGGATGCATTTAGAGACACAGTCAATATAGAAAGATCTGAGGAGTCCTGGAACCTTCTCTTTAGGAATCCAAAGTCCAGATATTCCAGCAATAGATGAGACTTCTGACCCAGAATTCACTGTACTGTAAAACAAGTTTTTGAGCCTGGGGAAAGGGCTGGGAAGACTTTAGTGTTGTTTAACACATTTAAGCCACTCCCAGCAGAGGACTGATGTGAAGCAACTATGATTTTTACCAACAGGGGAAAATTAATTTCTCAAACATAGACTTAAAACCATTCCATGCAAACTCTGCTACACAAAGTGCTACATGAATTTGAAATCTATGTCACACTGGTTAACGCTAAAATAAAAATACCCCTTTCATGACAGGACAGCTTTCTACTATTTCCCATCCAATGATTTCCTCTCACCTTGGGGAGTTGGCCTCAATACTCATTCCTGAAATCATCATATGAAGTATTTAATGCCTATTGGCTATGGAAAGAAATACAAAATAGCAAGCCAAGTCTGCGGCAATGCTTGACAAAACTATCACCACCATTACTTAACATCTCTATTCAAAAGTTTCAAAACAGGAGGCTGTATCAAAATATTTGGTCATCTTCATTCACTTCCTGCAGTCCACAAAGAAGCCACTGACATGAGGACACGTAACAGCAAAGACTTAAGAAATGCAATGGAAGAGGCTTCAGTCCAGGTGAAAAATTACTCTTAATACCTATGCAAACCTAGATATAAACTAGGTTCTACTGAGAACTGGTTATGGAAGATGAGCAGCACTGAGAAATTAAACCCCACTCCAAAAAAACCCAAGCCACTCAGTTTTAAGACATTGAAGGGACGCTGTGTCTGTTTCTACTCACAAGATACCATCCATCAGCTGAGTTGCCAAAAAAGAAGTACCCTCTGCACGCTATCTCAGGCAGGCAGCAGAAGTTCCAAGAGCTTCAGCCCACTGCCCGGATTCAGTGTTCAAATCATGTTGACTTTTCCTTAGTAGTACTGTGGCTGGATTGTAGATCATTCAGTTACCACAGCTGCCTTAGGCAATATTAAGCAAACCTGAATCTAATTAGGGATGGCAATATTAGCCACAACTGTGGTTCCAGAAATCTGTGCTTTTGTGAAGGTAAATGCCATCTTTCTCCCATCATGATTCACCCCCCCTCCATAGAATCATGAAGAATTACAGGCTGCAAAAACAAAATACCATGAAATAACAGATGTGATAGTAGAAATTTCTAACACACACTTCAAGAGCATTTGTTAAAACAGCAGAAAATGTAGTTATGTCTTCAAAAATACACTGGTGAGGTGCCACAGATGGATGCCTCTCACATTATTGAAATTATTGAGTTAGTGCTTAACTGTGGCAAATGTCCATCTTTAGTGCAGCAAAGAAAATACAGTCTTTATACAATAACTTCCAAGGGATAATGGAGGTCTTAAAAACATCAAGCCACAGTTTGGACATACCCAGCCAAAGCTAAGGGCAGTAGTGATTGCTTATGTGCTCTGTTATGCATGCCTTATGTAATTGAGGTCTTACTCATCCATCTTCAACACCAGGGATGGGATGGGGTACAGAGAAGTCTATGTCATTGCTAATGAGAATTAAAAGCTTGGGTTTAGAGAGAAAGTGTTATGGGTTTTCTTTATCATCTATAGGCTGATGGATTTAAATACAAGCAGGGCTCACAAATCCAAGATGCAAATTTAATTAAATTTTTTTTTCTGATTGCAGAGAAAAAATTGGAGTAAATCTTAAACCAGTGCAGTATTCTAGTTCAGGCGAAAGCAAATTAGCTGATGCCATTTTCACACCACCCAGAGAAAACAGGATTCCAGCCCTCAGCCTTGCCAGCCTTCAGCTCAGTCTCAGTGCAAGGAAACACAGCTTTTGGGGCACCCATTAACTGCTGCAGTGCTGAAAGACACTTTTAGTCCCTTCTGCTGCCGTCCCTCACTATCAATGGCAAGAGCCATTCTCCAAACAGGAAAATAAGACCTATTTATATCAGCATAAATCTGTTCAGGGGCTTATCTGTTCAGATAATTTCTGCAAAACTAAATTTTTTCTTTAACATTTCTAATTCCAGGCCTGTGGCTTAAAAAAAAATAATAAAAAGCACAAAAATATTTAAAGCAATAAGACTTATGTAGAGACATTCCTTGGAGTCTGATAGCCTGTAAAAACAGCACTGCCGTGGTGGGAAGGATCCCATTCATCTAAACAATGTGTTGACAGGCATCCATAAAGGCCAATTTCAACATACACGTTCACTGCTGGCTACCTTAGCAGAAATGTCTTGCTCTGTACTCTGCATCACCACACTGGAGACAATGAAAATGGCAATGGATGTTAGAATGGGAGATTACCTAGGCAGTCTTCCTTCCTTCCTTCCTTCCTTCCTTCCTTCCTTCCTTCCTTCCTTCCTTCCTTCCTTCCTTCCTTCCTTCCTTCCTTCCTTCCTTCCTTCCTTCCTTCCTTCCTTCCTTCCTTCCTTCCTTCCTTCCTTCCTTCCTTCCTTCCTTCCTTCCTTCCTTCCTTCCTTCCTTCCTTCCTTCCTTCCTTCCTTCCTTCCTTCCTTCCTTCCTTCCTTCCTTCCTTCCTTCCTTCCCTCCTTCCCTCCTTCCCTCCTTCCCTCCTTCCCTCCTTCCCTCCTTCCCTCCTTCCCTCCCTCCTTCCCTCCTTCCCTCCTTCCCTCCCTCCTTCCTTCCCTCCTTCCCTCCTTCCCTCCTCAAGCATTCAGCTTTGCCCTCAGTCCAGGGTCTCTCTGTCCTCTCCAGCACAGCAGAAAGCTCAAGAGGAGCTTAGAGAAGAACAGAAACAGCAGCACTGACCAGGAGCCATCACAAACCCTCCCCTCCTTTCTCAGTTTTCAGGTACGAAAAGATTATCCATCCCTATGAAATCCTTATGAGAAAGAAGTTCTCTAAGCCTGCAACTCAGACAGTTGTAGGAATATCTGAGATCAAATCACAGTGGGAAAATGGAAGAATCTAGGGGGGGCTATGAAAGCAGCAATCCGCTCCCTCTGTGTGCACTGTAAGACTAGCACAGCTGCCTTCTCAGCATGGTTCAGAGATAGCTGGCACCTGCCCCACCTTTTCAGCTGCCTCTGGTGCCCAGTGCACAAGTGAAAAGGAAGGAAAGATTTTTTTAGCCACAGAACAGCTGAGGACAATCCACTGAGGAGTCCACGAGCTGCTCTATCAGATCCCAAACAGGTTGCAAAGAGCCCAGTGACAGAAAAGGTAGCTGAAACTTCCTTTTTGTTTCCTTCTTGCTCCAATGAATCAGCCAAAGGCCTTGCACAGGTAAAGATAAGGTCTGAATGCAAGCAGTGAAGTTTTTAAGTTGTATTGACTCAAAGAAGGAGTGGAAAGCCAAAATACTAATGGAAATTTAAATTACACCTGTGAAAAATAAAAAATTTATAGGGAAAGGCTATAAAAGAAGACCAAGAATAGTTAATTATCTGCCACAAAGACACACAGTCTGTCACACAGATGTTAAGAATCAGGCAGGTAGGAGGCCATCTGTATAACAGAGCTTTATAAAAAACAACACATTAGCGAAGAGATCACACACAGAGTTTCCTAGAAAGATAGCATACCATCTGAAACAGTATTTCCTCTTTCTCTTTTCATTCTGTACGGCCATATTGTTAACCTAATACATGTAAGGGGAAAGGGAACGTTCATGCCAGCACTGTGAAATGCAAAGGGAACCACAGCTTCTAGTTACTCCAGTGACTGGACTGGAAACAGGATACATAGGGGCAAGATTCCTTAAGGCAATGTCACTAAAATCTATGCAAACAGCTATCATATAGCTTAGACTCCGCCTTTGACTGCAAACTACCTTAATGCAACTCTATTAATCTCATTAAGAAGGCTATTAAAATACAAACACATTTAGGAAGATCCTCTATTATCACCAAATGATAGAAAGCTCTCTTACAATGAGTCCTGTAGAGAAGCACTTTTTTATTTCCTGCCTACCTTCACTACAGCAAGCAACAGGACCATTTTCTGCAGTCCAATGAATGGAGAAGAGAAAGTAAAAGAGAAAAATTAAGATAATTCCTGGTTAATGTCATGGTTCATTAGGAAATACCAAACAAAATCCAGGGATAAAAGCCATAATTTACAAAATGGAAAAGGGAAACGAAATCAATAGAGGAGGAAGTTTTATTTTAAGCTTCAAAGAGAGTATTATAAACAATGGAGAGCTTAGAAAAGTAAATGTACATATATGTTACTCAACAATGTCTTTTTAAAAGAAGATTATTTCCACTAAAAAAGACTGTGGAATTGCTTCGGGAAAGTAATATTTACAGAGGAATATACAGTAGGGATGCTGGAAGCAGAACTTTTATTTGGAAGGAATATTACACAAACTGAACACAGACCCTACAGTTTTCAAATCTTCATTACAATTGTGCGTCTTATATTTTGATGAAATGAAAATTTATTTCTTTTTTTTTTTTTTTCTCTAGAGGCAGTTCCCCATTGCAAGTTTAGAAAGCAACAACATGAGCAAAGCAAACCTATCCTGCTAAAGAACTCAATTAGGACACAAATTCTCATTGAATTTAGTTGGAGCAGGACTACCTTACATGGTTATTTTTTAATTTATGTTTTAATCAGGGAAGAAGTGGAAGATGAGAAAGGGAGTGAACAATTTGCTGCTACTGGCACATGGAAACCTCTCAGTGATGTGAGTTTGTGTTCTGGGTATGCAGGAAACACAACATACACAACAGTATCAGGTTTTCTGTCAGCTTCACCTAGTCAGCATGCATTTTTGTAGACATAGTTTTTTCATTCTGAAAGCCAAAGTAAGCCATGTTAGCAAAAACACTTTTTTTCTGCCTGTGCCCTGAGGGTCAATCCCAATAATTGGTGGTGTGGTTTGCCCTCAGTTTGATTCTCCTCTGTAACAGGGGTGCCAGACAGAGCCAAGTCCAATACTCATCTCCTAGAATACAAGGCTATCGTGCATCCCTACCAGAGTGCATCACATATGACACTGAACAGACCTGTGCTCTCCACTGCAAGCAGATCTGGCGGCCAACAGAACCCTCCGGTGCTTGCATGGAGAAGAATGCCTTTTTCACCAGGAAAATGCATAAGGACTCAGAATTTGGGATGTGGCCATCCCTCCCCGCTGCCTCACAGGACAATTTAGGATTGCAGCTGTGGGAACTCATATTTTTCTCCTGCATAGTAATCCCTGTTGCTTATTGCAGATGTGTAGTTGCACCTGTATGCTTTTCAAAGTCCACTACCACTTCAGAATGGGCTGAAGTGTGCAAGTTTTCTACACATGACATCATCCTTGACAGCAAGATCCATGCCAAGAGCACCTAACGTTTAGATACTTCCCTTACAACAAACTCGCAATCAGCTGTGGATTTACCAAAGCAAAAAAAAGTGGACAGAATTGTTTTCAATTCTTAAGCCCCTCTTTCAGCAGAAGTATTTCACAGAATTGCTCAAAAGAAAACATCTTTTACCATGCAGAAGAGACACATCAATCCTACTGGGAGAAGACAGTCCTTTGAAATGGACACAAAATCTGGTTACAAAAAAAACTCAAGCACTGAGCCTGGTCTTTGCTACTCCAACAGTTTCTGTTCAGATTTGTGCCTAACACAGTACAGCAAAGTAAGTTTTAAGCATCTAACAGGATAATATTATTAAGGAGAAAATAAACCAGAACAATCTTCACTTACCACATCCAATTTTCAAAAAACAAAGATACCCAGCACATGTATGAATGGCTTCTTAAAAGTAAGAGAGAGAGCAGAGTTGACCTTTATTTTCATTATTTAAAAAAAGTTTTTTCTTTAAAGTAAATATTCAGTCTTTATTTTACAGTAAGTGCTTTTTAAAATTTCATGTCTTCACAAAATTGCATTTAAAATTTGAAGTAAAATGTATTTCAAACAAAAATACTGTGCAACTTCAGCACTTCTTTCTTAAATATCGAAATAAATAAAATAGTTGTCTTTTTTCAGTTTGTTTGTCTTTCAGTCAGTTCTATTGTTGATCAATTCCAGTCTGACCTGGGTTTATACACAAACTTAAAAGAAAGTGAAATCAAGACTTCAAAAAACTTCTTTGTATTGCACCAGCTTAGGGCATCCCCAGAACTTCTCTCAACAGTCGGCAGCCAGCTTCCCACAGTCCAGGCTCCTGTGCCAGATGGAACTCGGGTATGGAGGAAACAGGGCAAGGAAAGAAGTATCAAAGCATCTGGGCTTCTCTCAGTCTTCTTCTGAAATGTCTTGCTTGAAGGCTGCTGGAATCCACGAGGGCAGGGCTGACTGCAGAGGGAAAGGCAATACAAAGTAAAACTAAACAAACGCAAGCAGACAGAAAAGTGTGTGTTCAGAAAAAAACAGTAACAGCACAAACCAAACTTCCAACATTGCTTGCACTGTAGTTCCTTGAAAATATAGCCCAACAGACTCAGTTTCAACTGATTGTGGAAGCCATAAATGAACAAAGCAAACAAATAGGATAAGAAAAATCATATCCAAAAGAAAGGCACTGAACACTGTAAATCTTTCTTATTGGGAACATTATTAAATAACTCTCATCATTCAGCTTAGATAGCTGTCTCTACTGAAGAGGTTAAGACTTTTGCTTATGAAATCCTGTTCTAATTACCTTGATCTATTGCTAATTATTTGTAGGGAGCCACAAACATATACAGCATGGCAGAAAAGACATTTTCAAAAGTCTAAACGATACACATGGGGTGTCAGCAATGCAATAACTTCTGGAAAGAATGAAAGATTGCATTTTTCATTGCATTTATTCCATTATTAAGTTACATACTGCTAAGATCCTGAGCAGGATTAGATAGCAAATAAAATAATCTTTATTTCCACAAAATGCATATGCCTCTTCCCATATCTTCCCACATTTCTCATATCAGTTCTAGGCTACATGAAGGTCCAAAATCTTATGAGCTGCCAGAGACCAAAAGAATAAGTCAAAGGTATGAGCTGGCAGCATCCACTTAACAGAGCTATCAGGCCTGGAAATCTCAAGAGCTGGGGTTTTTTCTAAATGTTATTACAGCTTGTCTTCTCTGAATTTGGCAACTTAGCATTCATAGACAGGGACACCAAAATAGTTCTGACTCAGTTTTAGTATTCTATGGTATTAATACAGGTTGGGTTTTTTTCAACACCGGTAGAAGAGAATAAGGATTGGTGGGGTTTATTGTAATGGCTTAGTCAGCAAAAACTCATCCCAGCTGAATTCCTGCACCGTGAGGTTTGTCAAAACAATGCCATGTGAGCATGAACTCATGCATGTGCCCTCATACGTTACTTATAGCTACAAATTTCATATAAATTAGAAAAAAAAAATAGAATATGAAATCGGTGCTTATTGGAAACATTTACATATGTTGCATCACAAAACACACTGGGCAGATTTTGCAGTTTTTATAAGATGACTCCCAGTGGGGTCAATACAATGTTTGCTTGAGTATTTGATTCAGAAAAACTGTTTGCCATGCAGAAGAGGCAAATTGCAGGAAGAGCCAAACTTTGAAAACTCCATAGTTTTATGGTATTTGAACTATTATTTCAGGGCCCATCTCAAAATATCATTGCAAGAGTTAACCAAAGAAAGGCAAAGCAGGCAGGAGAGAACACAGTGGTGCCCCAGCATTGTCCGGACTCTGACTCTGGGTGTAGTTTATGTTTGCTCCATGCATCAGCTGGCAGCAAACTGAGTCTCTGTCTTCAATCAAGAGCCTAAGCTGAGGTCTGTAAAATGGCAAACTGGAACTCAAAATGAATAACTAATGTAAAAGCTCAAAGGCAAAACAATGCGGGGAGGGGACTCTAATAACACATTTTGCTGAAACAAATGGCCATCTCAGAGCTTGTCTACACCATACCAGCAAGCATATTAACAGAGAGGTTTCATTCAATAAAAGCAATAGCTGAGAAAGCCCAGTGGTAATCCTTCTGAAGTCGGTGGTAAAGTTCTCTCTGGCCCTTGTTTCAGCAGCCTAGGCTCATCATTTATGACCTTACCACATACATACAGTGTTATTCCAGGCACCATTACATATTCAAGAAAAAAATATCCAGCCCACAAAACTGGGGAGTGTCTAGGTGAAGGGAAGAGATGCAAAGTGAAGCAAGTCGGATTTCAGTTCCATTCCACTTCCACCATGTGCCTGGTTCTCCTTCTACTTTTTAACTTCTATGCCAGAACCCTGTATTTGCTTAAAATTTTCTCAATGTATATTATCATGCTTGAAATTTATACTGTTTTCGTGACAGAGCTGAGGTCTGTCCCTACTAAAATTTCAACTAATTAAATGTCTCAAAAGGGAATAGGCTCAGTGCCCACTCCATGTAGCCTTTCTTCTCCCTTATCAGCTGCTTAAGCAGCATGCCACTTCCTTTATTCTCCTGCTCCCGTCTATGAATCAGAGTTAGCAGAGGAAGATTCCGGAAACTATATGTTTTCTATGATCCTTTAATATGGAGCAGTGGAAAGGTGCCTGAGGAGATAGCTTATATGATTAAACACAGAAAAGTCTGCATTAAGGGCCTGAAATGAAACATCCCTTTATTAACATTTCACATTGGGGTTGTCTCTATTTTGGTATGCGGTCTGTTGGGAGCATGTGTTTCAGGAGAATCTTTGGACAGCCTTGTGCCAACCTTTCTGTAATAAGGACATCTTTGGAGGAGAACTGCAATAGCCAGGATTGTGATTAGTTGAAGGGCTACACCTTTGAAGAATTTATGAAGAAGAGAAAGTTTCACTGAACTGCTGAAATCACTGGGGAATAAAGAGCATCACATTTCTTTCTGATTTCAAATATAAATTTTTAGTTACAATACAGAATCCACATTGTAAACTTCTTTTATGCCTCCCTAGTTTGGTTTGGGACCTTACATGCTCTTTAAGATACAATTGATATTGTGCAGTTCTCTCATTTCTGAACTGGTTATGCTAGTGTCAAAATCCCTTTTTTTTTTTCTTTCTTAATTGCACATAAGCAACCTTCTCTTCTATATTTTCTGCCTCGTTAACATCATCTTCCCCTCATGAGAGGGTCTTGTGTAGCAACCCCTTTGCTTTCATCTTCCTTCAACTTAGGAGCTACCAACCTTCTATCCCTGTTCCCAGCCTTCACTCCAGGACTACATATCCTGCGAATATTTCATTTCCATATCATCACTCCATGCAATATTCACCATTAACATTGCATTACAACCTAGCTTAAACAAGTACTCTTTTAGCTTCCAGCTCTACATCCTAATTTCCTTGCTGTGATCAATGCCTTCCTATGGTCAGTACCACACTTCTCAGCCTGCTGGACTAAACTCATGTTGCTTATCTCAATCTCATAAAGCATCTTGAGGAATCCAAGAACTACTCTCAGTCCATAAAAGTGAATTAATTTTACCTTACTTGATCTCTCAGGACTACATTGAATGGGTGAGCATCCATATACACATTAATGACATAAAAAACTGTGAGCATATTTTCTATGCTATCTGCAATAAATGCCAGCTGGCAATTTTTATGCACTTTGTGAGCTGTTGTGGCTTCTTTCTGAGGGTACTGTGCTACCCAGTTGTCACAAAGATGGGTGGTTTGGTTGCGAAAGGATTAAGACTGTATGCATTGTTATAGTAACTGCATTTGTGAAACTAAGTCAAGATTTAATGAATTATGGGCATCTGATTATTGTTTGTGTTCCAGAAGAGCCCAGAATGCGTTAGGCATGGTTCACAAAAGACAATGTTAAGGACTCCACTTTGAAAAACTCCATTTACAGTATGCCTGTTCTGCAGTTTATACAGTGATGGAAATTCTTCAGAAAGATGTACTTGGCTAGGTTTCAGCTACCTAATTCAGGTGCTGCAAGGAATGAGCTTTACTAGATAGAGTAGTAAAACATTATCTATCTTGCACTATTTCAGAAGAAAGAAAGGATTGGTTGTGGAAGAAATTAATGTTTTTATCAGTTAAAGTATACTTCTCATTGACGGCATGTCAAAATATAATTGATTTGACACTTGATGGATTATAATAAATCAGGAGAAACACAATAGCAACAGAAAAGAATTATCAAAATGGGGAAAGCTTAAAGAAGGCTTTCTCCTGGCAAGTGTGCATGGCTCTGGCATGCATTGTTCTTTGGTATACACATTCAGAGGTATTTGTAATGCTTTCTAACAGCATCCTGAAGGCAGATTATTAATGTAATCTAGACATCAGTTAGCTTATATTCTGGATCTGTGCCTGTATACTTAGAAGCAGAATTTGGCCACTGCTCATTCCATGTCTAAAGAGAACAATAAAAAAATCAAGAGGCTGAATTATTTCTCTTTTTTCTACAAGGCTGGAAGGTAGGGGAGGGAGTTGAAATTGCTCTCACAGACAGGCTACCCTAGCAAAGAAGCAGGAAAAATGGAGTCCTTTTGGCCTGGCTTCTTTCATTGTACATATCCAAATTCTTTATTGCAAGGTTAAGACTTTTACTCTGGTATCAATAACACACACCCAGTTTAAGGATTAGGCACTGTCCAGAGCAGTGTCTCTTCTGCCTTTGCTCTAAATCAGGTCATGATCTCACCCTGTTTGCATTATTTACATCAGTAAAAAGAGATCTTTAGAACTTAACCTTTCCCCTGCCCCTGGGAGATTTTTGCCTGCACTAGGACAGCAGAATATAGCTACACACTGACTCCTTTTGCATCACTTCTGACTGTACACAAGTCTGGATCCTGCTCTCACAAAACTTCCATTAGCTTTGCCAGGGGCATGAATGTGGCACGTAATTAAAATACAATATAATTCCTGGGACTTGCTGCTACAACAAAGCTCAGTCAGAGGTCTGCTGAAAAGCCAGAGCAAGAAATTTCACAACTGAGTGAAAGACATTTCAGCTCGGACATACCTTTCAAATCCTGCTGTATGTTTCCTCCTTTCTGGGAAAGTCGCTGGGAAGGGAGTCACTCTCTTCTCCATTGCCCTTGGAACTTTAATTAGTATTGCTTTGGTTTATTTCAAAAGAAGCTATTAAAAAGCAAATAAAGTGTCTTGTGAGACACTACAGAGAGAAAAAACAGGGTAACACGGGAAAAAATGCTGTGAATTGAAATTTAAAAATGGAAAGAAAAGTATAGGTGAGGTATTTTTCCATGTAATTTCTTCCAGGATTCTGCTCCTCCTTTTGTTTCGTCTGTGATGTCTATGACTTGCCATTCATATTCCATCCCTATGCTTGGAAATTGCTCTCCATCAAGTGAAAGGTGAAGGAAAAGAAAAAAAAAAGTAGAACACGTGGGGAAGACATGAAAGGGTGCAGGGAGGAGGAGAACTATTGAGTGTAAAGGTGTCCAAAGGAGATGGAAATGTGTTCCCCAAGGCCATGGTCTTCAATGGTGCTGCTTGTATTTTCAGGCTGTAGCATAGCAGATGTATGAGAAGAGCCAGACTTCACATGCTACAGCAAGTGCAAAATCTCAAAATGCAGAAGCCATCACATCAAGGGTTTCCTTGTCCCTTGATAGAGTCCGCCCACAGTGGTTCTCTAGAAACAGTTCTATTATCAAGTAGACATCCATTGCTTTTTTTGTTGTTTTTTTTCTATTTTTTTATTTAAAAAGTAGTTTTTCTAATAATACATAGAATATATAAATAATAATAATAATTAAAAAAAACTATTTGGGTTTGTTGTCTGTTCTCCAACCCATCTGTATTTTTGTGGTTTGCTGATATATATATTAAAAGACAAGAAAATCAACTCTGCTCACTATTAAAAAAAATATTAAATCCACTTTTTATGTTTCCAAAGAGAAAGAAGAGGAGGGGAGGTGGGATAAAACCAAATTAAAATTTAAAAAAAAAGAAAAAAACCCAGGAAAATCAGAAACCTTCTGTCTCTTCAAAGTAGTTGTCAAGAGCTTTAAATGTTTGTGCTTTCAGTGTACACCCCACAGGGAAAACATAACAAAAATAACAAAAAAAAAAAAGGCGGGGGGAGGAGGAAAAAAAAAAACCAACGAACCAAAAACCCAAGAGGACCTAAAATCAAAAAAAAAAAAAAAAGGTAATAATAATCTTAGTAGTGAAAAGGACAGCTCAGAGTTTCTGTGTCTTTTTAGTTATTTTAGCAGCCGCCCTTTTTGTCTGCAGAGGGAGACCTGCCACCACAGCCACCTCCTCGGCTCAAGAGAGGCTCTTCTGCATCGTCCTCGTCAAAGCCATGAAAGGTCGAGGTGTCGCTTTCTGACGTGGAACCGAACAAGTCCTCCGTAGTGCGTGCTGGCGCTGCTTCGTCCCTCCTGCCTTCTCTTCCCAAATGAGCTGACATGTATGATGAATATATCAGCACATGGGTTAAGCAACAGGCATCATCATCATCATCATCATCATCATCATCATCATCATTTTTTTTATCATTTTCATTATCATTAAACAAGTCAGACTATCAAGCTCATAGATGTGTGCTTGTATGTGCCCGCGCACCCCAACAACACGGCATAGGTAGAACTGCAGTAAGAAAAATAACAAAGGATCAGTTTCTCTTTCCAAGAAAAAATCTACAAACACCACAGGTGCCCATAGCTACAGCAGCGAAAGGGTTAATCATGTTTTCCTCTCTTCAAAAGACAGTAAAATATTTCCTCGTGATTACTTAGATCAATTTTCATATATTTTTAGACCATGTAAGTAATGATACACTGTTAGGCTAAGCACAACGGCATCAACAGTCACAAATTTTCTGCTATAGAAATGTAAGCCACTAGATACCTCATCCACCTCAGGACTACTTTTTATCCCCATTCTTCACCTGATCCTAAAGAACCTCCTCTGTAGACAAAATGAAATACATTTTGAAGACTAAGTGAAAGTAACCTAACCAATACTTCAATACAAATTTCATGCCATGTCCTTCAAAAATAAAAAAAAGTCCCAAAACTAATATATACAGTTCAACAACTAAAACAACTGAGATGAGGAGCAACCCATCTTGGGAAACACTGAGAAGTTCAAATTTGTGTGAGTTAATCCAGCTTTCAAGATAGAACAGGAAATTCTCCACACAGAGTATCAATAACGGCAACAACCATAAGAGGACTCCTAAAAAGAGAAGTCAAATACTGAAATCTGTGAAATTGAGGTTTGTTTTCTCTCAGTCAAATTTTTTATGTGATTAATAGTACGACCTTCAAATTCCCTCTTTAGGGAAGGTAGAGAAAAAGATATCTCTTGTGCCCCAGCAAAACTGAAGTGTGAGATTTTAGGGAACAGCTGTTTTTTTCATTCACAACCAGTAGCATGGCATTAAGCAACCAACTGTGGGGTCCCTGCTGCAGCTACAGGAATCAGCCACATAACAAGTACACTGCATTGCTTGAGACAGAAAGAAGTAAATCCTGTTCACAAAAAAGAAAATGGATATAACAAAATAATTGGCAGATAAACCATATTGTAGAAATGTGATTTTACTGACTTTGTGAACAGAAGAAGCAATATAATTTCCATGACCTCTCTTTCAGTGTAATGAAAATGTTCTCCATTTTTATAAAAGAGAAAGATGGCAGACACCAAAGAGGTTTCATTGTTTTAGTTTAGAGATTAATGTGTGGTTATACCTTAATCACTTTCATCACACATCAGTCACAGCCTTGCAGACCCTATGAATGACCCAAGCGGGTCAGAATTTGTAGAAGGATAGCATTTAATGGAACTGATTTTGCACAATTTAGGCTACAGGCTGATCTACTTGTTCTGTCACACTAAGGAATCAAGGGAATTAACGTATTTGTGTTGCATTCTGATACAAACACCATAGCAATGTTTTAAGTAGCAATAAAATATGGATCCATCTCACTGTGCCATATCAGGAAAATGCTGAAATTAGTTATATGGAAATATAACAGCCAAGGCGAAGGGAAATGATCTTCCAAGATGGCACCACAGACCCCATGGACTTCCCCCTTCAGTTATTAGAAGCAAACACGTGTACACTAAAAGGTCCATGTTTCTGACTGCACAGCATTCATAAGGATGCCCCTGGAGAAAACCAGAAGAGTTGCCATTGATCCTCTGGTGACCAGTATCATTTCAGAATATCTTCAGAGGTCACAACAACTGCAGAAGGCAATTTCAGTGAGAATCTAATTGTTCTCCCATTGAAGGTGGTAATAAGCTTACTATGAATTTCAGCAGAAGCATAAAAAGGCTATTTCCTTGGTATGAGAATATTCCACATCACATTTCAGCCATGAAGCAACAGACATCTTTCAGTGACTACAGTACAGAAGGAGCAGCATTCATACTGAATTTCAAGGCCTCTTTGGTTTTCAGATTTCTATATGACCATCTTATTACCACTAGTATCACCACTATACAAAAATATCACAAGTGGAAACTTGGACCAATGCTGGAATATGTAGTTGTTAAAGGTCTCCCAATTCCCTCTACCACCACCACTGCCTCCTACGTGAGCTATAAATAATTGTTCAGCTGGTATAAATTTTTTTTAAAAAAAAAGAGAAAGGAAAAAAAAAAAAAAAAGGAAGGAAGAAAACAACAGCCCAGAAATAAAGACAACTCAGAATGGGAAAGACACAATTGCCTACATTTAAAAAGAGAGAAGGGAAGAAAAGGGAGAAATAAAAACCTCTTTAAACAAAACTAATGATAGTCATCTTGTAAGAGGATAATTCTTGACAGCTAGCCCCATACCTACCCTGTAATTTTCTCCCTCTTTCTTTTTTGGATGAAGAAATGCATGAAATGTGTAATCAATGGGAATGCTTGTCATGCAACTTTCATAAATCTTGTAAGTAATTTATAGTTGTAATTGCAGCATTTGAAGACAGAGACCATTCTGTAAAATTGTCATAAGATTTTCTCCTTCCATGTGAAGAACAACTAGTACATGTACCAGTGTTCCCAAAAGCCAATAAATATATTAAAACCTCATTATTTCATAAGACCCCATTAGCTTAAATATGTGAATCCAACAATGGGGTTTATAAAATAAAATTTTTCAGTCGTCCTTTCCCACAAACACAGAGCAGAGGTAAGATTCCATCCTCTATCCCTTTCCAAATATGCTGCCTTTCTTCAAAATCTTCAGAAGGTGCAAAAACCAAATCACACAAATGCCTTTGTACAAGAAAGATGCGAGAAGGAGTCACCTACCAGAGCGCCCACAGTCTGAGCACGATACAAGTTCCTCAGGCCGGCCACTTTTTTTGTTCATATTGGAGCCTCCGAGGCAGAAGTCACAGTAGTTATTGGGAATGATGACCCCATCTGGTCCTTTCTGGGCTGTAGTTGGGTTAGAAATCAGATTTACTAAAAGAGCATTCACTTGCACATTTTCCCCTTATCCTTGATATGTCTTTTTCTTGCTTCACTTAGCTCAGTGAGTTTGCAGGCCACAGTCTTCCCAAAACATTGCCAATCAGAAAAAAAAGTAAACTGCATAAGCCACCTCCATTTTAAGTATACCCAGGGTTTGCCTGAACTGGCCTTCACTATTTCCTTTCTAATCCCAGCCAGGCTGCTCCCTCTCAAGGACATGCTTCCAGATATGCCTCTACAATTCAGGGACTTGTAACACATACAGGTATAGAGACAGTCCCTAACACAGGATAAGACCTATGTTGTCAGTAAGCCAAACTTGTTTTTTCAGGCAGCAATCATCATCATAATCCCACAAAATACAAATTCATAAAGGGAAAAAGACAGTCTCCAAAACTCAAAAAACAGTGGGAAGATGTAAGGGATAAGTTTCCCTTACTGGTTCTATTTCAAGTAGCTTTTTAGGGGAAAAAAATCTCTAAGTAGCAGGGTGTCCTTGGTCAGAAGGTTGGTCCAAAAGCTCCTGAATATTCACAGGTAAAGCCTTTTGGGGATGTTTCACCCAAGACTTCAGTCCCCTGCAGCAGTCATGTCCCTTGGGATGAGCAGGAAGGGTTCAACACTACCCCAGCACCCAGCACAGGTGTAGAGTGAGCCTGGGGCAGATATCTCAACCAGCAGTTAAAAATTTTTCAGTGAAGAAAAAATGAGCAAGATTATATTATTATTTTCCAGCTAGGGATACTTGGAAAGGAGCAGACACACACTGATCTTAAGCAGAGGAGGAGGCAGATCCCTTAGGAAGAAGAGAAGGGTAGAGGTCTTCTTAATTCCTCTTAGTTGAGCAGAACAGAAACGTCCTTTTCTTGCTCACAACTGCCATTTACCTCCTCTGCTCTCCAGAGAGGGAAAACATCTTCATGTACACTCTAATTATGAGCTGGGGAAGGGAGTGGAGGTAATGGTTGGTCTTTGTTTCTTCTCTTTGAACATAAAAAAATGCAGTTATATACCAGTAGATATACCTGGCCTAGGCCTACTGCCCGAAGAATTTTACAAAAGACAAAATGAAGAACTTTAATCTGTATCATCTCTATTTAATTATCTTTTTAATGCATATTTTGTAACTTGCAGATTTTTAGCAGATGTTTTGACAGCCTTTATTAATGGTCTTTTTGTCCACATTCAAATTTCCCCCAAAGAACAATGACATTCTAAAGGGCTTCTGGTAGCAGTCCAAGACATACACTTAAAATTAAAATTTCCTCCAAGTTCACTCTGCTTTTCTGGTTTGGGTGCATCTAGTTATTAATTTATTTACAGATGTTGATCAGCTGAACTTGTAGAGATTGGTAACTGAAAGATTTCAGGTAAAGTAAAACTTAGAAGAAAATTAAAACCCATAAGACTGCAAATACATCACTGTCTTCCTCCATGGTCATGGAGATCCTGACAGTATTTACTAAACAGTATTTACTAAACAATGGATTCATTGCTCTGAAATGATCCTGGTTGACAGATCTCCAACTCTCTCCAAAAAAGAGAGAAGCTCCCAGTGTTAGATTAGCATTTTGTCTGTTCCAAGAAGGTATTTAATACATTCATGCAAGATAAGCAAAAAAAAGAACAGGAACCAGGTGGAAGTCTAGCACACCAGCTCATTTTAAGAGCTGTAACAAAATAATCATAAAGTTGCTGCTGGTACATATTTTGTGTATAAAAAGCAGACCTCCCTAGCATTTATATTTCCCACTCCAGCCCCTTTTTGACAAAGTTAAGCAATTACCTCTTTATATTATTCTGCATCTACAGACAGGCCACGTGCAATGCAAACTCAGCAAACTCAGAATTCAGTGACTTCTTTTGTTGTTGTTCTTTATTACATTATTTTACCTTTTATCCAAGTGTCTTAAAGTGCCTTACAGATATTAAGATCATATTACTAACCCTCAGTGAGGTCAAAAGCCTCTCTTGCCATTGAATCTAACCAAAGTGTTCTGGACCCTAATTAAGTCTCATGGTGAGGTTGCATTGCATTTTAAAGCTGAAAGACTTGGAGGCAGAGTGGTAAACTGGCTTATTCTCAAACACGCAAAAATTCTGTGGTGAGGCCACAAATAAAAACAAGCAGTCAGGGTGCCAGCCAGCAGACTTAGGAAAGAGCTCCACTTCCAACAGTGCTCATAATGGTGTATTTAACACTCTCCATATACTGACTTAAATTTTTTCAGCATGGATTACGACCATAAGATCTACTGACTGTCAAACTAGAAATGCATCAGGGGAACTCAAAAATGTATACACTGATCAATTCATCTGCAGTGTGTGGGAGAGGTGGAGGGTATTTGTTGAGTGTGATAAAGGGATTCTCCCAGACCATTGTCAGGGGAATAAACATAGGGTTTGATCACTCTTCTCTTCTTCTTTCTTCTCTTTCCTTTCTTTTCCATTTTTCCCCTTTCTTTCCATCCTTGTTTTCTTCCAATTTATTTAATTTTTAGTGTGAATGTCTGTGTGCTCACTTACTAACCTGGCTCAGTAGAGTGTGATAGAGATATCAGGCCTGAAAAGTCACAGACAGAGGAGAAATTCCTGAAGTTACATCAATGATATCTTAAAGAATATGTATCTAGAGACAAACAAGCCAGGCAATGTTATTCTCTTCAATGTTTTGGTTTGGTTTTTTTTTTTTGCTCTAACAGGTGCAAAAACTAGAACCAAACATGAGTTAAGCTTATTTGCTTCATCAGAACCATATAGTGAATTAAGTCACAGGCTAAATCACAGAAGGTTTGAGAATAAAGAGATTCTCAGATGACAGTAAGCAGCGTTCTTACTTTCAAAGGAACTTTTTTTTACATATATCCTCAGAGTTTCTAGTTCTATTTTACTGTCATTAACAAATGATGAAGGAATTAGGAAACAAAGGAAAAATGGCAATATTTAATGTGCAATCTTCATGAATAGGGTATCGTGCAGGAAAAGCCCGACCCTAATCTCACCCCTAAATCAATAAAACTACTTACAAAAGTAACTATGGGAATGGATTCATAAGAAAAAACAATTAATTTCCTAGGGAGTTATGTTGCTGCTTTTCATCTGAGACATAGTAATTAACTAGGTATTCACTTTTTGCATAAAGTAATTCACAAGTAGAAGGTGCAAGTTTAAGCCAAACAGCTCAGCTGGCAAGAACTAACTCCCTAGCAGAGAGTTGACTCATTAGATCATGGTGACTCCCTCTAAGGATTCAGTAAAAAAAAAACAACTCACCCATAATTAGAAACTGTTTTAAAGCAAAGGCTTGAAAACCAGCCATGGCCTTGTCCTATCTTACTCAAAACTCTTCTGATTTTCTTTTACATTACAAACTGCAACAACAGATCAAAAGCTCTGAGGAGTTTTGAATATTGCCTGAGCTAGAGTTTGCTCATAGGACGTACATTTAAATCAGTGCCTCTTGCCATTTCAGCTTAAGGTTGTTTTCAGGATTCATCAACATCTCCCCCAAAATTGAGTATACAATTTTTTTTTAAATACTTTAAAAATTAATTAAGGAGAGATGTGGAAAGATGTGCACAGTTCAAATAATAGCTTCCCTGAACCTGAAAGGTGATTCACATGAAGACAGGATGCAGAGTGAAAATAAAGTCAGTATTTCCAAATAAATTTGGTATGCACTTATTCTGAAACTTTTTTTTTTCTTCTTAGCCTAATCAAGTTAATTTCAAGCTATAACAAGCTGAGCAGAATAAAGAACTTCTTAAAATATGGTATCATCATTCACAGTAGTCTTTTTGCAAAGTAAGTTCAGTAAATTACATAAATTATGTAGTATATCACGCAGTAACCTTGTTCTGTAGACAAAATCTGAAAACTAAGCAAGTTGACTGAGTTAAATATATAAAATAACTTCGGTACATTCCTGATTTTGAAGGCAGGCACTAAACAGAATTCTAGTTTCCCTTCATCCCTCCCAAGAAACCAAAAACCCTGTAAGTTATCTTCCACGTAGTTTCAGTTTAATAATAAAAGCAAGGTGCTTATAATGAAACATCAAGAAATAAGGAATTTTATTTTCTATATCATCTCCCGGAGCCACATGACTCAATAAAAATCCCTAATTTTTAGAGATTAGAAGTTTTCTGTTTCTCAGGGCTGCAGAAAATATCTTGGATGGAAGGCAAGTTCAGAAGCAGGAATCGTTGTCTCTGTTTTTTAAACAGAAAAGATATTTTAAATAGTTTTTCTTCAAAATGTGACCCTTAAATATATACAGACAAACCCCCAAACAAATAGAACCTTGTATCTATCCATTTTTCTGATTTCTAAGTGAAATTATTTTGATGATTTGGATCACAGTCTTCAAAAACTTGGGAGGTGGAACCAGTGCTTAAAAGAAAAACTGGTTTTCTGTTCCAGGGTAAAAAAAATAAGAAGTATGTATGTCACACATACTTCTTCAGCCTGTAGGTAATACAGCACATTACTGAACCATAATTTAAGATATGCATCTAGGTTTGGCAGCATTTTATCCCTGTTTTTTGTCATATCCACATTACTGGGAAGGGGATGGAGAATGCATGGAGTGCATGCCTTGCTGCTGGGTGTGGAGCTGTGCATCATTTATTTCAATGATTACAGTGAATTGGCTACCATCAGAGATATACGCATTCACAAAGGGATTTTTCCTAGCACACTTTGTCCAGCTCTTACCTGTTTCTTCTGGGTTTGGTCCAAAACCAATAAAGCCCACTGGAGGTTTTCAATTCAATTCAAAAGGCTTTGAATCAGGCCATTTACTCTGTTTTTAACAAGGATCTTCAGAGCACAGTAGAGACCGCAGGACCCTGCATGTAGGCCTGCGTCAAGCCAGTGCGCTTCACGATGGAGGAAAAGGGGTGGATTTGATTTTTTTGTTGGGGTTTTGTTTGTTGGGGTTTTTTGTTTAATTTACAAGACTCTTTGTCTGAGATGGGGCCAGTTTTCCTTTCCAGCTCCTCCCTTTTTCTCCCTGGCAAAAGGCAAATCCAATATCTGGCTGCCTGAGCAGGAGAACGCCAGCCAAGAGCCTGTGCCTGAGGTCGTCAAGCCCCTTGGAGGCCTCGGTGACAGATAATCCCAGCCTATGTGTCCATGTGCCCGTCCTGGCTCCCCTGGCTGCCAGCGCTTCTGCCTGGCAGGCCTGGCCCGTCTCCATGGTGACCGTGGGCCCGGCTGGCAGCCTGGCCTTGCCACCTGCCTGCCTCGGCTCTCCAGTGCGAGGAATCGCAGCGCGGCCCCTCCGCTTGCTGCTCGGAATGGCTCTGTGCAGGGGCGGCAGGCTCACGAGAGAAATTACACTGTGATGATTAAATGAAAACGTGGCTTTAAGGAGAAGGCAAAAGAAAATCAGTGCCCGTTCTGTGGCTTTCTTTGATGGAAGAGGAGGGAGATCACTGGCCGGGCATGCACCCCCTTCTGTCCCCGTCATTGCTGGGTGCAGTGAACAGTGATGGGGCAGAAAATGGACTGGGGAGCTGCTTCTGTGCTCAAGGCTAGACCCTGCCCTGGGAAGGAATAATAAAAGAACACAGCTGGAGTGGTGAGGAACAGGCTGCGCACAGCTGAAGTGCACTCACACATACACAGGCAGGCAGGGATGTGCACGGCCATTCTTGGGGACTCCTCACCCTGAATTAAATGCATGGGTTTTTCATTGCAGGTTTCCAGGAAGAAGTGTAAATCAAACTGAATGAGAGGAAATGGCCAGTCACTTACTCTGTTGTTAGCACCAGAGATAAGCATGTTGGCTGGCCCAAAACCGGGAAGTGTTGGGATGCTTGATACAGGGCCCTGCAGCAGGCTGGAGGCGACACATGTGTCAATGCAGTGCTGTTTTCTACCAAACACACTTGGAACTTGGGTGTAACGCTGGGAAACGGCTGGTGTTCTGTTCCCAGAGTCTTGCTAATCAGCCTGCACAGCCCCATGGCCTCCACTAGCCCCATGCTGCACTCCCCCGCACGGGATGGGCATGCCCTTTGCTGGCAGCCGGAGAAGCAGGATATGCTACTGAGAGGTGCTGCAAACCACCCACCCAAAGTATTGCCAGGTCTCTGTAGAAACTGGATTTTATCTACTTTTTTGAGTTAGCTGGTAGTGTGGAGATAGAAGAAGCTGTTGCTTTTGCACAGCTTTTAGCTGAAAGGTTTGCCTTTCCTACAGCCCCTGCTCAAAGAGAAGCGCAGCCAAGGAGCACTACAAGAAGGGCTAGGAGAAGGAGGTACATCTGTAAAAGTCAGAGGAAGCCTCTAAATGTGGGGAAAGGAAGATCATTTGATCATCTCTTTTACAGGAATCAGTGTGGCCCTTAAGTTAAACAGCTAATGAAAGAGCTGGAAGGTGGGCTAGGTATCTGGAAGGTACAGCTAGGAAAATACAGCATCAACTGATTGGATTCAATAGATTTAGGGAATCAGTGTTCCTCCACCTTAAGGCAGCATTTCATAGAATTTCTGTGCACTGACCTTATAGACTCTTCTGCAGGAACACCTAAAGCATCAGCCAAAAGCCCACTGCTAGGAGTAAAACATTGTAACTGTCTAGTGCTTTTATGATGATAAACAGTAGGAGACACAGAGTAGGAAGACAGAAAAAAGAGTCTGACATCTTAACATAAAGAATTCCTGACTTCAAGGGGTACCTCTCTAGAGACTTGGCACCTGGCCACTGAAACACATCATTCCCATTGCCTAAGGGAATATATCCCACCTCTAGAAGGGATTGTAGAGCCCAATATACAACCCCATCTGGCAGCATCCCTCAGTATTCAGGGGAGAATGGCCAGTGCCATGAATTGGGTCCCTGCAACATCTTGTAGGCTTTTATCTGGAAAATATTCACTGGAGGAGTGTGAGAAGGCAGAGAACACCTATTCAGTTCAAATTCAGTCAAAGCATTTAGATTTTACTTGGTTCAAATTCTAAGGAGTAGGAAAAAAAAATGGCACAAAAATCAGGAAGATAGCAGAAAAAGAAAAAAAAATGTAAATACATAAATGAAACAATCCTAAATCAAGAGTTGATGTGCTGCTGAAGCAACACATTCTTCAAAAACCAATCAGTCAGACTGGAAATATTTTCCCATAAGCTACTGAGAAGCACTCAGTGCTTCTCTTCAATGATAGTTACACATCATGAGCAACATTTTAGACGCTGTCCAGGCAGTATAGAAAAGAAATACCAAATTAACAAAACAACCACCCCATTACTCCAATCAAAAGAAAGAAAAATTGAGTTGCAGATTAGCTCTCCCTCTACACAGAAGACGAGTTTGGGATTTTCTACTATGCCATAACTCTAAACAACTATCTATTTTTTAACTCAGCATCGCAAAATACACACACAAAAATCTCAGGAATTTACAGCTGCAAACAGGATTTAAGGGAAATCTTTATACAATCCAAACTCTCCAATCACTACTGTTTCTGCTAGCATTTTGAGTGTTTTTCCTTATGAAAACAAACTCTGAAAAGAGAAAAAACCCAAACAGATTTAACAACTAAGAACTCAACTCAAAGTAAGGTACATATTTTCACTGAAAAGCACCTGCTGCAGGGTATCTTGTTGCAAGGTGAGCATTGATGCATCCTTGCATTCAGAAGTAGCTCCCACCATGGTCCCAGCAAGGATCAGCACTGAGGCAGGGAAAAAGTAGGCCTGATGTAGCTTTTCAAATTGATACTGCTTGTGGAGAGGAACAAACAGCTGATCTCCAACTGAGGGGCTGACTCTCGTCATTTATTCATGGCCAGCCCCCTGCCTGGATGGAAATAAAAATGTTTCAAAGATGACTGTGTGGGGGAGCTGGAGGACAGCTTCCAGGCACACTGAGGTTAGCACATTAATTTTTTATCTCTGGAGACTGGGTATCCAATTATGCTTAGAGTACACAAACAACTTTGGCTGGTCTCTCCAGTAGAGATTTATCCACGTAATAAAATCTGTGATGGAACGGGGCACAACAGGCTGATGCCATGAGATAATGTACCCAGGTTGTTTTGCAGGGCAGATGCTTAAGCTAGGAGAGGGGCAGGAGGGCACAGGAATGCATCCTCCTAAACTACATGTACTGCACTATAGATCAACCTGCACTCAGCACAATGTATGTCATTTAGGATTGTCATTGGCCAAAGTGCTTGTGCGGATAAGATCCTGTTCAGTTGCTGTTTCTGCACAGCCACCTGCAATCAACATTTCCCACAGCAAAATGCCACTGAAAACTCTTCTCCTTTAAAGGAGAGGAAGTTTTTCTCCATGTAGATACACTATCCTATTCTTCCAGGAATTAAGAAAGAGCATTTTATACTAGGACACTCATTCACAGAAACATTTCAATAAATAGAAGTCTAATGTAATTCCTATATCAGAAGTGTCTCAAAATTAGTGAGCACCAGCTGCCCCCAGAGCTGGCCTGTACCCATGGAGAGAGATGGAATAAAACAGCAGGTGTTTTGTGGCAGGCTTGGATGCACCCTGGGCTCACAAATCTCACGGTCTCGGTGCCAACATGTAGAGGAAAAGCCAGCAGAGAAAAAGTCTGAAAATGGTGTCAGATCATTTATTTTTTCAGTGGAGTTGAGGAAAGGGGAAGTTGACTTTTTAAAGGGTTTTCTATAATTTCCTTTTCACAGTTCAATACTCAGGTGAAAAAAAAGAGAGTAGGTGAGAAATAAATTTATGTATAGGCAGAGGCAAGACTAGACACTGAGGAAGGGCTATTTATTTGTGTCAAAGGGCTAGATAAAGCATACAAACAAGCCACTAAAGCTCAAACAGAACACAGGCTCGGCTGTTGACTGTTGAACTATCTTTCATGTTGCAACAGGTAATCTATATGTAAGAAAGAAGGACAGAAGGAGAGAGAGATGTAAAGAGATGTAAACAGACAAACCTTCTACACAGTCAAGGACAGTGAGATGTGCTAAGGAGGTGACAGTCCCAGTTTTTGATGCACAACTACTCAATGGTTCTGTGTTTTAGGTAGGTTCCTCCTATCTACATCTCTTTTCCAATCTCAGGATAATTTTCTGACCTACTCAGATTGGTATGTGCATGAAATAGAGGGGACTGAATATGCAGAAAGACAGGAGGCTTTCAGGTCTTGATCGGTTAGGGCATCAATAGTTGAATCCTGCAGAAGCCATGCTCCCTCCTGTATCACCAGGGCTGCTGTTACTGCAGGTTCTGCCAGGAGCGGAAGCTGTAGAGGAGATGTGGCTACAAAGGAAGGAAGTTCATGCTGCAGCTGCCCGCCTGAACTTTACTGACCTAGTGCTCACCTCCCACGGCACAACAAATTCCAAACGGCTGGTTTGATTTGCCTTCCCTTTTCTAAATCAGGCTGCTCATATCTCTGACACACTGCTCAGCAAATAACCAGATCCTACTCTGCATCATATCTCTGATCCTCCTGTTCAGTGGGTTGTGGATTAGCTGTTTGGATTAACATGCCTCTGCCTTCCCTCCCTCCCACCTACCCCACCCCCCATGCAGAGAGGACTCTTGAAGCTCAGGACCTACAATGCTGCAGACCTGTCAAATCTAATTCATAACACATGCCTAGCAGTTCTAAGGGGAGAGGAAGGATCTGATGCTCTGGCTCCCCACCATCCCCCTGTACAAAGGGACCATTTAATGACTGCACATTAGCAATGTGGACAATTAGCATTCACATGGAAGATAAATGGCAGCATAAATTAAATATCGCCAAGTGGAAGAGCAAAGATGTAAGATCTGAGCTCAAGGCTGTAAACATACAAACAGGCAAAAAAGGAACAAACAGCCACTGTGACAGCTTAACCATTTGGGACAGTTACCTTCCAGCATCTGGGACTTTCCCCAAGGCTGATCTGCACATTTGCATGGCTGTTGCCCATACCTCACTGGCTCCTGGCTGGTTACTCTTTCCACTCAGGAGTCTGGGCATCAGAGAGGTTTACCCCAAAGGTTCTAAATTTCTGCCTGCTTGTGGATCTGCACATCAGCAGCTTCCCTTTGCCACGTGCTCTGGGGGAAAACAAGCCCAAGCAGCTCTCATGCTACTATTTCCCATAGTGTAGAACACACTTTTTTTATCATGGGCCAAAGTCAGCTGCTCCTAACCTTACCGTAGGTTTTCTAGCTCTTATTGATAACTTCCATCATTTCCTAAGCACCAGAGACTGAAATCCCTTGGCATCTATGTCAAGCTGAATTCAGAGCATAGGACACTACCCTTCTTTCTTTGGGCATCTATTACAAGACCATTATCAATATTAATTCAATATAGATTTGCAATATTCCTCTTAGGTATGCAACTATTACTGGCTACTGCAGACTCAGGAAAAAAAAACAACCAACCAACCAAAAAACCCCCAAAGCTGATGAAAATGCTAAGTAAACAAAAGCTACTGGCTGAACAGTGACATTCCCCTGCCTGCCTAAGTAGTCAGTCTTAGTGCATTGACAGCTCAAGTTTATCAACAGCTGGAGAAGTCAAAATTACTCTTGCTGTGAATCTACAAAACATGTGAATAACTAAAAGGTAGAGCATAAAAGTGACAGGAACATAAAGCTTGCCAAATGGGATCACACTGAACAGTCCTTCAAGCTCAGACAGTGGCTAGTAGCAGATGCTTGGGAGGAAGGAAACCCCCTCCCACACCTCCCTGGGGACAATTATCAATTATACTGCTTAGAAAGAAAATGTTTTCCTACTTCCATATTTCTTGCAGTTCTTAAGGTATTAGAAAGTGTTTTTCTGCATATTTTTCCCAATAAGAATTTTATTGCTTTATCACTTTGAACTAAAATAACACATATCACATGCTGATCCAAAAGAACTTGTTGAAAGTGAACAGAGCTATCTACACAAATCCCAAGGTCACAGCAACCATCACACAGTACTGCACTCTGGAAAAACTGAGAAACAGGGGATTAGGGACTTGCAAAAATCAGTAATAGAACAAGTCTCAAGTAGACAATTAAGTCTCCTTAATTTCTTGTTCTGTGCCTAAGGAGCATAGAAGAGACAGTCAAATAGGGTGATGGACCTTATGCTCACATTGAGCATATGTGATTCATCACATAAAAATTTGGACCACTTAGATTTCTTTCAGCGCTGTACCAGTGTGGGAAATTGAGGCACATTTTCCCTTCATGTTCCAGTTCTCCTCCTTGCAGATCAGTTGTTTTCATAGCTTTTGTCAAACTGTAACTAAGAAGCAGCTTTTGGCAAAGTTGAGGGTAAACTGTTTGTGCAGCAGGTGAAGGTGTAAGGGAGAAAGGTGCTGTTATTTTCATACTGAAATACTGAGACATTGATAAATATCTCTTATTTAAAGGCAAAATAAAGGCAGCCCCCTGAAACTACTGGATGTGTATTTCTTTGACATCCTTACTAAGAGCCACTGGGAGGCTGCTTGATGATGGGCAGGTTGGGCATCTCTTCTTTTCCCCCCTCTCCTTGCCACCTCCTCCCCACAGGAGCAGTAATGGAAAAGTGACTTGCTGCAGAGATAATGCTGGGTTTGAAATGAATTTCTGACTAGCTGAGCCAGCACCCGTGTGAGCTGTGGCTGATTAGCTCCAAGCATCCAGGTCCCAATCACTCACAATTGAGCCAGGCAATAACACAAGCCTCCCCAAGGCAAAGACAGGGTGGAGGCAACACCCCTGAAAAGATCTCAAAGGCAAAGGGAAAATCCTACTCACGTTTGTGGTTCTCATTTCGGTGGACAGGGGAAGAGCGGGTCTCCTGCTCGCGGGCTTCATCACCCTCTTCGCTGGCAAGGTGGGTGTGAGCATAGTGGTAGCTCAGCCCAGGCCTGTTCTTGTAACGCTTGCCACAGACTGGATAGAAAGGAGATATGAGGGAGGGGAAGAGAGAATAGAAACATCAGTGTGATCTACAACCACAGCAGCATCCTCTCCAATAATGCTCCCTTTTCCCCTGAGAATGGCACCACGCAGTCCATGCGCCTGCCCAAAACTCTTCCAGTGGGCACTGGTGAAAGGTGACAGAAGGCAGCCCTGCAGCTGCAGGTCCCCAAACAAGCTTTCTTCCCACCATGCTGCCAGCAGTCCTTCCCACAGGCCTAGGCAAATGCACATTCAGTCCCTGCAGATCACAGAGCCCTAATCCTCTCTGCTAAGATTACTAACAAGACTGCACATAAAATTAAATGAAATGCCGGTTCCAGTGGCGATGCTGCACAAAGCACAGCAATGGGAACAAGACTGAGAAGAAAGGATATTATTTTCTTCATTACTGATCTCTGAAAAAAGGAAACAGCTGGGATTTTTTTTTAAAGACTTTCTCTAAAAGGTTAATAAATAGCTTTATTCACAGATTCCCAATTAAGACAAGGAGATGAAAATCATCCACAGTTTCTTGCTAAAAAACACGTGGTATCAATACTTATTTGCCCAGGTAAACTTCATATTCGGCATCCCAATAAACAATATAATGTGTGACAGAGTATCCTGCTTCTGAACTTTCATTTATTTTAGGATTAAGTCAACAGATATTAAGGACAGAATCAAGCAATCCAGGGTGATGAAAGGTCTACATTTTCACAGGGAGCTTACAGCAATAGCAGGCAACATTATAAGATTCATTACATATAAATTGATTTTCTATAAAGTTTTAAATTCACATTATCATCTCAAAAATTTATCACTTTTCATTTTCAAAGCATTCTCTGAATGTTCATTTTCTTTTATACAGCTATTCTGTCTACCAAATACAAATATTGCCAGTTTAAAAGATTAGAAAACAAAGACAAAAAGTTTAGTGCTCTTCTTGCAAGTTTTTAATCCCAGAGACATTTTCAGGCACTTTATTACCTTGATTAACCTCAAGGATTTCACACAGGAATAAATGTCATGTCCAGCAGTCTGTCCTGCATAGCTTAGAAGGCCAAAGGAAATGGTGCCAGAAGGGAGAACAAAATCCTGTTTTTATAACCCCCTGAAAAGGATCTCCAAGGGCTAAATGTCCGTCCACTCCTAAAAACTTAAGTCGGCTCCAATATGTATCCTGCAACATAGATAGATACTTACTTCCCATTCTCCAGACACTTGAGTCTGGGAATGTCAAAGACTCCACAGATAAACTTTTTAAAAAAAATTTAGAAAACATAAACAACAACAACAAAAAACTGTGACAAATCCTCTCATCCCATTTATTCATTTATATATAAATAAAACTTAAAATTTTATACCTTTCTGCTTCTACTCAGAAAACACCAACTGATGTTCCACCTTTTGGAACAGATTACAGAAAATTTTAAATAAAAGCCTATTACAATAATATATTTCATTCTTAATCTCTTCTAACCGATTTAAAAACTCCCTCAAGGAAAATGCTTTTCTTTATTAGAAACATGCAAAACAAGCTCATGATACGTATGAGTGATCTGGAATATTAGATACATTTATCCAACTTTTCTTCATTGTGCAAGGTGATGATCACAGAGTCATCATAACAAGACAGAAGTTTCTTTGAAGTGCAGTATGTCTTGTCCTCAGTCACAGATTTTTTAAGTCTTTGCATGGCCTTGATTTAGAAATGAGACCTCATGCAGGAGGGAAAAGGGAATATTGAGAGAAATAAAACACTCATATAGATATGCACAACCATTCTTTGGAGCATCTGCCTTCATTTTTCCTATGTAAACCTAACTCCATTGCCAGACATTTTGAAGAGCTAGACTGTTGTTAGATGCATCCTCTCCACAAAACATCAGTTTCCCTTCTTCTAGTACCATCCTTGTTTTCTTCCAGTGCATTCTGGAGAGGAAAACTACTTGTCCTTCTCTGTGGTCCTGCAGGGCAAAGGACAAGCAGTGGAACAGATGCTGAACAGAAGTCAAAGCAACAAGATATCTGCAGTTCTGTGTGATTTCCCCCATGTTTTGAATAGTGGAAAAGCATAACACTTAAGTAAACATCAACCCAAAGAGAGCCCACTGCTTAAATTGTTTCAGAATGGTAACCTCCTCTAATTACATAAATGTTGCAGCATTTCTTAGAATGGAGAAAGAGATTTACATTTCTAGCAGATTGACCATCTGCTAGATAAGCTGGATTGGCTCGTGAAGTATCCTACTCTATCTCACTTACTTTTATGCATTTGAAGAAGAACGTTAAAAAAATAATTCTACTGCTATGAATTACCAATACTGTTCAAAGACTTCTGTCAAATTATTTCCAGAACACTATCAGGTGATCAATGCACAAAAGGAAACTTGCATTCCCTGCAGCAAGTCCCAAAACTGTAGTGTTTACTCCATTCCTTACAGGATCCTGCAGGGATTTTAGCTATGGAGTTAAGGATGACATAGGAAGTCAGATGGGTTTCCAGACTCGTCCTTCTTCAGCAAAACAGTATCAGCTCATCAGGAAAAAGCAAGTATCAATATAAACTGAGGTAGTAGTAATTCTGCAGCTGAGTCCTTTCCATTGTGAGGACTTCCAGATGGCCTTCAAGGGTGACAGTAGTCTCAGATATGCCTTGTGAGAAATTGATTTGGAGGGCTTTATAATCAGAAATGTGGCAGATGAGTTTGGTTTACATTGTCCTACCAGATCATTTGTAGGACCAAATATTTGCAGTTCCAGCAGCCTTCATTCTTGGTGTCTAGATTTTTCCATTCTTCAAATTCACTTTGTGTCATGAAGAGTCTGAAGCAATGCCATGAATTGAAGCTGGAGAGATTTCATGTTCCTCAAACAAATTAGACTTTTGCAGGGAGGAAAGGGTCATGATATTAGTCAGGAAAAAGAACCATTGGCTTCCGTGAGACTTTGCTAGAATGAAAGCTTAGTCAGAACTTCATGGTTTCTCCAATAGATTGAATCTTCCTGAATTCACCCTAATCTCTTATTTTCCAGGTAAGAGCACATTTTATTAATCTACCATATCACTGTGCTAAGAAGTAGTTTCTATAAAAGGGTGATCATTAATAAACACTTAGTTCTTATATAACTCTTCCCACTGCAGACTGGCTTTTCAAACATTAATTAATCTTCCTCCACATTCCTGAGTGGGAAATACTATCCTCATTTCAGTTCTGAAAAAAGAGAACCACAGAGGGGCTGAGTTGCCCACACAGTGATCTTTTTTCATTAGCAGGACTTGAATCCAGCATCCCCACCAGTGCTTACACCACATCTTTCTCATTCTTAGAGCTGACAAAAGCATAGTGAGAACTGGTTCTCCCAGTCTGAAATGCATGCTGTTGATTACTTTTTAACACTATGCAGCTCACACATAGCAAGTGAGAGTGTGCCTTTCATAAATTTTGTCCAGTGGCCTTCCTTTCAGCAGCTTTGACTTTTTATCTTCAATTTTCCTTGCTGGATAGGCTCATCATCCTTGCATGTGGTAGATTTCATCCTGAATCTCAGCACTGGGAAGTGGACTTGATCTTTAATTAGGTAGCCAAGTTCAATAAAAACAGTGGGAGTTTGTAGAACGTAAGCCACTCCAATTCCTCCTGCATTCAAAGGATATATTTTTGCTGTGACCTGATGTGAATGCTGCCTTAGGAACAAGCTGGGTAAGTAAGCAGTAATACAGCAGTGCAGACCAAATGTCACAAATGTGGAAGAGGGAGAGATTTTTTTATGAGACCACCAGACAGTCTCCTATGATGAACCTTACTTTCCTTCAAATTTGAAGACTGATATGAATATGTTACAGAACTGCATTACAGGGAGGAAAACAGTATAATTGCAAGCATTGAGTGTTTCATAAAAGAGAGCTCTCTTCTAAGTACTGGGCTGTAGCACCTTGCAATTCTTTGGATAAGCAAATTCTCACTCTGCTTTTACTTCTCAATGAGTAAAATTAATTTAAAATACTTTCCTGTTAAAAGAGGGATTTGAAATGTATGACTTAAAAGACTTCCTCATCAAATATCTAATGGCTGTGTTGCTGTCATTTTGAAATAGTTACACATTTGGTCCTTGGCAGCCTGTGAGCCATGTTTCAGCCAGCTCTCCACATACATTTTGCACAATCTGTCACCAGTATGAGACAGAAGGAAACAATCCATGTTTTTAGTGGAAACAGGAAACTGAAGGAATACATGCTGATTTTTTTTTTTTGGTCACTGAATTTTGGCCTCCTCATTGTCTTTTTCTGCTTTGCTTTTCTCTGTTGCCTCCTGTTCTTTCTTCTCGCTGTGCTGTGTCAAATACTAAATTTTGAGTTAACTTTTGGCAGGCAGTCATTCCTCAAAGTTGTCTTCCTGTCCTACCATTCACTCCACTCAAAAAAAAACCAACCAACAAACCTGTCCTTGTTTTGCACTGATTTGGTAATATAGTCTCCTCTGTTACACTTGTATACAGATTCTGGCACATCTAGAGATCTCATTTTTTACCTCCACTGATAGAAAGACATTACATTAATCTCTCTTTGATCGGTACTTCACACTATACACCTGTTGTATGAGAGCAGATATTTAGTAACCCATTCCATAGGGAGTTTTCTGCAGGTAGAATAGGGAGGTCAATAGTCCTTGTTTCAGTGCCCCCAGAGGACAAGTCCCAGAATCTACCTGCTGTATTAAAATCACAGTAACTTTGAACCCAGTGCAAAACATGCACAGCTCAACAATACAGCTGTGGACATTTCAATAAATGGGTTGCTAGCCAGAGCAAAGGTGAAAACAACTATCCTACATGAGTAGAAAATGTTCAACTGCCAGAGTCAACTCTGTTCCCCTCTTACCATGTGCTCTATTCCATGTCTGTTATTCTGTATTTAAAAAAATATATAAATTTAAATGTCCTTACCTATCTAATCTTGTCTTTTCTACCAATAATGTAGTCAATGGATGCCAAGAATAGCAGCTATGGTGTGAGAGTTGTTTGTCAAGTTCATCTGAACAAGCATCTTATTCTAGATCTTACTCCTTATCTACTTAGGAATTCACTGGAAAGGATAATACCAGGCGGTGATTACTAAATAACCTGCTAGGTCAGCCATCCCTGTGCCTCTTGTGGATACATAACAGAGCAAGTTGCATAAATCCAGTTTCTAAAAGTAATTGTACATATGTGTAAATCTATCAACCACTCATCTTCAAAAATGCTTCTGTCCTCAGAACAGCACATTTAACTTTGTTCTAGTTACTTGTACTTTAAAAAAGCCTTTTGGAGTTTTTCCAAGTGAAATAAGCTTAGTAAACGACCTGAAGAAAATACAGCTGAAAGAAGTCCCAGTTACAGACATAGAAGACATTGTTATCCCTTAGGAACAGTGCAAGGACTGCTAGTCTTGGGCTTCAGCAGAGAAAATGTAGGTTAAGTAACTAGAGAAACCTTAAAATTAAGTTCTTGATGAAAGAATCAGCTTCTACAAAATACTGCAAGGTCAGTGTCTCTGGGTACATAAAATGTTGCATTAGTCACTGATCCATCAGAGATTCTAGGAAGGTTTCAGTCAATGCTCATTTTGCACAAGGAATGGATCTGAATGTACAGTTCAGTCTCAGTTCTACAAAAAAATGTACAGTTCTACAAAAAAAGGATGTGATACAACTATAAGTTGCTATGCTAAAATAGTTTATATGGGAATACAACTAAAAGGAGATGAGGACATATGGGTAAAAGGGTTTTAGAGGTGGTCAAGGGAAATCTTCCATAGGTAGAGTAAAACAGAAAACCACGGTGGAATTATGTACATAGTCCCATGTCTCCATGGGAACTTGATGAAAGCATATAAGTGAGGAGGGGCAGCAGGAAAGTTAGTAACTTGGAGAGATTCAGCAAAGACTAACTTCTCTGGATAAAGGAAGTAGACTTTGGAGCCATGGAACTCAAGCGCAACAACTGATTGCAACTTTTAAACCAGAATAGAAGTTTCTAGATAAAACTTCAGAGAGGGTTGTTCTTTTTAAAAAATAGTAAGTAATATATAATAAACACTATTAAAATAGTAGAAGGCTTTTTAAGAAGACTGCTCAGTAGAAAAAATGGTTCCCCAGCTGAATATTTGACAGTGACATAACATCAGTTTTCATGAAACATGTAGGTATTCATTCATTCATTCATTCATTCATTCATTCATTCACTCTGTACCTCCTTTAAAAATCACATGTTCTGTTAATCATGAAGTAGTTTACCTCCTACTTGCTTGACATCAGAGGCTTGGCTTTGCCTTGCTTTTCAAGCCCTGCTTTCCACTCTTCTTTAAGGCACCTGCTGCTTCTCCTAGCCAGGTGCTCAAGGTACATTTGGGACTGCTCTCATACAGCTGCTGGGCCATTTGGCTACATTACCATTTGCAGTCTCCTATCTCCCACCAGGCTTTCCTGCCACTGTTGTTAATGAACCTATTCCAAGGGAACTCAAGGCACAGCACTATCCAGTGCAACTGGTTGAAAATCTGACCACCTAGTTTTCTACTTGGTGATGTGATGAAACAATGCATTTCATGATTATCCTAGTAATTTTATTGATGCTTCGGTCAAACATTTTATTCTGAACTTCTACTACAGTATATTCTCAATAAAACCAGATTAAGTATTTCAGAATATTTCATTCCACAAAGCAGACACCCAGCCACCTCTTCCTAAAAATGCAGGAGGACAAAATATTTTGAGCTTTGAAAACCTTTACCACATAGAAATTACACATTTCCAGTCAGTTTTCATGTTGGGACCAAGCTTAATACTGGTGTATGTCTGAATGCCTCTACAGAAAAAGGCAGGTCTTTTCAGAGATAGCATTTTTATTTTCCAACACAAGGGGCTGTGCCAGCTGGGCATCACTCTTGCATCATCTTACTGACACACAGCCTAGTTTTTTTCCAAAAACCTTTTTATAACTGATAACATCTATTGATAAATTCTTGTTTCCCATAAATATGAATGTGTAAATATGATAAAATAGCAAAGTAGTTTTTGACTATAAATAATTTTTTGTGCCCATGCAGTTTTATAAGAAAATTAATTTGGTTTAACTGTGTTTATGCATTCTTCTCTATGGTCATTTTCAAAACTCAAATATCAGAATACTTGCAGAAAAAGCAACCTGGAGGCAAATTAAATAAACTGCATAAAAAGCAAACTGTTGGCCCATTAAGCTAATTATTTATACCAATAATGTGGTTGAAGGAATAATGCTTTCCTAAACAGGAAATACATACACTGTGTTTTACCTGTAAGTTTCCATTTAAAACAAACCTATCTGCCCAAAACATCTGCACAAGGAGTACTGCAAACCGATTTCTAACCTACCACAATTAGATTGAGTTTTATCTATAAAAATATTCATCAAATAATTTCAAAGAAAAAAATTAACCCAAGAAATCCACCCAAGCAGGATAATAAGCCAATTATTCATAATTAAGTGTATGTCATGTTTGTATAGAAATTTAACAAGGGCAGGATATACTTCAGGATGATGACATTACAACTGGGACAGTTCTTCCCTTCTGCTCTAAACTCAGGTAAAAGAGTTCTGTTGTCATATAGCCCTTTTCTCAAGTGTCTACAATGGAAAAGGAAAAGTCACTGTGCAAAGTCTGGAGTCCAAAACTCCTTATGACTCACCTATAACTGTAAGTTTCCTAAAAGTGAAAAGCATCAGCCAAATGAAATAGGAAAGTTTATATTTCCAAAACCAAAGATGAAATTTATGCTCCAAAATGTAAGACAAGGGAAAATTCCATCAATACGATGTATGAGAGTCTTGACTTCAGGCTGGATTTCTGCTGCCTGCTTTGATATCTTCAATGTTTAATCTATTCTGTGCAAATCACAACTGTGCATGTTGTGGGTTCTTGGTAAAATCCAAAAGCAGTGCAAGATCAGACAAAAAGGAGTCATTACATTCAAAATGACTACCACTGACAAGTGTCCTTGGATTTAGAAGGATGTTCCAGAAAAAAGATAAAGAAAGATATGCATATACCAGCAAAAGAAACCTGTGGATTTCAGCAAGATACATCTTGGGCACTCATAGAAGTCTTAGAAGACACATTTTAGTTCTTCCAGTGCACTAGGATGGCTATTTAACTGCAGCATAAGTCTTCTGACTCTTCATAACTTAAAGGCTCTTCCTTCTTGACTATGTTTTTGCCACGTGTCATGTCCCATTCATATGCAAGTCTTTCCGTTTCTGGACACTTACAGCCACCTGGTCTCACCAGACAAGAATATGCTTTTGACACATGGAATATAGTTCTTATTCACCATGCATGCTCCTTATTTCCTCATGTTTTTAAAAATCAGCAGAAAATACCCCCATAGATTGACATTGGAAGGGTTATTCTTCTAAGGTCTATAACGTTGCAAGATAGGCAAATAATAGAAAAGGGAGTTCTAGTTGTCCTCAAAACCAGCTGTTTTGGATCACAGAAGTGAAGATCTGCTATTCTCCTACTTCTATTAGTTTTTTTTAGGTTATTGTCTTATAGGCTAGAAGGTACCTGGTAGCACAAATTACAATTGTATGTAGATTCTAGAGTAAGACTTAAGATGGGATGCCTCAAAAATAATCAGGGAAGATAAGTGCCCTTCACAGAAATGACATAGTGAGGCAAAAAAGAATATCAAAAGAAGAAGGAGGGCATCAAGGACTAGACTGTAAAAAAACCCCAAACCATTTTGTAACAAATATTGGACTCTTCACTCATACTAGGACTCTGGTACCCTCCTTCAGTGTTGATGTTCAGCTCTAGTATAATTTTTCTGTTAAGACAATGCCTTGCTTCACCTGCAGTCCAACTGCAAGATGCCAAACAGCAGGGCTGTATTCAAAGGGAATATGTATCAAAACAAAGCATTTGAGATATTATTTGTTTCTTAAAAGAGCTCAGCTTTTGATGATGCCACAAGTCTACTTTCTAGTGAGGGATAAGACCTTCAGAATTTAGCCCAGTGAGATTTTAAAAGGACTGAAGGGAAGAGAATCACCAAATATATCAAGAGACACAACAAGGGTGAAGTACCTTTATCGAAGATTTTTGAGTTATGCTTTTGTTTGTAACTATCTGAAACAGAGAAAGAAATAGAGGGTGAAACTTACATGGAGGAAAAGAAGACAAAAGGCAGAGAAGCCAGAAAAAGAGAAGGAGAAAGAAAATATAAGAGATGATTTATTAAAGGGCAAAGGAAAGTGGAGTCTTGCCGAGAACTTAATTTTATTTCCTTCATGCAAAAACACCAAGAGCATCAGCAGCAGGTGGCAAACATGCAAGTCAGAGAGCAGCAGAATATGTTGCTGTAATATATGAAGCCCTGAGTGCACTGAGCTGGTAGGACCAGGCTGGAAGCAGAATAAGCTGTCTAGTTGCTACTTACTGTCACAAACATAGGGCTTGTCATGATCATCCTGGGAGGCAGCATCATTCCGTCTCCTGCCACCTCCAGATCCCCGAGCCTGCAAGGACAAGCGGAATGTTAGAATTATTCCGTCACCCCTCAGGTCTCCTTGCACCCCACACCCTCCTATGAAAGATGTACAGTATAAACTAAAATCCTCTGCTTCCATACAGGTTTCTCAAAGTGGTCTTGACCCTTCATCTCCTAAGATGTGCACTATGTTAATGGACCTTGTAACGCAATGGAGAACCTCTCCACAGACAGCTCAAGCTGTTCATCCATAGCAGTTGGTCACTGCCAGCACATATTCAGTTGAGTATCGTCACACATTCATTTGTGAAGATGTTCAAATACCTTGCTGAACTGAATATGAATGAATGAATAGATGAACAGGTGTTGAAGTATATCTGCAAACATTAAATCAGCCAGAAAACAGGCCCCAAATAAAAGAGAGGTCAAATTATTTCCTTCAGTATTTTCAAAGGGCCATTGTTTGTGTTGTTATGCTATGTTTTCTAGCTGAAAAGCAATGTTTTGAAATGGCCTTCTGGGACAAAGATACCATGGCTAATTATAAAAAGCAGTTTTGGTCAGTTAGTGGAAAAGATTAGATAATGTGGCTACTTGCAACAACAGAAATTACCCAGAAAGGTCTCTCTGCAGTTCTGTGTTCCTAAAATGAACCAAACTGGCAGATACAGAAACTGAAAAACTTCGTTTCTCCAGCACAGACTGCTCTGTCTTGAGCTCCAGGGGTGAGAGTGGAATTCAGCATTAAAACTACTTGGTCCTGACCCTTCTCAGCTGAGATGTCAACAAGGGAACAGCTCATATCTGTCCAATACTGGAGTTGTGATGTGGAACTGGGAACTGAGCCAAGGCCTTCAATTCTTTCATGTTCACTCATGTACAGTCTGTAAATGACAACAGTTTTAGACTTGATCTTTGTTTGAGGAAGTGATCACAGGTGGATGGCTAAATAGTCCTTTATTAATTCTGCTAGCAACTCTATTCTGGGAAATAAATTGAAAAATTGCTTCTGCTGCTCCTCTTATTAAACTGTTCATATTTGTCACTCTAGACAAGGCCACCTGAGTCAAATCCTGCAAGCCTTTGCATGTGAAAATAAGGAAGGGACAGAGCTTTGTTAGGTAAAGCTGAAGAAGGTGTAGTAATCCTGAGAATACTCGCACCCAGCCATAAAGGGGCCATAGAAACTCCATCCCTCTTCTATGAGCTTGGAACAGAACTAATACTATTAGAATTTTGTTCCACTGGATATCTAAAGAGAAGTAATAAGGAACAGTTTTACACTGGCCTGACAAAGTCTGTCAAAATGGGGATTTATAAAAACTTCACATGTTATTTCCCTGGGATTGCTCAGGTCGAACTCTTAACACAGTCCCAAAGGAAAGACATGGATTTGCAGCTATCTGGATGGGGTAAATACTATTATGTATGACAAGGATAAATCTGCCTTCTGCAAAGACCTCTGTGCAGTCCAGCACACATGTGCAGAGCAAGATTTGTAAGGGTGAACTGAAAAGTGGTTTCACCCTAGAAATGGCCTCAGCAACAATTGTTTGGTGGAAGCTTCTTTACTGACCATATCACATAAAATCATCCTACTAGTCTGCACTATTTTCTCTCTGGCTGCCAGCTTTTTCAACCCCCTCTGGGGAATGAAATCAATCCCAGGCTAGCTCTTTTCTTCCCTCACTACTGCTAAATGTGCTGCAAACTGAATTTCAGTCCATGGTAGCTCGTCCACAACCCTCAACTCATCAGGGAGTCTTCACATAGACAAGTGATTGGCCCTTATAAATATTTCTGCTGGTACCCAGATTAGGATCTAATTTCCCTATCTTACCAGCTACATTGGCTTTTCAGAGCTATGAAAAAGATGTTAAGTCTTACATTTGTCACTAGTCAGTAGCTCTGACTCTATTCACACACTGGGAACATACCTATTGAGTTAGAAGGTAGTATTTTTACATAGGTACGTTTCAGAATATGATACTAATTTAAGGTTTATTGCTCAGAATTTTGCTAATCTTACAGCCAGCTGTTTCCTTTCAAACTGTCCTCTACAGAAATGCAGGGGCATAGCATTCATGGCATGACCACGTGTCAGATACACTTCTTCATGCAATGAACACAGAGGGGAGGATTTTTCAAGTCAATAATTTTCAATGGGACTTGGTTTCCTAAATGTGCTTGGTGACTTTGTCCCACGGGATATCCAGCTGATGAGCAGACAATCTGTACAGGTGCAGCTGTGTACATCTCATATCTCCTTGCAACCTACCCTGCTCAGCTCCTACCACATTGCCCCTGTCCAGCAAAGACACTAAAAATCTCCATCTGTAAATCTACCTCTCCAGCCTTCAGTGTCCTTCCTATGCCCCCTTGATTTCAGGGCTAGCCTTGAGGGGAAAGGAAACCAAGCAGCTGCCCCAGAGGCACTAAACTGAATGCCCCACACTCGCTGTCTGTGCTCCAGGCTGTTGAATTCAGTCATCCATGGCTGCCTTTATTCTTCTGACAGGATGCAGCAAAGACTACAAGACCTGACATGTGAGGCCTGGACCCATGTCCCAGCAGCCTTGAAGCAGCTCTGAAGCAGCCAGAGAGAGTAGCCAAAAGGACAGATGGAGAGTCCAGGATTAAAAATAAAATCATGCTGTAGGGAAAGGAAGGGGCATGTGCAATTTGGAAAGTCCAGAGCAGTAATTCCGTTGCATTAATCCTGCATTTATGCTGTTAGTGCTTCTCACTCCTCTGAATCCCCAAAGGTCACGCTCCACAGGATCTTGTTTCTTATGCATGTCCTTCTCCTCTTCTGCCCTCTAAAAATACCCTAACCAAGTTCTTCCCAGAAACAAAGAGCTGCCCAGGATTCATGTCCCCTAATTTTAAATCCTTAGCCTCAATTCCCTATAATGGTTCAGGCTAGAAAAGGGCTGCCTTTAGAAAACTGAGAAAGCACTTGTGACCAGATGCAATTCAGGCTTACCAGTTTTCAACAGCTAGGTAACCTGGCCCTAATTTTGAAATACTAATTTCTACCACATTTTTCTTTGGTTATTGATGCCATCAAATAAAACTAAAAATTGCTTGAAGTATTTGGCATTATTCAAACTTCTCTTTTTTTGCACTGAAAGAAGCCAGGGCTCTAGCAGATCAGGAGTTAAGTTGCAAGAAAAAAGCAAGCAACCCTGCTGCTCCTACACTTAATAGGGGGCAAGTTCTAGGGCAGAAAATAAAACATAAATGTATGCTTCAAAATGAATGGGACATCTAGTACCCTCCAACTCCTTTCCTTACAGTAACAGAGAAAAACTTCTGTAACATTTTCCTGATCAAGGAAGCAAAATCTTGCATGTAACACTAATTTCAGGACTTTATGTAGGTCTGGGACATATAAATACACCAAATTTCCTTCTCCTGAGCAGTATATCTCTCTTAGATATTCATTGCCTTTCACTCACCCTGACCAGCATGTGCAGTTTACATGAAAGCAGCTTATTAGAACAGAGTTGTTAGCCTGGAATATTAGTTGATTGCTACAGTCAAGCTTATGTGCATGTATTGATTCTATCTCCTGGTTTTGGTTACTGGTTCATACAAATTTTCTGAAACTTACATTTTTCTGGAAAATTTTTTTCCAGGTGGGGGTCTTTGGCTAAGAAAGAAAGAAAGAAAGAAACTGGTTCAGGTGATTTTGAGAATAAGGAAGGTGAAATATATACTTATCCAATTATTAAAGTGCTTTGATCTTATATTAAAGGACTTAAGCTCCAAAATAAAGAGGAGCAGAAAACTGAAACAACACAACAACCAAAGAAGAAACCAAAAGAGAGGATCTGATGCATAAGTACATTGCAAGTATTCAATGTGGTTTCATGTCTCTTATTCAAAAGCTATTATATTCTGCTCATTTGGCCTAAAATGTGGCCCTTCTTGCTTGACTTCTATGAACACATCAAAAGGTACTTCTAGAGCTCCTGTGCCCCTGCAGCATCCACTGGAGCCAAAGAGAGATGAAAATGCTCAAAACTTCTGAGACTTGTGTTCACGTTTATTTAGATGCCTAGGTCATGGGCCCACAATTGAAAATGTTGATTCCAAGTTTAAAATGTTGGCCTCATTACTTAACTGGTACCCTGATGAATTGTGAAGACATCTTAGGTAAGAGAAGGGACACAGTGTCCCCTAAGGATAAAATATTGCCCTTTTTAAGCAAATGGAAGATTTGCCATGGGCTCAAGAGAGCCAGCGTCAGGCACAAAATGCTACCCTGGAGAAAGCTGCAAAACTTAATAACACAGTTCAAGTTACTTTTATTAATACTTTTTTGGCTGTCATGACTGAATTTGCTGCTTTTCTGTAATTAGTAGATATTTTTTAAGGAGCATTGTAATAGCAGGATGTCATCATAGTTATTACAGCTTACATTACAATTGTAAGTACAATACTAAAATAAATTTCCCCTAAATTTTTACTCTCAAAATAGTCCTTTTTTTTTCACAGCAATTCACAAAAATAAAGTGAAAAAATATTAAAATCTATTACATTTAACTGAAAATTACCTATAGTGTTATCACTATCATATATTCAAGGACAAATACTTTGCATACATAATACACATAAGAAATATACACTAGAAAGCAGAGGTTTGCTTTCTTCCTTTCCATTCCAGTAAACTCTCCACTTACCCGTCCTCTAGGCCTGTTCTTTCGTTTTGGAATATCTTCTTCCAAGTCTTCTTCCTCATTCACTTCATCTGCATTTTCATCATTTTCTAAAACCCTCTGTGATTGAATAATAAATAGGAATGGTTAGAAGGAAAAAGGAGGACACATACAAGCAACTACTGCTTTTTACCACAGTGGCTGTGGGTTATTATCATTGATATAAAGCCAAATCAGATCCCAGTACCATTGCTTCCCTCTACCAAAGCGAAATTTGCACTCTTTTCCACTTTGAGATCACTAGGGAATTCCTACTAAAAAAAATACTACTGATATCAGTCACCTATGGTAAAAAGGTTCCTAAGAGAAAATACTGGCATCACTGAGCACCAATGTTCCAAGACAAGACAAATATTAGTATGCATAACTGCAGGCCCTGTCTGGGAATTTGTTTGCCTGGGTTTTTTATTTTCATTTGTTGCAATTTAAATTGTTTTGTTTTCTTCTAATGTTGAGAGTGCACTTTAGGAATACAAAACCAGTGGTTTTCTCCTTGGTAGCTCCCAATCTTCTTTCTTTAGCAAAAATAGAGAAAATTCCTCCATATATTCCAGAATGGATCTAGAAAGCCATGTTTTTCAGGGCTTGCACCACAGGTAAAACTCGAATCTAGAAGCTGGAAGTTTGTTGCATGAGAATGCTGAGGAATTACAGGTCTCATTGAGGTTAACGGTACCAACAGCAATAATTTGTTCAACTAATTATTTATTAGGAATAATACTTCATCAGCTCACATAACTGTGAGATGCCTGGGCCAGGAAATTTAAATCTTTTAACTTGATCTTTTGAAATGTAACCTCTACAGAACCAACCACGGGCTGGCTGTCCTGCATGAAAACATGCACAAGGCAGACATCACATGGAAAAAGGCCAGACAAATCATCACAACACTAATGTGGGAAGAAGTCCCATTGAAATTCCCTCAACCCTTGGCATGTCTGCTAGAAATACAGAGACTGGCCCCAGCCACTCCTGCCATTTATGGTGCTGTGCCATTTTGCAAGGGACTAATCTGGAATCACGAACTTACCCCTGCCATGTGAATATTCATTTAAATTACAGCCACAATGCAGACTCAAATAGTGACATCAAACTGATAGGAATGTTTTTCAGTCTTACTGTATTTATTCCTTCTCTCTAATTTCTACTTAAAAGATATTTGAGAGTCAGCAGAGGGGGAACATGAGCAAATCAGTTTATTTCTTTCCACACACCTCAAGCACCGAATTCTGAATTTGTGGGATAGACTACAACAGGAATTTCACATTTCAAAAAGTCTGTATTTAGAAGACCAGTTACAAAAGTTTATTCTTTTATTTTATTATTTTATTCAGCTCAATTTCTAAGACTAATGCTGGTCAGTGCATTACTAACAAGTTGTAGCACATGACAAGGATCCAGTCATAATTTTTGCTTCTTCTATTTTTGACTGTCAGGAAGCTGTTAATGAGCTCCAACCATCATGAAATACAATTTTACATAATATTGGAGGTACTAAATACTAAGGGTGTAAAAGTTAAGCAGGTTCCAGTTCTGCATACATAAAATGTTTCTTCCAAATTCATACAACTGCACACATTAATTGACTTCATCTTAGGACTGAAGTGCTTGAAAAATGTTGTACATGAGGAGACTGTAAGAAATGTAAGAATGTATGTAAGAAAATAAGCAAACTTACTGATATGAGTTTGTATTTTTATATTGTGCCATATCTTAAATCTTAAAGTATCTCAAAAAAACCCCAACAAAACAGGGGCAACCACATCTTATGTGGGACAGAAATAAGCTAATTTACAACAATAATACTACACAAGAGTTAAGAGAAATCACTTTCTTCCTTTAAAATTAAAGCATCAATTTAGGAAAGAGAGATAATATGTAACCAAGGGAATTTGGTGACACTGCCAGAGTAATTCTTTTAATGCTTTTATAGAAGGGGCATAACCTTTCTGCTGCATGGTCAGAAGGCTACTCTAACTCTTCTCCATCCAACAATAGAGACACACATTCAATACTAATTTACTGTGGGGTAGAATTGTCAATCCTGTTACATATCAACTGTACAGCAGGTCCCAGTGCCTGCATCTATTTAGCAGGGGGAACCCTTATATGTTTCAGCAGAATAACTTTTCTTTTCCCATAATGTATTTCTAAATCAGTTTCCCAGCCCTATGTAGTTTGGTGCAGCCAAGCACCAAGTCATCTTCTCCTGACAGATACTTTGAATTTGGGAGGGTGGCAAGTGTCTGGGACTGAGGTGGGAATTACAATTACGTCTATTCCACCTGCTCACTCTCACCACCATTGAGGCTGGGCTCTTTGGAGTCACAGCACAGACAAGTATGCAAAGGAACAAAAGAGAGATTTGCATTCTCTTATTTGTCACACCGATAAAGGCACTGATTGTGATTTTGATCTGGTACAGTCTAGCTGCCAGGTGCCAAAGTACACACTGAAAGCTGCATACTAGTGAAGGCTTTGGCAATCATTGTTCTACAGACTGAATCCAGATAAGCTGTGCTTGCATAAAATAAAGCAGCAAGACATGCCTTTTGCATCTGCTCTGATGAAACTGGCATCCAGGTGACAGGTCACAGCTACAGCAGTTTAGCTGAAAATCTGTTCTATTTTTTTTGCACCCCCTCCCTGCTCTGCAATGCCTGGATTTATGTCAGTTCCACTATCTCTGAGGTCTCCTTCCTCAGACTGCTGCTGGGGATAATTTGGGAGCTCAGATCACACAGCGACATTCCAAGTCACTTCTCAATTTCCTAAGGATGCTGCACCATGACTTCTTGTGACCTTGGAAGCAGGTGAAAACAGACCTCAGTGAGAGCTCTCAGCTTAACACACCCAGATGTGCTACTGAAGAAGCAAACACAGAGCAGGGCTCCTGCCAAGATTTTCCCCAATCCGTGAGCATGCTTCCTCTTTGATGGTGCTCATCTACCTGTGCAACTGGGAATGGGAGACCAATTGTGCTGCCCTCACCTGTGTGAAATTTCTAACAAATAGAGCAGTAAGACTGAACTCCAGGTAATACAGATTTGATGAAGCCTATCATTTTCTGTTTCATTTGGCATGGGACTGACCTCTCAAAATTTTACTATTTTTAGGTATAGATGCAATATTTTGTATCTCACCCAGAATTACCAATTTTGACACATTGCTAATAACTCTCACTAAAAATCCCTAAAAAAACTCCTGGCACAATGGTGTTTTAGCATCACGAAAGATGTGCTGCTGTGGGAGAGGCCCACTTTCCTAGTGATTTAGGATGTTTTAAAAGTGACATGGGCTTATGCAAGAACCTTTTATATTAGCTGAATTCCTTCTATAACAGACCTACAATTGTGTTTCAGCTTTTAATTGTTGAAGGATGGAATGGAATCTTGACAATTTTCAAACCATAATGCATGTGAAGAGGCAATATTTCTCATACTGCATCACTAATAATAACTGAGATATTTAAGATTACATTTTAAGCTATTTGTTTTTCTTCTATACCTTCAGAAGGCTACCTACTAATAAAAAAATCAGGAAAGGCAATGACACGTTTTAGTCTACAACAGCTGTGAATCCAAATTCAAAAAATCTGAAATCTGAAATCTGTGAAACTCACTTTAAATGTGAACCGTTAAAATTCAGTTTATAATTGTGATCCACCTCAGCTTCTCAGTTTTTTATGTACTTAACTCATAGTGCTCCAAATAAATTCCAACACAGGACCTGTGCAGAACACAGTCAAAGATTCTTGTGACAAGAGAAGCATGTGAGATACTGACATCATTTTGAGCATCATAGTGTAGCACAAAGGTTTGACAACATTTTGGCAGTAGAATGACACAACTTATCAGCAGATATACTGCTCTGCCACAAGACAAAAGACTGCTAGACATAGAGACAAATTGTAAAATCCAGCCCTGATGTCAGGGCATGGGGCTCTCCTTTACCTGGATTTCTTGTATAGTGTCTTCCTCTTTAGTGTCTGTTTTTTTCTCTATTCCCTCTCCACGCAGCAAGGCTTCCAGAGTTGTACTTTCTGAGGTGAACCCATCTTTTTTCAGAGGCAGATCAACTTCTGAAAAACAAAACACACTCACTTTGTGTCTCCCCGTAAGAGCTAACAAGCAGGACAGAGATGTCAAGCAGATGATGAGCAAACTTTCAAACTTGTTTCTGTCTTGAAGGGGAGCTCTTCAATTTCATTTAACCACTAAGAAACTCCATATATAATTAATTTCTATCCTACTGAAAACCTGGTATCTTTCCATTTGCTGTGCTTGTTTACAGGAAAAAAAGGCTGAATGTATTTTATCAGGCGGAAATAAATGGGATGAAATCCTTCTCCTTTGTGTAAACTCCCTATGCTTCAAATAAAGAACAAAACTAGGAGTTTTTAAGATACTGAAATAACAAATATAAAGAATCTGATCTACTGAAGAAGAAAAGTAGCATAATGCAGTTTAGCATCTGGCACAGTTTATGTAGCACATCTTCAGTCCTCATTCTCCTACACCTGGGCATGTTCCACATGTGGGAAAATAGAAAACTTGTGTGGAAGGCCAATGCTGAGACCTTATGTTGAAAAACAGAGACATGTCTTGAATTTTCCTGTAATACTGACTAGATAAAATCTCTGTTTGACTCCAGCTGGTGATACCAGCAAAGAAACACAGTTATGAGCACAGAATCTTGCCCATAAAATGGGAAAACACCCAGTCACTGCAGGAAGAGCCACAGGCTGGCTCAGAAACAGGCTGGGGACAGAGCTCCAAAGACACTGTGAATTTATGAGGAGGTTTGATGCAACTTGCTGGAGAAGTAAAGGAACAGAGCCTTATTCCCCTTTCAAATGCTGCCACTAGATTATAAGGCAGTGCAGCAGACAGGCAAATACAGCAAATTAACTTTAGCAATATGTTAAAATATACCTGGGCTATAATCCAGTTTTCCTTGTAGACCCTAGTCTCTATCCCAGTCATACAGAGACTCATTTAGAGCAATCCCCTGGCAGGGAAACATCCTGCACATGTCTTTTACCTGACACTGCCAGGTATGGATTTCTCAAGTACTCCTTCCTTCTAAAATTAATTCCTTTCTCTAGACTGGTATATTTACAAGTAATGTACAAGAATGATGCTTACAAATCATCATCTGGTGTCCTTAATTCACAGTTCTGTCTACTTATGCTTTAGAACAGTGTTTTGTTCCCCAGTCTGCCTGAAGCTCCCTGCCTTTCTATCACCATGAGCTGTAAATTCTGCAGGGCAGAAATTCATATGTTTTTTAAGTCCCAAATCACTCCTGCAAACTAAATAATGAATGAGCACTTCCACCTGGGACAGTAAAGTATAATCTGTTTCATGGGGGTAGTTGCATCCCAGGAATATCTTTGTTCTATATATGAAAAACTTTAAGTTAGCAAATGATTCAGTGTCCCTGATCAGTACTTCCACAATGTACTTGCTCCAGTCTTCTGAAGTGAGAGAGCATTGCTCAGCCAATAACCACAGAAAATCCAGCAAAAATTCCAGGAAAAGCTATTCTATTCATAGAGGGAAAGGCTGGGTACAAACCATGCAGAAAAACCAAACCACTGGGATTTTAAAGGAAACTCCCAGGACAACCCACACAATGGGATGGGGTCAACTGTGAATTGATCCCCCTTCTCATCACAAGGAGCTCTATTCAATCAGGCCTCTGTTTTCAGCATTAAGCTCTGCATACCCACCCCATTATGGCCCCTTCCCCAACTTCTCCCTGCTTGAGCTATTAAAAAGACAGAAAAGTCAAAAGAGAATCATACAGATTGAATTTCCCTGTATGAACTGCTAGTACCTCCCTCTGGATCCAGACATTTCAATAGAAAGAAGAGACTTTTGACTTGATTTATGTGCAAATCCCAACGCTTGAATCTGAAGTCACTGAGGAACCTCCATAATCATCTCTGGATGTGGGTTTGGCTTGGGTTCAAAGTCCTGTGCTTGGGTGCAAAAGGGCATTTGCTCTGTATTTAGAACCTTGAGGGACTGCAAACCCCAGGGGGTCATCATACATTCAGCAAGCAAAGAAGCTTCAAGCAAGCTCAAGGGCATTGGAAACAAACATGTCTTCACTGTGACAAGCTGTGTCTGTCTCTGGATACCAATACATTCAGCAAATGAATGCATTAGAAAAGGAAATGAGCAAGAAAAGGCTGAGGGATAAGCCTTTTCATATATAAGCCACATATATGAAGGTGGAACTACTACTCATTTGTTCCAGAGATATCAAAAATTAAGTTTGAAAAGAGGAAAAGGTAGGTTTTAAGGTCAAAACAGGCAGCTGTCTTTAATAGGCATGATTGTTCTGTGTGGCACTGCTACTTCCCAACAACAACACTCCAGAAGGACTTTTCATCCAAAACTCTAAGAGCGTTTTCTAGTTGCTAAATTTAACATTCCACTGATAAGGCGTTGTAAGGTAATATTTTTATTCACAGTTGATGAGGAGACAGAATTACCAAGAAGTTAAGTTAGTGAGCTGGGCATCCAGTGAAAATAAACTCAGTGTCTGCCTCACATTTTCCCACTAAGCTGACTGCCATCCAACTCCTTCATTTTCTTCTCCACTGCTAGCTACTATGAATGCACTTTAATTCCTAAAGAGCTCTAGAAAGTGGGAAAAAGCAGACACTATCTTATTTGTAATGTAAAGTTTACAGCATAAAAACCTTCTGAGGTCCAAATACAACCCCTTGTAATGAATTCAGTCTTTGTAATTAATTCAATCCTTCCTGGAAGATGGCTAGTCTGTAAAGGGTACAGTAATGGAGACAGGAAATTATGTTTCCAAGCCAGTTTTTGAATCCCCACAGATAAAAGTCTTCTAAAATCTAAAAGATAGTTCAGTTAACCTACAGAAATAGTTAAGCACTACCAGGGCTCATTAAATTCATTTCACTAAATCCCTTATTTTCTCTTTCCTATTCAACTATCCATGATTTTCCCACAAAAGCAAGAAAAGTATCTTCTACTCTTATGCCAGTACCCTAAAGAAAACTGAGGAGCCAACTCAAAAACCAAAATGTAGTTTTCATGTGAAAGATCAAGGCTTTCCCCAGTTCATGGGAACTGCTATTTGGAACTAAGGTGGGGTCCGTTCCACTCACTCTCCTGCTTATGAAGGTAGCAGCCAGTGCCTGAAGCTTCAAATAAGGCCAGAGGGAGACTCTTCTGGGCTTAAGAAATTAAGCTGCAACCCTGTGCTTGCCTCTGCTTTGATATTGCTCATGCCACACTATGCAGTCACCTCACATGCTGCAGAAGAAGCTATGAATGTCTGTCACGAGAGAAATGCAAAAGAACTTACCTACCCTAACATTGTGTTTCATTCTGAGAGATAAATGCAGTATCTCCCCCAGTTATTCTAAATCTGGCTCTTCTGAAAATACACAGAACAGTCCAGCCCTTTCTGAATTTTGATACACTTTTAGCTCAATGTTTTCCCACCTGATAGAGTTCAACAGTTAAACTATGGTTTTAGAAAGAAAGAGTGTTTCACTTCATCTATTGCCAGCCCCCTTGTTCTTGCTGGGGAAAATAGAAGTTCTTGACCAAAATTTTTGTAATTTATTTTAATTCCTCTCCTTTCATGGATAAACAGTCACAATCTTTCTTATTACTCTGCTGTGGGAAGTTTTCCATATGGTTCTGACAAACCTCCTGAGCTTTTTTTTATTACACACCAGTCTTCCCAAGATGGACCAGTACTGCATCTGGCATTTTCAGATGAAACCACATCCCCCATTTAAACAAATGAATTACAATAGTCTTTAGATTACTCCTCAGGCTGTGTCTTTCAATGGCCAAGTTACTTACTAAGCAGAAGAATTAGGAATCTTGTAATGGGGACAAGAACTTCCTGTAAGGAATACATTCAAACACACAGGTACAATATTAAAACACCCATCCCCCTGCCCATTCCCCAACCACATTTACATTTCCCCAGAGTGCTCTGCACAGACCTTCCCAGCCATGATTGCTCTCAATAACTTCATATTATGTGAAAATCTTTGTAGTTGGCAAAATATTCCCACTCTGCAGCTTGTTCATTACTGTATTATACAACACTGGACCAAGCACTAAACCTTGATGCACCAGCTGTAAGCCTTTATCTACAATGAAGGTTCTTTCTTCCATTATTTTTTATTCCAAAAGTTTTGATCTAAGATAATTCTTAGCTTCTCTTTGGAGACATACCAAAGATCTTCAGAAAGTTTAAGAAAATTGTCCTCTGTACCTATGTAAAGAATTTTAAAGAAGTAGTGAGGCATGCTTTTCCTTGGTAGGAAAAAATGTTGGTTAGAACCTCCTATATCATCATTTCCCAGGTGCTTTATTGCTTATATGTAATTACTGTTTCAATCAATTTCTCAGATGTTCATGTAGAATTTACGTGTCTTTAAATCTTTGAATCACATCCAAATCCTTTTTAAATATAGGTAATAGCATTTGCTATCCGCTAATTGTTCTAAATTCTTTGTAACTTCTAGTTTGTAACACAAGCTCTTCTTCAAACAATACAATTTCAAAGAACATAATCTTTATTACAAGTAATAACTACCAGTAAAGTCACTATAATTAAAAGCTTACTCTTTTATATGAAAATTTTAAGAAGGTTTGTAGATAAATTTCCTTTTGATTGGTACCGCAAGTACAATAGCACATGGTTAATGTAGCAGATACATGAACTAGTTAGAACTATACCAAATGGAAATGTCAAATGAACAAAAATCATCAATGAAAAATAAAATGCTATTTAAGAATTCTTCCTGTTTTAGTAAACCATCGTATTCTTGGTATCACAGCTAAATATTGTGCATATATTAAAACTCAAATATGTGTGTGTGCATGTAATTAAAATTTATGTTTCTTAACTTGGCAGAGTCCCTTTCCTAGTGATTAAATTAACATGGTTATTTCTGCTTACCAGCTCAATGCAGCAACCTTTGTATTTATTAAGGTCCTGAGACTGAAGTGGTAGAATATGAACAAGCGCCCATGCCAGTGTCATTCCTGTGTCTGTTTTCTACTGAACTGCTGCCTCCAAAAGAAGCACATTTTCACAAATCCCACAAAATGGTGGGCTTTTTCAAGTTTTGGTTTGCCAAAACGGCAAAATAGCTGCAAATTCCTATCCTTAAGTAAGCTACATTTGGTTTACAACGCATTGAGAGCTAAGCAACTTTTCAGTGTCTCTTTGAAACATAAATTAAAAACAACCATCCCTTTTTCTATACAGTGCAATGTATTTGTTTTACAATGGATCATTTCCATCTCCACAGTAGCAGCTGCCACCCAAACCATCATCTCTGTGCACTCGTAAGCAGCTCCATTTCCAGTTCTAATTGGGAACAGAGATACTTATTGGGTGAGTTCCAGCATGATCTATCACGCCAGAGACAGCTACTATGCAAACCAAAGCAATCCGGCTTCCAAAAACCTTCTTAGACAAACACTGACTTTGCACATAGATTCTTGCGTTTTTGTTTCTTGGTGCCGTTTTCTTGGAACATAAAAAGTGCCAGAGGAAACTATATGTTACGAGTCCATGAAGTGTTGTTTAGGATGGATAAATCCAAGGATATTACCTTAATAACCACTACCTCTTTAAAATCATATAGGTGGTCTAAAAAAGCCACCTAATTCACAGCAAACAGAACTACTGCTGAGTGAATGCAGCCACTAAGCTCATTAAGAGGATGTGGCAGGATGTGTCTGAAAGTGCAGTGCAGTGGCTCAGCAAGCAATTAAATCCCATGACAGTTTAAAATGAGAATCTATCAGTGTCACAAGAGTGTGAAGCCTCAGCATCTCTGCTGTTCCCACCCCCAGCGTTTTATTTATTATGGTGTACTGGGAACATGGGAAGTCAAAAAGATTATAATGAAATATGCCATATAAAAACCAGATTAAGCCTGCTCTTCTTTGGGGAAATATGCAGAGAGAGAAGCTGTCTGTTAGCTGTCGAGTTTGCAAAAGATACCATCTTTTGGGATGGTGCTCTCTGCCAGCAGACAGAGTGCCCCGGGGGAAATGGTGGTGAAAAACCCAGACAAGCAGCATCCATCCATCCATCATATGCTCATCTCCACATCTCCAAGGCACAAATATAGCGTTAGAGTGCAAAGGGTGGGGGCAGGGGGATGGAATCCCTTAAGAAAGACTGGGGAGACAATGCCTTACGTGAATAGCTGCATTTTGAAGCTTTTCTGTGTGTGCATGACCAGACTGTCCTTAGCTTGTTTGCTTCCTTGCTTGTTGTGTTCATGGCCGGTATGGTGCTTGTTAGCACCCTTGGAACTGATACATTCACAGCAATGACCAGAACCAGGTATACTAAAGGCAGGGCTCTGCCCCTGTCAGCACAGCTCAGCACAGCATATGGACCTTCAGTCCTTCTGCACATCCAGATCTCCAAAACCCTTCTTTCTCTACACATCCTGCTAGCCCAGGGGCAGATGCTCATGGTATTGCAATTGTGATTTAATGCTGATCTTCCGTGGCCCCTAAGATCCCACCCTTTTCTCCCAACGCTCCTGCAATCCAGCACCCATCTGCAGCAAACTTGTCACTGACAGTTCTACACATACATGGTCCACAGAACCTCCCGTCAGCCCAGCCATGGGCTTCCCCTGGGACAGATTACTGATAACACAGACTCTCACAATGAGTCCACAAAGCCAAACAAAGGTCCCTGGAGAGTAGTAAACATCCAATTCACTTTATTTTTAAACCAAACTGTAGTATAGCCATGCTCTACTAGAGATTGTAAGGCTACTCCAGGAATTCTTTGTCTCTCCCACCAATTCCACTCTGAATCTCATGTATATTATCATACTCTCAAGGTAAACTGGACTGTGGTGAGAACAAGAATCCAACCAAAGACAATGATAAACCACTTCTGGAAGCAAGACCACTTGAAAACATGAGAGTATTTATTTCCACAAAAACAAACCATTTTGAATGGGAAAAATAGTTTAGAGGACTCTCTATCCTGTAAAGCTTTGAAATTAATCTTAGAAAATGTTTGAAATTTTAGGCACTACTGAGGTGCTCTAGGGAGCACAGGGAGATTGGAAAATCCCAATGTCTCCCTAGAACCTACTCATGGAAAGCTGCTAGTCTCATGGTGAAGTTGGGGGAGGGCAGAGGGCAGGGAGAGAAAGTGAAGACAGGGGAAGATGTGATATGGGTGGGACAGTTCACTTTCATTCTCTAGCCTGGGCATAAATGCAGAAATATTGGAGGACAACTTTAAGACTGGGATTCAATGGAAAGTTTCTATCAGCCCCTAGTTAAAATATGTCCCAGGAGGCTACGAGACAACAGGAAGGAGAAATAGGCCTGCAGAAAATTGCAGAGGCCTTTAAACATAAGGTTAAGCATTGTTTAGTTTAACACACTATCAAAATGAAGACTTTACAAGCAGCTGTATTTCTCTGGCAGACTAGAATGCCTCTATAAAATCTCTCTCAAAAAAAACCCCAAATCAAAACAGCCCTCTTGTCAGTTGTCTCTTGGAAGTTTTCTACGGATTTATTTCTCAGCACAGATATAAATCATTGTCACATATAATAAGCTGTACCTGCTTCTCAAAGACTGCCAAATTACAGTACCAGGCTAAATGCTGGATCAAGTAACTACCCTTAGGGCTGAAATCATCTCCATTCAGAAATATTTCCATTCAATAGCATTTTTATAGCACTCATTTGTGTTCTGGTCATTCTTGCATTTGTGTTCTAGATGGGCTCACACTGCACCACAACTTCTGCAGCAAGACTGTAGGCACTATCAAGGCACAGAGGCAAGATAACTGCTACAATTTAGAGAAAAATATTAAATAAAAAAGCCTGTTCCTTTGGGTTTTGTGGTACCCTAACAGGGCTTCTGGTCTGTTGGGAGTAAAAGAATAACTTGGGCTACCTATCTGTAAATAGTCATATAGAATCACTCACACAGATAGATGATGGGCATTTTGACCCCTCCAAAGCACCAGAATTAAATAATTAACCAGACAGTTATCAGCAAACACCACTCCCCACCTCCCCACAGGTGAGGAAGTCATGCCCACATTGCACATTCTGCAAAGGGTAACAGGGAGTGGACCTCCACCGCAAGGAACTGCACTGGATGTGACAGAACTGAATAAAAACACTTGTACTGCACACAAACTCATACATAAACCATGTGTAGAGCCAGCCATGCCAACCTTCCTGCAAATTCTGTGAGATTCTGCATAGCTTCTCGTCCTTATCGAGGACAGTGGAGGGATACCTTTAGTAACAGATAAATCTCTGTAATGCAGTTATCTCTCAGCTGCAGTGCACAGGCATCCCAATTAATTCAGTCCAGGCCTAGCAGAGCCGGCACTAAGCCAGAGCTGATAAACCTGCCAAAGCCAATCTGAGTCCTGCAGAGATTCTTGGGAACCTGCTCTGCACATTCTGGTGCTCTGTACTGAGGGGCTTTTTGTGCTCAGTTCTGCCTGGCTCTGTGCGCCTGGGATGTACTCAGTGAGTACTGAACTGCATAAACCAATGGAGAACAGAAAGGCCACAACAAAGTGACAACGATTTTAGGATGGGACAGGGAGAAACCGCCCCAGATGCTGCCTTTGGCATCTCTGCTGTCCCACCAAGTGATACTGAGCCAAATTCTAACAGAGGCACTCTCTGCTTTTCCATCATCTGTCAAATGGAGATAGTCTTCACCTATCCTCTGGGGTTTGGTAAGTCTTGTTTAATATTCATAGGCATTCAGGCATTCAAATAAAGTGCACCAAAAATGCAAGGTGGTTTTACAGATTCTCACTGAGACAGTTTTTAACGTATTTTCTTTCCAGCCAAGAAAAACACTGAAAAAGTAGGACTATTTCCACAGATACCAGATTTCAGTGGCCAGTTCACAAATTCCAAAGGACAAAGATAATATTTACTCCTATGTTAAGATACATCTGACAGATGAAGCTACATAAGTGAAAAATGTTATTATAAGAAGGAAGGCTTGTAATAGAAAAATGGCGTGAGGTGTTAGTAGGTATCCTTTCAGAAATGGGAAAGAACAAAGCAAATTATCTCTGAGATGCTCAGATCTCTTGCCACAAAAAGGCAAGCAATTTCAAAAGGCCTATAAAGGGTTTAGACAAAAAGGTGAACTCTAGAATTAATAACAGAATGGTAAACAGGAAGATTAATGGCACCAGAGAAAATGCAGATGGTGAAGCCCAGCCTGCAGGCTCAGCAAGCCTCTGAATAGGGAGGGGGAAAAAGGCAAGGTGTAAACAAGGTGACCTTCAAAGCCATGGGAATGCCTGCCAACAGGCCAGCCAGAGGGCATCCCGAGACACAGATGTGCCATCTGGGGTAGGCTGTCTCATGACAACGTCAACAAGATTTGTCTTTTTCAGAATTTGCAGGGAGGCAAAATGGGTAGTAGCAGAAAATATGACCATTCATTCAAAAGTGGCACAATTAAGTGCACAGGTTGGAAAAGGATGCCATCCATTTTGTAAAGAAAATACAAAAGAATTCCCTGAATATCCCCAGTCAGAAAGGTCTTGTGTCCACTTGTAAAGACTGCTTATGCAAGGCATGGGGGAGGAGAAACTGGTTTTCACCAAACAAATGTTTTCCTTGAGGGTTTATGCTTTAAGTTTATGGCAAGAAGAAAAAAAAAACCTCAGCACATACTGCAAAGCAGCTCTTTAAGCCCATGATGGTATAAATTTTCCCCATCTTGGCATAAGTCTGTTCACTCCAGATGGCACATTTGGGTTGAAAGCAGGTAAAGATTTCTCAGAGATTTCTATGTCCAGTATTTACAGAGTTCCCTTGTTCTGCCTCAGTGCTTAGTTGGTCCTTCTGTATACCTGGGAGATCTCAGTTCTTTGCCTACAGTAAAAACTGGGAGAGAGAAATCTCCTACCATAGTTCTGCAGGGAGGCCTGGCTCTGTCAGGCCTGATGCTTACTTAGATCATTGTGGTCAACCGGGAAAATTAAAAGGTAAATGCAGTCACACATTTTTTTAAATGCACTAATCAAACACCACAGTGTGGCAGTGCTAAGGGGAACAATGCTATCTCTACATAAGCCTTCTACAGAATAAGCCAAACATGAATTGTTATGATATCCAGAGGCAAGAATATTAGGGGAAAACTAATAAGCAACAACATTACAGCTCACTGTGGAAAAAAAAAAAAGCAGACCCTAGCTATGGGAATCCAGCAGGCAGTGTATTCACACATCTTTTTTCCCTTTCAGCCTGGCTCAAAGTACATAAAATCTGAGTATTTCAGGCAAAAACTGGCCCATCTGAGTTCATTGCTGAAACTGGCTAATTCAGTGCTAGGTGTGCAAACAGATGTGTCTGAATGTGTTTTCCTCTGATGGGCGGCATACCAATGAAGATATTGCCATGACCTCTGGTTTCACAGTAGGAACCACGGGTCCTGGATGAGGTCAGGCAGCTCATGCAAAGTCTGCACAGCCCAGTGCTGTTGTATCAAGAAGGCTTAACCCAAGTGAACTAAATTGCCAGCAGGAGCTGCCATCATGGCTCTGGGCATCAGTACACATCTGTATCCAGAAAGTCCCATCATGTGGCTCTGTTGATTGCTTTTTGAATAGAATAGGAATGGAGGGGTGAAGTACACACCTGAAAACACTAATGTGGCAGTGAGGAAGGAATCAAGAAAACAAGGGAGAAAAACAGCAAGATGGAGGAAAGGTACTATATTCCTTCTCCTTGTCTGCTGCAGCTAACTAGGGCATGCTTGTTCTGAAAACTGCCACAGAAAAGTCTGAAAAATTGAATCTCTGGGCCTTGAATTATGTCTTTTCAATATCTTTCTCCTTTCTCCTCTCTGCTAACAGAGAAACACTGTAAACTCCCAGACCCTGAAAATATACATTTCCACACCTTACAAAATGCAGTGAAAATATATGATAATGGGGTAGAGAGAGAGGGAGCCATGCAAGGGGAAAACAAAGTGAAATAGAGAATAGTTGCTCTTCTCTCCTTTCCTTCTGCTCAGCTTTCATTTTCCTTTGTTCATCTAACACTGAGCCAAACTAAGCCAAAAGGAGCTGCCATGCTGGGCTACAAGATTGATGGCTGCAGGCAGACTCCACAGTGAAGAGACGGATGACTGGTCATTTCCCGCGATGCACTGAAAAACATCCATCCTTGCAGCCATGCTGAGTCCATTTGTGCTCCTTTTGAAATGAGAGATAAACACAGGCAGCCAGAGGCACCTGCCTGTCCTTCTCCCTCAGAAGGACACAGCTATAGTCCTCTGGGTTCCTTGAGAAGGTCACTCTGTCCATCCCTGAACATCTGGCTGTGGGATTTGCTAAGTCTCTCTCTCCCCCGGCAATCATCCATCTATTAGAGCACAGTGCAGGTTGGAAGAAAACGGTGAAGAGAATGGTGTGACAACCTCATCAATCTACAGCTACACGCTCGGCTATTTAGTTTTCTTTACACTGTTCCTAAATATTGGGGGGGGTTGGTGGGGAGAGAATTGCTATTGGTATGAAGGAGGGAATTGTGGAAATGGCAGTGTGGATTGGAGTAAGTCCTTATGACTATTAGAATGTTGTGCATGTACTAAAGCAGTAGGGAACTAATTAAGATTCAGGATTGAAAGGCAAAACAAAAAAGTTGGACGCACTCTTGTTCCATCTGTAGCACTTGCTGAGAGTTCAGATGTACTTGGGGCATCATCTTTAGCAGAAAGAGGTTATTTTTTTTTTTATTTTGCCCGCTCAGATATTAACAGAAAGCTCCCTGGAAGAGTATACTGTAACTATATTTATAGTGCCAGTCCTGGTATAGCAGCTTCAGAGGCACAAAGCACTTAATCCTGAGTCCTTTCTATTCAGTTAATAGTGTCTTTGTTGCTGATACTGTCCTGGTGTCTAGCACTGCTCACACATACAGCCTCTGTGTTTCCAGTTCTCCTGCCGTGCTGCTACCTCACTTAGGCAATGAGCATTACATGGCAGATGTATCCATAGCATCACTTACAAATTAGCATCACTGCAGAAATTCCTGTAACCACGAACCTCACTTTGTCAGAGTAGCACGTATCTGTAACTGTGTCATTTAAAGACATTGCACCAAGGAAATCATGAGAAGATAAAAGCATTCACCATCCCTCAAAAACACAAAGAAATGAGTCACTTGCTTCAAATGTTTATATGTAGTTTTAGCACTCTATCTGAGCCAGCTTTGAAAATTTGTCTTTTATTACCATCCTGCAAAGCTGTTTACTTTAGGCCAAAACCAAAAGGATTTTCACTATAGCTCTTTAGGACATGCATAGGATATTAATCATGACCATATGTTTTCCTGAGACATAAACCCCATACTTGCCAAGGGCAATCACATGCATTCAGAAGGACATAATTTCCATCAAGAGGGGTAAAGTTTTCATCCTTTCTCTTACATCAAGAATTTTCATCAGCTTTAGCTGATGGAAATTGCTGCTTGCTGTTGTCTTTATCAGAACTACCTACCTGCAACAGCTTAGGTCCTAGGCCTAAATTACCTGGTTTGTTTAAGGGGAACCATGCTCCAAGTGCATGCTAAGTGAGATCTGTGGTCCAGAGGACATTGCACATAAAAGCCACATCCACCTATTCCAATGTATTGCATCAAACCTCCTTCCCCAATGGAGTTCATTACTGGGAAGGGATGCTGTACCAAACACCAATAGTGTCAGAATCCTGAAGAATAAAACACCTGTAATAAACTGTTAGTCAATCAAATGCAAAATGCAGGGAATATTGAAATTAGTAATAATCTAGTAAAAATATACTCAGTATCTCTTGGGTACGAGATGATTATGAGGCTGTAAAATGTTTACTACAGAGAATGGGAATGAAGAATGGAAACTTCCACCAGGGAAGGTTGGTAGGAGGTACAGGGATGTGGGAGGGGAAGTCATCATACTCTCTCCATTCTACTCTCAGTAATTCTATAAAGCTTCCATTGTAAGAGTTGAAACTGAACGTTATATTAACATTGATTGCTCATTCTCTTGTATTATGCACCAGGAAAATAACACCTGCTATAAATATTAAAATATTTCATGCTACAAATCAATTTAATTTGCTATGTGTCAGGAGAACAATAAAATTTAATAAATAGGGATTTTTAAGCCATATTTTATGTAATTATATTCCATAATATCTTTGCTGGTTTTTGTTAACATTTTCTTCTATAAAGCAGCACATAGGTTCTACCATACTGTTGACCTAGTAGGCCAGTCACTTCCCTGGGCTCTGTGCAGGATGCTGAGTACCAAACCTGCAAGTCTGGTCCAACCCAGTACTTTACATGTAGATTTAACTTTAAGCATGTGGCAAGTCCCATTAATTCCTAAAAGATCACTCATGTTCTTAAAACCTAAGCTCAGGTGCTTTCCTTTGCTGGGGTTAGACAGCTTGGCATCTTATGAGACTAAGCCCTGGGGGCTTGATCCTATAAACCCTTTTTCATGTGATTACCAGAGAATTCCCAGAATTACTCATATGAGCAGAAAAAATAGATGCAATGAATTAGATTAAAAATACCCATTTCCTAGAATCTTGTGTCCAGTACTTGCATTTGAACAGTACCTGTGCCCCACAAAAACCCTTTTGACAACGTGGCTTATCCTTTTTCAGGCATTTTTACTGGTTATACTTAGAAAAGGGGCAGTAGGTTTGCCAGGAAAGCTGTTCAGGTTCAGTTCTAGTTCTAGGACTCAAACAGGGCATACAGGTTCCTGTCTGCCCCTCCCCATACTGGAGAGCTGGTGATTTGTGCCTTGAGGGAAATGGATCTGACAGGTTCCAGCACTTCCCCAGGTGCCATCCCCTGGTGCTCCCCAGTGGTTTCCATAGCCCTTTCTCCTGGTAAGCTTTGAGCTTACCTTCACTCCCTTAATTTTAAGGTTAAATCTGTTTATTTCATAAATAAATAATCCTGATGCTTACTTACACACATCAATGTTAACTTCATAGCAAGGAGATAAATCCCAGAGCATTCTACCTCTCCAGGAGTAATAATGTGTCTCCTAGAGACACATCATTCTCAGTCAGGCCTCAGCAGCTGGAGAGGCACATGCTGAATAACCTCTTCCCAAAGATGCATCCTAGCAGCCGGGTGTAGGTCAAACACAGTGGCCAAGAACATCAAATGAGCAAAACAATGGGCTGGATAGCTCAGAGAGGGTGGCAGCACCACAAGTAAGCTCTCTCTCAAGCAGCCCAGGTATTTCAAGCCAACGCCATCTCAGCTGTCCGAGCCCTCCCTCACATCTTTGAGATCAAGCCCAGAGAGGTGACCTGCAGTCACACTGTAGAGGCTCCAAGGAGATCAACAGCACAATCCATTCCTTCAATTTAATGGCTAACTGTAGTGACCAAAACAGTTTTCAGAACAGCCTGCCTCTAAAGTCATCATAACTCTATTTTCACAAATATACTAAATACAGCTAAGATGACACACCAGTGGAAAAAAATACCTTTAAGTGGCTGCACTGCTTCTGAAATTACAACAGCTTTGTGTTTGTGGGAGGCTGCACATGCAGCCTATGTTCCCATTCCCAGTGATAAGATCCAGAGAACTCAGAAAACTAGATTTAACAGCTTCCAAAATTGTCTTATCTTGTTCAGTTGCTACTGCTGCCTTAGCCTGATGACTAGAGCCAGAGGGGTTTGGCTTCAGTGGGCTTTTGATCAAAACCCAGAGGGGTTCCAAAGCCCAGTAGCTTCTTCATGCATCTCTCTCTTAATTATGCAAACTGGCTCAGCCACACAAGAACCAAGAGTAATCCTGGGTGATTCATACAAGCCGTCTTAGCTAAACAACAGAGTTCTCCTGGTAAAACTTTGAATATAAAATACGTGTAGTGACCTGTTCCAGATCTTACAAATGAAAGAGAAACTATTCACACAAAGTTAATCCTGTAAATTCTACCAGCATGACTGTGGAGTTTTTGTTTTCTTGACTGGGCTATTTATAGAATATTTGCTTTTATAGAAATTTGCATTTTACTTCCATAACTGCAAAATCATGACATTCCATTTGGAGGAAAATACACATTTACTTACACCCACTGAGCTGAATTAGTCTAAGAATTTGCAGCTTATCACATGTAACAACACCCAGCAAGAGCAGTGCATGATGTGAAGGAGAGCTTACCACAGCCCTGGCAGCCATGACATAGAGAAGGCTGGCTCCCCAGTGCCCAGAAAAACAAAGCAAGAAGAATTACGCTGTGCAAAACTCGAGATATCTTTCCAGCAATTACACTGCACAGCCAGCCTTGCAAAAACTGGCTCAACAATTCACCTGTGGTGAGTCTCTTTATTTGTATATATGGGTGTGTAACAAATTACTTATTTTTTCATCATCATCCTGGTACACATAAGCCCAGGCTGTGCACCAGAGCTGGTACACTTCCATACCAGTTTTGCAAGGCTTTCTGGCCAAAACATTTAATGCTGGTGCTTTGAGGGCTTTGCAAATGGCATGATTTATCCATTCATTTATTTTTATTTAGAGGCCTCCCATACCCCTCCCAATCTCTCTTGGAAGTATTTATTAGGTAACTGTTAGGTACTCCTCTGAGTCAGACAAACGAGACTGATGTTTTAGCACCTCCATTTCACATACTGAGAAGCTGAGAGGAGAAGACATATTCCACTGGCCCTGGTCCTGTGTGGGGCACAGTAGATGCAAGGATGTCGTGGTGTGGTATGACTTGAAGTGCTGAGATGGGCACCTCTACTGCAGACTGGCAACAGGACAAATGCATATTTCACTGCACGACTTCTGTGTCGTGATTCTGTGTCAGTGAATACATGCAGAGACAGGTTCTCTGATATTCTTAGTGCCATGTAAGAATTTAAAATCAAATTTTATCTGGCCAGAGAGCTGGACCAGCAAAGGTCCCTGTTGTAGGTAGAATTTAAAGGTGGTGGATGAGATGGAATAAACTGGTTAAATGTAACCAGTGTGTAATAGAAAGAAGCTGATTGACAAGGAGGCCCCACACTGATGAGTTTTCTCTTGGTGACAGAAAGTCACTTTTTCTAACACAAGGCATAGCTGGATGTGTAAGTGCCTTAAAGCAGCAGCTCTTGCCTGTGGTGCCATGTCCTGCTGTGAAGACAAGATTAGTGGAGAATTGGAGCCTACTGTTTCGATTCAGGAGCATTGATGGACCCATCTGTAAGCTGCAGGCTTAGCTGATGAATAAACACATACTAAAATTTAGGCCAGAAACCCAAAAGAAAAGGCAGAATTCAATATTTGTACTGGTACAGAAAAACCAGCAAAGACAAAAACTGAACACCTTCTGGCATCCCTGCTCTCAGATTTGGATTCACAATATAAAGCTTGATTTTGTTCCAAAGTTCTATGGAAATGTGACGCACATGATAGACCGAGCTCAGGACTCGGCACGGTCAGGATGCAGATGTGCTTTCTAACAAATTAAATAGGAACTGAAAACCACCCATCCTCCCTGTCCCAAAAAGTTTTGAGTTTTTTGGGGTTTTTTTTTGTTTGTTTTCTTCTCCACCAGGTGACAAAAACGGGGATGTGTGAGTGTGAGTGTGACTGAGATCTGCTGCGGGCTCTCGGCAGGCCGGCTGCGGTTCCCAGCGCGCGCAGCCTCGCGCTCGGGCCGTTCCTGCCGCGGGGAATTCCCGCTGGGAGCGGCCCGGGCGCGGAGCTCCCGCTGCCCGCCGCGCCCTCTGCCGGCCGCGCCGCGCCGCCGCAGCCACACAGCCCTAAAGCGGCCAGATTCAAAGGACGTGTCACAAGAGGCGAGGAGACCTGGGGGGCTCCCTTTGCTTTTTAACGCAAAGTAGTTCACAGCGCAGAAAGACTTGGATTGAAAGTAGATTTTAAATGATGTTTTAATTTCAGAGTTTTGGAGAGCCAGCAGCAAAACTCACAGAAAGTTTGCTAATGGGCTTTTGAAATCCGTCTTACGTGAGAAATCCAGACCAAATAATCAGAGAAACAAACCTGCTCCTGTCAAGTCAGCTCCACCTCAAATGCAGGGTTGATCACGTTGATAAAAGCCATGAACAATTAAAAAACCTGAAATAAGCTCTACACAGAAAGTATCTTTTGTAAACTCATATCTGCAGAAATCTGTCAGAAGTCTGAACAGCTGATAGGTTTATATTATAGCCTCCTTCAGGAATATTGTATCCAATTCATCTGCATATTACAGACATACTCTTATTTGGCACCAGAATTATTCTTCCAGTTATGATCCTAAGATAGTCTTAATGGACCTTAAAAAGGAGCCACAGGCAGGTTCTATAACATAACATGACCTTTAATTACAGAGAAAATAGTAGGAAAAGTGTCAAATAGTAGAGAAAGTTTTTGTTAAGAAGAATTGTGCCTCTCTTTACAGTGCTTATAGCAAAACAACACCACTGTCTTGTCGTACGGAACAGGAACCAACATGTGTTTGTGTAGAAATTGCTGAAATCAAAAGTGAAACTAGTCAATATTAATTGGCCAATGGGAGAAACAATGTAAAAGGAAATTCTCGTGGAATTAACTTTTTTGAATTATTTTTTTGGCTCCAATATCTTGGAGTGAAACTAGCCATAGCAACCAGGAGTAGAAAAAATAATATGGAATTCAGCAGCACTGTGTTCTTTTTGGTTTGGGGTTTGACTTCCTGCTGTACCACAAACCTCTGGTTAAAACATCATGGAATTAGTCTATTCCCTTTGTCACTCATTTCTCCATTTTGGAATCAAAGTACTTCCTTCACTATATTTTGTATATCTGGACTGGAAGTATATGGCTCAGATGACTTCACAACAACCCCTGGGATGATGATCTAACATGCTGCTTGAGTCTCGAGATGCTATGCTAAGAGATACTACTGCAAATTCTGTTCTTTGCTTTTTAATGTCATCTTAACTTTATCTTGGTGAAGTGCCCCATCTTAAAGACCACAGATCTCCACAGACGTGCTCAGCATCTCCCCCAAGAGTTGGGAGCACTTCTCACTTCCCAGGAAGCATACAGTGCCTTGTACAATCAGTCACAGTCTCCAAAAGGTAAATAGAGATGCTTTAAAGAGATAACAGCTTATCTGTAAGGATTTAGTTCATTCATCCACAAGCACACTCACCTAGGTATACCCTATATGCTAGACTAAAAACAGATCAGGCATTGTTCAACTGGAACTAAAAATCTGTTTTCAGTACTTGCTTCAAACAACTACCATGGTTCATAATAGCAAATGACAAATATTTTGTTTGCTTTTACTTACCCAGCAACGGGTAAAAAAACTCTATTTCTGTAGCTCAGCTGAACACTGGACTGTCCAGATATAAGTAAGAGGATAGACACTAGCACAGGACCCCAGCTCATTCTCAGCACAGCAGTAGCATAAACAAACTCTACTTCACACCCTCCAAGTGGGTGGTAAGGCTGCCCACTCTGAAACCTCACTGTGGGCTTTCAGTCCAAAACCAAAGGACATCAGCAAATTGGCACAAAAACATTACAGTCATATTCTTTAGACTTACATACCATGTGAAATAAAAGCTCTGTAGGTATGTAGGTATGTACCTATATTTAGCCATCTTGTGAGACTGAAGTAGGACACTACCAATTTAAACTCCACCAGAGTTTTTGGCCACACTCACCATATCTGTTCTCATCTGCACAGGTGCAAAGCTTGGGTAATACCTGCCTGTCAGCAGGGTTTACTTGTAGGCAGTAGCACTTCCACAATTTTGATAGCTGACCCAACACAGAATCATACTACCCAGCACCACGAAACCACTAAGTATATAGGACAAGGATCAATTATAATTTCAAGGGGCCTTGGGTCTAATCCAGGATGTCCCTCTCATTTCTAACCCTTCTCCTTCCAACTGCTCTGATTTTGCGAAGGGCCTGAATCCTACTGCTCGCATTCACAGTGGTGGTAGAGTTATAAATTCTCCTTTTTCTCCGATTCCACTGGAAGTCAGGCTACCTAGCTCAACCCTCTCCCTCACCCATTTCCAGACTTGTCAGGAACAGGAGCTCAGCTCTGCTTCTCTTTTGCTGGGCAGGAGAACAGGCAGCTGAATTAATGTGGAAGCATGAGCTGCTTGCAGCCCTCCCACTGCTCTGTGCCGAAGTGCCATGCAAACACCACTGCTCGATTCTGCAGAGAAGCAGGCTTCCCATACTTGGTTGAACAGAAGTTTATTTTCACAAATATTATATGACTATCAATACCTAGTAAGTTCTAAATTCTGCACCTAGGAAATGTGTCGCCCTGAGAACTAAACCTTCTGATCTTGTTTTCATAGTTTCTAGCCACTTTCCCAGGAAAGTAACTATAAACATAGATGTTTATACATTCCATTAAAGAAACGTCTTTTGATGGACATTTCTCATGACCAGTGTGATTGGGAAGGTGGTAACTTGACTATCCAGTCCCTGGTCATTGTTGAGAATCTATAAATATTGGAATTATGGAATAAATCACTCTCTTTTTCCTATCATACATTGAGCTGTGTCCGTGTGAATCATTTCATGTCCTACAGCAACAGAAATGTATCTGGGAAAACATAATCCAGGAGTGCAGGACAGGCTGTGATCTGCCTGGTTGGGGAGCAGCTCTGTGAAAAGAGACCTCAGTGTCCTGGTGGACCATGAGCTCAATATGAATGAACAGTGTGCTGCTGTGACAAAAAAAATAGAGCCAACAGGATGCTGGGTTGCATCAGTAAGGGCATCACCAGCAGAGATAAGTAATTATCATATTCAGTGCTTGTCAGGCTACACCTGGAATACTGTGCTCAGTTTTGGTCCCTGCTATACAAAAGAGATGTGGACAGTCTGGAGGAGGCATCTTCTATTAAGAATCAGGCATCAACTCACCCCAGGAAAAACATTGTAGTGCACCTTGCATTTTACAAAAAAAACAGCAGACCATTGGAGCATGATTTTCTTCATCAGAGTTTGGTATCACCAAATGTGAAACTCTTATTCACTGAGTCGTGTCATGCACTACACAAACCTTCAAAAGCAGGTTATAACTATAAACCTAAAACTATATAAAACTATGTTAGTTTATAAAACTAAAATAGTATACTATACTATTACTAAATGACTTGTTGTACCCACAAACTGCTGGCAAGACAATAGTTTGATGCTACTTACTGACCAGCTGATGCCTGCCTATGACTTACCAAAACAAAAATCCTAGGTCTGTGTATCTCCTGAATTATGTAGGTGTCTTCTGAATACAGGACCTTCTGAACACAACTTTTTGCTATAAGCCTCTTTGAAAGCCCAGGTGCAGCTCAAGCAGGTATTCACACCCCTGGTGCCACTCCCATTAACTGCTGGAATGACAACTTTTGGAGCAAAGATTCTCTTCTGTGTTTGTTACAGTGGTTGTCTTACAAGAAGTACTTCTATGCAGTTAACATAATACAACTAAGGTTTAGCCCTGATTTGATGTAGAAGTGCATTGCTTGCACATGCCACGTAACAATTATAAATATCTATAAAACTATATCAACAATTCCACAGCCTCCTCTATAAAAATCAGCTGTTTGCACATTAACCACTCTCTAACTGCTGAGATCAGCTCTAAGGAATGAACAGGATGCCTAAGTCATAGGTGAAGTAAAACTATGGAACATGTAGATTAGATTTCTTTTAAATTTGTATTATATGTCCTACAGCTGTCCATTTTAGTAATCTTAAATTTCCACATCTTTGCCCCACACAACCATCTGATGTTTAACTGAGGACTAAAGAAGTCAGCATTAGGTAGCTTCCTAGGTTCAGCATTAGGTTTTACGACTGTATTCCCCTCCAAAATCTACAGTATTTCTGCTGTCCATGTTGAATATAAATTATACTCTCTTTCTCCCAAATCTCAAAAGCTACCTTTAAATGGAGGTCCAGTGTTTTCCATAGGTTTTACACTTTCAGATCAGAAAAGGGAAAAATCCCACTTTTGGCTAGTGAGTCTATTCTGGATATGCACAGATGGAATGAAATTGTTTTGTGGTATAACTGATAAGGAAAGTTAATCACTAGATAGAAATTGGTTGGAAAATAGATTTAAATGGCAGAGCAATATAACTCGCCTTATTTGGTTGCCACCGGCAATGCAACAAAAGTAGCACTCCTGAGATGCAGAGGAGATGTTTATAGCAGTGAAAACAACACAGAGACAGACATGCTGAGGTCTCTTTATCTGATAACTTTGTGGTAATTGCCTTTCATGCCCTGTGGCATGTAGGATGCACTAATTTGGCATTCAGTGAGTACAGCAAAGAAGAATAATGCAAACAAAAAAGTGTCAAACTCTACCCTACTGCTTTATCTTATAAAATTACCAAGGCACAGCAGTACCAAGACATCATCACAAAGTCTAAGGTAGGCACTTCTGTGAGCCAACATCATCCTCTTCCTAGAGTCCAGTCTCATTTTCATCAAAGTATGTGACTGATTTCATCAGCTCTTTCCAAGCAGCTCTGCTGTGAGGTCTAGTTTTTTTTTCTGGTTGAGATTTTGCCCTTGGTTTGAACCCCAACTGAGCAGTTATAGACATTTCTTCCTCTTTTTCAACTGTCCACTGATGTCTCCTTTACTGAAAGTAGGGAGTTTTCAAAAACTATTTCTACCAGAATCAACAGGAATTTTGTCTCTGATTTTAATGGGTTTAGAACTTGTGTCTGTTGCCCTTTCCTCTCTCTCCACCAAGTACTGCATAGAAGCAAAGTCATCAGTATTGCTGAGCACAGCTCAGTTCCCAGGCACCTTCTTCTGTCAAACAGGTTTTTTAAATATTCTTAATTTACATTTGGGGGTTTTCTCCTGCACTTTTTATACTGACAGTGTCTCACCTCTTAAAAACCACATACAGCTGTGAGTATATGTGCTCCCTCTTTCTCATAATAGCTGGCCCCAGAGACAGCAAGCCTTTATTACTAACTGCAGGGAAGAATGCACTACACAACACTCTACCTGACACAGCTGCAGCTCCTCCACATCTGCTTTACAGTCACTCATTCAGCATCCAGACTCACCACTTTGCATATTTTAATTGTGCAAGAGTAGCAAGGACAAGAAGAATGAAAGAATAACGGACAAAGGTACACATACGGTCAGACAGAAATACACAAATGTGGCAAGTGCTCACTATTTTATATTACTTGTTGTTTATAATCTGGTCACACCCCTCATCACCAGCCCCACCAAGAAAAATCTTATCTTATACTTACTGTTTCACACACAGTGGTCTCTTTCACAAAGATCAGGCAGCAGATGCCAGTGAGACTTTGTATTAGTAATGCACCAAGGAAAAAGTTAGTAATACATTGATTCTTTACATCCTTGTGAATTTTCTAATAGAAGCCAAGATTCAACTCTACTGAAGGTAAATTCAGCTCCCCTTGCATTCAATACAAGTTGTTCACATTTTTTATAAGGGATGAGTTGTACGCAGAGGATTTGGTGGTTATGGTTACAGCAAATCAAGTAAGATGCAACAGATGCAATGAGAAATGGTTGGAAAGCAGCAAAGATAAAGTCCAAGGTCTAAATGCCAGGTTTGCATGTATGCCAGCTGCTCTGCAGCTCGGGAGAGGCAGCAAACAAATACTTACCAGGTTTAATTTCCAGCAGCTTCAGCCTGGAATCCTCAGGGGGATGCAAACGCCTCTTTTTGCGCCAGCAACGTGCTGGGTATGTGTACAGCTGACCTGGGGCCAGGCCTGAAGATTAAAGGCAAAAAATTAATCACGTTTCAGTATGTAAACCACAAGCAATGTCTCTAGCATCTTTGTTTTTGCCCTTCCAGCATCTCCTTCTTGGAAGGTTCAATCCTGCAAATCATGAGACAGAGCTACACTCTCAAGGCATCCAGTGCTCCTGAGGCTCTTCAGCACCTCTTGGGATCAGGCCTACAGAGAATCTAGGTCTCACTTAGACACTTCACTCAGCTCACTGAAACCAGAGCTGCACATAAATAATTTGTGATTTCTTCAGGGTAAATAGAATTTCAGACTCTCCTGGGTCACAGGGGCGATGCCTCCTCCACGGGCAGAGAAAGCCCCTTGAGAGAGAAGAGATGATGTTCTGACATGCAAATCTTGAGGCCCTGATGCACAGAGCAGCTCAGGAAATTTTTGTCTTCCAAACGGGAGCAAACCAAGATTCAAGAGGTTTGACTGTAGTTTTGCTTACATTCTGGACTTTTGTTTGAATGTTAATTCTTCATTTTGACTCTTACCTCCTCATGCCTTTACTCTGAATGAGGGAGGAGATACACAATGATGTTTATATCATTGCATGTTCCCTTAAATCACATTTGGCATCACTGGATTTTGAGCAGCCCTGGCTCTCCTGGCAGACACCCTTCAGCCAATGTTCGAGCTATACTTTGCTCTCTTGCATTCAGGACACAGCAGGGCTTTGTGAATGCATCATTTCTAGGGGCACAGAAGCACACCGACAAGTGCTTCAAAGTATCCTCAACTGCCCCAGATAGTCATGGCACACAGAAATACCCAGAAAGAAAAATTGGAGGAATTTAATTCTCTCCTCTGCTTTTCCTGCCCTCTCTGTCTACCAGTTCTGGTTTGGCATCTTTGCCCTTCTGCTGTTGCTGTTGTCTTGAAGGGGCTACAAAGCATGACTTCAATTCCAGACTCATTGTCCTCAAAAACCAGGAAAGACCACATAAGAGAGAGAACAGGAGTGGTGTTGCTATATCTGAAACTGTACCGACAGTGAACAGCTGGACAGCATCAAGGGGGTGCCAGTAAAATAGAACAGCTCATGGGCAGGAGGATGGCCCAAGAGCTCTCTCCTCTCTTCTGAAGCAGCTAGGAGTGAATATCAGCTTGGGAACAAAAGCAACTCACCAGACCAATTGAGAATAATGAAAAAAACAATATCCTCTTACTTGAGGGTGGGGAGGAAGACACAATAACATCATTCACCTCGAGGGAATGTGCTAATCAAATTCTGTAGGTGAGACCTAAGTTACTGGTTTTAAATATTTCAACTGTTGGGAATGCCAGCTCAGACCCCAGCACCTTCCACCTACTTTCAAGGCCTTGGAGCATCTGTGGCGTACTGCCTGAGTACAGCCAAGTGATGGAGTATCTGCAGAGATTCTGGCTGTTTCAGGGCACAGAATGCTATTGGGCTTGGGCTTTTCATGCCCTTCTTACACTTATGCCCAGAAAGCTGGGCATTGTGCACATCCCAAGAAGCACACATTTCAGAACAGTTGCCTAAGACCGGTTTGGAAATAAAAATATGAATAACCACCCCTTATGCAGTGTTTGGACATCCTTCTTCGTGCCACTTTGAAAACATTAGCCACTGCAAACAATTGCTATAATGATGAGGTGGATTGTGCCTGGCTCTGATGTGAGTAATTAAAGAGGTGGAGGCAAGAAGCCCCACCCTTTCTCAGCAGGTCCTGTGCGGGAACTTAAGACAACACAGAAATGGCAATTGGCAGATCAAAGCAGTAGGATAGAGAATCAGCCCTCCATTGCACGGGCCTCCACAGAAAAGCCTTTTGAAGGAATAAGTACCACACCTTTTGTCCCAGACAGAGAGGAGCAAAGATCTACTAGTTTTGGGGGAATATCTGCAAATGCAAGCACTCATATGAAAGAGCAGTTCTGGATTCAGGCAGGACAGCAAAAGCCAACTACACATGCTGAAAGCCCAATTAGAAACTGGAAAGAAGAGAGCTGGGAAACCCTTTTCCTTAGAGGGTGGCAGGTAGATCAATAAGAAACGGATGATCCAACACCCACCTCTGCAACCCTTCAGGTAAGCTCTGTGTTGCTGCTCACAATACACCTGCTCATTAATACACTGCCATCCAATGAACTTAGAACACATATCAGATTTTCACTTCATTCAACCCACCAATGGTACCTTGATTTCTCTACCCTGTTCCTCTTCTATCTCTGTGCTGGCTCACATGAAGTGTAGATCTTACACAAAGGAGAGGCAACAGGGAAAGGGTCAGTTCTGAATGCTCTGAATGCAGCTCCTTCACAGGCAGTTTTGCAGTGAATATGGAAAAAATGCATATTACTGTCTTCAGCCCTCAGTGGGTTGTCTCTCTCTCTGGTACCTTATAGGGCAACCCGAGAAGGTTCCAACCATTTGCTTACAGAGGAAATAGCAGAACCTGCAGTGAGTTATGTTGTTTATCTCATTAGTGTAGGAGAGTCATAACTCAAAGCTCGTGTGAAAGGCCAGAGGAGGAGGGGAAAAGGAGGGAGTTATGTGCAGTATTGTGTGAAATTAACCCTGAACTGTTTATCAGGAGATGCAGATTTCTGACTCCTTTAACAAAGAGGACAGCAAGAACTCAGGTTAATATGCTGAGTTCCTGACTCTTCTCTGTTTTTCAAGTCTGTATAAGTGAAAATAGGTCTTGGAGCTTTGCCATTTATCTTTATCTAGTTTTTCAGGTTAAGGATAGTAAATGGTAGGGAGCACAGCACACAAGACAGATACCAGGATAGCTGGCAGAGAATTTTCAGAGTCCTTTAGTATGGGCACACGTCCACTGTGTACAGACCAAAACCGGACATGCTAAAACTGTAGAGGGATGCCTTGACTCACCCTAATACTACAAGAAATTGATACTACAAGAAACAGATTACGCAAAGACACTCCAGGGAGCACTAAATGGGCTAATAAAAATCAAGAAAGAGGAAAGGAAATATGGGGGAGGAGGGCTGGTTCATTTCACACTGATTATTCTAATTCAAAATAACAAAGTCATCAGATTTGGTGGCCAAGGCAGATGCAGGAGGCTTCTTTCACCTGATACTCTCTGTGAAGAATGCTCCACCATTCGTCTCCAGTGCAGACCTGCAGGAGAAATGTCACCTATCCCCTTCTGCAGGGCAAGCTGCCAAATAGTTCACTATCAGAAGTGAGGAAGGAAAGATTTGCAAAATTAATTTTCTTGAGGTAGTCCACGAAGCTTGTGGCTGAGAAAGGCAAAGAATTAAGACATTTTGGTCCCTGGTGTTATGCTGTAACACACTTGTGATGATTCCTTCTGCATGTGTACAGATGCCAATGAGATTCATACAGTAGATGTATACCTGTATGTATGTATGTATGTATGTATGTGTATATATGTATGTGTATATATGTATGTGTATATATATGTATAAATGTATGTATGTATGTATGTATGTATGTATGTATATATGTATTCTGACTGTGTTCAGAAGGATAAAAATAGTAGCACCTTACTTATAACAAGAGCGAGAGAAGGAAAAGGAAAAGGAAAAGGAAAAGGAAAAGGAAAAGGAAAAGGAAAAGGAAAAGGAAAAGGAAAAGGAAAAGGAAAAGGAAAAGGAAAAGGAAAAGGAAAAGGAAAAGGAAAAGGAAAAGGAAAAGGAAAAGGAAAAGGAAGGAACAGGAAGAAACCTAGTTTATCCAAAGCATAATCTCTTGGGATTAGAGAATTTTCATCTGAAGCAAAAAACTTGACTGTGGTTAGGAAGACACCCTAGAAAAAAAGGGTTAGTTCAGAAGTGTAGACAACTCCCATCTTGTGAACCACATTCAGCAGTCCTGAATTACCTCAGCAGTTTTGGTAGCTATTCTTTGGGTATTTTTAACACTATAAAAACACCTGTTTTCTCCTGCACCAGAAGTGCCTGCATTTTATTATATAAACAGTTTTCTAATAGTCCTGCAAGACAACACTAAAACTACTTTTGATATTTTAGTAATAGGAGGAGCACAAGGGTCCTTCCTTTAGTATATCTTAGAAAAGGGAGAAGGAAAGTTTCATCTGAGACACAGCTAGGCACTTTTCAGAAACAGCAATTGCTTTCTTAGCCCCAGGAGGGTAAAGGAATATCCTATATATTCCTCCCACTTAATCTCCTGTAAACCAGACAGTAGAGGAGATTGGAGCAGGCTTTGCCTTCCCATAATTTCAGATCTAGAATTTGAGAGAGTGGAGGGTGAAGGTGGGAGGGTGTCAATATTGTTTAGAAAACTGGCACATATTTATGCACATTCGCACATGTCACACTTCCAGTATCCATGTATCCCAGGTCCCTTCCTGCCTGGATTCTCTGGGCTGCACTAAAGGGGAGGGGGGGGGGGGGGGGCAGGGAGGAAGGTAGAAATACATTTAGAAATACATGCTGTCAAAAATCTGTTGTCTGAACTAATTATTGGTCAGATACTGAGCTACAACCTAGCCAAATTCCCTTTGTGGTTCAGAAGGACTTCTGTCTGAGCAACACCTCAAGTCTTTGAACTGGTGAATGTCCTTTGCCTTTCAATAAAGGGATTTCAGATGGATTTTCTAACAAAGGAACAACTGACCAAAGTCTACAAAAATAACAGTGCTCTTTTCCCTTGAGGTTCACTGAGCTGTTGGACAGGCATTAGCCAAAGCTCCTTAAGGAAATATGCCAACTTCTCTCTGCACCCAAGGGAACCGCAGCTCCAGAACTGATATCCAAGTTAACCTATCTAAAGTAGAATCGGGATTTATAGATATATTTCTGACCATTAGAACAACATTCATTCCATTAACTGGACTCTCCTATATTTTACTTCAGTTTTATATCCTTCCCAGTATAATTCCTTATTTTCAGCATTTATCTGAGAAACTCCCACCTCCACCTTGGAGATAATTCCAATCCAGTTTAGAGCAGAGCATGGAGTCTTCTGCTACAGACTGGGATTGATAGGATGAAAATAGCTACAATGATGCAGCCTTAGAAACTACCATGTCAGGCACTTCTTAGCGTAGAGAGGGGGAGTAATTAGCATGAGCTCTCTGCAGTTACCAAAGGAAATCCCCTGCAGGCACAGAGGTTTAGCAGTTTCTCTTCTGTGTGGCCTGTAGCAGGTTTGAGCTGCTATTAATTAAACCCCATGAGGGCTCAGTGGCCAGCCCTCCGTACATGCACATGCATACACAGACACAGCACTACCAACCTGGTCCCCTGTGCCTCTTCTCCATCCAGATGTAGCAGTTGTTCTGAGCTACCCCAGTTTGCGAGTCCAGGAAGGGAAGGCGGACGCTTCGCTCGGCACAGAGCCGAGAGTTGTAGCTGCGACAGTGCTCAATGGCTTCTTTGTAGAACTGGTCCCCGAGTCTGCCAAAAGAGACAGGGCAGACAGTGAGAGTGATTGCATGGCCGCTTCCAGCAAGAGTAGGAAAAGGGGACATGAGGTTGGTTTGAAAATAGAGAAAACAAACAGAGAAACTTTGCCTGGACAGAGGCGAATGTTGGTGACACGAGACACAGATGAAGCACATCATGCAGAAAGCGATGTCAAATTCATCAAAAGATCAGGCTGTCAAAAACCAGACACAGATCTTTTCAGTAGCAGTGTGGCTACTGAATGAGCAAATGATGCAATCACACTGGCCCATGACCCTGGGTCAGGCCTATATACACCACAGTGAACTCATTTCATTGTTTCTCTTCCCCTGTAGTTTGTCCAGCCAATTCAGCAAACCAGTCATTTCAAACAACTACTGCAGTATGTTTTAGGCAACCAGAAAGCCAGCCAAGTTTAGAAGAACTTTGCTCCAGCATTTCTGGTGTCAAAGAGCCCGTAAGAGCAAAGACTATAGTTCTCTTACTGTGTGCTTCTGAGGCATTAAAACACAGCCCTTAACAACTAGAGCCATATCCACAATGGTCAGACTAGATGTTTTGTCATAAGCCTTCCAGAGTTTTCCACAGTGAAGCCTGAGGTGCCAGGAGCAGCAGGCTACAGCAGCGACCAGTCAGATCCAGCGTGGCAAATGCTGCTTTTCTCTGGAGCCCAGTGGGAATAACAGTTCTAAAGACAATGTCACTTACTTCATAAATAACTGTTTGTTCAAAAATTCTGTAGAATCTTCATCTTCCCTTGAGATAGGTTTAAAAACTCTGCCTGCTGGAGATTACCAAAATCCTCCTCCCAAAGTTTTCTAAACAGGGAAAAGCATCAAAGTAAAGCTACCCTGAGGACAAAAAACAGCTGTCATGCTGGAGCATTGCAAAGTAGGTGGGCCACACTGCTGAACCTCATTCTTGATCTATTGTCAAGGTGAAATTCACTCGTGACACGAATAGCTAGGAAAGCTACCTGTTAGGGGTAAGTTCATTAGAAAACAGGAGCAGAGTGATAGATCACATAACTTGCTCTGACTCTGATATTCATTAGTGTGCAAAAAGAGTATAGCCCATACAGCAAGTGAGCCAAAGGGATGCGTGCACAGAGATAAAAGGAGCTCCCTTTGCTGTTGTATTAGTTGTCTTCCCCACTATCCTCTTCCACAGTCACAACTGGCATTTTAAAATTTTGCACACCTCTGAATGTCAAATCAGTGCAAACCACTGTTTTAACATCTGAACCTTTTTTGTGACTCACATCTTGTAAGTGACTCCTCAGTTGTACGCTTTGCATGGGAGTCAAACTTTTTTCCTCTTGGCTATACTGGACCAGTACCCTATTGTTGACAGAGGCCAAAAGCAGAGGCTTAGGGAAGAACAAAAATACAGAAAATAACAAGGGGGGCACCTCAAGTTTCCCCTTCTCAGTTCTGACAATCAGAACTTAATTTACTCAAGTCTCAGGTTATCCAGTGATGGGGAGATCAGAATATCCTTTGGCTACAGAGATTTCCTAAGGGTTTTTCAGAGGTTTTGTGCAGCAGTGAACGTCTGTGTAAACATGGTGCCTCTCAGACCTGTCCTCCCCTGCTGACCACCAGCTCCTGGGCAGCTGCCAGTGCAGGGATATTTGGAGGGCAGATGAAGGAGAGAGCTCTCTGGACTGTGCCAGCAAGTGGAGGGTATAGTCATGGGCAGAGCGCATACAGCGGGATCCCTCTGGACACCGAATCCCCTGCAATGACCTCAAACGCCCTTTTCCATAAAAAGGCAGGGGGGAAGGGAAGGGGAACAGGGGAAAAAGGAAAAGATAAGCTGCTCTACTATACAAAGAATGTGACTAGGAAGAAATGAAATCTTATTAAAAGCTGTAATTAAAGTTGTACACTTGTGTAATCAAAGTCAGTAACAAGGAGACCCCAGTTGATCAAAGATTAACAGCTCTTTCCACAAACACTTGAGCTTCCTCAGAGCTATGTCAGATTCCTTCTATATTAAACCAGGGATGCTCTCTAACTCTAAGGAGTTTACTGGAAAGAAAAACATAGCTGCGTGACAAAAAACTGCCACCACTGCATAAGTCTTCCTTATGCCAAAAATCACTTCAGTCATTAGAATATGCATACCACAAAGCATCTGTATTAACAAAAACAATACATCTCAGCAACCCAGACATAGGATCTGACTGGAGATTGCTTCAGTTTCCACCTGGCCCTAAGACTGAAAGTAACTTTAAGTCTTCAAATGTAAAATATTTGGTATTAAATCACACTATCAAGCAGACTAGATTTCAGATTTTTCTAGAGGGGAGAAAAGGGGGTTTGAGATCCTAATGGCAGAGAAGCAACTAAACTAATGAGTCAAATTCACTTTTGACAAAATCTTGCAGTCCAGATGTTTCATTACATTTATCTCAAAGATTTTAAATATGCAATTTTTGCCTTAAAGAAAAATAAAAATTTAGAAGCATTCAGTCATCTCCATATTTTAAGAATGCCTGCCTTGGCTCCACTACAGCAAGCATGATCAAAAAAATGCAGTTCTCTAACTATTCACTGGAAAGATATTCAGATACTGAGACCTTGAGGAATTGCCCTGGCCTTAATTATAAATGGAATTTTTCTTTTTAAGTGACAAATAATAAAATATAGGAAAGCAAATAAATGATATTTCCTTATGATACTTATATGTCAGTAGTAAACAGCTTTCCTGAAATTACTTTTCAGTGCCTAGTTTTTTTGTTTTACCATTAGCCTTTACTGGAGGATTCTGACTCATTCCAAACTTCAGTTTGTTGTTTTGGTTTTTTTCAAAACTTCAAATTTAGAGATATTTTTTCTTTTTTTTTTTTTGTGCTGCATATCTAAACACAGCATGTTTTATCTTATGCAGGAAAATATATTAAAATCAGGGCAAAAAGGGGGAAGTGCAGTCCTATTGTGTTCATCATTGTGGAGTCAGGGAGGTGGGACAAATCCCAGCCCCCTCCCAGGAGGTTTACAATGGAGCTGGAGAACAGACAAGGGTGGGAATAAGACTGGAAAGCACATGAGCTCAAATGAAACTCAAAAAGATCTGTTGAGTTTGAGCAAGTGAGATACGAGAAGAGAAAAAAAATTAATATTATAAAGTGTATCATATGTCAGAAAAAAGATTAATTATCTGTTACATGCTTCATGGTTTTCCCAAACTGTGTTGCTATGGAAGACTTCCACTTCTACTCCTGAAAAAGTATCTGTAAAAACTATGGGGAATTTCCTCATTATTTTTATGAAAAGTATGTATGAGTCAGTGCTGTGCTGTGACTGACTGCAAGGGTCAATTCTTCCCTTTGGACAGGGGAGTTAAAGGTCACACAGACTTGTCTAGATTGATATTAATGACACAAAATCATAAGCAAATGTGCAGATTTTAAAGATGCTGGGAAAAAGAAAGCAAGGAGCAGACATGCACAACTGCTGGACAAGAAAGACAAATCCTACTGAAGGCAGCACAACTGGAAATACAGAACACAGTTGTCAGCACACCGTGAAAAGCACACAGCCCTTCGGTGCAGAGCCCCAGGTGAAACCCCAGATGTTTGGGACAGGCGTGGCAGTGACATTGCTGGCATATACACAGGCTTTGCACTTACATACCAACACATGCACACTAAAATAACCTGGTTCTGGCTGAGTGATAAAAGATCCTGGACTTAGAAAAGAACAACCTATGCTATTGCATACTCCTGCAAAGCTGCATAGGAGGGGTAAATATTTGGTAGAGTTTAGGGTCTCTTCATTGGTGTTAAAAAGTGGGACTGAAACTAAAGAGCAGGCTGAGTGCAATGGAAGCTTGGTGTGAACAGGGAGGTGAGCACTCTGAAAGCCCCAGCAGCCCTGTGGGTGCTGGGACAGCAGTGTGAGCCTGGTGCAAGTCTGTGCAGCCTTGCAGGTAGTCATTGCCATGACAGCAAGCACCAGCATGGAAGATCAGACTCTGTGACTTCCTTGAGGTCACTGTTCTTTTAAGTGTTAAGAAACTGAAGTTTCCAACTTACTACTTTTCTGTATAGTACCTAGTGCCACGCCTCTGCTGTCTAGGCAGACAAACAAAACAAAAAACAAAACAAATAAAAAAAAAAAACAAACACAAAAACTTGCCTGTCTTATAAGCCCATAAATTAGCAACAAGGACCAAGAGGCTGACTTCACTCCAGATGTTCAAGATGTTTCTGTGCTGACAAGGGATTCTGATGGGCCCTGAAAGCAGTGGAGCAACTCTCCACCACTACTTCACAGTCCATCCTGTAAAGTCACATATTTTTGAGGGCACTTACACCTTTTATAACAGCTACAAAATAGGCAGAATCCAGCATGCCCCTCCTGCAGTGCCTAACACAATTCAGGTTAGTACCCAGAGAAGGTGAGCACTTCCTGAAGATCTATAACCAACCATGCTCAACAGTGATAACAGGTCCACATAACCCTGGGAAAACTTGTATAACAAAGAACCACTCCTCCTTAAGTGCAGTTCTTAAATTTCCACCAGATACCTCTGAGTATGAATCCAGATTGTCTTCAGTTCTTGAGGCCAGGCCTCTTTCCAGTCATTTCCCTCTAAACCTATGCTCACTACATGACTAGGCAAGTAAAAACCTGATAGCACAGGAAGAAATGACTAGTCATGTAACAGAAAGCAACAGACTTTTCCTTCTACAGTTTGCAATTGTCCTTAGCCGCGATCAAAAATGTGGGCCTTGCTTTCCTTAAGACCATGGAGTTTTTGTTTACTACACATTTAGCCTCTAGTCTTATATTTTAGTTCATTTGACGCTGTGAGCAGCAGCGAGGACAACCAAAAAAGACCTTTTAAATCAGACCTGGTTTTTCAGCAGCACTGCCATCCAGTTTCAAAGTGGGTGAGATCAGAGAAGTGGCATGAGAGAAGTGATGCAATGCAGCTTCAGAAGGAACTTTTTACTCTTCTTTTGGAGACACTAATGATTGAGTCTGGAAACGAAGCACCAGTGAGGTCTTAGGCCTTCTCACAAAGTTGAACAGAGACTAAGAAATCACGCAGGCACTACCTGAGTTACCAGTTGCCTGCGACCCTGGAGACCATCTTGGACAACTGCATGTCTTGGCAAGTGTTGAGAGAACTGCACTGAGCTGGCTACACTATTCCTTTCCAGCAAGTCCCACAAGGCCCCTGACAGGCAGCTGCTCCTTCTCTCTATGACCTGTGACACAAAGAATGCCACAGGGCTCAATTCTTCAGCCACTTCTGTTTAATATCTATGCAAAACCTTCAGGGAATATGATGAAGTATCTGGGCAGCAATGCCAGCCATTACATTGATGACATTCAGCTTTATGTATCTTTTTCCCCCTCGTGCTGACAGCACTCTCCCAGACCTCACAGTGTTGAAAGCAAGGGTAGCATAGCTGGCAGAGGCTGAAGTCAGAAGAAATTGGAATGAGACTGACTGGAAGTGGGAAGCATTACAAGCTATGCACTAACACTGTTAATGTGGACAATCTTACAGACACAATCACCAAAAGGGCCTTCCTCTCCCTCTCCATTCAGCATAATTCTCTTCTCAAGCTGTGGCCTGGCCATGTTCATGTGTGTTTCTCCACCCTGGACTGGCCTACTCTGACTCTGTACCTCTTGCTAGATAAGCAACAAAGTCAGAGCTGGTTGCAAAAGTGTTGTACTTTCCCTATCACAAAGCAAGCCAAAAAAGTCCATAGTCCCCTGCCTGTCCTCATGCCTTTTCCTCACAGACTCTGAAATACCGCTGATTTCCATGAAGGACACAGTGGACTAAGTTCAAACTGAATGTCTGCTTCTCCTTTCTATACCGAGATGCAACTGGAAACCTGTGCTTAACAGAGTCCAGTATCACCAGGCTCCTGTAACATCTTCAGACAGCAGACCCTCAGCTCCAGAGCATCTCCCCAGAAGATAGAAAACATTCTGCTTCGCTCATCCTCACATTATGTTGCAAGATGCTAACATAACATTCATCAAAAGATCCAAGCAAAAGAAAACATGACATATTCAAGAGTGTCAGACCGCTATTGAGCATTGAACAACAAAGGGCTGGCTAGGCCCCTCCTTTGGCTGCACTCTCTGGAATTTCTAGTTTATAGGCAGTGCCTAATTGCTACAAGCATGCACCCTTTGCAACTGCATAAAGGTAGGACGTGGAGATTCAAGAGGAATAGAGAACGGCTTTCCTGGCGTTAGGTGAAGCATAACAGACTGCTCAAAATCCTACCACAAACTCTAATGGCAAGCCAGAAAGTGCAGGAATGTGCAGATTCAGTTTTCTCATAGTGGTCCATTGCATCTGTCCCTGCACAACATTTTCTAATGATGTAAGGGGTGTGAACGTGAGCAAAAGCAAAACTGGGTTTCCAGATGTGCTACAGAATGACTCAAACTTTCTGGGCTCTCAGTTTTTTTAACATAAACTTGGCAGCTTTCTAAACACATATCTACACTCTCCAAGAGCCAGAGTCATTGGGACAGCTATTTCATTTCTATACATACTGAGTAATTTCACCTAATGGACAGACAACAGGAAGACTGTATAACTTTCCCCAGCCTGGGAAACAATGTCAGAGAAACAATGGCTAGCAGGACTCTATTGGTAGTAGGTAGACTACACAAATCAGACCACAAAACAGTATACAAAGCAGACAGTGTTGCTGGAGCAGCAATGATCCAAGGGTAAACAAAAGACTTTCCAGGAGAGTTAACGCCTTTCATTGGAAGAACTCATGCAGACAGGTCAAAATAGACAAGCTTCTAGCACTTGTTCACTGCTCTGTGTCAGGTGCAGAGACTGTATGTGGTTCAAGGGATTAGGAACCATCAGAGAGCTGATGACAAGCTCCTGAGTCAGCACTGGCACAGCCCAGACATTATAGCAGTCAAGAAGATGCCCTGAGCAACAAGTCTAGGTTGAATCCCAAATCAGTGTAAAATCAATGTGAGGTTTTTTAGCACCCTCCTCCAAGCATTCAGTATTAGCATTCTATGTGAAAGAGCAAAGAAATCCCCTTTTGCAGGTATTTACCAGAAGACTTCCCCTGGTGGGTTGGAAATCCCTGCTGGTTACTTGTGGCCAGAATCAACAGGGTACTCACTGCTTGAATCACGGTGTGATGCTGATTCGTAACAGAGAGCGCGGCCTCGTAGAGTGAGCTACATTCACTACTCTGGAAACAGGCTTAGGCTGTAATTTAATCCACTGTGAAACTACAGGTATCATCTCATGCAAAAAGTCTGTCTTTGAAGAAAAATGACAAAAGGCAGGCTTAACTTACAATTTGAGGAAAATTGATCTGATTAGCCCCATCACAGGTATTGTAGAAGTATGAGAGCTCTGCTGGCATTTCCATTTAAAGAAAAGAAACAGCAGCACAAGTTAATACTGCCAAGAAGAGTGTGGTACATGATGGTATCTTGCTGACAAAAATCTGGCTTTCAGAGTAAAGAGCTGCAGCCATCTTTGTGCAGGAATAGGGATTAGAACTAAAGGGGCTCCTCTTCCTGCAGCTGTGCATGACCCAGCTCAGGGCCTACAGCCACATTCTCAGTTCCCAAAGCCAAAAAAGTGGGATCACTCTGCCCATCTCACTCAGCTGTTAACATGCAGAACTGTTGGCTGGATACAAGAAGTACCTGTGTATCGTACAAGCTGATGTGTACTTATGAAATTAAGTATTTCAAAAGATTAAGTTATCAGCCCCATTCAAATACACTGGACTCTGAACAATTATACTACAGTGCATGTGGTAATTTGTTCACATCTTCTCTTACTTTACTTTCATTTCCATGAAGAGGCATCAGCAGCAGATTCCATGTCATACATCAGGCTGCCTAAGTTGTTTCCAGAGACAGACATTGCATACAATCTCTATTAGACTCAGCACAGTGACCAATTAGGTTAATCTCAGAGGCAGACTCCTTGGGGATATCTCAGAGCATCTATTCTTTTGCAGGCCAGAGTTTCTGTTTTAAAGAGATGCAGCATCATCCAATTAAATGAACAACAGGTGTGAAAGGTAATAACCTAGACCTCTTTTGTGTCTGAAGACAGCGCTCAGAATTCAGCTTGGTCCTAACCTCCCCTAAAAGGTCAAAAATTCCCTCCAATTACTAAAGGAATGAACTAACAAAAACTTCAGCAACAGTATTAGATTGGACATGACAACATCTAAGGGATTTCTTTATATATATTTTTAGAAAAGCAACTCCAGCTGCTGGGGCTTGGGGTCACCAGAATTCTGCTTGGCTTAGTGCAACAATAGTCTTACAGGCCAGATTAGTCAAAGACAAAGTCTATCCACTCAGCTCCCATGGTTCTGATTTCCCACAGTGATCCTATCTTTTGCATTCCTGGTAAAAACCATAATCTATCACCCAAGCTGGCACCAGGAAGACAGAAAACCAGACTTCTACAAATTACTCTGCCATGACTTCCTTTGTAGCTTTAACAGTTCCCCTGCAGAACACGGGTAACACCCTACACTTACCTCAATAATAAATCGTGTGCATTACTTCAGGCACTGTCTGTACTAAAAAGATGCTCAGATCATGAACAGAAATCCTCTCCTAGCTCTAGCTGTGCCAGCTAAAAATATCACCCATTCCCTCCTACCCTGCTGCTTTTCACTGCTTGTCTCCTAGAGCTTACTGCTCCCACACCTCCTGCCAGTGGCAATATTTGCGTGAGCGCTCCCTGACTCAGTTCAAGCAAGGCCATTCGATCTGTTCGAGCAAACCCAGCTGACATTGCCTGGAAGAGCTGAGGGCAAGCTCACAAAACCCCTTCTGCCACCAGAGGTATCTCCAGCAGTACAATCAGCTTGGCTTAGTCTTCAAGTGGCATACTTGTTTGTTTGCAATGGGAAAAAGTCTGTCCACACCATCAGTGGTGACAGCTAGGTCACTCAGCCTGCACAGCCCTCTTGGGAGACACAGAAAATGCAAATGGAAGTTGTTCCCTACCACTTCAGTTACATCACTGGTCCAAATGAGATCAGCTAAGCTGACAGGAGCATTCCTTTTCATGTGTCTCTAAGTATCACATCTTTCATGAAGCTACATATCTCCACCAGAGCTCAACAGGGAGTGAGATGCCAGGAAAGACCATGGGCTTTGGGGGTTTTTGCCCCATGCTTTAAGCCATGTCGGAGTCCCAGCTGTCCAAGCTCTACAGCATGGTCCTGGTCTGAATGACCTCTGCTAGCCCACCTGGAAGTTCTCAGGCTGGGATTTCCCCTGCAACTTGTGCAGTTATTTAGTAGACAAATACACAGTGCCATTCAATCCACGTGGCAGAATTTGAAAGAGGTTAAAATAAACATGCAAGTAGAAGAGTAGTACAAATGTTCCAAAATGGCATGCAAGCTTCCCCACTACACTGAACTGTTATTACATTAATATTTTAGGTACTTCCTGTCCTTTGGCTAGAAAGAGTTCGTAAGCTCACATTTTTCTGTCGACTTGTCTCTTTTGTAGGAACCTTGTATCTCCTGCTGCAAAGGAAATGCCACTCCAGGAAACAATCCTTTTTGCACAGGTGAAAATGATCACACAAGCAGCAAAGCAGAGATTTATATAGATCTAACATAAAACCACATAATTATTATCGTTTACTTCGCCTCTGAGGTCAGCCTTGGGGGAAAAAAATCAGCTAGAGCCAATACTTTAAAGTTACTAATCTTGAATGGGTAGCACTTGCAGATCCTTGGTCACAATCTGTGTGTGACAAACTGAATACACAAGCAAGAAAACACTAAAACCTACTATTCCCAGTCAGTAATTATCAAAACAGGAAATCATGTTTTCTGTTCTCTATAAAGTCATCTCATGCCTAGATAACTAAAGTTATGTTTCTTTGAGTTATTATTTCTCTTAAATCCACAGGAACAATCATTCTGTTACTTGTGTAGATCTACTGGCCTTGGCAGATGTACAGCAGGGATATACTTAACTCCTGCTACATAGGGGAATTCCCAAGATAACTGTGAATTAGATTTCCTTTTCTCACCTCATTCCCCCAGCTCTACCCACAAATGGAAGTAGGGCAGATTACGGTCATTCCTCTGCTGAAGTATCATTATTACTCCTCAAAAAGTAACAATAAAAATTGTAAGAGGTGAAACAGATGCATCCAACACATCATCTCACAGCTCCCCCAGCATAAAGAATGCTCTGTATTGAGAGCACACTGGAACTAACTCAAAGGTCTAGGCACAGGATCTTCTGCACCTGGAGCACATCCCATGGGAGCAAAGCAAACCAGCATTGCAAATACTAAAATATAACTGAGGAGTGGTGTTTCAAACACCTGTGCCCTGGTTTCTGTAGATACTTATGCAGCACCCAAGAGGAACTATTTCATAAAGTCAAGAAAAAATACTTGCCACAACCAGCTTCCAGAAACTCAAATATTTGATTGTTGTTCTCCTAGAAATGGACTTTCCTTCCACTTCTTTTACTTCTGCCTTGCTTCCCGTTCTCAACACCACCTTAATTCAAGTATCACATTGAGGTGGTTATTACTGTAGAACAGTTAAATTAAATATAAAAGCTTTGTTGTTCACTTAACAATTAGCAAAGCCTGCAATACTGTTTTGCTGCAATTATCACTGCAAAATAACAATCCTTTCTTCTGCTCAAATAAAATATTCTTTTGGCAAGTCTGAAAGACTCCAGTTGTTTAATGCATATCCCCATCATGCTAGGGCAGACCTCAGATTCACTTTTGGCCCTATGCATTGACTGGGGTCTTCAAACACTTGTGATGAAACCCTGCCTGTGACCAAGCAGGTCCCAGTTCAGCACAGCACGATATTGAGCATGCAACCCCCTTCAATTCAAAGTTAGGCAGATACTTGAATGTCTTGCTGAACAGAGATGGCAGCTGAACAGAGAGCACATGCTTCAGTGCACTTTCAGAATGAGGTCTTAGAAGCAGATACACGTGGGCAAGGCTGTTCAGGTCAGTTTATCATGTTTTCCCAGCTGGAACTAGCCAGGGCTAACACACTGGTTCCATTTTATTTCTGTATGTAATACAGTGCAGTAGTTAAACCTGCAGGTCACAAAAGTGTAATCTAGGAATCATGAGACAGTCATTAATCAATCAACCAGTGGAAATAGAAGCTGGGTAGATATCATTATCTCTACATTACAGATGAGACACAGAGAGTTTGCATAACAAAGCCATAGAGAAAGAGAAGTCACTTTTCTTATTTCCCAGTTTTGCTCCATCTTTTTCCTCTGAAATTTGTTTCCTTGCTCTGCAAGGCTTCCTTCCCCAGCTGCCATCCAGCAATTTTCTTGGTTCAGAGACAAAGCTGACACCATGTCACGCTGAAGGCTAGTTGAAGCTCTTCTATATAAAAATCAACTAAAGAAATACAAAAGTGACCTTTCTTTTTTTTTTTTCAGATCTCCTGTAAAAGCTACCTGAACACTGCAGTGACACTAACAATGACAAGCAAAGACAATGACTAAACAAGAGTTTGGACATGGAACTAAACTGCATACAGAGTCTCCACTTGTCTGCACCCCAATTAGTACAGAATGGAGACAAGCATCACAGTGGTCTATAAACAGGACAAGAAAAAGATTGACAAGTAACTGAAGGAAAAGAACTGCAGGAGTCAACTGTCAGAGCAAGGAGAGGTTATAGCAAAAGAGAGAGAGAGAGGTTAGCCCATTGCCCTGGAGTAATGGCTAGCCTTTAACACATGGCCTCTGCTCCTGTCAGTATTTCTTCTTGGACAGGTTATCTCAGGAATTTATGCTTTCCAATAATTACCTTTCAGAGGGCTCTCACTTATCTTGCAAGAGGAATCCAACAGTAACCTGACCTGCATTGCTCATGCAATCACCATCCACCCCCTCTAACCTTACATCCCATCTCTCAAAGCAAAAGCAAGCAGCTCTTCCCAGACTTCCAGTGCTGCATCAGCAGCAGTTGATAAATTTACTTGGTGAAGTTGATAAAAATAAGAGTTTTAATGCTTAATGTTACATAAACATAGATGAGGTAGCAGGCAAAAGCAGTAAAATATTACCAGCAGGTTAAACCTTGTGTGCTAATGTTATATTATCCAGAACTCAGGATGAACAGTTGTCTTGCACCACCATAAGCAGCATTTTTACCTAAGGGTAAGTTTTATTATTTTACTGCAGCAGATCTCAGAGCCAGTCAGCATTGGCTTTAATAAATTTTGGGACTCACAGAGCCCTCTAATTAAGCTCTCTTCCTGTTACCCTTCCAATCTACCTTTCCACCACAATGTGAATTGCTTTTCTTCTTGAAACATCAATGCCAAAGGGAAGTCTTTGCTTTTGGCATTCACACCAGAGCCATTTCAGATGAACTTGTCTATCTTTGGTGAAGTATATGTTATTACACTCAGTTTAATTATACTCCCATTCATGCTCTGATCCAGGCCCTCTCAGGTTGGCTTTTTGTGTAAGGGACTCCATTACATCCAGTACAAGCTGATGCGATCCAATTTATTCCCATTACCACACCTAGAACAAGAAGAAGGATTCCTATTTTCTCTTTTGGATTTAATGAGATATCTCTTCAGCCAGTAAGTAGTGATAAGGAAATAGTTCATTATCAAGTTCTGAGAAAATATAAAGCCTGATACAAGAAGTAAAAAGTCATATAACATTCATCATGAAACGCTGAGATCAGTCCAGAACATATGGCCAGGGCACATAGAATTAAATCTCTGTTGCAAACTGGATTTCCCTCAATGGGCTTGCAGTCACTTAGGGCAGGAACCCAGAGGAATCTCTCTTTCCTACGCTGGCTACCCAACTAACTTCAGCCTGGAATAATGTCCATGCCTCACTCCAGCTGCAGTATTTTAAAGGAGTCACATATTGCATTCAGACCCACAAGAACTTTGGACAAATACACACACTCTCCCAGGCATTCCCATACTCCCATAGGAACAGGATGGCACCACAGAAAGAGTTTGATGTAGGGAGAGCATAAGTGGGGAAGGGGGGGGAAGGAGCAAGAGAAAGCTGCTGCTCCCTCATTAAATTTCAATAGGTGCCTAGGCCCAGTAATGCTGCACTACAGTCTGGATTTATGTTTCCCAATTAACAGAATTCACAGCATAAAGATTTCTCTCTTTGTTTTGAAGGGGGAGGAAGAGGAGAAAAAACACATTCCAACCATTTGGCACAGCAAACTTCCCCAGCTATCCTCTGGGAACAAAAAGGGAGGGAAAAAAAAAGGCTTGTCACCACACAATTTAAAATAACCCATCTTTGCTGGCTCCACTGTGTCTCAGGGGTAGATCCAAGTCTTAGCCCCCACCCATTAGGGCTGCAGGCCCAAAACACTTGACATTCATCAGGAGAAACAAAACCGCTCCAAGGCAATGGGAGGGGGAAGGGAAGAGTGTCTCCATGGGCAGGAGTTGAGAAGGGAAGAAAAATAAAGGATCTGCAAAAAGGTCTCATGTAAGGAGGGTAGGGAAGTCTTCTTCCGAAGACTATCATGCATAGATGAATCCTCTTGGTGTAGTTGCTACTGAGCACAAAGCAGGCAGGTAAATGCCCTCTGCCCTCTGTGGCATGATCTCCTTTGTGGTTAACTTGGAAACAGTGATTATTTGAAAGCAGCACTGTTGGCTGTATCATTTGAACAACAGAATGACCATCTCCTTTCTCTCCAAAGTGCTCTCTCTTCTCCTCAAAGAGAACCACAAGCCACATACATGGAACACTAAAAAATCTAATCATCTTTAGTGAGGGCTATGAAAGAAAAACCCTTGAGATCCTCTTCGGAGTTTCTGTGTAACATACACTCATCAGTTACACACTACATTTTTTCAGCATAAAAACTAGGAAGCAGCGCCATGTGACTCAATGAAACACAGAACGCTTCTTGCAGAAAGCAGAAAACAATCTAATGTATTACATAGCTCAGCTTGAGTTCCTTAAAACATCACATCTGAGTTCTGAAGGAATCAGTAGCTTAATCAGAGCCTCTGCTCAACAAACAAGCAGGCTTAGCCAATATTTCAAAGAACTAATGATTGTTCTTTACTCTGATGTAGTCAAAGAGAGAAGCACAAAGATAGAGAGATGGAAAACAACTCTTCTCTGCAGCAGTCAGGAAGAAAACACAATTGCAGAGCTGTACAAGCTAATCATGGTGTGGCAACCTGACAGTGCACTAAAGCACCTGCTCACTGCTTACAATCAACAATCAACATGTAACAGCAATGGCAAAGCATCAACCACAGCACAGCATCGGGTACCACACCCTGGTGATCATGTTGCTCCCTCTCAGCCCTTTCAAGAAGCAAATTTTCAGGTTTGACTATCACTCATCTGCAGCATTGCCTATACAAAGATTGCATATATTTATAAACTAATCACTGCCACATGGATTCTTGGATATAAGGCTGCCATGAATGACTAAATACTTTACTTAAGAGGAGCTTTAGGAACACACACATGGGTTTTGAATACAAAGAATACCTGGTGTTCATTTGACGTTTTATGTGTTGAGATACAACTATTCCAAGTCATTCTTGTTGTGGGGGTAATGCAGAGCTGGGGGAATCTCATAACTTAATTTTCATGTGACCTCTTGCCAGAGAGAAGTTAAATTATAAGAAAATGATACACTTTTATGAATAATAAGTTCATGGCTCTCATTTTTCTCTCCTCCTTTTGGTCTAGCAAGCCAGAAGACTGAAGGAAAGAGGGCAAGTCCAAGTGCAGAGAACATTAAACTAAAACAAACCTTCAGTATGAAGCCAGCTGAAAAACAGTTGGCATCTGGGTCTTCAGCCAGTGGCATCTTAGACAAAACTATGTCTGTTCCTACTAAGTAGTTCCTACCCCATTTTGCCCTTCATAAGTTTGTCCATCAACTGATGAGGTTTCTCAGTTTTGTCTGGTGCATACAAAAGTGGAGAAACCACTAAAAACTGCTGCAGCATCTGGAAAGCATCTGTGGCAAAAATTCCTAGAGGATTCTGAGGTGATAACCAGTATGGCTATAATTTATTATAGGATGACATGGTTTTGAGATTGTTTTTAATATCCCAAGTCTGATACTTTACAGAATCTTTATGCTGCATGCTTGTGCATAGGTTTGTTTGATCTCTGTTTTCTGTTAATTCTGCCTACTTAAAGGAGATAATCTTGATAAAATACTGGAGAAGAATACCAGAACACCTGGTTCTACAGAAAGAAGAGGACTAAGTTCTAGCAATATCCACCTTTTAGAGAGTTGTCAGTGCTCCAAAAATGGCAGTAAAAATATAGTTTGTCTCTGCAATTATCTGCTTCTGTCAGGGTTGCATGTTCTATAGGCACTTGAGGAACATGTTTATATAATGTCGTGAAGGACCAAATGGCTACTGCAGTAATATCATTCCATGTGATTGCAACTCTCAGTACATTTGAATTGAGGAACAGTACAAAAATTTTTAAAAGGGTGGAAGCAGAAAAAATGTAACTTGCTCTTGTAAAGCATTTATCATTGTAACAACAGGTAAATGATGACAAATTACAATTCACCTTCAGTCTGGGTTTAAGGCCTGAATCTGAACTTCAGAAACGTAATTTCCCCATGCCGTTGTACATTTGGTTGCCATTAAAACTTGTATAGACTGAGAATTCCATTTTGATTTCTCCTAGATTTGCACTCACTTTACTAAGGTAAAGAGCTGCACAAGATGGAAGAAGAATGAGGCCACAGCATTGGTGTTGGTATTTGCCTATGTACTGAGGGATTTGTTCAAAGACTGTGAGGCTGAAAAGACAGGTATCAAATCAAATCAGTCCAGTGGGGAAACTTTTAATCATGGCTCCCACTGAACAAAACAGCAATACCATTGGGAATGACACATTTGAATAAGTAAGGAAAGATGGCAAGAAAAGACTGAAAAGGAAGCAGTAAATGGAACAGCACACAGCAGGGACTGTATGTCTTTGAACAACAAAGGACTGGAAATTACAAACTGAAAAATGGAGCCCAGTCTCTACCAACCCCACAAAATAATGTACAAGGCATTTAGCACACAAAGGTCCACAAAACCAGAGTTTTGTTCCCAGTATTCTAAAAACACTTAAGATCTATAGTAAAAAAAAATTACCAGGAGCCTCAAATCCTATAACCTGCACAGGAAAGACAAAAAAGGCATCACCAGTGTTATAGGGCATGCAAAATTCCAAGGGATTTGTGAGGTAAATATGTTTAGATCATGTCAGGAAGTGATCTACATCCCAAGCTACTGAGAAAAGCAAAGAAGGAGATCAAGGAGACAGTAGATGACAAAGTATCTCTAGGACTGTAGACTTCTCCTATCCATCCTTCTTTTCATATCACAATGCATACAAGGGATGATGAGACTTCAAAAATTATGTATAAGGCTTATTCCAAATGATAAAGCTGAACCATCATGGTAGAGGGAAGGAGGAAAAATCAGGTCTGATACAACTCCACATCTGCCCAGATTTGGAAGCTTTACAATGTAGTATTTGATTGGATCTTTACCAATAGATTCCATCTTAAACTTGAGATTCAGGCACAGCTGTTTTAACTGGAAAAGTAGGCAGAAAGAGGACTAAGTCCAAGTTCAAAAAACTTAGCCCCTGACTTATGGGAAATAAGCCTTTTTTTATCCTGATTTCCCCACCTTTCTTCCTGTATTCCAGCTACAACCTACACTTGGTGTTTAACAGAGTCACAGAATGATATCTGTTGCAAGGGACCTTAAAGATAATCTAGTTCCAATGCTTTGCCTTGGGCAGAGACACCTTCCACTAAACCAGGTTATTTTCATATTTTTATCCTTCAAAGCAGTGAAGTATTTATAATATTTCCAAATCAAACCACTCAAAAAATCATGAGTTGAGTCCTGTTTCTGAACTGGTAGATAATTTTAGTTGTAAATATTTCTACAGTCGGCAGAGACCGATATTTCAGCAATAAAACTGGAAATTTCATGCTGTCCCCAGCTTCTAGGAGTTGGAGTTGTTAAGAAAACAACATATTTTGAAAGCATTAACAAAATCACTGTCAAATGCCTAGATAATGAAACCAGAATAATACTAGTATGTTAGACAGTAGCACACATCTTAGCAAAAAATGGCAATTTGAGTTGAGGGAAACCTTTCTCCACCAGGAAGGTCTCCCTCAAATAAACCAACTCTAACTACAGTCTGTTTTTCTCTTATGAAGAAAATGCTCTTCTAGAAGAAGGCTGAACCAGTTCCTGTGTACTTCAGAGTACTCTTGACTTACATCAGTGCAAAAGGAGAATCAGGACACTTTGTACTATTCTTCCCATAGCTCTGTAACAACAAAGGACATTTTAGAGGGACTGTCAAGACTTTTAGAAGGGTGTACTGGAAGAGACAGTTTAGGCTACTAAAATTGAAGTAATTAATTAATCCAAAGGTAATGCCTATCATGTGACTTACACCTTTACAGACTGTGAAACTTAAGGTTTGCAATCTGTTGCAGTCCCTGGAGCTTGATTCTGTATTGAACAAACCAGAAAAATAAATGGCAAGCAGCGCTTGAAGCAGCATCAGGAATTCTTCCTGTGTTTTATTCACCCCTCTTTTATTCAGCCATCACACCCCAAAACTTGGTGACAAAGTTGAAGTGTCGGGACACAGCAGAAGTCCTATCCCATGACATCCTCCAATGACTTCCCCACAGCTACAGAGTCAAGACTGGATATAAAAATGGCTGTTTTTTTTCTGAACAGATATGGCCTCTCCGTTTAGATCACAAACATACCTTTGATTTCCCTTCTTCCTTTCTTTAAATCTCCCAGGTAAAGGGTCCTGAAAACATGAGTCCCTCCAGACAGTAAATGTAATTGTTCCCAATTCTGCCCCACAGAAAACCCATTGAATACCACAGGGCTAAACAAGGGTGGACTTTGTCCTACCTTTCTGCTATAGATAGCATTTTACTGTCACTGAGGGAATAAAATAATCATAAGAGCATAATGATAGCATGTGTTGTGCTAGCTGCGTGCTGTTCTTCACGTGGGGCAATCACTGGCAATTCTCAGATTTAATCTCTCCCCTTCCCCAACCATGCAGTTGATTACTGCTCTCATTCCCAGTTAAAAATCCTTGATCAGAGTAATACACATAAAGGAGTCTCTGACCCCAGCTAAGGGAACCACAAGAGATGACATTTGGTTCTTTGAGAGAGGAATAGATAAAAAGGAAAAATGACAGCTGGAGTCAGGAGGAGCTAGTTAGTGGATTGCAGGCCCAGGAGGGTGCAGGGTGGGGGCCCACGAAAGAGAAACAATAAGAGACTGCAGCCAGACTGTTTCCTCTCCTTCCCTAAATCTCCTTTGAGTCTGCAAGAATGACTGCAGCAGATGTCAGGACCCATGGGGATCTCTCCTTTCGCTTTCTTATCTCTCAAAAAAAAAGTAACCTAGAAAATAGAAGAAATATTGGAGAAAAAAGAGAAATGAACTAATGTATCTGCTCTGACGTGGGAATGAATACAAAGGTGAGCACCACCTTGTAATGACCTGTGGTATGTAAATACACTGAAGCCAGCAGGAGGAATTTTTCTGGGTCTGGTCCAACAGGGACAAACATCTACAGGATCTGTGGTTTCCACTTCAGGATACAAAGGGGAAATACAATAAGCAAGCACCAAGCAAGCAGCAGTAGTGAGGAACATCCCTGTGCTTCTCCAACACATACAACACAGCCAGAGCTGGCTTGCAATCACACCTGGCAAGCGCCTTGGTTCTGGGAACATCCCCAGACAGCGCTCAATATGTGTGTGGATGCGTGTGTGCTCATACCAGGGGGTGTTTCTCACCCTGCAGCACTGAACACACAAGAGTTCGTCCATTTCTAAAACATCAAATCTGATTTGGAATTGCTCAGGACACCAGACAGAAACCAACAAATATTACTCAAAGGCATTTTAGGCCAGATTCGCTGCCTTTGGTGTAATTCCCTTGAAGTCCATGGAATTACCCCAGAGAGAAAGAGTCTGTCTGCTTAACATTTGTGGCTTGCCAAACTGTACATCTGTGTTGGTTCTTTTGTTTTGGAGACAAAATTCTACAAATTATCATTATGAAAGAGGTTAATTTTTCTTGTAGAAAGATCACATTCTCAAGAAGTCCATTTCCATCCACTAAGTCTGTTTTACTCCATTCCACACACCCACAGAGGGACACCATGCTTTTTCAGACTTGCAAATATGTGAAGGTGTACAGACACCAATGATTTTAAACACTTCACAGTCAAAGTCACTCCTTGTCACAGAAGAACTTAGCAATGACAAACCTGGATGAGCCTTCAGATCTTTCCAAGATTCATGTAAGGCATTTTAAAGAAACATTCAAGTTGAAACCAAGTGGTTTTCTTTGTGCATCAGGAGCAAGAGGAAGCCCAGGAACTGCAGAAGAGAAGACCAGGTTCTGACCACAGAACACTCATGTCCATTTACAGAAGGGAAGCTGCACACACTCAAGGCACACTCATTATTAGCAGAGAGGTTTTAATCCAGATTTTTCCAAAATCTGTAATCCCCTCCTTTGTAACAATCGGTTTCAAAAACACAATCATTTGGAGGTTTCCCATTTCATCATTCTGGTAAACCTACTCAAAGAGAAGGAAGTTGTATGAAGTCCTGAAAAATAAAAAAACCAGCCCACTACTGTTTTACTTTGATGGGGTAGTCAGGAGCCATCCATCCAGACCATTTAGTTGACTCAAAAGTAAAAAGTTGTTTGCAGCAAAATACACAGCACCTAATCAAGATGAACCTGAGGTTTAAAATACATCACCAACTCTGAACACTATTTATCTTGGAAGTGGTAACAATAGAAAGCAAGTGATTGATGGCACAGCTTCTCCACCAATGAGGAACCAACGTTCATCTCCTGGGTACAACAACTGAGATTAACTGGGCTCTTCAGCCTCGCCTTAATATTTCTCAAGCACCCAATAATATCCTCGGCACCTTGTCTAGGAAACACGACAGAAGACCCAGCACCAAAACCACTGTACAACATTCAACAGCAGTCTCCCACACCTGCACCTGGAGGGCAAAGACGAATCCTGTTACAGAAAAACGTGTGAGCACTCCAGTCAGGGATCATGTTAGCACATGTTTCTGCAGTGCCTTGCGCAGCAGGGCCCAAATGCAGAGCGGAGCTCTTGGGCACAAGGTAGGTTTCTTCTTCGCTCTGAATTTACGAAAAATCATACAAGATAACAAAAGAGACACAGCAAGTATGGTTTAGGAAAGAATAATTCATCTGCTTTCTCTGTAAACAACAGTAACTCATTACTTGGTTTTCATGTTATTTTCATCTGCAAGGCAAACCTGCTATGATGGGAATAAACCCAGCCAAAACCAAAAGAACAGGGCACCAGTGTAACTGAGAAAAGAGACCAACCATCTGAGAAGGGGAAGTACTCAGAATGTACCATGGGAAGGAAAAAAAAAGAAAATAAAAAGGAAAAGGCAAAGTAGAACACTAATTGAAGACGCAATGTGGATGCAGGAGAACACACAAAGATCCCCCCCACCTCACCCCTGCCATCCGTATGACAGTGCTGCTTTGTGGAACAGAACAATAGGTACATTATACTAACCTATAATTATCCCAAGAAGAATGATAGCAAAGTCAAGGCATTACATGAGCATTGGAATACTGGATACAATCCCATAAGAAGCAAGAGGGTGGAGGAAGAGCTTTAAAAAGAGATTGAAACCTTCCCAGCCCAGAACATCAAAGACAAAATTTCATGTTCTCTTCAAATTTATTTGGGTTTTTCTTTTATTTGATGTGATTATTTAAACACAGTTCCCTTTTTCATGTATTTTTTGGCTTCTTAATGCTGCAATTGGTTCCAGCACTGTAACATCCTCCTTCAACAGCATGGTGGATTTGGTATGAGCAGGAGCTCAGCCCAGTGCATGACTGCACCATGTGTATAAGCAGCAGGAGGCAAGAACGGTGGATGGAGATGAACGCCAGCTCTGGACAAAGAAAAGCAAGGGGCTGGCAATTCAGTGAATGCATAATCCAGGGTTACCAAGGCACACAGGCATGCAATACCTGTGCTCCCATTCCAATCAGATAGAAGGGTTTGAAATACAGGAAGCAGTGAAGCACAACTCTGCACCTGTTTAAAACATGCCACTTGCATTCGTAGAGTTATGCAATATCAGGGAAATACTGAAATAAAGATTTGGAGTTATGTGGGTTTTTTGCTTTTTCTGTCTGCTGAGACAGTGTGTTGCATTAGACACATCCTTGACCCAAAAAGAGTGGAGTAACCTATCAATTCTGCACAATCTGAATGTTTACATCTCAATTTTTCTTTTAATACAATAGTAACTATGACAACCTGGTGTAAACAACTGTATTACTTGGTCCATGCACAATGAATGGTATGCAAAAAAACCAGACAAACATAAGCACTTTTTCCTTTGGTCATTCTAGGTGAACCCTGCTTCTCCCTGTAGAAACTACTGATGGAGCCCTTGCTTCCTCCAGAGAGAATGTCCAACCACTTCAGCACACTGTGTCTCCAAATAATGAGCAAAGATTTTTTTTTAAATCCTGAAAACACTGAAGGTCAGCCCTTGTAGGATGTTGCCACATAACTTGTACTCAGCTGCACTTAAGCCTGTGTGTACCTGGCCTCCTGACTGCAGCGTGGTCAGACACACTTCCAATGGACTACAGGGTAGTTCTGCACTGTAGCAAGGAGATACCAATGCAAACAGTTGTTAAAGGAATTTACAGCCCTGTAGTGACAGGCTACGATGACGGGCAGCACTCAAGCACTGTTTCCTAATGGACTCAGACCTCATTATTGTGCAGTGTTGGAAAGGGAATACAGTAGCACCTGCTTGACAGGAAGCAGGACACCTCTGACCAGCCAGCTGATAGCATTTAGCATCTGTGGGAAGAGCTCGGACTCTTGCTGGGTCCACCTAGGCCCAGAATTGGGCAAGGACCAAACTTAGCAGAAACCATGTGGCCCTGCAGCAGTGCAGGAAACAATCAGCAGTATCTCACCTTTGTGAGAGAAGCTCCTGTGGAGCTAAAAAGACAAAGGGAACTGGAAGGGACTGTTTTGTATTGAGGTAAAAGTTCAATTTGTCCTGCTCAAGGGAGGAGCTCCCAGGCTGGAAGTAACTTGGGACTGGGTTACTGGCTCTAAAGAAGTGAGGTCCTGTTCTTCAGCTGTGTGACCATCAGCCCTCTGTCTTTGGAATTGGGGGGTCAGCTCCTGAGCCAGCCTGCTGCAAGGGGACATGAGCATGGGGCTGAGCCTGAACTTCGCAGGCAGTCAGCAGAACCTGAAAGCAGCTTTTGCACACCAAAAGCCTTCGGTATTGTAATTTTGGGAAAAGAAAGTAGGTGTATGCATTCTCTCTGCATATATCCCACTTGAAGTCCTGCCTGCAGCCATCACCTAAAAGTCAGATCCAATGCTCAAGAAAATAGAAGCTTATTAAGCATTCTCCCACTCACTTTGCTAATGGGTCCCTAGTCCCCTCTCATTTTTGCTGCCCCAAAACAGCAGGGAGAGGAATGGAAAAGATACGGTACATTCCTGTGCTCCATCATGCTTCCTCACACCAAACAGACAAAAAGACAGTAACGTCTGCAAGAAAGATAAGCCACTCTCTGTCTTCATTCAGCAGAGTGGGGGCCTCTCTGTTCTTGCTAACAGGTGTTAATACAGAAGGGACCAAGAAGTGCTCTCAGTTGCACCACATTAAGAAGAAAAAAATTAGCATCACTCCATTAACATGGGAAGAATAGTTCTTGATGTCATGCTCCTGAAGCTGTGAGCAGAATCTGGCATACAAGCAATTACAGGAGTAATTTAGAGAATTACAGGACTCATCCAAGACAGCCAAAACAATAGGGCAAAAATAGAGCTTATTTCAAGAGAATACTGGATAGGGCAGTGCTGACCCTTTTTCTCACTCTAGAACAGATAACTTCAATAACTACAACCATTTTCATTTGGCCGCTATGTAATGGAAAACTTACCCTTGCCATTCACACTTCTCTCACTACAGACACCCAGCTGATCTCATAGCCCTCCTCCCTCTGCCACATCCACACATACACAACTTGCTCCTCTGGGCAGAGCAGCAACTCATATTTCATCTGTACCACGGGCTTCATTTGTAACTCTGCCCACCAAGTGTTGTCAAAAAGCTGGAAAGGATACTGGAATGAAATCTATGCAGCTCTTTGGCCTTCTGAATGATTACAACTATGGAACTTAAACCCGCTAATGTGCTAAGCATTTTCTGGCAAAGCTGGTGGGTTACTACAGTATTTTGGGAGGGGGCAGGAACTTGAAAATATGTCTTCCTTGGGGAGGGGAAGAAGGAAGGAGACAAAAATGTACCGAAGTTAGTTGTGCCGCAGTCTGATACTCAGCAAACTCCTCAAACTTGCAGTAACATTTCAAAGTTCCAGAAACAGCTTCCCAGGACAAAAATAAACTTGTGTGTTCCTGCCAGGTGGATACACAGCACTGCCTTTTGGTGAATGCTTTTTGATTTTCTAGAAGTAGTAATTCCCTTCCTCTTTCCTTGTTCTGACTTTAGTCAAAGCAATTTCTTATAGGTTTATTCTAATGCTTTCCATTTTTTTCAGCAGAAATCACTCTCTCTTTACATCTTTTTTTGACTTAAATCAGATGAGAGCCCGAGAGGAAGCCAACCCAGAAGCACCACAGGCTTTGTTATATGGAAAACCTCCTGGTCTGAAAGTGCCACTAAAGCAGGGATCCAGGCAGGTGCTGCTGAGAAGCCTGGCAAGGCATGGGGAGCCTGTCAGAGCCCCAGGCAGGCACCTCGTGCAGGATGCCCCCACAGCTCATCACATCTCTTCTTGTAAGAACTTTTGTATGTTTCCTTCTCACCCACTCTTCCCATATGTTCTTATAAGAACCCGAATATTAAAGAAAAAGTGCTAAACTCTAGCAATAAGGAACAGCTAGAAACAAAAGTACACCAAATACTATGGTATTTGACGTCCACTCCACTCACACATGTGTAATGCCGCAAGAAGGGAACATATCTGGAGCAAAAGAGTTACAGCCAGAAAGCCAGGGCTCACTCAAATTACACTACTGAGCACGACGGTTTTGCAAAGGAACAAAATTTCATGCTTAAAATTTCGTTATGGCTGGTCTATTTGACCAAGGCAGAAGGTAGAAGTGCATTTGTTATATGCCTGGTAGATAAAAAGAGAAAAAATGTGTCTCCCTTGAGGAAGCTAGTTTATGGTGTGGGTTTCTTTGCCCAATTAATAAGGGGCAGGAAGAGAGGAAATGGCTTCGAGTTGGACCAGAACAGATCTAGGCTGGATATTTGGATAAAAGTTTTTCACTAGAAGGTTATCAAGCACTGGAACAGACTGTCCAGAAAAGTGGTTAAGTGACCATCCTTGGGGGTATTTAAAAGATATTTAATGTGGAACTCAGGTGCTGGATTAATAGTTGGACTCAATGATCTTGGCGGCTTTTTCCAACCTATATGATTCTATGACAATCAACATTATGTGCAAGAGTAGTTTTTGACCTGAGAACGTGTTAAAATTGTAAACCAGCACATACCTGATTAATAGCACTGGAAATATACAGAAACAAACGGCCGAGTCAGTCTCATTGTAAAACCAAGACCTCAGCTTTTTCTTTAAACCTAGCACATTCTGGAGGATGTAATGGTCTCTCTTTCCCCTCTTTAATAGAAGCAGGTCTAAACAAAATCATTGCACATGAGAACTTTTAGTGGGAAAAACCGGGAGTAAGCAGAAATGTCTGCTTAGCAGAGCTACAAGGAAGCAAGAGAAGAGCAAGTAGGCCCCTTCTCCAGACCTCTGTTCAGTTTCATTAATGTTACAATAGTCCCTATTTGAAATAAAATTAAACGCCACCTCTTCGTGCCCCTCAACATCATCAACAAATTCTTCCTACTGTCACTGTGGCTTGTTCTTCTCCTTCTGGAGGGTCTGGGGACTACACAGGGCCTAGGGGTGTATACCAAAAAGAAGCAGACAGCAGTCAATTTCACTACTGAGATATTTCAGACAACATCCTGCCCTTGTTCTCCCAGCTGAGGGCTGCTAGATCAATTGCTTTGTGCCATCTCCCTATCCTGCAGGTGCTACCTGATATAACCTACTTAAGGGTAGAGTCTCAGTGAAAGCCAACACTCTGCCACACACATAAGGACAAATATGCAACACTGAAGGCTGCTGAGCCCTGTTTTTCATCACTCAAGGCTGCAGACCAAAATGTGCAGCACAAACTCAGCTTTACAAAGTGGCAGTCCCAATTCCTGAAGAAAGGTGAGTTGTTAAAAAAACCGATATGATCACAGACAAAGACCCTCTAACTAAGTTAGAAAGTGGTATGTTTATTCACCAGTGGGCAGCAAGGGAGTGTTCCCCAAAAGGTGTGACCACCCCAAACAAGGTTCTCTTCCCTATATTTATTTCCCAAAATCTTACTTACAATACCCAGCACCTCCCATCCCCATTCAGTGTTAAAATGAGGCTATTAGTCCTTCATGCATACACAATTCTTCTCTTGATTTGGGTCGGTGGTCTCCAATTGGGTCAATGATCCTCAAAGGATGAAGTCAGGAAGGTCTTCCTCAGGTCTCTGTGACCCTCTGGCACGATCCAAGGCCCCCTGCTTCACGATCGGTATAGAGTCCAGGTGCCGGTCATTGTTCTCACTGCGTTCAATCTGTTCTTATAACGGTTCACTTACTCCACTTTCTTCTATAAACAAGTTCATAATAACAAACAATATAACAATTAGCTCTGGCTTAAGCATCTAATAATCATTAACCTACCATTTGCTTATCTAACTTACATCTTGATCATTATAAATTGCTTCTAACTCTTATCTAAAATCTTAACTCTTCAAAAAACATGATTCAAATGTCTGCACCAGGCCAGAGAAACTTGCTCATTTCTAGCCAAGTGTAAATGTTGCAAACTTTCTTGGTCAACACAGGCACCTGGTTTCAATCTACAAACACTGCCTATCTCTACAAACCTCTCCTCCTGAGGGCTTTACTGAGTTATACCCTACAGGAGCCCCTCGAGGGATTTATCTGCTCTTCTGCTGATAGAGGAGCTAAAGGCATGGGGATGACATGAACCGTCTCCAAGCACAGGACCTGCTACATTACCTTCAACACCTGCACTATTTTAATCAACCAGACATGCTTTATCTGCTTCCTTGCCTACTGCATGGCCATTCTGTGCCTTCTGTGCCACAGTCCCACAGTCAAAGACAGCAGTCGCTTGCACTGACCTTAAAATAGATGTCCTCTACCCTTCTCCTCCCGCTGTTCCCATCACATGTCTGTCTTGCCCCCTATGCCACAGAAGCTCTCATGCAATCACTAAATGTAAAAGAATGGTGTAAAACCAAAGCAAAATGTTTTAAGCACAATGGGTTCTCTTGCCTTAACCACTTCACATCTGGTAGAAGGAAAGGTAGGGTCAGGTTGGGACATATAGTCAGGAACTGCTGGCAGACAAGCCTGCAGCACTGGCTAAAGCCAATTAAAGACCTACACCATCAGTAAGCAAGTCCTACACATCCTGCACTGATCCAGGGGGGTTTCTCCTTCATATTTTGAAAGAGATGGAAGCAAGGAGGTTTTAGGAGCTGTCTCTGTTGTTTCAATGTTTGTCAAGGATCTTCACCCTCACTCTCAGAAGTCATTAACTTGTTAACTCAGCCTCATTTTATTCTGTTAGCCCCTTCAAAGTTTCTGCCATCCATGCTGCAAAACAAGTGTGATCTTACAGACACTCTGAAGAGGACAAGACAGTTTTCCCAGGAACATTAGTCAATGTGCCCGCTACCTTGGGCCTTACATGAGGCCACAAAGTTCAACTTTCCTGCTATTTTTTCTTGCAGCACCATTTCTTTACCCCCTCTTCTCTCATCCTGCACTACCAATGGTACATCCTTTTATCTATCCACTCTGTCCAGTTTATCTCTGCATGCAAGACATTAATGTGCTTCCAAGACCAAATATAACAAAAACCATGTCTGGGTCTCTCATTAGAGACTACTGTTTACAGAAACCCAGATGTGGTTCCGTATTGACCTAAATGATATTGGGAAGGTGCACCAACCAGAGCCTCCAAAGAAGAAAGAAGCAGTGTTTAGTGGGAGCATGACCTGAGAGACAGAACAAAAATTCCTTCAAAATGGATAATCTGCCCAGCCCTGTCAACAGGAAGAACGATTACTCTTGTGCATTTGTCAACATATCAGCAAAAATTATCTCTTTTTCAAAAAGAACCATTCATAAGAAACAGGTATAAGCCTTGTGATAATGCTCACACTGGATGTACCATAGCAGAATAAGATGAAGCTCAACTCTGCATGTACTACGAATTTTTACCCCCTCTTTCCTCCTTTGTACACTATGGAATCCCATTATACTAAATCCCAGTGGTGATTCAGAAAGAAAAATTTATGAACATTGTATTCCATTTAAATTAATGTTGCTGCCAGTGGAAGCTACATAGGCAAAACAAGGCTTATATCAAAAACTATGAAAGGAAATGACTTTGTCACATGTCCTCTAAGTGCCACCATGTCCCATGGAGAGTCTGCCACTTCCCACTTCATCCCCAAAGCCTTTGCCAGAAGTTACCACCCTTGCTACTAGCCAAGGGGCTTGTGCAAGGATTCCCTAGCCATCAGTTGGGTCAAAAAGTAGAGGCCTACTGCTTAAATTATTTGTTCATGCTAATCTGAATTACTTTTAAAAGAGATATCTAAAAGCAGCTTAGGTGGCATAGCAAGGGGATATTAACTTTCAGCAGAGAAGCAAAGGCAAGCTGAAGGAACAACTGCTTCAGCTGCACAGCTGCAGATCAGAATACATACATATATTGCCTTGGCCTACAGCCATGAAGCGTGATGCAGATAACTACAGAGTCACATGTTCAGTTCAAGTGTAATGACTTCAGCTTTTCATCAAGCTATGATATGTAAACAGCGTGTCTATAAATAAATAAATATGCCTCTCCAATGCTCTCAGTAGCCTCAACAATCTTCTATTATGTGTTAAAACTAACAAACAGACAGAAACTTTGCTGCTTCTGGATCAGCTCACACTGCATCCAGTACAACCACCAAGTACTTGTACATCAAGTACTTGGTGGTGTCTCAAGTACATCACCAGCAGAAGGATTCCAGAACAACCCCTAACTACCAAAGCTGTTGACTCAAGAAATAAATCAGAATCACTTGCGATGCTCTGCAATTTATAAAAAATCCCAGGCACTACAGAGTGCATAGCTGGTATTTCATGAAGCAACATTCTGCCCTCAGTTCTGAGTCACTGTTGAATCAAAGCCCACACTTGATGCTAATGGAATACTGTGCAGATGCCCAAATCACCTCTGAGGTGGAGGTCTTGGCAGACCATGATTGCTTGAGATCCTGCAGAAATTATCATATGAGTAAAATGGATACCAGGGGCAGACCACACTCCACCAAAACTCATCAGTGAATTTGACCTTATGAAAACAAAAGACAAACTTATTCCTGTAGGAAGAAGGAAGAGGAGCTGTGTGGTGATTTTGTCATACTCATGCTAGGCTGTGAGCTCTCCTGGGAAAAAGCACTCGCCTTCTGTTCCATCCACAGGAAAAACCTTTCTGCAGTGGGGTGGGAAGGGTGGAAATCTCTTGTAACGAAGCTTCCAGTAACAGGAATACAACCAACTTCAAAGTTCACATTCCTATCAAAAGGATTTTAACCTCCTGTTAACAGAAGTCATATGGCAGGTCACTGTACAGAAGACACTAGGAAAAGAAAAGCTAATCCACCTCTGTTTGTTTACACTGCAGGTTTGACAATTCTTTGCTTAAATCTGGATATTGCCATTTTTCACAACTTTCATCCAAAGAGATGAGGAAAAAAACAATTTAAAACAACTAGAAGACAAATCTAATGCCTGAGTCTTCTGACTTTGAATTTCATGCTAGCAATCCCTTTTAATGCCTCCAGTTCAGAGTATTTTTCCGACTTCTTCCTCCAAAATTTGTACAGCCAGAAACAGACAACATATTTCCATGTTGTAACTACCTTATAATATTTTATAATGTACATGTACTTGAATAAACCCTATATAGGAAATTCATAACTAAATTTTTAGCCTATAGATAATTCTGTGAACTAAAATAAACTGCCTCCTCTCAAACACCAGCAATTTGGGGCAGGCACACAAAGCTGGCTAATTGTTCCAGGTCTAACTTACTGCTTTGGGGGGTTTTATTACAGCTCTCTAGCCAGCCACCTTGGAATCTCACTAGCAAATTGTTTCAGTTGTGATTTGGACACAAACTTCCTGGTCTGGCACTGCCCAGTTTGAGCTAAGATTCCACTTCAGCACAGCCCTGCTCTTGGAGAGCATAAATGTCTGCCTTTCCTGCAGGCTTACAATCCCACAAGAGCACTTTTGCTCTGTTTTGGCTATTCTACTCCTTTTTGCAAGCAGGAATGCAAAAGCGATAGAGAAAGTAGTTTACTTTTCAGAAATTTGTCATCCAAGATGGTTCAGTTCTAGTAAAGACTCAATTATCTTATTAAATCTGAACCTATTTTGCTATTCCTACCTCTGGCTCTCTGATGTACAGTACAAAAATGAGAATTTGCACAACTGCCTCTGCCTAGTGTACCTAACTTTTGCTCTTTATAATCAGTATAAAATGATGGGACAAGTGAGAAGTGAACCCAGAGCTGTACTTTATCTGTTAGATACCAAAGTACCATCAACTGGTGCAGGTCACCAGACACCTTGACCATCATATTTTTCTCAATGTGGTTCATAGTTAACTATGAGGATCTATTAACAAAAAAAGTTACTGGCAAGTAATAGCATCCTTGTGAAACATGAAAAGCCACAGTTCTGAGCCATTTTAAAAAACTTGTGTTTTTCAACCACATTTTTAAATTAAGAGGAGGAGGGAAAGCCACAAAGAAATACATTGAGATAATTTAATGAAACTTGCACCTTCACAAAGTGTCTTGGGAATCAAAATCCCATCAACAGGAGTCAGATTACAATGCCATCAGCTGTAACTGTCGTACAGTAAGCCTATTTCTTCAGGACCACGTGTGCCAAAAACTGTTCTGAAGAGCAAGGTACCTAAAGAGATTGTACCAATTTCTGCTGGGCATGAAAGTCCTCATCTAGTACCTGCTGCAATGATGATGGTACCACCATACCAGAAACCTCTGACTCAGTTTTGTTGAAGAAGGTTTCCCATTTTCATCAAGCAAAAGAAACTGGGTTAGGTTGAGCAGTTAAAACTGGTGGCTGGACCTAAACTGATTGATGTCACCTGAAATGAAAGCACACATGCTGCTCGGCTAGGAGGCTGTGGCAGCAGTAATTTCTGGAAGCAAAGAAATAACAAGTTGCTTATAATTGCAACAGCACTCATCAAAAGGTGTCTATTTCTGGACTAACAGCATTGGTTAAAACATGTATATGCTTTACTCAGTGCCTTTCTATATGACTTTATTTTGCTTTAGATAATTAATATATTGATTTACCTTAAATCAACTGCTTACCAGTTTACTTTCTAGCTGAACTAATAAGAAGAATCCAGTTATCTCAAATATTCAAGGCCTAGTAATGGTACAGATTAGCAGGGTAGCCTGTGGAAAAGCTTCCATTCCTGATGACAATATCAGACAAGCTCATCAGGAAGAAGATTTAACTCAACAGATCTGTAAATCCAGCAACAAGAACTAACTTCAGTCAAATCTGTTTAAATGTGGTAAGAAGCCTACATGGCTACAACGAGCCTGTAGTAAAGTGTGTTATCTCATTCATCCTAAAGAAGGCCTTGCATATGATGTGGAAAGCATTTACAGGGTCACAGAGTACAAGATATTCTAATGATAAAATTTTGATCCATTCCTTGGTTTCTAGAGACAAAATTTGTCTCTGATGTAGTTCCACTGAAGTAAGAGTTATACCAAAGATGAACTCCCTGGTTAAATATTGTTTGGAGAAAATACTATGTTACAGGAACAAAACAAATAGAGATTTTAGTATCTTTTCTGGCAGGAAAAACAGTGTTGTGGAGAAATTAAAGTGGCAGCTGACCCTACGAAGAAAATCAAGGTACATGTTAAGACTTCAGCACTTGCTTTGCAGAATATCAGAGTTACATTTGTTGTATTAGCTAAAAATACTAGGTGAGAGCACTATAATTGAGCTATATACTTTGAGAACTTGAACTGTTGCCTCTTGCAAAAAAAACCAACACCTGTTCATAAGAATGAAATGGATGGACCGCTCACTGCTCAGAAGTGTCTGGAACAATAACCAAGCCTGTGTTTTGCATTTGCTTTAATTCCCTCAATGGCCATTCTTATCCTTGGCTCAAACTGGAGCCCACGGCTGGCTCTCACTAAAGTCTGGTCTCTCACACAGCAGGAACTCCAGCCTGCTTGAAAATTTTTACTTACTCCTGTGATATACTATGTTCCAGTGCAAATCCTAGGGCCAGTGAGGGAAGCTGTTTCTCAGGTGGCCATGAGCCCACCACTTGGAGACAGAAATTCCTAGTCAGTCATCCAGTGTTTTCACCAGCATCCTTCAGGACAGCCTATGGCACAGGGTCTTCCAGGTGCAGATCCCTGACTTGCCCTCCCCACTATTCTCATGAGTACCTCTGTGCTTACAGTAGATGTACTGAGATTCCTGCTGGAAACTGCTTCCCAACATTCCATCTTAGATTACGCAAGAGGCTCACTCAAGGGCTGAAGTGATTTGTTTAAATACATATTTCTTTGGCCAGCCTGGTACTGTGCCCTGTCATTCAGTAAAGCCACGTTAGATTCCTGTCTCAGGCTTTTTGTTGAGTTTTTTCTTTCCTCCCTGGAGTGACAGGCTAATTAAGGAGTGACAGAAACTGTCTCAGAAGAGTCCTGTTCAAATATCAAAGCAACAGATGCAGCAAGACAGACAGACCTTCACTGCTAGCTGAAGCAGCTCTATCCCAGTGCACCATGCCACCACTGGCTTGTCACATAACATGAAAGAGACTCTGGTTTTCTTTTATCACCTCTTTAAACCAAGAGAACTGTGCAAGTTGTAGGAATTAAGCCAATGAAATTCAGGAACAACAGGAGAATCAAATCTTTGGTGTTATAAAATGAACCTTAAGCAGACAAAGAAAAAGAAGGGGGGGAAAAGTAGTCTCACATGTATCAGAGAGGAATGTTGGCTTTGTTTAGCCAGTGACTTCAGGAAGAATGAAATTACCTTAGCTGCAAAATAAAGTTGAGTCCGTTGTGCCATTGCTATCAGGCAGTATCAGAGTTTGATGTAACTGGAATACATTGCTCTGTAACCCACAAAGGGCATAGGCCACTTACTAATGAACAAGGGGGTGAACAGCAGAGTCATGCAGCTCCCCAGAAACATCCTGCTCTGCTCCCCTGCCTCCACTCTGAGCTCTGGCTGCACAGAGCAAATCTTGCCGCTTTCATTTTGGCTATAACCACCACTCAGTACATCATTAGGACTGCCTGAGCCAAACCCACTGCTCTCCACAAAACCACAGATACTCTAAAGCATTATGTCACCGGGATGGCTCAGGCCTTTGTGGATTCACCTGAGACAGGATATAGGAAACTGTACATAGTACTGTAAGAAAAAGCCCAAGATCGCTGTTTGTCCTCTCAAATAACACAGAACCGCAGTGAACACTTGCTGGAGGCCATACTGAGGTTAGTCTTGTGTGCATATTTTCAAAGGAAAACTACATCTGCCCATACAAAGAATTTTAAGGATTTGTATCCCTCAGCCTGGCACAGATACAAAGGTGATGAACAAAATGTTCCTTCACAAGCTTCTGTTCTGTACCTTACTGTGGTCATTATACCGTCACACAGTGAAGCTAGACTTTCCACTGAGATTCTGACCACTGCCCAGAGATTTCCTGTTTGGTACTATGAAAAAGTGATTTATTTATGATTATTTTTTTAAAATTGCTTAAACTGGGTAAAATTTTCAGAAGACTACATCTTCTCCTTGAGTTACTGCATTTGCACAATTCCATAGGTGGGCATGCCACATTAAGGACAAATGAAACAGAAAGAGTCTAATGTGAGGAATTTACAATCTAAATTAAGCATAGCGCAGCAAAGGTGACAAAAACCAGCAGCATGGGAGGACACACGCCTCAACAGCAAGAGCTTACAGGATCTGTTCAGCAGGCATAATGAACTTAATGATTCTTTTTCTCCTGTCATTTCACTCCCCACTTCCCCCCATTCATAATATTTAAATCTGCAGACAGTGAACTCAGTCTTTATCTCGGTGAAGCAAATGGCAACATTTCAAGTTACTTCAGTAGCATCAGGATTTGGTTTCATATGTGGCATAAAAGCCTAGGGTGCAGAACAGCAAAGGAAGACTAGCCTAAAAGGACTGGATTTTGTGAATGGTTTGGAGGAAAGTTGAGCAGCACAACACACAGGGTCGAAGAGGCATCGTTATATGATACATGAAAATGCACAGAGACGTTTATGGCAGGAGAGTGCTGGAGCAACACAGCAAGCTGAATTAGGAGAAAAGCTGGCACAATAAACAAAGCATTCAGATCCAGGAGGTGAAATTCCATTCCTGATTTCACCTATATAAAGCCACTGACTTAACTGCAAAGAGAAAAAGATATAGTTGAAAAGAATCAGAAAGGTCAAGAGAGAGCAGTGCCGTGTATTGAAGACAGGGATGTGGTGCTAAAGTTGGAAGAGTCCAAAAAACATCACAGGGGGTCTGCCAGGTGTGGGGCAGGAGACACTGGTGGCCCAGGGGAAGATGTGTTTTATCAATCATCCTGTTGTTCTCGTATAATACAAGAGAGGGGGAGGAGCAAAGGACAAGAAAAGGGGCACTAAATAAAGGGCTAATTAAAAATGGCAATTAGTAAGAGCGCTTCAGCCTCTTAATTGAAACAGAAAGCAATAGAATGACCTTTGTTATATGTAAAGAGTCAGCTTTTCTGCTTGAAAAAAATGTAAGTACAATCAACATGAGAGGATGTTTACAAAGGTAAACATGCAGTGAGTGGGCGGGTGGGTAGATGTCTGTAGGAATGTAAAATAATGTAACTTACAACAGTATTGAAAAGCAATATTCCCCAGGTTGCAGGGCATTTCAGACCACAGATCTTTGAGAGAGATTGGAAGGGGAAGTGAAAGAGCATAGATAAAAGAAATATAATCCTAATAGGATCTTAAAAATCATAAACAAAAAATAATGATCAACTGTGTCTTCTCTTCTCCAAAAATACCACAGGGAGTTTCCATGGTACAGTGGAGGCATCAGGGAAGAGACTTCAGCTGTATCAAGAGCCACCATGGGAATTAGCACCATCTGCTCCACAAAGCAGAGAAGGAGGAGAAAGGAGAAGGGATGGGCAAAACAAGCTGAAACTTGGTAACAAACAGCATCTCTACCCTGCAGAACTGCTCATAGAACATCAGCAGCACCATTGAGGAAAAAATAGGCAAGCAAATGTTTTGTAGAATCACAGAATGGTTTGGGTTGGAAGGCACCTCAAGGATCACTTAGTTCCAGCATCCCTGCCATGGACAGGAAGCATCTGTCACATATAAATACTAGAAGTAAAATAAAATATACATGGTGGTGGTCCTGATAAAGAATAAAGAAGGGGAATGATCCCATTCATTTCCTTGTGTACCCTGGAACACTTCCAGCAAAGTCCATAAGGTGACCAAGATTTACAACTGTTGTAAGGATCTGGTCCAATGAGTTCATTTTCTTGCACTGCTGCATTATGCATTTAACAGAGTAAGTTCCAGGGAAGGGTCCTGTCACGATTACTTTATTTGGAATCAGCAGCACTAGTACAGAGGTTCCCCAGTTGGTGTAGACATCATGTTTACACCAGAAAAGGAGAGCCTGTAGAGGTCACGTTTTGTTTAATGGAAAGAACACAACTCTCCACACACACAGCCAAATGTTATTAGTCTCACGTAGCGGAGAGTTCCAGGATTGCAATGAGAGTAAGGCACCCCAAAATCCTGGACTTGCTTACCTGAATAGTCTCACTGACTTCATCCTCACTCCAGATCATCTACAGGTAGCAAATGACTGGTGGAAATGGCAAACATGCTTGGTGCTGGGCTCCCAGGTGCTGCATGGGAACTGCAGCGTTCTGCACTACTGGGCACTGCACTGCTAAGGATTTGTGTGTGCCTTTTAAATGGCTGTAGTGCATTAGGATGGCTAGCATCTCCTGATACACCAAGGACAAGAAGCATGAAGAAGTTATAAGCCTGTAGCAGGAGCTGCTTACCACTTTTGTCCTATGAAAATCTTCTGTGTCTAGTTAAAATATATGTCTTCTCCATTTCTCTAGGGAAGAACAAAAGCCTGCATAGACCAAAATCTGAGTCATCTTAATATAGATTATGTGAAAGGCCTAGAAAGCATCAAATGTCAGAAATAACTTTGTTTTCAAAATACGTGACGGAACTGAATAAAACCCCAGCCTAGTCATTCTTCAAACTTGAGAATAACAAAATATTAATTGTAACTAGATTTCAGCTTCAAGAGGAGGCCTGTATTCACAGGTTGAATGCAACAGCACAGGTAAGCATCTGAGTGTGCACACAAACTGCTCTGGAGCCCAGAATGGCATTTTCCAGCAGTGGAGCACTATTAAGCCGATTTTCCACATTAATCCCTGACAATTATTGAACTGGATTTGTAGTCTTCCTCCTAATTTCATAGAATCATAGAATGGTTTGGATTGGAAAGATCATCTCATTCCAACCCCCCTGCATGGGCAGAGACACCTTTGACTAGATCAAGTTGCTCAGAGCTCCATTCAGCTTGGCCTCAAACACTTCCAGGAATGGGGCATCCGCAACTCCTCTGAGTAACTTGTTCCAGTGCCTCATCACCCATACAGTAAAGATTTTTTTCCCTAATTTAACCAGTATAATTATACTCTCTTTCATTTTATAGCCATTGCCCCTTGACCTATCACTACATGCCCTTGTAAAAAGTCCCTCTCCAGCCTTCTTGTAAGTCCTCTTTAGACAATGGAAGGTGCTGTAAGGTCTCCTTGGAGCCTTCTCTTCTCAACAGTCTCTTAGTCTGTCTTCACAGGAGAGACGCTATGTTTTCTCCATTAGGAAAACACTAGTCCCAGTCAAAGCTCTATACAAAGCATTTACACTATTAACACATGTTATCAGATCAAGGTAAAGTCTAAGTTTCAGCCAAGGGATCTAGGCAGTGGTTCACATGCCAAAAAAGCCCTAATCCTAGAAATAGAGCTAGCACGGGAAGGCCCCCAGGCAGAGTCAGGAAATTGAAGCATACCAAGTGCTTTTCTTCATCTACTTCATATCTCACACAAAACAAAGGATCACAAGAAACAAAGAGAGAGATGACACTGGTCATCTGAGTAACCAGAAATTGAAACTCTGCAGCTCCTCCTGTTTGGGTTACTCTGAAACACTTCAAAAGCAGTTATGAAATCATGCTAAACCTAAAGAAATGCCAGAAAGAAAACTTAGTCTCACCCCAGTTTTTGAGGCTGGCCCCAAGGGGAGAGAGCCTGAGCACTTCTAAAGGAACAAGCTACTAGTGCTACAATTCAAGGCTATCTTTAGCTCCAGCAAACTGAGAACTATTCGCTGGTTATCATAATAGTGCATACATAAATGAGAGAAACAGGATGTGGCAAAACGACCAGAATCATTTAAATTTTATTCCAAATCAAGTCTCTGCCAGCCTCAATGCCATATATGGAACATTTCCCCTGCAGGTGCAAGAGGTTTTGTAGGATTTGCTCTTGCATGTAGTATCCCACAGACTAACATTTTAATAGATACAACAGTTGATTAGTTGAATATTTTTTTTCCGGTGTGGGGGGCGGGGAGGAGAGAAGGGAGAGGAGGTGGAGAAAGAAGTATATAAGCTGCAAGTCTGGAAGGGTTCTTTCGGAGGCCCAGCTGTATAAACCACATGTAGCAATATAACAAACTACCTGGTCAAACCATAAACAAGTTAAAATAAGAGTTTGAGGGAGGAAGACGTGAGGCATTTCACAAGGGAATAGTCTATCTCACACAGGGATGGGAGAATTGATTTTCATGACAGGAGATAAAGCATGGCAGATAAAACTGGATACTGTTTGATCTGCCCAAAAGAGAATGGTAGCTGAAATGGTGACCTACCTGAAGGAGCAGGGATCAGGCTGGGAGAGCAGCAGCCAGGCAAGTGCCATGCCAACAGCTTGCTGCAAAAGCACCAAGGGAGGAGATCCAGATTGCCCCTCCAAAAGGCACAGGGGTATTATTCACTCTACATCAACGGCAGTTCCCCATCCCAGCCTCCACAGTGAGCCTAATCTTTAACAGCCACTCCAAAAACTAAGTTGCACACAATGAAGTACATGTTTTTAAGAGAACCTTGCCAGCAGGAATAGTACATTAATCATTTGTCTTTAGATACAACAGTAAAAGAGGGAAAAGGCTGTCTTCAGTGTCCCCAGGGCTGCCCTCTGTCCTGCCAAGCATATCTAAAGGCTTTACTTCCCTGACTCTGAGAAGCTTCAGTGAGCCCAGAGCCTGTGATAGATAGAGATGTAGCATCATTTGTTGATTCATGAAAGATTCAGCAGAAGACAGTTGCTCTCTGCCCAGTTGTGGTCTCCCTATGACCAACTCTCTGTCCCTCATACAGTCTCCAATACAGTTTTACCTCATTCGCTTATTCGGGTTTGGAAGTTGGCCCAGCACAATGCCAGGAAACATCCCAGAATTGATGCATCCATTCTGGTGCCTTTTGCACAAAATATTGAATCTAAGCAAGAGATCCCTGTCTGTGAGGGGGATTGATTTGCATGTGAGAAATGAGGAAAGAGAGGAAAAAGAAGATAAGTACTGCTGGTCCTCATTTGCCTGACCATGAATCAGACTGGTCTACAGTGCAAAAGGCAGCTGAGCACATAGTTTAGTGTGTGACCTTGTATCAGCTACTCCTCTTCCTTGCATGGCACCTTTCCTGAAAAAAAAAAAACAAAGCTAGCTTCCAAACCAGGTGAATAAGTTACAGAAGGCTAAATATATTCTATTATGCATGAAAGAGCCTCACTTTGTTTCAGTTTGAGATAGGTTGTCAACATACACAAAAAAAGGGCCAGCCAATAAAATTTGCATGAATCATGTACTCCTTGCAACTCCAGGCAACTTTACTAGGAAGAATTCATTTTCACATGCCCCCTGTGTAGTCAGTCAGTCAATAAACAGTCAAGTACCTACTTTGTTTCTCGGAAGCTATCAACAGTTCTCAACTCACTTTCCGTATCAAAAAAGAGTAAAGCAAGTCTTACCAGTTCCCGTGGATTGATTTAAAGTTTTGTGCAATGTAGGGTCCTTCATCAAAGTTCTGCTCCAGAGTCTTATGATTAACACAACTGTAGTTTTCATAGGTATAAAAGTGTTTCTAACTCTTGGGTTTGTAGGGAATACCTTGGACTTGTAACCTAAAGGCTCAAAATTCATTATGTAAAGACAAGCATTCATAATGGCACCATTAAAAAAAATATGGTTTTCAACCTTCCTGAAGAGAAAGATCAGCCTGTGTCACAATTTTCAGATGAGCAGTACTGCAACCCTACACAATGGATCTGAACATGACCTAGCAGTGTGCCCAGGTGGCCATGAAGGCCAGTGGCATTCTGGCTTGGATCAGGAACAGTGTGGCCAGCAAGACCAGGGCAGTGATTGTCCCCTTGTACTCAGCACTGTTGAGGCTTCACCTTCAACCCTGTGTTCAGTTTCGAGCCACTCACTGCAAGAAAGACATTGAGGTGCTGGAGCGTGTCCAATGGAGCTGGTAAAGAGTCTAGAACTTGAGTCCTATGAAGAGCAGCTGAGGGAGCTGGGGTTGTTCAGCCTGGGGAAAAGGAGTCCCAGGTATAGCCTTGTCACTCTCTACAACTTTCAGCCAGAGTGGATTGGCCTCTTCTCCCAACCAGTGACAGGAGGAGAGGAAATGGCCCCAAGCTGCAGCACAGGAGGTTCAGGCTGGACATCAGGAAGAATTTCTTCATAGAAGGGGTTGTTAAGTATTGGAACAGACTTACCAGGGTGGTGGAGTCACCCTCCTAAGAGGTGATCAAGAAATTAGTGGTTATGGCCCTTAGTGCTATGGTCCAGTTAGACAAGGTGGTGATTGGTGTGATTGGTCAAAGGTTGAACTCAATGATCTTAGAGGTCTTTTCCAACCTAAGTGATTCGCTGATTCTGTAAGCAGCAGTTGTCCTGGTTATTATACAAGCTTCTGCTTTCTTCAACATGGCATAGATAGTCAGAGAACTATGATTAAAACTTCTTGGTTTAACATCTCTCATTTACTAAATCCTTTTGCAAAATTATTTTCTCACCTCTGGTGATCTGGGGATTTGTTGCCCTCTCCCACAACAGTACAAGAATCTAAAAGTCTTAGAAAAGGGCATAAATTGACAATACATTAAAAAAAAATCTTTAAGTCAATTACAGTGCTTTGCTTTGATTTTAACCTCAGGGGCCTTGTGAATTATTAAGTAATTTCCACTTAAAAAGAAATAAATCAGAAAATATCAAAATGAAATGTTCTACATGTTCTAAAACTTTTCTGAAAAACATCTTCAACCGTTTGAATTAAGAAATTAATTCAAAAATCAACTGTGTTCTGAAAACTGGATTGTTTTTGATGAATTGGCATACTCCACTCCAAAACACGCAGTGAAAACAGTCCCCAGTTTTCTCTAGTTTTCAAATAATTACCCCAGAAATTCCCTGCTCCCTCTATCTACCTCACAAGTTGAACACACAGCATTCTGTTCTTAGTCAAACCCTAAGGAGAGTTCAGGTAACTCTTCAATAAGAAGCTCCCATCCTGCATTTATATGCATCTTAGATATTCTGGTTATAGACATGTGAACATTAAAAGTTTCAGTTAAAGAATCAGGCAGTGTTTCTTTGAGGTCTTCCATTTCTTTTCAAGGTATTAGAAGCAAGAAAGTTAAAAATACATATGAAATCCAGAGAGAGGGTAAGCTGCCCTTCTAAAAGACTCCACCTTCAACCACACCTTTCATTTCTTTGTACTTCTTCTCCAAGATCAGTAACATTACTGAACTGAAACAAAGTCCACACTTTTCTATTAAATATCTGTTGTAGAACTTGCGTTACCAAAATTCACCTTTGCCTTTTCCACACAGCTTCTCATGACAATGACCTACTCTTGCATGTATGGTATGCATAGCATAGAATTTGTAAACTGGAGGGGTGAGGTGCTTCAATTTAGTTTCCTGTGGACAAGCAGGAACATCACTAGAAACACCATTAGAGCTACCTCCCTTGGAGAGAAGCCATAGGCTTAAAAGGGTTGTGGAGAAAAAAATATCTTCTCATTCCTTTGAATGGAGGAGCCCTTGATCTTTTAAGGCAAGGTTAGGGAGTCTAGTAAGATCTTGCCTGTAAGCATGCCGTAAAGGAAAGAACCTGCAACCACCAAAATACAAGGAAGAGTACTTCTTCTCTTCCTTCATCACCTCCTCCTTTTCCTAAAGTTAATACCTCAGTAAATGTCAACTCCCACTGAAGCAAGTAATTTAACATTAACAGAAGACTTCACCTCCAAATCTCAGAATTCCTTTTTGAATCTGCTGCTGGGCAGGTGCCCCCAGCAGACTGTGCCCCCGAACCAGCTGGGTGCATACATGTACACATACACATGTAGAAGCAATCCCAGCTAATCATGAGGAGCAATCTCAGGTAATCATGATGCACATGATAATTACAGGTTGTCTCTCAATAGGCCCTTTTAAGGCTTTTTACAAGTAGGCATCAACTAACCCTTAAACACTCCTTTAAGTGCATATAGGTTTATTTTTTCCCTTATATAGGAAATGAAACTGAATCCCTGAGCAGTTAAATAACCTGTCCAAGGATGTCTAAGGATGCAAGAAACACAATTGGCTGTTCTGACTCATGATGCCGGAAATCCAACTCTTAGGCAAGCTTCTCATTCTAGTTTCTCCAGGCAGTTTGCAGAGTTCATTAAAATTTTCAGGAAACACAGAATCTGAATTATCCAACTTGACTAGACAGAGAAGAGGAAGGAGGCTCTTCTTTTATATGCTTATATCTCAGCCTCAATTTTCCTGTCCAAATAGTGTTCTCTGAGCTCAAGGGAAAAGAGAGACAGATTTCTAAGCTTTTTGGAACCTGAAGCTAGCAAAGGAGAGATGTCCTCTTACATCTTCAGGTTTCCAGTGGTAAGTGGAGAGTCTCATGCTGTATAACTTTAGCAGGTGTCAGGTGAGAAGGTCAGAGGTTCTGTTTAAAAGCCTTGCTTTCACAGAAAGATGGGAACACCTAAGCAACATGTTCAAAAAGTAACACCAGCTGGGGCAGAGCAGGGTAAAGGGAAGCATGGTAAGGATTTCATAAGTTCTATTCAATTTAGGAACTTCAGGCAGAAACCATTATCATTGCATTGCTACCTCCAGTGTATCCAGCTGAACTGTTATTGCTCTGTGGCTGTACCCTTTATTCCTGGCATTATGTTTTTCTTAGATTATGAGTTTTTCTCGGTGCAGTTTTTCCAATAATAACTGTTTCAAATTCATCTTGCCACTTCAGAATACATGATCAAAAATGACAAATACAACATCCTGTCCCACGCAAAACCTACTGCTTCCAGCACTCACTTAAATTATCTCTATTGACACCTGTGACAAGGGTTTCAGAGGGGGTCTGATGAAATGATGAAGTCAGGTGAACCTCTATTGGGAGCACCTCAGTGTGGCTCTTAACAAGCTGTCTCCAAGATGACTGACAGTCATGAGGAATTGTAATATGCATATGCATGTAAGATTACATAAATAATATCCAGAGAAAGGCATGTTTTGTCATGCTTAACACAAGTATAGGGACCAGCAACTTCTAAATGCTATGTAAGTCTTTCCTCAAGTCCAGGCCTCTGGGATCCAGTTCACCCTTCCTTCTCTCTCTCTCTTTCAATTCCCCAGTTTTAAAAATGGCAATACCATTATATGGCTCCCATCACAGGAATTTTCATATTATAGGTAGTGGTTTGCTTTGAAGATGTGAACTGCTACTCTGAGTACTTTAATTCAAGGCATGAAGAGTGGACAATGAGAGGCATCATAATAACACACTATTTTGACTATTTCTGCACTACACGCAGAGTCACACAGCAGTGATTAAGCATGCAAAATCCTGTACAGCATGGGCTGGATTCAGCATAAAGCCTGGTAAGTCTGTTCACTGGCTGCAAAAAATTCATCAGCACAGTTCTTGAAAATAGAGTTGCTTTCTTGAAGCTACTCTCCCACACATAATTCCAGTGGATGTAGTGACAGGCATGGTAGTATTTAAACAGTGACTGTAAGAAGGTGTAGTACCTTACCACCAAGTCTGCAATGGAGAGAAGCAAATACAGGGCAAATTGTGGCTCCTTTCTTAAGGAGATGTGTTAGGAAAGTGGCAGCAGAGGAAGTAGTCTCTGAGGCACATTGCACAGGATACAGAGGGTTCCTGCCCAGAGCTTCCCTGGTCACCAGCACAATGTCCACTGGCAGTTTTGAAGCCCTATCCTGGACAGGGAACAGAGCTAAGCAGGGAAGTAAAGTCATCCACCAAATTTCTACAAAAAAATTTGTGTGGCAAACTTGAACATTGTGTAGCAACTTGAACAATTTTTTTTTTTTTTCCCACATAATAGATGAGCATCACTCCAAACCATAGCTAGAAGACCTTGAGACCACTGCAACACTGCAAATACCAACCTCCTAGCAAACCTTTCCTGACACAAAAGAGCTTTATTCTTTCCCCTTAAAGATGAACAGCACGATGCCTACACTCCACTTTCATACATCTGTGACTCGTGGGCTGGGCTTTTCCATTGCTTTGTCTTACATGTATGATGTGAAAGACAAGAAAAAGTTTTCCTGGTGTGTGCTAATCATTACTGCAAAAATGAGAATGCAAGGGTGAAACAGTCATTTAGGGCAACATGAAAGTTGATTCTAAAGCCAATATTTTATATGCCAACAGGGCCTGAGTCCCATCTAACCCACCTTGACACATCGTGTGCTGTTGTTAACACCTGATCAGAATGTGACAGGTTTCAAAATGAAGTATTTTACATGCTGTGTTGATGAAGGATATGTCAGAAAAGTGCATGAGCCACCATATCAGGAAAATAATGGAGACTGAAGCTCACTTACCAGATTCTAATTTATACCAATCAGTTTGGAATACAAAAAAAACCACAAAATAGGGAACAACTGAAATTATTCTGGCAGAAACAGAAGGATGGTAAGGGTAAGAGAGACTGCCTTTGTTGTGTTTGATGATGAAGAATGTTGAGAGCTGTTGTTGGGCATTTAGGACTAAATGCATCCAGGTGACATAAAGCCTGTAGGATCTTTATGAGAAAGCCTGTCTGAGAGAAGCAAGGAGGGAGAAGAGCTGGTCTGGTCAGTTTAGCTGCTCATAGGCAGGCAGACCTCAAAGGAATTACTCTCAGGCTTCCCCTCGAGATCTTCTTGCCAAACTCAGTGGGCACAGAACCTGTTAGCCAATGAGCAAAATAAATGGGATTACATTTCTCAGTCCCTATCAGGCCCTGAGAGAAGGAAGTGGGAATGGAAATGGCACCAGAGAGGGAATCTGTTGCAACAAACAGCACCCCTGAAGAAGCATTCACTGTCTCTTTAGCCTAAATAATTGGGCTCTCATGATAATGCATTCACTTAATACCAACTAGACATTTAAAATCCAGCTTCAAAAACTGTTGCCAGAATAAGACTCTGGATGAAGCAGACAACAGGTCTGACTTGGCATGACAAATCCTGCTTAACAACTCAAGGGTTAAGTTTATGAGCCAGAGCAGCCAGGCTCCTTGCTTCTGCTTCCTCCCAAAGCAGTCACCCACAAAGCTTCAACAGGACACTTGTGAAGTTTGTGTCCATGCTGCAGTACCCTGGTGCAGAGGCATCCCTGACACTCTCTTGCCCTTTCCTGCCTCCACTCCTCATTGGAAGGAGTAGGAGGAAGAGGGATTTCCTTCCATTGCCAGTGGGCAGAAAAGCAATCAGATGCCCCAAACTGTGATATCCATTTAGTCCAAAAAGCCCTGAATGCAGAGAAGGGCTTCTGCCTCACACCTCCCCTCAGGAACAAGAATACAATTATCACCAGCTTTGGCACCTGCTGCTGAAGATGTGTTTTACTCTCTTTTGCCATGAGAGTCCTCCCACAGTTCCCTCTGCATCCCTTCCCAAACTCTCCACTTTTCCACATTGGGTCTGGAAAATAAGTCTTGTTGTTTTTCCAGATATGGGCGTTCTCATCCAAAATCCCAACCTTATGCCCAAGGATATCACACCAGGCCCCACAAGCTATCCTCTCTGGGGAACACTGTGGATAGCTAATTGCTCTCGTTTGCAATGATCTCATATGCCCATCCCAGCAGTTCTCAGGGACCAGGACCAGTGGTAGCTGCCAGCTGGAAGTTCTTTGGATCAGAAACTGCTCAATTAGTACAAGGATCTCACAGCCTAGTGGGAGCTACTTACAATACTCATTTCTAGTTAATTTTTTGAAAGGAATTAATTAAAGGAAATGTCTTTAATTTGTATTACAATCTGTCTTTCTGTCTTCATTTCCCTTCTAGCCTACAAAACCTCTTTTCACACCTTACCATGTCTTTACCATGCTTCCTATTCATTCCCCAATGTCCTTTTGCCAGTCACATCCCCAAACAGGGCCTTCCCTAGCCAGCCCTTCTTCAATAAAGCACTTCTGCCTTAGAATCCAGGGAATCATCTTCTCCAAGTTTTCCTGTGTCACCATTCCTTATAGCCAGGCCTTAGATTTGTTTTCACACCCTCCAAAAAACTTGAGAGTTTGCCCCCACCACCACTATCTTACTCTTCATTAGCATATGAGGAGAGCACTGTCATATGAACTTATATTTTAGAAAAGTCTCTATTGCAACTACAGGGAAACTGAGAGATCAGTGAGGAAAAAATCCTGCATACATGCCCCTATCCCATGAGAATACCAGGTTCTTCGAATCAAAAGGCTGCAAACCCTTTAAAGGATTGGATGTCTTCTTATCTGAAGTCCTTTTCTTTGGCTTATTCTCAAAGCAAAGTAGCACACACATGTATGCACACACATTTTCTCTCCAGTCCTTCCCTCAGCCCTGACCTCTTGCCCTGCTTCAACAGTGGTAACTCATCACTTCACTTTGTCACGGGTTTGCCTGTCTTTCTCCATCTCATTTTGGCCTTTCCAGGGATTAAAGGAATAGAATATCCTAACACTAAGAAATATTTCTATTTTCTTCCACTTAAAATAACATCAGGTGAGGAAAAACTGGGATTGAGTTTGGAAGATTGGCAGGGACACTGTTCCTAGGCCTCTTAAAAAGAAGGGTTAAACTGCAGGAGGGGACTCAAAATTAACCCTTTCACAGTGTTATCAACTGCCTTAAAACTTCTAGATGATGGTTTTCAGACACCCAAAAGATAGAGAAAAGCTTTAGCTAGAACTGGAATTGCACACGGATAAAGGAAAGTGAAACTAAGGCACAGTACTCATATAAACTGAAATATTAACACTAAATTAGTGTCTGTGTTTCTATTTTAGTTTAACATATTTTGCTTCATTTTCATGGGCACTTCAGGTGTTCCATACACCCTTCACTACTTCACTCAAAAAGTGGCATATCTTCAACCAGAATGTTTGTTTTCTTGGGGGGCTGGGTGCGGTGTGTGCTGGGTTTTGGCTGTGGTTGTTTTGGGTTTTTTTAGTCTGTGATTCTGCTTCATAACTGGATGCCTTTGGTCACTGGGCAGAGAGTGAAGCCGTGCAGCATACACAGACAATCAGAAGTCACGTTAACAAGGGAAGCCTGAGACAAGACCACCCTCTGAGCACACTCCCTGGCAGCATGGGCAGGGTGGATGCCCTTTGCACAGAGCTACTGTTTGCACAGCATAGAATATCTGTTTGCTAGGCTGTGTTTAGGTGCCTCTCTACACTTATGCAAAGAGCAAGAGGGCATGGCAGCCTTCATGCAGAATGTACATGTGGGCAAGAGGAAACTACATAAAATTGAGAGCAAGACGTCATTCAAATTACCATTTTTTTCCCAAGTCAAAAAGTAGCTGTAATTGGCACACAAGCAGCTCAGAAGCTCAGAGTGTTAAGTTTGGAAACAAATTCCAGGGTGTCATGGTTTAATCCCAGCTGGCAACTAAGTACCACACAGCCACTCACTCACTGGCTCCACACACACCCGGCAGTGGGGAATAGAATCAGAAAAATAAAATAAAAAAATTAAAAAAAAAAAAGTAGAACTCATGGGTTCAGATAAGAACATTAAATAATTGGCACAAAATAAAATATATTAATACCAGTACTAATTATTTTACTGCCAGCCTATCCTCACAATCCACGCGTCTTCCTGGCAGCCAGTTGCAGCAGCCCTGTGAACCCATTAGCAAGCACTGGAAACATGCAACATTATCAAGAAGCAATTGCACATCTTTTGCCTTATATTTGCAATGTAGACTTACATTGACATTGTGACTGCCCCCATGTCTAGTAGGAGTACTCCACGTGGAAGCACGAAGCAGATCCATTAATAGGAGCTGCTAATTTCTTCTGTTGTGGTAAGGTTTTCCAAGGAACCTCACAGTCCCAGCTCTTTCATTTGAAAAGTGTTTAGAGGTTTATTAGTCAAACTTAGAGGAGGTTTGCACAAGCTCCTGGGTCCCCTCCCACACTTCCTGACCTGTAGCAGCTTTGAGGCAGAGCACTGATGCGATCCCAGCACTCGAATCCCAGTAGTAAAAGCGATCAGGTAGGTCTTCTTGGTCACGCTGCCAAAGTTTGTGTTTCATCTCTAAAGATTTCTCAAAAATATATCTAAGAGCTCAAATGCTGATACATAAAAGGACCACATCACAGCTTCGTCCCGACTGTAGAAAGCTGTGTGAATGTCTAGGTAGCACACTGAGAAAATGGGTTTTGTTATGTCTTTTACCCAATGTGTACAGTGTTCTGGAACCATCTACAGATATTTGATCAAGTACCTAATGCAATTATTAATCATTCCACTGAACACCTTTAATTTTGAACAAGAGAATGTCTTCTCATCAGAATTCAGGCATGCTACTGCACAGCATCAAGAGAGGACAACCACCTTATGTGCAAGCGCCATCAGTTGCCTTTCATTATAAATATTAACTTATAAGACATGTCTGCAAATGGCCACAGGAGCAGAAAGAGAGCCACATGGAAGAGCAAAGGTCACCTATGATTGTGAATCTGAGACATGACTGGAAAACTCATTCCACAAACAGTGACCTAGTGAGAGAAAAAAAAAAAAAAAAAAAAAGGCAAAATGAAACCGCAACAGGACAGAAAAGACAATAAAAATTATAGTTCCTCTAGTCAGATCAGACCACTTCAGATTTCCCAGGGGTTCATCCTGACAGCTTTGACACACACACACATCAAACAAGTGACTAATAAATAAAGAAACAACTAATTAAGGGTTTTTTTTCCCTCTAGAATGAATTGAATATAGGTTTTACTTCTTACTCAGTCTGAATGAGATGCCTATGAACAGACATGTAGACTGTAAATTTCTTAAATGTAATGCCCTTTAAAAAAATCAGCATCAAACACTTTGCATTCACTCACAAGTTTTAGCACTTATTTAGCACTTAACAACCATGTATCTCAAACTTCTATTTAAGAAGAGACATAAAGGATTTTAAGTATTCTTTCCATAGGAAAACACTACAGCACAGGACTTGTCTGCAAATATACAGAGAGTCAGTGGTGTAGGCAGAAACTATATGCAAGTCTCTGCATTACCAGTCTGGATCATACCATTTCCTCTGTACAGAAGCCAAAGTGTATGTTTAATAAACAGGTTGTCTCAGGTTGTTGCAAGACCTGGGTGAACTGGCACACCGACTTCCCCCTAGGGTTGACATGCAGGAGCAAACATTGCAACGAACAAAATAAAGCTCTGGTTATTCAGCCAGTAATCATAATTCCATCTTGCATTTCTGGGTCTCTTATTTTGAAACTTCTCAAGGCCTTTCTTGCAACACTGCTAAGTACTGTGTGACTGCCAGAGAACTTGAAGCAAAAATGGCCGTATCAGGTCAGACCAAAGGTCCATCTAACGTGGTCTTAAACTGAGGACAGTACAGAATCCCTAAGGAGGAACACAAAATATGGATATAGTGATAGTCTGCAGAAAACATGCTTGTATCGCATCTCAGCCTCTGGCGAACTGTGATCCAGATATCAAGGAATTCAACAGCCATTGAAGGATCTACCTTCTGTAAAGCTGATGGTTTTTGAGCCCAGGTAAACTTCAATATCCCACACATCCCATTGTAAAGAGTTTCACAGGTTTATTTAACATTTAGCAAAAAATGTGTCTCCTTTCGTTCCTTTTGAACCAGCCTCTTGATAATCTCATTTGATGTCCTGACTTTTGACTTCAAGAGGGAGAATGAACATCCATCCATCCCCTATTTGCCCCTTCCACTATGCTCCTGATCTCAGGAACCTCTCTCATAGAGAGAAACTTGGAAATCTTTTTACAGACTGGAAAACCCAAACCAATTTAGTAATTCTTCATACAGAAATCATTCCTTTTGATCCTCCTTGTTTCTTTCTCAGTACATCTTTCAGCTTATTGTATCCTTTTCAATACAGGGAGACCAAACTGCTCACAGTATTCCAGCATGCTTCAAACCTTGGACTTTATATAGAGTTACAGAAACATAGAATCATTTAGGTTGGAAAAGATCAGTAATGTGTCAAATATATTTTCATAGTAATGATGTTTGTTTTCTTTCCTTTGATACTAACTCCTAACATTCACCCTGCATCTCTTCCTTCCTCTCTCCCTTTCTTTTAATTATTAGCTTATTATTATCTTTACCTATTACTGAGCACAAATATAATATTTTAATAGATCCATTAGACTCTAAAACTTTTCAGTGCCAGTAACCAGTTCTGTCCCTCTTCCTATATACATTAATTTGGGATATTTTTCCCTATGTGTCTTAATTTACATTTATGTAAACTGAACATAATCAGTCATTTTAATGACCTAAATAATTCAGTCTCATGGGGTTCTTCTTCAACACTTTGCAGCGACCTTGTGTTCTTCCCACATGGAGCATCCTTAGTATTATCAGCTTAGTTTGCCACCTCCTCTTCACATTCTTTCCCAGGTCATTTGCAAATATCAGGCAGCACAGGCCCAATTACTGATCCCGCAGAGCCTCCATGGGTGACCTGACCAGTTGAACCTAGCCCACGTTTTGAAGGTTTTAACCATGTGTGTCTCAGCAGGACTTCTCAAGGCAGCTTAGGTTCTCTAAAAGCTTCAAGAGAAGAACATTATCAAAGCCATTTACAAACCAGGCTTAGCGTGCTGGTGGCTGCCAAGTGGGAGTGGATGCCGCTGGAGGAAAGCTCCCAGCTGCATGTGCCATTCCCATTTTCCCTACCCTCCTGGCTGGAAAAGGAGAAACAGGAGTCATCCTCCCTTCGTTCTCCATTTCTTCTCTTCCTACTTCTTTCTTCCCCTTTAGTCCCCTTACTGGACTAGAACTGGCCTTATCCTCGGAGAGACAAACTGGAGCTTTTCCTGCACTGCCAGGACGCCCCGGATTCCCTTGGAGCACAGGCACGTGCAGTCCCAGGGAGCACTGCTGCCACGAGAGTAGATGATGCACTATGTAAGCGTGCTGATGAGTGATTTTGTAAGAGTTATTGCTATAGAGGTGTGTGACCAACTTAAAGCAGAGGAAAAATGCTTCACACAAGCACTGTCCCCTACTGTATAAGCACAGTTGTATTCTAGCCTTTCATCACCATTCAAACAATCTTCAAATAAGCGCAGGTCTACCAATCCCAGGACTCCTTAGTGATATCTGGGAACAAATAAGGATTGGGTCCAGTATCAGCCAGTACATTTAAGCTCAATATCACATTTTATGTTTATACATATGTAAAAGGAAGCATTGAGTGAAATTCTGAGCAGGCCTGTCAGGAAACAAAACCACTCCATTTAACCCTTAAGAGATACTTCTTAGGGACCAGCAACACTTCAGCTCTTCTCAGATCTCTCTAAGTGTATCCCCCTCTGATGCCCTTCCTAGTGTGAAACCCCCATTGATTCCCCTTTCTGGGATCAGATTCTAGTCTGCACACAAACTCTTGCATAATGATTCTTTCCAATTTAAAATTTCACACATGAGAAACTGTTAAGAAGTAAACAAAGAAAACAAAAAAAAACTTCTTAAAATAAAGTGCAGTTTAAATGTAACAGTAAGAAAAAGGAAGAATTCAAAATATTTTAAATTAAAATTTATTTGTGACTTCTCTGTCTGAATTCTAACTTCCCAAGAAGATGCAGCAGGAGGTCTAGCTGCATGTCAGCCTGTTCCCAGCTAGAAACTACCCAAAGAAGCACCATTTCACCCAGGGACAGTTCTTCCCTCTCCCTATTTACTGGGCTGATTTTTTTACTCCCTTAATCCAAAACTAGTTTAAGTGTGATCCAGTGGAGACTTCCAGTGCCAACTAGTACTAGGTACAATTACAGTGTTCTTTTATGGATGCTCTTGGTCTTGTTTTTGTCCTCTTGATTTTGCTTTTACTTTAATCCTTCACAGACAGAAAATAATCTGAGTATACATGGCATCCAAAACATCACAGAGTAGGTCCAAATCTCACACTAGAAAGATTAAATTTTCTGAATAGTCCCATCCTGAAATGTCTTAGTGAAGCAAAGTGCCTGCAACTTCTGTGCGGGAATGTACTGGGAAATTTAAAGGCAGTGGCTGCTCTTTATCATCTAAATGTAAGGAACCACTCAGGATGAGCACAGCTCATCTGACAGAAGCGGTTTTGCAGGTAACTCGAACTGGAAAGTAACTACTAAAGCACAAGAGAATTATTTGAAAGCAGAGAGAATTAATTGTACAGTTGGTATTAACATATGGAAGAAACATTGCTTTAAAAGTTCAAACAGCAACAGTCAGCTGAACAAAGTTGGCAGAAGAGTAACAAATGAATTTTGCAATTGTGCTATTTTTACTATGTAATACCAATACTGTATAAAAGAACAAATGTTGTGTATAAGTTCAATGCCAAACCTAAACCATTGCTAACAGTGTTGTTATGATGCAATTAAAATGTCACCATCATTATTTGCTGAAAAAGATTTTATTCCCTTCCCCAAGCAAGTGTTTTCATTACTGGAGTTTTACTAGGCATGTTTGTGAGAAAGAAAGGTGAAGGAATAACCCAATTCAAATATTTAAAAACATTTAACTGTTCTGGCTCATTGACAACTGTATGCTCTCCCTGTGATTTTTTAAGAGCTGCTGACGCCTCATGGAAAAAACTTTGAAAAACATATTATTGAAAAACAATTTTGCCAATGTGTCATATTTTCTGTCTTATCCCTTCTCTCGCTTTTCACTGGTAGAAGAATCCACATGAAAACAGAACCTTGATTCTTTAGGTAGACAGAACTTGGATCTGAGCTCTGCCAAAGCATGTGGGTGTTTGGATCCTGTCCATTAAAGACATTTAACTTCAGATCCAGGTTCAATCTTCAAAGCTCACAAGAAGTGCTGAGATCCAGGATTTTGTTCTGACCCACCCCTGTTACTAAGAAGCTATCTGCTGTCTGTCCTGTCTGTTAAGCTATAGGCTTCTGCTAAGGATCTGATAGGTGGCTACTGCTGTCAACATTTGCTGCCAAATTATAAGCATCAGGCACTACTGAATATCTGACAAGGACAGAGAGTCTGAGAAACGAAGAGGGGGAGGAGGATGGGTAGAATAAAAGGAATTTTCTCTGGTGGTACTGTTGCCTTGAAATAACATAGACTTGGTTTGTGTCTCACACTGGCATAACTTTTGGACTTCAGTGAAATCACACTGACTGAGTACAAACAAAAACCACAGTCTGTATGAAGCTGAAGGGGTTTTTTTTCACATTCAGTGTGTTGAAACAACACATTCCAGCCCAGCCATAGAAGCTCCTGCTGCCTTGTAAGCACAGAAAACAGAGATTCACCCCAAATATCCCACTCTGTAAATTACTGTGAGTGGAAAAGAAGAGCAAGCCAAACCTTCTCAGCTCAAAAAGATGCCAAACTGGACATAATTTCAAAACAGAATCAAATTTCAGTATGGCCTTGGCTCTTTTCCTGATTTAGCTATGCAGGGCAGAACAGTGGAAATGCTGGGTAGATACCTTCCTTGGGAATGTGGAAGAGGGCATGCTTTTCATGTGACTTTGCCCTTTTTTTGTAAAAACACTTCTTACTTTCACTGGCATTTACCCCAAGGACACTGAAGCAAAGTAAGAGAGGAAAACTAGCATGCACACTACTTGCCTGCTCCAAGAAAAGCTTTTCATGAGAGGATTTACCAACAACTGGGATATCTGAGGATGACTGACAGAACTCCAAGCGCCCAGGGTTTCTGTTTTATTGTTGCCAAATCATGAGACAAAATCCACAAATCTAGGAGAGGACTGCATAACTAGAATTTTGTGAGGGGCAGGCTGACACCTACAATATGCATTGGGAGAAAGAAGAAAACAGCAACAGTGCATAAATAAGCCTCCAGATTCCTGAAGTGCCATCCATCTGCCATCCTCTTATATTGTGTAGTACCATGGTATTAGACAACTTGTCACACAGGCTTTAAAAGGCTACTTAATTTAACTAGAGAGAGATGAATTTGTTCACAGAACTCCACTCTGAAGAACCAATGACTAGCAGCAAATTGATAGATGAAATGGAAAAAAATTACCTACTCTACTTCTAGTTCTCCACTGTCTTGCACTTCATGTGGTCATTTACATCTGGGCGAAGTGAATGTGTAACACTTACAAACCACAGAAGCAGTAATTTAAACTCACTTCCACTGCATTAGGCAGAAGACTGAAGAATCAGGCCCTCTCTTACAAGCAAAATGTCCCTGACAATGAATGATGAGTAAAATACAGGCTGTGTAATTTGACTTGTTTTGGAAAGCAGTCAATTTAGAAAGGTTACCATAAGACAGCAGCAAAAATCTGCCCCTGAACTCCCAACATCTCGAGCCATAGCCTTGTCAATAGTACACAGGGTGCAAAAGATTATGGCCAGCTCAGGCCATTAGTTTCCTTTCTGGGCAGGAATCCCAGCATAACAGATACTTATGCATATTCTGTCCTCATTTTATCTAATTACAAATATCTCTCTAGGGATGGGGAGGGGAGAAGAGGTTTGATCACACGATTTTAGGTCACTTATGCAAGGTCTTGCTGGGATATGCATTGATCCAAAAACTGCTATATTTTAAAAGTTCCCAGAGTCCTATAGTGTGGAAAAAAAAAAAAAAAGAATGTATGTATCATTTTTTCCTATCTCTGTGAGTTTGTGAAACTGACCACTAGAAAAGACTTGAATTGTGTACTGCTATAAATCAGTAAGAAGCATACAGAAATGTTTAAAATGCAATGACATTGATTAAAAAACAATACCATGTTTTCCTAAACACCGTGTGTAAATACATTCTTTCTTTCCTATATTATATCTCATATATGTATATGTGTGTGTGTACTATGCACAGTTTTCTCTGAATAAGACAAAAAACACTGGAGAAAAATGGAATGAAGTAATTTTAAAAACCAAATTTACATTGGTCATTTGGATTTCTACTCAATGGTTTCAACTCTAGTGAAAGATTCAACATTGTTTCACACTGATGAAATCTTAAAAGCCACATTTAGGCATCATCTAATTAAGTAAAACAACTTGGTATTAAACAGACTCACCCCTGCTTTCCCTATATCAACATGGCCTAAGTCTTCTGAAGTCCGAGAATAGATACAAAACTGTACAGTACTCATCACCATCACAAAGTACTTCAAACCTGTTCCTTAAGCATGGGAGGAGCAGAATACAGCAGAACTTTGGGAATTTCTTTTAGAGAAAAATGCAAGAATTGTTTGAAAATCATATGGAAAGACTGGAGAAGTTATTGGCTGAATAATTGACTTGGAAAAGGACATCAGAATTAAACAGACACCCTTCAGGAGCAGAAAACAGTAGTAACAGAATTTTAAAAATGGATCTTAAAGGTCAGGAAGTATAGGGAGAATTGCCAAAGTCAAGAGTTATAACTTGCAAAAGCTATTTAAAAACAGCAATATTCTTCAGGCATCAAAATAAAAGTGATCAAAGAAAGTTCAGCTGGTTTGCAGTTCGAATGGTACATAGATTAAATACAATGCAGGTACAAGCACAGAATTAAAGGAATGCTGTGCTTCACTGGAATGACTGAGGTAGAAGCCACAATGACATTTGTGCAGTCATGACATAAATTCTGAATGATGTCTGCCAAAAAACTGTGGCATGAAACAATACATCTACTAGCAAGCTCTTTAAACAGATACTGCAGATCATGGTCACTACTATATTAGCAGAGTATAACAAACAAAATAAGATACTTATTGTTAACTGCTATAGAACACAAGCCTTGGGAATTATTTCAGGAAGGTTAACTGAGCTTGAGTTTACTGACATGCAATTTTTTAAGTGTAAAACAATCCAAAACAGTCTTGAACAAGGAAACTACAAAGATGCAAGATTGATACCTTATGACAGAGTAACTTGACATCTTGCTTCCATAAGATACTTCTTAGCTATTTGGACTTTTGGAGAATGTTTCATACAGTAGTATATGAGAAATTACTGAAAATGGAGAAGATTTGGCTTGTTAAAAGAATGGTGTGAAGAGAGAAAAACTACTGAAAGAGGGTTGGACACAGAGACAGTAATTGGCTGATGGGAAGTTACTTCTGGAGTTCTGGAAAGGATTGGTCTGGGAGCTGAAATCAGTGTTTCCATTAATGACCTTGGCACAAAAAATGTGTGTGTTGAGAAAAGCTAGCCACTTACATAAGCTGAAGGGACACCAAGGAAATTAAAAGCATCAGACAAGAAGAATTAGATGGAGTGAATTCAGTATAAATTTCACTTAATAACTTGCAGATCATCATCTCAGCGACAGCTGAAAGGACAGAAGAAGAAACATAACAGTATTAGTCTACCACAGGAGAACTATGAACCAGCAGCATTATACAACATAAACAAATGCAAAAGCAAGGTTTTCCGAGAAGAGGTAAAAAAGAAAGTTATTGTAGAAGGCAAAACCACCTGGAAAAAAGTACAACTCTGTTACTCATACTCAAGAAGGCTGAATACGAGTAATCCAAGCTGGAGTAGAGACAACAAAGACAATCAATACTTCAGCGACCAAAGGAAAGGAAAAGATAGCACAGACAGTTTAGTATATCAAAACAAAGACTGACAGGGCTTATAATAGTGTTGCACAAATGTACAAGTCATAGTGGAGAGGAGAGACATGGAGGGAGCAATAGTATTTACAACTCCATGCTGGCACCAGAACAAATGGGAATAAACTGGTCACAAGTAGGGCTAGGCTAGGGATTAAAATGCTATTTCCAGCCACCAGAGCAGTGGGTTCTGGAACCTTCCCAAGAGGAGTAATGGGAACAAACAGTCCAAGTGGGGATTTAAGACAAGGACTTTTCAGTTTATGAAAGAGATTATCTGACATGGTACCAGAGGACTGGACATAAGACCCAGGAACCCTCTTTTAAACCTACATTTCCATTAACTGAGGCACTGTGGCCAATTTGCCTTTGTCTTCTAGTCTGAAAGCGCCCACACAGGACCCAATTAGTGGCAGCTAGGATGGCAGCCTTTATGATATAGGTACCTATAGAAACAGAACTAGGCTCACCCACATGCTCAAGACAAGAAGCATAGACTCTTCCTTTAATAGGCACCCTAGCCCAACCTGACCTTTGATCGTAGCACAACATGCAAGGAAATCATGTTCAAGCCACTCATTGTCCCTTAGGTGCTTTGCCAAGGGACCACTAGAGTCCCAGCCAGCATCCAAACCACTCTTCCAGAGGCAGGTGCAGAGCTCCCTTCAAAGGTAGCCTACATCAAACCCCAGGGCTGAGCATCTCCCAGACACTCCAGCCTCTAAGAACTCACTACTCTTTCATTAAATCCTGTTAGTCAAGTACTCAGAGGAGAACTCTGCACTGCAGGTGCTGCCTGGAACAACCACACAAGAGCTACTGGCCAGCTTAACAAGGCCTTTTGGACAAGCAAAATTAAAACACAAGGGAGGCAAAATGACAGAAAGCAAAAGAAATACCCAGGTTTAGCAGAATCTCCTTACACTAAGACTGAAATTTTCATGCAGCTTTGGGCTCTATTGTAAAAAAGTAGTACTCATAAAGACAAAAGCAATAGGTCAAACTCCTACAGCTCTGAAAATAGATGCATTGGGGGGAAAAAACCTGACAGGTCCTGATTGATAACCATGCTTCAGGGAAGCTGCTCGAGGAAAACTGCTGCAGCAAAGGCTGCAGGGAGTTACTGCTTCAAAACCCTGCTGCGGCAGAAAAGGCACATGTGGCTGCTAGAGCAGGAGATGGACATGGTTAATTGACTGGGAAAGTTTAGCAGAGATGAAATTAATGCAAAGAGCTCAGAGCCCAGGCGTGCAATTCTGTTACCAAGGGAAGGAACCGTTCGGCTGGAATTGCAATCCATTTTCAGGTCAGAGCCTTTCCCAAAGGCAGAGTGCTCACCCCTCATCTGTTCCTCTTCTTCTGTTCTGAGGGGTGCACGGAGGAGAAGGTAGCTGGAAACAGCAGCCTGGGAAATACACTGTCCTTTGAGAGCCAGCCAGGTTTCAACATTGCATGGTCAGTGTGTTCTGCAGTGAGGAATTTAGAAGTTGTGTCAGGAGACAGCCTCTTCTAACCCTAGAACTTTGTGGATAAGTTAGTTGTGGAAACAAAACTAGAAAGTTAATAACAGGGGAAAAGGGAATTTATTTTCAGATCTACTCAGCAGAATGAGTACCTGAACCAGATATGTTTGCAACCTGGTCAGTTGAGAATGCCAGGAGTTAGTTACTGTGGAATTGCAGCAACAACACATAAAAATATAAATTCAAACAATTATTTTTTTAAAAGTAAAGCTGACTGCAGGAGAAGAGAGCAAAGATACAAACACAAACCACAGACCAGATGACACAGATGATCTTCCGCAGTGATGTGCTGCCAACATTTTGATAAGTAGCACCCACGACTGTATTCCTTTCAGCTGGTGTCTCTTTCTCCTCGGTAAGGGAGGACTAGATCTGGGAACTTCTTCCTTTCCTTCCTTTCCTCTGCCATTTTAACAAAGGGGCTTCAAATACACTTTAAATACACATATTTACAAGCAGACACGTAACACTGTTCTCACACCAAGGACTTTGAAATCGTACTGAACAGACTGGTGTACAGCATCTATGTTTTGAAATGCAAAAGTAGTTGCCACTTGGTTCATTTCCATGGTAAAGTCTTTGCATCCCAAAATGCCTTTATCAGCTCTGGGCATAATTCACCACCGTTAAGGAAGGTATAAATAATTTTTTGGTGAACTTCCATCAGAACCAGGCAGACAGTCTTAATTCACTTTTCCACTCTTCAGTTTGGTCATGAAAGTGGTAACAAGGAAGGACTGCGACTCACACTCAACACATCACTCATGCTCAACAACAAAAGCAAAGCAATGTTGACTCAATGGTTGATGGTGTGACTAGTGTGACCATCACCTAGTCAGACAGTGCATGCCATTCTTCCCATGGAAGAATGGAGGAAATTACACTACAAAAAGGAATTAGGATGCTCAATTAAAGCATGATTATAAAGCATTTTTTTGGCACAAAAGTGACACATACTTTACATTCAAATAACATACTTTTTCTAATTCTTTCATGCTGGACTCTCCTGAAATCTTCATTGTAGGATACATAAAGAGGAAATTCTAGGTGGGAGAAATTTTGTATAGCTGCTTTCTGCTCAGTTTGAAGAAATTTCACTTGGTAGAGCTACTCACAGAAGGCCAAGCTAGACTTTTGCAGGTAAAGAGAGACTCTCTTTTAGACCTGTATTTAAACATAAGAAGTTAACTACATTTTAGCAACATTCAGGCTAGTCAGGCTGAGAAGAGAAGTCACTAGAGTTAAACCTGACTGTGACAATGGGTTCATGACTTATCTGTGTTGTACAACAAGTCGGGGGCAGATTTAATTTAGTAGGCACTCATCCGCCATGCTGCAACCACAAAACAAAGCTGCCTCTCCCTGTGCATAGAGGCAAGTCACTGAAATGAGTCTTGCTCCAAGGCAGCCCCAAAATGCATCACCACATAATCCCCATTCGCCTCCAAAACACTCAGGTAGCTCATAGAGTCCATCCTTCCAGTCCAGAAGCCATTACAGCCTCTCTTCCTCATCCTGTATGAGGGAGCTGAAACAAACCTTTCATTCTGGGAAATGACTCAGGAAGAGCATGTGAGGAAGCAGAGCAACAAACAACACATAAGGTGGATATAAATCCAGATAAAGTATTATAATCATTAAAGGGTTGCTGCTCCCTGAAGGTTGGCAAAACGAAGAGAGTTAATTAAAAGCAATCTCCACACAGTGCTGAGCCAGCCTGCCCTGATAAATCAGCAGCCAGGACTGCGCTCATAGAGGTCAATGGGGGAAAAAGGTTGGGAGGCAGGGGAGAGCAAGGAGAAGATAAAACATTTAGCTGAGACTACTGACAAAAACAAATCGGATCTGGTGACAGAAAACAGAGAAGGGTTTTCAACATATTTCCCCCACCAAGACTATTTTGTTAGATTTCAACCTCAGGTATGCCTGTTTGCCACCAACATAACACCAGTAACCTGACTGAGTTTCCATTCATTTGCATCAACACAGGAGGAGAGAGAAGCAAGAAGCCTTTGGGGCCCCATCCTGCCTGTGGAGGTATTAACATCTCTTTCATCCACATGCCATTAGATCACTGAAGGGTAACATCCCCAAGGTTAACAGAAACATCACTTTTGGAGAAGTACATCCTAAAAATTAAAGCATCAGTCAGATATGACAAAGCAGTAGAAGTTCCCATCACCAGCCCTCACCCATCACATCTCACATGCCTCTTAATTTGTACTAGCCCAGCCATAAAAGGTACTAATCTCTGAATTAAAATTGTGATCCTGATTTAATCCACATTTCACATCAATAGGTGTATGTTAATGAACTAAAAACTTGGAGGATAAACAAAAACCTACAATCTTCAAAGCAGCTTTTAGTAGTTCAGAAAAAAAGAAAGGCAAAAGCAATTGGGGTAAGCCTGTAGATACACGTGGGTTCATGATATGATTTCTGAGGCTGGAAACTGGGTAGTGATTTTTCTGAGCACTCAGGAGAGCAGCCTCACACATGATGCCCACCAAAGGAGTTTAGCAGTAAAATAGCTTTATGAACCACTGTTTCCATTATTCCTTATTCAAACTGCTCAGGTTTTAAAGTAATCATAAACATAAAATATGTTTATCCCCACCATTGACTAAACACAGTCTTTCAGGAAACAATATTGAGACCAAAATACTCGAACAGTAACAAATCCATGGATAACTTTCTTCAAAACTGTTCTTGAAATGGAAGTAGAATGAAAATATAGACATGACTTTTCCCTCAAAGAAGTAATGCTAAGTTTGTGTCTCCACAGTAAGTTTCTTTTTCACAATGTTCACTGGGTAGTGAATTATCTGGGCTGTAACTCCAGCCATTTTTGGTTTTTTCTCACAACTCTTTGACTAGTCACATTAGGTTGTAAATACACAGGAATACAAGAAACTCCAAAGTTCCTAGAAGCAGACCAAAAACTTCACAGCCCTGTGACACAAAGCACTGAACTGGTGTTATTCTTCCAAAACATTTTCAAGAGGGAATTTTGTTCCAACAGCCATAATCTATCTTCCTGTGGCTCTCATGAAGCCAACTCAAAGCATAAAAGCAACATAAGCACTGTACTTTGCATTTTGGCAGAAGTAGCATGCCCGCATCTGATCAGATCAAATCAGCCCTGCCAGATGATGCGGTAGGGCAGGCTGGAATTAACCAACTCAGGGCATGGCGTTATTTCACTGCTCTGCACATGATTTTCTTTGCACTGTCCAACCTATCTAGGGTTTTGAGAACTAAAAGGCAGGAAGCATTAAACCATGTGTTGGTAGAAAATTTAGCATAGTGTCTTAACAAAGGTTTTGTATCTTGTACCACAAGCAGGAATCTGAGCAAAAAAAAGGGGGAGAAACTGTAAGTTACATGAAGTTCCTTTCTTCAGCATACTAAAATTTTATATATGTTACGGTTGGAATTTTATATTCATTTACGAAAATTATGAGAAAGCAAGTAGAAAGTTATCAGACTAACAGAACTCATGGTTTTGTATGAATGGAGAGATGATCCTCAGGTTGGATCAGTTCTGCCACAACAGACTGTGGCATTAAATATCACTTCCAGCCTTTCTCACCAGAAGAACACTGATGTAGTCAGTGTCCCCATCAACACCTGAGCAGGAGACTCTCTCCCAACTACAGCTCAGCAGAACATGAAATTAATGCATCAGGATTTGGCAAGCACACGCTGCTGATCACAGCCACCTAGTGCGCACTCATCAGTACCCGTCCCTCCCCTGCTCTTGCTGCTCCACTGGCTCCCTGTGAAGCCTCCCCTCAGACAAGGCTGGAGTGCCAGTAAAACCTTCCATGTGGCTGGAATTGTAACTCTGACAGCACCCAGCTCAGGCAGGTAACCTGAAAACTGAGACACATGCTGACATACTCCTGCTATTCCCATAGCAGAGAGGATGGTGGTGTGAGGAGGGTATTTGCCAGCAGCCGTTTAGACACTGCATTATTCTTTTCTGAGACATCTGCTGGGAATCTGTGGTTAAAATATGCTCTGATGGGAAATAAACCATATATAACAATTAAAAAAAAAAAAAGTATCATGCTTTTAATAAGTTAGGCTATTAAAGATAAATAAGGATTTAAAATTTTTGGAATTCAAGCATTCGCTTACAACATTTGTGTCACTCAGTTTGGACAGCAAAAATACACTGTGCAGTTCTTTCTTCTGAAATAAGAAAGAAGACCACTTTCTGCTTCTCATGCACTCATCCAGCATATATGGGTTTGTTCCACAAAATGTAGAGAAATGAAAAAAAAAGAAGCACTTTCATCTAAAAATTTTTGGTTTTATAGAAGAAAAGTATTCTTAAAGTATGATTCCTTTTAGATTGTGTTGATGAGATAAATTTCCTTTTAAGAAACAAACCAGTGCAAAAACTGGGACCTGCACTAAGGAAGTGATTAATGCTCCTCAGTCTCTGCATCCTGGGCAAGATTGCCAGGCAAAGTCAGAAGAGCAGCACAGCCCTAATGAAGCCCTCAGAACAGGCCTCAAGCAACACTGCCTTGGTGTTGCTTGTCTGCACATGGGAGTATGTCACCCCAGACAGGGAAACCTCAGATCAGAGGTTGGTCTCTCCCAGGGAAAAAAACATCAACTCCCGGAACAGATTCATTCCTCTCCTGCAAGTCCTCGGGGATAAACAATACTGGAATGGTTCTTGCTCAAGGCAACATCACATACAGACAACACAGTGATGAGCCCAGAATAAATACCAAGATTGTAAAATTGATCTACTGAGCAAAGAAATTCAGCTCTGACATGAAAGACAAACCAGAGTAAGAAAATTCCGGATTCGGCAAATTGCAGTGTTAAGAAGGTTTATTCACAGCCAGTGGGGGCTTTGGAATGCCTCATTTCAGGACAGAACAGGTACAGCCAACTGTCAAAAGCTGCAGAAGACACATACAAGATGGACAAAGTCTGCTCTTGAGAGCAACCTTCAAATACCACTCTTCCAGTTTTAGGAAAGCAGAGGAGGAAATCAATTTTCATTAGGCTCCACAAAGATGAGCCACACTACCTTCCCCATGACTCAGACTGACAGAGATCCCCACTTTGCTTTGTGTACCTGAGTTCTGGGTAAAGTATTCCCACTAGGACACTGTGAATCCTATCTAATGGGTATCATGCATGCAGCCCATTGGACATGTGCTTACCTTGAAATTATAATGCCCTCCAAAAAAATCATTCATTTGGGTCTCTGTAGCACAACCCAGATAGTTCAATATTGCTTTTATACACCAGAAGTAATAAGTTTTAAAAACTTTTTCTTCAATGGCAATTTTGAGATACAACCTCCATCCATCCATCCATCCACACAACTAGACAGACTGTGAAAGACTGAAAGACCAACAAAACAAAATTACAAAAGCACTGCAACAACTAATCATGCATAAGTGACTGGTGGAATCAGACATAACACTGTAACAAGCAACATGCCATTTATCAGAGCCTCTCATATTCAAAACCAGTGTATCCTCAGGTCTTCTTTACTTGCCCTTTCTGCCTTCAAATGACTTTGGTTTTATGCTTATATTTCCCTCTGTATACACAGTAACATTCATCCCGTTTTCTCTGAAAGCTGCTGCTGAGATATTTGAAAATACTGATTTCATATGGACAACTGTTTTGATTTGAAGTGTGCCACATTAGGGCTCGTTTATGTTTATAAGTAACATCAGAGCCACACTGGAATTGCTGTAGAGATTTTGGTACATGGTTTAATGTGCCAAACAAACCCTGTTCTGTCAAGCAGAAGAAAATTCCCTTTTGCAAGGCCACATTAAACTCACCTCCACATCACTTGTAAACACTGAATTGGCAACCTGTCTGTCTATTTTATTGCTTCCACCTGCTGAAAGCAGCACTGCACATTATACTTTCACTTTAATATTAAAAATCAGCAACCAGATCCTTATGCAACAACATCCACAAAAAAATAAAAAAAAATTTTAAAAAAATTAGTCTTCATCAGCACTTAATCAGGACATAGGGCTGTTCCAGGGATGTGTAATGGGATACAGGACCTTCCAGTTAAGAGTCCCCAGTCTGAGTTCAAGTCAGAGTAATAACTAATGAAATATTGCCATACAAGACCCCAAGACCCACACTGGTCTCTTGCCAATGTGAAACAGGGATGTGAACACAGCCCGCTTCTTCACAGGTGTCTTATGACACAGAATCACAAGGAAAGTCATTTGGCAGCCCAAAGGTTGGAGTTGGCTGTCAGGGCAATTTTATCTGAGAAGATACGGCAATTGAAAACCCAACTGCTGCTGTGTGTTTGCAGTGGGAATGCAGAGGCAGAACAGGCCTGGTAGATCAGCTCTAGCACTGTGCACACAAATCTGTGATGATCTGTTCCCCAAACACCTGGTAGAGAATAAGCATCCCCAAGCACATCAAAGTTATCCAACAATGCAGTCAGCAGGGAAGTGAGCTAACCTAGCAACTGAGCCTGAGTTAGCTTCTTTCGTCCCAAAGGCTGTCCTGAGCAAAAGGGAGAGTACCAGCACTGCTAAACTACTGGGAGGCAACAGCCCTCTGGTGAGTGTTCAGGCAGAACACTACAGGGTGTGGGGCATGCCGAAGTGGCAACAACCTAACCCATGTTCCACTTAGTGTGTTTAATTGACAACCTGGAATAAAAGTCGTTGGTTGGAGTAAAGACAGAGAAGGGGTGGGAGGAAACCAGCTCTGCTTCTAGACAAGACTGTGTAAATTACAAGGTCTTAATTACATTAAGTGCATTATGGTACCATATGCACATCACTAATAAGGCAGAGATGGAGGAAATGGGACTAAATGCTAAAACTGGAAGTTGAACACCTGCATTGTAGACTTCATCTTTTAGAGAGATTCTGAACCACTTTGTCCTAGTTTAGCCATCCATAAAACAAAGGCAATAATCCTTTCTTCACAGGGGTATTGAGAGGTTTAATTAATTAATGTTTACAAAGTCCATTGAGATTTCTGACTGACATTTGAAGTAATTCAGAATACTTTTAAAATGCATTTGTTTCTTCTACTGTCCCACTCAAATGTCTTCATATTAAAATATCCGAAGGAGAAGAAGATGGAAACAAAAAATATGGAGATACATACACAAAATATGGAGATACATAGTGGGGGGGGAAAAACCAACAACAACAAATTCAGCACTTCAAATCCATTTCTGTCCCATCAAAGCTGTCAGAATGCTGCTGTTTCTACAGATGAAGAAGCATGTGCTTGTCCAAACACCTGCCAACTTTACCTTGCAGATCTTTTAAACTTAGATCTGATATTTTTGTCTGTAGCACCTTGTTGATAAACAAGAAGCTGATAAATGGCAGAAATAACAGGCAGTCATGTCAGGTTGACTGGTTCACCAGAGGAAGTGAAGGGTAGAAGAGCAAAGCAATGAAAGCACAAAAGAGAACCAGAAAGTGATAAGAGAGTGCTGGATAGAGAAAGAGGCAAGTTGAGTAGGGAGAAACCAATCATTAATAAGGGACTCCACACACTGAGCTATTCTATGAAATGCATTCCCACAGATGCTCAGGTACTGGAATACATTATTCAGAGAGACTAGTCTAGCATGAACAAGGCCCCATGTGTGTCCAAGTGCCAGAGACAAACTGAATATTGGACACTCTTAAACGCACAAGCACACACAAGGAGCTGCTTGATACCTGAGCCCAGATTTGTCAGTCCCTACATTGTCCCCCATTTCGGAGCAAAACCTTTGTGTGGCCGGTTTCTGTAGGGGGCGTTTGTGGGTTCTGAGATACAATCAAAAGGCAGACAGAGGAAATGCAAATGTCATTCAGCTCCCGTTCATTGTCAGGAAGGACACATGAGGATAAAACACTGTGCACTGCATCCCTCCCCTATTATGTGTCCTATTGCTTTTGTCCTAATTTATCCCATGCATAATTTATTCACATGTGTATTGTTTCCCGATCAGCAACTTTAAAGAATAAGTAAAAATTATAAAATGTTTTATTAAACAAGTTGTCAACAAAATTACAGATGGTGTCAGACAGCCAGTACCAATTCTGCTTCCTCCACATAGCGTTAGTACTTTAAAAGGCACACAGAGAAAAGCGAACCCAGCACTTGATGTCTATTGTTTCCTCCTCTCACACCCCCCAGGGGCGAGGGGAGGAGAAGGGAGCTAATTATAAATGGCCTCATCCTGTCCTCCGCGACTTTAGCAGCAGCGGGATCGGGCCCCGATTCATTTCGGCACGAGCAGCCCTTCGGCAGGATCCGCCGCGGCTGCCGGGAGCCCCGCGAAGTGCGAGGCGAGGCGGCAAGGTCCCGTCCGCCGGCGGGGCGGGGGCCGGGGCCGCCAGCCGTGCTCCCGTGGCCGTGGCGGCTCCCGGGAGCTCCCCGCCTCCCACCCGCCGTCCCCAGAGGCCACCGAGCCCGGGCTTCCCCGCTGGCGGCAGCAGCCGCGAAGGGCGCACGGAGCCGCGGCGCTCCGTGCCCAGGTGCCGAGCCGGGCGGTGCGGCCCCGGGGTGCGCTGCCGCCGCCCGGGCAGCGCCGGGGGCCGGGAGGGGCACGGGGAGAAATCGCTGTCGCCTGCACAGGCGTCAAACCTGCCGTCGAACGGGGGGGGCACGCTGCCTCTGCCGCGCCGCTTTCAGAGCGCGTTCAGTCCCTCGCCACCCACCCAGGAGGATACTCGGACTTCTCTGATCAACCCCCTGCAACCGCGCTCCCCTGTCCCCGCGGATTTCTATATCCCAGAAGGCGAGTAAATGAAAGCAAAGGATTTTCTGCCAGGACGGAGCGGGAGAGCTGATAAACATGTCAGCACCCCTTCCCAGCTCGAGGCTTTTCTTTCCCTCCGGATCGCAGAGAGACAGCGGCAGAAATCCCTGGAAAACCCTTCAAGTGTTTTTCCAACTCCAGCCGGACAGACTCGAGTCGGGGGGAAAAAAAAAAAGAAGAAAAAAAAAGAAAAAGAAAAAAAAAGAAACACAAACAACCTCGCAGCCCTAATTTCATCTCACAAAACTCAAAGATATAAAAACACCCACTCAGCGCAGCCAGAAAGTGCAAGCGAAGCGTCACCGCCAGGTACTCTGCTTCCCTGCTTTACTAGCAAGAGCGCTGCCCCCGTTAGCAGGGAAGTCGTTTGAAAAAGGTTAAGACAGCTCCGCTCCCCACATACGGTGCCAAATCCCACTCTCCCTAATGCCTTCGGGGATTAGCGGCGTGCGCTGCAGACCACAAGGAAAATAAAGGACGCGATCCAGAAGACGACAACCGGCTCCCGCGGTGCCCCTCAGAAATCAGCTTTATTTCCAGACCGGGAACCCCGGAATACCTCCGCAGCAGAAGTACCTGCCCCCTCCCTCTCTCAAGCTGGGGTCAGAGCCCGTCCGTGCAGCCCTCGGCGGTTTGTGCCCGCTCTCAAGATGGAAACACAATCAACTCTCTTTGCCACTTTGAAAAGCGAAAGCCTGTCATATGCAAAACAGATCCCAGGACTTCCTGCCCAAAATCAGCGACCGGCAGTCCCGAGTCATTCATTTCACCCAAGTCTGCTTCCCTGCCTCTCCTCCTCGCTCCCTCCCCTGCGCGCCCGCCGCGGCGCACCGGCAGAGCCCCCGCTGCCCAGCTTTCCGACCGCCCGGCCGGGAAGCGAGGGGGGCTTGCTTCGTCAAGACATCCCAACTCCCCAGAGATTTGCGGAGGCAACTGGGAGCCGCGGTGGGAGCGCGGAGGCACGGCGCCCCGAGCGCCCCCGCGGGCCGGTCCGTGCCCCGCCGAGCGCGGTGGCGGGGCCAGCCGGCCGGGGCAGCGGGGCAGGACTGTCAAGTGCGTGCACCCCCGCGGGACGCGGCCGCCGCCGACCCCGCGCTGAGCCCCGGCAGCGCCGGGCAGGCTCCCCGCCGCCGCCCGCCGGCCCGCCGCCCCCCGCCCCGCGCCCGGGCGCCAATTAACCCAACAATTTTTTCCTCGTTAATTTCGGCGCGAGCCGCGGGGATGTGTTGCACAAAAAAACGAGCGAGTCGCTGGGGCAGAAAGGAGGGCGGGAGGAGGGACCCGCCGGGAGGCTGCCGGCACCCAGCTCCGGCTGGCAGCCGGCGCCGGAAAGGCGCCTTTTTTCATATTTAAACCACGCGGAATATGTACATTTTTGATTCCTACTTACGCTTTCAGGGGGTTGTGAATGACAGTCGCCATTTTGCTACAATGTAACAGAATATTGTGTCTCGGAGTTCTAAAGGTTCGCTGAAGGGAAGCGGCCAGCCAATGGCAGCGCGGCATACCGGCCCGCCGGCCAATGGCGCGGCGGGGGCGGGGCCGGGGCGCTGCTAGTTATTAGGGGAGCTGTCAAAGCCCAGAGGTCACTCCCTCTCCCTGGAACTGGCGGCGAGCAGGTCTTAAAGGGGCAGCGCCGCCGCCGGGGCCGCCGCCGCGCCGGGGGGCACCCCGCGCTCCCGCCGCGCTTCCCCGCCGCGCTCCGGGCCCGGCTCCGACGCTCCGCGCCGGGAGAGGGGAAGCCGGGCTCGCTCCTCGTCCCCTCGCACCGCCGCCGCCGCCCCCCTGTTTCCCAGGCGGCGTGCCCCGCGGAGAAACGAGCCCGCGCCGCCCGCTCTCGCTCCGCACGCTGCCCGGCAGCGTCCCTGCCGCGCCGCTTCCCTTTCTGCAGGGCAGCGCGCCCCGCCAGGTCTCCGTGAGCCGCCGGTTCTGGCAGCGGCTTCAGGGCAGCGCCGCTCCCCCTCCCCCCGGAATTTCCCTCTCCCTGTCAGTCATCCCGGCCCGCAGCCCCTGCGCCCTTACATAACGCGCGGCGGCCGGACCGCCCGGCCGGCCCCACACAGCCCCGCTCCTCTCTCCCACACAGCAACTTCTGGCGCGCCGGGAGCCGGGCCCCCGTCCCCGTCCCCGTCCGGCACGGCGAGCCGCGGGGGGAAGAGCCCTGAGCCGCGTTTCACCGGACACGCAGCTCCCTGCGATGAGACAGGAGCCGGAGACTGGACCCCGGAGCGCGGCAGGGAGCAGGCAGAACCCATTCCTGGGGAGGCAGAGAACTCCAGGAAGCCTGGGTTTACCTGCAACTAATTAAAGGAGCTTGCGAATGAATTATGGAGCATGACCCAAGTGATTTAAGTGGTGTCAATCCTGATCTCGCTCTCAGAAGTAAACTCACTGAAGTTCACGAAACCGCTCCAGTGTAAATTAGATGCCAAGAGCAGAATCAAACAAAGAAGTTTTCTCCTTTTCTGATAGTAATGTCAGCTTTGTCATCTCCTCCTTTTCTCCCACTCCCAAAGGTCTCATCTCCCTTCAGGCATCCTCTATCCCTCTAAAAATCACAAGCAAGCACCACCAAAACCAAGTCTGCATCCCCATTCTTTGCATCTATACATTCAGAATAAACTCAACTAAAGACAATTGAAACACACTACTGTCAAAGCATAAAAGTGAGGAAGCTAGAAAAACGATTTCATTCACAACTTAATGAATAAAAGATTGGAAGTTGTGATGTTTGTGAGATGTTAACAGCAGTAGAAATAGCAATCTTCCTCGGCTGAACTTGAAAAAATAAAGACTACCAAAATCTCTCTTGCTCAACTATTTTACAAAATAAAACTTCCCAATACTGGGGCAAAAGAGAAAAGGAAGAGGAGTGGAGAACAGAAAGAATATAATTGTTACTCACAGTGAGGACAGGTACACAAGCGTAATGCAGCGGTTTTCCGTTCATTAAGGATTCATCAGAAGTTTGCAAGAAGTTAAAATTTAAGGTCTAGGGTCCCTCTTTCCAAAACATTGCCTATTCCAGCTACTAGGTCAACTAGGTACTGTGCCAGGCGTATATCCCTGGAGAGAAGCATCTCTTCCATCAAAGCAATCTAAGCCATTTGGTTACAGGCACTGCTTAGGAGAAATAAGCTTTCTTTCAGCTGGAGAGTTGCCAAGATGCTGAGATCTATCCCAAAACAATTCTGGGAAGTAATCTTTAAGAACGTTTCCATTATCATATTACATTATATTATTTAATATCGTAGCGGTCCAGGTGACATTGAATGCAACTTCAGACCCTCCTGCTCACTGCTCTCACTGCTCACAGGAAAAGCTAACCACAAACTGCCAACTTGTCATAAGCACACAGTTGATGTGTGTGCTGCAAAGAAACAAATGGCACAGCATGCACCTGAACTGGAGACCACGGACTAGCAAGCTGCACCCCATCTCACTACTATGAGGATTTCTGGTTTGACTTTTCTTGTTGCTGTGATATTCGCTTAATGGCAAACACTTGAGTACTTACTGTAGGATGGGCAATATTCACTTGAGGGATAATAATGATTTTGGCTTCACACATAAGAAAAAAATAGCCTAGGATTGTATCACACTGCAGAACAGGAGACAGATTTCTGTTACTAAGAGAAGGTACCAAAATCCAGTCAAGCTCTAGAAAGCCCTGAGATTTTCTAATGCAAACTGGTGACATTTTCAGATAATTAAGAAACCATGTTTGAGGTCATTTTTAGGAGTTTAATGAGTCCCTCTGGTCCTGTTTTGTTGGATATATAGGCCCATTCCTGCTCTGCAGGCGAAGAGCTCTTGGAGCAGCTTGGCAGGGAGTGTATTGCAAAAATGGGATGAAGCCACACATGCTTCCCTGGCTGCTCCTGTTATTCAGATGCTGGGCCTTTATCAGCTACTAGCAAAAGCAACAAACAGTGAGAACAGGCACAGATGACCTTGGATTGTTGATAGCCCTTTTCCCAGGCAGACCCCACGTTCCTGGCTAGGAGAACCAGTCAACAGCACTGCCTTGCTCAGAGGAATCTCCAGGATGCCCAAGGACAAAGCTGCCATATCAGAGCAGTGCGAAGTCTCACCCTCTGTAACAAAGACATCAGGCTTTGCTCATTTGTCCACATAATTTTCCTGCAGCGTTTTTCATGTACAATCCCACAACAGCCAGATTACCATTTTAGCTGAAAGAAAAGGCACAGAGCACAGAGTGGCATTTTGCTTGTAATGAGCTACAGAACTTGTTTACATGTCTACTATTTGCAAGCATGGGAAACATCACAAACCTATATTAATAAAAATTTCACACCACACCATAGTTACCTCCTATGTTTTCACATATACACCAGTCCCTCATTGGCAGATCATTTATGACCTAAATTTTAGATTGATCTTCCTTCTGATTTTTGTGTATAGTAAGACACGAATCAGTAATGTTACTATTGTTTTATATCCTGAAGGAGCAACAAAGCTGAAACACACTCGGTTACATATAGACCAAATCACAACTGCAGGACATTTACATTTGTACTTAATTACTGTTAATTTTATTCACACTCACCTGAAACATAGTAAGGAGGCTGCAAGACAATATAAATAATTTAAAAGTATAAGGCATATAGGTGGGCATATTCTTAACAAGAGCTTGCCAAATGTTTGGGCAGCCAACACATAAATTTTGAAAAAGGAAGGTAAGTTTTGACATAAATCTATTGGAGTAACATCTATAGTATTAACACAAGGCCTAAGCATGCTGCATCTATGGAGTAAGAGTGAGCAGGGCTTTAGAAGAGATCCCACCACCTCACCTCCAGCCCCTCATAAAGAACTGCAGCTTGTCTCTACCCAAGTAGAAGAAACACAGTGTCATATCTTCTCAGTGTATTGGGAAGTGTCATGTCTCATGGAACACAGTGCTGCTCTCCTGATCCACCTCTGTTTCAAACATTTACTATTTACATAAGACAAGTGCATTTTTTGTAAGGTCTCAGTGATATTCCTGTAGACCCTGAAAAGCCTTATTTTAGCTGACAATATTCCAGACTGTGAAATAATTTTTACCTTGTATTTATTATGTTCTGCTTTCCATTTTATCTTGTTAAGTTTCAATGCAGAGTTGCTGTTTTCTGGAGGGAGGGAAAGTTAGGTTTTTATTATACATTCCTCAACACTTGTGAATTGGAAAGTGAAACGAACTAGACACCGATATTAGAAGCCACAAATCTAATTTTGCTGTGGAGGAAAACATAAAAAAACACAGCTGAAAAAGAAGTGGCTCCTAGTAGATTAACAACTGTTTAATATTCTCAGATATTTCCAGTGATTTACAATTTTCTTTTATCCATATATATGAATATTCGAAGTATCAGATTCAAATAGGTCTAAATAAGACCGTGTGCTGTAATGTAGCTTGTTACAGCAAAACAGGGCCCCACATGCACAGATATCCTGCAAGAGATTTGAAGTCTTAACCCCTTTTTATTTATTAAAGCTGTGCAGGCATCTCTCATACACTGTTTCTTGTCAGCCCTCCTCCTCCCTTTCTTTGATCTTTACCAATAGTTGCTTAGCTGAAAGAGGAGGAAAAGATATCAGAGTGTCAGTGTTACAGACTCAACACCAGCCTTCTACAGACACATCACCAAAAAAAATTTACCTAGTCAGCATAACAAAGATAACTATGGAGATACACAGTGTAAAAATTGGCGCCAAAAATTTATTCTTCACAATTTTGGGAATTGTATTCATGAAAGGGACCTCAAATTTTTAGGGTTTTTTTTGGTGGGGGGAGGGTTGTTGGTTTTTTTTAAGCAGAATTTCTCCTCTATAACTATAGCAACAATTCTTGGATGTCTTTAGTCTATCTTGATTTCAAGCCTGATTCTGTTACCCAGTGTTCTTTATTGTATGCATCATCCAGTTTTCTATCAAGTACACCTGAATTACTTATATGCTGATGTCTGGACTCAAGCCCTTCACTTTTTTAACAGGATGTTCTGATAAAACAAATACATTTTAACACTAAAAAGGAGTCTCTACTAGTAAGAGGTACATGGAGGCATCAATCTGAAGCTTTCAAAAATTTGGGGAGACAGAAGTTGTGTAAGTTCCCGGAGTCTGGTTCAAGTCTGTCCCCAGTTTAACAAACTGCTGAAAATCTATTTACTGTGGCTGCTGGAAGATTCTGTGTCATGCGCTGTTTTTAAATTTTCCCAACAATAATAGAAAATAATGTTATGAACAAGCTGCTTCAAAAGAAGAGTACAGGTCTTTCTGGTAGCCACTGCAAAACCACAGTAATAGTAGGAAAAGGAATCTAATAAAGCAGACACATCCTCTGAAGAACACACATTTAGTAACTATGGTTGCCCTCTCCTTGAGTCATTGGTAAGATTTAGATGGGACAAAACTGAGTTCCCATCAGGAAGCACATGATAGAAAGCACACAAGAGAAACTTGTCAAAGTTTATTATGAAACTCCAACAGAGACACAGATCTGTCTGCCTTATTTCTTGAGTAACTTGCTGGGGAAAAAAAGCAAAAAGGAAAAATAATAAAGGAAAAGAAAAGAATAAATTAAAAATTAAGGAATAAAGAAAAGGTGAACCCTTTGGGCGTCCTTTTCACTTTTTCCTGCATTAAAGGTAGGAAAAAATGTTTTTACATTACATCCATCAATAGGATACAGAGGTGGTACCTTAATCTGAAATAATGCTGTCTCCATATTCTTATTCCTAGTGCAAGGATGAAAGTGAGTTTCTAAGGTGACTAAAACCTTGGGAGGAGCAGGTGGTATAATTTAAGGAACAATTAATGGATGATCTGACTGCCCTAGAAAAGTTCCTCATTGCTACTATGAATGGAGTTCAGGGATACTGTCTGCCTATGGCTTTAACCACCTTTAAACAAAAACTTCAAATGTGGTCCCAAAGGTGGCACAACATGACTTCCTCTTGCCCATGATGAAAAAAATGGAATGTAATACCTTACTAATCAATCTTATTTCTAATAAGCCCAGAGCACGCAATATAATTATGATTCTAAGACAGGTTTAACATTTGGAGTGAGCATAATGAATAGCACTCTACCTGAGAAAATTAACAGCTGAGAAAAACAAACTGCCACACTCATCCAAAGAAAGTGCTAACTTTGAATCTGCTTTTGATTTGAACTGCTTCACCTTTCTTTCCTTACTGATGACACCACCTCAAAGAAAAGAATGAGTATTTTGCTGTAACTATCTGCTTACTCCACTATGGCGATATTTTTTTTAATAAAGTAGTCAGAAGTGAGCTGTCCAGACACAGCTTAAATGTAATGACTGCAATTGTTTTCTTTCAGTATTCAAGCTTTCTTGTTTACAGAGTGAATTTTGGTCTTTGGAACAAACACTGTCACGAGTAGGCTGCTTTTGTAGCACGTGCAGGAGTTATACAGCTAACAACAAAACCAGTCTTTTTAACTACATGGAAAATTGGATTCAGCATGAAAATATCTCACTGCTAACAGTTTTTTTTAGTTCAATACTATTTGTGGAATGCTTTTAATTTCAAGGGGTTTTAAAAATAATTTTAATGACACCTTCAATGGTTTCACCCCCTCTTCCATATAAATAAAAAAAATTAACGTATTTAATTTTTTTTTCTTTCCTTGTATTTTGTTCAATTATTTAAAAAAAAAAAAAATCTCTAACTTAAAATATTTTCCACTTTGTAAAAATTTAAAGTAAGAAAAATAATATCTGGTGGGGTGGTTGCACTGGAAAAACATCCACATAAACTGCCGTTTAGAATTAGTGAGGGATAAGAAGGCACTATCTCATTTTATTGCATTGATTGGCCAAACACCAGAGGAAAATAGTAGTAAGGGAGAAATAAGACTATTTTAGCTATGTGTTAAATCCTGCTAAAGAGAAAGAGCTTCAAAGTGTCACAAAATTGTTCTTCCACTCCCCATCCAGCTTTATCTTGGTAGGGGGAAGAAACAACAAAAAGTTGTGGATAGACCTACCTAAAATACCAGTTTAGGTCAACTTTAAAAGTTGATGACTGCAAATTTCAGTGAACAAATGCAGTACTGGTATAACATAAAGTGATCCTGGAAACCCATCAGAGACAGTTATTGCAGTCAACATCACAATGAAAACAGCCCTGATTTACTTGCTCCCAAGTCTCCCCAACTAGAGCCTGTGGAAATAACCTGATATAAACTTCCCCAAGCCAAACAGGATCTCAGAATAATTTTGCTGATACTTTTTAACAGAGATAACCACATTGGTAACATTGTTTACATAAGTGCAGCATTACCAAAGGCAGTGTGTTACTTGCTGAGACTTTTTTGTCTGTCTCTTTTTAAGCAAAGGTGGATCAGCTCTGCTGTCAGAACATTCCTTCAAATGCAGTAGCCATGTCTCCAACAGGAAGCTCTGCCACACAACTCTTGCTCCAGCCACTCTCCTCACACATCTAAGCCCTTGTGTCTTCTACTGTCTCAGGCTTTTGCTAAAGTTGACAGGCTTTTGCTGACACTGGGACTCTGTGCTGCCTCAGCAGAAAGCAAGTAAGAAGAACTTGTCAAAGTTTACTATGAAATCCCAAGTGACGTAAAAGGCTGTTGGATACTGCTTAATGCAAGACCCAGACTTCTGCTCCCACTGATGATGCTTACTAGGCTATTTCTAAGACTATGCTGTGGAATCCTTGTGCCATTCCAAGAAAAACTCCTAGTGCAGGATTTACCAGGCATATATGTAGACTCAGGGACAGATGCTCATCTGTCGTGTGTATTGCTGATATGGGCCAGTTTCCAGTGAGCTAAGACAGGCTATAAGGGCTACAACTTCCTAACCAGTAAGCTCACAAACCACACACTCTTTCCCTCACAGTGCTACAAGTAGCACTCACAGATACATATTTAACCCATCTTCAGATCCCCAGCTGATAGGACAGAAAGGATTCCTACCCAAGAGCTGAGAGTGGAATACAAGTCTAAACACGACATCATCACTTAACTCCATCAGGCCAACTGTGCCACGTGGAGAAAATCCAAGTTCCCTGCTTCACTATTCTTCCCAGTGCCTACTTGTGATGGGGCTTTTCTTGCTTGTTTTAAAGGTCAACAGCCAGCTAAGAGCATGTCAGCCCATACATTTGAGAAATGAAGAAACAAGCATCTTCAGCATCAGGAAAAAAACCCTAAAAAACCAAAGAAACCTGTGAAAGGAATCCTTACAGCACTTAGAATATTTTGGCACCTGTCATGCCCAGGAATGATCAAGCACTACAGTTTTTAAACTGGGCAAAACTTTGTAAAGCTGCATGTAAGATCAGTCACTTACTAGACAGAACACTGTCTTATGTATGTTGAATTCTGCACTCACTTGCAAAACCCAAAGGGTTTGCTGATCTCACACGTAGCAGAATGTTTCCTCTCATCTGGTGTCTATGGCTAAAGTCCTTATGAAATACTATTTAAAATAACTAGTACAAGTCTGATAGGATAAAAACATCTACAAAGAATGCTGCAGTTGCTGCTGCAATGCTCCAGCTTACAGAAAGTAGAATAGCTTACCAAATTATTATCTTAGGGAGGATTCTCCCTGCTTGGCTCCTGCAACCATCAGCATCTCACTACAAAATGCAAGCAATGGGAATCCAGCCTTCAGGAACCCTGTGCAATCAACAGCCACAAAATAAAGCCTTATGATTGATTACCCAGGTTATGACACTTCAGAAATGGTATAGCAAGCATAACTGACCTGCAATTTTTTCCACTCCCCTTTGGCGCTGCAACAGCTTCTTATTCTTTCCAAGCCATTGGCTAGTTCTTCTCCAAGTTCTTTTTATTAAAACCTTTTATCTCTCCACACAGTAACAATTTCTCCTAGCAATCATGACCATCCACTCTCATCACTCTTTTAGACAGAGGCATTGGCCAAATCCACTTTGGGAGAAGGGGAAGGATAGCACAAACAGTCTGAGTTGTAGTTGCATTTGTTATGAGGGAGAGGTGCTTATGGCTTAAGATCACTCTCATAATCAGACAAGTAATGGTTTCCCTTACTCTCTTTATATAATTGGAATCATTTACTAGCTAACACTTTTCCCAGCTAAATGCATGCCAACCTCCTGAAATGAATTCAAGCTTCTGGAGCATGGAGGTTACACAACAAGGGTCAGTATGCAAAGCCTAGTGCCAGAGATATGCAGCTGTTTCCCTCACTCACACTCCCTCCTTCTGATTATTGAACATGAGAATCCCAGTTGTATTCCAGATACAAATCCAAGCATGTTATATTCCAAAGCTGGGAGCTATTCCAAACTGGAGCACTGGGGACATCCAAGTTTAGCCTACTTGTTAGCATAGCACCCAAAATGCTGGAACCATAGGCATTAATTTTGAAGTCACTGTATATTTAATTTTCTCTCCCCCACCCCAAAATATACTCTAACCTACCAGCAAAGTTCTGTTTCTAGTCAAATTCTTACAAAAACATCCTAAAACATCTGCTTAAAGGCTTGTGGAATCCCTATACCATTTCCAAAAATCATATCAAGGAAAGTTCAGCAAAATAGCAAGACATTTATATACACATAATCATTGATACCATTCATTTGCTAGAGGTGAGCAATACTATTAAACACCTTGTGGAAACAAGCCTGGGAAGAGAAGTCACACAGGTATCAGACAGGACTGGAAAATAATTTAGGAAGCAATAGCTGCTGAGACTTGGATATTACAAAGAAATTATCTAGATTCAGAGGATTGTATGACTAATGCCAAGTCACTAAGTCTAAGAGCCCATAACAATAGGACACCTTGGAAAAACATACTGGAATATTTTAAAAAGAGTGCTGCAATATAGCTGTGTAAGCCTCAGCTCACATAGCCTAAATTCCATATGGGTCCCTGCTTCTAGTGTTTCCTATTAGGTAACTCTGGGAGTTATTGGATTCAGGGGCCTAGCCTTAGTCTCCTTAAGGCTGAAGGTTTGGGCTACAGATGTTAAAAACAAACAGAAAAATCGCTGCCAGTCAGGTTCTGTTCCCATTTTTAATATGCAATTCTAACCTAAAGGCTTGGTTTTGCCAAAGTCGCCTTCAACAGGAGGAAGGGTTGTCCAACATTGTCACAATCAAATCCAGTTTATTCTGCCAGTAAGATTTATTCTGCATTAATAGTGGTATAGACTCAAACAGAACATTGTCTATTCTTATATAGAGTATTTAAAACATGTATGTTGCTGTTCAGATCTTCTGTGCAAATTTTCATACCCTGTTCTCAAAGTCAACGCAGAGGAGGAAGGGATACTATCTAATGTCAGTGTCAAGAGCTGTGACCTGAAAAGAATCAGCATTTCTTTAAACCCATAAGTGTAGAATTTGGCTTAGATACAGTATTTCGTTATGAAAGAATGGGCTTAATAAAACAAAAAGATAGTTTAAAGGAAACCTTCTAAGAGCAATGTGCATGCAATTCTGTCCTGCTACACAGTCATTGCTTAATTCATCTGTTAACTCCCCAAACACACAATACCATACAGCGGGTGTGTCCGGACTAAGGCTCGATGTGTATTACGTACGGTGAGTACCTCTGGGCGTGAGGCGTTTGAGGTCACGGAAAACCCTGCACGGCATATTCCTGCCTCTTTGCCCTTCCTCCTCCTCCTCCTCCTCCTCCTGCTCCTCCCCGCCCCGCGCACCTGGGCCGGCCCCGGGGCGCCCCCGCGTGGCACGGCCGGGGGCGCCTGCAGAGACCGCTCAGAACCATTTCGGCAGCGAGAGTGAACGAGGTGCCTTAAACTTAGCTGTCAGAAGGGCGGGTGACTCCATGCCTCCATAGCCTCGAAGTTCTGACGTCTCGCTGAACTCGGTGCGAGGTATTTGGCTTTACAAATTTTCTGCATAAAACGCCCGAGAACTGCCCGAGTCACGAAAACCCAGCATCAGAAAGCTGCTGGGATGCAGCAACCAAACACTCCCAGGGATGGCCCCTGGATTTCTGCAGTATTTGCTCCTCATCTGGAAGTCACCCTTGCAGCAGGTAGCGGAGGTGAAGACCAGCACACTTCTGCTCTGTGTTATTTTCTCTGCTAAAGTACAAGGGCAGCAGGGCAGTGGGAGAAAGGATACAGTTTGCAGTTGCTGGGATAAATTATAATGTAATCCACACAAAGGAGCAGAATTAAAGCTGTTAAGAAAACCTTTGTTCTGGCATCTCCTAATTATTGTTTGGTTGGTTTTTTTGGGGGGGGAAGGGGGGGGGTGGTGGGAAGAGGCCTAGACTTTGACACCATAATATTACTTCTATTTTTTAATATGTTGTATATATAGAATCATATCTATAAATAGCTGTGATGGGGTATTGTGTACCATTCTGCTTTTTCCCAGAACCCTAAATACATGTCCTAGCACTAGGACAAAGAGGTTACACCTCAAGATTTATATTTGGACCATTCTTTTTACATGCCCACGCACACACAGTCCCTCTTCAGCATTTGGACACACACATGCAAGCACAGACTATCATTTAACCTTTGAAATCACACTGGAAGCCTTGGGACAATCTCAAAACTACATCTGAGAACAACTTTTAAAAAAATCAGCGGTATATACACAGCATTATTAGTTATTTTCACTTTGCTTTACTGGTACAGAGATGCTCCTTGAAAGCCATTTTTTGAAGTGTTTTACCTGCTTTTTCTCTGTTCACTTGAAATCATAGTTCTGTTTGTAACACTTAAATTATTCATACAGCAGCCAACTCTGATTTTATAGGGATGATGATGATGAAGCTTCAGGTGAAAAACGAAACAAAAGGATCAGAGGAACACCTACACATAAGGTAGCATTCTCATGCCAGAATTTTTAGTCAAGAACAATCAGGTAAGAGAAGGATGGAAAACATACAAGACATCCCTATAAAGTTTAATATTTTTTCATACAATGAGCTTTAAAGAATTATAAACAAACTGTATTTGAGGTCACCCAGAATTTATAGTGCATGTCCCAAATAACATGTCACTTTAGTTAGAGCCTATAGAGCCTACAGAGCCAAAGAAGCCAACAAAACATTTATTTAAGTCTTAAATCACAAGGAAGCCAGTTTATTTAAATTGACTTTTCACAAATATGTGTGTGTTGTTCAGTTTATAATACTCTAAAAAAGCCAAAACAAATAATATTATCCAGTGAAAACTGTTTACAAAACCAAACTTATGATTTTAAGATCTGATATTTCTTATTTTAAGAAATATAAAGTTCATATATTATAGCAATGTTTTCAGTCATCAAAGTAGTTTCAAGCTTATTATGGAGAGATTTTTTCCTTAAATCAGAAAAAATAACACATCAACAGTTAATTTTTTTTTTTTTTTTTTTTTTATTTTTTCCTCCACACTACAAAAAACACACCCAAACTTTCTCCAGGAATAAAGATAAACAAAACATTTATCTCAACCAATTGCCTGCAGGGGAAAAAAAACTTTAGCCACCTGTCTCTCAAGCCCTCCCACTTAGCCCAACTTCACTGAAGTTCACTGAAGTTCAAGGAAGTGGACACAGCTTGAAGAACAGCCCTATGGAAACAATACTGTGGTGAAACAGTTTGTCAGTAGCCTTGGCATTAACTCACCTGGTTATACTCTCTAGCATTTTGGAAGCTGGGCAGGATACTTTTGCTGTCACACTAATACAGAATAAATTCTTCTTTTCCACTCAACACTCCCAACCCTTCCCACCTCAGCCAGCCAGTGGTTGGTGACAGGGTAGGATGACATCTACCTGCCATCCAGCCTGACAAGAACCCAGTGTCAGTAACCAACCCAGGCCACTATCCCTGTGTCCAGGAAAAGGGATGTGCATGCAAAGCCTCCTACAGGAAAGCAGGTGGTGTAAAAGGTAAACAAAATGCAGTGAAAAAGTCAAATAAATAAAGTCTTGTAATTTGTCCATTAACATCAGGAGTATTAAAGGACATTGTCACATTACTACACCCAAAAACAAGACAGTGCCTGATTCACTCCTCAGATTAGTTTAGGTAGTCACATCACAAGTCTGACCCAGAATACTCATAAATTACCAAAAACTGTAACATGCACATTTTTTTGATACTTTAAGTCAGTAGGTTTGCTTTGGCCCAGCAAAATGAACTGAAGTGGTGTGTTTTGTGCCTCTCAGGAGATTTGGTGTTCTTAGATAAGAAACCTTTAAATGCTATCCCAGGATTTAGCACCTAATCCACATTCCATAAAAATAATTCTAGAGAATTAAATAGGCTTTACATCAGATCTATCAGGGTGTGTTTTCCTTCTCCATGACCAGTCTTTCCTACTTGCTACCTACACCATGATGCACAACAAAACTGGGACTGTCTGCAGCTTGTTTGGCCAGCCAGAGGAGCGAGCTGGGCCAAGTTACCCAAACAAACTCCACAAGCCAAGTGTCCCATTTCCTGTAACCTTCAGAGATGAACAAAGCTGCACGAAACTCAGCACAAGAGAGGAGAGGCTGAGCCATCAAACAGAATTTACTGTCTTGGACACTGTTCCATGCAGGTGTAGAAGTGCCACTTATGCAGCCAGAGGTTTATGCTGAGCTATCCTCCCACTGGTGTTGTCATCCTATAGTTGTCATGCAAACACAACATAAATACCAGGCACATCTATGAACTCTGAAAATAGAAGTAAAAACAGCTAGTTTCAGAAGCCAACACAGTTTGTCAATAATGTTTTAAGAAATACTACAGAGGTGACTTTAAACTGGAACACTTATGAGTTCATTCTTCCTAATGAGTAGGATGACTCTAACATGTTAAGACTAGTATAGCTTAGATAAAACAATATCTGTATCCAATTGCTTATATCCTTAGATTATATCACTGTAGAACCACCAATACAATGTATTCACGGCATACATTCGGGGAGCAATCAGAAAGCTGTGCATTTCTTCTATGCCACACCTTGCATACTGCAGCTTACTGGAGGCCAGCAGCACAAGAGATCACCAGATTCTGCAGCATTAACTAAGCCTGAATACATTATTTTTAACTGCAACTATCAAGCTCTTATCCTCTTTAGGGACAGCCACATTCTTTGTGTATGTGCTGCATTCAAAAAATTTAATAACATATTTTCCAGTCCCTGCAGCACTGCTTGCCACTACCAGCAATGGGCAGAAAGAAATCAGGGCCACTTAGTAACCCCTTCCCAGTGAGATTTTTCTTTCCATCAAACTATTTTGTAATAATTCAGAAAGCCTGTAAATATTTCCTTTCAGTCACATTACATTTCTAGTGTAATGTTATTTCATCAGAACTAGAATTGGGAACCCGGAAGTAATGGATTTTTCTCTAAACTCCCCACTAAAGTAAGCTCCCCTCAGTCCACCTACTGAAAGGGCATTGTAAGGTGCCAGAAGGTTTCAGTGACCATTTTCAATTAACCTGCAGAGAAGCTTTGGAATGGAACTTTATTCTTCCCACATAACTGAACTCAGAAGGATGCACCTTTCCCACCCCACCCCACCCCTTTTTTTTTGTTGTTTCGTTTTGTTTTTTGTTTTGGAGATTTTCAGAAGATGAGGGGAAGAGGCAGAGGGAAATGAAAAACTGACTCATAAGATATTAAATGGCAGATAAAATGGTGACAAATTGACATATTTTAAAAAGTCCTAACACTGCATGTACACCTTCAGCCTCTGAATTACTTATTGCCAGTCAAGAACAAGATCTTGGGAATTATTTGAGAGCAGCTCACTATTGAACCACAAGTCAAAGACGACACACTCTGGGCATTGTGCCACAACACAGAAATCTATAATGTGCTCAATTTCTCAATACTTTGTACAGTTTGTTAGAGCTAGAAAAGGCACAAAGAAGGATAACCAGAATGCTCAAAAGACATAGAGTAATTTCTGTACAGTCAGTTTGTACAACCAAAAGTAAGAAAAACAGTCCAGCTGTTTGCCAAATATAAGCTTTTTTTATCCTCCTATTATGGTCTGTTCCCAAGTATACCAAATCCTGTAACAAGTATATCCAACCATTGCTACAAGAATTATTGCTTTAGTGAGTCTGCCCCACAGAATTCAATCCAACCAAATTATGCTATGTGTGTCAAAAAAATTCCAAAACAAAATGCAGGTCACCATCCAACTATTTTCCACTTATTTCTTTCATCCCCGTTAATTGTTTGGTATTTTCTTTTGAGAAACACATCAAAATAGTCCTCAAAATTTCTTGTGAAATGATCCTCTCTCATTTCACAGGGCTGATGACTGCATGAATGTATGCACCTGTCTGTAAGAAAGGTTACTAAGTACCTGCAGTCCTTCCAAAAGAAATTTTTAGTGGATACTCACCTCAAGTTAGAAGTACTACTCTATTGGACACAGTATACATGCAGAATAAAGGCATTGATCCACTCTTACAATTTTATCCAGAACGCAAGAGCAATTTTATTTCACTGATTTATCACTGTACAAGGTTCACTCTTTATGTTACTTCTTAGAAGTTTCCCTAGACTTTGAGCTTATGCACAACTCAGTGATAATTTGTATTTCCCTTTTCTTCCACACTTCTGAAACAATTTGTTTCAGAAGTGCTGTTTTCAGCTGTTTTGAAACATCATTCTGAACAAAGATAAAATATGTTTGAGTACTCAAAGTGAGGATGGTCTACCAGCTGATGTAATCACACTTAGCCTTAGGAAAGCAGCCATTTTCTATAAGGAAAATAAGTAAACACTATTAGTCAACTTACACTGAGTCTTACCTAGACAGAGAAAATGAAAAAAAAAAAAAAAAACACAACAAACCAAAAACTACACACCACACACAATTAAATCTTGCTAGGTAATTAACACAGATCAAACCCTGCGGCCTGGTAGTCTCTTAAAGACCCTGGAAGCTCTTAACCACTTCATCTAGAGTTCTGTCATCCTTCCTGATTTCCCACAAGGTTATAGTACAGAATTTATATGATCCTACAGCCAGTTATTTACCTATTCTTTTTCCTTGGGACCTTCAGAGCTTTCCTGCTCCTAGTTAGAAAGTGCTTTGCTCAGGGAAACAATAGCTCAACCAAGCCCATAAACCATCTACTATATTCTACCTCCTCTTTCAATTTCCATTCAATTAAGCTGAGAGCTAAAGTTTTGTTAGTTGGTCTTGGTTTTGTTTTGGAACTGCAAACTGATATATCTTGTATGTGAAACAATTATTGCTTCAGTTCTACAAATCACATAAGCAGTTTCAGTTGTCTTCAGACTTTTGAATATCATCTTACACAACAGTGCTAAGACTACCCTATCTGCAGTGTTGTTTTAATTTAGTAATTTATCTAATATTTCATCCCAGAAATAGTCTATTGTTTTCATTTAGGTGTTGTGTGTCTTGTCTAAAATGTTTTTTATTTCATTATTTTCCGTAGGTACACAGAAATGACAGACCATAAACTGCAGAAAGTTAATTTTATTAGTTTGTACTAATAGGAGTTCCTGCAGTGCTACTCCCATGGGCACGCTTCTGCACTAGGCACATGCTTTGAAATCTACAGGCTGGTATCTATACTGGTAATCACATGCAACCACAACTCACTATTCCTGACTTCTTTTCATTGCCCAGAAGAGCAGCAGTTTAAAAACTAGAAGGGCTCTGTGAAACAGAGCATCTATGGAGCCAACAGTGAAATAGGCATTCCAGTGGACTGGAAGGCAATGTCACTGTCCATCATAAATATCAGGGTATACATGCAATTAGAATTACCAAAGGCACAGCAGTCTAAGAATAACATTTAAGACTGAGCCACAATGATACATCTGGAACCATCCAGAACATATAAATAGTAATATAAATTACTGCATTATATTATATATTACCATATAATATATATTACTGTATGTTATTTTAGTAATACAGGCATATAAATTGTAATCAAACATGAGTAGACAGTATACATTATCATTATGAGACCAGGTATCTGCAGATTAACTTTCCTTCAAACCCTTCCCCTGTCACCAAACAAATCAAAGAACCCACACACACCCTCTACAGAACACACAGATATATGGAGACTGCTTTCCCATGGTAACCTTCCCTCCTCCCACCCTTCTTCTTTCAGGATACGCTCCTGAAAGTCCTCAAAAGAAACTTGCTCACCCCACTTTACACGTCAGTAACAGGAAGCCTCCCACACCAGTCTGCAAACACTGAGCTGAGCTTCCTCCTCCTCCTGCCATGTTCTCCCTGAGAGAGGATTCAGAAGCAAATAAGAGACAAATTCTTACCTTATAAAACTTTCATTCCCTTTCCTTTAAAAACAAAACAAACAAATAAACAAAACCCACAAAAAACCACTTGAAACAAGAAAACCCAACACACATCTTCAAAGATGAGGCTGGGAGGAGGGAGACTAAGGAAGTCACTCCTGCATCATTCAAACAGTACTTTTACAAAGGGAATAGCTACAGCACAATGCATACAAGACAGTTCAGGAAGCTCACACTCAAAAACAGTGTTCATTTACTGTCCATTTCTGAGAACTACCCTCATATAATGCCTCCTTGCACACAAGTCTCTCCAATTACTTGCTTTCCTTTGGATATGAGCAGAACATAGACTTTGAGAAATCAGGTGTTAGGAGCCCTGTTACACTTTGTCTTTAGTTGCCAGGAACTTCAAAGATAAAGTTGTTTTCTGAAAGCAAAACACTGATTTCCTGATTGAAATTTCTGGAGAAGGGTTTTTTCCTGCAATATCACTGGTCTGTACATCTGTTGAAAGCCTCATGTACTTAATATAGAAGTCTTCTAAGAAAGATGATTTCTATGGTCTGTGTCACAAATTTTTCTTCCAGTGGGAAATCAGCCGTCAGAGCCCTGACATCTGCTATTGATGTGTAAAAGCAAAACAGTTCACCTCTCTGTATAAAAGTACAACCTTAATACCCAAAGCAGACAAGGGAGACTATGAAGCAGCACACAAGATTTTGACCTCAAAAGAGAATACTTCCTTGGAGATGCTGACTAGTTCTTTTCCTGGCAAGTTTTAAATACATGACTAGAAATCAATCTTGTACCTGCAAACACTTGGTGTACTAGAGGCCCATAAGCTGAGTTTGGAGAAAAAGCAAAAAAGCTGCTGGTACTCTAAAGACAGCATTATTTACACCAGGAACTTGACCTTCCAACACAGATCTTGAGATTTCCCCCTAAAAAGGGGCAGGACAGCATTATTCAACAGCAGGTTTCCTCACCGTCAGGATTTTCTACTCTACAATGGCTCTGCAAGGAATAGAAGTTACAGTTCCAGTTCAGCATTCTGGCAGTGTAAGCCTTGTTAGCATTCCTACCTGCTTGACAGATCACTTTACCATCTGCAGACATGATTTTTTACCAGAAAAAAAAAAAAAAAAACCCAAACCAACAACAGCAACAACAACAAAGAAAAAACCCAATAAAATTAACAAAGGAGACAGTTTTTGTTCTGAATTGACATGACTGTGATATAGCATCACAGGAAACATGGCAGAGTACAGACATCTCTGTGGTCAATATTGCTTTCAAATCTCATGCCTTCAAATTAGCATTCTCCCCACCCACACACAGAAATAAGTGGTAGTGAAGTCCTGGTTTTGTAGACAGAGATATGTTGATCTATGTGTATGCACACACAACTTTCATAAGTCTATACCACCAGACAGGTGAATATCATTACACACTTAATAGTCCTTAGACTCGGCCACAAGTAATGAGAGAAGTCAAAAACCCACAAAAGACATTCCAGAGTGTTAAGTAATGTCTCATACTACACATAAATAACATTTAAGATATTTATCTAAAACATAAAAAATGTTCAAAAGGACATGTATCCAGCACTTAGCCATTCAAAAGACAGTATGTTATTTCGAAGGAAAAACCTAGTATGAAAATGCAACTGCTTCTGGAACAGACTAAGAAAACCTAACTGGTGCACAGAAGCCTGTGCTATATCACAGGAGTAACAAGTCTGAAACAAAATTGCAAAGCAAACCATTCTTCCTACAGCAAAAATTAAAGGATATGTAACATCCCTCTCAAGTCAGGGTCAATAAGACCTCATTTAAGACATACACAGTTATCCGCATAAAATTTAGCACCAGAGCCTGGATTTCAGCTTGTCTTTCGAAGGAGAGAAATTTCGTAGAATATCCTGTGTTGGAAGGGATCCACAAGGATCATCAAAGTCCAACTCCTGGCACTGCACAGGACCACCCCAAGACTCAACACCATGTGCCTGAGAGTCCGAGAGATTCCCAAGATCATCCAAAAAAATCACTGTGAGAGGCCTTGCAATGACATCAACCAGCCCTTCAGAGTATTCTCAATCCCATCAGGCCCCATAGATCTATAGGGATCCAGCCGTGCACCAGATCCTGCAGAAGCTCAGGGTCAGCTGAGAGTTTATCATTCACACAGCCATGGTCTTCCAGCTCAGTGCACTGGGACCTCCTGACTTGAAATGTGAACTTCAAATTGAATCCACATATGTACAATGGAGGTGAGTTCTGTCACAACAGAGAGCCTTATCTTCTGAATTCCTAATCTTGTGCTGCTTTCTTGCTCTGGAAAACAACTCAGTAAACCTATACTTCAGTCATTTGGCTTTGACCAAGCAGATTAGAGCCAACCTGTTGATATTAGCAAGTATGGGTATTCTCTGTATATCTACAACCATGACTGTCCTGCAGTAACTCACTTTATACACAGGCATGGCAGCCCAGTACTGACACACCTTGGATTCTTGGATTCTAATACTAGAACCCACTAGAATTGTAGAAGCTATACCAGGAAACAGTCATGTGTGATAAACACCTGTATTTCTCTACTAAACTGGCAATAGCAGCCACCAGACTTGTCATTCTGCTCTAAGTTGCTGCTACATAGATCAGGAGTCTCTCTTCAACTGTTCCCTTGATGTCTAACACAATTCAGGTTTGGATTTTTAGTTTTGTTATTGTTGTGTTTTGGGGATTTTAGTTGTTTTGTTTCTTCTAGTTGGCTCCAAGTGGTTGCAGCAGCAAACTGCTCTGCACTGAGCTGCTGCAGTCACAGGAAGCAACATGCAGTCGCTGAGGTGGCAAACAGCCCAGCCCATGTCTCCCATGGGAGAGGACAGACCATAGCAAACAGAAGGTCTCAGATGGGCTGTTACAGACATCACCTCTTGGAATGTGCCAGCCTATCTTAAGAGACCTGTAACACCACAGCTACCAATACACCAGACATTTCTAACAATACACAGAACCACATGTATTGTTGGCACCCACTAATGCCTGCATGCTCTGCAGTCCATCTTCTGATTATAATCAGAAGTCAACGTCCCTCCATAAAGTGCCAGCAAAAGTGTAACCTAAATATTTGTATTACTTTTAGTGACACCTTCCTAAGCACCTAAGTAATTTTTAAATGCAACTTACTTCTGATAAGTTTCACATACAAATTATTATTTTAGACCCATAAGATTAATGCATTATTCATCAGTCTATCCAGTAAATTATGTCTAAGCATTTCTATTTAGAAAAGCATTTAAAAGAAGGCAAGGTCTGACCAGCATGTGTTTCACTCCCAAAGATTGGAAGAGTCTTCAGATGTAGTGTCAGAGCACAATTTGAATTTATATCACATATATTTTATCTATTTAAAAACAATATATATTTTATACTAAAAAGACATACATATATATAAATACTAAGAACTGATACATATCTCATGGGCATGTTTTTTATTGCCTCTGACCTGCAAGGTAGACAAAGCTGATACCAAGAGAAAGAAGCTTCACCTTCTTACTTGGAGGGAAAGTCTGGCTAAAATACGCAGCATCAGTGTCCCTGGACTTTAGGACTATAAATACAAATAAATACACTTTTACAAAGAGATTCATTGGTTCATTTCTGCTTTTAAAATCGATTTTTATAGGGATTCAATACTTGGTACAGAAGACCCAAGACAGTGTTTTGCGCAAGTGCACTGCTGCCCTCTCCTGGGTCAGCTCCGATTCGCTCCCGTCCTTAGAACAGCCAGCAGACCCTCCAGACGAGCTGCACCTCTCCGAGACCATCAGGACCGCTTTGGGAGCTTGAGATTTAAACTAGACAGAATAAAAAAGCGAAACACACACACATACAGAATAAACGCAGGATGTTATTGATCTTTATACAAACTCAATTGTGACAACTCATCACCTTAATTCCTTATGTTCTACAGCAATTTGTTCCTGTGTTTAGATTGAAGAAACTTTTCCTAATATCCACCAAAAGGCTTGTCAAGCATTAGGACAAACTGCCCAAAAAAGCAGTGGAATCATCATTCCTGGAGATATTTAAAATATGTGTAGATATGGCACTCAGGGACGTGGTTTAGTGGTAGACTTGGCAATGTTTGGTTAATGGTTGGACTCAACCATCTTTAAAGGTCTTTTCCAATCTAACCAATTTTATGACCTAATGCCAAAGAATCCAAAAGTTATTTTCTGTTTTAACAGCAGAGCCTGTGGGACAGCAGGGCATTCTGAAAACCAAGATGAAATGGCAAACAGCAACTTTCACAAGAGCTTTGACACTATTACTGCAGGACTGCTGCAGCTCATAATGCAGTGTAAGAACAAAGTTACACAGACTCTGAAATTGCTTTGATTTCATCAGTGTTAGAACAAACACAATTTTTAGAAAAAATCCTACTTTTGATTACTATGCATAAAACTCTAGGTAATCCATGGGCCCAGGTATCCTTCCCACTTACCAAAGCTTAAAGACTTGTCTTTTGTAAGCTGAGCTTTAACAGGCAGAACACAGGTTTAGCCCCCAGAAAGCATGAAACATATGCTTAAGCATACACAGCTTAAGCCTCAGCAAAAGAAGGGTTTAGACAAACTAATTTTAATTTTGAAATGTAACTACTAAGAATGAACACAGGCTCAGACCCTGCAGTTCATCTGAAAGGCAACTGATTAAACTGTAGTAATTCTAAGCCTACATTCAAACCTTAAAGTCTAATGTTATTCATAAAATTTGGTCTTTACAGAATGTTTTAACATAATTTACAAATACATTTCAATCAACTAAATAAGCATAATCTGAACATATATATTTAATCAACTATAGAGGTATAAACCCAGTCCCTCATGTCAAGAAAGTAGAAAAACAGGCAAGGTGGACACAGTGGCAGAGTGCATCCCACAGGGCAGGATGGCCTGGGCCAGTTCATGAACCAGCCTGAGATGATCAGCACTCAATTGTTACCAGCACAAGCACAGCCAATTCCACAAACCCGGAGTAGAAACAACTGGTCACAAAAGGAGTTCTCAAACACTCTCACTTGGAGCCATAAGCATCATGGAAGATGGCAGTGCTGCACAGCTGCAGGACATCCCACAACTCCAACCTGAGTACAGCCTGCAAAACAAACTCTGCACTAGGAAGGCTCAGCTGAGTAGTGGTATATATATCCAGGATTTAGGAACACACTTCAAGGACAGATCTGTTCTCCATGAAAGGGGTCCAGAAAAGGAAGTAAGAATCATCAAAGCTAAAAGTTGTCATCCATAATATCCTAGTGGAATGGTATTCCTGAGGCAGTCTCCAATCTATAGAAAATTATTCAAAAGGGACAGCTATTTCACATATCAAATATGGAACCCAGCTGCAGAGAGCAAAGTAACAAATTGTTTCCTACATTCACAGAAGGAAGAAAGAATAGCAGTAATGTTTTTAAATTGCAGCAATAAGCAACAAGGTAACACATCAGCTAACCTGTCAGTGAGATATAATAATAAATACTAAAATAAAATAATCAGAATAAAGCAACAAAGGCTTTAAGAAGATGTTAGACAAACTATTGCTAAGGAACAATGTATGGGTGGATGTGTGCATCTTATTTATATATTTCTATATTTTATTTCAATGCATACGTGGAAAACCAGTAATCTCTGAAATATCTTCCAGTCTATTCTTTATTAAGTTTCATAGTAAGTACCTGCAACATAAATGAGAAAACAAATCATTTAACACACTTCTTCCCTAATGAGAACTATTTCAGTGACAGGAATCCCTCAGCTTATAAGCAGCATATATTGGTCACAGACCTGGAAAATTGCTCACTGGGCACCAGAAATTAAACAATGAACAAAGCAGAGTACAACAGTACTTACAAAACATTAGGCATTCTGGAATATTACCCACAAGCCAGCAAATAGCATGAAAAAAACACTCCCTAGAACCCTGTGCATAGGTTTTAAATCAAATTTACATACAGATCAAGTACCAACACCATATAAACCATCACTTTGAATCCAGTCAACACCAGTGAGTTTCAGCAACAGCTCACTTTCTGTAGGCACTTTTCTCCTGTTACTGTATTAAAATTCAAAGTTATCTGGTGAAAACTAAAGATTACTATCACTAAACCACTGTGACAAAACAACAAAACATGCCTTAGAATTAGACCATGCTGGTGCTCTGCCTTGTAAAGACATAGAGTTCACAAACTATATGCAAGCCATGGGTGATTTCTCCAGCTATTTGTATCCTTAAGTGAATATTTTCCAAGGCTATTTTAACTCCATGCATTTTGAACTTAAAACACAGATCATGCAAGTGAGAAACATAAAATACTATCTCCCAAAAATTACCTTCCTGTCAAGTAAGAGAACAAACTTGTGTAAAGTCTAAACATTGAAAGCAGCAAAAACCCATTGCCTACTTTCCCAGTACTGGCATTTCTTATTTGTTAAAGCAACCAAAAAAACCTTTCATCTTTTTGGAAGCAAAAAGGCTAAACGTCTAATTTTCCATAATTTATTTAAGTATCGCTTTTGTTTGTTCTAACCTTAATAATTCATTAAATGAACAAACTTTTTTACAATTCTGGTTATAACTTTTTTTAAGGTCCTAGGTGCTAAACGAGCAGGAAGGGGAATGTCACTTTACAAAAAGTGCTTAAGGACACCTCTAAACGATTAAGAAGAAAAGGAGTTTATTACTGAGACTGCAAGGCGATGGTAGCTACCACCACACCCCTCTTGGTGCTCGAAGCAACCGCGGAGCTATCACTGACTGCTGCAGCCCGAGCTTTTCCGCCCTCCTTGTGCCTCAATACTGCCCACCAGTAGAAGGCACAAAATAAGAAAAAAATAAGCACCAAGAAGCCTCAGCGGGGAGAGCCACTTTCAAGGCATTATCTTTTCTGAATCCCTGATAAATTCAGACCAGTTGTAACAGTTTCTGCCCACAGCCGAAGGATGGCTTTGAGGGAGCCAGCGACATAAAGGACCGGAGATACCCTTTCGGTATCTCCTCCAAGCACGCCACCTCCCAGCAAACCCGAGGCTGCCTCTGCCCTGCATTGCTTCCCTACCGTGCTAAGCAACCCCTTCCGCCCCGCGCTGCTCCCCTGCCGCGCTAAGAGCCCCTCATTCACCCACAGCCTCCACGCCCCCAGCGCCGCACCCCGCGCCATCGCCCGCCCTCAGCCCGGCCCCGCCCCCGTCCGGCGCACGCGCCGGCTCGGCCTCCTGCGGTTGGACGAACAAGCTGTCAGTCACGGGGCGGGGCGGCTGAGCACCAATGAGAGGCGCCCTTGGAGTTGTGGGCGGGGCGCTGGAGGCAGCGGGGACGCGGCGGGGCTGGCGCGGGCCCAGCGCGGTGAGGGACGGGCGGGCCCAGGGAGGTGGCGGGGCATGGTCGGTCATTTCTGCCTTTCTTCCTCCGGCGTTTTGGCTTCAGCGCTGCGGAGCGAGCCGCGGAGCTGGTCCGGGACTAGCGGAGAAGTCGACAGGCATAGGGAGCGGCTGTGCTCCGGGTGGCCGGCGGGCCTGGTCGTTACGGGTTGAAGCTGTTTGAAAAGAGGCCGCATTAAGAGACTTGACTTGTGTGCTGAGCCGTTCCAGGCAAGCAGGGGTGAGGTATGTGTGTATGTTTGCTTTAAGAGTAGAAATGCGGAGAAACTACGGTCGAGGCAAGGAGAGGCGTGGATGGAACAGTCACAAGTGCAGCCTCCACCCCCATCGGCACAGAAGACCCAGTCACAACAACCGCGCCCAAAGGCAAGTACAGACAGCTTGTGCTTAGCATGGGCTAAGCCCTTCTTATGCCTAATTAAATGTGCAGGACGGTGACTTTTTAGAATTGAGGGGTTGCCATCTGAAGATCTAGCAGACAGTACTTCTGGTATATCTGTCATCCCTACTGGGAGTGGGATTGTACTGATTTCTGGAAGTTTATTTTGTGTTCACAACTGTACACTGATTTTAAACTGAGATGCAGTTCCATGAGCCAGTCCTTTTAGCTGTGCATTATTGTCCATAAACCCTTCATCAATATGCAAAGATAGTTCAGGGAAGAAAAATATAATTACTTCATTCTACCTGCCTATTTATTTTAAGCCTCTGAGTCTATTGGTGTAAAGTCTGGATCTTTACTGAATGTTTGTAAACATAGTAAGTAATGTAGTAATAACACCACATGTAGCAGATCAGGAAAATGAAACAAGGTTTCAGGAATAATCCCCTGCCTTGAAAACTGATCTGTTCAGGAAAGCGTGTTTGACATTTTAGAACTTACTCTTGCCTGTGTTTGAGCTGTTTTTATGGTTGCTTTCTCATTAAACTTTTGTTTTTTTTAAATGTTTCTAAACCTCATCAGTGAAATTCTTGTTACGGAGAGAATGGCAAAATATTTTTGACCTGTCATCATTGTTTTACCTGCACTGTCTCTTAATGCTGTGCTGTGAAGACGTAGTACTTTCAGAGCTGTTTGTTTGATGTACAATTGCCCAGTTAATCTTTTGCTAAAAAAAGTTAAAGGCACTTGGAGAATCAACAGCCACCTCTAATGTATTAGCAAATAATTTAAGGCTTTTAGGATGTTATATCACTAATGTTCTTGTGAAATTTTTAAGCTGAATGTTTTTCACTGCTTGATTTTCATCGTTTAATGTATGGTGATATGCAGAGTGTGCTGTCAGAGCACTGCAGAATGGTACTCCATTGATGTCGCTAACAATCTGCTTTCTAGATTATTTGTGGGAAAGATGTGTGGGGCAATTGTGAGCCTATCTTGAAGGCAATGCTATTTTTTTAGTCTGGAACAAGAAGAACAACAGACCCCAGTGAATGCAGGTCCCAGCAGCAATGAAGATCCTTCTTCATCCAGTTCAACACAGAACTCTGTAGCACCAGGTAAGAGATGGTGTTCATAGGTCAAAAGTCAGTTCCTATATGCTCATTATATGGAAAAAGTAGTAGTAGCTGCATTAATAATCTGGTGTGACAGGAAAAATACAAAGTAAAGTTAGTGGAGAGAAGTAACATCAGGTCATACAAAAAGATGTACTAAGTAAAGATAGAGAGAACAGAGCCAAATCACTTTCAGGCCCACAAGTGCTTCTCATGTTTGAAAACTTGCGTGCTTAGCCAAGCTGATATAAACTGAAAAAATGCAATTCTGTTTCTCCCTCCAGAAATACTGCTTTAGGAAGAAAATTAACAACTAAGGAATCAAATAAAACAAGAGAGCCTATAAAAAATTACAGCTTGTGTTCAGTTACTCAGTCTTTTGAAAAGTGCAACAATCCACCACTTTGTGGTGTGTCTCTTGTGTGATGTGTCTATCTTTATGCCTTCAGTGTACTTTGTAGTTTGTAATAAATACACTCTGGCTAAATACTTGTTCATTTAAAACAAATGATGAAATAGCAGTGCTTTTGAGAAAGATGTCCTGTTTATATTCTGTTTTCCTGACTCATTAAACAATGCTAGCAAAAACTAAGCCAGTGGGAACTTACATGTCTGTACAACAACAGAGTCCTGAAACAACACTGAGCTTAAAGAGATTGTTTTTATATATCATCGTTTTGTGTTGTGAGCATGCTAGGAGATGCATCCTGCAAGACATTAATTCCTGTGTAATTACTGTGTAACTACTACATGTAGTGTGTTTTTATAAACTTTACTGATTCATTGACTAACTTTTTATTTTTGCTGACCTGAAAAAGGCTTGGTCACTTGTGGCTAGTCTGAAACCTAGAAGAGGCAGACAGGGAGCTGCAAAAAGAGGATATTTAAAATGAAATTTCTGGTAGTAAATAAAGTTTTGAATAAAAACTCTTGAAATGAAGTGTTAACAATTGCCTCTGCATAAATTTGTCCTGAGACAATCTGTCAAAGTATTTTAAATCTATCAAAGTATTTTACTTGTCTGTCTCTGCATTCACACAGACAGTGAAGCACTAAATGAGTGTTTCTCATCCCAATTTATCTTTGGAAGGAGCCAAAGGTACTCTTGATTTTATCTAAATCTTTCCTATGTGCTGAAGAAAAAGTGTCTAGTTCTGGGAAGTGAATCACTTTATTTGGGTTTATTTGATACCTCACTGCCAGTTTTTTTTGCTGTCCTACCAAGTCTTTTAAATAAGAATGTCCCCTCATGATTTATTTATGAAGAAAGACCCTTTTTGTTCTGCAACAAAACCTTTCTTTTGTGCTTTTCTGATTGGTCTGAATTTCCTCTTGGTCAGTGGTGACGTCCTTTCTGTACCTGTGTAAGAACAGCGCAGTTGAACACTATAAATAACCTCTTTTTTTCTCCTGTAAGTGGCTCATCTGTTCTTAGCCTGTGTATCATGCTTGGGACTTGTTGGGAGCTAGAGCTTTGGGTCTCGCAACTCTGACATTCACATGAAGATATGAAATATCAAAGAGCAATAAACAAACTTAGTTATCCATCTGATTTTGCCACTTTTTCTCCTTCATGTCTTCCCACCCTGAAGAACTTCCAGGATTTTATTATGACCCAGAAAAGAACCGCTATTTTCGCCTACTGCCTGGACATAATAACCACAACCCACTCACCAAGGACAGCATTCAGCACAAGGCAATGGAGTGCAAAAGACTGAGACTCTTAGAAGAGGAAGAAAGACAGAATCAGGTATGTTTTGAAAAAGATTGCAATTGTACTTTGGCCCAGGACAGGTTATACACTAAAATCTTCAAGTTCTGACAATTCAATTTCTTTTTCTGCTTAGAATAGTTCTTGAAGCCTTTTGTTTGGTTGTTTCACACAGGAATGAAGTCAAGTCATTACAAACAAACAAAAAAAAAATCTATAAAGATTTGTGCTTATTATAAGAAATGTGCTCAAAATTGCAGTTGTCCAACAGTTACACTTGAGTCAGGATATTGGATGCCAGGTTTCAAATTCCTGCCTTGAGCTGGCAAAGTGGTGTCTTGATTTAAAGTTTTTTTTTGCATTTTTAATAAATTTATTTATTATATTCTGGACCTTGAAGAAACAATACTAATCATAGTGGGTGGGAACACGTTTTTCTTGAAGAACTTTTTTTGACAGCTAAAAATCAAGGTAGGTCTTATGCTTATGTCTGTAAAATCTGTGCTTTTTTTCATAAAGTGTTACAGTAAAATTAATGCTGATGCTGCTTTTTTGTAATGTGGGTAAGATATCTAACAAGGATGCTTTTTCATTACCTGAAAAACATGTCATAACTTTACAAATAACAGCTAAGGTTATATGCTGTAATTTGGGAAAAGTGAACAGTGTTCTTTTTCTTAAGCAATAAAGTTATCCAACCAGCTCTAAAGTCTTCAGTGTAAAGAACGTTTTGACTCTCAAAACTCTTGGTTTGTCTGAGCATTATCAAAAAGATTTCTTACTCCATAATTCTGCTAAATACTATATCCCCATGTCTCCTCAGAAGGTGTTTGCATTAAATTCTAAAAAGTTTGTGAATCATGGAATGGAATCACAGAATGACTTGGGTTGGAAAGGCCCTTAAAGATCTAGTTCCAACCCCAGTACTGTGGAGGGAATGGAAATGGAATGGAAATGCAGCTTAGTAGAACACTAAGATTGCGTGTTTAATATCAGTCTTGTTGTGGTAGAAGATTTTTCTGTCTAAGAAGAATCTGAAGTGTTGTAATGAAATCAGAACGTGACTTTACACATCCAGGTGGTACTGCTGATTATGTAGGGTGAAAACAATGGTTGTTGGGGTTTCATATTTTTCCTCCAGCTTCTGTATTTACAGAAGCACTCCACATCTCACAGGACTATATTCTTATCTATTTACTGTAGTAGATCAGGGAGATGGTGTTGGAATGTGTTTTATATGTTTTGAAAGCTTTAATGTGTGTAGGCTAGAGGAAAAAGTTACCTAAACATCCCAAATGTCAAAGACTCACAGCTGTGTTTGAATCTTAACCAAGTAAAGAAGTGAGTACAATTCCATGTTACTCTTCCAGAAGACAACAAGGGCTGGACTGAACTCATCTGTGCTGTTACAGAAGAGGCAGTTGGGTTTGCTCAGCTCCACAAGTTATTGCAGGTATAATCATTTGATTTCTCTTTGCAGTGCCAAGTTCTGCTGTAGGTGCAACTGTTTCAGTCAAGTTTTCTTGCATTTCTTAGTGTTCCATTGGGATGAGGAGGAACATATTACTTGAAGTCAGAAAAAAATGTTATCTTCTGTTATAGTCAGATTATTAAAATAATGAGAATTCAAATGAGGAAGTTGTTTCCCAATTTTACTTCAAAAAAAGTTCATTTTATGTATGTATATGGATATGCTGTTTTGCCACATTTTACTTTATGAGTATAGCACAGCTTTTTTAGGATAAGTGCCTTTCAATGGACATAACCATTCCCTTGCCCCCCATTAGAACAGCAGAAGGCAAGTTAAGTTAGTGACTTGCTGTGTTGCTGTTCTGGATACTAAAGATGTGCTGGGGTTAAAAATAGTGGGATGAAATTCCAAGAATGTGGAAGATGCTCATGTTCATGGGTTATGCAAGTTAAATTTCAGCATGCTAGTTATTCAGGTATTTTCTCTTCAGTGATTGAGAAGCAGTTCTATATCCTGGCCAGAATTCTTTTCATATGCATTAAATTTAGGCTTACCTGAATTCTCCTCTCTTCAACCCCCTCACCCTCCTACCTGGTTTTACAGGCTAGTCCATGAACTAAAAGTGAACTGCATGCAGAGGAGGAAGATAGAAATTCACAGTCTGGATTCCTCAGTTGCTGGAACCAACAATTTTAAAATCATTGTGGTATGTTATGAGAAATGATAAGTCTTTAAGATAAAGAGAGCCCATCTTCAGTGAAAATTCAGGCTCTTATAACCAAATCACACAGGTCAAACGTAGCTTTTAAAGATGTGTTATTCCTGCTTTGTCAGTTCTTAAAATCTGTGCTTAGTATCTTTAAACAGGTAGGGAGAGGCTGTTCCTTTCTTACAAAGGAAAATTGTAAAAAAGATTGGATATGAAAACATCTTTTGTTGGATTGTTGTTTTGGGTTTTTTTTCTTTTTTTTCACATGTTCTTTTGGAAGGAAATAGGAGTTGAGTGGGTCATTATTGTGGGACTGGGAGGAGGAGTGGAGAAGATCAAGAGAAAGAAATAAAAAATGAAAAAGGAGCATTTTGGGAGTGGCAAAGCCTGTGGTTCAGAGATTCTAAGTAAACATCAGTAATCACTTTATATTTCATGATCTTTCATAGACTATATAGGAAGCTCTCCAGGACCAGCTCCTGGCCTTGTAAACAGAGCACTGCATAGACAGCTGAAGCCAGAAGGGACTCAGAAACAGTGAAAATGTATAGAATTGTTAACATTGGAAAGATCATTTAGTTAGCCAATGACTGAATCCTTTTCTTATCCCTGTTTTTTCTGTGCATGCATTTTAAAGGAATTGGATTTTAGAGGTGAATGGAAAGCAGGTGGTGTTAAAGGGATCAGAATTAATGTATTGTTTCATTCTAGACCTAATGCAACTCCTTCAAGCTGTTTTTCCTGTAAGTTTCCAGTAAGTGTGACTGGTAAGCTTTTATTTTACAGGCAGATGTTGCTTGTGAACGAATATTCACTGTGAACGATGTAGAGCATGGAGGATGTAAATATGGTATCATCAATCTCAGTGGTTTGGGGAAGGAGTCTCTCAGTGTGGAGATGTATGACAACCTCTACTTCACAAACCGCAAAGTATTATTTTCTGTTCCTCCTTTGGTGGTTGCATTCTCAGAACGCTGTTCTTAGGAGGCTCAGGTGGGAGTGCCATGAGGGGTTGGGAAGGGGCTGGGAGAAGAGAATGGAAGAACCTAGAAATGTGAAGCTTGGGTAAACAGAGAACCACAACAAACCTATTGAGAAAGTGCTTAGTAACAGTGATAGTTATCAGGAATGTTATACTACAATTGGAATGGAAGACTACATAGAACTACCAGCTTCCAAGGATAGTGATTACTTTAGACTTGGACTGTAGCTGGCAAAACTGATCTTTGGCTACCAACCCTACCAAGATTTGCATGCTTCTTAAAAATAATTTTGGGAAACTATGTTTATCCTTAAAGCTTACCCTCAAGTTGTGTTTATCCTCTTAAATATGAGGCATATTTAAAACAGGTTTTCATGATCCCTTCATGCTCAGATTCTTTCAGGGATGGTCCCTTGAATAATGGGATGTGCTTGCTGCCTTAGTTTGTGTTTGGTCTGACTTCTCAATGCTGTTCTGAGTATGACGCTGAAATGCTTATGCCCCATTACTGAGTTATTTAGTGGGCTGAGGAGTTGTGCCCAGTGCCTAATTTTATGTCATTTTTGCATGGAAATAACATTTCATTAATTGAGTAACAGATCACAAAAATAGTATGTCTTCTTATCTCTGAAGGTGAACTCTGTGTGCTGGGCATCACTGACTCATCCAGATTCTCATGTTTTATATCCTTTAAAAAAAAGCAAACTTGTCATTCAGGTTTCACGAGTCTGCATCATGCTTCACAGAAAAACTAACTTCAAGGAATAGCTCTCCTGTAGTTCCCCCAGAAGATAAGTTTTCTGGAAAACAGTGGAAGTAATGAAAATCTAAATATGCAGGAATTACTGAGGCAGATGTACAGTTGTTATAGATATAATTGTTCCCATGTTAATAGTAAACGAAAAACCATGTTTTCTGCTGTGGAGAATTCCCACTTCATTAATAGTGTATGTAAATGCCATATCCAAAATGATCTAATGTTTAGAAATTGGCTGAGGCAAAAGAACAGGAGCAGAGAGTTAAGGCAAACAAGTTTTTTCTGAAGTGAACCTCTTTGAAAATGGGATGGTTTGTTTGTGTGTAATTGCCCATTACTCATGCCCATATTGACTGGTGTGAGAGGAGAATGGGAGCAATTCAGTAACATCACCTACAACTTTCAGAGCATGTTCTGCAGGTCTGACTCAAAAGAAGAGGAAAGTTGATGATATGGTAGAGGAAGCGGTAATAATGAACAGTGTGGAGCCCAAAAGAGTAGGGGGAAAAAAATTGAATTTTAACATAGGAGATGGCAGACAACAGGTGTCCTATTAAAGTGCCAAAAGAAATGACATAGAAAAGTATGGAATGGCTTGTGTGAAAAGCCAGGCAATTCCAGACCAACCCATCAGGGGCAGGAGCTCATCAGGCAAGCACACAGCTGGGTTGCTTGGTTTGGTGGGTTCATGCTTTCCCCTAGTGGAGTTAGAGATAAAGTTAAAGTTACCCCACTGAAGCTGAAATGGAGCTTTCAAATTCTATTTTTACCTGGTATAGTCTTCATAAAATATTTAAATGTAATGTAAAGTGACTTTTCCTTGCCTTCCATTTTTCCAATATATCTCCATGAAAAACAGATCTATAATAATGCAGTGTCACCAACATGAGAAAGTGAGAAGAATGATCTATGTAGGCCATGCTTATTATTTTCTTTTTCCTATCACTAGTAAGATACAATAGTATTCTCTTCTTTTTCTGGTAGTGAAAATATACAAGCAAGAATTTGAAATCATTCTAGCTCGTTCTTATGAAAGAAATGAAGTGTCACAGCTTAGTTGTAAACTGTAAAGCACATCAGAGGTCTCAAGGAAAAGTGTTGTGAGCTGTAGCTGTGTCAGGGCATCTTGCTTTTCCCATTTATAAATATTAGGCAGCCTTGTTCCATTCTAGGGAGAAATCAGTTTTCCTTAACTCACTTCAGCAAGCTGTGTCTCATGGGAATTGCAGAAACACCAGGCTGTGCCAGTCTGCTTCCAGCATCATTGTTCAGCAGCACTAACCCAGGTAGGGTGTTTTTGTTGGTTTTTTGTCTCCAAGTTTTGGTAGACATTATGGTATGTAAAGAGCACAAACGAAATATTATTTTAGCATTCTTTTTCAGTAGTTGGTGAGGCTGTTGTATTCCTGTAAGACTAAAACAGCTTAAGAAGTGAAATGATGATGAAAGCAGTATTTGAAGCCCTAGCTTATTTTTAGCTGCTACAGTACTTGACTTTGGCAGGAGAACACCCCACTTGTAAAGTAAACACTTGAGATTTTTCATTAGCTTGGCCTGTAATTAATACTCGGAAGCTGCACACAGTAAATACTCACATTCCCTTACTGTCCAGTCACTGCAGAATCCCTTCTCATAACAGCTGCTCAGATATTCTCAGTGCATAAATCAGAGGTGGAAAGCTGGTAAATATCTCGGCCCATAGCTCCTCGTACAAGCTCCAACCCCAGTTAGTTGTAAGGAAACCTGACTGACTGGGAGAGTACTACATCTAAAGTCTGGCTATAGCTGATCTTTTTTGCTCAGTGTTTCTGGGGGCAGGACTTAATTAATTGGACTTTCTTGATAGATGTTAGAACCATGCTTCTTCAAGTCACAAAGTGCTCTAATCTGACTTCCATTCAGACATGATCAATTAAATTTATACAGAGGAAATCTGTGATAGATAAGAGTAATGGACTAGTTTTAAACTTTTAATGTCTTACTATATATGCAGCCATTAAAAAGAATTGCATAGAGTCAGCATTAACTTGAATAAAGAGTCACTGAGGGTGGATGGCTACTAGGCCAGCATACCCAGCTGCTCTCTAAAACATTTGAAGCCTTTCACCACAGTTAGCTGCCGTGAGTTCCACAGTCCTTTCATCCAGTATACCATACTGACTGTTTAGGTATTTCCAAATTTGATTTCCTTCACTCTCCTAAATAGGTGGTTTGTGGGAGCCTTGCTCAGTAGATGCCAGAAGGAAAGTAGAACTTAACACTATCTAAAACTATGTTATCCATCCATTCTTGTCCACGTCACCTCTGCTACCTGACAGATGTATGTATGATGTGCTATGAAGGAAGTAAGGGGATGTATTCTGATAATTGGCATAAATTCCATGCAAGGGCTACATGAGTAAGGGTCAAATCTAGGGTTTTATTGCTTAATCTTTTTTTTTTTTTTAAATAAGCAGGCATAGAATTTACAGCTTAGGCTTTGGCTAATCTGTAGTTTATAAAGTAAATGTTTTTTATTTCTAGCCCACTCGTCTTTTAAAAAATGGCTTACTTAGTGCTATAAGGCAAATGTTCTCTTTCCTGCCATGGTCAGCCCTCTGATTACTGAATAAATTTAACAGTCTCTCAATATCATCTATTTACATAGACTGTAGGCATCCCATTTACAGTCATGAACTTCCATTTCTGTTTCCTGTCTCTTGAGCAGCAAAAGGACACAAACTGGGTCACTTGCTCTCCTTCAGATTGAAATGTTAAAATAAATGTGGCAATCTAAGAACCTTTCTGAGTTATCATCCTGTCCTAACATTTTATGAACTCTTCATGTGTTGCTCCTGTCTTCTAGGAGCTCGACCTGGAATGCTGTGCAGTTTCAAGATATCCACTGCCTGGTCCTGCGCTTGGTGCCTAAATCCCCAAGCAGACAACTGCTTTAGCACAGGTGATCTATCTGCAAGGCTGGCAACCCCCTGTGTCTCAGTGGGAAAGACTTCATTCATCTCCCATCTGCTACACAAATTACAGCTAAACCAACATCATCTGTCTTTCCTTAGGCCTGACACGACGAGTTCTTGTGACCAATGTAGTGACAGGGCATCGTCAGACGTTTGGAACCAGCAGTGATGTGCTGGCACAGCAGTTTGCCACGCAGGTAGGGAGAACCAGACACCATTTTTTCAGAGCACTGCCTCACTGATGGGCTCTTTATTCTGTTTGGAGCAGGACTCCTCAAGCTGTACATAAAGATGTGCTGTTGGATGGCTGTTGCATAGCAAAGCTGATGTGGTCTCATGCTCTCACACAATTGAATAGCAACAAAAAGATTATCTGATTTCAAACTGTGGCAACAGGGGCAATTTTTGTTAAGATTAGAGGTTAAAAGACAAGGAAGCACAAAGAGCACAGTAATAACATGTAAAATTGTTTTGGTTTTGGCAAATAACCTTATTCTAATAACACTCGGTGTATTGCCTCCACCAAGAAGGAGAAAGTCCCTATAAAGTACTAATGGACTTGTTCACAAAAAATTATGATGGTGAAATAAGAATATGAGAATTCCAGTTCGTGTTTTGCTGTTTATGTTAGACTGAGTTCCTGCTTACCTAGGAAAACTTTTACAGCTGAAGTAAGTAGCTGAGGTTTGAATGGAACTAACACATTGGCTGAAAAACGTTGCAGTGTGTAACTAAAATTCTGCTTCTTAATGCATCTGTTAAAATAATTTGGCAACTACACTGTAGAGCTGAAAAGCATGACACAGACACTGTCTGTGTAACTTGTAAGATCCTTGCAGATGTTACACAGTATGCTTCTTTCTCTGGGATTCTCCCAGACCCCAGTGCTGTACAACGGCTGCCGTTCGGGTGAGATTTTCAGCATTGATGTGCGCCAACGTAACCGCAAGGGGCAGAGCTGGAAAGCAAATCGTCTCTTCCATGGCTCAGCAGTTACATCTATTCACCTTATGGAGGCTGAACATTATCTGATGGCAGCAGATATGGCTGGAAAGGTATGGTTTTGTTGTGTTTAGGATATTCTGTTCCTTTTAGTATCTGGGCATTTACAGCTACTTATCCTACTCCCAAGGGCAGATGTCTGCTCTTAGTATGTAGTATGGAACTGGGTGGTAGTTCTGTTTATGGGTCTTCTTCCAGAGCCCATTATTTATCACAGAATGGTTTGGGTTGGATGGAAACTTAAAGATAACCTGGTTCCAGCCCCCTGTCATAGGCAGGGACACCTTCCACTAGACCTTCATCCAACCTGACCTTGAACACTTCCAGAGATGGGGCATCCACAACTTCTCTGGGCAACCTGTTCTAGTCACTCACCACCTTCACATTAAAGAGCATCCTAATATTCAATCTGAACCTACCCTTCTCAGTTTAAACCCATTCCCCCTTGTCCTGTCACTACATACCCTTATAAATTGACCCTCTCCAGCTCTCTTGTAGCCTCCTTTAGGAGGAGGCTGCTTTTTCAGGCTGAATTCTCAGCCTGTCTCCACGGGATGGATCCTCTAGCCCTTTGATAATCTTCCTGTCCCTCCTCTGGACATGCTCCAACACCTCCAGCCTTTGGGTGCTCTCTGCTTTAATATATCATCTCAAACAATTCCTTCAACTTGCAGATTAAACTGTGGGACCTGAGAACAGCAAAATGTGTGAAACAGTACAAAGGTCACCACAATGAATATGCTCTTCTCCCTCTGCATGTAAATGAAAAGGAAGGACTTCTTATAGCAGGTAGGTTAACTTTTTCCTCCTTCTCTTCATATAGTGTATCACTGGTGGTAATTTTCTTATGCCTGAGGGGTGTTTCTTAAGTACAGCTGTTAGAAACTGTAAAGATTCTTTAAAACTCAGAAAAAAAATAGCCTTAAACATACTGTAATATACTATGAAAATTATGTTATGGATGTACACCTACTGTAATCAATCCTGTAAGGTACTCAACAGCTTTATCTGCTGTGTCCTGCAAAAGTCCCATTATCCTTTCCACATTATGTCTCAAGAGTAGAGCAGAAAACACTTGATTTTAAAATTCAGGGAAACAACATGAAAACAGGAGACCTGGTGATAACTTTGTATATCTTTAGTTGGTGCTTAAGTGGAGAATGTGGTGATGAACTGAAGCATTGGTATGTGGGCCTGACTCCTTGTAAACTGTCTATACCACTCAGATTCATTTTGAATACTGCCACTTACACTCGGATTTTTGTATTATTATATTTGTGGTTGGGAGAGGAAAAGTTGCAATAGATGAAACAAAACCCCTATAGTGTAGTCAAGCTTCATAAAGTCACTGTAAAGACAGTGACCTCCTTTCCTTGGATTTGTCAGTAAGTGGTGGAATAATAAGAATTTTTAATCTGACTTAATTTTTCTCCCCTTTTTTGGCTTAGGAGCTTGATAAATTGAAAAGCACTCTAAATAGTGATTTATTGTACCTTTAATTACCTAACAGGAAATGCACATTTTTCCCACTCTAGTAGTATTCAGTGCAAAATTTTTGTTTTGTAAAGTATGGGTAAGCACTTTGCCTCTTGTGGGTGTAAAAATATTCAGGGTGTTTTCCCCATAGATCCTCTGTTTCTGTGGTGATTATCTCGCTGAATTATTGACATGTAAAGTCCTTCTTGTGTAATGTTGAATTTTGCTTTCCTCCCAGTTGGTCAGGATTGCTATACCAGAATTTGGAGTCTCCAGGATGCTCATCTGCTTAGAACCATCCCTTCTCCCCACCCATCATCCAAAGATGCCATTCCTAGTGTGGTGTTTTCTTCAAGACTTGGGGGTAGCCGAGGAGTTCCTGGCTTACTCATGGCTGTCAAACAGGATCTCTACCACTTCTCCTATAACTGAGGTTACATTCTCCTCAGACCTGGTCTACAAAGCTGCCAAGCTGTATGTGACTTCAGAATCTTTACACCAGTCACCAAGCTGTTGAGTCATCATGTGCTTGCTGCTGCATCTGCTTTGCTCATCTAATTGTGTGAACCTCCTTCAGCACTCCAGCAAATCTTGCTGTGTAAATACATCTCAGACATCTTGGAAATAAAAGCTGAACACTGATGAACCGTAGGCAAGATTCAGCCTCTCTGAAATCTAGCTGTAAGCCTGCCAAGCAGGTAACTTAAAGAGCCTCTGTTGTGCTAGCTGAATTTGCTGTCAAAAGGCTGCTCTAACTTGATCCTAGTTTGGTCACCTAACCTTTAGCTGTGGTCACATCTGCCTCAAGAAGTAGGCTGACCCAGCAGAGTGAAGCAGCTGATGTTGAGAAGCTGAACACTGTAAGTGTTCTGGGGCTTTGTTTGGAGTAGCTTTGGTTGGGGTTGCTGCAACTGCCACTGCTGTACCTTGGAAGCAGCCATGCTCCATGGCTGGAAACAGTTCAAGGAACAGCTGTTTTCCTCACCCCCACTGTCAGTCCTTTTTGCTGGGTCATATTAAACTTTGTCCCTTTCAGATGATGATAGCATGTGACTGCCCTGCCACCATCCCCTCTAAAAAGCAGCAAGCATGGAGCAAAACCTGTTTTCTGGTCCAGTAGCAAAACTGAATGTCCCTGTTAATTTATCATAGTATTTCCTAACCAAGTCCACAGCCCTAACATGCAGTTTGGTCAGTGGTCTGGAAGGCCGGGCTTGCTTGTGCAGCTTTAGCAGGACACAAGCCCAGTTCTACAGACCACATCTTTGGGATTTGGAATCACCTGTGCGAAGTAAGTATGCAGAGGTACAACTGGGGCCTCAGCTGCAAAGTTGTAGGACCAGCTCACAGTAAGTGGATGATAGCATATCTAAACAATGACCATGCGATGGAGCCTCTTCACTTTCTGCCTGGTAACCAGTCTGGGTTGGGCAAGACCATCCTGCTCTCTGCATCTGTAGGAAGCACTGACCAGATCAGGAACCTATGTGAGGGTAAAGGCCCATTTACTAGGATGGGCTTTACAGGAAAGACACATTGCACTTAAGTTTTCTAAAATTCTTACTAAAGGTGTTCCAGAACCATCTTTTCATCCTGGGATCTGCTTAGAGCATTCAGGTGTACAGTTGTGTGATCAGAGATGCTACTTCCCCTGGGGCCCTGCCAGCTCAGTAGATGAGTGCACAGATGGGTTCTAACAACAGCCATGCTGACAGCACATTAAGAGGGCTCACTGAGATGGCCCTGGCAGAGAGCAAGGCTGGGACTGTGCATTCCAAGTGCGTTCTATCAGCAGGCACAGGCTGCACATGCACACAGTGATGAGTGCTGCTGCTCTACAGGGGTGGCCTCACAGCAGTTCCTACTGCAGCACTCTCACCTGGGTCTGTCTTCACTGGAAAGGGCTGCAACAGTGCTGAGCATCCTAGGAATGAAGGGGCTTTCAAGTTCCACACTAAGCAATCCTCTTTCTGCCTTCAAAGTAAGCTCCCATCAGCACCCTCTTAGGCATGTTACAAAGTTTTCCAGCTGTTGCATTTCTTAACAGATATTATTACTATTACTCTTTTGCACCTAAAGCTTTTGGCCAGAGCAACCAATTTATGGAGGGATTGTACCCTGCCATCTTCATTCTGATGGGCTATCAGCTTTGCTTAACCTCACACTGGTGCATGTGCAAGAAAGCTCTTACTTTTTACTCCTCTTGAACAGAAGTATTTGTAATTTAACAAGTGGGTTAGTAAAACTGTTCAACCAGTCACATGTTTTTCCCAGAGGAAAGAGTGAGCTGCAGCAGAAGCACAGTGCTGTAAACAGGGATAAGGCACTTGGGGTTGTGGTATGAGCACCACAAGAGTTCATTTGGGACTTGGTGGTGCAGCCAGTTCATCCCTTTGCATCCCTGCTAAGTAGCCTGAGCTCACTACATGAGGGTGTATCTGGCTTCTGATATGAAGCCTCAGAAGTGCCCTGCAATGCAAGGCACTGTGCAGGGAGATTCCCTTTACAAGCCTCATGAAAATCTGAGCAGAGCCTGTAGACTTTTGTTTCTTTCAATGCATTCCTCTCTCCTTCCATTTTTCAAGTGACTTTGGATAAGAGGGAATTATTTAAATACAGGTACCAGAAAGCATAGGCCCTAGTAAAAACCCTCTCTGACCTGCAGGGCTCCACACTCATTTCTCCTGTTCTCTCACAACCCTCAGTCCCAAGCAATGTGCTTGTTGTTCCAACAGATTGTGTTCTCAGTAGCTCTTCTTGCTCACCAACACTCCAGTGTTATATTTGGTGACTTCCTAACCTTTATTTGTATTTCATTTACCCATTAATCTATACAGAAGACAACAGAGGAGAAAAACTCTCCTCTTGGGGGCAATGTCAAAACTTTCCTGTGTAAATATATTGTCAGAAATAGCTGCTACAAGGGTAATCCAAGATGAATCCCAGAAAATAGTAAAAATAGTTTCTTCCCTGAGTATACATTCAAAGCCCCCAAATCTTTCTTCTACCCCAGTAACAGCCAACTTCTGTTTCCCCATGGGCAGACTGAACTGTTAATTCCTTACAACCATGGTGCCCCTCATACCTCTGGCTTTAGTGTTCCTCTGCAGAGCCTTCTTTCTCACACAAAACAGAGTGGGTGCTGCTCACAGAATAATCTGTGCTGCCCCTTCTTTCCACAGACAGTGTTTATGAGACCAGGAGGTCGTCTGCTCTCCTAATGGTAAGCCTTGCAGGCTATTCCCATTCCCTCTACTACCCTTTGAAAACCAAGGGACCTAATTCCCGGTTGCTTCACTTTTCAATTTGAAAAAATACTCCACAATTTGTCTTGACGGGTTAGGTTAATTTTTGACATTTTCTGTTGCATGCACAATGATGAATGCAGACAGCACAGCTTTCAAAAGCATTTACATTGCCATAGTTAATGCATCTGTTCAAAAAACTGTAGTTAATGCCATCCCACTGCAAAGTCTTAATATTACATCCAATAACTCAGTTGCAACATACTTTATATTGATCTTCTTGCTAGTAAATGTGTGGTTCAAATATTTTCATGTAGGAGCCTACAAAGATCATGAAATCCCTTAAAGGAGAATTAATTCCAAAATTTAAATTAGAATTTGGACTTTTTCAGTTCTCTTAACTCCAGTAATTCCTGTTCTGCAAGAACAAGACCATGCAACAATTATGTCCAGTTACCGTGGGAAACACAAACTAAGAATTGTGGTTTAAAGGTGTCTTATATAACTGAAAATAGTTTCATCTCTTTGTTCCTTTTAGGGAAAATTCATAAAACAAAAGAAAATCTTTTCCTTTCTGTTGTTTCCAGGAACCAAGCGAACACACATGTCCCTGAAAACCCATTCACCAACTAGTGCTTTTGCTGCCAAGACTTCTAATTAAGCCTGCAAAAGCACTAAAAGAGGAGAGGGCAAGCAGGGCAAGAAGAGAGGCGATTTGGCTTCAGTGACAAACTGCAAACAGTTTACAGACAGCAGCTAAAGTACATCAAATCATCTCTTTCATTACACAGCAACAGCAGGACCCTTAGGTAGTTAAAAAGGAACTGCAACAATCTTCCTGTTTGCTACGGTATCAAAACAAGGTATTTCTTTGCCTCAGCTTCTCAGCAAGGACTGAACTAGTGGGAAACTTCAGAAAGTCCAGCCCTGTGCTCCAAGCCAGGCTGCAGCATCGTACATCCAGCAGACACCATTTCCTTGGTCCCTTTGGTTCCCCGAAGCATGGCACAGTGCAGCCCACCCGGCTCCCCTCACTGGCCAAACTGCCAGTGCCTCCCATCAACACCACTCTCAGAAAGCCACAGTCTCACCTTTGCTCTATGTCCCCTGCTGCTATCAGTCATCTCTCACCCCTGATTAATAAAGCTCTCTACACAAAAACTCCTTTAGGTCACATAAGGTTCTTAGATGTAACAGGTAGAAGAACTTCAATTTTAACTTGAAATTTCTAAAGCAGGGAGGAGATTTGCTTCTGGGTTATCTGTGGTAGTGTTGGTCACATCTTTCTGTTGGTTCCAATTTACTGCAGTATATGCACTCATGGTCATTTCTCCTCTGTTATCCTGATGAATACTGAATACTGCAACTAAGAGGTTAAAAAAAGTCGATTTACTTGTCACAAGTTCACACTGGCATTTTTGCGTTTTTAAGTTAAGAGGGCCCTATTCTAACAGGACTAGAAAATAATGCATTTGTTATGAGAAAGGGAGAATTCAAACCCAACTATATACATAGTCTCAAGGTATCCTCTTACAGAAGCTGCTTTCAGAGAAGTTATAATCTAGCAGTGGAGAATTCAGCTTTGGTTCCCAAACCTTGAGTCACTAGGGGCTGCTTGCACACACTATATGTACTACATATGCTGTGAGCTGAATCCAGCAGTCAACACCAACCAAGCAGTCAACCAAGTATTTTCTAGACAGGGCTTTTGGGCTGAGGACCTGGGGACTGAGAGATGCTTGACCCAACTGTTAAAAGCACTTTACAAATAATTGTAATACTTCAAAAATGGAAGCCAAGGCACAAAATTGATAAGCCTTTTCAGGTAATATCTGAAAATATACTCAAGATCACCTGCTTTTTCTTGTTGAAACAACTTCTTTCCTATCTGTTGGTATCATGGTAGCTGTGAAGCACTCTGATGCCTTCCTGACAAGTCATCACCTGCACATCACCATCATACATATGCACCTGCTTCTCTCCAATGCTGTCGAAAAATTACCTTTTAAGCAGAAACAGAAAGATTTAACCAGCTTTTCAAAACATTAGAAATCAGTATGTTTCAAAATCTCTGGCATTCTTGAAATTAGAATTTCTGTAATGCCACAATTTAAACATCTCCTACATAAGGACTTTCACACACACACATATCTATATATCTATATCTATATATCTCTTGCTAGTATAATTTTTTTTTAGTTATATCCAACAAAAAGGAAGTTAAAAAGCTGAATGCATTTTAATTTTGGCTTGAGATAACTAACTAGCTGCCATTCTGCTTTAACTTTGTCACATTATACTGTTGATTTTGAAAGCCCTCATAGCAAATTTTTATTTATTTTGGCATTGACATGATTTCATTGTTGATGTATCTGCACTACAAACAAATACATTTTATGACATATGTACTGTGACTGACAGAATATATATGTCAACATTGCTTTGCCATGAAAGAGTGCCCAGCTAAAGCAGGGGATGGGGATGAAACCTGGATAACAAAAAGCAGACAGTTCTATCCTTGTCCAAATCACTCTGTGTTCTCAAATTACTGGCAGGCAAAGACATATTTGTTGGTGCCAAATTATATTACAGCCATCAGCAATAATTAAATGCAAGGACACTGCCACAATACATTGACTGACAATGTCAGTTGACAAATGAAACACGAAAATTATGAGAGGCTGCCAAAATTGAATTATATTAGTACTTAATCCTAATTGGGCTGGTTATGCTGAAAGCAAAAATCTGGACAACAGTCTGTAGAACTAGGTGAGGAAGCCAGAGTCCTGCAGTGTTAAAGGCCAGGCTCCCAAAGCAACAGGAGCATTTGTGAATGTCTCAGCACAGTCACAGCAGACACCTGGCATAAATACAAGGCAGATCTAAGTTGATGGTGTTTATTTCCACAAATGAACTCTTGTTGACATCAAAAGTTAGCAAGGGTTGTCTTGTCTTCCAGAACACAACAAAAGGTCAAATTCCCAAGGGACACAGACAGGAACATACAGAATACCTTGGCCAACTTCAGTCTGTGCAACTTCACCTGCAAGGCACTGGGCAGGAGAACGAAGAACAGGAAGACCAGTGCAGGGGGTAGAAGTGGGGGAGGGCAGGGAATGAAGGACAAAGCAGTTTTTCTTGTGCAAGTAACTCCACCTTAGAGCCTGTTCCTACCCTGACAACAGCTACGTGCTGCAGCCATGCTGTTCCACCATCTGTCCCCTGGCTGCAAGTCTCAGGTGCAACATGCACCTGGTACACATGTAAGCCAAGAATGGCCTACAGCGTTTGGATAGGGACCCTTAAGTAGAAGTGTCCACATCTATATGAAGCTTACATTTATCTGCTTCACAGAATTACAGGGAAACCCACATCTTCTATTTGAAAGAGGAATCTTCATGCTGAATTGTCATATGTACCTATAATGGAAATAAATCCATCAGAATAAAGAAATCAACAAGGCTAGACTTGTTTTGTGGTGCTTTGGGTAAGGAATTCAGTTTTTTACTGGAGCACACATCTTTTGCATATTGGCAAGTTCATGATTGCTGGTTTACTCGATGGTTTCCATAGCACTTCCTAATTGGAAGAGGTGCAGATGCTGTCAATAATCAAACTGACATAATTTTTCTGGCAAGAGATTAACATCAGTCAACTTCAATCGAACTCAGAACATGCTTTTATCATGTCACATCTCAGACCAATTGAATTCATTATCTTACCAAGTAAGTGTGGCAATGCTAACTCCTAAAGTATTAACATTAGAGTGAACTTCAGTTGACCCAAGGGACACATTATCATCTTGACCAACTGCAACTTCATGGTAATTTCTTCAGTGTAACACACATAGTGATGATCTTCTAGAAATTTCCTGAAAAACAGTCTCCTTCAATCTTTGCCGTTGTCAATACAGAAGACTTTTTCACACAGGAGTTGTGTTACTGTCAGACCTGCCTCATGGTACCATTATGAAACTCACAGTTTATGCTTTTGCATAGCTCCAGCAATGTTGCTGTGAGCTTTTGACAGGTTTTCCAAAAACTCACTCTTGGCAGGTGCTACCCATAACACAAATAGTTCTACCCATCTCTCCTAATGCTTCAGGAATAGAACTCTCACAGGTTTCTATTGACAGTCACACCCCAAACACAACATGCTCCCATGTTGCTTTAGGGATTTTTTTTCCCCCAGGATTTCCATTTCCTTCATGTAAGTTTTCTGTAGAACTTCCTGTCCACAGACATCTCTTAGGGCTGTTTTGTTTATTGAATCCTAATGCGCTAACACTGAATAGCATTGGGCTCCGATAGCATCTATCCCCTTTAAATAGCTAAGGCATTTAATAACCATATTCCATACTGTGTACTCACAGCACCAAACAGTACCAGAAAAAATAAGTGCTATTCTGTACAGAAAACAGCAGGGAACTTAAACCTTAGATATCTTTTTTTTTGTTTCTTCAATTTTGGAAAACAAAGAGACCAAATATAGCTCTCAGCATTCCCCAGAAGAGTAACACCAAGCTTGCTGCAGTTCAAGCACCACGTAAGACTTTGCTTTATAAAGAAACATCACAGAAGATTCAGCGCCAGGGTAATCTATCAAGAAGGGACTCTGATACTGACAGGTTGCTAAGTTACTAAGACCACATATATATTAAAAATGTTTAGACATCATTTCCCTTTTGATTGAGTAGTAGTTCTTGCTTTAACAAGGAAAAAAAATCAGACAAGTTGTTGAAACAGATGCCAAAGATTTTATACAAGGAATGTCATGGCTGCTTTCTCTTTGTGCATTAACATGGTAGTAAAGCCACATGCATGAACAGCACACAGGGCACAGCCTACAAACCAAGAACACATTGCTCACCCATTAAAAAAATAAAGAATACTTTGAAGCACAGAATTATGCTAGATGTACAGAAAGTCTTTTAAGAGAGGATTTCTACCTACTCATGCCCTTACTTGGACAACTGTCAGTTTATGGCAGACTTTTGCTTACAAAAACATAAGAGTCCACTGTAAAATTGGCCAGTACCGAAGGTGTCCTGGAACATCTTCTAAGTCTACTTCCTTGTGTAGGCTGGATGTAGTTGTGAAAGGACAAACACTTTGTGAGCATGTTCTTTCAGAGACAAAGTGAGAACCACTTGTTACAAGGAAAGTCAGTACGCTTGTTCAGAAGATAAAGTTCTTTATAGCAGTTAATTTAATACAGTCTTAAAACAGGGTGTTGGGCACTCATCTACACAAGAGCACATTTAATAAGCTGGGGAAAAAATACCACAGTTCCAGGACACTGCATTAAACTCCAACCACTCCAAGAGGAGGCAACTCTCATGTGGTGAATGAATTCTTGTCTATATAAGCCAAGAAGGGAGCATTTTAGGCAGTTTAATCCACAATGGTCTCTTACTTCTTATAAGTGGAACCACAAATCCACAGTACATGACAGTATAAGTTAGGTTAAGTGGTGTTTTTCATAATAAAATCAGTGAATTCATTGTAGTCCTTTCATAAAAGGATGAAGTCCAGTGAGTGCCAGCTGCTAGGAGCAAAGAAGAAAGGTTCCCATTTTCCAGGTTGATTTGCAAGTTCATATTATTAGAAGAAAGTTCAAATCTGTGCAGTTTCTATGCAACCATATCTGAGAACACAGAGGCTTCAGAGACTACAGGATCACTTAAGAAGTGGGGGAAAAGGAAAGTCATCACAACCCGAACAACTCAAACTTCTTATCTCAGAATTGCCTACAAAACTTGTTCTCTTCTTCTGCTCTGGACAAAACTTTTAACTGCAACGATCTTGCAGAGAAACTTTAAGAAAACCTGAGTACATGAAAACATTGTCAGGGAGAGAAAAACCCTGCTACCTTTTGATCTGGTATTGAAGTTGAAATGGCGAAATCAGAATGCTCTGCCTCGTGCCATAGGATTTTCTTTACCTTTCAGAGCTCTACTGGTCTCTGCCAAGGAGTCTGTGTTAACTTGATACCTCTTGCACTGCAAGACCATTGCTCATATCAAAAGTTCAAACAAACTTGCTAATAAATCTGGGTTTAATCTTCCATGGCCAGAAGGGCAGCACCTCCAGATGCTGAGTTGGTTGAACTACCAGGTGTAATTCATATATCAACACTGGAGATTCCTGGCAGCACAGAGTCCAAATCTTCCTCACAGGACATCACGATCAGCAAGACATTCCAAAAGAAGAATTAGAAGGCCATAATTCTGATCCAATACAGTAAGGAACACCATCCATCATTTGAACTAGGAATATTCAAAGCTTCAATATTCAACCATATTCTTAATATACTAAATTATACATAGTTGATATATATATAGATTTTTTTTTATTATTATTGGAATAAAATACACTGGATTTTGGTTTGCTCATTTACAAGGGAGCTCCCTCCCTTTCCCAGTTACTTTGAAATTAAAACCTAGAGGCTGAATGTAAGCTCATTCCCAGCGTTCCAAGATGGATATAACACGAGAGGAGGCCAGAAACTGGAAACATGCACTCTGGCTGCAACAGGTTAGAAGGTGAAAGGGAGACCAGATATTTTCATTTGTAACCCTGAGAACATAAGGAATTGCAAAGATCTGGAGAGCAGCCTGGGGTTAAAGGTCACCAGGCTTTTTATTGCAGTTAAAGCAAACTCGGACTGGGTGATCCCATCCGCGAGAGGGAACCGCTCTGCGGTCGTGTGAGCACTCGTCACAGAATCCCTGGCCACAGGCCCGACAGTGGTGTTTCGAGAGTTTGATACTGAATTCCTTCCGGCAATTGTGGCAGTGCAGGATTTCATGATCTGGTACCCAGTATGCAGGTCGGGCAGCATCTTTTACCAGACCTAAGGAGGAAGTGAGGTGGGGGATGAGAAAGAGGGAGAACAAAATAATCCATGAACATGAGCATGGAGGCACTCACACACTGCAAGTCATACTGCTGCCATTAAGGGGGAGATGACCTACTGACAGAATCCTTCGGTGCAATAAGTAGCCATTTAGGACATCCTACCATTCTCCCACCTTCAGCCCTCTCTTGAAAGAGTAAACTGTGTCTCTTTTAATAGTAGCATCTTGCCTTACTCAGACTTTTCCAGAGGTTAAGACACTTCCCTACCTTCAGTTTCAGCTGTGGCCAAAAAACCCACCAAAGTCACCAAACTCAATATTCAGGAATGCATGTACTGTCTGAACTGAGAAAGGGATTTATTCTGCCCTTCATTGAGTCAGAAAGCAAACATCCACAAAAGTGAAGGCTGGACACGCTATAGGCCAAGCAGCTGAACAATGATCTGCGCAATGAGTAGGAAGTCAGGTCCAAAACCAGAAGATTCAAATGTGAAATGTTTGCTGTTGTACCTAAACTGCCACCCAGCACATGAAAGAGCAGAAGTTCCCTGCACTAAGCTCACCATTAAAGATCAGACTTCTGAGTAATTAGTAGTAATTCCTCACCATTACCAACCTGGACAGCTTCAAATTCTCAGCCCTCCCCTCAGAAGAACCAAGAAATACCAGCAGTATCCTTGAACACATTTAAAAGGTACTCAGCATCTCTGAAAGAAAACCAAACCTGATAAATTGCTTCCTAATTGGCCAATCTTTAGGGAACTCCAAATGGCAGGTCACTGCAGTGAATCCATCAGGAGAGCATGAATTACTCACAGCTTGGTATGCAGTTTTGCATAACAGGGTGAAAAGAGAAAGTGTGATCTGCAGAAACAACATGCTAAAAACCAAGAGGAAACATCAAGCAGAAGAGGTCCAGAGGGCTGTAGAACTCTCATCCAACAGTGGAATCATAGCAGAGGTGCCAGCCTGTCACTCACTCTTGAAGTTTAATAACAAGTTTTGCTCTCTGAAAATAAAAATGCCTTTAGACAAAAAAAAATCCCAACAGAACAAAACAGAACTCACCTAAGGGAATGTCCATGGCTGTTACCACTGCTCCAAGCGTGTTTTGCACAGCTTCCCCAACCTTCCTGGCAATAAGTGTTCCCCCTTCCTCATCTGAAGGCAGTTCAGCCACATCTGCATGAGACAAGAGTGAAGGGCTCAACACCTAAGTCCACCACCCTTTCTGACAAGTTTCAGCTAATTTACATTAATAAAACCAGCAGCAAACCCAAAAGGCAGGTTGGGACCTCCTAGACTTTATGTTCCCCATCCACAATCTTGGACTGCAGAGTGTTCATTTTAGAAATAATGGACAAAATATATAATCTGCTGTAGCATAAGCACCCCTGCTCTGATGTTAGCACCAGACCATCATACAATTAGAAAATAATTTTTTCAGTCAGCAGCTCAGGTATCTGGTAGGGTCATCCTTCTTCCAAAAGGCATTGAGCTCTTCAATTTCCTTACCAAAAAAACTGTTTGGAAACCCAGTGTAAACAACACTGTCTTACACCCACTGGGAATGGTTGTGATCCAGAAATCAGGGACAAAAACTTCAGGCTAGTGCCCAGGGATAGTTCTGTCACAATCAACTCAAGATTACCTAACTGGATGCCCCTGTTGTCATAGCAGTTGTCACACACACGCACTGGTGCTGGTCCCCAGCCTCGCTCAGGCACTGGACGGGTCTTGGAAGAACAGCCATCACAGAAGCCCTCTCCACAGGCCCGGCAGTGATGCTTTGTGTCATTATCTTTGAAAGGTGTGTTGCACTTCTTACAACTCTAATCAGAACAACAAAAAAGGAAGAACTGTTAGTTCGATCTTCCTGAAGTGAAAAATAGAGAGCAGAAGCCCAGGATGGCAAGTTTCAGCCTGAAATTGTGAAAAATACAGTTACACACAAGACTTGGGTGCTATCAGCCCCATAACTTTACCCCAGGGAAGTGATTTAGAACGGTAGGTGTATAGTGGTTAAGCCAATATATTGCTATGATGCCTTTGTTCACAATCACAAATAAACACAGTCACATCATGCAGGGCTGAATGACGGATACTTGACCTTTGTGTGGGGTAAGAATTCAGAAGGCAATTTTCACTGAAAAAGAATCTGTTTCTGACAAGATACAGGGAATCCTTTCCTAGTTGACCTGTTTGGGCCAGCTTTTTGCATCTGGCATGAAACCAGAGTTTGCACCTATTAAAATAATACTATCAACTGCAGTGGCCAGATTTAATGTGTTAATACTTTGCTTTGAAAAACAAGTTCATGCAAGCCAGGATTTTCTGTGATATTGCTGGGAAGTAGCTCATGAAGAGCAGGGAGAAACCATCTCTATCAGGGCTGGGCCAAGTCTCTGTTCATACTTTCTCTGGCTAAGTCAAGAATGGGAAGAGGAGAGAGCACTTCAGTTTTCTCAAAGTTGTAGGAGCAGGGATTGCTGCAGTAAAACAAGAAGCATTTAGAATCTGCAATGTACTTTATTACTTAAAGAGTAAGGTAAAGGGGTTTTAGCTAGGCACAACCTTTCTCTCCAGTAGCTGCTATTTACCAGAATCTGAGAGTTGGGTTTCCAGTAAGCTGGGGCAATCTGGTCTGTCAACCAGGAGGTCACAGCTTTTGTAGGTCCCAGGCTAAGTTCAGATACTGATTGAGCCATGAAATTCATGCCATCCAACAAACGCTGGGCTGCATTGTTGTTGTCTTTCAGAAATCCATCAGTCTGGAATGAAACAGATATTCATTTGAGAATAAAAACAGGGAAACCTTTTTTTTAAATGCAGATGGCTCTGCAACCCATTACTCCTGTTGAACTGGAGGACAAGCAGGAGAAAAAGATTCACCAGCCCTGCTTTGAAAGACATGAGGAGGTTGGCAACATAGCCATTTCAAGATAGCCAAAAAATGTCTGAAAGCCCTTGCAAAGGCTCTTTCAAACAGCAGGGACCAGCTAAATGAAAGGCAATCTATTTTCTCCATCAACATTCAGAAGAACCAAATTAGCATGTGCATGGCTGCACACATACACAAAGACTATCCAGCAACCAGACTTACCCCTGGCCAGACATGCTCAATTTCTGTCCTCACTACAGTGTTCACAGGGTCTTGGTTGCCAAACCAGTACTGCCGGCTGCGATACACCACCCCGCAGTTGGGGCACTCAATCACGTACCTGCACAAGACAGGCACAGGTTACCTGTCTGGCAGGTCCCATGCACCAGGCAGCACAGAGACCACAGAGAGCAGAGAGATCTCAGCTGCAGTACTCACCCTGACCAGGCATACTTGGCAAGGCCCAGCCAAGGGGAATCTGTGGAAGCAGAGGTTTTTGGCACCACGCTGACCTCCATCCCTCGTTCATAACACGCCTATAACATAAAGACTCAATTAAAACTACATTATTGGGAATCTAAATCTACATCTGGCTGATGTTTGGCAACATAAAGCATATAATTAGCACACAGAGGTCCACAGCAAAGAAACACTCATCAGAATTCATTTAAAAACAAAGCAAAACCAAACCCACTCTCAATAGTAACATCAGGGAAGTATTTCTACATCAATAAAGACCATGATGATAGCCAAAAATTTTCCTGTCTCCTGCACAAGTCCTTCAGCAAAATTGGCTAATACCAAGCACTGGGCATAAGCAAACAAGAGTAACCACGTCAAATATATAAAAGGTCAACATCACCCAGGTTAAGAGCAGCCAGCTTCAAAATTTAGCTAGAAAATGATACATAGCACACAGAAGCGATGAACTCTCCAAGCAAACATACAAGTCAAATAAGGATCATTGTTTCTTGTTAAGGCTATGAGCACCTCTGACATTAAAAATAAAAAAAAGGAAAAAATCAGGCACATGTCTGGGATATCCCTCATTTAATTGGTCATCATTTCCTTTTTCATTCTTCAGACTTTGTCCTTGTATCTTACCTTGCAAGTGTAGACTCTGTTATCATACTGGTGAGAGTATCTGCATCGACTTTTGGATTCATGAGGGACTCCTTCCTTTGCATGGTTCATGCTCTTCTTACAGCCACACCTGAAAATGCAAGAGCATTCCATGAGTTGCTGCTTTTAGACACAGGAGAGATGTCACCAAGATTTCATTTTTATTGCTATCTTGCATTTTTATAGATGTTGTGCCCTCAAACCATCTTAACAACTGTACATACAGCAATGACATAATTTATTATTGAAAGGCAGGCTCTTCAGAAGGTATAATAACTGTTTTACATACAAAGCATCACCACACAACAATTCACTGCAGAAAATGCTCAGCATCACAAAAGAAGTATAACCAGCCACAACACCATGCTGTTATACAGCTCCCAGACTCAGAGCATTGACTGCCATCTACTGCCCTTCCAGGCACAATCTTGGGGCTCTTTCCAGAGAGCTACCTTTCAAGATCTACCCAAATATGGAGCTCCACTTAGACCTAGTGACTGAATACAGCCCCACTCCATGATGTGTGCTTTAGAATTGTTTATACTATTTAGACAATAAAGATGTCAGAAAAAAAAAATCCTAAGAAATTTCCGGGGATTTATTTAGACACTCCTTTCTTCCTGTCCTGCTTGCATTTGGGAAAAGATATGGGCAGCACAGGTTTGTAGCCATGCACAAAAATAGAGTGAGCAAAAACCATTCATCCAGCTGGGATGTGGCAACAGTGGTAGTCCAGTTCACGTAAGAGTTGAATTTCAAGCTACTTCTTCCTGGAAGTACTAGCTGAGGATAGATGATGTCAGGTGTCAAGATGTCACAGAAACTTCACATTCTGTGGCTGCAGGTGAGGGCAGCACTATCATCTAAGAGGATGGAGAAGCATTTCTCATCTACCTACCCACAGCTGAGGCACACAGAGGAGCATGTGAAATATTCATCTGGAAAGAAAGAGCTGTGAGCCATCTGGTCATCAGGGATCTCCCCACTGAACCGGTCACTTAGAGCCTGTCAAACAAAAAAGAATGAACTGGAAAGGGATTAAGGGCAACAAAGACATTTTGCAAGAAAAAGCATGGATTCCTCTACTGGAGGGGGAGGCAGAGGGAGTACACAGCTAACAAATGTGTCTTACTAGCCTGGAAAACAAAACAAGCATTGGAAACCAACCAAGAAGGCAATCTAGCACTTGTATGGAAGTGACTTGAATACTTGTAAGATACTCTTTTTCTCTGCTCTCCTCTCCTCCTGTCTCTAGTTTGAATTTTGTAGTAGAAATAGATGGTAGAAAATTGCATCCGCCTCTGTGCATCCAATCCTTGCTCAAAATAGCAGGGTTCTTCCTAAAAGGGCTTTGCATTCTGGAAACCTCTGAAAAGAAACTTGTAAGATCATTTCTCATAGTTCATGAAACACAGTTTTTGCCTCTTGGCTCAGAAAATGCTGCCCTGAGCTTTCCTCCAGCTACTTGAACAACTGCCCTTCTCTAGTGACATGACAAAACTGAGACAAAGGGATTTGTACCCTTTCCTAGGAACATCCAATCTCAGATTAAATCAGTCCTTAGCCTTGGCACACTTAACTTTTTCAGTTCTTTCAGATGTTATGTTTAGGAAAAAAATAAAAAAACACTGGAAGAAAGCAAATGGTTACAGTTTTTCTTGCTGGAGCTCTCTGAAGGCATTCTCATTCTTAAACCATAGCTGAAACTCCTCCTACAGCTGAGGTTCATGAAGTGGCTGCCTGCCTTTCTCTTCCTCCCCCTCCCCTCACAGGGTTGTGGTAGGTGGAGTGGGTGCATCTTTACTGTCTAACAAGGGTTGACTGCACATACACACAGACTTGTGTATATCTCTCTCAACACAGCTTCCCTCAGATAAGCTCTCTATTTAAACATTTTATTTAACATAATTTCAATGAAATTTGCTTTACATTCTCTTTTAAGCTTGACTGATACTGATACTTTCGAATGAACTCAAAAGTTAGAGGAAGTGGACAGAAATCTATAGCAAATCTTGTGTCCTCAGCAAGTGAAGCAAAAGAAACTAATTTGTAGTCAGTAGTGATTTGAACACAGCAAACACTCTACTGGTCATGAATTTAAGTATACCAGCAGCTACATCTGATCACAGGCTACTTGATTATTGCAATAAAGTCCTAGAAATGAAACTAAAATTAATGATTTCAACTATTTTTCCCCTTGCTGCCTGTCTGCTCCCTCATGCAAAGAACTGAGTACACACCACCTTGACACTTCCCTCTGTGCTCCAGCTACCACTAATGCAGAGCAACCAGAATTATCTGTTCCAACAGCTGTGACTAACACCAGAAAAGACTGCTAACACTACCTCCTTCTGCAGATATGCCCCAGCTCTGCCTGCCCCTCCCCAGTGACAGCTGTGCTCTTCAGGCCAAAGAAAATATGATGTTAATCAGGCAGTGGTATATGGAAAGTTATAGGAAAGACTGCAAATTTAAAGACCCAAAAATCCCTCTGACATCCTAGCAAAGTGAACCATCTAAGAAAATCATTTGCTCTGAAGTAATACATCATTTGGCTTCATAATATCCTAGCTACCTGCACGACTCCTTCCTCCTTTTTGCCTCCTAGCCCTCGGGTTATACTACTCAGTGCTAGGTTTTGCCAACTATTAACTCCCTCCAAGTCTCTTGCATTTTCTCCTCTTCTGCTGAGGTCATCTTTAGGAATTTTATAAAAAAAACCAAAAACCTTTTAAAGTCTCTCTTTGTAAATCACTGTCATTAAGTGACTGTCACTCACAACATCTGTTACTTTTTTCTTCCCAACTCAGCTTTATGTTCTTGCTCAGTTTGGCTCTTTAACTTTTCTTGACCTCCCATGATCTTTACTAAAATGTTTGTTTCAAAGTGAAAAAAAAAACTACTCAGCCTTCCTGGCTGTTATACAAAATCATCATTCTCATGGAAGACTTGCATGCAAGTCTGCATCACTGGTTCAGGTGCTCTGACTTTATGAGCCACAGCTGAGTTAATAGCAACAGTGGTAGAAATAAACACTGTGACAAACTCTTCTTCACTTACTTTTAGTGCTTTGTAGATAACCCCAGGCTGTCTAGGTGACCGAGTAGTATTGTTCTCCAGCTGCTGCTCCACAGCTCGCCTAAGCCCAGAGAAATCTGTTGGAGGATTGTATGTCCTTGTTCCCTTGTAGTGAATTGAGCTGAAAGCCTCAGGAAAACAGCTTAGCTTCCGAAACCGATCCTGAATGAGCTTCTCAGGAACCTCAGAAGGATGATCTATATATAAGAGTATCAGCAAGTTCATGAACAACTGATTGCTTAAAACAGTACTTTAATTGCATAGCACTTTCACATGCAATATAGATCTAGTTTTCTTAATTACTTCTTCTAATACATCTGCATGCAACTATCATTATATTTTAAAACAAAGCAAAGAAACAAACTTTCCAAAAGCAGTCTCTGTTTTGTGATACAATTCTAAGACCAAGTTTCTCAGGTATAACCAGACACAGATTTTGAAACACAGATACCCAGATTAAGGTGCAAGTCAGGACATACTACAAGGAAACACAATGTCAGCACGTTTGTTAGCTCTTCTCACCCAACCATAACTTGGTATAGCTATTCGTAGCACCTGATAAGTGGAGAACCTGAACCTTACATGGGCTGCCTGTTCTCCATGCCAACCCTGTAGCAAGGAAGACCAAGCCTTTATCAACAATTTGTACATGGCAAAGCACTTCAGAACTGGCCACATCAGGTCAAACTCCACAGAGCAAACCACATTCTCCTGCCTGCTTCCAAGTACCTGCTGTACATTTCAGAATAAGGCAGGCCCTATCTTCCCTCCCTTAAAACTACATAAACACACTTATCTCAATTATCCATTGAGACAGACAGTTACAGGTTTCTGCATATCCATATGCTAAGAGATTTCTTTCCTATTCCTACTGTGATCAGAAGTGACCGTAAAAATATATTATTTTTATGACCCTGACTTTGCATAGAGGTGCAAAGTGTCCTTATGGGTCACTAAAGGCTGAACTGATGAAACAGCAAATGTGAATAACTTCATGAAAGGCTGAATTGCTAATCAGCAAATTGGTATATAAGGAAAATATCTGCCTTACAGGTAAGTTAAAATTTATTAAGAAATTACTCCAATAATAACCACAAAGAACATCAAGTTCTTTTACTAGTTTAAAAGCTCACTGTTTAGAAAAGCCACAATGAGAACATGGGTTAGCCAGGACTGCTGAGGTATTTATTACACAAGAGACAGTTCCTAGATGTACACAAACAGTGGGACTGAGCCTCAGCCGCTGCTGCCCGTGGGACAGACTCATGTCAGAGAAGTTCATGGAGAACTGTCTCCCATGGGAGGAATTCCACACTGGAGCAGGGGAAGGACTCCTCTGCCTGAGCAGCAGCAGGAACAATGTGTGATGAACTGACCATAACCCCCATTCCCTGCCTCCCTGCACGGCTGACAGGGGAGGACATAGAGCTGGGAAGGAGGGAGGGAGGGATGAGGGAAAGCTGGTTTTAAGATTTATTTTACTTCTCATTACCCTGCTCTGATTTTGTCAGTAATAAATTCCATTAATATCCCCAAATCAAGTCAGTTTTGTCCATGATGGTATTTGATGAGTGATCTCTCCTGGACCTTATCTCAACTGATGAACTTTTCATCATGTTTTCTCTCTCCTGTCCAACATTTTCATTATGTTTCCTCCTTTGTGGAGGGGAGTGATGTGGCTTTGGTGGCTGCCTGGCGTTCAGCCAGGGTCAACTCACATCAGTTTTCACCTTCATCTGCTATATCACCCATTTCTAAACTCATGAACTTGTATGATGACCCCTCCAGTGGCTGGCAGAACTCATGACTACTCAGTGCTGATGTTCAGCTGTCTAAGAGGATTATTCTAGCTGATTTGGAATAGTCAGCTCACCATGAGGGAATGCTCTTCTAGTTCCACAGCCTGGTTCCCACACTGAAACCAGTGAGAGCAAAACCCAAATCACATTTTTATATGGTAATAAAGAATGCTGAATATTCAGTACAACCTGATAGTTTACAGACAGTGTTTAGCACACTGTAATTGGAATTGCCTACTCACCAGAGCCCAGTAGCTTGGTGTACACAGTCTCATGAAAGATGATAACACCTGGACCCAAAGTTGACAGAGGAACATCTAGGCCACAGCGGGCTGTGGTGGCTTTTAGCTCCTTGGTGAAGTGTTTTAAATAAGCCTCTGAGGCATCACCAAGGAATTTGAAGAGGTCATTGTGGAGCCTGTCAGCACGAGTACGGTAGATGACGAGGTCAGAGATGGCCAGGACCTTCAGCAGCAGCCGTGTTCTCTGGCTCAGGTTCACGGTGGCCCCCAGCAGGCCCTCTGTATCAATGACCACCACTTTGCGGACAGGGTCGTAGGCTGCCCAAACTCCAACTGTGCAAGACTCCTGGGCAGGAGATGTCTTGAAGACTTCCCGGCCATAGAAGAAGGTGTGGTTAAGGGTGTGAGACTTGCCATCCCCTGTGTTCCCAAAGATGGACACTACCTTTAGGTGCTGGTCAGGACTGCAGTCCAATTTCTTAATAAAGTCCTCTTCATTCCTTACCTTCCAAAACAAAAAGAGAAAAATATTATAACTATGTAATTGGAGTAGACAACACTGAAAACACAACTGGTTTCAGGATTCATAAGATTAAAAAGAGTGATTACCTCCTCTTCAGATTTCACCACAAGTTTCTGAAGCACCAAGAAGTACAAAGCAAAACATTAGAATGCAGTTTTGTAAAATGTACACATTGATGGGATGTATGTTGTTCCATCATGTGGCTGTTTTGGAAGTGATGCCTCGCTGTGATTATGTATCTAGTCAACCCTCTAGTACCTCACCCCATTCTCTGAGACAGCCCTTTCAGAGAAGGGAGCACAACACTACTTCCAAGTCTGTCAGAACAGCTACCTGGAGCATGGCAGACTTTCTCAATGGTCTTGGTTCATGGAGCATCAGTCTCCTGGCAAGCATCTAAGCTCAGGTGTGAAAGAGGGGATTGCTTTTACCATTTTAACTTGCCTCATCCACAGAGGCTGAGCACCTGTTTAGGAAGAAAAATCTCTGCCATGCACTTGTGCTGCACCTATCCACAGCCAGGGGCTTTCAGGCACAGGCTGTCCTATTCCCCACTGCTCTCCAGATGATCAATCTTCAGCTGCAAAGTGGGAGCAGAGAAGAAGCAGCAAAACTGTGCACTGGAGTTAGGCACTCAAAGCAGGTCAAACTGGTTCTCACAGAAGTGCCACAACTACCTCAATAATCCACTTCATAATTTACTGTATTGTGCTTTCATAAAAAAATAAAACAAAAGAACACACACATACAAAACCAAAAAGAAGTGCAGGTAACTTCTCTTTAGCTTTACATAGTTTAAATGTCAAGCACTGTGCTGTCTAGGCTAAAGAACAGGGCATTTTCTGTTGAGATACTGGAGCAACAGGAGCAGATAAACAAGCAGTGAAATGAGCTAAGGTTCTGTACAAGAGCCTGCCCTGACCTTGTTGCAGAATAGATCCTTGGCTTTTATAGGTTTCATGCTTCATTCATTTATTTAGCCCTTACTTTTTTTTCTTCCAACAGGTTTTACCCATATAGTATATGACAAGGAAGAATATGACAGAAGCACTTTTTGAGAAAAATTAAATTCACTTTCTTCATCCCGATTCCCTCTTCAAGGAATCCCCACCAACTGAAAAGAGCAGGGCTTCCATCCCCTTTCACCTGCCTCTTAACTTCTGGAAGCTCTTAGCTGTTTTTAACCTGTGAGTACAATTGGAAGATCTCACAGTCTATGAACCAGAAAGGCAATGAGGTAATAAATGGTTTCTTCAAACAAGTTTCTTCTTGGATCAGCAAATTAGTTTAAGGCTCAGCCAGCCCCATTTGCTTTGGTCAAATCTATCAGCAGCACCTAGACTTTGAAGGAAAATAAAAATCAGCCAGAGTGCCAGATTGTGTTTGGGAACAGCGTTCACAAAGAAAAGCTGTGGGCTGTGGGCTTGCAGTAGCTTCTCACAGACTCAAACTATTCAAGGCAGCCTCACAGTGTAGAAGAAAACAGGAAACAAGAGACATCAAAATGCTCTCAAAAGAGTCTTTCCTGGTATCTGGGAGAACATCAAGATACACTGAAATTACAGGGGCACAACAAAGGGTCTGCTTTCTTGGTAGCTGTGATTATTAGCTTATCATTAGGAAGGTAGCTTAGATGATAGATGCAGTTTTGCTTAGTGTCTCTTAAGATGTCTCTGTGCATGAAAGGAAGTTCTTGGTTCATGGAAAAGCTCCTAAAACATTCACAGATTTGACAATATGAAAATGTTATGTGAACATAAGCAAAAGGGAATATGATAATGTCTTCTTCAAAATGTTTTGTATTTCATGCCCACCTCCCAGACTTCTCACCAAAAAGGTGACGTCCTTTTTGACAGAGTCAGTAATTATGTACTACCAAGACAACACCAAAAAAATACCAGTTTTCAAACAGTTGCTTACGTATTGGCAGGACAGCTAATGACTAAGATCTTTTAGCCAGCACTAGAATTATTACTTTGGTAACAGTTTAGGAGAGAGTTTGTGGAACAGGCTGAACCAATAATGTCAGAAGACACAAAGGACAGTAGAGACCATAGGAATAAGGGTAACTCTGAGATATAGTCCCACCATTAAGAGACAGGAGTCAATTCAAAGTCACACCGAATATCAAATCACGAACCCAAAGTTATTGCTCTCTAAGTTATCTCCTTCTAGGCTTTTGGAGACCTCCTTTCAGGACAGAATTCTGGAGTTATTTTAACAAGCTAGTTACCCAGGAGCACAAGAATGCACCAAAGTCTAGCTAGTGCAATGCTTACATCTCACAGGACTTGGTAATGAATGAAAAAGAACTTAAGGCATGAAATGAGTAAATGTCTCCTAGCACACTTTACCAGTGCTCAGAAGTCAGATGACTTCCTGGGCCGTGGTTGCACTTAGTGGCTGCTCATGGTTGGTAGAGAAACAGTAGACCTATCCTCCCTTTTAGAACCTAGTCATAATTTTGGATCCTGCAACATCCTTACAATAAATTCCATGTGGTGGGAGAAGCAACAAAACCAAAAACAAGCCAAAATGACCAAAAGAAGCCCTTCCCTTTGAAGTTGAATATGCTTGTACATCACTGGGTGCTCCTTGCTCTTGTGCACTAGTTGACTGTAACCAATGCTGAGTATAGGAATGATACTCTCAAAGAACCATCCACAACAATCCCTGTATCAGCAGTCAAGTTTAATTCCCTTGAGCAAGCTCCTTTAAGACATTTGAAGTCAGAGTGGGTATAATAAGTGTCAAATCCCTATACTAATACTAACTAGGATACTAATCCCCACTTCTTCATTTTGCTTCTCATCTCTAAAACAAATTGGTATGGTACCAGCTTCTGTTGCATGTGCAAAGGGCTCACGTTTCCATAACTGTGTCCACTTCTGCATTGCACAAGAGCTCCAGATCTCTGACATTCACAGCAGAGAGTAAATACGAAACCTTCCTTATGTTGCACAACAATGTAAATTAAGGATGAAAACTGTATTTCTAAACCAAGACAAAAGCAATATCTTTTCAGCCCCTTCTTGGTTTTGCCATTTCTAGTATCAGAAACTCATTTACACTTTCATTATAGCTCTCAAGAGACTCTCTTCTAAAAATAACAGTTTTTACTGCATCATATGTTATATGATGCAGTAAATATGAATCCTGGTTAGCATTCTTTAATAGTTTTAACAATTGCTTTTAGCAATAGTAGTTTTTAATTTTAGTTGCTTTTAGCAGCTGTCATCCAGCTCCCCATGCAGTCCTTTCACCCAAGTTCAGTTGAATTGGAGGTGAAGGTCTTCAATAGGGAAAAACAGAGAACTTGACAGCTGAAGTCCTCTATAAGGAGGACACAAAAACTCATAGCATGCTGCAGTAGAGCACATTTAGAACTTAAGTCTCTTTATCACCTATACTTGGAAATCTATTGTACCTAACATAACAAGTTTTCTAAATCTGAGCCCTAAGAAAAGTAGAATTGTTTAGAAACAGAACTGCTAAAATTACATTCCTGCCTATGCATTTCTTGGTAACAATGTTATTAAAACAAAAAGGTGTTAAAAAGCCTAGGAACAAAAATCTATAAAATAGAACAGAGTTTCCAATAACCTGTACTCATACAACATTAAATCTGCCTCCAGCAAAACAAACGCATTAAGAGAATCAGACATTTTTACCACAGTTTTCTCCTTCTAAGACTCCTTATGAACCCTTTAGAGCTTGCTAATATTCATGGAAGTGGTGCACAAAGACAGAGCTGTGCCACAACACACAAAAGCTCAAAACAAAAATCAAGAATGCTTGGCATAGTATTCATCAGAGCGCCTTCATTTGCTAGTCTTACACTGTCATTTAGGCTTATGTTGGTACTTTTGTTGTTGTATTTTGAAGTCTTACTCATTGCTTGACCTGGTTTTAAAAGAGTATTTTTAATAACAAAAATATATTTTCTGCAATCAAGAAAGAAGTCATCATATAACTAACTAAATTATTGAGTCAAGGGTTGTCAGGCATGGGAACAGGCAGCCCAGGGAAGTGGTGGAGTTACCATCCCTGAAAGTATTTAGAAGACATGTAGATGTGGTGCTGAGAGACAGTTCAGCAGTTGACTTGGCAGTGCTGAGTTAATAGTTGGACTTGATGATCTCAAAGTTCTTTTCCAACTTAAGTGAGTCTGTGATTAGACAAACATCACACAACAGTGTCTTCTGACACACAACCACTAAGTCAATAAGAATTATATAAATTTAACACCTTTCTCAATGAAGGGAAAGGGACACAACAAGATTTGTAACAGCACATCCAAATGTATACCAGCATAAAATTACAAACATCTGAGACAAATCAGTACAAGCGATCAAAATAATCCAGTGAAAAAAATGAGTATTTACCTTAAAACACTGTAATATTATTTACTTAATTTACTTTACCTTATTTAACACTGGCAATACAAGTAGTGCTGCTCACAGTTCAGATAATATTTTTAAAAGATAATGCTTACAAGAATTCAAACACCTTAAATCAGAAGGAGAAATGGCAAAGCAAGCTAAAAGAAGATCTGCAAACCTTTTAAGCAGTCCTGAACTTCTAAAATAAAACTGAGACAATATTAGGTAATTGATCTTAAGGACAGAGTATCATATCAATTACTAAACCTGGAAATAGAACAGATCTGTTAGATCTGCCCAGCTCAATGTAGCCCAGTTCTTGAAAGCACTGCTCCTAAATCTGTGTTTTAACTCTAAAAAACTGAGCTCCTACCCAGAAGTAGATTCAAAAAAAAGTGTTTGGGTGCATGTCTAAAACCCCAAGTTCTACCGTTAGGTCATTAAATCACAATTTCAGTGTACATTGAAAATAAGAAAGAAATCTATGAAGCAGATTTCTTCCTTTAACTACAGCCAGTAAGACTAACCTGAGAAGAATAAGCTCCACTACAGTAAAGTGCCAGAACAAAAATTCACATCTCTGCAGTGCTCCTCACAATCACGCCTGAAAAGGCAGTGCATGAATGCAAAGAAGTGTAACTGGCCTAACCCAGCAACTCAAGTGCAACAGGCTACTAAAAATACAAGTGGAAATTCTCTACTTTTGCCCCAGAAGAAATTTTTGTTGATATCCACAAGTGTCTCTTGTCATCAAGTGACAAAAAAGATAGTTACCTGTGAGGAAGAGAAACTTTCTGCTACGAAACCCATAACATCAACAGAGCTGTGAGACAGGCCCTAAACCACAGTAATTCAAATCCTTTGTCCTCTAAGACCTTAGGCTAATTCAGGTTGAAAGGGACCTGAGGAGATCATTACTTCCTCTGACTTTCTGAGTATTCCAAACAAGAGAAAAGATTTTCATCATAAGCAGGTGCTCAAGAAGAATCAAAGCTGACTTTTAAGTCCAAGCATCTCTAGTTTTCTACCTTAGGTTGCCTCCTATACCTTCTCTTCTGGATGACTTTCCATGGAAAACAGAATTTATGCCATTACTCAAGTCTTCCACATACCACTTAAAGTTCATAGTACAATTACACGCATTTGATACAGAAATAAGTGCCTCTAAAAGATAAATTTCCTAAAAGTTTGATGAAAATAGAGAACAGAGCAGAAAAGAAAGACTCCAATAATACTGAGGAAAGAGCATGTCTCATGTCTCCCTGCAGCCTCCAAGACACAGCAGTAAGCTGAGCAGTCATGCCCATACGTGCTAGCCAGTAAGCATGCTGCCTGGTGCATGACAGCACACATACTGCTTCTTATTCAGAAGACAGAAAATGTGGACAAGCACTGGATAATGGGAAAAAGACAGCTCAGAAATTAGACTCCATTAATTCTACTGGTCAAAGAGTTACTTGCTAGTATGTAAATGTTTTACAGTAGCCTGAGAAAGTTTCTGCAATGGGTTGTGTCAACAGATTAGTTTATAGAATTGTGTATGTCTACCAGAAGTTACAGTCTGGTATTCAGAAATAAGTTATTAATCACTCATGCAGTGAACACTTACATAATCATTACATTAATCATCATTGTCCTCAGTGATCTCCTAGCCTTCAGCCAAGCTGACAATGGACATCAATATTTTCAGGACTGGAGCCCTATAGAGCCTCAAGCCCAAATTGAAGGACCAGACACCAGATAGAGGGAGGACAAAATAAAGTAAGGACAGACACGCCACAGGGATCTAAGGTTAGATTCCCACACTGCTCCTCAGCTTTAGCTAGTTTTGATCTTATTCCCCATGTGGGTGCAGGTCTGGCTCGAGCAGATGAAAGCATTTAGGGGTGTTTCCTAACCTGAAGGGTTTTTTGCTGTTGATTTGTCTTCACTGCAGTACCACCTACGTGTACTGTTGAGATTTGTTAACAGCCACAGTGCATACCCATGGACAATACTGTCTCTCAACTGAATATATTTTTCAGACCAAAATTGTCCTGTTCCTTCCCACAGCTCTGGCATAAGAATTCAGGTTCAATGTTTTATTGAGCTTGTATGGAGCTTAACAGCATGAATCTCAACAGGACTTAGAGCTCCCTGCAATGAAGGGCAGAGGCTGCCCATGTCTGAGGCCCATGTCTATTATTACAGAGCTCTGAGAGAGTCAAAGACAGAAGAATTAAATCCTGCTTAACAATCCTACCCAAAGAGATCCTATCTCAAACCTTTTAAGACAGTGGTGAAAAAAATTAAGGGGATTGGAGGTAATGCAATATAACTGGACTCCTCCGTAACCAAAGAGGCAATATTGACTGAAATATTGCTATTATTAGGTAAGTTAACCTTGTAGATGACAATTAAGTTATATCAAACTTCTGGAAGCAGAAATAAGACTATAAAGTCCACTAAACTGTTTGCCTGCTGAAAAAGTACTTTTGCAAGGACTGAAAACTAATAAAGACTTTGAGGTGAATGCAACTGCTGTGAAAATAATACCAACATAATAGTATCATCTAACCCTAAAAGAAAACAGTAAATGATGCAAAAATCATGATTTTGTCTCTTAAATACCTTTCAAGTTCCTGTAGATGTTAATTTGACCACAGAACTACCAATTACCACCCCAAAGTCACAGCTCTAGCAGCAGAGATCAGGTCCACATGAAGAGACCTGCCCAGAAGACAGCAAGTCAAACAGCAAGTTCATGCTGTCTGTCTTCCTAAATACTAAGAGTAACTAGATTACCTGTGAGGACACTACTTCTACAACTGTCCTTGTCAAGATGGGCATCTACAAACTTATTTGTATAACAGTTGCATTCTTCCTAAAAAACAGTTACTCTGGTTATTTTTGCAATTTCAGGGTGTTTGGACAGGCAGGCCAAAGGACTCATTCTTTTGCCTTTATGTGATCCTACAGCAAAGCATTAATAACCCAGGTAAAAAAGCCAAAAGTGTGTACTGCAATGACATCTGCCTCCCAGTGATCTGCAGAAAAGAGAAAGTGGAGGTGATGGAAAGGACAGAAGGGCTTGAAGACAGCAAGAGAGTTTTTCTTTCTTGAAATGTACCCCAAAGCACTCACAACCCATTTCTACTGGCAGCATCCAAGAGCCCAAAAGCACTCATTGGAAAAGTGAAAAGAGGTGTACCCATTCTCCCCCGCAAGACTATTTGGTTCAGAAACTGAACTAAGTTCAGGAACTTCTTGAATGAAAGTGTGGGTAATTCCAGAATGGCTTGCTACCAGGTTCTCTCACCAGTGACATGCTCTCTTCTTTCCACTCATGTCACTTCCTGCACTCATGTCAGCATATGGACAAAAGAGACAAGAAGCAAGCAAATTTACTTTAATTAATGCCCAAGAGTACTGCATCGTGAAGAAGGTGCAAGACTGTTTCCAGGGAAAAGCACTGTTTCTAAGCGGCTATGTTAAAAATTAGCTACGAGTCAGCCTGTCAGAGACTGTCAAAGGAGCTGTGTGTTTGCTAAATGGATGGCTCTCTCTCCTACCTTCTAAAAATACTCTTCAAAATACTGGTACATGTCCAGTGGAACACTCCTAACCAGCAATTGCTGAGTAGTTTCTCTACTACTTTATCCCAAGGACAGAAAACAGTGCCCTTAAATTTAGGTGAACTGATAACAGACTATGACGGGAGGAATACTGAAAAATAACAAAGTAATAAGAGAAAAATTCCTAGAGTGTAGGACAGTAAACTCCCAAAAATACCTCCCTAAAGCACAGAGGTGGAAAACTCATCTACAGCACATCAACAGTATTGTGAGACAGAAATTAAATATCCTGATCCAACAGATCACACTGGCCTAAAAAACTCAGATCCTTCAACATTTTCTCTTCCTCCTTTATATCCATGGCAAATATACTTTACGGGACATGGACTAAATTTCCCAGAAATTTAGCAGATTGTGCTACCCTAAAGCATGGGGAAAAAAAACAAAACAGCAAAAACACATTTCCCCAACAGCAAATGAAATAAAAGTGTTACAGGAACTAGCACTATTTGCTGGACAAATGCAAGCAGTCAGACTGAAGAGATCATGACCTTCTTTCATAAGAGAACACAAACATTAGCTCCCATTAACTGACAAAGAATACTTGAGAAGAAAAAGCATTCCTAGAGACTCCATTCTCTCATCCCTAGACTTTATCCAGGTTCAGATCAGTAGATCATACGGAAAAATCATGCTACTTCCATCAGGTTTAGAGGAGGAGTGAGAGAAGCAAAGCAGCTAGCAACCCAGCAGCGTCATCACTATGTATGTGTAACTTTTTAACAAGACGGGACACAGGAGGACACATGGACTATTATGCTGTTAGTGACAGCTTATTTAATGATTGTACAAAATTATCTGCATTTAGACAAAGGCTGTGGGATCTTCTGTGTTACCTTAACTGACTGCAAAGCATTACATAGATCCTGCCCATATTTGCTGAGGGGAAAACCTTATTCCTTAAGGTGTGCAGACCTGCTAGAAAGATTAGAAAAAGCCTCAAGGAATGGTGCTATATTTAGGAAGTTGAGATATCTATTGGCACAACAAAGCTGAAGAAAGGGAGCTTATATGGGTATCTCAGGGGAGACATAGCAATAAATGTACACTCCTTTTCCCTGATAAAATTACACAGCTGGGGAAATTATTTTTGTAACTAGCTAGAGAAAAATTTTTTTTCTTGTCTCCTTAGTAAGTCAGACTACGAAGTCATTACCTTTTATTTTGTTTTGCAACCTACAGATTGGGTAATTTCTTGTGACAGAGCTTGTTTCTGGTCAAAGATGAGCAAACTCTGAAGCAGATTATTAATAACCAAGCATGTCCTCTATCTTCTGGGGTCAATGAAAGACTTTTTCTATTTCTATTAAGCATATGTGCTGAGTCCTTAATTAGGGCTTTGGAAAAAGTGTTATCATAAAAGCCATTAGTGACCCTACAACCAAGTTCTCATCTTGTGGCAAGAACTCCCAACATCTGTTCCCCAAGATAAAAATAACAAGCTGTTGTTATGCATTGTTAAGCATTCAGCCCTGCCTCAAAAGTAGTAGTAAATAAAAGTTAATTGTACAACAGATGCATAACTCTGCTTTATGCTAAAGAGCTCTTTTGCTAGAGTGTTGCATAAAGACAAAGCAAAAATGGAAACTGTTCAAGAAACTGCATAAATGTAAGTACAAGAGACAAAGACAGATCCAGGTGAGTGGAAAAGTTCATGGGACAGTAAGACAGCCTCAGGATTTGAAAGAAGTATCACAAACTGAGTCATGTTTTTGTTGTTGTATTTCTTAATAGATACACAAATACCAGTTTAAAAAACCAAATTAATTGACTCTGACTTCTTATGGGAAGTACCTCCTGTGCACAAGGGGCTGCACTAGTGACAACACAATGATGCTTGTTTGAGAATCCAGGAAGTTAGAGAAAGGAAAGCTGATATCTTGGCAGAGCAGATCAGGAGATTCAGTTGAAGGACTTACACATATGAAAAAAAGAAGGGACGCAGTTTGAGTCTAACAAGACAAACAGGAGATGTAGAAGATGTAAAGACAGCAGTGTAAGTGGAAGATGCTAAGAGTGACAAAGCCAAAGCAATTGACTGAGGAAGTAATCCCCACGATATCATTCTCAGATGAGCAAGGAAACTATGTCAGAGCCAATTAACAAACAGATGCTGCAGTTTTCAAGAACAATTTGATTGAAGCCTCAGCTTTAGATATGCAATAGATAAGGCCAAAAGTCTAATACTGTGTAAAGAGAAACTGCATAACAGAGCTTGAGGAAGAGGGCTTAGAATGGGGTCTAAACTCCAGGTGATGCCAGTTTGTAAAACAGTCAAGATTTGTTTTCTGATAGAAGTCAGTGAGGTCTTAGGAGGACAAGTCCTGGAAGAAGGAAGAAAAAATTCATCATGTAGGTCAGGATGCCTGGGGACTAAGTCACAAGAGTTGCAAAGCATTGAACTGTGTGGTGTGAGACAGCTGGGGCTGGACTCCACGAGGAACAACTCCCTCTCTGTTCTTCCACAGACTTGCAGTGCAAACTTGTTAAATGTTAACAACATTTTTTTTAATGTGAGATAGCCAACCTCTTTTTGAAGTGCTCAGATATACTGTTATGATGAAGATCACAGAGAAGCTTGTATTTCACAGATACAAACTTTAACTGCCATTGGTTTTCTAAAAACAAGCAGTGGTTTAAAAGGGGACCTTTTCTGTCTATGTGGATTTGAACAAGCACAAGAAGTCTTCAGCTTTCTGAGCTTATGCTATGTCTGCAAAGCACAAAAAGCTTTGAGCAGGCCAGCACATCTGTGCAACATGGCACAAAGACAATTATGCAGATCTCAGAATTATCATAGCTGTATCTGTGTAGTGCTGAGGCCAGACTGAGAATTTCCACCTCTCCCCTGAACCAATTTGCTCTGGCACAGCTCCTTATGGATTAATCCACATCGCTTCTGGATCTAGAACTAGAACAGTCATTTGCTTACACACTATAAATATTCTTCAGTTTTAGAGCTACCACCTCCAAGAAGCCAACAGGAACAGTGAGATGAAACATAACCACTTGAGCTTAACAACTCCAGGTTCCAAACAAAACTAAAAAACAAATCTTTTAGTCCTGTATCCCCATGTCATACTTTTGAGTTAGATGTTTGTAAACAAATATACATCAGTGATTATCTTGATCCATCTGCTGCTGCTCCAGCAGCGTAACTAGTTCCATCTAATTTTGGGGTAGGGGGGAGGGATGGTGGTTGAGTTGTGTAGCTTTTGCCATTTGTAATTTTCTAACTTTTAACATTGCTATGGAAGAATCTACCATTGACAGTAAGTCAGCAGTTTTCTCTCTTATTTCCCAACTAATGCAACAATTTTCAAGTTCCAAAGGTCACTAAGCAGTTAAAGATAGCTGAACTACATTATTCTGTTAAATTCTTATCCTGTCTGCTCAAGCTTAAAAAGCTACACACTCTCAAACTCTGAACCTCCATATTTCAAGTCACTAATATTTTGGCATTTTTGGACAAAAAGTTGGTTTAATAAAGAACATTCTAATGATTTCTCTCCAAGTAATGACAAGCACAAAATAAAAGACTGCTGATGACTTTCCTATAGCTAAATTGGCTTCTCAGTATTATCAAGAGCAGATGACTACTTAGCTCTGAAGACATCCTCTATGGTATCTGACAGGCCTTTCTAAATAAAGGTCCTCATGCTCACTAGCAGAATTACCACTATAATAGCATGCACTCTTTAAATTCCAGTTGTCAGAAAATAATTTAATTGAAATCTCTCAAACTGCTTTGATACTGGCTGTGAGATGTCACATATGTATTCAGCTGTGAGGAAGAGAAGATCACTCCAGATGGAAGAGCTCTGATTCAACATCTTGATAGTGAAATAAGATCATTTTTGGAGAGCTTTTTCAACCCAACCCTGTTCTGACCAAATTGCTATGATCTGATAAAGGACCACTGCTGTCCCGATAAGGAAGTTGGCTTTATTGCCCATGACATTTAAATAGCAAATGCACTTGCTTGCAGGAGGCAGCCAAAGGTCTATCTCAATAAGGCTTACAGATTCATGAGTATAAATATAACTTAAACCAGTACAACCACACACAGACACAGTTTGTGAGCAGCTTTGCAGGACAGCCCTGTTCCAAGGCATTTCAGAGCTTGCTCTAGTGGCCAGAGGAGGATTATTGAAAAGTCTGTATCTTAAAGTAATAAATAGTTGCATCTGTCACACTTTACAAGGAAAAGTGTGTGCTTAGGGCTTGGAGGCATACAAACTTAAGACTGCTACAAACCTGAAACTCAGGCATTCAGTTTACAGTCACTGCTGTCCTGCATAGTGTATGTTCTACGTCAGTGCACCATAAGGACTGTCATCCTTTCCTCCCTTTCCCCTTCAAAAGCCAGTTTATGAATCAGTACACCTGAACTGTCAAAACTATGACCCATGTATCTTGCAACTATTCTATATTATTGTATAATTACTGTGTACATACATAAATACGTATGTACACACACTTCGCTAGTATAGAATAGATATGAGATACTTAAGTCACATTTCCTTGTGATGCATGACTGGCACATCAGCTGTTACTATGATGGATACAAATAACTATCAGAAACAAGAATATAATCACAATTCTTTTTAATGATGGTAGCATGAGTATGTTAAATTAGAGGAACCTGAGAGTCTCCAGGAGACTACACATTTTCTTTCAGTGTCTCCTGAATGAGATTTAACATAAGGAATGCAAACTGAAAGTCAGAAAAAAAAGTTCAATTTTTAGTTGTGTAATTAATATGCTCTGTGGCATTCAAACATTTTGCCTTCTAAAATGCTTACCAAATGTAAGGGCCAATAGGAGAATTCTATAACTGCATATACTGAATGCTAGACTTTCTAGAATAGTGCCTCTGGGTAGGCTGCTCCTAATCAACTAGTTCCTATAATTTTTATCAGCAGACCTACCCCAATGGCAATTTCCCCCTCCTTCAACAAAAGGCTAACCTGTAATAACATTTATGACAAGCAACATAGCTTAACCATAGTGTCTGTAGGACTTAGATGGAACACTTTGGACACTTATTTCTATTTTGTTCTACTCCTAAAAATCAGATGTATTTACTGGTGCTAAATGGTAGAAATGGGCTGTAGTTTTGCACTTGGTACAGTGCCCTCTTCTAATCATACAGCAGGAAATTGTCTGCCAGCACTCCCATTTGCAGGACACCTACTGCAATACAATGTATTCAATTTTGTTCAGGAATGATCAGCATCCTGCACAGACAGCTCTTATCTTAGTTATGTGTGTCTCAGTACAGAGTCAATTCTTTCACAGGCTTTGCTTACCAAGTCTCTTAGAGGAGGCTCTTGTCACACATTAGGTTTTAATGAACTTGACCTTTTGAGGAACTCGCAAGCAAGGCCACTTGAAGGCACCATGTCTCTTTAGCCCAAGATGCTCAGTGGCACTTGTACTTTACTGGCCATCATTTTATTACCTTTGCTGCCAATTACATTTCAAGTATAAACCATGCATTACAGCAGCCTGTTAGATAAAGAAAGAAACTAAAGGATCTTTCCTGTTCACAACAAACCACAACAGTTCTTACCTGAATCTCCTCAGTTTCATCCACCAAGAGAAAACTCACAACTTTCTCTGTCATCTTCCTTCTTTTGGCCTCCTCATCCATCCCCTCCTCCTCTTCTTGTTCTTGGGCTTTGCCAGCATGGTACACGGTGACAGGGTGCTTCCTTCTGTTCCCCCCAGCGTGTGTTCTCTTCTGACACTCCACACAGAGGTTGATTTTGCACACCTGGCACCTCACTGCTGCTATCTGCCTTGAGCCCGTCATACTGGCATGCATTATGTTCCCATTGGCACCTTTGCAGGAGTCACAGTACGGGACATGGCCGGGTCTTATACGGGTCCGTTCGTGGTTCCGCAACCTTTCTGGCTGATGCAGCTCTTCTTCACAACGCTGGCACTGCAGGCTCCTGCACTCATCGCACTCAAAGACTGCTTCATCTGTCCCACTGCAAACATAGCTTTCCTGGCACAGGAGTGTCGTGTTCTGTCCTTTCTCTGCAGTTTGCGTGTGGGCACTCATATTCAGATTTCTTTAAAGTAACGTTTTTCCCTCCTGTTTCTGTTTCAAACAATGATATGTGTAAAAGTCAGTTCCAAATTTAGTATTTTCACAAAAGAAAGAAACACAAGAGGAATGTTGCCTGTACTTAATTTTAAATAATTAATATATGCTTCTGTAAGAGTCATACACTGACCTGCCTTGCAGGAAAAGTGTTGTTAAGTGCTAATGAAGCTTTATTTCTCCAAAATAAACTTAGACAATGTGGTTGGTTTCATGTATTATACCCAAATGCTGGTATACATTCTTTCTCTGTTTAGCTGTATAATTTCAGTGATGTGAAAATTCCTCAGCCTGGCGTACTTCAGCAGATACAGCAAGTATTTCCCTGAAGCTGAGAATGGAGACAGCTGGTGACACAGGGACAAAAAAGGCATCAGAAATGCACAAGTGCACATACATGTACACACACACACACACAAAAGGACCGTGTCAAGACTAGAAAATTCTCTGCTTTCACTCCACAGCTAAGCTCCTCCTTCATAGAGTTCACAGTATTTATTTGCTGGGAATTTCCTGATGTGCTTCGCCAGATAAACAAAAATCCGCTCTCTTTGTGCGCTCCTTCTAGTAACAGCGGAAGACGATCGCTATCCCGGTCAGGCTGACAGACAACGGATTTTTTCCCCCTCTCCCTCTACGCCCCAAGTTGCCAGAGCAGAGCCCCGGAGACCAGCGCCCGCGGAGGGCAGCCTGCGCACCCCGCCGCCGCCTTTGTCTCGACCGCTGCCCGCGGGCCGCCTCCCCTGCTCCCAGCCAGCGCGGAGCCCCTCTCGCTCCGGGATGACCCTCGGCGCCCCCTCTCCCCGCCGGTCCCGCGGCCCCGGGCGGGCGCACTTGTGGCTCGTCCGCCCGCGGGGGCTGCAGGCGGACCCCGCGACCCGCCCGCGGTTACGTAACGGCGGTGCCGGCCGGCGCCTCCCCCCGCGCCCGCACCTACCTGGGGCTGCGCCCGGCGCCGCGCCGGCCGGCCAGGATGGGGCAAGCCCCCGGGTTCCTCCCGCCGAGCGGCGGCAGCGGGCTGCAGCCGCGCTGGGACCGGGAACAAAGGCGGCGCGGCACGGGGTGCCGCGAGCCGGGCTATTGTTTACAAGCCGGCGGCCACCTTTCTTCCCCTTCCTCCCGCCGGCACCCGGTGACTAAGGACTCGGGTCCCGGCCGCAGCTTCCTCCTCCCCCCCGTCCCCTCGGCGCCCGGGGGGGGTATCTCCCGGTTCTCCTCCCCCAGGGGCCGACCATGCAGTCGGGGCGCCCGGGGGAACTGAGCAGGGCAGGGCCGGCCAGGACCCGCGCCCCCTGCGCCCGCTCCCCTCGTTGTCAGCCTGGATCAGCTGATCGCGGGGAACTTCGGGGTTATTTTCTCACCGCGGAGACGGGAAGGCGGCGGGCTGAAGGCGGGGCGGCGCTGGCACGCCGGGAGCTGTAGTCCGGGGGCTGCACCGCCCCGGGCTCGCCGCGCCGGCCGGGACGTGCGGTGCCCGTGGCGGGCAGGCGCGGTGCTGCGGCCCTTGCGGTGACGCCGAGGTTTTCTGCTCCCTTCGTTTTGCTTTCGCCCAACTGTCCCGCACCTGCCTGGGTTCCCGGAGGAGCTGCGCCGGAGGAGTGTAAACGGCCCCCAGCAGAGTTTAAAGGGGTGAGATTCGTAGCGAAGCTCTTTCCTCCCACCGCCCGCAAAACGACCAAGCGGCTGCTCCCAGGCCTCCAGGTCTGGCAAACGAATGGATCGCCGTGTCCAGCTGAGGAGAGAGCACTTGGCGCCCAAATCTCATCTGCCATCCGTAGGTTTAAACGAAGTCTCGACAAGGAGAGCCACTGGTCACTGTCATTGCAGCCTTTGGGTTTTGTTTTTTTTCATGACTGTAGCGTCAACCTATGGGTGAACAGCCATCATTTATATAGCTGAAAGAGACTGCAGGTCCAAAATCGAGGCACACACCTGCCCAAAAAATGGCAGATTCACTGTCACAAACCGGAGCTGTGGGAATGGGAGGTGAACGCCGGACAGAGATAGTCAAAGAAACCACACGGCGAGGAAGTAACCTCGGCCAGTAGTGGTTCCAATGAGTTGGCTCATGGGGCGCTAGAAGAAAATAGTGAGTTATTTTTCATTTTTGATTTGGATCATATGCAAAAATGTTTTTCTTGTAGCATAGCCAGTGCACAGACAATTTCTCTTCTAAAGTAACAAGAGTTTTCAGCTGGATGTTTGGATCAAATGATAGTGGTCATTTCACCAGAGGAAGCACATGCACTGTTTTCCTTCAGTGGACATTGCATGTTGATAAGTAACAGACAGCTATAGGGTGCCCCATCCTTTGGTCCTCTGCTTCAGTTTTAGACAAGTAAGTTCTAGAGGAAGCCAAATTATACAATTGGATATCCATGTAGAAGGCAGTGATTACGAGTTTACCTTTGAAGTATCATCATTTCACAAAACTGAGTCAGCAGGTCCAATTACTGTGAAAATGAGGCATAAATGAATTTTCTAACACAAGGAGTGACTGAGGCCCTCTCAGAATTCAAGTGTACTGCTAAAGGACTTTTATTATACTACATTGTACTATATATATATTTGTGTAGGCATATACACGATTTAATTATTTTTCTTTTATGCAGTTTAGTGATGATGAATGAAGACTGGCACAGTTACTCTCTTCCCTATTCTCTTTCATGCTGTTACAATAATGTATTTTCACTCGGTATTTTGCATAAAAGATTCATTTGAGAGACTGACAAAATAGACTGACATCTAAAAAAATGAAGTTTTGGTGAACCAAATATCCTCAGACTGAAAAAATCCTAAATAATGAATATAACTAATACATATGAGGTAGAAACTTTTAAGTCTCACAGTGCTATTCAGAGGAGCCAAAGAACAAGATCAATGAGTCTGGCATTTAAGGGCTAATATCCTCTAAGTGGCTCTATTTAGACTGGTAATGTGACAGAGGGACCCATTAAAGGATATAAGGAAGGGAAGAAAAAATGCATATAAAATGTTTAAAATGCATAGTCTAGAAACAACGTGACCCCTGTATCCTGAGGTGCTGCCTAACATTTTTGGGATGATTTCTCATAGTTGAAATACAAGACAATCAGCAGACAAAAAAACAAACAAAAAAAACCTTAATATTAAAAGCCATGTACTGCAATCTTCATGATTAGTTTGAGCATGAAGCTCTGGTGTTTGCAGTGAGAACTGAAGCAAGTGAACTGTGTTCAGCATCTGGAAAGGGGATCTCAGGTGCCTAACTGAAAGGCAGGAGGATAATACAAGCACTAGGGGTGGGTAATTCTAAAATCCCATAGCAGAAGGAGTAAAGACACAAAAGCAGCTACGTTTACCGGGTGCTTCTGCTGCTATTCTTCCTTGATTAAGAAGGATACAGAAGGCTACAGTTGATTTGTGATTTTGTTGATAGGAATAAATGCAAAATAGCCTATTTAGTTGGCTAAAAAAAAAAAATTAACATGTACATGAGCAAAGCCTTTGCAATGTTTCCTGTAAATAAAAACTTATTACAGCAGTACAAGTCAGTTTGGGATTCACCTTTCTTTTTCAGGCTGAGCTGTTGTCTGAGACAACAACACAGAGAAGATCCTAAAAATTTTTTATACGCTTTCTCTTTTCCTTGGTTTTCCTAGGCATGCTTATAAATTATTTTAAATAATAACAGTAGTCAGTATTAAAATTACTAAATTTATATTAGTTTGAAGGAGATACACGAGCTGCTTGGAATAAACTGTAATTAATATAAAGTAAAAATACTCTTTCTGGGGGGAATTGCATCCAAACTTGAAGTACTTCTTAAATTTACTACTGCTAAAATATATACCCTTACACATCATCTTGTAAAGCAAGGTGATGAACAGGACCTTAGTTCCAGTGCAATTGTTGGCTGTTCAGTTGCATGTATGGCATCATCCCGATAGTTTTAATCTGCTTTGTACCAAAGAAATTGGTCTACAGGTGGAGATTTGTCATTTGACTCTTGAGCACTTTTCTTTAAACAACAGAAAACACAATGCATATTTTTTTACTTTGTTAAACAGCATTTATGCACATATGTTCATTTGGTGGTCTACCTCCTAATAATCTGTAAAATCGTGTTCCTTTCCTTCACAGTCACTTCCTCTTTCCACTTGCAACTTCTTGCCACCAGTGGTGTAACTACAGCAATTACCGTCTTTCGTGTCATGTTGAAAATCGTCTCTTAATGTAGTCTAAATGCTGCAAGTAGGTCAGAGAAACTACCAGTTGTAGACTATAGCTAGGCCCAACAGCACAGTGACATCTTTCTGATGAGCATACGGCTGCCTAAGACAGTAGTGTTCGCCCTTCTTTGCTGTGTAAATCCTTAGGTCTTTTACAGCAGACAGAACCTTCCATGAAAGCCAGCTGTATCCTGGGCTGCATCCCAAACAATGCGGGCAGCAGGTCGAGGGAGAGGATTCTCCGTCTGCGGTACAGCCCGTCCCAACCACCGTCACGGGCGGGTGGCAGCTCAGCCTGGCCTGAGTGTCCGGCTGAGGGGGCCATGACGGCTGACAGACGGGCAAGGCTCCGTGCCACCCACAGCCGGATGCTTTCCAGAGTCTCCAGCCGCCCCAGCCCCGAGCAGCGGCATTGACCTCGATATGGCGGAGCTCCGGGCCGGTCACGGCCCCGCGCCGCCCGTCCGCACTGCAGATGGCGGCAGCGCCCCTCCGCTCCCGTGCCCCTCTGCCCGCCGCCGCTCTATGGTCCGCCGCGTTTCTGCCCGGGCGCGAGCGGGGGCGCTCTGCCACGGCCGCCTCTGTGGTGGCGCTGCGCGGTGCACGCCGGGCCGCTGGCGGAAGAGGCGGGTCACATGACCCCTCGCGGCGCGGCGGCAGCGGCTCGGCGCGGTGTGTTCGCGGCCTAGCGGGGCCTCAGCCGGCCTAGCGCCTCCCCCGCGCCATCCCCGCCCCGCTCCGCAGCCGAGGGGTGAGAACCGAGGGGCTTCGGGGGGAAGAGGGAGGCAGGGAGGAAAGGCGCGCGGCGGTGGCGCCCCGGCCGCCCGCTGGGCGGAGGCGCGTCCGGGGCCGAGCCGAAGCCACTGGGCCGCGGCGGGCGCTCGCTGGGGAGGCGGCTCGGGCCTGGACGGGGCGTGGAACGGGCGAGTGGCCTCGGGGCGGTGCTCGCGAGGCCCGTTCGCTTCCTCTCCCGCTGGGACGCGTGGGAGTCCATTCCGCCGACCCCGGCCGGAGGGACGGGAGCGGCCCCGCGGGAGGCGAGGGGAACTCGTCGCACGCCCGGGACGAGGACCTGCTCGGAGCTTTGCTGGAGCCCGACGCTGCTCCCCGGGCCCCGCCGCCTCGGTATGTGGGTGGGATTTTTAATTTTGCACGCCGGGTAAGCCGATCACGCTAGGAAACGCGATATGTTGCGACAGGGAAGTTACTGTCCTTACTGTGGATTGGAGTAGTCATCTTAAAACACGTGTTAGCAGGTCGTGCGTAAAATAATCAAGAGTGATTCATCCGTGTCAGTAGCCGCTGTGAGTGCACACGGCGTGTTTTTCTCATTATGTCTTTTTCCGTTGAAGAAAAAGACCTTTGTCTTCCCGAAGGAGAGTTTTTTTGTTTAAACACAGGGAATATCCAGAGCACAGCTAACGGCTTTGTTGTTTTTCCTTTTTTTTTTTCTAGGTCTTAAACGGCCTTAGAGAAAGTGAGCTCTCAAAAGTTTTATATTTCTTAGTCCATTCAGACTAAAATATAGGCACACTGAATTTTAGTCCTTTTTTTGTGTGGCAGGAAAGCATTACTTCAGGTATTGCATCAGCATTTATGGGGGGAGTCCAAAGCAAATTAGAAGGAAGAATAGGAGAGTTTCTTGCTTTTTCTGTAAAGGAGCGGCACAGATCAGAGTGCTTAGCGTTTGCCTGCTTCTCTGCCTCTGAGTGCCCATTCAGATAAGTGTTGTAATGCCACAGCCATGTTTCTGTTTTGGGAAGCGTCAATAGCCAAGTTAGAGTGGAAAGTCACTTATTTCACTAACCAGGGCTTTGTATGGGTGCAGAGGCACAGAATTAGGAGTTAAACATCTTAAAGTTCTGATGATATACTTAATGGACCCCTACTTAAAGAGCTTTTGGACTGAGGCTTTCATTTGGGTAAACACATTGCTTTTTGTGTTGGTTTGTAATAATAGTGTGGGATGTGACTGTTCCTTAGCAGTTACTAAACTCTTTCTAGATCACCTCTGGAGAACAAATACTAGTATTTTTGTCCTTAACTTAGGAAATCTATAGTATATTTTATCTCTCCCCATGCCTGTTGGGTTTAACATTGAAATCTTGCTTAGCTTGCTGGCTATTTTGGAGAAAACTCTAGGGGTCTGGGAAAGTGGTCATTTTTATTGAGGAAACCAGTTGGCTTGGAATAGAAGATTTTTCTTCTAGGGAGCTTTTTTTGATGGCAAGCAATAATATAAACAGTACCTTTATTGGGTGACAAATTAGGAGGTTGTTTTTATAACAAAATGGCTTAAATATCCACCCATGGTGTAGAGACCAGTGCACAAGCCTGTGTGATAGTACTGACTTTAACAAACTGGTTTGTTGCATGTTTTCTTCAGCCTGCACAGCTGTTTTGTGGTGCGGAAGAAGTGTTTTGGGAAAATACTGAAAGGAAGTTAAAATCAGATAAAATTGAACTAGATCAGCCATCACTGTTGCTATGACTCCTCATGTATGTATTCTTAAAACACATGAAGTTTGTTTGTGTAAGACTTCAGGGGTTTTGCAGTCAGTTTTAACTTTGTTTAGTGTAATAGTAGTGAGTATTGTAACTGGTTGTTTCATGGGGAACTTCACTGCTTTGAATTTGGTTAAGAAGTTTTGCAAGTTTCTAATGTGCAGACAGAGATACTAAGGATATTAATCCTGTGACACTGGTAGAATTATGATGCTGCCCTGAGTAGATTATAGAATTGTCAATTTAAAGTACATCTGTTAACAGCAATTTTTAATGAATTTATGTTCTTCTTATGATATACCCCTTCATCCCTGTATTTTAAAAAATGGGGTCAGTAAAACAGAAGGTTAAAAGAATGCTATGATTTAAAGAGGAATTACTGCATTAACAGTGCAGCCAGACCAGTACAATCTCTGTCCTCTATTATTGGGACTTCTGGGAGTCAGAGATGATAAAGAAGAGCAGGGCAGCATTGTCTAGGTGATGGTGACCCTTGTTTCATAGTAGTTTCATGTGTGGGCTCAGACACTTGATTCCTGCCCTAAGGCCAGCTCTCTGTGTTTGCTTAGTTGTAAATCAGAGCCAGTGTGCTTCTTGTGGACAAAACTCCATCCCAGCAGGGATCTCACCATGACAGAATTAACCACTCTCAATGGATTTTACCAAACTTTAGAACCATATGGATATCCCTGTACTCTCTCTAAGTTTCAGAAGATTGATGCAGATGGCTCTGCATGTTGCTTGCTTGGTTCCACCAGGACTTAAGTCAGAAGTGCAATGTAGAAAGCAACTGAGTTCCTTCTGGGCCAAAGTTGAACCTGGAATATTATAGCTGTGTTTATGTAGTACTTGCCTTAGTTAGTAGCTCAGGCTGGTTTTGAGCTGGGTCTTCATAGAGTAAACTTAGGTGTTTTGCCATGCATGAAATAATTAATTTGCAGCATAGAGAAATGGCCCAAGGCTAATAAAGTGTGCGTCTATGTTACTGTGTTCACTTAGATCAAGGGTGTGCTCTTGAAGGAAGTCTCACAGTCATCATCACTTAGGAAGTTTATTTCATACTGGCTTGTGCTATTCCAATGGATAAGCTGGATGCCTTTTGGATGAAAATATATTCAAAAATGCGCTCATACCTACAAACTGGCATTTGTTTTAGTGGGGTGGGCTTCCCCAAAACATGTTGTGTGGACGTTAGTTTTGTTTAACAGACTTGTTCCGATTGTATTGCTTCCTGGCACAGACACGGCCTAAACTGACTGCACCTTGAGTCTGAGACCTGGCATCAGTCCATCATTTTGGGAGGTAAAGATGTTGTTATTTCAGTATTTTGAGTGATACCAGGCCAGTTGATCACTGCTTTTATTTCTCCTGTATTTTTGTGGCCACTGTAACATTCACACAAGTTAAACTCTTGCTTAGAGAACTGTTAGTTAAACTGCAGCTGTCAAGAATGCTGCCTATGTTCAGTTTCACTAGAGGTAATGCTTCCATAAGTCAGCTGAGGTTTTAAAAATATATTTGACTGTTTAGTTTCATACTTAGATATTTGAATAAATTGGGGAAGTTGGAAGATTGCCATGTATGTTCCTGAGATCACGGTAAATCTGTCAGAAATTGATCACTGAACTGTACCAGCAGGATAGGAGAATGGTCTGCAGAGAAGTTCCAGATACTGTTCCTGAGATGTTTGCAAGTGAATTCTACATGGATTCAGCTTAACATATCCTATCTTTCCATACCTAACCTTTGATTTGTAGTTGCTTATTAATTTGAGGCAGAGTCACTGTTGGAAGAGTATCTACGTTTGCAGTGTGTTCTCTAGCTCCTGACAGAAAAGAATGTGTGGTGCAGTTCCCTTCATTGTAGCATCTTGGATGCATCTTCCTCCCTCGTCCAGATCTCTCACTTCTCCAGTGAGCACTTTCACTCCTGGTATTTTGATCCTCACAGCTTTCATAACGGAAACAGAATTAAACTGTTCTCTCTGCTGGTTTCACATTAGTAGTTATACAGAGTAGTGAGAAAGAGACCAATACTTTCTTTAGTTCTAGTTTTGATCTTAAATGTCAAAGGCAGCAGAGTTGCTAGGATTGGTCCATGGAAGAATTAAACTTTCTAGCTCCTGTGAAAGTAATTGTACAAATATGGGGGAGAAGGAACAGAATGCTTTGAAATGTACTATGGAAGCCCTGTGTATAACAGTGTGTTCCACATCATCTGCCCAAAAGATTGAAGGACTAAGTTTGTTCTCTTCTTACTGCCTTTTTCCTTTTATGCAGCAAAAGTAACTTTGTCGACTGCTAAGTCTTCGCTTCTTAAAATTTAAATTATAAAAAAACCCCAACCAAACAGTTCCTTCTCTGTGCATATGTAACATCCACTGGGTATGGTATGTTTTCCATCTTTTAATTCAAAGAACTGATTCACCACTTAGTCCCCAGGCTTTATTTGTTGTCATCTCCAAAATGATGGCTTGAATAAAGTGCTTATCAGAGCGAGAGAAGAGATTGCACCTGCAGGCAGCCTGGAAAATTACTTCCCAAATTCTTATATGCTCTACAGGCCATGCCTTAACATCTTGTGGATTCTGATGGTGAAACTGTGTTGTAGCCTGTTTAGAACCATTTCAGACCCAGTAGCTTATTGTTTGTACCATCTACCCCAAAACAGCTTTGAATTTTATCCAGTTTTTTATCAGCTTGAAATATAGGTAAGAATTGGGAGCCTTAAAGATCTTAATTTTGTGGGTTTTCTGTTGGCTTTTTTTTTGGTGTGTGTGTGTGTGAAAGTTTCAACTAGTGGCACCAAGGCAGATAAGGGAGTTCTGTTCCATACCATACGAGTTCCAAATTCTAGATTAATGTCAGCTGATATACATGTAGTCTGAAGAGACAATAAGCAACTTTTACAAAAATAAAATGGCGTACATATTTGTTGCTTTTCTTTGTCTGTACAGTTTTAAAAATTCAGGAATTGCAGAAAGGAAAAGTGTTCTTAGGCATACGGATTCTAAAAGTGAGGGGAGGTTTTATGATTATTAGATTGCATAAAAGCTTTATTGAACTGTTGGAAGAATGTTTCCATTTGCTCTCTTACTTCTTCTGCCATCTTAGACCTTGTATCACAGGAGTGTTCATTGTTTTGCCTAGTGAGATATTGATAAATGCCCTCAGGGCATTTAATTATATAAATTCAGTTAATATAATGAATATATTAAGGAATATTAATATTAATGAATGCTCTTATCACATACCTCGTGTAATTGATGTAGTTGTAAATGTTTCCTTGGGTGAATTATGTGATAGGGTTATATATGTGTTCTTAGACCAGAATAAGTAATTCTGATGTTAGAAGGTATTACCAAATACATTTGGGTTTCTCTTTCATCCTTTCCAGTCTGCTATATATTTATTGCTCATAGTTGTTTCCAGAATCAGAGGGAATTAAGTTTTTCTGTATGATTCTGGTTTCAGATTTATTTTTTTTAGATCTTTCAGATGTACCTGCTATTATGGTAGAGTACTGATACTATCTTTTACTTCTAGTATTTAAGATTAATGGCTTACTCTTGAACAAGTCTGGAAGGTACGTCTCTCCAGCAGGACTTGTTTTCCATTCCTTGCTGTTGAGTGCCGTTGTATTCTGTCTTGAAGAAAGCATGGTACAATTTACAGTTCAGTTAAATGTATCAGAATTTTGCTTGCCATAACTCAGTTTCTCCAGGCAGCTTTGCTTCAGGTTTTGACTCATAGGTGCCTGTTTGGAAAGCAGTTGCAGTGCAGAACTGACACTGTAGGTTGTAAGGCATTCCGTAGAGTCCAATGAGAAACGAAAACGTTTCTGCCAACAGCTCACTGGGTTCTTGTCACTTCTGATACTGTGTCTTCGTGATTCATATCCACATGATCCACTGTGTGTGAACTTCTCCAATGCTTCCTCGCTGCAGTGTGAATGTAGGTATATGCTCAGCAGTAATATTCTGACCAGTTTTGGGTTTTTTAGAACTGAGAGCCAACCTTCAGTGAACACTTGACTGCAGTGTAAGGTTACTGAAACAATACTGGAAGAATGCATGCCTTAGTTGTATTAAGGGCGATCCTGGAGTGTTTTATGGCTGGTTGTTGTCTGTTTCAGGGTCAGTAATATGCATGTAAAATAATAATATTAATAGAAAATGGTATTTGAAATGATCTTTACTCTCTATGGGAGCATGTTGACACCCGGCTCATGGGCTAATGTCCAAGCTGTGCTCTAGGAGATTTGTGGACTGGGAAGTTAAAAATAGATCACAGAACCCTCTTTCAGACTTTTAACTCTATCTCTGCTGGAATTTGAGAATCTCCCCAATGTCCTCTTAACTACAGCTGCCATTAATGCTGAGCATTGTGTTGTCCCAGTTCTTTCTGGTGTCTTGTTCTACAGTTGTATTGTTTGTGATCATTTTTTGTACAACAGAACTACTTGCTTTATTGGAAATGTCTTACAAGATCAGTTTTGCTTTCAGATACTGCAAAGATAGCTTTATTTTAAAGAAACTGCACAAACTGTTAAATGCACTTTATTGGTATAAGAATGTTTTTCACTCCATTCTGAAACACTTCCTTAGAAGTGCTGTTTTTAGTTGAGAAAGAAGACTTCTACTACATCTGTAATGTAATGAATAACTGGGGAAAAAATAGTTTCAGTTTGTAGTTGCATGTCCAAATAAAAATTTAAAACAATTATGGACACTTACCACTTCACTGCTTTTATAATTCACATTTGGGAACTGACTGCTACAAGTTTCCTTTTCTGTCTTTTTGATAGATTGTGACTGCAAGAATGTCTTTTCCACCTCATTTGAATCGCCCTCCTATGGGAATCCCGACACTTCCCCCTGGGATCCCCCCTCCACAGTTCCCTGGCTTTCCTCCACCTGTACCTCCTGGTAAGTTATATTAATACATGGAAATATTTTAGAAATTAATTTCTTGATATTATTCTGAATGCCTTTAAAAGCCAGTAACTTTTGTAAATAATGTATCTTGGGAACTCTGATTTGTGTACCTTGCAGTTGAGTTTCTAGTTTTCCCATATATCATGTCACGGGAGCAGGCTCCTTTTGGTCTACCAAAAACTGTTTACTTTTGACCAGAAATTAAATACAGGACTTTTCTTGAGCCTTTATTCAAGACTGAAGCTGAGTGCTGATTTCTGTCAATATTAGTGTTCCAGAGCCACTGTTTTGATTGTAATCCATTGTAATAGCCTTTGGAAGCTCTTGGGTACACTGAGTACATGTAATGTGACAATAGAGGAGTAACTTTCAGAGAAGGTCCATCTTGCTGCATTATTTTTCTCCATTTTTGATGTCCCACTTTCTTTTGTTTCTTATATTCTTTCCTCCACACATCTTTCAAATTTACAGTTATTTTTATCATTTCTTCTAATCTTCCCAGAATTATTCCTACCTTTTTTCTTTGTTCATCTGTAATATCAGCCTCTGTTTTTTGAGTTGAGGTTTCAACTTGTTGGTCTGGAACAACTTGCTTTCTGTACATTGTGAGTATACATAATGATGACTGGAGTCAGGAAACCATAGAGCAAATGGGAGAGGGGAATACATCAGAGAATTACCCCTTCAGAATTCATCACAAGGGCTGCAGAAAATAACTCCTGTCTTGTCTGTGTTGTCTTAAGCTGTGTTGTGCAGGAGTGTTCTGTAGACAATAGAGGCATTCAAAAAACAGATGGTTGAACTACAAAAATATTTCTGTACATCATTTATCAGGCTAATCTTTACTTGCATTAATTTTTCTAAACATTTTTCTTGAGAACCATGAGATGTTACCTGTTTTCTGATAAAGGCAGAGTTCTTGCTTAGGTAATATCCTGCCATCAAAAATTTCAGGTTCAATTTTAAAATCATACCTCTCATTTTTCCTATCTCCAGTTTATGTATACTAGTGTATAAAACACCAGATGCTTAAAAAAATAACTTTCTAAAATATATTTTTAAATGCTTGATACAGTTTTCTGCTCTGAACATTTTGCTTCTTAGCATGTGTGACAAAGACCTTTTTGTTTTCTTGTTGTGTTTAAATAGTCTCATTTTAGTATTACGAATCTGAATAGTATGTAGAGTGGAGAAGCCTGGTATTACGTGAGAGAAAAATTTTTCTCTGCACAAGAGAAACCTGATTTGCTTACCTGTGCAGACAACATATTTTGACTTGTAGAGGATATGGATCTCACTTAGTATAAGCATATCAGTAGAGATGAAAATGCCACAGATTTTATGAAATTCTGCTCTGAATTTAGTCCATATGTAAGATCACAATTTTAGTGGCTTACAATATTATCTATAGCTAGCTGTTTGGTCGAATATTCATGTCTTAATTACCTCAGCCTGTAATTTTTTGAAAAGTTTCAGATGGCGTTTGCTTGCATAACAATGAAGTTAGGAAAGGTGGTTTGCTTTGCTTAAAGATACTGGTTGCTAAAAGCAGGAAGTTCTAGCATTTCCCAATATTTGTGTGGAAGATTTGATAAGGAGGTGATTCTGATAAATCTGTGAAGATTATTGGATACCCCTAAGGTGAAAAAAACCATTTTCCATGCCAGAAACGCTGTAGTAGGTCAGACCTGCAGTCCATATTGTCTGATGCATTGTGTGGCAGTGGGACTAGAAGGCAGTATTTAGGGTGGGCATGTATCCCTGTCTGCTTTCTGAGTCTCTTGCTTCATACACCTGTAGTGTTAGGGATCTTAGAGTAGGATCTTTATGTTGTTTTTTGTCTTTTTCTGGACATATCATTTATGGACATTTTGGAATTTTTAACTGTTCAGCTCTGTCACCTCTTCAACCAAATTTGAGAAGTTTATTAACTGCTGTGGAAAGTGCTACTCTCTTGCTCTTAAGTCTGTCTTTAAATTCACTGCCTATTTCGTGTCTCCCTCCTGCCTCAGTTCTGATGTGGGAGTTGGGCGAGTTGAGTTTTATGGGTTTGTACACCTCAGCCATGATCAGTGCCTTGCAAACCTCCACACTTCAAGAGCCTCAGTGTGCAGCCTTTCCTTCTAAAGCAGCTGCTTCATCAGGGAAATTGTGTAGTTGCTGTTCTCTGAGGCTGGGTGGCCTTGGGTTGCAGAGACCAGGTCTGTAGGCTGTAGTCAAAACCGTAGGTGCACTGAGCTTTTGTGTAGCAGCTAAACAATGCCTGTGGTCATTGTTTCCTGATGATGCCCAGTATGTCAGTGGATTTTTGTGGCTTCTGCTGAACATTGGGCAGATAGTTTCATAGAATCATCAGTGATAACAACAAGTGTGTTATCGTACACTTTAAAAGTCATTGTGATAATTATAATATTAAAGGGCTGCACAACCAGTCTTACTGGGGAGTAGTTGCTACAGTCCGTGAGATGCCACGGTGTATTTGAAATTGAGTACATGGGAGGGCAATATAGTTTTGATTGTCTGAATGGTTTGGAGGAATAGGAGGCAGTATGACCTTAATATGAAGGGACTGAGGAAGAGGATTGAGAGCTGGAGAAAATGAAAAATAAATAAAGAAAAGCAGAGTGGATGAGGAAAAAAATTGGAAAGTATGTCTGAGGAGAAGTGTTTTAAGACTAAACACTAGAGAAAGTGTAAGAAGTCCAGGGGCAGTAGGTTGTAGCAGTTTATTTAGGATTTTTTGAATACAGCAGTAAGAGATGGATAAAAAGGGAAGGATTCAGAGGGAAAAACAATGGAAGTTTTTTGTAGAATGAAAGAAAAACATAGGATCCCTGTAGAGAACATGAGGTTGACTTCACTGTTCTCAAGTCTCAATGTGTCTGCTGATCAACAAGTAGTTTTGATGAAATCCATTCACTTAATGTATTTAACCTCTAGCAACTGGCATGGAAAGATGAAGAGCCTTTCTTGTGATCAGAGATACTGGCTCATGAAAGTACTAAAAGCTGCCAGTGAATTTGGTACTGTAAAAGAGGTATTACATTGTTTCATCTGATTAAATATTAACTGAAGTATTATTTGTCATTAATTAATGAATATTACTAAAATTCAATGTTATTCTAAGTTAGGTGTTGGAGACTGCCAAGTGAAGTATTTGGCAGCTACTCAATAGAGGTTTTATATGCTGCCTTTATTAAGCTATTCCACAAATAGTGGTGTGAAGCCTGGTGCCATTCTCTACAGGACCTCATTCCTAAAGCCATATGCAGAAACAATTGCGTTGTGGGGATCATGTAAGCTGGGAACGAGATCATCTGTAGGGCATCAGCTGCCTTTGCTCTCAGGAATTCCCTGCCTCATTCACCACCCCAGTGTCTTCTAGAACAATATTGTGGCTAGAATATGCTCTGAAAATAGATTTGTGATAAAGTTGAAATGCTAGTACCAGAAAGTGACCTATGGTCACACAGGATGCCTATGATACCTTAGTGTACTTTGTTGGCATGCTTAAAGGAGTTACTGGTAATCAGCACTGTGAAATTCTTATTTGACCAAAATTGCTGTCTAATTTGAGAACCATGTCTGCAATAATTTCATTTGTATTCATCAGTTTTCAACAGGACAGACTAATATTAATGTATTGTCTTTCTCAGGGACCCCTATGATTCCTGTACCAATGGGCATTATGGCTCCTGCTCCAACTGTAAGTATTGCAGTAGGGATGAGATTATAGCCAAATAAAATAGAGAGTAAAACTTACTGGATGTCAGCAGTGGTTTTGTTTTGCTCTATTCTGTCAGAATTCTACTGTGAAAGAAAATGCTTAATTTTAAATGCTACTATAATTGCAACTGTTACGCTGATTTCTGACCTAGACAAAGTAATGTCTGGAGCTACCAGCTGCAGAGGTGAAGCAGTTATTGTTCTCGTAAGACAATACTTCTCTCAAATACAGTGGTTTAGGCTTTGCCTTTGGATCATGTGTGCTCCTCCTGTGCAGTACTATTAGATCAGGGAGATTCCAGGTCTCTCACTCTGGAGTTTGTAGTTCTGACATAGTTCCCTGCAGGCATTACCTCATCCAGGTTTATAAGGCTATCACACAGCACTGCTGGGTTGTACAAAAACATTCGACTTGACAAGCTTACAGATAAGCTTGCTGTCTCCATGTTGCAGAAAAAGGAATATTAAGTATATAAAATATAAAAAATGAATATAAATTTATATATAAAATATATAAAATTGTATGCTATATCCATCTGTGGGAAAGCAAATGAAAGGTTTCTTTGTCTATCTTACTAATTGCAAGTTGGAAGGGAGGTTTATGATTTTGGGATGGAAAAAAGTGCACTTCAAAATATAAATGTTACTTCTTGACTTCAAGGTGAATTACCTTTTGTGTGATTTTGCAGAAGTGAAATCTCCCCAAAATAGAGAATTTTTTGATAGCTTGTGTTATCCCCTAGAGGAGGATATGTTCATGGTAACCAGTGTGTGTTTAAGACAGAGATACTGAAACAAATTTATTATTCAGTTTTGTGATTAAAATAACTTTTAGTAAGTGGTACTTCTAGAAAGGTATTCTGGGTAGAGAAGACAGTGCATAAGGACTGTTAAGTCTTCGGTGGAAGAAGTGTAGCAAAACGGAGCAGATGATCATGCCTGTCTTTGTACAGTTAATTTGCAGGTGTTTGCTCCTTAACCTAAAGAGGCTTTGGGTTGTGTGTTCATTAAATAAAGCAGTAGTATTTACTAACTGTGTGGAAGCTTTAAGATCATGTGTCCATTGAAGCCTTTGAGCCAGAGTTAGCTTTCTGTTCACAGCTTGGTTTTTACACTACTGGGTAAGGTAATTCAACTTCTGGTGACTTAAATGTTGCAAACTTGTTATTTGTAGGAGAAATAATACCTAATGTTACTGTATGCTCACCTTGAGACCTCCAGTGGCTGTGTTCAGTTACACATTTTATCTTCCTTTGCCAGAAAATGGCCAATTTTTTTGTGTTGTAGAAAGTATTAAAGCCTGTACTGCTTATTGGTGTCTTATTCCATAAGCCTAACTCAGGTTTGTATGAAAATTCAATTTTTAAATAAGTCTGCATTCCTAAGTCTTATGTCTTATTGGTTTAAATAAAAAACCAATCCATTGTTTTATTTTACAACTTCTCCTCCTCTTTTCAGGTGTTAGTTCCTACCACAGTGTCTATGGTTGGAAAACATTTGGGAGTCAGAAAAGACCATCCTGGCTTAAAGAACAAAGAAAATGATGAAAACTGTGGTCCCACTACTACTGTTTTTGTAGGCAACATTTCAGAGAAGGCCTCAGACATGCTCATACGGCAGCTTCTAGCAGTAAGTGCAGCACACTGCTTGTTAAATTTCATCTCTGGCTGATGAATAAAGTAATGATCCACAAACAGTGTATTGAAACTAAAAGCAGAGCTATCCCCACTTACTGGAATAGCAGTTCACTGTGCCTGAATTCAGTAAGTGAAAAGTACAGCTTTTTGACATTATAGATGTCATGAATATAGATGTATTTTATTTTCAGTAGAGTTTACCCTTCTTTAATTTTATAATATTTTGCAAAAAGTGGTTACTTTTTTGTAATGTTTTGAATATAAAATAATAATTAATGATACTTCTCTTAATTGCAGAAATGTGGTTTGGTTTTGAGTTGGAAGAGAGTGCAAGGGGCATCTGGAAAACTTCAAGGTAACAATTCACGCTTTTCAAAATCTCTAGATATACTCTTGTTTTTATTAGCTTGCAGCTTTTTAGTATCTTGACACATTGCTATTCTTAATAATTTTATATTTTAAGATGCTGTAATATGATAGCTGGGAAATACTTTCTGGTAAAGGGCTAGTATTTTCTGGAATTGAAAATGAAGTAATATAATTGAGAAAGGTTAAATGGAAAAGTACCTTGAGAGCCTAGTTTTGCTTACCTTTCTTTTCTGAAACTAAATGATTTTGCAGACTATTCCAGAGAAAGCTTTGCCAGTTTGGGCTTAGCCCCCAAAGGAAGATACTATTCTAACATTTTTACAAGTCACTTCCAATAATATGTATTGTCCTTCTGTGTGAAAGAGGTTTTCCTGATGTAAAATTTACCTTTCCTATTGTCAAGTTGAGCTGATTTAATTTTTGTGACCTTTCTCTAGTGATTGCAGGAAACAATTTTGGTTACCATTTTTTTGCTGTGTTTTCACATCTTGCTAGGTTTGTGGGATTTTTTCTTTTTAAGATTTAGTTCAGTTCCCTCAGCTTTTTTTGTATCTCATGCTTTTTTTGTTTTGCTGTTATAAAATGTTTTTCTCGTTTAAAGCTTTATGTAACTGTTGTGAAGAACCTAGTTTGAAATACCCTTCTCTCTAGGCTAACAGTGAGCTGTTACTTTATGCCCTTGGTCATCAGACAATTGCAAATCTACCTGAGATGTCATCGTATAGCTGCATTTCTTAGTTAAGGCAGATATGTTAAAAGCTTTACAAATACAATCATAGAATAGTTTGAGTTGGAAGGGACTTGTAAAGTTCATCTAGTCCAATCCCCTTGAACAGCAGGACCATCTTCAACTAGGTGAGGTTCCTCTGAGCCCCATCCAACCTGACCATGAAAGTTTCCAGGGGATGGGACATCTACAATGTGTGTACTGCTTCCATCTTATTTATTTGACTGTTAATTACATTGAATTAACATTTCAGTGAGTGAACTTTGAGTTTTTATGGTGTGTACTCCTGGCTTTTAAAAAACAAGTGCCTGCATTCCAACTTTGATTCAAAACATATTTTTAAACAAAGTAAATTACTTGAAGAGCTTTAATGTGTTTACTTCTCATTTCAATCATCCATTTCAGCCTTCGGATTTTGTGAGTACAAAGAGCCAGATTCTACCCTACGAGCACTGAGACTACTCCATGACCTCCAGATTGGAGAGAAGAAGCTGCTGGTCAAAGTTGATGCAAAGACAAAGGCTCAGCTAGATGAATGGAAAGCAAAGAAAAAGGCATCTAATGGGGTATGTATATAATGTGTGATTTGCATTCTTTTAGTAGAATGTCAGTGTAACATTACTTGCTAGATCAGATTGTGAGCATGTCTCAGTTTCTACTCCTTTCTGTGTCTTTTAATTCCTTTTAGGATTTTGCCAGAATCACATTAGTGAGTCTGAAGATATGTTGAAAGGCAGAGAAGTGTAAGCTCTTCATTTCATAGTGTTTGAATTTATCTGCAAGCTACAACTACATTTCTAGAATCAATTCTGTAATTCATTATAAAATGTAGTAATAGGTGCTATATGTTTTGATTCTGTTGCTTCATTTTTGTTTAGAAATTCTTGAAAGTGCTTAAACCCTAGAAGAAGTTAACTCTGTCAATCTGTAAATTGGCTGTCTGAGGGGAATTGAAGTTTCTTTCCTCTCCACTGATGATATTTCGGAACAGATCAATGAAAAAGAAGGAAGTAGATCATTCAGTAGAAGAGATAGGTATCAGGCAGTGGGCTGCTTTCAGACATTTAGTAGATGGGAAAATTACTTTTGTACTATCCCTTTCTAAAGCTAAGGATCTGTTCTGGAATAATTGCAGATATTTGGTATGTTGAATTCTTACTGAGATGCAAAGATACTTAATTGACAAGTTTGCATTGAAGTTAAATGTGTCTGTTTCTTTGCTGAAATAGTGTATTTCAACTCCAAACAAGTTGGCCTTTGTCTCTAAATCCTAAAGTTTTGCATGTGCCTTAAGATACCATTTAAAACAATTTTTTTCTGCAAAATCAAAGTGAGAATAGCCTCTTGTTCAGAAAACTAAAAATGCTAATCGCACTATAGCAAGTAAATTTTAAAAATTCCAGTTTGGAATTTTTCTTAAATGTATGTAGACTACAGTGGAAACACAGATACTTTTATTTCATTTTACCTAACCAGAAGTAGAAGCATAATAATGATGACTTGAAGTACTTGACATGTTTTGACTGGATACTCTGTGTTTGGGATTAAATGCAATGGCTAAGTAAAGCAAGCAGAGTGCTAACTTTATGAGGTTTGAGTGGGATACTGTACTAGCTCTTAGCCTAGGTAAGGGCTTGATGGGAGTGCCCTTTCATTCTGTACTTCCTTGTTTCATGTTGGCATCACCTGTGATTCACAGCTGATGTTACAAACAAGCTTAAAGTATTTCTGGAGTTCTTGTACATCTCTCACAAATTTTGTTTTCTGTGAGCCCCTGTGAGTTACAGTCGGTCTGGGTGGGTTGATTGTAATAAAGCAGCGGGTACTTTTTGTTGAAGGCATCTGTATGAGCCCATTCTCTTGAACTGTAGAATGAGATTGACTCCATGGTTTTTGTTGGGTTTTACTGGATTTGGTTGGTTTTTCGCTCTTTTTTGTGGTGGTGCAAAGAAAGGCTGTGAATTGCTGAGGAGTATTGATGAAGTGCATTGCAATCAAACTGCTTGCAATTCCTTTCACACCATCATTGGTGTGCTGGTGCCACTTGGATCCAAAAGTTTCAAATTTTCTCAAATATTTTGAGTTAAGAAATCAAACGTGTAAACTACAACACGATTTCATATAGAGACACACCAAGCAAACCTTTATCTAATTAGCTCCTCTCCCTGATCACTACTTCTCCCTGGATCTCTTCAATTCCACCCCCTGTCACTACCTTCTAGCTCTTTTCAGCCTGCTCTTCCTTGGCCTGGCAGCTTCTTCAGCTCCAACTGAATCCTCCCTTCCCCCTCATTCTTAGCTGCTGCTCCATCAGACCCTTCCCTCCCCCTCACTCCACCCACCACCTATCGTTTGACGGGATACCCAGCTGGATTCTCAGGTGAGATTCCATTTTTCTAAAAGATTCAGGGGATCAAGAGGTGGGCTACCTTGCTCGGTGTGCAGATCATTGTTCTACCTTTTCATGTAATACTTAGTGAAAGGCACTTCTTTGTGTTCCTTCTCCTGCCTACAGGGTTGAAAGGGGCAGAAAGATGAGGGACTGCAAAATACTTGATCAAAAATTATTACATAAATAGTTTGTTGTGCAAGGAATGTTTTCCCTAATGATGTTTCTTTAATATAGTTCTTCCATTTGAAGTTGCAGCTTGGAAGTTTTAGGTAGGCATTCATATTGCATGGCACTTAAATAGAAGGAGGAACTGATGTTGAAGTGACTTGAAGTTCTGGAATATAAAAGGCAAAACTTTTGACCAAGAGCTGCAATAGCAATTGCCTTTCTGGGAGTGTGTGGGTGCTCTCTCTTTTCCTGTCTACTGCCTTAATCACTATTTTTCTGTTCCATTTTATTATGTTATTTTGTTATGCAATCCTACACTTGCTCTCTGCAGCCATTCCATAAAACTGCAAAAAACTGTGGTATTGCCAGTGTGAAAAGATCTGACTAATATCATGTAGCTGATAATTATTTTTATTTGTAGGTGGTTTGGTTTTCATGTGGTGAATTGTTTTGTTTTTGGTTTTTTTGTATGGGTTTGGGTTTTTTGTGGTTTTTTTTTTAGTTTGTTTATTTGTTTTTGGGGAGGGGTTTGCTTTTTTATAGTAAATACTGTAGGGGCATGACTGTGATGATGAAAGGTGAATTTCTGATAAAAGCATTATTACTCTTAATTTGAAGTCCTGTTTCTTTGCCATTTTTCCTTAGAACTCCAGACCAGAGACAACAAATGACGATGATGAAGCACTGGATGAGGAAACAAAGAGAAGAGATCAGATAATTAAAGGGGCCATTGAAGTCTTAATACGAGAATATTCCAGCGAGCTCAATGCCCCCTCCCAGGAATCTGACTCTCACCCCAGGAAGAAGAAAAAGGAAAAGAAGGAGGACGTATGTGTTTTGATTTTGGACAAAACAGATTTTTTTTCTTCAACTCACCTTTATATAATGGCCAAACCTTGTGCAAATACTTTAAACCTAAACTTCTGATGAGAAAACAAATCAACAAGCATTGATGTCAGCAGCAGTTTCTTTTTTTTTTCTTTTTTTTTTTTTTGAGCTGAAAGCTAGTCAGTTATAGACACCATCCCTTCAGGATGGTTTAGGCATTTAAGCACGTAAACTTCTTGGAACAACAGGTTTGAATCTGGGCGGGACTGAACCAACCTTTCATCCCTCTGAAGGTGGAAATACTGAATTTAGTTCAGTTTAATCTGTATGTGCATATAGGGTTTTTCAGATAAGAACTTTAAAAACAACTGTAAAGAGTTTCTGCATACCATCCACTTCCAGTGAAAGATGCCAGGGCACTATTATAATGCCATGAATTGGTAGTTTTTGACAAAATTCTTCTCTCTGCTTATAGTATGCATTCTTGTAGAGTGCCTTGATCCAACTGGTTGCAGCTGTCTACCCATATGTGGAAGCACTTCTTTAGTTGTGTATGTCTTTGAAGGGATCTTTCAGGGATGAAAGGCATATCGTAATCTTCCTGCCTTACAAAATAACTTTTAAACACGTCTCAGTTTGGCTGGATTTGGTCAGCCAGCTTTCCTATCTTGTGCAATGCGAAAAAAAACGTGTTAAGCAGGAATGAATGTTCTGGTTTAGACCTGCCTCTGTGAACGACCTTTTCATGGATTAAAACAAAATGGAGAAGGGGGAACAAGGATAAGCAAACTCAGACTTAGCTTTTCCAGCAAAGTTTCTAACCATGGGAAAATGGGCTTTCCCACCTACCATTCTGCACCTTATATGAAAGAGATTGGAAAATTTTTGACCAAGATTTTTACCCACTTAAGTCTTCTGCAAAGTACCTATTCCAAGGCAATGATGCAGTTTCAAATGCTTATGGAGTTTAAACGTGGTGCAAGAAACATCTCCCTCAGGGAGCAAGTCTATCTTCCCACAATATTGTTAGTCATGGCCAACCTGAGGTGTAAAAGTGCTGAGCTGAGAATTTGTTTTTCTTTCCTCTCCCTCCCTTTGGGAGAAGATGTTTTCTTTGATGACAATTTGCAAATGAGTCACTGTCTAATGCTGTCAGTTGTATTTTTTTGTTACAAGCACTGTTACAATGTGTATTGTCCTGTGGGTAAATATACGTATATATGGCCATGAATAATGCCAGGTAGTTAAACATTGTGAGACTTGCAGTCATGAAGAGCTGGGTGCTGAGTATGTCCCTGTGACAGAGCGATATTCTCTTAGCTCTGTGTTGTGTAGAACTTTACTAATCTGAGCTAGTCAAGTAGCCAAATAAGCTCTTTTAAAATATGCAGCATTTGTGGGTTGAAATTGCACCCCATCATCCTTCCCATACTGGGAAGGAAGACAAACTTGGAAGTTGCCATCTTTGGCCTGTGTGGATAGAGGTGGGAGTGAAGAGATGGTACAACTAGCTTGTTGTTCTCTTGTCCATAAAGGAGAGGGGAGAGAAAGACTGTTGGGTGGGGGGGAAAGGGAAGGTGGATGCAGATATATTGTGGGGGCGGTGAGGGGGGTGTGGAAACTCACCAGCTTTGGGGCTATTGTCCCCTGAAGAGCTTGGTGTGGAGATGACTCCCGCTGGTGTTAGCAGCAGAGGCTGTTAGTTCTTCTGGGTGAAGGCATGACTGCTGTGGGGGAGTTGAAAATGTGTGCGGGGAGCTGAGAGTGAGTGGAATTTGGTTTTCAATTTCAAGCACGGGGGAACCTCGCTAATTCGCACTAAGTATAAGAGCAGGTGCAATCTACCAAATTCTGCGAATTAGCGAGTAAATAAAATCAAGACATACCCACTGCAAATATTTGTTTTGGCAAGTGTAGCTTAGCCTTATTTCTGATGCTACCATAGCGTACTAATATCCTGTAGCACACTTGTAATTCAGTGAAGTCTTACTAACATGAGACATCACTATGTGTTTTTAAGTAGTTCAGCAAAGGGAGAATTAGCGAGGTTCTTCTGTAACTTTGTTGAATCAAAGAAATGAGATCACAGCAATACAATATTGCTTTGTAGTACAAACATACAAAACATTGTTTTTCAGAGTAGTGTGCAATCTATTTTTAAAAAAAAAAATCTCCGTGGATTTTTCCGCAGATTTTCCGCAGATTTCCAGTGGCCCCACTGATACCTTATCCACTCATCACCAAGGTTCGTTTACATTGTAGGCTTTGACAATGACTATGTTTACTGCTAGTTGCCAGATTTGTGACTCTTGTCCATCTGATTTTTTTTTTTTTTCCACTCATTAACATCAGACTGTCAGGTTTGGTACTGCAGAAGGACTTTATTTATCTCTTGCAAGACTGGTTGAAAACTTCTAACCTTCAGCTTTTCTCTTGTTCTCCTGTGTCTGTACAGATGGCTGTTAATGCTTTTACTCCTGTCCCCCTTGTTTTTTAGGAGGATATAAATGCTATAGAAATGGAGGAAGACAAAAGAGACCTGATATCAAGAGAGATCAGTAAATTCAGAGACACACACAAGGTAGTATTCTTGTTTTTGCACTTGATACAAATTAGGCTTTTTCAAAATCCAAAAAACCACTATTATAAAATTTAGCAGTACATTGCAATATCACTTAAAATGATGTTTATATTAGGTTTAATATACATGTAGCTCTTTACAAGTCAGAAAAAGACAGTTGCCACGTTAAAGTGGCCCGTGACATCTTTATGCTAAGACTTTGATTGCTACTGAGTATATTTCAGTCTTCTCACTTCAGCATGAATAAAGGCAGCTTAAGTTGCTACACATACATTAAGTCAAGATATTTATAAGTGAAGGCTAAACGGGGCTGCAGTATAAGACATACACTTGAGTGTGTTTCTCTAGGTAGATTTGTAACATTATCCAAGATTTTTGAAGAGATGAAACGTGAATTAAATTAAAGTCTTTTATTTTAATAGTTCTAAGTTAAGAGTGGGGGAAGATTAAAACTAGGTCAGTGGTTACCAGACTTACCAAACTTTAGATGCATGGAAGAACTGTAAATTCCCATAAAGCTAATCTATTCATTGACCCCCACCATTATGATAGAGATCATATGGTGACTAATGCAAGATGAAACTCACAGCTTGGAAAGTAACATGGAATAGGATGTAAGTATGAGTTTCTGTTTTTTATTATACTTATGGATGCCCCCTCAGAAAAATATGCAAAGGGGTAACTGGCTTGGAAATGTTTGTGCACATCAAGTCCCACCCACCCCAGGGTCCCCACTTACAGAAGTTTCCACTAATGCTAGTGCATATGTGAATGTTTCTGCTTTGGAAAGTGATACTTGCGGATCGGAGCACAACTATGCATGTGATGTTCTTATTTTAATGTTTAGCTTAAAGTTGTTATTAACTTTTCCCCAATGAGATTGGAGTGGTCCTTGCTTAGGGAAGTATCAACAAGATGCTCTTTTGAGCACACACTTTTCTTTCAAAATACCCCCAAAATCAACATTAAAAAAAATGTTGAAGGTACAGCAAGGTGAAGTGTGCCTGTGTTGTTCAGCTTTACCACATGCAGTCGGTGGGGATGGTACCATGTTTTTATGCAACCGTATCAATATGAGCACAGGTGACTACATGTTATTGTATGTACATGTAAAAGTTGACTAAAGTTGTTCAAGATAGAAACCTGGGGGAAAAAAAATCTAGAAAAAGTCATCTGGAGAAGCTCAGCAATTGAATGTGAAACTGGTTAGTGGTGAAACTTCAGTAGAATTACGTTCAATTCCGAGCCCCGAGTTGCCACATGCACTAAAATGCAAACAAGTAATACCTTTTTTTAAATTGCAAACAAAACAAACAAAAAACAAGCTTCACTGTTTCAGAAGCAGTTGGGCATTTCACTGCCCTTGATCTGTATTTTTGGGGGGCTATTTTGGGTTTCTTAACATTAAAAATCAACTGGAAGTAGTCATTGTGTATATTGGATATGTTTAAAAGGGGCTGTTGAATCCTTAGCAGCGGACTAGTGAGCACAGTGAACCTTTGCATGTTTTTGGTATGAGTTTATAAACAATAACGACAGACTGTCAGGGTATCAGCATTGCAGGGGGCGTCCATTTACAGCACGGACGAGTCTGAAGAGAGCTCAAGGTAAGATTTATAATTCTTCTACCTGTTCATTTCTGTTCATTACTTCAGTTTATCTGATACTGTTCCCATCCCATTACCCTGTCAGGTCCTTTTATTTAGGTTTGCAGAAGTTGACTGAGGTCAGATTTTGATTTAAAAATATACCAGTTTATTTTTTCAATTGGGTTTTAAGAAAGTGGACTTAGGAAAAGAATTTTAATATACCAAAACTTGTGTGTGTGTATTTACACTTCTGTGAATATATTTTTAATAAAAGAAAGAAACCCACTCTCTTGAGAAATCTTACCATAAACAAAGTTTTTGAGAGTGGTGAAAAAGCAGGAGTTCAACTAAAGAAATGTCTATTGGAACATCTAAGATAACCTGTAAGTATCAACCACTTCAGTATGTAAACTTTCTTTAAAAGTATATGAAATTTGAGGTAAGTTGTTTTTAAAAGCTGACAACCTAGTTTAGCATTTGACCCTGCTGAGTTTAACACTGTAAAGCTCCTGGAAAATACTCTTTAGAAATTAGTTTTTCAGCCCAGTGTATATTATAGGATCTAAGTTTTATTTTTTTCACATCAGTTTTCTACCAATTCCTACCATTTTAAGTCCCTTTTTCCTTTTGTGATTTCAATGTATCCAACATGGTTTTGCCTGTATTGTGTTATCAATGCAGCATAGTTTCACTGGATACATTAATCACTAGTGAATTAGCTTTATTTCTGTAATCCTCTGTCGGTTCTCTGGTCTCTGTGCCTATGGCAGAAGAATACTAATCAGGTAAGATTGCTTTTTAAAGTTGTCTTAAATGCTTTGTTTAAAAGAAAAGAACAAAAAAACACAAACCAGAGAAAATGCTGTTTCATTGTTCCAGTTTTTAATTTCATTTCAGTGATGGTAAACGTGGAGCCAAAGGGGATAAACCTGTTTATTCTGCTCAATATTTGTTCAAAAAGTGGTATTCTTGTATCCATCAGGTTGAAATTTGGTATATTTGGTTGTTATTTGGTATATTTGTGAACCGTGTACTTGCTCTTCCTCCCAGAAACATAGCTAATAGGCAAGGTTAATCCAGTGTTGGCGGTCCATGTCCTAGCACAGCATCTGTAAGTTAACACATAACAATTGCTTCCAAGGATGGATTTATCTATCATTCTGTTGATGTATTTTCTATTGTCTTATAGGAATTCTGGTCATAAGAACTGTTTCTATATGAAAAAAGTGGCAATTTTGTACAATTTTTAGTAAAACTGTAGCAGGTAACCCTTAGTTTCTGTGTTTCAAAAGAGCTATTTCCAACCTTTTTTTAACTGTCTCCATCTTGCAGTGGTGGAAGTTAAGATTCTATTCTGCAGAGTCCAGTTCTTACCAGTGAAAATTTAGAACTTTTTTAGGGAGGGAAAAGGGGAAAAGTGACAGTTTTCTTCACTCTTTAACCACATGCACCGTGTGTAAGTGGATATATTTCTTTACCCGAGTTTTCATCTAGGATGGTTTTGGTGTGCCAAGACTTTTTGGAAAACAACTCACTGTCCCAGTAAGCATTCCACTGAAATATATTTTCCTAATTGAACAGAGTTAATTTTATCAGCTGGAAGTTGACTTTACTTATACCCAACTGGCTTATAGGGCCAGTGGAATTTGAGTCCCACCTGAGTCATGACTGGTAGTGCACTCTGAATGTGCAGTTTAGTCAGCTCATAATACAAGGCCAGCCCTACTCTGCTAAGGTTGGAGATTGCTGGTCTGTGTAGATCTGTGCTATTGCACGAAACTTAGTCTTGTGATTGCTGCATTTTGATTTCATACTTATGAGTTCCAAAAAATACCCACCAAACCCTATTTTATATTTTAAAATTAACGGCGGTTTTGGTATTTCCATTACCAGCCTTGTGTGTTGCGTCGGGAATATCCAGTTTGTGTAACTACAAAATTAACTATGAAAGTTCTCTTGTTGGTTTTTAGAAACTGGAGGAGGAAAAAGGCAAAAAGGAGAAAGAAAGACAGGAAATTGAAAAAGAACGCAGAGAAAGAGAAAGGGAACGGGAGCGTGAACGAGAAAGGAGGGAGCGTGAAAGAGAGAGGGAACGTGAACGAGAGAAGGAGAAGGAACGGGAGCGTGAACGGGAGCGAGATAGGGATCGAGACCGAACTAAGGACCGAGACAGAGATCGCGAGCGAGACAGAGACCGTGACAGAGATCGTGAAAGAAGTTCAGACCGCAACAAGGATCGGAGCAGATCAAGGTAAATGTACTTCAGTTGCTATTCATTTCACTTTTTTTTTAGTGCTGTTTGCTAAATGTATAGAGTTCAGTAGATCACCTGCCATTCAAAAGAGAATGATCCTTGTGGATGATCAGAGTAACAGCAGGAAATCCAAATCTGGAGAATACTTGATTTCCCCCACAGCACAAGAATATAAAAACTGCAGTGTGCAGTAAGCAACTCTCCAATTATGACTTAGGCATACTGGTTATATCTCAAATATCTCCTATTTTTCATTATTAGCTTTATTCCTGCTTAAGGTTTTCTTATGTTTGTGATATTTTTTAGCTTAAGCAGGTTCTATCATTTCCTTTGTTACATGGTGAGCCGGCTTCTTGGTTGGATTTTGGGGAGGTTTTTTTCAGTTGTTTTGGTTTGGGTTTTTTGTTTGGTTTGTGTTGGGTTTCTTAGTAAAAGCAAGGGGATTATTCTTTCAAGCTGTAATTAGTCCTACCATATTCTAAATGCTGCTTTCACACTAAATCATCTTGTCAGAAGTGTTTAAATTGTGTGTAAGCCACATATACATGAAAGATTTGTTAAGGATATCCTTTCATTCTGATGGTTTTGGCTATGGAGAACTGCTAACACAATCTGGTAAGAAATTGCCATTTGCTCATGTCTAATTTCTGTAGATATTGCTAGTTAATGGTTAGTGTTCAGACAGCTACTTTTAGTGGGTTTTTGAGTACCCATCAGTAAATATTGGTTTTATGCCTATGTCTATATCAGCTAATTATCTTCTACAACTGCAGGAGAAAAATAACTGCTAAGATGATGTTAATCCTGTGACTGAACGGAGAGGAGGGCTCTGTACTGAACTTTGGGGTTTTCTCTTCCTTCAGAGAAAAAAGTAGAGACAGGGAAAGGGAACGAGAACGCGAGAGGGAAAGAGAACGAGAACGCGAGAGGGAACGGGAAAGAGAACGAGAACGGGAAAGAGAGCGGGAAAGAGAGCGGGAAAAGGATAAGAAGAGAGACCGAGAAGAAGATGAAGAAGATGCCTATGAACGACGAAAATTGGAGAGGAAACTGCGAGAGAAGGAAGCTGCGTATCAAGAGGTAGGTTGGAATTTTTAAGGTTCTTTAAATAAAACAATATTTGAGAGTTGATAACAAACTCTCTAGTATAAAATACATCATTCTCCTTTTCCTAAAGGTGATTTTAATCCTTTGAGTATATGAGCTGGGGCAGAATATGTAAGTCACTATCAAAACAGACATTTTATTCTGTTTATTCATAATTTTATTTTATTCTCTATTTTCAATCACATTTTATTCTCTATTCATAATTTTAAACTACAATTATGCAGATTATTTATAGTACAGCTATTTTAAACAACAGTCCAAACTAACTTTGAAGTAGTACTGCTGTTCTTAATGTTCCTGAGGATTGAAGTGTATTTTCTTCTATTGCAGCGTCTTAAAAACTGGGAAATCAGAGAAAGAAAAAAAAGTCGAGAATATGAAAAAGAGGCTGAGAGGGAGGAAGAAAGAAGACGGGAAATGGTAAGGCTTTTAGTTTGATGTGTAATTTTCCCTGCCTTGTTCTCTTGGTTCCATTTAGAATGCAATATTCTACTGTTATATTTATGGATAGTAAAAGAGCTCTCATTTTGTATGAAGGCCATGTGTGTTTTTATATCAGAAGAATCCCTAGTTAACAGACTTGAAACAGCAGATGCCTAGTAAGTGGGAGTACCATTTGGAGTCTGAAAAACAAAGCCTAGGGATTTGGTCTTGTGAAGGCAGAAGAGTGAGAAGTAGGCAGCTGCAAAATACTGTGATCTGATCGTCACTCACTATCACATCTGTAAATTCTTTCAGATTTGTGACAAAACCTACGGTGTGTTCTCTGTTATGCAGATGGAACTAGACCTGTTTTTTTAACTTCCAACCTGCTCATGTGACCAAACCTATGAGATACGATACAATATTCTTTAATGTATCTAAGCACTTTATAGACTCCTGTCCTTAGTTCATTAGTTGTGAAATTACCACAGTTCCCAATATAACACTTGGAAGTTTTGTTGGAAAAGACACCTTTGGAAGATGGATAATTTTGTAATCTCATAGTTTTGTGCTAAAGCATAAAGAAGTTATTTTAAGTTTTAGGGGTGTTATTTCACTTCATAGTTTCTTAGAGAAGAAGTTGAGGGAGTAGACAATAAGTTAGTAATTGCCTATATTGCAATACATGCAAAGAAACATGCAGAGGCAAGAGGATTATAAAATACTCACGTGGAATCCAGGTTTTCCCTTGTCCTGGTTTGAAAGACAGGTGTCTGCTGAGGAAGGCAGGAGCCTCCCTTGAAATGGAATATGTAAACCCCCTCCCTCCGAATTACTATAATTTTTAAATTAAGGGGCTCTCAGGCAAAGATATGGGAATAGGAATAACAGTTTTTATTAGGAAAATTAAAATACAAATGCAGTAGTACAAAAAAAAAAAAAAAATCATTGACAGACTCAGAATACAACCTGACAGCCTGTTGGTCAGGGTATTGGTAGCAGTCCAATTCAGTGGCAGCTGCAGTCCTCCTGGAGTGACAGATGTGGCTCTGTTAAAGCAGTGATCCTGTAGAAGAGTGTCGCTTCCCTCTGGAGGTCCAGTGGTGGTGTAGATGGGTCCGGTCTTTCTCTGGGAATCCAGTGGAAAAGGCTGACTGTGGTGTTCTAAATGTCAGATTATATCCAGATTGGAATGCTTGGCTCCTCCCTGGGATGGAGCATCTCACAATGGGATGATATAATTTTATCAGTCATGCAGTGAGACTCAATGGTCCATTAAAAGAAGATATCCCCCTGAAGGGAGAGTGGGTCGTAGAAGAGGTAAAGAACACTGCCACACCTGTTTTTAACAGATGGTAATAGAATACATACTTTTGGTTGCATCTTGCATTGCAACCTAAGACATCCCTCTAAATGCATGAAGGGGGAAAAGTTTGAAATTCATTAAATGGTGTTTTCCATTCTAAATCCTCCTGCACACTGGCTATGGATGGCAGTTGTAGAAAGCAGTGTTTCATTTTGTGGTGAAATACAACCATAATCATAATTTGTTTCTCAAAGTCATTAGCACAGAAGTATATTACTGTTGGTTTAATGATGTTGCTTAAATACAGGTTAGAAGGTCCTAATTTAATTTTCCTTGAATAACTGGGGGTTTTGCCATCTTCATTTTATTAGAAGGGGAGAAAGTGTCTCCTCTCTTTCTCCCTCGCCCCCTACAGTGTTAGACCTGCACATTAATATCACATAGGCCTGTACATTAGTGCCACATGGTTTGTATCAGTGCCACAACAGGAGAGTGCTTATCCTAGGAGAAACGGTCAGATTTGTTTCTCTGCATGACTGTCTTAAAAAAGCTCTTGAAACAAAGCAGTACTGATAAATACACTTAGGCTGCTACATTAAAATACCCAGTAGCAGACTTAAAGGATTTTGAGGATCTTTTGATCTTCTTCATCTGTAATATAAAACAAAAAAACCCAGATAAATACATATATGTGGGTGGGGGTTTATGTGTGTGTGTATATATATATATATATGTGCAAATCAGTGACACAATACCAGGGGACCCTCTGGATGCAATACCAAAATTTTTAAATTTTCTGTTTGGGAAACTGTATTTTTAGTTTAAAGCACACTAGATCTACAATTAACTTGCTAGTAACGTTAATAAACTTTAAACTCCTGGAAAGGAAACCAGAAATCATTATTTAAGTTTCCATTCCTTGCAGGCAAAAGAAGCCAAACGATTGAAAGAATTCTTAGAAGATTATGATGATGACAGAGATGATCCAAAATACTACAGGTATGTCTTTGGATTCCTAACAATAAAATCTCCATTGTTCATTTTGACACAGTTGGGGGATTTGTTGGCAGAGGCTTATTGGAGTTTATATTTGACTGGTAATGTGGCAATGTAAGGGTTACAGTTGCCTAATTTTTTTTAGTGTCACTTCATAAGTGGTAGGGGGAAAAGGGAAGCTCTGTACTTCTACTATTTAATGCTTGGGAATAGCTGCTCATTCCTATCACTTTACTTTTGTGAGACAGGGCAGAGGTCAGTGTAACGTCAAAATGAGGTGCTGGGAGCAGGGAGATGGGAACAAGGATGCCTTTAAATAGTTCACTGCAAAGAAGCTGTAACTAATATGAAGAACAAGCTTGTTAATATAAATGATTTGGAACATCCTCAGCATGAGACTAGCTAACATTTCTGTAAAAGAGATTTAACAGAAGTGGTTCTTGTCAAAATCTATAAAACTTGATTCTTTCTCTAAAGAGATCAGCATCCACCTTCTCTGCTTCTGTTTAATGTGGTGGGGTAGATTCTGTACAGTAAAGCTGAGAGCTGATATGTTAAGATTCTTCTGTTACAAAAACAGAGGATGCCACATGCTCTTATCAATCTTATTTTCATTTACTGGGAGATATATCTGTATGTAGGTTTTCTTGCATTGTGGTACAAGCCTCTCGTTGAAATGTTCTCTCAATAAAAAATATGTATCTTTTGTAGGGGTAGTGCTCTTCAGAAAAGGCTACGAGACAGGGAGAAAGAGATGGAAGCAGATGAACGAGACAGGAAAAGGGAAAAGGAAGAATTAGAAGAAATTAGGCAACGTCTTCTGGCTGAAGGACATCCAGATCCAGATGCAGAACTCCAGAGGGTGAGTTACTGTTGGTCTGACAAGAAGACAAATCCTTTGTATTCTGGTTGTTTTGAGCAAAACTGTGTAAGAGATCTGATATTTACTATTTTCTCTATTCACTTCTTCTTATAAAGAAATTCAGATAAGCAGTAGGAACAGTGGAAACAAAAAAACTTTCCACATCAACATCCAGATTTAATGGAGTTCAAAAACAAATTTGAATTAATCAGTATGCCTTAGAAGAATGCCAGTAGTTAAAAGTATTTTTCTTGTCTAACAGTCTTCTACAGAGGAGGATCTTTAGATTCTTTGCAAACAGTGCTGATTTTGAGAGAGCTTCTGTTTTTGCTAATTGTCTGTTTCATTGTAGATGGAGCAAGAGGCTGAGCGGCGTAGGCAGCCACAAATAAAACAAGAGCCAGAATCTGAGGAGGAAGAGGAAGACAAGGCAGAAAAAGAAGAAAAAAGAGAAGAGCCAGAGGAGGAGGAGGAGGAGCCTGAACAAAAGCCTTGCCTTAAACCAACTTTACGACCCATCAGTTCTGCTCCGTCTGTTTCTTCTGCTAGTGGAAACGCAACTCCTAACACACCTGGTGATGAGTCTCCCTGTGGCATTATTATTCCTCATGAAAATTCACCTGAACAACAGCAACTGGAAGAGCATCGGCCCAAAATAGGACTCAGCCTCAAACTGGGCAAGTTTACGTTTTATTTCAGTCTTCCATATGGTATTGAAATAAAAATTGTCAAGCTGAGTAGCCACATGGCTTTCCAAATATGGCATCAGGTTTGATGTATTTCTATCAAGTAGTTATCCAGATGCTGTGCTTGAGTTGTCTTATCCAGAAGATACATTTTATAGAGCTTTCTTCATCCAAAAGCTTGAGGGCAAAAAAGAAGAGACTTTTAGGCATGTTCAAGGGCTAATTTTTGTAGGAATGTTCTGAGCTGGGATTGGTTATTTTCACATGCCTTTTCACCTTTATATATCTGTAAATATCTCTTTCAAAACTCATTGCTACTTTTCATTGCTGTAAGTCTATATTAAATTTAAGACCTAGGTAGTTCTTATGTTTACTTAAGACCTTTTTAAAGAAAAAAAAAAGAAAATTAGATTTTTTTCTTCCTTTTAGAATATCACAATGAACTGATGCCAGTTGTGAGTGAAATTTGAGCCTAGAGTTCCTCAGTACTTTAGCATTTCCTGCTAAATTTAAAAAATTAGTTCTGAGCAGCAGAACTAAGAACATTTGTATTACAGAAGGTTTGTGTATTTATTATTTACTATTTTGATTGAGTTAAGCCAGACTGCACTTTGAGCTCACACTGTTATATCTTGAATGATGGGAGACTGTATGGCATTAGGCTGATGAGCACTTTTCTTATGTTGCAAGCTTTCACTTCTGTGCTCTGTCTTTGCTAAGGTTGTTGCTTGACCATAGTTTTCGCTCAGAGAGAGTGCTAATTGGTTTCAGGGCAGAGAAAGAAGACCCATATTTTTCAAATGGGTCAGAGTCTTGAACAAACTCCATTAAAGATCTTTATCTCTTTTGCCACATTTGAGTTTGAGAGATTAAAAGTCAGTGCCAGGCATTCGCAGACGTTTATGTAGCATACAAACCAGTATTCCTCAAGTAATAGGGAAGAGCAAACTAGTTTGGGTTGCAGTTGATGAGTATGTTACTCTGCCTTTTGGTTTGTAGGTGCCTGCAACAGTCCTAATCAGCCCAATGCTGTAAAAAGGAAGAAACTTGCTGTGGATAGTGTTTTCAATAAATTTGATGATGAAGACAGCGACGATGTGCCCCGGAAAAGGAAACTTGTTCCCCTGGATTATGGAGAAGAAGATAAAAGCAATATCAAAGGCAGTGTCAATACAGAAGAAAAGCGCAAACACATTAAGAGTCTCATTGAAAAGATTCCCACAGCAAAACCAGAGCTCTTTGCTTATCCTCTTGACTGGTCAATTGTGGATTCAGTAAGTTGATTTGTTTAACCATTTTTTAAAAGGCTTAATTTTTCCAAATAAACATTATAATTGAATAGGAAAACAAGGTTACTGGGATCTCAGTGGATTGGAGCATCATTAAGTGGAGTTGAACTTGAGTCCTCTGTTTATTGTTCACACATAATCCTTATTCTGAAGTGTGCGTGTTTATTTTTGTTTTGTCTCTCTCGAATTGCCACTACGAATTATCAAGCAGTTTTGTGGAAGGAGGAAAAAAGACGCTGTAAAAACATGTTTGAGTGGCTCTCAGAAATATTTGCAGATGCCAGATCTCTAAGGGTTATATCATTGATAGCAAAATGTATCTTCTACTAAATAGCTGTTTGAGTCTTCTAGATGCCTATTGGGCAATTGTTGCAACAGAGTAAAGTTTGAGGTAATTATTCATTTTGGTTTTGTGGTGTTTTTTTCCAGACACTAATGGAACGTCGAATTAGACCATGGATCAATAAGAAAATAATAGAATATATTGGTGAAGAAGAAGCTACATTAGTTGACTTTGTTTGCTCTAAGGTTTGTATCTTCTGCGTTCTCTGTGAAGCTGGGGGTTTGCTCCTTATTTAAACTGCATCAGCAACTCCTCTACTTGTGTTTATAATGGCTTGCCTTGGGTTATATTGGGGCTATCGTATGAGAGGCAAAGCAAGTCCTGAGAGTGTGACACAGTTGAAAGCAGAAAGTCAAAAGCAGAAGTTGAATATTTGCCATGCTTACATTATATACAGGTGTGTGTATATATATAAATAAACAGAACTCCGTGGTGTTGAAAGACAACTTACTTGGTTCTGGAAAAAAAAGTTAAATACTTAACAGGTAGATGAGAAATCCAGGTATGAGGAGTGATACAGGGAGAATTTTGCCTTTGTCTTCCATTAGCAGCTTATTGTTGAAGGAAGAGAAGCTTTTTCCCTAAATTGAGAAAACATAATTGGAGATGTAAGAATAGCCAGAAAATACAGGACCTGTGAATCTCAGGAGCTTCCTGGAACTTGTTCTTCAGTAATTTGCCATAAACTAATACTCACTATGATGGATTCTGATGCAGTTTAATACTAATTTTTGCCACAGCTGTTGTTGGAAGCTGATGAACTGCAAATACTTCTTGCATGTGCAAAGCATTCAGAATTCCTTGGACATAACTGGATTTTGTCCAAAAATGTATATAGCATTTATTCTAAATTTTCAGTCTAAAAACATTTGTTTCTTTCAGGTTATGGCTCACAGCTCACCTCAGAGCATACTGGATGATGTTGCCATGGTAAGCAGAACTTCTGTAACTGATATACTTTCTACATTTTACTGAAACTAAAAGTCAATTATGCAAAATAGCAAGAATCCATAACAGAAAACGTGTATTAGATATGATTAAGCACATCATGGTAGCACAGGCATTATTTTGCAGTTTCAGCGCCTAGGTACAAATTACTGACCCCTCTTCAGAATTTCTCAATATTCAGAAATGTGGAACAAAAACTTTTGTCCCTAAGAGTAGATGTCAAAATCAACAATAACAGAACTGTATCAGAAATAAAAGCTTCTGTTCCTTCTCATTCTTATGAATAGATTTTTATTAGTGATTTAGTATATCTTCTCCTAATTAAGGAGAAAAAGGTGATTTTTCTGTAGAAGAGTAAAAGCTCTTTTTTGCCTGTTGTTGGAAGAGAGAATGATGGGCATTATGAAATAATGCTAACGTTCCACCATGTTTTCATACACTGAAAGGTGAATAAAAAATAACTGTCTACTCCTTACTTCCTGTAAGGAAACTTGGAGGCAAGGTTGGTAGGAGCCACATGCATAGTGCAAGATCGTAGACTGTTTTTAGTGTGACTAGTACTTGGGGAGCTTTGGAGAGATGCTGTGGACACTCAGGTTTGTCTAGATTCAATAAAAGCCTAGATAATAAATTCAGGGAAGAGAAATCTATGGAGGGTTTTACAAATAATCCAAGGAAGTTCCAAATGAAAATGAGCAGAGATGAGGAGTTAATTTAACGGAAAATACCACGTGTGAATGTCCTGTTCTTACATTGTTTCCAAGCCTGACATTTCTCTGCCTCTTCCCAAACCACTTTTGGATACTAGTTTACTGGTGCTTCTACCTCTAAGTGCTCAACAGCTGCCCTATACAAGTACATAGTTAGAGCCTGGTAAAGTCACTGATGCTGAACAGACAAACTTGACAGAGTTTCATTTGGTCCCTCTCTCAATGACTTGTATTGTGCTATATCCATTTTGTAGTTCTGATGCATCTACAATTAGTCTTTATAACTGGAATGCATAATCTAAAAATTAATCTATAAAATGTGTATTTCCTACAGGTACTAGATGAAGAAGCTGAAGTTTTCATAGTCAAAATGTGGAGGTTGTTGATATACGAGACAGAAGCAAAGAAGATTGGCCTAGTGAAATAAAGTGCTCTCCTTGCTTCTAGGGTTCCATTTCAATTTTGGGCTTTTTTTCCCCCATTGTTCAGAGACTTTGAATTCTCTCTGTTCTCAGAGACTTGAGACCTGTATTTTTTTATGTAGAAAATGTGAATTTTTTTTGTCCTCTGCTCTGAGGCCCCTTTTACCCTTCTCAATTAGTTATCGAATCCTGCATTGGTTCTCTTTATAATACACGAGGTACAATTACCGGTATGTTTTATAAGCTGCAGCTACTGTACATGCTCTTTGGTAATTTTGTTATGTTACCCTAATTCTTGTAAATATTAAAAAAAAATTCCATTTTGCAAAACATTTGCACTTAATGTGGAACTATATCAGTTACAGATGAAGACAAAGGATTTTGCTGCAAGTTTATCAGTGTTTTTTTGGGAGTATACTTCCCCTTTTTTATTTAAGGAATGATCAAAATACGATTTAAAAATAAGTGTCTTGAGCTGTTTTCACAGAACAGCTTTGTGTGTTCATTTGATCTCTTCATCTGACTGGAAAAGGAGTTCCTTCAAACTTCTCTTTTTAATGTGAACCAGTAGTAGTCTTGGTACTTTGTTGCCTATTAAGAATTACGCATGAAGCTGGGAACCTAATCTCTTGCAGATGCTCTGCTTCTTTCCCAGAAAGTGCAAATCACAGGAAGTTTCTTATTTGCTCAATTAAAACAAGAGCAGGACCTAAATTCAGTAAGTGCTATCTAATGATTTTTGGTTTTTTCTTCTGCTCAATTTCATTCTAGCCCTTATCTACTGTCACTTCTGTCTCCAGAATAATCAGATGTTTTTTTAAAAATAAATTATTTTTTAAAACTTTTTTTTTTATATTTAGAAACAGAGAAAAGCCCTGTTTGAATGTCTCTTAAAAAAAAAGAAAAAAAAAAACCATGAAAACTAAACCAGAAGTTTTCAAACAAAGCTGAAATCTTGTTTTTAGTCATACTGTTAAACTAGCCCTGACTTTTGTTTTCTACTGTATGCAGTCTGTTGTCCACAAAAAGAGGGTAATATTTTCCTGCCTTGTTTGTATGTTTTTTTATAAATAGACTGATATGGTATAAATGATGACATGTACTGTAAACTGCATTTTTTTTATCTCATACCTGGGTAAGAAGTCAAATCTATAATGTGCTGTGAGCTGTTTTGATTGCAGGAGGACTGTGTTCCAGGGAGCAAACGGTCTCAAAATTATTTTTAATTTTTGAAACACAATTCTTAATAGCAAGCAAATTAAGTAAAGGTGTTCCAGTATCTCTATATTGTATTTAACTGAAGGATACAGGTTGACCTGTTCAGAAAACGTAACTGTGACCTTGAGTTACTAGTTCTTTGTATCTGGAGAGGACACTTGAAAACACTGTTCTTAAAAAATGGGATCGTGTAAAGGTTCCACCATGTAAATATTTCAGATATTAAAAATGTATATATTTGATTTAAGGGTTGATATTATTTTGGAGTCTTACGCAGCATGCAATCGTGTTTAACAGTGCTTACTGAAACAAGTGTTCCCAAATTAGGGATGGGTTTGTTTTTTAAAACTACCTCCTGCTTATATTAGGTGACTAGAAGCCTGCAAATTTAGATTCGATCCCAGTGTGTTCTTTCTCATCCCTGTGATACTACACTACACATCACCAAATGTTTGACCACTTGAAGTGTCATGCTCAGATGTTACTTTCATGTTGTGCTTGAATTTCCCTAAGAATGTTTTGGGTTGCATACTTACATGTTGCAATCTTCCTTTTTTTTTTCTGCAACTTGATGGTTGCAACCCTAAGAAATTACTTCCCTGTTCTCCCTATACAGTTCTGCATCACCATTTACAAAAAAGTTTTCAAGTTCTAAATAAATTCAAAGCTTGCTCTGTTTGTAGCAAATACAGAGAAGAGGGAGAGTGAACTTCATGAGTGCCTTTTGACCTGGTAAATGGCATTCTCTCTCATTAGCAGTAGGTAAACAAGACAAATGTGATAAATGCATTGTAATGCCACTGTGTGACAACTTGCCCAACATCCTCATACAGATTCTTTGGAGAAAGCTCAAGTTGTGAAACTTCAGTTTATTTCTGCCCTACACTAAAGCTGTGTGTGCAATGGACATAAGCTTGTACTCTTCCTTTCCTAAGGAGACTGAGGGTGCCTGGATGAGAAAGACATGTAAACTTTAAGCTGGAGTGTTAAATATCTAGGTAAATAAGTATATAGAATCACTGTGATATCAAAAAATCAGTTTTGTGGAAGTTCAGGTTTTCTTCAGTAGTGGAAGAAGAAAGGAATGTTCACTAGATGAACTCTGGTTTGGCTTATCAACTTTTCCTCTTTCAGAATGCAAGTATAAAGTCACTTCTGCTTTACCCCTTACTCCAAGTTTTATGTCTCAGTGATACTGTATTTTGTGTCAGTGATGCTGGGGAATAGAACACAAGTTATGTACTGGTGAAGTTCTTATTTTTTAACTTTCAACATGCACTAACAGAATTATTTCAAGATAAATTTGGAAAATCTGGGGTAGAAAAAGCCTTTTTTGCCAATATTACAACAATTCACTGTCTGGATATATGATTTAATATACACTGTATGTTACATTAGTGAATGCACAGATGAAGAGTATGCTCAGAATGAGATAAATGAGTAAAGTACGGATGTTGCCACCAGGTGCTCAGTGCATCATGCCGTAGTGCAACCCATACTGTGAGGCAAAGTTACTCCAGATGTTCCATACACTGTGTAATGAAAAAATACCAGCATTTACACAGAACTGGATGTACTTGTTTATATGGACCTTATGGTGGAGTAAGGCTTTAAAACTTGACATAACACATGCTCTTATTCTCCTAATAATAATTTTGTGTAATTGCCATTCAGTGTTTGGAATATGTGAGCGCAAAATCTAAATTATCATTTTTCTTCATTAACATGCACTGAAAAGAAATGGGAAACAAGGAGGAAGTAAAATCTATTACCAAGAATTATATATTTTTATATTTTAAGTTGGTGATAGTCTTCTTGTTCTTAGAGTATTTAACTCACCTGCTGGTTTGGTCTTTTTAATCTTGGCTGTTTCCTTCATTCTCTATGCAGGAACCTGTACTAAAAATAATGATCTAGCTAGATGGTCATAGCTCTAAATGTGGGCGGTGGAAAGACCCTAAACAGCAAGTTTAGCTTCTTACGGACTTCCTGTGTCTTACTACTAATGCTTTCCTATTACTGAGAGGGAATTAGACCTTTCACGTTCTTATTAAACAGGCTTGCTACATAACTGCTTGCAGTAGTAGTATTTTGGAAAGTGGATATAGTGAAAACTGCAAGCTCTTGGGTTTTATATTACAATTGAGTCACACTTTTTCGTATTCTGTACATTATCCAGTGTAGGAACATTGAGTACAGAATTAAAAATTAGTACACAGTCGTGCAGTTTGGGCAATATAAGGTACTGTTTAATAGACATTTCATCATGGATCAAACTGATAGAAAAGTTTGGTACAGCTGTATGCTGTGAAATGTACACTGGTTGGTTTAAGTTTTCTGTTTGGTTGTTTCCCCCTTCTAAACTACAAGTAGTTTTATTTGATTAACGCTTAGACATCACTTTCAGTCTAAAAATGGCTTCTTTTAAATGCATTCCATACACCTATGAGCTACTGAAAGTCAAAATTTGTGTTGCAATATTTACATCAAACCTTTTCAGTGCAATAGTTCTGTCCCACTTAATTTTACCATACATTTTCTTGCAGTGTAGTCAAATAGTGAAATACAACATTGTTTTAAACTTTCAGAATTGCATGGTCCCTCAGCTTTTCAGTTTTTTATATTCAGAGTAGTTATATGTATCATAGCATTTGCTATGTTACTTACCCAATTGATTATGCACTTGAAAAGCAATTTTGGATGATATTTCAAATATAGCTAGCAAGATAACTTTCAAATTTGGAATTGACTTTGTTTTTTCCACTTAAGCAGTGGTTTCCACTAACCAGCTCTACTTGGAGGCTTCTTGAGAAGATACCATGTTGACTTCTAATACTGTTTTGTTTTTGAAATACAAGTATCCCTTTAAGTTACTTTCTTAATGCCTTTTTTTGTGGACCATTTTAAAACAGGGTACTGGCATATATATGACTTGTATTCAAAGGAGCCCAGAAATGTATTTTCTCATAAAACCTCTCTGTTTATCTGGGTCCTAGGTTTAAAAGGTCAAGTTAGATTTCCTTTGCATGACTGCTCGCGGCTGGAATTTCAGCGAGTGCTCATTCTCTCTTATCCAGCCAGCCTCTCCCAGCCTTTCTTCAGTTCCCACCTGCGCCCCCGGCCGGGGTTGCCGGGGCCGGCCGCGGGTCCCGCCCCGGGCCCGTGCGGTGGGGCTGCGGTGCGGGCTGTCCCTGCAGCCCCGGGTCCGTGCGGTGGGGCTGCGGTGCGGGCTGTCCCTGCAGCCCCGGGTCCGTGCGGTGGGGCTGCGGTGCGGGCTGTCCCTGCAGCCCCGGGCCCGTGCGGTGGGGCTGCGGTGCGGGCTGTCCCTGCAGCCCTGGGCCCGTGCGGTGGGGCTGCGGTGCGGGCTGTCCCTGCAGCCCCGGGCCGCTCCTCGCCGCCCGTCGGAAGTGAGGTGGCGGCGGGGGCGGGGCGCGGGCCGGAAGCGAGCGGGGCCGGGCTGCGGGCGGCGAGGAGCCGGCGGCGGAGCGCGGGGCAGGGGCGCCGTGCAGGTCCGTCCGGTGGCGGGGGGGCCGGCGCAGCCCCGGCGGGCCGGGCGGGGGCGCGGTGCCCCGGCGGGCCGGGCGGCGCTGGGGGCCGGGCGCGCTGCGCCACCGGGGGCGGGCCGGGCCCGGTATTTGGGCGAGCCCTGCGGCACACGCCCACGGGCCGGGGAGGGTCCCTGCCGCTCCCCTGCTGCCCACGGCGGGGCTGGGGTCGGTGCGGCTGCTCCGGGCCCTGGGCAGCTGGTGACACCGAGCGGGGTCGGGCCGTGTCTGACCCGCACCCTCAGCGCCGCGGAGGCCTCCCAGGGGCTGGGACCGCCGTGCCTCGGCTGCGGCGAGGCTGCTCCGGCCGAGGCTGGGCGGAGGGCGGGGGTCGAGGGTGCCCCCAAAGCAGTGGCAGCTGCTGCTCGTTGCTCGCTTGGAGAAAGCACAGGTTAACTGCGCCGAGTTTGTCTGGTCGATACTTGCTTTGATTTCTCTTCTGCGAGGAGCTTACTTGGGTGTCACCTCTGTTCGTTAGGCTAAATGTAAGCGCATGACAGTGACAGTTGTAACTCCTGTTGTTCTGACCTAGGAAAGCCAAAGGAAGCGAACAAGAACTTTTTTAGACAGGCTATTTTTACATTAACACCTTCATTAGAAAAAAAGGCTGGGTGAGTCCTTTTTCAGGTAAAACAAGCAAAGTTTCAGTTTGTGTCTATTTATGCACAGTTAATTTATAAATTTCATTCATTCATAATTGTTTCAAATACAAATTTCATTTATTTAGAAATATAAAGTTGTTTGGGCAGATGTCCTGAATCCATTTAATGAGCTCTTGAGTTTTCAAAAGAAATTTTTTTAACAAACCATAAATTTTGAGGGTTTTCTGTTGCTGGATTTGTGGTGGCTTTCTTTACCAGTCTATAAGGAGGATTTTGTGGTTGGCGTTTCATTTTGGGTTTCTCTACAGTAATCTAATTGGAATTTTGACATGCTGCTATGTGAAAAATCTCATTTTGATAGTCCATATCTGGATGAAAATTTTCAACTTTCTGCATTGTGGAAAATTCCTTGTCACTGAGAATTATTACCAATACGTGTCTTAAAACAACATTGCTTCTATTCTGTAGCCCAACCAAAGAATTAGAGAAAAACTTTAAAAGAGCAATATAATTAGTATTTATTTTCATCTAATCTTACATTTAAATTATGTTTCAAATTAGACGTGCCTTATTTTAATGGCAAATGTGGATAGGAGGTATTCTAGTGAATACTGCGTCCACTTTCTTTTTCCAAACAGTTTGCATGCTCCCAGTAGACTTGTTAAATTGGTGTTGCTTTCTATTGGCTCTTCACTAAGCTACCAAAGTTAGTAAGCACTGTGCCCAAGTCATGTTAGATACATATTTATTCATAAATAGAGAAACAGCTTCTGTTCTGTTTATGAAAATAGCCTTAGCTCTCTCTTTGAGTAAGATGCTGTCTTGCTACTGCCAAAAGTGAGAGGCTTTGCTTTGTCATGTCCTCTGTTGTAAGAGTTTTTCAAGATCTCTCAGTACACTAGCTGAATATACTAAAGCAGCTGAAAAACATTCTTGTGTTCTTTTCCTGGATTTGTTTTCTTCCATTTTAGTGAGTAAAATTACTGTAAAGAGTTCTGATGAGTGCTGGAATTCACACAAGGTAGGAGCAAGAGCCACTTGGGATGGACTGGCACTCCGCCCTTGAGGCGTATTCATTGTTTATTTTTTATGTGACCAAGCCTGTGATTTGTCTAGGCCTGCTTGTTGTCACTTAATATTATGGGGTTCTTTCTGAAATATACTTAGGTCAGTCAGACTTCCTCTTTCCCCTATGTTACTTTATCCTGTTTTGTTAGGGAGCATATAGTTCTCATAGGACAATTTTATCATCTGACTTTCTTATGGAAGAACATATAAAGCTGTAACATAGATGTGGTATGTTTATGCAGATGTAGCTGGTACATGTAGGGAACTGAATGCATGTTAGTTCTTGAGGCTCAGCTGAAATACTGTCTTGTGTAGCATTAGGTCACTCTTGCAGCATCGCAGTGTTAAGTATGTCTAGATTTTAAATAATCAAGTGTAACTCAGTCATCCTTGAAAATTAGTGTTAAATTTATCAGCAGTCCAAAACAGAACAACTTGGAGCAATTGTGCTCTGCTGAGATAAAACGTGGAAGTTGTGCTCTGAGCAAGGGTGGAATGTTTCTCATTTATTGCACAAGAAGGAATGGAGAACTGTTTAAATTATTAGTTTCTTGCTGACTGATTTCTGTAGCTGATGAACTAATTTGATAACACTTAGAGGTTCTTATTTTTGTGCTGGAAAATCCCTATTATGACCTCTTAGTAGCTGTGATAGAGTTTGTTATCATGGTTAGATACAGAATGGTTGTCTTTGGTATATGTGAACTCCAGAAATTGGAGTGGGGAGGGAAAACCTGGTCATGTTAAGAACAAAGGCTTTTTACACATCTCTTTCCTTTCAGCATCTCAAGAAGAAAGGTCCATTTTGTGTGGAAATAAGTGATTCCCAGAGGACTGTCCCAATGACAGAGCTGTCTGCGCATTTACCCCAGTTTCAGCATGGGCAGCTGACAGAAAACTTCCCTGATACCCACCTCAGCAACACCGTATGTAGCAAACAATTTTAGTACCTAGTAGCAGCTAAATGGGGATGAATAGTTTGTTTGAATTCATTTAATCTTTCTGAACTGTTGTGGTGATAAGCAGTGCCAAAAGAAATATGCTGCGAAATATCTGATGTTCTAAATTCATTCTTATGTACAGATAAGACCTCCCCCAGTTTAAAAGTGATGTTGGAGTGACCAAGCCATCAAGGGGAAAAAAAAAAGGTCAAACACTCTGGTATCAAACACTGACATTTACAGTATTTAGTGAGCTCTCTTGATCTGCCTGGCTGAGGTCTGCTTGATTCACAGGTTTCTCAGTCACAGAGTTAATTTTAGTCTAGGTAGAGCTGGAAGCTTGGGTTTTGTTATTGATATTGCTGGAGAACTGTTCCTATGCAGGAAGAACAGCTCTGTCTTGTCTTACTTGTGAATAATTCTCAAGGTGCTCTCGTGGTTCTTGAGGTTTTGAGGGAGGAAGAACTCAAAACCTGAAGTTGTATATGATTGCTTTGAAAGACCAAAGCGCATACTTGTTGCTAAAACTATATCATTGTACCATATGTATTTTGGAAAAATCGGGTTTAGATTATCTACTTGGGTGTGGTGCCCAGGCTCTTAGCCTTGTCACTTTGTTCCTGCTATAGCTCTTGAATATCAGGTTTCCTTGTGGCACAGAAATGCTCTTGTAGAGGAGGCTGGGCCACTTGTAGACATGTCTATAGCAGTAATTCAAGAGAATGTCCTGCTTCAACTCTCCTATACAATCAGCAGTTTAAATAGAATTTTGAAAGATCCTCAGATAAGCATCATGCTATACCAGTAAAAATATAAAACATTTGAAAAATTAAAACAGAAAAGTGGGAACTTTCCTATTGCATCTTTTCTCCTTTTACTTCTGAGGGAATGGAAAAGGTTTCTTTTCCTCTTGGACAGGTGAGATATTAATTTTTATTGAACACTTCTGCCAGATTAAAAAGGCAGAGCTAAGTGATAAGCTGTGGGCTCACTGTCCTTACAGATAACTTGGTGGTGCTCCTTAGCAGCAAAAGGTTCTGTGGTGTTCTCACTAACAGACTGTATGGATGAATAACTGCTACTTGTGCTTTTACTTTCCATGTTTAAGTAACTGTAGTTTTGATACTAAGGTATAATGATATTTCTCCCCTTTACACATCTACTTTGTTTTTGTACACACCTACAGAAGTCCTTTCCTACTGAAGCATACTAGCTTCTGTGGCTAGCAGGTCAGCATGTGAAATCACTAAGTGCTATAATTTGCCATCTCTTCTTCTAGTCACACACAAAGAGTTCAACCCAGTCTTCAATATCTGCTACTGCATAATGACCTTTTAGCAATCAGTGGTGTACGTGAGAACTGATGAAGTCCATGCCCACTGTCAGACATGGTGGTCTGCTCCTGATGGATAAATCTGGATTTAATAGCCAAAAACTTCTTATCAAATATGCTATGTTTTTATCTCTTGGTTCAGGGGCATTGGTCTGGGTTTGCTATTAACTATTATCCTGATAGGGAAAGAAACACTATCATTTGCTTTTGATATTGTGTATTCACCTGAAAGCGCGTAGTTCATAACTTACATTTGCTTACGGTGTTACAACAGGTGTTACTGACTTTTTAGCTTCAGAGTTTTCACTTTTAACTATGTCTGAGGAAAGTGAAGAGTCTGTTCCTTTGCTTCCACTTCAGCAAGAGTCCATGGCCTCTGCTCTGTTTAATACTGATCAGGTAGGATATAAGTGCACTTTGTTCTTTTAAGCAGTGGGGCAAGTGTATGTCACGTTTAGCTACACTGTAGTAGCCTGAAAGGACAACATATTTTATAGCTTTAAGTGCAAATGAGAGAATAACTTGGTGATGCTGATCTAGTTTTCATGCACTGTGTTTTAGTGTGTAAAGGTCTTTTTTAATTGCATCTTTGTTCCTAACTAGTGAAGGGAGTAAAATGACACATACTAGTCTAATTTCTTAAGTTTTTCTCTTTATATTTGATGTAACAGGTTTTTTGTGGTGGTGTGCTAGTTGATCAGGCTTTTCTTTTGGATGTTTTTTTGTTTGCTCTGTGAAGCTGTAGATTTTTAATTTATTTCAATATATTTCTGTTCCAGAGATGGGGTAAGTGCTCCCTCATGCAAGACTGTTATTACAGCAGAGAAAAAGTGATACATTCAGCAAGCGTGTGGAAACCTAAGTACTCGGTCTGCTCTGCTTATGCAGAGTTCCAAGGCTCTGTTCATCTCCAGTGGATTGCTACTTACGATTTATCATCTTAGGCAGTTTATTTAAATGGTTAAGTTTATTGTTGTAGACTGAGAGAAATTGAGTATTTTACTATCAAAGTGAAAAATGTTACATTTCTGCTCTAATCTCTACAGAAATAGGTTTAGTTGTAGCCAGCATTTCAATTTAATTAAACATGATCTCTTTATTTGCATTCTCCCATATTCTCATCTAATTTTCAATAATTTTATATGAGGACTTTATGCAAAATATCAAGTGATTAGTAATAAATTTTTCATTTAGTAAGAAATCATTTTGAACCCAGCATCTTTTTCAGGATTATTTCAAGTTAATGGTACTAAATTCAAACCAAGGTTGAAACTGTGACTCTAAAAATCTGGTTGTGTCCTGGTTTTAATTGTTTAATTTAAACAATTTTAGTTTGGGGGTTTTTCTCCTCTTACATTGCATTTCCTCATTGAAAAATGAAACAGATTTTCTTAGAGAACAGATCTTGAAACCCTGCTGAGCTTGATCCTGAGGATACCACAAAAAAAGAGGAAGAAATAGGCAGAGCATTTGGTGCATATTGTTACTTTGTACTGCTTTGTAAAAGCGAATTTTTCATGAGTTGGGGAAGTTGTAAAGCTTCAACCTGAGCTTTTGCAGTGTCAGTATTTACAGTTCAAAGTCCAGGGACTTGTGCTCCTTAATCACTTAAGTGCTTTTAAAAATCCCTCTATGAGTTTCTGAGTGTGTACTTATCATTTTGTCTTTTCTGAGGGTGGGGCTAGGAAAATTCTGTAGAGAGAATCTCTAAAACTGTTACTGATTTATCAAAAAACTGCAGTGAATTAATGAGATACAAGTCAGCAGTTACATTTGGAAATACTGCTGAGATCAGGTAGTCAGACTTTATTTAACATTGCACGTTCCAGGAAAAACTACATGAGTAGGAATACTTAAGGAAAAAATCACTAAGTTATTTTCAGTGCTCTTTCTTATGTCCAGATCAATTTTATGAAAACTTGAGTGATATTTTAAAGGTATTGCAAAAGGTATCATCCTTCAGTTTATTGTACATTTTAATCTAAAGCTGCTTTAGTGCACTTAGTCAAACAGAACTGTTCTGCAGGAAGTAATGAGAAGAGAAGTAATGAGAAGAATTCAGAAGAAATGAGATAATTTTGTAAGGAAGCAAAAATATTTTTGTTTTATCTCCTATATTAAACCTCTTGAATTCTGACAGTACAGCACTGATTTTGGACATGGTAATACACTAAAAAAATGAGTGGTCTGTATCAACTGTCACATTTTAGTGCTTGTTTAGAGTGTCTGGTAATGGTTTTATTTCTTTGTAGTCCAGAGCAGGTAAAGCATAGATCACTCTCCTGTTGTGTTCTCTGTATGTGCGCACAATGTATAAAAGGTGAATGCCCCCTGCTCATGGTGCTTCTTGGAGAGGGGACAAAAAATTTGTGACACCAGGAGCCTGGAGTGCAGGCCTGATCATTTACTAATAGGTGATGTTCCCAGTTTGTGCTTTTGCTTCCACTGGAAGTTTACCATGGTCTTGGTGTTTGAATGATACACTTGATGTTTCATGTGTTATACTACTCATGTTTCAGTATTAGGAAGGACAGGAAGCTCTTTTGTTTTTGTGATAAGAGTGGTGGAATTTCTTCAATATCAGTGAAAGGATGTGGCAGTAGTTTCCTTGGGAAAGAAGAAAATCTGCATGCTTAACTTACTGCACGGAAGCTTTGGGAACAAATAGTAGTCTAAAAACAGAGAATTACCTGAGTTTGATCACCATTTCTGTGTCATTCTTACTAAAAGTGTGAGAATACCATACCTCATGAAAATCCATTTTAATATATATTCTACTTAGTATACTCTAGTGGGAGTAACACAGTAAAGGAAGTAGACATTTTCTTGGGATTTTCATGGAGAGGAGATCATAAATGTCTGTTTGGCGTTATTCTTAAGGGTCAATGCAGTTCATTCTTGTCAAGTTACAGGCATTCTGCTGTCATGCATCCTTTTACCAACTGTTGTTTGAACCAAGGGAAAAAGATGCCTTTATTCATCTTTTGAAATTCTGTTTAAAGCAAAGATGACACAGGCTCTTTAGATGCAACCAGCCTACTTTTGACTGTTGGTGTTTTCAATGTAAATGTTTCTAACATGACCCTGTGCTCCCATTCTTTTAATAACTGTGATGCAGTTAATTACTAATGTTTAAATCCCTGCTGTAGCAAGTGTTCTTGGCAGTAAATACTATCTTACATGTTTCTTCCTCAGGGTCATCTTTAGCTTCATGTACAAGCACATGATTGTGGAGAGTTGCTGAGGAAACTGGTTTTTATGTATTGCAGAATGACAACAGTGAAAGACGTCGCCATGATAATAGTGAGCGCAGAAGAAATGACAATGCCGAGTCTGAGACTAATGGGCAGCCGCAAGGCAACGTTCAGCAGGTGGTGGAGCAAGATGAAGAAGAAGATGAAGAGCTAACACTGAAATATGGGGCAAAACATGTGATTATGCTGTTTGTGCCTGTCACGCTTTGCATGGTGGTTGTTGTTGCAACTATCAAGTCTGTCAGCTTTTATACACGCAAGGATGGACAGCTGTATGTATCAGTATTTTCCACTATCTTTTCAGTGGACTTAGATAATTTTCTTTAAACTCCCAATTCTTTTGGAATCTGATTCAAGCAGTGAACTTCCTCTTGCCTCAGTTTTCCCCTTCTCCAGTCCAAAGATAATTTTGTTTTATTCCTTCCAGAAACCAGACTCTTTTCTTTGTGGTACTATTGCCATTTGCTGTTTGTCTAGTGACCAGTGGGGATAATATCTTGGTTGTTACTGCTTGATTCAAATCCTAGTCCTCATTTTAATACTTTATCATGCTGTGTGGTATTTATAAAATAAACTCCATCCTGAACCAAAGCCATTTCACTTGTACCATGCTAGAATACGAAAGTTTTGGAAAAGGAACAAAACTACTAGTGTAAATGAAATAACGTATATGCCATGCTCTGGTTTGCCCATGATGTTTGATAAAGAAATTCAAATGTAAACAGAGTATAACTTCAAGAGGTTCACTTCTGGTGAAGTTATAGAAACTTTCCTGGCAGATGTTTCTGTAGAAGTTTTTGGGTTTTTGGTAAAACAGCAATATTGCAAAAAAAAAAACAAACCAACAATTCCATTGAAAGCTGATTTGAGAGAAAGGGGGCAAAGGAAGAATACTGAGCCTGTCAGAAACTGCAGCATGCAGCAAGTCACTGCATAGAAATAGCAAGAAACTGCATAGAATCACAGAATGTTAAGGAGTTGGAATAGACCTTAAAGATCACTTTAAATGTTCCATTGTGAAAACATTTAGACAAAATGATTCAAAGTGTGTTTGGCTTTGAAATATTTGTATAATAGAAGCATGTCATAAAATATTTCAATGAAACACAAAGTTCTTCTTCACTTTAGAAGCTGTTGATGAAATATTTTTTTTTCTTTTTTAAAAATTTTTAAGTGTTTTCTCCCTGCCTTGCCTTCCCATCACACAATGAAGTAGCTGCCCCAGGAGATTGTATTTAGGAAAGAGTGAGCTGAGTCTATACGTTATTTTGTTGAAATCACAGGGGAGCCTTTCATGGCCAATCCATAGGTGAAATTCCAGCACATGAGTGATAGCATGAGGGAGTGGCAGTGACACACAGCATGGGAATAGCCATATCTCAAACTGTGGGCAGCTGTGGGCTTTGTCTGCTTTACAAAGCAGAAAACAGTAGTAATCTAAGAATGTAGGAAAGGCAAGTCTTCTAAGGAATTCGAGTTTGCCTAATACGATACTATGCCACCTTTCAAGTTTTGTCTTAGTAGAAGATAGATGTGCTTTTACAGCTCTGAATTGAAAGATTACTGCAGTTTTGTTTGATGTTGGCCTCAAATATCAGAAACATCTGTGCATTCAGTGTAATTTCAGTTGACTTTTTGTTTTTGTAGCATCTACACTCCTTTCACAGAAGAGACAGAGACAGTGGGACAGAGAGCCCTGAATTCTATTCTTAACGCAGCCATCATGATCAGTGTTATCATTGTCATGACCATCCTCCTGGTTGTGCTTTACAAATACAGGTGCTACAAGGTAAGTAGTTGTGCTAGTTTTATTTATTAGTACAGATTATTTTGAGAATGGAACAAAATGAAGGCTTATGTGAAAATAGTGGAATTGGTGATTTAATTCACCATTTCAATTTTGTGGCTTCTGTTCATTTGGCACAAAGCAGGGCAAAAGCCCAGTGCTATCAGTGCCATCTGTTCTGTCAGTTAGAAATAGGGTGACATTGCTTTCTATTCTTTTGAAATGGTCATGCACTGAAATCTTTCTGTGGTCAAGAAATACAAAGGACAGACTTAGTCCTATTTTGAGGGCTCCCCTCTCCCACCCTGTCCCCGGTACAGATGTCTCCCATCAGTGTGTGTGGCTGTACACACCAGGCAGTATTCATATCGCCAACACAGAGACTCTAAGGCTCTTTGTGAAAGGCTTCAATCATGTAATGATGTCATCTAGGCAAGTTCAAGCTTAGCATAATTAATTGCAGTGCCACCTGCATGGGAGTTGTCCGTGAAAATTCCTGGTTGGTTTTGGTCTTAGCGATCCATTTGACAATGCTTTGCCTAATAAAACTTGTCAGTATGCAGCTAGGACCTTGAATCTGTTTCATAATTGTGAAACACGTAGTGGGATTCAAAGGTTTGCTTCATTTCATGTTGTTTTCAAGAGGGAGCAATGGTTTTGGTCTTCATGTCTGTGGATGAAGCCCCTTTACAAATTATCTGTGGAGTGTCAGGGGAAATTATTTTTGCCTGACTCTGCGTACATCATGGAATACTGATTTTTAACATATGGACCTTCACTTTTATCATAGTGTGGTGTTACATCTGAACTGACAAATTGTTCTTGTTAAACTGGCAATTCTCTTCATTCTAATGAAGTCAAATAACTACTGTGCTTTAACTAGGTTCCTTGATTCTCCTCAGGTGCTGAAGGCAGCAGCTAGTCTTTACTAAGCTTTTCATATTTGTGGTTTCCTTCTTAACCTTTTAAAGCAAAGCACATTTTCCTTACAAAAATAATTATTCTACTAAAAATTAGAATTATTACATACCAGAAATTTCCTGTGGTTATATTTTATGCTAATTACAAAAATTAATTTATTTTTAAATTTCTTGTCAGAGTATTTCTATGCTGCTATATCAGAATGCTGTGAAATGTAGTTACCTGTCAATGGAGTTCTATTTTACATGCAGTTCTATATGTAGATTATAGTCAAGATTATGGAGAATAGGAAATTTATAATGAAAGAGCATTAGTTCTTCATCTGGTAGGATAATTTGCTTATCCTCACAAGATTTTTTTATCTGAAAACTCCTTTGAAGAAAGGAAATACTACTTCAGCTTTACTGTTGTTAGTTTCCTGTGGTTGTCTTGTACGTGATATGTTAAGCATGGTCCTGATTCTATCTCCTCAATCTAACTAGAAACAGCATCTTTGAAGGAGATTGTATTTGATTAACTTTTTCTTTTTAATTTATTATTCTCTGCATTCTTCATTGTTTCAGTTTGCCTAACCAAAGTCTCACTGCTGTAGCTCATTTTAATTCTCTGCATCCTGCAGCCCATCCTTAATTTTTAATCAGGTTGTAGCAGGTAAAGCCAAATTTGTACCAGCAATCAATTATCATCAAAACTGTTGTTAAATGAAGAGTGAAAATTCTTTAATGAGAGGGCAGAAAACCTGTTGTGATACCCTGCTAGGAAAGCAGCGACCAAAACTTACCAGAAGTACTTTGGAAAAGTCACTTGTAAGAAAAGAGACCAGTGATCTGGAAAATGCTATAGTAAATGAGATACATACTGAGAATAAAGCAAACACCTGTGTGTAAAATGCCAGCTTAGATCAACTCTTGAAACTACCTTCTCTAGTTCTGTTGACAGTAGTTACGCAAGGTGTGTGTAGAAGTTTACTGGACTATGGCCTTGGTGTTTGACACTGTCAGCATTCACTGTTTTTTTAGGATGAAACATTACTATTCACTTTATTTTCTTAAGTGATAGAAGTTTAAGAGCTTGTATTACAAATACAAGAACTACAAGTAGAAGTCAGGAGACAGCTTTCTTTGCTATTTTCTTAAAGTAGTTTCAACTAATTTTACAGAGGAATAAAGTTACTCTTGTTGGTCCCTGCTTTGTAGCTCTACAAGTTGTTGGAAAATTTGGTTCTGTTTCAGTCAATACATACCAATATTCACCTTTGGAAAGGCTCTTTCTCCCACTTGCTGTGAGTGGTGACAGTTTGAAATACTGAGATGGATACTTGGCAGTTTTCCTGCAGCATCTTTACAGGCACCATGCTTATTGCATGTGGGAATTTCTTAAGTCTTTTTGAGAACATACTAGCAAAAGCCAGTCCGTTAGATTAGGAAGTTAAATGACGGGTTTTATTAGATTGAAAGTTAAATTTGAACCTCTTTTGAGAAGCAGTGTGAAGGAGGAAAATGAATGTTTCAAAAATGGCTGAAAATTTTAAGAATGCATATGAAAAATATAATAATAGACTCAATATACTAAATTACTAACTGTAGTGGCTGGGTTCTTAATTTGTCTGAAAGTCCTGGTTGCATCATCCAAGTGTGATTCCTTTAGTTTGTTCATATGCACTTTACTTTTAAGTTAACTTTTGCTAAATATTTTAAGAACATAAAATGCATCCTACTATCTTTAAGAGGAGGACAAAGAAATAACAGTTTTTTAACAGCTTCTGAACACTTTAATCTGGTGTACGTATATAGCAAATTTAGCCAGTTAAATTTCCACTGATTGTATCTGTTCAAACCAGGATTCCTTATGGAGCTTTGATTTCTAGATGATTGCTTCTGATGGGTGGTCTACTTATAATACTGGATCAGGTTTTATAAAAGACATTCTGTGCTGGGACTTTGACAAATGTATGTTCATTCTCAGTTAAGAGATGTTAAGAGTTTACTGGAGTTAAAGGGATCTTTCATCACATCATGTTTTTTTTTTCACTTTGCACAATAAATACCAGAAGAGGACTTCTGTCAGTGGCAAGTCTAAGTGCCTGTCATTTCCAGGTTTAAATCTTTGAGTGTCCCTGCTGAATACAACACTGAACTGTTCTTTGTTGAATTGTCGGGCATGTGAGTCTGCTCCCATTTAAAAATTAGTGATTATGTCTATAGATGACTGATAGAGAAAATAGAAATCCTTATATAGTCGTTCATTGATGACATTTCAACAGATAAGCACTGAAGGTTTTTCTGGGTTCCAGCATTTAATTCTATTATTGCATTCTGAAAATTTGAAATGACAGCAGCACAAAAGTGAATCATGTTTTCCATCTGTATTCATGCTGGATGATTCTGCTATGTTATAATGCCACTGTTACCTAAATGGTCTAAAAATACGCAAACAGTAGTTTACAATAGAGCTAAACATCTACTGAAAGTTCACAAAGCACTTAAAATTCATAACTGTAAAGTGAAATACACCAATGTGCATAGACTAAACATGAGTGTAGCACCACCCAAAGTGATATCTTAAATCATTTTCTTGTTTTAAGCAAAAGGAAAAGTAACCTTAAAAGCATTTTAACAGATGATAAATTTCAAATAAGTCTAATAACATCTGTATTGATGTATTCTTCTCCAGGTGATCCATGGTTGGCTTATCATCTCTTCTCTTTTGCTGCTTTTCTTTTTCTCATTCATCTACCTAGGGTAAGTGAACTAAACCATTAATATGCTATTTTTCATGTATCATTTTAAGTATGTATTTTAGAACTAGGCATAAGAGGAACTAAGAGGAATGATAGTAAGCTATTGCAATAAAATGTTTAGTTTTATATAGGCTGCTAGAGTACAGCCTGTATAAAGAGAGACTGATTTAGGGGTTTATAATGCATCTGATTAGGTACAAAAGCTGTCCATCACATCAGCAGAATAAGCACACCTTGCTTATCAGAATAAGCATATCTTGGGAGGAGCTTGTTCTGCTGGCGTGTCTTCTGATAACTTAATTTTTCATTGACATATGACTCAAGGGCAGTTGTTTACCTCATGGCTTGGATTGTTAGCTATATATGCAAAGGCTGTTTGCATGGAAGTGGTGGAAAAGAGTCAGCTGAAAAGAATCTACTGTCTCACCAATGTATATTCAGTGCTTTTCTTCTCAAATTTGGATGCATGCCCTTGTCCAAACATCAATAAAATTCTGCCAAAATACTCAATACTGTCTAAAAAGAGCAGCCTCCTGAGGGTTTGTAACTAGAGTTATGTCATGAAATTATTATATTCTGTATGTTTTTATGCCACTTGATGACAAGCACTTCTCTTTGAAGCAGCTTAACTTAATTTGGTCTCTGGAAGGAGAATGTGGTCTTCCATCAGTCAGTGAATTTTGCTAAAAGTGATCTGTGATGCCTTTTGTGGTCAGTAGTTTCTGTAACCCTAACAGTGGCTTTTGAAATACATGGCAATTCCTTCATCTGTCCCTCCTGCCTTACAGCAGTGCTGGCTTCCTTTTGCCAGAGGTTCAGAGAGTGAGGGAGTTCATAGATCAATTACACACAATGACAGTAAGGGACATCCTGTTAACACTGTACATCTAAATGGTCAGCTGACAGCTGTAGAAGACAAATTTCCTGGAGGAAACTATTATGCAAATTATAGGGTTCTTAGTGGCTCGATGAGTTGGTAGCAGCAGATTCTGCAAAAAGACATCACAACCATTTCTCCCCTAAGTCAGCGGAAATCATCTGTGCCTTGGTGATGAGGTTTTCCTATTTTGGTTTTACTTATTGAGGTTCTTAATTAGTTTATAGTATTTGGTGTGGCAGGGACATGGTTCATCCAAAAATAAAGCTTTTTACTGAAGTGTTTATGGGGAATAATAGAATAAACATGTATCTTTGAGGTTATCAAGGCATTCCGCAGGCAGCATGGAAGCAGAGATCTTTGCATACCTTTAAAGATCCATTATAACCTCACAAGTTATGATTATTCTGATTTTAAAAAGTTATGAGCATAATCAAAATTATTGATTTTGCAGTAACGTCCTTTTCTGTCAGTTTCTGCTTTGAGAAAGGAAATAGAACATTAAGGAAAATTTTTGAAAAAGCAAAAGAGTTGGTGTGAAGCAAACACTGGCAAAATGAATCCTATTGTGAAGAGTAGTTAAGTACTAGTTGGAGAAAGAATTTTACATTTATGCCACTACATTGAACTACATGAAAAATTTAAAAAAGATATTCAGAAGTTTGCATCTGTAATTTGTTTCCATTGTTTCAAGCAAATGCAGTTTATATTATTTTCCTCTTTTTTAGTGAGGTTTTTAAGACATATAATGTTGCCATGGACTACATTACGGTGGCACTCATGATCTGGAACTTTGGTGTTGTGGGAATGATTTGTATCCACTGGAAGGGTCCTCTTCGGCTCCAGCAGGCATATCTCATTATGATAAGCGCTCTCATGGCCTTGGTGTTCATCAAGTACCTTCCTGAATGGACTGCATGGCTTATCCTGGCTGTCATTTCAGTGTATGGTAGGTGTGGGAGCAAGGTAACAGGTCCTGTGGTGGGAATTTCTTTTATTCCCTGACTTTTCCACTTGTCTGACTAGATTTTTTTTTAAAAAAGTGTATGTATATATATCATCCAAAGTAGCAGATAAGGTGATTGCAGACTTCATAAGTAAGATCATGATCCTAAACTGAGATCAGTTCCCTGCAGCTGAAGGCTTTGTATGACTGTATGATCCTGTCTTTCTTCATGTTTCCTGGATTCTCTAGATTCTTTGGGGAGGAGAACTGAAGCAATTCAAGAGAGGAGGAGATGAGAGAGACCATTTGGATCCTTTTTAAGAGGGTGGAGAACTTTCAGCTTCTCATTTTCCCCAAGAACCTTTGAAAACCCTTGTACATTCAGAATTTAGGAGCTTATTGTTTCGGTACAGTCCCATACAAATACAGAAATATATACAAATATGCCCAACTTATGAATTGCTCAATTTGTGGACATAGAAACAACCTGATCCATGCCTGATATATAGTGAAAAGAAGGAAGGAAGGATTAAGAACACTTTGTGTTGCTCAAAGTCATTTTATATTTAGAAGGATATGGTTGTGAGATCTGTTTCGTTGACTTTTTTTTTTTTAATTCATTGTAGTTGCGGCTTACTCCTCTTTTTCAGAATGATGTCTTGAGAGAAACCTAGATGTAGTTTTTCCATAAAGCTTTAGGGGGCGATGAGCACTTGGTAAGAAGATAACTAAATAGTATCCTAAATACTGATTTAATTTCCAGGCAAGAGTAAAATTCAGTTACTTAGACATAATTAAAACATTACAGCTAAGTGAAGATGTGCTCTTAATTTGAACTTTTTGGAAGGATGTAAGTGTGCTGAATGTGTGCTCTCAAAGTCACTACTCATGATAAAGACTGAGAATCTGTCCAGATGTAATTGCAGGGGTTGATAAGATTTGATTAGCTTTTATACATCAGTGTACTCCTTAAGTGTCTTCCTTCTTCAGAGAGAGGAAAATTCTCCCTTGTGTGTATGCTCATGGATCACAAAACACATTAAGAAAAACTTCCTATCCCCCAGCCCCATTTCCACCCTTCATACAACTGGAACAAATCTGAGTGCTCCAAGCATTCAGCCTTTATTCAGTGACAGCAAAACGAAATGACTCAAGATCAACTTCCAGGACCATGATGCAGTTGTTTTGAGTAAAGGGGATATAAGATTTCAAAGCCTGTGACCCCACACCAAGAATTCTTTACTTGAGTGGGACCAGCAGTGGTGCCAGGGCAGCTGGCTCAGGTGCAGAAGGCCTGCTCTGAGCAGCACAGCTCCTGCATGACAAGTCAGCTGTTCCTTTCAATATCAGATGTAGTTTCAAATTGATTTAAAGACATATGGTGAGTGGACAAGTGCAAAAGGCAGTAGCAATATTAGAGCTCTCTATCTACTCCAATATGCCTGCTTCACAGAAACTAAGTAAACCTCACCTGTTGTCTTAAAATATCCTTTGGCATTAAACTTAGGTTACAAAAAGCTTTCCTAATAGGAGACAAGCTTGGGTATTTCCAAGATGGTAGTTTTTTTAATTATTCACAGGTCAACATAAAAGCACAGGAACATTTGCAGTTACATAATATCTTAAGTGAGGAATATAATGTTTTAAAATTTGTATGCATATTACAGTAATATGTAAAATAGGTTGCGTAACTGAGAATATTAAAAAGCATTGCTGTGGGATACTGAATTACGGCCAATGGCTGTCTTCAAAATCTGTATTCAGGGTGAATTTTCTTACTTCAAGTCTCTCCAAATGTTATAGAAACTAAGTCTGCAGGGGTGTAAGATCTATTTGCTCTTCCTTTCAGATTTGATTGCTGTCCTGTGCCCTAAAGGTCCTCTTCGTATGTTAGTTGAAACAGCTCAAGAGAGAAATGAAACTCTCTTTCCAGCACTTATTTACTCCTGTAAGTAAATTCTGTTAAATTCTTTAAGCTTGCAATCACCCACTCATCTGAAGCAATCTTCTCGTTTTTCTGGGTTTTAATAAGATGCTTTTCAGCTGAATTCTTGATCTGTTCACTTGGGCCTCAGTTTTCATTTCACTATTGACTGAAAAATGTGGAACATCATCTGACTGAGGCATTTCAAGATAAAAACCAGCATGTTTTGTTCCAAAATACAAACAGGAAGTATGGTAACAGACCTTGTTTTGGATAAAGTACTATGTCCTTAGGCTGTGAATTAAGCCTGTTCAAAGGGAGCAATTGTTTCCAGAAAATATTTACCAGTTTCAGTCCTTAAATAGCCTGTGTCTTAGTGTAAGAAACGTGAGAAATTGCTAGAAAGAGGTAAGAGGTTTGTTTGTGTGACTGTTTTCTCAATGACTTGTCCTTTTTGGCAAATTGTTTCTCCCTGCAGTTATGAAAAATAACCCATTGAATTAAACTTGCTGTTGTGACCTGTGTATTAATTAGTACATAATTCCACTGTTTCTCAAGTTCCATGTTGCTAGTTGTAGTCACGTGGATAACAATGAAAGAGGCTAGTCATAAGTCACTGTGCTCCTGGTGCTCCAGACAGGCCTGTATTTGGAAGCAGGGAGTGTGCTGCAGGCTGGCCACTCCAGGGACAAGCTTACAGTGGAGAAAGGGGAGGACTTTCTTTATCTGCCCCTGGTTCTTCATCTGTCACATGTGCACAACATCAGTGAAATGTGGCGTAGCTACATACATGCTACATAGCTAAATAGCTGTTGCTCTGTTTTGTGAGAGGAGAGGTTTACAATGAGAACTTGAATTAAAATACACCTTTTATATGTAACAACATTTGGTTACCTCAAGATTGGAGAATTCTTTGTCATAGTGAAGGCAGAGAACAATTAACTTTGTTATGGATACTGCTTCTGAATTGACATAACTCTGTAACAGTGTTCAAAGATCTTTTTACTTGCAGATAAAAGAACTGATTTATGAAAAAAAAGTAAAGAAATTGTTGATTTTCAGAGTGAGCCTCATATGTAGAATTAATTTGTCTGGCAACAGCTGTTGCCATTTTTTTTCAAAATCTAGTAGAAATAAAATTTTATTCACCAGTTTCTATAAGCGTGTAGTTGCTGGTGCTGGGTGTGTTCCAGATATTGTGCTTTAATGAGAGTAAAATTGCTTGTTGGAAAAGACAGTTGTATTAAAAAAAACCAAAAACATGAGAAATGAGAAATAATGGATTGATGCTAACACTATCTCAGAGTTTCATACATCTGAAGATACAATTAGCTGTTGTGGTTTGGATTTTTTTTGATAGCAACAATGATATGGCTTGTGAACATGGCTGAGGAAGATCCAGAAGCCCAACGCAAATCAAAAAACTCCACTTACGATAAAAAAGGTGAGTTTTGCTTTGACAAACCTTTGTCACTTTATTGGAATACGTGTTTATGGATACTTTTAGTTTTTTGAGGGCCCTGAGTGCTGGAGAAGAGTGAACTCCTGGAGTCCTAATTAAGAATGATGAATCTGTCAGGACCTGAAAAATTGTTTACTTATTGTGCAGTTACTGTTCTTGCATTCATTTTTTTGGGATCTGGGATGTTGGTGTTGAAATTACTCAATATAAAGCTATTAACTGAGCTCAACTGCTTGTCAAATTGGGATGATACAGTATGATACCAGCTCATTTATATTTGTATTAGACAGAAATATGCCTAGGCCTTTTAGCTATGCAGATAGTGTTTAAAACATGGAGTTTGTTTATTTATATATGTTACTAAAGCAGAGTGTAGTTTCTGAATTTAGCGTCATTGAAGGCATCCATGTATATGTAACTTTCAGTAAAGTTTTCTGTTTTACTGGAAAATTAAGCTGACAATGTAAACTAAAGAAGCTAATTAAATATTAGATGAGAGTTTATTCCTTAAATTGTGATCTTTGTGAGGTCACCACAGGGCTTCCACTGTCATGTAGATGTACTTTTGAATACTAGGATTCGAGTGCAAAATGTAGGTGCTGTGACTGCAGAGTGTACATTGACTCATGATTTTTAATGTAAATATTAAAATCCTAAGTGAGGATGGCTTGTGGGTGTGTGTGTCAGTGTTAGATGTTGCTAAGTGTTATGGAATACCTCTTTTTATCTTGTTCTTCTATGATCTTATATGTGGAGAGACTATCATATTTTAGAAGGCACATTTTTGGAGGAGTCTTAAATGCCTTTCTTCCTTTGAGCTCCGGCAAACCGAACCCAGAATGAAGATGCTGACACAGATGATGGTGGCTTTAGTCAGGAATGGCAGCAACAAAGGGACAACAGAATAGGACCCATTGAATCAACACCTGAATCACGTGCTGCTGTTCAGGCTCTACCCAGTAACTCTCAAACAAGTGAAGACCCTGAGGAACGTGAGTATGAACTACTCTGTCTGAAAAGCTTACCAAATCTGTAGCTAGTCAGTCAGACATTATGAGTGCCCAGATACAGGATTCTGTGAGCTATTAGCAAGCTGAAGAGATGCTCTTGCTCCTGATGAATACTGATGTACCTCATAGGAATAATGGTGTTGTTTTTAGGTAGCATTTTGTTTTGTTGCAGGAGTAATATTGTCCAAATTGCTCCTTAGCTTGATACACACACTCAAAACTTTTGTTGCACAAGCTGTTTTCAGACCATTACATGGTCAGTTGCATTAGCCTTTGTCTTTTTCATGTAGTGTTTTGCTGTGCATCACCTCTTTTGGATTTTAGGCCCTGTAAATGGAGTCGTTACCAGATTTTTTTATGCCTCAAGATTAAACTGCTGTAATCCACTTGGTGGGAAGCAGTGTTTAAAACCTGATTGGAGACTAAAGTGAATGCAGAATGCAATGGGCTTGGTTAGTTTTCTCCAGCATCTTGCTAAGGTGAAATATCTTTGGAAGAGTATATATCAGTTACCTGACTCAGATACCTGTTTTAACAGACTCATGATTTCCAGTTGCAGTTCAAGCTGCTATTAGATTTACAAAGCTCTAAATACATTAGGGTGTGCCTGTCTAATAAACTGCTCTCAGTTTATGAGATTATCAGGTACTCCTCTGTTTAAAAATAGAGACTTCTACTTTAAGAACAGTTTCAAAATTTACTTTGTCTCAAACAGTCCAAATTCAGCATGCTGCAAGTCCTTTTTAATTTCTAGACCTTAAAAAATAGCATTAAAATGCAAAAAATTTAGCGAAGCGCCTATTTCAGTTAATTTTTTAATTAAAATGCTCATCTGGCCAGGCTAATAATTTTCTTCTTCCTGTATTCCTGCAGTGAGTAGTAATGATTGAGTCAAACCTGTCAGCCATCATTAGTTCACTACAAGTCTGGAGCATCCAAGCTCCAGGAGTCTGGAACATCTGTTTCAGCAGTTAAAGGGTGTTTTAGTGCTTAAGAGCTTTACATGAATGCACTGTTCTAGGCATTTTATTGAAGGCCTGTTGAAAGAGAGTAGGGTTGCCTTTTTTCTTTTATGCATTTTCTCCTTTTTTTTCTTTCTCCTTTCCCCTCTCCCCCTGCCTTCATAACTAATCAGACATCCACCTATGTTTTGATGTTCTTAGTTCTTGGAACTCCAAAGTGAGTGTCGGGCTGGACTGTAGTGAGGTGGGAAAGTAATCAATACGCCAGATGAAAATAGCTGTTCACCTGATGCTGGCCTTTCTTAATCAACATCTTGGACTAAAAGCTCAGAAAGTAAACTGCCATTCAGGAAATCTTGCAGTGCTTGCTGAAATAATTGAGGATTGTGCTTCCAGAGTTGTTGCTAAGGTGGTAATTGCTATATAAAAGAATAAGAGAGAATGAATTTTCCTAAATCTCACATCTTTGTTGAGTTTTTGTCTCTGTGATGTGTTTTTGCCTCTGTGATGTGTTCTGTACTTATACACAAGTGCTTTTAAGAACTACCTGCATAAGAGTTCTGTAGGAGAATTGGGAAGGCAGCGGAATATTTTGCAGCATATAGGTTTCTAACTGGCAAATAATATATCATCTGCAAGGGCTTTATTTTTTCCCCTTCCTCAGCCAGTATAAAGGAATTGCTCTTCAGTATTTTATTGACTATGACAAGACAACCAAAAGTGGACACCCCTCCACAAATAAAATTACAGCTATCATTGTATATACTGCATTTATATGTCCAGGAAAATAGGAGTATAGGCAAATTCTAATTAAAGGGTGAGTAATTAATTAAAGTAGTGTAGTGTTTCTAAGACATTTTGTTTCACAGGCGTTTATCACTTGATTCAGGAGTGGTACTAATTTTGAAAATAAAATATTGTTTTTAAGCAAGTCTTGTTAATAGTTAATATGAATGTGTATTATTCTTTGATAATTATGGATGTGTAATATTGGTAGACTGATATTTAATGCTGTCCTATGTTCACTTTGCAGGAGGAGTAAAGCTCGGTTTAGGAGACTTCATTTTCTACAGTGTCCTCGTTGGCAAAGCCTCTGCAACAGCAAGTGGGGATTGGAATACAACTTTAGCATGTTTTGTAGCCATATTAATTGTGAGTATAATGTAAAATTATAATAGGGATAGTTTCTAGTGTTTGTGACTGTTGCATTTTGTCTTTGATCCTGTGTATTGGGTGGCCAGACTGAAAACTGGTGAGGACTTTAGCTGTGATTTTAATTGGCTGGACATCTGTCACTAAAGCCTGTAGTTTAGGAAGACATAAAACATAACCTGGAGAATTAATATTTATACAGATATATGTATATATTTTATATGTCTTTTTGCTTGTCACAGTTCCCTAATTTCTCCCTATGTTTTTTGTATTTTGTTTTTTTTCCTTCCCCTTAGGGTCTGTGCCTTACACTTCTGCTTCTTGCCATCTTTAAGAAGGCCTTACCAGCTCTTCCAATCTCCATAACCTTTGGGCTAGTTTTTTACTTTGCTACAGATAACTTGGTGCAACCCTTTATGGACCAGCTAGCATTCCATCAATTTTATATCTAGCAGACATGATGCTGAAATGGATATTTGTAGCAAATCTGGGAGGAGGAAAAATGTTTTTCCCTCAGTTCTCAAGAGAGACTGAAGTCAAATACTCAAGGTTCCAAGGCGGAATCATTTCAACTTCCTCCGATGGTGATTTTTGGTTTGCTTTTTTTTTTTCCTGAGACAACTGCTGCACTGGGCACCATATGAGTTTTCCTCTGTGAAAGTGGCTTCTTCCTGACAGCCAGTCTAAGCCAGGTGCTGTTATATCAGAGGTCATCTGATATACATATCTCTGGTAAGGACCACCTGTGTGAAAATTGCTAATGCTTCCACCAGCAATGTGATCTCTTACCACAGGCTGATTGTTTTCACAGCGCCAAGGGTGCTCAGGACTTCCTAGATGTTAACAGAGGAAGCTGACAAATCACATGGAATTTGTCCCTGTAACCGCTTGAAGAGAGAGAGCCCAATCTGGACTTCTTCAGCAGTGATATTTTGACAGTGGAGTCCCGACTGTGTAACGGGAAAGGACTTCATAGCAATTCAACAAAGGGAGAAAATACTGTCACTCTAAGAGTGCTCCATGACTTCATAGCCTCTGTGCCTGAGTGCATTTGGTTTAGTAAATTTAAAAGCTCTTTTTTTCCCCCACACTGGAACTAGAGCCTCTTCTCAGTTTTAATACTTTGTATTCTCAAGCATGGAGTGCACCTTCTGTACACCTGCTCCAGTTTATGTAGCTGCTTAAACTTGGACTGAATTATTTGGCAGTAGAGGATCATAAGGTCCTAATTTGGATCTTACATTCTAAAAGGTTAATAAACTACATTAAAAAGCAGTTTTGGGACTTACTTCTTGTGCTCTTGCAAATCATTTTGCTCGAACACCATTTCAAACCCTGCGCTTGAAAATAGTCACACAGCACGGACTGCATCACTGGTGGATGTTCCTTCTGTTGGCGTTCTTATGAAATAAGTAGGCGTTTGCAGCAATCCCAGATGGAATTTAGCTTGCCAGATCTAGAGATCAGAGTGCTATTAGGAGCTGTTCTATTGCATCACTGAAATTCTTGGTCATCAAAAACATGGTTTAGAGTTCTGTTGACCTCAGTATTGGTCACTCAGCTGTCTAACAGCTCAGGCTGGCAAGGATTTTTTTTTGTGCAGTAACTTTATTGGTGATGATACTTAAGTTAGGTGAGAGATTGCTTAGTGTCATAGGGAGCAAAATTTGTGACCCTCTTCACTTTAATTACCTCTCTCGTGAGGAACTGGTGATTGGCAAAATGAAGGACAATTCAATATCACTGAAAAGAAGATAGGAGATTTCGAACTTCTTATAAGAAGAGTCTGTTCAAACCTTAAAACTGCTAAACTCTGATTTCTTCTTCATTTGAAAGAACTCATTTATGACTAATTTCTTGGAAATGAGATGGGTGAGATGAAGTTGGTTTTGCCATAAATTCTTACTGTGTACAAGTAATGTTTTTTCTTTTGGAACCACAGGGAATAGATGGGCATTCTGTTTTACTTGCATCTTGTTACTGGAGTCTTTGTCACGTAGAGCAACTGTCAAAATCCTGACACTAGCTCCTTTTACTTTTTTTTCTTGGGGTTTTGTTTCAGTGCCTGTAGATTCATAGGACTGAAACATCAGAGATGCTCACCAACCATTGCCCAAGTAATGAAAGAAAGGATGTGATGTATAAATCTGCTTTAAAACCAAGAAAGGCTTTCTTTGATTGTCTTTGGTAATGTATGTCTTTTTCCAGTATACTTGTTAACTGTAGTGTTAGCATTTACATTTTCATAAAATACATTGTCTTGTCTCATCTAAAGTACTTTTATTCATCTCATTTGTGTGCTGATTTGTTGTGGATAGCATTAATAAACCAACTATATCAGAATTGCTTACAGTTACTTTTCAAGTCAAACTTATTTGTGTTTTCTTGCTTAAATTACTGTTCCATATTTTGTTGCAATGAAGTCTGTCTTAAAACAGGTTGGTTGATGAGGGTTCTAGGTATTTCTGTTATTTTTTGGTTTTTGTGTTTGGGTTTTTTTTGTAAACAAGACTTTGAGTTGTTTTTATACCATTGTAACTTGTCCCTTTCCTGAGCATTATATCTAAGAAAATTCCCTTGTGTGTTTTATTTGGCATCCCAGCTATAGATCCATTGTATAGAACAGGTTTGCTAAGAGTTGGCATCACTGGCATTTGTCTATCTGAGCTGGCTCTCAGTTAAGAGTTGTTACTTAAATGCAGCAGTAATCTCTTTTTTTCTTTTTTTGGCTTCAGTATGCACCGGGGAGCATTAGCTCCATTAAGAGTTGCTTTAGAATCTGTAGACATGCACAAAAGCCTTTTGACATACTTGAATGGGTGTTAGATGTACAACCCAAGGAAGAGCTTGGAACCTTCCAACACTAAACTGCCAGTCTTCCACTTCCCAGAGCTGCTTCTGTCATTCCAAAGTGTTAATTTCTGAGCTAGTGTAGAGTTACAGTGGTGGATACTATAAAATTTGTATTCACAGAAGTTGTTCAAGTTTGTGTTTGAATCTCAAAATTAATTTAGAAAGGAAATTGCTTTCATAGGCAGCTATATGTTAAATTACACTGCTTATTACCAGATCTTAGGTACACCTTCAAAAACCAGATGGAATTTTCTAGATTTGCCCTCTCAGGCCAAATCGTGGTAGCTTATGCTTCAGATGAGATCTTGCAGCTAAGGATTATCTCAGAACATAGGTCCAAATAATGTTCAGTTGCCAATAGGTTTTGTTTGCATTTGGGTTGTTACTACACAAGTGTGAAGGTTGTGTCACTTGTCTCTCCTTTGTCGTGAAACACCTATCTAATTTGAGGTCGTGATTCACCTTGGTTAGACTGCTGTAACTGAAAGATTTCTCATAAGTAGTCTGCATTTTTGAGAGAGTTTCCATTATTATTAAATTAGTATGTTAATGACAGCACATTAAACTGTAGCTCTGAAAGAGCTATGGTGTATCCCGAGTAGATTCATCTCTTCTATGCTCAGGCAGATTGACTGGTAACTGTTGTGTGGCTGTTCCAGTGTTCATACTTCAAAACTGGTATCCCAGTAGCTTTCTCTCCCCATTCAATAGGTCTCCTTCTTTGGCTAGTTCAATCTATAAATGAGAAGACATAATAGTTCTCCTAAAATCCAGGCACTTCCGTTTGTCTCTTTTTTTTCCTTTTTTTTTTTTTTTTCTTTCCCCCCCTTCTATTTGAGGATTTAATCCAGGGCAAAGAAAGAGACCCCTGGAAGTGGGTTTTACAGGAAAGGCTTAGGATGGTGTTGTACCTGTGTATGGCTACTATGGTCACACTCATTCAAATGCCATCTCTGTGAGGTGCATCCTGAAGGTGTAAGAATGTGATGCTGCAACACATTCAGGATAGTTCTGGATGGGTAGATGATGACTTCTTTGAGCCAAAAAAAATCAAGGGCTGTGCTCCACTAAAAATGGCTGATCTCCTCAATATACAAAGCAGACACACAGGCTATTTCAGGCATGGGAGGCTGGTGCTTCTTGGATATATAGATATATATCTGTACCTATAGAGATACAGATTCATGTACTCTGGACCTGTAGATTACAACTCTTCTGCCATTAGTGTGGTCAAGGATTAAATATGCAGAAGTAAATTTTGGGTGGATGGTACTGTTCAACAAAACTTATCAAAATGGTTTATTTAAAAAAATTACTTCTGACAATGTTGTTGAAACAAGTTTAATAGACTGTGGAACATATCTGCACTGTGATTGCATCTCAGTGGTAGCTTGGTCATTGGAAATGTTGAAACATAACGGAATTCTTTTACACTCAAAGCATTTTTTGTTTCCTTTTTTACAGACACTGGTTTGTACATAACCTGAATTGAATGTGAATGTTTTTTAAACACCTTTCTGGTTCTTGATAAGATACGGTTTTGATAATTATTGCAAATTTTCCTGTATTTGTCTAATTATTAAAATAAAAGCTGCATGGATCCTGATTCATCTTGCCTTTACTACATTATTTTAAAGCCATCACTTAAAGCTCTTGGAGGCATAAGCACTGTAGTTATTTCTATTCAACATTTAATGAGTAAGATTCCTTTCTTAAGGCATTTAAGTAGCTGCTGTATTTCCTAGCAATAGAGCTTCAACTGGTTTTTGTAGAATTACTTTCTTCCAAAAGCTACTTTTTGTGTTCCTTAAAGAGTCAGTCAAAGCCTGTTGCAAAAGCACCCGTAAGGTATAATTAAGGCACGAAAAATGAGATTATACTGAAACACCAGCTGGCACAATGAAGATTACCAGGAAAAATACATAGGATGTTCAGAAAGAAAACACTTCATGAACAGTGTTTTGTATAGTTATTTTGGAATTGATTTCTTATCAATATACTTGAAACAGAGCTTTGGGTTTTTTTCATTGTTTTGGAAAAGTATTCACTGCAAAGTTGAAATTTGTTTGAGTTGACTAACTTCTATTGGAGATGGGGTTTTTTGGGGGGAGGGGTTAACCTTTGTTTCTGCATGAAAGACCTAGGGAGAGGTCCATCCTGACAAGTAGAAACTAAGTACAGGTGGTAGGAGGCCTGTGTGGATGAGCAAAAGGAGCTTCTAACTGAGCCCAAATAGGAAGTGGAGAAGAGATGGAAGCAGGGGCAGATGACCCAAATGGAGCAGAATTGTTTTCTGATCTTGCAGGGATAGCATTAAGAAACCAAAGGCCCCTGTAGAATTGCATCTGGCATGAGATGTAAACGGCAAGAAGAAGGGAGACGCGCTACAATTACGGGAAGGCATTTTACAATTATATAACGGCAAAAGGAAGACTTGGGAAATAAAGGTGCCCCTCTGCCCCAGGCCTGCTGAATGGGGGCAGGGTACCTTGTGAGAAATGACATGGAGGAGACTGAGGAACTTGTTGCCTTCTTTGCCTCCGTCATTATTGGTGGGACTGGCTTTTAGGAATCCCTTATCACTGAGAACAGAGGGAAAGTCTGGAACAAGGTAGATGATCTTGGTGGAAGAGGTCAGCTTTAGGGAGCTTGCAGGCAAACTGGATGTACTTAAGTGTGTGAAGCCTGACAGGTTGCATACATAAGTGCTAAGGGAGATGGCTGGTGTCATTGCAAGGCCACTCTCAATAATCTTTAAATGGTCATGACAGCTGGGAGAGCCTTCTGGAAACTGGAAGAGAGAAGTTCAAGTCCTGTCCTCAAGAGGAGCAGTAAAGAAGAATGGGGGAGCTACAGGTCATTCAGCCTTGCCCCAGTCCTTGGGAAGCTACATGGAAAATCATGCTGGAAAGCACTTCCAAGTACATGAAGGACAAGAGGATGATCGGGAGTAACTAGCAGGAATTTATAAAGTGAAAATCATGCTTGACCAACCTCTTTGCTTTCCACAGTGAGCTGGCTGTCTTGCTCAATGAGGGGAGAGAAGTTGATGTTGTTTACTTGGAGTCTTGTAAAGCTTTTCACACCATTTCCCATAACCTCACCACAGACAAGCAGATGAAGTGTAGGTTAGATAAGGGGATAATGAAATGGGCTGAAAACTGCCCCAGTGCTCAGGCCCAGAGGGTTGTGATCAGCAGCACAGTCCAGTTGGAGGCAAATCAGTGGTATATCACAGGGCTCAGTACTGAGGTCAGTGCTGTTCAGTTTATTCATTTATGATTTTAATGATGAAAAGGAGTGTTCCCTCAGCAAGTTTGCAGGTGACACAAAAATTGGAAGCAGTGGCTGATAGACCAGGTGACTATGCAATGATTTAGAAGGACCTCAACAGGTTGGAGAACTGGATGGAAAACAATCTCATGAAGTTTAACAAGGGAAATAGAAAGCCCTCTGTCTGGGGAAGAGTAACCTCAGGTACCAGTACCTGCTGGGGTCTGATCCACTGCAAAGTAGTAGAATTTTATCATAGGCTAAATACTCAACTTGGAGCTACAACCTAATATGGTCATTTAATTACACCTGTGTTTTCTTCCATTTTTAAATGTAATCTTTTGGAGATAGGTAAATAAGATTCCTTTATTGACAGCATCAGCTCTCATGGAGAACTTAGCTTGGTCCATATCAGTTACTGCAATTGAAGTTATGTTTAAGGCTGCTGGCCTGAAATGTCAGGAGTTTGTGGACTCTATAGAGAAAAGCATCTGCCTTCATTGTCAGGAACTAAGAGAACTCAGGATTGGATAAGGAAACAATCAATTGCTTCCTGAGTTTTACAACCTGTATTTGCTGCTTTTCTCTTTAAATTGTGATATGCTGCAGGAAAGATGATTCCAGCTTGGTATCAAGCAACATTGGTGGATAGTACCAGTGTAATTGGATTCAATTTGGTTTTCCATTGGTTTGAAATATGCTTTTAATCTAAACTGACTGGAATAATGAATAGACTTCTGTGTTCATTTTAATTTTCTGATTTCAGTAGTGTTAGATAAGGGTTACCCACTTTGATCTGGGGTAATGCTGCTGTCGGAGTTAAACATTGTACTTCTTGCTGGCTTTGTTGTACAAGTCAGCATGAATGTACTTGGAGAATGCCTCAGAGCACAGCTGGATGTTCATCGAATGTAGCAGCTGCATATTTGATGAATCAATGGTTTATTTAACCATCCTCAGTAATAAAATGCTAATCACTGATACAATAGCATACTCAAGTGAAGAGGGTCCTGCTACCATGTAGTCATTGGCACGCTTACACCCCAGCCCGGGCCTCACTGATACAGTTTGGTAATGGACTGTGTGACAAATTCTACTTCCAGCTGTTTCTGTGAGGGAGGAATTAATTCAGACTCAGACATAACAGCATACCTGGGCATCAAGGGGAACATTTGTAAAGACAAAAATGGCAGCGTGGAGCAGATAGAGGCCTGTTGAGACCCCATGGTGCAGGGGTGCTGCAAGGGGGTGATTATTGTTTGGGGGCAGTGCCTGTCCTGGTGTCTGCAGCCAGCACCCAGCAATAATCACTTCTAAAGCTGTAATCACAGCCACATGGCAGCACTGTGCCTTTTTTACTGTGTTCTATTCATAGTGCTCGTAACAAGGGATTAAAGAGCAGGATAAAAATATATACTTGAAAAAAGTAGAGTGTTATAAAATGATTTCTTTTTGGAGGACTGTATTTAGTACATGATGAATCCTGTAGGGGAGGCATGTATGCATTTCCAGTCACTGCTAAGGTTTCGAAACTATTTTAAGAACAGCAGAACCTGGCTGTTGTCATAGTAGCAATAAACCTTTTAATCCCACTTCCTCTGGAGATGAAGCTGTTGTGTACATAATCTGCTTAAAGATTGTCAAGGCTGTTTATGTGACAGAGAGCTAGGGATACAGTACTGAGAAGATGCTACTTGTTGCCCCTAGAAAATTTAGTACTTTTTGTCTACTTTGATAGTGTTTGAGATTTTCTGAGAGACTGATCTTATGACAAGCTGGTAGGAGAACAGTCATCTGGGAAGCCAGCTTTCATTTATACCAATGTTTTGGCATTGACAACTTGTCATGGTAAAATGAAACTGTTCCTAGGTTGTTCCTTAGCAAGGGCTTGCTGATCTCGTCCTTCTCCCATAGTTTAAAAGCATCCTTTTTTAGGAAGTCCTTTCATTCTGGATGTTTCCATTCCATACAGTCTCCGAGGCTTCTGAGTCAACACTGAGTCGTATTTTTATATTGCTCAATAGTGAATACAATTAAAACTTCCTTGATGTATTTGGATAATGTAGACAGACTTATTCTTAAATGCACATCAGGTAGTCAAGGGAAATCTGCAGACAGCTGAGACGTTCTTCAGCTGTGTTTTGGAGATGGGTTTAGCTGGATAAGGAGAGTTTTAAATGTCATGTCAAAATAATCATAATAGAATTTGGCATCCTGAACCAAAAATGACGTGAGTGTTTGTTCACATGTATCTAGAACTAAAAGAGGCCTTTATTCTCACCAGATCAAATTTCTCAGTAATTACTGACATCTGCGCCACTGCCAGTTTATTTGGTGTAGTCCTGGTTACAGGACTACATTGCATAACCCCATGTCCTGCAAATAATCAGTGGGCATCTTTTTTTTATTTTGAACCAGTATTTCTGTTCAGATGTACTGAATAATAGCAACGGTTTGGGAATTTTTACTTGTTTGTTTTCCTGAAGTCTGCATGTTCTGTCTTGATGGGCACTCAGTCTTCAGGAAAAAATCCCGCTGCAGAATAAATGAAAGAATGTTTCTAAGATTATTTATTGGCAAATTAAAATATATATTTGACCCTCTATAAAGTTTTGATTACAGATAATTATTTTCTGCTCATTCTCCTCCTTTCCATCAACCCTTAATTCAACATGACATGGAAAGATGAATTAGGCAAACCATTGACTGTTGTGTTGTCATCTGATCTAATTACTCCTCGGGGTGTGTTGCTCACTGGCTTAGTGAGACCATAATTTGAATCCTGTGCATCTGAGCTGCCCATGCAGGCTGTGGAGATGCTGGCAGGCCCCAGTTTGCTGTAAAGGACAGGGAAGATGTTTCCTTCTTCTTTCCCCTTCCTTCTTACAGCGTTGACTTCAGGCTCTATGGAAAGGGAGCACCTTCTCAGGCCAAGGAGTCTGGTGTGGGGGGTGAAAGCCCCTTGGACAATCCCCTATGGTCCCCAGGAGATGTCCTTTGTAGTTTCCTCACCAGAAATTTGGTTAGGTGCCATGGAGAATGTCTGCCCAGCAGAATTCCTTATGTTACTCTTTAGAGGGACTTTGCAAATTTTCCAGTTTGACACTCTGAACAAAACCCTTTCTTATTTTAGGAAGAGCTTTTGTTTAGAAACATTCTTAACATTTAAAAATAGTCATTAATATTTTTTGCTCTTTGCTTTAATCTGAAGGACTCATTGCTGTCCTGCTTTTGGTAATTTTTTCATCTCAAATATTAGATGGTTTTATAACATGTGGGAAAAGGTTTTTTCCTCTTCTTAGATGGTAAAAATCCTAGTAAAGGGTTGGAGAGGTTTTTTTAAGTTTATATAAGTCACCTGTCACTACTTGGTATTTTTGTTACCCAGTTGATTTCTGAAGGAGAAATCAACCCAGTTTGGAAATAACTCTGTTAAAGCTATCAGTTTTTATTTTACTGAGCTGTATTATGCTGAATTAATTGTTTTAATCTGGCTGAGGAGTAGAAAGAGGCAGAATGGAAAAAGATACCTCTGTATCCATTAATACCTCTTTGAACACCTACACTCCTGTGACATATTATTCTCATTTGTGTCAAGGATTTTGATCACAGTTTTGGTTGGTATCCTTTTGGTGCAGTATTGTAGCTCAAAACCTGTAAATCATGTCATTTTGTGCAGCTAAACTCTAGTTCTGCCAAATTGCATGAGATATGGTTAATGCTTACAATAGTGGCAAAAATTAAACCTCTTGTTTTAATAGGACAGCAGATTTTATCAATAGTCTCTAAACTCTGCAGGGTGAGATCATCATTGCGTCAATGTCTTACACAGTGCTGAGTATTTTGACACATGGAACAATGGTGTTTGTCTTTTATTAGAAACAAATTGAATAGCTGGGGACAAATGTTTCCCACTCTGGTGCAGGAATGGTCAGTGCCTCCAGGTGCTACTTGGTCTTTAGTGGGTTTTTATGTTTTGTTTTGTTTTGTTTTTTCAAGTGGTCTTACAGTGAACATAGACATGAAAACTCTTTATACTTTGTCTTTTAATGATTTTGTATAAAATGCATTTATTCAAGTAGACTTCCTAGATGATGAAGCACAGAGCTTGCAAATGCTGCACTGGCTGCTAGACATACCACTGGGGATAAACCAGGGATAAGTGAAAGGGCTGCAAGAAAAAACAGATTGGAGGGCTCTAACTCTTTCACTACAGTTAGTGGCAGACTATTTGTCTTTTAAAAAAAATCAATTGTTAACATAATGACCATTGTTAGCTAGGGATGATAACCTTAAGCTGTCTACTTAGACACTACAGTGCTGTCTCACACAACTGTTGTGTGAACCTTGTGTTGTACTTTTGTGTCTGTAATTGGAAAAACTAGAAGTAGATACAGCAATCTAAGTATGTGCCTGAGAAGATAAGGTATGTGAAGCTTTCTTTTGAAGGGTTTGTACCAAATGACTTGCTTTTTCAGCCTGAGCAGTTATTTAAAAGCCATTCTTCCCATTTAAAATTCTAGGATAGTGAATTGTCCCTCTTGTGTTGCTGAGAAAACTTCAAAGAGAGAGTGAGGTAGCTTAATGATTTTTTCCTCAAATGTTCCCAGGGCCCCTGTAAAATACACTAGAAACTGGAACACTCTTGGTCTGCTTTCAGATAGATACTGAAAGAGTATGAATTTTGTGTCTCCTTCTCAGACTCTCAGAGGTATGAACGTGATGGGAAAACTGCATTTCTGGCTTGTGTGTGCCTCTGAGTGAGAGGAGTGGTTGATTCTCTTTGGCTCAGAGACCTGTGAAGAAGCACAAGTGTGTCTCATATGAACCATCCTCAGCTTGGCAGCCTCATACTGCCATTTGCTTCTAGTGCTAAAACCAGCATAGTTGAATGTGGTGTTGTAGTCAGATGTTGTAGCTCCCACCATTATGGAAAGGCACAAGAAGTTTCACTTCTACCAGTGCCATTTTCTACAATTTTCCTACCATCCACAAGAGCAGGAGTGGGTGTTCCCAGTGGTTGCTCTCCTGTTTTGTTCTTAATTAGCTTTGTGTTTCCTTCTTTCATATATCTCAAACCCATATGCAGAGTGAAAGGTGAAATAGAGAAAGAACATGCACAAAAGAGCTGATAGATTTGTCAGTGGTGTCTCTCAATGTAGCATGTACTGTAGTGAGAAGTTTAACATTAATTTTACCTGATTTAATATGGCCATGAAATAACAACAGAGGCACCATTTGGCTGAGGCCACAGAAATCACTGGTGTTTTCAAAATTACAATTGCACAGTCAGGTCCCTAGTAATTACAGAAATATTCTTCCAGCTGAGCTGTCTTTCCTAGAACATGCAGAGGACCTGGACATGATTGCAAAACAGTCCTAGAAATACCTTGCCATGTAGTTTTCAATCCTTCTTCTTAAACTTGTTCATAGAGTTCACTTTTTTTGTCTAAGTTTCAAACTCTTTCTTGGTCCCTTTATGACAAATGTCCAGAACAAAACACTACATTTTCTCTCCAGCAGGGTGGAGGGAAAAGCTGGAGCTACCTCATTCCCTTACAGTGCACTGCCTCTATGTAATGCAGTCTAGCAGTGCTTTATTATTTTCCCCTGCTATGTTGTCACTAATTTCTGTCACTAATTTCTGTCTTAGCAATTTCCTCAACACTCCTAAGACTGCTGTTTGCGGTGTGTCCATGTACACTGAATTCTTGTGGTTTGAATTGTTTTTCTCAGGTATGCTGTTCTGCATTTTTCCCCCAGGAAATGAATTCACTATTGGTGTTTGCTTCTTCCTCCAGTTTGTCTGCAACAGTGGAGTCCAGCAGTGACTAAAGGTAAGAAACTACAGTTCAAGTTAGTCTTGTTGCAGTAGGTCTAGTGATTTTTGCATCATTCTCCCACTGCAATTTTCGCGAGCGCACTTTTAATTCCTACTTCTTCATCAAATAATATTTTAAATCAAATGAAGAATAGTAACAATTCCCATATCTTTGTAGAAACTCCTCTCATGCTACTCCTTGTTTTCATTCTGCATTATTTCAGTAGTGTCTCTTACCCCCTTTCTGTTGCCAAGATTCTGTCTGTATCCAAGGCAACTTAAATAATTTTGAGAGTAAGACAGTGAGAGATGATGTATCAATTACTAATATCCAAGTAGATGGCCTCTGTGGCACTCCCTTTGTGCATCATTGTAATTCTGCTTGATTTAAACTGTTTGGGTGCAGCGTGTACAGTTGCAGAGACAGGGAAGATTCCTCACTAATGAAGACCTGCTGTTTTGTAATGCTGCAGCATGTTCCAGCCTATTCCAGTGCCATGTGTATCACGTGGGATCTGGGCTGACAGCCAGTGCAAATGTTTCTTCAAGGACTTTAGGACATATTCTAATTATGTTTAGATTCTCCCACTCTCTTTTCATCTGAAGGATGTCACTCTGCTCATTTCAAAGTGTGGTGCAAAGTGCTCCATCTGCCAGGATGAGAGGGGTCTGCTGGTGCACTTGTGTGAGAGGCAGTAGGATGGCTGGCTTTGTGAACAACTCTTTAACCTCCAGCTGTGAGAAGTCCCAGGCCTTTGAACGCTGTCAGGGCTTGGCCAGCATCCAGCAGTGTTTTCATCCAGTGCTGGAGGAGATGTAAAATTTCCTGGAAGAAAGAGCTTTATTTCTCTGAGCCTAGCAGGGAAGAAGGGGCAATGAGTTGTTGGGTAAAGCATCTGAAACACTCCATAGCTGAAAAAAGCAACGTTTTGTGGAGAAAAGTAAAAGAAAACTGTATCTGGGGGAGCTCTGCACATGAGCATGTGTATTCTCTCTCAATCTGGTATTGAATGTAGGTGATGGCACTACAGGATCCTTTTAAGGGGAACTGGAATTGCAAAACCTCAAGAGTAAAGGCTGTTATGCAGTACTGTGCACTGGAATGTAATTCTGTTAGGTGGATACAGTGAGCATGGATCCATATCTATGTGCTGTGTGGCAAATGAGACTCTGCCTTTCTGTGGGTGTGTAAAACAGTTTGAAGGGTTTTGAAAAGGTGCAGATTCAGCCTGAAGAAAATGTTCCTGATGTGGGGAGGAAGGAGAGAGGCATGCTTTTCTGTCCTTAGTTTGCAAGTTCCCCAGGAGCAAACCTACATTCTTGTCTCTGCCATGGTCTGTGCCCCCCTGGCCAGATAATCAGTGCTAAATAGCATGGGTTCTTTCCTGGGGAGCCACGTGCAATATCACCTCAGACAAATTAATTTCTCAAGGGTGATATTACATCAGATTCTTGGCTAATTAATGATTCTTATTGTCTAGGCAAGTGCATTAATTAACTGGATACATAAGAAAGTCTGGATCAAACTTCAGAAAGTCGGCCAGACTCACTTAATCCCTTGTGGCTTCTGGGATCACTCTGCTGTGTGATGTGACCTGAGTAATCAGGGTGTTGAGACTGGCATGTCTCGGTCCTGATTCTCACAAGTTCAGTAGTGCTCAGCAGCCATTTGCCACCCTGTTGTGGGTGAAGTGTGTACAGGAGTAAGTTTTTGTGTGAATTCTAGGGCCAGTGTTACTGATGGAACTGAAGAGAGGGAAGGGGTACCAGGGATTCAAATTTCTATCCTGCATGCCCCTAGCAGAACACAAACCACCTTCAAGTGGTACATGGCCCAGTAACTCTGGTTGCCACTGATTGAGATAAGCATTGTCACTGATTTCTATAAAAGATGAGGCTGTTGCAGCATTTGTTGTTGGATAGATCTTCTCCTGGGAAAAAAACCCAGGAATTTAATATTTTGTTCTTTCCATCTTGCCCAAATATAAGATTAGGAGAGAGGAAGAGAAACTGAGGTTAGTTCTCTTTGCCTATACATGATTTGTATTGCTGCAAGCTTACTTACCTCAATACATGTAAGATGAAAGTCAGGCTGTGCTCTTGGGACTGGGTGCACAGGACTGCAGTAGGCGTCTGGCTTGAAGAGGTTTCTTTGTACTTTAATGGGTACTGCAAGGGGTTCCCAAGAGCATTCTTCAGATGAAAGCTGTTTTCCTGTGGACAGGCTGCGCAAAGTCTCATTATTGCTTTGGCTTTTGCTGCACAGCACATATGTTACTGCAGGGCTGTCAGCCCTTCAGTCGATTTCTACAACGCAATAAAAATAAGTAGATTAACCAAGCAAAGAAGATTAGAGACACTTTGGGGAAGGAAAGGGAAGGGAGGAGGATGAGCAGCAGGGAGTATAAAAAGAGACCACAAGACTGCAATTGCCAGACGTCTTGGTGCATGTTGCACAGGGTGGCTTTCTTTGTCCCTTTTGGGTTTGGGTTGGGCAGACTGAATAGAACTGATCCTGACACCATGTCCAGAGAGAAACTGGAGTCACTGGTCAAGAACATGGAGATCATGCTCTCTGAGGTAGAGCAGCTGAAGATCCACTGCACCAAGCAGACAGAGGAGGTGAACCAGGTGGTACAGGAACTGCGCCGAGAGAACAGGGAGCTGACAGAGAAGTACGAGCTCATCTGTCAGGACCTCAAGGAGGCCAAGGAGGCCATTGCCCAGCTGCAGGACACCAAGTTTGCCTTTGAGGCAAAGGAGCGGCAAGCACAGAAGCTCAACCGGCAGCTGTGATGTGGCAGGAAGAAGAAGCAAGAGATTTCTTACCCTGATCTAAGAGTAAACAGAAACCTTCAACTGCTGCAGCTGAAAATCCCTGGGTTGCTCAAAGCAACCCTTTCCCTTTCTTGTCAGACTAAACCTGCATGCTGGAAAAAAATCATCTCTGTGGAGGCAAGATCTCAGGCGCAGCTGGAATTCTGCCCCAGAAGGCTCCTTTGTTAATGACTAAAGACCTCGTTATACTGGGAGAGAAATCTCATTCCAGAATCCCTTGTCAGAGATCTGAGCCATAGGCATATGGAAAGAGCTGCCAGGATTTGGGCACCTTCTCATGCCCTGTAGGGGTTGCACAAGGACAGAGCCTGGGAAAAGAACTGTCACTGCCTTGAGCCACTGGAGAGAGCTGTGCTGCGAGAGTCTGCTGAGATGGAGAGAAGGATCATCGTCTTGACAGCCCCTGTTGCTCTGTTTTGTTCCTGACTTTTCTCTGCTGGGCAGCAGTGAGGCTGTAATGCTGTCCTTAGTAGGGTGTCAGCTTCCTTGCTGCCTGGAAGACATCAGCAAGAGCTTATATCGTGCCTCATGCTTCCAGGAGCTTTCTATCAAGGGCAGGTTGTTCCAGAGGATCTTGTAATGCAATTACAGTCGGTGTTGTCCTCTTCCAATTCCAAAGTGAAGTATAAGAACTGGAAAGGTTTCTGTCTTGATTTCCATTTCAATAGCGTTAAATCCTAATGACTCTGTGTTTAGTATGCTAGAGTTAAAACCTCTGCTGAATATAACACTTTTTTAACCAAAGAGCTATGTTTTGGCACTGGATTTACTTTTCTTTAGCGGAAGTAATGTGTATAAATGGACCGGGAATTACGAGGGATAAATGTATGTGGGCGTGGGGGTGACAATTGCTTGTCAGAGATTTTGCTTTCAACTTTTCTCTCTTCTTCTGTATCTCCTAAGCAGCATTTGTGGTAGTCAGTGCCAAGCCCAGCTACGAGCAGGTGACTTTAGACTCCACAGTGAATAGCATGAGATCTCTGGGGGGAGTGTGGAAAGAGTGCTGAGAGAAAAAAGCTTGAATGTTTAAATGGAGAATAGCTGGAATAGTTCCAGGAGGATCTTTCTTCATGTTGGCTGTGATGTAGCCAGCTTCTTTCTTCCCTCCAAAGCTTTGCTGTATTGTTATCTCTGCCTGGCAAGCTCCCTGTTCCCAGCAAGGGCTGAGGCTTGTGGGAAGCAGAGAAGCTGTTTCCATTGCTGAGGGCCTCAGGGAGTGTGCGGCACCAGGAGCCCAGGTGCACTCTCTGGGGGGAAAGGGAGTCAGCTTGGAGGGAAGGGAAACCCGGCTGCTTTGGTTTCCCTAAAGGTTTGGGCAGAGGAGGATAGTTCAGCAGGACTTTCTCTTGGGACTCAGTCCAGCCATGGTGAAAATAACTATAGTTTTGTCAATCATCACAAAATACTGAGGTCAGACCCAGAATTAGTTGGTTACTGATCCTTCTTTGCCCTCCTCTCTGCCACATCAGTCTATGCCTAGTCCAAAGCCTTTGGAAATTCAGCCCTTGCCTGAGCTCTGGGCAAGACATTCTCAGCAAAGGGCTGATCTTTGTGTGGCATACATGGGGAACAAGTTCTTCTGGTTTTGTTTCATGTGATAACATGTTTTGTTAAATATGTGTCATCTAGGCTTTCATTGTTTTGCTATTTTAGGTGGAACAGATTGGATTATTCAGAAAACATTTGAGAGTTTGGAGACTGTCCTTTATGTTTTCAAATGTTATCTGAGCACAAATGGCCAGCCTTGACCCTTTGCTCCTTGCTCACCAGTGGAGCACAAGAAATCAACATTAATCACTATATTTATTTGTATAAGAACTAAAAATGTTTTCCCTTGAAATAGAATTCAGTTCTCTAGCTCAAATCTGCTTACCACCTGTGATTTCTTCTACTTTTTATATATCATTAAAATGTAAAACCAAAATAAAAGGAAAACAAACAGCTGAGGGAGTGTCTGTTCTGGAAAAGGCATTGCCTCATTTGATGCATGTATATGTTACTTTTTGAATGTGTGTGTTTATGCTTGCTGAATATAATTATTCCTGTTTAAACCCTGTGCATCCAGGAGTGGACAGAGACTCCAGATCTCTCTGTGTTCACAGGTTAATCTCTCTAAATGAGATTCTCTGTGTGGCTGCCAAGTTTGCCCTACGCAATATTTAAATCCATGATGCAGAAAAAGAAAATGGGATTGCAGTGTCCTTATGATCGATTTCCTAATAATTAGCAGGATTCAAAGTGTCTACTTTTAAGGAAAGCTGTTAGAATGATTTCCTGTAAATAACCTAAGATTTGGGGTGGGACATCAGAAAAACTAGATGCGCTCTCGAATGCTAGAAAAAATTAACACCACTTCCCTTCCAATAGACTCAGTTGTGTCCTGGTTTTGCTTTACATGACTTAAACTCAGGAGTAGTTAGGCTGGTTTAAAAACAATGTTCATTCCATTACATGTAGTTCTTCTGTTTTTTTACAGGCAAGTCTTTGTATATCGAAGTATAGTCTTAGCAATGGAATAGTGCCTTCACTTGTATCCCGAGGTGTAGTGTACTGGAGTGCCTTTCACAACAAAGTTTGCACAGAATTAGTCACAGCACTTTGAAGTTGTTTTTTGCTTTTTGAACATTGACATTATCATTACATGCTGCTTTTCTTCTTTAAACGGCATAAGGATGAAGAGCTGAAACTTGGTGTAGCGCTATCAGCTTGTTTAGAAAGCTGGCCTGAATGAAAGTCTCGCCTGATTTGGGTGAGAATCAAAATAAATATGAAGTGACAGGCTTGCCATTTCACTCAACTTGGAAATGGATGAAGAGAGGTATCTAATTCTTTGAATACAAAGAGTAAATTTATTTTAAGGCTCTCTTGGAGAGCACAGCACAGGAATTGGTTCAGTTGTCAAGAAGGAGCTAAGAGAAGAGAACCCTGCCAGACCAAGTGCCTGTGAGTTGCTCTGTTCCTGGAGCAGATTATAGCACAATACTGATGTCTGCATTGGTTTCTACGGTTCTGAGCTGCATTATGTGAAAGTGTCCAAGAAGGGAGACTAGGTAGGAATGAAGCTGATACCTCTGTGTTCTCTTTTGCTGACTTCAGTGGCTGCATGCTGGCAAACCACAATAAAATCAGCTCTGCTTGTAGCTGTATCTGTACAAAAGTTGTACAGGTCAGCTCCTCTGCAACAGTCCTCGGCACCTGAAAGAGTTCATGTGTGGCCAGGCCTCTGCAGCAGAGATAAACCAGTGCAAGAGATACTGCAAGAGGATAATGGGCTTTGATGCAGTTAACTTGTACAGCAGAGCTCATCGGTGTGTGTAATACACTTTCCACCCTTCCTCTGAGGACTTCTAATGTCTCCTGAACATGAAACTGAGCTGCTTTTCCTGAAGGGTTGACAGGATTCATTCTGTATACTGAGAAGCTGTCATTCAGAAGGCAAAAGGACATGCCGATCCTGCAATAGTGAGAGTCTGGGAAGAATGGAGTTACTGGTGCACTATTCAAGTTTGACAAAATCTCAGTTCAGGGTGAATCAAAGTTTACTTTACTGACATTTCTTTAAAAAATAATAAGCTAGAAAATCAGTATGTGAAAAGATTTATTGTCTTCAGAGTAAGATGAAGCCTCCAATTTTCAGACCCTTGTGCAGCTGATGGAGAGACATGCCGTAATGTCCCCAGTAGCAGTGGACTTGATTTGACATCCCAGAGACCTTTATTTCTTTACCTTCTCATTCAGCCATCAACACACTTACCTAGGATATAAGATTACTGTTCAGTATTATCTTGTGCTCAGAAATATTTGAACATATCCCCTGGGAAAAATGCAAGTAGAAGGCTAAATGTAATGGCTGCCCATTTCTCTTGATTAGGCCATTGCTCTTACCTAAGAAAGTGGACATTGTTCTGAAAGCAAAGCTAGGTCCCATTGTTCAGCATGTGACCCAGCCATAATCACAACGCCCCAGATCCTTGCTCTTTGGCTCAATGGTGAAGTGAGTGATCAAGAACAGCAGTTTGTAATGTGACTATGCCATGGTTTCCTGATTACAGTAGTCTCCTGGGAGGTGCAGATTTTGAAACCAAACTGAACACAGATTCTTCTCTTCCTTGCATGAATGTCCAAGCTTCTCTTTTGGAGGCTTTGTGAGTCTTGCCTGAATCTTTTGGTTGCTGCTCAGGGGGAGAGGCCGGGAGGTAGAAGAGTTAGGTGTTAAGTTCCCCCGGGGAAGAAGCAAGGTGTTTTGGTTTTATTTCTCAGTAATTAATTTCTCTGAAGACAAATCTGTTTTGCCCATGACAGTGAGTAAAATTCCTGTATTTATCATGTTTGACAAGTTTTTCCATCAGTGTTTCTTCCTCTGTCGTGTTGAGGATGAGGAGTGATAGAGCATCTTGGTGGGCATCTGATGACCAGCCAAGTGCTACAGTGCTGTAAGTGTTGGACAGCCATAACGAGTTAGACTGATGCCCTGTCCAGCAAAGCATTCAGATCTTTAGATAGTCTTTGGTAACAGCCTTTGGCAGTAAGGAACCCCAGCAGTTTATTCCCATGAAAGGTATAACAAAAGAGAAAGCAAAAGACTTGCTGCTGACCTTCTTAAGCAGAAGACTTACTCTGGCCATGCAACAGTTGAAATCCCGATGCCACAGTTCCTGTAGAGGTTGCTCCTTGCCAAAAGCACTTCAGTGATCAGGCTAGAAGGGATATCGTGTTCAGCAGTACCACTCTCTATGCATTTATCTCAACTGTTCCTTCTTGACTTCGTCTGGGACACCCTGATGCCAGGCTAGCCGCTGGATAGACCTAGTGGCAAAAGGCACATGCCTGTGGTCCTGCTGTGTTCATTCCATAGTGACCCGTCAGCGTCTTCCTGGGAGATGAGAATGGTCTTGAATCAGTGGATTATCTTGTTTCCACTAAAGGGTAAGTGGTGAAAACAATTTCAACACAAAGACCAAGTCCTTTCTTCCAGAGGAAAGGTACATATACAAAACTTTCTGTGAAACCACAGGGCAAAGGTTTACTTCATATTTGCATTGCCTTTTTCTAGGTAAGCACTGGCCTCGAGCTCAAATCCTATACTAACAGCTTCTGATTTTGTCACATCTCTGCTGGAACCAGGAAGTATGAGCAGATTAGTCTTTCCTTTTTTTTTTAATAAAAGAAATTTAGTTGATGTTTCATGTTGCTTAGTTGTGGTAAAAGTCTGGTCTCTTTTTATTTCAGCATCTCAGGAGCTCATCTATTAAGTCTGTATGGGGTTAAAATTAATCCAGATGTGTTTACACAGTATCTGCTTTAATGCAGTAGGCACAGCTGTTTTTTGGATGTATCCTGGCTAGATTCCAACATGAGCAGTCACATTTTCCCTGTCTCTATACTCCCTTGTAGTTTATCAACAAGAACACAAGAACTACAAGAACATTATTAATCTTGGTATTTTAAAAAAAAACATTAATTGAGGGTCCACTGCCATGAGAGGCATTTTAATGATTATGTAATTATAAATTCATCTGAAGTTGTGGAGGATTTTGCCTTCTAGTTTTTGAACTTTTGGGATCGGATTTCAAGCTTTTTCTTGCCAATGGGCTAAAAGCTTTAAACCGATCTGAAAGTTTGGTTTATACATAGAAGGCTAGGGGTTCAGGTGTTGGTTTAACCAAATATCATTAAGCTTACAATATAAGGTAACACCTAGCAGGATGGCATTAGCCGGTGGCTAATTGAGAATACAGGTGGAAAAAGAAAAAGCACGTGCTCATGTAACCGCTTTCTGATGTAAAAAGAAAGGATCACAGCTTGGCCCAAAGCCCAAATTTATTTTTCTTAAAAGAAAATTTGAATCTAAAGAGGCAGGACAATAATTTCTATATTGTTAATTAGGCATTAACAACGTGCAAGTTTTGTTTCTTCTGACAAGGATAACATAGGTAGCCATGCACCTGTACCACCATTAGACGTTCTTCAAGGGTGTGTTGTATCTTTCAATATGCTGTGATTCCCTGCTGCTTGGTGGAGGTGTTGCCATTTTGTGTTGGATTTCCTGTTAGGGCTTATCCTTGTTTGTCGTGGCAGAGCTAGCTTTGACAGGAAAGTACAGGATTGCTTTTGCTTGTGGAAAAGATATGACTTTTATTTGAACTCTGTCCCCTGTGGGATGAGTAATGGTAGGATTTGTGTACCTTTCATGGCTAGCTGCTAGACAGGGATTGAACAGCAGGGATGAAGAGAGCCATATCCCTGGAATAAAATTGCTTCTGTGTATGATGCATTTATGAGTCCGCTAGAAACTTCAATTTGGAGCTGTGCACATCTAGGCTTGTCAAGAGTTGGCAAGGATATTGTCCCTTTTGATTGTCTGAAGCAGCAGCATGGCCAAGAAGACAGTAGTGATACTAGTTCTGGAGATTTCATTGCACATCTTGATGTCTCCCATGGAAGATCCAACATGTGGAGTTACCTGAAGGTAGAAGCTTCATCTTTCCCTTGGAAAGCAAGGTTCTCTCTCTTATGGTTACAAATGAACTGCTGATTAAAAAGGACTCCAAAACCGGAAGGCAAAACATGAAAAACCAACCCAAACTTAAAACTTTAAAGCTATTTCCATAATCTAGGAAACCTCGGTCATAATAATAAATAGGATTGAAATGCTGGTAGCTGTTACAGTTGCTGGACCAGAATCTATTTTTCTAGATCTGTATTTCATTATTTATTTGTTTTATACTAAGCAGAGGACAAAATCGATGGGGGGGGCAGATTTATCTGTTTGCAAAATAAAACAACAGCAACACATAAGTTGTTATGCAATGTTTTCTCTAGTATCCGCATGATTAAAAACACAAGTTTTTCCTTGTAATGAGTCCAACTAGATTCCTTTTCCTTGAACAGTTTTTATGTTGTTAAATTGTTCCTTCACGGGAGTTTTCAGGGGCTTTCTGAATTCCATGGCATTTGTTAGAGGGGAAAAAATAAAGAAACCTGTGCTGCCATTATCTTTGGTTAAATTCAGGTCTGTATCCAAATTGCTGCCATTTTCAGATTTTTAGGGGTCTGCTTAACTTTGCCTAATCCATCAAAGACCCAAATCTAGCTGTGAATTGTATTTAAGTTCGAAGTTTCTTTTGTCAAAAGCTTATTTGTGAACTGTGATTCAGCCTGTAGTTTTAAAGTAAATGTGAAGTTAAACATTTTTTTTTTCAGAGTTAAGAACTTACTGAAAATGAACACTGAAGGGATGTGTGGATAGCTGTCTCTCTTTTCATATGATGCCTACAGCTAAAATAAAACTAGTTACAAAGGGCTCCACCCCTGCAACAACTTCAGACAGAATTTAGAGCTGATGTGTGTGCTCACACACAGACTACAGAAGCTAGAAACAATTTCAAGGCAGGCGTGCCTGTGTGCATGCTTACGACGCTGGCTTTCCAAAGCAAAAGTGAAAACTCATGTGAAGAAACTGAGAGGCTGAAGGGGTTAAATGAAATACAACTCTGCTTTTCCTGTGCAGTAAGGATTAGTAATCAAACAGAAACAGGAGAGAAGAGCGCTGAAGTGCCACTGTTTCAACAAGAACGACTGGAAAGTGGGTTCTGGAGCTTGACTGCAGTGTCTCCAACTTGTGCTCACCTGTCACAGGTGAGCACATGTCGAAGGTAGGAGTTGGCTTTGTGTTCTGGGCTGTCTCCTGATCCTTCTACCTGGATACCTACTCTCTATTAGTCTTTTCAGTGCTGTTCATGCTCCTTAAGCTATTTTTCATTTCCCTACTTTTCTTCTTTTATTTCAGTTAAAAGAGTACAGGGGAGAGACCAGAGTCCTTACGACTGCAAAATTTTATTTCTCAGAAGGGAGGGGGAGAAGATGCTCCATGAGCTTGGTGAACAACCTCAGCGGGGCTTGGCGTGCCCGCAGGCGCTGCTCCTGATGCTGGGGCCGGGGGGAGCAGGGAAGGCGCCGCTGTGAGGATGCGGGCCGAGCCCGCGGGGTCACACACGCGTCTGTCAGCACACAGGGTGCGAGGCAATCTGCTGCCTGCAGAAAGGGAGTTTTGGCACGCGGGAATAGAAGCCTGTCTGGGTGCTACGACTCTTGTGGTCCCTGACTGTGGGCCCTGGAGAGCCACGCTCCTGCTCGTGTGGCAGCAGGTGCTGAGGGGAGGCCGTGGCTCCGCAGCGCTCCCGTGTTGCTTCCAGCTGCGTGAGGGGAGCTGGCAGGGAGGCCCGGTCAAACAGAGCCACCAGAGCTGTCTGTGAAAGCTTTTCGGCACCGGGTCTGCCATCCCTGAGGGAGCCTGAGGTGCGAGGCAGGCCGAGGCGGAGGCTGCAGGGATCCAGGGAGCTGTCCTGGCACGGAGGAGTAATGGTCTGGAAGCAATGTGGGAGAGCAGTAGATCTGCCTGGTGCGCTGGGTGCTCCTTGTGGGTGGGTGGTCGGGTGGAAGTAGAGGAGCAGCTGGTTTGAAACTGAGTTTCAAAGCTTTGATGAAGGTAATGTTAGCTTTGAATGGAGACCCTAGGACTAGGATTAACTGGTGTTAGCACAGAAGCTTACTGAGATGGTGTGTTTCTTTAGGCCTGCCTGTAGAGACCTTAAAATGAGTTTGTCAACACCTTTGTTTGTTACTTTGGAAAGTGTCTATGCAAACACATGCTTACCCTTTCTGCATTGTACTTATGAGGCCCTTCAACAGCTCCTTTGTAAACTGGCTCGAAGCTTACATGTTTTTATCCTGGCTTCTCAGAGATGTACCACACCCTTTAATGCCAGAGCATCCCCAGTCTCTGCAGAGAGTGCAGCCATGAAGAGCCACTCTTTCCGAGGTGCAGTGTGAGGATGAGGCAGTGTGCTGCACGGCCATGTGTGTATTGGACAGCCTCACTCCAGGATTCCAGGACAAATGCTCTACTCTTACACGGAGCAAAGGGAAGTATTTGGGATCAGGAACAAGGGTGGATAAAGTCACCAAGTGTCTTTGGTATGGCACCAATTTAAACTAATATTTGTTCATGTCAGTGAATTAATTGATTGATAAAAGAAAGAAAAGTTAAAACAGAGCAAATTTGCTGTCTCTGGAAGTTTTGTGCTTTTTTTTCTGTCCAATGTGAGATAATTGAGGCTTCAATTTTGGGCCTATTTTCAAGTTCTTATACACTGTGACGTGTCCTGATGCCTTAAAGGTGTTTGGTTTTGAAATCTTTTTCTCCATGAGTTTAAGCGCTTGATGACATCACAGAAATGCTGCGGTTCGATAGTTTCTTTGTAGCATTTGCCTGTTTCAAATCTGTTTGCTAATAAACAATCCACTCTGAATGTAGCATTTGATAGGTGTGTGAGGAGTGATTTGAGGCCATTTTCAAGGAAGGATGTAGAGCTTTGTTTGCTGGTCTCTATATGTATTTATGTTAAAAATAATATTAGGCAAAAACCAAAATTGTCTCAATTTTAAGAGAAAATAGCCACCACTGTGTAAAGAACTTAGGGAATGGATGATCTCAAATGTTGCTGTTCAGTAAGTGCAGTAACTTCTGATGCAGATCACTTCCCTTTGGCTTTGGGATGGGCTGTCTTTGTTCCAGCTGCTTACCAGCTTGGTAAAAGAGAATGCAGGTAGATCTCACCTAATCTAGCTGCTTCAGGGAATTAATTGCTTCTCAAATTAGGCACCAAGATTATTTTAGAGTCTCAGGGAATGGCTGTGTTCAGACTTGCTAAAACGGTTGAGGAAAAGCAGCTTCATTGTTGCAACTGGTTTTCTTCACAGCACTTTTTGAGTCAAAGGTGCAAAGTTTATTATTTTTGGTTTTAAAAAAAAAAAAATAGGAAACCTGAGAGAAAAAAATAAAACAGCAACCAAACCCTCTGATCTTGATATTCTTCTGAATATAATGTAAATAAGGCAAAATACTGTTCTGTGCCTCAGGACATGTAGAGCCTAGGCTACCAGAAGGCTCTCTCTTTGTTCAGTGGGGACCTTAAATGTTAATAAAATGTTAACCATTTTATTCATTCATGTGTGTACCTAGTGACTTATAATACACAGCAAACAAATAGCTTTTTTGTAAGAGGATGTGAGCTCTGTTTTGTATGAGAACAGCACCTAGAATACACAGAATGCAATTACAGTAGTCCTCACAATTAGCATTACAGGCTCATCATCAGCTGAATGAAGGGGGAAATATTTCCCCAGTGGCATATTGATACTCAGTGAGCACCAGAGGAAATAGGTTGCTTTGCTCTTAGGTCTGAGGACAGGACAATTCGGAAGTGCTGTGAGCCCTGCAGTGTACCTGGCACACTGCTGAGCCCAGGCAGTGACGGAGGATTGCTCGCATTCTGGACAGTCATTTGCAGTTATGCCCCACTGCATGATGGACTTGTCAAAAGAACTTACTCCTCTCAAAATGATGCTCTGCTGGATACAGCTTCACAGGCTCATTTTTTAGCACTTCTGGATCCAAACTGTGATTTGTTGTGGTCCAGTCTTGTCTTGGACAATGAATAATAAGGGTTTCTAGATGTTTGGAAAGGGGCTTTTATATTAAAATACTTGAGTAGATGTCTACTCATATGCACAGCCTATGATCAAAACCTTTGTTTATGCTTTCTCACATGGTAATAAGCTCACCTTCCTGACATGCAGACGTGATGCATAGAAAACAAGTGCCATCCACAGATTGTTTATTTCTCTGCCTAGCCCTTAAAGCAGTAATTGGAGGCTCTGGTTTGGGCATCTGTGGGAGAAACCAGCTTCAGAGCACAGAACCAATTTATTTTTAGATCACACCGTTGTCATTTTGCTGTGATCACACCGTCGAGCATGTGCTTCCTTTGAGAGCTCTCCAGGCACTGCAGTGTGATCGCACCCTCCTAAGATCATTTTTTATGAAGTTAATTTTTAGTGACAGATGAAAGATGCTAGGGCCAGTATTCTCAGAGACAGCAGCCCCAATTCCACTAGCATGTATTCTCCCTCCTAAATTTGTTAATCTAAGTTCTGGTTTAGGTTGTGATTTTGTTCCATTTTTGTTTCTTTTAGTTCACCTCATGTTACTCATCTTTCTCTTGCACAGTAATGTAAGCAAGCCCACAGATTTCTCTGGGGAATTTCTGCCTCATAGAACTGAAGGTGTGGCTGCATCACAGTCTGTAGGGGCGATTCCTTAGGGAAGAGATGTACTTGTACAAGTGTGCTGTGTTTGACATGTTTATACATATATATATAACTGAGTTAACTTTAAATGAAAAAACTATCTTGGCTTCCAGAAACAATGTAGAGGCAGCAGCAATCAAAACCCACATGAAGTTCAGAGTAAATAGTCTCGTGTTTTCCTGTCTATTATTAGTCCCCAAGCAGATTTATTTAAAGGTTTTACAGGTGTTCTCTGTGCATATATCCTACAAGCATACTCTTGAATGTAGTGCTAACATCCTCTCACTGAACAGAGATGTGAATCTTGCAAAGAGAATAAGAGAAAAATTTACATGGTTTTAAAATCTCCTCTTGAAATAATGTTCATTTTTTATTTTTATTTTTTAACCCATTGCACAGCACAGAAATTGCTGTGTTTATATTTAGGATGGAATGAAGTTAAATAAATTTTAAGCAATCTTCTGTCATGAAAATCCATTATTTTCCTAAAGAATTCTCAAAAACTTGAATTGTAAGAGATTAGTCTCAGCTGGGTAACATGCTTAGGTGGAGATTGGGGAGTGAAGTCCCTCCCACTGTAAGTGAAGAGCAGGTTTGAGACCACCTTGGGAAACTGAAAGGGCACAAGTCTGTGGGGCCTGTGGGGGTGAGATGTTGTCAAGCCACTCTCTACAATATTTGAAAAGTCATGGCAGTCAGGCAAACTCCCCAGTGACTGGAAAAAGGGAAACATTTTTCCTGTTTTTAAAAAGAGGATAAAGGAAGGCCCAAGGAACTAAACGCTTGTGAGCCTCTCCTCTGTGCCTGGGAAGACTGTGGAGCAGATCCTCCTGAAAGCAGTGTGGAGGCGTGCAAGACAAGGAGGTGCTGCAAGACAAGCCAGCATGGCATCACTAAAGAGCAAATCCTGCCTGCCCAAGCTGGTGCCCTTCTGTGGTGGAGTAACTGCAGTGGTTGACAAGGGAAGACTGGCTGATGTTATCTACCTAGAAGTCTGTAAGACTTTTGATGTGGTCCCATATGAAGAACTTGGCAGTTCTCGTGGATGAAAATCTGGACATGAGCTGTCAGTATGCGCTCACAGCCCAGAAAACCAAACACATCCTGGGCTGCATCCAAAGCAGCATGGCCAGCAGGGGAAGGGAGGGGATTCTCCTCTTCTGCCCTTGTGAGATCCACCTGGAATAATGTGTCCAGGTCTGGGATCCTCAGCATAAGAAAGACATAGAGCTGCTGGAGTGAGTCCATAGGAGGCCACAAGATGCTCAGCGGTCTGGAGCACCTCTTCTATGAAGAAAGGCTGAGAGAGCTGGGATTGTTCAGCCTGAAGAAGAGAAAGCTCCAGAGAGACCTTATTGCTGCCTTCTGGTATTTAAAGGGGACTGAAAAAAAAGATGGTGAGTGACTTTTTATGTCAGCAGGTAGTGATAGCACAAGGGGTAATGGTTCTAAACTAAAAGAGGGGAGATGTAGATTAGATATTAGGAGGAAATTCTTTATTCAGAAAATGGTAAGGCACTAAACAGATTGCCCAGAAAAACTGGGGATGCCCCATCCCTGGAAGTGTTCAAGGCAGGTCAGACGGGGCTTTGAACAACCTGGTCTAGTGGAGGTGTCCCTGCCCATGGCAGGACAGGGGTGGGGGGTTTGAACTAATGATCTTTAAGGTCCCTTCCAACCCAATCCGTTCTATTCTTTATAAACAACAGCAGTGCTCAGTGTCAGGTGATATTTCAGGTCAGTCTAAATAGCTCACAGAAATGAAGCTTATGCTGTGACAGGACAGTAGTAAATGTAAAAGATGGTTAGCCATTCCTCTTCAATTATGCTAGTGTTTGGGGTATTATATCCTTGTCATGCATTTTCCATAGGCAGTGTATGGCTTCTTTTAGCAGTGTCTAAATCAGTCTGTGTGCTTGTCGTTATCCCTACATGCTCCCAGATTTAATTAACAGCTAAGCACAGTGAGACTACCAAAATAGAAGGCAAAATCCTATCTCTACTCCTTATAATAAATCTCTTGCTGCAAACCTAATAGTGGGAGGCTAGTTGCATAAAATTGAATCTGAGCTGATATTAATAGGTAGACAGAAAATTGCCCTCATTAAATAGTGTATTAGCGCCTGCAAAGGGCTGGAATAGTGATTACATTTGCTTGGAAGATGCTGCTTCACTGACCTAAGCCTGAGATACATCATTGTGGATTTTGGAGAGTGAAAATGAGGCAGGTCTGCATCTTCCCCACCCACTCATAGGGTATGGTGTGAGGCTTTACTGGAATCTGTGTGTCTTGATCTTACTCTTGAGCCTGATGATTTTTCAGCTACTGTTTTGTGTGATTTAAGTATTCAGAGGCTGCTGTGGCTTCCCCAGGTGTTGCTGAGCTTTCCTTTACTGTAGAAGTCCTCTGTAAAAAATATTATCAGTCTGTGTCATCCACATGAAGCGATGGCCCGGTGCAGATTCATGTTAGGAATCAACCTGAATCCTGGGTTGAAAATCATTGATAGAGCAGGCTCAAGGATGCTTCTGTGTTACCACTACTCAGGTCTCCAGCCAGCTTTACTGTGTTAGTAAGTTTTTCTAACTTTTTTTTTTTTTTTCATTTAATAAGGTGAATTAAAGATATTCTAGCTGAAAGGTTTTTTTCATAATATACATAACATGGCTGAAAGTCTATCTCCATGGGATTACTTTACTGATGAGGATTCTTCAACTTCTAACATGTATTTAGAATTAATTATTAAATCTGGATACCACTGGTAAAGACACTGCCATAAAAATTCTGCTCAGCTTGTGTTTTCTTTGTTTTCTCTCCTTTCCCTCTAAGCCCTTTCAGCCAGTCCTGTGTTTGAACTCATTTATAAACACTTACCCCTTGCTTTGTATACAAACAGCTCTTCATGAATGTGTTTCATTGCATGGTCGAGACAAAGGAAATTCAGCACCCTTCTGTTTTAACGGGCACATAGATATTATTTGGCTTATCTGCCCCAACCCAAAGGACATAAGATCCATGATTTCCTTTGAAAAATTGTCCAAAAATGGATGATTTATTGTGTTTGGGGAAGAAAACAAGTATATTATTAAGAAGTATCTTGAATGTGATATCATCTGCCTAAAGTGGTGATGTTTCCTGGTTCCTCTAGGCTGTGTGATGTGGTCCTTGTGCTCTCCTCACTCAGCTCACATCATAAGCAAAGGGAGGTTTTTTCCTATCCTTGATCCCTGTTCCATGGAGTCCCTTTGTCTCCCCACCTTCATCTTAGCTTATTTCTCTGTATGTGTTTTTCCTTTTTTAATTCTTTTAGCAAAAACTTAAAAGGTGTTTCTCAGTTGTCAAGGCAAACAAAAGCAAGCTGGAACAAAGATATGCTGGATGGTTTTTAGAGCAAAGCAAAATCATAATGTCTTTAGAAAATGTAGTGAATCTAAAAGCTCAAAGACTGTGCTCTCAGTCAATGACTGAAAAAAATTATGTCAGTGAATAACAGGATGATGATATGTTGCCCATTCTGGCTTCCCACCTCCTTTAACCAAACTTCTAAAAATATAACATCAAAGTGAGATCTGATGTGTTAAAGGGGAGTGAGTGGAGGAAAGGGAAGGAATTTCTGAAAAGGCATGAGTAGTGGGATCCCTGTGGCAATGTCTGCTTTAGTGCTGGATGTGCTAAACTTTACAATAAGCTGCTTCTGTTGATATTGCAGGAGGTAAATACTTATTCTGGAGTCACCAGCCTGTATCTCAAGCTGTGCATGCAAAGGTAGCTTCTGTGTCAGGGTTACTTCAAAGGGAATGATTGATCAATACTAATTCAGCTTCCCAAAAGGGAGTTGAAATGACTTGTAAGGGTTTGCACAGTCAATAATGCTGGGTGGCTTTGCATGTCCAGCTAAATCACATCTAGACTATGCAAGTGAGAACCCTGAAAGGGTCTTCTTGCCTTCTGCCTATGAACCACTCCAAGAACAAATCCTGACCCACGCATGTGAATAGAGAAAACTTGATAAATGTGTGAGCAATGAAACTCATGAAACTTGTTTTATTCTAACTTTGTGATCTGATTCCATAGTGCCTAAACATCTTAAGTTCTTGCTTACACAAGGCTAAGTTATTCATAACATTACTTGTAAGTTTGGATTTCCTTCCTGTTGAAAAGAAAAAGTCACCATCTAAACAGATTAAAAGTTCAACACATCTCTTCATCCTGGTGGAGTATCTTTTCCCTCAAAATACAACTTTATTGCTTTGAGACCCTGAAATTAGACAACAAAGTTATTTTTTCATATATATATACAGGCAATGTAGGTCTTGTTTCCCCAGGAGCATGGATGTTAAGAGGTTGTTTGAAAAAGTAGCCAAGTTTAAGTAAGCAATTTTATTTGTACATTGGAAGGCTGGATTTACACACATAAAGTAAATATAGGAGTCATTAAAACTGTCCTTGATTCTAAAATATACTTCCGGTCTCCATGAAGATTTGACTGGTCTTGCTAAGCCTGCCTGGCCCTGGATAGGAGTTTCTAACTAAATAAAATATTTTTACAGCACCTCACTGCTGACTCCACTATAGAGAAGTCTCCAAGTCTGCCCCTCTGTCTTTTCTAGAACTTCTGTTTGTAAAGGCAAAGGCTTCTTTCCTAAGTGGGTTCAGTGTTAAGCCCTGAAATAAGGGTGCTTAACCCAATTTCCAGTGGTAGTTGAGTTCCTGTGTTCTGTTCAGTTAGGAAATTCCAGCTATCTCTTCTGTAGTCCTCTCACCCTCCTGTTTTGGAATAGAAGGTTCCTGAGCTGCTGAAGTTAGATCCCAGTTTGAATTTCTCCAGTGTTTGGAGAAGCTTGGGTCAGCATCTCCTATAGAAAACAGTCCAGAGCTGAACTCTGAAGCTGATTCTTTTTGACCAAGCTGACAGATGGCTGGAACCACTGCCCACTTCAAGCCTTTTATTCATCTCACTCGAGCGGTTAATGCCAGATGTGACAATTTGCATCTCTTCTGGTGTTTGGGCAGAGGTTTCAGCTGGGCACACCTCTATTTCTGGTTAAAGATCCTGGTTGTTCCTTTCTTGTTGTGAACTCATAAACCTTCTCCCTGAGATAACTCCATATTTTAGCACTATGGCAGGAATTCCTCCTTGTGAGCTTTCCAGCAGCTGTTCCATAGCTTGAGCATAAAGTCACTATTTCCCCTCAGGCTCTGCTGCTGTTTCTGGGTGGAGGAGGGGTGGAGATGCTGTTCTAGCACACAGTGGGAAAAGGGAGCTGGGGAAGGTTGAAGAAATCTGGAGAAGGGCAGGAGGCTCAGGGAGCAGCAGCTGCTGTTGCTACAAGTGAAGGAACTGCAAAATACTGTCCTTTTCATTCCTTCCCCCACATATCCAGCCTGCAGTGAGAAGAATGGCAAACAAGCAGAATAAACTTATGCTTCTCTACCTCAGGTTCTACAAGGAGTTAAAGGGCCATTAAATCCAGAAATAGAACTTGACCCCTTTTTAAGGTTTCAGACAGATTCTTCAATCCCATCTGTTGTGGTTGAAACTAAGGTGAAATCAATGCTGAATTCTACAACTGAGAAAGCTTTTAAAAAACAAGTGTGTTGATCCTTAGTAATCAAATAAAAGATTTGTTTTCCAGTGGGGAATTTCATAGGGTACAGATGGGCCTGTTTTTCCTTCTGCAGATCCTTCCTGGAATCCCTTGACAAGTTTAATAGAGCTGGATAGTCTAAACATTTCAATGCTAAATTTGGGACATACGATAGCAATTTCCATGCAAGTGCAATGGCACAAAATTACAAGCAAGCACCAGAGCTTTAACCTCTTGCTGCTTTGGTGCACAGGTTTGCCCCATACATTGGGATCCAACTCTGTCTCCTCAGAGAATCTTTTTCTCCTGTCTGGCAAAAAACACCTAAGATACTAACTACCTGGGGAATGGGAGCACTGCTAGCCCTGGTGACCTGCTCCTCCAGCCTCTTTTCCAGGAGCCTCGTGTGTTTTGGTCCCAGCTCCCTATCTGCCTCCTGGCTCAGAGGGTAGAAAGAGCTGAGCACACAGTCCATTAGCAGCACAACAAGGATTTGATTTTCAAGGCATATCTGTGGACCTGAGAGGTGGCTGGAAATGGCATATGCGAGAGAGGAGTGCTGGGGAAGAGATGAATTTTTTTTCCTCTTGGTAATAGGAATAGGAGCTGATCTCAAGTATTTACCTCTGGTACCAACACCATTCAAGGAAGCTGCTGCTTTCACAGTGCCTTTTCCTAGTGCTGTGGGCACATTATAAGGTCATTCAGCATTCTTTACCTCTTCTGGAGGGTATCCAGGTTGTTTCTTCCTTGATTTGAATAGGAAGAGTAGTAGTAGCACCTGTGGGTGATGGCAGATACACAATCTTCCCTTGGTTTCCTAAGAATGACTAAACCAAAACTAATGAAAGTCTTTGCATATAAAAAGCTTCTGTATCTTCATTTTCTTATGAATCTTATGATTGGCACTCTATTTAGGGAGAGAAGTTTATCAGTGCTTATTTTCCCAGTTCCATTTTCCCTGCCCTTTACTATTTGGCACATAGGATTTGGTGCAAAGGAATTTTTTAGTAGCTTTTACATCTGAAAGAGGAAGTATTTAAGAACAAGCTTTTTATTCTCAGCATGGTGAATGTTGGGAGTATTAAAATCCATGGTATATATGGACTTGGAGAGTTGTAATAAGATGTGTTCATTGAGGCCTAGAACTATAAGAAAAATGGCTGCTCATCATAAAGTAACATGAAATACTCAAATACCAGATCAAGTAAGTTCCATTTTGGTTATTTCTTGGTTCTGATGTCATATCCTCATGCAACAGTGATTTCATATCAATGTTATCATTGTTAATAGTGATTCACCTTTTGGTATTTTATCTGGATTTAATAGATCAGTCTAAAGGAGCTATAAATGAAGTTTTAATACTAAAACAGATGTTGTTAGGGACTGATGACATAAACATTTCTTCCTTGATGCTTTTGTGTACTATGAAAGGAAAATTTCTCCTTTTACCTTTCCTTTCCCAAGTTAGAAAGAAGCTCAAACTAGTTAAAACTGCTAGGAATAGCTAGGTCATTTTTTTTTTTCCCCTGGGCTTAACTGGTCACAAGGTCATGAGAAAATGGTGATGACAGAGTCAGTCTGCAGTGGCTGAAGTGTCCCTGGTCACAGCTGTGAGCTCTGGTGAGTGGTGGTGTGGGCTGCAACTCAAAAGAGGAAGGATTAAGTAGCAACAGGGAATGCACCAACGAAGTATTGTAGTTCCAAATGTACATAACACACCAAATTAAGGAACTGTTTTATGCTGCCATACCAGCCTACATGACCTGATCTCCTTTCTAGCTCTGCAGAGGGGATATAACTACTCATGGTGGAATCTAGCTATAGCAGTCCACGATGAACTGTTGGATTTTAAATAAGTACAACCACACAAGATGAATGTAGGATACAGAAATGTTAACTGTGGGTTTTTTTACCTCGGGTTGGTTGAAGTCATTGCAATCTTCAAGTATTTTATCAGGTGTATACACAAAGGGATGGGAGGGCAGACATGCAACAGCATGCCCTTCCACTGTGCCTGGGGATGCTGTTCTCATAATACCAGAGGAAAGTTCAGGGAAATGTTCACTCCTAGTAATTACATCCTGGCCTTCTGTGCAGGGTAATTTCAATCTTTGCAGATGCCTTCATCTGTCCAGGGAAGTCTAGTGGTAAAACTACTTTTATTCTGTCCCCTTGATTTTACTTCCACCTCCATTTTTACTTCATGGTATTGTAGCTTTTCCACCAAACAGCAAAGAAGCAAGCAATCCTGATGAGTAATTTTTCTGTTCCCACAGGCAGAGATGAAGAACCTGTTCCTTCTGCTTCTGCTTCTGACAACATTACCTTCTGCATTTTCAGTAAGTAAATGCTCTTCTGAGCATTGTTACAAGAAATGAAAGATACTTCTGTTAAGAAGTGTCAACATCTGTAACTCAAGTGCTTTGTAGAAAGTATTTCTGAAAGAACTAAAAGGTTAAAGTCATCAGGCCTATTGTGGCACATCTTATGAAAAGTCTAACATGGCAATTAAATAATAGAATTCTGCTAGTGCCTTTGGTTCTAGGGATGTTATCTACAAAGCAGTAATTGCTGTCTCCTGCTTCAAAGCTTGAGAGAGTTATCACTTGAAATAGAGAATGGATTTTTGGTTAGTTCATTTTTCTCTTTTCTTTGGTCTTTAGAAGTATTAGCCATGTGGTTTAGTTTTGCTGGGAGAGATTACTTTATGTTAAGCCAATGTGATATTATCAGAAAAAAGAATGCAGCAATTAAGAATTGAGATTCCTGTTCCTTTCTGAGTGAGAAGCAGGACTTTTCTGAAGTAAATGCAGCTTGAGAACAGTTCCCCTGATTTGAAATTAAGCTTTATTAGTGAGCTGGACTTCAGCAAGGTAAAAGATGACCTGCAGAGTAGAGTGGAAGTGTTAGCAAAGGAAGACATTACATGTTTGTTAGGTGTAAAGGAGCAGAGAGCAGGGGTGGGGGGGAAAGAGGCAATTATCACTTGGAGTAAGTGTTTTGCTTTCTAGGCCACCTTTGAAGATCAGGGATGAGAGACCAGAAATCAAGCATAGTTTGTTAGTTGCTGTATTTTCTCTTACAGATGGAAATATGCTTAAATGAGTGCTTGCTGTCTCACATCTAATAAAAAATCATACTGTATGTTAAAAGAACCAGAAATGGAATATATTCTGTTCAGCTAATCTGTTCACCTGCCTATCTCCAGCTTGGAGATTTTGGTGATTTTTTTGGAAGGATATGACTGAAATACCCTGGACTCTGAAGGCTGACATTTCTCTGTAGCATTAGGCTCTACCCCCTGCACACAGTCAATAGTTCCTCCTGAAGCCTTGCTGAATGAAAGGAGAAGTTTTGCTTGGCCACCACTTAAGTTTACTTTCCCTGACATACTGGATCTGTCCAAGTCATACATTTCCTCTGAACACTGTTTCTTTACATGGATCTGCATTTCTAGGTTGAAATGGTGGCTTTTAATTTATTCCAAATAAATTAACATTGTTTAAAGTGCTAATGTGTTGAATAAACTTTTAAATGCCTTAACCAAGTTTAACAAAGGGCAGAAGATGCACAAGGACATCAAAGTTAAAGTCATACAGAAACAGTAAAAATTACTGTGAGGACAGAGAAAGAGAAGATTGTACTATTATTCCTATGGAGGGAAAGGTAGAAAACAAGAATAATTTTACCCTGTACGACCAGTTTGTTTTGCCCTATAACCTGTCTCCAGCTATGTCACAAACGTGTCTAGAAAAAAACATGAAAAGATAGGCAAGTACAGTTTCCCCCAATACACTTCCAGTTTATGAACCCTTTGAGCTTGAGATGTCTCTGTTTCTCTTCTGTGAATTTGGTCAATGTTTCCTTGAAGCCCTAATACCAAGATCCTGCTTTTGAGAGCTAAATATCAACTATCATTTAATTATTTATTAATATTAATAAATAATTAATAAATAATAGCAATTTGGGATAGGATTTGTGTTTCCCCTGTGTGTCACTTAAGCTGCCTACATTAAATCTCCACTGTCATTTTAGTGATAAATCACTTATACTATAATGTTTTCCCATAGTTCTTTGCAGTATGTCTCTGGTTTTCTATTGTCTTTTATTGCCCTGTATTACCTTTATCATCTGCTTTCATTATTTCTGTGGTTTTGGCATAACTAATAAATGTGTTGAGGCATTCCAGTTCCTTATGGAATTCTGCTAAAGTCAGCTCTTGCAGTGGATGGAGATTATACTCCTGCTTTCATCTTTGGGCCACCTGCTCATCATCCATTGAAGAGCTGTTCTGACTGCTTAACTTCCTTCAAAGCTTTAGGTGAAGGATTTTTTTGGAAGTTTTTTGCAAATCTGAGTGTATCTGGCAGGTTACCTTTATTGATGTGTTTGTGAATTGAAGAACTGCAATATTCTTAGAAGGATTTGCCTTTAAAAACCTTATTGACTTTTTCCCAAACATCCTGTATTTATGCAGGTGCCTGCAAGCTCTGTTCTTTGTTATAACTTCTATTAATTTATCAGTTGACGTCAGTTTTACGCTCTGTGAATGTACAGTTCCATGGGTTCCCTTGGGATCATTTTGTAAACTGGTGTCAGATTTTCCACTTTCCAATAATCACATGTTGAAGTGGATTTAGCTGAGAGGGTTGTCTGCTAGTATGTAACAGTTTATCCATTTCAACCTTGAGTTCCTGTTAGGCCCCTTGGATAAACAACTTCTAGTGACTTCATACTGTGTGTTTTATCCACTTTTCCAAATAAGTTTGGGGTCATAAAGTTTACTCACAATCATCCTCTTTGTAGAGTTTTCTGAATGTGCTCCATTTCCTCTACAAGGATTCCAAGAATCAATTTGACTTCTCTGCAATGGCTGTATCTTTTTAGAGTTCTTTAAATTCCCTCCTCATCTCCAGGCCACCCAGAGTTTCTGGAAGCCTTTCCATTTCTGAAAAGTAACTGGTACCTGCTCTGCCTGCTGGCCAGCAACAGGGCACAGTCCCATGGGGCAGCACGTCCATACCATGCCCATATCATGCCCAGCTGACAGGAAATCAGGGTGTGGAAGGAGCCAGCTGTAGGGTGGGACAGCCCAGAGAGAGGTAGCACAGTGAGGAGTGTTGAAGAGTTGAACAGGAAACATGGAAAAGAGCTGGGAACCATGAGGGAGTGGGTTCAGTGATGTAGGGAGAATCTGAAGTGTTTTGAGAAAATGAAGGTGTCAGGGAACTGCTGGATTTTACTGGATGTGTTAGAGGGGATATGCTAATGAGCCATGGCTAGGGTGAGAGTGGGATGAAAGGAGATGTACACAGTGAATGTAAACCACAAGCCATTAAAGCTAACAAAGCCTGGTTTTTTTTCCTCATCTTCGTAAAGAAGCTTGTCTTAATAAGATACTCACTTCTTCTGCACCGCTTTGTATTTTGCTTCCTGCTGTCACTATCTTGTTCACTTTCATTCTTGTTTTTCTAGTTTTGCTCAAATACAATTCTTTGATTGCTTATTCATTATTCATAGAAATGGTACTTGGCATTATTCACTTTCAAAGCTCTTTGCAAGCCTGCTGTGTCTGAGCCAAGATTAATGGTTAAGACAGAATTATAAAAAAATGCTTTGCTGATGTGGTTTGTATTCATTAGCTCATTTTTGGTAGCATTTTTGGCTAATATCCTAGCTGGTTGCAGATGGAGCCACCTTGAAAATGTATATTGACATAGCAGCAGATATCTAAATTATAAACATGTAAGATATACTGAATGTTTTCAGCTCCCTTTCAATTAAGTTTGAGGGTTGGATACCACATGTCATGCAGAGCTTAGCTATGTGGAAATATATTATTGGTGGTCATTACTGTAGTACTGGATAGTTCTTCTGAATATAGAAAGGAGAAGGAAATGGTTCGTATCCCAAAGAGCACGTGGTATAAGGACACACTCCATGTGGGTTGTTTTTGTTGGGGCCCTGAGGGCACTACTAGGCTTTACTCTTGCTGACTGGGCTCTCCACAACCATCCCACTGCCCAGGACCCTCTTGTAGCCTCCTGGGACGGCTGGCTTCTGCCCCAGTGATGCTGCAGTGAGGATCTGTGCAACTCTTCCTGGCCAGCCATGGACCCTGATGAGCCAGGCCCACCTGCAGTTCCAACTCCCAGCCTGGTTTCAGGTGGAGGTGCCCAATTCCCAGGGCTGGGGCTGCTCCCTGGCTTGTGTTGCTCCCTGGCTTGCTGTGTTGTCCTGGGAGAGCCTCCTACTACCAGCCCCCAGCCCACAGGGAACAGCCAACCTTTGGGACACCTTGAAACTTTTCTTTCTTCTTCCCTTTCTGTTATTAATCTTTCTCTCAGCAATTAACTTTTCCCTAACCACTTATTATTCAGTGTTAACAAAGTTGCGTTTTTTCACTGGAGACTTTTTACTTGTCAAGACTTTGACAAAGAAACCATTACAGAAGTGATAGTGGTGATAGTTTTCTTTTGTAAAGTATTTGGTTTTCACCCTTCTCTTCCGCATGTTTCCTAAATGATGCTACAATTCAGGGTGTTGGAAATAAACATTAACCATATTTCAGAAACTGTAAACACCAAAAAGTAGATATTTATCAAATGAAATGATGAAGTGTTCCTTCAAAAATACCAAGGAAGGTTAAAGAGAGAGAGTGTCTGATTTTGACTATAGTTTTAAGCCATGGAAACACTATACAACTGTAACGCCACATGATTAATTTTGTCATTGTGAGCAATATCTGTCTTCAGTGGCTAACAGCTGGACAGGACCCTGTCATCTGCCTCTATTTCCTGCCACGTTTTCCCTGTTGGCACTGACATTTGTGTCTGATCCCAGTGCAACCTAGTAAGCAAGTGAAACAGCTCCAGAAGTCACACTAATGTTTCAGTGTCCAAAATGATGCTTCAGTTGCATCTCAGCAGGCCAAAGCTGTGCAACCTTCTGGACTAAAAGCGAGCAGTGGCCTTGTCCAAAACCTCTCGGGCATAGCGTGGTTATCAGTAACCAAGTGCTTTGAGCAGAGACTGCTGGAGTGGTGTAAAAGGATGTTTTGTTGCTGCTCGTCAGTCTGGAAAAGTGGCACCAAAAAGAATCACAAAATAATTCAGGGTGACTATCTCTGAGTCCTGAAAGGTAACTGAAGAGCAAGGGGTAAGAACTTACCTGGGATGTAGGTTGTTTGCACGTGTGACTGCAGAACTTCACTCCTCACTTGGGACTGTATAGTAAATTGATGTTGACTTTGATAGCTTTCTAGTATTTGAGCTGCAACAAGGCACTCGGAAATTATTCCCACTGAATCACTTGTCCACAGTTGGTGATATGAACTTTGTGGATCACTGCATGCCTCCAATGCCTTTGTCTGGGAAGCACAGTCCTCTTCCCATGCATAGTTTCCTATCCATCTCATCAAACCAACTGCAAAGTCTTTCAAGGACCCCTTTTAAAGTGTTCCTACGTAGTGCCAGCATTTTCTGTCTTTCTGAGTCAAGTCCCATTCATAGCATCTCTTCCAGTGCATGTTTCATACACAAAAATAAACATTACATGGGATATAATAAGCTATCTAGGACACTTTTCCAGAATTCTTTTGTTTGCATGTGATGCATACCGGAATTGTCTTTGCAGATGAGGTCTGGAGGTCTAATGACTCAGAGGCATAGCTTTTTACTTGCTGATGATATCAGATACCGTTGGCCTGGTAACAGCAGATGCTGCAACTACATCAGCAGTTTGTCTGTCTAGGAACTGATGAAAGCAATGCAGTGTTCATAAAAATGGAATCCCTGGCCTTCTAAACTTCTATACCACAGCAGCCTGTATGCAAATGAGCCCTGAGAAACCACAGTGCCAGGGTCGTAGGCAATATCAATATTCCCAGAAAGGATGCATTGCTGGTGTCTCAACTGGTGATAAAACTGAAGAGAGCAGCTGGACATTAACTGACTGCTCTTTGGGAGGTTTTTAGAAGTCAAGGAAGATGGTTGTATGCATTTTCTCTCTTCTCTTGAAACATTAAAATATATACTTTATGCAGATAAAAACTGCATTCTTGCATGTATGTCAGACTGAAGCAAGGGAAGAATGGAACCAAATTAATTTGTAACAGTGATGAAGATTGTATATTTTTCATTCTGAAATCCATGAGGGAATGGAATCTAGTTGTCCTGGCTGACATGAGATAAAAGCATTCCAGAGTGTGAACAGAACAGAAAGAGGCTTTTGGAGCAGAAATCAGCTGACAGCATCTAAAAATGTCCTGTTATCAGGTTATGTAATAATATATTTATTATTTATTATAAACACACAGCTTTATCTTTGCCTGTATTCACGTGTGCAGTTACTGAAATAATGAGGACCGTACACAGATTTCCAAATATGGGAATTGGGCCCTTGTTAATATGTTTCTCTGACACTGTACAGCTTTGGGAGGATTCTTTTGTCTGATGCTCCTTTTGGGGTGTACATAAATGGAGTGATACTGAGAAAAATTACTGTTCCTGCACTCTGTGGATGCATAAGCCTTACAACAAAGAGTCCCTGCAGATTTTACTCTCTATAGAAGGAATAAATAATGCTAGTTCTCTAGGAGGGGTATTGGAATATTTATCAGGGTGGTGTGTGTGTCAAGGAAGGGCTTTCTATCCTAATTGCCTTCCAGTAATCTGACTTTCAAATGCTCTTCCTTTGGATTTTTATCTACATGTTTTCTTCTCCCTTATGCTGACTGAAAGGTCCCTTGTTTCCAGGGTGAGCTAATACTGCTCCTAAATCAGTCAGTTGATACGGGGGAATAAGACTGCCGAGAAACAGAGTAGTAGCATATTTTATTCTTTTGAGGGTAAGGGAGGAGGGATTACAGGGGGAGGAATTAGGTGTCTGAAAGAAGAACTTGGGAAAATAAGATTGCTGAAAAAAACCTTGCTGAAAGCTAAAATACTATTGTTGGGATTATGCCCAGAAAGGCAAATGAGAATGCAGAAGACAAACAGTGAGCTGAATATCTGGAGTGAAAGAGTGGAAGAAGAGTTTGGCAAAGGGTCAGGAAGATGTTGACTTGGCCAAGAGGAGGTATGTAGAAGTGGCTGTAACCCGGGCATTGCCACTGAACCAACAGAGCAAAGGCAAACAGAGTTAGTCTGCACCAGAGGTATTAGAAAAAATTGCACAGGACTTGTGTGAAGAAAAGTAAGTAGCTGGGCTAGGAAGAAAATGTTTCACATTAGAGAAATATAGATGATAATTTTGGGGTGACTCTGCAGCTAGATAGTTGTGGATAATTTGGTAGTAAATGCATAGATATGATTGGCTAATATTTCTGATTGTTGCTCTGCCAACCGCAGGGAATTATTCCTTGAAAGAGGGTGAAGTAAAGAAACAAGACTGTAACTTGGACTTAGAGTAAGGCAGAGAGTGTGCGTGGAAAACTATAAAACCTGTCTAAATGACAAGGGAGGATTAACCCATGCTTCTTGCCTGAGTTGGACTCACTGAATGATTTATTAGACTAGCTCCTATTTCTAGCAGAGGCTTGGATGTTTGTGTCTGGAGACGAGTTAGATCAGATCACAATAATTTTTTACCTTTTTTTTTTCTCTGCCTGCCCACTCTTCACTACAGCAAATAGTGAAGAGTGCCCAAATGGCCTGCACTTCTTCCTCAGTGGTACAATTGTATACATAAACTGCCCTACAGATGAAGCTGCACAGCAAACCCTGTTTTCACAGTGTCAGTCACCACATAACCCTGCACTTACTTTCTGTTTTCAAGCAGAATTAATCCTACTGGATCTTGAAAACATTCTTTTTTTTTTTCCTTAAGATTTTGCCATTTGTCCCACTAACCACACATGTCCTGCTCTATGTGGATCCTATCAGCTGCAGAAGGCCTTTTTTTTCTGAAAATACGATATTTCATATGTTTCCAAGATAATGTATTTTGGTTAGTTCTATCACACTTGTAAATTTTTGTCAATATTAACATGGTTATTTCTCTTAATGTCTGTGTCCAACTTTCTAAATACAAAATTAGTAAGGGTTTTGCTAATGATGACCCAGACCTTGACATAGTCATTGGACACAGTTGAGTAAGGGGAATAAAGGTCCATATATGGAATTCTGTTGCAGAAAAAAAAGTATGTTCTGGAACTTTTCTTTTGGCTTCCTTTACTTTTCTTAAGAATTGGATTTAGAGACAAGGATTTGGGTTTAAATGGCTCTATTGATCTGGTGTGGAGTGACAGTGCTCAAAGTCCCTGAAGCTGTCCCCTGCTGCCTCGCTGAGATGAAGATGTTATCCTCTTTTAAATCGTTATTCAAAAGTGCTGAAATTCTGTGAATAGACAAACAGTCGCGCTATATGGCTTCAGGAAGCTAACACTCCTAGATACCAGAGACCTGATCTTTCTGATGTATTACTGTGTGCCACTTTTCATGTTAGGAATACAACACAGTAAGACAGCCTTTTTTTGTAACAGAACACATAGGATCTCTGCTTCATTTTCTTTTCTTTTCTTTTTTTTTTTTTTTTATTTTCCCCTGTGTTGCCATGTATTTTTGCTGTGTCTGTGGGGGTTTTTTGTTTCCAGGGCCGCCGGATGAAACAGCAGGTTGATGCCTGGGGGAGCTGGGGTGAATGGAGCAAGTGCAGTCGGAGCTGTGGTGGTGGAGTCAGCTTTCGGCAACGGCACTGCTATTCCCAAAGGTGAGGGCTAACCTCCTTTTTTTTATTATTTTTTTTTCTTTAAATGTGTTGTACTGTTACTGAGCTCCTGCAGTTATGTTCCACTGTACATCCAGAAACAAAATGACTTAGTGTTTGATCCCAGGGGAATGAGTCCACTTTGAGATGAACCTCAGTTTCAGTCTTGTCACTGCTGTTTTAAGTAGTGCCCTCTTCAACACTTGCTTGCTTTGGCTCCTTTGACAGAGCACAGCAGTTTCTCTGTGAGATTTGAGGCTGTGCAATCAGGGGATTGGCATGGTAGCAGCTGCTCAATCAGGTATAGTGTGGCAAGCCCTGAGGGAGATGGAGAACAGGCCAGAGCAGTTGGTTTCTCTCCCAAGAGCTGGTGATAGTGCTGAGGTTTCCTCAGGTTTATGATTCCCAGGATGGTAAATTGCCCCAGAAGAAACAGAAGAGTGAATTTGGCTCAAGCAGTGTTACCACTGTGCCACCTCATTTGCAGCAGGGTTAGCTGCATCCTAATGAGGATGATGACTGGTGCTGCACCTGTTGGGAATGATGTACCTTAGAGATCCTGTTGTGAAGGCAAACAAAGCAAAGGAGGAAGAAAAAGGCAGACTCTCAATAATATCCTGAAAAAAAACCAACCTCTCTCTGTTTAAAGAAATGAGAGGAGGATTTGTAATAGAAGAAGCCAGAGTTATGAAGCTGCCACTTCCCACACAGAATAAAGAAAGGTCTCTTTTGAAGGCTGCCCATTATGGTTTATACCTGCCAGAATCCCTGGAGGCCTGTGTCTCCATTTTAGGAACACTGAAATGTTAGACACTGATTGGCTTTTTAGATCAATTTCCTCCATAATTATTACTCTCCATAATTCTCAGCTGGGGTAATTTGACTGGACTAAAGGTGTTGCACACTTTCCATAGGCATGTTTAGCTCTTCCTAATAAGAGACCTATTGTGCACAAAAAAATCAAGATAAATGATGCACAAACAGAATCTGAATTGGCCGCTATCCCTGTGCTGCTCATAACACGTTCTTCTTTCTTGTATGGACACCTCGGCCCTTTGCTGGTGGATGATGGAATAAATCTCACCTTCCATTATTTAGTTGAAATGTGACCCTGAAGAACTGTACTGCAGCTGTTCATGGTGTGCGTCTCATTCATTCCAGAACACAAACCATAGCATGAAATATCACTAGAAAATGCCAGCTTGCTTTAGCGGTAAGGGAGTGCATTTTAGTTATTTTACTGTATCAGGGAACTCTGTGAGGGTGATATGCTCAGTGTGAAGGTGATTTGTAACATCTGCCATGAGATGACTTTTTGCATCTGTATTCTTCAGAGAGCTACATGTATTTTTTCTGTCTTCCAGGACAGAAGGTCCTTCCAGTTGTGTTGGACCAACACGAAGCTATCAGTCATGTAATGTTCAGGTATAGTGCTCTGGTTTAGTTTTTCTTGCCTGTCGCTCCTTTTCCCCAGACAAAGATCATCCTTGTTCAGAAATAAAATGTGATTATTAGTTCCTGTTTCTCTGATGTCACTGATGGATGCAGTTCATTAAGAGTATCTGTTCAATGCGTATTGAAATTATGCCCCAATTTAAAGGAGAGGAAGAAGAATAAACCCCAAATTTTTATTGTATACTTTATGTTCCTCCTTTTTTATAATATTCCACTACAAACATTTTCTCTTCCAAACAGAACTGCCCGGAAGGCTCTCGAGATTTCCGGGCAGAGCAGTGTGCAGAGTTTGATGGGACAGAATTCCAAGGCAGGAAATATAAGTGGCTTCCATATTATGGAGGTAATGATAAACATATGGGGTTACTCTTCATTGCTACCTATCAACAATATGTTTTGAGGTGACTGTAATGTTTTTTATTGTAGTATCCTTGCAGGGTACTTCCTTAGTTGGAGTGGGGGACAGTAGTTGGCATGGAAAAAAATCCTTTTGCCAGCAGCAAAGCATTGCTGTCCTAAAGACACTGGATGCATGGGCCAAGAGACAGCATTGCAGCAATATGTACTTGTCTCTTGTACAGGAACAGCCATTCCTTCAGAAATGTTGCTCAAGGAAATCTGGAACTGATTGCAGCTAGGATCCGAAGTATTAGAGGAGCAGAAGTTCTGCTGTATTTTCCATTATTGTCAAAAGAATATTAGCAGGGCACAAGAGAAGCAAATGTATGTAATTACTCAGTGCTTCAGAAAATATGACATCTCTTTCATCAGCCCATGATTTCTTGAGCAACCAGCTCAGAAGGCAGGTGTGGGAACCAGGGGTCTTTGCTCAATATGGTATCATTCAGTTGGTCAACAAATTATGAGAGGTTTTAAGATGGATTTAAAGGGGTTTTTTGTTGACTGTTAAAATAACAGTTCTGTATCAACACTTTTTCTCATTCTAGAAAGCCCTGTATTCCAAGGGAGTATAAGAGCAATCCTACTAAGGAATAACCAAATATCCACTTAGACCTATGTCCCCTGAGGAAATATTTGCGTACAATGAGATTTTACTAGGGTATGTTTCCAGCCTCCAACAGTTTGTGACCCAGAAATTCATTCAGTATCTGCCACTTAATATCAGTATTACCACTTAATATCAGTAGACCCCTCTGTTTCTGCTCCTGTGATCTAGAACTAGGCTCCTGGTGCAGTATCAAGTTATTATATAATGTTTCTTTTTTCTCTCCTGCCAGCACCTAATAAGTGTGAGTTAAACTGTATTCCCAAGGGAGAAAACTTCTACTACAGGCACAAGGAAGCAGTGGTAGATGGGACTACCTGTGAACCTGGGAAGCGAGATATCTGTGTAGAGGGAGTTTGTCAGGTTAGTCATCTTGATACTTCCTTCATTCGTCATTGGGCCTGTCAGTCTTTCTGTTGTCTCCCTTCATTCTACTTGACCTTTCATAATAGCATCAGAAAAAGTGAATCACTCAGTTTTGAGGTGCTGAGGAGCATGTAGAAAGCATTTCTCTGGCTCTGGATGTGAAATAGTAGATAAAAGCTTTGCTGTTTTCTCTGCCCTATCCTGACTTTCCAGGCTCCCTAGATTCAGGCTTTCTCAATAGATCTGTCCAGCATTTGGCCTTTTTTTCCCCCTCTGTCATCACAATTTATTCCTATTAATGCTCCTGTGCTTTAACAGGCTGTTGGCTGTGATAATATACTGGAATCTGCCAAGAAGGAGGACAAGTGCCTGCAGTGTGGAGGAGATGGCAGCACCTGCTATGGTGTGAAGGGCACTTTTGATGTGGCCAGCCTCCCCAAAGGTACAGATGATCTTAGGTAGTTTGGGCAGGTGAGAGGGAGAGAGTTAAACCAAAAATCAACTGCTACAAGGGCTGGTGGGAACACCTGCTCACATGCTTGTTACAGACATGCTTGGATGTTCACTTGAAATATCTGTACAGTGTGTGGCCTTAGCATCAAAATAGGTACTCTTGGCCTTATCCTGGGAATCACTTCCTTAATCTGCATCCATACTGGAGTACTTGCCATGATGCTGATGTCTTTCTCCAGCAGGTGTTATAAATGCACCATAATAACATCACCATACACCACCTTTGTGAGGCTGTCCAGTGTCTTGATAGCCTCACCAGGACATGTACAGGGTTAGAAATTCAAATGCATCTTCTGCATTTGGCCAATTTTGAAAATTTTCAAGATGTCAACCACACCTGTGGTCACTTCTCTCTATGTTGAGCTCCAATATGATTCTTGCAGAAATTCCAAAGATTTCAAAATGTAGAAAATGGACTTTTCTGAGGTGTAAGGGGAATTTTTTACATGTGGACTGATCTGTGGATAATGTAGGGAGAGGTTATTCAGCATACAGTTAAAATGATGTTGGAAATGCTTTATGTTACCATCAAAAACTCATCTAGTTGTTCTGGCACAAATGAAACCATGAGCATCTTTGGCACAGAAGAGTGGCTGTATGGTACCCACAGTCAGATATTGAATAATCCTTTTTTTTTTTTTTTCAGGTTACAATCAAATCTTTATTATCCCTGTGGGAGCTACAAGTATCCAAATTAAGGAGGTTAAGCCCAGCAGGAACTTCCTAGGTATGATTGATGTCAGAATTTGTGTATCAGTCCATTTGGATTCCAGCCATTATGCTAAAATCTGGTTTTAAATTATGGGCTTATCTTGAGGGCTTGATATGGCAGAGTGAAAAACTGAATATCAGGATCTGAATATTGAGTATCCTTGAAATGTCAGTGACGCACAATTCTGGGCTTCACATTTACTTCATCTTCTCTCCTGTGGAAATCTTGCTGTTGGGTGGGGAATAAAAATACTCAAACCACATTGATACTTCCTGCCTGTAACTTACAAGGAATTTAGCTGATCTAGCCAAATTTGGCTATGAGTTCTACTTGGTGAATGCAAACCCTACCTACTCCTGCCATCTAGAAGTTTGGGGTGGGCTTCTTTTCTCCATAGATTTCTTTGGGGCATTTGTACAGCCTCAAACTGTAGTCATTCTGCAGATGGGGGAAAGGAGGGAGAAAAGGCTGTGCCTAGCTTTCTGGGCAGGGCTGAGGAAATTCCAGTGGAAAAAGCAAATGCTCTTCTGCTTTCTGAGTGTTCCATCACTCAGTGCTTAGGACAAATCAGTCTGGTGATGTCTTCCTTCGTGGAGAACTGGATTCAGTACACATATTGCTTTCTGACTAGAGTATCTGATGAACCAGATAGTGGTGTAAAGGCAGTGGAGTGTGAATCCCACATCTTAATAGCGGCAGGACAGAGGCTGATATCAGCTGTGCTCCAGCAACTAACAGTGGGAAATGCAGGGGCAGGGCAGAAATATGCTGGAGGCATTTGGCTGTGCAACAAAAAAAGTGCTTGATCTGCAGCAAAGCTGCCAAGAAGCACTGTTTGAATGTGGAGCAGTTTCTGCTAAAAAAGCCATACGGGAAGGACAGCACTGATGGAGGATGATGGTCACCCTCATTTGCTTGTGGACACAATATTGAGTGGAAACAGGAGCAACCTTGCAGAGTTCTTATGGTCCTTTCTCTGGCATGTGGGTTTGTCCAGCTGTCAAGAACGTGCGAGGGGAGTATTACCTGAATGGGCATTGGACAATTGACTTCAGCCGGGCGCTGCAGGTGGCCAGCACGGTGCTGCACTATGACCGTGGCTCGGAGGGTGATGTGGCCCCAGAGCTCCTCCATGCCCGGGGTCCCACCACAGAACCCCTCGTGATTGAGGTGAGAGGCTGTGCCTTCCCCCGTTGACACTCTGCTCTTGCTGTGCATGGTGGGAATATGCTGGGAAAAAACAGAGATGTGATGGGGCCCCCAGGAATCTTATAAGGCTGTGGGCCTTCAAGCTAGGCTGCAGAAACAGCACTTGTTGTTGCTCTGGTTCTGTTGCCCAGAAATGAGCAGTGCAAGGCTCAATGTCAATTTCCTGCCTATGCCTTTGGGCACTGACTTAAAGGGAGGCAAGGGTCAGCACCAAATGTTGTTTGGGCAGGGACAGGCTCCAGGACACTGCTTGTTATACTGTGCTGTAGGGCAGGAAATGTACTTGCTGTGACAGGAGCAGCTGGATCTTCTAAAGCCAAGAGGGATGAATGTACCCTTCTCTGAAAAATAATGCTCTCTGGAATATGATGAAAGGCAAGGAGAAAATCCAGTGCAGAGAATTAGTGCTTCTTAAATGGGAGGGGTGCAAGTCAGCTTGACCCCTCAGATGTGGTGGGGAAATGCTGTGAAGAGGAAAAGTGTAATTTCCCTGATCTCCTCCCATGCTTTTGCAGCTCATCAGCCAAGAGCCAAACACGGGGGTACAGTATGAGTATTACCTGCCCCTGCAAGGACAGGCCTCGGGTTACAGCTGGAGCTACAGTTCCTGGAGCGAGTGCAGCTCCGAATGTGGAGGAGGTAAGGGGAGAGGACCTGATCCTTGGTGGCTGGTGTGGGGTTTATATCCACACCCTGCAGGCAGTGTGACAGTGTGCTGCCCTCTGCAGCAGCTTCCCAGCAGTCTCCTGCTGGAAGGCAGCACAGGGATCTGCAGGATGTTGCTAAGTTTTGTCAAGGGAGGGTCATGCACAGAGTCACAACAGGATCATGCCCCATGCCTTGTTCTTATTTTCCATTCCCTAGTCCTCAGACTTATTACTAGGACCTGTTAAGAATCTTTATAAATAGCCTTTGTTTTTATTTGCTTCAGGTCTTCATAGTCTTTTCAACCACTTGAGAGGTCCTCTCCAGAGAGACCTGGTACATTAGTGAATCACATCATTCTCCTCTGCCACAGCCTGGAATATTCCCTCTCTCCAAGAGGACTGTCAGATCTTCTGAGGTGTCCCATTATATTCAGTTTACAGATTCCTGTAGGTGCTAAACTTGCCTTTGCCTGGGTGCTCATACCCTGTAGGAAGCATGAAGAGTTGCAAGTTTTACTCCCATATCTAGTCCTCACAAGACTGACCTTTTGAGTCTAACAGGAGACCCTCAGTTCTGCTGTATACTGCACACATCTTGCAGGGCTCCTTCATGAGCAACTTACGGGTATGGCACTCCCTTTGTGAGTCTCGATCCATAATATAACAGGAAAATTCCCTTCGGCTACACAGAACCATATTGTCTCCCTTGCTCTCCCAGTAGATTCCTATATTGTGGGAAGGTATAATTTCTCCATATAGTGAGAGACAGAAACCTGCACCTGTCTCTTTTTCAGAATGGCTGCAACAGGTGTGGATTCTACACCACTCTAGAAACTTGTCTTGCCAACCCCAGTGCATTGCTAACCTAGTCCTGGGTAGCTTGTGTTGATCAGATACTCTCTTGCTTGTTCCCTAGGTTTCCAATCCCGCTTGGTGTTTTGTACCATAGACAATGAAATTTATCCAGACTATATGTGCAGGAGTAAACCACAGCCAGACAACAACCAGACGTGCGGTCATCAGCCTTGTCCCCAGACAAAACGGTACGATTTCTTTCCTTCTTCTGGGGTCTGACTTCTTCCTGAGGTGCTTTTGGAACCAAGAAAAAAGTGACCTCACTTCTGCCCTCCAGCATGGTTCTCTCCAAGGAGGTGCTTCACTTCTAAGAGAAAGCCAAAGACAAAAGATTGGGATGATAATAGAATGCTGAGCATTTTTGTGTGCACAAGGAAAGGACTTAATACATCCTGTGGTCCTTTTATGGACCAATTAAATTTGCCTTCCAAAATAGGATTGTGGAAGACAGTTGTCTAGCCCATGTAGGAGATATGAAACAGATTCTCTGGTTTTTCTGCTCTTGCACTGGAGCCTACAGAGTAGGTCTGAGCTGGTGTCATTTTCTGTCATTTCTGCATTCCCAGTGTCTGTTCCCTTAGAAAGGGATGAATCCTGGAGCCTTTTCATTCTCCAGCATTTTCAAACCCCTTCACCCAGTGATTTCCACCTTACCTCCTACAGCTGGCTTCACTTGGCTCTTACTGGGCATGCACAGCTGTAACATGCGCATTAGCTACATCTGTGTACCAGTGGAGGCCTCTGAGAGTGCTGGTGTGTGTGAGAGGGCACCTGGGAGCATTTCTGAATACATGTTACCCTGTAGCTACTTGTTTTAAGTTCTTTAAAACCTTTGTTCTGTATATAAAGGACTTCTTACATCTACCTGCCGCAAGCATGGAGTCACAGCGGTGCATGGAGCTCTCAGATGAAGAGGTAACAAGGAGAAGGAAGTTACAGAAAGCACAGGAAGGCAGCTGCTCTCTTCTGCTCTCTACCTAGTTGTCCACTGAAGTGCGCGGGGGCTTTCCTCTTTGGTACTGGTGGTAGAAGTGGATGATGCTTTGCTTTTGATGCTTGCCAGTGAAAATTGTGGTGGAGGGTGCTGGCTGGCAGCTTTGCTTAGGTGGCTGCACGTGCCTCTGGTAACTTGATTCTTAGGGGACTGAGAAGGAGACAATTCCTTCATAGCTTCTGGCTGCTTATTCTCATGTTTTCTCTGGAATCAGGGTAAAGAAGTTCTGGAAGGTTTTTTTTTTTTTTTTTTTTAATTTACTTATGAAGATAAATAAAAGAACATAAATAAAAAGGGAGCATGATTGTTTGGGCAACTGTAACATTGGCCAGCATGGCATAGAGAAAGAGTTTCTTAAAAGCTCTTCTTTTTTGGCATGAGTTCTACAGCAGGCAGAAAAGAGCCTGTAAGGTGTGATGAGTACAAGTATGTGACAGATACAATAATGTACACTGAGATATGAGAAGTTAAAAGTATCAAAAGCAAAACAGTTGTCCCCCAGCAAGCTGTTAATAGCTTAGGACTGGCAATTTTAGCCCTCTGATGAGGGTCCCAGCCTTACGGTTGAACTTGTCTTACAAAGGAAGTGAAACAAGTGTCAGAGCAGTCTTGACTCACAATTGAAGGAAGCTGTAGGTGATCCCATCTGGTAGATACAGCCTTTCCAAATCTGTACGTTTGCTTTACAGGAGGCAGAATACAGTACTTGTGAGGGAGTTCTTCCCATTGGAGCTTTTGAAAAAACTTGATGAATAATTTGTTGTAAGCCCTGGAACCACACCATTGTAAATGGCTTCTACTGAATGTATTTGTTCCCTTTCCAAAGGAAACATTTTACAGTGAAGGCCATTCAGTTTTGCATTGACATGTGCATCTTTAGAAATCAAGAAGGGTGTGTTTAGGAGCTAACCATGTCAGAGTCTACTGTGGAATCCTGTTAGGATGTGAATGTGGATTGGCTGGCTGCCAATTGGTTAAGGGGTGGCAAGGGCCAGCTAGGGAAGTAGCTGGAATGCTGGGGGAGAAAACATGAACTACTTTCACTCCTGGCTGGGCCTTACCTGGCTTCAAGGGGACATGGCAGCTGGCAAGCAGATCACCATGATGCTCCCCCTCCACAACCAGTGCCTTTGGACTGCACTGCATGCTGTATTGGGCAATGAAACATCATACTGTCCCTGAAGCCAGGCCATGCAAGCTGTACCTCCAGCTACCCAGCTCTGAGAAGTTGGAGTGGCCATGGGCAGAGGTTTTAGTATCTAGACAGATTGTTTCCCCTTGTTAGCAAGGATGTATAATTTCTGCAGCAGCTTCAGCAACCAAAAACAGGAAAAAATCTATCTACATTTTTGTGGGCTTGTTGTATGTGTGCTGCAGTTAGAGAATTTGACTAATGGGAGGAATAAACCAGCTTTCTACTGGCTGTCAGCAAAAAGTTAAGCGCTTCTGAGAATGTCTGGCATGGTTTGAGGGCAGTGAGGGCTTGGCTTGGTTTTACTGTTTCTGATAATGTCTGGAGTGTAATGTGTGGATTAGGCTGTTGTGGTAGCTTTTCTTTTAGCTGATCTGGATTGTTTTCTTTGAGCTTTTTCTTTCCTTTTGTTTGATGTTCTATTCCAGGCATGACATTTTTGCAGACATCAGGGGACCAAAAGCCATGGAGAGAGATCTTCCCCTTCTGGGACAACTCTGCATTTCCAGAGAAACAAGTGTTTTGTAGCTGGAGAGATGTCTCTGGAGTAGGACTAATGCTCTGCATTGCCAATTAAGCTGGGCATACTTGGTCAAATGGGAACTTGCTTCTGATTCTATTCTGCAAAGAGACATCATTCCTGATTGATTTCTACAGGGATGTGGCACTGACTCCTCTGTGCCTCCAGGCAGTTTGGCTGGCTTACTATTTTTTGTGCTTGATTCTGTGACCTGCAGGTGGAAAACAGGAGAGTGGGGATCCTGCTCAGCCAGCTGTGGCGGGGGCAGCCAGACTCGCTCCGTGTACTGCGTGGCGTTTGATGGCCAGAGCTCGCAGGGGGTGGTGGATGATGCCGAGTGCATGGCCTTCGCCCAGCAGCCGCGCCGCAGCCAGCCCTGCAACATCTGGCCGTGTGCCACCTGGAGCACGGGGCCCTGGTCCGAGGTCAGTGCCCCAGGGCAGGTAACAGCCTCCTGGCACCTGCTGGAGGAGGATCTGCCAAAGCTTAGGGAGAAAGAGCCAGGCTCCTATTCTGGGACTACAAAAAGCGTGTGCTCCTGGATAGGTGGCGTGCAGAGGTGTAGAACTTGTCCCTGCAGCCCTCAGATACCCTCCTATGAACATATCCCTGTTCCTCAAAACTGTGCATGTCCCTGCATCTCTGCTCTTCTCATTGCATGTTCCTCTTCTCTGGTCTGCCAATCCTTTCTCCACTGCTGTGTTTTTATCAGACCCACCCCCACACCTGGTACTGGCTTGGTTTCTGAACCAGGCCTGGTGAAGGTGGAGCATCATCAGGAGAGCTTCTGTCCATCAGCTGAGGATGTGCAGTAAGTAGCACACCCTCCTCTGTGAAGCAGGAGCTCATGGCTTCTGCTTGTGCTGGCTATTGCCATGTACTTTGCTGTCTTGCATCACCAGCCCAGGACAGCAATACTCTTGAAACACTGGTGACCTACTGTTTGCCCTGTGTCTCCACAGAGCTTCTCCAGACGTTGCCATGTGGTGCATTTTTGATGCTTGTGTGCATTTATATCTGCAGGAGTAGAAACAGTTCAAACTCTGCACTCTCAGTTCAGCCAGACAGGCTTTTAGAAGGCATCTTACATTCCAAGGACTTAGAAAGTAAAGGGAATGTCTACTCAGCTCCTAAATACAAGTGAATTTTCCTCTGTTAGAAGAAGTACACACATGCTTGCAACATTTTGTGGTTGTACTTAGCCTGAGTTGGGCAACAGCACAAAATGTAACTTTTGAGGCATGATCACCTAGACTGGAAAGTCCTTCCACCCCCTCTCCTCCACCCACCTTGTGAGATGGGAGGTGTGACTTCCGGGTTGTGGAATAAGAGCACCATTTGGGGAAGGCACCAAGGGTCATGTTCCTACAAACTGATGCCTGAGTGATTCATTCCAGGGTTCTCAGAAGCAACTTTGTTTTGTGTATTCTCAGAGTTAAAAGGTTACTCTGGTAAATGAATGGCTGAAACTCAGCTGGGAAGCTCATCTGAAGTGATTCAGACTGTCCCCAGGTTAATGCTCTCTGTAAGACACCTTGGTAATTCTATAGAAGTAGGTTGGATTCCAGGAAACACCACTGTGAATTTAAGAAGGCATTGAAAATGTCACAAACTAATTACTAGCACAGAAGTTGTCACAGCTTCATGCTGTAAAAATAGAGCACAAGGTCTTCAAGCAAAAGATGTGAGCAATACAAGAACCTAACCTTTTACCTTCCCTGAAACTCTTTACCTTGCATTGATTTTAATCAGAGGTGAATAACATGAGTTTCCAGATATTTTCTACCATGTTTAGTTCTCAGTGTATTCTGCAGTCTTGATATTTTTCTTCCTTCTTGATAAAATTCATCCTCCACATTTCCTCTGGGGAGAGATCAAGAATAATTATATGAATAGGCCAAGATAATCCAGTAAGCTCCAGATCTCCCAGACTCTACCTCGTGCGCCCATGCCTTATTGTCTCCTTTACAGCATAAACAGCTACTGTGCTAACTCCCACCCCAGAAAATTATTTTAATGATAGCTGGTTGTTTCAGGCAGTCTCAAAATGGTGCCCTGCTCTAATGATAGGGAGCCCAGCCTGGAACTGCAAGAGGAAACCAGGTGCTTCTTTGTAATTGTTGGGCCCCTTTCTGCAGTGCTCAGCCAGCTGTGGGGAAGGAGTGCAGACCCGGACTGTCACCTGCAGGACGCAGCAGGGCTCTCAGGCTCAGGACTTCGCTTGTCTAATGGAGCCTAAGCCATCGGCCACCCAGCCCTGCCTTAAGGAGAACTGCATCCAGGAAGTCGGCTGGCACGTTGGAGACTGGGGTCTGGTGAGCACCTTGCTGTCATGGCTCAGAAATTACTGACTGTATTGCTGTCATGGCTCAGAAATTACTGACTGTATTGCTGTGCTCCTCACAAACAAGCTTTGATCCGTGCAGTCTGCACATTGGCTGGGGCTGGGTGCAAGGACTGCTTCATTACCGGCCCCTTGGCGCACAGTTGTGTTGTAACTGGCACTAGTAATGCTCCAGTTAATCTGATGCCCGCTTTGTGTGCAGCTGCTACAAAAATAAATCCTTCTGAGGGGAGATTATCATTTCAGTGACTGGCAAAATGCAGCCAATAAGCTGAAACAATCCACTCTTGCTGCTTATTCCCAATTCTTTGCTCTGTCGCTGTGATTGGCAGAACAGCTGTCTGGCCAAGTGTGGCTTAGACCTCTAGGCTTCAGGACTGGTCATTGCACTTGGTGATAGGCTTTAAAGTACATTTTTGTAATTATTCAGACAAATTGTGCTTCAGATGGATTAATCCTGTCTTTGTGGTAGAAGCCAGACTGTCTTCAACCTGGGAAAAGTGTCAGGGGGTAGAGATAAGGGTAGATCCAATGCATCAGGTAACTTCCAAACATACTTTTTCATTTCTGTGTTATCAAGACCAGCTTGTTCTGAGCTAAAACATGTTACATCAGCTTCTTCATGAGATGTGGGCCAAGTTTTAGCTACAGCTAAAGAAGTTTCATATCTTAATCTGATCTTTCTCCTGACTTTCTGATATCAGAAGGTGTCCTATCTGCCTCTCTGAATTAGAGAGAAATACCTTCCTAATGCTTATAGAGCTTGCCATGAGCCATGTGGGTTGCACGGACACCTCATGCTATCCCCTTCTCTGTGCTGCTGCTCCCTCTCATCCACAGCTTCCAGTGAGGCAAACTCCAGTTAGCTGCTTACAAGAAAACCACTTGTTTGCTTTCCAGTTGTAATTTGTTGTTCTTCAATGCAAACTGATCCACTCACAGCTGGTGGATCCCCAGAGAACTGAGATGCCTTTATGCCTTCAGGCTGAAATTATTCTCTCCAGCTCCCTGACACATCACTGTGGGTAGCAGCAGCTCATCTGGATGTTACAGGCTGAGTGTGGCACAGAGCCTAATGCTTCAGGGCTGGGTAGAACATCTGGTAAAATTGTTTAAAGTACAGTTTTCTAATTGTTCAGATTATTCCAGCTGAAATATTGTTTGCTTTGTCTTGGTGGAGGAAGCTGTGCTCAGCCTGCAGCTAATCATGCAGCTGTTCCCCACTTCTGTTCTGTGGGGCTTCTGCATGCAGCCTTTGCTGCCTGCTCACTGCCTTGTCTCTGTGCCCAAGTGTTCCAAGAGCTGCAATTCAGGCATCCGGACACGCCAGGTCATCTGTGCTGACAGCGACTCCAAATTCTACAGTCCTGAGACATGCAAAGCCATCCAGCCCCAGAAACCAGCCACCCTGGGTAGCTGCAACACACAGCCCTGCTACCTGCCACAGCGTGAGTCATATTGCTGCACACCCAGCTTTTCCCAAGATGCTTTTGCTTAGGAATAGAAATTCCTAGCTCTGCACCAGCTTATGTTCTCAGCTTTTTGCCTGTCTCCATCCTGTGAGTTTGCAAGGCTATGTGCACAAAGCATCTTCAGAGTACCAGTACCTGTGCTGTTAGAAATATATGCAACAGGCTTGGGAACAACATTGGTGTGTGTCCATTTTGAATCCAGTATTCTATGATGGCTCATCCAGTGTGTGCTGCAGACTGATCCCAGGACTCCCAGTCCAGAAGGATGGTAACTTGGGCAGTCTCAGTAGCTAAAAACTGTAGGCAACTCTCATCCCTCTGTGGACTGCCTCTAAAGGAGTCACAACTCTTCAGAACATTCTGCTTCTCTTCTGTGTCTGTTCTCCATGTCAGAGCTGCAATGCTGACTTTTGTCTGGCTGCCCATTGTAGGTCGCTTGTCCTGACAATCCAGTTGAATCCAAATGCTGCTCAGCAGCTATTCCACAAGAGGAACAAGAACATTTTCATCAGCTTTTGTCTCCTGCTGACTTCTGGATGTATTTGTAGTTATTAGGGCTGGACTAACTGCACTCCTTTTGTGTGTGTCTCTCTTTGCAGAGGTCCCCAGTATGCAGGACACTATGGGATATGATGTCACTCGCCAGTCCTTGCTGACACGTTACAACCCAAACAGTCCTGCCCCAGGTTTGGAAGAATTTTTTTAATTTGGGTTTAATGATGGGGTACTTGGAATAGAGTGTGGTAAGGAGAGGGAGCGTTCTTTTCTTAATTTCTCTCATTTTTTTCATGGGCTCCTAGAAAGTCAAGGAGCCAGGGACACAATTTAGATTCTTTCACACCAACAGTGAGCAATGTTGGAATCTATCCATGCAGAAGACTCTGTACAGTGTATGGATCCCAGGTTCTACCAGCATGGTTTAAGTACTGGCTGGAAGAAATGATGCCCAAAGCAGATCACAGGAACAAGAGATGATGTGAAGGACCACAGCAATGTGACAGGTTTCTCATGGGACAGCAGGAAGAATGGTCAAGGCAATGAGCAAAGCACCTCAGCTAGATCAGGAAGGGTGGGCCAGAAGAACCCCCCTAGATGTGATGCAGAAAATCCTGACAGGTAGCCTGACAGGGCAGGTTAAAGAGAACAGAGAGGAGAAAAGCTGACCAGATTTTCATGCTCACCTGCATAATTTAAGGAGTTCTCTCCTCAGATTCTGATGATGGAAGGATGCTCCCTGGGAATACCATGATCCATAGTACCTCAGAGAATCAGCACATTCCATCCACCAAAGACCACGGCATCAACTTGTTCCCTGTCCGCTGGGAGCCCCAGTCTCGCTCGGCAGGTTCCCATCGGCTCAGCTTCTCTCAGGACACCCCCACACGGACTGCCTCCCAGGACTGCCACCAGAGCCCACATGGCTGCTGTCCAGATGGGCACACCCCGGCGTGGGACCCTCTGGGGAGAGGTTGCTCTTCCAGCACCTGCCACCAAAACAGGTAACTGGAAGTAGATAGGCCTGAGCAGGGAGGCATTGCCTTTCCTGGGAGCTTCCTGAATCTTGTAGCTCGTGCCTGTTGACAAGACAGGTCAGGTATTACTGCAGCCCTTCTGTCTGTAGGTATGGCTGCTGCCCTGATGGAGTATCACCTGCCCAGGGTCCAAACAACATTGGATGCCCACAATATTACCGAGACATTCAAACAAGACAAAATTACCCCACTGCGACCACCCCAGCAGTAAGTACAAAAGCTCTCTGCATTTTAGGAGCTGATCAAATACAAAGATTTAGATTTGATCCTACTGACTCACATTGTGGATTCTGTTGGGCTTCATCTCTGCCAGAAATGCTGAGGAACCAATACTTCAGGCATGGCATCAAGCCCTTTGGCTCACCTTGCTCCTGTTCAGTCTGGAGCATCCACCTGCAATCCTCTACAAGCAGGGTACAGAGCAGGTGGCGGGGAGATGTCTGAGAAGTAGAAGGCCATCCTATGTAGAGCTGATTGAATAATCCTGAGTAATCAAATTTCTACTGGTCAGAAAAAAACAGGGAAAACATGGCTTCTCTTAATCACTTTTTTTTTATCAACTCTGCAGATTAATTCAAGGTGGGGAGGTTGGGGTTGGGGTTGGGGTGCTTGTTGGTGGCAGCAATAAAAACTGGCCTGCTGCTGGGCTGCTTAGGTGCACCTTGCAGACAAGTGCAGTCACGGCTCCATGACTGACAGCCAAGTTTTCCACCCCTTCCCAGGACAAAAGCCTCCCTGAGGCAAACAAACAAACAGTGGTGCCTCTAGCAGCTGGCCATGTGCAGCTGACAGCTTGCACACAGTGCCTTCCTTGCATGCGCTGCTGTCCTTGTGTGTGAGGATAACTCTTGGCTTTCCATTTCTGTCTCCAAGGCAAGCCAAGCCTTGTCCCAGCAGCACCCCTCGGGCGAGTGCCGCGGCTCCATGTACGGCTGCTGTTTTGACAATGTCGCCTCAGCCTCGGGTCCTCGTGGGGAAGGATGTCTCCATAGGCCCAACTACCGTAAGTGATGCTTTGGCTCATTGGTTTAGAAGCACAAAAAGAGTTCAGTAGCTTATAAAAGTTTCCTGTGTAGAGGCTCTGCTCTCTGTAAAATGTAGTAAATACTCTCTCTGAAGAGAACTTCTGCCTGGTGGTTGGGGCAGCAGAAGCTTGGAGGGAGTGTAGAAAAGCAGCCTGAGGATTCAGCTCTGCCAGCTGCCACAGAAATTCTTGCCCTCTGCTGATAGTTGGACAGAAGAGTGTTTGTGTGATCTCTGTCAGTCTGTAGGACTACTTAGGAATTGTTTGTCACTGAGAAGATGCTGATGCAGCCTAGAGTGCTCTGAATGAATAATCCAGGTTTAGGAGGAGTAGGGATCTCCTGAGGAATCAGGACAGTGCTCTGCCTTCAGACAGCCTGTGGGCAGGGGAGGAATGAGAACTACATGGGGAAGGAGGGGTTGCTCAGGGCTGTCTGGATGTCCTCAGCCAGCAAAGTTCAATCCAGTGCCTGCTGTGCTATGAGGACATGAGGGCTACTGGGAAAAAGCATCTCTGCTCCTTTAATGCCCAGCTGTACCCTCTGCAGGCACATTGCTGCTGCAGTGCCTTGCCCTACTGCTGCAGCACAGAGATTGCTTGGTGGCTGTCCCTGTGGTGCAGCCTTGGGGAAGGGGAAAGCTCTCTGGATCCTCTCACCTGAGCCACAGTTTGACAAAGCACCTTGCAGCTGGAGCCCCGCATGCAGTGTTTGTCAGCATGTGGCTGTGATCCCCATGGCTCTGGATTTGTAGACACCTTGGGCCGTGATCCTCTTTATATCAGTGTGCAGGGGTATTCTGTAATGCACGAGTCTTCTTCACAGCTGGGTCTAAGCCACTTGTTTTGTGAGCTGGAACTGTGCCAATGGCAGCCATGTGTCCCTTGCAGAGAGGGAGCCCCAGAGCCTGCTTTGCAGCTGCGTAATTCTCCAAGTAAGGCTGTAAAGCATCTGTCTAGTATCTAGATTCAGAAATGTCTCCAAGGATAGATCAGAGGCAAAAGTGAGGCAAAAAGAAACACGTGAGCAGTTTCTCAGTTTCAAAGCACAGCTGGGTAGGACATCCAGGTATCCTACTTTCCCACCTGCCCTCTGCCCACAGGGCCATCAGATAAATCATCTCAGTAAGTGGCTTGAAGCCCCTGGACTTCAGTGCTTTGTGACCCTCACATCTCCCTCTGTTCCACTGTTTTTGGTAGCGTACCCTGTCACGTGCCTGCTGCCCAGTGCCCACGGCCCCTGCACCAACTGGACCACTCGCTGGTACTTTGTGGGAGTTGTTGGCAAGTGCAACAGATTTTGGTATGGCGGCTGTCACGGCAACAAGAACAGCTTTGCCTCGGAGGAGGAGTGCATGAGAGTGTGCCACAGCTCTGTGGGGGTCAGTCATCTGGAGCTCCAGCCCTCTCCTGGCACAGGAGCCCTGCAACGCCAGCAGACTGGCTCCAGTTCTCATACAGGACGTGCTCAGGGTCAGCAGCAATCATACACAAGAGAGACTGCAAGTCACAGCCAAGAAGGAAGAACCTATGGGGCTTCACTCTCCACACAAGACAGCCACAGGCAGGGCAGCTGGAGGAGGGATGTGCTGCCAGAGGCCTTGCCAAGGACTGGTGTGCTGGAGAGCCAGCGCTGGGACACCCAGCGAAGCAGACTGGACAGCCTGGGCCAGCTGCGCTCCTGGGACACAGCCGTGCCTGGGCCCTTGGACAAGCAGAGCAGCAGTGGCCAGCAGGTGCTGCCCCGGGAAGGCAAGCAGTGGCATGAAGCTTTTGGAACAGATGTTTCCGTGACAGAGGGATTTGGGCACCAGGAGTCTGCAGACTTGTTCCCAGCACAGGCTCTGCACAGGTGATGATTTTCACCCATCCCTCCCCTCTGTTCTGCCAGCTCATTGTGAAGTTTTCTCTGGAGTGAAAATGTTACCCCAGCTGGGACCAGCTAACTGGGAATACCATGTGATGGATTAGCTACACATGTGGCCCCTTGGTGTTATTCAGGCTCTGGCATTACCTGTGGACTCTTTCTCACACACTCCCTGGTCTCTGACAGCACTGAAGTATGGTCTGTGAAAAGACTGCAGAATCCTGGGGTCTCTGTCTGGGAGGCCTTCTTACATTGTAAATGAAAATCCATAGGTGTTTTTCTTGTTCTGACCAACAAATTTAGCTGACTCTCTGACTTCAGAACCTTTATTTCAGCACTGCCTGGAGCAGCAGTGGGTTGTTCTGGGGTAGACTTTTAAGATGTAGATTTTGGGTCGAGATCCAGACAGTGTTACCGTGGAGTGTGTAAAGCTAGATCTAAACATGTCTGCACTGGATCTGTGTCTGTCTGCTGAGTTGAACCTTGTTCCTTCAGAAGAGAGGGGTCACAGGGCTTTCTTCCAGGAGATATTGTAGCATTCAGTCTGTCCACAACAGTCTTTGCTGTATAGGACAGGGTTCCACATGTTGCCCAGTGCATTGGCTCAAAGCTGAATGGACAGCTGGTCCTGCCATGCCTTGTGGTTGTAACTCATCAAGAGTCACATGAGAGGACATAGAGGTGAGGAGGGCAGCAGAAGTGCCAATGGAATCACTTTCTCTTTCAGAACAATCCTGGAGGAAGCCAAGCCCTCTCTTGTGACAGCAGTTGTGGGACAAAACATCCAGCTGGTCTGCAAGACAGGCGTGTCCCCACTCTCCAGAGTGGAGTGGATGAAGAACAGCCGACCGGTGTCCTCTGACAGGTGAGCTCAGCTCCCTTCATTGTAGAGCAGATGGGCTCCTTGCTGGGCAGAGTGCCAAATTTTCAGTCCGAAAAGGACTGTCATGGTTTCACCCCAGCTGGCAGCTCAGTCCCATAGAGCTGCTCACTCACCCCTGGTGGGATGGGAGAGTCAGAAGGGTAAAACTGAGAAAATTCATGGACTGAGATAAAGGAAGTTTAAAAGATAAAACAAAAGCCGTGGGTGCAAGCAAAGCCAAACAAGGAATTCATTCATCACTTCCCACGGGCAGGCAGGTGTTCAGCTGTCTCCAGAAGAGTGGGGCCCCATCACACACAACAGTGACTTGGGAAGACAAACGCCATCACTCTGAACTGCCCCCCGCTCCTCCTCCTTTCCCCAGCTTTACATGCTGAGCATGATGCCATATGGTACGGAATATCCCTGTGGTCTGTCAGGGTCAGCTGTCCCAGCTGTGTCCCCTCCCAGCTTCTCGTGCACCCGCAGCCCACTGGCAGGTGGGGTGAGAAGCAGAAAAGGCCCTGACTTGGTGTAAACACTTCTCAGCAGTAGTGAAAACATCAACAGTTTTCAGTACAAATCCAAAACACAGCCACATACCAGCTACTGTGAAGAAAATTAACACTATACCAGCCACAGCCAGCACACTTTTTTAAAAAAAATAAATAAAGAAGCCCCCATATTCATCTAAGTGCATGAACTGTCCACCTGCTCTGTGCACAGCAGGAACAGGTACAGTCTGCACCAATAATGAGGTGCTGGTTGGAGTTATGGGACAGAGCAAGTGCTGTCCCATAACACTGGTGGAAGGCAGTGGTGGAAGCTGACGTGGATAGTGATAAAGAAAAATACTGTTTTGCTTGGGGCAGTAGCTGGGGGTAAAACTTGTAGCTTAATAATCCAGAGTTCCTCCGGCTGGAAATCTCTGGCACAATTTCTTTTAAACTACTTTTAAACCTGTTTAAACCTGTTTTTCCTGGGAAGTCTGTTTCCAACAAGAGTCTGGAGCCAGTCAGCCCCTTTATGTTACCAAAATCACAGTTAAAAGCCCAGTTATGCTTTTCTGTTTGCAGTTGACTGCTGGGACCCAAGCTCCCCCCTGGAAGGGCAGTTTGCCTCCTTATGAGAGGTTACTGAAAGCAGTTCCCTATTTTCCATCTCAGTTTTTCCTCTGTGTTCCCGACCTCCTTTCTGCTGCAGTTATTCCCCCTGCCTGTGACCCGTGTGTGGTCAGCAGGGGTTTGTGTTTTCTGAGGCAGGGAGGGCAGTACACGGGGCAGCAGCAGGGTTCCAGCAGGGCCGCAGTGCCGCGGTGGGCTGCGGGGGAGGCCAGGCTGAGGCAGCGCTCCCTGCACGTGTTGCAGGCACACCTACCAGTCCGACAGCTCCCTGGTCATCAGCCACGTCCAGCCCGAGGACGCTGGCACCTACACGTGCCGCACCTCCCACAGCAGGACGGAGAGCCGGCAGATTCAGCTGCAGATCACAGGGGAGTCATCTTCTGCTCAGGACCGGAGAGGTAACTCAGGGCTCCTCGTTAATGGTTACTGACCACAGGCTCAATAAAGCCAGCTGCAGGAGCAAACTTCCTCTGCTGCCTAGAGGGAGTGTGGAGGCAGCAGGGCCTCTTTGGGTGTCACCCCATGATAATACCTTAGTCCTAAAATACTTTCTCTCCTCCAGTGCCACCCCGTAAGTGGAATTGTGGCTTGCCTCTAACCTGCCCCGTTTCTAGCACAGCAAGTATGTCCTCCTCCCTGAGAGCTGTCAGCTGCCTCCTGATCCAAAACATAACTGCTGGTGCATTTATGTTTTGTCTTTTGCCTAAACAGGTCCTGCTGGGTAACAAATAATTCCCTGTTCTCAAAAATGCGCCTTATTTCAGAAACAAAAAAAACCAAAAAAACAGACAAAACCAAAACAAACAAAAAAAGGACTAATCTCAAAAGATGGGCAGGAAAGGCACCCTGTAGTCCTCAATCTCTGAAGTGTGCTTTGTCACAGCAATGGTACATGGGGCAGAAGGCATTGTGGCCTAAGGGATGTTGCAACATGTTCACTGACAGAGGGGAAAAAGGAGTCTAAAATTGCTTGCCTGCAGGTCTGTGACTCTCATTAGCAGACAGTGCAGGTTTGCTGCACTAGTCAGCCAGAAGGCAGATGGCTGAAGGGCTCTTTGGCTCCAGTTCAGCAAGCTCTCCCAAGCTCACAGAAACCCTATGCAAGAGGTCACAGTAAGAAGTGTCATTTTATTCACATATGGCATTTTGTTTTGAATAGAGTACCAGAGCCCTGCTCTGGCAGAGGGTGAGAGAGGCCGGGTCCTTCACAAGGCGAATCAGCAGCACCGAGGGTTATCCAGAGGCAGGCAGCTTGAGCCGGCAGCCGGCTCCTCTGTGCGTCAGCAGCTCACATACAGGTAGGTTCACCTACAGCAACAGTTTGTCCACCGTGCCCAGCTGATGAACCATATGGCATCTCTTCATGTAGAAAAGCCAAAGATTGGAAAGGTCCTGGGTCAGCTGTTCCAGGGCACGGTTGGAAAGCAAGCAGTACTGAACTGCTGACAACACGAACGGGAAAAGATCCCAGTTGCAAGCTGTCTTCTGTACTCCCCGAGGGTCTCTTGAAAGAAGAATACTCTGAGCAAAGATGCATAGGGAAACTGGCAGCAAAGGAGCTGGGCTCAAACAAAAGAAGTCTCGAGGCAGCATCCTTAGCTGTTCATGTTAGTGCAGGCAGAAAGAGAAACCTGTTCTGAAAAAAAGCAAAGCAAATAGGAGCTGCTTAACTAGCACAAAATAGACATATGTATATTGAATGAAATTTCAGTTCCTTCAACCTCCACTAATTAATTTTAAATATTTTGTGAGTATGTTTGCCCCAAAACTGTCTCCTCATGTACTGGCATATTTTTTAGCTTCTTGCCTGGTTTTTTATTGTTTCCAGGCCCCTAGAAATAAAGGGGGGGAAATTATTTTTGCCTTAAATGCAGCGTCTTGTGATTCCAGATTAAATAAGACCATGATCTGATCTCTTTTTTTGCGTTTACAACCTAAAACCCAGCCAATTTGCTGAACTCTGCAGCAATCTCCTTAGCTGCTTCTGCCTAAAAGCAGTAATAAGTGATTCACTGAATTAAGAACATTGAGTTAAGGCTCTTTGGTTTTATTTTTTGAGATCAAGAATTCAGGTCATAGAATGGGGGTAGGGTAGATGACGTTTTATTTAACTGTGGGAACATCATGGTTTCATTCCCGTCTAAGACAGTGTTCTGGTGTAGTTACAAGAGAGCAAAGAATATGAGGAGATGAGCGTTGTGAGGACATGACCTCATCTTTTCTGCTGCATGAAGTGGACGGCCAACTCCTTGACCTTGTGTGCAGTCAGGTGACTGCAATAGGCTCTTGACACCCTAAAAAGGCTCATTTTTTGTGTGCCAGATAAGCACCTAAGGGGAAGCTTGCTCTGTGGCCTGTTTAGGACTTTGTACTGTTTGCCATGTGTTCACATTGTTAATGCTCCCTCAGCTGTTATCCAGAGGGTTGCTATAAGAACCAATTTTTCTGTCTGTGAATTAAGCTGGCTGACAGGAGTGCTGCACCAAGCTGTACTTGAGCTGGAGCAGGATTTTATAGGGGCTACTCTTTTCTGAATGTTTGGAATGAATGTTGGTAATGGCAAGTATCAGAGCTCTCATGGGAGTACAGAGACCTCCCTTTGCCATGAGATGCAAAAAATAAGGCCTGTGATTGATAAAGCATTGTGCTGAAGGTCAAGTGCTGAGCAAGGAATTTTCTGCATCTTTTGCTGTGCTTGTGAACTTTTCAGGTTGAAAATGGATAAGAGCGAGCCCACAGTAGTGGAGGCCAATGTTGGGGAGAGAGTCAGACTGCCCTGCACAGTGGAAGCATCACCCGCTCTCACCATTGAGTGGCAGAAAGATGGGCAACCCCTCTCCTCTCCCAGGTGAGCTCCCAGGTGGCTCCAATCGTTCACGAGAAGAGCCTTCTCCTTGCTTTTCCTTCCCTGTCTCCTCTCTGAGAGAACAGAGCTGTTTGCTATGCAGCAAGGGCCTGTCTGGCTTTAGGCTGTCCTCGTTCCTCCATCAGGGCCGGGCCCTACTGCTGGCCTGCCCTGTCCTCCCTCCCTCACAGACAGAAGTTTGAATGTTGAACCCTTGAGGGAACAGCTGTGACACAGGGCCTACAAGTGAGCTAGGGCTCAAATTTATTCAGCTACAAGGTTAGCAGAAAAAGAACACATGGCTAGCAAATTTGCCAAAAACCAGCTGGTCAGTGAGCAAGGGCAGAGATTCACAACAGTGAGAGAGCAGGGCATCTGCAGTGAACTTCCACAGCTACTGGTGCTGCTCTCCCCTCTCTCTGCTCCCAGAAATCTGCTCTAGCAGCACGTTTTTCCAGAGTCTTACAGCATCAGTGCTGGGATTTGAGGACTAAGGGTTGCATTACAACCCCTGCTGCATTTGAGCTGCTAAACTTTTGCTCAGTGGTACTACAAAGCTGTGCAGGAGGCTCAGCTTCATCTGTGCTGGCTGGAGTCCCATTGTGACCCAAGCCCAGGCTGAGGGACATTCTGGCTTTGTTCCCCAGGCACAGGCAGCAGTCGGACGGGGCCCTGGTGATCAGCCGGGTCAGCTCTGAGGACATCGGCGTCTTCACCTGCATCGCCTCCAATGGACGTGACCGCGACCAGCGCCAGGTCCTGCTCCGGCCTCTAGGTACTGGGTGGGTGGAAGCACACATGGCTCCTGTGCACAGGAGTGGGAAACAGGGAGGGCTGTGCAGGGCCACCGTGGGTTCCTTTGCTGGCTGTGCCTCTTTGCTTCAGACCTAGAACTTAACAGACATCCTGAGGGCAAGGGAAGAATGAGTTGTTTTACTCAGTGGTCATCTGCATGTGTCTAGTACTTCATGGTGCTCCAGGCTGCTGGGAAAAGGGATTGATAGCACAGTAAGAGTGACTCTCAGGGTCTTGTTTCTGGGACACTGGTGTGGAATGAGTATAAGAGCAAGAGAAACTAAGGAGATGGTTCTTCTGTGCAAGTGACATGCATGTCTCCAGCTGGAGGAAAAAGCTCTGTTACTTCTCCTTTCTTGGGCCAAAGTTCTAGGAAATCCACATTCCCCACAGCAGCAATGGCACAGCCTCAGATGTGCTGTTTCAAGGCCCAGGAGCTTGTAGCTCGTCATGGGATGTGTTGGACTTTTCCCATGAGGAAATGTTCCTCCTCCCAGGGGGAGCATGGCATTGTCTCCCTGCTAGTGATGATTTCCCTTGTGGTCTAGGAGAGCTGAGGATCACTGGTCTTCTGCCAAGCATCACAGTACCTGAGGGAGAGACTGCTCATCTTCACTGTACAGTGACTGGCAACAATGTGAATATAAGGTGGTCAAGGTGAGCAAAAATGAGATGGAACTTCCCTTTCCTTCTCTCCCCAAACCTCATCATTTACCCTCCAAATACTAATGCAGTTCTGCCAGGTATGGCAGAGACCACAGTTATCAGCCCCACCTAGTATGACCTATCCTTTCTTAAAACAACATGGATGTTACCCAAAAATCCTGGGCAAGATCCCTGTGCAGTGTGGGGGGTCATCAAGTTCATGTTCCAGCCAAATAAGGAGGAAATCAGACATTAAACTAAGATTTCATGGAGTTCAGAAAGGCTCTGCGCTGGAAAACTAGTGACATGAAAATAACAAGAACTAAATGAGTAATCAGAGGAAAGGCTTTAGCTGCTTTTTAAAAAACCCTCTCTACCTAATCATGACAGACATTTTAGGCCCTCTCTCCCAGCTTCCTGTTGCAACAGTTCTCTCCATTCACTGTCACGTGGGAGCAAAGGAGATTTAGAAGTATTTTAAAGTGAAAAGCTGCGGCCTTTTTATCTTGATAGTTTACCAGGAACCTCTGAATTTGTGCAAGTGTTTAGTGAGGGTTGTTTTTCCTGTTTGAAAATAATCAGTTCTGCTTTGGAACCTTCCTACAAACTATCCAGAGAGTTAGACTGGTAAGTGTTGAAATTCCAAGGGTTAGGACTGAAGTGGGCCATCTCACACACAGAGCTTTTTGTCCATACGTAAGTTTGGTATTTGAGCTAGCAAAATGATGCATGTTTCAGAGTTGGAATTAAACCCTTTTCAGTGAAACAAATTTCATTTTGTTGGTAACTAGGAGTTCATAATTCAGGCAGGTTTCCTGCTGGGCACAGATTACTCCAGGAAGAGCTGAACAGACACAATCTTGCTGGTTTTTTTAAACAAACTTTTAAAGGGAGAGGAAAGAGGGCGCATTGTTCACTACCCCATATGCTCATCAAGCAATATGTGATGCTTTCAATGCCAGCCAAACAAGTACTGCCAGACCACAACCTGGAGAGAGGGAAAGGCACATTGGATTTTCTCTTAGCTCCTTAAACCTCAAGAATGTGTGCTAGCAGAAAGGGCAATGTCTTTGCACAGAGCACACAGACACAGCTACCTCCCACGCAGACACTGGGCAACAGATGCAGACTCACTCAGGCTCATGTTACCACCCAACTGTAAGGCTAGGTTGTGCAAAAGATTTCTTCTTTCCTGCTGAACTTGTAAAAATTCACCCCTTTCACAGAAGATCATTTTCCAAAGAGCACAGGGAGCTCCTTTAGCACCCACGGGGGGGGAATAGCGAAATATTTTGTTTTTCCCCACAGGAACGGAGTTCCCATGCGGGGGGATGGCCACCACATCCACTTGTCCCAGGATGGAAGCCTGACTATAAGCAATGTCCGAGAGGCTGATGAGGGATCCTACACATGCAGCGCCTACAGCAGCAGCAGCTCTGTCAGTGCCAGCTCGGAGGTGAAGGTGCTGAGGAGCCGGCCTAGCAGTGAGTACAGCCCAGCCTTCCTGCTTCTCCCGGCATAGTGCCCAGCACCTGGTCACTAGCACACCCCTTGTGTGCACCAGCCCAGCAACAGCCTCAGGCTTTGGGGAGCCTCAGGAGCCCTGCTTTCCATGGACAGAAAAGCAGGAAACACCCCCTGACCAGGGCACTGGGAGCCTAATTAACTTCCTGAGGCCCAAATGCCATAGTGGGTTGAGCAAATAGTTGGTTGCATGATTGGTAGTTGGACTTTGGACACTATCCAGCTATCTTTACATAGAGGATCAATAGAGTAGTCTCTCCTCTCCCTGGAAACTGCATTTTCCTCCTGTATCTCACCAGAGGTGTCTGTTTCATCTTGAAACTCATCATTTCCTTCTTGATGTTGGACTAAATTTAGAACTGGTGGGGTGGAGGAAGCAGTAACGTGCTGTCTTTTGGGAAGGAATAGCAATCTGAGGATCCATTTACAGCTGGTTCACCCTTTGCTTGGCTGCAGCTACTGTGAGTCATGTTGTGGACCTGAGCAGAGAGTGTGTGGACCAGCCCCACCTTGCCAACTGTGACCTGATCCTGCAGGCCCAGCTCTGTGGTAATGAGTATTATTCCAGCTTCTGCTGCGCCAGCTGCGCTCGCCACCGCCCCCAGGGCAGCGCCCCGCACCCCCGTGGGTGACGGCCACCGCCACGGTGACCGATGACAAGACTGGAGGTGTCAACTCTGTTCTTCTACTGCATGGAACAGTTCCAGGAACTCTGCTCTGCTGGAAAGCTCAAGAGGGTGAATTGAAAGCATGTAGTGGGTGTAAATGCTCAAAGGTGGGAGACCCGCCACCCTCAGGTTTATTGTAAACTCCTTTTCCCCTATATGCCTTGCTGTACCTAATCCATCTCTTAAGGGTAGTTGCTGTCATTCACAGAAACCAGATGATAGGAGGGATGTAAGGATGATGTGACTAGAGAAGGCAGATGACCAGCATGAAAGAGGGAGAGACCAATTCTTCGTACAAGCAAGAGAGAAGTGCTCTTAAAAACATAATCTCTGAAGTGTTTGAAGATGGGCCTGAACCATTCCAACCAAAGCACTAATGAGCCATGAACATTTGTTCCTCCAATGAGCATTGCTGAACAAGTGCTCCTGGGGAGCACTTTCCATCTAAATGCAAAGGACTCTGGCCACAAGAAACAGCTTGATGCATTCAGAATTAGAGTTCAGGTCCTAGGAGATTACTGGCTCTCGGGATGCAGCTGTAATGTCATGTTACTGTAGCTGTTTTATTCCAGCTTGGACAAATTTCTAGTGGGGTCAGTTCGATTTCTACTTGACTGCGATCAGCTTTGGAGTGAAATGCAGAAGCAATGCTTCACGGAAAGCTTACGACAAAATAAAAAACTACTTTTAGCCCTTCCTGAACGCTAGGGGTAATTTAGATGAATGTACCAACACCGTTACCTGTTCTGAGATGCTGCAGTTTAAACAGCACTCATTCTAGGAAGGCTCAGCAGGTAATCTTTTTCCCCTGAGCCAGAAGTGTGCTGAGTTTGGGCAGGGGGTAATAATAAACACATAGAAATATGTGTGTAGGGGCATTTCACTTGTCAGAATAAACCTCCCAAAGATCTAATCTCAGTTAAACCCAGGAAAGTGTGGCTCTGCATGTGGCCTGGGCTGATGCCTGCTGTTACAGGCTAACAAGGTACGACTTCCAGATGCAGAGCAGCTGTAGCTGAAAAGGATCCTTCATTTCAAGACCAACACAGAGTGGGCAGCAAGCGTGTACCTGGGGCTCTGAAATCTGAGGCACTAGGGGTGGGGAGGTGAGATTTTATCACGATTATATCATGTTAAGGGCCAGGAAAGGCACTTAGGTATCTTCAGTATCTCAAAATAGAATTACTTTTGAGCAAAAGGATTCTTTTACAGCCTCCACGCTACTGTTCTATCCTAGCATTGGCCCTGACAGTCCCCTTCTTCTTCATTCCAGACTTGGATGGGTTGATCACAATTATTAGCAACATTACCCATGTATTTTTTGCATAGAAGTAGCTATAAGCTGGTGTGTAATGTTGGTATTTTGGTTGGGGGGATGGAGGATTAGGGTTTTTTTTACTTTTGTCTTCTACTTGCATTACTTTAAGGCTTTTAAGAAATGCAGCTAATTCGGGACTGCGCTCATACCACTCTCCTCTCCTTTAGTCCTGAAGTCCTCCAGTCAGGGCAGCAGCAAAACATAGGTGTAAATTGCCAGGGTTGACAGCTTGGAGTTGGTTTGTACTCTAAACCCAGTAAATCAGTTCACATGGACCTAAAAATAAAAAATCCCTGACCTACTGACTGCACCCTCATCAGCACAGGTATGGTTCAGGGCTGGACACACTGCTCTAGGATGTGAACAAACGAGAAAGTCTACAAGCAGCAGGTGACAGTCACAGCTATCTGGGGCTGGGTCCTCCTGTGGTCTGATAGATTCTGGTTGCTAGGAAAGACAAAAATACTTATTTTGCGTTTAAGACCCTTTAATTTGATTAGGGAAAATTTCCTCTGCTGGAATGCAGGGCAGGCCTTACAGTATAAGGTTTGAACTGGAAATCATTGGTTATTTAAGAAAAATGAGATGGTCCTGAAAACATCCACTTGTTTGTACATTTTTCTATTTAACATCTCAGACCAGCATCTTAGATTTCTCTGAGTGTGTGTATAGGATATTTTACCACTTTAGTATATGCTATGATTTTTGCCTTTTGAGACCAGAGGGTCTGTAAATTTCAGTCATTTTGAATCCCTCTGCGTTCCATGTGTGGCATCAAAGTGTAGTCAGGGTCTGCTCAGGAGCATGGTTAGATGTGGATGTATCAGACCCTTTTGTCCCAGAGTAAGTAGCCAGTTCTATAAAATCACTAAGATGTCAGAGGCACTATTTTTAGAGTATGTAAATATTCTGTGTAGTCAGCTGTCATTTAAACTCTATAGTTATATGAGATGGGACCAGGAAGTGCTTTCTCCAGACTTCTGAGGGCTGGAACAGCCCTCTCTGTGCCTGCTGAGGGGCCAGACTTTAACACTGGAAGTGCTTTGGTTGGTGGAGAGTTTATGTTGACCTCCTTTTCATGCACAACCATGGCAGTAAGGGTGGGATCGACAGGCATGCAGCTCCCTGATGTAAATCCATGCCATCAGCTTAACTAAAGGATCTTTACATTTCTTCTGACAAGATCAGCTTCTCCCTCTCTGTAGTACCACTTAATCATCTTCTCCAGGTTTGCTTTTTTTTCATGTGAAAATCAAGATGTTCGTTTTCTTCCCTAAACAATGGGTTGTAGGAAGTGCTTATCTCCAGGGCAGGAGGAGGGTGTAGCTATACTGGGCTATTTTCAGCTTGATCTTGGGGCCCTTCATGCGAAAGATACATAACTAACTGCTTTCTTTCCTACTGTAAATGTCGAGAAATACTTGTTTGCTTTTTAAAAGCTGAAAAAAAACATTGACACCAACTTGAATCCAGAGGGAATGTTTGCATTACTAATCATACCATACTGAACACAGGTAAGAATCTGTAATGTCAAAAGTTGTAGTTTTCTAGACTGTCACTCTAAGACTCACTGGACTCGCCTGGAAATGGAAACTGCTGGCAAGCTCAAATCCAAGGGCCGACAAAGGGAGTGTTTCTTCCCCTTCAGGTTATGGAGTTTGACTTGTTTCCTTTTGTCTAAACTGACGTGGTGCCCATAAGAATGCAGTGAGAACCAGTCACACTAACAGGGTAGATATCAGCTCACTGGAAGAACAGAAAAGAGGTGAAAATACATCACATCATCTCACATGGCTCTTTTTAATAGTAGGGGAAAGACAGAGTTTTTCTTTTTGCCATTACTGAATGTTACTGTCCTCATCTTTTGTCTCTCTGTAAATATTCAGTGATAGAAAATACAGCCAAGCAAACCCAGGATTTGATGTTTTCATTAAAGGTCTCTGTTTTAGAGCTTTAAGTGTTTAATGCGTCACAAGGATATTTTGAAATTGAGTTTTAAAGTTCAACGCATCCTAACAGGTTGTAGAAAATGAGAGGTGTTAAGATACTATTCTTAAGCTGCTAGGTTGGCAAGCAGTGCTCATCCACATTCACCTTACAAGACAGAAGATACTCAGAAGGGCAAATGCTGAAAACTGAGTTAGGGTATGAAATAAATCTTTCACAGACAGTGCTTCTACCACCAACATTTATTTCTGTTAAAGCAGATTATAAATCATCAGTACAAATATATATAACTTACATTTGCTTGTAAGGCCAAAGTTTAAAAGTAAAGTTAAAATGAGATGGTTTTCACAAGTCACCAGAGGCAGAACCTGGACCAGCTGCAGCCTTAACCACAAGGTTTCACAAATCAGTGGGAAAAAATAAAACCAAAGTTAAAAACCTCTAAGAACTATTGACAGACAAACATAAAATGGTTTCCCAGGCAGCCCCGGGATGTAGATATGATGACAGTAAGTTGTCACAGTAGTGTTAGAACCAATAGATTAAGACAAAGAAACTGCAGCAATATATGAAAGGAAAAAAAATCCATACTATATAGAATATGTAGATTGATTCCAATAAAAAACAGTAAATTTTCCCCATGGTTTTCAAACCATGACAATACTGTTCTTTAATTTTCTTTATTTAAAACTACGATATAATGACTTATTGGTTGTGATTGTTGTTGCAATATGCTACTTACAATGAACAGATACAAGAACAAGCTAGAGCCCCTTTTTCCACCCCCCCAATATTACTTACTATAAGAATCAGCGATAAATCAATCTTATGTACAATTTCTTACATCCAAGCCCCTTGTTTTTTAACCTTTGGCAAGATTACTTACAACTCATACAGCTTTTAATATCCAACTATTTAAAATATTCTAAATGCATAAAAATAAAGATTTTGGCTTTACTTTATTCTTTACATATAATATTCACTTTGTTACTCAAAATGGAAGCTCAACTTTTTCCACAAACCTAGCTTTTTGCTAAGGTGACAACATCCCACCCATATCCACCCCCCACCCTACCCAATTTTTCCCTGAGGGGGAACATCCAGGGCTTGCAGGGTATCAGGAGGACACAGGTACAAACATCTGCCTTCCTTTCTGTGAGATGATTGATGTTTCTGCAGAACAGGCTTTGGGACTGGGTGCTTTTTGTTGCTCCATTTGACTTCCAGCTTTCCAAGAGAGGAGGGAATGCAGACTGGGGTGGCTCCAGGATTCCTTTTAAGAACTGCACATTAAATTCTCCGTGTGTTTCCATCCTCCGTAATCGCTCCCTCTTTCTAACCCATTTTTGTCTGAAGGGACCTTTGGGATTATCAAAGCAAACCGATCAGAAACAGTCCCCTCTGCTCCCTTTATCCCTCTATCCTAATGTACAATTTTTCTGCCCCCACAGGAGCGCTTAGAGTTCGATCTCGAATGTCTTCTGCAGGTCGCTGGAGAAGGGGTTGGTGGGGGAGGGGTTGGTGCGCTGCTTTGCCTTGCCCTCCAGAGCCGCCCACTGCGCCTCGAAGGGGTCGACCTGCGGGGCGGGCGCGGGGGGCTGCGGATGCTTGTCCTCGGCAGCCCATTTGCCCCCCTCCACGCCGTTGAAGGCGGCGGAGCCGTTGTGCTGCGCGGGCGGGTGGAAGAAGGGGCTGGCAGTGGCGCTGCTGCTGCTGCTGTCGTACTGAGGGACCGGCTGCTGCTTCACCAGGCTGGGCGACTGATGCGGGTGGGCCGCTGGAGTGTGGCTGGCAGTACCAAAGACGTTGGCCACCATCTGGGAAGGTGTGATCCCGACCACAGGGACACTTGGGGCTGCATAGGTCATCCCGTTTGCCACAGCATAGGGCTGAGCTGGAATAAATGGCGGCTGCATGGGCGGTACCACGCCCACCGGCACAGGCTGAGGCGCGATGAAGGTGCTGACTGGGAAGGCTGGTGCTGACTGGGAGGCTGGAGCTGCTGGAGGAGGCTGGAGCAGTGGCTGTGGTTGTGGGGCTGAGGTTGGCTGCTGTTGGGCTCTGACAGTCTTTGAGACCTCTTCCAACCAGCGGTCTGCCTCTGAGGGAGTACGTCTGTGATTTCCTTGGAAGAGATTTGGTGAGGCTGCACCTGAGGAGGTGCTGCTCCATTCGGTGCCTGGGAAGGAAAGCATGGGCAAGTCACTAATATTTCCACTCCTCATCCTTTACTGGTTAGAAAGACTGGAGGGTGTACACAAGATCACACAGGCCTCCTCCCACCATGACTGAAAGATGCTCCCACCATTGGAAGCATCTTTATGCATCCACTGTTCTGTTCTAGGAAGACATGTATCAAGATGAGGTAGGTAAGAGCTTCTTCACTAAAGTGCAGATTTATGTTTGTTTTTTTTCTTCATAGCAGACATCTAAGACTTTAGGATACGCAGGAAAGTTGCCGCCTGCACTCATAACTTGGTGGCAATGTTCTAGTCCATAATCACTAATCGCGCCTACCTGGGGAGTATCAGCTTCTGAATGCTCAGCTCAGGATGGCTGGACTTGGAACATTAAAGGTGTAAGAAACTGTTCTAAAGACAAAGTCGGGTACTCTTACAAGGCCAAGCAAGGCCGACTACTCTTTCACTAGTGAAGTTTCTCTCGTGGAGTGGCGCTTACACCATGAAATGAAGTAACTGAAACTGCAGCCTCTAGCACATGTGCCCACATGGCTGACAGCCATTTCACCTTACACAGCGCAGACAAGGCCTGGAGGGACAGGCCAGACTTACTAAACATTAGAAATGGACCCCTGAGCCTTTAAGCAACCAACTTAATCCCTCCTTCTGTACATCAGTGAAAAGAACACACAAAAATTATTTTGGGTACACACAGATTCTTTCCCTTTTATACACACAAACTCGTGTACAACTTCATTACTTCCTTTTTAAGCACTGATTTTATAAAATGCTGCCAAAATAAGAATCAGTCCAGGTTATAGACCTAGAACCAGCAAGTTCATCGCTTCCCTCCATCCACTCGTGCAAAATGCTACTACTTCCGGCTTTTGTTCCTGTTCCTTCCACTTGCCATTAAGTGGCACTGACAATTGTCTCAGGGGCTCAATTATGCTTTGGATCCAAGTTCTTACAGCAATGCACCGGATCTACTTCCAATCTTACCAGCGACCATGGCTGCAGCTCCAGTATTAGCAGCAGGAGCATGAGCCCAAGGATTGGTTTCACGAACTGGCATAGCTGTGGACACTACAGCAGCTTGGGATGGTTTAGCAGCAAGCACACAGAAGGCAGAGGCAGTGCCATTAACTAAAATGGGAGCAGACAACATCAGTGCGATTAATTCATGCAAGGCATGCACGTGACTGGAGTATTAGTGGGCCAGGTCATACCTATCAACACACAACACTTTTAGACACTTCCACATGACAGGAGTTTGTGTAATTAGCCAAACTGGACTGACAGTCAATAAAAGGTAGTAAATTTCATTTCACCAAGCCAACACTTGCTAAGAGAATCATGGGATGGTGGATTTTGACATCCTTTAGGAGGCCTTGAGTTCTGATGACTGACTGAAGTTAAAATTGTTTCTACAAGGAAGAGATATGGCTCACCAGTTGTTATTGTACAGTTAATTTTAGATTCAAAAGAAGAACACTTTGTAGATACAAAGTAACAATAACTACATTTAACAAGGAAAGATTCTTTTTTCACACAACTTTTATAAAAGCATAGCAGTGAAATGAATACTAATGGTTGCTATGAATTCTATAGCTGGCATTTTTCCACACCTTTAAGAATTTGTGTAAAAAACCAGTAATTGTGGTGGCACACAATCCCTTCCCTTGTGAGATTTGGTTCCTATGACACACTCCTATGCAGCTCAGGAGGCAGAATGATAGAATAGCCATTACCTCAAAGCCTGTCCCTTTTATAGGTAACTATCGTGTGGTAGGTGCATGAACTTATTGTTAAAAACAAAACCACAGAAAAATTAAACAGACAAGATGAATAAAGCAGGATGCATTCACCCAAAATACTGGTAACAGGACTTGCACAAGAAATTAAGACCATGTGTTACTGGAAAGCAACGTTATGTGCATTCAAGCCTCATCCAGCACCCAAAGAAATCACAAACCTTGAAAGGCAGGAGACTGTGGTGCAACTACTGTCACTGGTTTTGTCATGGGGGCCGAAGAGAAAGGATCTTCTGATGGCGTGCTGAAAGCACTGGTGATCTGAGAGCACAGGGCACTAATGCTGTCTGTTTCCCCTTCTACCTCTGGGACTAAAATGTAAACAGAATTCATTAAATTGAAAGTTTAAAGGATACAGAAACAATTTACAACTACCAATGTGAAACTGAAATGTAATTAGTTCCCTTACGTCCTACGTGTTCTTGCTACTGATTTGCATGATTTGCAGCTTGTTTTTTTTACATTAGTGTTGAGGATCTGGCCTGAAATAGAACACCACATTAATGTATTTTGTGATTAAGTCAAGAAGGCAAGGAGATCGTTGTTCCAGATTTAAAGGATGCTCATATTAGAAAATAAAAAGGGTTTTCTACAGTTTAAGTAGAGATCTAAATCTTTCAGTATAAAAGTGCTAAACTTCTCAAGGGTTTGGCTCTAAGATTTGGCATTTCTGCGAAATGAAAAGACTTACGATAGATTTAAGTGTTCCAACAGTACACTTGTACAGTAACTAGGTGAACTTTAAATGTACTGACAGCAATGCACAGCGGCAAGTTCGGTCTAGAGTTAGTGTTGATTGTTGCAGTTCAGTGGTAGCTGAAATCCCCAGCTCCTGTGCTAAAATCATAAAAGCAAAATCTGAACGCTCAGATAAAATGGATGCTCAGTTTTAAATGAAGCATCAGTATCATGTGGATAATGTAACATCTGGAGTAAAGCTGCCAGCTAACCAGATGTTCTCATTATTACTAATGGCAGTGTTTTCCAAAAGTACCAATCATCAGTCCGTCATTGCACAGAACTGACATGAGCAGGCATAATCAAGCATAAAATAGTGTAAGAAACATAAAATGTCTGCACACAACATGCACCAGATCTAAAATTCCGGGGGAGGCATGCCCAAAAATTGACTCTTTGAGGGATATTCCAAAACAGTGCATGCAGTGGGACAGTAAGCAGCACTGGCAGTGGCATATATGGGAACATGCATCAGAAATGTTCTGAATCATGAAAATTTGAGATTGTGCTGTGCTCAGTGACTATCACTACTGAGCAGTGCGCTATCATTGTAAAACTGATTGGCTCAGTGCTGGTCTTAAAGCACAGGTCACTAAACAAGCGTTATGAAACAAGTCAGACTAGGTGATTTTTGTTGGGTTTGCCACAGTAATTTTTACTTCAAAGCTTAGAATCCTAAAACCAGCTCTGTTGCCAAGTGAGAGTACAGCTGGCCTGAAGGGTAACACCTAGCTAAGGGAACTCAAGGACATTATGCAAGGTAATGAGCACACCAGGAGTTTATGTTGGGATGACTCTTAGAAAACCCCACTAGCATCATGTGAAAACCATACCACGTAATACTGATACAGCCAGCTGTACCACCTGAACAGGTACGTTCTCTTATTGCAATGTGAAAAGCAATTTCATTGCTCCCAAAAAGAATTCAGACAGGCAGAAGGACAGACTGCAGAAGAGCATCACATGATCCCAAGACAAATGGTTAAGGCCTTGAAGGGATCTGTGTCTCAGGATACCCCGACAGTAAGTGGAAGAACTGGTTCAATGACTCAGAGGGAAGAGCCAAAACCTACTAATTCACCAACACCCATTCCTGGAACACTTCAAGCTGTGCTCCAGTACTTCAGATTGCAATTAGAACTGTCTTCTGCATGTGACCCCACATTTGAAATTCTTGCCTGTTCCCAAAACTGAAATTTTCTGACACGGTGATGTTTGCTCATGATAAATGATCAATATGAGGCAGAAAGAAGGATTTACTAGAAAATAAGGAATTGCTTGAAGCCACAGAGGAAAGAAAGGAAGAAGAGACAATTTATGGCAATGTTTCACTGGACCCATTTGGTTTTACCTGAGTTTTTCATGGGGAAATCAGTCTTCCTTTGCACTGTTGAAGGCAGCTCATTTATTCGCAAAGACAACTGGCGTTTAAAAGGAGACATCTTTTGGCTAAGGGCAGGGAAGCCCCTGAAAGACCCTTGCCTGGCAAGCTGTTCTATAGGGGCGTGCCGCCGTGGGATAGCGTGGGGGTTGCTCATTTCTTTATCCAGAGAGGCAGCAACTTCAGCAGTAGGAGAGGTTGGTGAGCCAGAAGAGGGGGCAGTATTGTTTGGTGCAGCACCTGGTGCTACTGTTTTCACTTCTGTTTCAACTGCTGGAGGAAACAGGGTGAGGTTAGAAGAGTAAAGCAAAGTACTGTTCAGCTGCCTACCTGTACTCCCATTTGTTTTGAAAAGAGAAATTGCAGGAATTTGCATAACTAGTACTCTTGCAAATGAGTTTCTAATAGCACCGCAGAAACATAATTTCTGTACACCTTTACTGTCTTCACCACATCACCTGACACACACCCAAGCCCCACAGCTTTCCAAGACAAGCCACTTCCTAGAAAGGATGGCCTCACATATGTATTCTTTCTGGCTGTTCCTGAGATCCCAGCTCTGGAAATACTTGCAATTCATTTATGGCTAAGACCAAAAACGTATTGTGCATTTGAGACCTTTACTTTGCCTCACACAGAACCATGGACAAAATATTACTACCAATTGCATTAAGTGACTTTGGGCAGCACAGCTTAGCAGCAGCAGGGAATAGAACGCAGCTCCAGGACCCTCTTTTAAAAGCCACCCTCCCAGCCCTGCAGAATCAGCAGCAGCAGCCAAACACACTGCACAAGCTTTAGCAGGCCAAAGGTAGCAGCAGCACTTAACAGGTTGGGCTGCAGCTCCCAGCTCCTCCAGGAAATACATTAGAGGTAGAGGGAAATGTGCTGCAAGGCAGATCCAGCCTCTGAGCTGACAAGCCTTGCTAATACCAGACACATTTGCAAGGAATTCCTGTGTCACTTCGGTACTGAATTTAGCTGCAATGTTACTACATAATCATGAGTTAGTTGCAGTAGAAGCTCCTCCAACTTAAAGTCAGCTGCTTCATTTTGTAGGGCTTTTCACAGCACCACAGTGCTCCTGTCAGATAGACCTAATGGCAGAAATGTAGGATCAAGATTTGTTTAAATCATGTCATTAATTCTAATTATGATTAGAATTGCAATGGGGAGATTTTTCCACCTCTAGGAAAACTTCCACTTATAAATAAATTGTCTTTGGGGTCAACAAGCATAGCTCATCAACACAGAAGGACAAAAGGAAATCACACTACCCTGGTATGAACTCTCATTTTACCTGTTCTGTTTTGCAAATATTTTAGAAAAAAGCAATGACTTTTTTTTTTTTTTGACACATCAGCAGAATAACTAAAAGTCTGGTAAAGAGAGGAGTCAGACTAGAGATTTCTGAGGAGCTGGAATGGTAGGAGGAACTAATTATGTTGTCTTGCAAGCTTCAGTACCCATGAGTTGCAGCTGCTCATTCAAGTGAAACTTTTCTAATCAGTCTTTCTTGGAAAGGATTTCACACACCTTCATTGAGTCAAGACTTTGACTCATGCCCTCAAGTAACAAAGGCCTTGTGTTTAAGCTTCATTTAGCACATTCTAAAACTAACGTATAGAAACAAGCAGATGGATGATGAAAACGAAGATTAAAGTTTTGCAATAAAGGGCAGCATAAAACTTGCTGTGGAATCTTCTGAAACAAAAGTCTGACTTTACTGTGAAGCAGGTTATGAACAGTATTTATAATGTTTTTTTTTTGCTAGCTGTAGAACTCCAGGCTTTGTAATAAAACTTGAGTAAGAAGTTCTACTTTCACTTAATTTCAGAACACATTCTCTCCTCTCAAATCAATTAGTCACTAATTCTGAATGTAATTAATAGTCAAACACCTGTGTGTTTTATAGGGAGGGAATGGTTATTCTGGATGTTTTTTGGAAAGCACTCTGTGATTGATCTGTTCTTCCCTCATGCAGTACAGCTCTATAAATACACTCTGAAACTTGCCTTAAAAATCAAAATCAAAATACATTCTTTAATAAGAAAAATGCAAATAATTTTCGCTTCATTTACCACAAGCATTAGACTACACAAATGATTACTTTGTGTCTGGCAAGCTTGTTCTGTTTTTTAAACAATTTTCTTAAAAGGCCTTTTAGCATGGTACCTACAGTGTTCTCTGCCATAAAGCAGCCTGACAAAACAAAGCAGAAGCAGCTTTCACATACAAAGCCACTTGCACCTTTTCTAGAAGACGGGAAATGCTGAGTGAATTTGAGAGCATTTTTCATCTTGTGAAATGACAAGAGTCTGGGAATATTATATGAACATAGTAAGGTTCAAGAGATAGAATGCTGTAAGGACATTAAGCTTCAATCCCTGCAGAGGCTTCGCTGCTGGTTCTGCTCGCTGCAGATGATTGTTTAAATTGCATCCCGTACCTTTAGCATCCGGCATCTGTCTCATAATTTCCTCTCTCTCTGCTTGTTCAGTAGCTGTAGTGACCCTGAATGACCCCTCTCTAGTGAATGTGGTTCTGCTGGCATCAAAGGTGGCAGTCACTCCACACTCCTTCTCTCGCTTCTGCTTTCGCTCCAGGCATGCTGCAAATGCACAGCCCACGGCGTGACTCAACCTTTCCCCCTGCACAAGACAACATTGCATCACACAGTGACTGAACAGAAACATATATGTACTTCAACCATCACAAACTGATAACTTGCCTTTACAAGGCAAATCTAATGAAGGCATTAAAGAAAACTATTTTAATTGTATTTCAGCCTTAAACCTGGTACATAAAGACTCCCAGCTACTAATGCACAAGCTGTGTTCAAGAAGGCCACCCAGGAATGAATGAGATTGTTGGATGATCTGTTTTGTTCAACTGCTACTAAGATGCCAGCACAACAACGTGCCTGCACCGATCCCTTGCCTCTAGATACATCTTTGCACAAAAACTCTCATGAAGCAGCCTTAAGATCAAAGTCCTAAAGCACAGGTAAACGCTATTCTTGGAGAAAGTTAACAGAGGGCTCAAGGAGACACTACCCTTGTGTGCACCTGTGAAAGTTAAAAGTACAGTGGTGACTACTCACACCTATTAATGGTCCTGGCCAAATGCAGAAGTTAGATTCAGGAGTGACTAATGAAAAGCACTTCCATTATTCACCAAGTCAAAAGAATCCACTATCTAATAACTGTAAAATAACTGTAAAAAGGAAATTCAAGTCAGAGGAAGTCCAGCAACCCAGCTGATACAGCTGCTACAGTTGAATCAGAGGCACTATTGCTACCAGTAGATCAACTCATCTATCATAATCAGTAACTGAATTGACCTGTTACTCACAGTGGAAAACAGAAATGTTCCAGCTCCAATGTAAGTTTACTGGGAATTTCTGACTTCATTGTTTAAAGAAAAATGATAAATTATCAAGCACCACTGCTCTGAACATGCAGCTCTGAGGAGTTCACACAGTGAATTTACATGAGGTTTCAAGCACTTTGTATAATATAGGCAGGATTCAACAAATAGCAGACAGAAGAAAAGGTCAGATCAGGGAGTTAAATGACTTACTTACCTAAGTCTGCACAGCAAGAAACTGATTTTAAACCTACTCAAAACTTTTTTGTCACTCAGAAGCAAATAGAATGCTAATTTAATTCAGTTTAGCTCCATCTCTTAACATTCAGATGACTTTTCATTCAAGATAACGCTCACATACAAGATGCTGCATTCATAACCAGTCTGTATTTACTCACTATGATTTTCTCCTGGAAAAACTGTCATTTCTGTTTCAGTTTTTGGCTGTAAACATTTTCAGATGAGAAAATTTTCTGTCTATTCTTAGAAGAGTAGCTCCCTTCTGCTGGAGATTATCTGAGGCTGACTGCACTCCGTCTACACACAGGCTGAGCAGCATTTCTCTCCATGAAAAAGCACCACAAAGGGATGACAAATATTTCAGATACAGGGAGTTAGAATTAAAATAATTTACAAGGACTAAGTAATATCTTAGCTGGAGTCAAAACATACTGCACTATTCCAGGTACTCAATTTTTCTGCCCTTTACTTCTAGCTAAGAGCTGGGAGAGCTGGCCACACACCATATTGAACTTACCGTGTCCTTCACAGCCATGAAACAGTGGCAGATCCAGCGTCTCGTTGTGCCGTCTCGGCAGATGTATGAGAACGCCCGGTCAAAGTTCCTGTCTGGTGCGCAGAAAGAAACCTTCTCTATTGTCTGATCAACTATAAGATCCTAGAGGGAAAAAAAAAATCCCCCCCACAATAAAAGAAATGTGAGGAAATATGGCCAAACACTTAAACAAACCATTGTCAGGAGTAACTGCACAAAAATGAGTTGTACTAAAAAGGGGATAACCTGATGTGGTTGTAATGATCTGTCATCAGTCGTCATTCAGAATCTATTCCCAGTACGAAACAAAAAGAAGAGATGACACTGTCCACCACCCATCTTTGGGAGAGGTGTGCCAGGGAGCCACTTAAGAATTTAGGGATTCAGTTAATTCCTATGACCTCTCCTCTAGACTATGGAGGCACACGTTATTTTATTTTTACAGCAGCTCCATAGTCTTGCAACCAGAAAGTCTTCACTGTGGTTAAAACACAGCACTGAAACTTAGGGGAGAGGCATGCAAGTGTGAAAAGCTCTTGCAGCTGCTACATAAAGAGCACAACTCATCTCCCAGTCAGCTAAGCAGCGATGCAAGACAAAAGCACCAGGAGCACTGGTAGCACCAAATGCTCCCTATTTAATCCCATAGACGGGAGAAGTGTTTCTAAAAAGGAGACAGTGCAGTTTAAGATTATGCCATCCTCATGAAAAATTAGTTTTTTTACTATCTTTTTCCAAATTATTTCATTTGGTTGATGGCTAGTACTTGGCACCTCTGCTGATGCATTCAACCACCAGGAGGCAATAGTTTATTTTCTTTTTAAATCCTATACTTTTAATTACCTCCAGAGTCTGCACGACTTATTAAAATTCAAATTGAAAATATTACATATATGCAGAGATGTTTCTAAAAATAATATATGTATTATTACTTTTACATGAGGCAATCAGTACACTGAATTCATTCACATCAGTATGTTTGTATTAGAAAGTGTATTCCTGAGAAATAGCAACTTTAGCTCTGCTCAGCCATACCACTACAGCAGCCCTAGAGAAGTCTAACCACAAGCAGATATTTGACAGGCAGTTGCACTCCAGAGGGATATGAATTACCTCTGCCTGTCAGTGTTGGATTGGAGAAATAATCTTTTAGGTTGACAAAAGTAAGTGTCAATTGATATGAACATAAAACAAACAATTTCAGACTGACAAGAGTCACAACTGTTCTCATAGCCATGCCATCTTTTAAAATTCTAGTGCACTTGTGGTGATAAGCCTAAAGCTCTTATTTCTAATTAATTGCCTACATTACATAAAACCAAGAATTATTTGCTTTTACTTGGACACATGTGCCTTGGTGGTACACAATGTACTAATTCAAAATAAAAAATTGTAATTTCACAATGAAAAACTGTAAAACAATCTAGAATCATGCCACAAATTTATTAGTTTTCCACTTCAGACCAACATCTTTGCTATTAAGTTTGAGTCTGAAGCTACAATCTCCTTATTTAATTTACTCCCTTCATTGCATTTTTTGAAGCTCTTGTTCATCCACATCCATTCTAGGATTTGGATGCACCAAAAATATTGACTAATATATATATATATATTTGTGAGTTTGCCTATGCATTACTATTGCAACCTTTTGAAGTGGTGCAGAACAAAGTCCAGGCACTCTTCAAGTTCACTGCCAACAGAACTTTTCAGGAAAACAAATGCTTGTTGCAGTAAATGCAACAAAAAATATTGCAAGCTTGTACTACACCTGCCACATTTTACAAAATGTGTCTTGATAGTAGTATGGAATTAACTGGGAAAAAAATTAGCAGGTGTACATATGTTTACAGAACAAGAAATTATTAAACTAAACTACACACTTCAGTCTTCCTTTCAAATCCCAACATTTGCAGTAACATAAAAATTGGTGTCAATTTAAAGATACAGCACATACATTATTACAGAGAGATTTAAAACTTTTGCCCAGGGAAATCTAACCTTTGTTTTCTCATCTACAACTCTGAGTCCATCCGCCGAAACCCACAGGACAGCTTTGACGGCTTTCTTCCCAGACTTTCAAGAAAAGAAAAAAAAAAAGGAAAGAAAAACAAACAAAACAAAACAGTTTTAGGCCAACAGCCATTGCCTCCCATTTCCCCTGTCCAAGAACTATAACATTAAGTGTAGATGAAGTCCATGGTCAGTAGGGTGCCCAAAGCTCAATCCAAGTTGCAAAACATTAAGAGAACCAAGCCAAAGCCAGTATTTCAGAAACAGCACGTCGTGGGGATGGGGAGAGGGCACAGGACAGGTGAGGCAGAAATAAGGTGTACATCCACTGACAGTAAAGAATTCAAGACTGATCAAGTGGGTGAAGAATTCCACTAGAGTCAGAAGACACTCATTCATAAGGAGTTACACCACAGGTAGCTTCTTCAGCACAAGTTTAAATATGGGAAAATTCTTACCTGATATTTCCACCAGCCCTACCCTCTGCCCCAATAGTCCCATGGCAGAATCATGGTATCACCTTAAACCAGTGTAAAAAGTACCCCAAAATCATCAGTTACTGTGTAGCTTATAAAGCTCATAAGCTTAATGCTAAAATCAATCACCCAAATATGTTTCATTAATTTATTAAGACCTAAATGTCTTATCATGGGAGAGAGGTATAAAAATAGGGTTTCTTAACGCTTTGGTGTATATCTGGAAACAGCAGTGGTGTGTGGCAGGCGGGCGCAGCAGAGAGTGGTCTGGCTTTTATCCAAAACCTGACTGTGGGAACTTTCAGCTGCTGCAAGCTGAGGCTAAGTAAAAGTGGGAAACACAGGAAGGCTTCAGGAGCCATTTAAACTACAGATTCTTTCCAGGCTGTTTACTTTCCAAGGGAAAGTTACAGAAAACAGTATAAACACAATATTCTTCTGAAGCTAATTCATCAAAAAGAAAATAGGTCAACATAATTTTACTGACTGTTACAGAGAATTACTACTAGAAAACGAATACCTTTTCTTTTAGTATATCACTTTAATTCAAAATCCCCCTACTTCAGCCAGTTATTAAAATATTCTCTTAATGTGTTTTGGGTTTACATAGTTTGTGGCTGCTAATGGCACCCACTAGAAACCACTGCAGGGAGTGAAGAAAGCAAAAAGGGGTGGGGGAAAGATGATGGGATTTCAGCTAGTGGCTTCAAACTAGAATTGCAACTATTAAAATTTTTTAATAGTTAATTGCAGATATATAAACTTTATATTCTTACAGCAAGTAATGGAACAAGAATACATTCTGGCATAAGCCACTGCATGTTCCAAGTCTGCAACACCAATTTTAACACTTGTAAGAATGAAATATCTTGGAGTGAAAAGTCTCCAATTATATCACGTTGGTTTCATTCTCAGAGAGAGCAGAAAGTGTGAAGAAAAAGGTGCTGGCAGAACTTCTGTTTGTTTTTTTGGGGAGGAACTATCTGTCCCAATTTCGGAAGCAGCAATGACATCCTGAGCATTTTCAAAAAGCTTGGTGAGAAAAGAGAATGGCATTGACATCCACAGAAGAGCATTTAAAGAAAGAAAGAGAGAAAATAAGCACAGCATGAAAGCAAGCTACAGAGAAGTGCTTGCAGAAGCAAGTTTCTAAATGACCATCCAGCCTGTTGCATACCCCAGAGAATGTTTAATTTAGATTCTGGAATGCCTAACGGAAAGAGTGCAATTCACAACAGAAGATACACTTAAATTTAATTATCATATGTGTTAGAAAATATGGCAGCTATGAAAGTTACTTCTACTATTTTGTTTTAAAAGGCAGTATCAATACAGAAAATATAGTCTGTATTTTCAATTCTCAGCTAGTTTCCACAGCCTGGAAGTGCCTATTAATTCCAAAACAAATGGTCTGTGTCCTTAAACTGTTTTTAAAAGAGTATTGGTTGTTTATAAGCCGTAAGTCTTAAAAATCTTTATTTCAAGCAAAGACAAACAATGAAGAGAAGATAATGCCTGCAGGTAACTCTTTGGTTTAGACTGCCATCATTAGATTAAGAGATACACATCTTTCCCCAGCAAACAATAAAAACCTTGCCCCTACAGAAACTGTGAACAGTTCCTGAAGTTTGTATTAAAGCCAAGTTTTAACTGAGCTGGGTACTTCATAAAGCAATACTGATCTTCAGCAGAGCTACTCCTCACTCACTATTTTACCAAATGAGGATTTAGAAATAGCTAACACGTGAACTTCATGTTTCTCAGAATAAAACGAAAAGGCTGAAGAGTTTCCTAAGCCCTCTTTTCCCACTGAAAAATTAGGTTCCACATGCAAGATAACCAAAAATGGGTTGGCTACACTAAGAGAAAAAGAAAATTCACTTTCATCTCCCAATTCCTTCTTCTATATTTATGGTGGATGCAGTGCTTTGAAAGGGCTTATCCTTACAGTCTATACCCCAAACCCACTGCTACTACTGCTGGACAATGAATGATTTTTACATGTAATGAATTCTCTTATCTGTGCCTACCAGCGATGTATAAAGGAACATACTCCTCCAATTCAGTTTCTGTTGGATATACAAATCAAAGTATTACTCCACTATGGGTGGGATATTGCCAAGTAAAAGGTGATTACAGAGTAGACAGGAGCATTTGCACTATTGGCACATACTGGACAAAGATCAAACCTGCTACAAGATACTGCACGGGAAGTGAACTCCAATGCAGGATGGCAGCTTGCGTAACAAATGCTGGGAGGAACAGGCAACTCCAAACAGAACTATTTAAAGCAAGCAGCCAATATCCACTGGAACAGGATGCTCTGAAATGTTGCTACCAAGGGACTCATCTAGACATGCGGATCAGTAGCTTGTCTTCATATTCTAGAGCTTTTAGATGAGACCACTGCCTGAGGAGAGCCACGTGTGGCATCGATCCCCGGGAGCCCGATTTGTCAGTGCTGAGTCAGCACTGATAGAAACCTCACTGCTCAGCACTTCTGGGGAGGTCACTTATCTGCTCCAGCACAAGATTCATTATCTGGACTCATTTCAGAGTCCTCAGATGTCTCCAGGAGGGCAGGTGGGCACTTATCCTAGCACACAACAAGGCTGGAGGACAAAGCAGGTCCATGGCAGGTTGGGCATGACGGAAACCTCGCTGACAAACTGACAGTGGCCTGGAGATGGGCGTCCACCAAACAAAAAGTAGCTGCTTTGATACCTTGTTATATTGTAAGGTAGAAAACAAAGTATTAAGGATGCCAGAACAGAATAATGCATTTTTAAAATACTTTAACTTTCTTCCTAGTTTTTCTGCCTAATATATTTTATCCTATCTGGGACTTGAACACATCTCTAAGATATACCTGGAGCCTGAGGTGTATATGAAGAAAATTTTTCATTTCAGACTCTGTATAAAACATCATGTGATGAGAAATACACACACTCCGTGGAGGCAAAATATGACAAAGACCAACAAATCTGTACTGCTACTCATTACAACAGAAAAGCTTTAGTTTTAAAAGGAGCTGCCTAAAAAAGGCAGCTTATTTGATAACCACAAAAGCCTAACCTGGAGCTATCAAGAGATCTCATTTTTATTTGAAGCTGAAAAAAAAGCATTTTCAATACTAACCACTTGAACATTTCCAGACACAAATCCATCGTATTTATCTTTTACAAGGAGAAAAATATGGACAGGAAAAGCAGCAAACATGTCTAGACTGACTTTCTGAAAGCTGCTAAAGTGTTTTAAATAGCTCTGCAGTTTGGAATTTTATATTAATCCCAATGCAAGGCATGTGGGGAGAAATTATAGATGAGACAGCCAAAAGATATTAGAGTTATTAGTATTTCTCAATTATTAATAAGAGAACAGCTGTCCCTTTTCCTGCAGATTTCCCTAGATGTGGGCTCCTGTTGTAGGCCGAAGCTGCTAATAAAGGTATACTGGTACTGTGGGGATATCTAAACACTATGGATTTAAGAGGCTTCAGTGCTAATTAATGAAATTCACAGGCTGAAGCAGAAGTAGGTCCTTCTTTGTCAAAATATTATAATACAAAAGAAAGGAAATCTAAAATGGCTGTGGTGAAGTACCAGACCTCATTAAATATCAACCAAGATGTAATAGGGAAGATGGCATATTTAATAATTTAAAAAGTCAAAGAAAGATTTTTACCTAAGTGCTATGCAAATACCTTTCCTTTTACATCTTTGCTTTTCTTATGTACCCTGCCATAAGTCAGTACCAACAAGCAGAGAGAAAACGAACATATCTAATTAGGTTGAGGTGGGGGGCTTTCTGTTTGTTTCCAGTTTAGGACTTTGGGTCTGGTCTTTCTAGATTCCAACTCCAGGATTTGACTTGCACACAGGACTGTTCTCATTAATCTGACAGATCTGCCGTCCTCCATATTTTAGCCCCTCACCACCACTACACTTTGGATGTGTGCTTTCCCAGATCAGGGGAAGAAACCAGAATTGGAGAAACAGACATCCCTGTGTGACATCCATCACTATCCAAGTGAACGGTGAAAAAGGATCAGCTGAAAAAACCCTTACTTACTCCCCAAGTAAAGCCCACACCAATCCATGACCAGAGAATAATCTGCTTCAAAAGACTTCAGCAAGTATGAACATTACTAACCTGCTAGTTTCTATTTAAGCAAAGTTTCATTTTATAACAAGATACTTCAGAAGCCGTTATTTTAGATTAACTCCATATGAAAGCTGGATTAAAAGGTTTTACAGGAATTTTAAACACAGAAGTAGGAAACAGATGAGAGGTAAAAGACAGTGTGGTCTTTCTGCCTTGCAGAGATGTAGGCAGCAGGAATAAAACCACCAGTACAGCACATTCTTAGTCAGGGACAAAGAGTTGCTTCCCTTCTATTTAAGACATTGTCCTTGTGAAAATAATATGACAGAAACTGGAGAATGAGCTGGAATTAGGAAAACATAGTAGGTAAATGCCTGATCTCATCTTCATATACCTTTGAATTAGGGCTGTGCTCAAAAAAGGAAGGTTTAAGAGATGGTACACTGCTTTCCCCCAGTGCTAACATTTGGCGATCAACTCATGCTGCCAGGCATCTGAACATGAAGCACTGATAAAGCACAGATCTCAACTGCTCTGTAGGTATTTGCCCAGGTGATGTGAGTTGGCACAAGTTTAAGGGTCAAAAAAGAAAATTTTATTTTTTTCAGGAAGACCAAATCACTTCAGAACACTGGATTTCTGATACAGTCCACAGATATTTAAGTTTCTGTTTCAGTTTACTTTTGAAACCACATTCTTTGATCAAAATATTTCCAAGTCTGTTTTAGAAGCAAATATTCTGAAATGGATTAAGGAACTCTCAACACCCTGATTTTATGGCAGTGCTATACCAGGGATGTAACTCCTTATAGTGCAAGCACAAACAAGGCATTAAACTTACTTTTCCAAAGAAGCCTTTGAAGAACTTCCTTTCCTGGAGGAACAGGGGGGACAAGTCGAGCGCTATTACTGTAGGTAGCTAAAATGTCCCAGGGTTTTCAAACCAACAAGCACACACAAGAATAGGGTTTGGAGGGAAAGGAAGGGGTTTTTAGAGTTATCCATGAGAAGGTGCGACAGGCAAATGTGAAAATAATCCTATGAAAATGCAGATCAAAGGGCACACACACAATTCTAAAAAGCTAATGCCCTGAAATTGGTGGAAAGAAGAAAACCTCAGCCCCAATTTCATGCAAAGTGGTTACTTTATTTTCACTCTCCCTTGTTTAGTCCCTTTTGGTTAGGTTATAAACCAAACTTGGCAGCAGACATGGTGGTTAAACAAGTAAAATACTGTACAGGCTCTTGTGAAATGCAAAGTTCTAACTCCAGAATTGCAGTCTAGTTTGCTCTGTATTGATCACTCTTCCCCTAAGTTAATGTTCTGTATGTTGGAGAAGCATGTATGGCTGATACAAAGCAGGGGTAAGTACTGCTGCATTTTATTCCATTTGTCTGTTGCTCTGGCTTATATGCTACTCTTACACTTCACATCTTATGCAGTCTTGTCTGAAGAACAAGGAATTTCATCATAAGCTTGTGGTAAAACTCAAATACAAATGAGACCCCTCTTTTTTCTTTTTCTAAAGCCTTCCAAGGCTTTATGCAATATTTATACAAGTACTAGTTATTCATTCTACAGCTCTGAACTGATAGGTTGAACAACCTTTAAAATCAGCTTAGGCAGGCAGAGTTAGGCAAGTGCAAGGATATCAAGGGCTGAACTACAGTTTCCTAAATTTCTTCAGGAAAGCAATTATACCGATTGCCCAATCCACATTAAGAAAAAGCCAGCACACAATTTTAAGCATATCTGCATGCAGTTTAGTTCACTTGCTTTGTTTTGTTACCAGACTGTGAAAAGTAAACTACATGAGAGAACACTTCACCAGGCCTGGTGCTCTGCGAGCACACCACATGCTGCTCAGCGTGTGAGGGAAGCTGATGTGAAGCATAGAGCTGTTCCTGCTGTCTTTCCAAATTACTTCACTTGTAAGAAAGCTCTGGTATAGCAGTAACGAGGAGGAGGAGGAGGTAGAGAACTGCAGAAGAGACAGGGAGTGTCTCTGTGACAGCCCCTGACCTCACATTTACACTGTGCAATTCAACCTGTTCATCACTGATACCACTATATTAAAAGTATTGCCACAAATATCCTGAGGCAGTGTCTGAAAATTGATTGATAAACAAGGTTATATTTAAATCAAAGCTATGGTTCTGACGCAAGGCAACAAAAGCCAGGAAACATCAAGTGAAGGAGGGAGTGTCCATCTCAACTTTGCATTTCCCGGCCCTGCTGGTGTATCCCTCTCTGCTCAATGTCCTTCCACTGAACACTTTACCAAGTATCTGTAATATATTTACATCAACTCAGACACTGTATAAAGAACATCTCCAAGCTCAGTCAGCTGAAAATCTTAACCACTTTTGGAGGCAGGAACTGTTATGTATTTGGACAGGATATGCTGAACACTAGGAGGGGAACTAATGGATTAATCACAATGTAGTGTACATAATGAGAAGGGGTTGGATGCTGCTGCCAAGTTGAGCAATTACTATTGCGTTACACTAAATAACAACTTTTTAAAGACAGCAAAAGCTAAAGAGATTCACCAGAAGCTACCTCATTTTTAGGTGACGGTTAATTTTGCTCTCAGAAAAATGCTTGTTAAACAAGATTATTTTTTTAAATAAACTAGACAAGGTTAATGGAAAAGGCATCATGCAAAATGAGTTTTAAACAACACTAAGTTAATGCAGTTTAGAGATAACTAATGCATTTTAAAAAAAAAAATATTAAATTATGTCTCTTTACCTGCTAAAACAAGAACATATATTAAAACAAATGCATAATTTAAAACAAAAAGTGGCAAGTTAGAAACCAATACTACAAGCTAAAGCTGATTTAAAATCAAAATATGACATGAGAGACTACACTTCTGTCTCTATATGATGTTCCCACACCTGAGTCAAATACACTTAACAAGGCCCTTAAAATTACATTCCAGTTGACATTAAATATTTTAATTTCAGTGAAATGGTTCTGAAGAAACCATTTAGAGCTTCATGTTCATCTACAAGAATCTTATCAGATATTAAATGTATACAAAGCTAGCAATATATCTCTACTAAGGGAATAACGTAAGCTACATTGGTAATATTCTATTGAGGAAAGATGCAAGTTCTGTTGATAATACAGACCCATGTTAATAATGAACTAATAGCTGAATATGAGGGGGGTTGATCTATTAATGAGACTGTGATGACATTTCATCAGACAGAAAATTACAGTATTGTTGGTGTGCAGTTTCAGAGCAATAAAACTGTAACAACAGAATACAGTATGGATGAGGGATTCTTGAGCTAAAAGTAGCTTCTTGTACTCAGTTGTCAATTAAGCAATGCCTGAATAAAATGCTCACCATCACTTGTTTGCAAATTCTGCAAGATGCAGCACTCAAAAACAATTACACCCATTAAAGGAGCAGGTAATAAAAAAATCTCTGAAAGGTTACTTCCCACAATAAAGAAACAGAGATATCTGTCTGCATGTTTTCTTTCAAAAAGCAAAGCAGCACTTGAACTTGTCCTAAACTCAAGATTAATGCTGTTCTATATTCTTAGCAAATCCCATAAGATCTTTTAAAACCCAGTAGTCAGTCCTATAAAAGAACAGTCTTCAGTTCCCCAAATGAATTGCCAACTGTTGCACAGCAAGAATTAAGAGTCAAAAATGTATCTGTTAGAGTAAGAAAAGACAGACAGAACTTAATTTTTTGGAAGCTACAGGATACAAATATTTCAACAATTCTAATTTTTATTGACTGGATTTATAAAACCACACCTTACCTGCAGAGAATAAAGTTTAAAATAGCCCACATACACTTCAATGTCATTTAATCACATTAAAAATTAAGTCCAATTTCCCTTAAGTTAGTCCTTCAGTTTAAGCACTACAGCTCAAACTTGTAATTCTTTCAAAACCAAGAGAAAGCCCATCAAAATAACTAAGTACGGTGAAATCAAGGGACTACCAGAAGAATGAACTGCTTTCTTATCACATTCCTCACATGCTGAAATATCACCCAGTGTTTGGCTTCTGCTAAATTAAGAGTGTCCTGAACAGAACAGAGCTTTCAGTAATGGTGATGTCCTAAAGAAATGCCCCTGGTTTAAAACCCACATGCTGGGGGTGAGGGACAGGGCTTGAATAGCAGGGAGCAGCTCCAAATGGACCTTGGATCTGATAGAGTTCAGCAACCAAAGCACACAAAGTAATTTCAGTAATCTGAATCTTCCTCTTGGGGCACAAAGAGAATTTCACCTTTACTTCTCAGCTTCCAACACTGACAAAGGAGACAAATAGCAATTGTAAGAGATGCAAACTTGTATCTGTGTACACACAGACATCAAACAGCAGAAAAAAAATCAAAATTAGCTGAAGAAAAATGTTAATTTAAGACAATGGATAAATTCATGCCATCCAAATTATGACATAATAATGACATAACATGGATTAGGGAAATTTAAATATTTACTTTCAGAAAATACTGAAAAAACTGTAAAAGTTAGATATCTAAGTCTGACGTTTGAATCAATAATTCATGTGGTCAAGAATCACAATCCTAAAAATCCAGATTCCAGAAGAAACTGAGTGCTATGCTTTTACTGTATCTCATTAATTATAAGCTCAGCTACACTTAGCTGGCTCATGGACTTGTAAGATTTTTATAAACTAGAGAACAGCTACTTCAGGGCATAGCTCCCCAGGGAAGAGAATGAAAGAAATTGCACAGAGTAGATACTGCAGTGCTATTTGGTGTGCTAACAGAAAGTATTCTGAGAGAATAAAAATCCGAGAGAGACAAAAACGGATGCAATTGATTATGCGGTCAGTACTTGCAATTTTAGGTATGTAAACTAAATCCACAAAACAAAGAAACTCATTTATATTTTGTGTGGCCCTTTTTAATAAAAATCAATCACTAATCACTGTAGACTGAATGGGAACAGATGGGATGCGGCTTTAACAGGTTACTATACATTAGCTGAGAAAGAAAAGAATGAAAAGACTTGATTTTCATCAGAGCACTAAACCAATTCAAAAACTTTGCAGCAAAACAGAAGGCAGAAAAGATAACCTATAATCCTCTGCTGTGTGCTAGGAAGAAGGGAAAAACAGGTTCAGATGGAAGGCATTTGTGCTCTCAGACTTGGTGAGGAAAGAAAAAGGATGTCCAGGGGCACATATTTTAAATCAGTAAAAGTGCAGCAGAAGGGTTTGATAGACCTGTTTGACAGATTTTGTTGAGCTGCAAGGATTCAAAGGTTTCTTCCACTGAACACATACTGAAAGAATGTATATAGATAAAACATATAAGAGAAGTGATGACAAGCACTGCAGTTCTCTATTAAAAATTCAAATTTTTCATGTCCTTTCTCCTGTTCTTTTCAATGGTATTAAAGCCTCAGCTCCTAGACAGGCTGATCATTGCCTTTCTGGAGTTTGCTATTTCCGCAGGATTTTGCGGTATTATTACTGCAGGAAAGAGATGACAAGACCTCTTCAAATGAGCCACAGAAATACAAAGAGCTTTGAACGAGTGCCATTTACAGGAGCAAACGTTCACAGAAGCCAAACTAAGAGCAGCCCATTTCATGACATATCAGAATTAGGCAGCCTTCAGGCCACTTTGAGTAGATGCAAGCCAGATTATTTCATGCATGACTACAATGTTGCAGTGCATTAGAAAAAAAAGCATCCTAAAACAAGTAGTATTTTGTATAATAATGGTGAATTAAGTCACTATTAAAGTGGCAGGCAACAGAGGGAAAGAGAGAGGGGGAGAAGAAAAGAGAGAGAGAGGGAGAAGCTGTTAAAAAACAATGGTTGAAGTCCCATGTGGGTACCAGCTTAGCCTGAAAGGTCACAGAGAATTTTTACACATTTGTTTTGCAAATAGTTTCTGCAAGTAGAAAGAACAGTTGTAACTCTCCCTCTCATCATCAGATTAGCATGTCCCCCCAAGAGCAGCAGTGCTCTCAAACCAGCCAACTGCTCTCCTAACATGGGTCAAAAGTTCAGTCTTTAGCTGGAGCCCTGCTCTGAACAGACCTTTTCCAGTAACGCTCACAGCCCCAAAGCCAATGTTTTCATTAAACAAATGTACATACAGATTTCAGCCTCTTCACAGCATCTTCACAGATATGCATTCCTCTGGATTCGTCCACTTCGACGTGTCCCAAGTACTGCAGGAAAGAGTATGGGGATAAAAGGTTAATAGCAGCTCCTTAAACTCCCTGGGTTTTGATGAATCCAATATCTGAATTCATCTCAGTGCAGCTTATGTGACAGACACTACCAGCACTTCTTTTAAATCTGCATTTGGAAATTTGACTGTGTATATGACCAGCATCAACAGAAAAGCGTAATACCACTAGAAATTTGGAGGGACAGACAAGCTCTCCTTACTCAGGGAAAAATATTTAATTGAAAAGTACTGAAAACTGTGCTTTCCTGCATATTCATCATGAGCTTTAGTAATATTTTTTTTTTTACTAGCATAGCATGAAAATCTTACATCAGTATAGAGATGATGGTGATTAATTGTTTTTGAATAATGATAGATGTATTTAGTATTGAAAACCAAATTACACTACACAGTAGGATGACCAAATATTTTTGAATGGTAATATCCAAACATGAGAAATTTGCCCACCCCCTTTTTTTAATTGTAAACCAAAATTGTTTATCTTCATTACAACAACAGGCTGTTACATGGACACTGAAACAATAATTTTTCTTACAAAGAGGGGTTTAAAAAAAAAATAAATCTATTCTCTACATACTCATCTTTCTAAGCACTACTTAAAAACTCCCCTAGCAACACAACAGTGAATAGAAATGTCTAGCTTCAAAGCTTTTAAATTTACAACCCAGAATAATATTAGTCTGTAGAGAAACCAGTTACACTACATCAAGAGCATAGTGTTCAGGGTACCATGGATAGTTTAATTTTACACTCAAACTTTTAGCTTTAATTTTTCCAATTTCCCTGCCTTTTCCAATCACAGTGGTTTTTTATACTGAAAGGAAGTGTTCTCTCAGAAAAATTCATGTCCTTATTCAAAGTACTTAACTCTTGAAGAAAACCAGAGAAACTATCAAAACCTTTCTGAAGTTTTGTAGTAAGAGCTATAGGTGAAAGAAACCTCCCTCAATTTACTTGCCATTGCAAGAGTTCTATGCAATTCAGCATTTAGATTCTAGGCTAGCTAGAGAGTGAATAAGTGGTTTTAAAACACCAGAATCAATGCTTGTGTCACTTAATGCAGTAGTAAACACAAGTTTAATAACCTGTTAAGAAGTTGCACTCTGTAACAGACTACTCTGCTGTGAGTTATTTGAAATCTCCTAGATTTTCTTTCATTATTTAGGATACTAGTCTTGGAAAACATTTCACTCACAGCACCATACAGAAGCACCCTCAGATTAAGAGATTCAATTATATGGTGAAAATCAAGATTGTTTCAAAGATTTAATAGAAATTGGAAAGTTGAGGTTTTTAAATGCAAGACAAGATGCTCCAGAAGAGGAGGCTCTATATATCATTAAACTGCTGAAAGACTGACAATATCTTAAGTGACAGAGAGCTTTAGCATTAAATCTTACTGTGTGGCATTTTTTTAAGCAGAGTTAAATGTGGATGGAACAATTCTGGAAGAATTTTATTTAAATCAGCCCTCACAGCTGGAGAACAGCTTGAAAAATAAATTGCAATGAAATTAGAAGGTAAATAAAAGAGATCTGACTCTTTAAAGCCTTTTCAAAATGAGCTCTGTGAGGCTGAAGCCTTATAATTGAACACTGGAGCTGCCAAAACAGCAACTGTATTCCCTCAGTTGAGCTTGCTAAACACTTGCGCAAGATCTTCATTTCTCCAGAACACAAAGTAGAACATTTTAATCCTAAAAATACACAAGCAGTAACAACTAAAGATGCAATTACTATGTGTCTGGAAGTACATATGTACATCATTGACTACTCGGTTGCACCACAACTTCTCTGGGAGAAGTTCCAGAGATGCAGAAATTCTGCTGTACATTTGTCATGAGAAAGTTTTGGGTTTAGTAACTTCTCTTTAAGAGGACAGTGATATAGACAGGAACAAGCCTGAGGTTTATACTGGACAGAAAAAAAATACACGTGTAAGGATTGAACCATCCAGTTTGCATGACCATTTGTATCATAGAGGGCAACTTTCAGATTTCCTGACCGATCTGCACATCTCATTTACTTCAGCGTAGCCAGAATGTTTCCAACTGAAGATTCAAACCATTCAGCCCCCATACTTGGCAACCTGCCTTTTGCTTGGAAAAGGGAGAAACAGAGGAGGGTAAATATTGCCTCATGTCACCCTGCAAAGCAGACAACCATTCTCCCCTGTGTTTCCAAACCTCTATTCAAGTCCCATGTTCCAACTTTCAGCAATCAGTCATGCCACTGCTGCTGGAGACGGCAAGTTTAGCTGCAGTTTTCAATACTGCTTCCACTCCTGTGAATGGAGACATTATTACACATATCAAGTGCATCTATCCACACCAAAGAGGTGCAATCCACAGACCTCACTGAGCATCAATCAATTCTGAATGATAAAATAAATTACACTGTCACACAATACTTCTTTATGATATAGAGGAGAAGAGGTACTTTGTTTGCACTCACATGTTACACTTCTAGCTCTTCATAAAAAAAGAAAAAAACTTGTTCTTGCCATTGCAGAAGCCAGTTTTGCAGAAGCCAAAAGCTCATCATTAGCACTGGTGTTGAACATTTTACAGGCAATTCCAAAATTCCTCTTGTTTGGTTTTTAATTTTTCTGGGATGGAGTGGTGGTGTGTTAATTGCTTATACATGTCAATATACTTTTCCTTCTTGTAAAAATAAATCTTAATTCTGTAACCAGAACACTGTGATCCTCCTCCTTTCATAGCCAAATGCCCCTTAAGCAGCAGGACCCCTTCCAAGTCTTCAAGCTTTTCATCAGTCTGAGAGTAGATATACACAACTCCTGTATTCAACCAGTACTACAATATTTATCTGGCTTTTAATGGACTGTAATCAAAGACAAAAATATTTCCTCAAGAAGACTGGCAAAGAACTCACTCAAAACTGAAAACTCTTCTAGTGTTTATATTTTAAACCGAAGTGCTAAACAGTCAATTTAGTCTTAAATTTGAAATATTGGCTCAACTTACTAGTGCAGCAGCATTTTATGAATGATATTTCAAAATTTAATAAAGGAAATGCAGCTACTAGTTAGAGTCTGAAATGGAAGTTAAACACCAGAATTCAGGACTTCAGGAAAAAAAAACCCAAAAAACTATTGTTAAAGTCTGTTGTTACATCTCTGGAAAGAGATTACACGGAAACTACTTCAAAGCAGATACACAAATCCCCACACTTCCATACAAAACCTTTCAGGATCTTTGAAAGGAACTTCCCTTTCAAACTAAAGGAGAAGAAACACACTGTTGAAGTGCCTGGGCAGCAACTGTCCTATATAAGTAAGATCTCATGCAAATCCATGACAGCACATCACCACAAACACACTCAAGGACTGGGACACGTAAGTACTGGGTATGCAGAAATCCACGTGAACTGCCTAAGCCACACTGTGGTGGATGATGACTTTGAGAACAGCAAGGAAAGGAGTACCCCTACCTATCACATTTACAAAGAGTGTTTCTTGTCACAGGGATTGCTGCAGCTAGCATTCCTGGAGAAAGTGAGTACTTTTCCATCAGGAAAATGCACATAGCAGGAATGCAGTATTAATATTGAATGCACTCCTACTTAATTTCCATAGCAACCAGTGAATGATAGTCATGACATCAGCAATTCTCGGACATAAGTTGTTCTGTAAGAGATTTAATCGTTATACCAGAAATATACCACCAATGCTTTTACAGAAAGCTAAAATCCATGTGGGCAGAGTCCACATACAGAGTAACATAACATAAAAGCTCTAATCCAAATAAAATACTTTCAGGGTCTGTTGGAGAAAAGTCCTTAATGCAAACATTATTAAATAGAAGCACTGCTTATATTAACATGTTTAGCAAAAAGAAGATGAGATTATGGTACAGCAAATAAAACAGAAACCAAAAAACTTTCCCTCTTCATCACTGATTTTATGTTCTTTTTTACTGAAGGTGGTGTTTGGTATCAATCTCAACCCAAACATAAAGCAATCGACACCGGAACAAGTTAAACTGGCACACAGCAAAAGTATCCTTAGAATTTGAAAAGTGCTTGAGGAACAAGTTAAACAAGCACACAGCAAAGCATCCTTATAATTTGAAAAGGGCTTGAGAAACTGTACTCTTTTTCAATGTTTTAAACTTTTTCAAATTTCATCTAAAAACCTACCACTCAAGTTACTGTATCAAGTGTTTCTGGTGAAGTTTTCCTACTGTCTTCTCCCAAATAAATGTTATTGAAATTGCTCCTACTAAATCATCAAGGGCTGATATATCAGGTCAGAAATAAAACACCATCTGTGTCCTAGTACAAGCAATACTGCCCTGATCTTCTTTGTTTTCATTTCTCTCACAAATACTTGGCCGACTCAGTTTTCAAAATTTCAAAGTTCAACAATAACAGCTGGCAAAAAAAAGATCCTTCACCAGAGCTCCTTCAACCTGGACAACTCACTCCAGCCAGTTCTGTTTGTTCAAGTCTGGTAATATGCTTTTACAGTCTCTCTTTGAAACAGACTCAGCTACGCAAATAATTAAAATTCCCTCTGTATCAGCAGATGTCCACATGCACTGTTTTATTTGCAGTAACAAATTAGGTTCTTTGGATTACATTTGAAACTAGATGGACACAAGAAATGAGCTTAACTGAAGTCTTGGCCAAGGTGTCCCATGCTGGGAAATGAGGTGCCATAAAGAGAAGCACACCAGCATTTCTTGGTATTTTTCCTAGAGGCAACAACATTCCTCTTTCTTCCTCTGTGTAAGTTCTGTGGTATTGTTTGCCAACAGTAAGACTGACTATTTGACATCTGCACGTGCAGATATGCTTCTAGAATTGGCATTGCTCAAGAATTAAAGCCTGAGCAACAAAGTTTCAGAGTGAAATGCTGTGTTGAAAGTAGACATAAGCTTAAATACAGAAATCCTGGATATGTCTTAAAGCTGAGCTACTTTTCCACTGACATCTAAGATTTACATTCCAATGTTCAATATTTTATTTCTCTCCTCTCACACTCATGCTCCTGCTTTCTAAATTTATTCATTTGAAACAGACGCTTGCTCAGACAAAGCCACAGAAGCACAGACAACAGAAACTATGATTAAGCATCAACAAAGTTTAATTTTGCTTAATCAAAGCTATAGGTTAGTTAGGATGCTACACATGTCACCAGAAATCAAATGTCTCATCAATCTGCTAAATTCCCCAAAACAGGAACTGTAGCAGCCCATGACTGCTAAATGTCTCTGAATAACGAGGATCAAAAGAAACCAAAGCAGTATCTACACCAGTAGTTCTCTCTATTTTTTCCATCACACCCACCTAAGAGCCACACTGTGCATTTCAAGTACTGGTTCTCACACGACCTTTATCACTGTCAACAGGAGCAACACTGTGAGTCAGGAATATTGAAGATGTAATAAAGATGCTCAATACAGGATACACAAATGCTATATTCTTCATTTTCTTACAAATCCCTAAAATGAGACAAAAAGGGAACTCAGAAGGTTATGTAGGACAGCACTTGCTTCAGGGCAGGATCTACTTCCACATTTACATCAGAGAAGTCAGCCTTGAACTATTATGACATTTCTGTAACTGAAGATCAATAGGCTGGACCTTCTACCCTGTAGTCTCACTGTGGAAAGGGATGCTATTTTGCTGAATTGTTAATTGCATATCCTAAATTGCTAATGCATATCCTAAATTTCCCTTGACATGGCTAAGCACACTATTTCTCCAAGTCCCTTCACAGTGTCATATATGTACTGTCAGACTTTGGTTTTCAACTGTATGCTCTGATGAGCAATTCCTATTTTTCCAGGAATTCAGCACTATTTAATAAATTTATAACTTTCTTCTAAATAAAGAAAAAATATAAAGGAAAATCAAGTGTTGAAAGCATGACGTTTTATACACACACTGCAGAGATGCACACTGCACCTTTTCTTCAACTCCTTTTAATAAATTCAACTTCCATGTATGACACTGGGGATCTCCTAATTTTAAGAAACAGAATTAAAAAGTATAACCCAATGAGAACTTTTTGATTTCCAACACCTAAATTACATTTAAAATAAATATTACTGCAAGGTGATCCAAACTATTTTAATTGTAATATCTTTAAAACAACCTGAAGTTTATAAAACTATTTAGGAATTCCACCCTTGCCAAAGACAGGATATTTTTAAAACTCAGCAAGAAGCTCCATTTAAAACTTCTTGTTTGCAAGGCTATTCAAACAAAACTAAGGGTTGGACACTAGGGTGAAAAGTTTAAAGATTAGGGATTGCATTACATTCGTTTTAGCCATGACAAAAATGCATAGAAATATATTGGAGATAAGCGTCACACCTTCCATTATAATCATCATCTTTTATAATTAGCTGTCCTCCAGCCTTTTTCCCATGATGTTAAATGCTGCAGGATTTTTAAAATGTACCATTGCTTGCAGAGGGTTAGCATTCAATAGGAATGATTACTGTTCATTGCTAACATCAGTTCATGCCTTCAGAGTTACAGATTTCTAGTGTTTAATGTGTAAGGCTGTACAACATTTCAGAAATCAGCAGATTTGTCACATTAACTTCTTAAAAATACTTAACATAGTTTCCAAAGACTGTTCAAGTACCTCAGGCTTTCACAGTGAAAAATATCACATGCTTAACTTAAAGGCACTTCAGCATCACGCTGGTAAATTCTTTCACAGTTATTATTTCAAACCAGAAGTGCATTTAAGACATAATATAAAAGCCACAGTCACCTGCACTAGTACCAATCTTTCCAACCTCAAGAAACAGAATGCAAGCTGTATTTATAAACTTATTAAATATAAAAAGTTATTTTTAATATGAGATTTATAAATTTGACATTAAGCAATGAAGTTTGATACGCAAATTCCAAAACTAAATAGGACATCTGGGCAGCCACAAGCGGTGTGAAGAGCACAAAGTGATCCAAGTGGCCAAACTCCTACTGATGGTGGTTTCAGCAGTGCCACATACAGCTCAACAACCTAAACACAGGGACCCCAGGGGTGAGAACTGGCATTCACGGGCCCCAGTGAGGATACTCTACAGGGCTTGTGCCAGTTCTCTTTCCTTCTGTCTCTTCTTGAACACAAAGCAGTACAGTGTCTTCCAAACATATCCCATCAAAGCAAGGGTTAGATAGGAAACTGTTCAAGAGTACTTGTTCTGAAAAGCCAATTCTTTTATATACGAAAGTACAACTGTATCCATACAATTGCTATTTGTCAACACTAACACAAAAAAACAAATTAACTGCAATGATACCACCTACTCAGCAGCAAACCTTGGATACCAGAGATAGAAATGGGGTTTGTTACTTTTCCACACCAGCTTGTTCACAGACATCTTTAGTCTTCCAGGTTGAATAAAAAAATGCAAGTAAACTTGCAGATGATATACAACAGTAGCCTTAGATGCCTTAAGGTCAAAAGAGACTGACCGCCAAGAATATGGAAGTGACAGAAAAAAGCTAATTAAATTATCCAAGATACAACTGTTGAATCTTCTAGAACACCAGGTAGTAACCAGCTGTTAATATCCTGTTTAACACATCCTTTGTGGTCAGAGCCACCAAGAATTTGCAAGTGTTTTGTTCCTTTAGTTCTCTTAGGTAAAAGGAAATGACCTAATTTTTCTGATTAGAGCCAGTTACTCCAAAGAGCATCTGTATGAATGAAAACCACTTACCCAGAGGGACACTCAAAAAGGCTCTTCACACAAAATAAGCCCTAGTGTCAAATAATTTAGTCATTATACCACAGAACAGCTGCATGTTTTCAGTAAGGTAGTGTCTGGAGCAAGAAAGCAACTTTGAAAATATGTATGTCAGTGAACTTCATTTGTTGCAATTCTAATGTATAAAATTGTACATAAATAAATTATAACACTGATAAGCACAGCTGTAATGTCTGTTACGATATTTGACTTCTAGATAGTTTTAAATATAATCTCTTCATCTAACACCCCTATATACTACATATATCTGGTACAGTTTTTCTCTCAGAGGAAAGACTCATTACTGAAACACAGTGTTTACCTTTCAGTTTGTTAGGACAGTGGAAAATAATTTGTTCCTGAAAACAGACTTCTGCACAGACTGCAACAGATGTACCAGTACCATATTTAATAATGGGGCAACTCTTGTTGAACACCTATAGAAGCTGCAAGCTATTATGCCCCCACACCACCAAAGTTAGGAAAGCAACTTCATTTAAGTTCCCAATGGAACAGCAAAAGTCTGCAAGTCACTATTCTGAACACAAGCTTAACATCCTTTTCATACTTTTGCTGACAGACAAGACCTGAGTCTCCTTGGCTCTTCTTTCAACCTAACTTTAGCCGATTCAAAGCAGTTTACATAGGCACTACAGCAAAGTCAGTAGCCATTGCAAGGCCTAATCTTTGAGGGTCAGGTAACCACCTCAGGTGTGGCTAATTTCCAACACAAAGAACTATCTGTAATTACATCTACACATTAGGATGAGTGAGAAAATATGATCAATACCTGGCTACATGCAACACGGCCTCACCAACTACCAGAAAAACAGACTTAACAAAAAAGAGTGCTATTGATTAAAAGGAACAGTATTCATTCATGACTATCACCAGCTCTAAATTTATGAGCACAGCACTGGAGAGAACCAACTGTGGGTTGAATCTACCTCCCTGAATCTTAAAGCAACGTATATATAGGACATACATAATATCCTATATATAATATCCAATAAAGGAACATAACAGGAATTTTGCCTGTATTTTCACAGAGCATCTTCCCTCCCAAAGGGAAGGCAATCCATAGATGTATCCGATTTGCTCAAAATCCAACAGAACACTTAAGGACTTTAACGATAAGGATCAGCTTTGGACATAGCACAGGAAGAGCTTCAAGAAATATGCCAACACAGAAAACCTTTCAGTAACATTAAATCTGTTTGCAGTACAGCATCCTCCAAGCACAATGAATGAGCAGCTACTGGAGTCCGTATCCAACACTAACAGTGTGAAGCCTGAAGGCAGGATGAAACCCTATTTGCAACATGGCTTTCAAAATGCTTCCACATGCTCTGTAATGTCTAAAAAAGGATAAATCTGTGGTAGCACTCTACAAACACTCAAGCTCTGGACAAAATATAAATGCCCAAAGGCAAGAAGTTAAAAACCAAACCACTTTAAGAGATTTTTTTTTTTTTAGAAGAGAACCCAAGAGCAAACGTTCCCTTACATGTTTGCAGTATCCTCTATCTCAAAAAAAAAATAAAAAATAGAATATTAGAGTCTTACCTATATAAAATGGCAAGTACTGAAAGAAACAAAGCCCACAACTTGGCTGCTACCACACTAGTCCCATGTATTTTACTTTCAAACAGAAAATGCTACAGACAGCTGCAGCAACATTTATCAAGAATTCTCAGGTCTCCACTGAGTACAGATGAAGCCTTCACCACTCCTGCAAAAGCCAGATTCTGGTCTTGCTACTCAGTTATGCTTTGAGCTCTAACGAACTACAGACAATTTTTAGAGAGCGGGCAAGGCAGATCAAAGTAAGAAAAGGCTAACCCTGCACCCCCCCGAACTCCCCCAACATACTCAAGTGTGGTTGAGCAGCTACACTACAGGCAATGGACTACTCTGGAATTCCCACTGCAAAATTTAAAAAAAAATTCAGGTATATTCACCATCTTTCAGATCTGAATGCATTTCTATTCATTAACCATTCTTCCCAAAATATCTCACTTTGTCCTGCTCCACCAAGGAGCATCAGGAAGAAAAGTCACTGCACCAGATATTTAAGGACATAGGAGACTGCATACTTTTCCTGGAATGTATGAATTCCCAAAAAATACCCAAGACAGGCGTTAACAGGATACTCTCCTTCAATAGCACAAGTCCTATTCTTTCTGTGAGCAAAATAGAGTACCACCCACTAAAGCGATGACTCTACATCTGGTTTATCTTGTTCCCTCACAATGGCATACTTCCTGTCTCTATCTATTAAACACCAGTTAACACCCACTCTGCATCTCAAGCCTTATAAAAATTTCCACTTTGTCCATATCTAGGCACACTCTTTTGGACAATAAATTCTAATCAAGTAAGATAAAACACCTCTTAATATCAAATTGTTCTGAATTTAAGTTTTCACCTAATTGCAAGTTCTTTGGATATTAATAGTCTACCATACTGACCAAATCAAGAAACGTCCCCTACATTTACCTTAAAAGCAAATTAGATTAATTCAGTGAATTCTAACTGAAAGCGGACTAATGAGTGCACATAAATCCCACTATGATGACATGATGCAAAGGTTCATCCATTTCTATGCCTTTTCAGCACAGACTAGGCCAAAACCTTTTTTTGACTTTTGGGTGCATTTGCCCAGAACAGATGAATGCTTCATTTAAATACAGGAAGCACTTGTCATTAGAAGTGCAAGTCCTGACTGAGAGTTTAAAAGAAGTCAGTCTTTTAACAGTGTGAAGTGGATCACACACTTTGTGTTCAGTAAAGGATTGAAAAAGTTTGAATAAAACTAAATGCCTAGAAATTGAGCACTCTGCTTTTCAACCCGTGTAATGCCTAAGTTATGAAAAAAATCACCATCCTCAAACTTAAAACTCTGCTCTCTCCTAGACAGTGTTCAACCTCAATCTAAGTTTGAGCAATTACTTCCAAAGCTTTGGCAAAACACCATCTCTGTTTAGTACAGAATTACAGTTCCTTCCTCTTAGTAGAAAAATAACTCAAGACAAAAATAAGCAAGCAGCCATGAACTAGAAATGTTGTATACACTTGAGTATACAAAAGCACACAAACAACTCTAGTAGGGTAAAGCAGGGCATTAACCTTGTGTGAAAGTTCTCATATTTACCACACACCTACAGCAATCCACAAATTCACAAAAATATTCAAGTCAGTTTAAAGAATTCCACCTAGCAACATCACATGTTTAACAATCAGACAGAATTACTTTAAGCATAATAAAGAGAAAAACTAATGAAAGGTCCTTAGGTGTCAGAACCATAGACTTGTACACAGATAATAGGAAATGAGGAAAGATAAGGAAAGCTAATTTAACCCATTAGCTTTCCTCAAGCATCATCTGCTTCCAACCTATTGTAGATCTACTATTAGTGTACCTGGAGGAAGAAAGGGGAGCATATGTAACAAGCTACCCTACATTTTATATTTATTTTTATTCTGGTATTTATTAAGTATTAATATTAAATACTACTCTAAAGTATTTAAATTGTTGTTTCTTAAATAAAGAGGAAAGAGAATTGGACACAAAACAGAAATATACCTATTTATAATATTCTGATAATCTGGAATGAGTTACCAGAATTTCAAAAGGTAATTTCAGTTTCATATGCATTAATAGTCTGTAATATACACACACAAGACCACAGCACAGAAGCATTCTCAGAAGTTAGCAGGTGCTTATAACCTCATGCACCGGCTGAAACCCCAGGTGTTACTTGAAAATATTTTCTATTATGAAGAGGGAGGAAGGCTTGCTTTCCAAGCACAGCTCACCACTTACCTTACAAGTCAAACTGTTACCACAACTACACTTTTAACAGAGAGAACTGAGTACCTTTCCATGCAATTCAAGAGGACTATCATTTCTGATCTTCCAAAAAAATGAAGACAAATATTTTATTACTCCTCTATCTAGCTACATGATTTATTTCAACTAGATAATAAGGTAGGATATCTCAGACTGATTTTCCAAGGCATTTGTTACATGAGACACCTGGTTTTAAGAAAAAAGCCACATCCTCTGGAAGGAGATCTGACTGTAAAATAGGTCAGTGTGTAATGAAGCGTGTCTCTGGTTTATGCTTGCCAAAAAAACCCCAAATTCATGGCAAGAGTACCTCATGGATATCCAAAAGAAAGCAGAAACTCTTACCTTAACAGGAAAGCTACACTTGCCAGTACGAACGCCTTCTTCATCAGTCTGCCACTGATGAGGCCTGCTGGCCTCTGGGACATAGACATCTTTCTTTCTCCTAAAGCTTTGCCGTAATTTGTTCATTTCTCAGATTTTCACGTCCTAGAAGAAGAAAAAAAGAATACTGCCAATAGGCACCAAACACACATTTAGCCACTTTGGGTCAACCACTATCATGACAAATGATGCTGTGATAAACCTGAGCTTTTGAAAAGATGAATGGAAGAGACTGTGAGAGGAAAATATTTTGGGCACAGATTCAGAGGAAGACGGCTATTCACTTCAAAATGGAAAATACAAATCCACATTATTTGTTTAACATCTTTCCACAGCAACTGAAGCATTAGACCCAGGAATAACTATTACTGGGAGCATATGGTTACCTAAAATAGCTGGCAGAGAAGCTCTGAAGAGTGATGCACATGAAATCCTGCCTCCCCAAATTTAAACGCCTACCTAAAGCAACCAAGCAGGACATCAATAGCAAAAGCTTCCAAGGCACTCATGCAAGGCAAGGATTCATAGCTCTAAAACTGCTCCTAAAAGATGCTTGTGCTGTTCACACTTTTACTGAGAGGAACAGTCAAGTCCTTGCTTAGTCTACTGGTACAATTCTTATGGCTAAATGAGAAATGCACTTCTTCAAAAGGGGAAGACAGTGTTGCAATTGCACTTCTGAAGCCTAGAATTCAAAACTTTGTATACACTATGCCTTTCTGTATCAATTTCTAGATACAATCCAATCTACGCTTTAGACATGCTCACCTTTACTAGATTCAAACTACAAGTAGCCGAGAAGCTATCAGAGAAATTTGTACTATTAAAAAGACTCAATATTCACCTAAAGAAGCAAAATCATGTGGGATACAAAGTGGGGAATACTGAAGACATACTGAAAGGCTTCTTGAGATTTGGTAGTCTTTCCTGAAAAAGGAGCCTTCTCACAACCGTGACATCTCATTTTGATTGGAAAAAAAGATGCTGCAGAGTGCAAGGCAACAAAATCTAATGAGATTACTTATGCTTACTTCCCATTAAATTGAATAAACTACAGAATATAGACATTTATGGGTGTCAACAGCTGGCTTATGAATGAAAACTGCTTTAAAACCAGTTAGAACACCATTTTAAACCTTGAAAATAACTAGTATCTTCCAGTCAAAACTATATGACAGGTGAGAAAAATCAACACATTCATGTTTGTGGTATCTGACATGCAACTATTTCAAAGCTGAACAAAAGTCAGAAATTAAAAGCATTATAGAAAATCACTGCCCACCACTAATTACAAATACTAAATTGTTTTGTATCTCATGGTGCACTTTATTCCAAATAACAAAAAGCTGTGTGTTTTGTTACTGACTCCCTAAAACCTCCTTCAGCAGCTGTTAACTTTCTTCTCCTCAAGCAGCAGATGATTAAACAAGCCAGTTCCCACTGTATCTTAGTGGCATGATACTGGCTAATTTCTCTAGAATCTTCTATCTTTCCATCATCTATTAAAAGAAATATTGTAAGATAAGTATTAAGCCAAAAATATACCCATGGATAAAGAAACCACCATATCACTGGGACTGGGTAATTTATGTGTGGTGACGCTAATTGTTCAGGTGCAAATAAGCACAGTAGTCACACAAGTACAGTGGCATTTGAATTCCATTATTCCTGTGTCTTGCAGCATTCTGGAACATTCTTTCAGCATATGAGATAATTCCTGAAGTGTTTCTACACTAGAAAACAGCCACACCAAACACCGCTTTTACAGCAAACACTTTACTCAAAGTTGCTTGATGAGCATTTGAAAGCGACAAGGTGTGACACTGCAAGCAACCCAAATCCAAATGCAAATTAAGTGAAGGCTTGGGATGTACACCAAATGCTATAAGCAACTGTCCCTAGCAGGTACCTAGAACAGCCAGGAGGTCTAACAAGCAGTCTAAGTGCAGGGATGGGAAGTTGCTGAAGGATTCTCAATCACAAATATTCAGTTATAAAGAAGTGTTAATTTCATTCCTTCATAGCTACAAAACGCTCGTAGTAACTAGGAACGTAAAATATTTTCTTGAATTTACTTGAGTGGATTTAGAGATTAGAACATGTGCAAAATAAAAAACATGCTCATTTCTTACCACTCAATAACCTGAAGCAGCTCTATTCTGCTTTCAGCTAGGACAGAGTTAATTTTCCTCCCAATAGCTGGTACAGGGCTGTGTTCTGGATTTTGGCTGAGAAAAATGTCGATAACACATTGGTTTCAGTTGTTGCTAAGGCGTGTTTACACTAAGTCAAGGTCTTTTCTGCTTCTCACCCCACCCTACCATTGAGTTGGCTGCAGGGCACAAAAACTTGCGAGGGGACACAGCTGGGAGAGCTGAGCCCAAGTGACCACAGGCACGTCCCACAGCATATGGCACCATGCTCAACATGTAAAGCTGGGGGAAGAGGGAGGCAAGGGGAAGGAGGTACGTTCACAGTGATGGTGTTTGTCCTCCCAAGTAACCACTGCGTGATAGAGCCCTGCTCTCCTGGGGATGGCCAAACACCTGCCTGCCCATGGGAACCATTAAATTAATTTCTTGCTTTGCTTGCCTGTGTGGCTTTTGTTTTACCTATTAAAATATCTTTATCTCAACCCATGAAGTTTACACTTCTGCTTTTCTGATTCTCTTGCCCATCCCACCAGGAAGACTGAGCAAGCGGCTGGATGGGGTTTAGTTGCCATTTGGGGTTAAACCACAATGCTCTTCTATAAACATTGCTTATTTTACAAGCTATAAGCCATTTTAAAATCTCTGAATGTGCAAAGGCAATTCTCCAAGTTTTAAGAGGAGCTGCAAAGCCTCTGTTCTCCATCAAGGCTTAGAGAGGCTTTACAGCAATATTAGTTATATTTTGTTTTACAAACTGCAGATGGAAGACTCTGCACATCAGTCTAAAGGAATCAGAATTTCAAGGGAGGCCATTCAATCACCTTGGGCAGGTGAAACATACTGCAGCAAATCTCTACGTGGCACCTCAGCTCATAAGGACAGACACCCAATCTTGTCCCTGCTGCAGACTGGCAGTGCCACAGCATGATGAGCAAAACCACTGCTCCAGCTGCTTCAATGAGAAGTGCAGAAATCTGCTCAGCATGCGGCTTACAGCCCAGCTGCCTGACCTCGCACTCCAGTGAGGGACAAATGGACATAGATACTCCACTCTGCCAAGAGGGGCAACAGACTTAAGCAGATACAATTAGATGCAGTAATGCTCATGTGTCAGTTCTGAAGATCTCAAGGTAACTCTGAATCTCAAAAACTTGAGTAAAGAGCAAAGCAAGGACTGAGGACAGCACACAACCACCGTAGCACTGAGAAAAACCGCAGTCTAATTGCCTTATCATAACATTTGCTTATGCGAGCATTCTGTTGGACTTCTCCCTCCCAGGCATTACTGGTGCCCATGAGACTGGCGCCTTATCAGACATTTATTCTGACCAGGAATCTCAATCCCCAGGGGAGGATAAGAATAAGAGCTCCTCAACTACCTTTTGTATGAGAAACTGAAGTGGCATTTTGCCCAAAGTATTTCCTTTTCACCAAAAACCAAACCCATATTCCTACGTGTTCTAATTTTGAGGTCATGTTGGCAACAAACAGTTTAAAAATAGCTTATTCTATCTGATAGAAATGCTGACAAAGAACAAAATTAATTTATTGTCAGGCAACCAGTAAGCTCTCTCCAATGGTCACACTTGGGTTTTCTGAAATATCAGACTTATGGGTAGGTTGCAAAACAGTACGTCCTATAAATACCAAATTTGCTGGTAACATGCATGTCAGGACAACATGGGAAAGTGCTAAATAGAACAATTCACACAGGCTGCATATTTGAAGATTCAGGAAAAAAGCATGTGAATTGCTCCAATTAAGTGCTGAAATTTTTACTAATCTTGTCTGGAAGATTACTAATTACTTTACTAATTCTGTCTGGAAGTCAGAATCTCTGTACAGAAGCTCTAAAGAGAGATGAGTGAGCATTTTCTACTTGAATTCTTTGTAGGGCACTTCACATTTCCATGCAAGCCCTGTGTGCTTGCCAACATAACAGACACCAGCCTAGGCTGCAATAAACTATCAGGGTATTCTCTACTAAACTGACAGCATCACCGTAAAAAACTTGATACTATGTTTTGGGATTATGTAAGGTGAAAGTTATCAGACTTTGATTTTTTTTTATTTAGCCACTTATTTTGGTCATGTAATTGGAAGTATTTTAAAATCACCCAAGAGACAAACTGAAACACCAAAACTCTCTATTTCATTTTCAGTTTCACAAATCCAGCTTGGACCGAGAGAAAGAGGACTCTGAAGATAAACCTAGTGAAAAGTCAAGATAGGGAACTCAAAATCTAATTAAATCACAAAACACAACATTACATCAGAGACAAACTGCCAACAAAGGCTGAAAGCCCTGAGCCTTCTGGAGAAATAAGGAAACAGAGATACACTGGGTCCCGATACATTTCAAGGTTATCTTACTGCAGACAGCTGAGTATCTGACTGGTCATTCCCACTGGAGAAAAAAAAAAACACGCAAAACAAACCCCAACAAAACAAAACAAAACCACCCACACAACATGAAAATCACCACCACTTTTGTAATTCAAGAGATTACAGCATGAGACTAGATGTTAGACCATCTCCCAAAGCACCTACCTACGAAAGGTATCAAAAAGACAAATGAGTTTTTAAATTTATGTTGCCATTTGTTTTTATACAAATTTATATATTTTGGAAACAGAACTCCAAAGGCAATTTAAGGAGTGCTGGATCATCATTATTCTTCTGACCAACAGAAAAACTACCATTTACACCTCTATCAGTCCACTGACAGCTCAGGGGCAGAGTTGTCAGAAGCAACAGACACAACACTGTCATGGATAAAAGTGCATGTTGAAGCAGTCTTGGCTTCACTGCCTTGTGCATCATCAGGTTATGGCTGCAGAACAAATTACTGCAAGATAAACCGGCATGTTAATTCATGTCTTGTTAGCTGCTCTGCTGTACAGCTGTGTTCACTTTTACCCTTCAGTGAGCACAAGCCAGCAATTTACCCTTCAGTGAGAGATGGGTAAACTTTCATAGTAACTGAAGTTAGATCAGGAAGAAGCTGCTGATGATGCAAATTTGGAGCTTAGCTTTGCAAGTGTTTACCCATGCAACCATACCTTTAGATAAGCAATTCATTTACACTGTGGATAGGTGTTTCTTGCAGAGCAGTTGCTGCTACTGGGCAATCCAAACTACAGAATCTGCAGGGCAGAAGGACAATATGGGTACCTGGGCACCTGAACTGCACACACAAATTCAACTGGTTAGATTATAAACTAGCAACCACTTAGAGTTTCAACACTCAGGACAAAGAAACAGCACAAACATTTTTTATCTTTCTTATGAACTCTAGCCTTCACAAAGGTTATTTAATCTGCATTCAATTATCTCTTATCTTTTCTGTTTGCAATGAAAAAGGATAAAACAGGTATTAAGTCTTCAGTCAGTTTTTAAAAACCATTCAGCAGGTTTGGGATTACTATCCGTTTTCCTTCAGAATTTAATACTGTTTCCTATTTACCAACTTAGAAAAAAGTAAGTCATGGGTCAAACAAGGGCAAAGTACTCTCTGCAGCCTGCAACAAATGCAGAGTACCCAGGGGCAGGAGGGAACACGCTCCTGCCCCACACCCACCCAACCCCGGGTGCTATCCTTCTGATTTGTAGTACAAAGTCCTCCTACAAGAATGAACCAGCAGGAGTAGTAGTGACACATGAACAAAATTCCTGGAAGTATGCACTTCAAGCTGCAGGGAAATACAGTTTTAAGAACAATGTATTATAGGGATCATTCTAAAATTTACAAGCCTCCATATAAAACAAATTCAATTAACTTCATGTTATCAGGTTAAGTAATGTAAAAGAAAAAAAAATGGTTTCATTCATACCTGTATTGCCCACTGGCCACACACAGGTGAGGACTAAGCAGCTGCACAACCATCTGCTCCCTTATGTGCTCTTCCCCAGTGAAATACACCTAACACTGCTGAAGGGCCAAGCCAAAAAGAGTCTGAAACTCGGAGCAAAAACCTCATCCATCTCTTAATAAATTTTTCTTGCATTTCTTGACAACAAAGCTTTCTGTATCAGGATGCATTCTTCCTGCCAAAACTACCTGATATTTCAGACCTAAGAGGAAATGCAAATAATCTTAATCTCGTTGACAAAAATGTGTTTACCTAACCTACTTACTAGGAAAACACTCCAGAGACATTCCTCCACATGGCTGTGAAGATCTGTATCCTTAGAAAGCTCAGTGTTGTACACTCTTGCTCTTGTGCAAGTACAACCTGGTCATACCTGTCCACAGACTAATACTTAACAGCTATCTTTTGAGCATTATGAAAACCTGAATCATACTATGAAATCCACATGGTCTGCACCAGGAAATGTGAACAGCCTACACTTCCATATTCCCGAAGAATATTTCACATTGCTTTTTCCAATAAAATTCAGTTCACTGCTGCCACTTCAACATTACTGTAAATTTTGGCTATAACCAGGACACACGGACATCAGTGAGGAAACATGCTTGTTTCAAGTCATTCTCTTGGGATGAGGTTTGGGTTTGGCAGGCTTACCTGCAGTACAAACACAAATAGAAGCAGTTCAAAACATTTAGATCTCTTTTGCTGTCTAATGTACAATTTGAGTCCCTAAATTTAAGATTACAATGTAAGACCATTTCATTTATAAAAAAAGAGGCAAGCTAGGAAGGCAAGTTGATTGCTGCCAAGGTAAATAGTCTGTACTTGCCTATTATGAAGCTGCCAGGATGGAGTTTTACTTCTCTGAAAAATCCTTATTAAGCATTGCTGCTAAGCAAACACTCTTCCCTCCTCTCCCACTTACACAGTACAAAAACATGTAATGTCCTATCTCTCCAAGCCTCCTGTAAAGGTTAGCCAAAACTTGCTGCAATTGCCCTGCAACAGCTTCTCTGCAATTATTCACCAGCACAAGCACACAGAGTTCCCTTATCTTCTAAGGAAGAAAAGGTCACCCCATGTGTCAGATTCTGAATGCAGAACTTTGAGCCTTTTTGTAAGTTTAGATCCCATAAAATCTAATTAAATCCAGCACTGTCACACTGAAGCAAATGAAGGCATGTAACCGTGTGAGCATGCTCACTAAAACGTTAACAGCCCTGTTTCGCAATACAGGCTGACTAACCACATTATTCACCACACGGCCTTCCAACCCATTCACCCTTTCATTACCCAATTAACATCTAATAATACAAAACTACAAGTAAGCATTCTATCAAAGTATGCATAAAGGTGAAGCATTTCTTCAGTTGTTCAGCCAGCAAACACATTTTGTTGTTGTTATTATTATTATTTAGCATTCCAATTAGGGGGATTTTCCTTGTTGGAGATAAATTATTGGATACATAACTGAAAGTCTACTGAAGCAAGCACACCAGCTGTCGAAAACTCACCTTTCAGCAGTGAAACTAATATTTAGATCACATTTTGAAAATGCAGCAGAAATGGCAACCTTAAACTCTTTATGTAAGACCAAAGAGATCAGAGCTGTGCAATAATGTCTCTGACAGCATTCTTTGAAATCATGATGCACTGTTATCACATGGTGTGAAGTACAAGACATCCTCAAATCCATCAGATTTCTTGCTGTCTTATACCTGAACTAAGGTATCATGTGAGCACTCCACAACTTTTCCAGAGCACTGGACAATTCTATCTGCACCACAGATGAGAGTGGAAGAAGGGGAAGAAACAAAGTTATGACAGCAACATTTTACTGGCAAAAGCCAGACTTAAACAAAAATTGCTAACAGTTTATGAAATATCAGGAAATTAAATAATGAACTGTACTCCAACACACTGTTAAGAATTATGTCACTAAAACATTCAGCTACCAGAGGCCCTGTCCTAAAGCTTAGGATTTTGTGAAATACACTTTTCAAACATAAATACCCCCAGACTGCAGCAATTAAACACAGGAGTCTGTATTCCACAATGTTATGTAACGTAAGTATCACCAAAGTAAACATTCAGACTCTTAAACTGTCACAAAAATACAAGTTTGATCATTGTGAGGCAGAAGTTATTGGTAAAGATAAGCAATGCTCCTTCCAGCAAATATGAGATAAATCATTTGCCTCTCACAAACCTGTGAAATTCAGCAAATAAAAGAAAGCAAGCCTCATTTTCTCCATCAATAACTATTCTAAAGCAAATGTCCCAATTCATCAGACACCACAGCAACTGCAAACTCTGACGATGGTCCTAAACAATATGCTAAGAGGTTTAAGAGCAGAGATATAAGGCAGTAATCCCCTTGTTTTGTAGGCTCACTCTAAAAATACCCTGCAGATTGTCAGTCACTGGTGGAAAACAGGTCTCCTAAACACTTGATGTGATACAAAGTGAGTTGAATTGTATTATCTGAAATAACAGAAAATAAGCAGAAGTTTAGTAAAGAAACACTAGCTATGCACCTGGTGGAAAGCAGTTCAAGTAATTCTGCTTTGCAGCTCATCTGCACACATGTAAATAATTTTAACTAACGAACCCATGCCATTTCCAAGTGAGTAATTCACATTTAGGGCAGCTAAATATCAGACAACTCAACAGTTTTCAAACATAAACATCTCAGTTTAAAAGGTACCTTTACAAATACATGCTGAATTTCAGAATTAAATTAGATATAAAAGAAAGTACAAAAAGGGCTGAAACAGCCAAAAAGTATGTTCTTTAATCATTCAATTCCACAAATTGCAGCTTGAAGTTACGTATATCCAACCCCATAAAAATAAATGCATTTTCAAAATTTTAAAAAAAGAGTCTTTTACAAGTAAAATAAGCATCTTTTACTGGTAAATCAATCACAGATCTTAGATTTTTACACTGGACTTACTTCTGTAGGACCTATGAGTATTTTATAAGCAAATAATCAGTGTTGACTAAACAAGGCCAAACACCTGCTGCTTAGTATCAGACAGGGTGGAATATAAATCAGTCAATCATACCTTTGTGCTGTTGAGCTGATCACTCCCTACTACTGGGAGTCCAGAAACATACCAGCACACACCATATTTTTGGTTCCAGTTCTTAAGTGAGAGCAGAGAGGGCAGACAAAATGAGCTACAGATCTAGAGCACACATTTCAGGAACCAACTGCACTGTAAACCAGATTACTAGGAGGATGTATTTTAGCAAGATTTCTAAAAATAGACTTGTATTCATAGTGAAGCTTTACCCTTGGCTCATATACCATGTTTCACAAAAGCGAAAGCCATGGCATTTTGGACACTGATCCTGCAACACTGCTCTACACCAGCCCACAGCATGGTCCAGCCCAGCAGTCCATGTGGCCCACATTCCGGAAACATTTGGAACAACAAACCATAAATTTGTATCAGCTTTCTAAGAAGCCTTCAGGGGGAATGAATAGCTGTGCTGCTGAGTCTATCAGCAAGTAGGATTCAGGTACAGAGAAACTAGGTAAATCCACATGAGTAGTAGTGTGCTCATATACAAAACAGGAAGGAAAACAGGGCTCTCCACCACAACCAGCAATGTTTCATTCATTCAGGTATGCTCTCAAAACAAAATAGTTCAGCAACTGTTTACAGGTGATGCAAAATGTTCCAGAGTAGATTAAACTGATTTTAGAACGACAAGATCATCTCAAGAAATTATTCTGTGATAAAAACAGCAGAGAAAAGCACATGGAAGAAGGCTAAAAAAGCCAACGCAATTATAAATAGCAATGAATATGAATTTAGCTATTACTACAGTCTAGGAAAGGTCATAACTCATGTTTAGTCCTCTAAAAATTTAATTGTCAAATAAGCAAACAGTAGTAAGAATTATTATGAAAGGAGCAGAGCCAAGCCAGCAAGATGCTGCAGCGTAAGATCAGACTGCACTCAGCTCCAGTACCATACAGTTCTTTTAGTTAATATACCCTCCCTGAAATGCAACTGGAAGGTGCAGAAAAAAAGCAAGGATAAGAAGGATAGCACAGACTACTTAACACTGTCAGCTCAAGCACAGACTAGATAGATCAAAGCTCTTCACCACAGAAAACGAATTTTCTAGTGGGGAAAGCTACAAAAATTACAGCATCGCAGTGTTAGAAAATAAAAAAGGAACGATGATTTTCCAATTCTTATGTTGCTGGAACAGTGAAAAAGCAATAGAATTCTCCAGCAGATTTCAATAAGAGTATTTCTCTTCATGATACAAAATCAAGCAGGACAATTCCTAGCTCTGGGAAAGTTTAAAAACTAAAAATAAAATGGAACTTAAAAAAAAAAAAAAAATCCCCAAACCACCCAGATTAATTATTTAATCAAAACTTCCAAAAGTTATTGGAACCTATAGCGAAGAAGGTGCAGCTATCCATTTAGGAAATCACCCAATCCAATTTGACCAGCTGGGAAGTCTTCATGTCTTAATCTGCTATTCTTCCCAGGAATCAGCACTGTATCAGAGAGAATGACTGTGCTATGGAGCCTTTGTTGTGAAGCAACGCAACTCCCAAGCTGCTGTCCCTTCAGGGCCAGCCCAGCTGGCCACACCTCCGTGTTGCAGCTGTCACAGCAGCACAGCAGAGCTGCTCACACCCACCTGCCGCAGCACCACCCGGAGCTCGCTCACTCCAGTGGAAGGATCTCCTTTCCCAAACACTCAGAAGCAGAAGTTTCTATAGCTCGAGACATTTAAATGAGATGCATTTGTGTACTCCAGATAGTTCACAAAATGTGAATTATTGTGGCAACAAGCCACGGGTGCACTAGTCAGTCTCAATTATGAAATGAAAATTAGCTTAAACTGCCACGAAGTGTGTCATTCACAGGATGACAGATGACTGCTTGTTACACCATTACTGCACTGGCCCAAGCACTCCACTCAGTCACTGCCTGGCAGCTGTTACATGGCAGTTCAAGACACTTCAATCGCTCCCATCCTCCACAGCTAAACATAATTAAGGCCCTCTTATCTCTGGGTTTTCTTCAGCTTGTTCACACTAAATCAACCATACTTTTGACTGCAGCCAATGCAAAGAAGGATGAGGGCGAGTGACACAAAAGGCATTTTTAATATTAATTTAGAACTCAAAGTGAAATTGTGAAGCCTTGTACAAAGCTTTTTTGTGAAAAAGTGGTGGGTTTTAATAATAAAAGTGAGCCCAGAGGAAAGATACAATAATTTTTCCTGACTGTCAGAATATCAGAAAATCATTTGATCATCCCTTATTAAGCTTAACAACAGAAAAAGTACACTTTCATGTAAAAGATAGGCAGAATGTTTTTAGGAACGCACTCTGGTGTCCAACATTGCAATTGTGGTTAACTTCTAAGAACATAAATTTTTCTTTACACTAATCTTATTTATTATAGTAGGAATTAATTCATACATTTGTATATCTGTCCAATGCAAGTTTTGATTTGTTCCATAACACTTTTCTCATAATAACTCTTTACAGAACACTACAAGGAACTAACAGAATTATTTCCCAAATCTATTTGCTTTACACAAATGTAATCAAATCAGAAGCTAACTTAACAAAGTCAGATACAAGCTACAAATTCTTTTAAGCACACAGAATGCAATGCCTTCTGAACTCCCTCACCAGTTAAATACCTTTAAAAATATTTTGCAACCTCTCTAGAGGCTCTAATATGAGCCACGTGTTTCACCACCCAGAGAACTCACAAAACATTTAAGGAATCTGTCACCATATTCCCTGTGAGAGATGTCTAAACAGAGAATTCCAACACAATTTCAGCTTTCTGGTACTATTTTGTATACAGACAACTAGCATTCCTTATGATAACACAGCATGTAAAACCTCACTTTGTGTCTAATGTTTCCCATGCTTACTGCAAAGCTTTAAGATCTAAGCATGACTTCAGTGATTTTGAGAATTATATATAGCAACATAACTAAAGAAATATCTTTTATAAACATTTACCTTCCTAAAATCCTGATGTCTGTAATTTCAGGGAAAAAATATTCCCCAAATCCAAGTGTATTAGAATCAGCTACCAGAACAATATTCATATGACAGTAGCAAGAATACGTTCACTTGGTGACTTACATTTTCTTCCCCTCCTCAGATTCTGCTGTAGTACTTTTCTTAAAAATCCTGCTCTCAAAACTATGACCATGACTCTATGGATATTAAAAATGAAAAATTTAAAAAAAAAATCTATGGCCTGAAATGAAGCAGAGGTGGTAAAGTAATAAAGTGAAGTCCAATATGGGCTATAAAAGGTTTTTGGGAACTTATGTAATTTTCTCCCTGTACCTCACAAGACAATGTTTTTTTAGATAATTTCAAGTGTTTCTTTAAAGAACAACCCCACAGTGTGGAATTATTACGCCATTATACCAATTCGCCACAACTCCGGTCAAGGCTGAATTTTTCTTTATTCATGGTGACAGACCTGAAGCCTCTCAGACCTACACCAAAACCTTTCACCTTACTCCTTTCAGTGTTTGCATATATTCATTTGGGGTAAGAGGGGAGAGGAAGGAAGGTGTGATCTTTATGGAATTAAGTGATAAAAGGATACATCGATCGGTCTGCACTTCAGGTTTGAGGTTTTTTGGAAGAACTCCAAGTAAAGTTTTTCATATCTGCTCTTACAAACAGATGCATACTTCCCTCCCCCTCTCCCTCTTCCTATCACTTGGCATTTAAAGCCTTTTTCTTGTAAGGATAGTAATGGCAGTCTTTATGGAGGCTGTAGATAGGAATTCAACTGCTATTGCTACAAAATCTCACAGGCACATTGTTTAAAAAAACAATGATAATAATCTCTCAGACATTTCCTTCCACAGAAGTTACCAGATTTCATGATGGTCATTAAAATTAGTAACATTATTTTTGACCAGCAATAATCTATTATGAATCCACAACTACATGCTCAGCAAGAATTATCACATAAATTATCACAGAAATCAATAAATCCCAGGGCTCCTCTCCAGAATGTTTCTGGGTTTTTTTTTCTATTCTCATTAAAGTCAGTGAAAAGAAAGTTCAGTTACACAAATTCACTTTAAGTATACTTAACAATGAAAACGTATTTCTTTAAATAAATAACTGTATACATCCAAGAGAGATGGTTTCTACCATTTTCACCTAAAATCAAATTAATAATTACAAAATTCCTTCATAATAATGAAGATTTTTCTAATGAAAACTTTAATTAAGAAATGGAAGCAATATGTTAATTTCTCTAACAATCTAGTCAAAATATTTGGTCTTTCCAAGACCACAACAGGATTTTAATTCCAGCCTTTAAACAATATTTAAAGCAGTTCATCTAATATAACACTGGGGTGGGGTGGGGGTATGTATGTGAATTTCATGTCACTACCTGAGACAGACTGCTCCAAACTTGTAAAACTGCTTTACCTACAAAATGAACTGCAAGAACTCACATCAGCATTTTACCTTCTAGTCAAAATTAAGTCTGCGGTAATTCAGAAGGTCAAATCTTAGAATATAATGGATTCAGACTTCCAGGTGATAAAATATTGGGATCTTAATTCAACTTTATATTAGCTTTCTCTTCCCCATATTAATTCTGTTAGCATACAGATTTTATTATCTCTTTCAAGATCAGCATAGAATTTCTGCTACAAAAAACAAACTTGCATTAAAAGCCAAGAATGTGCCTTTGTATGTGTGCTTTCTTCATAAACTGTACTCACATCTCAAAATGATTATTAAGAAAAGGCCAGAATGTGCTTTCTAACACAAACAGTTTAAAATAACCTTCATGTAATAATGAAATACCTCCACTGAAAATTTCCAGATTCTACAGACAAAAAATTGTTCCCATACTCTTGGTGCAGTAAGACACAGAACACTTAGTGAGATGAAGTTAAACTAACTGCTTTAAAAGTTAACCAATCATACATTAAAAGATAAAGTTAAGATATGCAGCTCAAAATGCCAGTGCTGCCTTTCAGGGTCCCAGTTTATCTACACAAGGAGCTAAGACTATCGCCTTCTTCCATGAACACCAAAATCCCATAAATATTCACAAAACTGTCTCACCATTCCTCATTAGCAGTTCTCCCACCCAGCCAGTTCTAAACTATTATGTTTATTTTAGCCCCAATGTGTAAATAAATGGTCAATTAAATATTATGAGCATGAAAAGATCATGCAAAGGCGTTTTAATTTCAAAAGGTTCAAATGAAGATATAATTACAAGCCATATATGCTGAATTAAGTCAGAAACATCTCAAGCCACCAGTAAAACATTTTGTCAGGTAGGGCTCATAAGAACTACAGAAATATTACATATTGTATGTACTGCAATTGAGCACCTATTAAGTCTCTCTAAAATAAGCAGCCAGCTGAGACATGGACAAAAAGACGAAGATATTCATTATTCAAACAAATTAAGCTTTTGACCGTCTTGTTACAGTTGTTCAAACCCAGGAAAAAAGTTCAATATTAACGTCACCCTGAACTAGAGAGTATTTAGTTTTGTTACTGGTATAGAAATGACCTTCCTCACCCCCATCATGATCTTAAGCAAAGCAGGATGCTGTCTACCATATGTGGGATCACACTTCCATCTCCTTCGGGTGAAATGAATTCCACAGCTGCGTGGCAGGTCATGTTCTCCAAGAAGATCAGGCTGTCCACAAGTCAGTACAGGACTACAGGCAGGGCAACAGTGGCAATCCAGCAGCTCCAGTGATGCCAAACAGCCCTCACGAACACGCCAGTCTGACTGAATGACCTCAGCTAGGCTGGAACTGTGAAACCTGCAAATGTCTCTCACTTTTCTAAATCAAGTGTTGTTCACCACAGTAAAACATGTACAGTTATCTGCTGCAACATACAGACTCTGGTAGGAGAGAGTCCCAGAAAGTCCACTGCCCATAAGTAACACATGTTGGAAAACCACACGGCTGCAATAGCCTCTTGAATCATATACCACCTGTCATCATCCCAACTTTAAACTGCTTGGCAAAAGAACAAGAAAAGTCAAACAGGAAATAATGAGCAAAATTTGTCTTCATTCTCAAGTCCATCAGAGCAATCAATGAAGCTTCAAGCTCAGCAAAGACAGAAATATCACCTGATAACCCTGAAATCCTGCACCCAAAGGCAGCCTTTCCTCATCTGCAGCACAGGGCACTGCTCAAAAACCAGACACAGTAGAGAGCAAGTGGCAGAAGGTAACCAAGGCATCACTCACATGAATTTCCCCTGAATAATTCTGATTCTACCATTGCCATATTCTGCATTGCCTGCTGATGGATGCCCACAGTGGCAAGCAACAAATTTCACTCTGGTATGAGTGAGTTTGACATAAAAGCAGTATGAGCTCTACAGTTGGGGCAAGTAGGAAACTGTGCTGCTGCTGCTGCCCAGGCAGACTGATGAAATCCTGCGCCTTGCGTTGCCATCTTGGTATGGAGAACATCACCCTACTTCCGTAAAAGACAGCTGCTTCCTGGGATGGCAACTGAGCTGGGCAACAGAAGACAGGAGGAGGAGGAAGGCAGCCTAAAAATGCCTGCAATGGAACAGCTGGCACGCAGCAGCAAGGCAGGCATGATAGGGACTCAGTGAAAAGGACACTGGATATTCTGCTGCCAGATTCACACAAAAATAAAAGTTACAACTGTGTTATCTTCACCAGCAGCTAGTCACAGAGTCCTCTAATTTGAACAGCACGTTCCTTATTCTGGCAGGTGACTGTAGCACAACTACTCCATTCATACATCACCTTTCTTAACAGTATGCCCTGCCTTCTATTTCTAAGTCCAGAAAATTTTAAAGAAGTAAATCTTACAGAATGTGCAGTTTTCTCTTATACAATAGGTAGCATATAGAATATTGACAATATAGATAACACCATTCACTTAAGAGCTAGTCTTGATGATCCTTGTGAATTCCTTTCAATTTAGAATATCTTGTGATAATCCCTTCTTGCTGGCAAGTTCTGGAAGAGGAGGTCTTGACCACAATCCCTGGAGGACCAAGCATCACATTATGTTCCTTTGAGATTACCAAAGGCACACATTTCACTTGGCCAGAAAATGTCAGTGCACATGGCAGAACTTAGAAAGGCCACCCAAACAGCACCATTCTTCCAGCAGCTTTAGAAATCCTCACCCCTGGGTAACTGATGACAATTGTGTCTTGCAAATATACATCAACAAAACTCAAACAAACCAAAGGTTGTCTACAGCAGAATGGCTAAGGTCTCCCTACTCACTTTATCGAGCACTTGCTTGTACCTCACATTACTTCTCCAAGGTCAGATTTCATTCTAAAGGCTGTCTGTCAGGTGCACTGCAATTATCTATGTTACAGAGCCACCCTTCTACTCTGCTTATGGCTTGCACTGCATCTTCCCAGCTCAAACTCCACCTCCTGAGATCATCTGCACAGCAGCATCTTACCTGCAGCTCTCTGAAGCTGCACACACTGCACCAAACAAACAGCATGTCTAAGGGCAGTGGTCTCCTCCAGTGGTATTACTTTCTGGAAAAGGAAAGAGTTCCCAGACAAGAACAAAAAAACTCATCTCTCTGTAAGAGTTTTTTTCCCAATATCATAGCAGTCTAACCACTGTAGGTAAGAGATGATGAAAGCTTTTATATAAAGCTTTCCTACGAGCATAAATACACAGCTTTGCCAGCACTGAGATTTAAGAAGCTGGATTCCTACATCACAGAACTTCTATAAAGTAGAAGCAGAAAGAACCAAGTAGCCATTACGTATGTTTCTCTGAGCAATTTAGTCTCACGACAGTAAAATTATGCAAGTGTCTATGGGAATTTGAATTACATACCTCAAAAAGTGCTGTTGCAAGCCACAAAACCGCTTTTTCTCAAATTTCACACTAACCAGATTTAAGAGTAATGCCAAATTGGTATTTTGCAGTGGTCAGGCAAAGTTGATGAACTCAGAAATATCACCCAAAAAGATCAATCATCAGTGCAATAACATGTTCTTCAGTTACTTATCTCAGTATTTTACATAAATAAGGCTTCTCAATGAAATCTATCCATTTGCAAATGTAATAACTATTTTCAAAGGCAGCCTTACTTAAGTCAGTCCTTTTTAATTAAGGATAAATTAAGTATTTAATGACTTCAGAGTTCTTGCATCATTTCCTTACTGTCTGTCAGAAAATACTCTACAAAGGAAGGGGCAAAATCATGTTCTCCTTTTGCACCTCTCTCTATTGTGAAATACACCCAGTGAAGCTGACCACCAGCACTGTTTACACAGGGATTATATAGAAACCTCTTTATAAAGTACACAGTGTCTGACTACATAAACTGACAGAGCTTCCTCAGCCCTTCCAAGTCTGAGTCTGAGTGATGACAACACCATAAAGTGACAACAGTTTCCAGGACACTCATATTCACATGGCCTATTGGAGGTTCCTTATCACCAGAAAGGGTTGCAGTCCACGCATCATGTCTGACAGCTACAGTGGGTTTTTCCATGTTCAGTTTCTTTCCTGTACTTGGTCCTTCTGTTCTCAAGTTTAACTCAAGGCTGAATCCTTTCTTGGTCCATCAACCTGAATTTTAGAAGTTTCTTAAGTTTAAACATTACAGTCATTCTGACTGGAAGTAGACTTACTGGTGGTACAAGATGAAACCTCCTGAACTCTGAAACTACAGCAGAAAGAACAGGATGAAATTCAGTGTGCCCTGGATTCTAAACACCAAAGCTGACAAGCAATCACAACTACATAAATTTTTATTCCCAATATTTTGAAATATCAAGTTAGTGATCTACACAGGCCTTTTTTATTCCTCATCTAACTTCTCCCTCCCTGAATTCTTACAAAAAAAGAAGAACTAAAGATGAAGGTGACAGAGTAACTTCACAGTCTGGAATTAAATGTTTTTCATAGCCTTTAACATGAACTTCTGAAATGCAACAGGCAGCTGTAACAAAGCCAAGATAACCGAGGTTATCTTGGATTGTCCTACAACCACACCCAGGAATGCAATGCATGCCAAAACTCCACAGTTGGTCACAGACATGGGCGCAGGAGGAATCAGAATGTGCACTGAGTCACTTTCTCACCGCTGGAATAATGCACTTAGGCAGGCTTGCTATAAATATCCAGTGCTGGAGATACAGGAGAAGATTGGAGCCATTTGTGGGAGCCACAAATACTAATTACACATCAAGCAGAGTTCCAGCAACACAAAACTAAGGAAGAAGAGAAGATTAAGGAAATGGCTGACTTTAAAGCATACAGCCTGCATATTCTGAACTCTCACAGAAACAGAGCAACCGAGAAATAAGACTGCGAAAGAAATCAGAAGTTTGGGCTATGGAAAAATCCCCCTTGTATAATTCACACCAATGCATACAATCCTGTTATTGAATTTATGTTTTCTACATAAAACAAGTAAAATTTGTGTGAAAACCAGATTAACTAGCAAGACAAAAATCCCAAAAAATGTGGCTGACCACATAAGCTAACTTCACAGAACACACCTAAAGTTTGCCATAGCTGAACATATATGTGATCTCCTCCAGTTTTTGCAGTTAAATTGTCTTACTCCCTTTTGTTTGTTGTTTGTTTGTTTGTTTGATGGGGAGGGGAGGGTGTTGTTCTACTAGGAACATTTTTACTTTTCTAAATATTCTCTATTGATGTCTTTTCCACTAAAATGTATTTTTAAAATTTTGTTACTGCTACATTCCTCTTCTGGAAGCCTGGACTTACAAAATAATTAATGTCTGAATAGAATTTTTAAAATTGTCTTAGATTTCACAAGAGTGAAGACACCTAAAGCAAACTTGTAAATTTTTTTTCCTAAAAGGGTAGAGGGGTGTGGGTAGTGCAGAACAGGACTATTTGACATACTTATTTCCCTGATACTGGAAAGAAGGTTAGAAAGCATTCCTAAAATATTTGATAGTCTTGAGATTCACAGTAGGAGACTGTATTTCCTGCTGGATAACAGCATTATTTTACACATAAAAATTACTACGTCAGTAAAATTGAAACAGCTACAACATGTGAAGCTCTCAGCAGAGAGCATCCCGTTGTGCTTGAAGGGAGACTCCAGAAGGGACCAAGGGAATTGCAACACACCAGCAAGTGGGATGACTGAACACTCGCGTAAAACTTAAGTTTCACAGGCAGATGACCATTGTGTGAAATAAATCTATGCTCACTCTGGTACAAAATCATAACCTAGACCTCTAACTGTGATTCTCCTTTATACATTTACTTTGGGAATGGGATAGAAAAGAAACAATGCGCTTTTCATAGATACAGTTACCCAGAGATTATGACAGCAGGCAATGTGTGTCAGTATTACTGACTAAGCATTATATCCCAGGTCTGAGAAGAAAAAAATTTTAAAAATAACAACTAAAACATGAATAAAAAGAAATTATCTCATCACTGGCACAGCTACTGCTAAGTGACATCTTATCTAGCTTTTATAGTGACTAATTATTGACTGGTTTCACAGAATAAATAGGTTTTAAATAGAAGTCTGAATATTCATAGCATCAGCTTAATGAAATGGATATTTAAAACCAAATCCAAGGCAAGACTCAAGTCTTCAAACTAGAGAAACATTTAAATTTATCTACTAAATACACTGTCAGAACACCTAGTGTTTATTTACATTTACATTATATTACATTTCAAAGGTTCAAACTTTCAACATATCAGTAACTAGTAACCTTTTCTGAATCTACTTTAAGTGGTTAAAGATTCTCCCTATGCAAACAATTAGAGGAACTTTTTAACCATCTCACTGAAGTTAAAGGTTTAGCTTGAGATGAGTTCCGAGAACATGAAGAGCACTTCTACACAGTGTTCTCAGCTATATTAGGATACACATTTTGAAAAGGAATAAACTTCTTGAGGATGCCCTGAAATTGGTTTATAATCTTCCATAGAATCTCTCAAAGTTTAAGGCTCACAAAATCTTAAGACAAAAAGATGTGGTATTCAGTTTTTAAGAAATGATGGGGAAATTCACAAGCTTAGTTCAGGAAATAAACATATTACACTGCCAGTCAAAGAAAGGAGAACTGACGAAGTAGACTTCTGTACATAATTCAAACAAATGCTAACAAATACCTCCTTCAATAACTTGAATCCAATCCACCCAGGATTTGATAACTAAAAAACATTCACTTTTACCTATAGTATTAAGTCGCTGGTTTCCACAGCACTCTACTTACCATTTGAAAAAAAAAAAAAACAAAAAAAAACACTCTGTTTTTAAGAACTCAAAAATTACTACCCATACAGACTTGGTCAGTTACACTACAGACAAATCATGATGATACAGTTCCCCAAAACTCAGAGTATGAAAAGGTGAAGTTTTGTAGGAGAGAGAACGTAAGGCAAGAATGTAGCTGTGACACAGGCTTCTCTGGATAGGCTGCCCTGAGACACTCCCTGCAAATTCTCTTCACCACCCACGCCCCCTCACATTAGGCATCCTGATCCACATGCAACAGGAAGGCCCTGGAAAGCCTTCATCATGGGTCAGGTACACTGAAATACTTTGGGGAACCTAAACCAACTGCACATGGCCTCAAATGCTACAGCCGGGGTACCTAACTCGGATCCGGGAAACACTGCGGTGTACGCAAACCAAAGCCACCTTCAGCTGCCTTGTTTTGCACTACTTCTGGTAGTGCCTGCATCAGTTCTGATGGAGAACAAACATTTCTAACAAACTACTAGTCATAATACCTTAGGACAACCCAATCAGAAGCAATAGCTATCTCCTGCTATAGAATCTAGCTTATTGTAACTGTCATTTATTACATTATACCAGAGCAGCAACTGACACATCCACATAAAATTAAAAATATAATCTACTGATCCCCCTTTTTTTTTTATCCCTGCAGTTAATGTGCTCATGAAGTCCATCCTTTTGTGACAAAGAATGAAAACCAATGAGTTTTAAGAGGCAATAGTCCTCCACTTGGATACAACTTCAGTGAAACCTTCAGCAACACCCTGCCTTTTCTGTGAAGCCTGAGCAATTGCATCAGTGGGATGGGCCACTGAAGATGCCTCATTTCCTCTGCATCTTCAAGGCTTATGCAAGGTTTTGCCAGCTCCAGCTGTGTTCACTGATAACATAAGAAAGTTTGTATAAAAAAAAACTGAGAAGGAGCAGGGCAAGGTCCAAAGTGAAACATTTGGGTATGCACAGCATACATAGTATGTTTAGTTCTATAAACTGAATTTAGTGTTATTTGTGAATCCTCCTCTCAATCATTCAAGTTTGTCTTTATGACTGACAGAGCTACTTCATTCTTCAGCACACACCTATAAAAATAACTGTGCAGACAGGATCCCAGGGTGTACTAATAAGACAGTTACAAGCCTAGACAACAGGAAGTTTCAGCCTATTCCAAAGGAGCTTAATACTTAATGGAAGCATAGAGGCCTACAATTACACAGCTAAGTCCCAATATATGCATTTTACAAGATTAGAGCTGGAAAAACTCACCTGTTCCGAGAAGGAAAGAAGCCAAAAGGCAGAAGAGGGAGGCAGCCAGGAAGACATTCCCAGACTTTCTCCCTTCAGCCTTGAATTACAAAAGTCACTGGTGGTTTTCACCCCTCTTGAACTCCCACAATATATTCAGTCAACATGGTTTACCTCATCAGTAAAGACTAGAGCAAATATCCAGAATAAGTATCTCTGGAAAGGAAGTCTACAAATACTAAGAAATACTTTTTTTTTCTTTTTTTTTTTAATGTCAGAAAATATAATTCTCCCCTCCCATTTGGTTATACATACCGTGGTTGTTTGATAGCGGTATATGTTAGCTTCTGAACTTTTGTCCATTTTTCTTAAACAAACTTACTTATTTCTACCACGTCAAGTACACACTAATGCGTGTACATGGGAATAAAAGCAGAGAACCATCACTCCCATTTAGAAAGTAGAAGAGAACCTGATTTACCTGAAAAGATGCAGTTTGACTCCCGACCTGAAATATACTGCAAAATTTACATAGATGGCAATTGTGGTGCAAGGGCAGGGAAGGAGAGAAGTACTAAGTATTCTTTCACTTAAGAATCCAAAATTCTTGCAGTTACAGAATTTTAGTCGACTTTCAAGCAACACTGCCTGACCACTTCCCAAAACTTGAGGCAGCAGAGGTAGTGACTTCAAGATGACATATTTATAGCACACAGAACTCACATACAGCCACTAATTCTATAATTAAACACTAAAACAAGATGCTGTTATGAACACAATGTCTCTGGCAACGTACCACATTCAGATGGACACTGAAGTATCTTTTAGGTAATTGAACTCGATCTAATCTGGAGTTGGTATTTCCTGGCCAATGATGACTAACTCTTCTAAACCATCATTAGGTATCAGGAAATACCCATCCCCAACATCAACCACTATTGAAATATACACCAAAGTATCATGTTTTGAACATCTTCATTCAGATAAATATCCTATAGGCAAAAGTGAGAAGAAGAAAAACCCTTTCCATCAGTTTTCAAGTAGCCAAAATACAAAATCAAGTCCTAATATTAATAACAAAATGTGAGTTAGGGCCAGACTTCCAGTTCACTTGCACAGTTTGACACAATAACACTGGGCTCTTCCACAGCTGTCTTGCTCCCTTCATTCATACACTAAAATGCTACCAGAATTAAACCGATCCAAACCACTACTATGCAATGGTGGGTTAAAGAACTGTGTACAGTGAGGCCATTGGTCTTGCACAGCTCTGCTGTGCCCTTCCCTCTCAGCTTCCCAGGTGCTGCTGCCCTGACTGATCCCAGTCCTCAGCAACCCAAGCAAAGAAAAGAAACAGACCAAAGAGCCTCTGTGCAAACTCCAGCCTAAAGGAGAAGCCATGCCTTTTCATCTCCATTTTCTGTTCCATTAAAAACAGCAGAGGCAAGAAAGCACTTCTTAGCTAAAAACAAACAAAGAAATAAAAAGAACCCATGGTAAGTGAAAGACAACATCACATTTATATTCAGGAAGGCTCAAGAGTGGACAATTGTCCTCTTCATTTCTGCAGAAACCAAAATTAAAGGCTCTCAGTAGGAAAGTCACAGCTCTAATCCCCTTCTCTTCCCCATCTCCCTGAAGGCACTAATAGAAAGTTTTCATCACAGCAGTCAACACATCACTATGTTGTGAATATTAAATCTAACCCAAAGAGACTGCCATGATTTCCTCTCCTATCCTTTTTCCATCTTTTCTTTTTCCCTTTAAAGGCAAAAGATTTGCTCTACAACTGCCATGAGTGCACCTAAAACTATTTCTAATTTACTTAGAATTACAACATAATTTCATCCCTGATGAAATAGCTAGTTGACATTAATTACATTATATTCTTCCATTAGAATTCTACATACTTAGCTTAAGTTAGCATGTGGTTCTGTGCAAGTCAAACACTTCCTAATTAAGTCCTAAAATCCTATCAAATATCAGTACTTAAAACTGCTACCTTGAAGCAAATCTACAGTTTGTGTATCAAGAATGGTTTTGTTTCAACAATCATTCTGGTGAGTAGAGTCTGCTGCCTGAATAAAGCAACTTTTTAGCCTGTTTTTATTTTTTACTTTATTTTAACATAAAAAAAAATCAAAGCTCTTATGAAAATTGATATTCATTCCCAACCCTCCTCCCAGAAGAGCTAACCACTTATCAAACCACTACAGTAGATCTTCTGGCAGCTCTTTAAGCTGTAATCAGAGATCAGACTTACATTCAGATCTTTGGAGGAAAAAACCACAACCACCACAACACAGAGAACACACACACAGAGTCCTCTTCATAATTTAATTTTAAATTACAAAGAGGGCTCCTTTGCACTCATCTGAAAACATGTTACGTGTCAGCAGTAAAATGGAATTCAGATTTTTCGGAGAACACTAAGGGCAGATTTTTTGGACCACCATTCCCATAAGCAGAGTGCTACACCTGGGAAAACACATTAAACTGCTGGTTCAGAATTCAGTTTGCAGGCCAATGAGTAAATAAGCCCCATCAGCGTTAGATGGCATGATACCTCTTGCACTCCTTGTGTTAAGTAGTTCTTGAAATGTTACATCCATGCTACTGAAATTAAATTAGTGTCATTTTTTTCAAACTGGGAATCTTACAAAATGAGGAGCAGTAGCACAAATAATCCAGCAGCAGCACTCACTTAACACCAACTCAGAGCACTGTAAGAACAGAAAGGAGTTCCTACACAGAAAAAGGATCACAAAAAAACTTCCAGCAGAAAACTGCTTTAAGAATAATTATACAAATAAAAAAATCTCTACCAATCCAGCCCTCTAAATCTACTATATAAAGGTGTCTAAAGTCAGTCTGTATAGATGTGAAGAATGTAAATTAAGAGTCATGATTTGGGGGAAAAAAATGAACTGAAAAACAAACCCAACTGCTTCAAAAAACTCCCTCAGAATTTATCTTTCTATTTAAAACAGCTATGTCACATGGAGTAAAACAGCCCACTAAACTGTATCTACAAAGCAAGGCCAGAGTTTTAAACTAACCGGTACAAAGGTCTTCAAGAAACTGAGTTTTCATAAATTATAGCTTTGCACACAGTTCATTTTACAATGTGGACTTTGTAAAGATTTGAGACCTTCCTAGTGACGTCCTTCTGAGTACACAACAATATGAGGAAGTGCTGTAGCTAATACCCCTCTTCTCTGCAGACAGTCACATATCAAAGGTGCATCATTGTTTAAAATGGCTCCAGTTCCAAAGGGTGAAGATCTACTCCCTGTCCTGTCTTGACCTTAAGGGAGGGACACACTGTCCACCAAAACATCCTGTCAGGAAGGCAGTAAGAAGCGTGCAAATTTGGAGATTAGGATAATAAATACACTTCTGCTGGTTACTTATTTTGGCTTTCAATAAAATTGTTGTCGAAGAACACAGAGGCTTTTCTAACCAAGCCTTGTTCATGCCAGAAATCCTGGTGAACATGTCCACTTGGCAGCTGCAGGGAACTAGGAACAATGTATTTGTGAAGCTCCCTGTGTGGTAGTCTTGTGTGAAAGTTTTCTTTGTCACATCCATTCTCCTTTGAAGTTACATGTTTCCTAAAACTGGTTTAGCAGAACAAAACTGCTATTAATTATTTGCTATTTCTTCCAATACAGATATTTGGAATTTATGTGAACATAGTCCAAGTCTGTTCACTAAGTAAAGGGTATGTACCTATTTAGGAAAAAAATGGGATGTTTACTGCTTTGGGGTTTTTTTCCTGTTTCCTTTTTTTCGGACTGCATTCCCAAACCTGTGAGGAGATGCCCATGACATAAGGAACAAGACCAACAAGTATTTTAATCAGGTTCATTTTCAATATTTCTTACGACTGGTACCTAAGTCCTTACAGAACAAGCTGTTTAGATCAATAATAAGCTGCAGGGCTCCTAAATAAACTGGCAATATTGTACCTATTTCTCTCACAAGTAAAATTACTGATTTTTACTGGTCAGAAGGTCTTATTTTCTGAAGTACAAAATTAACAAGAAGACTGGCCCAAGTTACTCAAATGACTACTTTAAATGTGGTTTTACTGTGGTTTTTATTATCAGATCTTTATATTTAGCTACCAGTTCTCCCAAGATGAACAGTGGTCTCTATATTTTTCTTGATGTTTATGTAAGTGGGAAGCATTAAGTAAATAAGCAACATTATTTCAATCTTTTTTTAGTAAAATGTCTACTGAAAACTACACAAAAGCTTAATTCAGGTCAGTGTTATAAACACTAACAGTGTTTACTCACATGAAACAGTTGGACAAGCCTGCTCTCATATTTAGTTCAATCGCTAAGTGTCAGCAATTAGCTTACATCTCTAGATAGCTGCACTTGAAACTGACATGTGAAGGAAAATAAACCTGGCAGATGAGATCTCAAACACTTAGTATTTTTTCCAGCTCAAGCTTTTCATACCTTAGATAAAATGCATTACCTCATTTTCAAACATCAGGTTAACAGCTAAGAATCTGAGAGAGAATGTAATTTTGTCAAACAGCAAAGAGAATTGTGCAAGCAGCACACCTCAAAACACAAAGCCAAGTCACAGAATCAAATTCGAGCTTGCATATTTTAAAACCTAGTTCAAACAGTGAAGCTCACTTTCTTACTGTACTTTTTAACACAATGACAAAGCAAATCAGACAATCCGGACCGAATAAATCAGATGTTGCAATCTGTAGGCTCTAGTTGCATTCCTTCCAATGCATACACATAATTTTCTAAAAAGTAAAGTAAGACTCAGATCTCCATTTCTCAGGAACTAGAAGTATTGCTAAATTCACAGATGTCGTTTAAAATAGTAAATATATTAGTACATGGAAAAGATTCATAAACATTATTTTTTAGAAAGTGTCACTACATTATGAGCTGCTGCTTGGGCTTTGGACAAACTTACAGGAAAAAATATCCCTTCTTCAAAGAGTTGTTACAGAATTGTTTGATTTTCACTGAATTTTTACTGTTCAGCTTCAATTGCACTGAGCAACCTTTAAGTGCAAAAGTTAGTTTTTGAGGTCCAATTGCAGACTGAACAAAGTCTATCAAAAGATTTTCAGGAAGTCCTGGATTGCTTACCTGCCTGTAATGCTCTGGTTCTCATATTACACTGTGCCGTAATTACCTATATTTAAATTGAGAAACCAACTCTGTTTAAACACTTACTGTCACTTCAGTATCTTCAACAAACTACACTGCAGTCATGCTACTGTACACATCAGGGACCTGACTACCATCTCTTTAAAAAAGAAAATCAACTCCATTTAACTCCTGCTTGGATCTAGACATCTGGAATCAAGTATGTACATGAGGAAGAACCACACAGCTGCAACTGTATAAATATTTTTCTTACCAATTCCCTGCCAAGAGCATCTCAAAATTTTAAGATCAATTTCACAGACAAGAAATAAAATTAAGGTCACACAGGCAGAAAAGCTTTTAGGATTTGAGTACTCATATTTGGCATGAGAGGCCAACATACAGTCTCATCTTGGATCACATTTTCCAGATTTTGTTTCCTGTGAACTTCTGGGGTGGAGCTGGTGTCTCCTTAAACTGGCATAATGATTATCACTGATTTTATCACAAGAATTTCTGGCATCCACTTCAAATAACAATCCAGCAGACAACACACATTCCAGCTTGCGTTATTAGGATCAAAACAGGAACCTCTTTCTATTGATATATTCCTTCCAACAAGAGTTATCTAAGCAATTGCCAAACTGATTGCAGTTGATTACAGCATAATGATGCATAGACTCTAGGGTACATTTGTTAGCTGAAAATCCTGCAGCAAATTTAAGTCTTCAGAGGTTTCATTTATAAATAAGCTTGAGAATGCCCCTTTGATATAACACAGAACCTTGGAACCCATAAAGCATCTGGAACAGTATTTCTAGATTCAGAACACTAAGAGAGATTTTTATTTTTTTTTTGTTCACCTCCAGCCAAACAGACTGCATTCTGCCTTCTCATACAAACTTGTGATACCTGTGAGACTTCATAATCAAAATTAATACATATGGTCATCTATCACTGATGCACTAAAAAATGCATTCTTTCTTCTGACACATCTGCTAAGCCAACATAAGTAAAAAGTTAACCACAGAAGCCTGCAAAGGTGTTGTATGTATAGATGAACATCAAGTATCAGCGGTACCAATACTTTGGCACATATTCTTTGCATAATCACATTAATCAAAGTTTGGGGCTTAGTTTGGGTTTGTACTGTGGCTAAACAACATTGACAAGTACCACTATTCCAGGGACTGCCCATATTTTAGGAACTTGCAATGGCTCTTCCATTCATACACCACCATTCATGAAGGAACAAAGCTATGGAAGGATGTCACACACAGTATGAGACCACAGTACAGACACACTGCAGCAGACCAGCTCAAACCCTAGATAACAGAAATTTATACACTGGGCTGTTTAGCAGGGAAGAGCATAATTTATAGCACACAATGATTCCAAGTTCTCCTCCTGAAGTTTGTGAACTATTATTTTTCTAAAATCACACTGAGCATCCTCATCAAGTCCTTCTTGTGGATTCCAATTTCTTGTATCAAATGCTTTATATGGCATCACACAAGATGCTTAACATACACACAACACTCCTATTAAAGCTATTCTGGTCACCTGTAAACACAGACAACTTAAGAGCCTGTTCCTAATCTTCATTCTCAAAGGTTTTGCCTCTTCACAACCCACTTCTTTGCAACCATTAACTACAGCTAATGTATTTTAAAAAATGAGAACTGTGAAGAAAACCTAGAAAGAGAGGTGCTTCAGCAAACAGTAATGTGAAGTGACAATATTTGTTTTGAAGACTTAAGGACAGCTGAACAAGGTATCGCACTTTCACAAAGAAACAACTTACAAATCACACGCAACTTGTGGCAGCAGGGATGACTGAACAGACTGTGGGTTCAGCTACGCAGGGCTAGAAAGCAGGAACTCTGCAAATTTTCAAGGGGAAAACCTTCATATAAGCTGTGATTAAAACCACTTTCACATTCCTTGCCTCACTAAACTCTGACATCAAGCAACATTTAAATAATCGTCCCGAGCTGTGAAAATCACTTCGTCAACACTTCAAGTATCCTTAAAATAAAAGTTTTAGTTTTGTTATCATAGTCTTCTCTAGGAATTTGATAGCTCTCTCCAAACAGTTTTTGCATATTTTAGTTTAATCACCACACGTAAATGGCACTACGCTATTCAAGACAGAATACCAGCAGTCTGCCAGCAGCTGCCAATGGTGTGAGCAGTGAAGTACAGGGATGATGATACTGGAATGCAGACACCTTTCCAGCAGATTTGCTTGCTGACCCTTTTAAAACTTAAGATTTCTGTCAGCCCATGTCTTTAACCTGTCAAGGTCCCTCTGAATGGCAGCCCAGGTGTCTGTTGTGTCATCCACTCCTCCCACTTTGCATCATCTGTGAACTTGCTGAGGGTGCACAGTGCCCATTACTCAGGTGTTAATGAAAATAAACAGCCCAGGCCCTACTATCAACCCCTAGGGCACACCACTGCTAACTGGCCTACAGCTGAACTTTGTGTCACCACTCTGTGTCACCCTTTGAGCCCAGCATTTCAGCCAATTTGCAATCCCTTTCCCTGTCTACTCAGCTAGACCAGATGGTGAGGGTGTTAAGGGAGACAATGACAAAAGCACTGTTAAAATCAAACAGTACAAACTTCTCTTTTCTCCTCCACCAACACAGTCATTTTGTCACAGAGGGCTGCCAGGTTGGTCAAGCACAATTTCCCCTTCCTAAAGCTACAGTAACTATTGTTAACCATCTTTGTGTCCTTCTTATGTTTGGAAATGGCTTCACAGGAGAATTTGCTCCTTCATTTTCCCAGGGGTCTAGGTGAGGCTGAGCAGTCTGCAAATATCCAGACCCTCCTGCCCTTCTTAGACTCAAAAGCAACACATGTGTTCTTTCAGTCCTCAAGAAGAGCCTTCTATTATCTCAGTCTTTCAAAAACAATTCAGAGTGGTTTTGCTACGATATCAGGTCTCTGACCACTCATAGGTGCATTCTAGCAGTTCCCATGGACTTTCTTATAGCAAACTTTTTTAAATGTTCCCTTACTTGGTCCTTCTCTACTGAGACTAAATCTTCATTGCTTCAGACTTTCCCACGAGTCTCTAAGGCCTAGGACTCCAGATGACAAATCCTACCAATACAGACCAAGGTAAAAAAGACATCTAGTACCTCAGCTTTTTCCATGTTTTTGTTCACCTCCCTCTGGCTGGTGATGTACTTGCAGAAGTCTTTCCTGTTGCCCTTCATGTACCTAAACACCTACCTGAAAACTGGGGTTCAAAGCCAATCCTAGTCACACCTCTTCTACATTCCATTCCTCACTCACATACAAGCAGGAGGCACAGTGAAGTTCAGATTCAAAAATGGGTGAAGTAAGGGAAAAGGCACTTCTTGAAAAGCTTGCTACTGTGCCTACACTAACTTAACCATTGTAATACAGTACACACAAAACAAGAAAACAATAACCAACTCCAGATTGCCTCTCCACTCTGTTTAACGCCATGACACAAGTATCATGCTAATGATGGCTGAGCTTGCTCCTGCAGTCAGAAACAGAGCCTGATACGCACTGCAATGAGCACGACTGGGCAGTGACACAGCTGCCTTCTCAAGAGCAGCACAACCTCTGTTTATAACTGTGATGAAAGTGTATGTTACTTTCACAAAATCTAAATGATGCATCCCAGAGATTATGTATTCTGTTTCACATTATACAGATCTTTCATCTTATGTATTAACTCATACCTTACAGCCTGCCCTGCATTTCTAAGGCAAGGCAACATCACATCCGTGTCAAGAGGTGAAATGTTATAACCAACAATTTAAACAACTCACTAGTTCTGGACAGTAAGCATTAAAGATCTCTCTGACTGTACATGGTAAATGACTGAGCTACCAACAAGCACATACCAAAGGCAGCTTTATGCCACAGGACAGTGAATGCTGCACTCACATACAAAGGGAATTGGAACTGTCCTTTAGGGCAATAGGCTGGTTTAAACAAAGTGTCCACAACAAACAGCAGCAATAAAACCTGTAGAGAAGTAGAGACTAGTTGATACTAACAGCCTGGCATCTGTCAAGACAAAAATGAGATCTTACTTATAAAAAGCAATGTATTCCCAAACGTCAGTGTTTTTTAAAACAATAAATTATTTCAAACCTAACTAAGGCTAAGTTAGCAACTAATGAGGAGGGATAAACAAAATCCAGTTTTGCAAAAGTCCAGATATGCTTTAGTATATCCAGCTAGAGGCATTCTAGCCACTCTACCACTGTGTGATATGAGGCAACTCTTGAAGGCACAAAGAGTCTGAATATCTGTAGAAATACCAACAAAGAAAGAAAAGCTGAGGAAACCAACAGTATGTCCTTAATCAGTTCCCTCTAAATCGGTGGCTCCCTAACTGATTTAACAGTTTTTTTAAAAAGCCTTTGAACAAAACTTTAATTAAATCTATTCCAGAACAAGCACCCATTTCGGCTCAGTGCTCTAGGTAAAACTCCAGTGCATTTACAAGTATAATCAGTTCAGTGAAGCTCTCCCTCTTTCCTCTATAAATACAGCTATTTATGTTTGACCCCAACCCACACTAAAACTCACTCAGTATGCAGCTCTTTCATCTACTTCTTTTTGACAACCTGATCAACAGTAGAATGGCAGATGAAGAAAGGTTGAGTGTGATACCTTCAGAAAATGGTCAGAAAGGTTTTTTTCTGTCTGAGTGTGATAGTGAATACAAAGATCTATCTGAGCAAGTGCTTTTACTACTGGAAATGCATCATACCTGCACAAAAAAATACCATTTTCACAGAATCATAGAATAGTTTGGGTTGGAGGAGAGCTTTTGAAGTTAATTTAGTCTAGTGTCCCCTTGCAATGAGCAGGGATATCTTCAATTAGATGAGGTTGTTCAAAGCCCTGACCTTGAACACTTCCATGGATGGGGCATGTACCACGTCTCAGAGCAACCTGTTCCAGCATTTCACCACCCTCACTGTAAAATGTTTCTTCCATATGTTTAAACTAAATAGACTCCTTCAGCTGAAAGTCATTATCCCTTGTCCTGTTGCAACAGACTGCTAAAATGTTTCTTTCTAATAGCCCCTTTGAGTACTGAAGGCTGCAATAAGGTCTACCCAGAGCCTTCTCCTGGCTGAACAATCCCAATTCTTTCAGCCTTTCCTTATAGGAGAAGTGCTCCAGCCCTCTGAGCGTCTTCATGGCCCTCCTCTGCACTCACTCCAAGAGGCCCATGTCCTTCCTGTGCTGATGCATCACTGGATGCAGCACTGTGGGTGAGGTCTCAGCACAGCAGAGAGTGTCATCAGCAAATTTGCTGATGGTGCATCTGATCCTTTTAATTACATCATTAATGAAGACATTAAATAGCACAGACACCTGAGGGACACCATTTGTCACCAGTGTCCTTTGGGACACTGAGCTTTGGTTGCATCCACAAAGTAGTGGAAAATGGCTCAGTGTCCCAGTGGACATTGGTGAGGTGTTTCAACCATCAGATTTAAAACTCAATGGAGCAGGTACCAAAACAAATGACTGTAGAAGAAAACCAAGATACTATGAAAATTAGTGTTATTTATTTAAATTTTACTAATTTTCCAGTTACTACTCTAATTCTATTAACACCCATCCATTCAAAAAACAAAATTATATCTCTTCTCAATATATAATTGAAAATCCAGGTATTATATCTCAAGCATCCCTAAAGGCCAGGACATTCGAAGCCACGTCTGTATTGACACAATTCTGACCAAGGATTTGAAAGCCCGTCTTGAAACAGCACAATGGGTCAGATCACTCAGCATTTTACATCTACAGGCATCTGAGCATAGAAAGCAGACACTGCTTACATCTCTACAAGTCATTTCTGCACACAGCAAGGAAAAAGTGGAATCAACTGACAAGAAGCAATTTTATCAAAAGATTCTTAAATAATTGTTTTTGTCTAGACACTGATGGCATTCACTAATTAGCAGACACAGAGGTCTGTTACAGTCACAGTATTTAGGTTTTTAGTGAAACATGCAGAAAAAAAAGCAGAAAAAAGCTTCAAGCAAAAATCTTACTAGTGATCCACAGGCCAGACACAGCTCATCAGAAAATTCCACTTTAGAGTAGACCAGACAACGGTCCTCTACTACTCAGACTCCTAAAGAAATGGAATTTATTCTACAAAGATTAACTATCATAAATTATCATTTCAATACTGTGGACCATTCCATAATATTACTTCCTTTTTATAAAGAGAATTTCTGTGTTTTTTATCAGATCTCACCCTATTCAATGGCCACTGCTAACAATCTTTAGCCAAAACAAAATTTGTTGTACAATATATATCTGCTTATGCTATGTGAGTCTGGGAGAGAAAAAAAAAGAATTAAGGAAAAAAAAATCATGTACCTTTATTATGGGGACTGTTTTTCCTGCTACTGTTTTTTAATTCCAGTATGCTCAAAATTGAACAAAATGGCAATAGTTTCTTATTCTATTGTATAGATTTCCTTATATATAAGGAGAGGAAACTTACCTTTAAAAAGGAGTTTCTCTTCAGGGCTACATCTATCATAGGTCAGTCTTCAATATGAAAGCCAGCAACAAGCTCATAAACCCTTCCAGAGCACCAAGTGGGAAGACTAACAGTGAGCACTGCTAGGCCAAATTTCTCAAGGAATCTGCTTACGGACATTCAGTTTTCAGAAATATTGGTATGACTAGCACCATGCTACTAAATATTACAATTCAAGTCCCCACCAGGACACTTGCCTGCATTAAACTGTACCTAAGCATACTGTGACATCTGTACACATCTGCTGAGAAAACAACCAGCACTTAACTTTCATAAAGGAAAAACCAAATTAAAAGGCCTTCAGGTGCAAAATATTGGAATTTCCCACTAGCTTTCCCAAAGGTGGTTTCCCAAATTGCTGGTTTCAGAATTTGAAATTTCAAGATCAATATATGCAGCATAGGAAAACTTGAAACAATCCTCCCAAAATACTAGCTTAGAAATGAAACTAAGAAACTATGACCCAAATACACATATTTTACATTATGCTGGTTACCACTGAACGAGAAAAACTGGTTTGCCCACACGGACAAAAGAACAGTATTACTCACCCAACTAATGTTTCCCTAATTCAACTTTACTAAAATGAACATGCTCTGTAGTCTATTCTTGAGGAAAACTCTGTGACAGTACCAAGTGGTCCTACAGTTTCATTATGAATATGCAAAGGGCAGAACATGGCAACAGTGGACAGGCAGCATGTCCTGAGATATGAGCTAAAAGAGCCATAATGCCAACATATCACTAAGGATTAGTACCTAACACAGATGAAAGGTTTGTGTGATAGCTGAATATATGAAAACTTTTGACCCCACCAACACTTTTGAGAACAACTTTTATTGTCAAGATGCAACACTGCACCAGTCAAACAAAACGAAACCCCACCTTCTTAAGCATCTCTGAACTTCCATGACAATCTCCTAGACAAGATATTTATTTAGATACTTTTAAAGTATTTGCTATCACTTGAAAAGCTTTGTCTGGAAACAACCAGATGCCTTCCACTACAAAATTGTTAGCTGTTCTGTTTTTTTCAGAAATATAATATAATATTATTAATTTAATATAATAGTAGTTAATCATAGAAATATATTATATTTAATAGAATAGAATAATTTTGTGGTGGGCTGACCTTGGCTGGATACCAGGTGTCCACCAAAGACATTCCCATCACTCCCACTCCTCAACTGGACAGAGCAAAGAAAATACAATGGAAGGCTCTTGAGTAAATGTAAGGACAGGGTCCTCACTCACCAGTTACTGTCATGGGCAAAACAATCTTGATTTGCAAGTCAAGTTTGTTTATAATTTAATTTATAACCAATCAAATCAGAGTAGGACAATGAGAAACAACTTTCTTCCTGCTTCAGCTTGGGGTATTTCCCATGCAACATTATCCTCCATGAATTTCTCCAACGCGAGTCCTTCCCATGGGTTGCAATTCATGAACCCACTGCTCCATCATGGGTCCCATCCACAGGGTGCAGTCCTTCAGGAACAGATTGCTCCACCAAGGGATCCCTGTGGGATCACATGTCCTGGCAGCAGACATGCTTCAGTCTGGGCTTCTCTTTCCATGGTCCACAGGTCCTGCCAGAAGCATCCTCTAGCATGCCCATAGGGTCACAGTCTCCTTAGGGCACCCACCTGCTTCAGCACAGGGGTCTCCAGGGGTTCCAAGTGGATGGGTGTCTGCTTCACCTTGGACCTCCACAGACTACAGGGGCACAGCCTGGCTCACCCACGGGCTGCTGGGGAATCTCTGCTCCAGCACCTGGGACTTCTCCTGCCCCTCCTTCACTGACCTTGGTGACCACAAAGCCGCTTCTCTCATATGCTCACTCCTGTCTGTCTGCAATTGTTCCCATACAGAAACATTTTTCCTCCTTCTTAAATCTGTTATCCCACCACTGCACAGGCTCAGCCTTGGCCAGCAGCACCTCCAAACCTTGGAGCCATCTGGCACGGGCTATGTCAAACATGAGGGGAGCTTCTCACAAGCCACACCTAAGCCCCTCTTGCTACCAAAACCTTTCCATGCAAGCCTAATATATTATTGCATAAAACTTGAAGAAGACCTAAAATGGAAAACTAGTATTAGTATTTATGCTCAATTTTTAGATATTCTTGGCTATGAAGAGTCAGCTTCAGCCCCCTCTCCCCTGCTTCCTCTCTTCTCATCTCAGGAACACAGTTCTTCAGCCTTACATGTGAAACATCACAGTGAAATATCTTTAAAGTATTACTAGTTTTATAAAAAACACTTATGTAAATATTGGTCCTAAACTACTTCATTATCCATTTAAAGATGAGTACTACATTTTATAGACTTTATTTCAAAAAAATTAAATTTAAAAAAAGCCGCCTGCAGATGAATCAAGCTTTTTAATTCATCTATGTCTATATATAAACAGAGGCAGAGGGGAAGAGTAACTATCTGTTTGTTTCAAAACCAACCACACATGTGGCATTCCAAGGCTATTCATAAAAGATCTTGTGTGTGTGCAGTGAATGGAGCCACCTCTGAACTCTGCTAATGAGGTTTTGCATACAACAGGCTTAAAACAATCCTCCAAGGTATCAACTCATGGCAAGTAGCTATTTTCAGGTACAGCTCATGGGACATTCAATGGGTTTGATGATGAAAAGTTCTTACCGTTCTAACAAATAATTATGAGGTGCACCGCTCTTCCCCAAATTTATCCATTAGAGACCAAGATTTCTCAGTAAAACTACAGACCAACTTCATACATCCTAAAAATAGAACATGACAGTAGTTGGCATCGTACTGTGGTACACTTCTTGTGACGACAAGTGTTGGGTTTTTCTTATATTTAACTCACTGTCATCTTTCATAACAGCCTCCTCTCAAAGGAGAAAAGATGATACACAAACACGCACAGAGAAGGCACGATTACCTTACACAATAGTCATTTCTGCCAGGTATTAGCTACAAAAGTCAGGCTGTAAATTCCCTACTGCCTGATTCTACACTTTAACTGCATTTGGCTTTATTTAAATAAGAAAACAAAGGTTTTTAGCTTTGTGTATTTCTGTAACCTGAATTTATGGTAACATTCAGTTTTATATCAAATCCAAACCTGAATTACAGTTTCAGAGGTCTTTATGCATACCACATTTCTTTCTTCAAAAAGCAGATAGAAAAGACAAAAGCTCTTGAGTGGGAGGAAGCAACAGAGAAAGGGAGGAATGTATCAGCTTGCCAAAAATGTGCCACAGCCTCTACAATACAATGTTAATAATTCTGCCTAATGCAAATGCAATAAAGCTCAGCATTTCATATCCAGAGTCAATCCTTTTCCTATTACTGGACAAAAAATGCACTATAGATTTTTTTATTTTTTTTTAATGTTTTAAGAATGACTCATTTTGCCATTCCTTTAAATTGAAGGTTGCCATCTGAGGTTTCCAATGACAATTTTTCAGAAACTGCTTTCACGTGTATGGAACAGAATACTATCTAAAAGACTCTGTATCACTCTTTCTGGCTTTATTTCTGAAAGTTTTGACATAATTTTGCACCAAAAAAATGTAGTAAAGTACAGTAGCTTTTTCAACTTCGTCAGAAAAATGAGCATAATACAATACTAAACTCCATCTTCCTGAGAGATACTTTGAGAGAAGTTCATCTAAACAACTTAGAACAGACTGATTTGAAACATATTCTGTGCACTATTTGGAGTGCATATAAACAAGTCCTTACCTGGTAAAGAGGAAGGGACAGGGTCTGACTTGTGCAATTCAGCCATAACCACACTGCGGAAATATTTGATTTCATATCCTGCTTTTTACACCGTAAGAACTTTCAAGTTTAGAAAACAAAATACTTTTAGAAGGAACACTCCACACATTCTAATGTTCACTTCACATCTTGGTAGCTCTTGCAACGTCCATACTAGCTATTCAACAAATAATGGAAGAACTGCTAAACTCATTTGTAACCCATGGTTTCTTATATTACTAATTTGAGAATTAATCAGATCATATAATAATAAAATAATGAAATCTTTCTTTTCTCTCTATTTTGATGTCTCCAGACCTCCATAATACAATTATTTGACAAATAAAGAATGAAGTGCAATCTCACTATTTCTATCATAAATTCTGAGCTTCTGAGCTTCCCAAGAATCACCATAATCACAAACTAACCTCTAGTATCATGGTTTCAAGGGAGTTAAATAAAGGCATACAAATACCATATTTAGCTGCATAATCTTACTTTCAATTGGGTTAAATGTTGATCTACCTATGTGACAAATTAATTGGATTAACAGGTAAATAGAAGTCCACAAGGTAAAGAAGAAGGGGCTTCTCTTTTCTATTTGTGTCCAGCAGAGATTAGTGTTACACTTAATACTTCTTGTATTGTACTTATGTCAGCAAAGAAGAATATTCAAGAGCATAATCTTCCAGTATCAGAAACTGATAAATTCAGAGGTAGCAATAAAGGACTAGTTATGGTGACAAATTCCTTCCAACAGTAAATTTACTTCAATATGGATTATGACAAGTCAAATGTAAGATCATGTATACACAAAAAAGAATACAAGCTAAACTAGTGACTATAGTGGATTCTAGTTATGCCAGTAAGAAAGTGAGGACGAGGTGAGTATCTGATGCTGCAACATCGGAACACACAGGCAGGGAAAGCCCATTGGCAGGTCTCCATCTTCATTCCCAACTGGTACTTACACTTCAAGTGCCCACATTTTAAGAGAAGCTCATCCCACTCCCACATGTACATTTTGCTTAACTGACTTCTGCAACAGAAAATAAAGCAACAACTAGGTCATAAACCAAATGACAAAGACTTCAAACTTCCTTTCATCTTTTGTTTTTTCCTGCTAGATCAAGTACCTGGCATTTGATATTAGATGAACATTACCAACTTATTCTTAAACACTGGAATAATTTGCCACGGTATATGAGGAGAATCCAACATTTAAAGTTTAAAAAATATGTGGAGTGTGACTTACAGTGTAAGCTATAGTTCAAATAAAACACAGACTTGTTACTTTAGGTGAAATTGTACTGCATCTAATTTCTAACTATAAAATAATTTAATCTAGTAGATTTACCATTAGCCTACATTAGTCTAGTTCAAAATGGTGCACCAAAGGAAAAAACAAGCAAAATAAGAGAAGAGACTCAATGTAAGCCTTACCTCAACATCAGGAAGTTAAACATGGAGTGGATATCTGTATGCCAGAGACAAGACTGGTTGCATTTTACAGCTGACACCTTTCTCTCTCATAAACAAAGGGAGCTGCTGGGGTGGTGAGCACATGGAGAGACTCAGAGAGATACCAGCCTCTAATGCCTCTAGGCTCAATGAGCTCACCATGGTACGCTTTTATGTAAGCTAACACACATTATCTAAAGAGAAGAATACTTTTTAAGAAGTGCTTAGAAAATATAAAAGAGTTAGACAAAAATTTCAGTCCTACTATGGGTCAAGTTCATCAATGACATCTACCCAAGCACACTTGGACTGCCAACATAAGCCCATGTACTCAATAGGTTATCAGAGTCCTTACATCACACAGAGGGAACTCTATTGTCCAGAAAAGGAATTTCATGAAGGTCAACACTTGGGGTGTGCTTGGCACAAGCAAAGGCCAAACATGTAGCTAGCTCAATATCTGTACCCTAAGCTGAGTAACATACTATAAAGAAGGGGCTCAGCTTGACAATATTTTAACAGAATAGTTTTCCAGATCCTACACTAATTTAAAAAGAACTCTGCCTGTGACTCAAACCATAGGCTAAGACACTCTTCACTAAAAGTCTAGGCATTTATCTTTGCTGCTGTTTTGCATTTTTGGCCTTTTTTTTTTTTTTTGGTGGGTTTTGGTTTGAGGTTTTTATTGTTTGGGTTTTCTGTTTGTTTGATGTATTCTTTTTTGTTACTCAGAGTATACTTGCAGATCAATTTAGAGATGTGCTAAAACATATTCCACACCTCTGAACTTTATAGAGGTATGGGAATGAAAGCTATGTCTTGCTGATAAAGAACTATTACTCTTCTAACTCTATTAGGATGAAGAACAGATACCAGAATGCAAAGTCTGGGTTGGTTTTCTTCCAGAGACAAGAAAAAAGTTACATCAGCTACACTGTCTAAAAGTAGACAAGTCTAAACTTGGGACCCGGTTTTGAACAGCCCCACTGTTTGCAGACTGAATCAATACAAGGAGACAAACTCTCATCACCCAAGATAAAGACAAGCTGAGCTGTAGCTTACATATTGTCCCCTGCAACAAAGCCTGGGACCCACCCAAGTAGAGTCATCCCAAGTCCACAACTCAAAGCCAAGGAGCTACAGAGCTACCTCACACCCTACCCCTTCGTCATAGCCAGCCCAGGTGCAGCACCAGCCCCACACCAACTCCCCAGCACTGGAACCACTTTGGGAAGTGCTTCAAAGTATGGCAGCCACTAATGTTTGAACCTAGCACTAGTTACTGAGCTAACAGTAAACTGTAGTTGATCTTTTCAGAAAGTACAACCCACAGCCTGCAAGTTCAGCCTTTTACTCCATCTGCATCAACAACATCCTTGATAGGGACGCGTTTATTTTTTTATAAAAGACTTTTTACAATTTTTCAGTGTTGACAAAATCCCTTCCACTTGGAACTTCACGGTCAAGTATAATTAAGGTACTGTAACACAAGCTATCAAGAGAAGGTAAACTGCAATCCTGCCAATGAAAGCAATTGTTTCAGTACAGCTACATAAACTTTTGGGAGTCAAATGGTAAATGCTAAATTAAGTCTGTCTTTGCTTTTCTAGTTTGTGACTTTATTAACACCAACAGCTTTCCCTAATACCATAGTTTTTCTTCTAGGCAGACTTCAGGGACTAAATTTAAAACACATTGCACTGATTACTAAACTGCATTTCACAATTTCCTTTGGATTTTGGCAGCATTCTCCCCCAGTTATTAAAGCAAATCTTTCAAACACTCAATCCATTATACTGAAAGTTTCAAAGTAATTATTGTCTGCCTTCATTCAAACAACTAAAGAAGAAAGCAGACAAGATTGTTTTAATGCAGATGTAAGAGAACACTTGTATGTAACTGGAACTTGGTACTTTTTATTGTTAACAGTCACTAAACCTTATCTTAGTCATACTTCATTTGCATATACATTTTTAAGAACACCCAGTTTAACAAAGTGAAGGAACCATGTGAGAAATTCAGCCTTTTCTAGCCTCAACACCTAAAATGCCTTCAAGTTTGAGAGCACAGTAGAAGTGATCACGAATAAATACAACTACTTTCCCACCTTTCTTGTCCAGTATGTCTTGGCTACCTGTACATATTATTTTTCTGTGAAGGACAAACCACCTTCACAACCAGTTACTCCAAAAGGAAAACCTACTTTCCAAGTCTGCATGCTTTAGACTCAAATTCTACTGATAAATTTACTGTCTGCAGAATTTATTTTTCAAAAAGTGCCAGCTGTAAGGATACCAATTACCAAATTGCTTCAGTATCAGCACATTACCCAGTCTCCATACATATATATTCTCTTCACTATATAGCTATTATTTTTAAGTTCCATTTTGTGACTGAAAGCTGTACTAAGAATAATAAAGAAGACTAATACAAAGCTTCTCTAAAGATGAACACCTCATGTTCCTTTGGTAGCAGTTCTAAGATAATGACCTCTAAAATCATCATACTCACCCAAAAAGCAAGCCCTTTTCTTTAGAAGCTGATGTTACCAGTTGCTAAAAGGCTAACTCATTCTTAATGCTTCTAATACTATTTTTGGGTAGCATCAGCTTGCTTTCAGCCTCCTAGAGTCAGAATTTAAAAAAACACCAAATACCCTCCAGGAATTGTCAATAGGCACTTGTGGTTCACACTGCTATCATGCCAGTAGAGTTCAGGCTCACGGGACAAACTGGAAATGGCTATTTCTCCATCTCTACTGCTACCAACTGACCTAAGATTCTCTCTTAGCAACCAGGATGAAACTGCCTTTAGAGGAAGGATTCCTACAAACAAGTTCTCATATTTTAAGTCCTTTTAGTTGGAGAACATTACCCATTTTCAGTCACAGCTGTTTTCCATCCTAGCCAGTGTTTAAGAATTATGTTGTCTGCTTCAGTGAATATATCTTCGTTCTCAGTAAAGCAAATGACAGAGGATTTCTGTGTGTTTATCTGTTCTAACACAAATTCTAATTGTTATATTAATCATGAACGGTACTGAATTTGTAAGCATGAAAAGCTTCAGTTGGCATGACTGAACTAATTGCAAAATGAGATTACAGACTTGTGACTTGTCGTAACTGTGAGATCCTTCCCTCACTTTTGTATCCAGAATTGATTTTAAAAGAATCATACTAGATGTTGTGGCTCCAGCACCCATTAAAAAAAAACCCAGACAAACCAACAAAAAACACAGAAGCTTTGCAAGTCACCTTTATTTAAATAGATAGTCGTCACCATGTACTTAAATCTCTAATTACTTATTTCTTTTCTCTCCTTGAAGTATCTTTTGAACACACCCTTTTTGTCTTCAGAAGCTAATATATTTTTTAACCCCTGGAAAAAAAAAAAAAAATTTAAAAAAATCAAACTTAAAATAAGACCGTGGGAGGAAGAAAAGACTTGTTCTACACCTGCCTCACCCAGGATCATTGCTTTCGTTAACGTAGTGTGGGACCTGAGAGCCACAAGACAGAACCTACCTTGAACAGTAAGAGTTTTAAAGCAACCCTGTACCTTGCTCATGGTCTGAGTAATTCTTAGGTGCAGACACCATTATCCCCATGCTAATAAATCAAGTGACCTCAATGGAAAATAACTGTCCACTGACTTCTCCAGTACTTCTGAAGGAAGATCTTCACTTGCACAATTTAGTCAGCCTGTAGGTTTAGCAATTGCTCTGAAGCCAGAACCTGATCTTTGACCTACAGCAGCAACAGGCAGCAAAGCCCTCCTGAAAACACTCGTGGGATTTAGAAGAATGGTGCTGATCTAAAGGCACAAGAACTGGAAACCATACCCAGGTAAAAGCTTTCTCTCAAGCTCTGCCTGCTTTGAGCAAGATGCCACATACAGAAAGAAGCAGGAAATGTTGTTTCATCTTCTCAGTATGAAAACGTGCCTTTCCAGGATAAGATCTGTACTTTCAAGTTTTCTACAAGTTTTAAGCTTTCCCACTTGAAGAATAATGGAAAACCAGGTTTGACAAGAAGAAAATTAATTTTATTCATGATCATATTTTATTCATGATAAGTTTTACAAAATAAATAGGAAAAAAAACCTTTAAATATCAATTATAAAAAGGTGGACTTCATCCAGTCTTGTTTTGAAGCTGCTCTTCAAAAGCCTCACACAGTGTTTCCACTAATATGCATTCTCACTTTGAACTCAGCATTTTTCCCACTTCTATTTCTCTTCAACTCTTCACTTTGAAGCAAACCTGCCCATATTTATAGTGAAGAGCTTCTTCTTAGGGAAGCTGCATCAGAACAGTCACAAAGTCAGAACCTGAAATAACCGCTAGTCAGAATTAAACCATAAAACTAGCTAGGCTGAAGGCAACTCACCAAAGACAATTCATTCTCACTGTATAATTTAAGAAAATCAAATGAGTTACATAAGTAATCATTTCAGGAGGGAGGATGTCAGCTAATAACTTGGATTATCAATCACTTTCATTACCCTAACATCTCCTTTGTATTAAATAACGCTCAAAGGCATCCATAATTTATAGGTTTCCTCAGGCTCAAGACTTCTCTGCAGCTCTTTTCCTAAGCTGTACCTGTAGGACTCTCTCCACACCTACGCACCAGTCTCACACTTCATTTCACCCAGGCCACTCTGACACCTGTCAGCAGCACATCAGTGCCCATATACAAGCTATTTCACAGAGACGGAGGCATCAAGGAAGTAAAAAATAAAAATTAATAACAATAACCTGTTCAGAAAACAATGCAAGAGTTGCTTGCCAAATTCAGAAGTAATTTTGATATTAGGCCCCAGCAGAACAAGGACAAAATACCTGATTCTGCTTTGCTTAGCATACATAAGCCTCTGATTTTAAAAACCTGAATGCCTGTCCATACATAGTAATTTATTAATTACTAGAATAACTGGTAAAGGCTCTCTCTAAGTACAGAGCATCCAGTTTTGAAGATATTGTAATAAAAATAACCTCTCATTTCTTAAGGCCTTCAATTAAGAGTTACCCAACACACACACACAGCTTATTGAATCTTAGAACATTAACACACAGGAGACCTGACAACTCCATTTGGCAAAAAGAGTCAAATCACAGCTGTGCCCCAGCAACTAAGTTGTCAACTCAGTGTCACACAGCAGAATGTAGGGGGTAGGGAGAAAAGTACACACTCATTTCTCACAAATGATCATTCCTACTACAATTTATGCACAACTAACATCCCATCAGTGAATTTCAAATACTATCAAATTTAGAGGCTTTTAAAACAAAGAGCAGGAATAGATTACAGTGTCTAAATGGCAAAAGCACCTAGGCTTTATAATAGCACACACAGTTCTCACCCACAATAAAACAGAACTGACAACAGTTATGTTGCGAAGTTTGGGGAAAAATTAATTTTAATAAAATCAAACCATACATAATCCCAGTAAGATTTTTCTAGACCAGATGTCCACATCACAGAACTAAAACTGGAGGCAATGTGTTTCAAACCCTGCTATTTTACTGCCTTTTTAAAGTCAGACCTGCACACAGACAAGTTCTTTAGAGAAACAGGAGAATTTAGACCAACAGAGTCAGAAAACACCATAGAAATGGCAAAGATAAAGTACTAACATATAGCTGGATAAACACAGCAGGCATCTTTACCAGGAAAGCAGATCAAAGTGTACTTAATATTCAGTTTCTTCTCCCAGCTTATATGGAACATGCAAGTTTACTTCAAAATAACTTTTAAAAATAGAAATTACTTAGCATTTAACATCGTGGAGTTTTGCAGAAAGGTTGGCTGGAGCAGACTGAAATTAAATATTTCCTCCTATCAAAATAAAGTTTCCTGAGTCTATAATCATGCAGCATTTTGTTCACAGCTAAAATTCTTTAGCCCTTCCATAAGTACAAGGTGTTCACCTCCTTAATAACTAGATGATGTTGAAGAATTTTCCTACTTGAACTCATTTATACTTCAGGTTTCCTTTAGAAAGGCTATTTATATTTAGGCTACTTAGATTTAACAATTATATTTTTTTTCTAAAAACTCTGTATTCTTGGCAGACTTTGGGGACTAATAGCCTGATAATCAGCTACGATGTTCCCAGTCCAGATGTGGGTATCTGGTACTGCTACAGCCTTTTGCAAAGAAAGTAAGTTAATGTTCAGAGGTACTGACTTGATGCTTCACTTACACAGACTACAGTAATGAAGTGACCATGTCACAGCTACCACCTGTAACATGGTAGATACAGTGAAATGATGGTTATACATCTTTAACAAGTGAAAGATGGAATTCTACAGGTTGTACTGAGGCAAGGAGCTGCACCTGCACTCCCCAGTGTCTCAGGGTTTCAAGGGAAGAAATAAAACGCAGCCTTCCTGAAAGCAAGAGCTGATTAAATGAAGACATTTTGGAAACTAACATATAAATGCTTATTTCCATTAGAGCATCAGTCTCAAAAAATCAATGCTCAGAGCTCTCTGTAAGAGGTGGCTCCTGAAATAAACAAGGTTTTGTAGGCAGACTACACAGAAAAAAGCTGCTTAGTCCTTCCCCTGAGAGGCAGAAAGAGCAGTCAGCAAGGGGGTGAAATGAAAACACACATTAAGGGACCACAAGTAATAACCTCCTTCCTCTCACAGCCTAAACTTTGCCATTACTCAAGGTTCTGTGTAAGTGAAATTCTCTAATGGACCTGTTCTTATGCAAGACCAGCACTCGTTCCCTCTAATCATGGCTGTGCAATTCACCCTTACCCACATAACATCAACCTACTGCCATTTGACCAAGCAGCCATCATTTAAAGCAAAAAATCACACACAAAGAGTGTTACATCCACACACTAAAGAGGGGAGAAAGAAGTCCCCAAGTCAGTCACCACTACTTCCACCATTCTCATTTCCTTGAGAAGAGACCCTCACAACAGGGCTAGGAAGGCTATGCTTGCCCTTGGCCCAACTCTCTACTCCACTACATTTTTCGTTTCTTTTTTTTTTGAATGAGAAACACTTTCAAAGTGATGCCATTAAGTACTTTCCCTCAAAAAAAGTTGAAAGACTGTACTTTTTCAAGAGTGGCTCCTTTTTTGTTTACTACCTTGTGCAACCTGGCCTCTCAAAATACACAAACAACTTCCTTTGCTCTAAAATCATCAGCATGTGACTTGTAGATGGAGACTGAACTAGGTTAAACTACCTGTAAATTATTTTCTCTATTCCCTGCACTGAAGAACTTAAATTATGACTCACTCACATTTGAAAGCAGTTTGCAGGAGGTGGCTATACCAACCCAACCGCCCGGTGCTCCCCCTAGCTCCCGTTCTTCCTTAGACAGCGTTTGCCAGACCACTTGGAGACAATCCAGTTCATCACAGCAACAGAAAATACCTTGTGCTGGTTTCATTGAATGATTATGGTTTATGAGAAAGTCAAATACAAAAGGCACAGCAGAAGTACACAATGGACAGTGAGAACAGTTCTTCCAGTAGCAGCAGGTGGGTTAAGAATTCATGAGATATCCTGGTTCATCCTTAGACACCCCCAGTACAGTCACTGCCAGAATCAAAACCATTTGTTTTGATCCTGCTTGGATCAAGGACTTGCTTGGGAAACACATTTTTGAGCTAACAGCTCATACCCTCATCCGTTTCTCTGAATGTCGTAACCCTGTCTAGAGGCACATCTATCAGACATATGTTAGAAGGAATAACCCATTAACCACAGAAATGTTTTAAACTTCCAAAGAGGCTTACAACTATAAATCTCAAGGGTTAAAAGCTACAAAGTAAGAGGACTTGAGTCTAGACTTCTACACTGAGCAGTGAATACCCTTTCATTTCAATGAGATTCTTCCATTTCTGACTTTCCACCATACACAGAAGAACTAAAACATGATTCACTTGGAGTTTGTCATGCCAAGAACCTAAATGTTAATACTGAAAAACTTAAGTCTTCTGTATTTAACCACAAATAATCCATCACTGAATACATCTGTGGAACAAAATTAAAATTAATCCAGATCTCACAAGTCTGCCTTTCACTACTAGACCCTACATCTTTTGCCTTGAAGTTTCTATGGAAAGAAATTAGGAGAATTGAAAAATATATTAAAATAAACATGAAGGAAAAAGAAAAGAAAACAACAGAGGATCCATGAACCACCTTCCTTCTCAACGAACCTGTGCTGTACCATGAACCATTTTAATTTGCAAAATTACCAATGAATTTGCAATTTTCTTTAACATCCTTTATCTCCTGTGTACTACAAGAATTTTGACCAAGTCCTTCACATTGGACTTACTTCACTGATTTCACAGAATCACACAATCTGCTACTACCCTGTTTCTTCCCCTTTCTGATATTCAGATGTTCTATTACTCTCAGTTAGAAGAAACATTCTGCTCCTTCCTTTAAGACCACTACATAGTGATCTAGACTTACTACAGAACAAAGGTGAATTTTAAGCATGTTAAACTACTCTGTTCAGTCTTCAGATGAACCCCAAGTGATATTTCTATAGCCAAACAGATGAGTCACAAAAACCTTAAATGGATGTGAAGAACCTCCCTAATTTTGCTCTGGACAAGACTGAAAGTAATGAACTATGTTACAATCTAAACAGCAATCACAGTAACAAATTTTCCATGCATGTGAACTTAAATTATCTCAACTCATATAGGAAATTATAATATATATAATGTCAGAAATAATACGTATTAGTGACAGTTCTCTTGTTTAAGTTCTTTACAAATGCTATTGGGACTAAAGGCCTGTGGGGAGGACATGGGGACACAATTTCCTATCTTCAGAAAAATAAAAACACCTTCTAAATTGTATGAAAGAATCAGATTAAAACCCAGGAACTTCTGTAACCCAGTTCCAAATTTAAAACAGCAGATAATGAAGTCCCCAAAGTAAACACAGAATTATGGCATACCTCATTTAATACAGTAATGCAGCTTGCTTTAACACCTCCAAATAAATAAGACTGGTCTCCATACACTCCATACCAGAATTACTAGGGGAACATGACCTGTTAAAGAGCATATTGAAGCTAAATACATACTCGTTACTGACACCTAATACATCTACATAAACTGTGTGTTTATGTTTTTGTTTTTAAAAGATTAAAAGACTGAATGTAATGCTTCTGGAAAAAAACAAAACAAAACAAAAAAACTTTAAAAAAATCCCCAAGACCATCCTTACTACATCCCTAAACTAATCACTGTCTTCAATAACAATGAGTGCCTAAAAGAAGCAAGAACTGAGAGTTACCAGAATTCAACGCACTCATTGCTTAGATCTCAAGAGCTATTAAGTCCTGAGTAGGAAGGCTGCTCACAGTACCATGCAAACAGCTGTGGAGAGAAGCAATTCCCAGTATATTTCACACTGGTACCATCTCCAACTTTATGAAATGAGATTACCCCAAAAATTAGGCCTACAACTTAAAGCCAGAATTGTTTAGAGCCCTGGCAGCCATACATGCCTGATAAATAAATACCCCACCACAGGGAAAACCAAGGAAAGTGCAATGTAAAACCACAATTTTTGGTCACGAACTGTGGGCATTATCTATGCCCCGAAGTGTATGAAATCATGTTCTGGAAGATAGAATTAAGTCTAATGTAAATTTCAAAATATGACAGCTATAGACATTTTACACCTACCAAAGAACACCAGTCCTCATGTTTTGAGGGTGATATAATGCAAGACTGGCAAATACCAGTCCCTTTCCACTAAAGAAACTGGGACAACTCACAGCAGATTGATCTGGTATCTCTGTACAGGACTAGACCGGATGCAGTGCCATCTCTCATAGATGAGTCAACACATCATTAGCTATTTCATGATAGCAGCTATTTCAGCTGCAACTGATCCGTTTTTATACGTGTGATGTGTCTCACAGCAAAGACGCACATTAGAAAGCTGAAAGACTGTCTGAAAGAGGAAAAGAAGCTGGTGCAGCATCTACCTAGACTAAACTCTGAAACAGTGAGCTGAACAATGAGCAGTCATTTACAGTGTAAAAGCCACATAAGACTGAAGTAAGCATGTTTGTATATTTCTAAATGCAACTAGAGCCAGAGACAATGTGTGAAGGGAAGCAAAAAAAAAGTCCTCTGTAAAAGAAATATTTCCCATTCTTTGTAGAAAATCTGAAGGAAGGAAGGAAGATTTTGGGACTACTCTTTTTTTCCTTAAGGTAACATTAACATTAACAAGATAAACTGTGTCTTCTTGATCACCACATTAATCATTTTAGCATTTGCCTACACTCAGCCCACACCAGTCAGTTCCATTTCTCACTTGATCTAATGAAAAATAAAGACATCCATTTAGTTACTCCTCTTTACTTGTGCTCAGATGGCTGCACAGCCTTTTCTTGCAGAAACCCCAACTTCTAGGGCCATTATGGGAGGGGACAGAACTAATTCAGGCCACTAGACTGTGAGGTACTATGTGAGGAGCCAAGGCAGTGAGTAGGAGCCAGCTGGTTTAAACAAGATGTTGGTATCTGCTACAAGCAGACAACAAAACAATGTGACAGTACCTGGAGATGTTCTGTCACTGATGGATCCGAGATGTGCTCCCATCTCTGAAACATGAGTCCTGTAACAGCAGCTCACTGCTCACATAATTGGACCTACAGACGCTTCTTTACTAAAAACAGAAGAGCCATCATTACTTGTGCCACAGAAATCACTTATGCATCTAGAAGAAACTTTAGGGAAGAGCTCCTGAATGCATAACCTCTCAGGTGGGATCTTTGGAGGGTGAAGGAGGCAGGCAGGCAGGACCATTTCCAAAATGAACTACATCACAGTAGCTGCATGCACCGGATCCATGTCACTTCCTTTTAGCAACAGCACAGCCCCTCTGTTTGTCCTCCCCCACCCAAAGCACCAGGGCTCAGTGGTTGCAGAAGTGAAAACAGGGATTGATCCTGCTGAAAACAAACCTGGAAAAAGGAAATAATTTATTCAGTTAAAGAAATGAATATACAATCAAACAGTCCTGGGATGTTGAACTGCAATTCAGAAGTGCAAGAAGTTTAGCTGTCATCAGGCATAACTGGAGATAAGTCGTGATCCAGTATTTCAGAAAATTCCAGGACATGCCACATTCCATAAAGGTTTCTTACCTCTGAATACATAATTCATTTTTTGAAATTTTTTTTTGCCTGAAATGCAGGAGATGAAAGAGAGCAATACACTATCAAATCAACCAAATTCCTGCAAGTGAGAGAAAATATCCAACAGGAGAAGGCAAGCCATTTTGTAGAACTTTTTTTTCCACAACCAAGTTATGATAGTCACTCATAGGAAAACACTGCAGTACATTATTATGAAATTAAAGCAGAAAATTGAGCAATGAGGAAATCAAGACAGAATCAGAAAGGTTTTAATCCTGGATTTCCTCAAAAATTATTATTGTTATAATCTCCTTCTTTATCTTCCCTATGTCTTCCAAAACAAGAATTTCCACAGTTCAGGACCTCACCATTTTTGGTTTATCTGTATTCCTACCTCAGCGCTGCCTGCCCCAGAAGAAAGGAAGAACCATGTCTACAATCCTAGAATAACAATTTAACAGTGGTTAAATTTAACAGTAGTTAAATTATGATAGAGCCAATTTTTTTTTTTTCTCTGCTTGAATGATAAATATTCTTTACACCATATGATTTTCAGAATTCGGTCCTTGCCTTTAAGTCAACAAACACTGTAGGCAGACAAACCACCTTGCCTTTTCTAGTCACAGTTAAGTTCCTGGTCTGTGCAAGGAGAAGATGCTGAACACTGTGGATATGACTGACTATTTTGAGAACAAACTGTAACAGGCAACATAAAGAATGCTCAAAGCAAGAGTTAACTGTGCAGAGAATAACTTCTTGCAACTGAAAATAAAATTTTAAGTATGGGACCATATCTGAAATGTGAGATAACGGACATGAATCTGTATTATGTCACATACATCAATAAAAGTCACATCTGAGAAACAAATTCTGTACTTCTAAGAACAAGGAAAACATTTAGATAGTATTAAGCATATACCTCTTTAAAGGGGTGTACCCTACCCCACCCGACAGCAAAGTAATATTCATGTATTTTGGCGTTAGAGTTTGGGCCTAGCAAATCTTACATTGATAAACAATCCACATTGAATACTAGCATGATGCACCTATTCATAACACATGCAGTTTGACAAAGAATTCAGTGACTGTCTTCTACTTTCCAGCAGCAAACAGCAAATCCAAGCCATAGGTTAGATTTTACACATAAAGTCGAAAAGGTTGTTAAAAACACAACTATTTTACTGACGCTTTCAGAAATTATCCTACCAAAAAGATACAGGCCAACTGAATGGCAGTCCTTCATTCCCTTGCAGGAGGCTGGCTTTCTGCTACCAAGCTAAGAGAACACACAGGAGTACCCAGCTGCTCAAAGACTGAGGGGCTTTTTACTTATTGGCTGCTTACTTGACACAGGAAAATCCAGGCAAGGCACAGTTGAGAGACACTTTAAACTAGCAAATGGCCTCTGACATATTCACGTCATTTAAAAAAAAAGGAAGCAATCTTCATGTGTAAATAAATAGATATACAAATGTCATGATACTCTTTCAAAGCTACCCTGTGCAAATGCAGTTAAAGAGCACATCACATAAAATATGCTTCCCACATAGACATTGAAACCTACACAGAAATACCAAACTTTATAGACACAAGCAAAATTGGACATCAATATTAAACTCTGATAATGTTCAAGGTCTGTTAATATGAGAGCACACAAATAATCCTAACTAGTAACTAGCTTCCTGATAATTCAACTGGGGTAGGGGGAGAGGAAAGAAACCCCAGAAAGCCACTCTATCAGTAGGTATGTGCTAAAATACAAAAAGTAAAACCAACATCACAGCCGCTGAATCCTCTAAAGTCTGATTTATGTAAGACCTTAAACTAGACAATCTAATTCTAATACTCAGATTTTCAGACTGGGTTAGGGAATTTGATGCACAGGTGATACACATTTCAACCTGAAATGCAATGACTCAACATAAATGCAGACTCTGCACTGATCAGAACTACAAGGAAGACCTCGCACAGGAACCCTCAGCCCAAAGCACTAAACCTTGACTAGTACCACACTAATGACGGGTAAATTCTTCCTCAGACTTTTTAGACCAGATTAAGCCTCACAGGCTTTTTGGAAACAGTGTCACATCTCATTCTTTTAAATCAAAAACAGTCAGCAGAAATATCATGTTAAGCAGACTCTGACAATAAAATTGCCAGCCTTAAAAAAAAGTATATGCTAAAGACATAGTAGTAAAGCACAGGGAAAGGTTGGAAAATTCATCTGACCCACTGCTGAGACATGAGGCAGCCACAACCCTCAAAGCACAACCTATACAGCTCTATAGTCCTGCAGTTACAGCCACCTGTACAAATCAAATTAGTAACAACTGTCTTTTTGTAACAAAAAGCATCTGCTGCTTTTTTTCCCCACAGAATTTAGATTATTAATTTGAGTAAGAAACAAATACTGGATACAAAACCAACCCCAGCAATTAAGTTTCATGGGACTATGGTATTCAGCTCCTTGCTTCATGTAAACTGGTCTAGTGCTACTGAGTCCCAGAAAAAAAAAAATCCAAGAACAAAATTAGAAGTTTGATGTTAAACACATTTGGAAGGCAGGAACACACTTGCTTTTCCCTTCTACTGTGGGAAAATATAAATCCAACACTTTTATCATTAGTTACTAAACAAAAGCTAGACCCAGCCTATATTAATTGCGAATCAAGTTTCTATTTGTGTCATTCCTCCATATGGGGAACAAATTCCCTCACATGTCTCCACAGATTTTTACTACAGAAGTTGATTAATTAATGCCTTTGAAAGAAGACTATCCTCACTTAAAATCTTAAGGCAACACCTAAAGATATCAGCTAACTAAAGACCCAAGCATTTATGAGCCACTCAGCATTCACAAGGCACATGCTCAGTGGTGCTCATCAGCAAACTGCACAGCCTTGGAAATGCTGAGGTATCTCTAGTCCTGGTGGATTACAGAAATAAGCTTCTTTAACAGTCTAAAATCAGTCCGCTGCTGAGAATGGAGCCTCTACAGAGGCTTGAATTGCATTAATGAAGTTTAAACAACATTTAAAGTAGAAGGAAAGAGAGATCGTTGATGTTTGGAGTTTTTGCCCCAGAAAAATAAACTGATTAAGAGTGGTCACATCCAAATTTAGAATAGCTATCACACAGTAAGAGTGGTTCTGGCCAAGCACGTTTTTTCTTGGTTCAGAAACACTTGTAGCTCTTAGATGAGAAGAAACCCAGGCCACTGACCAAGTACAAACCTACAGAAAGCAGTTCTGAAGAGTAAACTGTCTATGTATACCTACAGTACTGCTTATAATCCAGTTCACCAGGAAGTTCCAGTTTGTTGTTTCCCAGAAAAGGAAAGGTAATCAGAAAAAGATTCCAAACAGTTTGGTCCAAGTCTTAATAAACTGTACTTGAAACCACAGTTTCACTTAGAAGGCTAACAACTTTGATTCTGTCTTCAGTATCAAAACTCATCAGCAAAATCTAAAAAATCCTACAGATTCAGCACTCAAAGAAGCCAAGAGCTTGTTTCAGATCCCCAGACTCTGAAATTAATGGCTGCACATTTTCCTCAAGAGCACCTTTACATTTTGGCATACATATTCCTTTCAAGCAATTTCTCACACGCAAATGAATTTGTCCTGACACACTTTCAGTCACAACTCTGCAGAAAAGAAGTCAGAGTACAGAAACATCTTTAAGCCATCACATCTGGTAATTACTACTACAGAACACCAGGACTCCACAAAGAATTACTGTGTAAAACAAATGCCAAACAAAGCAATTCACATTTTCAGAGCTATCTCCTAACCACACGCTTCAAAGGAGTCTGGATGAATGTCTAATTGCAGATACATAAGACATGATGCCATTTATACGTCCAAACTGGGGTCTGCCAGTTGCAAGTCTTGGTCAATAAAAATGAAGGAAAATAAACAAACAAGAAAAAAAAAAGAAAAAAAACAAAAGGAAAAAAACCCCAAACAACAACAAAACCCACATCCTGCACAGCAGAAGACTCTTCCTGATCTTGCTTATTATTAAAATTTTCTTCTTTCTGATGCAACATCTGCTTTAACTATGCATTATAAAGAACATGAGTTCAAAATGAGCATTTGATGGATCCCACCCTTAGGACGAGAACAAATCCTCTTCCAGACACTTCCTCAGCTGTGTCAGTCTGAGGTTACTGTGCTGAGCACATCCCTAGTTCCGCATCCTCTGCCCATTACTGTTACCACCCACATCAACGTGCCAGCTGAGAGAAATGGAAGAACGCCCTCCAATTTGTTGCGATTTTTACCTGCCAAGCCAGCTTGATACAGTTTGCTATAGGTCTTTGTTAACCCAGGCCATGCTGATGAAAATGTATGGTTGCAGAAAAGCTCAGACAGTTCAATCAGAGCTCCTATGGCCCCATCTTCAACCCCATTTCAATGCAAGTCCCATTTCCACTCCCTGACCTAGATGATTAGCCAGTTCAGACACACGATCCAGCCAAAATTCAACAAAACCAAAAAAAAAAAAGCAATTAACTACTAGCCTAATTAACTCCCTGACTTTACTTAACTTGCAGCCACAAAGGCTTCCTTGCCAGCAGCTGAAGATGCAGTAAAGAAGGAGACATGACCACCAGAGTTTCTGTTTAAGCTGCCAAGTCTATTGACAAGCTTAGGCAAAACTAAAATTGAGCTGCTTCAGCAAAGAGTGGTCACAGCCTCCTCCTCCTCCTATGCAAGCAATAACATTTGTGTAGCCATGAAGTCAGTTCAGGCAGTTGATCCAACTGAAGCTTAACATTTTTCTGTACAACCACTTTCAGCTGGATCAGCAAAGAAAGACTAACAGGGGGAAAACAGATCCTTTTGGTGAAAGCATTGGCAGAAAAATCAAAGCTGCTCTGGTGGTAATGCAATAATATGATTGTAGAGACATGTTAAGTCTTAGCTTGATTGAATTTATGCTGGGTATTCTGCAGCAAAAGAAAGGCAATATGCTCCAATCTCACTTATTAATATTGCGCGATCAACTAAGACTAAACAAGAAATTTGTAATTTTAATGTATGTTCAGTGATCAAAGCAAATTCCAAAAACAAGACTAAGGACAAGCTTTCACATTAGTTTAAACCAAGCTTGCTTGATAAGCTGGCAGAACAAATAAGAATATAAGTAAACTTTGACCCCTCCCCTAAAGAAAAGAACGAAGTCAGCAGGGTGTCAGACGAGTACATGAGTGCAAAAAGTAGGATAGAACTCTAAAGTCATCAACTGGACCAGCTGAGGCTGCCAATCTCTTACTTAATACATTCTGTAAAACATATTTTCTAGAGTCCAAAATATTTCATTTCTATAGTATTAGAGCAATTAAATTTTCTCCAATGTTAGGCAGCTCCATCAATATTACTAGTGATATAAAACCAGCTATAGGCAGAATTCAAGAATCCTGCACAGTGCTGTAATAGGCTCTCACAAACACACAATAAAAAATCTACTACAATATGTTTTTCCCAATAGCTTATATTCCTGGGGAAGGAAGCACTTTTGCAAAGACTTTCACTACCATTTCAGAAAGTTTTTATTCCATCATATCCATTATGGTAGGAAAGAAAATTACTTACAGATCATTCTGACACCAAGCTGCTCTATCAAACTACAAAATGTAAGACTTAGAAGTCTGGCAAGTTTTAAGAGCCCAATGTGTCTTGTTGGTTTGGGTTTTTTTCTTCCCAAAAGCATAATGCTGTCAAGCTACTAACACAAAATCAGAAGGTTTCACAACACTAGGTTGAGAAGATAAACAAACTTGTCTACTCTGTCTAGTTTACATGCGCCTTCAGTTTCCACACATTAAGCTGAATAATGAATGCAGGAAAGTAATTCCCAGGATGAAAAATAAATTTTCTGCTAGTAAGGATTTAAATGGCTGATTTAAATTGCACTTCACATGTATACTTTAGGAAAAAAAAAAATCTTTTACGTGTTATGTTTAGAGTCCTGTAAATCTGAATTTTCACTGAGGCTTTACAGCCTCATGCAATTACAGATTAAAAAGCTTTTACTGTAGGATAACTCAGGTTACCAAGACTCTTAGAATCACAGGCAAGGATGAACACATCTGAAATTCATTGTTTTGGATTTCATTCACATTCTTATTTCTTCTGTAAGACTTTTGCTAAGGGAAAAAAACAGCACTTCCACAGACAATTGCCAAGAGATGAAGAAATGGAAAACACTGATGAACAGAAAAACAATCTCTTTCTCTATGGTAACTATTAACTTCTGCATAATCATAAAGACCATTTTAGCAGTAATCACAGATCAATAAGTCAAATAGAACTGAGTCAGAAATCCATTGAAATATTTACATTTTTTGTTACAAGTCATACCTAGAGTATTACTGTAGCCAAAGAGAATGACTGTGCCTTCCATTTTACTCACTCTCCTCATTCAGGAGCCTATCTCGAGATGCAGAATGATCAAAAATACAAAACGGGAGTGCAAAACAAAATGCCCTAAATGGTACAAATATACATTGTTGACAGGTATAAGCTTCTCCTACTCCAGACAGCTGAATTAGGAAATATTGACAACAACACAGAAAACACAGCAGGACACAGAAAAGGTCCCTTATAATTTCATAAACCATTAATGAGCAGGTTATATAAATCTACTGGACCGAACGAGTTGTAGATCAGAGCTGCTGCAAGACATTAACTCTACTGTTAGGAATACATCATTTCATTCTTGAAGACTGTTCATCTCCATGAGCGCAATGAAGGGAGTTCAGGGCATTCCGAACGGGAGCTGCATTTTAACCCTTCGTGACCGACCGAGCACGGAGCGGGGCGATGCTCCCCGGGCCCGCCGCAGCCCCCGCCCCGCACGCTGTTGCTCATCCATCCCTCTTGCGCCCGCAGGACGGGCCGAACCCGGCCGGCTGTTCCTTTGTGCAGCCTGGCGAGCTGCCGCACACGCACTGAGGCACCGGCCAAGCCACGAACCGGGTGAAAAGAGACGAGCCCCGCTGCTCAAGGGGCCCTTTCCCCTACAACTCCCGCTGCCAGACTGGGTCGTCAGCACCATCGCCCAAAAGCCTCATTCCGACGCCTACCGAACTTCACAGCGCCCCAGCCCCAGCTGAGACGGGGCAGCCCCTACTTCCCGGAGCCCCCACTCGCTCCCACGGCCACGCAGGGGCGGCAAGCGATACAAAGCGCCCGGGAGCGGCCGCGCCGGAGGGACCCTTTGACGGAAACCTGGCCGGGATTCAAGGCCTAGGAGAGACCGCAGGCACAGGAGGCAGCCCCGAGAGAACCCCGTGAAGCGGCGCCGCCCCAGGGGTCGCTCCCTCGGGCCGGCGGCTCGGTGCTCCCCGCAGGGCCCTCCGTTCCGCGGCCGCCCCCCGCAGGCTCCACCTGCGCCGGGCCCCCGCTCCACCGCACCCCGGGGATCGCGCCCCACCCCACCGCCCCCCGCCGGGGCGGGGACCGGAGGGCGCCCCCACAACGCCCCCGGCCTCCGCACGCACTTTCCCGGGGTACCCCTGCCCCGCCTCATCCCCTCCGGTCCCTCAGGCTTCCCCCGCCTCCGGAGCCCCTCCCGCCGCCGGACCCACCCGCGCCCCGCGGGGTTTGGCACGGCCGCGTCGCGCCCGCCGGCGGTTCCAGCTATCGGCCGCCGCGGCGAAGGCCCTTCCCCGCACCGCGGCCCGGCCGTGCTCACCTGCTGCCCGCAGCCGCCTCCCTCCGGCGCCTCCTCCGCCGCCCGTCGCCACCGAGCAGCGCCGCCGCCGCCGCCGCTCCGCCCCCGCCCCCTGGCCGCCGCTCCCGCCCCCTCCGCCAGCCACGCCTACTCCGGCGGCTCATTGGCCAAGCGCCCTGAAGTTCGGCCTTCGGATTGGTGTGAGGAACCGCCCGTCAAAGCCTCGCCCCGCCCATCCCCGCCCCACAGGTCCCGGGTTTTTTATTCACGCCGGGGCTTTGGCGCCCCCAATCTCTCGCTGTCGGTTCTGATTGGCTGACGCGGTGGGAGCAGCGCGCCAGGATTGGCTGCCCGAGGTGCCACTGCGGCGCTGGGCCCGTCCCCCCGGGGCTCGGCTGCGCGGCGCGGCGGGAAGGCGGCGGCCGTGGCCGGCCCGAGGTCAGGGGTCGGGACCCGCCCGGCTCTCGGGCACCTCCCGGTCGGCGTCCCCTGATGCGCCAAGGAGTGATGCGCCTTCCACCCCCCCGTCTCCGGTTCGGTTCAGCCGTGGTTCTTGTCTCCTCACGGCTGCCACGGTGGTGGCACCAGGAGGAGGGTCGCCGCAGCCCCAGTGCCACCTCGGTTTGCCTCCCGATAAACCATATGTGGTGACTGACACCTTCCCTGGTGGCTGCAGCGAGACGTGCTGCTAATGCCAGCTCTCCAGAAACGTGATGCCCTACATCAGCCTGAGGCCAGGCTTGCAGGAAAAACGCGAGCAGGCTCCTTTAACCTCCACGACTGAGACTTTCTGAGAACCACAGTATTCTCAGGATATCCGTCCTTCGGCCCAAGAAACACTGGTATGCCTCCATTTTCGAAGTGGAGACAGTACCAGGTGATGAATTCAGCAGGGAGGATGTGCTTCAAAGGGGAGTCACCCAGGGGAATCCTCTGGGAGCAGCACCCTTACCACTGCACATACGGGGCTTGGCCTGAACGCGTTAACCAGAATGCATATTTCCAACAGCTGCCTCCTCTCACCAGACTTTCGAGCAGCTACTTCATCCAAAATGCAAGCCAGAACAGTTCCCGGTGCATTCAGCTGGGGAAAAAAAAAAAAAAAAAAAAAAAAAAAAGTAATTGAAATTCAAAGATTACATGATGTTTCTCTCCATTATTATATTCTCCTGCATACCCCATCTCCCTTATTCCTCTTTGTTTCTGAATCAAGCAAAGAAACAGAGCAACAAAGAACACGGGCCATAATGTTGGCTGGCAAACATCCAGAAAACAAAGCAACTGAAATCACTGGGAATTTCAGAACATCATGTGCAAAAATCATTTACCAAGTTTACATAGGAAGTGCTCAGGCAGAAGTATGAATGCGACACTAACTCTGAGTTTCAGACTGATACTCTGATCCTCAAGTCATCCCTTGTTCATAAATTAAATTGAGCAGATGCAAGGGTTCTCCTTACATCCTTTTGTATGCCCCTTTGCTTTCCAAGGAAAGCAGAATCAAGGCAGAGACCTGTCTTCCCTCTCAAATATTCAAAAATTATTAGAGGATAAGATATTTCTACCAGTCCCAAGTTTTCTTCTGATTTTATGAAAACATTCTTGACTTAACATAGCTCTTAACATACTGAGTTCCCAGTACCTTCAGAGTAACACTTCATCTTATTCACAGTCTCTGGACTTCTGACAGAAATTTTTGTAAAGCATGGAGCCCTTAATTTCTTATGAAAACTTAATTCCAAATGAACAATTCCCATATTGTCAAGAAGCTCTGCTTCCAAATGAAAAGTATAAAGGAAAAGGCCAGGACATGCTATTATAAATAAAATATAATGTATGCTTCAGCTATTTATAGCTTTTTACAAATATTTATTAGATAGCAAAATTCATTTGTTGCCATTGCGGCTTCTCTGCTCAGCTGATAAGTTGACCTCCCCATATGGTCGTTGGTGACTGAAGGGAAAGGGGGCTGTGCTGGGAAAGGAAAGGAAGATGACCCTAGAGGTCACTTAGCTGGACATGCTGAGCATCCAGCATAACAATCTGCACATTCACAGTGCTGCGCTGCGGGTCCAAGGCACGTTCTGTGTACTCAGTCTTCCCACAGCGTTTCCATGGGAGGGGGAGAAATTACTTCTCCAAGGTCTGATACTGGAAACAAAGCTTCAAATGCTTTGATCTTCATGGATAACAAAGAATTGGAAGATACTTCATAGTATTCACAAGAAACCAAACCAAATTTGTCCCTTATTGCCTTTTCTCTAAGACTGGGAACAGGGCTCGCTGTGTAATACACAGTATTAATGGACTTGATTGCTCCTGTCATGCCCACTGACTCCTGTCAGCTGTGCCTTTCTAGCCAAGATCCTTCCTGGACTCAGTGGGACAGCAGGAGAGTGCGCTATTCCCTAAGGACCTGAGAATATATTACACACACATTCATGACAATGCAAACTCCTTTATCCCCACTGCAGATACCTGGAGGCTTAACATCGTTCTTCCCTATTGGTTATCTAAAATAATGTCAGTGATTAAATCTCCTTTCTCTAATCAGACCATAATATTATCCCTTCTAGGAACAAGCCATGCCAGTATAAATACTACCACATACGCATTTTTATGCTCACCAAGAGGAATTCCATCTTTTTGGCAATGCATATAAAACAATAGGAGCTTGTGTGTGCGGATGAGCACGTGTTCAAAAATACTTCTATAATGTTGTAATCCTTTTTCGGGGAGACCCCTCTGTCCCACCCCCCTTGCTCTGGACTATAAGGTGCCATATTGGCTAGTAGCAACACATATCTACTATGGGAGGCAAATAAGCATTTCTCCTGTCGTGCTCTGAGCAAATCTGAACCAACATGGTTGCTAAGCCAAGGCATTCTATTTGCTTAATATTTTCATCTTGGTAGTGCTGCATCTGAGGTGAGCAAGCAATTTCAGAGTACTTCAGAAAAATTTCAGTATAGGAAACAAAAGGTAAAGTCTTTTTGCAGGGCTTCTGACTAGGAGAAGCCTACAGAAGAAGCAAATGTTGAATAGTGCTGCCCTATGTTAACAAAACTACATGTTAATCTTGAAATAGTGGGCATAAATGTATTTAATGAGCAAAACTATGCAGTTGCCATCATTTGTACAGAAAGGATATGAAGAGTAAGAATCCTTTAAAACCTGTCTTCCTTGGAAAACCATCATCCAAACAGCTTGTCAAGAGCCATGGTCTGTGCATGTCAAAAGGATATTTTCTAGCAGAAGATATGTGATTTATGCAGGAAAAGTTTGACTGTACTTTCTACATTCGTTATTTAGATGTGATTAATGCAACAGGACAAATATTTCATTCAGGTTCTCTTTGCCTTCATTTTAGGATGAGGATTTTCTGCTCATGGCCATTTATTTCTCTCCTTCTGCTGGAGCCTCAAAGTCTGGAGCTTTGTATTTAATCACTGCCTATGGAGTCACTGCAGATGATATCTGCTCAATGCTACCAAATGCTAGAAGGCACCTAATAAAAGAACAAAAATCCTCATAAAATTATTTCAAAATTTAAAAGTACACATGCCCAGTCAAGGTGGTGAGTAAACTCAGTCAAGGGTCCTACTTAAATACATTATTTTAATTCAGCTTTAATTCCAGTATATCTGCTTTAATGTCACATGGTACAAAAGAAAATTGTGCTTCCAAATCCCTCCAAAAAGATAATTTCATAGGGAGGACAGAACCTTCTAATTATGATTTTTACAAATGTGCTTTAATTTGGCTGTTCCATGGCAGGGAAGGCTTCTTTTCTCAGTGGGGCTCCTTGTACAAGATAACCAGGATTAAAGACCACAACCAGTCACTGAACAAGAAAATCCCTGAGAAGAGAGAAACAGCTGGAGGAAGGCCAAAGCTGCTGCCAAAAGATGCTTCAGTGAGTGAGTGCATTCACTCTGATGAGGGAGGCCAGAGGATAGCTCTTGAGAAACAGTTCCTGAATTAGCTTTCAGTCTTGTTATCTGGCAGTGAACTTTATAGCTTTCACAACGAGGAGCAGGCTTCACAATCCAGCCCAGTGTCCTTCCAGTGATGACATCGTGGATGTAGCTGGCTGTATGAGAAAGATTGTCAGCTAAGCAAACCTGTTAGTGAAGGCTTGAAACGCTCTTTATCCTTACTATGTATTAGTTTTGGCATGAGAACAGAACTGATGGTGCAAAAGGAAGGTCACCAGTAAAGTAATAATAAGAAAAAGGATTAAGCTGGGTTTAGCTTTCTAAAAGTTACCAGTTTACATTAATGGTTTGCCGGGAACACAAAGTTTGCATGGCAGTGAACAACTGAGTATCCAATACAGAGGAAACTGCAAAGAATTTGCCCTTTCCACTCATTAGTGAAGACCACTCATAGCTACTCATAGCAGGATCAGGCCTTACCCAAAACTGTTCCTTAAATTTGAGATTTCTATTATTTGAATGGCATGAGGTTAAAATATCAAATGAACCCTACATCTCTTTAAGGTGCTATTTACTTACTTCTTTTGAAGTCACTTGTAACTCTCATATAGGTTGTACTCACCATATTTATAAGTCCTCTTAAATAAAACACGTGTGGCTCTTGGCAATGCAGCTTATATGTTCATAAAATCCAAGTAACTTTGTGCTAAATTCTAAGTAAGAAATATAATTGAGCCTCCAGTTGCTACTCTCTGTGAGCAGCAGCTAGAGATCACCTAATCATACAGAGATCTGTATTACTTTCCTTTTGTTTATTTAAAGAGTTGTACATGACACTTAATTCTTTAGACAAATTCCCTTGAAATATTGGACAATGAATGCAAACAGCGTGTAAACCTTGTGGCTACTCCTAAACAACCATTTGAGTACTCTGTAAGTGATACTGAAGCTCTCCCTCTCTCCTTCGCCGTAGGTCAAAACCCTTTCTTGTGTCACACAGAAAAATAGCAACATTCTTTATTCTTGAAAGCATTTATTATTAGAAAGACTGAATTGTTGAAATAAACGCTTTCTTGTTATAGAGATTTAGCCATTATTATTTTCCACTATGTCCTTCACTCAGAGACTTTGTTATACATCAAAAAAAATCCAATGTCAATCAACTGTCTTTCAGCAGTAGAAAGTGACATCCCTATGAAGATCAGGGCCCTCAAATGAGACTTTGAACCTGTACTGGTAAACACCCAGAACAGCTTTGCTGCTGTCATTACAGATATCCTGGTGTAACTCAGGTCAGGCTCTGTGCACAGCACTCAGCTTCTTCTCTGAAGGATCAGTTGTACGCCAGTAAATTAAGCAGTAACACAAATAACAATCCAGACGCCCAAGTTTTTCAAGTCTTCCCCCTCCCAAGCCTGTTTAGCCATGCTTACATATAATTAAAACCTACAATGGCCTAACTTTTACCATATTTCAAGCGCTTGCATCTCAATTTGGTTAAGGGTCCAGTTCTGTCGAAATGGTTTCAGCTGATAAGATTATTCTGGTAAGCAGGGCTTAACCTTGGGGAAACAAAGAGTGGATTGAAATAGAGCTCGCCCTTCCCTTCTCTTCCAGTCTACACATGCACGCACAGGCTGCGTGCACTCCCCCCTGGCTGTCACCTTGCCAGGCAGATGCGGTGTCCCCGGGGCGCAGATCAGGGGGGCAGAGCGCTGATCAGCCTCTGCCACCTGCTGGCAAAGCCGGAAACGGCCCAGGCGTGAAATCGGAGCCTGAAGTGCTGCCTGTGCATGCCTAAAACCCGTCTCCATTAACTAAAACCATCGTGCCACAATCAGGACAGTCTTCTACTGCCGTGGCTCTTCACGCAGCTTTGGCCACGAAGGCTGTGCCCAAAGAACTCCGTCAGAAAAATACCTACAAAATTAAAATAGCTGTTCTTGCACATATACAAAAAAGGCCTTCATTGCTTAGAGCACAATGGTGTTCTCTGATACTGATTTGTCTGTTGTTTTTAAGGCAATTCAAAGAAACTTAAACCTTTAAGATATCAGTGTCTATTCTAGAATTTAGACTTAATAGCTGAATTTATCCTAATTGGGTCTAACTGATTTCTGCTCCTGAATTGTGGTAAAATTGAAATGTAGGTCTGGGTTGAAACCTGGAAAAAGATGAAAATTCTTTTTTCAGCTTTATATCCGATGCTTGATATAGTAAGTAGCCCACACAGCAAATCTGCACATGCCTTGTGAATGTTAGCCGTTTAACATATTGTGTGCAGCTGATATTCATATCTGTGAGAGGTTAATAACACCCTGTGAACCAGAGGTTTCCTGGGCACACTTGGGTAATTGCTGCAGTTAAATGCTTTAGACTCACAGCAGCCTCTGGAGATGAAATTCTCATGCAAAATTCATTCCCATGAATTACTGCAGCTCATCAAAGATTCTTCTCACAAAAGTACTACATAGTGAATTTCTTCTACTGAAGTTTGGTCTAGATCAGAAACGTAGTCTGGCAATACAAAACCCTACAGTTTTGCCTCAAGCAGGGTCTTGTTCTACCACTCCAGCAAAGCTTCCTATGCTGAAGCTGCAGCCTCTGGAAGCACAGAGCAGCCCTCACCCTGCCCAGCACCACTAACGCTGGCCTTCTGCAATGCCTCAGGCCTCAGAGAGAAATGGGGAGGAAACAAAGGTCTGCCCAGGTTATTAGACAGTGAGTGGATTTGGGGAAAAAAAAAAAAAGAAAGAAATAAAAATAAAAAAAACCAAACAAAACAACCAACTATGTGACATGACAGCCTTTTGGGGTTTTGGGATCCCTTTGATCCTTTGAGATGACACAGCCTTTCAGCAGCCATCAACATCAGAACAAGAAAAGGAGAGGGGGAATGGCACACAAGAATTGGCTCAGTTCAATTTGCGTTTCTATTCCTTGTGCAACACGACCTTATGAAATAACTGTTACCTCATCTCGCCTCTTTAGGTTGCAAAGTAATTCCAGGCTGTCTAAAAGCTTATCCTTACGGTACGCCTTAAAAAAAAAAAAATTACTTTCTGAACGTGCTTAGAGCGTACTGCCAGAACGACGCTTCCTAGCCAAGGAACAGACCTGCCTGCATCGTATCAAGGGGAATCGCCTCTCCTTCTCTACTGCGGGGCGGGGGAAGCAAATATGCCCAGCCCAATTTAAGGGGCGGTGGTGACAAAAGACAAGACATTCTGTTGCACACTGCACCACCGGCACCCCCAGCGCGCGTCCGTCCTTCCGCCGGCAGACGCGCGGGCTCCCTCCCGTGCCCGGGGCGCTCCCGGCGGAAGCGGCGCGGCGGGGCGGGGCGTGGCGGCCATGGCGGCGGAGCGGCCGCGGGAGCTGGGGCGGCTGTCGGCAGTCGCCGTGTACCGCCGGATGGCGGGGGCCGGGCGGATGGAGCGGCGGCGCCGCGGGGCCCCGCTGCCCGCGGGTCGCAAGCGGGCCAAGGCCCGCCTGAGGCGCGGCCGGGCGGGAGGCGGCGGCTCGGAGCCGGAAGCGCCGCCGCCCGCCGCGGCCCCGAGCCGCGTGGAGCCCCACATGGAGCTCCCCGTGGAGCCCCCCGCGAATCCTCGGCCCGAGTCGGCGGCCGCCGGGCCTGACGCGAGACCGCAGGGCGGCCCCAAGGCGATGCCCGGCGGTCCGCGGCCGGCGGCGGAGGACGGCGGCGGTGTGTCCGGGCTGCTGCGGCGGCTGGCGCGGCTGGAGGACAGCCGGCAGCGGGCGGCAGAGCTCTTCCGCTGGCTGCTGGCCCCGGTGGCGCCGGCGGAGTTCCTGAGGCGGCACTGGGAGCGGGAACCGCTGCTGGTGCGGCGGGGCAACCCCGGCTACTATGCGGGGCTCTTCTCCACGGCCGACTTCGACGCCGCCCTGCGAGGAGGAGAGGTTCACTTCGGCACCCACCTGGATGTGACCAGCTATGCCGAGGGAGTGCGGGAGACGCACAACCCCTGCGGCAGAGCCCTGCCCCCGGTCGTGTGGGACTTCTACCAGAACGGCTGCTCCCTGCGCCTTCTCTGCCCGCAGGCCTTCTCCTCCACCGTCTGGGACTTCCTCTCCATCTTGCAGGAGCAGTTTGGCAGTATGGCAGGGGCGAACACCTACCTCACACCCCCGGGTACGCAGGGCTTTGCCCCCCACTATGATGACATCGAGGCCTTCGTGCTGCAGCTGGAGGGAAAGAAGCACTGGCGTGTCTACAGGCCCCGAACAGATGCTGAGATGCTGCCGCAGTTCTCCAGCGCAAACCTCACACAGGCTGAACTTGGCGAGCCTGTGCTGGAGACGGTGCTGGAGGCCGGGGACCTGCTGTACTTCCCCCGTGGCTTTATCCACCAGGGTGATTGTCTCCCTGATGCACATTCGCTCCACATCACTGTGTCTTCCTACCAGAGGAATTCCTGGGGGGACTTTCTGGAGAAGCTACTCCCAGCTGCCCTGCAGATGGCCCTAGAGGAAGACGTGGAGTACCGACGAGGGCTTCCCATGGACTACCTGCAGTATATGGGGGTCGCTAACTCAGACGCAGTCGATGCTCGGCGAACGGCCTTTGTGGAGAAGTTGCAGAGCCTGATAAAGAAACTCATTGACTATGCACCCATCGATGCTGCTGTGGATCAGAGAGCCAAGTCGTTTCTTCATGACTGTCTCCCTCCAGTGCTCACACAAAGTGAAAAGGCGCAGAGTGTCTATGGCTTCCCAGCGCGGTGGCAAGATGGAGGCCCCTGCAATGTTGATATCCTGATAACAAAGGACACCGAAGTACGCCTGCTCCGCCATGGCATCATTAGACTGTGTAATGAAGAAGCAGGTGTGATGCTGTACTACACTACGGAAAACTCAAGAGTGTATCATAAGGAAGAACCCAAGTTCCTTGAGCTAGATCCTGAGTATACAGAAAGTATTGAATTTCTCCTGTCTTCCTATCCAAATCACGTCAGTGTAGATAACCTTCCATGTGAAACCTTGGAGGAGAAGATTTCTCTAACTACACTTCTGTTTGAGAAGGGTATTCTGACTACAAAGAAGCCTCTGGCACAAGTCTAACTCTTATTTTTTCACTAAATAAATGTACACTTGTTTAGAAAAATGTTCTGTCTTGGTCTTGCCTTATGCCTGCTAGATAAGAATCATCAGTTCAGGTCTCTGCATCTCATCTGGAGGTAGAAGGTCTACATCATGGGTAGAGAAATGTTCTGATTAAACTAAGTATTTGCTCTAGGAGCAATTCTTCATGTCTCAGTGCCTAAAGAAGAAAACTGGTTATCTTCTTTTCACCAGCCATGTTACTACACCCTGGGTAACATCAGGAAGGTTGTGAACTTCTTTGCCATCTTGTAAATCATTGTCATGTTTTCACAGTATTTTAAAGCAGCCTGCTCAGCTGTATGCCTACTGTTCATAGATATATTTGGTGATGGTCACCATTCTGTGTGCCTTTGCTGTGCTATGCTGCATATATGGTGTGGCCTTCAGGCCTGTGCTGTGTTGTAAAGATCCCTTGGTCACACGTTTACTTCCTAAAAGTGGGGCCTGCAGGGAGCTCCCACTCAGTTTGAGCAATTGCACCCACTTATGTGGCCATGCCCATAGTGAATGATGCAGTAAACTTTTCTCAGGCAAACATGATCTGCTACATTTGAAATGCTTCAGGCTCACCTGCTTCCTTTTCAGTCCAACAAGAGAGATAAAATATCCTCTCCCAGGGGTTTCCCCACAGCAGTCCCTAGCAATTAAATTATTGGTCTTTTCAAGGCAAGGGGGGCACCCTCCAATATGTTTGGGGTTTTTTTGTGCTGGGTGAAAAAAGTCATTTTAGGACCTATCAAGTTACATAAATATATGCCTGGCTGTGTGGTCAGTTCCCATAAATACTGGCACACCTCTGAAATACTTCCACAGTGCTATTTTATCATAGCAGGTGAGGGATATTTAGTCTTTAAAGCCTCCTGAAGCTATACCCACAGTGAGCAGGGTGCATTATCCTGTGCTCCTTTTGAACTGTTGGGTTATCCAGGTTTTGCAAGATGGCACCCATGCACTCTTAACTGTTTGGGATTTAAGTGTACACTATGCCCTCCAAGATCCCATACTTGCAGTAGTGCCAGCCTTTCCTCCCTTTCTTGCCTGTATGCTTTTGCTAAATACTGAAAATTGGGCTGTGTAAAAGCCCAAGAACATGCTGAGGAGCCCTTGGGGCCTCTTGGCTCTGTGAAGCACTAGTGGCTGGACAGAAATTCTATTGCCACACTCATCCTCTGACCCCTCTGTCTATTCATCCTCACCAGAGGGTCAGCCATTCTTGCCCCACCATTTATGTCCCTGGTAAATATCTCGTGCCTCCGTGGTGTCCTTCCTGGGGTGCTCTATGTGCAGCCACAGGCACCAGCACTGCAGCTTTGCTGCCTGGGGCTGTGGTGCAGAGCTGCACCAGGAGCTCATGCAGCCCTTTCTGCGGTGGCTGCAAGCACCCCCATGTCTGTTTGGAGCACTTTAATGACAACCAAAGACAGCATAAAATCTACTTAGCTTTTCCTTTCCCTGGACTCTGGTGTGATGGGGTGGGCCATTTGGGTGATTCCCCCTCAGCTTTTAATTCTGGTGAAACTGCCTGGGCTAGACACCTTACACGTACTCCTCAGAGATTTATGCAGGACCAGCCAGGCACAGAGTTTCTCTTCTTCATTGTTCTTTCTGCAGAAAGGTATTTCTCGCTGAGACCTGCAGATTATACCAAATTTTTTGAACTAGAAGGTGGTGGTCCATTATGATCCCAGTAAGAAAAGCACTCATATTTTGTAAGGTATCTAAAAATAATGTTTATTAGAGCTAACACTAATCTTACATCCCTTTAGATGCTGAGAACCCCAAGCGAAGAAGCATTTCCCTATGTCATGCAGGCATGGTTCATAGCAGATATTGTCCCATTTCAGTCTTTTAATATATTGTAAGATTCTTGTGTAAGGAAACAGCTCTATTTAGCATATCTACAGTCAAACAGGAAGTGTTTGCAAGGGAATGTCTTTCTGCACTGTTTGATAAGGGCGGGGCCACATAAGTTGTGTTACCTCAGGTCCTGGCAGGGGCTGGCTGTGATCTCCTCTGTAAGGAAGAGCTGAGTTACCGGTAGGGCTTGGGATCTGCACAGGACAGCACAGGCCTGAAGGCCACATTGTACAGGCAGCACAGCACAACACAGGCAGCAAACGCATGGAGCAGTGTCCTTCAGAGGCCACACCATGGCTATTGGAGGGGAACGTTCTGCATGCTGTAAGGCAAGGACCATGCTGAGGGTTCCTTCACAGGCTTCCAAGCAGTGCAGAAAGAAAAATAAAGGTACAGGGAGCACATACACAAATTCTTCCAAGCAGAGCTGAGCAGGACAGGAGAGTTTTGAGAGAGTAAGCCTTTATTTGCTCTTATAACCAGACCCTTGGGGCATAGAAAGAGCATCTTTTTGAAGGACACAAGGATCATTGAGTTTCACAACAACTACATGGGACACAAAAAGTGGGGAGGGAGTTGTCAGTCCCACATGTGCCTGTCACTTTGCCACTTTTGAGAAAGCTGCAGAAATACTCATCTGGTTTAGCTATCACCTGCCAGAATGCTCATCTAGGAAAGGGGAAGGATCAAACATATATGCACTGGAAGGAGAGAGCATGGGTACTATTCAGCTACCACCATCTCTCAGTGACTGAGACATAACATGGGAAGGTTGTGAAGACACCTGCATTTTTTGAACAGCTTTCATGAATTGTGACCACAGGCCCACATGTGAACCCTCAGTCTACAAAATATAAAGAAAAGGGCCTTTACAGGTAGCCAGCTGTAAGAGGATTGACCTTGGCTGGCTGTTAGTTATCTGCCAAGCCAAGCCACTCTTTTAATTCTCTGTAGTAGCAGGAGAAGCGGAGGAACTAAGAAGAGAAACCTTACAGGTCAAGACAAGGACAGGGACTAATTCATCAATATTTTTCCCAATAGCAGGGGTGAAACAGACTTGACTTAGAGAAGATTAATTTAATTTGTTGCCAGTAAATAACAGAGTAGACAGTGAGATAGAAAAACAAAATTAAAAACACCACCTCCTCATCTTTGGGCAGCATGAGCTGGCTGAAAATGTCTCTGTTCAATACGGGGGAACCCTGATCCTATAGGGGAACCCTGATTCTTACAGCCTCCCACTATCAAAACATTTCCACATTAGCTCTAAATAATCTTACTTTTGTCTTGCAACCAGAGCTCAAATTGTGTCATTATGCTTGTTCTCTCTTTGCTATCATAAGGGAAAATTTTGCATGGGAATAGAAACAATTTTTGTGTAGTAGATGCCTGTCATCTGTTCAGAAGAAAAAGTAAATATTGCTGTCACTTTCTTCATGTGGTTTTGCAAACTCTCAGCACTAGACAATCTTCCCCTCCAGGAATCTTTTCAGCTCAACACTGATGAGCATCTCCTCCTCTCTTCCAGGTGAAGGGTCCAGGGGTTGGTCTGCTCAGTTTCTCCAAAGGGGGGGAAGTGTGCCTTGCCATGGCTGCCTTCCTGAAGAACATCATGGCTGCTGCTTCCCCAGTGGGAAACATCCCCATTGTGGGAAGCAATAGGAACATTCCCTCTGTGACTGTTACACTGATTCCTCTCTGTTACAAGGATTAAAAAACCCCACACCTTAACGTTATATGAACACAAAGCCAAGGCCACCAATTCCAAATGTCTTGACTATTCTGATGTCCTTGATGATCCCTTTCAAGCCCCTGGCAACCAAAGCCTGATCCCACTAGAGAAAGCTGAGGCACAGTTCCTATTTGTCCTGGGACAAGATGACCATGTTGTCAAAAGTGAGCATTATGCTACTGAAGTCTGCAAGCTTCTGCAAGCTCAAGGGAAGGAAAATTTTCAGATTCTCTCCTACCCTGGAACAGGGCATTGCATAGACCCTCCCTTTTTCCCTTTGTACCACATAGGAAGCCACCCTGTTTTTCACAAGCGGGCAGTCCTGGGTGGGGAGCTCAGGGCTTATTCTAAAGCTCAGGTTCATGCTTGGTCACAGATCCAGGCTTTTTTCAAAAAGTATTTAACTGTTAACTGTTGCTGCTGGAGATGAATAGGTCACAAGAACACAGCTCGAGGTGTGGTGAAAGGAAGAGAGAATTTTATTTCTTCTCCCAGAAGTCATAGGTTTCTGACCACGGCCAGGGATTGGATGGTCAGGATAACACTTTCTCACTGCACTGGCCATGAGAGATGTCCATCACAAGACGTGTATCAGAAAGTACGTACACATATCTATGTTTGCAGTTACTGTCCTGGGAAAGTCTTTCGAAAACTATGTCAGCAAGCTCAGAAGCTGAGTTTTCAGGGCAACAGTTAACTAATGTGCAACAAATAATGTGCAAGTAACACACAAATTTTAACAACCAGATCTGATAAATTCTGCTATATTTATCAGGTCAAACCTTGTCACAGGTGTACCAGTACAACTACAGTATCTTCCATAACTTTGCACATCCATAACACAGCAAATAAAAGGGGTTGCCTTTTCTGTTCTTCCCTCAACCTTTTTGCCCAAGTGCCAAGAAAAGGAATGGTGGTTTTTGCATTAGTCTTTGATAAAACATGTCATGTGCAAAATGTGCAGTTACATTTCTTGGGTGGTTTCTATTCCTTTAATACTTGACAATGCTTTTCCATGTGGTCTTTACATGCAAGTGCTATCCTCAGGTCATACTATTTGTCTCTGACACTTGTCTCTAATGACAAATTTGGAGCAGGGATTTCACTGCTCTTATGTGTTATTGCAAATGAATGTGAATGTGTTATTGGAAATGGAAACATCTCTAACTTCTGTGTTGCTGGAAATGTGTAAGAATGGCTGCTCTAGACAGGATGCTGGGCTGTCTCTGGTTAAGCCTTGGGACAGGTTGTTTGCCTTTTTTGTTATTGGGGTGAGAATTGTAATAGAGTCTGAAATTTGAAAGTAATGTAGTCATTTGTAGTGCTTTGGTTAGAAGTAGGTTTTACATATTGACTGCTCTCCCATCCAGGGTGGATCAAAGGCCCTGTTGGTCGAAAGACCCTGAGGGCCTCCTGCTCCTCCTCAGCAGAGAAGTCACACTCACTGCAAAACATCTGTGTACAACAAACTGCCACCAGCACCCCCAATTGCTTTGTGAGGACCAAACCAGGGGCCAGGGAGCACCATTTCTGTCAGACCTGAAGGGCTACCACCTCCTTTGTGAACACCATCATCCCATGCCAGCTGAACCACCTGTCCTGGGTTTCTCCATTTTGCAGGTGTCCTCCAGGCCAGCCTGGTACACATGGGACAAACCTCAGAGCCACCAGCTGCCTCTCAGCCCTGTCATGTTTTCAGCACCTGGGCATCCTCATTGTAGCCCTTCCCTGCCCAGCATGTTTCATAACAGATGTTATCAGCAGTACTGTCTGACACCTCTGGGCCTGCCCCAGCATGGGTAAGGCTCTTTGTTTGAGCGTGGGCTAGAAGAGAATGTGACAGAGCAGGAGGAAATCTTGGAGTAGCTCATGGCTATGTCAGGTGCTGTCATTGCACAAAAGGTGCAAGACTGCATGTCCCAAGAGATGCCAGGAGAGCAGTGCTGGGCTAGTGGGGCTGTCTCTGCCTGTGATGTTCCCAGGCCTGCAGCTTGGATGACTCTGAGGGGAAAAAGACAGCCTGTGTGAGAAACCCAGGAAGGAGGGTTGCAGCTGTGCCTGTGCCTGTGTCCAGTCCAGCAGGCTGCTGTAAAGAACTTCCACCACAGCAGATAAGCACCCTATGCATCAACAAGTGTCTGGAGAGAGCAGCTGTATTTTGGAGATCAGAGTATCATAGAATAGTTTGGGTTGAAAGGGACCTTCAATGTCATAAAGTCCACCCCCACCCTGCAATAAGCAGGGACATCTTCAGCTAGATCATATTGCCCATCCAACCTGGTCTTGGATGTTTCCAGGCATGGGACATCCATTGCCTCTTGGGGCAACCTGGGACAGTGTTTTACCATTCTCATTGTAAAAAAAGTTTCTACCTTATGGCGAATCTGTATGAACTGTCTTTTAGTTTAAAGCCATTGCCCTACTAATAAATTTGTCTCCATGTCACAGGCCTCCTTCAGATACTGAAAGGTGGCAATAAGGTGTCCCTGGAGCTTTCTCTTCTTTGAGCTGAGATGCCCCATCAGTGCCAGGGGATCGGCTGTGATGATCCCGCCCTGCCGTGGGTGCCGAAAGGGGCGCAGCAGTGGCTCCAGGCAAAGTTGGCATCTCAGCACGTGTGTGCCCACACCATTCCTGCCTCAATTCCCCTCCCCTATGTGTGGGAAACTGCATTTATAGAAGAAGCCTCAGCTTGAATGCAGTCAGAGTGGACTCAGCAACTCCGGAGCTATGTGGCAGGTCAGTGCCCGCTGCCTGTGCCGGGCCAGCTCCCGCGCCTGGCAGAAGTGGCTGCTCTGGCCCGGCCCCTGCGGTCCTGCAGCCCCTCGCAGCCGCAGCCCCGCGTGGAGCTCCGGGACAGCCCCCGCCCAGGGACTCTCCTCCATGGCTCCCTCTATCCGCCTGTCGCCCGCCGCCCGCAGTCTCTTCGACGAGCCGCTGGCCATCGCCGTGCAGGGCCTCGGCCCGCGGCAGCAGATCACGCTGCGCACGTCCTTGCGGGACGAGACCGGAGAGCTCTTCCAGGCCAGTGCCCGCTACCAGGCGGGCGACGACGGGGAGCTGGACCTCGCCCGCTGTCCCGCGCTGCCGGGAGGCAGCTTCTCCGGCCTGGAGCCCATGGGGCTGCTCTGGGCTTTGCAGCCCCAGAAGCCTTTCTGGCGGCTGGTAAAGCGGGACGTGCAGAGCCCCTTCCTCCTGCAGCTGGAGGTGTTTGAGGGCCACGGGCAGCGCCCCGGGCGGCTCCTGGCCCAGGCGCAGCACGAGCGGGCGTTCCTGCGGGACGGGGTGCGGAGAGTGCCGGTGCGAGAGGGGAGGATCCGGGCGACGCTATTCCTGCCCCCCGGTGAGTACCAACTGCAGCCATCCCGCTTTCTCTAAGCCGGGGTTTTGCTAGTGAAAGTTGTTCCATGACCTCTGTGAAGGAGTACATTGAAGCTCCATGTCTTTTCCCCCGTCCTTGCCTCCCCTCTCCCATGCCATTGAGCATCCTGACCATCCTTTCCAATTCACCTGCCTATGCATGTGCCAGGTCATGGTTGCAGAAGAAGGCAGAGGAATAACCATTCCTTCCTGGGGATTGAAGTTTAAAAAACAAAACAAAACAAAACAAAACAAAAAAAAAAACCACAAAACGACCATGAAGAAATTCACAGCAAATGAATGTGAGTGTGCCAGGAGAGCTGCTGGGCAAGAATCTGCAGAAGGGAGTGGTGGGGAAAGACTCTCTGATAGTCATTGGCATTCCTACTCACTGGAAGGGGTTGGGGCATCTTTCTCCCTCCTCTCCTAATAGCAACTAACTATAGTTATAGTTATTTGGTGACCATGGCTCATCATACTGGGGTGAACATCATCAGTTTGTGAAAGAGGGGAGAGGAGGGGCTCAAAAAAAATTACCAGGGAATAAATCTCTCCAGCTGGAAAAAACAACTATTTAATTGCTCTGGAAAAGGTGCAGAGCACCTTTCTGAAATGTAAGGATTGCCCAAGACACCACCTGTCTCTAGCATCTTCTGGGCAGCTACACCAAGACTTCCCTGCCAGAATCCAGGGTGTGGGAAGGCTGATTTCTTGGATTTAGCATCCCGTCCACAACAAGGCCAGGATTCCCTCCCCTGCCTCACCTCTACCCCCACCTGCTGACCAGGAGAGGGAAGAAGCTACCTGCATACACTTTATTTCAAAAGTGTCCCACTTCCCCTGAGCTGAGGCACTTCCTCTGAGTCCCCTGATCTCCACCTTTTTGCCTGTGTTTTAAAATGATATGCCCCTGCCACAAATTCCCTAGCACTTCGAATTGTTTCCTAGGCACTTTGAGTTGTTTACTAGGCACAGAATAAAAAGCATTTGTCCCCATCCTACTGCCACCACAAACAAGCTTCAACTTAGCAAGCCTGTAAGCTCAGTCTGTAGTCAGTATCTCTTAGTTCTATTTGGAGATGTGTTTCGCAACCATGATTTCACCACTCTCAAATTGTCCTGCACTGAGATAACTCATCATGATTTTCAGTTCCTGAGCCTGCTCTCTATACCACACATCTCCACATTTAGATTCAGGAGTTGGATACTCCTCAGCAAATGACCTAAGGCTGTGTTGAGGCAGAGAGCTCAAAGGGATTTTGCTACAGTATTGTGGCACCTCTCTTGAGCACCCCCGCAGCCTTATTCAGCTGTACCACATCTTCTGGGCTTGTTCAGTGCAAGTCCATAGAGCCCCACAAGAGCCAGCTGAGCCATGGGCTACAGACTGGCCCCTGGCCACACAGCCACTGCTCTGAGTGCTCACAGCCTATGAAGACCCAGTAGATGTGTTGTTGCCTGCATGCAGACAGCCACAGAAGGAAGAGCACAGCAGCACTTTTGACGACAGAGCTCTCCTTGGTCCGAGGCAGAGAATGAACTGAGAGAGAGATGCTGTGCTCTGTCTCTCTCTCCTCGCCTCTGTGATACCCTGCAGCACATTCCCACCATCCACCTTCAGCCTTTTCTGCAGATGCACAAGCCACTGTGAGGCAGGGTGTGAGACTGTGGTAGCAGGGCATCCTCAAAGGGTGGGAGGCATGAGCCCACTCAGGCCTGTGGCTCTCCTGAAGCCAGAAATAGGTGTGAGCTAGGTCTTCTCCACTCCCAAAAAGGTCCAAGGTCACCTTCTCTCGCCTGTGGCTTGTGGAGCTTTCCTGCAGGTTGCAGTCCCAAAACCTACCAGGCCAAAGGAATGCAACATGCAAAGCATTCTCTTTCCCTGCACTGGCTGGGCAGGTTCAGGATTCTCCCAGGATGAGGAAGAGAGAATCCTGGACCAAGAAAGATCCAACCAGAGATCTGCTGATCACCCACTGAATTACTTGTGGCATCCTATGTAGAATTTGATACTGACTGTTGCCAGACATGACTGACAAAGGAACAAAGTACTGGTTTTCAAGGGATCCCAAATATTAGGAAGCAACATACAAACAAAAAAGTTTAACATTTCTAGCTTGTGTTGCACCTATCAAACCACGATACCTTGAGGATTTTTATAGCAGTAGGTAAAGAGCTTGTTGTTACAGGGCTGCTTACAGGAAGAGAATTTGGGACAAGATACTTTCACCAAAGACACTCTGCCTATTGGCCCTAAGCACTATGCACAGTACTGCTGATTCCTAAAACAAGTAAGGGTTTGCACCTTACCTAAGAGGTTCTGCTCCTGCACTTTTTTCCCTCTGCAACACACTCTAAATTTTTTTCAGGTGATGACACTGCACAGCTGACTGATCATGACTTTTCCCCAAAAGATGCTTTTCTGCAGTTCCTGTTTGGTACCTTGTTTGATGCATTCCAAACCAGAGAAACACTGAAAGGAGTCATTTCAGGCAATTCTGATCTTTGTCTTGTTTGCTCCAGGAGAAGACACCTTTCCAGGGATCATTGATATACATGGAATTGGAGGAGGTCTTTTTGAGCCCAGAGCAAGCCTGCTGGCCAATCATGGCTTTGCCACACTAGCCCTGGCTTATTATCAGTTTGAGGATCTGCCCCAGAAACCAAAGGAACTCCACCTGGAATATTTTGAAGAGGCAATAAACTATATGCTGCAGCACCCACAGGTAGGAACACCCATTTCCTCTGGGTTCCAGAAACTGCTCCTGGAAAGTCCTCTCACTTTGCCCAAGTCATCTTTGGAGGAAGTTGCAGAAATACTCACCTGGCAGGGCTAGTCTTTGCAAGGATTTTGGGTGTCTGAGTTCTAGGAAAGAGAAGGGGCATATGTGCACTGGAAGTGGGGGTAGAGAGAGAGATCACAAAGCAACATCACAAGAGACAGATCAGATGTAACCCAGTGGGAAGCATGTGCAGGAAAAAGCCTTCATGAGTTACCACCAAATGTCCACCTACAGTCTCAAGAGTGAAAAGTAAAGAGCATCTGCCAGGGTCTAAGAGTAATAATTCATAGCTGTGACCTAAAAGCTGTCCCCAGATGCATGAAATTATGTCCCCTCACTCCTGTCTGATTTGAGAACATGAGGGAACATCAGTGGTTTGAAGTACAGTGTCAGGAGGAACTATAGGGGGTGTGGGAGGGTGTGCCTGTCATTTGTCCACAAGGAAAAGTAATCATTGCCACCACTTTATTCACGTTGTTTTGCAAACTCTCAGCATTCGACAATCTTCCCCTCCATGAACCAGCTGTTGTGCTTTTCATCTCAGCACTGATGAGCATTTCCTCCTCTCTTCCAGGTGAAGGGTCCAGGGGTTGGCCTGCTCGGTTTCTCCAAAGGGGGTGAAATGTGCCTTGCCATGGCTGCCTTCCTGAAGAACATCATGGCTGTTGCTTCCCTCAATGCCCCTGTTGCTATTACATGTATTCCTCTCTCTTACAAGGATAAAATCATCCCCACTTTGACGTTATATGAACACAAAGCCAAGGCCACCAATTCCAAATGTCTTGACTATTCTGATGTCCTTGATGATCCCTTTCAAGCCCCTGGCAACCAAAGCCTGATCCCACTAGAGAAAGCTGAGGCACAGTTCCTATTTGTCCTGGGACAAGATGACCATGTTGTCAAAAGTGAGCATTATGCTACTGAAGTCTGCAAGCTTCTGCAGGCTCAAGGGAAGGAAAATTTTCAGATTCTCTCCTACCCTGGAACAGGGCATTGCATAGACCCTCCCTTTTTCCCTTTGTACCACATAGGAAGCCACCCTGTTTTTCACAAGCGGGCAGTCCTGGGTGGGGAGCTCAGGGCTTATTCTAAAGCTCAGGTTCATGCTTGGTCACAGATCCAGGCTTTTTTCAAAAAGTATTTAACTGTTAACTAATGTGCAACAAATAGTGTGCAAGCAAGGTCAAACCTTGTCACGGGTGTACCAGTAAAACTACAGTATCTTCCATGACTTTGCACATCCATAACACAGCAAATAAAAGGGTTTGCCTTTTCTGTTCCTCCCTCAAACTTTTTGCTCAAGTGCCAAGAAAAGGAATGGTGGTTTTTGCATTAGTCTCTGATAAAACATGTCATGTGCAAAGTGCACGGTTACGTTTCTTGGGTGGTTTCTATTCCTTTAATACTTGACAGTGCTTTCCATGTCACTGTGGTGTCTACATGAATGTGCTATCCTCAGGTCATACCGAGCTCCCAAATGACAATTTTGGAGCAGAGATTTCACTGCTCTTGTGGTCAATGTGTTATTGCAAATGGAAACATCTCTGACATCTGTGCTGCTGCAAATGTATAAGAACGGCTGCTCTAGACAGGATGCTGGGCTGTCTCTGGGTAAGCCTTGGGAATAGTTGTTTGCCTTTTGTACCTTCTTTCCATCTTTGCTTGAGAAGGAAGTGCTCTGGCTCATGGATATTTCTGGGCCCAAGATGTCATGCAAAAAACTTTCTGTTGAATTTACAGCCATTTTATTCTCCCACATCATGTGGAACATTTGAATCTTTGTTACAGGGATGAGAATTGTAATAAAGTGACTGAGATTTGAAACCTATGGAGTCTCTTGCTGTGCTTTGGTTAGAAGCAGGGTTTGCAACTTTACTACTTTCTCATCCCAGGTGATGGCTTAATAAAGTTGCAGCAACTTGGGATCAAAGGTTGCCCAGGTGGGAACAGGAGACCACAGAAGACAGACACATAGCCCCCTTACCTTCACTGTCTTCCACAGCTTTTGTGTCAGCAAGCATGGAGAAGGAATATTGCTGAAGCCTCCAAGACTCTTTTCCTTAGCATCTGCTCCCGCATATGGTCAAGCCCATGATCAAATCCAGTAGCATAAGCCACAGAGCTTTGTTCTGAACAATAGGAGTAGTTGCCACACATTCAGGACTGGACACCAGACAACATACTCAAATGCTAGATGACAGAACACCTCACCTGTTTGGAGAGAAAGGGTAATCTCCATGGTGAAAGACTTCTGAGACTCTGCCTAGTATCTCTGACCACTTAATATTCCCAATTAGGACAATGTTCAGGATTCCCTTAGTGCTTCCACCTCCTTCACACCTCTAAGACACATGAGTAGCTCAGAGCACGAGGCATCCGTACCTGAATCTGCCAGGAAGAGTCTGGGAGCCTCAAGAAAGAGCTCTCCCTCTGCAGTTCCTTTTGGATCAGAAGATCCATATCTGCGTGAGATGGATTGAATTACCTTCTTTTTTAAATCCTTGCACAATCCATTACTAGAAGAGCCAGATGTTTCCTGACCTACCTAAAAATAATCTGTGAAAGTGCTCCTCCCTTATTGCTCCTGCATCTCTGATTACTCTTCCTAGTATACCTGGCTGTGCAGCTGCCTAGGCCGGGCAGAGCCCGGTGGAGACGTAACCCACCTTGTTCATGCCTTGGGGTAACGAACAGAGAAGCAGAGCCCGCAAGGAGACAAGAAGCAATGGCGAGCTAGTGCTGGTGTGGCTTCTCCCCGCCTCTGCTGGGGCTGGCCCTCGCTGCGGTCCCTTGGCTGAGCGACACAGCACAGCTCGGCCGTCCCATCTCTGTCCCACACCGGCCCTTCCCTGTCCAATGAGTTCCGACTGCGATTCTGCTCGGTGGCTCGTTAAGGTATCTGCTTGTCCTCTCCCCACGTCTCCTGCCCGCAGCTACTGCATGGCCCGGGACAGCTCGGGGGGACACTGAGGAGCTCGCCGAGGCCCAGACGGATTTCAAGGACTAGGCAGCCTTTGGATAAACCCTCCCACAGCCGGGGAAGGCAGTGGGGGGAAGACAGAAGAGGCGGCAGGCATGCAGGGAAATAGGGAGGCAAAGAAATTGGCAGGCACTCAGGAGGGAAGCAGGCGGGCGGGACAAGGGAGCTGACGCCCTGCTCCTCCCCGCCGGGGCGTGCCAGCGGCACTCCAGGCCCGAGCCCGGCCCTGCTTCTGAGGGTCTGCCTCAGAATCCGCCCCCAGAGGCGGGAGCGAGCAGGAGCTATGTGGCAGGTCAGTGCCCGCTGCCTGTACCGGGCCAGCTCCCGCGCCTGGCAGAAGTGGCTGCTCTGGCCCGGCCCCTGCGGTCCTGCAGCCCCTCGCAGCCGCAGCCCCGCGTGGAGCTCCGGGACAGCCCCCGCCCAGGGACTCTCCTCCATGGCTCCCTCTATCCGCCTGTCGCCCGCCGCCCGCAGTCTCTTCGACGAGCCGCTGGCCATCGCCGTGCAGGGCCTCGGCCCGCGGCAGCAGATCACGCTGCGCACGTCCTTGCGGGACGAGACCGGAGAGCTCTTCCAGGCCAGTGCCCGCTACCAGGCGGGCGACGACGGGGAGCTGGACCTCGCCCGCTGTCCCGCGCTGCCGGGAGGCAGCTTCTCCGGCCTGGAGCCCATGGGGCTGCTCTGGGCTTTGCAGCCCCAGAAGCCTTTCTGGCGGCTGGTAAAGCGGGACGTGCAGAGCCCCTTCCTCCTGCAGCTGGAGGTGTTTGAGGGCCACGGGCAGCGCCCCGGGCGGCTCCTGGCCCAGGCGCAGCACGAGCGGGCGTTCCTGCGGGACGGGGTGCGGAGAGTGCCGGTGCGAGAGGGGAGGATCCGGGCGACGCTATTCCTGCCCCCCGGTGAGTACCGGCCGTGCCGGGCTCCTTCTCCCACGGTGCTGCCTCTAATTTTGCCCCCGCACTCCCAGGCCGGGATCCAGACCGCCTCCAGCCTCCCCTGGAACCCCGTACCAGGCAGAGGACAAGGGGGAACGTGTCTCGCCAGTAGGCAGCGGACACTCCTCAGGGAGTGGCCTGATCAGCCCAACCGGCTTGGATCTGCTGCTCGTACTCCTCACACAGAGCAGCTGCCTGTGGTGATGGACATGAAGGCACTGATTGTAAACTTTTTGTTCACAAATGCCATGGGAGGTGGAGTCAGCCAGTCTTCAAGGTACCTTTCCTCTACTTGGCTGTTTTCCAGGAAATTCAGGTGGTAATTCTTTTGAGTAAGTGGAAGACTGCTCTCCTAAACTGTAGAGTTTAAGCCTGTGGCTTCCCTTTCCAGCCTCTCCACACATCCTGAACATTGTAATGCCCTAATTGCTGTAGCCCAAGTTGCCTTTTGCTGACATATTTGTCCCTAGTTCTTCCCTGTTTGTGAGCAGAAAAGGAAAACATTAGACATACTTGCCCTGGCAGCATTTTTGACAGAAAAAAAATGAAAAGAGCCTGTGAGGTTTTCAGATTGCCTGACAAATGCTGTGTTGTCTTTCCATCAGCTGCCCAGTTTTCTGCTAGTTTTCTGCAGGAAACCTCATCTCTTGCATTCCCTTGGTTCTGTAGTAGCCACACCCCCACTACATCCCACCTTTCCTTTCCCCTGTGATACAGAGGTTTTCACCAAGCATGTCTCTGGAGCCCCATGTACTCAAGGAGCATTTCTATGTATTATGTGCCTTCCCCTCTCCCCTTTCTTTCCTGTCTGTCCCATATAAATCTTTCACGACAGTGCTAAAATCATACATGCTGTGCCAGCCAGTGCCCTGGGCTGTGACTTCATCTGTCTTCCTGAGGCTGGAGGTTCTAGTTCTTGCTTGTTACCCACATTGGATGTTAATCTGCAGACACCCGAGGGAAGCCTCATCCTCCCTCCTGAGCAGGAATGGAAGTCTCCCTCTGGACCTCCTCCTTTCCATACTTTGTTAGTACTTTGCAGTAATCCCTCTCAGTGCTGGACTTCAGTCCCTGTCCCATGATGAACCTAACATAAATGCTTCCCTTACCAGGTAAGCAAGGCTGGTTTCAAATGCTTTCTTCTCTTAATCCCAGAATAAACGACTGAGGTGCATTTACACTAAGATTGAAAAGCCGGAACCATCAGAAGATGAAATATTTTTGGATCAGCCTCCTAAGAAATTCTCTAAGGAGAAGCCTTCTGAGTATTTTTGAAGCAGAGTTTGCAGTGAATTTTCATGATACAGAGAACTAGTTGTGATTGTCAAAAGATCCCTTCTCTTCCAGCTGCCTGTTCCCTGATGTTACCTAAAACATTAGCAGACCTGCTAATTTGTGGTAGTTTAATCTTGCAGCAATGAGACCATTTCATTAAAACTGTCACAGTAATTTAGGATCCTCAATACCATTCTGCTGCTGTAATTTTTTTTTCCTTTTTTTAAAAGACACATTCCTCAGGCCTATGAATTTGGAATATAAATTCAAAATTGTGGGTTAATGTGTCCTGTTATGTGGTCTTTCTCAGGAAGTGGCTCCTTTCCGGGTATTATTGACTTGTATGGAACTGGAGGAGGACTCCCTGAATACAGGGCATGCCTGCTAGCCAACCATGGCTTTGCTGTGCTGGCTCTGGCTTTCTACAGCTATGAAGATCTCCCTAAAGGGATGAAAGAATTCCATCTGGAATATTTTGAAGAAGCTGTAAACTATATGTTACAACACACCCAGGTTGGTTTGTTCATTGACTTTCACTACAGTGAACTCTCATTAGTTAGAACCTGTCAGACTGCAGATGGGGCAGAGCTGCTGTACTTAAAATAGCATTGCTGTTGAGTTGGGTGTTATTAATTTGTTTTATATCTTTAACTCCCATTACAATGGTTCTCTGGCAGGTTATTCCAACTCTTCCTTTTGAACTGGGCAGGTAAAACAGTAACACATTGGTCATATACTGGTAATTTCTACTCCATTCAACCCAGTATCAAAACTAGGGTGCTAGTTGCCTGGAGGCTTACTGGACTTGCAGTGGGGATTTTAGATTTATGCTCTGTAGAATGTCCTTTTTGGCTATGGAGCACATAACCTTCTGTGGTCAAGGTCTCAGGGAAACCAAGGAAACTCAGGGAAGTCCACCAATATACATTTGAGGCTGTGTATTTTATAAGCTGTTAAAATCACTCCAAATATTGGTATTTGATAACTGTGGGTGTTAGTAGCTACTTGTGCACTTAGATATCCTTCTAATTCAGTACCTCTTGGAAGAGAACCCTGATGAATTCTTCATCTCCTTATAAGTAGCTGTGAGTGACAGTAGCTGGAATTGCACAAACCAACACTTGGTTTTTCTGAAGAATGAAAATAAATACCTTCCTCAACCTCAGAAAGATCAGTAGTTGTTAAAGGTCTTGGCTGCTTTTTAGTCAACCTTAGCTGCTCGTGCCCCCTCTTTGCCCAAAAAAATCTGAAAATTGCTTCCTCCTTGCATTTTTTTTCCCTTGAGAGCAATACAGTACCATTCCCTCCTATTAACACCTCCACTGTTATTTTCACCGTGTTTTTAATGTGTTGCAAAGTTTCAGCCGTATTTCCCCCTTCTCATATTTCAAAGTCTGTGGGTTTGAAGCCTATTACACTGGTGGTAAGATACAGAAGGTATTAAATTGTGATGCTGTCTCAGAGCCTGTTTGCCCCTGAGAGTCTTTGGATATTGAAGAATTGTGGTATTTGCTAACCTTCTTCCAGTATCCTTATAGAATTTCAGCACCCAGAAATGTGATTTAACTTTTCTATTCTAGTTAATTTGCCTTGTGTAAAAGAAAATGAAGGTAACCTAGTCTAGATTGACTCCAGGGGACTGTACAATTGTCTTAGAAAAATGGTTTTAATAGGTTATATTTTTAAGACAATTTTAATAAGTAAGCTACCTCAGACTACTTTCCGTGAGTTAAATACCAAACATTCTAGGGAAGCAGGAGACCAGTTCATGTGAAGCCTGCTACCCCACGTCAGCTTCTTAATAGGGGAACCTTGAATACAAGAAATACATTAACATAAGTGATGACAATATCATAGTCATTGCTGACTGTAAGCATTTTGCACTGAAAGAAAGCAATTGCAGAGGAGGTCTCCCCTGTTCTTTCTCTCTTCTTCTCTCAATTGCATTATAAATAAAGTGAATCTGGGACTGCACATTTGCAAGCACAGCTGTACGCACTACTTCAACACTGAACCTTGTAGCTTTGTTAGGATTATGCCGCAGTCTCAGCAGGGCTTAGGATCATAAATCAAGCACAGAACAGTTCCCAGGATCCCTCAGACATGGGCCCTGCACACAGGACCTCAGATGTCTGCAGGTGGGGTCCAAATTTGGGACAGACACAGCTGCAAATATGACAACATATTAAAGAAGTGGCATGCCATGGTTCATTGTTGTGGCTTCTCTTCTCTCACCTCCAGGTTAAAGGTCCAGGAATTGGTTTGCTTGGACACTCAAAGGGGGGTGACCTGTGTGTCTCCATGGCCTCCTTCCTAAAGGGCATCACAGCCACTGCCCTTATCAATGGCTCAGTGGCAAACGTGGGTGCAGTGCTCCGCTACAAGGACATCACCATTCCACCCCTTGGTGTCAACCTAAAACGCATCAAGGTTGGCAAGTCTGGGATTGCTGATATTATTGATGCATTGAACAACCCACTAGAAGGGCCTGACCAGGAAAGCTTTATCCCTTTGGAGAAGGCTGAATGTTGCTTCTTGTTCATTGTTGGCCAGGATGATCACAACTGGAAAAGTGAATTCTTTGCAGTTGAGGGGAGCAAACGTTTGCAAGCTCATGGGAAAGAAAAGCCTGAGATAGTCTGTTACCCTGGAGCAGGACACTACATTGAACCTCCCTTTTTCCCAATGTGTGCAGCCTCAATGCACCTGCTATTTGGCAAGCCTGTGATGTGGGGAGGGGAGCCCAAGGCACACTGTGAGGCACAGATAGACGCTTGGCAGCAGATCCAAGCTTTCTTTCATAAACACCTCACAGGCAAGCCATCTGGAACATCCAGTAAGCTCTGATACAAATTAGGTTACTTTACAGATTAAGATCCTGGTGTTTCAAGTTTGTTTTGCTAAATGGCTCAGAATGAGAACAAGGAACATTGGAGAATAAGCTATTAAGTTTCTTGGAGGGTGATGGTGAGCGAAAGCAAGAAAGCAGCTTCCTTTTTACATACGCCTCTAATCTTGGTTAGAGGTCTTGGCCTCCTGTTTTATGTAGTACAGGGTTATAAGCTGTGGAAAACAAATGGTGGTGAGATTGTGTGTGTTTTGAGGATGATGTTGAAGTGGTAGGTAACTCATCCAAGCTAAAAACCGGGATGAAAACGTGCCTTGGCCGCCTCAGAGAAAATGTATGCCATTTCCCAGCTTTGTGTTCTAGTTCCAGTATTCTAGTTTTTCTGGAAGCAGTAATCTGCCTCCAGTAATCTTTCTGTCCTCCCTGTGCACTTCTCCCTTCTTTGTTGCTCCTTCCATTTCTCCCAAACCACTAAAATGCAAATGCCTTAAAAATATCTAATATTTCACTTACCAAAAGCAGCTGTACTGTGCCAGCACGCTCAGGTAACAATTCACATTTATAGGCAACAAACAGCCCATAGCATGATGTGATGTTCTGAGCTTATGCAGTAGAAATAAGACATTTAAACAGTCTGTGGAAGTTCATATGCGTGAAGAAACAACAGAACGTGTCCTGTCAGATGTCATCCTGGAGCTGCTCACGGGTATCTCCTCAGCATGGCTGGGTGTAGCTGTAGAGATCCGCAGCACTGTCGGAGCTGCCTGCCTGCACATTCCCCGAATGCCTTCTCAGCTGCCTGCTCCCAGGGGCTGCTGAGAACAGCCCGGCTGCAGGGCTGGCACGGCGGCTCCGGGAGGCCGAGTGCTGGGCGGCCCTGAGGGGGCCTGGAAGGGGCCGCGAGGCTGCCGGCCCGCTATGGCGGAGCGGGGCTCCGGCTGCACGCCCGCTGCTCTCTGCGCATCGGGGTGAGCGCTCGGCCCCACCGGGGATCGTCAGTAACTTTTAGCACCCAAGCGTGGGGTTGAAGGAGAAGGTGCTGGGTGTTACCGGCGCATTTGCACCGTGTTCCCGAACTCGCACACGCCAGTGCCTCCAGCCTGTATCGGGCCTCTGCTGTCGCCTGTGCATCAGGCCCCTTTGCGTTTTGCATCGACTGTACTTGTAATGGATTAAAGTGAAACTTTAACCTCTACCCACGGCTCGCTGCTCCAGTCCGTTGCATGGTTTGGGGGGGGCGGGAGCGGCCGGGGCTGGCTGCGTTCCGGAGCTAGGGGGCGGGGAGGGGCTCTGCTCTCCATTGGGGCCGCCTGGAGGGGGCGGCGGCCGCGGTACCGATATTGCGGGCGGCGCTGCCACACCGCGCACCCGCCGCTCTCGCAGCCATGTGGAGAGCGCTGGCTGCCGCCGCCGCCCCGGCGCGGGCCCTGCTGCGCACCTCGCCGGCCCGGCGGGCCGCCAGCCTGGCCGTGTCCCCCACCGCCGGCCTGGCGGACGAGCGGGTAGAGACGCGGGTGGCGGGGCTCAGCCCAGGGCAGCCGGTGACCCTGCGGGCGGTGGCGGCCGATGACCGCGGCTGCCTCTTCCAGTCGTGCGCGCACTACCGGGCGAACAGCCGCGGGGAGCTGCACCTGGGCACAGACGCCTCCCACGGCGGGGACTACACCGGCGTGGAGCCCATGGGGCTCTTTTGGAGCCTCGCCCCCGCCGCCATGGAGAGGCCGTACCAGCGGCTCGTCCCCCTCAACATCGACGCCCCGATGAAGGTGGAGGTGTTGGTCCACCAGGGCCACAGCCCGCCCGGCGCCATGCCCGGGCCCGTGGTGGCCAAGGCCGAGGTGCAGAGGTGGTTCATGGCCCCCGGCGTGCGGAGGATCCGGCTGAAGGAAGGAGTCGTAAGGGGCTCCCTTTTCCTGCCGCCGGGTGAGTGCCCCGGCCCGAGACCTTCGTCCCGAGGCTGGCGGGACCCCCCGCCTTCTCTGACCAGAGCAAAGAAGTCTCATAAAATAAACGCCTGCATAGGCTATCACCCGGGAAATCGGCATTCCCTAGCAGCCGAACGGCGCCCTGCAGACAGGTGGCCCTCAACTCTTAAGGAGATATCCCAAGTGCTTGTCGCGACAGGGCCCGGCTCGCTCGTGGCCGCCCCGCCAGGTCCTTCTCGGCGGCACCGAGCAGGGCTGGCACGGGGAGGCGGCTCTTGCGGGACGGGCCGGAGCTGAAGGAGAGCACGGGTTGTAGAGTTTACTTCATTGCCGTGCTCGGCCTGTGGTTTTTCAGGAAGTTTTATGTTTGCTCTGGAGTACCGGAATCTAACATCCAGAAAAGCCGATGCGCTTCACTGTGTGAGCCTGTGCTGAATGTCCCAAGGATTTTACCCTAAGTAGGGCTGAATTAAAAAGGTATTTTTCTTCCCTGTGAAACACAAGCCAGGAAGCAGAGCAGCCGATGAGATTCTAGAAAATACTTTTATATCACCTCTGTTACTACAGAGTTACTACAGTTAGTAGTTGGACTACTTTTGCGGTATAAAAGCAAAATAGATTTATGAGCAAATTCTTCCTGTTCTGCTTACTATTATGAGGTGTGATATTCTGATGGTCTGTGAGTGGTGTTGGAAAATGAAACCTTACACCAGTGATAGTGTTTGTACACTTGAGCTATGAGTTAAACTTCTTGTAGTTCCCTGAGTGTTGTGGGTACTTAACTGCCCTTCGCATTACCTCTCATTTAAAACTACTTGATTCAGCAACTCCTGTAAGTATCACTACAGTTATTAAGTATTTTCATTACAAACCAATGATTTTTTTATCCATTTAGATAAAGATCCAAAGTTCACTGAGGAAAAAAACAACAGAGATTGAACTTTGAATTTCAGATGTTTAGTCAGCATGCTGATTTTCCATCTCTGAGACATTGTTTTGATCTATCCTGTCTTAGAGGATGAGTTTGATTTCTGCTGAGTTCAGTGGGAATCCAGAGATCTGCAAGATGAAACTGCATTTTCCCCTTTAGAAAATCTGGCATTGTAATAGTGTGGGAAGGTCTGGAATCATTGCTTAAATGATATTGCCATCCCGCATGGATCCAGTTACAGCATTATGACCATATCCTTCTTTGTTCCAGGGACAAAAAAAAAGTTAATATTTTTAAAATAGGAATCTTAAATATGAGCCATTCTTCGTAAAAGTGAGAGGACGTGAGTGGGTTTATGATGTAATTTTAATATGAAAGCAGTTTCTCAATACAGGCATAAGAGTTATAGATGTGATTTGTTTGTTTTTAGATGTTGGTGAAGTTGTCTAGCCCATTTTATCCTGCTTTTTAGTGAGCTCTGCGGGAACCATATACTTGGGCACTGTGTTTGCACTCAGAGAGGCAGTCCAGGATCCTTGTGCATGTTAAAGTCTTCATGAGAGAGAAACACATTAATTTATGACTATGTTCTGATTACATGCTCTTGCTAGAAAGCTTTCCGGGTAGGAGTGATGAGTGAATATGTATTTTCTTGCCACCTAGGCTGGCTGCTGCTAAGTAAAGGTTACTGCTGATTATGGCATTATAATAAATTTATCCCAACATATTTTCTCTCAAGTAGAATATTGAACTTCAGTGAGGAAAAGATCAGAACGGAACAAGTAAGAACCCAAAAGCATGTTTCAGTCCATTTCTGACTTCTTAATGCTTTAATTTAGGAGGTTTCCACCATTTAACATGTCTTATACAAAACTTCCTTTTCTCAAATGTGTTGAAATGCCAAAGACCTTTTATTTAGCATGTACAGGTAGTGTCAGAGAGTTAACACACTCTTGCAACAAGCGTGTCCTCTTTGTGCTGAGATGGTTGCAGTGAGTTGGATCAGGGCACATCAGATGTGACATCTGGTGGCCAGGGGAAAAAAAAAAAAAAAAAAAAAAAATTTGCTTGCTTGGGGTCTTTAAAGCTCCACTAAGTAGCATCTTTAGCCTTTTAACCTAAGATCTCCTGGCTTGGTTACAACATGAGCTTGGCTGCAAAAGCACAGCTGTTTAAAATGGTGGTTCTGATTATTTCTGTAGTTTGGTGAGACAGATTGTGCACACGTATGCACATTTACATATATCTGTAATCAGTCATGCACACACAACCACACCCATCCAGCTATCACTTCTGCCTTCCATCTGGTCACAACTGCAGGAGCAATTCTCCTGCCAAGTCTTACAGTTCTGATGTTGAGATAGAGCTAGCAAGTCCAGTTGATTTTAACAATGGGTTATCTTTGTTGGGCTTTGCTCAGTGCAGTTTATTCCAGAGTTTACGTAAGTTTTGTAGAATTTACTTCAAGGGCTCAGTGCTCTTGCCTCATTACTCATAGGCTTGCACTTTGCTAATTAAGATGTGATTGTGGGAAAATAGCTGACTTGGTGTATTATTGGTCTGAGGGCAGGAGGTTAAGACCATGGAAAAATACATTTAGAACAGTTGGGGTTTTTGTGGTTGGTTGGTTGGTTTTAGTTTGGTTTGGTGGGTTTTTTTTAAAGCAAAATCTGTGACTTCACATATTTTTACAGGAATGTAAGGACCTGGACTGATTCTTAGTCTGAAATAGCTGAAGTGGGATACAGCACTGCTTCTCTTAGATCTCTGCTGTGCAAATGGAAAAATAATGACTATTAATAGCAAATGTCTCAAGCATTCTGTATTTTGTTGTTCACTCTTCTCCAGATAGTTTTTTGTGTCCTGTTTGATAACTTCTCCTCTGTATCCCTTCTCTTTAATATAGGGGATGGTCCCTTTCCAGGAGTGATTGACATGTATGGTGATGAAGGAGGCTTGATCGAATTCAGATCCAGTCTCCTGGCTACCCATGGTTTTGCTGCTCTTTCTCTGCCATATTTTGACTTTGAAGATCTTCCTAGGTTCATGAAAGAATTAAAACTTGAGTACTTTGAGGAGGCAGCAAGATTCCTACGGCGTCACCCAAAGGTGAGTGCAATGAGAGATCTCTTGGGACTAGGGAGGATTTAGCAGTTATGCCTAAATGGTGGTGGTGGTGGTGGTGATTTTTGAAACTGGTATTTGAGTATCAGTTTCTGCTGGGCAAGCTTAGGCCCAGTAGTTGCTTAAGCATATGACTGGGGAGAGTGAATTTCTTCCAGCTCAAAGTGTCTGTTAAATTCATGCTGGAGCTAGAAAGATTGCTGATCAGTAGGATAGCGAATGCTGGAGTATCCTCCAAACAGGACCAGTAGTGATAAAAATGTTTGGTTTGTTTAGGTTTTTTTCTTAGATGAGAGCAATTAGTTTTAAGAGATATGACACTGCTCAGTAGTAGCTGAAAGAATGAATTTGATGATGTGGGATATTGCTTTCAGTTTTACTTTCCAGGCTAGAAAAAGACAAGACAAATGCTACTTATCTGATCCTTCAGATGTAATGTGTGAGGTTACTTTATTTTCCTGAGACATGCAAGGCAGTAGACTGTGCTTGAATTTCCTGTTACCTTTTTTAGGAAAATGAGAAAAAAATTGCATTAACATATGTAGTAGGGACCGGTAAGGATTGAGTGATGACATGCCTTGTGCTTGTCTGCATTTTTTATGGGGTTTGGTATCCCTTGGTGTCTCTGAAAAATAAGACTGTAAACAGGAGGAGGAGTCTGGGTCCAGACTGTCACTTTCCAGAAGGTTACATCAATAATTAACTTTTTTTTTTAATAAAACAACTCCAAAGTCAATTAATGGCTAATCCCATTATAATGTATGCTTCCTTTATTAATTTATCTCTCCCTTCTCCACCCCCTATCTTATGTGAAGGTGAAAGGACCAGGAGTTGGAGTGATTGGGACTGGGAAGGGGGCAGAATTAGCACTCTCCATGATCACCTTCCTGCCAGAAGTAGTGGCTGCTGTCTCCGTCTCTGGCTGTAGTTCAAACACGGTTGCAGACCTCCATTATGGTGAGATGACTCTGCCCGGGCTGCGTTTTGATATGAAGAAAGTCAATGTCTCTCAGTCTGGTATATTTGACATTTTTGAAGCTCTGGATGACCCAACAAATCCTGCTACTTCTTCTAGTGTGATCCCCATTGAAAAAGCAGAAGGTCACTTTCTCTTAGTGGTAGGGGAAGGTGATCGGATCTGGAAGAGCTCCTTATATGCTGAGTTGGCAATCAGGCGTCTACGCCAGCATGGGAAAGAGAACTTTAAACTCCTGAGTTATCCAGGAGCAGGTCACAGAATTGATCCTTCTTTTACTCCGTTTTGTCGGGTAGCTATGGATCGTGTTTTGGGGGTGCCTGTTCTGGGGGGTGGAGAGAGCAAAGCACATGCCCATGCACAGGAACACTCCTGGGGAAAGATTCAGGAATTTCTGCACTTGCATTTGGGATGAACACTTAAGCACATAGAAGCTGTTGCAGATTTGCAAGGACTGAACTTGAGCCACCAAAATGACCGGTGATGACTGGTGAATTGAAGGGATTGACTGAGACAAGCCTTGAAATATGAAAATAACCAAATGACTACTTAGTTATAAGTATAAATGTAAAAATAAAGGTATTTATTTGGAGCAGCCTAAGTTAATTTAGCTAGGTAAATAGAGGAGATGTGAAACAACAAGCAGGCTGCAGTATGGTACAAATTTGACAGCTCAAAGTGGTCATGATATGAAGAAGCAAGTACCTGGAGAGAGTAGTAGTTACTTCCTTGCTTGCAGTATTTATACCTCAGAGAATGTTAACAGGTAGCCTGCACCCTCAGCAGTGACAGACAGGATCACACCTTGGCAATGACGGATGATAAATGTAGATAGTCAAATCATGAATGACTCTGGCTCAGAGAATGACTCTGGTAGTCCTAAGCTACCTTACCCCAGAATTCTCATATTTACAGCTGTTATACACTTTGGAAATGTTTTCCATTTACACAAAGCTGGAGATACCTACTTGAAATGAGGTTCATATAGTTACCATTGTGGTCTTCTGGTGACACAGTCTGTTTCTTTCCAAAAAGAACTATGTGCTGAATGGGAAAATGATGAGTACTCTTCCTTGTCATCCAAAGAGAATGGCAGTACTAGCACTGTCTTGGGGATGTACCTGTCCCTGTAATGTCTTGGATTGGTGTTTGACACTCAGGGTATTAAGATTCTGTTGGATAGGTTAGAGCATGTCTAAATACAGCCATTAAGTTAGGTATTAATTACTTGTGGAACTCTTTAGTAATGATGTCAACAGATGCTGACAGCTGTTCTTAGGGAGGAAGCAGAGTTGGGAGACAGAAAACCTAGCCCGTAGATTTAAACTGACTGTAAAAAGCTGTCACCTTATGGTGGTGATTAACTCAGAATGATACCAAACTAACAATGCCCTCCAAAAGAAAGCACCCAAAGCCAAGTCTAGGATAGCTTTTCCATGACTGCCTGAGATTTTTATTTTTTTTTTCATCCAAGTTCATTTTTGGCTAGTGCCTTTTTTCCCCTCACCATTCAGATAGAAAGAAACAACTTCTTCTTAAATTAGTTGATCTCTCAAGAGGATCTAGCTGAAATGGTGCCAGTGCTGAAGGCCTGTTTAAGGAGGGCCTCTATCAACAAAATTTCTCCTTCCAAAGTCATTTTGTCAGACCGGTTTGAGAACTGCCCAGGAAGATGGAAAACTCATTAGTGGTACTCAGTTTTGCTTTGCTCTCAGGGATCTCTCTCCAGTTAACTGTCATGCTGCTGCTCAGTCTCAATAGCTTTCTGCAACTCTTATTATTCTTTATAATTTGATTAATCACATGTTCTTCACACACAATCAATGTCAACTGAACAATTTATCCATCCATTCTTTACAAGAGAAGCTCCATCCTGCTAACTCCACACAAGATTTCTTCATGCCTGGTCTCTAAACTCCCTCGCCTGCTGAATAGGCTTTTTCCAAGCATATCTGCTGCCTGCACCCTCTGCTAACACGAGCAGCCTGAGAAGTCCAGGACCAGAGCCTGCTGTGATGTGCTCCTTGGTGCCACCCATACCTGTCACCCTGCCTTTTTTGCCAAACTCATTTCAAGTGGCAGCTGTAGGAGAAAGGGTTGTCTGTTGTGTGAAGGTTCCTGCCTCATCCTGTGTCTCTTCAGTAGTTGGAGCTGTTATTAATTGTGCAAGAGTAGCACCTTTGCTATCCCTGTTCTGTCACTCTTCCAGTGCCAATACCTGTCTCCACACTGCAGTCCTACCTCAGCACATGCATTGCTATGCAAGATTGCAGTCTGGAGGTTCAGGAAGTAAATGTTAAGTTGTAAATAAAAAAAAAAAAACAACACACACGGCTAAATTAAGAGTTCTCAGACTTTATTTCTAAAGCACAAGCTTTTAAAATAATTCAGTGTTAGACTTTGTGATATATGCAATTTGAAAGATAAGTAAAACACATCCTTTATTAAAAACCAACCATGTGTAAGAATTTGATGTTACGTATTTGTTTGGAAAAGTGAATGATACTTTGTTTTAAAAGGAGGAAAAATAAAACCAGTGTAATTTTACTGTGAAGAGCCTTTTTTTGTGAATGAGAAGGACCTGTTGAAAACCAGACAACTTTTGCACTAGCATTTTGTATATTTACAATGCTACCTGGGGACCCAAGACACATTGCAGGCACTCTGAATGTGTAGCTGTCTCCTGAAGTGTACAGTTAAGAAGTGTACATTAAGAGTGCCTGATTATGGCCTTAGTTACAGCATGTTACTTATATTGGTTTACATTCACAGAATTAATTGTCAGGGTTGGAAGAAACCTCTGGAGACCACCTAGTCCAATTCTGCTAAAGCAGGGTCACCTAGAGCAAGTTACACAGGAATGTGTCCAGGTGGATTTGGACTGTCTCCAGAGGCAGACTGCACAGCCTTCCTGGGCAGCCTATTCCAGTGCTCTGCCACCCTCAATGTAAAGAGGTTGTTATTCATGTTGAGGTGGAACTTCTCGTGTTTCAGCTTAAGGCCGTTTCTGTTTGTCCTGCCACTGGGCACCCTGAAGAGTCTGGCACCATTCTCTTGGCACCCACCTTTGAGGTATTTGTATCTTTGGGTGAGCTCTCCCCTTCTATAGACCAGACAGGCCAAGGTCCCGCAGTCTCTCCTCACAAAAGCGAGGTTCCGGACCCCTCATCATCTTCGTGGCTCTCCACCGGCCCCTCTCCAGTAGCTCCTCTTGTACGGAGGAGCCGGGAACCCGCCACACGAATCCTTTGCCAGGCCAAACGCCCATCACATTCCATTAAGACGAGAGCTCGGGGGACTGGATGAGCTGCAGCGGCCACAGCGGTGGACGCTCGCAGCTGCCCCTGTGCTTCCCCAGCGCCCCGCGTGTGCCGTGAGCCCCGCGCCGGGCTCCGACAAGGCCCGGGCCAGCCCCGCCAGTCCCACAAGGCGCCGCGGGCCGCTACGCGAGTTCCGGGCGGGGCGTTCCCCGCGCCCGTAGCAACCGGAGCGTTCGCGGTATCCACGGCACCATGGTGAGTCCTGCGGCCGGGGCGGCGCCGGGGGCCGGAGCGCTGCCCGGGCCGGCGGTGGCGGTGAGGGGCGGCGCGGAGCCCTCCGCGGGCCGGGCCCGCCGAGCAGCCCGGGCTCGGCCGGAGCCGTGCGGGAGGCAGCGCGGGGCTCGGGGCGGCGGCTGAGGCGGGGCACGGTGGCCTGCTGCTGTGCTTTGGGAAAAGGGAATTTCGGGGATAAGCGAGGAAAGTGGGGGACTCACAAACGTCAGTCAGTACGTGGTTTTAAGGCGGCAGTATCGGCGATCACTACAGCGATTAGCTTGGTATCTGTTGCTGTGCAATTCCGATTTCATCTATTTGAAATGCAAATAAATGTCTGCAAATAAAGGCGAAGTGTCGCTGTTTTGCTTTTTCCTAGGGGTCTAAATTCTGTATATGCTGTGTGTCCAACTGCTATGTTTTGCGGGGTCGAAATACATATTTTGTTGCAACTATTACTAGTACCGGTGTGGTTATTTTTCCCCTTCAGAGATTCTGTTTCTTGTTCCTGCCATGTTGATGGTGACTCTTCAGGGTGACCACTGGTTACTTGGCACTTTGAATATTTTAAGTATTGTGACTTTCTTTAGTCTAAATACCTGTAGAAAATTGTTCAATAGGCAGGTAGAAGAACTCTGCAGATAAGCTTCTTGGGGGAAGTTATCCCTTAAGTAATCTCCTGTGGCAGAAGATACTTTATGATGCCTTACCTACAGAAATTTCAAGTGCACCTCAAAGAAAATGAAGTTCCCAGTATGTGCTCTCCAAATAACCCACTGTGCTGATGTCCATGTTTTCATCAAATTGGCAGAGATAAGTCAACAGAGGTCAGGGAAGAAGCTACTCCTTGTGCTCACATGGATCAGTAGCTTTAAAGCCCAAACTGTTTCTAGGCATGACTTTGAAACAGCAGCAGGCACTGGTCTCATAAATGCATTTCTGTCTTTAACATGAGTGACTGAGTTCATGTACCCAAATGCTGTAGTGACTGGCTGCCATAATTATGAAAAAGGCAGTAAAGTTCCTGCCCAAGAAACCCCAATGAACTGGAAGCCAGCTGTTTTTGTCTGCACACTGTTAGCTGTTAATTGGTATGAATGTGGTTGTTGTAGTGGGAATTTAGGGATGTGATCTGAACCAGAAGAGGTCATGCAGATGTTCATCTTCGGCAGACACTGGGGAGCTATTGCTGTGGCTCAAGTTTGCAGGTCATCTCCAGTGGGACTTAGAGCTAGCTATCACTTGGTATAGACCAGATTGAAATGAATGCCTGTCAGTGGGCAGAAACAGCTGGAACATCTGAAGATCTCTAAATGGAGGTTCATTTTAATATTTGAGATGCATGCTCAGGCTCCTTGGTGTTGCTGGCTCGGTGCCTGTGGCCATTTTTTATATGCAGCTGCCACGGCTGTTGCCTTTACTGCTGGAACCAGAGTTTCCTGTGGTCCAGAGTAGTCCCCAGCACTGAAGCTCTGTGACTGAGGTCACAGCCTGATTTTTGGGGGAAGTAAGTTTGTTGTTTTTAACTTTTACAGTGTGGGGGGTTATATAGCTGATTACCTGAAAGGCTGCTTTTATCCACATCCTGCTACACTTAAGAGCAACAGAGGGCCCTCCTGTATTTGTAGAAAGATGGCTGTTGATCACTGTTTGTAAAAGATTTATCTCTGAAATCTTTTTAATCCAAAAGACATCTTGGAACATGTTTAATGTTTGGAGAAGCATTAAACATGATATTTGCATACTACTGTTTTGGATATCTTTATGTAGTTTCACTAAGACTCTGATGTGAGGTGGAAAAGTAAGAGTTAGTGACAATAGAAAGTTGGTCAGTAGGTCAGTCCTCAAAAAGCCTTAAAAAGCAGCTGTCGGGTTTTCCCAAACTGAATAACACATTTTCATATCACATGGTGTAACTTAATGCAAAACAATTGGAAAGAAACCCCAAATATATATAATCCAGATTGCTCTCGAGTTTTGGCAAGATGTACCTCATTTTCTTCAGTGAATTTTAGGAGGCTGTATCATTTTTCTGATCACAGACTTGCTTTCAGACAGGAAGTTGCTAATGCACAATAGAAACTGTGATGGTTTAAGAGCATTAGACCGGAATTTTCAATGCAGTAACTTTTGATGCCCTTGAATTGAATTTCACCATAAAAGCTAATAAGCAGTGTGTCATGGGGCAGAGAGTAAGATCAGGAAGATAATGTCCTGATATTAAGCCCATTGTTTGCTTCTGAAAATGCAGCAGAGTACCCTAGAAAACAAAATTGCAGGGTACTGCAGGGCTCAAACTTCTTTGACTTGGCTGACCCAAGATAATACAGGAAAGTGGTGGAAGTGGGGAAAACGAGCAGGATAGGGAAGGGAGAGGAAATAGATTTGCAGTGAACAAGCCACTTAAAAAATTCGATTAATATTAACCTAAGTTTGTTTCACTTTTAGGCAAAAGCAACGACCATAAAAGAAGCTCTAGCCAGATGGGTAAGTTACTAGAACAGTGTCTAGCAGCATGGGGTTTGACTGTATTCAGCTCATTTTGTTTTTCAAGTATTGTAAGAAATATGTCTACTTGAAACATCTGCTTTAAGAAGTTTCACAAAGTAAAATGATGATTACTGTTGTTGTCGTATAGTACATTCTGTTGGACTTTCTGTATGTTCCTGTTAAATTGATACAACTGGTAAAGATTACTCTGTTTTGCCCTCCTGCCTTGTTCTGCTGAATATGCATTAGCCTGAAGTCACAAAGATATTCCAAGTTGGGGATGTATTATGTTTTAATTATGCTCTGTTCACTTCACCTAAGTGCAGTCCTTCCCACAGAATAAAGAAGTATGAAATTCTCACCATACTGAATTCAGTGAAACTTCTACATGTCTTTTGACTTATGGTCCCTCATATTGTGAAAAGCTTGACTCAGAATGAGTTTCTTGAGTTTTTTTCTTCTTAAAGTACTCTGTTAATACAGAAACTCATTTGTCTGGTGGTGGCTGACCTGGTCTTCCAGAAAGCTGTGTGTTGGCAAGGATGCTGATGTAATTTCAAACGATGATGTAGGATGCTCTAGGATCAGGTTCACTGTCCACTAAAACCAGTGACAATCTTTATCTAGTCTCTGAATTTTAGATGAAGGCAGATATGCTGTTGGGTGTTCATACACTTCCTGCTAATTCTGGCCAGTTGCTAGAGCAAGGATTTATGAATGTTTTGGTCTCTTGAAGATCTGGATATGATAGCATGGGCAGGTACACTTGAAAGCCAGAAGCTCAAGGTACTGGCCTGTAACTGAAGATTACTTCCATTTTGAGTTTTATCATTGTTTAGTACCTTCAGTATTTCAGGGATTTTCCAGTTATGTTGGTATATCCCACAAACTTCACTCTTGCTCTCCTATTAAGAACTAGAATACAACAACCTGCATACATTAGCATTAGAAGAGGTATGAACTGCGTATTTTAAAAGTTTGCTTTGTCTCCCTCACCCTTTCTGCCCTCCAGAATTTCAGCTCCCTGTTTCCTATTACAGATTTGTTTTTCATTTGCTCCTCTGTCATATGTCTCTTAGACAGAATCAGTATGTGTCAGTGAGTTTCTAATAACATTAGGCATAAAGTACTGAATTTGCTTTTTTGTTCAAGTTATTGGGGGTGAGTCTAAATCTTCCTTTTACTCTTCCTAATCTGGGTCCATGTGACTTGTACAACTGCATTTGGGGTTGTGTTGCATTCCAAATGTTTTTCTTCCCTCTGGTATAAGGGTTTACCTATGCCCTACAGTCAGGGTGACGTTAGTTAAATCAAAGCAACTGGAAATCAAAGCAGCTTCAACTTGGCAAACATGTAAGCTGTTCTTAGAAAAACATGTCTGTTCTACCTATACTTTCTCTGTGGCATACTGTGGTTGTGCAGCTGCTTACAGAAGTACTTGGCAATCAGGATGGAATTTCTTCCTGCAGGTGCTCACTGCTGGCCCAGTATGAGTTGGAAGCTTTCTACCTTACATGTTTTCAGGAAAAATGTATTTTCATTTGTTGGAATAGGCTAATAGATTACAAAATGAGTGTGAATACAAATAGATACAGCACTGTTCTTAGAAAAGAAAATGGAAGTTTCACATTGATATAGTTACTTTGCTTGAACATGTATCACCATATTCCAGCAAAACATCTGACATTTGCTAAATCACTAATTTTGAGTAAAAATACTGTCACACCGAATTTGGTCAGAAACTGGAATATAAATAAGTGTACAGGACAACATAATTTTTTTTAAATTAAATTAAGTTTTCTGAAGTATTTTGGGTGCATAAGAGGAAAAATAATGTTATCAAAACCTGATGTTCTGCTGTGGAATACTAAAAGACTTACGGGATATGATTAATTTAATTACAAAGTAGCTGTATAAACTGGGGCACACTCAGCTATCTCTCTTTTCAGTAGATGCATGAAATGGAGGAGAAAACAAGAGTCCTTGTTTTGAAAGCGCCAAGATTTCTCCTTTGTTAATGGACCTCCAGTCTTTGCACTGAAAACTGAGTGAACTGACAAAATGCTCCCTTTGTGCTGTCAGGGAGGCAGATGTCAAAAGTGCTGCTACTCTCTAAATGGGTGCTTGTTCCAAGTGTTTAGTCAATAATTGCCATCACTTCAGAATTTTGAAAGCTTTAATAGACCATATTTTTTAATAAACCTAAATGCTGAAGTTACATCCATTTTTCCAAGGCTCTGAATTATCAACCTAGGTTGTAAATATGAAATCTTTTGCTGTATTCTCTAGGTGTGACATCTTCCCTCACTCTTTCTAATTAGATTTTTTTTTTTTTTTTTTTTTTGAGATTCTTAATGCTGTGAATCTGTTGAGTTTCTTCCCCAGAACACACTTCCCTGTGGACAGTTTGTTTTGTGAGCCAGGCATAAGTTCTGAAATTTGTGGGTGAAGTGGGAAGGAGGCTTGTCTGTCAGAACTTTTAAATCCGCTTCTACTGTAGATTGGCACTAGCTGAGGTTTCTATATGTCAGTCTTCATGGAAATACCTTAATTCAGAATTTTAACCTTCCATCTATTCTCCATTCTTTATGGCAGATGACTCCTTTATTAAATTGCTCAAGTGTTACACAACTTTTAAAAACCAGCATATGTAATGTATAAGTTATTCTGATATCTTGAAAATAAGCTAGCCTTACCCTTTTTATGCTACATCATCAGGAATCTTGATAACAGTACTCAGAATGCTTTCTCTTTCCAGTAGGATATTGGAATTACTTCTACAGTAATCACTTTTAGAGTAATTCTTTCAGTATAGTGGTTTTTGGTTATTGCATGTAGCAGTGAGTCTCTTCCTCACCTTTTCTTTTCTTTAGGAAGAGAAAAGTGGCCAGAAGGCTTCAGAGGCAAAGGAAGTAAAACTGTACGGGCAGGTTCCTCCCGTGGAAAAGATGGATGGTGCTCTCTCTGCTCTTGTTAACTGCGAGTAAGTTCAATTTAAAATATGTTGGAAACAAAATATTCCCCTCTCTTTGTTTCAGTTTTTCTGCTGTCCACTGCAAATATTTATTTACTGTGTTTAAGTGTGACCTTCAAAGCAGCAGCTTTCTCCTTTTTTTTCTTAACTGAGCTTCTCTTTCTGCATACAGTTGCCCTTTTTAATTCAAAGACCCCTGTAACTTAACTCAGAAGGTGTTAGGGTAGATTCTGTATTAATATTTGTCCCCAGAAAAATCATATACTGTTTCTCAGTGTATAATTACAGATCTGTGTTTGGAGTCTATCAGCTAAATGGTACATTTATGATCCACTCCAAAATTCATGAAAAAAAGAGGCAATTTGGGCAAGACTTTCAGAAAGAGATTAATTTCAGGAATAAACATCCATGCATTTGATAAGGCTAGGCATCAAAAGATAATCCAGTATGTCATGTAAGTAACTTACTGTACTTTCCCAGAAGCTAAATAAAGTTGAAGAAATCTTAATGATTTGAGGATATTTTGAGTCTGTTTACACATTCAGTTCATTTACCATCTAATGAGACAAGAACATATAATTATTTCTAATGCAGTGGTGTTGGGATATGGAACTCTTCCAATGTAGTGATCCCTTATATACTATGAATTGATTATTCTTGCTTTTAAAGGAAACTGTCGCTGTCTACAAATTGCATTGACAGAATCGCCAACTTGAACAACCTAAGTAAGTGACAAGCCAGCTGTCCATTGTGTCCATTGTTTGTTTTCTAGTTGCCTGTTTAGGATATATGCCATCATTTGTTACGTGTGTCCAGCTTTATTTATACCTGTTATTATCCTTTTTTATTCCCTCCCCATAGAACATTACAAGTGACCTTTAAAATGACCAGTCTTACTGGGAATGCATGCTGAGCAGCAGTGGCGTACTACAGCAGGTATTCCTGCACTAGCCTTGACAGTTGTCTCAATCAGTGCAACAATCAAAACATTCCATCCAGTAAGCACTTCAGTACCCTCCCGTGGGCCTTGCTGTGCTGTTCAACACCTAATCAGTTCTAGAGTGATGTCATGACCATTTTCCATGCTCCTGATGGAGACAGTCTGCAGTTCAACAACTGCATTATTGGTTGCAGTGAGGTTGGAGTGTTGTAGACCTGGATGGAAAAATGTCATTCCACTTTGCAGAGGATTGGATATGCTTGGTTTCATTTTGTTCATGCTTTATAAATGGATGTGCCACCTGTCTAGAAGTAGAGTTTCTCTTTCTTGGACAGCTGTCTTTGAAACTCTTGGGTTACTGACTTTGGAACAGAAGTCTTAGTGGTCTATCCTTAAGACTTTGACTGTGGCATGAGGCTCGCAAAGAGCTGCAGGTTTTGAAGTGGAGCTTCCAGACTTTTTGGTTCCTATTAAAATGCTAGCTAGATAGATAAGGAACCTGAAATTTCATCCTTTCCACCTGCACACCAAGAGATCTGTCAGAGAGCAGACTAAAAGATTGAGAGATCTTTTCATAATAAGCTCAGACTTCAAAAGATTTGGAAATACTAGTGAGGGAAAAATATTCCAGTAGTCTTTCCAAATCATTGTTCTGTAATACTTCAATCAAGTAACTATCATCAGAAAAAATAATTAGGCAGTTATACATAGAAGTAAAGCCAATGAAATATTTTAGTGGGGTGGGATGAAACATTAAAAGCCTTTAAAGCATCTTAAATATTTATATTAATGTAGATTCAAAACATCCAGTCTATACCAAGTATTTAATGCTAAAGCCAGACAAACTAGAGCTAAGTTGAATGTCTCTCATCAGGCATCTGTAAGGCAGCTTTATATGCTGCCTCTAGTATAGAAACCAAATCTGCTGTCTTAAGATCAGAACCACTTTTGCCTGAAGAAGAAGCAATATGAATTATGTAAGATCAAAAGAAGGAAGTCAGCAGTTAGAGTTCAGGTGCAAGGTGAAATAGATTTTGTTCAGTATTTCAAAACTGAATTTCAACTAGGTAACCTACACATGAGCAGCTTTGGATTCAGGAGTGTATTTCTGAGCTTTTCACTGCATCAATTCCTACTGATCTGTTTAGATCACATTTTGTTTCCATTAGGTCATTCTTTCTTAAGGCAGCCTGTTGAGAATGCAGTTTGTAAGCAGAATATGGCATTCTATGTGACTTACAGCATCTTCTTATTTACAAAAACCCTGTTTATTAACAAGATTCTTCAAAAAAATTTATTACAGAAAATTTGAGGATTCTGTCTTTGGGAAGAAATAACATAAAGAACTTGAATGGATTGGTATGTGTTTTTTTAGTATCAATTCTTCACTAACAATATAGAATATGAGGTAATTCCCCTGTGTTCATACAAGTCTTTTCTGAATTCAATAAAATTAACTGAATAAAAGGTTAGGCACTAACTTTTTATATTCTCCTTTTGCTATCATCTGTTCTCCCTCTTATGTATTGCTTCTGAATTTTCAGATAATCGTTCACTTTTTTTGGTTGAAATGCTCTTAATGTTTGGAAATTTTGCTACCTTAATTTACTATACAGAAGAATTTTAGAAAGAGAGATTTTGTTGTCTTTAATAAAGATGATCAGAACTTCTATTTGAAAACTGCTGTCTATCTGTAAAGCCATTTAAATTCCTGCCTTTACATGAATATAATTCCTACAGACCTTTTGCACACAGAATTTTCTACCTGAAGATACCTAGGCTATACTTCTTTAATACAAATATTGGTAGTCCTGTAAACACACACACTTCCCGAGAGTCAATCCTTTTTACGTTAACTGGCACCTAGAGCAGCATGGCTTTAGAGTTGATGGTGGCAGGACTGAGTCTAATTAGTAGGGGAAAATTAGCTGAGAAAAAAAATTGGATCAATTTTGTTACATTTGAATTCAGGCCAGAGGAATACTTTTTTCAATCAGTATTTTTAAAATAAATATATAAATTATTTTCTTTCTCAAGATACACTGTTTCTCCTCAAAGCTGTTCTCACTTTCAGAGATGCCTTATCTCTTAAGTGTGAAATGCAGAGTTCATGTGTAATGACTGGTTTAAAAAAAACTCTCTTCTGAGGGAGTTAAGAATGTGATTTCTGGCCAGCAGATACAAACATACCAGAAAATACCAGAATGAATATTGCTCTCACACTGTATAACATCCCTTTCAAAGCATTTGTCAAATTGTATTCTCTTCACATATGTTCACAGTGCACAAGTAGGCAGATTTGTCTCCTCTGCCCCTATTTCTTAAGAACTACTCCAGCCACCTACATCTTATTCTAATATAGTGATTTCTATCCTCATATATAATTTTGCTTTTAATTCCCATGAACACTTGCCATGCATAATAATTAGGGAGCTGCCTAAAAGGAAATGAGGACCAATATACCTTCATATTTTCTCACATGAGGTGACCTGTAGAAGGTGAAGAAGGAGTATGAATACTAAGGAAGATGTATTTCTGCTTATCTGAGTAATCCTCTCATTTTCCAGGAGGCAGTTGCTGAAACTTTAGAGGAGCTGTGGATCTCATACAACTTAATTGAGAAACTGAGGGGTATCCGTGTAATGAAGAAACTGAAGGTTCTTTATATGTCAAATAATTTGGTGAAAGACTGGGGTAAGCCATGCATCTCTACTCCCTAGAGACTTCTGTAGAATGGTGAATGTATGAGTTAAGTCGCCAAGTGAAAAACAGTGCTGTATCTCCTGGAGCTTTGATCCTAACTGACCAGCCTGCAGACATATGCAAAATCCCTAAACATCCACTCATGCAAGAGAGTAAAAATAGTTAGAATATTGAATCTAACTTCTAAGTCCAGTCCAGTTAAGTTCAAGCTTTGAATCACCTTTCTCCAACCTCTTTTAAAACACATCCCTGTACTTTAACCTGACACCAGCTAGAGCCCAAGCAGTCCCTCTCTTGCAGCCCATGCTCTTTGTGTTTGCACTGAATGTGAAAGGAATGTGTGGTACAGATGTACTTTCCATGTTCCACAATCTGATTGGTGTTTTCACCTTTGTGGTTTCAGCAGAGTTTGTGAGACTGGCAGAGCTGCCAGTACTAGAGGAGCTGGTGTTTGTAGGAAATCCACTACAGGAGAAATTTGCCACTGATCAGAACAGCTGGATTGAAGAAGCAACCAAACGGGTACCCAAGCTGAAAAAGCTGGATGGTGAGTCTGGGGCATGAGGCAATTGGAGTGAGTTAAAAGCATAATATAAAGACAACCACAGGGAAATTAAACATAACCTCAGAGATTCATTTGTGTGCTCATGAAATTAATATTCCTCCCTCCTCTTCAGAGTTATTCAGAAATAGTTACTGAGATCCTGGCCATGGTGTTTGATGGATTTTGGAGTGCTAAATCAAAGTGGTCTTGCAACGTACAGTTGGGCATTATTCTGTAGTTACCCAAGTAGTTTTGTCAAATACCTAATAGGGAATGGAAAGATTTAGCATTAAATAAGTTAACAAGGCTCACATCTGCCAAGCTGAATAACAGTTTTCCCAACAAAAGAGGTGATGTTGGAGAATGGAGATAGACAGGGATATGCTCTGGTTTGCTTTTGATGCAAGGACAAAAACTGCATGCAAATTTCCTAAATGCCTGAATATCCTTTTCCATTACCACAGTAAGCCTCTATTTGTGAGTTAGCCTCTCCTGTTTAAGACATTGGTATGAATAGATATTCAACCGTTTAGTGACTAAAAATAAGATCATTCTGAAATTTATTTTTAAATATGTTAATTCCTGTCAATGGAGATGTTAGCTGTTCACTATTATCCCCTGTTTACTAAAGCAATGAAGAGGCGAGCAGGAATGGTAGCACTAAGAGTCAGAATACCAGCAGGGAAGGGAAGAGTGGAGGCATATCAACAAGAGGAGACAGCTTCACTACAGGGAGCGGTAGATGAGAAATCTATTACCAGATTATATCTAGAACCAGATCAACTGCAGTAAAAAAAATTATTAAAAAGTGGAAGCCTGATGAGAGAATTGCACTGCTAGGAAGGATGGACTGCAGTGGTCCATTTAGTGTTGTAGCAGGAAAAATTTTGAGTGTAAAACAAAAAAACAGATTAGGGCACATATTGTGGGAAAAAAGTGCCTGTGGTAGTATAAGGTTAGTCTTACTATCTACCGTAAAACTTGGGCATATATGTCCTGGAAAAGGCAGCACAAAGTAGGGGCCCCACAAGAGAAGGGTGATGTGCTGATTGGTTGTTGACTATCAGTTGAACTGACTTGGTGCATCTCCCAAAGACCAAGTGAGGCTGATCTTTGCAGACCATGCTTTAGTACCTTTTTATTCCCTGTTACCCAAGAAGTTGGAAAAACATCCAACAGAGGAGCTCTTCAGTTGAAGGTTTTTCTAGTTAAGACCAGTTGAGACCAGTATGCAGAAGTTCACGTTGGTTAGAAACAGGCAGGAAATACAACTTTTGACTCTTTCCAGCAGGACAGAAACTTTCAGGTAGATCATAATTAGCTATGTCTTCCTCTTCTTCTTTTCCTCTTTTTTTTTTCTTCTTCTAGGTACCTTAGTTGTTAAAGGAGAAGAGGAAGAAGGAGCAGAAGGAGCAGAAGGAGCAGAAGGAGCAGAAGGAGGAAACTGATGACACTTTCTTGTTGGGTATTAAATTATTAAAGTAATTCCAGATAGCTTGGCACATAAACTTTTATAAAAGTATGTTTTGAAGAAAATCTTTGGGAAGTTTTTAAAAGACCAGCTTATCTCCACAGTCTCTCACCCAAAGAGTTAGTTACCAAAAATTGCTCACACTGGTTTTGTCAAGCTTATGACACCTTCTGTAGAGACTAGTGGAGCTGAGTTTACATGCTGTTTGGCTAGCAAAAATTTATTTAAATTAATACATAGCTATTTTTAATTCCTGATTAGTGGTGCTTGTTGTTCACTCTTGGGTTATAAAAGAACTGTTTTAGCTTATTTGGTGCTGCTGGCCAACATTGAATTGGAAACTCTGAGGCCAAAAAACCAATGTTGTGATTTAGAAATACCTGACAAGCTTTGTTGTGTTTAATTTTGTCATGGGACTTTCTCAATATTTTTCATACGTGAGTTTGCCTTTTCATTCCTTGAAGTCAAACAGGCCCAGTAGTTGCAGACATACGCACAAAAAGGTATTGGTCTGGTGAGTGCTTGTTCCTGGCCTTAGGTCTTGAAAGGGGCTTCTCACATTGGAACTCAACTGCATTGCTTAGGAGGCCATGTATAACTTATATATTTATTTATTTTTAAGAGGCAGTGGAAATTCTTTGCATGGTTTCAGTAAGACTAAAATACCTACTAATTTTGGGGTTTGTCTCTCACTAAGAAATTACTTTAGATTGGAATATGTGGCTTACTAGCCTACAGCTGGTTTCTGGCTTTGGATTGGGTCCTGGTGGACATAATCCTTCTCAGTTCTGGAATCTTCCTATAACGAAGTAGGCTGATAGTAACAGAGAATCTAACAGCAAACAGAAGACCTGGGCTCAAGGACATAAAATTTTGGTTTTGGGGATACTCATTTTTTGTGAAAGCACAGTTATAAGCAGTAAGAAAAGGTATATGTAGTTAGTGGGGATGGTGAGATGAGATGAGGTGAGGTGAGATGAGATGAGATATGAGATGAAATGATGAGATGAGATGAGGTATGAGATGAGATATGAGATGAGATGAGATGAGATGAGATGAGATGAGATGAGATGAGATGAGATGAGATGAGATGAGAAGTGGGCATTGGTAAAAAAAGTATTGAAGAGGTACTGAATGTGCTATATTGCAGGGTAATCAGTTACCAGCTCCCTATGTAGCTATTTCTAGTGAAAAGCATTAAACAACGATGAAGACATACCTGATTGCACTGTGGGATGCCAATAGTGAGGTTTTTCTTCTCTTTGAAGAACAGATGGAGTCACCTGAGTAGATTTTTCTGCAGTTCCTTTTTATTTTTTTAACAAGCTTTTCTTCTAATTTGTGGTACCATCTTTTTTTAAATTGAAGTGGGAACAAGTGTATCTGTTGGCTCCAGCCCAGCCATAGAAGGGATGGGGGCAGAATGCAACTCTTAGTTATTTTGTTTGTGAAGGTGTGGCTGTACTTGAAATCTTACAAGTTCAGAGATGAAATGGTGGAATTGGCCCAGGCAACAGTGGTACTGATCTCAAGCTCCTGCTGTAATTGCAGTAGGCGATTCTCTCTAATCAGTTTTTAAGTGAACACTGTGAAGTAAATGATTAGAAGACAATCACAGTTTAGTTTCAATATATTGTTTCTTAATCTGTGATTATTAGAGGAATTGTAAAGCATTCCAATTTAAGTTGACATTTTCTGAAGAGGTTTGAGTTTGATTTGGATCCATTACTAAAAGTAAGGTCAAGAACACAATGGCAAAAACTCTGGACTCTTCACCTAGCACGAACTATTTCCAGGCACCTGTTCTCTTTACCAGAAACTACATTCTTAGTTAGCTAGTTCACTGGATTTAGACAACTTCATTTTCATTTGTTATTTCTTTAGAAGTATTCTCCTAGCTTTATCATGAGTAAAGGCAGCATTGACCAAGAAGCACCATGGAGGAGTATCTACAGTCAGCAGTCATTTCACATGTCTTTTGAAGCCAAGCCACTCCGTTCACTTGCAGCCAAGCACTCTTGGCAAGGTGGGTGTGCTTGGGCAGTACAGAGCTCGTGGCACACTTAGGCCCTGCTGGCCCCATCTGCTGGGGGAGCCCACAGGGGATTGACTGTGCCCTTGATGACTGTAAAATATGGCTCATGTGAGCCAGAGTTTGACCGACTCAAAACTTGCCTTCTGAATGTTCCCAACAAGCAGAAATGCCAAATTCATCTCTTTGTTTGGAGATATTTTCAGAATAGACCACGTGGTGCTCTTCTCTTAGTACTTGGCCACAAAGAAAAGTGGCTGAAGCTGGGGACCTAGTCTCTCCCAGCACAGCTGCAAGACTGGTGTGTATGGCTGGCTTAGCTCCACACAACTGTGACAGCAGGAAAAAGGAATGATGAGCACAGTCCAATGCCAAGTAATCCTGCTGATTGATTCATTAAATATGGCCTAAGTGTATACATTTCTGAAAGTTATGTTAGATACAGCAAATACTCTACACTTTGGCTATACTGGGACATTCTGAGAGTGGAATAGAAACTTAGTGTTCTGACTATGCTGTAACAATTGAAGTGAAACACAGGTCCATTGACAAGCTGTGAGGGATAGGAGCAGCTCCTGGCTCTTGTAAGTGATCAGTAGAGGCTACATCTATGGGAATCAGTCCAAAACTCTTGTAGGTGATGCTAGAGCTGGGTGGATTGTGTGGCCCACTGGCGTTGGTGCTTTCCACAGATGAAATGGCACAAATTCTCTAGCTCTTTTCTTTGGGGGCTGCATGATAAAAACCAACAAGAAAGGGGAAAAAATCATTATTGAAGGAAGGGGGCATCCAGTCTTAGCATATAATTTAGAACCCTTTTGATAAAAACTGTGTGTCAGTCTCATTGAAACAATACAGCAAGAAAAGAATTGACAGTGGCTTTTGTTTGTCAGGAGATGCTTCATCTCAAAGCTGGTAGCTTCACTTTACCTTGCTTTGCCTAATGAGTTGTGATTACTCTCAAGAACAAAAAAAAAAAACCCAAACATTTTCTCCTCCAAAGTAAAGTTTCCCTAAATTTTTAAATTTGCACTTTAAAATTAGGCACTGGATGTGGTGGAAGAACTAGAAAGGTGGAAGAATTAAAATAGCTGCTTTGTATATTGGTGGTGCTACATGATGTTATGTATAAGGTGACAGTGACACCTTGGCCTGTGTGCCCACAGAAAGAGTGGAGTGACATGCTGGAAGGCCTGGCTTTCACTTGTACATTCTGCTGTTCCCTATCACACCACATCCAATGAAGTGGAAGCACGCTATTATTCATGGATGAAAAGAGCACCCATGTAAAATGTGCAAGCCATGTGGAATTCTGCTTTTCCCAGTGAAGTTACAGAGGACTAGCATCCACTTTATTCCTTAGAGAAATATCCTAAAATTAAATTAGTGGCAGGAACTAGCGAGGTTTTTTGCTTGTTTGTTGGCACACTTACCTGCCTTCAAAGTAGCTGATTGATGTATGCAGTGATTATTGAGAACTGATGGAAAAATGACAGAAAAGACCTGAGAACCAGCAGATGACTCAGGTTACACTAGAAGTAAGCTCATCTAGAAAAACTTCCAAGCAAGAGAGCACTTTTAACATCCCCTTTGGCAATCTTTTGTATACAGTAATTTTGTAGCATGAAAAACTGTTAAATTTGCCGTGTTTAAATTATTTAGGCCTATGTTTATAAATGTTATTCTGTGAAACTTGTTCAAAAATAATATAACCTTATTTTATACAAACGTCTTTGGCTGATGTGTTATGAAATAGTTCAGCTTGTGAAGAGTATTTGGAAACTAAATTGTGTTGTCATTAAACTTTCCTAGCTGCTCAGGAAGCAATGTATTTATAGTATGATACCATGTAAATGCTGTTCCTTATTGCCTCTATATTTTAGAATAGGAAATAACATAAGGCTTTAAAAATGCTGATATATTGTGATTGTTGTCATCTGATACATAAATATTTTTTAATCTTTTAAGACACTGGTTGTCACAATTTGTTCTTAGGTTCTAAGAGAAAAGTCTACTACTGCTATATGTGGGAAAAAAATCCAGATAAGTTAGAGAAATGGCTGGTCTTTCTTTGGTACAAAATTACTAATTCACTTTGAAATTCATTACTTCCATTAAACCCAGACAGGGGAAGGCTAACTGATTCATAAGCATCTCTAATAGAAACTTCAGCCTTCAGTAGACCATGTCACTGAAAGGTAATTTCAAAACTCTGATATAAAGAAAACTTTTCCTACCCCACAGCAGTTGGTCTCAATAATGACAAGAGCAGCATCCTGCAGTGATGGTTGTAATGCTATTTAGAAAACACATAGGGAGTTACTGCAGAACTCCTCACAGTACCAATAACTCAAAGCTTACTAATCACTAAAATGCTTTATAAGGTTTCTTTCAGTAGGTAAAATAACTTCCAGAAGCTTGGACTTAGATCCAGCAGTTAAAAAAAGATAGAACCCAAATTGCTCCAAATGTGTGGGTTTTTTCATTGTCCAAGGTTTGTTTGCACAGCCTCAGATTTAGTGCAAAGTACTAAACTTCAGCACTTTCGCCAGCTGGCTTTGACAGGGAGGCAGATGGATGACTTAAAGCCTTAAAGTCCTGGTCTGTTATTCCAAGTGAAGACAGGTGTTCCCTGTCTCTTCACACACCAAGCAAAATACTTTTTTCTCCAGACACTATTGCTGATCAACTGCCACAGGTACAAGACTAAACTAAAGCAAGGACTTCTACACTGAGCTGAAAAAAATAAGCGTTTTTATGTTTTGGGCTCTCTCTGGCAGGAGTCTTTCTCCTGCCAGCTTTGTCAAAAATATTGAAACAAAAAGGTCAGCATAAATTAACAAGTGTGCTGCCTTAGATCCTAAGTGCAGTCTCACAGGAGACCAGCCAGGCACTGATACACATTTCTGCTATCTGCTTTATGTAGCATTTGTAGCTTTTAAAGACATCATGCCCATAGGTGTGAGAACACCTGTGTAGCCTAGTTAACTAAAAGGTAAAGTACCAAAACAGAAGATGTTTGGAGGATAGATACAAGCTTATTTTAAATCCACAGCAAGAGATCTAACTGCTGCCAGAAGAAACAAAATATGTGCCATGTTACAAAAGCTGTTAAACCCCACTTTAGATGCAGGGAACAGATAAGTGCCTTTAGGACAGTATTTACTAAAAGTTTTTTTCAAACTTTGTCATTGACAAGTGTGACACAATATGATCTACAACTGAAGCCTTCCCAGAATTCACATCTGATGTGGGCCCGTCAGGTACTGAGTTACTCCATGATGGCTTTGCCTTGCCCATGGTCTTTGCAGTTTCAGGTAAGTTTCAGAATCCCACCAACTTTATTTACAGCACAGCAGACCTAGAACTATTCCCCAGAAATTCCTAGCACTGTCAAAGTTGTTTCTGTTTTTCTGGGAGGGTGCTCAGCTTGGAGTGGGACACACATCTCATCAACACTTCTGTAAAGCAGTGGAACTTCAGATTTCTCTGGTCTCCTACACCTGCATGTGCCAGTTACTTTCTTGGATGTAAGATAAAACACATGGCAGGCATCTCAGGGCAGAGGTGAGAAACAGCCTCGAGGGCTGCTATGGAAAACACAGGTGAATGAATATGAAGAGAGAGCAGACCAGCCAGGACTTGGGACAGCCTCCTGTGCGTCACAGCCTGCACAAGCCCCTGGCCACTCCCTCATACCATCAAAAAACTCAGCTAAGAAACTATTTTTTAAACCTCATTTAATAAAAGGTTTTTTTAGATATATAGAGGATATTACGTAAATAAGTTACATAGTACATTACAATCACATCTGCAAGATTTCCTTTAGTGTATTAATATTTTATAAAAAAGCACACAAAAAATAAATTCAGTCCAGTCTATCACAACTGTACAGCAACAGGTAAATATATTTATATATGTACATTTTAAACATGTAACAGTCTTTTAAAAGGTGCCCTAGGCAGCAGACACACAAAAGGAAGTGTCTGCTCACTTGTTAAAATAAAAGTAATATACTTTATTATAAAGCATTTATACAGTAATTACAAAGGCTGACTGCTCCTGTACAGTACACCAAAGCTTCGACTACAAATTTAAAAACAGAACATAAAAAGAATGAACACAAAAGAAGTTTATATCAAATCTGAACTACAAGGGGAAAATACATGTGGAGAAGTTGCAGGAAACTTTTTTAAAATACACAATTACGTTTCTATAAAAATATATGTTGTCTTCTAATCTGGAGAAGTTAAGGGTTTTTTCAGGCTCAGCTGTCAGTGGAATCTTAGTCTTGGAAAGAAAGATCCTTAGACAGCTTGGGATTCAAAGTTTGTGTCTTCCTAACATATGACATGGGAGAGGAGGAGGAAAACTAAAGTAGCTGAACCCAAGTGACAAATTTACATAGAAACTCACCCCCCCAGAAATCAAACATGATTTGTAGACTTGGTTCTCTGTCTCTTTAAAGCTTAATAAACTTCCAGACATAGATCCAAAGATAAAACAGGGTGAAAGTTTGTGGGGAAAAATGTGTATTAGAATATGGTTTCTGGACTAAAATATGAATATTTGAATATGAACTAGAATATGGCACGGGACTAAATGTGCCATTGTATGAAAGCAGACAGGACTCCTATGGCTGTAGTCCTTCCTACTCCCGTTACTTTAAAATACTGTATGTACCTGTAGGAACCTTCTGGTCTGCTGCCTGAAAGAGAATTAAGAAGTGTATAACTGCTGAGAGCAAGAAAGCTAACATTTGTGATTTAAGAAACACTTTTTGAAACGTGTTGGTTTTAATCTAAGCTTGTTGCAATGATAAAAATGACCAAAAGCCTCAGTTTGATAAATCAGAGTATTTTTAGTTAATTTCGACTTTGTCTAGAGTGGGTTTAACAGATGAGTTACGTTTGAGCTTTTGAGTTTCTATCTTTGTTCTGCCTGTGAGCAGCTACATCCCTACCTGTTTCTAGCCAGCAAAATGCCATGGTCCTGCACAGCTGAGTGAAATTCTGTAGGCCTTCAACTTACAGAGACAAGTTCTCTCTGATACCATCAACTGTATCAGTAAAAGAACAAACATCAAATAAATTAAAATGCAGAGAGGTTCTTGCAGCTAGACTGCAAAACACCTGCAACTATATCAGATATGCATCACAAGTGCATGCATCTATCTAGTAATTACATACACACACAGTCTTACAAAACTCAGATGCTATCCCATGCACATCACAAACCTGAAAGACTGAATCTATCTGTAAAGGTCAGGCAGAAGCACAGGCAGAAGGACGTGATCAGAGCAAACTTGACCTGTCACTGCATCTCTGTGGTGCCCAGTGCTGGCATCAAGACTCAAGTAGGTAATGATTTGAAAGACAGCCATCTGACTAGGTGGTATATGACCACCTAGAAGTCTGATCTTGCACTGTAAAATGCAAATCTATTAGTACACATTTACAGAATTGCATTCCATAAATATTTGTTCCCATGTAAAAGAACTAAAGCGAAGAGACATCTTGTTCAAATTAATGTCTTTCTACTGCCTGTTTTCTAAATTAGCAGCAAACCCTTACAGTAAATGGGGATCAATCAATCAATAGGCCTTTAAATGATGGAAAATAATGAGCATGGAGTTTTAAAACAGACATATCAACAGAACATTTGCAAGAATTTTGTTTGGAGTGGGTGTTTTTAAATCTTAACTGGAATAACACAAATTAACACTGTGCTGCAGTAAAGAGCCCCTGAAGTTATTTTTCCCCCACAAAGAGTAGGGACATAACTCATTCCAGATTAGACAAATTCCATTTAAATGCTTTGTCCACAGAAATTGGGGGTTGGTTGTTTAGGTTTTGTTCTTTTTAAAAAAATCAATTACCTGCCAACTTTTGCTAGTAGGCAAGCTCTAATTCAAATGCAGGATCAATTCCAAACTCCAACTGTAAGCCAACAGAAGGCTTGGTTTGCTTGTTTGTCTTTTAAGATGACACTTGGAGGAGCTGTTTTCCTTACTACCATGCCAGAAAAGAAGTCTTCTGGTGGCTACTAGCAATTTGGAAGTATGCTCAGAAACATTCCAACTTGATGTCACTTACTTGGCACATCTAACCTGATTGTGGTCAGCCCTGCTAACCCACAGCTGTTAGAGAGGTTATCCTCAGAAAAAGCCCTTTTCTGATTTTTTTCCAGTGACAGACTGTGTCCAGTTTTTCTGTTCTGTTCTACTTATACTGCAGCAGGGTGGGAGAGAAACAACCAGTACTGGAATCAGCACATAATACACACAACATTTTTATGCAAGTAAAGAAAATTTCTGATTTGTTCTAAAGCACCTCAATGGCTTGTCCTTGACAAGAGATAAATTGTATCAATTTCCTAAAATAGGGAGAATCAGTGAAAGATCTGGCCTTTGGAAGACTGTAATAATTCTTGCAGTAGCTTCACCTACTGTTCCTCCTGACACAGGGTGCTAAAGCTTCTGTTCTCTCCAAGGGCCCTAAGATAATTGCAGACAAGCATTTTCTCCAATTTATAAAAGAAAAAAAGATAAAAATCAACACTGAAATCCTTAAGAGGAAGACTGATTTGCTTAAGCTTCTTTTTAAAGAAGGAGCTTTTAGTTCTTTGCAATTTTTGAATGATTTTAACAGTTCATGATGTGCTATGTGCTTCTTGGTAACAAAAACTAGTCAACAAGATCCATCCAATGTAGGAGCTTGGAACAGTCAACAAAATGCTGAAAGGAACCCCAGTTTTGATAGGAATAAAAAATACAATCCTGACAAAACGTGAAAGTGAAAGTGTCAACTTTGCGAAGAGTGCAGTCCTTAATGATGTTCCTCCTGATTCTGTAAGAGTAGTAACTGTTTCTGCTATTCAGAAAAGTGATTCTGTGCAAAGGCATGGGTATGTCAAAGCAAATACACGATGCACAGCCTCCCAAACAAAAGAGTGAAGCCATCATTGTTGCATAAAACTACAGGGCAAGAAGACTGACACATGACATGCTGGAGTTGTAGCCTCTTTCTATAGTTAACCAGGAATTTATCTAGCAGCTGGAAGGGTCAAGATTTAAAAAGAAAAAAAAAATTTCTGCCAGTCAGGCACACTCTGTAGCTCACATACAACACCATGTCTTGGATCCCTGCTGGGGAAGGCAGGAGTGATCAGCTCCTTCAGTACGGTCTGGTCTGACACAGTGCCAGCACCTGAGAAGCTGGGGCTCAGTTGCTCCTAAGGACTGGATGGAGGGAGGGAGCTGGGCTACAGGATGGAACCAGCTGGCCAAGCACAAGTGATTCTCTGCATCCTTACAAAATAATGACAAATGTGGGCTATAAAGACGTACAGAACAATCCTGTGCAAATCTAACATCTGTCACCTTGGCCACTTCTTTTTAACTCTCTTTCACCAGCAGATTTTGGTGCCCAGACTTTTTGGGCTACTAGATTGTGTCAGTTCTGAAGGAGGAGTTCACCTTTCAGCAAAGAGCACAGCTCATAGCAGGACAACCCAGCAGGCAGCAGTGCTCAGCCACTGGTGTGCAAATAGGTGACAAGCTTCTCCTGTACATACAGTCTGACAGCAACTGTCTGGGAAACCAGGGCCCTGTCATAAAAGCTTGATGATGGCAATTTCAAGGAGTAAAAGAAGGCTGCTACAGGACAGAAGAGTATATTGAGAGGTAAAAACATTCACAGAGGGATCACTGCTGGAGATGAGAGTCCACTCCTCCCATTTCTGAGGTGCACACAATCTGGCACACAAGAAGATCTGGGTTCATTTTCACCAAACAAACTTTGCTCCCATTCATGTAAATTCAAACCCAGCAGTTTTCATTTCAAATTGCACTTTGTGAAGCCCAGACTCCTTTAAGTTAATCAAAGGCTGACTATTTTGTTTTCCAAGATGAGACAACCTGCATGGCCTGTGGTTACTCTAATCCCGCAGGATATTTTTATATCCATTGCTACATTCTTAATGCCATAAGATAACTGACCTCAGGCTTCCATTTGAAAAATAAAACCTCCTCTCAAAAGCAAGAAGAGTGTCTTGCTCATCCCACTTTTCATTTTTGCGAAACAGAGGCAGGAAAGCATAAAAGGAAGAAGAACTTGCTGAGAAAGGAAACAGCTAGAAATCACCAGTGTCACAGTAACTGGATACACTTAGCTCAGAGCAGAGCTTCATTTTCTTGCTCCAGTCTGGAAATCTTTATATCCAAGAGTCCCACTACTACGATTCCTGACAAGAACAAAAAGAAAGGTCTGACTGACCTGAGAGAACTTACTTCCACTGCAGGTGACATTGTTCTATTATGTACCTCTGATATCATTATAAATATAATAGAAATCTTATTAGTCTTAAAAAAAAATCCAAGTTGAAACAAATCTTGTTATCCACCATTCTGTCTTGGTCAGTACTGGCAAGGTGAAGTGGAACATGTGGCGTAAGGAAATGGCAGCACTGAAACCAAAACCTGATGGTTCAGGTAAGAAAAGTGCAAGCAAAATAAAAGTGAGACCACCAAGAGGGAGGTTGGGTCCAGCCTTGCTACTCCCTCCTCTTCTGGCCTGCTGCTATATTTCTCCATCTTCATCTGAGCTGGCGCTGCTGCTCCCGGCGCTGCTGCTCCCACTGTCACTGCTCTCTTCCTGCTGGGCCTGGCGGCGGGCTGCTGCCGCCGCCGCCAACGCCTCCTTCTCTTGCTGCTTCAGCGCCGCTGCCTTCTTCTCCTGCTCCGCGTGGCTCTTCATGTGAGCACTGCGGCTTTTCACCTTGTAGAACACCCTGAGGGAGGCACACATGTACATTAGCACTGGTCTCTCCTATGGCTTCCTTCAACACTGCTCCAGAAGAGCTTCTGCTGCTCTAGCCTCAAGTTCATGAGCTTCAGCTCCGGAACTCCCGCTGGCACTGCGACAGAGCACCTACAGCAAGCACCATGTGCCGGCACAAGGCGCAATGCTGGCAGGAGATTCTGAGCACCCTCAAACCACTCACTTTATTCCTCACTGTAGCCATTTCTCACTCAGCTCTGAATTCAGAGGGGCAGTGCTGGTATCAGAATCATGCACGTGCTGCTTAACACAACACAGCCCTGGTTTTCAGGCGTACCCCTGTGCTGCGGTAATACAATAAGCATGGAGGCAAATGATGGCCCAATGCCACTCCTGAGCCTTGTCCACAGAGCTAGAAACACTTGAGCTTTTTCCTTCTGATTCTACATTTCTGTGATCTGTTCCGCCACCATTAACTATTTGGATTCTGCATCAAGACCCACAAGTGAAGTTCAGACACCATTAAGAATCCTTGTCTGCTTGTCCTGCTGTTTTAAGAGTAAACAACTTATATAGGCAACTGAATTTTCTTGATGGTTATGGTTCTGTTGGCAACAAACCTACTAAAGCTGTGTGAGGAAATACAAATATATTTGACATCCACCAAAGACAGCTGCAAATTTAACCAGATGAACTTTGTACCTACTGGCCTAATAGCTGCTGCTATAATGATGGTGCTGTCTTGCATTTCTACACCTCTGTTCTTAAGTCTATACCATGTTCTTTATATGTGATCTAGCAAATACATAGAAATTTCTTGTTATAAAAATGTAAGCATTACAGAGGACCATTACAGCAGCTGCTTTAAAGTGCAGCTTAACCCCAAACACTGTACACAGTTGAAATGCAAGTGGTATCTCATCACATTTGAAGAAAAACAAGCCTTAATTCGCAAGTATTAGTAGGGCAGTAATTCATTAAAATTATTGCCAATGTCTATGGCCTATATAGAAAGACAGAAAGCTCATTTGAGAAAAAGCTTCCACAGGAGATGCCCTACTGTGATTCTGTGACTATTGCTGGAAGCAGAGTTGGTCTTACCTGCCACATTTTTTACATGGAAATGTGTTTTCTGTATTTTGTGTTTTACTGGTAGCATCTGATTTTATCTTCTGTTTCCTCTTCTTCCTCTGCACTGGAGCAGTAATAGGCTTTCGAGGCTTCACTGTTGTCTCCCTTGGCTTCCTCCCAATCCTTCCTGTGACAGTTGTCTCGTGACTCCTCATATTGGTGTCGCTGGCCTTTGCAAAGAGGAGAAGAGTTAAGGCAAAGTGACACTTAAACCCACCATCAGAAGGAAGACAGTGGCTGAGCTCCTGTACTTCACTCATTCCAGACAAAGGTTTTATTTAATGAGAAAATCTTCAGGCTATTTTAAAGACATTTCTCATTATGGCCCTCTGTGTGCACCAGCCACAAAGAATACATTGCATTTTTCCACCTAACACATCCAGTTCTCCCATCACAGTGCACAGTCTGGTTGACAGCAACACTCTGAGCTACCTCAACCCAACCTCATGCTCCAGAAAAAGTCAGAGATGGAAACTTTTTGCATCTGGAACTTCCAACCTGTTTTCTAAACTATTTGCAGAGTGAAGGTGGCATAGAAAGCACAACATGCACAATGCAGCACTTACTATTGCACCATCCTGTAGTGTCTGTTCATCTTTCAGAGCATCGGCACTCCTCTTTCTGTTATCCAACCCTTCCTCTGCCTCCTCTTCTTCCTCCTCTTCTTCCTCCTCCTCCACATGCCCTTGTTCCTCACTGAAGATGTCTCTTCTGAGAGGAAGAACACGTGCAAACCTATGGGAACTCTTCACCAGAAGATAAAGGAACTGTTAATTTTGATGTCTGTAAGTAAATGACATTACACAGGACACAAATCTGTGAGTCTGGACTCCTGAGGAGAAGCCAGATTGTTTGTGCTTTTGATTTGACCAGTAAATGAGACAACACACAAGACTTCAAACCACAGCCCAAAAGAGGTGAGACAAATTTAGGAAATTACTTACTTTGATGTCAACTTCAGCTTCATCTTTCATAGATCTCTCATTAGCACCATCAATGTCCCCAAAGATTAAGGTCCCATTCCGACCAATTTTCACCTGTTTTTTGTACGTGTAGTAGAATTCCACACACTGAGACACTGTTTTGGTTTTTATCTGTTGTTTAAAAAACATGAAAGTTCAATGGATTACATTATTTTAAAAAGACTTATAAATAATTACTAGGGGTGTGATAATTACACTTTGTATTTTCTTTCCTTAGGTAGTCTCCATTCCACCACAGATGCTGTTCAAGTCTCCTTTTCTGTGTCGTATTTGCCTGTCTGCCTCATCCCACAGCCTATCCCCTACTCCCATTGTTATTCACTAAGAACTAGAAGACAAACTTTCTAAAGATGGTTAATGTAAAGGTGACAGAACCTGGAACATTTTAAGCTTAATGCATCTCTTACCCTCTGAAATGTTCCAGTTGAGCTATCAGGCTTGACAGCAGCCTCTCAGTTTTATGGGGGAGCTTTATTTTGCAGCAGCACTTCAGAGAAGACCAGACCAGAATACCAATCCAAAAATGGAAGTGGAGCTTTGTAGCCCTTTTCCGTTCTGGCCATGTGCATTTTGTAGGCATATGGTGGTAGACAAATTATGAGCCTGGACTTGTGACCATCTACATATTCTGCATCAGTGATTTTTCTGAAACATTTGGAATATATTCTTAGCTTCTGAGCTTTTGCAATTTAAATGCCTTTGGGGAATTTATTCAGTAAATATGTTTGCAGCTCCTGGTTCTATACTCTCCTTCAGTGATTTCCCCCTTGCTGACATGTCATACCTCATCAAAATATGGGAGTGATCATTTTTACTATCATTGTCACAACACTGGAAAGAGAGATCTAAAGGATGCATCATTCTCATATATGTCATATATATATGATATATATATATATATATATATATATGAATGATATATATATATATCATTCTTTGGTCCTCTCCATCAGTGGTGAAGATGTATTTCTTTTTAGTTTTAGTTTAGTTTAGTTTTATCAGCAAACCATTTAACCCAAACACTGCCAGCGCTCTATAAATGTGCTCTGCAGAGGAGATCTCTGCAGCATGGACTGACAGAAGTAATGCAGTTTAAGTACCAGGGTTAAGTAAACAACAACAGCAAAGCAATTATTATTGCTCTAGCTTTCTGGTGAGATTTTATGCTGTGCTGGATGATGACATTTCTCTGAAATCTTTTGAGTGCAGGACCTAATGCTTAAAACTGAGGTTTCAGAAAAATCAAGATTGAACTTCCTGTACTAAATGCTCAACAAACAGTAAAAATGTATCATGAAAAACAAACAAACAAAAGTAACTTACGAGCTTTTGGACCAAGAAAAAGTCTTTTTTGTAGATTGCAATCCCTTTGTTGAACAGCTTTTTTTCAGAAACCTTCCACTTGTCTGATCCTGTAGGTAAAAGTAAGTTGTAATGGAAGCCCATACAATTTCAAATGTTTATTCTTCTACATACTTTTTCTTCATGTTTGCCTTAAATAAGACCAATACACACATGTGAGGGTGCAGTCCCTCCTTGAACCTACTACAGCAAAACTGCAGACTGCTGTTAACTCCTCCCTTACTGCTCCACCTCAGCTCTCCTCTCAACACCTCCTTTGTGTTAGATCTAGTGCTCATCACCGCAGATTAACTCAGTTCAGCTTGCAAAAACCACTCAATTAGATGAACTAAGATGTTGCCCAAGCAAGGTGAAGTGACACACTTTGTGGTGGCCCAGTCATAAGATTTTACAGCAGGGAAATGGTGGGGCAGGAGAACAGGATCTTCTCTTTCAGCAGCAAATCTGTACTTGAAGATTTACTACATCTCCAGTATTCCTCAAATATTCCTTGCCTCTAATAATAAACACATTTTTGAATCCCCTCCTTCCTTATAGATATTATTCAAGAAATATTTGCCAGCAGCTACTGTAGGGATATGTAATAATGAAGAAATGTATTTTCTAAGCTTTGTGGCACCAGCTATTAGACGTCTCTCTACCACTTTACATCAGGTCTTTCAGGTGACTTGGGTCACTCCAGATCACTGAAGTCAGTGTCACACAGCTGACTATTTTCTAATTAGGTGCAAGACTACAAAGGCAGCTTATGGCATTTAAATTTTGCAGAAACACTAACAAGTATCCATGGTTGGCTGAGGCTTCTTCAGCAAGCTTGAAAACTATTTCCCATAAAACCCTTGCTTAACTCCACCCTGGAAACTCATGCCAGAGAGGCTATGATTCTAAGGTTACTACAGCCTCTCTTGTACATACTGGCTATCTTTCTACATTCGCTGTGGCTCAGTGCAAGGGATTACCTTCCCTTTTCCCCATAAAGAAAATCAGAACTCATACCTATCCCAATACACATGCACATGTTCAGAAGGATGCAGTGTTTCTTACATTTAAAGTCTCATAATTAGCACAAGAAAAATTTCTGGCAAGCCATCACTTGACTTACAAGAGAAGACTGCTCTTTTAATCTTCTTGTAATGTAACAGAGTAACCCAAAAAATCAGAAGAGGATTGAAAATTTCCTGTATGATAAGCAGGCAGCACAGAGTTGCAGTGGTTAACAAACCTGTGTAGTGATAATCTGCCAAAGGGTGGGAAGGCGGTCGCACTGGCTTCTTCAACAGCAGTTTGGTCAGAGCTCCCTTGGATAAACACAAGTAAAATAATTAATTTAATGTTTGGGGTATTAAAAACAAAGATCAGGCAATTGATAATCCCTCCTTTCTGTGGCAAGCTAACAGAAAAGAACCAGAACACAGTTTATCACTTGGGACTTTAGAAATCACATTCTTGACTACCCACCTAATCTTGGCTACCACAAGCAAGTGGTACATTCCTGGCACCTCTTCGCATCTGTGAATTGACGCACCCACCAGGGTACTGGGAGAGAGCTAATTCCATAGATAGAGACCTTGCATCAGTTTCCTCTCATTAACCAAAGGCCTATTACACATACATCCAAAAATGCTGCCCTAAATGATACCTGTCTTACACATCCAAGTAATTGTAATCTGATCTCACCTGACTAAGCAATATTTCAAAATAAAACAGCAGCCATGTGACTGAAAGATTACACACACAAAACCCCCACCTCTCAAGCTGCTCTTTAGTTTTAACTTAAGCCAGAAAAGGTTTCAAATTTTGTAGGAAGGAGACAATGGAATTGTGCTTCCACTGGCAGTTTAAACCACCTGAAGAATGAGCTCCTGCTGCCAGAGGCAGTCCTCCTCCTCCCTAACGCCAACAACAGCATTCACAAGATGGGCTGGCAGAAACCTAACACATTCACACAAAAACTACTTTCTGTTTGATCTCTTCTCCAATGCAAGTCCATGCAGTCTCACAAGTGTCAGTGCCAGTGGATGGGAAAAAAGCAGCCAGGCAAAAATGTGGGATACTCCTGACCACAGGGCTGATTTATGCCAGGTTAAATCAGTCATAGAACTGTAAGAGGATGACAAAGCTTTGTTGTTTGCTCTGCTCTGCTCTTTGATATTACCTCCCAAGGGTGTCAAAGGGCAATAATGAAAGTGTATCATGTCTTACAATACTGATATAAAATTAGCAGCACAGCTGTTCTACAGACACAGACAGAGAAGTCAAATGGATCTACCAAAACAGAGGCACAAGACACTGCCCTCTGACTCAGCTTTCAGTCCCAGCCTCTTATTTTTCCTTTCTACATAGTTACCTTTCCAGGAAGACAACATCTAAGACTCATTTAGCAGTCCTGGCTTACTTGCCCTGATAGACTGTCAGTGTGTTTGTTAAAAAGCCAAACATGTCCAGGTTGGAAATATAAAAGATAGTAAGTGCACATTGCACTGTACATCAGTCAGAACCCACTTTAGGGACATACAAGGGACATCAAACAGTGGGAACCAGATACACTGAAAGGAATTTGCAAGGCTCTCCTCTGAGGAATGAGAGGTTACCTGACCTTCCTTAACATCTTTGACCACACTGAGGTGAACAGCTGGGCACTCACCAGAATGCTTCCCTTTTCTTCATGTAAGAAATGCAACGCCAGCTCCTGGTTGGTTCCAGCCCCAGGAAAAATGCTTGAACAGGCAGCAGCTAGCAGGTTTTCCACTATTTCCACAGGGATACCAAGAAAATTCAGAAAAGAAGATTAAAATGAAGTTTCCTACAGGAAATTAAGCATGCTTAATTGTCTCTTTTGAAGGAGGAATAGACATAACAGAAAGTAAAACTCAGAAAAGCTGAATGTCCTTGCAAATCTATCTGGGTCAGATTTGGACCCAGAACTCTTTAGACTACAAGGTCATGCAGCACTATTTACACATGGAGTTTCTTGCAAATCTCCTCCCTCCTCTAATGTCTTCCCACCTCCCTTCACCTCAGACATTTCTTGAATCCACCCTTATATTGTGAATTTCCATTTCACACAACCCTTTTTTCTCTGTCATACCAAATATTTTTTCCAAGCTTGCCCACTTCCTCTTCCCTTCAGGATTTATAAAGGCCACAACCCACATGCAACAAAAGCAGATAGCTCCCCAAGTCTGCTACTAGCCACCACAACTCCTGCTTCCTCATCCTGACTTCTGTCTACAAAAAATTGTTTTTAAAAATACTATTATATCTAGAACATCCCTGAAACATACAGGAGTTGAGTGTGTGTGGTTTTCAAATGTTAACAAAACCAAGGAAGCTTCACTGACCAAAAGGCTGCTCTTGGCCTGACAGAAGCAATGGTCCCAGTTTTTTCACGATTAGAAGAACCAATCCTACCAGCCTCCCCTTGCCCCACACATGGAATCTGATAAACAAGATTTGCTTCTAAAACTTCAAGACCACTCAAACATGTCACTTGAATGGCAGCCCTAAAAGATTTTTAATTATGCCTACAGTAGATATGTGGTTACCCCTGCAACCACTGTGACAACTCTGTTCTCTTTAAGAGCCTTCCATCTTCTTACCATTCTCTTGGGTGACTTTGTTGGTTTCCAAGTCACCCCATGGCTGCCACACCAGCTCTGCTTTATGTTCATCAGCTTCTGCCAGAGATCTGTCTTGGAGTGATGGGATTTCTGCTTGAAAGCGAGTTCCTACATTTATTCGCCTATAGAGAATGAAAGATGTTACAGTCAGGCCATCTTTACAATATCTCTGAAGTCTCCATCTCTGCTAGAAACACTAATGAAGAACCAAACTAAGAAACAAATGCATATACAAGGGTAGGCTCTTGCACGTAACACCAACAGTGTTGTAAGTTACATAAATAACTCAGAAGTTGAGAGGTTTTACATCTATTACCAGTTTCCATTTTTTCATGAGCATAGGTTGAACCTGTATTTAAATTAGCATCCCCTAATAGCTGCTCAAAGAACAGTTATTAGCTTCCAATAATCATCACTTTTTGAGAAGCTTTCATACAAGGTCCTCTTATGGCAGGCTTGTTCCTCAGGCATAAAATAGGTGAGCCTGTTTTAGTATTAACATTTTGTCAGCCAACAGCTGAACCAGAGTCTCTGAAAGTTGTTTTCAACCTAAACATTGCCATCTGGTCCAACTTCCCATTCAAAGCAGGATCAAAATTGATCCTTTATGATCTTAGCACAAGCTGGTGTCTTCTAGGTATTCTTTCTAACAACTGAAACCTAAAATATAAAACAATGAAACCTGTATTGCTCATTTTGTACCAAACCCAAGTCCTATCCTTTTAGCAGCAATCTCATACACCTGAATTAGCAGACAGATTTTTCACTACATGCAACCCACAGAGCACTAAATTTAAGTCAAGTGACCATCCACAGAGATTCTGCTCTGAACTAGGAAACGTGATTTTGTGCACAGAGGTGGGTAAGAACCCCTGCTGAAAGACTGTTCTAGTATGTACTTAATGAAAAAGTGCTCCTCATTCAGATGTCAGTCAGCACCACACTGGTAGATCTTGACATAGTATAGAGAAAAAAGCTCTTTTTTGGAGAGAAGATCAGGCAGTGCCCAGATCCCACGAGGATAATAAAATTCTGGAGCTGCTTCACTAGAAAAAAGTAAAACTCCCTGCTCAGGGCAAGGTTTGCTATAATTCTCAAATCTTGGTGCCCCACACCTAGCACAATTACCAGAGAAGGAGCATGATCTAGTGCAATAAGGAATAGTAACAAAAACTTCTGAGAAATGCCAACCATGTGTAAACCAAACGATGCAGAAGTTAACTGTCCTATACACTTGTTCCAACTTCATCACCCATTCAGCAGCAGCTCCACACAAGAGAGGTGGGATTCCTTCTTGGATTCCTTCCTTCAGAATCTGCTACATGCACAGACTGATGCTAACTTCCTCTCAGTAGGTGATGGTAAGATGACAGCCATAAGCATGATAGATGTAAGCAGGGAAGTTTTAAGCAGGCTGCCATATACTATCTGTCTTTTTCCCCAAAAACACTATTTCCAATACCTGTTGAAGGTAAAGTGACAGGGACATTACACATTTCAAATCACAGCCATGGGCAGGGATGAACTAAAGCAGTTGAAAATGTCACATCTCTGATGCCCCTTGTTACAACTGTTTCAGTAGCTGGTTCTCAAAAATAATTTCATTTCAAATGCACACTGAAGTGGAACATACATGAAGAATGAAGAACCCCAAGAAAACATTTAGGTTTGATTTTGAGTATTTTATAGGTACAAAAGTCTGTTTATAATACTATTTAATTTTCCATTTTTCCTTCACTTGTCCTATTCATCTTGGACAGAAAAAGCACAGTCCAGAATAAAAATGAAAAGTAAGAGATTTCATGCAAGACTGAGAAGACCTTGCTAAAAAAGCAAAGTCAAATAACCACCCTGGTAAACCACCCCTCCTTTCAGAGAACACTGAGATGGACTGCAGAGTAATGTTCGTGTGGAGTCCTCTCATTGCGATTAGTCTTGCTTACTGTTATGGCATGCAGTTTCACAGAGGAGAAAAGGGTTATGGATTATAATCTGCCTTAGAAGTGATGACTGCTTGAAACTGACACTTTGCTGTCACCTGGAAACAGATGAAAAGGTGTTTTTGCAGTAAAAACTTCACTGGGAAATTTGGGAGACTTTGTGTCTCAGGATACAGGCTACTCTGACCTCACTTCTGAGAAGAACAGTGACAACTGGAAAATATGGAGGGAAAGAACATGGGCCCTCTTGAAAGTTGCTTTTCATTTTGAAACTGAACTTGGAATTTGATATCTCTGGGCTAGAAAAAACTGAATTACACCTTATACCTGCAACACCCAAATAAAACTGGAATTCCACCATAAAAGTTGCCCTGGGTAACCTAAATTTGGCCTGCTCTGAGCAGGGGCTTGGACTAGATGATCTCCAGAGATCCATTCGAGTTGCATTATTCTTCTATTCCTTGACTGATGAAGTTTAGATTTCAATACATCAAGAGCTCCTGCCTGTAAGCACCAATGGTGTTCCTGGGATGCCATGGGAGCTGAGTGTGACAACATCCAGAGCTGAGGCTGTGAACTGGGAAGGCAGTTCAGAGCTGATGCATCACGTGTATATTTAAGGCTGCCTACTTCAGCAGTGACCCCACGACTTTGATGCAACTGAACTACAAAACCAATAGGACACAAGGATCTGTGACAACAGCTGCCTATTGTGCCATTTCACAAAGAATTAAGCTTCACATTATCACATTTCCTATTTCAAATCACTGCAATTAAATAACCTTTTGAGAAGCATTAACAGAAGGTTTGGCAAAGCACAAGCAATTAAGAATGCTATATTGGGTAGTCACAAGTTAGAGTCAACTTCTGACAAGACTACAAAGCAAATTAAACATTTTCTTCTAAAAAAAAGTGCTTCCTGCCATATTTTCTTTAAGGAAGATATGTCTACATAACTGACCACAACAGTGCTGTCAAACACAGAATGACACCAGGTTATTAAGTTATCGTCATTAAAAGTTAAAAGCTATCTACCTGCACAAGCATCTGCTCAGTAAGACTTAAGATGACAGTAAGGCAACTCTGCAACCTTTTGGCAAAAGGAGATGAACTTGCACTATTAAGTTACCACGGTTTGACATTTCCAGCAACAAATTTGAAAATTTTCACATGCAACTAAAATCACAACTAACTTTATGTCATTAACTTCAGCAATTTAAGCCAACAGACACAAGAAAGACAACTGCACCACAGAGAGGTCAAAGATCAAGACCTGAGAGGGACACAAAAAAAATCTGTTTAAGAAGTTCCCCTGGATTAATGTGAAATGAACCAATAGGAAAAAGATGAATTAGGCAACTTCCAAAATAAATTTATACAATAATAAATACGCTTATTTCAATGAATGGGCCTGGTCTAGAGGAGGTTTGTAAAGGTGACAAGAAAAATCTACATTCATTCACAATTGCAACATTTGCTCAGGACAAGCTGCTTCCACAAGTGCAGAAAACTGAGCTCCAAACAAGAAGGCAGAATGGAAAAAGGGAGAGAAAAAATAAAATGCTCCAGTCCATTTTTAAAATAGAAACCATTTTGGATAAAAGCAAAAGAAGCATTGCATTTACCTGGGGAAAGTTTGAGCTAAATATCTCAAATGTTACAGGGTATGTTGCAGTTACAGCAGAGACTCCTGACTGCAGAGTCAGATGCAGAGCCATGTGAGTGTTTTTGTGCCATATGGGTGCTTCCATGCCATGAAGATCCACAATTAGATTTTGTAGGTGTTCATTAATTAGGTGTAATAATGAACTGGAACTTCTTTGCTGTAGTTCTGCAGTACTGAGCTTGAACTGATAACGCTGCCAGAGCATTGGCAAAGCTATGCAGAGACATTTGCAACTCTACTCAGATTTAGCAGGATTGGCACCAAGCCTAAGCTCACAATTCCAGCTTCAGTATCTCCAGACTGTGTTCCCTACTGCTGCTGTGTCCACATATGTCTGAGGTTTCGCAGCACACACCAGCTAAAGACTAGCAAGGCTGATTAACTCAGGGCACACATCCCATATGCCACTGGCTGAAACGTTTTCAGGCTGAGCTCGCCTGCGGGGAGCGCAGTGTTCACAGCTGTGCTGCAGCTACAACACACCCATGATCGGACCAGTCCACGTGAGAGCTAACTCCAGTTTTCCATGCAATATTCCATCCTTCCTCTAAAGGAGTGTCACCTTCCCACCCTAAAACAAGCACACAACATACAAACAAGCGCTTGTACACAACACAGGGCAGATTCACCTTTAGGTAACTAACAGTAATTCAGCCCAGAAACAGATGAGCAGTAATAGAAAGCAGTCAGTGTCACCAGAATTACATTTGCCCAAACAAACACTACTCATCATGTAGTGTAATTTTTAATTAAGACAACTTATATTTTGAACCACCAATAAGAATGGTTTTAATGCTTCTAAGAGATATGTTGGTCGTACAGGGAGCAGCTTGAAGGTTTAGGAGGAAGCAAGGAAGCACTTTTACTACGGGACTCTGAATCTACCAGCTACTTACGGTTCAATGCTGACTGGGGTGGCTTCCCCCACCACCGTAAGAATTGGAGGAGTAACTTCTGCACTGTCTGCAACAAGAAGAAAGAACTGCTCAGTTCCACATCTGAGATTTACTTTTCCCACAGATTGCAAATCTAATCAGAGCTGTCCATCTCTCAAGACAGGTACCCAGGCAAAATAAAGGAGTTTCAGATGACCGGGAACTTGCCTTCCTCCCCTCAGTTCAAGATACTGACAATTTGCGAGAGGAACTGATTTTTCATTCCCAAGAACGTCAGCAGGGGGTGTTGCAGGTTCTTTGTGAATGCATTTTAACATCCAAGCCCAGATGGAGCAACACTGCATTTCCTCTATTCTGGCTCCCCAAACAATCAGGAAGAAGCTCCAGCTTCACACAACCACACCTCCTAAGGGCATGACGTTCCTCCTAATGCTCCACAGTTCCTAATCACCAATTAGGCAAGATTGGAAGGTTAAAATGAAACTTACTTGATCTAAGCAGAGTTCTGTGACCACTTTTGGGAGTCATTGGAGGTGGAACCGAATGACTGCTTGAAGAGAGGATAGCATTAAAATACAGCCCAGATCCTTCTCTCACTGGACTAAGGATTGGTGGAGGAGTGTAAGGAGGTAGCTCAAAGTTCCTGTCTGAAGGATGGTCTGCCAGACGAACGGGTGACCGTAAATGGCTCTGATACGGAGTAATGTTGGAATAAACAGGTGGTGCAATAAAGGTGCCAGCTTTTGGTGGTATGAAGAGTGGCTCGGGTCTTGGCCGCTGCTTTGGTTTTCGGGCAAAGCCCTCTGCTTCATCCTTTGGAACAGCATCTTCATGCTGTTAAAATAAAAAAAGATAAAAAAGATAAGATAAAAAAAATTATATTGTTAATTTAATTTAAAACCTCAGATTGACTGAAAAACTTCAGTGAGATGACATTTTTCCATGGCAGCTCAAAATCTGCACAGAACAGTTGGAGGATTTTTCAACAATCAGCAGAAGGGGAAAGTGAGAGGAGTGGAATGCAATGGACACAGGAACTGTTAGGTAGCAGTTCTAGCTCATGTGATTATGAAGTTATATTTTACAAGAACTACATGTACATCTGGTCCAACCTTCATGGCAGCTTTAACAGAGAACAAAAAAGCACAGCAGAACCCTGCTGCAGATACACAGAACCCTTATACAGATACACAGTGACACCAAAGAGTGGTAAGAGAACAGAAGAAAATATAACAGTATTTTATTAGATGATCAAGCATTTAAATGCAGAGAAACCTCCCCAGATGCCTTTTCTCTGATATCTGAACATTCTGCTGTACTTATGGATAGAAGAAAGGGAAAATAAAAAAATCAACCACCTACTCATCACTACCATGCTGCAGGAGAACAACCAAGTGCTGACCTTCGGAACTTAGTTAAAGGTTTTAATTGCCTGAGAATAAATCTTCACTTCAAATTTTGTTCACATTGAGAGAGAAGTCCACTACTTAGAATTTATTGGTATTTATGTATGTATGAAGAAAACACTCTGGACACAGACAATTATGCTAGTCTTATTGACCATCTAGCTTTATTCATTGTTCAGTGAATTTAGTGAGGCACTGCCTGACTTAGCATTAGCTATAGGTCATGAAAAGCCAGCAATGTCCAAATATATGGCAATATTATGATTAAAAAAATCCCCAGACTACATACATTCCAAGTTCAAGCCTTGAGATCAAGCTACTTTAATAGAAAAGTTCATGGCTAAAAACTATGTGATTAAATCTAACAGATGTGGCTCAACTTTGGTTTCTTAGTCTATCCATACCTGACTCGAGGTCTCCATGTTAGTGTTACGATTAGATCGCCTCCGAGTGACTATCACAGAAGGCTTCCTTTCACAAGGAGCTCGATCGCTTGTTTGGCCTCTCTGGAGCTTTCCATCCTCAGACTTTTCCTTTTCAAGGCTCTGCAAGTCAATTTTTCTCACTGGCACAGACACAGGAATGATAAGAGGCACAAGGCTGTTATCATCCCGGGCTTTTTTGGGAGCTGGTGAAGAACTGGCGAATTCCACAACACTTTTTGAAGCTGCAGTAGGTCCTGGAGCTGTTACTAGCACAGTCTTCTTCTCCTCTGAATTATCCAGTTCCTGAGAAGAAAAATAGATTCCTAAGAAGTTTTGTATTACCTACGTAATACATGAGATATCATCTCACTTTCAGTGTATATCAAGTTTCTTGATGTAATTTTCAAGCTGAAATGGATTTGGAAGTGTTACTAAAGAAAAAAGAATATGTCACAGTGTTACTAAAATTTCATAGAATTACCTGAGGATTGTCTGTACTGAACTGCTGGAACACTTATATATATCATTCTTAAGAATTGTTTCACTACATATGTTTTGACATTTTATTTTTCTATATGAATTCGTATCCAGCTTTATAACTTTCAACAAAGGCTCTTTAGTTTTAGTAATGATGAAAAATCGCAGGTTATTAATTTCAAATCTTGGATTTTTGATCCAGGGAAGACTGAACCATGGTAATATCTTAATTAAATCTCTCACACACAAAAAAAATAACCAAATCCAGAGCTAACTTTTTGCGTCTTTTTTTTTTTTTTTTTTTCCCTGACTCTGGAAAACATTAAGCCTTCAAAATAAACCAGGTAACAAGATTGAGCACATAAAATCTACCATATCAAGAAGATCCAGGACTGCCTCCTTTCAAGACCTTTTATTAAGAATTGGGCTAAGCACACACAGAAGGTTTATCCCATAACTGAACCTGCAGTTTACAAGTCTGACTGCTTCTTCACAGAGACTGCAGATGTATACCCCTACCACACAGTGATGGAACACACAATTGTAAAGTCACAAGTGGCATCCACTGTCACAGAATGAGCCTCAGGAGAAAGTAATGAGGACCTGCCTTCATTTCAGATTGGTGACAGGCTCCTGTACTTTCCCATAAAATTACCAATTTTGGATTTGGAGGGCATTCATCATGTTCATCATGCTGATGACATCACTAGAGTCCACTGACTAGATAAAATAAGGGGTCCTTGTAAATTTTTGTAGCCTCTGTCCACCACTTTCTGAGTACAGTAACATGTAATGATAATGTGAATATGTGAACAAACACCAATTCTGACCAATATAAAAATCTCAGGTACTTCCTGAGCGCTGCACAGACCTCTGTAGGTCAAGAGACCTGAATTAATTTGCTGACTACAAGGAGGAAATTATGGCAGCTCAAGAGTGCCATAGTCACCCAAAAATGTTGCCTTCCTCTAGCTTTATGATTGGTTATCCATGCTCCTTTTATTTTCAAAATTGGGGGGCAATCATCAAAGGACTCCTCCTCAGTGATGGGAGAGATGACCCCTCCAGGACAAAAGAAGAAACCTGAATAGTAGCACAGATAGAGAAAAGGCAGCAGTAGGAACTTAACATAAATAGTTGAGACATCCTTAAAGACATTCTGGTCTACACCAAAGTTTTTCTGATCACAAAAGATCACACATACCTAATGTTTACTAAGAGGGGACTTAATTTTGGAATTAAGCCTTTTGCTTCAGATCTCTAAATAGTTCTCAGCTGTTTGGTTATTCCCAGAGGTAAGCAGAAAGGAGTCTCTTAATAAGGGATGGGACCTTAATTTGTAGACCTGCTAGGGTCTACAGCTACCTCAGCATCCCTGTTGCAGAGTTTGGGGCAGAGGGCTGCCGGATAATTGCACAAGTGCAACACATAATACTTCCATTTAGACTCTTGCATGAATACTGAGGTATGAACTAGTCATTTAGAGTCCTCCAAGAAATACACAGAAACCCATCAGATATTCCATCACTGATCCTGTCTATCCCTCAAGCTGTTTCTGAAAAACTTAGAATTCGCAGAAAAGTTTGTTCCAACTGCAACAGCTGGAAGAACTGTTCTAAGGCCACACATCTGTGATCTGATAAGAAACCACATCAGCCTTTTTCAAAAACACCTGCCCACAAAGTGCTTTCTGCCACCATTCTGCATCATTTGCATCAAGGAGAGGCAGCTTCTGTCTGCTGTCAAATCAAAGCTTGTCCGTGAAGGAGGAAAGTCCAGAACAATTCTGTAGACAAAACTTTTATTTCCTTTTGTTTGTAGCAGCTGCTGCCCTGCCCTATGCCAGGGGAAAGCAGCTAGGTAACCAAAATATTCCATAAAGGAATATTTAAATTCAGACACCCTTTAAAACAACAATTGAGATTTGAGAAAAGTTTCCTGTACTTTTAGAAGACAACAAGTCACAGTGAAACCATTAAACTAAGAGTTGAGAATTTACTGAAGCCTGTAGGCAGCAATAAGCTTGCATCACCTGAAAAAAAGGCAGCCACAGGCAGCTCTGGTGCAAAGTGTCAGTCATGACACTGCATGTAGACAGATATTGCTGTCCAGAATATTATTTTTGCATAAGATACACTTATCTAGGCTGGGATGTTCAAACAACTGGTTCATATTATGAATGTTATCTTCTTTAATCAATAACTTAACTCTATGGTCTTCTACATACTCTTCAGATAACCTATGCAGAGAAGGCTTCTAGGTAATTTTTTAACTGAAAAACACTCCTAAGAGAAGCAGACCACTCTCATTCAGCAAATATATTTTCTTCTTTCTCTCTCACACAATATCCAACACCTTAAAGATGTAAAATCCATCAGACCTCTGGTAAGAATTTTATCATTTTTCAAAACCTCATCCTGAAAGCCTGATGAGATCTAAACACAAAGAGCTCTTCTGCTAGTGCCATTATACTTGCATAACTGCAAAGAACAAAAGAGCATCTGTCAAAACACTTCTCTGGTCTTTACATTATGAATCAGACTGTGAGCAGACGTGCCTTCAAACAGCCAATTTCTTGCTTCATCTCTCAGGGCCTTTTCCTTAATGCTCTGTTTGCTTCTTCTTGACACTGTTAGTGATCCAAGTGCAATGTGAATTGCAGGCCTTCTGCAATATAACCACACAATGGCTGGCAAAGTATGAGCAAATACACCATGCTACTAGGTACTACCAGTTCTTTATCAAAGCTGCTGGTTCAACTGGAGCTAGAGCAAAAGGATTGAAGACAGCATCAACCAAGTCACTATTCACTTTCTGCTGTCCAAGAGATGGAGTAGGCTATGGATTTTCAACTCATTGTTTATTAGTTTAGTCCTTTCATTCAAACAGCACATTCCTAGGAGGAAGAGATGGGAAAAAAACAGTGACAGACAGACTAGAATAAAAATGATGATGAGAACAAACCAGGGAATAAAATGCCCTTCCCTTTGTTGTCTGAGTGGATAGCAACACCGGTGTCAAAACTGTAGATAAAAGTAGTTAATGCAAGGTGTATTTCATCACCCTTTGGCAACAAAACTTCCAAGGAAAAGTGTGCCCCCTAAGAAGCACTCAGTAAAACATTAGTCAAACCACAACTCTTAACAAAACATTCAAAAACCATCCCTCCAAAAATCCCCACCCAACTCCAAAGATCCCATCACTTGTCTCCCAATAGGCTAGTTAATTCTGAACTCTGTCATCTTGCCATATGGAATATATACTGTGCAGTTTAGACTGATGGGAAATCAAAAGGTTAGGAGTAGTGAACTACCAAATCAGTCAGCACCAAATTTCTTCCCTATTAAGTCCTACAGGAGGTCTTCAGGCAGGCAGGTCGTTCTACAGCCCTCAGGTCATTCTTAGAAACAGGATGCTGCATGAAACAGGCCTCTGTCATGGCTGGTGTAGGTTCTTCATGTAAGTGAAGCTTTAATAGACTTCTAATATTTGTGAAAAATTTAACATGTAAATTGCATTATGTAATTTTTAGATAGCACATTTTAGAAACACTTCGACTGCTGAAACTGAAAAACTAGCAGGTAGGCCTAAGTCTTTCAACAGAAAAGAAAATGTTAAATTGGTAAAAAGACAACAAGTAAACTGCTTATACTTGCCTCTCAAGATTCCTGATCACCTTGAGATCTAAGCTGAAAACATCCACATTGTCATGCCATGGGCTAAAATAACATTTGGTGTTAGTGAAATAAAACTGTCCCTTCTGGTTTCACTACACTATGTCTCTCTTCTCCCAGATCTATGAATTACAATAGCTGAACTTACATGCCTCCACACCAGAGCTGCCCTTGTTGCACACTTCAAGATACCATCCTATCCTACATATGTACATAAATTCCTTTCCTTCCAGCTCTATTTTGTAGTCTAAAACATGCTATATTGGTTAGGGTCTATACGTTACCTTTACATTCTGAAGAGAAGCCAGCTCAACAGCTTTTTGGGCCAAAGTCAGCAAATTGGCTTCTTGAGAAACACGTCGCCTCCGTCGGGTACTCTGGATTACACCACCCCTGACACTCTGAAAATCATTAGTTCTCTGAGTGTTTTCCTCAGGTGCTGTGGCCTGTTTCTCCTCATCTCTACCATTCTGGGCTGCAGCTTGCCTGTCTGTTTCCATCTGGCACTGCTCACTATTGACCAGGACATCCTTCTGCCCCAGGTCCAGTCTTTTGGGGTGCAAATAGCTACTTTTACTGTGGGCCAGTGACTCAGGTGTTTGCTGTAATGGGACCTCTTGCTGATGTGCTTGCCAATGATGGAGAAATAAATTGCTAGGTTGTTCTTCTGCCTGCTTAGAAGTCAATACTTCTCCTGCAGATGTCAGCAGGCCACCTTCTTTGGAGAGTCTCCGTGACCTTCTTGGAAAGGGAATCTGGGTCTGAGGTAGCACAGTCTGTTGGTTCTGCTCTGTTAATGCCTTGAATAGCTCCTGGTTCCTCTCTGCTTGCTGAAACTGGTGTGGCATCATGTGATGCTGAGGTGCGGCAGCTGCCACATGAGGCTGTGCGATAGAAGTTGTTTGCTGCAGACCAAAGGCTTGTGTGGCAGCCTGTTGCTGCTGCTGCTGAGGATAGAAATTTTCAAAGAGCTGTAGCTGGGGAAGAGCTTGCTGTTTTTGTTGCGCAGTAAATGCTGGACTGGAAGAAGTTGGGGCTTCTTGAAACACATGTAGCAACTCAGGGAGACCTTGCTTTTGGCCTTGGTGACCAAATGCAAGTTGGAAAGGCTGCAGTGGCAGAGTTTGATTCTGCTGCTGCTGTTTCTGCATTTGATGAAAAGAATTCATTTGAGCTTGTTGTCTAACCAGGGCTTGCTGTTCCAGCTGAGCCTTCTGGGACATCATCTGCTGGACAGCATCTCCATATAAATCCAGCTGTGACACAAACACTCCTTTCTCTTGATTTCTTTTAAGGGCTTCTGGGTGGCCATAGAAGCCTGGGGCACCAGCATTGGAGTGGGGACCTTTTGGGTTGCCCCCAAAAACCATACTGTGGTTCCACATTGAAGGTGGAGACTGCCAATGGCTGTCACCCCTCTCTGGCAACCGGTTTCCCATGAGTGAATTCTGCCATTTGACAGCTGTTACTGACTGGGGCATCATCACTGATTCTCCCCTATCTTGATTGTAAACAGAGTTCATCAAAGCAACGTTGTTGGGTGCACTTGTTAATCCTCCTGGATGAGAAATCTCCATAGCTTGTGAGACTGGTATATTCCCTCCATGACCATAGTACTGTCCTTCCTTAAGCTGCTGCTGTGGTTCTTTTGACGGCACAGCTATGTCCTGCTCATTGAAATAGGCAATTCGTTTCCCAGTCCGTTTGCTTGAAGACTTTTGCTGAGCCTGAAGATTCATGGTTCAGTCTATTCTCCCAGCCACACACACAGTATTTATAATCCACCCATCCCTGAGGCTGGGGGAGGAAAGGCACAGCAGTCTTTCTTTTCCATTAGCTTTAGTAATAAAGGGCAGGAAAGAAGTCCAGAAGAAAGTGCATTCACTTCCTTTTTCTTTGTGTGCTTCTCCCACTTCTTTTCACTCTTATACTTTGTGGTTCAGAGGTCAGTAGGGTCCACTTAGTTACAGGTCCTGAAATAGAGAAAAAAATTACAGTGAATCATCAACTGATGTAACTGTCCTCTGAATGCTCATGTGATAAGCAACAATGTGTATGTCTGTCCCATTTCCCATGGAAATGAAACCCAGGATAACAGATGGAAGAAACAACAGATCTGACCTGTCAGAAGAATGCAAAACAAAACAACTTAGCTTTACAAAATAGATATTACACTGTACTTGCATGATGCAACTCCCTATTGCACACAGAATTCTGACTAATCACTTAAGTTCATCCTGAAAGTTTTACTCTTAAACTACCTCTGATCTGGCCAATTAGTTCCACATCTTCCTGTAACCAGAATAACCTGGTTTTAATCTCAACTCAAAACCACAAAACAAAAAACCCTTATTGCTTGCCAAAAGGCCACATTTCCCAAAGACCTTTAAAAGACACGTGAGTACATGAAAGCTGCAGTCAAACATGCAGCAAGATGCTCAATTCAGTATTCTGAAGGAAAAGGGTCGGGCAACAGCCCATCAGTCACACACCACCAATGATTACAGATGCTTTCCAGTCAAGAACTGCCCACCCAGCATCCAACACCTGGGGCCAGGGCTGGCTCAACCTGTTGCTCTCTCTCAACAGCAGAAAGAAACTGCTCCTGCTCAGGTCACACTCACTGAAAGGTAGTTCAGGCAGCTGCTGTTTTAACAGCTGCTTGAAGACATCAGCACATATCTGTTAGTGTAAAGTACAGCGTAATAGGAGAAAGCCCTTCCAGAATGAGCACTCTATGACAATGTTACCCTCTTCTTCCATAAGAAAACCTATCCACAAACTCTAAGAGGCTAGCTTGCAGGATTAAGATCTAACATGCAAACACACATTAGTATTTCTATTCAGACACCTAAAAACATTTTAGATGTTTAGTTTTAAATTCCATTATATTCTCAGATTACCACTACTAACATTCTAGTGTAAATCTCTATTCATATCCTTTTCAGTTTGCATTCTGTTCCACTTTAAATCTCACTTCCCATATACTCCAGGAAAATTACAACAAATTGTTAAAAAACTATCCTTATTACATCCCTTCTGTTATATAATCAAGTTTCTCTTGAGTGGAGCGGGTAAGACTAACACACACATCCCCTCCAATAAAACCTGCAATCTATTTATCCCTCTTTCTAAAATGAAAAGTAATAAACCAAAATTATATAGCACAGTGAAGTCCTGTAACCTGAGCTTCCTCAGATGGATATGGGCACAGTGCAGGTTTTAATACTGAGGTGGAGCTGGGAACATGACGAGGAGGAAAGGACATAGAGTTTTAATTAACTTATGCAACTTCCACCTCAGAGGCCAAGCTTGGCTTCAGTGCTACTGGAACCATGGGACTGTGTTTCAGAGTGAAGTGACTCACTTCCTCAGGCTGTTACATAGCTGTTCCCCCACACTGCCTCCCCTTCACCTTGGCTACAAACCATGGACCTCTGCCACCCCGCGCCATGGAGCCAGGGCATTCCTCCCTCCTCTAAGCACAACGTCTCAGCTCATTTTCCAAGACTATCACAACAGGACGAAAATAACTCTTGGAGAATTATGGACACGTGAGATGGAAAATTCTCTCAAAACTGCAACTAGCACACAAACGAAGATTTCATGAAGTAAGTTTTTCCTACTTGAAAACTTCACTAGGAGAGGAAAAAACATCTTACAGCAGGAAACTGAATCCCTGGTAGCAAAAATGTAGAGGTGGATAAGCTGCTATATGCGTCTCAGAAGCTTTAATGCTATCTATCCTCTCTCCTTGCTTTCTGCAGCACTGCAAATATATCAGAAATAACAGCTAAACCTCAACACCTGAGGTAATACTACTAAGAGTGATTTCTGACAGTCTTACTTTATGAAATCATCACAAGCGAATTCTCTCTCCAAACTAGGCAATATTTTCCTTCTGCTGAAAATATTGATCAATCACATCATTCTGATAAAAAGAATGCAAGGTTTTCTGTATATTAGAAGACATTACCATTAGATCAAGTTTTAACCTGCCAGTTTTCTGAAATTCTGCTCTAGACTTTTTACACTTTGAAGAAAAATAAAACAATAATTGTCAAAAAGACTGCATTCAACATTCAACTTCAAGGGTCCTTGTTTTCAACCAAAAAAAGAGCCCAGTTGATGCTGTTCTTAGTAGTTGTGGCCAGGATTCGCAACTACCACACAGAAAAGTGCCCAGAAGACCTTTAGCAAGAGGACTCTCACATTAGTAAGGAAGCATTGCATTAGCACAACTTTCCAAACCTACTCTTGTGTGGATTTTGGTTCTGCTTTTTCTATTACCAGATAAGAAGACACCAGAGTCATAAGGTCTAACTCAGACCAGCTTAGAACTGCAGCAATCTGGGAAAGGGATCTAAAAAAACTATTAAGATGCAAAGTATTAAAAAGGAGTAAGTTCAGCAATAACCTAAATGAGGAAAAGGAATATGTACAATGGAAGTTGCTATTCAGCATAAAACCCAGGATAGTGAAAAGGACATTACCAGGGAGAAAAGAGATTTAAGGTACTTTGAACAAAACATGCTTACTGAACTCCCCAATTCTCCCAGTTACATGCAAAAGTAACTATATCCTAAGAGATCACCAAGCTAAAGGAGGATTTGGTGCATCTGGCACTTGATGGTAAAAGAAAATATCAAAAAATTAGCTTTTTAGAAGTTCTTTCTATACAGAGAAACTACGTAAAAGTATCTTCTATGTCATCCTAATAATAATAATACTTCATAGTTTAAGCTGCAGTGATAAATATTCAAGTTGCAGCATGACTATGCTTCAGGAAAGCTCACGCTTGGCAGCTTCACTGCATGAGCACTGCTGGCTCTGACTAAACAGGCTTCCCTCCTTGAGGCTGGGGGAATGAGCTCATACAATCATCATCCTAGCCACTTACCGGCTTTGGGGCTTTTTTGATTTGTTTTGCTCTACTTGAATTTCAGCACAAGAGTCAGCCTGCGGTAGCACACGAAACTGGCAACACGCTTCCAGGCTTAAGTGCTTTGGAGCACTTAAGGACCATTCCCTACCTTTGAAAGGTAAAAAAAGGAAAGCACAAAGCCAGTTGAAATACTGTAATTCCAATATTCTGTGTCTTGCCTCCAAATATACTGAAGTGTTATGATACTTAGCATTGCTTTTACACTGCACGGAGAAAAAGCGGAACCTAGCATCAGTATATTTTGTTTTAATAACTCTAAGATTTGGCATGCAACATCATCAGCTATTTTCACTTCCAGGAGCTTCTGACATTCAAGAACTTGTCCTGAACTTTCTCCAGATTAATACAAATTGTACATCACCTCCTTTAATACTATAAATATTTTCAGATTTCTAAGGAATTTCTGATATTGCAAGGCATTCTCTTCTACGCTTAAACAGAATGACAAATCAGATATACATATACCCAATAGGTGCATATGCAGTATTTTCCAGAAGGAAAAATACATAAGGAAAATAACTCATAGCACCTTACTGAGAAAATTTAGTTAGCATTTTTTAGCTAAAAACTTCTCTAGAGTATCTGCACTAATGCATTAAAGAAAATCAAAAACACATATAAAATACCATATGAGCTACATTTATGCAAAGAATGCTGAAGGACTTCCTGAAGTATACAACAGTTCTATGGAGGAGTCTCTTCCTGCATCCAGGATTCTGTTCTGAAATGACGAAGTCCTTTCAAAGGAGAAACTGGAGGGGCACAGGCACTCAGAGCCACTCACTAGGCTGTCACCAGCCCAGCCCAGCCATCAGCAGATTTTACCCAATCCAAAGTAGAATCATTGAGACATTCCTACCCAGCGCAACTGTCTTGTCACAGCTTATTATTAGTCTGAAAAGCCTGCTATAAAACCTTAACTCAAGTTAAAGATAATTTGATTTAGGGAACAAATTAAACACACTCAATGGTAATCATTTAATGTAAAATATCTCTATCCCTCTTTAAAACTTATTGTCTGTATAACTGGCAACTGTTCCCTGTATAACTGGTAACAATCCACCATTATTCCATTTCTATAAATATTCTCTTAACTAAGTATATGTGTATTTGTACAGTTTCACATACCAAGTTCATGACCTCTCACACTGTAGTAATCTTGAACTTTACTCTGCAGCTCACTTTTTGAGGGCTGTGCTGTCCTGTGCTTTGTTCAGTCCATTTGCTACATCAGCTATGACAAGCAAGTTTAAATTGTGCTCATTCCTCATTCTCCTTTGAGATCATTTGCAAATGTTTCTCTCTGACAGAATGCTGCAGAAATGACTCAGGAAAGACTGATTTCTCCTCAAACTTCAGCAAAATTAAGGATGCTGAGATTAATAACAAGTTGTAGTTGCAGTTGTAGACCATTCCACCATCTTAGATTTTAAATTCCTCTCTTTTAGGGTTTTATTCATGTAAAATAAAGTGTTTCTCTGTTCTAGCTAATGTACATTCTCAGCCTTAACTGCAACAATGCTGTCACTGTTCCTTACAGGAAATCTGTCCAATTAGGGTGATGACAATCATTTCTCAGTAAGTCCTCCTGCTGCCAGTAATTGAAATTATGGTTCTCCCCTGTAAGCAGCTCAGTCACTTTCAACCATGATGATGGATTCCAAGAAGAATCTTACATTTAAGACAAATTCAGCAAGTTACCCGGTGTCCTTCTGAGACAGAGCAATCAAACCTCCTCCTACAGTTTGCTCATTACTATGGTCAATTCCCACATTTATGAAACACGTAAAGAATTACAATACAGGTTTTACTAATGAGAAAGAGAAAGAAAGGAAATAGCTTACTTCTAAGATCACATAACAATCAAGGTCAAAAATGAAGCAATATATAATACACTAGCTACCAGTTCCCCCTCAAACCTGAAAGAAAACACAGGTTTAATTAAATCTACCTGTGAAAGATAGAAACTGGATGTGCTATTCATACACGTGAAGAAAGGGCAAAAAAGTTTTAATTCCTTCAGTGCAATAGGAGGTTAGAGGAGGCTCAGCAGGGTACGTTTTGTTTCTGACTTTTGTGGTTTGCGTTTTTGAAAATGACTGGAGGCTTACATGGCATCACAAACTTGTTCCAGCTAGCAGAAATCTGCCTTTGTGAAACCAACACCATTTGCAACAGTCTTGAGTAACAACAGGGAAAAGGATGAAAACGTGGGTCAGTTTCTGTGCTTGTAAAAGATTTTCAAAGCTTATTGCACATAGCCTATGCTTACCCTGCTGTATATGGAAACAGCTTCAATCCCTACTTCCAAAGCCCCTCCCTCACACTCACTTTGTCACATTTTCTTCCAGACAGTTAACTACATCAAAATTCCTGCAGATTGTTTGCAACCTCCCACTCACCACCTTCAGATACCTTGAACAAGAAGGATAACAGCACAGCACAGAAAATAAACCATGTTTGTAAATTCTATACAGCCAAGCACAGCAATCTATGTCCTGAAGAAAGCAGGTGAAAACTCAAAGCAACAACAAAACATAATATTGTGTAAGAAAGCCAAAAGCATAAATACAAAGATGATGGTTTTATGTTCCTGTCACTTTTATCACAACTGGCATGGCATTTTCCAGACATCCAGAATGTCTGTCTCTATAGCAAAAGGTGTATTTTCCAGGAATGTGGCAGTACAGAAGAGCAATACCTAAAGACTAAAGCAAACAAGCAAAACCAACCAAATGAGCAGTCTGCAGTTTAAAAGAAGCCCACTACAAAAGAATGTAATTAGGTATCAATCATCTCCTCTAACACCTCCAAGTTTGAAACTAATCTAGGGAGCTCATCAGATCAAAGTCCTAGAATCAGTAAAGCCTATGAAATGGGGAAGGCTTACTTGTTGTGTAACACTGCATAGCAAAAAAAGGAATCCTACAGCAGGCCTGTAATAAAGACAAAGAGATGAAAGGAAAGCTGCTTCACAGGTAGACAACAAAAGGGAAAACACAGCATCCAGGAAGTTTGGCAACTTCCACTGTTTCCTGAAGGTGACTGCCTGGGGCTAGCAAACACATACCTAAATAAGTAGGATGCATGGCAGACTTTATGATCGACCCAAATTTTCATGTGATTGGGCCTATTTCTATTGCAGAGAAAGACTGAAGCTATGACTGACTACAGGGGTGCCTCTGCCCTGAGGACACTCTTAAAATTACTTTGCTGCCACTTTCACTTTCCCATTTTCGGAGGCTGGGAATTAATAACACTTTATTAAACCACCGTAAATAACCAGAGACTCAAAAGTGAAAACTATCAGCTCTGTGAGGTGAAACGTGAGAAAATGGCCATGCTGTGAAGGACTATGCACCAGCAACATCAGGTCACTTATATTGCACACTGGATACCAGAAACTACTGCTCCAATTGAAACCACTCCTGACATTCAGCACCACCAGAGGGTAATTACCCACAGCAAGCAAAATAACACAAAATGCAGAGCTACCATATTGTCTGGGAAAAAGATACATATCCAAGTTGAAATACATGAACTACACAAATTCATCAATCCAAGGAGAAATACAAATCCTACTTCGAGAAAAAATTTGGTTTACGGTAAAGGAGGTAATAAAGGTGAGACAATGAAAATGCAACTCTTTAAACATGATTTAATTAGGTACATTTCTGTTCCAATGGTCTTCAAATTCAACAAAGCATGCATTCTGATTCTATTTGGACCTACTATTCACATCCATGGATGTGGCTTTACTTATCCCCATCACCATAATTTTTCCACACTCAATCTAAACACACAAATCCATCCTAATATGAAGAAGGATTTGTTGTTTTGAATTACAGGATCTGAAGCACCACAGATGCACCTCACCAGGAAGTTTTCAGGTAACAGCTCAATGAGAGGGAAGTCTTACACTGTTGATGAACACTTAAAAAACACCTATTCTTTGGGGTAGTTTTCCTCAATTCAAGCTCTAAACTTGGTTACAAGTATTGGAGACTTCCTTTTCAAAACATACCTAGGATTTTCTACATAATTTTGTTCTAATGGGTGAGGAAGAAACAAAAACTGCTACAAAGAAAATGCCCATCAAGTGCTGATTAGTCTTATGCTTACAACAAACAAGCCAGAGAAAACCTGGTTTACACAAACAGCTCCACCAGAAGAAAATCAGCATGGATGAGGAAGAAAAACTACTAAACAGACTGAAATTTTAAAACTTAGCAGATAATTAAACAAACAACAAAATGAGGGGAGGGAAAAAGCCACAACCTGATTTTTTTTAAAGGAACTTACAATGTATTTTTTACCAGCTATTGAAAGGATATGTAAGATCTTCACTAATTTTAAAGCAAAACTTTGAGTGCTGTTTCCAAAATAATCGAAATTTCATGCAAACCTCATCACATGGAAACAAATTATTCATGATTTGCACCAGACTAGTCTTTTGTCTCACACTACTGGAGAGGCAGCTCCACAGTTTGGACTCTAGTAAACACATACACAGGAAAGCCCATCTTTACAAATGGCTTTGCAACACAGACCAGTCTTATCCTTTAATAAAATAAGTACTGGTTAATGTTTATAAACTGTACTGAAGTTAAGAATATTTGTAATTATAATCTGTCATCATGATAAACCCTAATCTGAAGAGGCTTGGGCAGTCTTAGAAAGCAAAATGAGCACAGTAATTATGGAGTATGAAATGCTGCTTGCAGGCTTTGTAAAGTTACATGAACATAATCCTTTCCCACTGGAAATGGGTTAACAGTTCTAATTGTGAGCCCTTAGACAGTTATTTTAAGCCTTTTTGTTTGGAGCTGTCTGGGAAGGCAGTTGCTAGCAACAGGGAGACCAACATTCAGGAATCACAGCAGGCTCCAAAGTCCGAATTGCAAAGAGCAGGCCAAAAAGCTTTTCCCTGCCCTCGCATTCACATACCTGACAGGACCACAACACATCCTTCACTCCAAATGCCTCTCCTGCCACAAACACACCAGCTGCAGAACTTCATGGACACCCCAGAGACAGTCCAAATCTCTCAGCACTTCAGCCCTGAGGTGAAAACACATGCACTGAGCTGCAACAGGAAAGACTGCTACAGGTTCAGTTGTTCCCATCTCAACCTCTTCAGCACTCCAGCACAAAAACAGGCTTGCACAGATGTCCAGTGTATGGAACAATAAAGTCTGAGTGTTTTATAGATTCATTTGAGGCTTTGCAAGAGGTAATGGGCTACAAATAAGGGAAGAGAATGATGAAAGTTCATAGAGACAGTGATACTTTCCATTCCTGGAAGTTTCTTCACGAGAAATATAAATGAACCCAATACCTCAGCCTGAGCCCTCGGTAGAGACATTCTTAAGACCATGAAGCAGGCATCATCACTCATCCAAGTCTGGCTGGACAATAGCTGAGACTACATGTACAGGCAGAACCCCTGGGATCTGAGATCAGCTTCCAGCTCTGCTACAGACATGCATCTTAAGCAAGCCACTTCAAATTATTTCATAAAATGAGAACAGTACTTGAAACCAAATACCTTGATATTAATGGAGTATTTTGAGGTCATAAAAGTTGTAGTATCTTTAACAATAACCACTGACAGCCTAGATGGAGAGTGTTTCACAAAGAGCCTAGAAGTCTACTTTCAGACATGACGCAATCAGGGTAGTGATAACCAAAGAAGAGGGAGTAAGACAAAAAGTGAAGGAAAATGGTCACACAATAACATAGTTGTTCTTTTGTCACATGCTTGCCTCTCTCTCACTTGACCCACAAATATCTTTTTTTATCAGCAGTTATCTAAGCTGAAGCAGTGCTGACCTTGGTTTGCCCACATCCACACACTTGCAGCAAACAGATGACAGTATTGACTGACCGCAGTCAGTCTTTAACAGCACTGACAGGGCTTTAGTTAAAATTTCTAAAACTGTGTCAAAAAAGAATTCCTGCAATCACTGTTGACTATAAAAGGGTCTCTTTACTGTGCTTGTCTGTTACAAGGTACAGTAAGCTCTCAGCCATGACTGGGGCTGTCAGGCATTACAACAATGCAGCTAAGCAAATGCACACTAGTACTGAGAGTAGGAACAGTGGAAGATGTGGGCAAGCAGGATCATCACACAGTGGGAAACAGCAAGGTTTTAATTCTCCAGGGGCTAAAAAACACTCTGATTTCTTAACCTTTAATTAAAAAATCAAAGCACTCTCCAGGTGTCTGGACTCAGAGTTCCCTGCCAGTAACCTGGCAGACACCTGCCCAATCTCCTTCTTCTAGCCACAGGGATTTCAGTGGAGGAAGGAAAGAGCAGATGGCTGGCACCAATACTGGATCAAATACAAAGCACTTACATTTCTGTAGTGGCTTACTCATATCCTTACTAGCATTATGAAGTACTTCCACTATGGGGCATAAGTGACATCAGCCTCATATGGACTCAGAGCAAAGTCAAATTTCCTAAAGATTCAGCTCAACAAGCCTACCTGAAACCAAACAAACCACTCATTCTTTACTTCATAACTAGAAAGAAAAAAGAAGTCATTCAATAACAGGATGAGGAAAAGTGTTCTCTATTAAGAACCCTTGCATGAGGAAAAGTGTTCTCTATTAAGAACCCTTACAAAGCTATTTTAAACGGAGCAAAAGACTCAATTGTTAGTAGAAAAAAGTTAAGATCACAATGATTAAGTTCAATACTATGGGAAAAATTAAAGTTTATGCATTAATCCACCTATAGATGGAATTCTGTGAGTGTTAAGCAGATCAGAAGTAACCTGCACTCGCACAGTTTACTCTGTGAGTCCTGGAATATAAATACATTTTAATTGAAGTCATAACATTTTGATTCAATAATCCCACATTACACTTTGAACAGCTGTATTTGCTAAAGATACAGACTATGTAATTGCTATTAACAGGAACAATAAGCCCTTGCAAATTGTGAAAAAAAAACCCCAGGACATAAATAATTGGAAGACCAGAAACTTACTAGAAAAAGCTGATAAGATCATCTGCACTAAACACTTGACCATCTACAAAAGAAATCACTAAGCATGAAGGAAAAAAATAAATTCCCTTACACGATATAGTTTTCACTTTGGAATGAAGGGCTAATGAACTAATCATGTCTTCAGGTATATGGATCCCATTAGTCTCACACCAAAGAAATTCTGAGACTGATGCTCCTTTACAATCCATAATGCATCTAGTCATCTAGTTCTAGGCCAGTTTGGATGGGGCTCTGAGCAACCTGGTCTAGAGCAAGATCTCCCAGCCCTTGCCAATGGGGTGGAATGAGATGATCTTTAAGGTCCCTTCCAAAGCAAACCATTCTGATTTTGTGATAAGGATTTTTTTTTCACACCAGGTAGATAGCACTTTCTTATTTCAAGTTGATTACTTCAAGTAGTACAGCTTATGTCCCACAGCGTCTGATGACATTACAATTTTCAACAAATATCCAAACAATAAGAATAAACATCCAATCTCTCATCAGCAGGCTGACATTTGCTACACAGTTCTTCCCCATTTGGAAAAGATCTATGAATCCACCAAGGCAGAAAAACATTCTACTAGTTGTTATAACACCGACAAATTTTTCCTGGGGAAAGTAGCTGAAGGAAGTTGTCCATGAACAAATTTCATGTTATTGGAATATTCACCATTTATGCAATACCTGGCAACAGTTAAAGCAATATGTTAACACCAATTCATTCAACTTCACGTGTGTCACGTGCAACATTCTGTATTTCTAACAAGTACACAAAGAGAGATAAAGCAGCCTGCTTTGCACTAAAAAGCAAAAAGGTAGCCAAGATGAGGTTATTTTTCTCCATTTCCTTTATCTCAGTTTTGTCCACAGACTGCATTTGCAAGATGCCTGGTAAAGCATCTTAATTTTGAACAGTTATACCAAATCCAGAAACTACTACAGAACACTACTCTTTAAGTATGTCGTAGAACTTCCCCCACCCCGAGGTAACTCTTAAGGTAATTTATATAAAAATCGCAAAGTCTTCTAAAGTACATGAAATTTTACCTGTAGACATTAAAGGTTCTAACATTAAAATACACATGTCAGAGTAAAGTAGAGATCTCTGATACTCCACAAATGCGGTGTTCTATGATGCCTTTGCACTCTCCACAAGCTCTGCCTGGAGATACAGCCAAAGGGGAAAGGCTCCTCCACCAGCATGATCCACGTTGGCTGGCATTTTAGACTTCCTTTTGTTTTTAAGAAAATGACAGCACTAGCCAGGTGTACTGCTCTTATTGTCCATGGCTTCATTCCCTGCACTATAGTACAGAAACCGAATCACAGCAATTTCTATTTTACATGGTTGCATGGCCTCATAATCACAATATAACAGCACTAAAGAATGCATAAAGAGTATACTCTTTATGCACTTATTCTGACAATGTCTCTTTAAGGGACTGAACTATTATTCCCTTTTTATTGAAGACAGCTAAGTCTGGGAGAGGGAGGTTTTAAAATTACTTGCCTGAAGTGGTCTATGACAGAGGAGATAACCTAACTCAGTCTCAGGTTAGTGCCTATCCTTTCAATCATATTTAGTCTCTTACTCAGTTTGAAATCCCATCCTAAGGTTGGCTAAAGCGCACATGAAACCTCTCCAAAACTTTTATTCGTTTTTCAGCCTGCCCACAGGACTGTATGCCATGCATAATAACAAACTCAAGATAAGCATACAGCAGTCAATGCAGGTTTATTGTGGATCTAAAAATATCATGCTAGCTTTTACTAGAGTTGTCATCTGTAAAACTTACTTGCAAATACACTAGCCTTGGCTGTGATGGTGTCCTGGGGACACAGAACAGTTCAACTAGGCAGACCTATTCAGGTGCAATCATGACATTGTTACTAATTTTGCCTAGGAGTTAGATAACAATGCTGAAGAATCTCACCCAATTCCTTCCCTGCATGCAATTACAAAATCCTATGAAGAAAGAAGGGAAGGTATTTATTTATACCTATTAGTCGATTAACATTGATACAAGCTTTCATCCGTTTACATCACTCCATAAGCATAAAAGCACAACTTGGAATCAGAGAATTAAAAAAGGGGGCTCTAAAATCCTGTAAGAGTGCTTTTAGCAAGTACCATGACATGTATATTTCTCCCATCTTTGCAACCACCTTCACAACCACCACTCCAAGGAAAAAGAATTTTTGTTCTTTTCTCACAACTGCAACATCCGAGATGCCACAAACAAGAAACAGCTTTCAGGCTCACAAGGAACAGATGCATTGGAACTGCTGCAGGGACAAGCTTCCGCATCTTCCACTCCTTGCACCTTCTGACTGAATGTTCTGTTTCACCTGGACAAGTTAAGAGCAACCTGTACTGATTTTTAGCAGGAGGACAGCACACATCACAGCAGCTGGACTACAGGAACAAGGGCTCTTTCAGCAGACTCTGGAAAAGGCTCTGCTCTACCACTGCTCCCACTGCCCCTTCTGAGGGCCCCAGAAGTCAGGGAGCACCATGGTCCTTGGCTACTGTTTTGACCTGCAGCAGCAAATGTCAGATTTCTGTCATTGAAGGGGTGAGAGGGGGAAGGGAGGGTCACAACCATCACATATTTGGTTGTGAAATATAGCCAGGTCTCATAGGGAAAAAAAAAAAAAATAGGGTCCAGAGTTTTTTTTAATGCAAGCAGTACATAGTAAATTGGCAGTGTCGTTTTTCCTTTTACATAAAGAAATATGTACTTATCATAGCTATTAACAGGGGGGGAAAAACAAAAAACAGCAACAGAACCAAATCTTAAGAGCTATGCACAAGGAATGCTGTCACAGTGTTACATAAAAAGAAAGGACAAGTACTAATTTGCATATAATTGATGACATTCACCTACTACAGTAAGTTAAATCGTTAAGTCAATGTTCTTCCTAAGTCTTGCACCACTTGTACTTGTGGTTTTGTTCGCTGTCTTACTGAAAATCTTCAACATTGCACAAAAGTTTCTCTTGCCGACAAAACCTGACAAATCAGAGTCACAAAAGTACTGTCAGAGCCACAAAAATGAACAAAAAAGCAGAAGGAAATTCACACTCATTGCTATCTGCACATCAGACCATCAGGAAAAGAAGTTTAGATAAAAGAACACATATAGTTCCTGCAGGTAGCAGGGTAAGTTTGTATCACCGCAGACGTTTCTAAACTCAGGGGCTCTACTTAAGCAAGGTTTCCACCCTCTTCAGCTGTCTTCAGCTCACCTTCTGCAAGACTTGTGACCCTGGTGTTGACATAAAACTTCACAGTAGCATCAGTGCAGAGACAGGGATTCCCCCGAGCAGCACTTTCAGAGGCCCAGGGCTGAAGAATTCACGCTTTCCATTTCAGACTGAGGTCAAGTACGATGGGTGGTGGTTTCCATTCGTGTTGCAACACGCAAGAAGCTAACAAGTGAGAAAAGTATGAGATGACAAAACAACTAGCAGAAAGAAGAAAATCTCCTCTAACCAAAAGTCTATCAGTCCCTCCAGGTGCCTTTCCTCTTGCTCCTACATTTCCAGTAAATTTTGTCCATTTTCTAGCATATGATGCCTTCCAGTTAAACATACTTAGTTCCACAAAGACATCATGGCAGTTCAAAAGACATGAACCACCCATCCAATTAAGCCACAATAATAACTTCTTAGTGTGTCACCCCCTTTTTTTTTTTTAATTTATTTTTATTAATTTTAAAGGTAGCTTTTTATAACTGGTAATTTCTTTAGAGTAATTTTTTTTACTCATATACTTTTTTTTTTACTTTATACCTTACCTGGTAACAATAAGATAGATTTGGTTTAATAAAAAGCTACATAAAATAAAAAGAAGTTGCTTATAATTTTTGTTATAGTTCTCAGCTCCCTTCTTTGAAGAAAAAAAAAGTTTTCTAAAACATTTTGCTTGTTAATATATATTTTATTTTATGCACAGATATTTGCACGGTAAAGAGGAATTAGCAGTCTTTTCTTATATATGGGGAGAATGGTGTGTGCCAATTTTTTCAGTATCATTGGGAAAACTGCTTCTAGTTTCAAACATAACAAAATGTTAAAAATAATTTGAAAATCATACAAGAAGCTCCTCTTAGCATTTAGTAGACACTGGATTTAAAAGTTCAAGTTTTCAAAAGCAGCAGCTGAAAAAACCCCACCTATCAGTCATTTCCTCAGCTTCCAGAATCCTTTCACTAGCTCTCCAGTCAGCTTCTAAAATAAGTATATCTGCAGCTCCAATGTTAAAGAGAGATTGCCTTCCACATTCAGATTTTTTTAGCTTTTTATGCCTTAAGTAGGTAAAATGACACTTCTGGTGGTCTTTAAAAAAATGGTTTAAAATAAAGTCCATAGCAATAAATATACTTTGCTTGCCTAGCTGCATCAGTAAAAAATTCCTCAGCTTAACATGGCACATTTTTTTTCCTGTTCCTTATGGAGAACTAAGTCTTCAGTAACAAAATCCAAGCCCTGTGTGTTTCTTGCTAATAATCTGTGTTCTTACAACAGTCTCTACTACTGAGAGTGACTTAGCTGTTAAACTAAATTAGCCCAGGAACATTTTCCACCATCATTCTGGGAAGGAATGAGGGGAGATGTACACTTGTAAACGGTTAACACTCTCTTCCCTCTCCCTCCAAGCAAAAAGCACACAAAGACATACAAAATGCAAGGAAAACAATTAACCTTCCAACTTCTGAATTTTGGCTTCATTTCCCTAAAGTAGCTTCATGCACGAAATCGACATGTGGAAGGAATAATCCAGGGTGACCAACTTTGCTGAGGCTTGTGGAAAACTGGCCTGTGCAGTGCAGCAAGCTCTCGTCAGAGATCTGCTGCCGCACAGACCTCAGCAAACGTGCTCCACTAAAGCAGCACCATGTCCCTCCCAGGCATTCTGGAAAACCTCAGTGTTTAAAAGCAGTCACTGACCACCTCTTCCCTCCCACACTAAAGTTTAACAACCCTCTTTCCCGACTGCTCCCCTGCCAAGAAAAAAATACAGACATACAATTACAAATGTATGCACTAACTTAAAACCATGTTTTACTCTTGAAGGCATTCAACTTCATCACATGGCCCCAAGGCCTTCTCTGGATTACTGGCACCATGTCTGTCAAGAGACGCCATCAATTTATTTTAAGACACACAGTTTGGTGTTTAAATCTACAAATTTGCTTTCAGTTTGAAGCTGTTTTAAAGCAAAATCCCACCAGTAACCACTCCCTCTTCATTAAACATTTAAAATTTGAAAATTAAGTGATGGACAGTACTTCATTAAAGTATTTATTAAATAACTCCCTCACCCATGAATAAAAAAGGAAAACCTGGGATGAACTTTTACCAGATCCACTATTTTACAATCATAATTCCTTCCTGAAACAGCAACTCTTGTAAGTGCTGTCTGCACACAATTTCAGCTCAGTGCTTTGCTCTATTATTATAAAATATTTTAGGACTTGCATCTGTAATTACTAAATATGTTCCAAATTTGAAATTTTAGTACCTTATTTCTCTGCATTTTGGAGGTAGCAAAACACTGGGTTTCCCCCTGACAGGAGTGCTATGCTCCCCTGCTCTCTCCAAGCATACTGGGACCTCTCTTACTCTGGCCCACTCACACTGCTGTAAAAGAACTGCTCCCAGACACTTCTGCAGGCATCTGGGCACCAATAAATTTTAATGTACACTGCTGTTGTAGCTTATGGCTGGTGTCTCCCTAGCTCATGTAGTTTTTCCAACTCCCTGAGATGCTTATCTCATTCCCACTAGGCAGGAGTAGTGTTCTCCAATCACTGCTAGAAGAAGCTGGTATAAGCACAAATTTCCATTTATAGATCTCTATTAAAAGGTTTCCTCTCTTGCTCAGGCAAACACTGGGCTCAGTATGATTACAATCCATCTGTGCATATATCTGTTAGAAAAGTTATTTCCTCTTACAAAGGGTTATATTTATTTAGCTGCTCCAGTACAGCTGTTCCAAAGCCACTTGGAGTCTAAAAGCATGCTTTTCTGATGTTGCATTTCCCAGTGAAATGCCTCAGCTGCTGAGCAAGAGCCCGAGTGATGGCCTGAAGAAACATTATCTCTCAAAGCGTTTGTGTCCACCCCGCAGCTGAGCTTACCTCCCTGCGAGTCACAAAGCACAGGCTGCCCTCCCAAAGAGGCACCTGGCAGCTCCCCTGCCCTCGCAGGCAGCCTGGCGTGCCTGACACCCAGGTCCCACCTCCAGAAACTGAGCCCCCCAGGGCCAGCCAGGCACTGAACACCCCTGGCAAAGGCAGCCGAGGCTGTAGGTGCTTGCAGCACAAGCACAGAGTCCTGCACAGAAAGGCATTGTGGAATATAGTCATTTTATTTAGGTCTTCAATGAGGATTTTTCAATTTTTTTAATTTTTTTTTTTTTAAATATACAGCCTCTTCTGTTGTTTATACTACTTATTTAGCATCTCTACTATGAATATACACAGCTTCATTTTCAATTTCTGCATTGGAAGGAAAGAAAAGTCACAAAATGATTAGTTATATAACTTTATAGCAAAGTCACAAATTTATTGAAATAAGTTTAAAATAGCACTGATAGGACTGAGGATAAAAAAAAGACAACTGTTTGAAACTAATGTCCAGTACACACTTTAGACTAAAAAAACCCTCCAAAATAAATTAACATTCCTGCCTCAAGGCAAATTTTTCCAGCAATTGTATTCAATAATAGTAAGGGACTGGGACTGTTGCTGAACAGATAAGCTGACATCATTCCAGACACGTAAGTTTTCCACATCTTCCTTTTCATATTAAAAATAATCCAAAAAACAAACAAAGAAAACCCCAATAAACACAAAACCCTACACCACTTCTACCTACTCAAAAAAAAAGATGCTGAAGGAGACACCTTTCAAGCAAAACGGTCTCAGTGAGTCCAGTCAGCTTGCCAAGTGTTAACATGTGCTTTATTTTATTTCTTCATCTGTTGCGTTTCTTTTAAATTTTGCTTGTGTGACACACAAAAGTCAGATCAGCAGTTCTTTCCCTCCAAAGTGATTCATAACTCATCTCTTTCACAATTCAGCATTTGGAAGAAATCTTGCAATGCTGGTGTGAGACTACAAGTTATTTGTGTGAATGAATAAGGGATATGGAATAATTAAGTTAGAAACACAACTTTAGCTTTCAGTAAGATAACTGTAAGCAACATGTTTTGAAGTTATTTCCAGCAACAAAGTTGTTTTCAACTCAACTGACAATGCAGTTGAGAATTTCTGATGGTGTCAGAATACAGAATATTGACAGCCAAGAGAAAAACAACGTTTTTCCATGACAAACTCCCTATTTACTCCATGAAACCTTGCACCAGCTCTGCAAACCAGGACCATAAGTACTAGCTACAAGGAGAACACTACAAGAAAGCCTTCCTGTTTTTACTTTATTATGCACAGTGGGTAATAGTTTTGTGTAAATCGGTCACAAGCAGAAACCCTATAATAGGAAGAGCAAAGTGTTCACTTTGCAGTTGTTACTGTCAGTTTTTGATTCTGTCTGCTGGGTCTCTCTAGTCACATAGAGCAAAAGCAGTATCAGTTTCACAAAATACACAGCTGTGTTTTTCAACATAAATACAACTTCTCTCAACTTCTTACTTGCTTACAATCCAGTATTACCTATATGCAAGGCTGTTGTAGGATGCATTAAGCCATTTTGTCTTGACAGCCTAGTATTAAATTTTCATTAAAATATGTCAACAATATGGAAAAATGTCCAGGGGGAAAAGCAAAGGGTTATAACCTCCATGATAGTTGCTGCAAAAAAATAGCAGCAAGTAATTTTACAAAATATTCACTAAGTTTCCTGCATTCAAAGTCATTAGGCTTTTCCCCTCCAGAAAGGGTCAGTATGTCCTGCCAGTTCATGAGCTCCCAAAAATAAACCAGCTGAGTAACTAAAGATGTCGATAGATTTTCACATTGCCTCCACACGTCCAGAATGTATGGCTTAGATGGTTACTTGTAAACAGCCTGGCATCCTACACGTAACCTAAAGCACTTTCACAAGCAAATTCTGTCACTTACAATTACTCTGTTAGAGCTGTCACTGAACAGAGAATGCTTTTCCACCTCGAAACTGTACTTCTGTCATAAATCAAGTCACTCAAAATGAACTGTCTTCTGTCTTTTTAAAATGCTTTATAGCACATAGCAAAATGGAGCAGTTCTATTCATCTTCACAATAAAAAAAACCACAACAGAGCAGCTGAGAAATGTAAAAAATGCCCTGAACCCATTCTACAAGGGAGAATGTTGATCCACCACTTTCTTTTCTTTCATCTTTGACCTTTTCAGTAACACTACCAAAGTTACCCAGCTGAGAAACAGAAAAGTATGAAATAACTCTGCATAAGAGGCAGACTGAAATCACCTAAGTGCACACAACCAGGGAGATAATAATTTGGTTCACTGACACGATTGAAAGCCAAGTAAGTAACCTGGCTAGGGAAACTACTCAATCTGCTCCACACAGAAATTGGAGCACTCACTTCTATGCACGCATTTGTAGAACGCAATCCAGAAGCCTCCGTTTCACATCTTACGTTTCTAGAACAAACATGACAGGATTAAGCAGAGAACCAAAATTCAGGCTTTTAATCACAATGTCCAGGAAGAAGCGAGTCAAGAGGGCCCATAGTGGATGCTTATAGGCAAACATGTATCTGCAATTCAATGAAAAATTGCTATTTCACCCGAGGATTAAGTGCCTCTATCTGCTGGAGGTTCACAGAGGGTGCCAGAAACCATTTCTGAAAAGCGATGTCAGCTCCTTCTCAAGGAGATGTAAGAGGGTCTGGGCTCCTCTACAAAGCCTGCTGACAAAACACTCACGCAGCCATAGAGATGCAAATTCAAACTCACATACCACACCTTCCCCTCTCAAGAGCCCCATCAATCAACTCCTCTGTATGGGGTAGAATCTCCATTTCTACTCACATGATGCCACTAAATGTTAAGTCAGAGTACGGTTTTGTAGCCTGCTGGTTGAAGAGGATTACCTCACCTTTAAACAAGGATGATAACACGGCATAAACGATATAAGGTACTTGTCAGCAGTGAGCTTGCAAGAAAGGGAGAAGACTGGAAATATTTTGTTGTTGTATGTGCTGTAGCACCAGAAAACAAATGCTTTCCGAATTGCAAAATTATTGTTTACTCTTTCAGTCTGCCTGAAAAGTCCTACTTTTCCTATAGCTACTTAGTCCTACTTATCCCATAGCTGTCTAACAGCTTGTAGATGCAGGAGCAGATTCATGTATTAGATACAGGAAGTTCCATGACTGGAAGATCTAATGCTCTTCTGCATGAGGGCAAAGAGCATGACTTGTTCTAATCTCAGGGTACCTGTTCCTTATTGCAGCCCATTTTAGTTTCCATACAAGCAGCTTGTTGTATCTGAGTAAAAGGCTCAATGAAATTATAAATCATCACTTCCCTTTAAAGGTGGGACGCCACAGAAAGAACAATAAAAGCACTTTAGGCTACTAAAGAGATTAAGAGCAAAATTTTACTTAAGATTTTAAAAGGCTACACAAAGCCACTGCCTTCTCGTGAAAAGTATGGATGTGACTTCTTAAATATTTTTACCCAATTAATATGTTAGAAAGCTCCCCCTCACTTCAATTTCCAGGCCATATTCCTGAAGCAGATCTCCGTAAGAACTGCAGGTACAGGTCCTATCACAGCACTACAACTTCCACTAGTAAATGAGATCCTCAGATTTGTTTTTGACAAAAGGGACACCTATAGATCGCTTAGCTTTCCAAATGTCTAAATGTATCCTGCACCTTTGTAGCATATTATTCAAAGTAAAATGCTAAAAACCTACAGCAAAACCCTATCGCCTCAGAAAATTTAAGTTAAACTGTAGACTTATCCATGAAGCCTAAGACCAGGTGCAGTCTTTTTTATTAATGCTCATGATGTGAAAACATCCTGGTTCCAGCCAGGTCAAGGTTAATTTTTCTAGTAGCCATGAGGGGCACGACTAGATTGAGGTTACTCTATATCATCCCATGTCATTGCTGGGATGGAGGAAAGGGACTCTCTTCCAGGGAAAAGGGGTTGGGAGTCATTGGGTACTTTGTTGCTCTTCCTGCTTCTTATCTCATTGCTGCTTCCAGTAAATTGTACTTATCTCAAGTCAGGATTTTTGCCTTTTGTGCCTTCAACTGTCCTATGCAGCCCATCAAAGTGGGAGAGGAGGGGAAAAAAGAGGGAAACCAGTGTGCGGTTTGGTGAGTGGAGACACTGAATTAGGGAGTACCATTCCTAAACCTTCTCAGAAGAGCAGAAGCAAAGCATCTTATGCAGGTCTGAATTATACGCAAAATCTTCAGCAGATTTCAAACTCAAGAGAATATGGAAAACTGGATTTTTTTGTTTGTTTGTTTGGTTTTTTTTTGTTGTTTCATAAGAAATCACCTTTCTGTATTTGACACCAAAGGGCTGCTGCAAACATTAGTGCCATCTCTGCTCTTCAGCTGAGTAACATGTGAATCAGTTTAAACACTGAGTTTTCTTGTTTGGTTTTTGTCATGTGGTCCTTGGAGCGTGCTATTATGGTAGTACACAGGCTGAAGTAAGCATTGAAAATTCAAGATCAAAATTCGAGTTTAAATACCAATATCTCTCATGAAGGAAGCATTAAGAACTTCTAAATCTAAGTATCTTCCTATATTGTCGCTTTTTTGTGTGAGCATAAGAATGTTTGTTGGTTTGTGACTTGTCTTTTTAAAACAAGAGGTTTTGCTCTTTCATCTAAATGTTATTCTTCCACAAATATCAACACTAACTTGATAGTACTATAGCAATAGCATATTGCTGATCGGGATTGGAACAGATTATTGATTTATCACCACTGGGGAAAAAGAAACACTTCTGTTAAGAAGAAAGGCCATTTCAACATCACTTTAGTCAGCACAGAAGCAGCAGCATCTTGCCAACATGGATGTTTTAACATCAACTCCAAGTATCAAGTACACTGTCCCTTTAACTAAATATCCATGTACATGTGGTCAAGCAATTGCTGGTGTTGACAAGTATTTGGGCCACTGCCCTTGGCCTCATACTTCCTAATGACACCTCTGACAGAGATGCCTAGCAGAGAAATCCATAAAGTTGCTAAAAAGCAGCAGTGCAAGCCGGAGGCCAGTAAAGGGTCTCTAGCCTTGCTCTATCCACTCTGCTAGAAATGCATTTGCTTTATGACCTGTCCACCCAAGCTTCACCTGTCTCCTGTGCTTGGAATTCAGCAAATATGTTTATGTCACTCTCAGACAAAGACCTGCATCGTAGCATACATGTGTGCACAGGCAGGCTAGTTCATTTTAGAATGTTAGGAGAAATTACCTGAATACGAAAACTGAATTTTCCAGTATGCAATTTACATCAGTAATAGTTATTATTATTATTGTTAAAGAGCTCTTCCAGTTGCCAAGAAAACTTTACAAATCAAGGCTTCAAATCTGCATTTTATTTCCTTTGCTAACAAAGCTCTCTGTATTTAAATTTCCTCTCTAAAGGTAAAGTAACTAGGTTTATTTATATTGCAAATTAAAAAAGCCTAGATAGCTTTGTTCACCTTTTAAATAGAAAAATATCATCACGGACTTCAATAGAGCTTCTTGAAGGGCAGCCCCTTATACATAATTAACAAGTGCAAACCCCGAGTACAGTATCAGCTGTATCCCACTTCTCAGGTTTTGAATTCCTCAATTCTTCAAATGTTTATTCTTGACATTTCAAATTCAAAATTAAAATAAATTGTTTATAAGGAGCCTCACATTCTTGTTGTATCTTCTTAGGTGATAAAAGGTCTTTTTATTACAGATCAATTTTTTCTACAGTAGCATGCACAGTACATTTTCTGTAGAAAGAAATCTGCAATAGCAAAATTAAGTTAGCTAGTACCATACCTCAAATATTTCACTTTTAGCCAAAGAAAAATGACTAAAATAAGGAGGAATTCAATACTTCAAAAGGAAAGCAGTTCCCATGCTTCAAAAGGAAAGAAATATCTTAAATATCCTTTTGACTCTTAAATGTATTTAGCAAATCATGATAATAAAAGACCACTTCCATGCTGAAATTAAATCAGAAGAAAGTGAGGCTGATAATCAAATGCAACATTTTGCACAGTTCTTTACTTACAATCACACCCTTTATGTGCAAAGGCTTTCTAGTTACTCAAGGAGGACAGCTTAAGCACCTAATAACCAGAGTGCCTAATGGTACAATAATGCTTCACTAGTATGACAAAAGTCTAGTTTTTAATAGATTCCTTTTCTTCTCCAGAGGATCTCAACATTCCTTAAAACATATTCAATTAAATAAATATTGTTTGATAAGACTAAATTATTTATTTATATGTACTTATATTTTCTAAAAATTTGAAAATACAATAGCTTTCCAAAAAAAAGTCCAAATTAATTTGTATTTTTAATTAAACATTATAGATAGTATAATTGTCCCCAGACAAGTATATAAGATGTCTTATGCAGGATAACATCTAGAGTCTGTCACAAAATATTCAGAGAGAAAAATTCAACTCAGAATTTTCAAAGTCATGAAATCAAACTAAATCATAGGGGCAGTCAGATTTTCCTGCCAGTTTCACATATGTGAGTATTTGGCATCCTAAACTGTCATCACTGGAATCTCCTAAAGCAATCAGAATGTCTTACAGCTGTGGCACTCTCCTCTTACCAGGAATTTGGCAGTGCTGGGATCTTCTTCTCAATCGAAGCGATCAAGTTGTATAAAATCAAATTTAAATAGGAAAATATTTTGCTAAATTCTTCTCCACCCAAGTGTGGTAATTTCCCACAAACACAGCAGACTCCCCTTTCAGGAAGTGCATGAAAGAATACATTATGTAGGGAGAAATAAAAGCCTGAAATCAAAACAGTTTAAGCTCCCAAGAGTATCTTTAAGGATATTAGAAAACTGTAAACAATAATGCAATTCTTGACAAAATACCAGGTGACATATGCAGGAGTTGAAAAGGAAAAGCTCAAGGAATCCCAGGTGTACGCAGGCATAGCAGGTAAGGCTGCACCTAAGCATATGTGATTAAGTCAAGTTTGAAATCATGCAACATCCTCTGCAACTTGAGATCCAAACAGAAATGCACTTTTACCTATGAACTACACCGTAACAAGGCTACTTGGAGATTATTCAGACTTCTGGGACTAGTTTCAACTTTGGACCTCATTACGATGCACAGCGCAGACAAGGTGACGAGCATTTCAGCAGGCTGACCGCCCCACAACATGCAGCTTCAGAGAGCAGGTTCTGGTTTATCCATGCTGAAGGGAAGCAGCCACTCTAATAGCTGGAAATACATCATACAACTCTGTACCACAGACAAGCTGCAAAACCAAACCAGTATTTTAAAAAGTCTTAGCAGTTAAAAGCCCTTCAAAAAAGAAAAGCAAAAACTAGACAAGAACAAACTTCCAGTTATAATTCATGCATATTTTTGTCACCATTACTCTAGAAATAACAAAAGCAACATTATCAAATACAACAATTTAAAATAAACCCCAAAATACAGCATTATATTCAAGGTTAAAATAATAGCACAAACAGTCAAACAAAAAACTTCAACATGGTTTAAAAAAAAAATAAAAACAAACAAAACTTCCCAAACTACTCCAGCATAACAAGGAAAGAAAACATTTGTTTTCAGGGGAACTGAGTAATAAAATGAGATACTTAAGGGTATATAACAAATAGTGTGTGTACACATAAACATACACAAATATTTGTCTTCCTAAAATAAATGACAAGAGGATATACCAGTATATATCATTGTACTGTAATCTCTCCTATGATGGGGAAAACCAAGCAACAGAGAACCAATGTCAGAAGACAATAGGCAGCAAAGAAATAACAAAGCATGAACACCGACTAGATTCCTCTTCATGTCTCTTTACATCCCAACTCTGAACATGTGATGTATCAGTAATGTATTTAGTAAAAAGATTTCAGAACTGTTTCACAGTTTACGACTTCAGGTACTAATAGCACTTAACTCGTTTCAATCCTTACCAATGCTAAAGTCAAACTATATAGAACTTACACTAATTAAGGGTAAAAAGGAAAACATTATTCCATGCTTTGATGTAAGCCTTTCAAAATGTCTTTAAGAACAAACAAAAAATTAACACACACTGAACACGTTGCCAATCCCTTCCAATCTAGCTTTTCCCAGTTTAAACTCTTGATTAACAGACTTGCCAATTCAACAAGGGGCATTCACATAATTTACTTATACATAAAATGAACATTAATTTTGGAGTATGTACATTTCAAAGTATGTACATCATATTATATACAGATCAATGTATTATATTCATTTAAGCCTTGTTATCTGGTGGCTGTCAGTAGCACAAAACACAATAAAAAGCATCAAGAGAGCCTGAAAAGCAAAGAATTAATTACCAAAATAATCCCTGCATCCACATTTGAATGGTTGCTCTTAAATACCTGGACACTGACTGCATTCAAAATGCACATATTCACACTTTTTGCCGGTGTGTAGAGTAGAGCTTTTCCTCATAACTTTTTCAGTCACTGGGGTCGATCAGCAGAGCACTAAGGGCTACAGCTGGAGACCACTCAGAAACAGAAGTGCAAAGCGTTGTGAAGCGCTCATTGAGCAGCCTCCTGCTGCAGCCACATTTGTGTGCCATTTGTGCACCGTGAGCTGCTGGAGCTGCCAAGGAGCTTCTGCACGGAATGCAAGTGGCTGCTATGTAGCTACAAAAACTTAAATTATTACTTGACCAGCCACCTCTTTCAGGGACTTCTCTAACTGATAATGAGGATTTCTTAGTCTGAAGGCTCAAATCACACCAGGGGGAACATGTGATTCCAAGTACATGCAACTCCTGTCTGACATAAAGCTCTCTGCCACACTTGCAATTATTAGGGAAGGTCCTCAGGATATTTCCTTGAATTAGCAGTTCATCCCTCCTATTTACAAATTGCTCAGTGACAAGTCTTCCCTTTGGATGTGACTCATGAGCCTTGGTTTGCCCGTGCCAGAACCTGCAGTTTTTGGGCATGTATTGCAAAACGTCACCACCAGAGCTCCTGCCTCCCTCATCTCCCCATTTCACACTATGAATACTCAAAGAAAAGTGGTTTATTACTCACTTCATGTCCCTTGCACTGGAGACAACATTCATATTTACTACATTTCATTTTAGCATAAACTGTAATTTACTGCAACCAGTACTAAGATTTTATGCAATGCTCCAGACCAAAAAAAAAAAACCAAAAAAACCAAAAAAACCCCAGGGTTTTTGTATTTTGGGTGTTTTCCTTTTATTTTGGAGGGAGTGTTTAGAGAAAGTGAAACAACAAAAAAATTACCTCTTACCAACATTCGCATTCCACAATTTGATCAGCGGGTTAAAAAAAGTGTTTGCTAAATGTTTACCTAAGCACAACAGAAAACTATGTAAATTTCTTGAGTAGAAACCCTTCAAGAAGTGCTAAGCATATAGAAAACACATACACCTTTGCAAACAGGGCCACGGGCTAGACAGATTTCCACTGGGATTCATGGCAGCCCCTCTTGTCTCCTTACATGCCTGGGCACACCTCCACACACACACCACCAAGCTGGCCATTTCCAAAGAAATGCTGCGTGTCCTCAAGCCAGGGGCAACTTAAGGGCTTGATTAGCAGCCTGACAGAACAGTATCACGAAAGGGATGACAGGCTTGAAAATATCTCCTGTGGTTCTGCAGCCACCACTGACAAGTGATCATAAGAGTGAAAATAAATAAAGGTAAACTAACATTTGGAGCATTTATGCAGGCTTTTGAAAAGCTTGCATTGTGCTACAGTCCTCATCATTTCATATCACCACATGCACCTGGATGGGTTAAAGGCTTGCACAGCTACACCTTTGTTTTGCTAACATGCACATAAATGTATATATATCTATGACTAATTCCACTGAGAACCACAGGACAACTCAAGGACATGCAAGTTACCTACTCCTTTGTATACAAGGCCAAAAACTCTCTCCTACCACATTGGTTGTGAAAACCAGAAGACTTAGCATAAAGAATGATTATATTGTATCACTACCACAAATTATTCAAGAAGTCTTTTGAGAACTACTCCAGAGGTAACTTTGACATTAAAACATCCAGTATAACATAGACTGACAAGCCGGTGAAGATACTAAGTACAATTTCAAGAAAAATCTACAAGTAGGATATCACAGTAATGCATGGATTAACATATATTTGTGTAATATGTTTTATTAAAACAAAATGCTCCAATAAACTTACAGAAGGATCACTAAGATAGTTTGACAAATGACAAAAAAAACCCAAAAAAACAAAACACAAAGACACTGTCAGCAGATCCCTTCATTCTTCATTTACAAAGCCACATACATTTTACATGAAGCATTTTCTTGATAACTTAGAAAACTACCAATAATAAGATGATCTGTGTCTTTAGCTAAAATATGTTTCAGTTGAACAACGAAATATTTTAAAGCAGCTTTCTGTTTTTATAATAATTTTCACTGCAGTGCTCAAAATACTTTACAAGCCTTTATGGCATTTATTAAGACATCAGCTATAACAGCTGAACATAACACTTCTAGAAAATTGTCTCTAATGTTAGAAAGGGCAGTTTCTGAGCACCAGATCTGAAATCTTTCAGATCTGATATGCCATAAATTCCAAGTACTCTCAAAACTAAGCTGATAAAAATAACAGGTGACCAGCATTTTTGAAAAACAAATCTTAGGGACCTTAAGTTGTACCCACAAAAACTTTGGAAAAATTATGACGTTCTTTAAAGTCTTAGTTAAAAGCCTTACTAATACAGTGTCAGTGGCACAATTTCTCAGTGCCTCATACTATCCCTCAGCCAACACTGCCTGCAATATCACTGAATCAGACGCAACTTTTGAGTTAAAGCTGAAAAAGCACGCTCTCAGCATATCTCTGGTCAGGTAGTTCTTTCAAGCTCTAAGTTTTTGTGGCCTGACACAGAAACTCTCCCCAATGCTCTTCTCTCCATTTCCAAGCAAGCTAGCTGAACTGCTTATTTTGACGTAGGTCTTTTTCCCACACAGGCACACAAAAAATTAGACCAGAGCAATCATTGCTTTAAACGTGCAGGACTGCAGCAAACCTGCTTGGATTTCACCTGCTATATAATCACTTTGGAAACACGAACCCGCAGATTCAATGAGCTTTCAATTTCTGTCTGCTGTGATTTCAGAAACTACTAGTGGCGTTTCTGCTGAGTGTTTCAGACCTGTGATTTCTGATATCAGCCTCACTCCACTTCTCCTGCCTTCCTCTTCTACTTCTACGAAGAGGTCAGTCTAAGAGGAACGTGGCAGTTCACTGCAGAACACATTCTCTTTTTAGCATTTGCAATGCAAAACTAGGTTTTGTTCGGAACAGAAATCTTGCACAATAGCCTGTGTATACGTATTCGTTCCAACAATGCTGTCCTATGCAATCACTCTGTAATTACACACAGTCATAAAGCTGCTGCTGTTGCTGCTTGGAACTGCAGTCTCGCCCTCTAAACAACCTAATAGTCTCTGCATTAGGACATTTCTTTTTCTCTCTTCCCCTCCCTTAACTGCTTGCTCCAGTACAGATGGCCTTTACACTAAGTTCAGAACACGTAGTCGGAAGGTAATCAAGTTATCATTAAAAAAAATTAGATGTTTTTAAAAGAATGTAAAGTAAACCTCTGCTGAGCAAATAGAATATTTCGCTAATTCTGCAAGCTGCAACCACACAAGACTTTACAAACCAAAAATAAATCCTGCTTACGCCTGTTAAAAAAAACCCTGTAAGTATTATATAAGACTCTCACATACGCGCGTAGGTGTATTGTCAGCTTTTACTGCTAAACTGCAACGAATCGGTCTTTTACAGTTGCTGCCAGAAAAGAGCTGTACACTTGAGAGCACGGGATTTTTCAAAAATTATCTAACAAATTCCTCCCTACCCTCCTCCACTGCGTAAACCCCAGCAGAGCGACCCGACCCTCGGCACGATGCGCGCTCAGCGGCGGCCGGGGCTCGGCGGCTCCCCCGCAGCACCCGGGGCCCCTGCACACACCGCGCTGCCCCGGCCCCGCCACGCCGCGAGTAAACAGAACCTCCCCCCCGCCCCAAAACACCCCCCCAAAATTCCACCCGCGGGCAGCTCACCCGGACACAGACACATCCTGAAAGCGCTGCCGCAGCCAGGCAGCCGCCAAGAAAGCCCTCCGGAGCGCTCCTAACAACTCCGGGTACGGCAGGAGGCGATGGCTCAGCAGCAGAGCCTGGTCCCCCGCAGCAGGCGGGCCGGGAGTGCCACTGCCCCAGCCCCGTGGGGCTGCGCGGCCCGGGCACGGAGCCAGCCGCCCCCGTCACCTCCACAGGTACTTCTGCTCCTCATCCTGCACCCAGCACCCACAAAGCACGCAACACCACCCCCAAAAGAAATGCTCCAGGAAAGACACCCCCTCTCCAAAATGGCAGGAAAACGGAAGCAAATCGTGCAAATTAAAAAAAAAAAAATAATAATAAACGCGCGGAAAACAGAAGAAGGAAAAAAAGAGAACGTGCTGGCTCACCTGCGCAGCCAGGCACGGCGGGCGCCGCGGGGGAACGTGGAGCGGCTGTTTGCAGAGGGGGGGCGGGAGGGAAGAAGGAGGGGGGAAAAAAAAAAACCAACAAACTTTGTTTCTCTCTCTCCGGGACTCAGCGAAAGCGTCACTTCCTAGTGCGTTAAGCGGGGAGGCTCCCAGGCCCGGGCTCCTCAACTCCTCCTCCTCCTCCCGCCTTTCCTCCTCCTCCTCGTCCCTCCGCGGCGCAGCTCCCCGCCGGCCTCAGCGCCTCATCCCGGCACGGGCCTGGGCCCCTGCCCTTGTCCACAGATCTCGGCTTGACCTTCTGCGCTTGGCTGTCGCTGCTGTTGGCAACGAAGGAGAGGAAATCCCCAACGAGTGAGGGGCGGGCAGAGAGTTTGCAGCCTTGATTTGAAAGCCAAGCCCTGCAAAATACTGCCGTGTCCAACACCAGGCGGAAAGCGCCTCTTTGATGCCCCGAGTTCAGAGCCAGCTAACACGGCGAGATCAGGTTTTGTGTCCTTTCTCTCTAAAGAAAATCAAACAGAGCTTTTGGGTTTTAAGGAAACATTTGTACCAAAGGAAAGCGTGCTTTTCTGTTTCCCCCTTTCGGTCCTTTTTCTCACTTTTTCAGAGGAAAAAGTAGGGGGGAAAAAAAAAAAAGGAGAAAGTATTTTAGTCTAATGCAAATCCTCAGGTAATATCTGTACTGTTGGCTGTTTTACCAACACCTGAAATTTACTTTCACAAGAGCACATACTTTTGAGATTTCTAAAAATGTCCAGCTCCTCTTCTGGATTATGGCTTCCTCTGCTGCCTTGGTCTGTGAATAAAAAACACAGTGTGCTGACAAATGCAGGCACGCTACTCTACCCTACTAAGGCAGGAAATAAAAAAGCTGCTTTGTCATTGCTCCCTCTGTAGACTGCTCTGCTACTCGAGTTTGTTAACAATCAATTAAACCTTTTGATTATAAAATAACCTTTAGACAGCATTTACAGATTAGACTCAATTCAGTGAAACATCGAGCAACACAAAAATGCCAAATGTTTTTCTCCAATGTGCACATTGCCACGTGTTTACCTTCATGCAGGCTCAGGTCATTCAGTGCACACAGCAGCATTGCTGGGTTTTCGGGTTTTTTTTTCCTGACAAGCAGGGCAGTTTCCCTTCCAGCATATATTGCCTTATAAAGTGAAATATAGAAGCAATTTCTGCACTGCTCACTGTAGTTTGTGCTTCTTTCACAATAGCTCCTTGCAGAACTTTTTAGCAGGGGAGCTCAAGATGTGTAGAAACAGGAGCCCAGAGAAATTACTTGCCCATGACTACAGATGCATAACCAGGTTATGCTGATGAGTCCCAGGTCAGCAGTCCAATTACCACACCCAGTCTTTTCCTGTCATGGTGCAGAGGATAAGAGTGAGACACATGGTGGTGAAGAGCAAAATAGTAGCCACAGGTACTACTGGTAAACGTCTTTTTCTTTCACAAGCAGAGGTATCATTTGATGCAACACTGTCTCAATAGAACCTTCAAGGAAAACTCTGCTGTAGCACCATTAATACATTTGCTCTTCCAAACTCCCGATAGACAGGAACCATAGGTCAATATCTATTTAAATTAGTACAGAAAGAATATTTCCAGATGTTCAAAAATTACCTGATATGTAAAGCAAACATAAATTATTGAACATATAATAACTATCTGTACTCAAAGGCATCCAACTCATTAGTTTAATTTGCCCTAATGAAGATTGAAAAGAGAGATTCAATAAACTGGAGTTATTTCCTCTCTGTTATGTTAGGCAATCACTGCCTCCCATGAAGCACATCAGATATTGAAGAGATTGAAATTACTTAAGTCAACTGTCATTGGAGGGGGGAACCAAACTCAACCAAAAATAAACCCAAAGCCCACCAGTCTTCTATGATTTTAAATCATATTCTAACAGCAAATTGCACCTCTACTCCAGACAGAACAAATGCATGTTGTACTTCACCTGTTTGGAGGCTGGGAGCAAAATGATGAGCAGGATCTTGTGTTTCACAATACTTAATCACGTAAAAGCAGTAGACAATGGCAGAAACGTCATCATCCGGCTACAGAAGCTAACATTGCGCAGATCAGGGAGTGTGCTTTCTACCCTGCACTAGGAGATACTTTAACTTCTTGGGTTTGATAGTTCCCTCCTAAATAATTTACCAGGTAGATAGGAATCCTGCTGAGCCAAAGACAACATACATGCTCACAAGGACAAAGCTGAAACTCAGTAAGATGCAAAATCTATAGGAAAGGATGACTGTATCTCCTAAACATTCCAAATGGGATAAGAACAAAAACAGGCAAGCAGGTAGGTACACCGACTATTTTATAGATCTAAAATAGAAGAAACACACTTGAAAGACACCATGGTGTTTATATGAGCAATAAAAGTTTTATGAAATGTTTTGTAAGGATTTTACAGTTATACACTCTTCAATTGTTTCTCTGTTCCTCACATTACATGGTCCTTACATCTTCTCCAGAACCAGTCATCATAATTTTCTTCTTTTCAGTAACAGCTTTTGCTATGCTTTTCTAAAAGTTTCCCTTTCTCCTTTTCTCAGCATATGCTGAAACTACATGATGGCTGCACTTCTTTCAGCTTTACTGTGACAAAACTAAATACACATATATTCCCTGTAACATCATCATTTTATTTCTACACTGAAGGAGATTGGAAGATCTCCTAGCTATCAGCACATAAAATCTTCGTTTTCTTTGGCTTGTACAGACACATCTTGTAGTGTAACAACACCGACTCATATTATTAATACACTGGATTGCACTGAGGCAGAATTTGGATTAAAGACTATGCTTTGCATGCTTAAGTTTGCCAACCGAGCCACAGGCTCAGTAGGTGGCACTCTTTTCACCGGGTCAGAGTAGAGCCAAGGCTCCATCCTCTTTGTAGCTCTAAGGAGTTGAAGTTGTGCTCCAGTATGATGACAGACAATATGAAGCTATTAGTTCTCCCTGAAATTAAGTATAAAATGAAGGTCTTAAGCACTATAGCTAATAAGAAAGTATTTACACCCTTTGTAATAAGAGTTTCAAATTCTAATAAGCCTAAAGCTTCCACCTTGTAATCACACTGAAATTTCCTCTAAAATTTCAATAGGATGTGATTTTTATTTAAAAATATTAATGTCAGCATAAACCTGTAATGAACAGTGGCACTGTTTATCACTTAAATATATTCAATGCTCAGGGGCAAGGCTGTCTCTAGACAAACCAGAGAATGGACTGACAGGAACCACGTGAAGTTCAACAGAGACTAATGCAATTCTGTACTTTGCCCAGGCTGACCTGCCATTGCATAGGCTGGGACTGGCAGGACACACAGTTCCACCGAATAAGATCTGGGGTACTGGTGGACAGTGGGAGAAACACCAGGCAGCAGTGAAGGCTCACAGCATCCTGGCCTGCATAAAGAAAACCTGGACTAGGTCAAGGGAAATGGCTATTCCTCTTTACTCATGATTTGGGTAGCCTGTGTCTGGAATACCATGTACATTTTTGGGCATCACAATATAAAAAATATGTTAATAAACTGGAGTCAGTAGAAAGTCAAGATGGTCAGGGGCTGAAACAGATGTCTTCAGCAAGGAGAGGCTAATTGAAATACTGGTCATTTCAACCAGCTAGTGAGAATAGTGTAACAATGAGCAACACTGTCTGATTTCAGTGCTGACCCTGCTTTGAGCAGGAGATTGAACTGGTGACCTCTCAAAATCTCCTCCAACCTGACTGATTCAAGAGGGAAATCCCCTTAACTCACATAAGAGGAGACTTAATTAAATTAAAGGGTTTGAAAATTGCTTATATGAAATATGAGTGATTATATCTGTTTCAGGTTACTTGGGCTTTCATTTTGAGGTTCTGAATTTAGAAGACCATCAGCCTAATTACAAAGAAAGCCATTCCCTCATAGTCACTATTTGCCAGCAGTATTACAGGAGAAAATGTTTATAAAAATGTTTTTTATACAAGACAAATTACTCTCTAGTATGAGAAATTTAAATTTCTCCAATACCAATGTCTGTCTATGATCTCTGTCAGAATTAACACTCAAGTTACTACATTTTAATTATGCCAGGGCACCACTTCTCTTGGGGAAACTTGATGCAGAGAGGATGCTTGCAAAGAAGGGATTTGGCTTATTTAAAAGAGTTTTCAAAAAGAAAAAAAACTTGTATCTATATTTTACTCTTCATATCTGGCTTTAAAATCAAGACATTTTACTCAAGCAAAATTTGAGGAGGATTCATCTTCTTTAATCAACCTGGGGAGAAAATACATGTATTTATAGAGCATGCATGTGTAAATACATATGCATACACATAGACAGTGTATCATAACCTGACTCCCTAGAACCAGAAGTAGACCCTGTTACATGAGGGAAAGGGAAGGAGGGACACAGTGGATTAGAGAAGAAACCATATGCAAAACAAAGCTATTCACTCTGCTTAAACACTACTGAAAGAAGCCCAGATGTCATGCTGGGAAAGGCAGTGCAGGAATCTATGAAGTATAAAATTATGTGGCATTCTGAAAACTGGGACTGTTGAACCTTTCTTCCTAATTTTGCTAGTTTGTGTAGCTTTAAAAAGACTTTGCAGTCTTTCTGCATTTATCGCTTTTCCCAGAATGCCACATTATTTGTTTGTTTGTTTGTTTGTTTTACAAACAACAGTCTGTGGTAACATAGTTGACTAAAACTGAGAAAAATACAGTATTTGAAGAAGCTAAATGGTGAGCTGAAGGCCACATGGAGATAGCTGAGTTTTGGTTAGCTCCAAATGCTCACGTCCATGTGTAAACTCTTCTGTCACACTACCTTCTTCCTGTATTTTAAGGGTTCAATATGCAGATTCTACTAAACTCCAGCATGCCCCATCACCAGTGTAACCAATCTACACATACAGTAGGACACCAAATATTTCTTGCTGTTCAGTTGACTGAATAGTGACACAAGTCCTCCTGAAAATTAGGTTCAAGTTACCTTAAGGAGGATGATATTAAAAAATAATAATAAAATTATCTTTTTAAAAAGCTGTCTGTAAGCTGGCTCTGATTTTTTTTTAAATATTTATGGATTGTATTTTCTTACATACTGTGTGAGAGGAACAATTAGAAAATGAACTAATGAATATATCTATATTAGAACTCTGAAAATGTAAAGCACCATAAATTCTTTACCTCTATTTAGCTATTTATCATTATAACTTAGATACCAGGAATAATAATACTACTACTTTGAGAAAAGTCCATGGACGAGTAGCTCTCCACAAGATCCAGAATACTTTAGATCAGTGGAAATAGTCCTGAAAAACATGGCAAGAAATATCAAGAACTGGTAGGCATATATAAATTTTTAATCCTAATACATATTTTTAATGCTATAATCACTAAATGGTTCAATGGCTACAATTGTAAGAGATTTCTTTTCGGAATTTACCTCTCATTATGCATTACAAGAGTGCAGCATCCTTTAAAGGAACATGCTTAGCTACTACTGATGTGTAGTCATTTCCAAAACTCTGGAGTTTTGGAAGTTTGTAGACCTGTTTTCAGGAGCCTGCATCAATCCCTGCACCACACTGGTTTCACAGTGAATGTTTTATAAAATATGAGAGTAGTCCCACAGTTTCTGTAAAATATATATGCGAGACTGCCAAGAAATTAAAATATAAATATTCTTTTTGGTAGCAGGTACTCTATTTAAGACTTAAGTGTGTGATTCTCAGGAAGCACCAAGGGGCTGCTCCCCAAGGGCCAGGAGCCAAGGAGATTCCTAACGCTGGCACGGCTGATCCCTCACTACACTCAGTGAGGAAGGAGGGCAGGCCAGGGGGGCATTCCAAAACAAAGGACATCAGGCACCCCCATGGGATGAGGTCAGGCTGAAGTTAAGGGGGTAGAAAAGTTTGAGGGGCCAAGATCAAGTGCCAGGCATAGACAGGATTGCAGTGCAGCTACAACATAGCTCAGGCAGAGACACATGCAAGAGCCTCAGCTCAAAGCAATCACAGGAAAATGTGGCAGAAGGCCCCCATGAGGCTTGTTTTGGCAGGTAATTCCCACTAAAACTTCTTCTGTCTTTCCTTCCCCAAGATAACCAGTTGTACTTTCTTTAAACTGGCTTCGAGCCCAGGCAGAGAAACCCCCTAGAAGCACTCAGAGTCCTAACAACAACAAATGAACAAGGAAAGACCTACTGACAACATGTACTGCAAAGTAATATTCACAGCTTGGTTGAATTTAGTGTAATAACAGAAATAAAGACTGGAATTTGAAACAATAAATTGTGTTATTTTTCTGTCTTTGTATAACATTGTCTTGGTTTGAAAAGACCGGTGTATGCTAAGGAAGGCAGGAGCCTCCCTTGAAATGGAAAATGTAAACCCCCTCCCTCCAAATTATTATAATTTTGAAACTAAGGGGCCCTCAGGGAAAGGTATGGGAGTAGGAATAACAGTTTTTTACTAGTATGTATGAATTAAAACGCCCCTACAACTTAATAGGAAAATTAAAATAAAATGCAGCAGTACAAAAAACACTGACAGAGTCAGAATACAACCTGACACCCTGTTGGTCAGGGTGCTGGTAGCAGTCCAATTAAGTGGCAGCTGCAGTCCTCCTGGAGTGACAGATGTGGCTCTGTTAAAGCAGTGATCCTGTAGAAGAGTGTCGCTTCCCTCTGGAGGTCCAGTGGTGGTGTAGAATGGTCTGGTCTTCCTCTGGGAATCCAGTGGAAAAAAGGCTGACTGTGGTGTTCTAAATGTCAGATTATATCCACGTCGGCTCCTCCCTCTGGATGGAGCATCTCACAATGGGATGATGTAATTTTATCAGTCATGCAGTGAGACTCAATGGCCCGTTCACGGAAGATATCCCCCTGGAGGGAGGATGGGTTGTGGAAGAGATAAAGAACACTGCCACACTTGGTTTTAACAGCTGGCCCGTTAACAAAAGATATCCCCCTGGAGTTATGAGGGATGGGTCAGTGCATGTATAGAAGAGCACCTTAAAGTCATTTCTTACGGAGAACACAACTAGGAACTTCTGAGCTACACTAGCTGATATATTACAAGCAGCAATCTCAAAGCCCATTTCAAATCATTTGACACTTACAGTCCTTCAGGAAACTTTCAGCCCAAGTAGGTTTTAGTGCCTCAGTACCATTGCAATTAAACTGAAACATACGCTGCATAAATCTAGGGGCAGCAGGGGAATCAAAAAGCGAGCATTTGATAACACCAGATTCCACTGGTAGCCCATGGTACTCTCTCATGAGGATTCATCCCTATTCCATCACATAAATAAATTATAGAACAGCAAGGGAATATAAACTACAGTGGGAGACACCAACATGTATAAATAAGACATATGTGACAGGCATTTACCAAATACAGAGGATAATCTGCAACCACATAATTATGCACCTTGATGACCTTATCTGTCCCTCTACTCATTAATCCTTCTTTTCTGTCACTCTGCACTTGCCTGCACTGGCAGTTTGCATTGGTGCAAGCCAGGCTGCAGCTTCTTCTGTCATCACCATCACAGTGTAGTATTTTTGGTGAATTGCTGTGCAGTTTTTATTCTCAGATTCACGAGCAAGTTGCATCATACTGATTTCCATACCTGGACTCCAGTAGTATTTTGGCAGTTCTGCATGATTCCTTCCAATACCAAGTTGTGACCTATCCCAACCAGCTGGTCTGTTTATCTCTGTGATCTCTGAATAGTCCTTATTTTCAGCATAAATTACATAGAATATTCCATTAAAAGGAAAATTAATTCAGTTACTCTCTTTAGGTTTATTAGTACAAATCTCATTATGAAGCTTGTTCTTTTTTCCTCCCCTTATTCTTTTTTAATAGAAAAATATTCTTTTTTCCTTGTCAATGGGGAAACCTTAAAAGGCTTGTACTGGTCGTACGATCTACAACAATTTTTTCTATTTCTACATAGGGCATGAAACAAAATTTCATAGCAAGAGCCCTACCTAGAATATGGTATTCCAAGGCAGGAATGCTTCCCAAATATGGATGCAGTTATAAAGAGCCAGGAAATACACATGGTCGATGAATGATCATGAACCATGGAGAAGGTATTCAAATAGCAGAGTATTCTGTCTTTGCTGGATTTACCATAGTGTCTGTTTATATGTACTTGTAAGTTAGTTTCTTTACGCTTCCCTCATATGTATGAGAGAGGCTTACTCCAATATCACTACTGCCTCAAGCAATAAAAAAAGCAATCACTCTCTTGTTCTCAGCAGAATCTCTTCCCCACAAGAAGTGTTCTGAATATGTTGTCTGTTGTTCTAATAACAAGAAACAGCAGAAATCCACTGTGCTCAAGGAAGGGAGTAGCAAATCCACTGTCCACTAACAAGAGTGTACATCACCATAGAATCATGACATTGGGCTTCACATAGCAATGTGCATCACAGAAAAGATATAGAAAACTTCTAGAGTTTCTCAAGAATGAGAAGTGGTTCAGGAAATCTGCATCCAAACGCTCCAGGGGGAAAAAAGCTGCCCAACTTAGAAAAAAACAAAACACACAAAAAACCACACAAAACACCAACCACACAGACAACACGCAAACCTCCTCTTATCTTGAAACTGTGAATAGTAGGAAAAGTTACCGAGTTATAGGATCATCAGTCTTAACATCTGTACCACTAAGAAAACAAATTTTACTGCTGTTCGGTTCAGGTGACTACAGCAGTTGGATCTTTGGGGTGTTCTTCCTTTTGGAGAAAGTTTAGTGGAAGCTCTTGAAAGATGTATGTTGGTTGAGGAGCAGTAGACATCAGAAATTCAAAGCAACACAGAAGACAATAAAGAGAACTTCATAACAACAAAACACTGTCATAATTCATTATGAAAGATGATTTTCTAATTGCAGAGTGGGGATTTGCTGCACAGGAAGCACACACAGAAATTGACAAGGACATAAAAAATTAGATAATGGAGTTAAACAGGAACATAGTTTTGAAGAGTATTGTTATTAAAAATTATAACTCTCTCCTACTACATGCACTTCAGTCTTAGGTTCATCAGTCATCATTCAAATATCACCAGCAGACCCTCAGCTACAATTCTTCCAGTTTGTTCTAGAGAACAGCAACCAGACTTCATTTCTCTGACATTCAAACAAAATTCTGTCAGCTCATTTCAGCCTCCAAATTGTGGTGCTTGAAACAGCGAGAAAAGACTATTTGTAGAAATAATTTCACAAGTTCACTTGGACAAGTCCACTTATCACAAGCTCCTTGATTTGTAGACCCAGTATCTCCAACCAGTCATGTATTGTTATGATTAAAATACTCAACATTTTTGCCAGAATTAAGATATGGCCTATTTATTCCTGTCAATTTGCATTCATGATTATATTTAAAATTAAAGTGACTTGCAGCATTTGCAAAGCCAGTACCCATTAAGTAATCTAGAGGTGTGTACTACTAGTACTACCTTGCATGGCACACCACAGAAAGCTGCACAAAAAACAGAAAGAAAGGCATCCAAACAAGCTCTCATTTCCTCAGTAGGTGTATAAATTGTATCCCCAAAATGCCTTGAGGTATTGTCATTAAGAAATGGCAGAAGCCTCTTTACTGCTTACCAGCTATTCGGGGTAAGATACAGGGCACAGTTATAATTTCAAGCCAGTTTTGCTGATCCTCCCCAGCCCTTCCAGTTACCAGTTGTTGATCACTCTCTATGGATGCTAAATCTGAACCAGGGTGCCTGTAGAAATTACAGGCCGCATAGCTCCTCAGTCTTGCCTGAGAAATTAGTCTGGGAAAAACATGAGAAAGAATTAAAACAATCCTCAGGGACAGAAAACAGCCTTGCAGGTGTTGTTTTCTGTTTCTTGTTTTCTTTGCAAGAGAAAGTCAGAGGGGTGTTGTGCACCACTGACCAATGCTAGTGATGTAGCAGTTTACTAACCAATTAGAGTTTCCTTTCTGTACTTTGCATGTATCGGTCTATAAAGAGACCCGAAGCAATAAATTAGAAAAATTCTCCTGTTCTGACTCCATGAGAGTCTGTGTCGTCTCTTCCCAGCCGTTCCTTAATAGAGCGACAACTCTCTAAAAGACAACACTCACAGTTATTCTGCAGCTATTTAGCAGAGTGAGAACAGTTGCTGTCTAAGTTTCACATGTTCAATAAAATACTTTATTAACCATGATACTGGCAAGTACAGTCTCCTAGAATACAGTAAGTGGCACCATTAATTCTGTCCAGGCCAGCTGTGCTTACTGATCCCTCTTCTTTTCCTGAGAGGGAGCAGCTGAATGTCTCTGTAAATGCTCATTCATCGGCCAGCTGAACACAACAGCTGATTTACTGATATCATAGTCATTAATAATTGACTGATAACAACCATGTGCTGTATTTCCAGAATGTTCACATACTGAATGGATGAGAAGTTTTCTACTAATATCCAGCAGCTCTGAAGCAAGCCCTACACAAAGTTCCAAAAATATGCCTTTGGTTATCTTGAGAGTTTGCAAATCTACTTAGTTGTCTTTGACAAACCAGTACTTGCTTTTCAAAAATAGCACTGCAGAAACATGATGCTAGTGCAAGAAAAGTTCCTTCAGAAGTAGCTTCCTCCTCATTCATTTTCCTCCTTGTTTCCACCTACCTTTATTCTCCTTTCATCAGCTTTCATCTTTATCTACACCCCAAATGTGTTTTTCCAAAGTTAGGTTGAATCCTACAACATGTATTTTTCAATTCTATTTGATCAAGGATTAGCATACCAAGGAGACTTACAAGAAGCTACACTACATACACTGTGCATGACTTCCCACAGCCCTATACACATCCCTCATATGAACAATTTTTTTCTGATTCTAGAAGACCCTTTTTTTTTTTTTGCTTCTATAAGCCATTAGCACTAGCTCTTCTAGCATTAGGGTGCATTAATTAAAAATACAGAGCAGTTTTCCAATTAATTTGAATTTCAGTTATGAAAAAGAATAGTAATGCTATGAAAGTATTCCTTTAATATTAGGATTTCACTATGCAGCACAGTCTGCCACCCACTGCTGCCTCTTGCTCCAATGCAGCAATCAGTAGCATTTTCAACAAATGGTGCTCATATGTTTTCTGTCCCTGACTCAGACAGGAACACTTGTCTTGACCATTTGCTGCCAGCAATTTTAACTAAAGAAACATAGCACAGTTCAAGTTTGATTGTACAAGGATCATTTTGTGTTCTGAGTAAGTCATTTGAGCTTTTGTGATCACATTTCCTCCTTTGCCACATTTTTCAGGATTGTCTAGTATATTGGAGTCTCACATAATGCAGCTTAGTTTATAACAAACTCAGTTCTTTCTAAATGACAAATTTAGATTTCTTTTCATTAAACATTGCAAATTTCCATGCACATAGGTTGTGAAACAAATAAAAATAAGGGATAACTTGCATTTAATAACTTTTTTTCAGATCTGGAAGTACATTTTGGACAAATTGGAAAAGCCAGCAGTAAGAAGAAATACTTTCAAGGTTATCAGTATTCTTCATTTAAAAACATTTTGATCTTTCCTGTTTTGAATTACAGTTTTGCACTACAAAGTATATTCAACAACTACAGGCCATAACAACAACATTTTATTTTTAATTTTTCAGTGGTGATGCTTTATATTACATTGGGAAAATTACAGTTCTTTTTATTTTGAAACAGACATATCTGAATCTTAGAGTATAACAGAAAAACCATACTTATATTAATACTTCACTGGTTGCAGATTTCAGAAAAAGTACTAGTAGAACCTTTTTTTAAATGTGTAACTGTGAGATATTATTAAATGGAAATGGCACACAAGGCAATAAAGAAAGAAACCTCCTACACAGACGTAGGATGCTTATCTAGCAGTGTGGTTCTAAAATAGAAATTCTTAATTTCCCCAAGTGTGCTGCAGTAAAAAATGAAAGACGTGATCCTGACATGATACTGCACAGCAACAAGATCACTTTCATCTACATAATGCTCCGGTCAATTATGAAAATTAATTTGGTTACACCAAAATGGATTTAAGAAACTCTCACTAACAAAATAAAGACAACAGGGAGATCATTCTCTGCAGCAAGCACTTCAGTATTTTGTTTCTTCCCTTAAGGATGAAGAAAAGGCACAGACAGATTAGGAACCAAAGTCATGAATAAAAGTTTATGAAGATCAAACAGTAGTAATCAGTATCAGATTAAATTGATTACATATTTTGCTCACTTTTTATGGTATTAGAAGGTTTTATAAAATACCAGATGGTTAAAGATCAGGCCAAACATTTATGAGAAATACTTTGAGCCTGTGTTTTCCTTACAGAAATCACATATCAAGGTGTGCGTGTGCTTTTGTCCCTTATTTACAAAATAAGTTTTTTATACCTTAAAAATCAATGTGATTCTTCAAGATGTGTCCTACACATAGGACAGATAGTCTTCTGTGTAAACCTATATCAAAATCAGTAGTTTTGACTAGCAAAGTATGTTTATAAAACTAAGCTTCCTTATCATCACAAAAATTGTTAATGACAGAGCAAATCCAAATCCTACCTATGCCCTTTGGCCTGTCAGAACCCAGATGAAGGTTTTGAAATGATGACAAAGAAAGATGGGTTGAGACATTCCCAAGCATGAAATATCAGAAAACCAAGTTAGCATTAAAAGTAGCAATTGTTTCTTATCTTTATACATACCTGTACAGATGAAGCCCACTTTGTGATTAGGCAGCAATTAGCATCAGAAGGTCTTAGTCTCATAGGGCATCTTAGTGTCCTCCAAAACTCTCCCACAAATATCCCTGCCTCGAGCTAATGCTCCATAAGTGCATAAGCTCAGTCCATAAGTGATACATTGTGGGCTTCATTTCTTTTTACAAAAGAGGACCTGCATGAATAAAAATTGCAGAAGCAGAATCAGCTCAGAAATGGATGGCATAGCTTCAGTTGGAAGAAAATTTGCTCTCCCCAGCTGTCTACCCTTTCTAAAATCATCGGCCAAAAGGGAGTTGACTGGTCACAAATCACCTTTAAACTGGCTCCACAGCACAGAATGTCACTCTGACATGAAGTCAGCTGAATAGCTCAGTTCAACATCAGCAGCTGTCTCAAGCTAAAATTTTTCTATTCATATATTGCATCACTTATGCTGATTCAAAGAGCCACTGCCAATGGCTGTAATGACCTAAGGTGTTCCTGTCCTCTCCTCAAGTTCCTGCATCCACAGCTTTGTTGCCAGAACAAATCAACTGCAAACTTCTAAGTTATTTCATGCAAACACATGTGGATTAGCTCAAATTACACTCAATAGCACTTCATGCTGTTGGCTGACATTATGTCGAGTGAACAGGGGACGTTTCTCATTGTCTGGTCTCCTGGCTCAGCAACAAGGGCGAGAAACTTAACTGAAATCTAGTAAACTAATAGTTTAGAAAACCAGAAATATAAAATCTACTAAAGATGACTTTTCAATAATTTTTCTCACTGCAACCTGAAAGAGTGCTTTAGAATTTGTAGGATAAGTGAACTGGTTTTGTTACTCAAGAACACAGGGTTCACCAAGTTCTTCCACAAGGCCTCTGTACCAGTGGAGAAACACACGCTTTCTCCAGATACTCACGTCTCTGAAGAATAGATTAAAAATGTTTCCCTAACTTCCTGAACCCTAGGAAAATGCTTCCCCACAGCAGAAGATGACATCTTTCTTTCCTATCATATTAGAGGCATGCTACATCAAAAATAAAGATTTAAATTGTGCTGGATTTATGTAATCTAACTGGGCATTTCTCTTCACAGATTCCATGAAGGATTTTTCTTGGGAGACCTCATAGATCACTTTGTTCCCTACACACACAGGCTAAAGAATCTGCTGTCACTTTGAGCTCATGCATGCCCCAGGGAATTTTTACTGCCAAAACACACCTGCACTTCAGTTACATCAGCAACATCTGCATTATTCATCTACAGAGATTTAAAGACTACTTATTACAGTGACATTAATTAAAAACAATAAAGAAATATCTGGCAAGAACGAGCTACCCATGAACATCGCAATGTGTAAAAGGAGAATTATTATGGCATGTACTCATAAATATGACCCATGAGCCCAGCAAAATCTTGAATTTTAACCTTTGTATTTTAAAGATATCTAAGCCTCACAGTGTAGGCAGAATATATAAGTTTGTTGCTTCTATATTAAGAGCAGGTAAACATGAACAACAAGGTGGTTTGGAGTCCGTTAGACAGTCACTTAATCTTAAAGGAGGGAGAAACAAAGAAAGCCTCCAGACTTTGATTTTGGAGTTCTATTTTAACTATTCGTTTTGGCTTCACTAAAATTGATGGCAATATGATTTTAACCACTTTTGACAAGATAGCTGTTTTAATTTTACACTTTTTCCAAGCTTTCACATGAGTTTGGGAGCCAATGACTTTTTATTCAGGAGCCTCTTTTTCCCCCTTCTTTGTTCTAAAAGGATCAAGTGGGATTTTTTTATCCCACCATGTGGTTCAGAAATGTTTTTGTTTTCTCAAATTTGCCTGAAGTTGGTCAGAGGATACCTTGAGGATCTGTTCAGTGAAGTGAGGCTCCCCTGAATGACATTCCCTATTTAGGTAGGCAGCAGTGATGTGTTGTCCATGGCCACATCCTCCATTTCATCTCTGCTCCTCTCTGACTGACTTTAAAATTATCACATCAATGTTCATTTAGATTTGTTTATAAGTGGTAGTAGCCCTTAATATCTGTTCTGTAACAACTATTCCACAATGGCCTGCTTGCATTGAAAGTTTTATTTCACATGTGGGGTGACTTTGTGCAGTTTAGTCCAGTCTGAAGTGAGTTAAACCCCAAAAAAGCATTTTTAGAGTACAAAAAGTATCCACAAGCCAAGTCAGTGCAGAAGAGCTACTGCACTTTAAATTCACAGTTTATTTTTAAATTTAATTTAAATTTATTAAATTTATTTTTAAGTTTATTTTGCAATAGCTTCACTTAACAAGTACGTGAAAGAGACAAGGGGGGATGTGTGTGTGTATGTGCATGACCATAAAGGTTAAGCAGCAAACTACAGGTGATTGCTACAACTGTCTCCAGGATAGCCTTGATTATTGAGGAATCACAGCCACCCTATGCCAGGCAAGAGAAAATGGTGTTGTACAGAGATTCTGAAATACTATTTTATGTGTTTGGGTTAAGGGTCTTGGGGGTTTTTTCATACTTTTATCAAACACCAGAAGTTGTATTTCTATTATATTATGTAATACAGATGTAAAAATATATGTACATCTGCCAATATACAACATATATTTTGTCTTTCCCCACTTTCTTTCCAATTATTACTAGTCATTGAGATACACAACTTCTAAATGAACAGGAAGCTCGCCAGTAATACATTTCATAATATTTTCCTATTTGCTCATGTAGTGACCTGTGACATTGTTTTCTGAAAAAATTATTTTTGTAATTGTGCTGCTCTTTTCTTGCACAAGTAGGAGGCAAGTCAGTGCTCATTCTTTTGAATGCAGGCCTCCTACTCACAAGATGTGCCCATTTGAAGCTCTGAAGATGATTTCAACCCTGACGACTTGCTTTCAGTGCATTACACCTGCAATCAGTACACACATGCTGAGATCAGACGATACAAGTTGGGGAAAAAAAGTATGGAAGTATAAATCCCCTTATTAACATACTTAATCTTTCCCTCTTTCCCCCTCTAGATTGTTCCAGCTCCAGTGATGTTATTTCAATTAGCTGTAAATGCAAATTTTTGTATATGTATATTTGTATATATGTGGAACAAATATAAATGATTCACTTAAACCTATATTACAGTGCTATGGGTCAAGCTACAACAGAAAGGCTTTGCCTGCCTTTATGTGAGAGGCAGAGTACAAAGTCATCAGAATCATTAGTCTGGAAGAGTTTTTTCCAGGCTGAAGCAGTCACTTCAGGCTCCACAGTAATTGGCACCAACCCAGTGCCCCCTTCACAGACCTGATTGTCCTTACGGCACAGTGAATCACTACAACATAGGGCAAGTACACAGAATAATCATGTCAGGCAGTACCAGGACCTAAGCCTCATCTCAGGAAAGCTCTGGGTCTTGCTACAACATGTTTTTTAAGGAAAGAAATATCTTCATCGGCATTCAAGCACAGAAATAGCACATATATAGTAAATACATTATATTGCATGCAACAGCAACTTTGGTGGAATTTTAGGAATAGCTATCAAACAACCCGATATCACAGCAATGAACAAAATCTCATCCACTGGAACATGAGAGGAGCAAACATCTCCCAGTGTCAACACAAAGAAAACATGCCCTCAAAATCTGCAAATGCTTTCTCCCAGTACCTCAGTTTAATAAGGCCAGGTGCCAAATCCTGCGTTTAGATTTTGCTCCATGCAGCACTACAGGCCTGGGGAAGAGTGACTGGAAAGCTGACTGGAGGAAAAGGACCTGGGGATGCTGGTTGACAATGGAAGGAACATCAGCCAATGTGTGCCCAGGTGGCCAGGGAGGCCAAAGGCATCCTGGCCTGTATCAGCAATAGTGTGGCCAGCAGGACCAGGGCAGTGATTGTCCCCCTGTACTCAGCACTGGCGAGACCACACCTTGAGTCCTGTGTCCAGTTTCGGGTCTGTCATGACAAAAAAGACATTGAGGTGCTGGAGCAGATCCAGAGAAGGGCAATGGAGGCGGTGAAGGGTCTAGAGCACGAGTGTGATGAGTAGCTGAGGGAGTTTTATCCTGGAGAAAAGAAGACTTGTTGTGGAGAACCTCATTGCTGTCTACAATTACCTGGAAGGAGACTGTAGCCACATGAAGATTGGTCTCTCCTCCCAGGCAGTGCATGACAGCACAAGAGGAGATAGCCTCAAGCTATGCCAGAGGAGGTTCAGAAATTACGAAGAATTTCTTCACTGAGTGGTTTATTAAGCATTGACTGGAATCCGGCTACCTGGGGAAAGGATGGACTTGCCATTCCCTGGAGGTGTTCAAGGAACCGTGAGTGGTAGCTAGCGCCCTGTATAGTAGACAGTGTGGTGTTCAGTGAGAGGTTGGTCTCGATGTCCTTGGAGGCCTTTTCCAGCTCTAATGAATCTGTGTGATTATGCGCTCCAGGGGCTCTGGATTAATGGTAATCCATTAATGATTATCGTTAATGAATCTGTGTGATTATGCACTGCAGGGGCTATCCCACCACAACCCCTGACACCACCGCGGCCGGGCTCGGGGCATCGCCGCTTTAAGGGGGGGCCGAGCCCGCGTTTCCTGTTTAAGGTCCGCGCGCATGCGCGGGGCCGGGCGAATTCGGGGGCGCTTGGGGCGGCTCAAGGTGAGCGGGAGCTTCGGGCTCTGAGGGGCCCCAGCGGTGCCGGGGGCGAGCCGGGGTTCGGACTGGGGCGTGCTTGGTAGAGCTTGTACTCTCCTTCCCAGAGTCGTATCCTCAGGGATTAGCACCTCCTTGCCGCAGGGCAGGCGGGGCCACAGGTGCGGAAGAGATTGGAAGAGGCTGTTGGCATTGCCCGATCCCTGGAAGGGGAGCTGCAATCGAGCTTTACTGAGCCCCCGATCAAAGCGCGTCCCGGGGCGGGGGAGCCATTCCGGAGGAGAGGAGCGGAGCCCACTGCAGCCCCGGACCAGTCTGCAGCATTGAGCCCCCTGCGCTGCCCCTGCCTCTCTCGGCTTCTCTCTCCTGGGCTGCTCTATTTGCGGCTTCCGAAACTGGTAATGAGCGTAGGCAGAGCTCTCTCCAGAGGCTCTTCGACCTTTGGCAGCACTGCTTTCTGACTTTGTCTCGGGGCATACCTGGGAACCTGGATAGTCAGGCTCTCTGAGATGGCTCTCACGTGGGATCCTGCAGACTGCGTAATAGGCTTCTCAAAAAACCCATCGGGTGATGCTCCTGCCCTCCCGGGAGCAATCTACATTCCTTATGTGAAATTCTGCCAAGAAGAAATAGGACTTATGTATATATACCATATATATGATCTTTTAAACAATTTTCATCAGTAACAAATCTGTGCAACTACGTACTAAAAAAAAAAAAGAAAAAAAGTTCAAGATGTGGTACCTAAAAACTTTTAGATATTTTTTTGGCATGTAAATCTGAAAAAGTAAAGTTTATACAGTCCTATTGTATGTAGATACGAATGTGTATACTTACTGGAAATTTTGCTCTGCTCTGTAGGTCAGTGAAATCTGATAAAAAGCTGAAAGATATTAGGCTTCTTGGGAATATAAAAAAAGAGATGGCTGGATCAAGATCCTACTACTACTGTCTTTCTTTTTCATCTGCTTCTTCCTTGGAGAAAAGATTGGAGCCTGCACTCAGCTCTTATAGTGTGTCAGAAAATCCACATGAAGAAAATGCTATGGGAGAGACTTCTCATCAGAAAACTCAGTGATGAGACATGGAACATTAAGAAATCTAAATTTATTGGTTCAGTTCATGAAAATAAGTAGCTTTTTATGGCATGCGTCTTTCTCCATTCATGACAGTCAGTATTGCTTCTGGCTTGCCATTAATTAACATTCATCAAATGTAGAGCTCCTTAGTGGAGCTGGTGGAAACTTTGGTGCTTAATCCATTACATTTGCTTTTCCATTTCCATTTACCTCACCTTGCCAGTTACAGTTGTCTCTTCTTTTTTTTTATTTTTACCAGACATTCCCATCTCAATTTTCTTGGTTGTCTCATTCATTGTTCCCAGTTTCTCCAGTTCTCTCTCCCCATTCTGTTTCGCTCTTCTCTGCTTTACTGGCCATTAAGTTGCTATTCTTGCCATGTTTCTCTGTTCTTATTGATTCCTAGTCCCAGTTCTTCCCATCTTTCCTTCCTGCCTGTTCCTCATTCAGAGTCATTCTTGAAATTTCTTTCCTTGAGTTTCCTTTGAGGATCCTTGCTCCAGCCACTTTGACATCACAGTTTCAGAAGACTTGCAAATCTTGTTCTCTATTTAGATTGCCTGCCTGGGCCAATCTAAATAGATATTCCTCCTTGCTGCCTGGGCCTCATACAGGACTACCTGTTCTTCCTTTTGCTTTTTAACTAGACTACATCTGGCCTGGGCTTTAATGACTTGGAAGCAGGTGACTTGTTTTTGCAAGAGTATAGGCAACTGAAAACTCTGCTTTGTGGGCAGTCTCAGAAACAACAAGTTCTGGGAACCAAGCCCAGAGCAAACAAACCGGAGCATTTTAGCACTGAGGAATTTATTTAACTTTTTAAAAGGAGTTGTCACGTATCTCTGAAACAGTGGGGAAAGAAAGGCAAAGGGAGACAGAAATAAGAGTAAAACTGGGCAAAAACATACTTGATACTCCTCTAAAGATGCTGCTGTTGTGCTTCTTAATGCTCCTGGAGTACTCATAGGGTGGATCAGGTGACTGGCATAGCACGATGATGTTAAAACTTGGAATTTTTACTCTGATATAAAGGGTAAAACAAACTCAGATGGGTTTTGTTTGGAAAAGCTGAAAAATAATAATTGTGCTGTCTTTTTAAAAAATAGTCAAAAGCATCCTGCACACTGGCACTATGCATGTATTGAAAAGAATTGTGCATATGATACAAATCCTCTTTATTTCAGTTTAAAGAAAATCTGTTCTCTTTTTCCAAAAAGCTTTCCTCACTGTACACAGTGCTAAAAGATTTTCTTTAGTCACTTCTGTATTGTTTGTAATGTGAAGAAAGTTTGATTCTTACTGTGTTATGGTGCTACTGTGACCATTTGCTTGTGTCATGGTGTTTCTGACTTCCCCTTTAGGTGCAGCCCTATTTACAGGTAAATGTCCATCTGCAGTGTTGTATTTGCTGTGGCAGCTGTCGCAGAATGAGTGACAATTCAGTTGCCAGTTTCGCTTTTTGTCCACCCACTCACAGTATTTGGAAGGTCTTCAAATTCAATCAGTACACAGGCTCTTCAAACAAAAGCTGTGAAACAAGCTGGGAAATAAACAGTGCTTTTGTTCCTTCAAAATGTCAGGCATTCAAAGAAGTAGTCTAAACTTATATTGGATAATTTCTCTACTCACATCTTTCTATGCTGCTCTGTATTGCTTTGTGTTCCTTTTAGTATGTTAATATCTTTGATTATTTTTCTTTATATGTTTTTTTTTCCTCTCTATAATGATAGAAAGCAGATATTTCAGGAGTATGTTAGTCACAATAAAAATTATCTTCATCCTCTCTTGTTCAGACTGGGGTTTTGTGTTTGCATAATACACATATTTAGTTTCAGGCTAACAAAAATGAAGTCAGCAGTTTTGAGAGTGGATGGCTCTGTAAGGCATGAACTGTACAGCACTTCTGCCTGCTCTGTGTGATTTTTAAACAGAGGCTCAAGCCCTCACCCATGGGTATGGATAGTATGTATTGGGGAGTCATTTGTCCAGATTTCATTGTGAACTGTCAGATGCTGTTGGTTTATATTCACTGCATTCTAAACTCATTATTTCTGCACACAGCAGTTGGATTAGTAGTTATAAACTTCAGCTGAGTTGTGAATGTGTGCAAATCATTTACTAGAGTAGGCTTGTCCTTTTAAACTGCTCTGGATACATCTGACAGTTTAAAAAATGCTCATTGTATTAGCAGAAATTCTCAGATGCTATATCAATTGCTCTGGGAATAACAGTTGTACTACTTGAATGTAATTTTGTGGGCAGATGTTATCAGGAAGAATTTGGAGTTTTGTTCTGAAAAATATTCTGTAAAACAAATACTGAATGATGTGACCATGATCGCACAGGAAGTCCATAGCTGAGTACAGCTGAACCTAACATCAGCCAGACTTTTTCTTAGGCCATCCTTCCTGTTAGGTTTTTACATTCTTTATGTTCTAGAGATTGTATCAGCTGTGTGGGTATAAAAATGGATTTTTATTTCACTTTTTAATTGTTAAATTCTTCATTTTCAATGCTCATTTTTGTTTATAATCAGTAACTAGTAATTTCATTGAAGGTGGGTTTTTTTCCTTTTGTTGTAGACTGTTGTTCTACATTGTTTTGTCCAAAGAATTCTGCAGGTCACTTATTTTTCAATTATGTGGTGCTGTAAAGACATATTTGAGATTAATTCCTTGTAGCATCCTTAGAAATCTGGAAAGAAATGAACTTTTTAACAACTTTTCCCAAATAAGTAGTTTTTCAAGTGCAAACACAACAAAACATTAAACCTTGATCTGTTTCTTTAACAAGATACTTGTATTTTGAGTCAGCTGCATGTTTTAAAGGGGAGAGATGGCCAGGGATGTGCATCTTTTCTCCTAATAACTTTTTCATTATGATTTTCAGCATTCCAGACTATAGTTCTTGATGGTTTGTGAGTGCTGTTATGTAGCAGTACAGACAGAAGGTTCTGTATTTTGCAATGTTCAGGGTAAAGATGTTGGATAAGTGGTTAATATGTACTCTTTATAGGCTCATCTTTTAGATTTGCTCCAATTTGCTGTTCTTGTCAGCAAAATAAACGTTATGACAAAGATGTCAGTTATCATGTTTAATTCTTTAATGTCCTTTGTTCATGTGGAGGTTGGTTATTTATGGCTGTTGGCTGAGAATAGTAGTCACATTTTGATTTTGTATTAGAACTGAAAGCATGTGAGATCATGTTTTTCTCCTGTTAAATCAGGGTGATTTCCTCTTAATAACTTTGGGTCTCACAGGTGCAAAATCATAGATTTGCAATCCTCTTTTAAACTGTTGAAATTCAAGGAGAAATTTTTCTGTAGAACAGATTGAGTGATGATCTCATTCTTTCTCATCTCTGGGCACTGCTAATATAAAGAATTGCTTTTTCTTACAAAACATCTTACACAACAATATCTTTTTATCATGTACCTGCAGACTTCTATTCTGGTGTGGCTGCCTGCCTTTTATTGAGTGGCACCTGGCTTGGTTCGCAAAGCTGCCTCTGTCTGTTAGGTGGGAACAGGGCGTTCTCACTTGGCACAGGAAAGCAAATCAGAAAGCAAACCTCTCTCTGCCTTATAGGGGCTGGTGATTGTCTTATAAGGAGCTGGTGCATTACAGTTTTCCATCTTTCCAGTAGGTGCTACTGTGACATTGTATAAAATCAGGACTTTAATGAGGTTAACAGGTTAACTTCTTACTCGCACATTTGTTTATTTTATGCTTGAGGTTGGATTATATGATTCTTTGTATCTTCCTTGGGTGTGGATGCTGAAGTTGGGGAGGTCCGTATTTCATACCCAGTTTCCAAATTACTGAGTACTTTGCCTCATATTCTTTTTTCAAGAAAATTTATGTTTCGGGTCTTCAAACATTTTCTTTTGTAGAAATCCAGTGTGAACTTGTTGCAAAAGCAGAGATGATTATACAAAGAGTAGTGCTGAATTCACGGCCTGGTATGTATTTCTTTCCACTAAAGAAGCAATGTGTTTGTTCTGATCGCCTAATGCTCCAAAATGGTGAAGGTAGAAACAGACACTAATTTGAGATACTGACATTTATATATCTTAATATTGCATGCAACAATAAAGGTTATTTAAAGTGCATTTATTTATATATAAATTTATTAATTCCCATTAATATAAATAAATACATTTGTAATAAATTTATCGTCATTTATTTACATTTACATTTATTAATAAAAGTAAATTGTATTAATATAGATACATTTCTATTAAATATATAACATATATTCAAACTGCATTTATTTGTATATGCAGATTTCTAAACTGTGTGGTGAGAAAAAAAGGTTAACACATAATATATGAGAAAACTCTAAGTATAGGGGCTGAAGGTGAAGAAAGATTAGGGAACATGGCTTTTTAATTCTCGCATTTATTCTTTTCGCATTATAAGAGATGTCTAAAATATTTTGTTACTATTAATTTTTGATTCCTTGTAGTAAATATTGAATCCTTTGTTCCTCTCAAGTTTCAAAGGGTTTGTTTTTTAAGTTTACACTTAAGTTGAGGTTTTGTTTACTTTCGTGCTTACACATTTGCCTTGTTAGGGATCAGCACAGTATTTTGAATAGTGAGTTCATAAATCCAGTGTAGAAGACATTAAGTTTTGGAGGGAGTATTGTATTCTGCTAAATGCTAAAATAGTTTTAAGAGTTAAGAACTACTGTGTGATCTGCAATTAAGTCTTTGAAATGGTAGAACAGGAGCCTACTCTAGCTGTGCAGTCGCTGACTTAAAATAGGCAAGGCTGTGTGGCTGTCTCAGCACTGGTGGTTCCAGCTGTCTGATTGATCTGCTGCATGTGGTAAGAACCCAAGGATAAAGCCTCCAGTTCTGGGGTTCTTACCACAGCTTTATGGATATTTCTGGGAAGCTTTAATGTAAGGAAGTCTCTGTTAAGGGATGCCCTTGCAGCATGTGCATGTGCAGTGGCTGTAGTCTGTATTCTCTCCGTCTCATTTGGGTCAGAAGAGGCAGAAAGGTGAGAGTAGTTGGTTGTAGTTTTACACCTGAGTAAATATATAATCTAATTTATTCCAAAAAGGACAACCTTTATAAAAGGCCTTCCCGTACTGATGAAGGGAAGTTCTATATTGATTCATTTATTTGTTGAATTCTAATATAACTCTAGGTAAGAATGGAGTGCCAGTGGCAGAAAACTTCCGACTGGAGCAGAGTACAATACCAGATACGGTCCAAGCAGGACAAGTGCGTGTTAAAACTCTTTATCTCTCGGTGGACCCCTACATGGTAGGTGATGGACTTAGAGCTGAGCCAGAATTTGTTTTTTAAAGTACCTTCAACTCTGTACCTGTCATGATGTTTAACACCAAAGTTACCAATTACAGAACAAATATATGTGTAACTTAGTAATTGTATTCAATCTGATGGAGTTATATTGGGAAGGAATTTGGCATTAATATGCTTGGAATATCTAGGAATATAACTTTATTGGACCAAGAAGAGCCTGAGCCCTGATATGCCATTACAGATTTGTTTGCATCAGCTTTTTCTGATTTTGGCCTTTTTTATATTCTTTTTTTTTTCCAGTCATGAAAAATTACAGAAATCATGTGCTTGGGAGAATTGTGGGTTGAAATGGAAGGGAAGGTAGAAGAAGAACCAGACAGACACAGTCTGTAAAAATTTGCTATAAAGAGAATTCCAATCATTTATTCCCTCCATAGATGGTGATAATAGAAAAAAAACAGTCTAGATTTCAAGAAAGTACATTAGCTTGGGAATTAAGGAAAAATTTAAGAATCCTGAAATACTAGGTGTAGCTACAGGGGAAGCTGAAAAGAAAACATCACATTTCAAGATGTTTCATTAAACAGATTTCTGTCAGGGATGGTCTACATATATTTGACTGTTCTTCAGTGCACAGGTATGGACTAAATAACTTGTGGGCATTTTTTTTCAATCCTGCATCTCTAGGACTCCGTCAGTTGAGGAATGGCATTTATAGGATTCTCATCAGACCTGAGCGTCAGTTGTGCTGGTACCTTTGAGCCAACATCTGTAGAATGTGTTGGCTTTGGTAACACTGCTGGAGGAGATCAGGATGGTTCATCCTCCTTTTCTACTGAGCAAACAAGGGAGAAGAGGGATCTAAGAAAAGATTATGAGTACTTGTGGCTTATTGAGAGAGGTTTTTGAGCAGCCCTTTGTATTTGAAGTTCTGAATACATCTTCATCCCCCACTCAACTTGACCTGATAAACAAGTTGTGTTCCACCAGAGCCTTTCATTAAAGCCTTGTCTTTCAGCGCTGCCGAATGAATGAGGACACAGGTTCGGATTACCTGCAGCCCTGGCAGCTGTCTGAAGTTGCTGATGGTGGGGGTATCGGGGTTGTGGAGGAGAGCAAGCACCATAACCTCGCTAAAGGAGATTTTGTAACTTCCTTCACTTGGCCCTGGCAGACAGCGGCAATTCTTAATGGAGACTTGCTACAAAAGGTAATACAAATGCAAAGCCCAGGTTGTGACTGATTTTTCTCCTAAACCGTCTCTTCCCACCACTCCCCCCCCCCCACCAACTTTTTTTTTTTTTCCCCTAAATAGCTGCTAATGACACTATTTTTTGTGAAAAACAAGCATACCTTATTGAAGCAATCAGTTCTCAAAAGGCAGATCTACTGATAGGGGCCTAAATTTGTATAAAAATTTTTTTTTTTCCCATAACGTTTTTCCTGGTTAACAGACAGGCCAGTATTTTTTTAATTGTTTGGTTTTTTTTAAATTCCATGGAGCTTCTTCAGTTAAATAATTCTCTTGATTGTTTTAATTGTAATAGAACATCTTGTTCATGAGAGTGTAACTGTAAGACATGAAAGGCTTTAGGTATATTTAATTTATTTTTCTAACTTATTATGTTCATAAAAGCTTTTACTTGAGGTTTTACATTCACATAAGAAGGGGTATTCAATATTTACTGCAAAGTGGAGAGGTTTCAGTGCATTAGGAATATTGTGTTGATTGTTCTCTTGTAACAGAAAATTACTGTTTGATTAAGTTTGAGAATTTATACTTTCCAATAAACTCCTTCCTTTAGGATTCTTTGTCACTGATCTGCAAACACCATATTTGATAAAATGGTGCATTTTTATCCTTTATGCAAACAGGGATAGTTCACCATTGCTGGAAACTTCCTATCTCCCAACTGCTTTTTAAAACTTCCATAATTTAAGTTTTTGTGAGTTACTTTGTATAAAAACTTTTTCTAAAACCACATAACATTTTTGTACAAACTTGCTGTTAGAATAGAGCTGGAGATAGCTCATCCCTACCAGTTGTACCTTGCCTGTTAAATATCCTGAGTTAGTTTTCTACCTTCAGGCAATCAAAGAGCAAATACCTTAGAAACAAATGACCTCCTACCTATGTTTCTGTTCTGTAGCTGGTTCCACAGCTTGTAAATGGACGCCTTTCCTACTTTCTGGGTGCAGCTGGCATCACAGGACTGACGGCCCTGCTGGGAATCAGGGAGAAAGGACACGTGGCCGTGGGTGCAAATCAGACCATGGTGGTGAGCGGAGCTGCCGGTGCCTGCGGCTCTTTGGCCGGCCAGGTAGGTGTAGGCCTAGGGCATACAAACATACTCTTACCAAGTTTTGTCTTCTGAAACATGCTGGTTATTAAACATACAGATAAAATCTTTGTAAACATGAGCAGGTATAACCCTGTGGGAATGGCAAGTTTCACAGATTTGGCACATATTCTCTCTGTGAAAGACTTTACATATGGAACTCAAGTTTCATGAAATAGGGAGAGGAGAAAAAAGATGGTGGTGATTACTTGTTGCTAGCATAAGTAAAATAGATGATATATATACATGTATTTATTATACATTCATATGATAGTCTGCCATTCCAACACTATTGACTGGAGACTTTTTTTCTCTATTAGAACATAGTAATGTGGTAAACCCTTTGTGCTGTGTTCCATGGCATCCTTTGTGTTTTGAGATTTATGGTCCTTTTATCTTCCTTTTGTTCCTGTTTGTAATGTGTATGTGCATATCTACAAATACCTCTCCTTCTCTCTATGTATATATACATACAAACAAAATCAATATTAAGCAAACTTTAGACCTACTAATAAAGAGGAGTCATAGAGAAACAATGCATGAGCAAATCTATGAAGATTGTATTTAAATCAATTATTGTCTATTTTTTTTTGCTTTTATTAGTTATGTTATGGTACTCAGCAGATGGTAGTTTTTCTACTGTATTTGGTTCTCCAGTACTGACAATCATTGGTGATTCCACAAACACAATCTTCTGCAGTCAGTGAGTTTGAAAAGATGGCAAATTTTGATTGTACCTGCCCCATGTGTAGTTGTGAGGAGGGAGTGACAAGAGGCAGTTGTGTCACATGAGATGGGAGTGTTTGCTGTGTGGGGTTTAGTGCTATGGGAGTAACTGTAACACCCCTTAGGACCCCCTTTCTTTCCCTGCTACTTTTATGCAGATGAATGATCTAATTTGTCTTTATTGTTTGGGGTTTTTGTTGGTTTGTTTTTTGTTGTTTTTTAAACGGTGTGCCTGCAGATTGGCCGTCTGGAGGGCTGCTCTAGAGTGGTGGGGATTGCTGGCACAGATGAAAAGTGCTCCATTTTGGTCCAAGAAATGGGGTTTGATGCTGCTATCAATTACAAGAAGGGGGATGTGGCAAAACAGCTACGTGAACTCTGCCCAGGTGGTGTGGATGTTTACTTTGACAATGTTGGTGGACACATCAGTGATACCGTTATCAGTCAGGTAATTATTCCAGCTGTCAGGTTTATTCTAGTCATTCTCTGATGTCTGCATGCCCAACATTCAATTAATTCATACTGATGCCCAGCCTGTAATACAGCACAGCAGGCTTTCCACTTCAGTGATCAACTTCAGGTGCTGATCCTGGGGGCCCACAGTAAGATAACAATTTCCTATATTCCTTCTATTTAGTGCCTTTTTAAATTACACTGAGCTGTGTAGCAGTTATTTTTCCACTATAGCCTTGCATTTTTATCTATTTGAATGTTGTCGTAGATTAAGTGGGACTGCATGCAATTCTCCCACTTTTATAGGAAATGTGGCTAGTGAAAATTTTGCAATAACGTCTGTTGCATCTGAAAAATTTATTTTCTGAGACTGAGGAATGTAATTTTTCTCACTTTATGCTGTCCCAAACAGATGAATCAGAACAGCCATATCATCCTGTGTGGACAGATTTCTCAGTATAACAAAGACGTGCCTTATCCCCCTCCACTGCCTCCTGACATAGAAAAAATACAGAAAGAAAGGAACATCACAAGGTACATTTCTCCTCCAGAACTTGTGACCAGGTTCCAGGTAGATTGTTCATATGATGTTTGGAAGGTAGTCTGCAATCTGCAGTAGCTACTTGTAATCAGACCTTAATGCTGCCATTCCTAAAAAGGAAAATATAATCATGGTATCAGTAGATCCTTTCCCTTACGTTTGTCTTTATCAGCATGAAAAATGGGAAAAGATGTTGTTATTAGAATCATAAATGTCAGTTGTTATGTTCTGTTTGAGGTTGCTTGATTTAGTCCTGTAACCCCTGACAATTCTTTAGTACAAGGGAAGGTGTTGCTGTAGTTCTGTTCTCAGATGTTTTGCGGAGTGCATTCTCTCAAAATGTTGTAGTTCAGACATAAAGATGCAGCTGATGCAGTGATTTTATTGAAATTACATTTTTAGTATTTGGGGGTTTATTACATTATGGAACTGTAGGTGTGACAGATATATATGGGTAAAACATTTTATTAGGCAGAGATTAGGAGGATAGTCTTAAACTCTACAGTCATTGCATTGTGGGATGTTTGTGAGACTTGATTTCTGTGCAAATCAATTGATCTATTCTAATTAAAATCTTTCCTTGTCACTATTACTGTTGTCTGCCTTTCTAAAAAATGGGTAAAATTAGTAAAATATACCATGCGTAGTAGAATGCAGTGGAGAATTTGGTCACTATGTTCCTACGAGTAATTATCATTTTTGATCCTGATTTCATTTCTCAATTGCTATGGAAAGCCATGACAGCAGGATATGCAAAATTGTGGGGAGCCTGAAAATTTAGTTATTCTCACCATCTAATTGCAGGTTCACTAATTATTCTCCCCACCACTGAAAAAAACCCCTAAACAAAAAGGTAAAAAATAATAGGAATTTGCTCACATTTTATGGATATTTACTTATTCTGGTGATACTACTTTACTACTTGATTTCTATTACTCTTTTCTCTCTGATACTTGAAGAAAATTATCTAAGACTGATGTTACTGTCAAGCTCCCACTGCAGGAAGTTGTCACAACAAACTGGCAAAGCCCTGAGCTATTATTTCTTTATAATTCATGCTCATAACCCTTCAGTTTCAACAAGGCTGTTTTCTGAAAAGATTTTTAAGGCTTTTCAAGTACATTGACCAAAGTTCCTTAAACCAAAGCTCATTTTTTTCTTTCACAGGGAAAGATTCTTGGTGTTGAACTACATGGACAAACAAGAAGCGAGTGTATTACAACTCTGCCAGTGGATCCAAGAGGGTAAACTGAAGGTGAGAACTTCTAGGTTTACTCTATGGCCTTTGTTACTATCTCCTACAACAGGAAGACTAATTTCTTTGTCTCTGGCTCTCTTACTGTGCCTCAGGATTGAACATACCTTTTAAAAAATGTGTAAGTATAATTAAAAGCTTATTGGGTAGTGCTGTTTTAAAAGGTAGCTGCTGAGGATGGTCTGACTGTAGTATGATGAACTTACTCTGATTACATGCTGCTCATGTCTGTATTCTTTATTTCAGCATAGGGTGCAAGTGCTTTTTTACTTAAAGAATCAGACCTTCAAAAAAATGTACTTTCAAATACCTGATGAGTTAAGAAAGACCTTTTTTTTGAGTATCTTGTTGGAAATTTTACTTCAAGCTTTATAATCACCATTTGTGATCACTTTGTAATGAGTAACAATGTAATGCTTAACCATGCCTTCCCTGTGAGGTCTGTCTGAATTAGTTTTTGTTTCTTCAAGTGATCAGTAATCTTCCTGGGAAAATACCAAGACATTAAATTTTGGTAGGGTCAGGGATCTGAATGAAGAATTATATCACGTGCAAATTTATCAGAAAATATTCACGCCTCTCTTAGTGAAAGAATCTGGTCCAAACAGAGCCCTGTCTATTGTAGTGAGAGAAGTCTTTAGATTTTGGTAGTTTCTGTGGCAGTTTCTTGGCATGTTTCTAAGAAATGTGAAATGATGCTCTTGTTTGAGGAAAACTGAAAGGATTTGTTTGCATTGACAGGTCAGAGAGACAGTGGTAGAAGGCTTAGCAAACATCGGTGGTAAGATATTTACATCATTTTTGAAGACTAATAACCTGATTATATACAATGACATTAGAGGTTAACTACCTCCTTTGTTTCATTTGCCAATTTAGATTTTTGTATTTTATCAAGAACATTACTTTTATGTTATAATAATTTTTTTCAGTAATCATTAAAATGTTCTGAATGAGAATTAATGCATATTTAAAAAATCATTGAATATAAATTTAGATTTTTTTGTTCTTTTAGTACTGAGGGGAATTTATTCTTAGACTGCTACCTTAGCAGCTGCTGACAGTCATCCTGATCTTAGAGGTTTAAAGTGCTGCCCCTTTCTTCGTCCTTGTGTGTGTAAGGAAATGCTTTTTTTTAAAATCCTTACACAATATCTAACAGAGGTTGTTACTGGATTTGCTAACAAAAAAAATAAAATGAAAAGTACACACAAGAAAGGGCAAAGCATATTACTAAAGAAAGTAAAAATTAATTTCTTTTAATAGAAGAAAATGTTTTGTAACCTGTTCAAAGTATCTGTAACAAAGGAAATATAAAAATGAAGGGGATCTGGTGACATGAGCCATGTGATCCAAGAGGTGTTTTAAGAATGCTTCCCTTTCAAGAAAGAGGGAAGAGTATGATTTAGTCAATTTAGTTGTTAGTCCCACAAGGTTAAAAACTATTAGAATGATCTTACAGATTTCAATTTTTCCTAGTCATTGCTAATTCCTCCTTATTGGTATACATTTGTATTTCGAAGTAACTTGGTCAAATATATCAGTCATATATCATACTTTCATACTTTGTTTACTCAAAAGTATATTTTTTTGCACCAGTTTCTCCCACTATTGTGCCATATTTATAAGCCTTTTCTTTCACAAATGTTTGTGTGACCCACAGCATTTGTGGGCTTCATGCAATCATATCTCTCTTTGCTGTTTGTGTGACATATCACAAAAGCAGCAAATGTAGCTGTTAACTTGTATAGGGTCAAACATGTGCTTACAGATAATTTTTTTAATTATTATGCAAAGCTGCCCTTAGCAGTTTATTGCAGGCTAGCTTTTTTCCTTTTTTTTTTTTTTTCCCCTCTTAATTTAGTGCATCATTAAGGGTAAATATGATTAGATCCAAAGTGGTATCTCTCCTTTTTGGGGAGCTGCTTAATACATTTGCTTCTACCATTTTTGGTTTCTTTTTTAGAAGCTACTTGACCTGTTTTGCTTGGCACTAACTTATTTCATTATTTCTCTTGAAGCTGCTTTCCAGTCCATGATGAATGGAGGCAATATTGGAAAACAGATCGTCTCTGTTTCAAAGTAAAAGTCACTGGTTCGAGAAAAATAATTGCATTCTGTCTCTAACAGCGGGCAAGTTTTTACTTATACTAATTTCCATTTCTTAAATAAACCATTAAGTTGCTCTGTATGTACTGAAAGCAGAGATTTTGGGATGCTAATAAATGAAATAGAACTGGAAACAGCAATGCAATCATTTATACTCGAAATGAGTAATATGTTCTTGACATGATTTTGACAGTTGCCACCTACAGTTGCAAATATTTAATGGGTGTGGTTTGAAAGAACATCCTGTGTTGTCCCAAGCACAGGCTCATCACCTGGTTAGTGTGTGACAGCAGTTCACACACCAAGGTGAGGAATTCCTATTTCTTTATTGTATTCTGTGCAAACTAGGAAATTAGGGGGCAACCCACAAAAGTCTGGCCCATCATCATCAAAACTTTACACTATTTACACATTTTGGCAAACAAAAAACATTTATTGTTTACAATTGATATGGCTTTTTCATTAATTAGTACTCAGACCCTTATTTGCCAGTTATATCTCTTGTTTCCCATGCTAATTATTCCAAATGTGCATGTCTTCCCCCCCATTCCATTTGGGGATCTGTTTTCACTTGGTGGTTGGGGAGTTGTGATCTCCCCTGCCAGGATTACCTTTCTCCTTACAGCTCAGTCCTGCTGACTTCACTCCAGGGGCTCTCATCCAGACAGCTGTTTTGGGATTGTGTTCCCTTTTCCTTAAAACAAAGGATTAGCCATGACTACAAGTTTCACAGTGCAATTGCTTAATCATAACTGCCTAGCTATTGCTACTGATAAACAACTAAAAACCTGCAAAGTTTGATTCAAATCTCGAGGGAGTAAATATCACAATATTTGCTGAAGGGCTACTCCAGAGTGAGCTCATCTTTGGCACCATGAGTTGACACACCTTCCAGGAGTCATCATCCTCTAGACAGTTATTTTTCACAACTGGAACAAAATATGATAAAATTATAACATTCCCAGCACTATTAATTTTATAGGAATTGCTTAGTAATCCACACAAGTCAGGAGTCTATTAAGAACTGTGATGTGAGGGGTGATTCAGAGTGAGATCATGCTGAGATACTGATTCCTTACCATAATAAAGGCAGCTCAATTGCAGTAGCATTCTGGTAGTTGGGTAAGCTATGGAGGGCAATACAGGTTCTAGTAGCATTAGTCAAATGGCTTTAAGGAAGAAAGATAGGGACAGTCAAAGTAAACCTCACCCTGATATCCTCAGTGTTTATTTACTATTTTCACAGAAGTATTCCTTTACTTGTGAATCCTGGTTCATGTCACCTCTTATGAATAAAAAGCCAAAGGGAGAAGATTCTTTAAATGAAGTGCCATCAGTTATAAAATATACTGATTTCTTTTTCATATTGTCCTAATTTCTTAATAATTGTAATAGTGTGGCTCTTCAGCTGTCATATATTTTGTATGGTGACAGGTGTCATTTAACAAAGAGTGACAACTGGTAACAAAAATCCAGTATGCTTTGGAGGTCAATTCTCATGGTAATTAGCCCACATGCTCAGTCTTTCTCTCCTTTTGGGTTGGTGGGTTTCCTGAGTCCTGAGTGGTTGTGATATCCCCACGTCAGAATTACCTTTATCCAGTCAGCCAATTTCAGCACAATTGCTGAGTTGTCTTTATTAGTTTCTTCCTTATCTTGGGGAGTTCTGCCAGATGTCCCTGTGGCTTGTAAACTCTGCATTCTTTGTGTCCTCTGTCAATAGTACATTCTCCCCAGGCTTTGCTAACCTCCTGCTATGCCTGAGATCAAGCACATCAAGCCCTAAACTTTGAGGCCAACAAGTACATTGTCTAACACCTGGGCTTAGAGCTTGACTGTTAGCTGCTACCTGTTTTATGGATTTCTTGTTGATTAGGCTTGAAAGTATATAAATATCAAAGACCATCCCTTCTTAAGAGAAGTTTTATATATTTAACATTTTACAACAATAAGGCAAGACCTTGTTTCATAGCCCCCTCCTGATTCCCTGTAACTCTCTGGGCAAATGGTTAATTATTTCTGTCTCTTGAGATGCCAGCATCATAATCAGTCTCTTCCCTTTCATGTCATTGTTTTAGTTTCCCTTTGTTGCATTCCATGGTTTTTTAGGTCAAACTGTTCTCCTTTCCCCAAAACCAGACCCATACATCTGTTTCTTATCTCCATCAACACAGCTGGTGGTGTTCCTCAAACACGTTCAGTACTTGGTGTGCAAAACCAGTATCTGGCCCAGAGCCAAGATATTTGGTTTATTTCCTGTTTGCACTAAGATGGATGCTAGGTAGTAATTCCCCAAAGCCAGCTTGGAACTTGTGCATATTTATAAGTTTCAATCTTGCCCCTCTCTCTCTATCTAATATATATTTATTTTTACTCGTAATTGACTGGCATCATCTTTGCTAATAAGGTCTGCATGTGCATAACTGCTCATCTTTTGAGTCAATGGGTTTCTTGAGTCCATGGTTGCCAAGTTGAAGACTGAGGGGTGGGACCACCCTGCTACTTGAGATGATTTATTGCTCAAGTAACCCTGATAATATATCAGTCTCAAAGGCATGAGATTTAGAGAGGAGCAATAAGTCAGCCATAGCTCAAGGTAGTCATGGGTTTCTTCACACAGCAATATATAACATTTTGGTCCAGTAGACAGTTGACAAGAAACTTGTTTCTATTTAATAACCTATCCTCTTTGCTTAATTTTGCCTCACTGCGTCTGTCTCTTAGCCAATAAGCTGACAGGTCATGTACTCACACGCACACCTCTATTATAGCTTCTAGATCCCTAGCCTACTCTATAAGTCATTATAAGTCATTATTACAGCTCAAACCTCACACCATTTTACTTAATATAATTTCTTACTTACTCATAAGGCATATTCTTACTTACAATTATAGGAACATAAGTTTATAATTTTTCTACTTAATGTTTGTGTACCTTTATCATTACATTAGCCCAAGTTCTTTCTAAGGCTGCAGATTGAACCCTTCAGCATCTGTGAAATTTTCCGTTTTTCCATTTCCCACACATGGTCATGATCTCTCACTGACAGAATTACTTTTCCTCTAAGGACACCATTTCTGAGCCAAAGAAGTTCACCATCATGTTTACCTTGATTTAAGATGGGCCTCATAGAACATATTGGCTGGGGTCCTTGTTTCTTTGTTCCTCTACTGATCTCTTTAGGTCATCTTGACTTTCTAGCAAAATCCAGCAAATTTTTCTCTTGTAACTCATACAGCACTGCCACAACTTCTAGGAAACAAGTACAGTCTTTTATACAAAAAGGTGTCAAGGGAAGAGTCATACAAACACTGATGAATAGTCACCCATGCTTAATCACTGATGCCTGTGACAAAATTCCTAATGCACATGTACAAATCTTGGTCCAGTTCATTATCATTTACACAGACAAATTTTCCTGGAGGGATGTTTCTGACTATTGCAGCAATCTAACGTAATTCTAAGTTACATTTTCCTTCTATCAGCTATCAAGTTACTATTTAACCTTATATTCTATTACAGTTTCTCCTTGAGCCTCTTTGAAAAATTGGTTGTTAACTAAAGAAGGATTTACAGTATTCTGTTCTGGCCTCTTCACACAGCATTCCACTCCTGAGGACTCTTCACTGCTCTACTACTCCAGTCCCTATTGCTATGGTTTCAAAACTGCCCTATAGCTGCAAGGGGCTTTTTGTGAACTTTTATGCATTTCTAGCTTCATGTAACATCATGACCACAGTAAGGAAGTTCAGCTACCATCTTTATAAATAAGCATTTGCAAAGGGTAATAAAATGTAAACAGTAGTCGGCAGAGATGCCTTTTTTTCTTACTTTTGGTTAAGCCAGTCTTCTGCTTTGTATTTGTTAGTCTTCTGCATTCTCATTTCCATCCCATCTCCCTTTGTACCTTGAAGTATTGTTATTGTGTGCCCTATGTTTCATTTTTTCCCTTCTGCTTTCTTCCCTTCCATTTTCATCCCTTTTTTGGTTTGTTTGTTTGTTTTGGGGCTTTTTGTTTGGTTTCATTTGGTTTTTGTTTTCGCTTTAGTTCATCTTGTTTCTTGTCCTCCTTTTTGGCTTCTTCATTGATAATGAGAAAAACATGGTGTTTTTCATAAGAGCACCTATTAGTGTTTAGTGCTAAGCTGTGCACTTAAATGTCAGGATTTCAATTCAAATGTCACCAACACCATGAAAGGACCTTTCCAGCCCAGACATAAATGTTTCTTACTGCTGTTGTTACAAAAGTGAAGAGACCTGAGGCAGATGCCTTTCAAATAGCTTAATCTCTTCATTCAATATTTTAATGCATTGATTGTGGAAGAAAGTGCAGGATTACTTAGTCCTGTTGCTAACATTGCTCTTCTCTTTTTTTCTATACTACCTTTCTCTTAATAGGCTTCTCTTCACAGTGGGAAATGTTTATATAATCCATAAATAGACTACCAGGGGAGAAAAGAAGACCAAAGGCAGATGGTATTATCCCACAATTAGAAATGATAGCAGCAGCTGGAATAAGCATCACATAAAGAAAATACTTTGTGAGACAACTCAGAACTCTTTAGGAAGAGCACAGAAAAGCAGAAAGGAGACACAATGTTTTAGCCACACTAACACAGAATTTTGCAACCAGAAGTGTAGATTCAAAGTAGTAAGATAAAAAGTACTGAAGTTTAGTTTTGCTACAGTACTCTGGTCGGGGTAGAGTGATAAGTGTGCTGTATATGCAACAGATCCTATTCTCTAGGTCTCTCCTAGATCTGCCCTATCTGGCAGGATAGCCAGCAGGAACCAAGAAACGAGGCTCCAAGTGAGGAGAAGTGGGAAAAAGGTGATTACGTAAATCTGCAAAATAAGTGTGAAGCAGAGGAGGATAGCTCTATAAATCCAGTAAATGAGGAGATAACACAGGAACAACTGCCTGATAAGACCAAAGAAGAAATTTGCTTGACTTTCGTGCTACCCTTTAGCATAGTAAAATATAATCCCATCAGCCACTTTCCCCTAGCGCGTGGGTGGCAAAATAAATGAATAATGTGCCCTTAAATGAAGGCAAGAGAACGTATAGCCAATGATTGCAAAGGTTCCAGGGGTTGGGATGTATAAAAGCAGGTGCTGGCACTGCAGTGTGCTGGCTCTGTGGATCCACCACCCAGCACCTGCTCTGCACACACAGGAAATATGCCTTTCAGCTCTGTGTCCACTGGCTTCCTGCACACCTGTGAGAGAACCCATAGCAACAGGAATTTTGGTGACACAGCTGCAGAGCTGGATTGTCCTGCTGTCCTGGCAGCAGCGAGTCAGATGGGACAGGTCTCCAGTGCGCACCAACCCCCTAATCGGGGACCCCACTGAATCCTTTACAGTGCCAGGGTGCTGCAGTGCCCCAGAGAGGTATTTGAGGAAGCCAAAGGAGATTGTGTGTCAGCTTCCCTGGACCCCCAGAATTTTCTAGATTGGTAAGTGCACTTTTGTTCCTCTTTCTCCTTTAAAAAAAAAAAAAAAAAATCAGCCTCCACATAAGCCATGCATGAATGCTCAAAGTGGGAGCTTAATCAATCAGTGGGTTCAAGTGGTGTGCACTGCAGAGAATATTGGAGAGGCCAGCCTAAGGGTAAAAGTATCGAGTGACATTATATTTAACAATGGGAGCAAGTCAAAAGATATAAAGTATTTTATTGCCATTTCTTATTCTCTCTAATCACATAAAAGTTATTTAATTGTGAAATGTGATTTTATTGTCTATTTTTTAGTATTGTATCTCACAAATACATTTTGTCCCCTGTCTCTGATTTTTTAACAGCTTTGCAAATCAAACTTTTGTAGCAACAAATGACATTCTTTATTCTCTTAACAGTACATTTAACTCATGTAAATGGGTGCTCTTTCTCTCTTATTCCTATTACATTGAAGAAATTACATTATTATTACATTACTATTTTCCTGTATCATCGAAGAACAGAAATTAAGGAATAGGAAAACTGTCGCCTGTTAGAAATAACAGAAGTCCTTATTGTAGTCAATATTTGCTTCCAATTTATTTTCCTGTGTGTTCTACTACAGTCACTGCTGGTTTTTCCAAAGGGGCAATAAATAAATTAGTCCTCTTTTTTCTTGAGGAGCCATAAATAAGTTACTGTAAAATCACCTAAAATATTTTAAATGTTCCACTCGCAGTAGGTCTTTTGTGAAGCAATGCAGTGTTCTTTACAGATCAAGGCAGCTCAGCTTTCTTGGCTCTGGATCATTGCATTCTTCATTACTGTAACTAACTGTTTTATCATTTTTTGACTTAGAAAAAATGAAAACAAAGAAATTAGTTTTCTTAGGTCACTCTTTGGTGCATTTGGCTGAGAGCCAGAAACATAGCTGAGACCCAGAAAAACAGAAATTACAGACTTTGTTCCTTTTATAGGAATCAGACCATATTATTCCTTTAGCCTCTCCCATCCTGAGGACATTGTCTCTGTTCCTTGCTTTGAAGCTGAAAACCCCAGCACTACTTATAATTCACTGTCCTTTCACCAGTTGTGGGTGGGAGGACTGGCAGCCTCAGAAGTGGAAAATGAAACTCCTTCCTTCCAGAGAGCGAGCTTGTTAGTTAGCCAGCACTCCCAGGGCAAGAGCTATAGGCCACAGCTCAGGTAAACATGAACACAAATATATAGACATACCTTGCACCCTATAATCTGCTTGTGTACAGCATTATGAACTGAAAATATGTATGGGCATAGGACTCTGACTGTGAAGGCCACTACAGCACCTTTGCAATCACTATGACTTCATAAAAGCGTCTGGTCTAGTCTTGTAAAAACACATGTCTACCCTGAAATAAAAATCAAATTAAGCACAAATCCAGAAGCTCATCAAGTTCTATGCTCATTTTTTGCAACATTATAAAAATCAAGAATTTAATTAATTAAAAGTATTTTTCCATTCACAGTAGTAATAGGCAAATATTTCCATTTGTGAGCCATTTGGACGTATCTATCACTAAAAAAACCTCATTGCTGAGATTGGTACACAGTTTACTATATTGATGTATAATGCATAACTGTACTACATGACATGTATTATACAATATGTTGTATAATACAAGGATAGTCTGTATAACATATTGTACATTTACTATTTAATACAGTTCTGTAGCAGTGCAGGTGCAGCTTTGGGTCTTAACACCTAATGGTTGGGATGTATGGAATTCCAGCATCACAAAATGATAATCTTGTTTCTTGGCAGTTTTTAAGACAGAACTTGGAGTACTTACATTGTACTTCAGGAGCACTGACAATTTTTTATCTCTGTTATGTAAGTTCTGAGCTCTGATGATTTCAGTGTCCAGGTTTTATAAATGAGAGCTGCGGTCAGTGCCACCAGCCATGTTCTCATCGGGGAGAGGAAGAACGCCAAGGTGCCGTATGTTCGCTGCAGGAAATAGCAGGAATAGACCTGCCAGGCCAGGAGCAGGGCCATTGCCAGGTGAACAAGCACAGCCACGAGGCGTCGGACATGACGGATGTGGGAACGGAAGCTGTGGCCCTGGCATCGCAGCAACAGGCACCAGCACAGATAGGCCATCAATGGCAGGTTGAAAAACATCATCTGAAAGGAAGAACAAAGGAAAATAAGACAATGGGCAAGCCAAGGGTTCTGGATAACATCTACGAAGGCTTAAAAACATATGCACACATAAAGGTGTCCCATTCTGAGGTCTGAGTACAATTCCCAGAAATAGAATCTCAGGATGCACCTCCACAACTCTGCAGCTGATAAAGCTGTGACTGCCTGTGCCTGAGTCCCTGGCCAAGAATTCCTGCCCATTCCCTTGCAGTAACACGCATCTGACACTTCCTGGAACAGATTCAGAGAGCTGCACTTAGCAAAAAATTAGCAGGACAAAACCAGACAGACCGTATGTTAGCGTAGCTCTGACCTAGCACACTGCAGTGTCACACTGGTCCAAGGGAGACACCATGAAGAAGGAGGCAATGCTGGTTTGGTCCTCTATCTTAAATCCCAAGGAATGACACCTTGTCTTTCATATTAAGGGGGAACCACTCCTGGGAAAACTGGACTCATGTGTGCTTAGAGAGTGACACCTACTGATCTGAAGGGTTATGAAGGCTGCAAAGGCTGTCCTGGCCACTCAGTTTTTTTTGCATTAGTGCATTAGTAATCACTGTGTGTGGGCCAAGAGCAAAACCAGAAAATTTATAAAACATTTAGAGTTGTAAACCTGTAGAGACAGCCTCTAACCCAGAGATCCAGGGAGTCCAAAGCTTTTATTGGAGAAAAAGAGAAGTATATGAAAATAATGCACAACCTCCTTCCTTTCTGCCCTTTAAATGTGCAGAAAGGTAAGAAAGACCTCTTGTAGACAGGCATGGTCACTAATGTCTCTACTTTCAAGACTTCTTTCTTTATAAAACTATTAAAAAAAAAAAAAAAAGGAAAAAAGTCCCTGAGAAAAAAGCTGGGTTTTAGCCTTTATTTTATAAATACTCACCTGTAAAATCCCAACCACAAATGTCATACTGCCCTGTAAGAAGGAACCACCAACAAACACCCCAAAGGAAAAACAGGCTCCCATTTGGCCATCTATCAGTTCACCTACAAACCATGGTCCTGCAAGAGAGGAAACCAAACATCACCATCAGAAAACACAACCGAGACACAGCCCTTTCCCACACGGCCTTTTGTACCCTGAGACTTCCCTATTGCTTGTCCATAGTAATAAGCCTCGTGTTTTCATAACCAGCAAACTGCAGTCTGTTGTGAAAATGCCACAGTATGACAGGGGGTTGTGGCATGCAGTGAAAATACTTTTGAATTAATTTCATCTCTGTGGCAATTTTCAACATATAATATCTTCCTTATGAGAGAGGCAAAAAGGTGAATCATTTCAAAGGGGAGCTTTTTCCCAGAATTACATTTAAGATATATGAAAAATGTGGTCACAAACAATTCCAGCCTGGCTCAGCATAGAAATTAAAATAGGCAGGCTTCTCTGTGTTATGCATACTACACTAACAAGAAAACATGCTATCAGTTACATGCTATCAGAGGAGAATAAGCTCAGATTGTTAGTTCTGATGCTAATAATCAAAAAGCAAGCGAAAACCAAACTAAATTCAAAAATACTCACTTTGCTTTCAGAGTAATTGAACAATCGAAGCGCTTAATTAATTCAGGGCTTCTAAGTTAGGCTCTTACAAATAAACCTTTAGTCTCTTTCGACATTAGCTTTTAAAGTTCCACATAGACTTTGTAACTTAAGTAGATTTCCCCCATTCTCCAAGATGTTAGAATTCTTAATTTTCATCAGGATCTAATGTGTGCTTTCAAATGCTAATTTACGTCCTCCACTATTGTGGGCTACTTACCCAGAATGGTGTATAAATTCAGAACCAGAATTGAGTAATAGAAGGTGTTTGTTTTACTGAAGACATGAAGAGAATATGAAGTCAGAGTAAGTAATCCTGGCTTTTCTAAACAGAGACAACATTTATGAAAAATACACTCAATTCAGTTTGCAACACTTCCCCTGATATATATGTAATACTGGTCTTTCTGAAACCAATCTGCACATTATTTACTCGTTCTTTTAAATAAGGAATATAAAAATAATATTTGGTATGTCTACAGAAAAACGCAGATGAATGCCTTACTATTACTGTGATAACTGAAAATAAAGAAGCAATAAATAGAACAATCTATATTAAAAACAGCAAAGGAACCTGCCATTCTAAAGGAATACACTTACTGTATGTAAATAATACTGAATGACCATTCTATACCCAGAAAATGAAGTTAGCTAAAATGAAAAACATGGAGAAAGTTTGTATTAAATGAAAAGTAAGAGAATCAAACCAGTAACCCTTCAAACCCAGAAAGATGGGTCAACATGGACTAGATTAATTTGATTTCCTTTTATTAAATCTACTTTAGTGAGCTCTGATTGCAACTGAAGCAAAAATAAAGGTTAGGCATTAAAATGACATTTTTCTGACAAGTGTGTGGTGTTAGCAGAAAAAAGTAGTATTAACTCTCTAAATGAAGCAGACAATTCACAGATCAAGAGAGTGTTCCTAAAAAGATAGCTTATAGACTTAGAGCTATTATGTGGCCTTCTCACAAAGAATTAACCCCCAGAGGGCAAGCTTCACCTTTGGAAATCAACAACTCTAACAAATTTGTTCACTAATTTGTCAAAACATTTGTCATGGTCTACATGGACCTAACTGACCACAGAGTCAGTTTTTTTACTATTTAGCTGCTGAGTTCCATAAAGGCAACTGTAAATGTGATCCTTTTCTATGTAAGCAGTTGCTGTAGTTAGCTCAGGATGCTACATGACTAGGAGTATAAAGGAAGGGACAAACACTGACATGAATAGGAAGGGAGGTGGCTTCCAGAAAAATTTCATGAGTAAGGTGTGGTTCAAATGATTGTTCAAAGGATAAATGCCATGAGCTTAATAGTAATAATTTTCATTTACTAGATCTATCACAAAGTATCAAGTTATGACAGCAATGGCCTTAATATTATTTTGAGAAAGACCCAATCTGTTCATGTTCTTAAAAAGGTAACAAAATATTAACAAAAAGTTAACAAATATTGTCTTTGCAGAAGGAAGTCTGTTTCTCCACTCAGGCGAGAGAGAATTCTGTGAACGATAGTGAAACAAGCCCACATACAGAACTAATACAAAACAGAACATTCCTTTCCCTACATATTGGATTCTTCAGTGAGAAAATTAAAATGAAACCTTGGACTTCAATCAACTTAATTTTTGTTTAAACAAAGATACCTGCTCAAGTTTCTAATTTACTTTATTTGATATATCGGAGGTTTTCCAGGTTCCCTTAAAAGCAAAGCAGCAGCTTCTGAGAAACCAATCAAACCCCACAGTGGCAGATGTAAAACGCATATGGTGATTAACAGCACAATCACTTACTTATTGTTAACGCACAGGTCAACAGTAAAAAGTTTAGGGGAAAACAGGTCTACTAAAAGGTAAACATTAGATCATACCTTTGAGTGCTGGCTTCTGGAGGTGTCGGAAAACAACAAGCAAGGTAATCTGAATCAGTACGATCAGTCCAAAGAGCACTCGAGCCTGCAAAGACAATTTTGACTATAAGCCAGCCCTGGAAGTGTGTGTCCTGTGCCTTGAAGCACACCTTATGGACACTAATAGAATGATACGAAGATGCTATTTGAGACACATATTCAAAGCTTGTTGATGTCATTGAACTGAAGAATAAAAAGGAAACTTAAGAGTTTCTAAGTTTTTGGATTTGTATTGTACTGACTTGAATTCTATGTAATAGACCTGAATCTTTTAAAAACAGTTTGTAAACACAACCATTGAAAAAGTGTAGTTACACTTCCAAGGCAAAACATTATCTGAGCACTGTTCTGAGGAGAAATGCAGTTCAAGACATGGCATAGAATGCATGACTGATTAACAAAACTAAGATAATAATTTTGAGCCAATTATAATAAGAACTACAGTCATACGGAATTTCTTATGTAGTTCTAGAAGTGCACCTAAACTACTAAGACATGACATCCTTCTTTGTGTGTACTGAGCTGTAACACATCTGGATATGACCTGGAACATACTAAAGCTGATGTGGATTTTCCCCTCCGTTGGAGTTGGTTATGATGTCAGCAGCTGACAGTGAGAATATTTGCAGCATTCTTTCCAGAAAACACATTGCAACAGTTCACAGCAAATTTCTCTTCGGTTTAATGTTTCCTTTTTCTACTGTCTCCAGTAGCTCCTTTTCAATTTCTTGCTTGCACAAAATGTGTGTATACTTATGCCCAAAACTGGATAATTGGGACTAAATCCAGGATGTGAACTGTTTGTATAAACTATTCTTGCACATTTGTGGTTGAAGTGTGCAACTTGAGAAACTTTGAATGTTTCGGAAACATTTATCTGTCTTATCTGGAAAAAGTAAACTGCATTCAAGTCTAGGAATTCCTTCAGGAATTACAAAAATGCCTACTGCAGCTTGGGAAACCAACATGGAGTAACAGCTGTTTTGCTGAAGTACTTACTAGAACATAGTGGTCAGAGAGAAGAATAACAGATGACCAAAAGTCAAATCTAAGAGAGAGGTTTTCTTCCATACCAAATAAATGGCCTCGTGTGCCAATTCTTCCTGAAGCATCCTAGATTGATACAAAATGAGAGTATTTATATAGCAGTGGTACAAAAAACTGCCAAGTTAAAGTTCTTATTATCACTGCAGCTTTTCTAGAAAGATACAAGTGGTGCATGCTTCTCTGGCATATTGCTGTATTAAATTCTATCTACAAAGGATTACTTACAGTCAATTCTGCAGTTTCAAGTAAATTGATGATTATAAAATCGTAATCTGAAAGCATTCCATATGAAGAAGAGCCTGCCATAGATTCAGCAACTTATGGAAGACTGACTGTTTACTGTCCCCTCCCCCCGCTACAATTGTTTTCTGAAAGTTCAAGTATAGGTAATAGCCAATATTAAAATATTTTGAAATTTTGTTGTGCTTCATTTCTGGTGTATTTGCCATAAACTCATACAGATAAACAAACATTTGTTATTTATTGTAATTTATTCAACAGTTTGAGCAGTGTTCCAGATATGGCCTGACAAGCACTCAGTATAGCAGGGTAGTGACTTATCTTGGCTGGTGATGCCCTTGTAGATGCACCCTGGCATCCAGTAGATTTTCTGCTGCACCAGCACACTGTTCATTCACACTGAGCTTGTGGTCCACCAGAACACTGAGGTCTCTTTTCACAGAGCTGCTCCCCAGCCAGGCAGATCACAGCCTGTGCTGCACTCCTGGATTATGTTTTCCCAGATGCAAGTCCTTACACTTTTCCTTGATGAACTTCATAGTGTTCTTCTTGGCCCATAATTTGCCCTTGGTTAATCTGTGTTAGGTCTTTCCAGTCATGTGTTTCCTATGACTTGAGATAACCCCCACAAGGATTTGTTTCCTAATTTTCCCAGGGACTGAAGTAAGACTGATGGGCCTGTAATTTCCTGGATTCTCCTTTAAGCCCTTCTTGTAGATAGGAGAGTCATTAGCCTTCTGCCAGTCTTCTGGGATGCCCCCTGATCTCCACAACTTCTTCAAGACTATGGAGAGTGGCCTTCCGAAGATGTCAACCAGGTGGGTCTCTTAACGCTCTGGAGTGGAAACTGTCAGGGCTCATTGATCTGTAGGATTAAGCTCCTGTGACAGGTCTTACTCCAACTCTTCCTTAACTGAAGAACTAACAGTGCATCTTTCTTTGCATCAACCTTGATGCTTGTTCCCAAGGCCTGAGGCCCAACACTGCTGGTAAAGACAGCGGTGAAGAAAGTGTTGAGAACCTCTGCTTTTTCAGAGTTGTTGGTGACTAATTAATCTCTGTTGTTTAACACCTTGCCAGTATTTTCCTTTTGTTTCTGCTTGTTGTTTATATACCTTTAGAACCCCTTTTTGTAATTTTTGACATTTCTGGCCAATTTCTATTCAAGTGTGCACTTCTGTTGTGTCTTATTTTATTTCTTGTGAAAAATAATATTTCTTTCTTTAGCCCAGCAGCTTTATGAATATTTTGGTGCTTAGCAGTCAGTGTTTATTCCTTTATTAAATCCTTTGGATTTTGTAATCAGACAAATATAAAAGTTAAGTCTATTATCATGCATTTTGTTCCTGTGTGAGGCAGAAGGGTGATAGAGAAGCCATGCCAAGAAAAAAAAAAATCAGTACAAAGAGTGCCAACAGGTACCTTACCTGGACAGTCACATCTATGTGATGGAACCCTTCCCTGTAGTTTTGTGGGCTCCACTTCAGCACATAGAGAGGGCCAGACACCTGATGTGCATTCCCCAGGTAAACTCCATCTATGTAGACTTTAACAGAGCTAATGACAGAAGGAGAGAATGCCAGAATTCTAAGGAGTAAATAAAGAGCAAAAGAAACAGATTTGTTACCAGACTTGCAGGTATGTCATTACTTCCTTAAGAGAAAGACCCTAAAGGTTAAGCTGCCTTGGAGTAAAGAGTTTGAAAGATTTAGAAATTAAAACAGTGTAATATCTGTAGGCTAATGGTAACATGGTAGCCTTTTCCTACAGTTAAAAAAAAAAAAAAAAAGTAGTTCTGTATGGTACTACACAAAAGAACAGGGTAGAAAACTGGCTGTGGAACAGACAAAATGGTGGCAGAAACTGTAAGGCCCTGGCAGAAATAATTTAAGAACTCTTGCTTCAAAACATTTGCCAACACAAGAGGGATGCATCCTCCAGCACACATAGACAAATAACCAAACACTTGGAGATAAAAATTGCCAGGCTCTCTCTCTCTCTAAAGTCCTTTGTTGTTGGGAGTGGGTTTTTGGTTTTTTTTTCCTTTTTGCTCTCAGAGTTGGTAACTGCATTTAGAGCAAATGGAGTGGTATGCAATATCTCAGTCTTGATCTCAGATACCAACAAATGTATTGTCACTTGGTAGTGCTTATATTCATAGAAGCAGTGATACTAACAGAGACTCAAAGTATTACACATGCAATTCCTTTCACTTCTGGTAATACAAAAGACATTCTAGAGCATGTTTTAGTCAAATGGAGGAGTTTCATACAGTTCATACAGTTATGCTGAACAATTCCACCAGTCCATATATTTAATATAATCACAAGAATGTTCAGATAAGGTTCTGAATAGGAAACTGGAAAATAATTAGGACACCTACTAGGATACTGCTCCCGAACTGAGAAGTATGAAAGACTTTTTTTTATTGCAACCCTATGTATGCATTATTTCAAGCAGATTAGTCTTACAGCAAATATAAAATGTTGAAAAGGGCCTAAAAATTTGAACTATAAATGTAAAAATTAAATAGATAAAAATGGAAAGATAGAGAGATTTAGAGTAAATATGAAAATTGGCAGAGGTTTCTTGTGTTTTAATATACAAAGGATGTAGAATTGAAGAGATAAAAAGCTTAGAAGTCTGAAGAGAGAAAATATTTAGAAAAATACATAGACAAAATCCTGAAATCAGCAGAATCAGTGTGAACATGTGAGATAAATAACACAGATTACGTATTTATCTATGCATATTGATTACATATTAATCTATTTTAGTTATATATTAATTGATCAGCTTTGGTTACATAAAGTTTAATTGACTTTAGGGGAAATAACTGCATAAATAAAACAAACATGAATTACTACTACACAATCTTTTTATCACAGACATGATACAAAGAGCTCCCTGGAACAATCTTCCAGAGAAAAGTGAATTCTGAGAACAGTAGACACACATTTAAAAAAAAAAAAGGTTTTGTGTATATACATATAAATATAGTTAAATATTGTGAAATCAAGACATTCCAAGGTACCTGATATGAGTGGAATAGAGAATTTTGACTAATGGTTCATGAGTAGAACTGCTGTAAAGGAAGGATTTGGGATTGGTGATGAGAACTACAGGCCACTCTTCAAAGTTAAGATCTGCAAAGCTGAAGAGGTCATGATCAAATGCGAGGATCCGGTACCTATAATGAAAGGAAAAAAATTTTGTTAATACAAATTGCTCTGTCAACAGCTGATTCCCATGCTTCTCAAGTTCCTAAACAGAACCTGGCTTTATTTTCCATTTATTCTCTTCTGTAGTTGATCTTACATTTTCCTGCTGTATTAACTGTACAGTTGCTTATCTCTGATGAGGTTAATTTTATTATACTTTATTTTATTATATTTTATTATAAATCATGGAAGAAGTACTCAAACTTCCAAGTGTGAAGATCTATGGAATTTTGCATGTGAATCAGGTAGATGAACATTACATTAAAGAAGTGAAATATTATGTACATTTCCACAGTGTCTGTGCAGGTACTCAAGGTAAGGACAAAACCTCCAGTGAGCTCTTTCCCTACCAGTATCTTTCTTTGGATTACTGCAGAATAAAAACTAATATACTACTATACATTCCATGCAGCATTAGACACTTTTTGATATGCTAGTAAGGTAACATTTCTCAGGTGGACTATTTCTGTGTCAAGAATTCTAATAGCTAGTGCAGAGCATGTGTATTTTGAAGTAGTGATGCTGAATTTTATTACAACTTATTTGTCTACATTTGAATACTAAACACACACTAAAGGGACATTTAGATGTCCCCTTTTTAATTTTTAAATATAAATAAGTAATAAAAAATATTTAATTTATTAGCACACTGTTGGTATGGGGAAAAATCCCAAACATACACATAATGCTTTTTTTCAAAAGCATTAATAGTAATAATCAGTCAGGCTGATCTCATGCTTCTTTCAAATTCACCACACAGCATAAAAGGGAATCACAGTACAGGAAGGTAGGTTTCATATAATAATTTGCTCAGATAGGCTTTGCTTACCTCCTATTATCCATCCAGTCTCCCAATTCAAGTTCCAGAGTGCCACCATAGTGTTGACTGTGCAAGACTGGCATCAGCCCACCCATTGTATGGAGATGTCCACATAAATAGGCTGTGGCAGAACTAAAAAAAAGTAAGAATCGTTATTATTTGGGTGGGAAGGAAATATCGCTGCAGAAAACCTTAAGAGTGAGAGATAAGCATGTAAAGACAGGCAAGAAATGTATTTCATGCTGAAAACATGCAGGATAAGAATATCTTACCTCATTAGTGTTCGTATTCCAGGGGATGGGGAGATGATTGTTGAGGTGGGGTAATGGCCAAACCAGATAGTATGGTTGCTGTGTAGACTTTCTTTTGCCATCAAAGACAGCTCTGCCATTTGATTCTGAAACAGGCAGGTGACAAATCCATTTTGCTAAATAAATGTCTTATATGCATTATAACTTAAAACTGTGAACACTCATACAGATGAACACAAATCTTTCAAACAATTTTTCTATATTAAAAAAACCCCAAACCTCCAAACAAACTGCTACAGAAAAAAACAGCCAGCAAAATGGAATGCAAAGACTTATACAATACCATGTTTAAAATCCCAAAAAAATTATAGGGTCTCTTAGGGCCTGGGCTGAGTGTGGCATCCACGCAGATGAATGAATAGTTCCCAAAAGAGGTAGTGTGGATGTAATGGAAAGAGCCATCTTTACGCCAGGCAGAGTATTTCCTAATAAAATAAGATGGAAATACTGCTGTTAGGAAAGCTTGCAGCCATGACACACATACATTGCTTTCTCTCCTTTCATTGACAACAGGTAATTTCACTATTTCCGACTTACAAAATTGAAGTGCTTTTGATACTTTATGCTAGATGGGAATTGTCCATATCTACCACTGGCAAAAACATTTCAACTAACAGTACCACCTAAATTGCTCTATTAAGGATTAAATTCTGCAGCTAAAATTGTTATGAGTTAATCTGAGAATCACTAAAATTCATTAAATGTAGGTTGTTTGTTTTTAATTTTCTTTTGGGGTTTTCGGGTGGGCGTTTTGTGTGCGTTTGGGTTTTTTTGAGTTGTTTTAGTTTTGTTTAACTCCCTGCATGATTTGTGGAAGCTAAAACATTCCTGAGTTCAGATGATGAGTATAATTTGAACACAACCATCCAGAAATCAGTTCATATCCCTGTTCCTCCACCAATCAGAACAATAAAACTGCCAGAAAGTTTGACCTGAATACAATACAAGCAAATATATTAAAAACAAGTTTTCAATACTTCCAATGCCATAAAAACCCTTTCACAATATTTTTTAAAGTTCATGTTATCTTTATGAACATCATCAACGTCAATAAAATTTCTTCCTCGAGTTCCTCCTTGAGTATGTGTAACAGTTGATTCATCCTCTGCTAATGCTGGAACATATAATAGGAATCTATGTTTTTTGTGTAAAAATATTGTATTGCAATACAACCCACTTCCCTCTTTAATTTTAATGCATAATGAACACCAGAATGTGGTGTTGAATTACTATTTTCCTTAGCTTATATTTTTATTTCTGCAAACAATCTTTATTATTTTAATATTTTTAATATTATTTATATTTTTATTTATTAAAAAACAACTCCATTTCACTCCTCCATCATCTCTCCTAGAGTGTGACTAAACATTTTGTAGACATTGACAGATTTAACACACTCAATTACAAAACACAAAAGGATAAGAGATAAGAAATCTGCACAAAGAAGTCTCTATTTTCTCAATCGATTTTGCTCTTCTAACTGACAATGCAAAAGACAGAGGGAATAGTAGATATGATCCTGGGCTATAGGAAAGTCAGTGGAAAAGCGTATATATGATAGCTGAAAATAGGATATTGTTTAGTGAATTTGACTTTGAATATAGCTGCATCTGTATGGTAAATAAAAGTACCTGTAATAATTCTGAATGCTATCCAGGTGTGGAATGTTGAATGAATCTGTAAGGGAGCAAAAAAAGGAATAAGGTAACTTTCAGATCAAATTTATCATTGGCCCCTGTATATAACTAGGTAATGTTGAGATAAGCACACTCAGCAGGTGCTGAAGAGCTACTTCTTAAAAAATGCATAATTGACAAGCAGACTAACTGTGCAGAGGAGACATTATATACTCAATGCAATTAAACTGCAATAGTTTTCTCATTTAAGTTTCAATTCAAATATAAAGGCATTGTGGGAATATAAACTGTTATTTAGCAGCTAAAATCTAAACCTATCTCCAGCTCCACAGAACTTTCCAGCTTTTTTGGGCTGTGTGCATGCTCTGTAAGTAAGACTTAACTCATTCATGGAAAATAAAGTAGCATCATAGAATCAGAGAATGGGATGTGTGTTGCCGCTGAAGATGAATAGATCACACGGACACAGGTCGAGGTGTGGTGAAAGGAAGAGAGAGTTTATTTTTCCTCCCAGGATTTATAGGCTTCTGACCACGGCCAGGGATTGGATGGTCAGGATAACACTTTCTCACTGCACTGGCCATGAGAGATGCCCATCACAAGACGTAACAGAAAGAATGTACACATATCTATGTTTACAGTTACTGTCCTGGGAAAGTCTTTAGAAAACCATGTCAGCGAGCTCAGAAGCTGAGTTTTCAGGGCGACAGATGTGTACAACAGACATCAGCCTGGGGAGGTCTGTACTGCAAGAGTAGTACCCATAGACATAGTTCCATGTCTATGGGTATATATGACAAAGCATGTGCTTTTTCCCCCCCAGTGCAGCTTGCTGTAACAGCCTGTTTATACAGCCTACATGATTGTCAGCTTGTGTATGAATGCTTACAGTGTGGTGACAACCAGTGGATATAAACTCCTGTGACTCCCTTCTATTCAAAAGAAACCAAAGTTCCTTTAGCTTCTGGACATGTGATACCTTTTAAACTTAAACCTATGAGGGGGAAGTCTATGAAAAGTAAATTCAAGCTATATTTTCAGTATGGTAAGGTTACAGTTTGCCCCTCCATTAAATTATGTGGTATATAAAATAATGACATGGAAACTAACATCTGAAGTCATGTTCTACCACTTGCCAGGTAAAAGACTCTTACTTCTCTGGTACTAAAACTCCAGTAAGAGCTTGTAAACAAAATGTGTCCTCAGTAGACATGTGGAAGGCAAGCCTGTCTCCTGATTCATGAGTACAAACACACTAGTGAGTACTAACACTTTACCTCTAAATTCTGTGATCTGCAATCCCAGGAAAGACAGAAATGTTTCATTTCCTTCTTACCATGATTCCCTTTGATGTCTATCCACTTGGTTTTTTCCATGACCCTTGATCTCTTCAGGATTGACTGGTAGGTTATCCACTCATCTTCTACCTGTTCAGATCCCAGTTTATCTCTTGTCTTAGCATCTGTCAGATCACCTGAGCATGTACAAAGGTGAGATATAACTAGAGGCCTACACAGCTTATACAAGTTCTGTAACTAAACAAGCATGCCATCCCTGCCTCCAAGTCCAAGTGGCGGGCTGCAGGATTGGGTGCAATCTGGATGTCCCTTTATCTGGTCCAGGTCAGGGTAAATGCCTTCTAATGCAGATGCAGCAGCATCATCAGACATCTATTGAGCACATCACTGCAGCACTTCCACTGATTAGATAAGTAACTCTCTGTAGAAACAAAACTCCAGGTCTAGCATTAAGATTCTAAAACCTTGCATACAGTAATGGCTCAAAGTCTGTTTGATTTTCTTGTCAAAACTTAATCTATTTCAATACAAGTTGTCAAATGAAGTGGCAAGGCTTATTTCACCTCTCTTGGTATGAAATGTTCAAATGGAAACCAGCAATAAAGTCGTACATTAATTCACAGGTGAATTTCATACAAATGAGCAGGGATTGTTCTGAGAGAGGAACTGTCTCCTAATGACTAACCACAGACATTGCTCAGTTCTGTAATTTCAAACACAAAGAATGTCGAATCATGACCAGGAAAAGAGGGAAGGTAGCTGCTAGCAAGGACTAAGATGTAGCAACACATATTGGGAATACAATAGCTATCTTGTGTGATTGTGTCTGTTACATATAAAACACACTAAACTCACTGAAGAAACTGAACGCTAAAGAGAAGAATAATTCTCTTGTTGAGAAGTCATTCTTTTCAGCTTCTAGCTAGTCTCCCTTCAGCTGCAGTTCTATTTCCATTGCTTAAGGTACCTTAACGTTTAAAGTTCTCTCTTGAGATCCTAGAATTTTGCCTATTTGCTGTTTCTTTGACAGTACACTAAACAGGAAATTCACATTTTTCAGTTGTTTACCTGTGGCCAGAACAAGTGCTGGCTGAATTACATCAATTGTTTCAGAGCAGAATTTTTCAAAGTCAGGAGCTCGTTTGGGATCCCGAAATTTGCTGATATGAATATCTGACACCTGAAAAAGAGAAGAATGAAACACTGCCCCAAAAAGAGGGTTATTGCTACCCAGGATGTCCTGCAAAGCCAAGTATACATAAGAATGCAACCTAAGAGCAATCACAGTGATTCATGTCAGTGTGAGGCATACAGGGTGAAAAAGAAGTGGGTGACTAGGGGAGAACGAAAGCAGAACAAGCAAATAATATTGCAACTCCAACCCTTAAAATCACATTTACATCAATAAAATTTCCTTAAAACTTAGGGCATACAATAATATGAGGAAATACTTAGGTATCCACAATAAATTGTGATGACTGCAAGTGGCCTGCTGCCTTTCCTATTCTCTGAGTTTCTGTGCAACACAATGGTTTTGCTGCAAGTAAGAATACAAAGTACTTCTGCAAAGCAATAGGTTAAAGCTACCTAGATCTTAAAATACACTGAAAATTTATTTTGCACGTGGTGTGACATTTCCAGTAGCTGAGTGGAAGGATTTTTAGAATTCTATCCAAGCATTTTAATGGATCTAATGAGTGTGTTCAGATGCCATTTCATGTGCCTTCAAAAAGGCAAAGATTGCCTAAGAAATGATGATATGACTTGTATGTAACTGTGAAAGATGGTGTTCATTTCTGAATCAATCAAAGCCCTCACATCAGAAGAGCCATTAAGGGAGAATAAAAAAAGTAAGATCTTTCTATTTTTTTACATTGTGGCTTTTCAGTAATGTACAAAAAATCCCTTGTGTGAATGGTTTCAATTCCACTTTCCATCCTACTTCAGTCAATCAATTACTTAACTGTCCTCCTTGGTTTAAACAAATGGTATTTGATGCTCAAAAAGCAGTAAGGACATGCTCGTGGCCATCTGATAATATCACTTGGAAAGAAAAACATAAACTTTTACATTCAGTTTAATAAACCTGTTAACCTGTTCTTGTAAAGCTTGTAGTTTTTGAAAAATCCAGATAAAATGTCTTGGAGAAAAATTATTTACTGCTACTTATTGATATATACATACATATATATATATATACACACACATATACTTATACTGTATAGGAAGAAAATATTATTAAAAAACTGAATACAATTTTTTAATTCTGCTTAGGAAAATTCCCCATTTGGAATGACATGGAATTTTTGCCTAGATCAGAACTGCATGCTAAAAAAGACAAACACTTCTAGATATAACTTTATTTTCACTTTCATTGATGCACTCAAGCTAATGTGAAGCAAAGAGCACAAAACTACCTTGATACATTAAACCTCATTTAATCATTGACAAGGACAGAACTTGTTTTTCTTCTTTTCAGCCTGTGGATTTGCAATTAATCAAAATCAAAACTTCTACAGTTTTCATTCTTGAGGAAAAACAGTCTTACCAGGAACCTTACTCCTGCTCTACTAGTAACTACAGAAAATGTAAATTTCCAACCTTACAGCAGAGTTGTTTGGAAGTCTGATTTTCTACAGTGACCTTCCCACTTTTCTTCCCCATGACTTTAAGATTTAAAAAAAGATTCAACTTGTCATTTGTAAAAGTTACAGTGTCCTGGGACTTCCGAGAGCTGGAACTAAGTTTCTGTCGCCGCTAACAACCATGACACATGAAAATCTCGGAAGTGGAAGAAGTGGAGCTTCTTCTTATTTTTGTTTTTTGTTTTTGTTTTTTAATTTTTAATTCACTTCAGATGATATCCCAATAAAATGAAAAACAGTGGGCAAGATGAAAAGCTTGTAATGCTCTTATTTACTTTCCAAAATGTAGGTGAAAGCCCACTTGCTCCTCTTTCCTCTCCCTCTGAGTGATGTGGATCCTTGGCCTCTCATTGCATCATAGGCTAAGTTACTTTCATTAAAATGGGTTGGAAGAGATTTAGGGGTGAGGAGAAATCACCACCAACATTCTTTATCTGGCATAGATGTGGTTCAGGAGAGGCAGGCGTTAACAAGGGAGAATTACAAGGTCTAGAGCACCAGTTGAATGTATTCAGGTGACAGAAATGGGAGAGCTAATTATAAATTTGTCAAATACTGAGCTAGAGTGTCTATTTGGCACTGGGTAAGAAAGGAAATTCTGCTACAATAAAGGTGGGCAAGCCATTAATAGAAGATTAAAGTAGAAAGACTGTGGTTTAGCTCAGTTTAGAAAGAGATAGTCCTGTGTATGGGAAGAAAAACAAGACAGGAACTACTGGGGGCAGAACTGACCATCTTGAGCTCTATTCAGCATTCAGTGACCTAGGCTAGACCTGTAGAGTCACCAGGGAGCCTGAAGCCTGTTTCCCACAACATCCTCAGGCACAAGGCTGGATTTGGAGCTTGATTAATTTCCAAGTTAGGTCAATGATAAAGCAGCTGTTAAAAGGCACGTCTGAAAGAGAACATAACCACTTGAAAGTAAAGCCAAGTCTCAAATTAGCTGCGCTCTGACCTATCCTTGGGAGAACTCCACTTGAAGTGACACAACCAGAGAGAACACAGCAAGAGAAACATGGGCCTATGCATGCTGCTTGTCAGTATGGCTCTGCAACTGCTATACACTGCTGTATCTGACTCTTCACAAGATAGCAGCTCAGGATAGGGGCTTTCCTTGCATTAATTCAAGCGTATTTCCTGTCTTGAAATCTACTCTGCAGTAAAAATAAGCCTGGAGTCACTAAAGGAAAAATTACTGAAAAAAAATGACACCAAAGTTGGAGAGAACCAGAGGAATAATATATGCCAGCTCATTCACTAAGAGCACTGACTCCAGCTATTAAAGTCAGGCAAAGTGATCTTGAGAATGAAAGCAAACAAACAAAACAGAAACAAGACAGAAACAAACAGCAAAAGCAGCTATTTGTTAGAAGGAAATGCAGAGCAATCCCTGTGACATCTCAGCCATAGATTAACTACAAACATGTAAACACTTTTGTGGCTAGTTCTATATTAAGTGCTTCGGGAATACTCTGGGGAGAAGAGTCAGAAGAGGCCACAGAAGCACGAATATGTCACAATTTGCTTCCAGGACTATACCAGGTCAACTTGGATTTTATGTTTAACCTGGAAACACACCTGTGTACATTTAACCTTCTGAATATTGGCACAGTACCTTCTACTGCTATAACTCAGTTAAGCTATTTTTTCAGCCACACAACTTTTCTGAGGTTTTGGATGGGGAACGGGACAGGCAGAGCCTGCATTTCTCCGTGGGATATTAGATAATACCGCAATAGGTGCTGATGCAATTTATAGGGTAGTGTAATAATTAGGTGATTTTTAATTACCCACTTCCACTACACACGTCTTGTCTGATAAGGAAACTTCTCTGTGCAACCATCCAGGAGCCACTCTGGCAGTCACACTCACAGCACCTGAGCTGCGACCAAGGCCCCTTCACAGCTACACCCCATACACTCAGTCGGACCAGGTTTCCCATAGCAGGGTCTCAGACTTCGGGATCATTAAAATTTAATCTTTTTAAAATTTAGAATTTAATCTTGGTGCAGTAATTAACAAAATAACAGTTCGACTTGGTTACCTCCGAGAAGGGGCCCCAAAGAAAGGAACCCCCAGGCTTTTATACCCTCACAGTCTGAAAGCAGGCAAGTCCGGGAATCACGGGCTCCTGCCGTCTCTGAGTATCCGGTCCCACAGATCCCCATGCCCCGTGCCCTTCGCTGTGTAAAGGGGTTTGACAGGTCCCGGCCTTTCGCCTCGGGCTCCCGCCCCGCAGAGCTCAGCCTGCAGCTCGCCCTACAGCTGCACATTGAGCTGCCGGCTCCGAACATATTCTTCAGCGCGACCTTTCGGACAGCCCGGCAAAACACCTGTAACCTGGGCTTGACCGCGCGGCTCCGCCGTGCCCGCGGCCGGGCCGCCCCTCGCCCGCCCGGCCCCGCTCACCTGCACGACCCAGAGCAGACTGGCGGCGGCCGCCCCTGGCGCGGGCTGCGGGGCCCAGCGGCGGGGCAGCCCCGGGGCCGGCGGCGCCCCCGGCGGCCCGTACCAGTCCAGCAGCAGCGCCACGGCGGCCGCCGCCAGCAGCCCCGCCGCCAGCCCCAGCATCCTGCGCCGCGCCGCCACCGCGCCCGCCCCGGGCGAGCCCTGCGCCGCCGGCCGCGGCACTTCCGCGTCCACCTCCCCGGCGGCCGGCCCGGCCCGCGCTCGGCCGCGCTTGGCTCGGAGGACCGATGCCAGCGGGGCCGGGGGTGGGCGCTCCCCTTGTGCTGGCGGTTTTATCCGGCGAGGCCGCGGGATCCCGGCTCTCCCCCCGCTGCCTGGGCCGGGAGCGTTCCCGCTTTCTCCTCCAGCCGCAGGAGTGCCTGGAAGTGCCTAGGTTAAAACAGAACGAAAGCCAGGCGTACGAAGAGATCAGTGTCTCATTCTGCTTCCTTACAAATACAGCATGTAAACTTTCGCTTTTTCTCCTGACGGTATTATAATTCTACCTGCTCAGAAATCGAGGCAGTTGACCTATTTTGCTCCTGACAGAAGTATTTTTATGGTTTTTTTAACATTTATATATATATATATATATGTACACACACCATTTTACCTTTAAACCTTTAAACCTATAGGAACTGAACAGTTTCATGATTGCTAAGTTATTCTTTGCTATCAACTCAGTTTACTAACTGCTGCCCATTTACTGTTGATATTTTTCTTTCCCATCTTAAGTAAGAGTTTAGGTGAAAAAGCTGCAGTCATTTCACATCACTCTTTGATATTTAACATAATACAATCAAACAACTTCAGGTATTAGAAGTTTCTAATTCAATATTGTTTAATTGTAATTATATTTTCTCATATAATTTGTCGAAGGACAAAGATTTAATTTTTAGCATTGGTAATGATTAGTGTTGATTGATCAAGAAAAAACATTTTTCAGATCAGTTAGACTGCATTAATTTAAGACATGTCTTTTTAGATGTTCTTCATGATTTAGCTGCTCTTTTGCAGGACTTCATGTATGTATGCTTTGTTATTTTTTCATCTGCCTTTCATCATCTTGCTTGTCTACTCTTCCTCCCAAAAAACACCCTGAAGAAATGTTTCTAAATAAACATCAATCAGCAATCCAGGTAATCTTCAGGAGTAATCTTGAAAACTGGTGTTTGCTCATTTTCTTCCTGAAGCTTTACCATTCTGTTTTATCTCTAGCTAGGCTGTCAAGCATTCTGTCTGTATTAATTTGATCTGAATTCCTGTTTCGTTCTTCTCCTTTCTTCTGTTACTGTAGTATCCATGGAGATCTTGGTGTTTTGTGCCATTTCTGCCTGGGCAGTGGTGCCAGCCAACTTTTTAAGAGGTTTGCTGACACTTTTTTTTGCTGTCTCTCAGTGCATGTGGGTTCCAATTTCTTTTTTTTTTTTTTTAAATAATAATTTTAAAAAGTAAGTCTAACAGTCTTGTTCAATTAAAGCAGTTGATTTACATTAGCATAACTTCTAAAAGTCCCACAGTAAATCAAACCCATGCTGAGAGCTAAAAGAAGTGGCTAGGCAAGCCACTTGCCTTGCAGCACGGGGGCTGCAGGCAGCCCTCCTGCTGCTTTACTGGGTTTGTTGCAGTCCTAGAATTCTGCCTTGCTTCTCTTGCTTGACAGCATTGGAAGCTGGATTATAAAACTGCCAGTGTTGATGCCGAAACAGGTGGAGGACTCCAGTAATTACAGCCCAAACTTGGTTGTTGTGCAAACACTTCGGGTTAGCGGTCAGCCATGCTACTGAAAAGGATTGGGTACAGATCAGCAATACAAACACAGTGAATGAGATGAAATTGTTAAGTGTCTCATGGCAAAATTCACTTTGTATTTTTTGCACCTCATACCTAAACCTGTCTCGGTGATGGTGATTTTAAGTGACAGATTTCAATAATATAAACAAGTCTACAGGACTTTTTAATATGAAAAAGTAGCTACGGCAGAGGAACTACATTCAGATATTCTGAAGCTGTAAGAGAAAAACTGTGAGGGTACCTGTGGCTTGGTACAGTACAAAAAATCATTGAATATACCTGAAAAGATCACCTGTAAACTTTATCCCATCCATACTGATAACTGAAAAATGTGGAAAAACTGCTTGAAACAGGAAGACTACAGTGGGAGAAGGTAGTCTTCCCAATATCCAAGACATCAGGCATTTGAAATGGACCCCAAAATCCAATGCTTTGCCTGTTTCCTCAGCCTTAGGAAGGCACAAACACAGGAAATTGTGCAACTGGACTGCAACAATCTGGAAAACTTCCAGCAGTGCATAGGCCATGTCTGTCGCATATCCATCAAGATCCTAAGTGCCCTAATCTGCTAAATCTGCTAAATACCCAGAACAGTTATGATATGCTGTTGGAAGGAGGTGTGGAGGAAATATGTTGATCCTGGAGATAGGCATTTGCCTAAAGCTACTTCTGCCTCCTACACCAAATTAATAAAATTTTGCCTTTGCTTAGCCACACGGAAGTGGTGTGACTTTGCATCTGTGTAGATGAAATTACTTATGCTATTATCTAGCTAGCAATAGTATGAGAGGACATAGTCAGTCCCCTGCAGCACCGGGACTTTTAGGTGGTGTAGGTTAGACATGAGAAAGAATTTCTTCACAGAAGGGGTGATTAAACATTGGAATGGGCTGCCCAGGGAGGTGGAGTCACTGTCCCTGGAGATGCTTAAGGAAAAGACTGGACGCGACACCCAGTGACATGGGCTGGATGATAAGGCTGTGTTCGGTCGTAGCTTGGACACGATGATCTCAGAGGTCTTTTCCAGCCTGATTCTGTAATTCTGTGATCCCGTGACTCTGTAATGCAGGGCGCGGAGTGAGCACCCAAGCTGTACAATTTAAGCGCCTGCAGAGGAACCCCATCCGCCTAAGTAAGCCTTCAGGATCAACACGAGCTTCGCTCCCGACAGACCGCGGGCCGGCCTTCGCTGCGGCCTCCCGCAGGAGGCGCTGCCGAGGCCCCGCGCGGCGGCGGCGGCTGCGCGCGGGGCGGGCCGGGGCGGGCCCTGGGCTGCGGGCGCAGCGCCCGGTGACGGCGGCGGCTCCTTCCGGGCCGTCACGGCGCCGCCGGCCGCGTCCCTCGCTCTCAAAATGGCGGACGGAGCCGACAGAGGTCCCGCGGCGGGAGCGGCGGGCGGCAGGGCCCCCGCGCAGGCCCCGGAGCGAGCTATGGTGAGGCTGCAGACCGGCGCCGCGCCGCGGTTCCCTTTGCCCGCCCTCGGGGGCAGCCCGTGCCCTGCCCGCGCTGCCGCCCCGCCGCTCGGCCGAGCGGGGCTGGCGCTCCGCGGCTGCTGAGCGGCGCCGTGCAGGGCCGGGACGCGCCGCTGTGCGGCCGCCGCAGCCGGCGGGAGGCGGCGGCACCTGCCGGGGCGCGGCCGGGGCGTTGGAGCCGGAGCGGGCGGCCCGGTGCCCCCGTGCCGGCGGGGCTGCACACCCGCTCCCGGCGGCCTGCGCTGGCTGCGGCTCCGGGGCTCGCCGCCTCGGCCCCGGGAGAGCAGAGCCAGCCCTGCCCTGGGCCCGGCGAGCCGCCGTCAGGGGCCCAGGGGTAGCGGTTAGTCTCGGTTCCCCGCAGCATCTCTCAGCCCCTGTCCCGTGTCTTCAGTTGACGCTTCATGACGGAATGAAATGAGATCAAACTTTGGAAAGCTTCAGAGGCTGTCCTTTAAACGTTGTAGTCTATATGTGCGTCTTTTAACTATAGTCTTTACCTTTCTTAATTAAAGGTGACTCTACCGTGGAACAGAAAAGGCTGAGTAACAAATTATTGGTCTGCAGAGTGCATGGAGCAGCAAATAGTCTTACTTAGAAAGAATGTAGATAGTTTTTCGTTAAGTAGAAATATTGTTTCGTTTTTCGTTCTGAAAAACAATCGTCTGTGGATTTAATATTTTGTTACTGATCGCAATTTGGTGTTGACCCTGTCTGATGGTAGTACATAAAATGCCTTCTGTGGTTTCCTCCACAACCTTGTGTAGTGATTGTTATGTTTGAAACACTTTATCTAGAGGAGATCAAAACCCAAAGGCTGACAACTTAAGAAACGAAGGCAGACGGATGGAACTTTATTTTTTATGTTCTATTTTCTGTAACAGAAACAGCACACATAGTATACTTCTGAAACTGTTGACTCTTGGCGTTTAAAACTTGGGTGCTGGCAAGCTTGTAGAATAGCTACTTTTTATGTGATGCTACACACTGCTAATAAAAGTCAGATGATGTTTACTCGTGGAACTTGTCTTGCATGTGGCAGCTCTAAGCCAATGACCATTTTTCCTTGTACCCTTCTTCTCAGAATTTCAAGTATCTGCAAATCGTTAGAAATGGCGCTTTGGTCACAGACTTTATTCTTAAGTGCCATGTATTTCTGTGATTGAAACAGGCCTATGTGTTTTATTTTTTTATTTTTTTTTTATTAGAAACAACTTGATTTTATACTAGGAAAAAGTGATTTGATTGCATAGTGTCAAAAATTGCAGCCCAAGACAGGTGATTCCTTAAGCTTGTGAGCTGTGCATAAAGTCAGTGGTACTAAGGATAATAGAAGCAATCAGTAGCAAAGCAATGCAATCAACCTTTCATTGACTGGGTACATAAAAGGCTGAGTTAGCCCAGGCAATCCATAAAACTGGTAATAGTGGTATTGGGAAAAACTAAGAGTTGTTGAAGAGATCCTCAGCTGCACAAAGGTGATTCTGGTCCACTAAGCTGTCTTAATTTTTATGTGATTTCAGCCAGTTGAAAGTGTCTTGGAATTATCATTATTCCAAGGAAGGTAGTTGGCCATCCAGACCATGTTACCTGCCATCCATCCAAGCAAACTGCAGGGATTTTTACAGGGAGTAGGGGTTGAGGGTATGTTATAAAAGGGAGAAGAGGAGCCTGGGATATGTACTTAGGTTGTGTCTGACAGCATTTGTGGTGTTAGATAGCAAACCTGGCTATAGTGATGCTAGAGACAGCTGTAATCTGGGAGCAGTACACCAAATTTACTGCTTTCCTAAAGATGATACTAAGTAGGTGGAAATAATATATCCTGCCTGACTTCAAGTGCTTTCACTGTGCACAGCTGCTCTGAAAGTCACTGTGGTGCTAGAATTGGAAAGCTGTGTGGAGCAAATAAAGTTAAATAGGGTGATCTTCGGCCTCACTGAACTTGTCAAATCTGTCTCAATATCAGAGCAGTCAGACAGACTCTTGCTCCTCTGTTCATCTCTGGCTTTGGGTGCCATTGGCTGCAGTGCAGCACCACATCTGGTTGCAAACCTTCCCAGAGTGCTAGGTACATGATGCAGGATTACCTGAATGATTCTGCAGGAGCCAGCCTGATAATGGAATGGATTGTGCTGACTCAGGTAAAAAACTCTTCTCCACCCAGCCCAAGTCAGTGGTGTCTTCTCTGCATTTATCTCCAGCTCTTTGGGCTGGATGACTGTGGTTGAATACACCTGGTGTTTCGCTGCATTAGTTGGAGCCAGGTCCTGTCTGTGCTTCTTCTTCTCCATAGTGGCTGTATTGCTCCCTGATCTGCCCTGGAAAAGAGTGGTCTGAATTTAATGTTGATTAAGTACTAAACCTTGTCTACCAAACTTGAGTTTACTTTCTTTGCTTTCCCAACAGCATCCACAGTTTACTTGGCTGACTGATGGGCTGGATTTGGCTTGTCTAGTAGTTGGCTAGCAGGCATTGCTGGTGGCCTAACAAAAGCCTGCTTTGCAGGCTGGGTCCAGCCCTTGGTCAGTTGTCCATTTGTATTCTAAACAAATTCCAGTTTGACTCCTGCCTGCTTTTGTGTCTGCTACCTGGAGCAGGGCTTTGATATTAAGCTATTTCAAGCATTTTAAATTTACACTGAATCTTCTAATTTTCATGTATGTGTACCTTCTCAGTAGTATTTGTGAAGAAAAAGAGAGAAAGGATTTTTTTTAAGGTTCTTTCTTTTGCCATCGGTCAGAACTCCCAACAAAAGCTGAGAGTAAGTGGTGTACAAGAAGATAAAAGCTTCAGTTTAATAATGTAAAACACAATACAGGCACTTGTGCATTTTAGGGTATTTCACATCTTTTGTGTCATTCAGTGCTGTTACATAGTTGAGAAAATATATATGAGTAGTCCTGGTAGCATAGATATGTCGTAATCAAGTAGTAATATGGAAGAGATAGTCATATTCACGCACAGGTTATTTCTTGAAATTAGTGAAATCTGAGTCAGGCATCTTATTTGGAGTTGCAGGGTCTTCTAAACTAAGTTGACCTGCTTAGATCAAATGACATGTCCATATAATTTTACTTTGTTAAGCTAAATTTGTTTAAAATTTTATTTTGGGTAAGCCATCATATCCTTTAGTGTAAATAAGCCCTGAAATGCATATGGTCAAAATGGTATTTAGAACAGTGCAGCATATTGGCAGAACAGTGTTTACTGTACACTTGTGTCAATGTCCAAGAAATGGAGCTGTGAAAGTTGTAGCAGGTAACTGGTGTATGGCCCCGGTTCCCTATGTATTTACTGAAGTACTTTCACATTATTATAGCATCAAGGGGTGCTGTGGTTTTTTTTCTCTGTCAGCTTTCATTTTTACTCATACTTCTCAGTAATTTTTGTGGCTTTTATTAGTGCAGGGGTGAGCTGGTTGTAAAGATATCTGTTACTTCTGCTAGAGTCCCCATAAAGTGCACAAGGTATTGTTGCCGTAGTTTCAGTATTGCAGTTGTGGGAGGTATGTGGCTCCAGGAGACAGTGGTGGATATTCCTGATGGCGTGTAACTGTTTCAGTGTCTCCTAGGCACTGAAACCTATTGTCACAGCAATAGAGAAGTTAGGGATAAACAGGTTTGGTTTGGTATGTAAGGGAAAGTATTTGAGGGATGCTGAGTGAGTGCTAAATATGGATAGAGTCACCTGAATTTTTCTGCATGTTCCTTCACTGCAGAATTAGATTGTGTACAGTGCATCTTAAAATTGATAATTAGAAAATAAGGTAATTTTTGGAATTTGGAAAACTAGGTAATGTGTGAATACACAGGAAATTAAAAAAGTAGCAGTGGTGTTGTTTTCCACCCCCCTGCACCCTCCATCCTTCCATTAATGAATTATTTCTTTGTAAATATTCACTGTAGTTGTGTGTTTTGAAGTGCAGCCTGGTGCTTGCTAAGACATTTCATGGATGTCCTGTTCCTTCAGATGCAGGAGACCACAGCATGTATGTTAAGGATCAAAGAAAGAATCAAAGTATTTCCTTTGTTTCTCTAGAAACAAAGTAAAAATGATCTGTCAAATGAATAGTCAGAACTTAAAACTGAATTTTAGGTTTTCACAAAGTATTATAAGTTACTCTGCAAAGATGTTTTTGCTATTTTTATAGGGAGAGCAGCTTTTCCCCCAAAATAATTATTTAGCACATTGTTTTGGTTTACTATGTGATACTAAATTCCTGCTTCCTCTAGTGTTAGTTGTATGTTGCTATCTACCAAATGCAGGCTTCACCAAAAAATCTGGAACATGAAAAGGTGATTAGATTTCATGCCTCAAAGACCTGAAAATTAGTTCTAGAATTCCTGACTATTTTGCCTGTTGAACCTTAGTAGTAGTATCATGCTAATTTTGCAGCATGTTTAGGCTGGAGTGTCTGCTTGGTAGGGAGGTACAATAGGGGTACCTCCAGCATGGCAGAGAGAGCTACAGGCCATGATTTGACCCAGTTGTTGTCTTGGAACCAGGTTGTTTCCAGGTGCTTACTCCCGAGCTGCAGCTGTGCTCTTGTGGTTTTGGAAGTGCCTGTGATTTAAAAGTGACCTGCAGTTTCCAAGAGGCTGAGCAGCTTGGATCTGTGGGTTGTTTACCCTGAAGAAGACATTAGTATTAGCTGTCCAGCATCTGAAACAGTAACAGATGGTGCTGGTGGTTACCTGTCCTTGTCTGGTGGTCAGGGATTTGCTCTGGTTCAGCTCAGCTGGTAGTTGTTGGCGACTGTTGGAATCGAGGTGGATTGTACTGTAGACAAAGCTTTAGTAGTTTGTGCTGGTTTTGAGTCTCATTCCCAGTGGGCAAACACCTGCCTCATTAAAGCATCTTTTGACATGAATTGGCACCCTGCTTTGGCTCAGGGGCCAAAGTTAAATGACTGCAGAGATCAAAAAGTTCTTTATGTCTTCAGGTCAAAGCTGATGTTTTGTTAGGACAATGTTAGACAGTCTTGAATGTTGTTACCCATGTTGTGCCAAGGGGAAAAAACATTTGAAACCTAACTTGCTTCTTTTAGTGTAATTACTGATAACCGGAGGAGACTGGATACTAAAGTTTGGTAATATGGTTTGGTTTTTTTAGCCATATTATATAAAGGAGCTGACTGATGCATCAGAAAACAGATATTTTGTATTTGAGTTCTAAACAGTCATTTTTACAGCTTAGATTCTCTACTAGAACATTGGTTGTGCTTTGTTTGAGAATGTGAAACAGCATAATTCCTGTTATGAATGTGACAGAATGAATAGAGTAAGTTTCCATTTTAACTCCCTGAACTGTCCCCTTCCAAAGATGGAATTTATGCTCCTAAAAACAAACAAACAAACAAAAAGTTCAGTTTGATTTAAGGAAGGGAAGAAGACATATGTTAATTAATTTCTAGTGTTTCTTTTTGAAGGCTCTTCTTTGTGGAGTATATATCTTTGAGGCTGAAATAGATTGCCTTGTCTTCGTGTTGTTTTTACTAAAAATAGTGCCTAGGTGTTCTGTACTTTAATTGGATCTTATTTTCAGTGCATTAGAAAACTGGTAATTTTAAACCAAAATAATAAGAATGAAAAATGGGACCAACAATTTGAAAGCAGAACTCATATATGAAAATGTTAGTTCAAGAATCTTTTGAACTTTCTTTTCCAAAGAAATTTTAATTTTTCTGCCTATTTATCAAAGAACTTGTGCATATTTATCCTTTTAAAATATGTTTCCTCAATTAGTTAGACAATATCAGAATAAAGGTTTTCTGAGATGTTGTCCTGCTAATCTCTGTTTAACTTGTAACAAGTGTTCTGTGCATTAAAGCTGCCTTTTGCATTTGGTATTTATGTTGAATGGAACCTGCTTGAAATCAGCATGTCCTCAGCATTTTAAATATTTACTTCTAAAATCCTGCTTTTTCTAGCTTCCTTGACAGGTAGCTGGTATTGTCATCTTGTGCCTGACAGATTTTTGCTATGCATAACAAAGTATTTCATCATTCCTTTTATCTGGAATGCTGGAACAGGTACAGGTTTTAGTTCATGATACTGGTCGTATCTGTTCCTTCATAATTTGTTGTTTAATATTCATAAATATTCATTTTCCTTTTCACTGATTAATGTCTAGGTCTAAAAATAGTCTTGAAATTTAGGCAATCACTTTTGCGCTAAAAAGATCAGGTTGTCAATCAGTGCAGTTAAAGTACAGCTGCTTTTTATAATATTGCCTCATGCAAGCTGTTAGTTTGAAAAAACTTCAGAATTCCAAGAGAGCTGTGCTTAGAAGGTAGATCAAAGATTGTCATGGAAGCAACAGCTACTGAATTAATGTACATAATGAACCTCTTCAATTATAAAGTAATTCTGTCATAGTGGTGAGAAATCTCATTTGATGCCTGGTCTTCAGGTGAAAAGGGAATTGAGAGTGTTGTTAACTTTTTCCCCCCTTTTTTTCTTATATGCTTCCTTCTCTCTCATTCCTGTTATTATTTGTAGTATTCATAAATGGAATGTGTTTGTGAAAGACAAAATTGGACATGGATATATTTGCTATATCAATGACAGATATTTTGCATATTTATAGCAGTGTTTGTAAGTTTGTAGGCAAATATAAATTCTCAACCTCTGACCTTTTGGCATGATGCTTATTTAAAGGGTTGGAAAAAGCTACAAGCTGTCCTTTTACATGTAGGATAAATCTGCATGTTTGGTTGAAATTGACATTTGGGGAAATCTCTGTGGTTATACATGGGAAGAAATATTAGTCTGATCCCACAGAGGAGGATATGTTTCCCATGCAAGACAAGAAGTTGTTTCCTAATGGCTTGCTCTCAAGTGGTACTGTGAAGCAGTGCATCTGTCACAGTATTCTTCTGAAAAGTCAATAAAGATGACAAATTACTGCTTTTGTTATAGAACACAAATCAAATGTGGTGGACAAAATGGTTTCTGTGTCTGCTCTTCTGACAAAACTGCTAACACTTGAGAAAACAGCTTTGCAACTCCTCCTGCCTCCCTTTTTCTTCTTCTTTCATGCAGTTGGAGAATTATCCTCATCTTTAAAAAGGTGAAGGTGACAGGAATGTGTGATTGAAGTTGGAAAAGGGATGGGTCTGGAGCAGGTTAAGGATATAAAGTATAAAAGCAGAGGTAGGAGACTGTATATCTTTGGCATGCACTCTTCACTAGTGTCAGGTTCTTGGGTGCCACCTTTGCCTGCTGTTTCCAGTAGCTGTGAATGCCCCCCAACATGGTGTGGATGTTACTCTCCCTCTGCAGGAAAGGTTGTGGTGTGCTGCTGCCATGAGAACACCCTTAGCTCATTCTGGTGCTGGTTTTATTTCAGGGCCGTGTGTAGGTCCACATGGGATGTGTGGTGACCTGGCTGTTTCTTTGATAAACTTTTAATTAAAATGAGAAAACGACCAAGAAACGTATTGAAAAAGTTCTACTAAGGTCACTAATACAAATATTTAAAAGCTGAGCAATTTCAGAATTCGGATCTTAGATGAAGCTCTAATTTGCTCCAAATGTGAAGGTAGTTCTTTTTCCTAAAATCAGTAATTTTGAGTTTGCAGTCCAAAAATATTTTCCAGTGGGATAGTCTCAGAGTGTATTCAGTCAGCTTTCTCTGGGCTTTCTTCTGTTAGCATGTGGGTCTCTGTGAGTAGGGTGTGAGTGCCTGGGGGGTTATGGAGAGGTGACTGATAGTATTATTTTGGTTATTTGGTAATGTTTCTTCCTTAATTCTGTTATTTCATGGTTTCTACCTCTTTCAGTACTGTATTTCAAATTTACTCTTGAGTGGAATCAAATCTGGAAAATAACTTTTTTCTTGAGTTTACTGGTAGCAGAAATTAGAGGATTTACAGAGATTGACAAAGAAATAAGATTTTTCCTTATGATGCATTTGAATCACACAATGATTGAGGCACCTCTGCAGGTCATTCTGTTCAAACTCTTTGCTCCAGCAGGGTCACCTAGAACAGGTTTCCTGGGACCATGCCCAGCTGGCTTTTGAATATGTCAAAGAATGGCATTCCCACAGCCTCTCAGGGCTGCCTGTGCCAAGGCTGGGCAGATAGCTGCAGTGTGAACCCCATCGTGGCTTGCAACTATCTTGCAATTTGGCTTTTCTAGACTTCCAGCTCATCCTGTCAATAAAAACAAAAAGCCTATCAATTTATCTATTCGTATTTTTTTTATATCTGTAGCAATTGAGCACTTGATAGGTATGAGCTCAGGTAAGGGAGGAGAGGGAAAGTGGGACTTCTCAAACAAAGGGACAAAGTTAGCATTGAAGAGTCAAGTTTAATCTAGGGGGTGTTTATTTGGTAGATTTTGTTTTGTTGATAGTTTTGTATGTAATTTTATACTTTTGAACATAGTATAGTAAAAAGATTTTTATGAAAGGAACAAATTACTTCTCATAGGAGGCACAGAGGATACGGGATAGGTCTGAAGTTTAGCCTGGTACAGCTTTTGGAAATAAGAAAAATAACGTGCTTGTTTCTCATGTGAATATAATGGGTATTTCCTGGGTAATGTACAGGCTGAGTGTATATTTTAGTGTGCTTACCAGAGGGCAGGCAGCCTGCTTGAGAAAGTTCTCTTGCTTCCCTTCTTCCCTCTCCTACTTCCTGTCCTCTCTTCTCCGATCAACATTTAAATAGAATTAAAAGCTTTGCACAAGAATGCTCGAAATGCTTTTGAGTTTGACTGTGTGAGAACCCATTTTACACTTCTGGCAGATTTTCAGGGAAGCTTAGCCCTGTGTTTCTTGAAGCTATGACGTGCTCTGGAGCAACAACACAGAAGCTAAACTTGCACCATCTCTTGGGAACATGGTCTATTAAGATAGAAGGGTACAGACTGGGATTCTTTCAAGCCTCGCAAATAGAACGTACCAAGGGGTCACATCCCACCCTCCTGCATTTAAAAAATACAGTAACCAGATTGGGAGGGGAATTTGATGAAGCCATAATGCAGTATAGGTAAGATAAAACAAAAGTTACAGGAGGAAACATGTTTAAGCAGAAACACTAAGTTATGAAGCTTAAGAATAATAATAATTCACTTCCACTCATCTTAAATCAGACACATAAAAAAATAGACACATGATCAAGTAGTTCGGTTTTCAGCTACCTCTTACAATTGAATCTTTCTCAGAGCCATCAGCTGTCTGTGATGTTTTTCTTTTTTCAGTGTTAATATGCAAGTAATCTGATAACTAAAAATTAAATCCAAATTTATTTTTTACAGTTTAGTGTCTTTATGCCCTTTATGACTTCTATTTAATAAAAGTGTTGCTAGGTAGTTGAAAAATTTGAATAAGTTAATTAAAATAAAAAGGCAGGTTTATCACCCAAAGGATGGTTGGGCACTGGAACAGGCTTCCTAGAGAAGTGGCTGTTGCTCCAGTCTTGCCAGAGTTCAAGAAGCATTTGGACAATGCTCTTAGGCACATGGTGTGGTTCTTGGGGCTGTCCTGTTTTGGACTTAATGATCCTTGTGAGTCCCTTCCAGCTTAGGATATTCTATGATATTTGGATGTTAACCAAGGTTGTGTTTGTAAGGATGCTGTCTTTAAGACTCTTACCTGATTTGCAAGGGAGAAAACCAAAAGTTATTTCTAAATCATGGGAATAATATGAAAGAATGAATATTCTGAAAGCCAGAAACGGGACAATTGGAGAGAACTGTTTGGAGAAGTAAAGAAGTTGGAAGTAAAGTTATGGACTAAGAACCTCAAGTCAAAACACAAGTACTTTCATTGTCTTACAGAAATGAAATTGCATTTTAGTCTGGTTTCCCAACGACAATGAGCTTGTCTGATCATTTGTACTTCTTTCTTCCTCAGTAGCTATTGACCTCTGATGACCAGTTTAACAAGGCTTTCAGAAGACCATTGAGTTGGTACATGTTTTGTGACTAGCAGCAGGCAAAGGAGTGAATCCCAAGCTTTTCCCAGCTGTGGCAATTCTTTCCATTTGTCAGCAGCTGAACAGACATCAAGCTTTGTGTATTGGTGGGCCTGTTGGGAAGAGTGTAGTTGAAAGTTAATTAGTGCATGGGTTTCTCTACAGTAACATAGCACTTGCCAGCTCTTGCCTTAGAGTGTTTTAGTAGAAGACTTCAAAGGAACAGAGGTTACTGTGGTAGAAAATAGCACAGAAATAATTGGAAATCCATGGTTTCTTGGATTTTATTGCTCAAAGAACTGACTTCTGATGTAGGAAAGGTTTCTGAATTTGCTGTAAAAGTGTGTAATCCTATTTTCTTGATATGTACTCATTTGTTTGTTTATCCATGGGGTGCTTTTTGTTGCAGTGGTGTGATGAAAGATTCGACTTCCAAGCTACATTTTTACAGTGCTTGGCAAAACATGTGCCAAATATTTACTCAGCTGAAATGGACCCCTTGGTGGAGAAACAAGAAGAAATGGTCCAGGCAGCAATATTATACCCCCTGGAATGTTATTTGTTTGGGGAGGACCCAGATATATTCCTGGAGAAACTACAACAGAGTGGAACCTCTCAGCTCTGTGGAAAGGTGTTCAAAGGAGGGGAGACAACATACTCTTGCAGGTAAGAATGAAGGTGTGTTGTCATCAGTGTTCCCTTCTGAGATAATGCAGCAAAGTGCTTTAATAAAATCAGTTGTGCTGCTAACTAGTCATTGCTTGTGTAATAGTACTTCTTTGCTTAACTGATGCTGGCATTTGTTTATCATTTCACAACACTGTAGAGTGAGGAAAATTGCATATGAAAAGAAGGCTCTGTCAGAATGGGGGAAGAAATGGAAAGGTTACTAAAAGTAACCTAAAAGTTACTAATTGAAAGCTATTGGTTAAAAGTGTTGGACGATAGGGTACGAATATGGAGTCTGTACCTGAATTGAGGGATACAGTACTCACCCTTTCAAAGTGTGAAACAGAATCCAGCATTTCTAAGCATCATCAGTCCATTGCTTTGGCCAATGGTAATTTTTTCACCTTTTTTTCTCATCCTGAAATATATTAAAGGTGGCAGCTCAATGATTTGATAGAATTAATTTTATTAATTCCTGTTAATACAAATACATTGAGTATCATGAATAAATAATATTAATATTAAAAAGCCAGCAGTTTTTGTGGTGAATGTAAAGTTTGCAACAATTCTGGCAATTGATGAGCATTAATATTATTAATTATTAAATTAATTATTAAAATACTATTGCCATAGTTCATTCTAATTTTCAATTTATTTTAAAAGCCTAGAAAATTTAATTTGAAATTCCGAAAGAATATTACTAAGGATGAAAAGCACTATCAGTAAAAAAATCCATCCCTTAGAATTTAGGAAGTGTCAGAATCAAAGCTCTCTGTAAACTTTGTTTATGAATTGCACTGTGAAGTTTTAATCGATCACATACTCTTCGGCCTTTTCTAGAAATTGGCTAGTGTTGTATGAAAGGAGAATGGTCTTTGAAGAAATCCTGTTGTGTGTACTAGAAAGTGTATAGTAGATGGGATAGTTGTATGAAGGAAAAAGCCGGACAAGGCAGTTTAGTGCTGCTAGAACAGGAATAATTCTCTTCCTAGCTCTCCAGAGCTCATGTTTAGTAGCAGGCAAAAGGACAAAGCTAAATTTCTCACAGTTGGTCTCTTTCTTATTGTTTTGAGTTCCAGTCTTGCAAAAATGTGGTACTATTTATACAAGGTACTGTGTGTACTACTGCAACTGAAGCTAGGTATCTGTTTGCTTTAGACTTTTAAAATGCTAAAAATAAAAGATACTCTGAAGTTCTAAAATCTGAATGTCTTGAGTTGGGTAATCAAATCTAGCAGGCACTTCTGCCTTCCTTTTTCTTTGATTCATCTTTCAGTAGATTTATGGTAATAAATGAATTACTGAAGTATTAAATTATTGTAACGATTATTATAATCTGAAGGTTTGGAAGGAAGTTATTTCTGTAATCAGAATTACCATGAGATTTTAGTTGTAAAAGAGGCTTGAACTAAATATTGACCAATTGACTTTAAAGTAAAAAATTTGATATGTTGTCGTTTAGCACCTGTCATCCACATTTTGCCTAGAATAAAACAGCATTTAAAGAAAAAAGTGGCCATGTTTTAAGAAAAAGACAGTATATAAAAATATGAATGTGAAACATAGGATAAAATGGAATTTGATTACCCATGAATGTAATTCTGTATTTTCAGGTATTTAAGAGCATGAGTGATATTGTACAAGTTACATTTCAAAGTATATATTCCTTGCTCATTTAGAAAGAAATTAGTTTTGGATTTTAACTTCTAACTGTTTTAAAAGTTAGAAACATAACCTAGTCGAAGTGTAGCAAAAGTTTAATCAGCAAACTGACTATTGACTGATGTTGGAAACAATAACAAAGGTTAATTCAGTGTCCTCACTGGTTTACCTAGATTCTTATTCTTAGTAAAACCAGAAACAGTTTTGCTAAGCAAGTTTTGGAAGTAGAAATTGAGCATGTTTTTGACAGAATTTGATATAACATATTTGAGTACATGGTTCAAACTTAACAAGACTGGTTACTCCATGTCGCAGAAAGACAATGAAATAATGTTTTTATAATTTGAATCTGTTGTTAATCTCAGTTCTTCTTTTTTTTCAGAGCAACATATTATTTTGTGCATGAAAATGTCAGGTGTTTTTTTTAGAAATTCTTCCACTTACCATTTTTATTGCAGAGACTGTGCAGTTGATCCAACTTGTGTGCTCTGTATTGACTGCTTCCAGAATAGCATTCACAAGAACCACCGGTACAAGGTAGGAAAATCTTATTTTAAGAAATGGTACTTGTAGCTTTAGAGAAGTTCTTTTGAGGCTATAATAAACTGCATATATAGAGATTTTATTATAAGAAAAATAAATTCTGGGATTTATGAATTACTTAATCTCTCTCTCTTGTGTTTCTAGCTATGTAAAGCAACTTGCTAATTGAAGAAACATAAGAGAAAGGAGTGCTTATTAATGCATACAGTGTTATTCTCTGGCAATTTCATGGAAGTGTAGGTCAGAGCAGTGAGCTGTGACTGAAAATGACAGCTGTGTCCTAAATCCCAGTCAATTCTGTTGGGATCTAAGTAAGGTGAAAACCCAGAAAAAACAGACAATAATAATTACAGAGCACTTTGCAACCACAGCTGGGCTGAGAAGCTGTTGTCATTTCCCTGTTTTTCAGTAAATTCTTCGGGCACAACATCAGTTATGGAAATAGATGGGAGCAGATTTGTAGTGTTTTCATCTAAAGAATACAGGATGTGCTCTTTATAGCATCATAGAATAATTTATGTTGGAAGGGACCTAAGGAGGTCACCTAGTCCAGCCTCCTGCTCGAAGCACATCTAATTAGATCAGGTTATTTTAAAATATTTCAGGTAAATAACAGATTTTTGAATGTCTTTTTATTGGGTCAGAGTTTTTTTAGAATTACTTCAAGATTGGGGATTTGGAGGAAGCTAAGGAGAATTGGTTTTGCTTGAGATTTGTCTGAACTTTTTGCTAAAATGGAGGGTCAGAATTTGTATTCTTCTGAAAGTGCAATGCAAAGTTAGTTATAAAAATATATTTAGATGCTAATCATGCAATCTTTTCTTTCGTTAGAAGTAGAGATACTACTAAATGTCTGTTTAATATGCACTTTTTAAAAAAATATTATTTTCTAACTTGATGAAGCAATTTTAAAAAAGACATTAAACAGCTTTGCTTTAATTTTATGAATAAACCCAGAAATATTTTTCCATTTATGAAGCACTCATCAGTCATAGACTTTTTCACTTACTTTCAAGTTAAATTTATTTAGGACTTGCATACCTTTCTGACTCTATTTCCTTCTCTATTTTTGGCTCAAAAAGTTTTATCTTTTACCCCCCTTCTCCTCTGGTAAGTTTCCTTTTAGCAAAAAAAAAAAAGTGGTGGTAAATCCATTGGTTATGCGGTGACTCTTCTATTTTTAAGTAAGTGTTTGTACTTGTGTTTGATTTAAATAATGCACACTTGCTATTTTCCTCTTGCTTTTATGGGCATATTTCATGACTGAAATACATGTTTTTTCTAGATGCATAGTTCCACTGGAGGTGGATTTTGTGACTGTGGGGATACAGAGGCATGGAAGGCTGGACCGCTGTGTACTAAACATGAGCCTGGAGCATCAAGTTCTCCAAAAGAAGTAAGAATATTGCTTAAAGTGAAATTAATAAATATTATAAATGCTATCTTCTTATTTTAAAAAGTGCTTATTCCTGTATATGAATGTATATGTGTTGTATAACTCATGTAACAGGTTAAGTCAAGTTGAACCAGGATTTCTTAGGTCAAGGTGTTTGGGATCAAACATATATATTAGATATCCTTTGGGTTTTTTTTTTTCCTTTTTGTTCAGAGACAGTTTCATCTACCTGTCTTGTGCACTTGAGTCTTTCACTTGGAATTAAAATTGCAGTCACTTGTTCTTTTCTTTGCGAAGTATATTACTCAGTTCTTATTTACAAATAATTGGTTTCCTAGTGGTTAGCAAATGTTTAGAAGTTTGATTTTAATATTTTCTCTTTTCTATGTTACTGCATTACTGAGCAATTAAATTTCTTAGTTACTTCTGGTGTGTGATTTGTCACTATGACTAAAAAAAATTTTATGTCCATTGAAACTAACTTCTTATGCTAGGATGTATCATGGTTATTGTACCTTGTAAAGGAGAATATTAACGAGAAATAGGCCATCTTACAAGGAATTCTTAAAGCGAATATGGGCAAATCAGTTGCTTCAGGTAAAATTTGGCTTTTTTTCCGAATCCTTCATTCTGAGATAATCAGGATGAAAAACCTTAACATTTGTCATTGCAAGCAGACCTCTAATCCCTGATGTAGCAAACATACTGTTATTTATGATCTGGCAAAAAAGTTTAATGGAAAGGGAATAAAAAGCACTGGTCTTACAGAAAAATGAGATAAGGTTTTCCTTCGCTTTTTCATCCTTTGTTTTGAAGAAAGTTAATGGATTTCAGAAATAAAAATGGTTGAAGCTGTATTAAGGAGTAATTTGTTTACCACTTGGAGCTTGTTGCTTGGTCTGCACTGCAGACTTTTAATATTTGTGGGAATACAGAAAGCTGTTAAACAGCTTTTTTGGACACAAATATAAAAAAAAAAGTGAAACTAACATATTTGATGAGGCCTTTCATAGTCTAGTCCTAGATAAAACATGGATGCATAAAGAATGGTATTATGAAACTGTTGGAATACATCCTTGGGATGAAATAACTTTGAAAAGAAGAAATTAGGGGAGGTTAATGTGCATGAGAATCATGAAAAGGATAATTGCCTGATTGTAGTACAAGTATGTATATATAGTTTACAGTATATATATGCATATTTTATTATAATTTTCTGTTATATGAATATTTAATAACATAATTAATAATAATTACTCTACCAACCCCCTTTTAATTTTTTTTCAGGTTCTTTTCCATATTAATATTATCTCATGTTTTACAGAATTCTGAATGTCAGTTGAATGAAGAAATTATGGAACATTCTAGGAGAGTGTTTCCCTCTGTGATAAAATACATTGTAGATATGCTTATCTGGGAGGAAGACAAGGAACTGCCTGTGGAGCTCACCATCAGGTAGGGAGTATTTCCAACTTTCTTTTCAATGCATTAGCAACTTGGATTATAATTTTGCCTGGGATAGTCTTATACTCTTACAGACATCTCTGCAAATCAGTGCTGAAATCCCTGTAAACAGCACTGTGGTATGTTTGACCTAGAGTTATGTAGAGAAAAGCTTTGATACTTCATGGGAAAAGTAGTGTCTGACCATCCTTCATCAGTCACTGAAGGGAAGTGCTCCTGGGCCTGATCCACAGTGAAGTGGCAGCTCGTAGTGCCCAGGGGAGGAAATGTCAGGAGTGGAGAGGCCCACCAGGTGCCATTGGCTGTCTTGGGAGACACTGGTGGGGTGCTAAGGGACAGGGGAGCAGAAATGAGCTGGCACATTTACAAGGATGCTTTCCACAGTGCTTGAGAGAAAGATATGGGCAAATCTTTTAGTGAGGTCTGTTGCAATAGGATAAGGGCTGATGGTTTGAAACTCAAGGAGGGTAGATTTAGAATAAATACAAGAAGGAATTTTTTACAGTGAGGGTGGTGAAATGCTGGAACTCGTTGCCCAGAGGGTTGGTGGATGGGCTGTCCCTGGAAACATTCAAGGTCAGGTTGGATGGGGCTCTGAGCAACCTGATCTAGTTAAAGATGTCCCTGCTCATTGCAGGGGGCTGGACTAGATGAATTTTAAAGGTCCCACCAACTACAGCCATTCCATAATTCTATGAAAATGGAAAAAGGCTGTGTATCACATTATAAAACAAATGGATTCATAAAACAGCAGAAAAAGGAAATGATAAGTGAATATCAAATAACTTCAAACCTTTTTTGTACTTGATACATAATTTCTATGGCTTTTTCTGGCTTAGATGATGGGGGGTGTCATTAGCATGAAGAATATGCTCGCTTTTCTTGAGTAACTTTTTAAATTGTATTTGACATTCTTCTCAAACTATCAATTAAACTGTATTTGATAGGACACTATTTACAATTTTATTTGTATATGTTACCCTTTTCCCAGCAGAGAGAAGGTAGACAGCTACTACTGTGTCCTTTTCAATGATGAACACCATTCTTATGATCATGTCATCTACAGCCTGCAAAGGGCACTTGGCTGTGAACTTGGTGAAGCCCAGTTGCATACCACTGCCATAGATAAAGAGGTTAGTGCATTTGGAATATTGGAGAGAGTCTCCTTCTAATATTAAGAGTTACTACTACAGTCACTTGGTTATAAAATCTTTGTTTCTGGTTGCTGGAACTTGAGGAGAGAAAGGCACATGGCTGAGCAACTCTTAGTCAACATTTGTTTCTCAGGTGTGGAGAATTTGTTTAAGAAGCATGTATCTCTGGTTATACCCTGCTATTTCATGTACTTTGTGCCAGGAGGCAAGTTGATATAGTTTGTATTTAAAGTATTCTGCGGAAATCTCTCTCATCTATTTTAATGTGTACGTGAATTTTCCTTATTTAATAATAAGATACCCAGTCTTTACTTAGTTGTTGTGTTGTTAATTTGGATAGCTTTTTTTCTACAGACAATTATGTTAATTTTTATTTGTTTCTAGATATTTAATAGAACTGTGAGTGATGTTGGATACTGTTTTTCTATTATGTATAAAAACCATAGCAAGGATTGGACTTGTGGTGTTTTGGGTTTGCTTTGTATTGGTCTCATGCTCAATATTTTCTTAAACAGGGTCGTAGAGCTGTTAAGGCAGGACATTATGCCTCTTGTCAGGAAGCAAAAGAAGAAATTAAGGTAACTTCCTAAAGTATTTTTCACAAAAAAGCACCCCATACCAACCTAATTAGTATTAATGCTCAGTAGTTATTTGACTGCTGTAGAGTCTTTAGCTCGGCACTTCTCTGGTTTTATAACTTGCCTGTGAACTTTTTGGAATTGAATTTACACCACCACATTTGAGACAGATCGATAGATATCTTCAGAAATAAATCATCAAACTGTTTTCTTTGTTTTGCTTGGGAGAGATGGTGGGTAGTGAAAATAAATAATTAAATTAATGCCATTTTATTTTATATGTATTAATATTTACCTGACTCCTAGAGGCATTCTGAAAATGTTTCTCAGCGACCACTTCATGTGGAGGTTCTGCATGCTGATGTTATGGCACACCAGAAGTTTGCCTTGCGCCTTGGTTCTTGGCTGAACAAACTCATGAGCTATTCAAGTAAGCATTACTGGGTTTTGTTACAATAATGCCATGCCAGTATTTGAATGAATTAAGCAGTGTTATATATGTTATTCCCTTAATTAAAGGACTTTGATGTTCTTCCTAATTAGAAAATTAATAATGCAGTAGCATGGGTGCTGCTATTTGTTAGTGAGGTTATGAATAGCAGTACTTCTCTGTTCCTTCTTGTTGAAATAAATGTGTTTGTTTCCCTGATGGAGCACTATCTCAAAGTTTTATTATTCTCAGCGTCACACACACTCAGTATGTGACTCTTACTTAAAAGCTACCCTCCTTAGTGCTAGTGGAAAGCCACAGAACATCTCTATCAGTGAAAACGTACATCCTCTGCTTACATTAATTCCTGCTTCAAATTTGATAGCTGTGATTCATTAGGAAGTGTCAATAAAACTAGCAAATTAAAACCTTAATTAAAAATTTTTTCCAGTAGTGGAAAGCCTATTTCAAGCTTTCAAACATTATTCTGGTGTTTGATGATGCTTATGATTTTAAATATTTCTGAATCAATGTACTTTAGATTTGTTAATTGTTTTTTTCATACCTGTGTCTTGCCACACTAAAGCCATTATAAAATTTGTCCACACAGTACAAATATACATAGATAAAGCTCTACACCTTAACCTCCTTCTTGCTAGGTAAATCTGGTGATCTGCTTTAGCCCCATTGTAAGCTTTGTTAGTGGAGTGAATTTCTTCTCATTTTTTTGGAACACCTGTGGATCTTGAAATACATAGATCAAAACTGTACCTTTTTGTAATTCTTGGCAGTGTTTTACAGGCTTTAGTGTTCTGTTCTTTTCAAGTTTGTATTTATTTTGCCAATGGTATTTTCTTGCTGTTCTGAATTCCTCAGATAGTTCTTCTAATCCGTACAAATTTTTGAGTATGGGTTATTTCAAAGTTTCTACTGAAAATTTGATTTTTATCCAGGTAAGTTGACAGATACTTTTATGTTTTAGGAGAATCTTAAAGTACAAAGATTGAAGTCAAACATTCCTGTCCTTCTTCTGGATTATATACATAGAGGCTTTATGAGCCTGATGTTCTGTACTCAGCTGGAACTTCTTTATGGTCTGGTGGTTCCTGTTCTTTTCATAGTTTTGTTTTAAGTGGTAGACCATGGATCAAGAAACATTTAATCATGTTTATTTTCAGGTTATCAGGAATTTGATTCCTGACTCTTCATTTTTCCTTTTCAAAGTAGTAACATAAGGCCTCATTTTGGAACACTAAAAACACAAGGTTGACTGCGATATGTTCGTCCCCAAAACTACTTCAAGTACTGAGTTTACTAATAGGTGCAAGAAAATACAAAAAAAATCTGAAATTCTGCAAAAGACTGACTTTCAAGGTCTGAGGCAGTGAGCAGCAGAGACTTGCCTAGCCCTGAGCACTTCTGTGCTGACATAGTAAAGGCTTCTTATGGATTTGCTTTGCAAAGATGTCTAAATTATTTTAATTTTAAAATATTCTTCTGCATCACAGGATTTATTAAATATAGGTAGACAAGAAAAATAGGAAGAAATTAGTAAGGCGAAGGGTATGTGCGAGTGTGTTCATTGAGAAAAAATATTAAAAGTAATTCTTACTTAAGTGCCTTCTTTTGTTCTTGTAAGTAACAGAATTCTGCAATTCTAATTTTCTTGTGTCATATAATTTAATTATTGAAACATTCTTGTACAAATGAGTAGTTTAATCTCTACAGGTGACTTTCGCCAGATCTTTTGTCAAATATGTCTCAAAGAAGAAGCTGGATCTGAAAAGCCCTGCTTTATAAGCAAGTTGATGCTATGGGATGCAAGACTTCATAAAGGTTTGTGTATCCATGTTGCTATAAACTAAAGATTTGGCAAACTCATTTTTCATGTGTGTAACACAGATAAATCTAAGTGCTATGCATGTAGAATTATATTTCTTCATGGTTTTTATATTATGGTTATATTTTTTAAATACATACCAATAAACATCAAAACCTGAAAAAAATTACTAACTTTGTTCTTACGCTTCATAACCATTTCAAGGCTTTTCATGATTTTTAATTATTGTTTAGTAATTGATTCCTTTTTTTCATAAAAAGCTGCATCTTAGCTGATCTTAGTACAACAAAGTGACATGCATTGTATTGGCTCTTTGCAGGGGCGAGGAAGGTTCTTCATGAACTTATCTTCAGTAGTTTTTTCATGGAAATGGAATACAAAAAACTTTTTGCTGTGGAATTTGTCAAGGTAAATGGTTTAGTTTTTATGCTATGAATTTGTACTACCTTAATGAAATTAACCCCCAAAAAATACTGAATACTGAAAAATACTGAACACTGAAATAATACTGAAAATTATTTCAGTATAAATAATGAATTTTTAACAAGCAGAGCTTCAATAACTAGCTCAGCCTTTATGGAATGCAGTTAATTAATTCCCTTGTCACTGGTCTGTTCCTTAGACTCATGTAGGGATATGCTTGTTTGAATGCCATGTTGTTTGTATTCTGTGTATCTTTCAAAATGCCAGATGAACTGCAACTGAAATTGGCCTTTCTTTTTGAAAATTAGATACAATAATTTAGAAATATACAAAACATAAAGACAAAGTTTTTGTTTTAGGGTGAGACTTTTAAATTCTGATAAAGATGATTGATACTTGATTTTCTCTGGACTGAAACAAAGCAAACAAAGACTTTGTCTTTTACAGACAGTTGTTGAACAACTATCCATTCAATTCACGGCAGGGGGAAGACTTGTTTTATAAGAAATTTTTTATTCTTCATGAATTTTATTTTTTTCAGATATCTAATATTTTTTCAGGGGAATATTGGTTGTAGAAGAAAAAAATGTTGGTTCCAATCTGGCAAATCAGTTAAATTTGTGCTTATCTTCAGTATTAAGGCAGTGGGAGCCATATTGAATTGCTTTGGTGCATTGAGGACATTGTACTGTTTTTGTTGGAACTGCTTCTGTTAGGTGGGAGAAACACACCGAGATATAATTCTTATGAATAAAAAAGTAAACATTTTTATTAATGTTTTTTTAATGTCCCCAATGCTTTCTTTTTCTAGTATTACAAAGCATTGCAAAAGGAATACATCAGTGATGATCATGACAGAGTTCTCTCCGTGACTGCACTCTCAGTTCAGATGTTCACTGTACCTACTCTGGTATGTACAGCCTGGCTCTGCTAGAGGTGTAGAATAAGTTTGAGAATTGTTAGCAGTGCCAGCTTTGCAGATTGTTGTATTTGGCAGGGAGTCTTCATGCGTTGCTGAGTTGAATATGAATGATTTCGTGATTTCTTAAGGCCGATATGAAAGCAGGAGCTTGAGTTGATGTGGAAATTAATTACAGATCATAGAGGGAATGCAAATAAGTATAAGTTCCTGGCACATTGTACTCTGCATTAACTTTGTGTATTTATTTACTGCTCACATTTACCTGTCAATGTGACTTTAAAAACAGGGCAAGGGGGGTAAAAAGTGGTTAAATGTCTTCTTGTGGGGGTGAAACATAGGGAGGAAGTATATTTATAATTTTGAAGGTTATATGTTTCTTGGCTGAAGTACTAATGTAAAAAATTCTTTTCTACATGATCTTTCTAGAAAAAAAACCTGTATATCCATTATATACATGCTGTCAGAACTGAACAAGCGTACAAAGTTGATAGCAGTTGTTGTGTTCGTATGCAATAAATACTGTGGGAGTTTTATCTTGGACTGTTTGCGAATGATTAAAACAACTTTTAATAAGAAAGATTGAGTTCAAAGGAAAATTGTTTTGATGAAAACATTAAACAAAAATGGGAAGAAAGACTTTCATTTTTTGCTTGCAGGCCCGACATCTTATTGAAGAGCAAAATGTAATCACCACCATTACAGAGACACTTTTAGAAGTGCTTCCAGAGTACCTAGACAAAAATGACAAGTTCAACTTCCAAGGCTATAGTCAGGACAAACTGAACCGGGTATATGCAGTAATATATGACCTTAGGTAAGTGTGAGGCTGAGAAGCTAGACCAGCTCTAAAAAATTGGTAGTATGATGAGGTGTTTCAATTCAGAGACTTATGATAAAACTGCTTTAAAATCAAACCAAATCCCCTCAAAAAACACGCATAAAATCTTAATGTTTTCTTTTTTAGTGGAAACTTAAAATTTAAAATACCAAAATTACATTCTGTAAAAACATTTTTTGGTTTTCAATTACCTAATTGCATATAATATTTGCATTAATAAATAAGATGTAACTCCTGTGAGACAGTATGGGAAATTTGTCTCCTATTTACTGTCATTCTGCGAAAGCTGTACAATCCTTATCTCCATAGGGTTTTCTACTTTTACTGGTACCAAATTGCTCTAATAAACAGAGTAATGTAAGACCAAACCATCTCAAATATCTTGGAATTTAAAAAAAAAAACCTGTCAATTTCCAATGATGGAGTCACACTGAGATACTAGTGTACTAGTGAACTAGTAGTTCTAGTATTTGGGGAAATTTTCTGAGTACTTTAAGATGGGGAGGATGATGTAATTTGATATGTAATTGATGGTATTAATTGAAAAAAAATGTATTTCAAGAACACTTGAAATATAAGCATAAGAGAAGTTTGAGCAAAGGATGATAATATTCTTTTTGGGGACAGGTATGTCTTAGTCAGCAAGCCTACAGTATGGACAGACCGTCTGAGGGAGCGTTTTTTAGAAGGATTTGTTTCTTTCCTAAGGATTCTAACTTGCATGCAGGTACAATACTTTAAAATAATTTCTTTATAATATTCTGTTGTAAAGAGATTACAGTTCCTCTTTTTTCCCCATATTACTATAATGGATGTAAACATGCAATTACAATGTTCAGTCCCTGTTTTGGGTGGGTGCAGAAGTCATGCTTCTAGAAGTAATATTAATCAGATTTAATTACATTTATTTTACCTTTTGGTTGTGGAATTTTCTGTTGTGTTAAGCCTGTGATTACTGACTTAGAGTACTTTGTGGGATTTCTATTTCAGGGAATGGAGGAGATAAAAAGACAGATTGGTCAGCACATTGAGGTAGACCCTGACTGGGAAGCAGCTATTGCCATACAGATGCAGCTCAAGAACATTCTTTTGATGTTCCAGGAGTGGTGTGCCTGTGACGTAAGTATATCAATTTTCTGGGATTCTTGCATGCATGCCTTTTGTGAATCTTCCTGAGAGCTTTTGAAATAGCAGCTTTTACAAAAGTTTGCTATAATTCAATATGGCTATCCACAAAAAAAATGGTCTGAAATAATTAATCTGGGTATGACTAAGGGAGAAAGGAAGGACTGCATGTTTTTAAATATAATCTATGCATGTATTTTAAATTCTAGGAAGAGCTGCTGCTCAGGTCCTACAGAGAATGTCATAAAGCTGTGATGAGGTGCAGCACAAATGGCCGATCTCGGGAGAAGACAGTATTTCACTTATGTGGCCATACCCTGGAGAGCAGACCTTACAGAGTGTCTGCAGATCCTGTCAGCATACATTTGCCACTGTCTAGGACTCTTGCTGGTAGGTAATGTGTTTTGATTGCTGTTTAAACCATGTTTGTCATCCATCTCTATTTTTTTACTCCAGAAAACATTTGGATGAAGTGCTTCACAGATCAGTTGCTCTTTGACTTTCTGACATTCTCATGATCAGGAAGACATATTCCCCATATGTTCCACTAAGGGGAAGTTTTTCTCCAAAGAGCATTTATATGGAGGTTGGAGGATGTGTTTTTAAATGGAAGAGAGAGAAGTTAGTCAAGAACGAAAAAATTTCCTTTTTAATGAGAGATCCTTAGTTTTCTTTGAAGTTGGTTCTATCTGCTTTATCTAAATGAATGTCCATTTATTATTGTATGTGAATTTATTTTCTACCCATATATCTCTTAGGACTGTTAAAATGATCCTCCTAAAAGACATGTTTGCAGAATGCCAGGACATTCTTCCAGTCAGAATGCAATTGCTGCTTTCTGTAGAATACAAATGAAATCATATGCTATTATTAAGCTGTAGATTCTTTATCACATCATTTGATACCAAGATACCATCTGTTAAGCCTTGTAGTCTTGAAATTAATTTACTACTGATATATAATTTAAATGTGAAATAAATTTTTGCTAATATTATATAGCATCTCAATTTAGATGGTGTTCATTCATTCAGTGTAAATTTATTCATAAAATAATGGATTGTAAGACTAGTAGGAACTATTGTGATAATGTAATAGATCTTCTGCTGTAAAAAAAGGAAAGTATGAAGTCTTTCCTAAACAGACTTTTTTTTCTTGAATTCTCTGAATTGTAGATGATTTAGCTAACATTTAGAAGGACTTGGAGAACCTTCACTGATTTTGATTTATTTTCTGATTTTTCTTCCTTGGTTTGTAGGTCTTCATGTACGACTAAGCAAGACTGGAGCCATCTCAAGATTGCATGAGTTTGTTTCTCCTGTAAGAGACTTTTTTTCCCCCCAAATGCTTTTGTGATTTATACTCTGGAAAGAAAAAGCCTCAGGCTATATCCTCTAACCTTCATGGCACACATACAAGTTATTTTTCAGCTGTCAATATATCTTTGTTCATTAGGACTTCGACTTTTAAAACCACTGGCAGATTTATTCTGAGGTGGTCTTTTGTGGTTTTTGTTTTCTTTTTTTAAATTCTAGGAAGAATTTCAAGTGGAGCTGCTGGTAGAATATCCTTTGCGATGCCTTGTCCTGGTTGCACAGGTTGCTGCAGAGATGTGGAGAAGGAATGGGCTCTCCCTGATAAGCCAGGTACTCCATACAGTGCTCAGTGGTGAGCTGATCCTATTAGTGTTTGCAAGGGTTGCTCAGTAATGCTGTCAGGGGTTTATCCATTGCAGAGAGGGGTAACGGGGTCACTCCTACAGTAATAAGAAAAGTTTCTAGGTGGAAATTTAGGTTACATGGTTTTATTTCTGGCTTCAGCAAGTGGCGTACCTCCCTTAGATGAGTATTTTCATCTCCATTGTGACTCTTTCTTGCTCTGTGAAATAAGTATTAATGTTGCTGATGTCTACTTGTAAGCTACTTTCAGATATCATTATCACTGCATAAGTACTTGTTAATACTCTTGCTTATAACATAAAAAGTTAGAAATTTCTCATGGTATGTGGAAATTATTATATACAAAAGTTAAACTATTTCAGTCTCACACTAAATTTTTGAGAACCCTATAGCTAGGCATACGAGCATATTCTAATACTTGTGACCTCTATTGCAATAATAAAGGTAAAGGGAAAAGTCTATCCTTGCATTTGCCTCCTTTGGCTCCACTTTAGGGTGGGGTTTTTTGTTGTTGTTTTTTTGTTTGTTTGTTTCTTTGTTTGTCTTTTTCTTCTTTCTTCCTTTGATGGCAGAAATTCTCTGCTAACCTTGCACAGGACCCTTTGATGAAATTGAAGTAAATCTTGGGAAAACCCCGCAAAATTGTCTTTCTGAGAACTGGGGTAGGAGAAGGAGAATGTTTTGAGTTACTTCATTAGCAGCAAGCTATTGGAGTTATGCCCTCTTGAAAGGGGGTGTGAAGTATGGCATAGACTTCTTATGGATATGTGAAAAAACATTTTTCACTTCCATTAAAATACATATTTATTTTGAAAGAAATATGGACTTTCCTTTACTCAATAAAGGTGTGGTACATTTTGAAGAGCCTCAGAGATTAACTGATGCACATTAGGTAGTACATGTCTTTATATCTCTGTTTCGTTTTCCTGTTTGTTAGGTATTCTATTATCAAGATGTTAAATGCAGAGAAGAGATGTATGATAAAGACATCATTATGCTCCAGGTACAATGTTCTGAATCATTGTGTAATTGTCATTTTTAAAAATTCAGTTAAATTTACATGGGTTTGAAATAGTGAGTGATGTTAACTTAATTTGTGTTTTTTGATAGATAGGTGCATCTCTTATGGATCCAAACCAGTTTCTCCTGCTGATACTGCAGAGATATGAGCTTGCTGATGCTTTCAAAAAGATCAAACCCACCAAAGATCAGGTAAGTAGCAAACTCTTCTGCTGTTTCATTTGTTAGCTTTGAGTATATGAAACATCAGTAAGAAAAACTAGCTACTGTTGATAACTGCATTTTTAAGGCCACACTAGAAGTCAGTAAACACAGGATCTGCTGGTTAGGTAAATATTTTGTATTTGGAATTTGTAGAGGCTTCCTCAAAATTAGCAAGCAAGTCTTGCCCCTTTTGGATCTTTATTACATAGGGCATCTACCAAAATCCATGTAAATGACTTCCTGATAGCATTTCTATGTTTCTTAGGCCGTGTTATGTGCTTTTATTTTGGTGGTAGTTTCTTGGGTTGTTATGCTGCTTCTCGTGGCTTGAACTTATTGATATTACCCTTCACTTGGGATACTTTTTTTAGCTGTTGTTTCTTTTCTTGCATGTGAATCTTGCACTTTAGTTCCTGTATAAGATCTTCTCTACCACTGCAGGCACTTTTTCCAGTTTGTTAGAATGGAAATTTCTTCCTAGAGTACAATGCTTCAGCAAAGTAGTAGATATGAAGACTGAGCTGAGTGTCATTTGACAGATGGGTTTTTCTGTGCTTTCATTTTAAGTTTTTTAACCTGATTTCTCTCATTCTTTCAGGATTTGATTAAGCAATATAATGTTTTAATAGAAGAGATGCTACAGATTCTCATCTATGTTGTGGGTAAGTTTCATTTCTCTCTGTTGTAGTAACAGATTATTGCTTTGATGGAGCAGGCTTGATGATTTTCTTTAACACAGCATAAAGAGCATACTGGAGAGTGCCTCTTTTAAACAGATGATTTAGTAACACAATTATTTCTCAGCTGGAATCAATAGGAGTTGGACAGTGAAAAAAGCTGTTAGATAACCTCATAATTGACATTGACATAGAATATGAAGAGAGTCCATCTTGACCCATTTTTTAAGGAAGCTAGTCTAAGAAACATTTTTATTCTCAGACACTTGGGACAGGCTTTTGACAAATGCAAGCTTACACGATGAAGCATTCCAGCAATACCATTATCATGGTGCAAAATTAAAATTTGCTTTATACCCATCATATTTGCCATTCTTCTCCTTTCGGTTCACTCTGACAGGGGAAAGATATGTGCCTGGAATCAGTAATGTGACAAAAGAAGATGTAATAATGAGAGAAATCATTCACCTGTTATGTATTGAACCAATGGCTCACAGTGCAATTACCAAGTCCTTGCCTGAAAACGTGAGTCCTGATTTATATACTTGTTTCCTTTATTTATTTTTTCTTGTTTTATGTCTTTCTTATTTAGCTTTCATATCTTTATCTGGAAGCATTTCTAATATAAAGTTTAAATGTTGGTTTGAGAATTACAAAATGGCATGACAAAAAGTCATACCTTTACTGATGTAAAGGTAAATGTCATAGATCCAAGGACTGATCTGAAAAGACTTGTATGGGAATTATGCTTTTGAATTAAGAGGTGATTTTTTTTTTTTTTTTTTTTTTTAAGAATATTCAGCTGTAGTTCTCCTAGATTCAAAAAGAAAAGTTGAAATTTTCTGTTTTGGCCCTGTAGGATGATGGAATGGGATTCCATTCTGCCCTGTGTACCACTGATAATTTTAAGCCTGTACTTGTGATCACTTAAACTTGTGCAGATCCATTTGAAGTCAAGTGCTGTACATGCCTATTTGAAAACAATGATTTCCTTGCCATTCCGTTACAGTTGTTGAAAATCCAAGCAAAGGCGAGGGATGTGGATTAGATTTTATAGTCTGTGCATGTGTTCAGGGCCGGCAATCAATGCAAAACCCTTAGATTTTTGTTGTACATGTAATAGCCTGAAATATATCTGCATTCACTGTTTTAAAATAGCTGAAGCCCTTTTTTTTCCCTTCATTAAGATTTGGTAAGCATTGACCTGTTTCTAGAGAGCATCTCTGTTATTAATGGAGGTCTGCATTGGAACTTGCCAATTATGAATATCTGCTTTCTGATTACCGTCAGGCAAAAGAGAATAGTGTATTAATTAGGGAATTATATAAATTTGTTTGTCTATTTGTGTTACACATAGTATAATAGTGAAGATATTTGAATTGTTATATATTTCTCTCAAACTTAATTTTTTACCAGGAGAACAATGAAACTGGCTTGGAGAATGTAATTGATAAAGTGGCTACATTCAAGTAAGTTCTTAATGTTGTTTTATAAGTAGCTTGAATGTGAAATAAAATTTCTTAGATTATGTTTGGGTTAAACAAGCTGAACTACAGTCTCTGTTCAGCTAATATTTTGCTGTCTTGAAATAAATATATTTGCAAATATGCATAGTAAAGAATGGTGTGTGGAATATCCTACACTGCTGCTGTTTCTCTCCCTTTGCCACCCTCTTTCCTCAAATTCAGTTTGAGGAGTCTTAGGAGTTTAGTAATCTCAAATCCTAGTTGGAGAGTCTTCAAAAGTTCATTTTTTTTTTTTTCAAAGGTGGTTTGGAAAGTTAGGAAGTCATCATACCTTTTGATAATCATTATCTAGTAACTGTTGTAAGTGTTACTTAGTTGCTAATTTTCTGCAACTTTCCCCTTTTTTTCCTGGGAATTAATTTTATATATAAATATATGTGTGTGTGTATGCAAATATAGAACAATAAATTCTAGTTGAAAAAAACCAGTTCAAATGTCTGCTGTTTTTGTGTGAAAAATGTCATATTTTAGTATACCTTATTTTAAATTTCATATGGCTTGCTTGTTCATGTTAATTAGGAGTAATTGTAGGTGTACCTAGGAATCTTAGTTTGGGAATTCTATGAACAGTTATAAAAATATATCTCACTGGCTGGAGAGCAGCAAGTATTACTTGTTTCATACTTTGGTTAAAGAAAGGATTGAATTTTATGCAATAATATCCATTGTCTGAATTCTAAGCCACAGAGTTGAAAAGAATTCTCAGAGGCTGTACGATGTGTTCTAGATGGTATAGACTAGAAATATTTTGCTGCTGAATTGTTTACTCCTGTAAATCCTGTCTTGAAAATTTAAGACTCATAACTATGCTCACTCTCTCCTTTTAATAAGTTAGTGAGAAACCATGACAATTCCTGCTTCTTTAGAAAACAAATTGTGTTTGTTTGCATTCGAAGATGTGCAGAACGTACATGATTAATCTGTATATCGTGAAATATTTCTCTGTAAGGAAACCGGGTGTCTCTGGCCATGGAGTTTATGAACTGAAAGATGAATGTTTGAAGGAATTCAATATGTTCTTTTATCACTACACTAAGACCCAGCACAGCAAGGTAAGTAGTGTAAGATTTGCTTGCAAAGGTGTTAAAAAAGTAGTACATACCAGTGTTAAAGGAATTTTGCTGAATTAATGCAATCTAAAGAAATTGATTCAGTAAAGAGTATATGCAGCTACTTTCAAAACTAAACATTCCATGAAGTTAAGATTTTCAATACAAATTTACATAGTATGGTTTGCATTAGTGTGTCCTTCGTGACAACTTGTATATTAGCTCTGTTAACTCTACGCTGAGAAGAAAATGTGATAAGAATTATGTTTGCACTGGGAATCCCCAAAATTTGCTCTTGTAACTCTTACTGAGGAAGCAAATATGTCCAATTATTTATATATACTACATATTTAAATGCAAAATGTAATGTTGCTAAACATGTTTCAGACAAAATTCAAGTACGCAACCAGGCATTTGCAGTATTTTGCCATATTTCTAGTGTAGGGTTTCTCATTGTTTCATTAATCTCATTATTGTGTACTTCTGTAGAGGTGCTGATACAACAACACTCCTTTTTCTGTAGGCTGAACATACACAAAAGAAAAGAAGAAAACAAGAAAACAGGGATGAAGGTATGATTTTAAAATAGATGATTCAAGAAATGTTCTAATTTGGTAGTATATGGAGTTGTGTATATATACTGAGCTTTGGTAGATGTCTTGTGACTTAATAGTGGATAGCTGAGTTAATATTAAATTTGTTTTGATTTGCTGTAATTATCATTAATTAGCACCTGGCATTTCTTTTCTCTTTTTTGTTTATCACAGATAGGAATTCTGGAATTTATAGTTTAATTTACATGTAGGGAAATGAACATGGCACAGTGTCTGTCAAACCCATGAACAATTCAGATTTTATGTTAGAGTAACTAGGATTTTGGGGGTTTTTTTGTGAGCAGTTTCTTTAGCACAATGTTGAGACATAATAATGCCAAAGTAGAGAAGGTTGCCACAGGAAATAGTGCTCATAAATATTCAGTAATACAAAAATGAGATTTAAATTTAGAAATAATTTTTTATAAGCTATGAATACATAAAGCAGTAAACATCCATGTTACTATTGTAACACAAATGTTATTTCCCTTTTGAGTTTACTTTTACCCATTCAAGTCTCAAGCATTTAATTGAGTTGATTTGAGGAAGCCTTGGTAAGCTGAACAAATAAGTACAATGAACAATTTAATAAACTCAGCTTTTCTCCTTCCCCTTTCACTCTGGCAGCTTAAAATGTTATCAGGGGCCTTAATTTTGTAGAAATTTTTAAAAATGCCATCATTTAGATGTAATTGTCAGAGACTCATGTCATTGGATAGTACAGTTCCAAAATACGAAGATACACTGATGTGTGTTCCCTTGAGGCTGCATTTATTGTTGCAGGTACTTCCTGCGTATTCTTTTATGTGGCTGTGTTTTCTTTGTCAGTAAGTTCATTTAGCCTGAATTGTCAAAAGAATGAAACACTGCATTCACAGAGGTCCTCTGAAAAGAGGCAGTCTGAAAATAGACATCCAGGTATCTAAAGAAGACTGAAGTCAGTGGTTCCTGGTAGGGAAAGGCTGTGGCATTAAATGAGATGCTGTTAGTAGATGCCAAGACTCCACATCAGAGTTCTAGCATTAACTCATTAAGTGTACATAACTGGAAATGACTGGAATGCCAGTAGCAGAAAAAATTTAGAGCTCCAGACATGGGACACTGTAGTGTGGGACACTACAGTCTGGGAGCTCCAGTCCTCACTTCTAACTACTTGAAAACCTTTTATCTGATGCAAAGCACAAACTGTATGTTTAATAGTGAGACATAAATAAGGCATTTCGGAGTGTTAAAAATTTGCATTTACAGATATAAATAATACTTGTGATTGATTGTTTAACTTAGCTTGCATGTGTTTTAAGATCTTACTAAAAGTACTTTGTTTTGCCAAAGATGAAAGTTAACTTAGGCACACAATTGTGTTCGAGTATGGTTTTATTAAATGGTCCAGGTTTTTTCACTGAAATGAGTATGTTTGTGCTCTCTGCTTCTGAGTGTGATGTTAGTTCATTGATATGTTTGCACATCTGTTTCCTAGCATTGCCACCACCTCCTCCTCCAGACTTCAGTCCTGCATTCAGCAACGTGGTGAGGATTCTGAATTGCGATGTTATGATGCACATCCTGCGGACCCTTCTGCAACGGGCAGTGGAACTGGAAACCCACTTATGGACTGAGGCAATGATCCAAATGGTATGCTTGTCCTTGGTCATCTTCTGATGGTCATTCCTGTGCTAGCTGCTTATGATTAGACCAAAATATGTAAAGATTAACTTGGAATGATTTTGTCCCCAAACCTGTTTTTATAAATCTTACTGTCAAAGAAAATAATTATATTATTAATTATCTATCTCTTCTGTAAAATGGAAACATGATATATAATAGTATTAAAGTTTTCTATTTTACTTTCCTCCCTGTGTTGCCTCATTACTGAAGCTGTTTCAATATGTAATTCTCCTTACATATTCTCATCTTTTTCTTGAAACTTCACAATTAAGTAACCCTTTGATAATTGGAATTCCTTCATTTTTTGAGCTGCAGAGTCTCCAAATACATAAATGTCTTTGGGGCCTCAGTCTTGAAATAATAGAATTTTTGTAAGTATTTAAACGTTTAATTTTACTGCAGTGACTTTAGTCTTTTGAAACATTGAAATGTTCTTTGGAATCATATTTTGTTTGTTTTAGCAAGGTTGTTATTTTAATATTTGTAAAATTAGGACATGAAATTACAGACAGTTTGAATTAATTAGTTTTGTTAGAGTGTATAGATTGTTTAATTGCCTTGCCAATCCTGCTAATCTTTGGATTATGGAATTAGTCAAGTATAGATTTTATATCAACAAAAGGACGAGATTTCACGTATTACTAATATAAAGCATGTACAAGTTGATGAATTTTAGTGCAACTAATATGCAGTAGATATATATTCTGCCTTTATTTCACCTTCCATGTATGATCTCTGCCTTGTCATGTGTTTTATCATTATTGTAATCAGTATATAATACAGAAGTGTATTAAACATCCTTATTTTATATGTCAGTTTTCCATATCTTAAACACTGAATGAGACCTCCTGTTTTCTGTTTTTTTTCAGGTGCTTCATCTCCTTTCTTTAGGGTTACTAGAAGAGAAGCAGCAGTTACAGAAGTCTCCCGAAGAAGAAGTAACCTTTGATTTTTATCACAAAGCAACACGTATGTTTCGTTTTCTTTAAAGCACAGAGTAAACTAGGCTAATTTGATTTTGTAAGGACTCAAACTAGAAGAAATTATTTAGTGATTTAATCAGACAGGTTTTATTTTATGCTATATAATTAAAACCTGATAATTTTTAATTTTTTTTAATAATTAAGAAACCAGGTTTTGACTAGCTTCCTCTGTTCCCAGTTGACAGGTAGGTTGAAGCAGATATGTGCTTCTCTTCCTGGGAAAGAAATGAAAAGTAGTACTAGTGTTACATAACTGAAAATGGCTTTTCCTTCACAAAAACAGCATTGAAATGGAAACTAACAACTCTTTGAAAAATGGTAGTAGATTTAAGTGAATTGTGTCCATCTTTGGTTCTCTTGAGCTGTACAATTACTGATTTACCTGCAAGTCTTCTACTATTGTAGTGAAAATAGAAACAGAACTTAGTGGCTGTGGGGTGTACCCTTTTCTTTTTAAAATCTCTGTTGAGGACTTCCTAATGTTACATTCAGGACTACTGTGTGGGTGTTGAAATCTGCATTTTCTAAATAGTCTTCCATCTTCTCTACAAGTTCTGCTTCACTGTGTAAAAATAAATTTAAAAATTCCATGATCAAGCTAAACGTAACTTGAGATTGAATCTTGTTGTGAGATGCAACAGAGATGAGAATTGTGAAGTAAAATCATAGAATCATAGAATTTTTTGTATTGGAAAAGACCTTTAAGATCATTAAGTCCAAATGTTAAGTCAGTACTACCAATTGCACCACTAAACCATGTTCCTAAATATCATAACTATGTATCTTTCAAATACCTTCTACAAGAATAAATACTTAAAACTACTGAAATCCCTTTATTTAGGTTTTTAAAAATGTTGTGTTTGGAAAGCACTCCCAGTGAACTTTATTTTTTAACTCTTTCTTATTGTTGAGAAAGGAGAAGTATCATCACTGAAAGTATTTCCATTTAAGAAGCTTCATGTCAACTGTAGGAGTACAATAAAAGTCGTAATTATAACTGAGATGCTAAAGAATGCTTTGCTAGCTTTAGTTTTGCATAACCAGAAAAACCAAAGCCCCATGTACATGAAAGGGATGCAAAAATAATCACTATCTTTGTAAAAAAGCTCTTTTTTAGACACAGTTTATTAAAAGGAAGTTCTTTCTTGCAATTTATATGTCTCCCTTCTAAAAACGTAAAATTAATTCCATATGACAAGCACAGCAAATGAAATATCATTAAGGAGAATGGTCTCCATTTTAAAGCATTCTTGTGTAAGAGAAGAGCCTAGAATGTTATGGACTCTCAAGTTGTGAGGAAGGAAATAGTTATTGTAATTACAATAGCTTTTGTGATTAGAAATAAACATGTACACACTAAGCTGTTAGCAAACACAGGTAAGCCCTAAAGAGCTTTACTGCTTCCCCGTGAAGTGAAAGGCGATTCTTTTTTAAGCAGACATTAAGCAAAAATTTTCTAAAGCAGAAATATTTGATCTGCAAGGGGATAAATTATCGTATATGTAACAAATAAACAGATGAAACTATACCAGAAATGTAACTGCACAGTTTGTGTCTATGTATGTGTATAATTAGCAATATTTTAAGGCATGTCCATGGTTGTAAGTTTAAAATGTTAGGGTTTTTTTTTTTCCCTGAAGGCCCTTTCCTATTTTTCACTTTGTAAAGGAATGGGAAGCTCAGCTTTGAATGCTGTGAATGTGTTAATGCTTCTGGAGAAACTGAAGAGAGTTCCCCAGTTAGAGGCACAGAAGGACACAGTCAATTGGATACTGCAGGTATGCAAAGGAGAGATAAGTACGATCTGATTTCAGTAGTGTAGAAAGCTAATATGAAAGGTCTTATGATTCCTACGTATAATCCATTTACAGCTGCAGTGATTTCTTGAGAAGTTTCATCTGTTTCATCTGTTCAGCATTGTACTTGCTCCTTGTACTTACAAGTATTGGATTAATTTTTGCTTGGATATCTTATTTTAGTAATGACATTTTAATGCATATTTCTTTTATATTTGTTGCAATAATGAGTAGCAAATAATGAGTAAAGCAGTTCTGGGAGTGGCCATACAGTCTTGGGTGTTTCTGTTATTTAGGAGTATTGAGTGGTTTAATCCATTTGAAAATCTGAAAATGAGGTGAAAGGAAATACCAAGAGTTTTAATCCTGTCTATCATAGAGTGGGTTGAGTTGAAGGGATATTAAAAATGATCTAGCTCCAAGCCCCTGCCATGGGTAGGGACACCTTCCAATAGACCAGATTGCCTATAGCCTTATCCAACCTGCACTTGAACACTTCCAGCATCCACAAATTCTCTGGCTGCCTGTTCCTGTGCCTATATATTGTAACATTGGAAATGTATTAATCTATACTGTTATAAGAGCCAAGTTGCATTTTATTTTTAACATCTAAGTCTCTGTTTTCAGATGTTTGACATGGTGAAGAGATTGAGAGAAAAATCTAGTTTGGCAACAATAGGAGCTACATCAAGCTCAGAAGCTACAAAAGGTGATGAGGTAATGATAAAAATAAAGCTTCAGTGGAAGCCTGATATTTAATGTTTTGAATAGTTATTTTCAATAATGTGTTTAAATTTATTGCTGCCTAAAATGATGATTTTTCAAAACGGATTTCTGATATGTTGTCTACTAGGATATAGTTTCCAAGAATAATATTTTTAGTAAGTGAAATTTGTGCTAAACATGTTTCATGGAAATATTAGCAGATAATGTGAGTTTTGGTTGTACTTCTGAGTTAGATGAAGCAGATGAGGGAGCTGAAGGAAGTAAATTGTGCTCATTTTTCCCTTTCTTGTCTTTGTGATTTGACTACCTTTCTATTGTCATTGTACAACAATTAGAAATACAATTCCACTTTAAATGATGTTTTGTAATTTACTTTATCTGTGAAGAGGTTAATGTCCTTTGCCCTGATTGTATAAAGACATGAGCCTTAAGTAATTATTCTGACTGTCAGTCTCTTTGCCCTTCCCTCCAAAAAACTTCTGAATCTAGTGGTTAAATGACACAATGAAATGGAGATTTCAAAGATGACTTTGGTCCCATGGAATGGTTGTGTTTTCAATTGGCATTTGAACAGAAAAGAAGAATCTAATTACCCTTAGCCAGTGTGTGAAGACAGACCGGTTTGCTCTTACACGTTTTGTTCGGCCACAGCTTGCTGCCAAGAAATTTCTTGGCTGGTCATTGCATGCCTAGTTCTAAACTTACCACACAGCATATGCCATGTTTCTTTTTTGAGGTAGGTGTCATATGAGATTTGGTAAGGTATCAAACAAAATACAGAAGTCAGTAAGAAATTAATATCTTATAGTTCTACTTGTAGAGCAATTTGTTGTTTGATTTCCTGGAAAAGTGATGGTACTTTGAATGTAAACCTTGTGTATAATGTTGTATGTCTCCCTTAAGTAATTGGTTGTGAAGAGTTAGGTTCTATATGTTGTAATAAAATCTACCTGTGTTTTTTGAATTCTGCATTTCTAAAGCATAGAAATACTTTATGTTTTTTGAAAATATGATATGGGTAAATATTGGAAGAACAATAGTTTTCCATTGTACCATAAAGAATAATGAAAATACAATACACAGATGTATAAAATGCTGACATATTTGTTGTGTCATGGATAGGCAGTTCAAAATAAAATTTTCTTCAATTTCTGTAAGGGAGATCCTGAATACTCAGTAGGGTTTCACTTATGGGGAGAATAACACAACTCTGGAGAAAGCTTTGATGTTCACCTCACTAAAATTTCTTAAGAACAGACAATTACCTAATTGAAATGACTCAGGTATTATTGATCTTATCTTTGGGCTAGGGATTATACTAGTGACCTTTTGTAGACCACAAAAGTCCAGTCTTAGTTAATGAACCTAGTCAACATGTAAAGATTTGAGCTCTACTTATTTTTATTTCAGATAGCAGTTCACTTTTTTTTTCCTCATTAAAATATTGTCAGTTAAGGAATTTGATGTCAGTAGTTAGAATGCCTATAATGGGCAAGGATTCTTCTCCTTTTCTGATGTTCTTAGTTGCCCATGACTTCTTTATTCTCTTACTGTAAGACACAGAGCACTCAGGATAAAGAGAAAGCTGAGCGGAAGAGAAAGGCGGAAGCAGCAAGGTTGCACCGTCAGAAGATAATGGCCCAGATGTCTGCCTTGCAGAGGAATTTCATTGAAACCCACAAGCTCTTGTATGAAAACACACTGGAGGCCCAGGGGAAAGAGGATGCCATTATGGAAGAAGAAAGGTAAGAAAAAAACAGACGTACTTATAGTGTATGACCTTGTTAAATGTCTGGAAGAATTCATTTTGTTGAGAAAATCCAACTGGTTATTTTACATCTGTGTCACTTCTGGTCTTACAGCATCTCTTCAGCAGTTGATTACTCCAGAATTGCTTTGGGTCCCAAACGAGGTCCATCTGTCACTGAGAAAGAAGTTTTGACCTGTATTCTTTGTCAGGAGGAGCAGGAAGTAAAGTTGGAAAGTGCTGCCATGGTATTATCTGCCTGTGTGCAGAAGTCAACTGCCTTAACTCAGAATAGGAGCAGAATCCTTGACCTCTCAGGAGGTAGGTGATTTTTCTTCTCTTACAAGCGGTTCTGTACCTGGAGCTCAAAGTCTTTGAACCAATTAAATTATTTTGTTTGGTCAGGGTACTAAATGGCTTATTGTGTTTGAGAAAAAAGGGTGCAAACTTCTAAATTGCTTTAAAATCCATGCTTTTAAACTTAAATGAGAAGTATATAAAGATTTAGGTTTGTTGTTGAGGGAAATCAGAAAATGCTTTGATCTCACAAGACTTAATAAGACATGTAGATTTGGTGGGAGTAGTTACTTTGGAGAAAACCCAAGACTGTTCACATTTCCAGTTTATTCAAGTACAGCTGCAAATTTTCCCAGTATGGAGGAAATAAATAAACATTATCAGAGGCCAATATGCCAACCTGAAAAGGGTTAGGGGCTTTGTTTTGGTTTTGTTTTTTTCCCCTTATATGTCCAGGAAGTAATAAAAACAACAATATAAAAAATGAAAAAAACTAAGCAAGGATCATATGATATCATCTGATGAGTGAACAAAAGATTGAATACAAGAAAGTTACACAATCACAAGAATTACATTTGTGTAATAGTATATTGGTAACAGGGAACACAAACCCCAGCAGAATTTCTTTTGTAAGTAGCAGTAAACGAAACATGATGGAAATTTTGGTCTGTTACCTAAGGGAAAGAAGAAAATAAGTGCAAGGATAGGGGAGAACCTAAGTACTCACTGACATTTTTGTTCTCTTTTTGAAAAAGGAAGTAAGTAAAATTTCAAGGTAGGTGCAGTCACAACTTGTAGTTTAAATCCCTTCTTATTTACAAATGTGGGGGTCGTTTTTCATGGTTTGTGGTCAGCGCATAGAGTGAAATGGATGCTATATCAAATTTTTTTATTGACACTACTATGTAGAAAGTAGCTTTAAATTATGTTTGTGCAATTCATTATTCCTGCATTAGTTTAGAAGTAAACTCTTGATTGTTACCAGAGGAAAGATCGTAAGATTTTCGTGTTTCTCCAGGGTATTACTCTATTTTTTATTTTGCTTACAAACCTTTTCAAAGTTGTTTCACTAATAAGATGTTTCATGTTTATTCCTCTGGATTATTAACAAGTACTGAATTGTCCTAGGCCTAGTACAAACTCCTACAGAATTTTTCTTGATCCATTTTTCTTTTTATCAGCAGACTACTGATAATGACATTTTGAGCCAGTTGTATAGAGTTTTTATCTAGGTAATATACTAATTGCATTTCTTTTTTCTGTGGTATCCTGAAGTACAGATGAAGTCCTATGCTCTTGTAGTCAGATACACTTGTAAATTTTCTGTAGTGGTTGGGCTATTGAAATAATTGAAAAAAAAAAAAGGGAATGGAGTTCCTTTTTCTAAAGCTGTTTCTGGGCATTGTTTATAGTACTTATACCTTACTGCATGGTCTTCTGCTGCTCCTCAGTTACAAGGAGGCCTGTAAGAACTTCTTACTTTCAAGATCTAAATAAATGTAAAAATGCTTGTTCCCCCAGCAGAAGGTGCAGATAGTGGCAATTCAGTGTTACGCCAAGGTCTATTTTCTTATTTCAGTCTCCATTTTACTTATGGCAGCTTAAGCTGCTGTAAAACAAAATTTTTTTCAGCACAATTTATGTTTCTTTTTTTTCATTCATTTTGTCAGATTCAAGTGTATTTGTTCAAAATCATGAACAGTCCCCCAGATGAGGCATGAAGGACTGCTGTTGTTCAGTATAGTTTAGATATCTTTAAAGCAAAAGTGGGATCCCACTTTGAGAGCACGTACAACACAAAGACATCAGTATTTTCTCATAATGTTTCTGTTTAGAATTGTGCAAAATTAGTAAAAGACAGACTGGTTTTTTGTTTTACAGCAGTGCTTTCTGTGTCAGTGGTTTGAAAATATATGGGATTAGTTGGAGAAATTATTCATCCTACTTGTCCTTAGTAGTTTTATTTTCATTTAAAAATAAAGTAAGAAAGACAGTAAAAGCGTCAGCGACAGTGAATCCAAACACAGATCTGTTCCAGTACAGAAGCAACCCTTTTTCTTTTTAATCAGTTTGAATTCTGGCATATTTTTCTTTATATGAAAAATCTTCAGTAGTTTAAATGGGTACTCCTAGTCATTGCTCTGCTGCATGATTTGTCTGGAAAAATTAACCTAGTGGAGCTTCAATGTGATACTACAAACTGTAGGAAAATAAGATCGGAAGGCTCATATTCTGTATATGCTGTTGTTAATTTCTGTTCATACTGCTGGGAAGTTATGTTACTGTTCATTCAATAATTTTTCTGCTATGTGTTTCTAGATACACTAGATCCTCTCTTCATGCACCCTGACTTACCTTGTGGGACCCACACAGGGAGCTGTGGTCATGTAATGCATGCAGCCTGCTGGCAGAAGTAAGGATGTGTCTTTGCTGTCTTTTAGAAGTTTTTAATTAATCTGTTTTCCAAATCATCTAAATAATACACTGAAAACAAAGTACAGTAAGTGAATATTTAATTAAGGATTCAAAACTACTTGTACTCATTTAAAAATGAAATATGGAACAAGAGATGTTTTGACTTGATGACCATCGAAGGTTTTTGGGCCTTCTATGACCCAGGGAAGAATCTCTAAGGACTTACTAATTTATGCAAATATAAACAGTGGAGTAAAACTGGTCAAGAATAAGAAACCATATTGAGTAGGTTTACATTTAGCAACAATACTCTGAAAGTCTGTCACCGGGTCAGTACCTAAAGGGTGAAACTGATCTATTTCAATGAGTGTTTAGAAGAGATTCTAGCATCAGAATAGGAGGAATATGAGTGGTTAAATCTACCAATATTTCTTTGTGACCCCTCCCATATCAGTGAAGACACTCCTAATGAAAAGTAAGGGTGAAGAATTGATGCAATTGCTGTAGACTTTATTTGACTTCTGTTGTGTGGGGGACCCACAAATTAGACCAAGTGTTTTGGATTTGAACGCAGCCTGAACATTAAAAGACCAAGCTTGTAGGATACAGTCATCCTACATTTCACTCCACATAGGTCTGGCAAGTCTAAACTATATAAGCAGTGTGAAGTAATAATAGAAATAATCCCACTGAAATATTATCAACTGATAAACTTGGGTCGCGCAATTACAAGCTACTCTTTGTATGACATGTGTTATAAATAATCTCCTGAGGTTTGTTGTTTGTACTTGTGCCATTTTACTTTAAAAAAATCTTACTAAACTTCTAGTGCTTACCTTTCACTTTTCTAAATGTGTGCATAATGCTGTTTTTTACAATGAAACATCAGTACAGAACAAATAGGTGCACACACTTAAACAGAAGTATGTTCCTTGAGTATAATACATCTGCTTTTGGCAGATCCATCTATATCTCCGTAGATCTAAGTAGTGCAACATTGGAGCTCAGTTCCCTTGCTCTTTTTAAGAAAAGATGACTTGCTGTATGGGTTACTGAGTTTAAAATGGACAACAGGCTCCTCACATATGGTATGGCACAGAAGGTTAAAGTATAGTCTTTTATTTACTACATAACAGACATTCTAGAACTTACTAATACTCCTCCAAACAATACCTGCTGTATCTTTCTATGTGCAGCCTAAAAGTGCTCCAAATCCTCTAAAACAGAATGAGTTGAAAGGAATGGAATATCCTTGTAGATGATGTGTATGAGGAAGAGGAGCTGCTTGCAAAAACATACTCGTGTGAATTTGGGGAAAATAAATGTATGGGTTTTTGTTTATAACAAAATACTTCCCTAAATATTCTGTATTCATTAGAACTTCTGCAGATGCTCCTGCACATGCACTTTCTCTTCTCACATAAATGGGATTTTATTTTATTTAAGATACATGGTTTAAAGCAAAAATAAAATCTAGTTATTACCTTGGTGTGGAAGTTAATTTCATCTCTCTCTCTCTAAGATCCTACGTACTCGGTCTGAACATTAGGAGTGAATTTGTATCCAGAGAAGAAAATTTAAATGTTTGTTCTTTTTGTTCCCATAAATACCAATGAGACAATAATGAAATTTGAAGGCTTACTGCATCCACTGAGGGGGCAAAAACTATAATGAAACCTGTGAAAAGATCATAGTTGTTTTGTATTTCCTTTTCAATTTAAAATAGTTGAAGTGTGATATTCTAATATATATTATTCTTTCTTCCTGTTAAGACTACAGTTCCACTGTCTAGTCACGAGGCTCAGTGATTGCAATGGACCAATGGATTGCAATGGCTGATTAATCATTCATGAAATGTTGCCAGCAGTGTTTTCTGAAATTAAATGACCATATGTTCAATGCCTGTTTACTATAGTGAGTTGCACCTGAGAGTTATTAGATACAGTGTTTCATTATGTTGAAGATAAGAGGGAAGAGTAGAAAAATGGAAGGACTGCTTGTCTGCAAAATCATAATCAAATTTATAAGGATATTATAAGCAAGGAAAACTTGCCATCATTTTCCCATCAGTGATATACCATGTATTTTTGCATGAATTCATCTGTGTGCTCAGAAGTTTTATTATTTTAACATCCAAGCATGTAGAAGAGTTATAAATCAAAGGAGAAGACTTGTTTGTTGGCTTGGATAAGTGTTTGCTGTATAATTATGCTTTGAACCTTTGTGTTCATGTTGCATTTGAGCCATTCCACTTTCTAGTAATTTCCTTTTTAATGTTGTAGGTACTTTGAAGCCATGCAACTGAACTTCCGACAACGTCTGCATGTTGAACAGATATTTGACTTGGAGAATGGAGAATATCTTTGTCCACTTTGCAAATCTCTGTGCAATACTGTGATTCCTATCGTTCCATTGCAGGCTCAAAAAATAAACAGGTGAAGCAGCAGATTGGATAACCTTTAAGTAAAGAAAAAAAGGAAATACTACTTTTGGACTGGTCAGCTTTTCAAATTTTTGGAGGGAAAACTCGGTTTGAGCTTTCTTATCTGTATAAAATACTGCATATCTCCTTATTGATTGTTTAGCCAAATATACTTCTTTTGTTAGTAAATATTTTATTTTTTTTATAAAACACTTTTGGGTTGCCTATTCTTTGTATCTGAAATCAAGTGAGAAAGTACCTAGACCTAGTATTTAACCTTGCACTCTATTTTGTACTTTTTGCTCAACATTTCTGAAGCCAGTAAAACTGAGAAAATACTGTGTTAGTATGTTTGGATCTGATTGTGTCCTCTGCTTTTTAAGTTAAGGTGGTTCTTTGACTGTTAAAGTAAAACCTGCTTTCTATTTTTCTTTTCAGTGAGGATGCAGAGGCAGTAGCTCAAATCCTGTCCCTAGCTAGGTGGCTGGAAATTGTCACAGTCAGAATATCAGGCTACAGCGTGAAAAATGCTAAAGGTTTGTTATCTTAATTGTTAAGCTATTCTGTGGGAAGTATGTCAGTGCATGTTTTAACTAGTACGAGCAGAAAACTTCAAATAAATAATACATTTTGCTCTCAATCAAGACAGTATCAAATAAAGCTGGGGATAAAAGTTACTGCCTTTTCTGAATTGATGTCTTGATTTCAGTGCCCTCACCAATTTTCTGGCTTTTGTTAAATTATTTCCATCTTTCCTGTAGAAAAAAAAATTATGTGCACTTGGAGAGGATGCTGACAGACTAATGCTCATGGTTAATTAAAGTTTTGTATGGACTGTGAGGTAGTAAAAAAGAGAACAACTAAATTATAAAGGACAAAAGTAAAGTTTTTAGAAAACAGAAGGCACGGAGAATCTACTGTGTTGGGGAAAAGAGTCAAATGTTACTTAAGGAATCATGGAACATACCCTGGCTGGTGAGGTGTGTTTGCAATTGTTTTCAAATCAGTTTGAAATAAAAAGTCAACTCTCTTTTCTTAAACTGCTGTAAAAACTGTAACAGCTTCTTTGCTTTTTAATGTGGATCTATTTTTTTTTCCTGGAAGGAGACAAACAAAATCTTCCACCTTTCACCAACAAGGGAATGGGGAACTCAGCTTTGGAATTCCAGTCCATCCTTAGTTATGGAGTTCAGTCCTCGTAAGTGTTACTGGAAGTATTTTCTGCACTATATTAATTTTCCCTTCTGTATCCCTGGTATGCTTCAGAATTAGTATTGAAGGAAAGACGTGATTTGTTTGGTCTGACTTGGGGCTTACTTATTCTTTTCCATAAGCATTCACTGAGTATTGAATCTGTGAGGAGCTGAGTGGACCTTTTAGTCAAATCCAGTCTGGTACTTACTATGTCCTTGGTATGAAGCTGGAAGTCTCCAATCTTTAATCCACAATTCCAGTGATTTGAGTTACTTGCTGTGCCTCTAGGCAAGTTGTTTATTATCCATTTGCCTTAATTTTCCTGCTACACGTCTGTTTTGGACATAGATTGCAGGTGGTTTTAGACACAATGATGGATCACTTAGAGGAATAGGGCTGTTGTCTGTTTCTATTTCTATTCTATTCTAAATTAAACTCAACGCCAACATTGAGTTTAATTTGAGACAGCAATTAGTGATCATGTTCCACATTACTAATTGTAACATAAAGCATGTTCAGTTCCAGTGGGCAAAGGCATTTGCCCACTAAAACAGAATGAATAGGTAGATACTTTTCAAGTGAGCTCAGCTGTCCCTTATTTCTTTATAGATCATGCTGTAAGTACTGTCACTTCAGACTGACAACACAATTATGCAAAGTACCCACATGTCTTTTATTGGTAAAAAAATAAAAAAATGTTCTCTTGTCAGAAACACAACATGAATCAATTTTTTTTTTCAAGAATCAAATTTTTTCTTAATAACTTAACTTTATGGGAAAGATACTGTAGTTTAAACTTAAACAGTGTTGTTTAAGCCTGGCTAAATTCCAGATTTTGTGGTACAATTGTTTTGTCCATAAAGATATAGGGAATTAATACAAATGTCATATATTTCTGTTAAAAAGTTCTGTGTATGACTTGAAAAAAACCTCACAGGGTACTAAAACTGCTAAACACTTGTTTACATAAAACTACGTATATATAAAGTAATCTAATGTAATTTGAAAAGAGCTTAAATGCTAAAAAATATATTCAAAAACACACTTGAGATGTCTTCCATTTTTAGCACCTTATTATTTTTGCTTCAGGACTTAAAATTAGTTTATTTCAATGTTTGTTTTCATTGTATTTTACTTTGATATATTTGCATTTTTCTAAAGTGAATTATAATGTAATATACAGAAATAATATCTTCCAGGCTGGCAGCTCTTAATCTCTCAATTTGTAAAGCATTTTTGTCAAGGTATTTGTTTACTGCTGAAAATTAGGGATTTTTTTCATCTGTCTAGACAAAGAGTCTTTGTTATCAATATTTCATCCATAAATAACTGTCTTGGTTTGGACTTAGACTTTGTTAGACTTTGGTGATTGATTAAACAGAAAGTAATTAATACTATTAATAATTGAGACTGAAATTTTCTTGTCTTGGTTTTGCAGAGCCAAATACTCAAGCAGTATCAAGGAGATGCTTATTCTCTTTGCCACCACCATTTACAGAGTTGGGCTCAAAGTTGCTCCGAATGAAGCTGATTCCCGGATTCCTATGATGACCTGGAGCACATGTGCTTTTACCATCCAGTGTATAGGTAAAGCATAATTTCAATTTATTCCTTCTTATGAATTAGAAGTATTACACTTGCTTGTTTAATTTTATACAATATGATTGTACAAATAAGTTTTACATAAGTACGAGCCATATGTAAAGTATAGCAAAGTAAATTCTATGTAATTGCATATAAAATAACAGAATTATTATCTATAAACCAATATAAATAATGGGATGTTTTTCTTAGATAGTAGCTCATGAAATACAGTATGGAATATCAGCATTGAGTTTCATTTGAGACAGCAGTTAGTGGTCATTTTCCACATTACTTATTGTAACATTAAGCATGTTCAATTAATATCTTCAGGCTGCCAAAGATCATTGACCTGCAGGCATCTCCTACGCTAAATATCCAATAGCTGTGAAATAGCACTCCCTGTCTCATTATTTGTTTTGGTCTGTATTCTTAAAGAATTTTCATGGGATTTATAAAAGTAATTCTCTTATATTCTGAAATTGCTAAGTAGGTACCTGGTAGGAAAAGAAACAAACAAAAAACCCACCAAAAAAACTATCAAACAGTCTCTGCCATTAATTTCTGAAGGCAAAAAAAATACCAGAAAAATTATTTCATTTTTTTGTAATAATGTACCTTATTAAATTATTAAATTTAAATTAAATTATCTAATTTAATTTCTGTACTGCAAACACAAGTTTGTGTAATAAACATGAAGATGTGGATAAATCTGTAGAGGCTTCCAGGCAGGGAAAAAGGCAAGATCTAGGTCTAAAATGCATGATGAAGGGATTGAGAATGCAATTGTACACATCCATACATGTGATTTGCCAACTATACCAAGTATTTCTTCATGAAGCTGTTGAAGTACAAGTTTAGTCTACCTTAAATCCCTAGTGGAATATCAGGAGTTCAGAAGGTTTTGAGGTACATTGGGAATATTCTGATAAGGCAGAAATAGTCACAGAACTGATTGCATCTATAGTGATGGATTCAGTATTTTCAAAAAGGTTGAGAAAATACCAGAAGCCACCCACTTTATTAACATTACTGTACTTAATACTGTGCAGGTTGGTTTTGTTTGGTATATGAAAAAAGATATTGGTGGCTATCAAGGAAGAGTTTGCCAGCAAGTGTTTAAATGCAATAATTGTTATCATAGGTGTGACATTGAGGGCCTGTGTTAGTGAAAGAAAATTCAGGTGCTCTTGAGGAGAATAGTATAAAGCCAGAGGGACCAGTGTTGCAGTTTGACTAATCCTAGGCCACACCACTTCCTTGGATTCATTTTTGTTTGCAAATAGAGCAGATGTCTGTGAAACTGTACAGCAAAACTGCCTGCATAGCTTCAGTATGCTGGTCTGGAGTCTAGTTATAGTGCGTTATTAAAACCATTTAATGGGCACATAGCCAAGCTGCCTAGACAAGGAACTTCAGAGGAGCCTCTAGAGGAGGTTCAAAGCATCATTGACCTAAGGGATATGAATTGGTATAATTGCCAAAAGCCAGACTCCTGAAAGAAAGAAACAAACTCCAAAAAACCCCACGAAAACCCCACGACAAGAAGCCTCCAAAACAAATCTCCCAATTAAATAAAATTTAAAAATTCCAAATGTACTGTTTCATCTCTGAAAAGTGATTAAAGTACAAAAACATTTTAATTGGTACCTTTTTACTCAATTGAGTTAATTTGATTTCTTATTTTTATCAGCTTATTTTTTCTTTATTATTCCTTCAGAACCAATGCACTCGGGGAGGAAAGATGAACTGTATTCCAACTTGGGAGTTTTGTTTTCAAAGTATTTCCTTTCCACTGCAGTCAAATGCAGTAGTGCAATTTTGCCAGATTGCCCGGAGAAGTTGTGGCTGCCCCAGCCCTGGCAGTGTTCAAGGACAGGTTGGATAAGGCCTTAAGCAACCTGGTCTAGTGAGGATGGACCTACCTGTCTAAGGTTCTATGATAAATACGAGGGTGAGATGGCTGAATAGCATCTCTGTAAATGTAACCTGATGGTTTTGAATGTTGCATAAGGGTAACTGAAAATAAATCTGACTCCATAGAATGAATGTTTATCATCATTCATGTGAAGCAACATTGCTTTAAATCTTTAGTTAGCAAGATCTGAAAACTGAAAATTTTAAAAAGCTTACTACAATAATTTATCTTGGAAATGATCCATGCCATTTAAGACAGACTTTTTATTTTTCCAAGAGAATTCTCTTACAACAATGAAGTTGAGCTTTAAAAAGGAGTGTATATGTTAAGAATAAGCTAGTGTTAAGTTCAGTATAAAAAAACAACTTAATTTTTTTCTGTGTTTAATTTTAAGAAAACCTCTTGGAAACAGAGGGCAAGCCTTTATTTGGATCTCTACAAAATAGACAGGTATGGATGAGTAAGATATACAATGTATTTTAAACAAAAAAGTTTAATATACATGCATCTATAAACCTGTTGAAACTGCTAACATCAAGATCATTCTCTGTTGAGGATATCTCTCAATGCTTGGGTTCATAGCACAGAGAGCACTTTGAAAGAATAGTATGTCTGCTTATATATGAATGTTCATATTAAATTCATTTATAAATGTCTTTTATGTTTATGTAGAAGTAGGTATGTTTTTACAGTTCTATATCACTATTATATTTTGCCTTTTTTCCATTCAATCATTTTCTCTTGCGCTCTAGCACAGTGGCCTTAAAGCATTAGTACAGTTTGCAGCTGCTCAGAGAACAACATCCCCACAGGTCCTGATTCAGAAACATCTGATTCGTCTTCTAGGAGGTACTGTACTCCTTTTATTTACTACCTTTTGTGTTGCAGATGTTTCTATTCTAAAGTGGCACACAGGTTAACACAGCACAGAAGCAAGGGTTGGAGTGCTTGATAACAGTGCTCATTTCAGTTGCCTGAAATGATGTGGTGTAGATTGAACTCACCCCAGACCTACAGATAGTAAAGTCTGGAACAGATGAGTACCAGCTGTTTCTGGCAATGTTCAGAATTACTCAAATTCTCTTCTAAACAGGTGAATAAAGGCACAAAGTAGGTATTCCTTAATTTTGAGACTCAGCATGGAGAAGAGAAGGCTCTGGGAAGGCTTCATTGCAGCCTTGCAGTATCTTAAGAGAGTTTATAAAAAGGAGGGAGAGGGACTTTTTATAGAGGTAGATAGGAGCAGGACAAAGGGGAATAGTTTTAAACTGAAAAACACTAGGTTTAGATTAACTGTTAGGCAGAATTTCTGTACCGTAGGGGTGGTGAGGCACTGAAACAGGCTGCTCAAGGAAGTTGTGGTTGCTGCATCCCTGAAAGTGTTAAAGGTCAGATTGGATGAAGCTCTAAGCAGCCTGATGTAGAGTCACATTCCTGCCTTTGGCAGGGGAGTTCAACTGGATGACCTTTAACTCCCTTTCAGTGCAAACCATTCTAGAATTCTGTGACTTTGAGTACTTTCAAAAGGCTGCTTGAACCTAGCTTAGGATATTTCAGTCTCAGGGAGAGCTAGTTTGAGGCATGTTTCTTACTGGTTGGGTTAGTGACCTTAGTGAATCCCACTCTCTGATTTGCTTTCTGTTAGATAAAGATCTTAGGTGTGGTTCTTAGGCTTTTGTATTGGATGAGATTGTGACTGATCGAGTGTTGAGGTGCCTAAGTACCTTTACCCTTAACACTGTGTGTGATTTATTAGAGCTGGAGACATATACGCCTCAGAATTTTGAAAATATATTAAGTAAAATTGTCAGCTGTTGGGGCATGTGGAAATAGCTAAACATGCACAATCAATTAAATCAGTGGTAAGCAGTTAATTTAATAGATCCTTACTTTAGAGATCTGGACTTTTTAATGATGAAAATACAGAAATGATAGAGGCTGTAAAATCAGATTCTGATACTATAGTTCAATCTAAAAGAAGAAAATACATGCTAAATGTATAATTGATACCTTTATTTTGTAGTTCTCCTACCAAACTTTAAAGGAGAAGATACTCCATCACTCTTAGAAGTAGATATGTTCCACGTTTTGGTAAGCGGGTTTATTTTATTCTTTGTATTAATACTTTCTTTTGAGCATGTATTTTTTGTGTACTGTACTCTGTAAATAGTATCTGTTCACTTGAATGAGTCAACTGATTATACATGAACAACAATCTAATGATTATATATGATTGCTATAGATTAGTTCTGCTGACTTTCAAGTCTTTGCTGTCTTGTTCTTATTAAATTTCATTATTGCAATCTCGATCATCTTTTTACCACTTCCATTGTTATTAAGCATAAAAAATAAACTTAAGAAATGCACTCAGTTTCTTTCCCTCACTTTCCCTCTGTCTCAATCAGTATCTCATACCTTCTGATTCCTTCACACTGACTCTCATTACCTTCTCTATTTTTCTTAGCCTCGTCTTTCTGTCCTTAATACAAATCTGTACTATAGATTTTTCTGCTCTTAAAAAAACCCCAAGCAAGCAGAAAACAAAGCAGCCAACAAAACCAGTCTTACGGAATAAAATCTGTTTTGCCTTGACTGCCCTTGTATCTAATTCTTGTCTCACTTCCCACTTTTTTCAGTGTGTTTTGTCTTGTGTCAAAGAACAGAAATTAAGCTTTTTAGGAACTGGGCATGATATATCTCTAAACTGGCAATTACCTTGCAGCTCTGAGTTTCCTACATGCCCTAGTGCACAAATGGTTAATACTTTCCAGTAAGTTTTTGCTACACTTTGAATTAAAACTGGCAATATAAATTATTTCTGTAGCTGGAGTATGTTAATCTACAAATGTATAGTGAGAGTATAATTGTTATCCTTTTATCTTCTACCAAAGTTTTGACACTTAAATATTTGCCTACTCCTTTTCACTGTAGGTGGGAGCTGTGTTATCCTTTCCATCTTTATACTGGGAAGATGCTGTAGACTTGCAACCTTCATCAGTTAGTTCAGCCTATAACCACCTCTACCTCTTCCATCTGACAACACTGGCACACATAATGCAAATCATCATCTCTTCAGCAACAGGTAGATGTGTATCTGTGTTGCTTTTTTCTGGCATTTTTTCACAGTTTCTTTAAAATAATGGATTGATATCATTAGTTCTTCTATGTATAAACGTCCTCATAATAAGTGACACTTAGGCCTAGGTAGTAATAAGTGTTTTGGTGTTTCCTGGTAAAAATTAAGTAGTGCTACATCAAGTTCAGAGCGTTTTGTTTTGTGTGCATAGGCTAAGAAAACAAAATTGTTATTGATATACCAGTAGTTGCTTCAGTCAGTCATTTCAGAGGGGTAATTTTCTCCTTCTTCACTCCTTGTAGGAGAATCAAAGTTCTGCCAGCATCACTGAGCTGCACAGTGATAATCAATATGGATTTGGGAAATAGAGCTTTTTTTACCCATCAACTTAGTAAATACCCAGATAAATCCTGTGAACTGATAGGAGAGAATTGAATTTATCCCTGTTTCATAACATTGTTAAAAATTACCGAATAGCCTATAGACTTTCTAGCTAATGCTTTTTTCCTTCAGTATAATAGGAATTTTAAAAAATCTAGATGTTTTTAAAAATTCCTGTAGCTTAAGCTATGTAGGACAACTTCAGAAGTTCAAGGGTAGAAAGCAATTCTTTACTGCAATAAGGATAAGCAATGAGGGAGTAATCCTGATTCTTCCTTACAGCATTCAGTCTTAGGAGAACATTTTAAAGACAGAAAACAGCAAATAGAAAAGAATTAAGCAAATTAAAGCAGAATTAATTCTGTAATGCAATTTAATAATAAAAAAAAAAAGATTTTAGTATTTGTAAAAGAGAAGTGTGTCAGGATGGAGTGCATTTACAGTGAATTCATCTTTTTGTGTGCAGAATCCCCTGCTGCTCACTCATCTGACAACAGTGAGGAGGCACAGTCTGCACAGTCTTTCTGTAGAGAGGTTTCCCAGTACACCAGTGGGTAAGTAGCACTTCAGTTGTTTTACATTTTCCTGGAAAGACAGCAATCCACAGGACAACAAAGAAGACAGGAAAAAAAGTGCTCATTTTGTATGGGGAGTTAGCACAGTGCCTCGTGCTTTCTTCCCATGCTCCAGAACACTGAAACTGGTGAAAAATACTTTTAGTTAAAGTGGCTACTTTTGTTGACAGCAGAGTAAATCATTAACCTGTGGATGAAAAAATACCTGTATCCATTGTGGAGAGAAATGTGTCCAACTGCAGTATTTTTTTTTTTTATTTACTTCGATTATTTTGATTTAGATCTCTTGTGTTATGAATGGAATCCAGGAAGAATGAAATGGTCCTACTAGAAAGGGGGGATAAGTATAAAGCTGAACATTATTGCTTATTTGAGTGTTAATGCCTATTTTTCAGATTTTTCTGATAGGTACAGCTGTCTAATTTGAAGATTTAATACAGGTGTGGTTCATAAACTCAGTACTCATTCCTTGGGCAAAGGGGAAGTTGGAAGTGCTGGTGGCTGTGTTTCACAGAATTTGGGGTACATGAGGGTTCCTTCTACACAGCTTCCATTCTATCAATGCTAGCCAAAATGTGATAGTGCTAGAATGATTTGCACTATAAACTACTGCAGCTGTTTCTCATTTGTGCTTTACAGTTGCTTTAGTCAGGATATTCCAGGCTGGCTTGTGTGGGATTGTGTTAAAAAAGGCATCATGCCTTACCTTCGTTGTGCTGCTTTATTTTTTCATTATTTGCTGGGAGTTTCTCCACCTGAGGAGCTACTACAAGGTAAATATGAGAAAACAAATCTATGACCTTCTTTGTCTTGAAAGAATTTTTTAATATTCACAATAACTTAACAATAGTCAGTACATGAAAGTAAGACTTGGAAAATAAAGGAATTGCTAATTTGTAAGGACAGGGACAGGCATGTGAAGCTGAGCTGTCTTGGCCTTCTTTGCATAGAAGAGCATTACTTCTGAGTATTTCTGAGTATATGCAAATATGTGAATTATCAGTGATGTATTGATAGTATGTACTTGTTGATAAAGATTCAGCAGTTTAAGGATAATTTCAGGAATTTAGGTTACATCACCTGAGAAACTGCCTGAAATATATTTTAAAAATGCCATGTTTTTATGTAATGCTAATGTTGGCAAATGCTAAAGATACAGGGATTGAGCAAGACAAAGCCAAATAGATACAAAGCACATAAAATTTTGGCCTCTTCTGTGGAGGATCCTAATGCATTACTGATGCTAACACCAAAAAGAAATATTTCATCATGTGTCAAAATGCAGTGAAACACAGAACCATTGACTATTTATAAAGAATTTTTTATGAATAACTGAGACAAAATATAACATGTATAATATACAACAACAAAAATACAAAATTGATTTATATAAACTGTGAACAACTTTGAATTTTATTAGGATATACAAGTCAAAATCTCTGCATGTTGGGGTACGCTGTTATCCTTACCAGGAGTCTGGATCTTTGATTCTGTAGGGAGGAGTCTTTCTGGTGAACCAACAATACAACTTTTTGTAGCAGAGACAATAAATGACCACCCAACAAACCATAAAATTAGCCCAATTTTATGTAATGTTAACACTGACTTGATTACAGCAAAATTTAATATCACTGAGGACTGTCATAAGGATAGTGGAAAACTAAAATACAAGTCCAGAAATCTACTGCACTTCTGTTACGTATTATGCAGTAATTTAAGCAAGGAATTCTGCTATTACAGTAACTTATGCATTAAAAAATACTTAATAATATATATCAAATTTCTTTAAACAGATCCTCAGCTTATCCAAATTATTATAGCTCTGATTAAGTTGGTGGAATAATATCCAATTCTACTACGTAGGATCTATGCTGAGGCTGTAGGATACAGACTAGTCAATGGAAAAGGGATCTGGAGATTTCTAGTTTTGAGTGAATTATTCAGCAGTGCTTAAACACGTAAACTGTTGTCTTTTGCAGTTTCTGAAGAAGGGCAATTCAAGGCACTTTGTAGTTACCTCTCTCTACCTACAAATTTGTTCCTGCTCTTCCACGAATATTGGGACACAGTAAATCCACTGCTTCAAAGGTACTGACTGGGACTGGACAGGCCATGTTTTTCTGTTGTGATGGCCCTGTGGCAATTCTAGATTAAAACTGATAGTAAGTGACTGAGCTCAAATTCATAGTGAAGTTCTAAATGTTTTTCACAGGTACACTGAATCCCTTAAAGCATTTCAGAAACATAAAGCACTCTCTATTTTATGATAATTCCAATAGTAAATAATTACAGTTTAAGGGACTAGTGCTTGCAGACCTGTATGAAACCATACAGCCACAAGTTATTTTAAACCTTTGCTTGTTTGATATGCCAACAAAAGTTCATTTGCCTGTTTTTAATCTGTCTGCAGCAAAAGTGCTGATTACATGAGCTATAAAATGAGAATGTAGAAAATCATGTAGCTGGCAGGGTGAGGCTTTGTATTTCTTCTCAGCATTTGCAAAATAGACTGGTGGATGTTGAAATTGGCTTAATAGTGAAAAGGTTTGAGCATTTGAGCAATTTGAGCATTACATACATTGCCATCTGCAGTCATGGAATCATAGAATGTTAGAGGGTTGTGAGGGTCCTTAAAGATCTTCTGGGTCCAGCCCCCCTGCCATGGGCAGGGACACCTTCGACTAAGCCAGGCTGTTCCAACCTGCTATTCAACCTGGCCATAAACACTTCTAGGGCTGGGGCATCCACAACTTCCCTGGGCAACCTGTTCAGTATCTTACCATCCTCAAAGGAAAGAATTTCTTCCTAATTTCTAACCTAAATTTCTCCTCTTTCAGTTTGTGAAAGTAGCAGTAAAGAAAACATTCTTTCTTTAGCACTAAAGAAAGAATTAGTTAAATTCTGCATTCAAAACTTCAAAATCAGTAAGCAGACACATCATCCCCAATTAAGAATAATCCAGCTATATTGTGTTGGAGAATGTCTCTGTATTTAACGTGACCATTTGATCACCTGGTGGCAGTAATGATTATTCCTGGTTCTTGGCAGAAATCTGGCCGACTCACATCGGCTTTTACTGCGTTGTTGTTTGGTTGGATTTTTTAACTTCTAGTTGTTTCAACCTTTGTTGTCTAGATTTCTTCATTTTGAACTATTGATTTCCAGCAGTCCTTATAGCTGACCTAAACAGTTCCCTACATACAGTTTTATTACGATCAATTCCATTTGTAGTATATCTTATTACTTAAAAATTACTAGATTAATTTCTACAAGTAAACTATTAAATAAGTTTGTCTTACTTGTTCCTACATATTTGCTTAAAGACACAGAAGTGCTTCTAAGAGAACACAGAAGGTGGTGCTTGTGAACACTGGGAAAGATCACTAGAAGCAGGATTAACAAATAGTTACAGTGCTCCCAGTCAGAAAAAGAGGTTTCAAGTAGGAGGCTGCATATTTAACGTAATAGTAATGGTTGCCAAATCATCATGCAGGTTCCCATATGTTTTTCCACAAAATCTTATTTCAGAAGACTAAATTTGATGATTGTTGAGAAATGTGTTAAATGAAGCATACTAGATTGACCATCTGCTGCAGTTATTTCTCCCTTCTTTTTTTTGTAGCAATAACTTAAGACATCTTAAACATACCAGCTCCTCTGCTCAGTCATTGGCCAATGTCTGCCACTGTTTTGATAGACACATTTGGTCATTCTAAGCAAGCACACATCATGCAATAAACCATTGTAAAATAACCATTTGGTGATGATTATTTAATAAAAACAGCAATTTTTTTCTATTAGATTGTACAATATTTATTTAAGCTGTGTCTTTTAGCGCATATATTTCAAAAGGTGCTGTGTATTGTAGCCTACTTTGAAAAACTGAACATGTCTGAAGATTGCATGAATTTTTTAACTCTGTGTAAATCTTGTGTTTTCATGTGCATGATGGTAATTTTAGGTGTTTTTTCACATAGGTTTCTCCTCCTGTATGCAAACTTAAAACATTCTCCTGAAGAAAATTATAAATAAACACCCCTGTTTTTCCTTGCAAAGTTTTAGGTAGAATTATCAATGCTTTTATCAGTGTTTTGTGTTTGCTTATCACTTACTAGTTTTATTTAATGAACCTAAATGTCTATTTTTATCAAATGTTGTCATCTGCAAATGTTTGTTTGAAATAGGTGGTGTGCTGATCCAGTGGTCTTAAGTTGTTTGAAAGGGAAAAGCATCGCAATAAGGTAAGCTTATTGTTCTTCTGTTTTTCACTTAAAACACATGAAAGAATGAAGTTCTTGTTGTGAGCAAGTTAGAGACTGTGTTTTATTCCTTCTGCTCTACTACTGAAAGTACCTTTGTCTTTAAATGTCTTGTTTATTATTCCTCATACAGCGACTCTTTGAGATTGTACAACATTGTTAGACAAGTAATCTGTCCTGCTCTAGGAAAGAACAAAAGCTAACTGAAGTATGAAATGTCTTCATATATGTAGGTTATATGTGGAATTTTAATTCAAGGCCTTTGCTGGAATATAGAAATGCTGAAGCTCCCATGTGGAGCATCTCACTTGGGATTCCAGGACTGAAGAATTGCTCTAGAATTGTGGGCTTTTGCAGAAATGACCAAAAGCTTAGCAGGGATTCTTGGTTATTTATTCCATTGTTTACTTTGATCTTTATTATTCTCATAATAGTTCTATTCTACTTATGCAGATATCCTAGGAAAAGAAATCATTTAATAGAGCTTCCTGAAGACTACAGTTGCCTTCTGAACCAAGCCTCTCAGTTTAGGTAAGATGAGGCATATTTAGTTGTCTTCTTAGGTGTTTCGTCACTTTTAGTGAATTTTATATTATTGCACTTACTGTAACTGCTGTTGAAAGAATACAGAAATTATTTTGAAGTGAAGGCATTGTTATGGTTATACTGGCCAATACTAGCACCTGTTCATTTAAAATGTGAAACACAACAGCTTGCTAAATGAAGTAATTTGTGTTTGATAATACAGCATATAAAATTTTTATAGCTTAGTCTGCTGTTCATTTTTCTCCTGTGCAATGTGCATTTGGTTTGGCCATAAGCCTGAAAATTATTTTTGCAGTGGACACAACAAGCCCAGATGATGGCACTGTTTTATGCCAAGAAGAGTGAATCATAGGATAATTGAGGTCAGCAGGGACTTCTGTTGATCATGTAGTTCAACCTCCTACTCAAAGCAGATATCTTGCAGATAAATCAATTCAAGCAGTGTGATATGTGAAATGATTGTGACATAATATGCCTTAGGTTTATGTTTGATTATTATTTGGGGTTTTTCATTAGTTAGCTAGGTCTTTTTGGAGTATTTTTAAGGAACATTTACCTTAGTCAACATTTCTTTTAAAGTTTTAATTCCTACTGTAACACGCTGGTTACACTTCTTTTAGATGCCCACGGTCTTCTGATGATGAACAAAAACACCCAGTATTGTGTTTATTCTGTGGGGCAATGTTGTGTTCCCAGAATACTTGCTGTCAGGAACTGGTGAATGGGGAGGAGCTGGGAGCCTGCACTTCTCACGCTCTTCAGTGTGGAGCTGGGGTCTGCATGTTTCTCAAGTAAGTAGCCAGAATTCAGTGTGTTTAAGAATAAAGGGGAGTATTAGAAGGATAGAATTCACAACATTGTCAAAGCATTTGATTCTTTTTGTCTGAAATAGAAAAACATTACTGTGACATAAATTATAGCTCACCAAAAAGGGAAGCGTGTTCTTGGGAGTTGTATTTTAAATGTAGCTATTCTTTTCTTTTAAGAATCAGGGAATGCAAAGTTGTCCTCATTGAAGGTAAAACCAGGGGCTGCTTATATCCTGCACCCTACTTGGATGAATATGGAGAAACAGATCCAGGTCTAAAGTAAGTAAATGCTTGACTTCCTACCTTTCCATTTTTATATCTCTTGCTTTCTTATATTAATTGGGTAACACATTCTTCTGGCTAGTGTGTACGTCATTGTATGTAATGTGTGTCTTGGCCTGAGGAGCTAATGGCAGTTTCCAGTCAGGAATGGGTAGTTTATAATGAGAAAATACTCTTCTTTGATACTGTTAAACTTTTTCTTTTCTCAAGAATGTTTGTATGCGTTTAATCATAAACATGTGAGAACTGCCATTGCTGAAATGTCATCATAGAAATGGCAGTCATCGCTTGTCACAAGTAGAGATATTTTTACATTTCAAATAGAGTTGTTGGAATTTAATTAGTATTTGATTGGTCTCATGCTAATGTTAGCAATCTATACAGTTGCTGTTCTGGTATGCTAACTGGTTATTCTGTTTTCCTCTCTGAAGAAGAGGCAATCCCCTCCACTTATGTCAGGAGCGTTACCGGAAGCTCCATCTGCTGTGGCAGCAGCACTGCATCATAGAGGAGATTGCCAGGAGCCAAGAAACGAATCAGATCTTCTTCGGATTCAACTGGCAGCTGCTCTGAGTCTTGATTTTAGTGAAAATTCTTACCTATGGCAGTGCTTTGGAAAAGAAAGAGGGTGGCAGTAAAAAATCTACTCAAGTGGTCTCTGTAGTTCAGACAATTAATTGATGGATTCTCTAGGTTGGATGTGTCACTGATGCATTGAAACAAACTCATATCATATATTTTCCTCTTTTTTTCTTAAAAAAAAAAAAAGTAAAACCACATTCTGTAACTATTACTGAACCAGAACTATTTCCATTTTTTTCAGAAGTTTAAATTGTTTCATATATTTTCATGAGGACAGTTCTCAAATGGTGTGTTTCAGAGCACACACCACATTTGTCTCTTCCATGCCTTGAGAACATATCTAAGTGGTGTTTCCAAGGAAAAGCCTCCATTACTTTCTTCCTGGGTTCTTTTCCCAAGCTTAGTGAAGCTTTAAATAGATAACATTGGAGTGGAAGTGGTGCCAGGTCTTTAGTCACCTGCAGCAACAGGTACGATAAAGAGTTAAGTTTTACAGAAAAAGCTTGCATTCAGATGTACCTTGGGATTTAATGAAGAGTTTTCATTGATGAATTCTTTAAATGAGAAGTGTGGGTTAGAAAATGCATTGGAAGATTACCCTCTTGCTTGTTGCATCAAAAAATTAAGTCTGTGCTTTTTGCATTGCCAGAACTGCACTTTAAGGAATTTTTCCTCCATTAGTATATATCATAAGAGATCTAGGGCTTCACCATTTGCCTAGGTTGTGGTTAGGTTTACTTCCTTTACAGTTTGTCTTCTGAGACCTTCCCCAGGAATCAAAAATGAAAATACTGCAGGTAGGTAGTTGCAGTGTAGCTCTCTGTAAGCTATACAAGAGCCAGAGACTAATGGTAAGGAAATGGCCTTCAAAGCTATCGCTGGACTAGAATCAAGGCCCAAAAGCAGCAAGTTTTAGAATCAGAAATAAGTTAGCCCATATCTGAGGGATTTTCCACTCATCATCCCCTGTCACTATTTGGAGCATGTTTTGGAGTCTGCATAAATGACATGGTGTGTTTTGGGAGGCATGTTCAGTGGTTTAGTGCCAGATAGAGCAGAAAAGAGAAGAAAAGGTGGCTAAGTCTCTCTCTTTCCCCTTCAGTAGTTAATAGCACATTGTGATTGAACTCTCTCTCAATTATATGTGATTGTGCTTCAGTTCTAAATGTTGTTCTGTTTTCTGAATTTCAGTCGTAATACACGTGAGAGAATTTGTAATGTGATGGGTAAAAAATCTTTCCCAGGAGATGCCATTTCCATGTGAAAGCTTGAAGTTGTCATTACCCTCAATTTCCCTGCCCCTTTGCTATTTGGACTCTTTCGTGCCATTTTAATAAGGCTTTCAAGGGGAAGTTTTCAAATTAATGTCTGAGTGTGTTTTTATATGATTTGTTTTCTTTTCTTTTCCCATAATTACATGAGAGATAGTAGAATCACAATTAATGATTTAGATTTAAATACCATTCTTTTGGGGTTTTTTAAAATGTTTTTTTGAGTATGTATGTATGAGTGCACTGGACAGCACCATAACTAATCTGAAGATGGAATACCAATGATCTTAAACATTGTTCTGGTTTCAAATACCTTTAAAATACTTTTGCTGTAACCCTTCCCCAGTGATATAAAAAGTTGGCTTTGGGATATTTTCCAGGTATTCTGTTTCTTGAAATTAAGATTATTTTCCTTATTTGATTTTGTCAGATTTTAAACCTGAATATTAAACTCTTTGAAGACAAACATTAATTCTGTTAGTCTTCTCTAAAACATGTTTGAGACACATACTGAGTTTAGAACAGTTGTAATGAAAACTTGAATGCACTGGTGATTTTTATGTCATCAAAACACTGCTTACCAACAAAAATATTGAATTAAGGCTGGTAAATGCCTCGTTGATACCAAACCTGTATTCTCTTACTATTCCCTCTGATATTTACATATTCAGTTATCAAAAACTTTCAGTTATCTTGCACTTCACTGATAAAAAATTTCCATTTTCCAATATGCAGTGAGATCACTTTATTTTGTTTTCTTGTCTGAACTGTAGTATATAAGGGCAGGAGCTGGTAAGAGCAGGTGAGCTCCTTTAAAGCTCTGGAAATCTCTTTGTAGTTAAAAGAAGTGGGAGAGGAAAGTTGCATCTTTCTGTACGTTTGCACATACTAATTTTGCAAATGGCTCCCATATCATTCACTGACTAGCGTGGTCATCTTTCATTTCATAAATTACTATGCAGTTTTGTTCACTGTGAGTATAATCTGTATTTAGTGACCGCAAGATGCTTATGCCACTTATTTCTGTTTCATCCAAGCTGACAGAAGTTATTTGATAATGCACATACTGGTATCTTAAATTGCAAAAATGTAAATTTGAAACTTGTATAATGTTCTTGTGCTTTTGAAATAAAATATCTTGTATATGTATATTTAAAAAAAAAGGAAATAAAGTAACTTCTCGTAGATTATTCAGTTTTTATTTGAAGGCGCTTTGGCACCTCGCATTTCATTTTATAAGAGTCTCATAGTGGTGTCTGTCAGCATGGGAAAGGAGAAGAGCTGGTAAATGGTTGGTAGACTATCAGTTATCCGTGTAGGCTGTGTCATGGTCATCCTGTAAGGAATGCTTTTTCTTATGTAGATACATGCCACTTTAAACTTATCCTAGTATTTTACAGATTCAGATTTCTTCAGTGTCTACCTAAATTTCTAAAGGAAATCTTAAGTACAGAATTTAATATTTACATGCCCTGAAACTGACCTAGTTGAGTGTATTTCTGGTTTTGTATCTTCTTGAAGAACTGCCTGTACTGTTTGGCAGATACTTAACCTCTAGAAAGGGAAACTTTGTGGTGTTGGTCTAATATGCTGTGTGATACATACTTTTAAAAAGGTGGTTTATTATAGACCTAAGCAAATAGTCAAGACATCTTTTACATAGATATGGCCAGTACTTCTTGCTCTTTTTTATGTTAGAGGCTACTGGTGTCATCATGTCCTCACTGCTTTGTTGAAGCTTTGGGCACCATTTGGGTGTTAATGATGTTCCTCTTTATGCTGCTTCTTAGTAAACGGTTCTTAAAAACTAATTCCTGAAAAGGCAAAAGGTGGAGGTAGAGTGAAGTCTGCTAGCAAAAATGTTGTGAAGAAAATTAGAACAAGAATCCTGTTAATTAAGGGGGGAAAAAAAAAAGAAGCCCCAGCACTAATTCATGTGTAATAAAAATCTTAATGTACAAAGATACATAGAGGAGTATTTTTGCTATTATATGCTTTGCATTATGGTTGAAATCCACTTTATTCAAGGCTGTTGTCTAGAAAATAATCTCCGGTGTAAACTAGGCAGATTCATAATACAACATTTAAGTTGTTACTTAGATTCTTCTAACCTATTGCTTGACAAGGTGTTCAAAGATATTTTATCAAAACCAGAAGTTGTTTCATTTCTGTGGTGCAGTCTTATCTCTTTGTTTTTATCAGTATTTTGCAGGTAGACTAAATTGGAAAGTTGATACAGGAAAAAAATGGCTAATAATGAAAATCTGCTTCCTTACACGTCTCAAATCTAGTTATTTCTAATCCAAGCTACATTTCTCTGAAGTTGCCTTCAGTACAGTTGAAATCATACATGAAAGTGAAGTTTATATAAAGGAAATTTGCATTGATGGAGAGCAAGCTGAAATTCCAAGAGGTGATATATATGTGGTTTTGTCTAATGGTGAGTAAGAGACTAGGTAGAGAGTTCAACATGAGACATTAAAATGGGATCTGACTTTTCTTATTGCTGTCTGACTATTGTTCATGAGATCAGTGTCAAAAAAAGGAGTATAGTTTGTGCTGTATAAGTACAGGTTGTCAAAGAACTTACAGTCCATCAGATTTAAGAGGTTTCCAGGCTTCATGCTTGAGTGAATGAGCTGCAGCAAAATGTTGTGAAGCTCAAAGTGGGGGCTGTGGATTTCATGATCATTTGAAGTCCTTGCTATATTTGTGAAGATGTGTGGTTAGTCTTTTTCAGCAGACTGCAGAACCTTACATCTCCTTAATTGTGCCTGGAGTGTAATATTGGCCTCTTTGGGTACAAGTATCGAGATACTCATCCCAAGATACCAGAGTTCCTGCTTGAACTATATTCATTTTCACAAAATCCTAAATGTGCTGCATGCTTATATTTCTTATTATTTTTTCTCTGTGATCAACATAGAGAAAGTATTTTCAGTGGCAATCAGAAAGCTTTAAAGGAAGAGCATTGTACATGCAATTTCTAAAGAAAAGTGCCTCTCGTAGTGCCTTCACCAGGAACTCAACTTTAGTGTTTATTTTATTTTTTAAATTAAGAACTTGATGAAGAAGATAGGTGAGTTCCTTACTCTGGAATTTGCTGTATTGTTATAAATTATGGCTGGATTAGGCATTAGTAACAAATAGGATAAGAAGTGTCCCCCAAATCGTATTTATTTCTGTATCTGAGCAGGTGCCCCGGCTTAAAGGCTTGGCTTGCTAATGCTATCTCTGTCTTTATAAATTACTGAGAATTAAAGATGGAGTCTTTGCTGCTACCTGACTTTGTTTCCTTGATCCAGTGCCTCTGGTGTTAAATACTGCAGGAAACCCAAACTATTGTGTTCACAGGTGCTGTAAAGGAAACTGGATATGTAGGGTGTAGCACTTCCGTGTTCTGAGGAAATCAAGAAATACAAAGCAAAGAAGAAAGCATTTATTAACGAAAGTAATTTTTATCCTGATACTGTGAAATGAACTATTATCTTTTTGTGATGCATCTGTATCAGTGGAGACTCTGAATGCCTAGACAGGATAGAAATTAACAGTGTAATGACTAAGTAATTACTGGTAATAGGTCAGACAAGGACCGTTCCCTGTGAGGTGTTTGCTGAAACTAAGTTAATTTCAAAACCAATCACATTCCACTGCTGCAGTTTGGGGCAGTTGGCTGAGAGACAAAGGTTAAAGTGGTAAATACTAATTAAGCTTCCATGATAAAATGTGTTTTCTTCATATGAAAGTTAATGAGCTATGTGGAGGCCAGAGAAAATTGTTTATCTGGATACATCTGGATACTTAAACCTCTGCTCTTTGTGGTAATGGGTTACAGCAACTTCTGCATGACATTTCTTTGTCTTGACAGAGATGCTGAGGCTGGATGATCAGTTCACTCTTCTTTCCAAATCTGTTTCTTCAGAACAGATTCTTGACAAATCCATTAAACTAGAAAGCTATCAAAAGAGCAAGCTCACTGTTCTTGTAGTTCTGCAAGCGTTAGTTATTGAAGTCTAGGACTGTTTTACCAAAAGTGAAATAAAATTGTGTTGAGGAAATGACTGCTATTGACTGACACAGGTGACACTTGGCATACTCATCTGCAAAAAACCACGCTGTATTTAAAGAAAAAACATATGCAAAATCTGATTACTTTGCAACACAGGACTGTCTTTCTCCTTGATCTCTCAAGGAACGACAACTTTACGTATTCATTCTTTTCCAGCCTGTATCAGCTAATTATAGAGCTGCTGGTAAGTACTTTGGACTCTCAGAAATGGCTGAAGGAATTACATACCGGTTAAGTTTTAAGCCCCCACTGGTCAAAGTGATTACAATGAAGACAAGAAGCAGGCATACAGGTAAGTGCAGTGCAAAGGGAAGAATTAACAATTCTTGTGGAAGGAAGTCTCAGCTTAGAAATCTAGCTCTTTGAAGGGGTTTTAATATGTAGCTAAGTGTAGGCCTAACATGTTAGGCATTGAAGGAATTCCAGTTGAAGTTACGGTAATGCACATAGCCTGCTTGAATTACAATATGGTTTATTACATTGTGCAAATTTACTTATGATACATCCTTATAGTATAATTTTTGCCTTTTCTAGCGTTATGGAAAACAACAGTATTTAGGTAAAGAAATTTTTACTGTTACTCTGCACAGTTTCAAAAGCAGGAATGGTTCTATTTTAAATATTTCAGTGATAAAATTTCTTTTACTTGAGTATCCACAAAGAATGCACTCACAACAGTAGCAAGTAAAATATTTTATTTGGTCTTTCCACTTCTGTTTGTATTGGTACTTTTTTCCTGCTGACTATTAATGATCAGTTATAGTCATAGGGCACCCTGTAACTACAGGTGTTTTGGGCATTGAAGGCTTTCACTCCATGCATCAGCAAAGCTCCTGGGCATTGTACCAGGGATGTGATGCGTGAGCTGTCAGTGTGTGTCTGCCTTCATTGATTTCAAATATGTGAATTTCCCACCCCCGGATCAGTGTGGTAAGTACTTATAAAATGAGGAGCTTTCAAGCATCTAGGATCATCAGTGTTTGTTTCATAGGAAGTATCTACTTGTTTTTAAACTTGTGCTATCACATGCTAATTAGAAGTTTAAATATCCCTGCACAAGCTGGCAGTTATTAATCAGAGAACTCCTTTCAGCTGTACCCTTTGACTTGAGGGAAGTGGGGCAATTGGCTTTCTCTAAGCTATTGGAGGGGGGAAAATCAAAAGATACTGCAGACATTTTGGGAAAAACGAGTGAAATACTTTTGTGGTAACTTTCATTGCCTTCACCTGAATTTCACATACCTGGTGGGTTATTGTAGGCTGTAATATATGTATGTTTCTGTTAAAATTTCCCCTTTCCTAACCTGCACCAACAGAATCTTCATTTCAGTTTTTGTCTTTTTTGTAAAGAATCTTTTTTCCCAGCGTAATAATTTCTTTTGGGATTTCCCTGCTCCTGGGATTTTTACAGGTGTAATGACAAACTTCTCTGGTACCTATTCAACTAATCTGTATGTTAGTACATGTAGACCCATCCTGTCTGAAATATTTGCTTATGCTTAATGATAATTCTTATGCATTCAGACCACAATAGAAGTCTGTAAGTAAAGAAGAGAAAGTGGGGGACATTCCAGAAGTTTTGTGCAGTGTTGAGAATCAGGGATTTCACAAGTAAAAACACATCCATCCAAGGAAGTATCAGCATTTTTGGAGTTGTCACCAGTCTGTGGTTTGTTCAGTTGTTTTACTAGTTTTTCTACTTTTTTTTTCCCCACCAGATAAAATCTGGTGACTGTAGGACTGTAATAGAGCAAAGCTAGACTTGTGATGTCATTTCTTGGAAGATTTGCCTACCTAGCTGCAGGGATAGATTTTGTTGTAATATTAGTTTTGTCACAGTCTGTGTTTGGAACGTTAATGTTGGGGTCGTTCATGCCTGAGACAGTGGAGATCTGGTTGGCTTTACCGAGGTTCTTAATGATGTTAATGTTGTATTTGGCAGTTTCCACAAAACTATTTTCTAGTAACCAACCATCTGATTCACCCTCCAGATCTCCTAGCAGAAGGACATTCTTCATGGCTGTTTGTAGGTACCGGACACCAATCAGTACAGAGAGCTGTAACAAACAGTTAATGGTTAAACAGTTGAAATTGCAGCCTCAGTCCTATCACTGCTTTCTGACTTGTGTATTTATAGGCTTCATAACTGAGTAAAGCAGACAGACTCTATCCTAGCAATATACCTAACCATTTTTCCAATAAATTGCATTTTTTAAGAAAGATAGCAGGGAGAGAAGGATTGTTTCTCTGTTCATTCTTCAGGTAACCATCACCCTTGTATGCTATTGGTACCTAGAATTAGTCATGAACCTTCTAGCCTCAGAGACTGCAACTAATTGATGTAGAATGGATGATCAATTAGTGGAACCATCAGTCACTGGGAAAGAAAAAAATTGTAGTATGTTAATTTCAGTGGATTTTCTCAGTGACATTGATTAAATCAGTATTTCTTCCAAGGAGGTTTAATCATTCCTGTGTAAGCCATATGTGTCCTCTGTGTGCCAAGGCATGAAAATTAAGAAGGATAGCCTATAACAGAGGCTCAAGTCTAAGTTTAGGAAAAAGCCCCACTTTCATAGTTCTGTTGGAATCAAGATCAGCTTGTCAGTATTTAAGGGAGCACGGAGAGCTGGCTCACAGCTTTTCACATGCTTCAGAGGCCTGTTATTTCTGGCACCATGACCCCACCTACCACTGCCTGAGGACTGTTGTGAACTACTTTAATTACAATGCTAATACTTAAGCAATAATCAGAAAGTTAAATCATACTAAAAAGGTAAGAAAACAGTTTTGGAGCCTGTGCCATTGGTGGGGGGGGTCGTTTACTTGCAGATGACAACATCGAGAGAATTCCTCTTTACAGATGTCAGCAGGAACACTGCAGCTTTGCAGGTGTGTACCTTGCCTTTGATGTGTTTATTTTGATTGCATAACCAGCAGCACAATCTACTTCTAAAGGGATGATATGCCACAATTGCAAGGACTAACTATATGGTGAAACTAGACAATATAAAAAGACCTACTCATATTTTTTATATTTGTTAAAACTGACTTAAAACAACATCCAGACCTTGTCACCAGATTTCCTTACAGTTATGCCACTGCATGCATCATCCTGTATCTGATCCCATAAATGCATCAGGGAAGGGAATATGCTATATTCTGTTGAAAAAGTTCTATAACTATACAGAATGATATACATGTTTCTGATAGTTCTCATCCTCAACAAGATTTCCTTCTGCTCTGTGGACTTTGGGAAAGTTGTCTTCACTAAAGAAAACCCTGTAACATTCCTGAAGTGCTTGTTGACTTTATACTGGATGCTGAGGCACTTCTCATGTGTTACACCATCATCGTTTCCCATTCTAGAGAGACAGAAGACTGATTAATCTGATAGAGACCATTTTTATGAGACTTACCTCGAACAACCAAATAAGTAATGCTGCAATGCCAATGGATCTCATGATACCAGTGTAGTAATCCAGCAGGGTCTCTCTGCACCCCCTCATCCAGATATTGAGCTCTTCTGTCAGGAAATCGTAGTTGTAGTGAGCACTGTTGTTTGTCAGCTGGTACTGGATGCAGGGCCGTGGAGAGCTGGGGTTGCAGCAACTGAAGGGGACTCCATCCACCAAGAACTTCCCATCAACATTGCTCTTCAGACGGCTGCAAGAGGACAAAGTCTGGGCATTACAAACCTGGTGTAATGCAGCAGCAGGCAGTGCCTGTGATTTTAGAAAAGGAAGTAACATAACTCGGCTGCAATGTAGGCCTCTCCAATATAACAAAAGAAAAATGAGGATATACTTTCAGCTGGAAAAGTTGTTTACTGCTGGAAAGCTGAATATTGGATTTGCTGTAATTAAATGTGGTATAGCACAGTACCTCATGTGGTTCTTCATTCTGTGCCACAAGACGTGAGTTCAGTGTCTGGGGAGATGTTGCCTTTTTTAGGTATCTTTGTGCTGAATACTAAAAATAATTTTTGAACTTGTTTATCTTGGTGGAATTTGAATGGAAATTATATCCCTGGAAATCCTGTGTTTCACTACTTCTGGACTGATTTTTCTACACAATCATTCCATGAGAGAGATCCTAATACAAGAACAACTTTGTATGCCACAGGAGCCACTGGAAATCATCTGCTGGACTTTTGTCACTGTACCCATTGCAAGGGCTCGTCCAGCACATGTTTTGAGACTAATTCACAAGGGAGTTTCCACTTCTTGTGACTTCACTTTCTGTAAGTTTAGGAAATTTGTTTATTGCTAAAAGTTATTCCTTTCCCTCCTTTATAAGATCAGGAGGAAAACAAGTAGTGAAAGAGGAAAGATAAAGAGGTATAGGAAAATAATCCATAGGATGGGAAGAGAACACAGTCTCAAATTAACCAAGATGTTCTAGAGGTTAAATGAATCCTTGGCATGCATTTTCTTCAGAGAAAGAGATTTTCCAGAAACTGGACAGTATCTAAGTTGCTGAGAGACACTCTCACACCTTGGGGAAGCAGCTTCTAAGCATGTACCTATTTTCATGCTCAGTGGAAAAGGCTGATTTCCTGAGACAGCCCCATGGGTGAGAACCATGGCCTGGTTTATCAAGTCCAGGCCTCTCCTGGGGGCCAGAAAACATGAAAGACAACTTTCACTTAGATACCCAGCTTTCACTATTTGCCAATAGTAAATTTGTTAATACTTTCCAAAACTTATTAATTTATTAATGTTTTCAAGTAATATTTTTCTGTTCCACTACAGCTGATCTAGATGAGAGGGAAGGAAATCATTACAAGAAGCTCATCAGGTAAACAGAAGGAGCAGAAACACTGTGGTCCAGTCTTGATCTGGAATTTGGGACTAAATGTAACCTTCAAATGAAACATAAACTGCTAGGAAGCTTAGTATTTGTGGCAGTTCTTTGCAGTATAATTGCTTTTATTTTATTGCTGTGAGCCTACTAAACACAACCCCCTTTTTTTGTTTCTTGTCCTTTTCTTCCTCTGTATTTTATTTGGGTTCTGGTGTGTTTTGTTTTAATTAAAATTCTCTCAAAAACATTTTTACTCCAAGATCTTTCCAGGTAAACCAGGAAGTTCGTTTGCATTTCCCACTTAGGACTGGGGTAGGCATGAATTTTTCTCCATTTTCAAGCCTAGCTTTTTATTTTGTGGCCGTCATATCCCTGGTGATGGCGGCAGAATGGAATCAATGTAAGAGAGCCCAAATAATCCACTGAAAGTAGACTGAAGTGTGTGAGCCATGCCGTGGGCATAGGCAGAATTAGGCACTGGAAGGGAAAGGAGCCAGAGAGGCACAAACCAGAGGGCTCCAGTGTGGAAGGGGAAAAGAAAGCTCACAGAGAGGAAGATTGACACATCGTGAAGAATCTTACCTGGGCTGGCAAAATGCCCTCTATGTTTCAGGGTATTATAAATATTTGATGACCCCAATATAGTACTCCATCTCTTAAACTGGGTCTTAAGCTTTTCTTTTGATCCCAAGCATCAATTTAAATACTCTCTTCTGTTCCAGATGTGTTATACAGAGGAATCCTCTTTTTACTGCCAACAGTAGTAGTTTCCAGACTTGGGTTTTATCTTCCTGCCACTGTGTTTCCTCTGAGGGTGGCAAATTTAAAAATTATTTAATTGTATCTTGGTACTTAATAGTGTCTTGGCACTGTTAGAAAGGAAGACCTCAGTAAAAGAGTTGGTGGAGCAAGACATTCACTGCTATTTGCTGTTGCAATTCAGAGTTATGGTATTGTAAAGCAAAAATTGGCTTTTGAGCAAAGATGATTTTTAGCCAACCAAAGCAGTGCTAGCATTGTACTGCTGTAGCCTGCCTCATGTTCCCGCAATTCCCAGTGACTGTTTCCATGCCTTCTCAAATTGTGGTGTTGGCAATAGAGCTGTAGAGGAGGGGGGAGGGAAGAGGGTTTTTCAGGAGTGTGAAAAGTTCCGTTCTGAGGTTACATGTGAATTCACAGTATGTCAGATCTCACCTGCTTTGCCTCTTGATCTACAAACTACTAACTGACACAGAGTACAAGTTCAAACCAAGAAAGATTGATTCCTTCTCCATCCTTACAGAACATTACCAGCTGGGCTTTGCTTCCAATGATTTCATATCAAATCTTTCATTACCAGACTTTTGGAAGTCATGGTATAATTTCTTTATACAGCACCAACTTGGATTCTGCCAATCAAGATGAAATTAAGCCATCTATCCACAGCAGAAGAAATTCAGAAATTACTTTCCTCACACACATTTCACTGTCCACTTCTGTCTAAATGGGGCGAAAGTTAACTGACAGTGTGTTCTCAAAACAATGGCAGAGCACAGGTGAGCCTGCAGAAGAAAACACAGCTTAGTTAAGACCCTGGGTAAAACATTACTGTTTCTGCCTCTCACGGAAATAAAAGGTAATATATTTTACTTTTGACCTCACACTAAGCTACTGCTCTTAAATTCCTGGGCACTGTCTTGGTTGCCATGTCACTTTTCAGCATAGAAATGAGCATTTAAACAGCTCTGGTTCAGTCTGTTCTGTGTGACACTTTATAACTTCGCTCTTGAGAATGCTTGTATTGCTTCATTTCCACAGACAAGTGTCTTCTGTATGCTGATGCCCTCTTGTTTGTATTCTCCTAGGTCCTGGCCTCTGGTATATTTGCAGCTCTCTAGATAGCTTTGCTATGATGGCAGTTTCAAATTGTGAATTCTGTAAAATTAAGACCTTTGGCCTCCCTTCCTCTGGCTTTGTCACTGATTTTTGAGTTCAACAAAATGCAAGCTCTTTGCATTTGTCTTTCCTGGGAATACAAAGCTACTATTCTCTTGTCAGTGAAGGCCTTTTTCAACTTTAGAAGAATCATTACAGACTTTTGAAAGTTTTAATTTTTTACCTTGTCTGTATTACCACTCTTCTTTTTGAGCATATACTTTCACAGTTGGTACATCACGAGAAGCGCCACCACCAAAAAGAAAGGGGGGATTTCTGCTTTTTTATGCAGTGTATGTGGTTTGGCAGTTTCTCAGATGTGAACATACAGATTTGAACTTGGGATTGCAAAGTCTAATACCTTGAAGAAGGGTCTTTCAGTGCTTAGAACTGACTGCGCAATGTACTTATAGTACAATCCTTCTTTTCTTACTGTTATCAGCTCACTAGAAATTAAATAAAAAATTTGAGGTAGCTAATTCACCACACTGAAAAAGGAGATACATCTTTGCTTTGCTTAGCATCCCTAAAGGCTTAGAAAAAGGCAACTTTTGATTGTGCATGTATTTAGCATTTGTGAGTAACCTGGTCATTCTCCATTTTTTGACTAAAGATACAAAGGTCAAGAAAAAAGGGCTTTCCAGTTTCAAAAGAGTTTTTCTTCTAGAATTTTTAATTATAACTGATAAATACTTACTCCAAAACCTCCTTGGAAGCCATATTCAGATAACGAGGAGATACCCATTGAATTTCAAACCAGTCTCTAAAGCCATTGTTTCCACAGCAACGGAATCCAATTTGTAACAAATCCACTGTTTTCTTTAAGAAACACCGTCCAGGTATGTCTGTGTCCTTATAGAATTTAATAGCATCCCTCAGTCCCAGATAGAGAGACTCTTCCAGCTCGTTCCTCATGGTGTAGCACATGAGAGCACCCACCAGGATGCAGAAGGTAAAACAAAAGGTACATACGATGTATGGCAGCATTACTAGTTTCCATCGGGAGAACTTGTTTGCGTCTGAGCAGTCATAGCAGATTTTGCCACCCAGAAAATTGATGATACATGCTATGACCCCTACAGAGATCAGCATGTTGGGGACAGAGTTAATGTCCCCTTTTGCCATCACTTCATTGCGCTTCTTGATCTCTATTTTCAGAAAGAGGCCAAGACTGAAGAGAATGATCCCACTCACTACAGAAACCCAGTTGAGGATCCATAAGATCTGAGCCAGCTTGTCCCTCTTGGTTTTGGTGAATTTGACTTTGAGGACAGCCATAGTCAGACGTGCATTAGGAAAGGAAGCGTAGGTCAAGGGAAGCTTGTAAGCTGATTAGGAGCATGGATCCAAGGCATGCAGTAGAAATCTGAAGAAGAGGGAGAGAGATTACTGTCTCTTTGACCAGGTATTTATAGAGCCTACAAGAGAACTTCCTGTACAGCCTCATGCACTCTGAGTCTTGCCAAGGGAGTGCCCCAGTGAAATTTATTGCTTAAGTTTCATAACAGTGTGAATCACTAAAAAAACCAAATTGTAAGGACCAATTCGAGCAATTAAAAATAAGTGAATAATATGAACAGAGACTCTGGATTCCTATGAATTTTTATCAAGACCAATTTTCTGTGTGGATCTGATACCTAAAAGTGAACTGGTCTGCATCTTTCCCTTCAGAAGACTCCCAGTGTCTTTCCCTTCTACTTGTTGCATTTTTTTTTTTTTAACCATTATAGGTATTTGATTCCTGTGTTATGGTCAGGTTTGTGTTCAAAAGTTGAATAAACAAGACAAACAAACATATATACAGCCTTTTTTTCTTTCCAGAAAACTTGCTTGTGTTGTTCCTAATTTGGCAACTCTCATTAGAGTGATTTTATACTGTAAAATTCTGCATTACATAATTATACAATCATTTAATTACACTAATACTAATATTTATAAAAAGTAAAATGTAATCCTATAAATCTGGGGAAATAGAGATGTATAAGCAGCATAATATTTTCTAAGTTAGTGGATGCTATTACTGAATAAAACTTGTATCAGCTAAAACAACATGAAAAACACCTGCAGACAGACAAGCTGGAGAGAAGTAGGGCTACACTGACCTGGTAAAGGATCCCCAGCTGCAGTGAAGCTTAGCATTGGGTAAGCAGATTGTTGTAGAGTGCAGTTTAAAAAGGTAATGGAATGCCAGCGTCTTCATGTGTTTACGTCGGAAATAATCAGTTCTATTTGTACAGGCAAGGAATAGGTTGTGTGATTCAAATTAGGGCATGGATAAATATCTTCATACATTAAGATTTTAAGGCCTGTGAGATCTAATGAATTCAAGTTGGATTTATTTTCTCCTGCATTTACAGAGAAAACTAATTCCCCTCAAAGCTATTCAGCACTGTGTATCTTTTGTACAATACACAGAATATTGTGCTAAATGCACAGTATTTTTCCTGACCAGTCTATTTCCAAAGGTGTTGAGGCCAGAAGCTTTCTGAATTTAAAAACAGGGCCCTAATTTTAATGATGGTTAAGTATGATTATCAATTATGGCTGAATATTGATTGTGATTGTATTGTTACAATCGTATAGTATAATCACCTTACAGAGATGTCCAGAGAATAGTCATAAAATTATAACACTTGCTTCACACCATTCTTCTCCAGTATTGTTCAGACCTCCTTTGAAGGAATCACGCTCTGCTGGTACAGAATTAAGCCTCCCTACAAATTCAGCTGACAGCCTGAATAAGCCTGTTAAGCCTGGAGACAGTATCTCTGATTGCTTCACCAGTTAAGCAGTTCGTGACTTGACCTTAAATAGCTGTAAATGATGGCTGCTAACAGGTTTATTTGCCCGATACTCAGGCCTCAGAGCTCACAACAGAGAGATTCTGATGTTAAATTTGCTCATTCCTGATACACAGTTCATGTTCAATAGCCAGCACATACTCACTGTTTGTTTCTGTGAAACACATACATGTATTTGAACAATGCCTTGAAATTGTTCAGCACACATTTAGTTATGGTGTCACTGAAAACACCCTACTTGCTAAATATATTTTGTTTTAACATTTGGACAAAAGTTGTCAATAGTTCTCTTTTTGAAATTCATCTACTCCAGAGAGATTTGAGACTTCGTCATATTCTAGCCGTAAAGAAATTTGAAGTTGAGTTCCAGAAGCAGGAATACATTCAATCTCATGGAGCTATTCTGATATAGTTCCATCCCCCATTTTCAGATGCTTGAAGTTTAAAAAGTTTCTGTGCTAGAAAAATTCTAATAATTCCTTGTCTCCAGAAATTCTCATCAGGTATTATTAGCTTCCTTTGTCAATTTTTAGTATTGTTTGTAGGATCAGATTTCATGGAACATTGACATTTATCTAACACACCAGCAGCATAGGGTCTGTGATTTCATGGAGTCTTAGTGCCAGAGGAATGACTGATGGAATGACTGGTTGTTGTAGTTCAAAGACCACTTGTTGACTGACCCTGGCTATCACTGATATGCTTGGGATTGATCTTTGGGAAACACTGTGCTTGTCATGAAACCTTGAGTGCATCAAGTCTGGGACAGAAGAGCAAGTTACCTATTCTGTTCCTTGTTCCTAGCCTACTATATGGATAATAACATAAGTATGTTAAGTTTTTTGCCTGCGCTAATAGTTTACTGAGTTTTTTTCAGATAGTAAGACTCTCTTCACATCATAAAGAATTTTGTAAGTGCATCCTAACATTATTCTTTCCCTGTTTAATAAAGTATTGAATACATTTATTAGTGTAAGATCTCTTGTAACACACAAACAACTGCACAGTATAATTTTTTAGCATGATGAAGAAAGTTTTTCCAACTGAAGGAGCGGAACTGCAATTATGAGCTAAAAGTGTTAGTCTTGCTCTGCAATGTGTGCTTGTTCTTCTCCAAGTCATACTTGGTAGCAGACTAGTGTAAAGCCAAAAATGCTCCCAGCATTTCAGTGGATCTAATGCCTCTGTCATAGTTCTTAGAAACCTTTGCACGTAAACCACTCCAGAGTTATGAATCATATACACACAGACATGTCTTCCCCAGCTATGGGAGAGCAAACTGGATTTTATTCTTATAAAGGGAGAAATACTTCTTTCAGCAAAAGAAGCCAAATAAATGTGGAAATCTCTCCCTTACTATCAATACTGTTCTCAAGTTTTCCTTATCAAATTCAAATTTATCTAACTTTCAAGACAGCTTCCATCACCGTACAATTTGCTTCCAAGATATCACCTGGATGTTCCTTTGCTATCAAATTCCCCTAACTATATTGAACAAGACATAGCACAGCTATTTATTTATAATATTTACTTATTAGATATGAATTGTTCAAAGAAATTTTGCAATTTTGTCATAAACAAACTGCATCTTATCTTACTGATTTTGCTAAAATCTGCTATTTTAGCTAAACATTAGCTAAACATACATTGCTATTTATGACATTATAAAAGAAACCACTGACCTGCTTCAGAGGAATGAACAGGATCCTGAAACTGGTAACTTGCTGAATACAAGGGAGAAAATACCTGAATTGGACATCCTGAGGATGACTGAATGATTTCCTGATGTCTCTGTAGTTGCTCTGTCTTCACATTGACTCACCAATGGAAATGGAGAAAACTGCTTCAACTCTCCTGCCTGTGCTAATCTCTCCTTCATCTCTAATCATAGCTAAGAGATTTATTTCAAGGTTCTTATGCTGCCAGATTAAATCCTGCAAAACAGGCCAATTAACTGAGTGTGAACTGAGATCTCACCAACTAAATGGTTTATGTGACTTTCTTCTACCTTTTTACCCTGCTGGAGATTTGGGCTAGTAAGCAACGGAACGGTTTTTCATTACCTGCTAATGTCTTCAATGTCTCTTAATTTGTTCTTAACAATAAATATGCCTCCAAAGGAGAGAAGAATAAGAATAATAAAACTTTGTGATTCTGTGGGAAGGGTAAATCTGTCTTAGGCAACTATCATTTATATCCACTATTATTTTCCTTACCAATCATTCCATATTTTGTTGTTTTGGATGCAATTTTCTGTTCTCTGTGTATTGAATATGATTGTCCAAAAAAAGAATTCAAGTAACCAAGAGCATTTTAATCATCCTGTATGATTCACGGTAGGTTCTTGTTTGGGAAGCTTTCCAGGTTCAAGAACAATCTAGTAGAAACCTCTGTCCTAGTCTCTTATCTAGCTGTATTCCAAGGCAGAACCAAAAGTGTCACATCCTCTGGCATTTCTGAGCCCAGTGTGTAGCAATGTGTGGGACAGACATGGCTGGTTTGAAGTGGCATCACTGGTGGCAATAAGCTGAGTCTGCAGCAGTGCTTGGTCAAGTTTGAGGTGATGTCAGTACCAGAACCGAATCCCTAAGCAGGAGCAGGTTTGAGCTATAAGATCCATATCTATAACCCCTTGGCACAGCAGAGAGAGTTCAGTGGGCACGTGGCTGACTGCAAGAGACCCTGCAGCAGGCATTGTAAATGTGTAGAAATATTCTCAGAAGCATAAATTGTCCCAGTTTATGATAAGCAATAAAGCAGTATTCTGATATGACTGTGATTATAACTCTGTGTTCTGGCTCTATCTCACCTGTGTCCTAATGGTTCAGAGTGTGTGTGGTACGTCTGGGACCTGTTGGACCTACTGCATATGGATCACACAAATGCTTGCATACGATCAAGTACACCCCAACTGCATTGAATTAATCCTGTGCATGAGTCATTCATGCTTTGGACTTGCAGAACTATGCAGACTACAGGGAATATTTTAGATATTTCCAAATGTTTTGGTTTGTGAACAGATCAATTCTATGGAAGTATGTTCAACAGGTAGAATGTATTTCTTGGGTACAGCATAAGTACACAAATGTACACATTTTGAGCTATTGTTCAGCTGGGATGTGGTTTATCAGAAATCCTGGACAAATGGCTGAAGTATTTTTCCGTGCTTAAAAAAATTCACCTGTGAAAACTCTCCCCATCTGCAGAACTCCAAACGTGTTATCCCTGAGTATTAGAAAATGCTACTTCCTCACTTACCTAGTAGCAGAAAACTGTACCTTCACTGTGGCTGCTTTGCAGCACAGACCTCGTGCTTGCCTGCATGGAAGCAAGCAAGCAGGAGATGGCAGTGCTGCTGCTGTATGAAGGCTTTTTCTACAATACAGTTTAGAGATCATTCACACAGCTAATGGAAGCTCGAGAATGCCCCATTGTAAGAAATTATTTGAATCCAATTGTAATGCAGCTAGAGGCCAGTGCTACCTGTGTTTTTTGTTCCATCTCATATTTGGAAATGGCTTCAGCTGCAAATCTAATATCAAAAGTTCAATTACTTAGAAATTAGTTCTGTGTTATGGCAGTTTATAATTAAGCATGATGCACTTTCTTGCAGACCTTTGGGAAGCCTGGACATCACAATCATGGAGTAGCATTTTGTAACTTGCAGGAGTGGGTTGTACATGGGGGATTGCACCTATCACCCAGCAGTAGGTATAGAAAGAGATCACACACTTTCCTGCTAACAGTGGAGATTGCTGTGCATTGCTTAGGACCCAAAACAGGTAAATTTAACAAATGTTTGCCCAATTACTTACCTGTTTAGTACCATTCATATATAAGTCCACAGCCAAGGATAGATGTGTATCAGTGCAATGAAAGTTGGGATGATGCAATGTTTAATTTCATATCTAGTTTCCAAAAATTAGTATTTTTATATTTGGATTGTTTTTCATTTCATCCTATATTTAATGTAAATGGCAACTAATGATATAAGATTTTGGAGTACTGGAATAAACTGGAGGCACTTGGTTAGTCTGATGGAAGCAAGAACTTTACAACCTTTTCTTCTGAGCTGGGGCAAGTCCATATTCAGGAAGAGATTCTCACTTGTATGTGGTAACAGGGAGAGGACATGAAAAACCACCCACTTTTTTTTGCTTTTGTAAAACTGTGAACCACATGGTAGACACTTAGACAAGTTATTCAGCAAATAGAACTAATTGTGTCTTTGAAGAACATTCATTTTTCAATTATATTTTTTTAACTTTTAGGAATGAAGTATAGTGGTATTTAGATGATTATGGGTGTTATAGTGGATGAAGATACCAAAGTTAAGGCACAATATCTGAAATTCTTACAGAACTGCAGAGTTGGCAGAGGGAATCTCAAAATTTAAAGGCAAGAAGTAATGGCAATAGTCAGTAATTTAAAAGGACCCAGTTTATACATTAAAATGACACAAAACTTATTGAAAATGAAGTCAGTCATTTTTTTACAACTACAGTTCTGTGCTGTACTACTATGATCTATGTTGTACTAGAAGATCCACTGTATTATGTTCCATGAAAAATGTGAATACTATAACTGTAGCTCATCTAATTGCCTGAAGAACACCACAGATGAAAAAAATCAGAAAAAGAAGTACTATATTTTTCAGATATGTAAAGGTTATAACAATATGGATATCCTGAAATCAGTCTCAGGCAGAAAAGGAAATTATAGCAGACCTGCATGAACTGCACTGCACATGCATGGCTTGTCATTTGGAGTCCTGTGCATTGCAGGAAAATCCATATCAGTACCTGTCAGGCGGGCTCTGATTTCAATCCATAGGAGCTGTACTGTCCACAATCTCTGAGTCATCCACTCATGACTCACGGTGAGTCATTACAAATGGAAAACTAAGGCACACAAATAGTGTATTCACCTTAAAATCAGCACTCTATAGTACAGATGGAAGTGAACATGTATTTTAAATTGCCTGGTAACCTAAAACTTCCATCTTGGCTGTAACTTCTTTCTGAAAACTAGAATCCATTTTTACAACCTTAATCGTAATTAGACCATACAGCAATCTTGCTTTTCACTTTTGTACAATATTCACTCTGGATCTTATCCTTGCAAGCCAGGTATCAGGAAGCTTTTTGCAGAATGGAATTATACACATATTATGAGGCCTGGCAGCAGAATTCTCTTCACATAATGAGGTAAAATTTTCCTTTTAAAATTCCATATCTAATAGCATCAATACTTTGGTGCACTACCAACTGACCCTTCTTCTCCTAGCAAAGTAGTCAGATATACAGTCACATTTCTCCTCAAAAGACCTCCTAAACTAATCATTACCTATTCTCAGCTTACTATAAACCTGATGTTGATGCTATTTTTCACACTCCAGACATCATTTGAACTGAACAGTATTACTCAGGACATACTGTAGGGAACTTGAGACATATTGTAGGGAATTTGAGATTCTCTTGGAAAGAAAAAAGAGTTACCAAGAGGAAAAAAAAAAAAAAAAAAAAAAAAAAAAGGCTCATGGGACTTTTTGAAGCTGTCAAATCGACAGAAGCCAGAACCCAGACACAGTGCTCTTAGAACTCTTCCAAGGTCCCTCTGTCCCCTGAATGGTGACTTCATGCTTATTGACACTGTGTCAAGAAATGACAGTTTGTGGAAAAAGACTGAAGGAACTCAGGTGCCTTAGTGTCGAGATGACTGATGGTGAGAGATGAAAATAGTGCTCAAGTAATTTTGTAGGTAATTGCACAGAGGAAAGGAATAAATTCCTTTGGTGGTAGGATATGAGGAGAATAATGGGTGAAATAATGAACAGCCCATATGAAATCCCTTGATTTCCATCAAAAAAGTACTTTTAGAACAGGTTGACAAACACTGGCCAGGAGTGTTGTAGGGACAGTTGGTCCTTCCCTGGAAAAAGGGCTGAACTAGATGTCTCAAGGTCTGTGGTTTGTCATTTGCTATTAACTAGATACCTGTTTAAACATTTACAAAACTTGTTAGGAGCTTTCTCATCTTTGGCTGATACTTCCTTTGCTACTTGACTTTTGCCAGAAATGTGAGCTTATCAAATGTTTTTACCTTTCTACTCTTCAGTGAAAGTATTGTTTCTGCCTCTATTTATATATTAATTTTTGTTGCAATTTTCAATAATTTTTCAATTCTGAGAGTTGGTGTATGTTAACTTACTGACTAACCAAATCTGTGAATTTTCCATCTCTATTAAGTCTGGGCATCTTGCTATCCATGTCCTTTTATTTTTTTCTTTCTTTCTCCTTTTTCCTGACATCTGACTCTCCAAGTTTTTTTGGGGCTTTATTTTCTGTAGTCAACTAAGCAGAAACATTATTCAGAACTTCTGACTCATACAGAAATAAATAAATATTGCCAGGACCCCAAAGCCCAGGCAAGCTAGTTCCAATGGAAGTGTTTGAAACCAATGAGTCTGGACTTTACAGGATGAGTCATCTACCCCCATACGTGTTTGTTTGAAAAAAATAACAGCAGAGTTCAGAAGTTCTTGCACACTGTTAATCATGTCACCCTTCTCCTTCACATATGAATATGTTTGTGTATATGTGCGGGTTTAAATATTTAAAGATTCCTCGAAGAAAAATCAGATCATTCCTTTCAGACAAAAACTATTGATGAAAATTCTCACATCTCCCTTACTACACAAAAAAGATTTCCAGGAAAGCAAACTTATTTTTCCATTGCTATACCTTATGAGGCCTAGGGAACCTGAATTTGGAAGCATTAGAAAGTTATGTTCCATCTATAGACATTCCTGGAAATTCCAATCTATTTCTTCACAAAGATTTTAGAAGTGGGTACTTCATTAGATATCTGGGTATTTTCTCATTCTCTGTCCTTTTTTAAATTAAAAAAAAATAACAAAAGCTAAAGTGCTGTCTAGTTGTGCCCAGAAATAGTTTGCTGTCACCTTGGTCTTTTTTGGCTTGTTTCTATCTTTTTTTTTAAATTTGGACAAGTTCTATTTATTGCCTCGTTACACAACTCAACATTTATTACATTTAATATTAAATAATTATGCATCATATTTATAATTACTAAATATAAAAGTATCCATATTAAGATGTAAGAATATCTTTACATGACTGGAGATTATTTTTCATACTTTCATAAGTCAGACTTATTAGGAAATCATATTCATTGCTATGCCCATACCAGCACAATTCAATTTTTTTGTTCACATCTTTCCATAGCAACTATGTGGTTACAATAAAGTTTGGTCTGGCAAGCCTTTGCAGTAATTTCTGTAATTAATCCTCTTGCTCTTTAACTTCAGAGTTTTGGTGAGCAGTACTTCTTGCAGTCTACAGTCAAGTGAGACATTTAGGATTGAATTAAGATAACACACTGTGTTGGGGTTTAACCCCAGGTAGCAAGTAAGTAACAGCAGCTGCTCACTCACTCCCCCAATCCCTGCCCCAGTGAGAAAAAAAATGGATAGAAAAAGGAAACTTCATGGGCTGAGATTAAAAAAAATTAATAACTGAAACAAAATATAGAAGATAATAACAATTAGACATTACTACTAATAATAATTGTAAGGGAAAGAAGAGAGAAATAAAACCCAGGAAAAACAAATGATGCATAATACAATTTTTTACCACCTACTGACTGATGCCCAGCCTGTCCTCCAGCAGCCATTGGCACCTCATGGCTAACTTGATGTTCTGTGGTATGAAATGTCCCTTTGGACAGTTTAGGTCAGCTGTCCTGGCCATGTTCTCCTCCATTCTTGTGTACACCCTCAGTAGCAGAGCATAGGAAGCTGAAACCTCCTTGATGCAGAGTAAGAAGACCTCAAACCCAACTAAAACTTCAGCCTGATGTCAACATTATTCTCATACTAAATGCAGCACTGTACCAGTTACTATAAAGAAAACTAATTCCATCCCATCTGCAACCAGTTTGCTTTACTAATTTATTTTGTACCATCCGAGATACTTAAAAATCTCCAGAAGAAACAGGTGCTCATTTGCTGTGGTTTACTGCTGCTGACTAACAATACACATTTTTACACTGAGATAGCCAACTAGAACTAACAATGTAAGAGGTGAACAAAGGGCATAGGACAGTTTTTGGCTCAGGATAGCTTTTTCCAAGGGAAATCAACACAATGCATCTGAGCTTAACTACATGTACTATAAAAAAAACCAAACCAAACAAACAAAAAAACTAGAGTAGTTCAATTTCATATTTACATAAGAGATTTTAATGTGCTGATGTTTTTTTGGGTTTGGTTAGGGTTTTTTTGGTGAGTGGTAAAGATATTCTGGAAGTCTGCACTGACAGAGGAAACGCTAGTATCTGTTATACTTACCAACATCTATGAACCTAAAATAGTAGAACAGAAGGCCTTGAAGTACTTCTTGGTGTATTTCTGGAGCAGTGAGTTAAAAAAGATTAGATCTTTTCTTTAAGGACTTCCTTCACAGAAGTGGAAACAGATTTTCCTTTTGAAAAGGCTCAGTTTTAGTTTATTTTCTTCCCGGCTTGACTTTTATTCGAACCATTCAGGTTTTGTCTGCTTATGAAGAGCATGTGGTAATTTGGAAACTTGCAGCTCACTGTACTTCAACTGACGATAAAGGAAAGGCTTTTTGGCCTTTTAAAGCTTTCAGTCTGCAAGAAGACAGGTACTCCTGGTATGGTTCCCATAATACTGTGGATGTCAATTGTATTAGACAATGAATTAACTTGTGAAGTTCCAAAGTGATGAGAAAAACTATGCCCCTTGGATCTGAAATGGTGAACAGGTAAACAGACAAACCAGATAAACAAGTTTGTTAAGGCTTTTCTATTCTCTTTAATTGAATCAGAAAATTCTCCTGAAGAATTGTACACCTCAGGCAACATGTCAATTATCTGGGGAACAATAAAGCACTCTTCACAAATGGATTCATATTCATGAGCTCCTCATTACATCTAGCACACAGCAAGTTTTGTTGGCAAAACTTATTACTTAAAATAAGAGGTGGTTGGGGTATTTATCTACACTCAGTTATAATCTGGGAGGAAAAACACTGCCTACTTTAGAGTGAATGTGAAAAAATTATTTGTTTGGTGCATAAGAAGAGCTGCTTATCCTAAAATGAATGTCACCATTGCAATGCCTTTAAGACAGATTTGAAGGAATATGTAGTTCCAGTTGAATATTTTCTATCTGAGAAATTGTAAGTGCATTTTAAAAGTAAGCAAAATCCTTAATTCCTTTTTGTAAAAGATGCACTATTGTGTATAAAAAAAGCAACTTTCTCCACCTATTGCCATCAACATTGGTTCATTTCTATTCACAGCATGAAAATTTCTTCACTCTATCAGCTTTTTTATTTACTGCTTCAATTGTTAGGACACACAATACACATATGCATTTACTACATATAGGGAAATGTATGCTTTTCACCAATGTTTATCCACACCACTATGACTGGTGGCCCACTGCTTGAGGCAATTCCCTTTGTTAATGAAGAAGCATCTTCCTAAAACTGACACTGAGCAACTCGCAACTCTGGGGTTTCACTGCTCCCAGTTCTGGGTAACTCACTTGTAAACTACCAGAGCTAAAATCTTCCTTTTCATAAAGTAGCAGGAGAAGATACTGTTTCCTAACCTTACTCTTTAACTATGATCTCCTTGTGATGAATGAAGAAAGGGCTTAAATTATTCACACCATCTTCTTATCTGGTTGGCAGTAGGGAAAAAAAGGCACTTTTCTTTTTTTTCCCCACTTAAGGAAACTGCACATGTGGTGAACACTACGGTATGTTTACACATAGCTTCATACAAGCTGCTGTGAGCAGAGCAAATCTGTCCTTCCTCCTTCCCACAGCACAGACTTCTTCTAGGTGCTGGTCTGCCAGATGGATGCAGCCTCTGGGCTGACACCGTGGCCTACAAGCACGTCCTGTGGGCTGTTGTGCGATGACGGCACCGACCGAGGAGCGCCCGCTCCGTGGCCTCATGAGTCCTGCCCGCAGTGAGGAGTCACCTGTGAGAGCGGGAAGCCTTCTCTTCGAAGGCCGTACTCACCTAGGCACGGGACACATCCACCGTTTCCTACTGTCACTCTGCGGAGCCCAGGGGTGCCCTGCTGTGCCCCAGCAGGGGCCCCCGCCCCGGCCTCTCCTTCCTCAGCCCTCTCGCCCCACCCGCGGCCGGGCAGCGGCCTGCGCCCATCGGGCCCCGGGCAGCCCGACCAGGCGCGGACAGCGCGGCCGAGCCCCGGCTGCTGAGGCGGAGGCGGCACCGCAATCAAGACCCAACCTCCCGCCGGCAGCGGCCCTGGGGCGGCGAGCGCCCAGGGCCGGCGCCGGCCCCCGCACGGGCGCTGCCCCTCGGAAGCTCGTCGGGAACGGGAACTCCGGCGCCCACCCCGCGACTCGGCCCCAGGGCTGCGCGGGGGCGGCCGCGGCTGTACCGGCGCTCGCCGGCTCAGCCAACCCGGCACCGCACAGCGCCGCGTCCAGGTGTGCCCGCCCCCGGCGCCGGACTGACCGCGCTGACAGCCAATCGCCCGTGAGGAATCTCCGCAGCTGCCCAATCACCGCTCCGGAAATGGGATGTGGGCGGTGCCCCGGGGGACAGCGGGTTCGGTGGCGCCGCGGCCGAGGAAGGGCGAGCGCGGGGGCGGCGGCGCGGGCGAGCGCGGCCGGGCTCCGGCCGGCACTGCCGCAGGGATGGCGGCGGCCGCGGCGAGGGGCTCAGCCTCCGTAGGGAGCGCTGCGAACCACCCCGTGACCCTCTGAGCGCCCTCCGCCTGCGCGCTGCCGTTACCCCTCCCCGCGGGCCGGCCCGGCTCTGCAGTCGCCATAGAGACCGCGCCGCACGCCATGGGGCGGAGGCTGGGCCGGGGGGCGCCGCTGTAGCCCCCGCCCCGCGCCGCGCACAGCATCCCCTGTGGGGCCGGGGGCGCCGCCGAGACTCGCCGCGCCGCCCCGAGGAGCCGCCGCCTCGGCCCCGTTCCAGGTGAGGATTCGCGGTGCTGCGGCGCGGCCGCCGCCGTTACCCCGCGCCCCGTCCCCGCGGGCGCTCCGGCCGCCTCGGCGGGGCGCGGCCCGCGGGCTCCGGCGGCCGCCGGCCCGGCCCCAGCGGCTGCTGCGTGGGAGCCGCGTCGCGGTTTCTGTCCCCGCGGGAGAGGGAGTTCGCTGGGCGCGGGAGCTCCGGGGGCCACGGCCCGGCCCGGGAAGCGCTTATTCCAGTGGGGCAGGACGGGGCGATCCCCTCCGTGGAGTTCAGGTTGGCAGGTCTGGCGGGCTCCAGCAGCAGTCAGCGCTGCCCCGGCCTCTACGGAGAACTCAGATTTATAGGCACGAGGGTTTTTTGGTTTTTTTTTTTAATTTTTTTTTTTTTTGTCCCTCCCACTTACTGCAAGAAGGCAAATGGTACAGAAATTTACGTGTTCTGACGGCGGAAGATCTCTGTTTTAAAATAGCTGCGTCTGTATTTGCAGCTCTGGGTTGTGGCATGCGTGTGACGGCTGCTGTGTGGGCACGGCTGGATGGGAAGCGGGCTGTCTGTCGCCTGGCGCTCTAAGTGCTGGAGCCATTAGCGGCACTTGCATCGATCCGTGCATACAGATATGCCTGGCTAGGCCGCGGGTGCGCGCACCACGGCGCTCGGGGGAACACACAAACTGCGTGTGGAGCGGCGTTAAAAATACGTTATTTCAAGTACTTTTAGCTTTTCAAAGAGGAAGTGGGAAAGCACCTTGTTCCCAAGCCTACAGATGATCTCTGGAGCTGCAGCGGCATCCTTAGGCTTCTGTTGTCACTCTAGAGCAAAAGCAATGAGAGGACAAAGCTCGCTACGAGGTTTGTAACCTCTGGGGTGAGCCAGAGCAGTTGGGAACAACTGCTAGTGTAAGTGGGGGTGGGAGTGCAAATAATTATAATATTGATGTATTATCGTGGGGGTGGAGGGAGATGGACACAAAGAAATGACCCCGGCGTATACCACAGCCTTTTGAGAACGTTCTACCGTGCTTATAATCAAGCTGGAAAGGGCTACAGAAAATGAGTTATAAAATAGTCTGTAGTGGCTTTTCTTAGTTAACCGTGTGCACAACCAGTGTAATTTCAGCTTAAATATTCTGAATTAGTAAACTATATTGCAGGAATGTTGAGAGCTTTAAAATGAATCATACTCTATTTATTTAAGTATCTTAGCCTTAAAGTGTGTGGTTAGTTTCTGTGTTGTGGTTCTGGAAAAAATGAGTAGGTTTTTAAAACGCATTCTATGTAGTTAGTGCTATGCCTCTGTTGAACACATGCTACCTATGCTTGTAGATATGTTAGTTCATTTTAGCTGGGAAAACAAAAGGTTAGGACTTATTTTGCTGCTCTTGTTTGAATTTTGGTAATGTTTTTTCAAGTCTTAATCGTATGAATTCATGATACAAAAATACCCAGCATTTTTATTTTGTGTTTATGTTGTCCTGAATACTTTCTTGATGATGATTCATTTGCTTTACAGAATGAATTATGTTTAACAAAGTAGTAGAACTTTCTTAACTTGCTAAACCAGAGGTATTCTTGTTAACATTTGTTCGGCCTGTCAAATTAGATATAGGAAAGTTTGACTGCAATAGTATGAGTAGTCATTTGTCAAAAGTTGTTTTGAAAACAGTGCATCAAGATACAGTTTAAAAAATGTAAAGATGGAAGCAATTTACCCTAAAAAATACTTTGTTCTTCTATAATATATTCCTGATGTACCATTATTTACTTGAAGCTCAGCATCTTTTTAAACTTCCTGTTTGAGAAGGATGAGGTTAGAATAAGAACAAATTGAGCGACTGGAATATCGTGATGTCGCTTATGTTTAGTGTAGTCACTGTACTGCTGCTGCATCCTGCAGGCTCTGATGCTTCTGACATCACAAATTCCAGAGAGGCTTTTCTCAGTGTGGCTGATTATATCAAAAAGATTTTTGAGTATGACAGAAGAGAGATATGAGCGGGGTTTTACTTGTTCTAAACTGGCTTCTAAACCATCAGTTTCTACCAGTGCTAGATCTATATGTACAGAAGGTTAAGCATTTGTTTAGTGTGTGAAGTTGCAGTGTGTGGTATATTAATATACTACTGTGTTTTCTGTTTGGCTTGTTTATCTAGTGGGAATGAATTGGTACTTTACAAAGGAGATTGACAGTTTCTGTGTATTCCCGTGTCTTGCCTTGTCTGTTTCTTTTTCTCTGGGGAAGCACTACACAAAGCCTTTGTGTTAGGCTGGAGGGGAGGAGAAACAGCTGCCTTTTCAGTGCAGGACACCAGGATTCATCGTGGTCTCACAGGGATGCACAGTTGTGGCACATGGCACATGGACCAGCCACTGTCCTTCCTCCCTCGTTCTGTGAAAAAACTCTCAGCTCAAGAAACCTGAGCTTCCTTTGACTGATCTCTCTGAGCAGTGTGTTGTGCCGTAGATCTAGCAGATCAGTCTGAAGGGCCAATTGTTAATGTATTGATGGGCAAGAATTAAAACATACAAAATTGCCAAAATACAAGGTTTATCTTAAGGAATTCAAGAGCTACAGGTCATGTGTGTTTAAAATTTTCTTGTTATGAGCTTGACTACTTGTTCAGGATGAGAGTGAAAGAAACTTTTTCAAATCTTTTACTTGGCTTTTTTTTTTTCCTTCTGTTTAAGAGTATAGTATCTAGGGTACTTAAGTGGGAATTAAACATGTAAATTTTTGAAGTGGAAATTAAAACTATTTCAGTTGGATAAGAGATTACAACTAAATGGGACAGTTTCATTTTTCTGCTTGCCACACACAAGTAGAGTGCTTTAATGCTTGTACTGTATTTCTGTCATGCAGTGGCAGAATAAAACTTGACTTCCCTCTTTTTGTTAGAAATATTGGGTACTATCTAATGTGGATTTTAGTAACTATATCTTATATGTGCTTGCATAATAACTTCTTTGAAAATATAATCTAGTCTTTTACTTTTCCTTTACAGCTTCATTTATTTATTAAAATTTTAGAATCACGATATTCCCCTCCCTTTGCTTCAGTGCTAGGTGTTTAGTAGTGTGCTTTTGAGGGAATCTAGTAACTGGGATTTTTCTTTTTAAGCTGCTTATGAAATTGAGATGCCATTCTTAGCTGTTTAAAATTATTGTCTATCATTCTCTGTATGAGCTTATAGGTTACTAGTCTTGAAACCTAAGTAGTAGAAAATTCAAGTAATAAAATCTGGCCTTCTGATGCTTCACCTCTTCATCTGGTTGAGAATTCTTTTCCCATTTTTGAGATGTTGTACAAGTCACAACTTTTGATCAGTTATTTTTCAAAATTATTTTTCAATTAATGGAGCTCAATCTTGGAAAACTTGAAAAGTTTTTTTGGGGAGAAGGGAAAGATTTAACTTGAGAGGAGCAAGGAAAGGAGGACAAATTGAGAAACTGAAGAAGTCTTGAGTGTCTTTAACAAAACTATTTTGTCAAAAATGTAAAAATATTTTCTTTATTATGTTCAGGCATGTTTTTCTGTAGTTCTTGCCCTGTGTGTTTGAGAACTTTTCATCGGAGAATTGCATCACTCGATTGTTATTTCATGCTGTTGCTTTTTGTCTGAAGAGATTAATCAGTTATTGAGAATTTCACTGATGAGGAACTCCATCCGCTAATTCTTCCTTTTGGAGAAATGTGTGTATGTAGCTTAGCCTTGCATTTCAGTGCAAGTAGTAGTTGGAAGGGTTGAAGGCCTCTTTCATGGATGAAGTTTGCCAGATTACTGATGGTATTGATAAAGAGAGTAAATTTCTTTTAAAGTACAAAGCTGTCTGATGTGTAAAGAAAGAGTAAAATACGCTGAACCTGCTTTGGGAGCTTGCAGAGGATGTCAAGTCTGTGTAATATGTAGCCATATTTTTCTATCCTGGTGTTGCAAAGGGATCAGTTACTTGTTGCAGGTACAGGTTACTACTGTGGAGCTCAAATGTGGAAAAGCATAAAGAATAAGGTTTTGTGTCATCCCGGTGTGTTTATATAGACATAATTTTATTAAGTTTTTTGTACACTTCTCCCATAACTGAAGTTATAGCAAATAAAAATTTGTTCCACTAGACTCATCCACAGTCGGGAGAAATCTTGCCTTTCAGAGCTTGTGTCTTTTTAGTACTTGGGAATTGTCTTCAGTCAACAGCTGCTTATTGATTCTGAGAGGGGTTCATTCTGCTCTCTGTCACTTCCCAGATAATTCTCAGATAGTATTCGTTGCTTCTGTCATGCTCTGTCTCAGGGTACTAACGTTTTAGTGAGGGTTTTAACAAAACTTACTTGATAGAATGTTGTTCAACATAGTAAGAATTAGATTGCTTGGTTACGTGGTGTATCAGCAGGATGTGTCTTGTAGCTGTCAACTTTGCTTGTTGCCATAGTAATGCTTCAAATGCCACTCGTGGCAAGCAGTGTGACTTCTGAGCATATGAAGTATGACTCTAGCTTTGCAGTGTTGAAGAATTAAAAAAAAAGGAGGCAGTGATCCGTAAATAGAATATACTTTTCAGCATCAAACTGGTGACTTTTTAGAATGTATTTGTATTCTTGAGTTATACGCTGCCTTGAAATAATTATTTTCTTGTCTTTCAATTTATAAGCATTTGAGCTTAATAGATCTAGAATGGACATTATCAACTGATAGAAAATGTATCAGAGAAAGAATTACTGTGTTCTTCCTTGAGTTTGATTGAATTGAATGCCCCGTTCATATGTGATGCTTTGATTTTCTATCTGCAGTAGTCTATAAATAAAATCAAAGTATAATTCCCTAAGTCAAGTGAGCCTAGAACAAGCTGTCATGTTGTAGTCTGAGAGCTGAAGGAGAGGAATTGACTGGATCACTGTTATTTTTCTTTGTGACATTCTGTGCTTTTTCATTAAAATCTAGAGATTGTGATAATCATGATGGTTTTGGGTGAAATTACAGTTTTGAGCAAGGCAGTGTATCCAGTGAGGAAACCTGTTGAATAATTCTTCTAGTTAGAGAAAAATCTTGAAAGAGTCACGGGATAGATTCATATAGAGAGGACTGAGTGGTCTTGTGGGAGCAACATACTAGCTAACTCAGTCAGGTCTTGTCTTGATCAGCCAAGAGCTAAAGAACTGATGCTGAAGCTGAGGAGCAAACTGTGACCCTCCCATAGTAAAGGAGATGTGTGCAGGAAAGAATTTCTGTTATTGACTGGTGATAGTTGTTATTTATTTATGGATGTACATTTTTCACATGTTAGCTCCTGCAGATGAAATTGCACATTATTGTTAAATCAGTCTAACAGTTGGCTGCTGTTTTTAAGTGGAAAATTATGTTCTCTGCCTGAGCCTTTTCTAGTCCCCATTGATCTCTGAGCTACACAGAGTCAACTCACTAACATGGCAGGGAATGATTGTAAAAAGGGAGTTGTTTGTATTTTTTTTTGGCTGATACGTGTTTGTAACTCCTGCTAGGTCATGCTGTTATATGCAGCTTCACCCTGAATGCATAGCTGAGATAGTCATAACCAGATCCTTTCATTTACTGTAGCCTGTGTGCTCAGCTGACAGGTTTTCCTGGCTATTGTCAATTCAGGGAGGACACAAGAGAAAGAGGAACATTTTACATGAAAAGCTGCTTTGAGGTGATGGTGCACTTTCTTCTCTATTAATTTGAAGGAAATTTGGCAGGATGCTAATTTCAGGCTGGACATTCCTTCCTGTTGTTCTGATATATTTCATTAATTTTGAGCCTAGGATACTTCAGTCATGTGGCAGTGCTTCTGTATCTTTCCTTGATCAGTCAATTTTCCCTTTGTAATCAGGGAGCAGCTGTACTTTGTCTGGCTTGTTGGAACTGGCAGTTAATACTTCAATTCTATTGAGAGGCCCTGTACCAACATGTAAAGGCTCACTGAAATATTTCTTTTTCCTGGAGTAAAGGTTTGGACAGAATTGATTTATGGTCTGAATCAGGGCTGTGGCTGACATATGAGTAGTCATGCAGTAGATGTTGCTCATATTTGGTGCTGACATTTTATAAAGTGCTTTTATACTCCTTGCTCTGAAACATGTAAAAGCTGAATTTTGGTCTTAATAACTAAGAATGTAGTTATTACTACTCTTAACTGTATTATTTCTATTCTAGCTTCTGATATTACTAAAAAAAAACCTCCAACTGTACACAGATTTCACTCATATAATTGAATATTTCCTGTTTCTCAGTAGAAATCTCATAACCCTGCTTGCCATACGGTTGTGTCCACATTATGCTCTTACAGAGTAAAAATTAATTGTTCAAATAATAATTTCAAAATGCAGAAGTATCTTACCACAGTTTAAAACTGAATATGTTCCAAGCAAATGTAATGACTGTTGGTGTCATTTTTTAAAGAAAAAAAGAAAAGGAAAATACTTACAACTTGTGTCAATAGAATTGTATTTCGTTTATGTAAATTCAAGAACTTAGAGGATGCTGTCAATGTAGGGTTATTACACTCTGCCATTATGGTGTCATGTGTAACTGTTTCCATATCTACAAAATTACATCTCCTCTCAGTCAATCCGACGTAAACCTTCTATTTTTTTAACAAATTATTTGTATAGATCAAGTGTTAAAACATTCAAAATATACAAATATGGCAGGTTATAGGTCAACAATACAATCAGGATTATTTTTGTAGCCCAGGCTTTAATTTGGAGTGATTTGGAATTGAATATTTTTATTTACATACAGCCAGTATTTCCTAAAACATGTAAAACTGTTATGCAATGCCTTTTATTATTTAAGTAAGGGATAAAATGAAAGCCTGTAAAGGTTTCTGAGAAACATTGCTCTTTTGTTTTTGGAAATAATTGTACATTTGTTTGGAAGAGAGTTAAAATCTGATCCTGCACTGTTCACTTTTCTGATGTGTAGGAAATTCTTATAATTTTTGAGAGTCTCTTGACCCCCATGTTTGTAATACATAAACTTAGTGATTTTCATGCCTCATCATTCTGCCATGTTTTGTTTTTTCAACTAATCCCTGGAATGTTTTTTCTGAACTTAAGACAGTCCCAGCAAACTAAATATGCCTAGAATAACTGTATTTTAATAATGAAATATGCTTGTATAATTAATTTTCAAAGACAAAAGCCTCATCACTTATCTCTGACTGTGTGAATTGTGATAATTGAGGCTAACTTTGTGTAAAACCAGCTTCCTATTACTTCTCTGAATTATGTGTGCCAGCAGTAGTTGAGTGAGAGCATATAGTGTCGGAAGTCATTGTGTTGTCTTTTAAGAATTGTCAGTAATGAGGAATCCATTGAAAGAGTTAATCAATTATTCTATGAGAATATCTTCATTAATGAAAATGAAAGATATTGGAGATATTTGTATGTGTTTAAGGAATCTAAAGATTCAACCTTTTACTTGTATGATTTGCATGTCAGAATGAAGATCTATTGCAATTTTCTTGACTAAAGCAATTTTGATTAGATAATCTGAAGGAACCAAGTTTCGTAATTTTGAACACCAGAACTGGATATGATATCCTAGCAGCAATCCTACCATGAGCAGATAGAGAGGTATTATGATCTCTCTTAGTATTTATTTTTCTATTAATCCATAGTTGTCATAACTTTAATACTCCAGCAGATGCATATATCAGAAGTAACTGATTGCTGCATCGTGTTAGGTGACGTTTCCATTTATTCTTTGGTCCTTGATGGATATTGTCTTCTTTTTTCTAAGTTGGCACGTGTGTAGTTTGATTTCTGTCTGTGTAACCTGTTGATGCCATTTGTCCTTTATCAGTTTGTGATGTCAGTATCAATTACAAACTTCATAATTTTTTCCTGAGTAAAAAAGTTTCAGTATTAAGTAAGAAATTGGTTCCTATGGGAGTAATTAGAGGATACTTGTTCAGTTACCTTATATTTTGGGACCTATTATTTAATGTATGACCTATTGATTTTCTGGCAGAAAGAGACTCTACTGTGTGATATAAACTTAGATGTCTTACAGAAGCATTAAGTGCCATAATAAATATTATTCCTATAGGCCAAACTTGTAATGCCATAGTAAAAAGTTGATAGGAAGGGGAACTTAATTGAATGGCTGTAGTTATAGTGTCTTGCTTTAGCTCTTTATTAGTCAAGTCCCCTTATTTGTCTGGAATTGATGTTAAGCCGATGGCCCATAGTTACCAAAGTAGTTTCATTTATCCTTTCCAAACTTTAGCATCAGTTATCTTCTGGCATATTCTGTGCTTCAGAAACCTTTAAATCAGAGATCTCCTTGAAAATTCCTATTAAAATACAAGCTATTCAAATGTGTTCCTCTAAACCTGTGTGATCTAGTAGCATGTCACTGACATTGGTGGCGGACTGGAAGGCGCAGCGCGGCTCCGGGCTCCGTGCCGGCCCGGCCCCGCTCGCTGTCCGGCCGGAGCTGGCCAGGGTGCTGAGCCACCCTGCCTGCCGTGCCCGTGCTTCCAGAGCCACCCTGTCTGCCGTGCCCGTGCTTCCAGAGCCACCCTGCCTGCCGTGCCCGTGCTTCCAGAGCCACCCTGCTGCCGTGCCCGTGCTTCCAGAGCCACCCTGCCTGCCGTGCCCGTGCTTCCAGAGCCACCCTTCCTGCCGTGCCCGTGCTTCCAGAGCCACCCTGCCTGCCGTGCCCGTGCTTCCAGAGCCACCCTGTCTGCCGTGCCCGTGCTTCCAGAGCCACCCTGCCGTGCCCGTGCTTCCAGAGCCACCCTGCCTGCCGTGCCCGTGCTTCCAGAGCCACCCTTCCTGCCGTGCCCGTGCTTCCAGAGCCACCCTGCCTGCCGTGCCCGTGCTTCCAGAGCCACCCTGCCTGCCGTGCCCGTGCTTCCAGAGCCACCCTGCTGCCGTGCCCGTGCTTCCAGAGCCACCCTGCCGTGCCCGTGCTTCCAGAGCCGCCCTGCCGTGCCCGTGCTTCCAGAGCCACCCGGGTAGCCGGCACGCACCTCAGTGCTTCGCTACTAAAACAGGGATGCCAGGACAGGAGCGTCTCGTTTTCTCGTATCAATGTATCCTGGGACTTGCACAGATAACCTGTATGCCTTTGCTGCTTATACCAGAAAAAAACCCAAAACTCTGCTGTGAAAGTTTTCCCTGAGCCACAGATTCTGGCTTTTTAACATCTTCAGCCATGCTAAACTCGTCATCATGACCAGATTCTTTGCTGTCCAAATTATACCAAATGCACCTATGCCATCCACAAGCAAGGGATATGAACCTTTGTCAATGCACTCCTATAAGTGATCACTGTGCATTACGGTGAATTTTCAGAGAGTGTATAAAAGGAAAAAAAACATTATTCTACCTGTAGCTTAACAATTTTCACCAAGCACCTCAAGAGAATCCTATAAAACACCTCCAAAAATGAATCTGGAAAGTAGAACTTAACATCTATAAACAACTTCTAGCTTATTGCAGGTATTAGTTTCATTTTTTTCCTTTATGACCCACAAATTCCTGTGGCCTGTCTTCTCGTCCACACCACTTGGTTTGTTTTTTTTTCTTTTTAATATTGTAAAGATGATCCGTGATAGCACTGGTTTAAATTATTATTATTATTAAACATACCCCTTTCCCATTACTTTAATAATTCACTTTTAAAAATATCATAGCCATTTGGTGTTAGGCCATATTCATTTGGATCTATATGTATCTACATTGCCAAATTTGCTGCCATTTTTTGTAAGTTATGGTTGAAGACATGAATCTCATTGATACAATGACAAAGTTCTGTATTTCTGTAAAAAAATATATGTAGTGTACATAGAATAGATATGTAAATAATGTAAACATGTATCATATATGTGTATATCATAAAAACACATATACATGTATTATATAGATAGATATGTATTAAAAAGTGTGTTGTGTCATATTCTTTAAGAAAGTATGTTGGCATAGCAGTATTATAAAGAATACTATATTTCTGATTTTCTGAACTAATTTTTGCTTTGATGCAGTTAAGCCTGAGAATCTTGAACAGAGCAGAAGCTCTCTGATGGCCACTTCAGCAATTAGGAGGAAGGAGTAACAAAAAACATGAGAGAAGTATGAAAGTGTTTGACCGTATAGCATCTTCCTCCTTCTCCCCTTTTCCCATTTAATTCCTTTTCCTCAGGCTCTTTCTGGTGAAAGGTTTGAATGCCCTTATGCTGTGCAGCCTGCATGGCTCTCAGGCAAGAGCTGGGATTTCTTGACATGGCTGCTATTCTCTGTAGCGTGAAGACAAAAGGCTAGGGCAGAGTTTTGGAACTGAAATGTAAGGGAACCTGAAAGAGGCAGCTGTAGATGTATTAAAGGCAAAAATAGAGGCTTAGTTTGTTTATTTATTTAGGCTTCATGTGTGTGAATTGTATGTTATAATCTAAACATGGTGATGGGAAGTAATTTCTATGATTTGTGTTTTTTTAAATCCTTGGCATGTTTTAATAAACTTGCTTAATTTCATATTCATCACCATATGCATGGCAATTTTAGTTCACATGCACATGAAGAAGAAATCTCTAGCTGGTTGAATGAACAATTTTAATATTTTGAGCGTATAACTATTGCTCTATCCATGAGAGCTTTTTTTCACTTAGAAGTAAATGTAAGCCTCTCAGATACTTTTTTTTTTTTAATATATTTTCAGTGTTAAAATTATTACTGAACAATTGTTAGGGGTTATTGAAATCTTATTTACTTGCTGCCAGACTGAAGCAAAGCTATTGGATGTAAGCAAATTAAAAACACTTTCTGCAATTCAATACTGCAGCCATCAACACTTACATAAAACTTCTGAAAAAGCACATGAAACTTGAATCTCTTCTCTTGTTCCCATCACCAGCTACCAGCTCAACAAAATTTCCAGGAACAGATTGTCCTTTTGTCAGCCTTGACAACTGATAGTGACCAACAAATGGATTAAAAAGCATTCTTTTTCCCTGTTATTTTCTTCATGCTGTAGGGTCTTGTGATTTTAAATATTTAATGATGCGGTAAAAGCCTAATCCCCTTGGGGGGAAGGAAGTTCTATGTCACTAAAAGTGTGTGATCACTTCTCTAGCAAACAATGTAGAAATCTTTGTAGAATTCTTTGTTGTACGCAAGTAGTGCCATATCATAAATAAGTGTATATGTGCTGAATGAAATTAGGACAAAAAAAGCCTTAATCCAGAACAAATAAAGCTTCCATGGAACAGGATGTAGTCAGATTTGCCTCTAATGTGTTTTCTATGGGAAAGATAGAAAATATTAGAATTAAGGTTTATATTCAGAGATTCCTTATGAAGTTATGTTGAGGAATATCCAACTAAAACTACTTAGAAAAGTGAAAAGAATGTTAAGAGATGGGAATATTGTATCAAGTGGCAACAAAATTATGGGAATTCTTTCCTTTTTTTCATCAGTTTTACGTAGCAACTTACATGTGGGAAGATTCATAAGTCTTTTCTTTTACAGCAGTTGTTTATAGCTGCTCGTAAGAGATTGACATTTATTTTTTCTTGTAAATTAAACAAAGCATTGAGAGTTCCATGTTATTGAAGTAAAAAAGCAAATACAAATATCACGTTTGTTGTGGGTTTTTATACCTGTGTTCCTCTTGATGCTCAGACATTTAGCAGTCTAAAATTTCTGTCCTGTTACCTATATAAAAATTGCTGTCATATGTTTTGCAGGTGCCAGAGGTAAGAAAGAGTTTTTCCATTAAAGTTTTCTTTCTATTCAAATTGTAACATTGCTGCATCTGACTGTCAGTGATTTAAAATGTATTCTGTGAATTTTCATTGTCAAAAATCTGACCGTGGATGTCTGCACCAACTTTATTAAGATGGAGATAGTCTTGAAGTTAGGAAATGTGTCTTAATATATTGGTTTTCTGCATTCAAGATATCAAATTGTTTGAGTATAAAGATTAGAGGCATTTCCAAGTATTTTCTGAAGTTAGGTACAGGGAAGAAAATCTATATGGAAACACTGAGACAGCACTAAAACCAACACAAAGTGAAAGGGACAACATTTGTAAAATAGAAGTTGAAGCAATAGAACAAATGGTGTTTGGAGTTCCTGAGTGTTTATCACATATATTTCTTTCAAAATAGCTTCACATAAGTGCCAGAAAATAAGAGTTTACTTGAACTGGTTTGCTTTATGATGCCATTCCTACAACAGCTAGCTAGTCAACAGGTTAAGGGTGGTAGCTTCTTTCAACTAACTGACAGAAAATTATGCAAAAGATTTTTAGTTGCATCTCATCAGTTCAAACAATTTCAATTTATGTTGTTACAGGGAGCATAATTTCTCTGTCCTCTCTCCATCTTCCCAAACATAATGTATGAATGTAAAATTCTGGAGTAAAGATCTTTATTCAACTGTGGTCATACGTGGATGCCTAAGGAAAAGTACAAAACCATAGATAATATAAATTATTCTTCCCTCTAGTTGATTTCCATTTTTTAGTAAGGGACTTCTTGCACTAAATATACTTAATATGTATTTTCAGTAACTCACAGTAGTTTTCTTTTTTATGTAGTTGACTGTTGTTCACTTGAAGCATTGTAAACTTTTAGTTTCATAGTATCCTTTGGCAAGAAGTTGCACAAATTAATTTGCTCTGAGTCTGGCTCCTGCTGACCTATTTTGATTTTTTTTTTTTTTTGGTTCCTTTATTAAATGACATCATAAATAGCTGATTCCTAGCCAACCTCTGTATGTCCCTAATGATTTTGTAGACCTGTCAAGTACCCCTCTCTACTTCCCATCATCCCTTGAAAAAAACTGTAAGTCATTACTTCATATGGAAACTAGTCAGTATCCCTGATTATCTTGTTCTATTTAATTTTTTTTTGAGATAGGAAGGGCTAGAATTGTATATAATACTCAAGGCATTTGTGAACCGTTGATATATACATGATCTTTGGGTTGTCTGCTTTGTCTGAATTTCTAAGATTTGATTTTTTTTTTTGACTGCTATTTGACATTGAGTTGCCATGTTTTCTTACTGTGTAGCATCATAATAAGATCTTATTCTTGGTTGCTAATATTTTCTCATGTATTTAATGAACTGTTAGGATATATTAATATGTTTCTTAATAACAGTTATTGTTTTTACATATATATATGTATATATATATACATAATTTTATATGTACACACTTAGAACCTCATTTACTATTTTATCTCCTGGTCATACAATACCATGAAGTCACCCAGCAGTTCCTCTCAATTGTCCCTTGAATATTTTGGATTGGAACTGTAAAGATCATCTAGATTCAACCCCTGCCATGGTTGTTCATGCCAGCTTGTTCAAGGCCCCATCCAGTCTGGCTCCTCCTTTTGAGGGAGCATTGTGTTTAGATACCCAAGGAATCCATTCCAAATTTGTAAGCAGAGCTGTTAATGATCCAGATGGAAGATGATGAGTCAGGTTTTCTATATGTGAACACTTTGTGCAAAAATATTTTTTTAATGGAATCTGAGTGAAAATATTGATCTTAATAAATGATAGCTCATCAGCCTAAAAAGGGTAGCTCTCTGTGCTGTATTGTATATTTACAGATGATCTGGACAAGATGCAAATTCTGAAATGACATCGTTTGGTGATACAAGGTTATTAAAATTAGCAAATATGAAGATGGAAGAACTGTAGAAAGACCTTGATACTCTGAGGTAATGATGAGTGAAAATTATCATAAAGTGGTTCATATAGGATAAATTATTTTGAAATTTACAGCAATGAGCTTACTTCTTTTGAATGTGGTCTTGCAGGTTCTGTTTGCCTTCCTGTACAAGGGTTAATGAACCTCAAATGTAACTAGCAACAGACAAATTGGAAACAAAGATGTGCTTCCCACAGCATGGAATTAGGTTACAATTTGCTTTATGAGTGTTATGGGTGGTAAAGTTTTCATGGTTCAGAAAAGTTCTGATGAGCTTGGAGACAAAAAAATCTTAAATATCATCTTTGGCTCTGTGTTTTGTGTCCCAGCTTGCTATATCCTGAGAAAATATTCTGGCAAGGGTGATCCTATGCTTTCCGTCTTCTTGTATTTCTCCCTAGACATCAGCTGCTGGCAATAGTCAGGGACAGAAGATTTGACTAGGTGGATCTTTGGTCGAATGCAGCCTGTCTCCTCTTCTGATTAGCTGTCTATGCTATCTGCTTTTCTACTGTGTAACCTAATTTTTTTCTGCTGTAAATTAAGTTGATATTTTTGGATTTGTCCCAACTTCAAATATCTTTGCCAAATTTCCATTTTGGTTCTTTAATACCTGTCTTCCATTTTGAAGGACCTTGAATTACGAGCTCAAGTTTCAGTCACTGTATCTTGAAAGCACCTTCAGCTGCTATAAAAAAAGTGCATACTCTGACCAAGCCACATTGTTGATTGGAGCTCCTGTACCTTTGTAGATTCCAGCACCCATATTTTTTAGGGACAAACTGGTTAGGCAGTCTTAGATGTGATATACCCATCTCCTTTGTTCTTGTGTACTGTATTTGTAGATCTGATGTTGCTGAGCCCATGTGATCATTGTGGAATATTTTGTGAACAGGAGAGACTTCCTGGCACTGTACAGAACCTCTCTCCACAGCCATGCCAAACTGAAAATAAAGTATCAACTTGTGCCGCTCTACTGGCAGTATGTCATATGTTTATTCACCTGCCTTAGTGCCACCTTCTTTCATCAGAGCCAGGCACCAAGCCATTTCCCACCTCTCCTGTCATTTGGTAGTGCATAAGGACCCACTTCTGTGGCTGTGTCCCACCCTCTGGTGCTAGGGGTGTTGACAGCAGTGGTGAATTGGTCTTGGCATGAGTGTCGCTGTAGTTTTTCATCTTCTCTTTGTGCCTGACTTTTTTATCTTTCTTGATCTGCTGCTGAAAAGTACAATCCTCCTTGAACAACTGAGGTGTCTCCTGCATAAACTAATGTGATGGTGTGTCTTTTCTCCTTAACTCTTTCAGGGGTCGCTGTGCTGTGTGGCAGGATGGGTGTACGTTCCCCTCATTGAGGAGGCCTGCCAGACGTAGGTAGATGTCCTGCACTATGCGGACTTGCTCATGTTCCATCTTCCCGTCAGCTAGGCTCTTTTGGAGTCGCCCTGCTTGGTGTAGTAGTTGCTGTCCTCGTTTCACACATTATCAAAAAGAAGAGCTTTATTTAAGAGCTTTATTTAAGGAGATAGAATACCTATATATTCACAGCTAGTGCCCTCTCTTTATCACAATACTGCAGCAGATTTAGTTACGTGCCCTAAAGATAGGGATGCTAAGAGATCAGACATTACAGACTGAAAAAAGATCTTTTCCTCTGTTCCTTTTCCTGTTATGCTTAGCAAGCTGTCAGGCCTCACTCAGCATGTTTTTGTGATGTGCTTTATCCACTGATACATCAAGAGAATTCTCAGGTTTTGTTAGTGAGGTCCAGGTCACTTTATGGCTGGTTCTGCAGCCTGAGCACAATGCTGTGATACAGTCGTGTGGCTGCCAGCTGGGCTGCTTATGTGCCACTGGCAGCCCTGTTGATCACTTGAATGCTGTCAGTGTAGATAACGTTTTGCTATTCACATGCTATCCCTCTGAACATCTCATCAAAGTTTTCCTGCCAATTCTCTTGTATTTAAAAAAAGTTAAGTCTTCTCATTTATAATTAGAGTTTTCCCTGAACTTTACTTCTTTGGATTAAGCATTTAACTGCATATATGCCCTGGCATCATTCTCGCACGGTCCCTAGCAGCAGCTCCTCTCCCCCATAAATGGCTGTGTATCTACTCTGAAAAGTTTCATAGGCTTTGGAAGAAGTTCTTCAGAGAAGTGTATTGCTTGCCTTCTTGTCTCCTTTAGTTGTGTGTTCTATGCATGTGCAGGGCATTTATGTTTTTCCTTGCTGAGAAAATGGTTTTATGAAATAATAGATAGTGCTAGTTGAAAGGTCAATAGTTTGGAGCATCTTAAAAGATCAATTTATGTTATTCTTTGGAATATAAATGGTGAGCTATTAATATTCTGAGTTTATCCTAAGAGGGTAACTTAACTATTCCAACATTTTAAAAAACTGGAAGCAAAGATTTTAATTTTGCTGATCAAACTACTTACAGTCTGAATTTATATTATAGCACTGAGCCACTGTTTAAAATATTTTAATTGTTTGACTTGAAGTTGTCTTTGTTCAAAACCACGCTTCACTATCACTTTCCTACATTGAAAGTTTTCCTAGGATCTTGAAAAATTATTATTGTAAAACCTTGTATAGTTAAGGTAATTGCAGAACTGACTTTCTATTTTCAAGTTTCTTTGAAGAAGACTTGATAAGTAAAACAAATTTTTATAGCAAAAATTCATGGTTCTAGTTCCATTTAGGTTTGTTGTCAATAGCATAACAGTCTTAGTGAATATAAGAAACAGAAATACAGCTTTTTTTTTTGAAACAAGTGACACTTTTAGGGTTTAAAAATTAATTTCTGAGTAATTAATAAGATTTCACAATCCTCTTTTTGATTTGGAACTCACTTGGAGTTGTGGAAAAGAAATTGAGAATTAATTTCACTTCCCCAAGGGTTAGGTTTCCACATTAGTATTAAAGGCTCTGCACATGAGGTTGAAGTTAAACAGCTGGTTTCAGTTGAAAGCAACAAAGTTGTCCAGCCTTTCCCTGTTCCCTACAACTAGCTTCCATTATTTCTCTTTTTTATGCGTAAACCTTTGTGGTCTAGAGGGGCAGATCAAATTAGGAAAATAACTCATGCATCTGAAAAATACCTTGGTAAAAATGTCATGGATTAAATAGAGTTTTTGATATAAGACTCATTCTAATTCTCCCCTGACCAAAATTTTCTGGTTTTCTGTAGGTAATAAATTACATTCTGTTTCTCTGATAGGCATCACAACCCTATAATCGCTCCCTGTCATGCCCATACAGATGCTTTCTCTAGGGCAAGATATAGAGTACCCTTTATCTCAGTTGGTCTGATCAAGAAACACTGAAGTTTACTTCAATGCAAATGCTTTGAAGTCCTATTTAATTTTCAAATTATAAATTCTATTTAGGACTTGAAGAGGGTTTTGTGTACCTAAAGCTTGTATGGTTTTGCTACATTAATTGGTTTAGTGAAAGATAATACACTCCTTTAATAAACTTTGCCTTACTTGGGTTTTCGTAATACTTTGGTACTGAATTCCCTTGGAAAGTGAAAACAGTGTGGTAGCCTGAAATATATATATTTTTAAAATAAAAATTGAAACTAAATGTTATATTTTTAACTCTGTCTTCAAACTGAGAAAATATCGCCACCTTTGTAATAACAACTGCAGAAGTTGCCAGAAGGAAATACAGACTCTTTGGCAATAGCACACAAGACAGCTGGGAGCTTTTCACACCTGGAATCTGCAAGTGGTGATGAGTATTTTTGGCACCCAAGTGCTTGAGAAGGAAAACCTAAAATGACATTGGTTTTGTGTTGAAATTTTAAAGATTTTCTTCACAACCAGTACAGTTGGAAATTTAAGGTCTTAAATACAGTTTTCTCATTGATGTGGTGAATGATGATTTTCGAAACATCAGCTTTTAATGGATGTAGTAGTAAGTGTAGGATGACTTTCTAGTTTGGATGTTCAAATAGATGCATTTAAATAATTCCTATCCCTAGAATAAACAATTTGAAAATGTTCTTAGCCTAAGACAGTGGACTTTACTGTAAATGTGGTGAAATTAGGACCTTTGAACATTTCCTGCCCTGATTTTCTCTTTATGCTGGCCTTTTAAAATGTTTTTTGTTCCTTAAGTTCTGCTTAAAAATAGAAAATGCAGAAATGGAAACCATCTTAGGTAGATTCCAGTTAGTTTACTGGTTTTAAAAATAAGCTGAAGGCAGGCAGGTAGAGTTCCTAATATGCTCAGAGATCTCCTAATAGTAAAAGGTTGATACTATTCCATAGTGGAAGCAACAGGACATGTATTCCTTTCTGTGGAACAGAAGTAATCTTCTGTACTGCCTTGCTTTGTCCTGGAACTTATACTACGTCCATTCAGCCAAAATTATCCATATTACTTTCTCAACCTTAGGTCTGAATTTAAACGTCTGTAAAGGCTGGTGAGCAGAGGTTGCCTTCAGTTTAGGCTATCTCTAAGGGGATATACACACAAATGGCATTAAAGGATTTTCTTTTTTTCTGAAAATTTTGCACTGTTGTTTTCTAATACCATATAATCTCTTAGTGTACTTGGATGGGGTAAATTAATCTTTTGCATAGCTGATGTGTTGTTAAAATCAGTTATGGTGGATAGAAGGGTTCTAAATAATGGATATCTATATGGTATTCTGCATATCAGCTCTAATGCTTCTTTAACTGTGTTCTTGTTTTATACTGTAATTGGTTCCCAGCAAAGGCTTATGTTATGGAACAGTCTATCCTCATTGCATTGTCCCAGTTACTCCATGACCTGCCGTCTGGAAATAAATTTGACAGAGGGCTAATTGTCTTTAATTGGAGTTGTGTTAACTTGAAAAGTTCCTCTGAAGTGATAAACTGATCTGATAAGAAAACTGATGAGTTAATGAATACAGAATTTTATGAGATATATTGCAATTAGAGTGGCTATTACTTTTTTAGGAGAATTATAAAGATGTGTTTGTTGTGCTGAAAATAGCCTTACTGCCACCTAAAAAACTGCACTGCTAAAGGCTTCATCTACTGAATGAGTAAGGGAAAGCTTGCACCTTAACTGTGTGTCATTAATTATTCATCTGCTTCAACAGAATACAGAACATGCTGGAGCTTTCTTAAATTGTTTAACAGCATTGTAGCTTGTTAAAGAGCTATGCTGAAAACAATGTATTTCAGTAATACAAATGCAACTGTTTGTACTTTCATGAATCTTTAAATCATCTGTAAAATTTGGAGTGGTCCAAACAGTCTGAATTCAAATCCTTACAAATTCAGAGAAATTTCAGTTTCAATCTTGATCTGAGAACCACCTCCAAAGAATGCATATTTATATCTGTCCAAAATTCCTTTAAATATAGTAATCTCTAATAATGTCCTTTTCTTCCATATAAATTTGGGAAAAGTGATTGTAGCCTAAATTGCGCCTACTAGAATACACATTATCTGTTATTAGATAAGGAATAGAAAGATATTTATCCACTGCAGTACATCAATAATTAACAGATCTGCAGATTATACAGTGTTAAGACCATTAGAGAATACATCAGAACAGTGAAACTCTGCCTAGATTGTGAATAAGGTCTTTAAAAACCTGGATTGTGAATAAACTCTTTAAAAACCATATTCTTGTGGCAATGCCTTAGTGTAAGGATGGAGGTGTGTAAGCATCTGATAAAGTTGTGGTTTAGCAAAAGCATAAAGCATTTTCAGACTTAAATTAGGGAAATAAGACTTCTATCACAACGAAATAATAAAAAAATATCTTTTCTCCATATTAGGAATTGGTATGATAACATCTAATTCAGTGTGGATGTCTAACTCAATGTTGCTGTCCATTCCACAAGAAGAATGTGGAGCAAGGAGAGGGGTTTTGAAGGAGGACCATATAAAAGACCCATGGTTATGAAGGAAGGCTTAAAGCTTTCCTGAGTATTCACTCACAGGAAGTTAAAGAAAATATGTTTAGATGTTTAAATGAAGTGAAATTACTGGAAATGGAATTCGGTTACCAAAACTGTAACTAAGTCGTGTGATAAAAAGTTAAACATATTAAATCTTGAAACAAAACGAGTTATGCTTACTGTGAGGGAGGAAACATACTGGAACATGTTAGCAGTGAAGAACATTTGGAGTCTTACATATTAGGGTGTGCTAATTCAGTGAAAAGGGTTGAAGTTATGAAGTGGCCTCATCAGGTAAGGGTTTGGACCAATTTCAAGCCTTCTGGCTTTGGAATTTGTCACTGAATCCTTCTTCTGCTTTACTTGAAGCCTTGAAAAAAACAGGATTCTTCAAATTTACTTCAACATGTTCGTAATGCTTGCAGTTGATTATTAAGCTCCAGGAGGAGCTTAACACCTTGTCTTCAGGGGCTCAGGAGAGAACTTTTGCCTCCCATGCATGACAGTTCAATGGGTTCTGTTGTTTTGTTGATTTGAATACCTATTTTTTGATGATATAGATATTGTGTCTTTGTAATGATCTAGGATGACAAGAGATTTAAGAAGGAATGAGTGTATTAGAATAGGATTGAGGAATTGTGTACAAATGAAGATTTTGTTACCCTGGCCATGCAGATATTACATAGAGTAATACTTCTATGGGAATTCTTAAAATACAGGGTGGTTCTGTGAATGTATGTGTTGAATCTTTGCATTCTGGGCCAGTTACTGATTCTCTGTTAGTCTGCTAAAGAATCCACAAATGAATAGATCTCAGAAATACTTGTCATAGTTGTGACTATAAATTGCATATTTAAATGTACTAAAAAAAAAAAAAAGTTAAGTATCGAATTGGGAATCCATTCAAGGCTGATAGCAGTATTAACAAAAAACTGTGAACTGTCATGTCTTTGATTTAATAAAGCATCTACTTTTCCTACAGGTGATGAATTTTGCTCATGTTTGAAAGTTTCAGTCAAAATCTTACTTGCAGTTTTAGATTTTGCTCTGGTGAGATGAATAGTTTCACCATTATTTGTTAAAACAAATACTAGGAAAAAATAAACCCTCTTGAAGTTCCAATATAGAAGTGAACAATTTATTTGTGAAGACCAACCCATGCTTCAATGTAACTGGCGGGTGGTAGAAAGAGAAGCGACCATTTAATTTAGGGGAAAAGCCACTGTATGTGCTTTAAGCATGTAATTTTGGAAACAGATCTTTTCCCCTTCATTAGTGGGGTTTTGTTTCATCTTTGTTCCTGACTGTGTTATGATAATTCTGCTGGAAAGGACAGTAAGTGTGGTCAGTGGTTAATAATGTTCATATAAATGGCTCTAGTTCTTTTTAGAATGTTGACCTTATCTGCCAGGGAGAGTTTACGATCACCGGTGGAATTTGAATTGCTTTAGTTCAACCTGATTAAATTGCAGGATGGATGCTGTTACTCAGAATACACAATCTTAATTTGGTTTCCCTTCATTGTTTTAATTAAACCAATTTAGGCTGTGTTTTCTGAATGAACACTCTTTTACAGGCTTGTAATCCACTCTCATTGGGTGTAAATTTAGATCCTCAACTAATTCAGATTAATATTTCTCCAGAGGGGTCTGTTTTGTCTGGAGTTAGTTTAGCTGTCATAATGTCCAATTGAAGCAAAAAGGCATAAATATAATATGAAAAAGAAATATGAAAGAACATGAAAAAATCACAATTACTGTCATGTCAAACAAATGTTTGTCTTAAAAAGCCAGGTTTAAGCAGCAGAGTATTTATTAAAAAAGCATAATTTAGTCCCAGGAGTAAGATTGGCATTTAGCCACATGGAAGGCCATATTGCTGATTCAAATCAGAATGGTTTTACCAATTTTGCATATCATTTGTGTGTTGATTCAGGGAGAAAAGCATTGTTCACTTGCTGTTACGCTATTTTGACAGCCATACAAATAACCTAAAGCAAATATACTTTTTGAAGAGTATTGTCTTTGTATAAGAGTGCTTATACAGAGTTACATTTCTATAATTACACTAGTGTAACAAGAAACAGTTCTAGAAAAGCTCAAAGAATTGAAATAAGCTTTTAATTTGTTGTAGTAGTTGCTGATGGGAGCCATTATGGATATATTATTCTCCAAAGTACAATTTTTTATAATACTATCTATAATCCAATTCAGTAATGATTGCTAAAACCAGAAAATTAAAAAAAAAAATTGTCAAAATGACCAAATACAGGGTTTCTTCCTTGCCAAAGACAGCTGTTTATAGCCTGACATAATTGTACTTTAGATGTATTTAATCAGAAATAATCCTAGCTATGTGAGAGACATTGTAAAATGTGAAGTAGTCTGTATGCAGCGCAACTGAAATTAAAGTTTCTGTTTTTAACATTATAATTTTGGGTTAATATTATTTTAATGTTGTTATATATTACTATTAATTAAACAATTATTTAATAAGTTAATAATTAAATTTTAAAAGGGATTATTAAAATTAAGTTTAAATGTAATTATGCCTTGCAGCAATTTGAAACTGCTTGTGGAATATACCTCTTTAAGTTCATTGGTTCTGTATTGAGATTGTTATTGTAGATTTGAGAGAGAGCAAGTTAAAAAATTAAGGAGGGATATTCTTGAATTTTTTTCTGTACTGGAAACTGACTACAATTTCAGTGTTAGTCACTGTGGGATGCAAAAGCTAGTTCAGGTGCTGGGTGAGGAACACAAGTTTTGCTTTTTACTCTGTTAATCTGCTTTATTTTTATTCTGTTAATCACTGAGATCCCATGTTCTGCTCTGATTTTGCAGTGACTGGTTAAATGGAAGCCATTCCTGGGATCTGGATGGTTTCTACTGACGCAGACTTTGCATAGCAGCTCCATCACCTCAGGAGGTTGCAATGAGTGGAGGAGGGGATCAGCCTGACATCCTCAGTGTGGGAATATTGGTCAAAGAAAGATGGAAGGTGGTGAGTATGTCTTCCTGCAAATCTGTATCTTCCTCGAGATACGTTTTGAGAAAGAAGTGGTTTGTGCTTTGAAATTAATTTGAAAATTCTTGTGAGATATATTTTGCTTAATACTTACATTAAATTGTGAATGAGCTTTAAAACTACTTGTTTCTCTTATCCTTCTTTAAAGAGAAGTTATGAGGATTTAAAGTGGGTTATTTTTTTCTTTCCTGATAAGGATCTAGGAGAGTTCTTAAATCCCAGTGTAGTGCCTGATCCAAGCACAACTGGAAGAGTACTGTTGGTATATTGAACCCAATCAGCCAGTGATAATGTCAGTCCATTTTGGAGATCAGTCAGAGGCCCTCCCTTGAAATTAGTAAGTTTGTGAGATATGTTACTTCTTATAGAAAGATCTTTCAGGACCTTGCTGCTTTTCCTTTTGTTTGTTGGATTTTATGGCATAGATTTATTCTCAGCTGATTTGTATTCTTTTGATTGTGTGCCAGCATTGGCTTTACCATAAATAGCTCTGTTCCCTTTTGCTGTTCTTATCCTTGATTTGCATCTTGAGGGAAATAGTATCCATTTGAAGCTATTTTTGCTGGGAGAAGCAGGCTGAGTTCTCACAGTTCCTTCTCCATTCCTCTGATTACATTGGGTTTTTTTACATAGAATTAAAAAAAAAAAGAAGAGAAAAAAAGGCCAGTTCACAACAGAGCATTTAGAGTATCTGTGTGTGTGTAGTAGGCTGTGAAAGGATTCTGAATTGATTGCTTTATATTACTCCCCTATTTCGAGATTTTTAGAACTGTAAGACTGAACACTGAAGATACAAATTCATCATTAATTTAAATTCATAAGAGAGAATAATTTCACCTGTCTTGTGCCCTATCTTTCATTTAAATATGCAGGAAGCTGATCCTAACTTTGCGTAGGAAATCTTTGTATTTCCTTTTAGGTAGATAGAACCTAAATATCTATCTCTGGAGTATAAATATTTGCAAAATACATTCTTATGTTTTAGATCAATACAGCAGTGCATACAGAAAGCATAGTCTTGAATCAGATCAAATAGTATAAAATACTATTTTATATACAATAATATACAAAATACAATTGATAATAAGATACTAATATATCACTGTCCACAAAACTACTTAGTTGTCTGATGTGTACAACAGTAGCTGTGTTTTCTTCAGGTTTATTTTCTTTCCTATATAATGAAGACTGCTGATGACATAAGTGTCTTCTGCAAAATTTTGAAAATAGGCTGAAGTTCATTTCATGTAATTATATATTTTTAGTTATATGTTTTCCAGGTCAAGTATTATGGGTAGATGAGTGCCAAGTATTTCCTGTGGGTAACTCTTCAATTTCTTACCTTCTGTAGCAAACATTAAGGATTTCTCGATGGCATCTAAGGTGATAGACTTCTTGAATTCAGATTTTCGTAGGACTGTCTCCCAGCGGAAGAAACTGAAAGGCAGTTTTTGGATTTTTTTTGCTGTTGAGGACCTTGTTCTTTGCAGTTGTGAAAACCATATCTAAAATTTTTGGACATGAACATTGAAAAAAACCATGTTCAGTTAAATTTAATTTTAACCTAGACATTATTTAGGGTGATTCTATTTTGAAAAGTAAGCATAAAAAAGACATCATAAAATATTTTTACTCCAGTGACAACACCCTTCGCTAGTGGTGTCTGTTAACAGTTGCTTTTATCCTTTGTTGATGCCTTTCCTTATGCCTCTTTTTTGCCTTTGAGACACTTATTACAATCCCAGCTTAGAGAGACTTGATTGTAATGATAATTGGTTTTAGGTATATTTAAGAATGCCATTCAATATGTAGTGTAAGCAAAGGTAACAAGATAAAATTTGTTGGAAATTGTATGCTTTAGCCTGGAAGCATACAAGGAAAGAATTTGAAGAGAGAATCGAGAGAAAGAGTTTGGCTTGTGAGATGCTGAATGCAAAAGGAGAAGGCTGAAACTAATGAACAAAATGGGAAATGCAGATATAAACAAGGGGAATGCAGTCCTCATCAAGGTAAAAGATGTTGAGCAGATGTGGCAGGAGGCCAGTATGGTTGAGTGGTCAGCACCTGTGTTAACTGGAAAGCAAAATGCAGGTGAACGGAAGGTGAAATAGGGATGGGCTGCCCAAGATTAGCATGGAGACGTTGCCTCTGTGTGATATATGGAATATATGGGAATGCCCAAGCTAAGATGGCAGTTGTGACTGGTGAAGGATGTGAAAAGCAACAGGAAAAGCTTCTATAGGGATTTTGGCAGCAAAAAATCCCCAAGGAAAATATGGCCTCATAGTTGAATGTGTGTGACTCGGTGACAAAGGATGCATTAAGTATTTTTTTCTGCAATTAAAAAGAGAATAATTTGTGCCTGGAACTACTGAGTGATGTAATTATTGGGTGTATGTTAATGATTCTGGTGTACTTAAGCTAAGGATATAAATTGATCTGTTTATTTTATTACTGTGGCGGTGGTTTTGTTTGTTCTATATGTCTTTCAAGCGCACATGCAGAGAAACAATGCTTTCAAAGGCAGTCTTTCTTGGTCTGGCCATTTCTCAAAGCCGGTAAATGAAGTTAGATGATAAATGTGTCTATGTTTATAAGGGGGTGAGAATGTCTGTGTCACCTCTTTCCTTTTCCTCTCACCTTTTTCACCATGCGTTTTCACTGGTGTGCTTGTACTATGCTGAAAATCCATGTGTTGTCTGTTATCTTCTTCCTTATTCATAAACCCCAGGCTATTTAAAAAAAATGCTTTTCCTGTTTAGTCCAATGTCTGATGATCTGGATTAGGAGACATTAGATTACTTTTCAGAATCTGAAGATCGGTCAGCATATTGCTGCTCTCTAGAACCCTGGACTGTTTAGATGAGATTTTAGACAGTGGAGTCATATAATGTTAACAACTGTATGTTTTCAGATGACATTTAGAAAACCATGTCAGTCTTAGCATAAATTCTTTTTGTCTCCTTTTCTCTTTTATCAGCTTTAGAATGTTAGCCAGGGGAGACATTTTGTAAAACAACATTGATGTTTTTGATATTGAAAACCAAATAAGTGTTTGTTCCCAGTGACCACTTAAAGCAGAGTGAAAAAACATCTATTCATATTTGCTCTGAATGTAGTGCAGACTAATTAGCATGCCATGAGCATTCTTTTTACCTCTTCCTTGCACAGATGAAACTTTCTGTGCTGCAAGTTTCTTGAGTCTGTCTGTTAATAAGAATGATATTGGTGAATCGTGAATGTAACATTTGAGATGTATATTCAAAGATCATCTTGGCCATTTCTTATAATTTATGGTTTAGCTGCTGTTTGTAAGTCACTCCATATAATAGAAAATACTGTCTCTTTTCAGGAAGTCCAAAAACTTATATAACTTTATACCTTTATTATTCAGTGTGCGTATTTCTGAGAGGAGAAAAAGGTGGCATATTTTAAAAATGTCACTGTGCATTTGTATTTGAAGATCTCTGTACTGTGTGTGACTATTTGAGGAAAGACTTTATTCAGCATGCTGACTTTGCCCAGATTCATGCTGGGAATACTACTGCACTTTTCTATTATGCTATATACAATAGTGCAGATGGGGATCAGGTGTGTTCTCTTCCAAACTGTGGTTAGCCATACCTTGGTCAATTATTCAGTAGCTCTTTTATGTACTGAAGGGTATAATTATTGTTTTAAAATCTTATTTGTAATCCAAGAGCGTTTGCAGTATGACAGGCAGAATGAAGAAGTATTGCTGTTTTGTTTACTTTCTTCTCCCCTCTTTAAAATATGCTTTTGTTCTTTCTTTTTCCCCAACATAGTTGAGGAAAATAGGAGGTGGAGGATTTGGAGAAATTTACGATGCACTGGACTTGCTTACTCGGGAAAACGTTGCACTGAAGGTCGAATCTGCTCAGCAGCCCAAGCAAGTGCTGAAAATGGAAGTAGCTGTGTTGAAGAAGCTGCAAGGTAGGGCTGTACCTTGGATATGTGAGAAATTGAATGTCAGTGTATCTTCTTTAAAAAGATCATTGTAATTATAATAATATTTTGAGTAAATATTTCCTATATTCTGCATGTTCTTGATAAATGCTTATTAAAAGTGGAATAGAAGCTCTTTGCAATTCTGAAAGTTTTGCTACAGTGAAGCTTTTGTTTGAAATGGGATGAAGTGAAAATAAAAAGAACAACAAAATTGCTGCAAAAATCTCGGTTCAGATTTACTTTAGTCTGAATCCCTATTTTCTCTTTGTTTTTTGCTCTAGGCTTTGTTGTTATTCTTGTTTTTGTTTCTAAGATGTTTTGGTTTTTTTCTGTACTATGTAGCACTGAATATTTGAAAGTCCTTCATATACCATATGCAATAAGAATATTTGTTTTCTTGGCTTTGCAGGTATTGCTGAGAATTCTAATATTGAAATAGGAAACATACTTTAAAAAATCCCCACAAGCAAAAGCCCCAACTTTAAAGAACTGTAACTTATATGAGAAAACTACTGAACATGTAAAATCCTGAAACACTTTCAGGGTTCAATTCCTTGAATCAGAGTTTGAATAGTCACACTTTCTGTACCTTTAGATACTTTAATGAAGCTATCACTACAGAGAAATATGCAGTGGCTTCTCTTCATTGCTTTTTACAACACAAGATTACAGAAAGAAAGTTTAAACTGAATTTTTCTATAAAAAATATTATTTCTAATCTGGACGATTTTTAATAATACATGCCCTCCTGTCTGCAGCCCAATTTTTCCAAACTCTTACTTTGAATAAAATGAAGTCTACATGACGTGTGGTGCTGCCTAATGTGCTGTAAAGGTCACACTATAGCAGGATTTGACAGCCTCTATAGATTTAAGAGGGCAAGCATGTCACATGTTATGATGTTAACAAACTGTTCTGATGCTTTTGGTCTCTTTCAAGGATTTCACCGAAACATCTAGTATTACATATCTGAGCAAAGAGATTTTCTTTGAATTTTAAAGTTTCTAGTCCAGAGATGAATAGTAAGTTTCAGTACTGCCAATTGAAAGTTTGGAAAACATTTGTCAGGGTTCTTGAAAGAAATTCTCCTGAAGACGGTGAGTTTTGCAGAACAAAATAGTCTGTAATTCTTGCGGGTTTTAAGCAGTCAGAATTAATTTCTCCAAGAGTTTGTGGTTTTTTTCTGCACACATGAGCTTGATTCTGTTTTTACAAAATCCAGAGTCTTTAAGATGGTACACATGAGACAACTAAATGATAAGGAAATTAAACGATATGAAAGAAAACACTGGAATTTGGTAGCACTACAATGTCAATGTATTTACGAAAATATGACCTTATATAAGACTGTGTAACTGGGGTGCATTTTAACTTTCTACTGTAAATTTCAGTATAGTGGAGTTTCAGTTAAGATATTAGAAAAGGGACTTTTTCTTAGTCAAAACTTTTTTTATCTTTTGAAATATTTGTGGAAAAATAATTATGAAATAATAAAATATTTATGTGTGAAAAATTACCATAGGGCCTTACAGAAGTTATACTCTCAGAAGAATAGTTAGGAAACTATAATTCCAAACAGCCCAAGTCTTCCTGCAGAAGAATCTTTGGTTCTATTGAATCATGGGAAACATCTAGTTAAAAAGAGCAAAACAATGAAACATCTGAGCAACAGATCCACTGAGACAAATAATCCACAAAATATGTACTCCAAATAAATATTTCTGATATTTATTTTCTAAGTATTATTTCTCTGAGCAAATAATAAATAGAAGCTTTTATATAAATGAAACCCAGACATATATTTTTCCTTACATTTTATGTCTTGTTGCTCTCTTGCACCAAAAAAAAAAAAAAAAAAGAAAAAAAAAGTTTGTGGTGATAGTAACACTAGAGGTGACCTCCGGTCATTGTTGTGGAAGTTTACACTTAACACTGTTACTGCTCTGGTTTTAGATGGGGAATGTTGTAGGTGATCAGTAAAGCAAACACAGTGAAGAGATGGGTCAAATGAACCTTTCGCGTATATTATAATTTATAATTTGCACAGATACAATACTTTAGGTTTACATTCACCTTTATTTATCCATACTTGGAAGGTTTTATATTAAATAAGGTTATGGTAGAGACCATTTTGTGTTTTACAGAAAATCTTTGCTCCTAGATGCCATTTGCATTAATTTCTTTGCCTTCACAAGTTTTCAGTACAGAAGAGCGAAAAATTAGAAGCATAGGGAAAATCAAGAAAAGTGGATGAGAATGGGGAATCGAAAACAACTTTACAATTGCTTCATAAAGACTTTTTATTATTATTATTCTTAAATTTTTCTTAGGATGTAGAAATTAGTCTTATTTTTGACATTTTTTTTCTTTTCATGCAGATTCAGGTGAAATTGTAAAGAGTTCTTTTTAGGATGTTTTTATAACAACCTTCTATTATCATACATTCTCTGAGATCAACTTTTATCTTGTTCCTCTGTCCCTTTTTGGTGTATGCGTATGTATGTGTGTGTGTGTGTATATATATATATATATATATATAATTACTCTTTTTCTCAAAGGGCTTAGGTTCTCTTCTTGCAAGGTGTTCTAGTTACATTGGACATAGAGGGGAAGGAGTAGAATTGTCATGAACATCCTTTGTCTTTCAAATATTTGAAAAGTTTCCACTGTTTGTAATGAGAGACAGTGACCTTACAGTCTTGGTGAGGATTTTCTTAATGTGTGGATCTGATTTTTAAAAAATATTGCACAGCTTGTGAAATATCATGAAGAAACAGGCTTTTACAAGAGTATAAATAAACAGGTGTCCTATGTTTAGAGCAGAATAGCTCTTCTAGTCTATACTAGGCCTAGGCATATTCTCAGGGTTATAAACATGCTTTTGAATGTATCTGTGTTAGAATCTTATTTCACAGAAACTGTGAAACTGAAATAAGAATAGCTGTTGGCAGAAGTATAGGGATACATTATTTCTTACCATTCTTTACTTTCAGAAACTTTTAGAATTAAAGCAATATGGTCATTATTGCGGGGGTAAAATGAGTAATAACTATGTGGTATAATGAAATTTATAAAAGAAATAACTTTGTATATGGTACGGTGACTAATGAAAAACTTCAGGAAGCTCTTTTTAAGACTCTGAGCTAGAAAAACCTGCTGGAATCTGTGAGTAATTGTATGACTTCTCTCTTAATTATGAAGGAGGACTAGGCTCACTGATACGGCTATTTATTACAGCTTAGTCATCAATTACATCTTAATTTTTTTCTCCGTTCTGTCTCCTAATTATTGTTGCAGAATATTGTTTAACTCTTTAAGTTCCTTATTTTTGCTTTTTTTTAAAAAAAGAAATCTGCTGCAACAGATGGTTGTTTTGTTTAACCATGTTGAGAGGCCATCTGTTCCCACAGTCAGATGGGAGAAGACAGATTTATCACATCTCACTCAGTGAGAGTGAGACTCACTCAGTTGGTTTCTGTCTCACACAACCTTACAGACTTCTCCCTCACTCATTTACAGCTCTGGAGTGTAATTTAGTGATGGGCTGTGTCTGGTGTAGGCTGCAAAGCTGCTGTAGTGCTACACTGCAGCAGCCTGAGGAATGGCACGCAGGCTTAGCACCCTCCCTAGGAGGTTTTTCAAGGGCAGAGTTGTTCCCTGCAGCCTATTACCATCATCTTCTCACCCTGCAGCCCAACAGTGAAGCTCACAGGTGTAAAAAAACCACTGTTTTCCTGCTGTAGTAGGTGTGTATAGCCTCACTGGAGTGGTGGGGGATCATTCTATTTGAATAAGGTATTCAGGCTCTACTTCTGTCCTTCCTCTTTCCTCAATTTTATATCAAAGTTTCTAAGGAATTTACCACACAAACTGAGTTGGTGCTCCAGTCAAAATGGGATTTCTCTGACCAAACTGAGTTTTGAACTTTTTCTGAATTTGTCAGATAAAATCTGACTAAATATATGTTTCACTGAAGATGTTCCTTCAGAATACCCACAAGTGGCTGTAAAATTAATCATAAATATTTGAGATCAGACTTCATTAATGGAAACTGCAGCAATGAATATACCAAATTTCATCTTGATAAATTCGCTACTAATCCTTTCTGTTCATAAAATTACACTGTCTGTAATATTGCCTGTCTTACTTGAACAAATGGGTGGAAGGAAAAAGTGGAGGAAAACCAGTGATAAGTTTAGCACTTATGTATTTGCAGAAATGTAAAGGTTTCTTTTAAAATAAATTATTTTTATGAATCCTGTAAGATTTTCTTTTTTTAAAAGGGCCTACTTACCTATTTTAATTGGATGTGGCAAGTAGCTTCCTGAGGAAGCAAGAAACCAGCAACCACTTTTCTGACAAGGGAATTGAAAATATTTAGAAGCTGTAGGGTCAGGTAGGGTTTTGATGGAGCTACAAGTGCAGCAGTAGCAAAAAGTGCCCTCAGATCTGTAGCTAGACATTATGGTGTTTTGAAAACAGTAATGAGGGGGTGGGAGTTCCCTGTTTCTGACATTCTTGTAATCCTAAGTATAAAGAAATTAATGATAGAAATATTAGGTGACAAATTTTACACATATTTAGCAACCACTTGAGATCATCAGCTTTCTGTTGGCTGTAGCTTCCACTGGTATGAGAAAGGAAGGTAAATGGCCTGAGGAACTTTAATCCTACAGCTCCCTGTTCTGTTGTAGAGAAAGGCAGAGTGGGAGCATAACGGGTCCCAGCTTTTCTCCAAGTCAATGAACACTGGTACCAAAATGACAAGAGGTTTGCATTCCTCTTCTGTTTCCAATTCTAGCCTTTGGCTTGTCTTTTTCTCTGTATTTACCTGGGCAATATTCTGCTTTGACTTACAACTGCAAGATAGTAAGGAGATTATTTTTGACCTGTCTTCTCTGCAGTTTGCTCCTAGGGCAGGAGGAGGCTTTAAACAAAATCAGCTTAAACAAAACTGATTTTTTTTTTTTTTTGCTTCAGTATACCTGAGCTGAATTTATCTTTTGTAGCTAAACAGCAAGGATTGTGTTCTAAAGGAAAATATTAATAAATTGGATTAGTTGAATTACGTTTTCTGCATTTTTTAATATAAAACGTAACTCACAAGTAATACGACTGTTTTCTTTCATCATGGCAGCTGCAGCTTATAGAAAAGGGGAATATTGGCTAGGAGTATTGTCTATTACAAACCATTAGCTTCGTAAGAAAATAACCTTTTCCAGTCCAAAATCCCTCAAATTTGTGGACATTTAGGCATGTTGTCATGCATGTTTTCTTATGGAAGAGTGAGAGCTTTAGTATAGGAGAAAGCTTCTGTTTAATTGCAGGTAGAACTAACTTTGGTTTTATTGCTGTTGAACTGCATGGGGCTTTGTTTCTTATTTTACATATTTTCCAGTAATTTCCTAGGTATTTACAGGAATAAACCACAGAATTTCATTATTATTGGCTAATTTGCTTCTTTTTCTCTTAGGAAAAGATCATGTCTGTAGATTCATAGGATGTGGACGGAATGACAGATTTAATTATGTGGTCATGCAGTTGCAGGTTAGTGTATCAAAGCACTCAATGTTTGCTTGTGTGTTGAGGTTTATTAGCCAAGTGTATATGAAGATACCAGTAAGATTTTAGAGGATGCTAAACAAACAAAAAAACTCCCAAAGATCACAAATTAGTAAGTGAGCCTCAATTGAGCATATCCTTATATTTTTCCCTTCATATCCTTTCCATATCCATAATTCTCTCAAAAAAGAGAAAGCTTGCATCCTGAGAAAGACCTGACTGTTGGAAGAGTGAACTGTGATGTCTTCTGAGATATTTTACATTCCTTTTAAGTCTTCACTTGAAGATAGTCTAAAATGTATTTTTTTAGTCTCTGCATTTTGTTGGCTTTTTTTATAAAAGTGAAAAATTACCCTATGCAAGTAAAATAAAGCACTTCATTTTACAGAAAGACTTGTTCTTTTAAAAAAGGATAAAATAGGTGATTAGCACTTAGAGTTATGGAATGAATGTCCTTGGTCATCTGGGTGAATATGAATTCTGAAAAAAGTGTGTTTTAGTTCATACTGTTGTTTGTCTGTTATTTTAGCAGAACAACAGTTCTGTGATGTCATGGGGTTGCATTTCCTACATAATATATTTTTCATCTGTTTGATGTAATGTGTAATTTAAAATTACGTACTTTTCCTTAAAGAAATGAGTGTGAAGAAGTCTTCATGAGCATTTTCTCAGAGGCCTTTTTTTGGGTATGACACAAATACAATTTAAGTAACAGTGTTTGCACTGGTTTTCTAATAAGGGTTAGTTTGTTCCACGTTTTTAGAACTAGAAAGGTACAAAGGTTCATATTTTCAAAAACAAATTCTAAATTTAGTGTTGGAGATACTTGGGGACTTCGTCATTACATTTAGGTGAGATGTGTTACCTTTACGTGTGAAAATAGGTATTGAGAGTCTTTAATGGTAGATCATGAACAACTAAAGAAGTAGGAAGACTACAGTATCTGTGAATCTTGGTGTTGGTATTTTTTAATGAAAATGTCCTTCTAATTTTATCAGGGTCGGAACTTGGCAGACCTGCGTCGTAGCCAATCTCGAGGAACGTTCACCATTAGTACCACTCTGCGGCTTGGGAAGCAGATTTTGGAATCTATTGAAAGTATTCATTCTGTGGGATTCTTGCACAGGGACATAAAACCAGTAAGTCTGCCCATTAAATCAAAACAGGCAAGTAAGATGTGGTCACTAGATGGGTGCATAAGTAAGAATATGTTCTATACTAGATGCTAAAACAGAAAAATGAGAAGGGATGGACAATTGAATGCTTTATCATCGGATAGGGCAGATTTTTTTCTATTAATTGATGTTGGATTGCAACAACAGTAACTTTGGTCTTTTTCATTGTCTCCAGTTTAGGCCTCCTTGCAATTTTCTGTAGTTGAAACTTCCAACTCTTAGCATCATGTAACCAAGAGTATTTGCCATGAGATATGACCTAATATGCCTGACTAATGGCAATTAATATTGTCATATAATAAACCTAAAAGAATATATACTAACTGTACAGTGTATTTATAAGTCCTTCAATAGTAATTTTTATGTATTTAATATATTTTCAACAAACAAGGAAATTAAAGACACACTGTATGAGAAAACTATTGTTTTATTGTGCAATTCTTTTTAGATCTATTGTTAATATGTCAGTATCAGAAGAGTGCCTTCCTGATGGTATCACACTTTTGTTCTTACTATTTTCTATTTTTCTTTGAATTTATTCCTGAAATTCGTATTGCTCTTTATGACAAATATCACCAGAACTCTGAATTGTCAGAATTCGTAAATGAGGAAAAAATAAGCAAATCTTTGTGTTTTCTAATGGATTCAAATATGGTTGGTTATATCTGATTTATAAGGAAACAGCTAAGTTTCCTGTCAGCTGAATGATGCTTTCATAAAACTTCCAATATAAAACTTCTGTACATTAGAAAAATTTCATTTACATCACTTCTTCCTAGCAACTTTTTATAAAACTTGTATTCTCACTGACCAATCCCCATTTAAGCCTGCATTTAATAGGAAAAAGGCATAGAGGCAGTGAATGTCAAGTGGAATAGGTGAGAAAGAATTAGCTGGAGCTAACTGTGGTTTGTGCTGAACTCAAATCTTGAAATCCTTGTTTGTTTTCCTTGTGACCAATTAGTCAATGCTGAATTTCTGTGAGTAGGTGACATGATTGGAAAATTAATATATTCTAAGTGATAAAGTAAGATGACAGTGTTTTTTGACAGTATAGGCCACTGTTCAGATATGCTAAGTCAGATGCCTGTTTCTCTTAACAATGTTTTCTTCAAATTTATTAGGAATACAGTAGAAGTGAAAACATGTAAGGAAGGATAGAGAAATATAGTATGAATTTTCTGTTTGTGTTATTGCATTAATATATGAGCATATTGAAACCTGTTGAAACTATTATCTGTCTGTATTTTTTTTCTTCCTAGTCAAACTTCGCAATGGGACGTTTTCCAAGCACCTGTAGGAAGTGTTTTATGCTGGATTTTGGCTTAGCTCGGCAATTTACCAACTCATGTGGGGATGTCAGACCAGTAAGATTTTTTTCACAGTTGAAATCCTAATTCTTTAATGTGGTAGTATGTTGTCTTTTCTTCTGGAGATGTGTGGGAGTTGCATTGAACTGGTGTTTTAAGCTTGACAAACACCATCCCAGATCAGAAGTGCCTTGTGATTTATTAACTATGTTAAAAGAGCGGCAGTAGGGAATGGGTCAGGTTTCTGGTTTTTGGCTTGAGACAGAGGTGTACATCTAAGATATTTTGGGATAATCTGTCATTTGTTTTGGAAAATCAAGTGATACATAGGTCTTCATTAAATATCAGAATGGTATACCAGAGCTGAATTTCACTTGCTGTTTTATATTGCATTTAAAAAAACCCAAAACACAAAACCACAACAACAACAAAAAACTGAGAAAATGTAAAAGTCAGACACTAAACTGACTATATAATCTGAAAGAGAAAGTCTGAATAATTAAAGCAGTGATAGGACACTATTTATGTAAGAGGACATTAAATAAGTCTAGTTATTGTATTGCCAGTGCAATGCAATCTGAAGAAGATTGGTCATCAAAGTTTATCAATGAAGAAATCACAATTTTCAGCAAGTAGAGACTCCCTAATTCACTGGTGGGCAGTTAGTTTTGTTTATTTAAAAGTTTCAAAATTAACAAGTCAGAGCCATTGTACATGATGATGTTTAAAAGAAATATTTTCTTTATTAAGTTAGTTTAGTTTAGATTTTGATGGCAGCACCAAATAATGTACTAGTCCATATTGTGTAGCATATTTATAAATATGACACAAATTGAGTGGTAGAAGCCATCTCAATAGGATTTTCACCCTTATTTTGCCTAAGAAGTTGGGAAAGTGGCAGATTGTTCTGTGCAGATTATGAGGTATGTGAATTAGTAAGGTAAATTAGTGGGGTTCTGCTGTGTCTAGCTGAAAGGCTGGACACTGCAATGAAAACAAAGAGCAGGGGAGACCAGCAGAGTGTCTGCTACTGTTGAAAAGGTGAGCTAAACATTTAAAGTAGTTTTATTTTTTTGTTAATTTCTCAGTGTTGTTGTGTTCTGTATGCTTGGCTGCTTATAATGTTTTTTGAACTGGCATCTAATTTCAAAGAGAAAATAATTCCCAAGATTCTCTGTGTATACACACCAAAGGTAACATTTTCAGAAAAACTAAATTGTAACAGAAAATTCAAGTTTTTTGATATTCTTTCTTTTATAAAAACTACCTCTCTCATTTTGTTTTTCATTGCAGTGCCCTACAGTGTAACTGAAATAATTCTTCAATTGAAATTGTTTAGAAGTTTTTGTCACTGTAATCAATATTTGGAGAGTGCAGTGATGGTGGGGGAAAAAATAGTGGTTTCGTTTGTATGCAAATAGTTAGTTAGAAATGGTTCTTGTATAATGAGCAGCCAAAATGTTTGCCTTGCTTACTAATAGAATTTATTAATATTTTCTTTAAATGTGCTATGTACTTCTCCTTGAGGCTGTCCTAAGAAGCTTCATTGGCTTTCTTCTGCAGATACTGCATGTAATGCAGGACAATATAAAAGCACATTCTCCAAAAACACAATACTCTCTTCATAAAAACATAGTTAAGGTTGGCTTGTTGACTGTTAGCTTCTTATAACCCTAGTTCATGTGAACTATTGCTGCAAGATGCACTGATTTTTATGTAACTGAGAGACACAATTCAGACGTGAAACATTTAGCTCTTGGGAGTCATCAGTTAGATTTTCTTGATTTGTTAACTTGGAGGCCTAGACAATGATGTGTTGTTTGGGTCATCCATTCTGTTTGACCCAAACTTTCAAAACCAATAATGGTATGGAGTTAGAGCAGAGGAGTTCAATGAGCTTTTAAAAGTGGACATGAATTGCTGTAAACATAGAAACAGGTTTTGTGTTTGTAAAATCTAGTATCAAATTTCTTCTTTATTCTTCCTGATTTCCCTGATACTTCTGTCATTGCCCTTTTTGCTTTTTAACAGAATCTTTTCACACACTGCAGCTGAAATAGACTTTTATAGTCTCTCTCTAGAATTACAGAATTTCCTCATCCAACAATATCAGAACTCTCCTTCAGAAAAAAGTGAAATCTCCAGGATATAGTAGCTGTCTTTTTTCTCTTTCCTCCTCTTCCCTACAAAGGGAATGCAGTACTCTAATCTCATTTTTACATATCCACTGTGTAGGTAGTAATTTGTTGTAAAGTTGGTGAAAAGGGATAAAATTGGTTATAATACAACAACTGTTAGAAAAGGACTAATCCTTTTTGGTATTTCACAATCATTATCTGGACTGTAATTTAAAATTTAGCATTTTTCTTGCAGGAAAATATTGTATCTCTTAATATAGAGGGATAGAAGGTAATTTCAGATAATTACAGGAAGGAGTATTTTGAGGGACAATTTTACATAATGAAAATGTGTTCAAGCTTTATTGGTCTTCCCCAATGTCTGAGCATACTATCAAAAGGAATACCTTTATTGCTTATCTGAAGGATCCAGGAATTTTACCTTCTCTTGGGTTATTCAGTTAGCAGAGACAGTTTCCCACTTGTTCCAGACATTGGCCTTAAATTAATCGGTTATAGTTGCAGTTTTCTTCTTGCAGTATCATTTTACTACAGTGGTCTATGTGAATCTTCAAAACTGAAAGAAAAACATGTTAAAATAAAACATAAAGCAAAAACAAGGCTTTGCACACTTTTTCATGCTACAGAAAGTTCTCTCTCAGAATTACTGCTGTAAAATAAAATATTTTTAACTGCTAATTTTGACATGGATTCATTTTACCAAAGTTGTCCTATCTTCCAGCTGTCTGAATGACTATGCTTGTGAGGAGCTAACTTCAAGGAGAGAGGGATATGTCTGTTGTATTCGGTAATAAGATATTTATAAAATGTATAAACATGTTGAAGAGAGTAGTGAAGACCTGCAGTTTATTAAGTTTTGTGATCTGACACCTTTACCTGGCTAAAAGTTAAAAATCAGAAACAAACATTTATTGCATTTCGTAGGTTTGAGAAAGATGAATGAAAGGTAATGGCTTTTGATACTAAATTATACATGGAGGGGACAATACTAGGATGCAGGTATTTGGGGTACATGTAGAATCAAATTATAGAATGGAAGTTGATAAGGAACCACTAATTAGTGGGAGGAGCCTTCTCTGGGGATGGAAAAGATCAGAAGAGAGAAAATTGAGTGTGGATGTAGGATGTTAAAAGAAGGAAGGATGAAACACAGGCAAGCAAATAAATTCTTGGAGAGAGGAAGCCAATAAATGAATTAATGGTGTAGATAAGAATTGATTACTGCAAAGCTGGGTAATTAGAATTTAATTGTAGGGATACTCTAATCACCAAGCAAATACATTTAGCAGGATGCAAATTTAGTGTATTTATGGGATTCACAGTCTGCTATTTATTGTTTTTTGAGGATGTAGTACCTAACATGTTTTTGCTATTGTCTTAGAGATAGCTGAAGTGTTAGCATCTTTTTGTTTTTTAATGGAGACAAAGAATAAATTATTCTTTTTGAATGTAAACCTAACTTCATGCAGCCATCAATTTCCATGTCTCTGTTTACATGGTAAAAATGGAAAGTGAAGGTGTCAGCTGTGGTACAGAAATAGAAAACCTTGAGGGACAAAATGCGAAGGACATTTGCATTCTTAACATCATCAGTACTGCAGCCAGGTCTTAGGCAGTTGTCATCACTCCTGTTTTAAAGTGAACCTTAACCACAACTGCTTTTTGAGGTATTATTAAATGTAATACAAAGAAAGCAAAATTTAAAAAAAAAACCACTAGTCTTTGCTTTTAAAAAAATTAAACTTAAAAAAATAATTTTAGGTCATAGTTCTTTAAAATCCATAATTAATCCATCACATATTATCACAGGCCTGAGTTTTGTGGTCTTTTATTTATGTGGATTTCAAATTATAAATAACTGAATTTTATTTGTTTTACAAAGTAGGTAGTATAATGTATATAACTGAGGTGACGAAGCTAGGGAGTAACAGAATTAAAAACCTATCCATAAGAAAATGGCATTTAGATAAAACCTTTTCATCTAAAACATCAGTGTTTTTTTACTCAGTATACAGGTCTCATGAGCTGACTGGCAGCCTAAAGAATTGTTCAGATTAACACCCTGAATCTGATGATTTGGACTCAGCAAAGATAATTGAAGGAGAAAATTCCTTTTTGCCCAATTTGATGCTTCATTTGGAATGTGGGATTCCTTTATTGAGAGTATCGTGACTAGTGGGTTGAAATGTGTTCAGAGGAGAATGTTTTGTTTGTGGTAATTGTTGTATTTTTGATAATAAAGGCTTTTTAGGTCAAGGGAGGAGCTATGACTGCATTCCCCCATCTCCCCACCTTTCTCCTGCTCTTCCCAGTGACTAGATTTTAGGTCATTCCTCAGTGGTTTAAATAAAATTAAGAGCTTCGTCAAAGTTCTCATTGTCATAAGACATTTTAGCATGACCTTAATTTCAAGTGTCTAAATTTTAGTATTTTTATTTGAGAACAAGTAAAAAATATCAAAACTACATTCTTTTAACATTAAGTAGGTTTAAAGTATTCTACAGTATTTACTTACTCTGAAAATTAACAGAAATATTCAAATCCAAAGGCAAAAGAGTATCCACAAAAATTGTCTTTGACTTCTGCTAAAGCAGAGGATACACCAGCTGCTGTACAGTCTGACCCTTAGAAAAATGCTGTGAAAGCAATTGTGAATGCAGATGTCTAGATTTTTTTATTGTCTAGGACAGCAGTTACAAATCTGTTCACATCAAACAATGCACATATTATTCCATATCAGGTGTTTCTGTACAAATCAGCTAAGTACTGCTTGTCTTTCTTCAGTGCCCTCAGGTTCTGAGGATTTTCCAGTAAATGAGATTTTATCTTCAAGTTTCACTTTAAGGTACAGATGGTGTCCTAGAAATGTAGCTTAAAAAGCTGAATTATTTAAAAAAAAAAAAAAAAAAAAAAAAGAAACCACAAAATCAAAACAAACAAGAACCAATAAAATAATGAAACACCCCCACCCCAAACAAACAAATAAACAAACAACCCAAAACAATCCTGCACAGAATACTTCACAAGAATGTGTTAGTAGATAACAAAACAGAGTATTATATGCATTTTGAAAGCATTGGAAGTCTATTTTACTTCAATTACATACAGAGACAGAAGGTATAAATTTCTTGTATACTCGTATTTTCATTTTTTTTTTTTTTACTTGTGAAAATTTGGGAATGTTTATGAATTTGAATTGCATGATGTTTCTTTTAGTAAGATTCTGGGTTATCTAGATTGCTGAAGAAGGAGAATACTTCCTTGTTATTCTGCCTTACCTCCTGTCATCTTGGCAGAAGAATTACAGATTGTTAATTTCTGTATTTGGAAGAGATCATTGTTTTTATGGTGCTGAAATAGTTAAAACTATGTCCATTAAATGCTTTTTATCATGGGAAAAAGGAGTTGGGATAGTTTTAAGAACTAAAGGAGCAAAGTGAAGCTACACAATTGTAAACAAAATGGTCACTGAAAATCTTTTGCCTTCTTTGAAAGCCATTTGGACCCATGGAGTGCTCAAAGATGGATTGCTTATACATTCTCAATCTTCTTTTCAAGTAGATGCTATTACAGCAAACATTGATAGCTTGATAACTTCAAGAATTAAGACTCAGAAGTGGTCACAGATAGTGTAGAGTAGAACTGGTGCAGGTTTTTTTGTTTGCCCCAGTGGCCCTCATGATTTAGAATTTATGCTGGTAACTACCAAATCCCTTGACTGTGTGAATTTAATATAAATAAGAGTCTGTATATTGGAAGTTGTTCAAGGATAGTTACTGAACATGACATTCAGAATAAAATTGGGAATAAAATGAGACCACCCATTAAATTTAAAGGATTGGCAGCACCTCAGTTATCTCCAGAAAATTGTGAAATTGATCTGGTTTTGGTTTCAGGTAAAGAGCACTAAGATACACTGTTTCTTCAGCAGTTCCTTGACACACCTCTGTTTTGAGTGACACAGGTTAAAGCAAAGTCCAAGGACAACTAGGACATGTTTATGAGTACAGTATTAAATGACAGTGGATTTAATGGAAAATAATTAAATAGTACAGAAAATTTCCAGGGAGCTGTTTGATATCTTAGGACACCATATCATGCATATAATAAATAATTGGCTAAAATACGTTAACTGTTCTAAACATACCTGCCTAAAACTGTTGAAAGCCCTGTGCTGCAGGGTAATGATCCATGTCATTTTGTTAAATGTACTGTTTAGATGCTCTTTCATCCTGCTGAGAAACATTTTGTTGCTGGCATTTGTTTACCTTATGCTATCTCTTCTCAGTAATGGCCTCTCAGTGCTGAACAGTACATTACAGAGGGATATGATTAGCTGAAGATTACATGTGTGGACCTAAACAAGGAACAGAGTATTTATTTTTCCTCTTGAAATATTTTTCATTTTCCTCAGAGCTTTTTGAAAAACGTTAATAAGTTTCTGTGTAATAGTCCTCTGTGGCTTTTACACATGGATATACTTCAGAGGAGACTTTTTGTAAGTTTTCTCTTAAAGGGAATACACCATTAGCTTACAACATAATTGTTTGGAACAAGGAAGTGACAAAAAATTACTTTTCCTCCTCAGCAATTGCGTGGAAGGTATGCATGATGTATTGGACACGTCTTCACCAATGCTTATAAAGCGAAGACCTGTGTGTGCTGAAATTTGGCATGAGAAGTTTCTAGGATCAAATGTCTGTAACTGGGCAATCCTAAAATAATTTTTTTATTAGTTTCTTTACTGTCTGTCTAACAAAGGCATAAAGTGATGAGAAGAAGCACTGAACACAGAATTGTACAATGGTTTGGGTTGAAAGGGACCTTAAAGATCACCTGACTCCCACTCCCTTGCCTTGGCCAGGTTGCTCAAGGCATATCCAACATGGGCTTTCAAACACTTCCAGTGATGGAGCATCTACAGCCCCTCTGGACAACCCATTCCAGTGCTCTACCACCCTCTGAGAAAATAATTTCTTCCTACAAAAGCAAAACTGTGTCCAATTTTTCATTGTTACCAGATTTCTGAAGACATAGGACAGGTATCTTAACCATGTATTTTGAGATCAGTTTTTTTAACAGCCACCTCTCTCTGCTTCTCTTCATCACTTCATGTGAAGATGCCACAGCTGGGATTATAAAGCATTAAAAATACATAGTACATTTGTAGTGAACTCTCTATAAATCAGCAGAAAAGCACAGAATAAACAAGAAATCATAAGCAAACAAATATTTAAAAATTTTAATGTGTGCATCTTTGAATTTATTTGAATAATGCTGTTGCATTGATTTTGTGTTTTGTTATTAGCAAAATCAGTTGCATTATTATGGCACAAATAAATGTAAAATAAAAAGCAATAGAACTGTATGTGTATAATACAGCTGACAAATAGAATGCAGTAATCTCCAGAAAACAGTTGAAAACTATTTTCTGTTTTGTTTCTAAGAGAAAAATATTTATTAATAAATAAATAATAAAAATAAATATTAATTTTAAAAAAATAAATAATGATTCAAAACTAGGAAGAGAGAACTGGACCAATTTTTTTGAAATCTGACCGTTGCTTCTTATGATAGTCTGCTTCTGCCATTCCATGTCTATTAAATTAAATTTTGCACATTTTGCTACTGGAGAAAAATAAATTTTCTAAGGAACAAATATTTTTAAACTGTATTAGCAGCTTTTCTTCCCTAAGCCTGCATCAGTCAGACTACACCACATATATTTTTGGAAATAGGTGAGGTTTGCAAGATTTTCTTCAAAATTCTGAATTCTAAGCATTTGTTAGTTAATAGCTTTTTAAAAAGTGGACTACTTAAGAAAAAAAATCTTGTTTTAGTAAATGGAGTTCTGTTGAAGTGTCTAAGATGAATTATTACAGCATTATATTTTCTTTATAACTTTCAGTTCTGTAGAAAATAAATTATTGTATAATATCACACTTACACAATGCAAGCTGTAAATATATAAAATCATTCTTAAATAGGCTATACATACCCTTCAATTTTCTCCTTCATGTCCTCTAAGTCAGCAAACACCAGAGCCCAATTTTTTTTTTCTTTTAATACCAGGAGAAACTGTAGAAGTTTTAGATTTTTATGTCAAAATGTCCTACACGAAAATGGTTATTTGTTGAAGGGATTAAGTCAAGACCCCTTTGTTTAATTGGTTTATAAGCAGTATGCATGAATTGAAAGAATTATGACAGTCATTTGAGGTTCCATTTCTGAATTAGTAATGCTTTTATAAGGAAGAGATAGGAGTCAGTTTGATGAGGTTTGTGGAGACATTATTTTTAACAAATTAAAATAACTGTTAGACTGTTGGGCTTCAAAGGTTTTTTAGGTAATGCATCGCTGTGATAACACCTACCAGTGGCAGAGCTGTGCAGCTGTAATGATACAGCAGTGTTACACCTACCAGTGTATCATTAATTATTGTCTCCTAAAACCTCCTTCAAGGACATAGAGGGAGATTATTAAGGGTACAAGCGTATATGTATATGTTTATGTATATGTATGTGTATATGTTTTGAAACATCTCAGTGGACTAATCGTGGAATTAAATAGTTAAATCAAAAACTTAAGAAAATCATGTCTGGTTATATTTGAGAGGAAGATTCTTTAGGACCTGGAGTTTGGGGTTTTGGGGTGAAAAATAAAACCAAATACACAATATCCTGCCTGAAGAAATGTTTTGATTAGTAGCTGAGATATGAAAAACAATGATGATAAAATACTTTGTTAGGGTATATTGTTTTTTTACTCCTTTCCTGTTGTGTGCAGAACACTGGTATCACATCCAAACAGTCATTAAACAATTTAATTTAGAAATTTAAATTAGACATGCTGGAAGGTGCTTATAGATGTTCTATATTTTGATTCAGTAGTTCCTTTATTTTCTACAGAGCTAATAGATGCTCAAGGGAATGGGCGGTAACAGCCTTATTAAAAAAAGAAAAATAATTTTTCTAGTGATATTTGATCTTTTGATCTTATTTTTTAAAGGAATTATTCTATGAATGGTGAAACTTACCGTTTTTCTATTGTTTTGTGTTCTTCCCTTATGCCCTCCAAATTTTTTAGTGTTTTCAGCTTCATACTACGGCTTACCTTTCTGATCAGTACCTAGTTGCACTTTTGAGGCTGGGCTGGTATTTACATGCCGTCTAAAATTAATGCTGGTTGACCAGCTGATTGGTGTCCCTTAAGATGAATGTGAGCCATTTTAATTGAATTTTAACTATCTGTCTCTGTGTCAGTGTACTAATTTGGGTTCTGTCTTTAATCACCAATTTTCATTAAATTTTCAGGAACTGAAAGTCTTTGAGGGCTGTCCTATTTGTTTGAAATTAAAAGCTATTGTGGTGGAAAGAGAGATGGTTTGGTCCAGTAAAATTCATTTTATAGTGAAAATAGAAGCAAACAAAAATCAAACCCCAAATGCTGGTTTCCAGTTCTGTCTGAGCTATGAGCTAAATTCTCTGCTGAATTATGAAAAAATATTTTGAATAATTTAAAAGAAGGAAAATGTGTTATTTTATTGTTGTGGTTTAACCTCAGCTGGCAACCAAGTACCACAGAGCCACTTGCTCATTTTCCCCACCCCGCCTCCTGCCCCTGTAGGATAGGGAAGAAAACTAGAAAGGGTACATTTATGTACGTTAGCTTTCTTGAGACTTTTTGCTTTCCATCCATAGTTGAAACAAGCCTACTACTGAAACAGTCTACTTCTGGATTTATGCAACTCTTTAATATATGGTATTACCATTTTAAATACTAAATTATATATGTACAAAACATAAAAGTATTAAGGTCTCCATTCTCCAGTCTTCTAAGTGCAGAACAACTGTAAAATTTTTACTTGCAGAGATAAATAAAACAATATTCTCTATGGGGAACTTATTTGCCAGAGCATAACTGTTTCATATAGATAGTCTTCCTCTTAAAATAATTTGTGTTTCAGCTTCTGGAATAAGAGGAAGAAGAAAGATTGCACAGGGCAAAGCAAACATACACGTGGAAGACTTATCCTGTGTGATTTTTCATTGCAGTAAGTTTAGGTTTGTGACAGACATTAGTAGGTTGTTACTCCCTTCCAGACTTTTTCTTTGCTCATAAATCAGCTTCAGAATGACTTCAGTTTTACCTAGTGTAGTCTTTAGTTAGTACTACATTGGCTGAGGACTCCAGACTGAAAACTGTAGCTCAGGAGATGTTTTGTGTATCAAATACTGCTGGCTTAGAGATGGTGTTGCTTTTTATAGCACATGCTGTAGGAGATAAGTTTTCATTTGTCACTACATGTCTGTTAGAACTCACAATAGCAAAATTTAATTGTATTGTTAGTTTTTAACTTACCTTGTTACTCAGCTTCTGCTGGAACTAGGTAGTGTAGGATCAGAGATCTGCAGTCAGTTTTTGGAAATCACATTTGTTTAGGTAGATCTGAGTCCAAGTAATGTGTCATACTGACAACTAGTAGGAGAGGGGATGATGGAGAGTTCTAAGTGCAAATACTCTGTGTCTGATACGGATTTTAAGACAGCTGAAAGTGTGGGTTTGAAGAGCTGTATATGCAGTGAAAATCTATTGAAATCTATAATATATTGTAATGGCAATTGTATTTCAGCTGCTTGATCTTTCCCTATTCAAGTGATCCTTGAAATTTTCATTTGTTTTAGACTGCTGCTAACACATGCTAGGCATTACATTAGGCTGCAAAGTCTATTATGTTCAAAAGGGAAGGATTGGAATGCGAATTGTTGAGGCTATGAAAAAGGGTTTCCAAGAATTGGAACTGTGTGTAGTTCCAATCATGGAAATATATTTCTGGTGGAATTTGAACTAGGAAATTGTCCTTTTCAAGGGGAAATATGAAAAAGGAGATTTCTATCTTCAGCAAAGAAAAATAGGGGTAACGTAAGTGGTTGCTTCTCTATGCATCCCCTATGGCTTTTGAACCCTACTCTTAAGGCAGCACTACTGGCTTCTTAGTGCAAAACCTAGATGCCTAGGAATACTCAGTCATGGTCAGATTGATTGGGAGCACCATGGTGTGTCTCAGATATAATGTGAAGAAACAGAATTGATTTATTTTTTCATGTTGATTTTCTAGTTTCCATGACTGCAGTAATAAATTAACTTTTTTGCTCTGTGTAACCTTTCCAGTGTTTCCCAGAGCAATAAACACAGAGCATTTATCTAGAGACACTGAACTGAGCTAAGGAGAGTGATTTGCCTCGTCCACAGCCACTCCAAAAAAGCAACATTCATAGGTTTGTAAGCATAGTGTCTCCCCAGAGTCTGAAAGCTGTGTGCTTAGTGGAAATAGTTCACTTTCCTAGGATCTGAGACATTGCCAAGTGTTTCCAGGGCATCAGCACCTCCAAAGGAAACTGATGTTACATTAAAAAACTACCCTTATAAGTAGAAAAATTCACTGTAGTCACTGGATCTGCTTAATTAATCTGCATGTATCTTCAATTTTTTTTTTAACTTAAATTTGAAGGATTTAGTATTTTTCCTTTGCTACATGGGACATTGTGAGATATATGAAGACTTCTGAAACAGTTTCAGAAGTTATGCAAATGCTCAGAAGTCTGTAAGTTCTGTTCTGAATTGGGCAAACTTGATTTGACCTACAGATCATCACTCACGTCAAGGCAGGCATGGTAGAATTATTTTATTATTGCTGTGTGGCATTGTAATACTGCTACTGAATAGTGACCAGCTGCATTACTAAAAGGTATTTTATTGCATCTTGAAATATAACAGTGACAGATGCTTTTTCTTCAGACTATAGAAACTATAAGGCAAGAGTGACAGGCTTTAGATGTCCTTGCTGGAATAAAGAATTCAGAATTCATTTCATTATAAGCTCATAGAGAGAAACAGTATTTTTTTTTTTCTTTTTTTCTTTTCCTTCCCATCCAGGTGATTCTCAGGTAATTGAAATCATGTTAGGGCAAATAAGGATGGCTGTGACTTTAACATTCAGAAGTATTTGAATTGGTACACAGTGAATTTCCTCATATGGACATTTCTTCCCCAGGACAGTAGTGGAATAGGTCAGATTTTTAGTTTTTGTAAACTGAATGGGACAATTTAGTTTTCATATGACACTTCTTAGTCTTTTTCTCTTGCTTTGTCCAGAAACTGAAGCATTTCTGTCCTAGTTATCAAGTAGAAGTTGAAATTGTGATACTAGAAAAGAAAGTGGAATTTCATCCTAGGTTTCATATTTTCCATTAGTCTCAGAAGAACTGAAATATTTAACTAAGTAAAACTGAATGTAGTCCTTCCTTTTAAACATTCATGCCAGAGGCAAAAGACAGCAAACATTTGGTTTCATCTTCTGAAGCTATATACTCTTGAGATTTATGGAATTTGTATTTTCAACTGTTTTAAAGTTAAGCTCTCAGTTCCCTCCTGAAAAGTACTATTCATTAAACTACATATTTTTTTTAAATTTATCTGTGTTTTGGTTGCCTTGGCAGTGATGCTATATTACTCTTAGTTGGATGATTTACCAACCTGCAGCACTACTAAGGAGATTCATGTGCTTCTTTAAAAAAAATTGTTTCTCCTGAAATTTAGCAGTTCCAAAGCATTTTGAGCTATTCTTTTTCTGATTGCATGGTATTGTGAAATTTCTGCAACTACAGTGTTATGTTTCATTTCAGGGTAATGTTCAGTGTGGAATATGATATACTTATAAAATTAAAGATAAGGCAGACAGACAGTTAAATCTGTCCTGCCTGAACATGAAATGTGTTCTGAGCACCATTTAAAATGTATGATGATGTGCAAAGTCTAAGATCTATGGAATATCATCTGATAACCTCTTCATATTAGGAACATCCTAGAAAATATTCTCTGCCTTAACTAACACTTGTTCAGCTCTCATTGTACTACTCTAGCAGACATTGATTTTACGGGCTGTTGAATCCGTTTTTAAAGATGTTGCTGCATAATCCTGCTGGATTCTATCATTAGAGTTATGGACAGTAATAGCAGCTCCTGATTTATTTAAATGATAACTCTGTATAGCATCTGTTGGTGGATAAGAAAAAAAATTATACAGAAGATACATATAGACAGAGGTGGAAGTGTTTTATCTGAATAAGATATCAATGTATTGTGCTTATCTTCATGTGTATATCAAACCAGACTTTTCAATGTATTGTGCAAACTTTTAAAAAAAACTTTAGAATTGTCTTGCCGAGCAGACAGATCACCAATACCTCTCTAAGTACAAGTCAGAGCTGAGTTAGATAATTCAAATTTCTTATGTTCATTGTTAGAGGAAACAAAAATAATTATTTATTGGGAAGATAAGACTGCATAAAAGAAAGCAAATTTAATAGTCCTGGCAGTTTCGTCTGTATATAATGGTTAATTAAGAGGGTAGCATGGATTGGATATGTCTCTTAGGCAAAGTAATAATATCACAGTTTGATTTTAAAAAATTAAATTATGTAAATGCTGCTAATTATGACTGTCATAAATTATATAATTCTTTCTGTAATATTATTATTTGAATAAAAGAAGAACGGGAAAATACATTCTCTGATTATAAACATCAACTGACTGATGTTCACAAGATATCTAGAGCATCAGGGAAGAAATTCTGGTTTTCAGAGACTGGAAAAGAAAGAAAGAGTTTAAATTGGTGTCTCCAGTGCGGCCTTTGTAATTTATTGGTCAGCCAATTAGTGCCCACTTGAATTTCCACTGAGAAGTTGTAGAAGCACAGTAAACTGCAATAAAATCTCAAAAGAGATGTGTTGTGGCTCTCTTTGTAGATGCCAAGTTAAGTAGTCAGAGGGTTTATTTCTGACAATAAGAGTCTTTTCTATTCTCTGACAGCCACGAGCTGTTGCTGGTTTTCGAGGAACGGTACGATACGCATCAATCAACGCTCACAGAAACAGAGTGAGTATCACAATTTGGATCAAAACCATCTCATGTAGCTGGAAGCAGTCAGTCACACAGTTACTCCTTTTTTGTATTCTTATCTGTGTGTTTATTATGTAAAAATTAATAGCTATGAATTTTGTAAAAGGATAATGTAATTTACCAAAAAAAAATTATTGTACAAAAATAGTGACTCTAATACTTATATTTGGTGTTCAATTGTATTGAAAGTTAATAAGTTAAAAAAGTGAAGCTACTGAGTTTTATGAGGCACATATTGCCCAGTATGTTGTCTTAGCATCATACTCTAAAGAAATCTGAATAAACAGAGATTTGCAATGCTATTTAAATACACTTCAATTTTATTTTATTTCTCTCTGTCTTTTGTGGAAATTTACTTGTATGTTTCTCCTTAAAATAGCCGCTGGATTTAATTAACTTGTTTTGCAGCATAGGTTATATTAAATTTTATATAATAATTTAAGTTTTGAGCAGTAAACTTATCTTCCCATTTGTTTAGGTATTTGTAATATGCTTTAGAATAATATTTCCTTTTACAGGAAATGGGTCGGCATGATGACCTCTGGTCTCTCTTCTACATGTTGGTGGAATTTGTGGTTGGGCAACTGCCTTGGAGAAAAATAAAAGATAAGGTAAAGCTAGAGGTGAAACCAAAGAGTATAAGGCAGGTTTACTTCTGTATTCCAGGGAAATGCTGTGATAAAAGTTCCTCTTAGAATCATTTATTAATTTCAACATTACATTTTCCAGAGTTTTATAGTGTAAGTTTTTGTGGCTAGTGCCATGGCATAAAAAGCAATCAAATTTTATTAAGTGTTCGAGGAGGAAAGGAGGCTATACTTCTAGATTGAAATGATTGTAAAGGGCAGATGTAAGTATATATTTGCAACTTACTTCATTATTCCTGTTATCACTTGAGTACCTTATTTCACCTATCACACGCTTAAAATTTCTAATCTGTTTTGATTATTTGTGAAATAGGCATTTCTTATTTGCTGGATTGGGCAGTATGCAGTAGTGCCTTTAGTCATATGTCATAGGTGAAGTATGCAAAGAACCAATATCTAATCAGCCTGCTATTACTTCTTGCAGCTTCTTTTGAAATCATACTGAAATCAGGTTCTCTCTGATGTGGTTTATGTATTGGTAGATGACAGTGTGGTGTATAGGTAGCATCTCCTTTTTGGTTTTGATTTACACATCTTACATGACTGAATATACACCAAAAAGGGACTGAACTTGATATGATGCAACAGGAAGTTTAAATCTTTAAAATGTACTGTTAGAAAGGGTTGGAGTGTTTAGTGATGGCTCTTTGTATCAGTCAGCATTCAAACACAAACAACACAAACACAGTGGAAAACTAATGGCTTTTCATATTGAATTTGAAATTTGTACATTATTTTGCAAGCATACTGAGGCTGAAACCAGAATCTCCTATCTTGCTCTCTGGTGTGGAATGGCCTTTCTCAGTACCATTCAGTGTAATTTAGTGACCTGTCTCTCTGGTTAGTAGTGTATTGAATGGCTGTAACAGAGAATGTGAGTATGTTGTAAGAGAGAATGAAGGTGTGCCAATGTTTGTTGTGTTACTTACTCCTAGGAGCAAGTGGGCTCCATTAAAGAAAGGTATGAACACAGACTTATGTTGAAACATCTTCCTCAAGAATTCAACGTCTTTCTGGATCACATCTCTAATTTGGATTACTTCACAAAGCCTGATTACCAGGTAAACACTTGTACTATTTTCTCTTTCTGTTTTATAAGGAAAAAAAATTATGCTGTTTCACCTTCAATTTACTTTGATTTCAATGTGTAATCATGGTAGTCATTATGGTTTGTGCCACCACAAAGTTAATTTAATGACCATTTAGTGCCACAGAAACTCTGTGGTTCAAACATGTTATTTTTTTCTATTTGGGAAGTGTAAGGCTGTTAAGTTTCTAAAAACAATTGAAACCTGCTTTTCAGTCAGTATTCTGTTTGGACTGGGAGCTATCTTACTATCACAGCCTCTAGTGGGTGCTCCCTAAGTTAATTGATCAGATTGTTCTCTCAGTGATTGTCATCCTGGCAGTTTTCCAAAGTCTGGAACTCAGCACCTACAGCTAGAGCTCAACATACACTCATGGTGTGTGTTTTCAAAACTGAAGTATTGGGTACAGAGGTCACAGAATACCAGTAATTTTTCTTTGTTTAAGAGAGTATTGCCTGCTGAAATGGGCAGCCTCTGCTCAGTGGTGAGGTGGTGTGTGCTGAGAGGATATGCTGTAGAATGTCTTAACTCGCTCATGTTGACCCATGATTGAACAATAAATAAAGATAGAACTTTTTTTGAGTTTGTGGGAAGCAGCAGAGGAATGCTCAGGAAAAGCAGGGAAGAAGAGACTTGAGAGTTTTTTCTGTCTTGCACACTGTGAGAAGTTGTACTGATTGAATTGCACACCACGACAAGCTGTCCCTGTGTGCTTTCCTTTGGCTCCCAGAAACACGCATTCCCACTTGCTGGGCCTTTCTGCCTCTGTGCCTTTGTTCAACTCCCTAAATCAGTGAAATCAGAAGGAATGGCTTTCTGTTGGTGTTCAAGTGTAATTGGTTAAACTGAATAAATAAATCTGACCAGTTCTGGAATTGTAACTTTGATAAGAGTGACTCCTCTACTTTGCTTGGTAAGATTAACGAAAAAATCAAGATATATAAGAATTGAAATAAGAGGTGAAAATCTCAAGAAATAACTGATTTCCTGTTAGTAAGTGGATTTCTCCAAATACACCGATATATGATTCTGCACATTTGCAAAACAAATAAATCAATTTTTGTGAAAAAATTGAATGTTAAAAAAAAAACTTATTACAAATACAAAACATGCTCAGTATTCCTGAAAAAGAAATACTTTGATTTTTTTTTTTCCCCTCTTCTCCATTACAAATTTCCATGAAATTTATAGTTTACAATTAAGCGAGGAAAAAGTTTTCAATGTTTTGTGGGCCTGGTTATAAAGACGTATCAGATTTTTTTTCCTATGGTAAAAAGTACTATTGCAGAAACTTTGATGTTGTGTAGAAAAACCTTGATTATAGATTGGTAAATATGTTTTGCATTACAGAACCAGAATGATAAAGCATATAGACAGTCATGTAGTTTTGAATACTTTTTTGTGGTTTATTTGTATCTAACACAGCACGTGCACTCAGCAATTAACATGGTACCAGGACAGAGTTTTTCCATGGTAGAGACAGCCCAGTAATTTACAGTCATTTGGCTATTCATGGAACATTTGCAGTTGTGTAGCTGCAGCCTGAGCCTTACAACAGTCTTGCTCAAGTGCTTTAGACCAGAGCAGGGTGGTTTTATTTAGAGCAGTGAGGGTGCTCCTTTAAACTCTGATCTCTCTTGTGTTTGCAGTGTTATTCCGACCTACTGTATTCTTTATTTTTATGAGTGGGCAGTGAACAAAAATGTGTGTATATCCCTGCTTCGAAGAGTTTACAGTCTAAAAAGTTCATGACTTAGGCCAAGAAGCTATGTTTGATTTGGCAATGTCAGATGTTTATTTTATTCAGGTATTTGTGCATACATTGCCTCAGCCTCCTGATATCATTAAGCATTTGAGTTTGTATTTGCCTTATAGCAGAAATTGATGAAAAGATTTAAAGGAGAATGACCTTAAAAGTTACTTCAGAGGCACTGCTTAATGTTCAGAGGGAGAGAAGAATTAAACACAGAACATAAGAGACAGGGTGAACTATGGCTTTGTGCTCTTCAGTAGGGTTGCAGAAATTACTGGGACAGCTGGCACACAGAAGATTCTTGAAAGTAAAGATTAAATGGGTGAGACCACTCCATACAAGAAAAATGATCCAAACTTCTCGTCTATTTTAAGTTGCCAAAGGGTATGCCAAAGGAGAGTGTGGAAAAATCCCCAGCATCTGGATTGGAAAAAACCCCAGATTTTTCACTTCTAGGGAAAAAAAAACAAACATAGAAATGTTACAGAGTAAGAGAATGATATGGACACAGCCTTCCCATCATTTGTAGAATGAGACAAAGTTTATTTCACAGAGAGAGGAAAGTGATGCCATTTGTTTCTCTGTCATGGACATAAATTTTCCAAAGGCTTTTTCATAGCATAAACTGAGGATTGAAAATTAGACATTTGTACAGTATAAATGTCAGCATTATATGAAGTAAATGATATGTAGTTCTTAATGACAGAAAGGTATGATTTAGCAGAAAAGTATCCTTTCCTGTATCTCATTAATTTCCTTGGTTTCACAGTGTTACCAAATGTATTCTTTTCTCTTCCTCTGCTAGAGAGCCATTGTATGGCATTCTTCAGCAATGTAGTTATGCATCTCTGTGTGTGTGTATGTCTGTCTTTTTGTAAAAGTCTATGGTGTATCTTTGCCTCATGCCTGATAAAAACACAGATGTGTGTGGATTTTTTTTTCTCTTTTAATAAAATGGAATTTTATATATCTTGGCCTCAAAATCTTGAAAAATGAGAAGTGTTTATATAAAAAACTAATTTTTTATGTTGTCAGTATTACAGAAGGATATTTCTTAATTGCTTGGTCTCTTAGACAAAAATGAAGCTTATTGACTTTTTTCTTTATTTTCAGCTTCTCATGTCTGTGTTTGACAACAGCATGAAAACATTTGGAGTTATTGAAAGCGACCCTTTTGACTGGGAGAAGAGTGGAACTGATGGCTCTCTGACAACAACAACAACTTCAACCACCCCTCAGTTGCACACTCGTCTTACGCCAGCTGCAATTGGGTATGTATGGTGTGGTCTCTTCTATGGCAGCCACAGAGGGGCTTCCTACCAAAGGGAAATGATCTCCATAATTTAGTTTTTTTCTGCAGGATTTTGAATGCATAGAGGAAGTGAGGTTTGGGAGCTGTGATTTGAAGCTGCATTTGAAGTATTTCCCTTTTTAGGGTACCAGTTTATACTATCATGAAAGATAAGCACTGCAGTCCTAAAATTACTGCAATAAAAATAGTACTTCAGGAAATTGCATGTAAATTTGCTCATCCATCCTTTGCTAAATCGTATTTTGTGAAACTAAATAATGTGTCCTGAGTTTAAGTGCCTGGAAATTTAACTGCCTGTAAATAAACCCATTGTTTTCTGTAAGCTTGAAATAAAATTCTAGCTGCAATTTCCTTGTAAGTTTGAAAAATGAATAGATCTTTATAAGAAATTTGGAAATAGATTTTGGTTGTGTTTGAAGTAATATTTAATATGTTGTTTGAGACATTATGTAATGAAGTAAATTGGACAAGATGTGATGTTTAATAATACCCATATTCATCTCAGGGGACTGAAGAATATAAGAGGTGTTTATGGATGAATGTAAGAAGTGTTTATGGGTGCCATTAATTTTTTTGAGTAGAAAAATATGTATAGAAGAGCCAGGAGAGAAGTTGCACCTGGACACGATCTCTAACAAATTTTCTCAGATGTGGCTTCAAAAACGTTAAAAAAAACCCAGCTTTTATGTGATAGTTTTTTTGATTTACATATTTTCTTATGTGCCTAAATTAATTAAGTTGTGAAAGCCAGGAAGTAAAAGGTTTTATATTAAATAATTTCCAAGATTTAGTTTCCTGCAGAAACATGATTTTCTTTGTAAGTTTTTGTTTGTTTCTTTCTTTGAAAATAGAAAATAATTTCTGTAAACACATGAGAGTATGAAAATGTTTGCAATTCTGATTTTGTTTTTAAACTACTTTCATAGAATTGCCAATGCCACTCCTATCCCAGGAGATTTGCTGCGGGAAAATACAGATGAAGTATTCCCTGATGAACAGCTCAGTGATGGAGAGAATGTTATTCCCGTTGGGGTATCACCTGAGAAACTACCTGGATCCCCTGGACATCAGCGTCCTCAGGAAAAAGATGTTTGGGAAGAAATGGATGCAAACAGAAACAAAATAAAACTGGGGATCTGTAAGGTACTTTCAAATTTGCACTGTCAAGACCATCTCTGAAGAGTTTCTTGTCCTGATAGTTCACATAAGATATAATTAATAAGGCAGTTGTACTGATACTGATTAGCCAGAATGATCTAAGAAAATAATTTATGGCAGAGATAACACATTTTTTATACTGAAAAAATCAGACAGGCTTTTGAGTCTTTTGCCACTTTATCAGGTTTTTATGAGGAATAGCTTGCTGATAATTTGAGGCTCTTTGTAGTTTACTCATATTTGTTTTCTTCAGACACAATCTTCATGCTTGCTCACTGAATGAAATCAAAGCAATTTTCCTGCATCTTGCATGTGTAGAAGCTGGATCTTAACTTTACAAAAGAAGATTTTAATGTTCTTCAATTGACAAATCATCAGCATGATTGGCAGTGTCCATTTAATTCGCGTGGTGGTTTTGTCTCCATAAGATATGATACCTTTGTACTGATTCAGAGATTCATTGGCTGGTCTTTAGAAGAGAATGCTGCTTCATTTTCAAAAATGGTCTCTGAGAATTGGTTCCTGTCTTCCTTACTCACAATCACAGTATTTCATACCTGGACAGATGTAGCCTTTTTCTTCATATAACAGTGTTTTTAACACGAAAACAGATCTGGTACTAAAATGTTCTTTATCTAGGAGGGCTGTCTAATTTTGAAGCTGTTACTCATTATTTGCTAGGAAAAAAATGTATTGTGGGAAAGACCAAGGTATAGTGCCTGTTTTCAAATGTGCTTATTTGTGTGTTTTTCCCAAAGAGAGAGAAAGGAGATTTTTCTGGTTCAAACAAAGGCACTTTCTGTTACACCTGTAGAAACTAAGAATGATCATGATTTCCCAGCTCTAAGTCATGTTCAGTTATTATTCTAAATCATGTTCAGTCATTATTAAGATAGAATGCAGTTGGGTGAAAACATAGTTTAAAGTCATAGAAATATTTAGTAGATTTAGTGTATAACAGTGTTTTATGCTCCAGAGAATCAAAAAGACAGTCTGGGAGCTAACTTCTTTTTAGTAAGAGCACTTGACTGTAAAGCAGACCAAAGATGCTACTTAGTGCAAAGTTTCAGACTATTATTAAAAAATATTTCAGAGATGGGTGTGAAAAATCAGAATAAATGTAACTGTATTACTGGGTCATTGATACTCCTCAGACTTACCCTGATCCAGTATACTGCCAGTACCTTGTCTACTGTAGGTGTGTGCTGAAGAACATATTTAACTACCTTAACTATGCATGAACTTAAAGACCATTCCAAATACAAATTGGCTTTTCACATTCTAAAAACTTGGAGGATCTTTGCCATGTTGTTCCTTGTCTTCCTCTTGTTTTGGCACTCCTACATTTTTATTTTACATTTTGCACAGGCTGCCACAGAGGAAGAAAACAGCCATGGACCAGGGAATGGAATGCTTAATGCCCCGAGTCTTGGTTCTCCAATCCGAGTTCGCTCAGAGACCACGCAGTTAGACAGAGATGTTCCACTGGTGCGAAAGTTACGTTCCATTCACAGCTTTGAACTGGAGAAGCGTATGACGTTGGAGTCTAAGCCCGACACTGATAAGTTTCTTGAGACCTGGTAAAGAAATTATGTTATCCTTTTGCTAGGATCTTTTAAGGCTATGTGATTTGGATGCTATTATCTTTGCTGTGTGAAGAGCAGGAATGGAGCTATGGAGTATGCTTATGGAAGTTACAGCAAAGTACTTTTCATAATATTGCTCAATTAATGGGTTTCACTACATGGCAGCTATGTTAGAAAATTATTATTGCTAGAATACAGTTGAAGTTGGACTTCCACACCTGGGAATTTTGTATTTCAAGACCTGGTGGTTGTAACCCAAGTATTCATTAACTTTTTCTTCAGTGGCATACTTTTGACAGTCAGTACAACTCATCCTAAAAAGTTGACATTAGGTGCTCAACCGAGGTAACATGACATAAGGCTATATGACATGAGAAGGGAGGTTTACAGGAAGTAGAGTGAAGAAGTTAGAAATCTATGAAGCAGGCTTAGTTATGCCCAAAGGTGTAGAACCAACATAAGAAAATCTTGGTGGAAGACAGAGAACTTAAAATGGAATATGAAGGTAAAGAAGAGACAGGTATATGAAAATGGATTCAGTTTTCCTATGTCTAAAAAGAATATGGGGAGCAGGACACAGTGAAATTTGACTGAAAGGCAGAGGTTTAGTGGGGATACTAGAAGAGAGCTGGGGTGATGACAGTGGCAAAAATCTTCTAAATACTTCATAGGGGAGCTAGGAATTTGAGTTTGTTTGATGAAGCAAATTACACAAAGAATAAGTAAGGAATCGATCAAAGCAATAAATAACATTCTTGAAAGCATATAACATATGTTAGACATCTGTTTCTTCTGTCCCTCTTTGAGTTCCTGCTTTGTCACGGATTAAGTGCAGTGGACATCTGTGGTAACCTCACTACTGAGTTTTTTTCTTTTACAATTCTCCCTTCTGGTCCATCCATCCATTTTTACTTGACATCATACTTATTTGTCTTAAACTGTGGATCTTTGAACCATTGCAGGTTCTAGAATATGACAACAAATTTTTATATAAACCTAATTTTCTTCTGAAAACACTCAAATGTAACATACATTATTTAATTAATTCTTAACTAATTCAGATATTAACTTCTTTTCTCTAAGTTTGGAGAAGAAGCAGAAAGACTTGAAAGTGGCAGAGACTCCTGTTGCTGCTGTTCCTCCTCTTTCTCAGAAAACATCTGTTCCTGCTCCTGTGACTGCCCACACGGACCATGTTTGGCACTATGATGAAGAGTATCTTCCAGATGCTTCAAAGCCTGTGTCAGCTAATTCTCCTGACCACGCTGATGGTGTTATGAGCAATGGATTTGTAGCTGTTAACCTAAGCTCCTGCAGGCAGGAGGTTGATTCTAAGGAATGGGTGATAATAGATAAGGAACGGGACTTGCAGGACTTCAGGACAAATGAGGCTTTAGGGCACAAAATGACTGGAAGTCCCTCAGATGAAGAGCCAGAGGTACTACAAGTTCTAGAGGAATCCCTTCCAGAAGAGCAGTCCAGAGAGGGTGGTTGGGCAGGAAACAACCTTGCTAAGAACCAAACTTCAGGGGTGGAGTTTGCTCTAGACATGGAATGTCATCCTGCTGCATCTGAACAGCTTACAGATAAATTGGAACTTCTGTCTGGAGCTGCAGGACAGCTTCTTGCGGCCACCCCTACAAGTCCTATGGAAGCTCAAGCAGAAGGAGCACTCACTCCGGTAAGAAAACTTCTTTATTCAGAATTGTAAGATGAATGGTAAAGGTAGTGACTAAAATACAGCAGTGTAGCAGAAATTCCTAGTTTCAACAGGTATGGGATTTGAGTCTTGAAGACTGATCTTCCATATTCTGTTACACAGCTGTTTACAGTCACTCATGGAAGTGCTAATTGTTCTGCAGGTGTGACCCACAAAACTGGCCACATTTAACAAAGAGTTACCCATCTATATACCTGTCTACCTAAAGAAGCTCCCTGTGCAGTGATTCCTAATCAGTGAGAGACACACATGTGAATGCATATTTATTGTATTTGCAGTACATAAACATAAAATTACAATAGACTATGTAAAATCCTGTGCTACAGTGTTTCATATGTTCCAGAAAAAATCTGAAATTAAAGAAGTGGCTGAAATTAAAGAGACACTTACTTACTTTCACCTCTTACTGTGATTCCTGCAGTGTTTGCTTCTGGAGTTCACTTTGTTTCTTCCTGTTCCTTCTGAAATTTCTAATGGTCCTTATACAAACACCTTGTTGCCTTTTATGAAGTGTTGATGCTTTTCACTTCTAAAATACTTCTGCAGCTCCTACTTTGCTCCTGTATTTTTCACTGAGAGATTGCTTTGCTTCCATTGTATATTCGTTTTTCTCTTTTTCCATCTTTTCTGAAGAATTCTCATTTGCAAGTTTTTGAACATTTACTTTTTTCTCCTGTCACTGTTTCTAAACAAAGATTTCATTGCCTTTACTTAAGGAGAAGGATAGGGAATCACCTCATGGTTTTATTTCTCCCCTTTTTTAAGTAGATATTGTGGCATCTATGGTCTAAAGGTCAATTCTTTCAAGTTCCCTTGAGCCAAGAAACCTGGCTATATCTTTTCTTCATGTATCACCACTTTTTGTGAAAGTTACCACCAGCTTATTAGAAAAAGAAACTTGTCACCAACTACTCATTTATTGTAAGGTATGGAATATTCTTTATAGTGAAAATTAACTACTCAATATAATTAACTATAGCAGCACAGTAAAATTTCAACTACACGTAGGTTCTCATGGAAAAGGCGAGAACTGTGTTAAACAACAGATTTCTTGAGATTTAGTTTGAAATATTAGTTGCATGAAAGAGTTTTTGATGGGTTAGGAACCTTTAAAGGTGAAAAATTATTTTAAATTTTTAAGTTGTTCAGTTTTTGTATTTTAAGGTCAGTTTTAGTAAAACAGACAAGTAAGAGCAGCACTTGGTCCTGTACAAAATAATAATTATCAAGTGTTTTTATTTCAAAAGCCATTAAAAGCAGCTTGTAATTTTGTATGCAAATATGCTATACAACTCTATACAAATGTGGCTCTTTTGCAGGAAATAGCTGTTTTACCTAAAACTAAAAGTAAAGGTGGTACAAATATTCTGTACTACAGTGCAAAGAATGGACAATATCTTCATCGGAAAAGGAAGAAGCTGCAAAACATAGGAGCAGAAACAGTTGCAAACAAAGTTAATTATTATAAAATGCATTGGAAGAAATACTGGCTGAAGTAGAAACTCAAGTGAAATTATATTTTACTTTGGCTTTGCAGGGAGATAAGTAGTATTTGTCATGACCTTTAAAAAGGGAGAAATTAATGTGGTTTATGTTATGCTGGAAGGGCAAGTAGAGTTGTGAGTGCAAGATGAATGGCAGGAAGGAACTTGGTGTTTCAAAAGTGAATGATATACAATAGAAAATATAAACTGACCTGGGAATAAAGAAAATAGAAATTACTTGGCCAGTTTAGGAGCTGGGAACAGTGTGTCTGTACAGTGTGTCTGCTCCAACTGTGATGGCAATTTGTGTTAGTCTTCTATCTACTTCATTAGCCCTCGAAAGCCACGGAGAGCCCAAGAGGCTATTTCAGGGTGAGTTTTTCTTTTTGTCCTTCATTGATTTATTTCACTTTTTAAATCATACTTAAATATTCCCTATGATGGGTGCTAGAACCTAGCTCTTACAGGTGAGTGCTCTTGTCACTTCACTGGGAGCAAGTGTGTATATATGCCTCTTCTTATTGTCATTCTCTCTGTTCAAAAGTCCTGCTGACCTTAGGGAGCTGTTTGGTTGAGTCCTTTTCTTTCTTCGTGAGTACTTACCCTGAAACTGTTTTTTCAATGTGATCCTTGGTTGTGCATCAGATGCTCTTGTTCTTTAATAATTTTTTCTAGGTAGCACCTTCCTGGCAATAAAAATAATAGGCAAAGGTCATACTTTACTTTTCTGCTCATTTTATTATATTGCACCAGTTACTAAGAGCAGGCTTGGATCCAAGAATGTTAATTTTAGGACTATAAATCAAATGCACGTTACTGAAAGGGGTTAAAAATAGATGTTGAAATTATAGTAGTATAGAAGCTTAATATAATTACTGAAATAGTTCACTCATTTCAAACAGCTTGAAACTCTAGGACAGGCCAGAATTCATGATTATCATGCTTATGAATGTACCTCCCATATGGATTTCTACTGACCTGCTTCACTGTCAGTTAGAAGAAAATACAGTTTTGCTTTTTGGGCTTATTCTGATAGGTTTGTTAAATATGCAAACAGTTACTTCAGTGGTGAATGAATAAAATGGTTTTCCTATCATAAGTCAAGTTTTTTTTTTAATATTTCCTTTTTACTTTGATGACTATTCTTTGTTTTTTATTTCTTTCAGGGCTTTATTGCTCAGTATTTTAGTAAGTAGTAACATGGATGTTTCTGTATAAGAAACTAATATTTCATACACTCACCCATAATTTTATTTTCTCCTGGAGGAAAGAAATTTCTGGTCTACAGTCCTTCCATTTGTAGATAAATATTCTTCCTGAAATTGTGTACGTGGACTTCTTGTAATTGTTGGTAATATCACTTCTCATCTGTTATAGACAGCATCAACATTCTATTAAGAATGTAAAGTTGCACCAGTTATGAATGGAAACTTGAACTCAAAAGATAAGAGAGAAAAATGTGTAAGTTATTGGCTTGGGTGTGAGAAAGTCTCAGGCATAAAAAATTACAGCAAATTATGCTGTCTATTATGAAAAAGGCCTGCAGGTAAGAGAAGTATTTGTCACATTGGTCATTTGTCATTTGTTATTGATCTTGGTTTTCCAGTTGCAATACAGATTCTGTGTGCTACCAGCACAGACCAGTTTGATCTGGCTTAGTTATGGACACAAGGTCACATATCTGTTGAACTCCTCAGAGCATGCTAAGGGTGTACGTGCTGACTTTCTGCTTTAATAATGGCTTTATGTTGATTTTGGCTGCAGGACAGACAGTGTGTGATTTGCTGTAATATCTACTGCTATGAGGCTAATTGCTCAAAAGAATTTGAGCTGATCTACACTAAGAGGGAATTTGTACTGGAGCAGCACTTTGCATCATATGGCTCTGGTTTTCTTTTCCTACACCTGGTACTAATGGGCTAGAGCTGGACTTTCCGTGTTGTGGACTCACAGCTTCATTAATTTTCTGTTCGTATTGAATTGCAATGACCTTCATAGAGTGCATGCACAAAACCTTGCAACATATATTTGTCAAGCAGATATTTCAGTGAATAAGAAATAACGGATTTGAAGTAATTAAACATGTAACAGCTCTTTCTATCTTCATCTTCAGTTTCAGTTAAACAACAGTTTGCTTTGGTGCCATTTGCCTGACAGCACAAATTCGTGTAGATGGGTATATATGTGTGTGTGTGTGTTATAGAGGAGGGTTTTCTGTGTGAACCTATTTATTTTTATTATTTAGAAATATTGCTGAAATGGAAACTTTGTATATCAAGGTACTATTATGTTTCATCAAAAGCTTATTCTTAAGTTTCTATTTATTCCTGAGTTGTAAGTAATTTAATTTTCATGTATCTTCTATCCTCATTCGCTGCTTTTATGAGATACTGGAAATACTTTTTTTTTCCATCTGAAAGTCAACTATGCATTGTGGGAACAGAAGCTTTAGTATTGATGCAATTAAAAGACACCTTTTCCTTAGAAATAGAAATGCTTGCTAGATGTTCTTGCTTTCCAAAGGATATAGGTTAGAATTGCAAATACCATGGTAGGAAACAAAAAGTCACCTTCATGAAGCATGAAGCTTGCTGAAAATTTCCTTATCTCTTCTCTTCATGGTTTTCTCTAACTGTAATTGGAACAAAGAATACAAACTATGTATAGCAATCTCATTTACAGAGACTTAAATGTGTCACCATCAGATATTTATTCAGTGCTGGAAAAGGTCTTGCAAAAAACTGGTTGATTTTAGCTTTGTATATCAAAGCTATAGGTTTATTAGAATCATCAATAAGCAGTTTAAAAATGTACTTTGTCTAAAACTAATAGTTTGGAAGACTTTACAGTTCCTATTATTTTTTCTTACCTCTTACCTAAATGCTCAGATTAATGCAGTTCAAGATGAAGCAATTGTTCCTTGATTCTCCAGGCCAGTGTATCCTCCTAGTCTGGTCCCATATTCGGGAAATTTCATCAGAATTTTTTAGTATTAAACTTACTGATTAATCCTGTCAGGTGCAGTTCTTAAAGTATGCTGCTATTGGCACAGGAGTAAAGCCTCCAATGGGTGTATATGCTATAAGTGTAGTAATCTCAGAAACATGGATATGATATTGTGAAGATGTGCTAAGTGTTTGAAAGGATCAGTCAACTAGCCAGCCATCAACTGATGTACACAACGTCCTTGAAATAGGCTCTGTGAGTTTATTAAATTTCCACTAGATTGTTACTGGCCAGTTATAATAGTTGCAATGGTTGGACTTAAAGAATCTGATTTTATTTTCTGACCTAAATGATTCTATGATTCTAAGACTGAGTGAATGAAGAGGTCAGCTAGAGAAATTATGATTATTCTTGATTTTGATATTGGATTTTTGAAAATGGATGATGGAAAATGTGAAGATTAGATTTAAGACACCTCTTAAATTATGAACTTTCTGCCTCTTAGTGAGTTGTGAGTATGGTTTTTTGAGGGAATGCATAAAGGCAAGACAAACAAGAATTATTAAAATATATTCAACCTTATTTTCTTCCCTGCCATATTGTTCTCACAGCTCAACTCATGTCATATGCTGCATTTCTCCACTCCGAGAATTTCAAGTCCCATCCTCCGCACCATGAGCCCTATAGCCTATCTATCCATCCACTTGGACCCTCTGAGGGAGGCTGCTTTACCAAGGAGTCAGTCAGCTGAGAGCCACTCCTCTTCCTCCTGCTCAACTGGTCGTAGGCAGCTTCCTGTCATTCCCTGTGGCAACAAGTTCCCCCCTGTCATTCGCATCTCAAAAGCACAACCTGAGCAGGTGAATAAGCCTCATCTTCATAGAAGTGACTGCATTGTAGCAGTCATCTGCAAAGTTTAACATTTTCAGTCGCTCTGTGCAGTCTGGCAGCAGGCATATGCTAATCATACTGCTATACACAGCATCCAAAAAATGTTTTGAAGGATCAAGCTGGGGAGTAAGAATGGATCTTTTCCAGGAATAGAGTTGGGAATACTCTGTGAGGAAGATATTTTGTCCCACTTAGAAGAGAGGAGTATTTAAAGAGCTGTTATTCAGGTTAAGATCTGGAGCACAGAGCATCTCTGGATGTTCTGGAAAACAGATTCACTTCCTCAAAGATTTTCTCTTGAAAAGAGATAGGATTATGAAATATAGAAATTTTTTTTTATTTTGCTTTATTTAAAACTAAGAATAATGGGTTTCTATAATCACAGTACCAGCTGAATTTCAAATTGGGAGCACATATTGAAATTTGGACTATCCTAAATTATTTTAATGTGACAAAAAGGGATCAATCAAATTCAATAGAAATAGATAGTTTCTTTGGAAATTAGCAAATAATTAATTTCCCCCCTGCCTACAGTATATAAAATAAAGATGGCAATTAATAGGGGTCACGGGTAATGAAAAATGTCAGTAGAGAAAGGGGGCTTTTTATAGTTTTGTATTTCCAGTTTCATTTCAATATGGAAGATGAAGGCTTGCAATCATAATTGAAGCAATTTTTGTATTAGTCACAAAAATGTTGAGATTTGCTAAGTAGCAGGAGTTTGCATTGTTGGGTAAAGCAGTATGATATAGCATTAATGCATAAGACTAACATATCATCATCATTTTACCATTAATATTTCATTTGGATCATATTTTGTGTTGCCTTTGATTGCCAATGTATTTTTCAGTATAGTTCTATATTACAGATGGTGTGAAAAATGAACAGGTGTATTGATATTAAAAGTAATCCATCAACCTTAGTTACTTCCAGAATTCCATGGGATCATTGATGTGTGATAACAAGTCAAACCCCTGACTGTTTTCCAGCTGAATATAAAGCAATCTGTATTTCTGTGCTTGATGTATAGAAACAAACAGTAACACTCTTTATGATGGCTGATGTATTGACTAGGACAGAGGACCTAAGAGAAATTGAGTCATTGTGAGTTAAGCTTCAGGACTTTTTGGCATTGGTTTGTACCTAGGATGCAAAATTACCTTTTTTTTTTTTTTTTGGTCTGTAGCTATGATTAGAGTTTTTCAATCAGAATCTATTGCAGGTGTAATTAGCAGACTTAGTGAAATGTGCACAATGCTCAGAAAAATCAAGTTGGCACAGAGGGTCTTCTCTGGCTTCCTTAGTACCCAAAAAATAAATACACCTGTAATATTAATAATGGCTGCAAAGTGATATACTCTGTCATGTGAAGAAGACCTGGCATTGTGCCAGGTGCTGCTACTTGGTGGAGTAAGCATTAAGCCTCTTCTTTCCTTTTACCTGGTAAGTGCTTGACTGCTGCATTGCTTTTTGAGCTGTGATTTGAGAGTCCTAAATGTGTTACAAATTTCAAGTTTGTCATTTCCTATGGAAAAAACAGGCACATAATTGTTTAGCTCATTCCAACAATGAAAACCTTGTGTACTTCATGGCTCAACTGAAGAATTCAAAAACTTTTGTAAGTCCTTCTTTTTTTGACACATTTTAAATACTTAAAAAAATTTAACATCATTTATGTTAGTCTGTATAAATATTTGGTACCGAATATATTTTCACATCTTTCCTGTGTCTGCAATTTGGTTCAGCATTCATAACTAATGAATTGCAGAGGTCAGGGATCTGCTCTGTTGTATTAATTTCATGTATTAAAAAATAAGAAATGATACATTTGTTTCTGAAATCAAGCAAAGCGACTTTCTTTACAGATTTTTGATGAATGAGGGTTTAGGAACTTTAACCTGTCTTCCTGTACTTTGGTATCAGATAGAGGAGGTCATAAAAATCTCTGTTCTCTGCTCACTAGTGCAGAGAGGCTATATTTGTTCAATAGAGGAGTCCTGTCTTGCCATACATAAATAATGGAAGAGAATTGGAGTGTTTTGCTTCAGCTCTCCTTAGTTATTCAACTCATAGCATAAAGAAAAGAGTGTGGTAGCATTACAGCTCATAAAAAACCAGATGAATTCTTTGTACTTGGGTATGAAGAGTGAGTCTGGAGTGCTATTAGTATCCTTCTCACCTAGAGCATTGTCAAATTGTACAAATCCTCTTGAAACCTAACCTTTTTCTTTCTGTAAATTTTTCAACCAGGTGAGTTCTCTGCTCATTTAGAGAGCTGCATCGGGTGTTGTGTGAGGTTAATGGTAAAGGTGATGTGAGTGCAGCTGCTACTGGCCAGGTCTGTGTGTGAAGATACTGCTTAAGTAGCTGTAGTGCTAAATGTGTGGCTGTGTCTTAAGAAACAATCAGAATCAGTGACCTCAGATTTTTATCTCTGGTTTCTCAGCTTTAATTTTGCAATAAGATAGTGAACACATCTTCTAGCCACTGCAGCAATATAGAATATTTCTAAACTGGCTGCTCTACAGTATGATACAGCCCTTAACACAGGTGGACTCCAGTTTTGTCTGTCATTCAGGTGTATTTTCTTTCTTCAATGTGCTTAATCACGTATGTAAGGGAGGCTAATTGAAATTTAATAATTTTATGGTTATGCATTTTTCTAGGGAAGGATAATTTGTGTCTCTCAGGTTAAGCAATTAGAATTAGTTGGCACTTATACAAATATTTTCTCTTTATAATAAATAAATAGAATTTATAATAATAAATATAGAAAATTTATAATAAATTTCTTAGATTTCTACCTTATTGGAACATTTAAAAAATATTTTTTAATTATATACTTATATAATTAGTTACAAAATGCTCTAAAATCTTCCCACACAAGAAGCTATGGAGATGCAAGCCATCACTTTCATATTTGTATGCAAGATGAGAAATAATATACTGATCTGAGTTGAAAAATTTACCTTAATTTTAAGCTTCTCACTGGAATTCAGGGACCTGTGGAAGAATAAGGTAAGACTTCTTGACATATTCCAGGGTTATTTAGAGAAAGAATGCATATACCTTATAATTTTTTTTTTTATTTTTTTTTTACATTTAGGCATTTCAAGTTTATGAGCCAGGAGTGCGCATAATTGTTGTAAATTTTGCTTTTCTTAATGAACTAATTTTAGCAGGTTTCACTATTCTGCAATTGCAAGAGAATGAAATTTACATTGGTTTTCATATTTAACAATCCCTTTTGGAACCACAAATAAACAAACAAAACCCCAAAGTCTTCTTTTCAAATTTGTCAGTGGTGTTAACTTGGCATGTATGGTAGGATTACTATAAAACTCAGCTAGTTAATGCTCTGGTTTAGAATTTAAAATATCATGAAGGGATACATTTGTCCAGAAATCCTTTTCTGGTCTTCATTTTCAAGGCATGGCACGTTATCAAATAGATGTGTTCTTGAAAGAAAAGGGAGAAAAGGTTTTCTCTGTTAAGTGAGTCTGTGTTTTTACTGCTGCCATGGTTAAAGCCATAGTTTGTAGAAAAAAGGTTCTAATTTCAGATTTTGCAGAATTTGTATGCCTCTTGTTACCTATCCTGATGGAAACTATATTGAGTCAGCATGAGGTTTAAGTTAGGTTCTTTCCTGTTTTAATCAAGGCAGAAATTCAAGGAGTTAGTCCAGTTTGTAGCTTCTAGAACTGTTTCATACACAGTAGATTTGATTTTATTAAGTAGGGAAAATGTACAGATGTTTTACCATTTCATTCATGAAAGGGTAATTATTAATAGTTGTTAATTTTTCAATAATTTTTAGCCTGGCTTACATTCATTTAAGCAACTAGATTTTATATTGATAATGAAGTTTCTAGAAGAATGTTATTCTATGCACTATTTTTCTGATGCAGACAAGTGAAAACTTTCATTTGTTACTTCTATCCAAGTGTTAGAGGAAATATCTTGATACGTAGAAATCTAAATGCTGCCTTTTTGGGGCAGTCTTTTGTCTGAAGGAAATTCTTCAGGCATACTTTTTTCACATCTGCTTTTGGTGTAAAGAAGAATTAAGTAGTACAGCATGTTAAATTCTTCTAATGGGAACTTTCCAAGTTGTAAATTAAGTAATTAAGAGTTGAGGACAAACAGTCAGCATGAATGACTTAATTTTTTCCAAATAGTGTGTTGCTGTAGGGAACATTTCCATTTCTAGTGACAGAACCATTCTTGGCCATTCTGCTTCTGCAGGTTTCTCTACTAGAAGCAACAGAAAAGTCATGAAGGTCTGGACAATGAATTTGCCTTGGTAATAGCATCCACATACATTGAGTCAAAAAACCCCAAATATATAAAAAGTTATAATTGTTTTAAATGTTTGTGTTTTCTGGCATCAGCAGTGCTTTTAAGATTCCCAAAATTGGAAATCACAGATTTCAGCTATTCTTGTCTGTCCTTGAAGTTTTAGTTTTACTTTTTTAAATTATTCTTTTAAAATGCCAATCCTACACCAAACATTTGGGATTTATTACATTTTTCTAACATCATCATTTCATTAGCATAAAATAGATAAAGATGTTTTAGGAAAGGTAAGTGGTCTGTGGGATTTCCCATGGAGAGCTTATTAACTCTGGGGTCAACAATTGTTTCCATGACAACACTTCATACTATAATCATCTTGAAATAAATAGGTGGTTACAGTTCAGGACATAATGACTAATGATTCTTTCTCATGTAATGAAGTTTTAATTAATCTAATTAATATTGTGCCAGTAAATAAGTGTACATAATGTCTATAGTATCGTCCACAAGATAATTTTTAATTTAGACATCTTTATTTCTTAAAATATTTTTCTTCTATTATTAAATTCACATATGATTCTAGTGCAACTGTAATTACAGAGAAAAAAACTTCACACCTCTGAACTGTGCATTAAGGCAAATTAATGTTCTTTCTGTTTGAAATGAACCATTTATGTGGAACTCAAGAAAAATACTACAATACTGACCATTTTAATAGCAATATCACAGAAGTATTGTGTGTTATGAAGTAATAGTCTGTAAATGCCTCTGCTTTCCATTTTAGCAGTAAATTTCAGGAGTGTTCTTCAACTGGCTTATACTGCTTATTATATGGAAATAGTTTTAAATTGAATGAGTACTTGTTTTAGTCATGTTACCAAACTAATTAGCCACTTATTAACAGTCACAGTCATTCTCTAAAAGCAATTAAAGATACTATTTTTAGAGCAATCAATATTTGCCCTATTGGTTATTTGAGGATACAGTTTTTATGTTAGAACAACAACAACAAAATCTTATTTTATCTGGTAAGTGATGTAGGAATAACTGAAAAGGGAAGATGTTTAAAGAATTCAGAAGTCAGGCCATGGCTAATAAGCCTTAGAGAAAGACTGTACATGCAGATCTCAATGTTCTTTATCCTCAAAAGCTACCTGTCACATTAGAAAATTTGGAAACACGATTGTACATTTATAGCTTTGTATCTTATTCCAACCTCTTCCCATTTCTCGCAACCTCCATGTAAATCAATGCCAAAATTAACATAGAAGAAATAACATATCTGAAAAGCTGTGGAGAGCAACATGTGCCTCTTTTCAGATATAAAAAATCCTCATATGTTACTTCTGTTTAGTCTAGGATTAGGGACTGCCACATGTGAGCTTTTACCAAAAAAATATAGTGTCCCTGGGACCAGCAGTTCATACAAATGCCTGCAGTGCTTGCTGTACTATATATATGGGGCTGTTGAAAGGGATTTGGTAACAAAATTTACAATAATCTCTAGTCTGATGTTCCAATACACTTCAGTAAATGTATAATTTATTGTCTTTAACTTCCCTGCTGTAAACGTAATCTGGGGATGGAATGTAAAGGTTACAATAGGATTACACTCTAGAAAGCCAGTAGGAGTGATAGGAATGGAGTATTTTGGGAAGTAGGTGTATTTTGAACAGGAAGCTGTGAGCTGTCTCCCAAGATGTAAAGCATAGCAGTGGTTTACTTGTGTGAGAATGGCACTTGCAGTTAATTACAGGACACTGCATCTATATACCCTTGGCACTTTCATGCAACCTGCAGTTCAAATTTCTTTGCAGAGGCATAATGTTGTGCAAGGAAATAGAAGTTAAGGGATGTAAGTAAACAAAACTCATGAAGAGGAAGCTGATGAACTGGAAAGATTCAGGGAGATTTTTTGGTCTTGTCAAAGTTGCAGATTCGTGCTAACACTGGTTGTGTTCCGGCTGGCTACCATGGGTGAAAAAGAAGCAGGGAAAAGAGAAAGGATACATGGGGTTTGTTCTCCTCGATACAAAGGCTTCGAGATTTACTAAAGTAGGAAAGATGTTCTGAAGAGAAAACTGATTAGGTGAAGTGTCTTCAGAATGTCCAGTAATATAATGATGATGTATTAATATGAGAAATTACAGATAATGAAAGGATTAGCAGGAAACAAACCTGTACACCATTTTTCTAAGAGGCCTGAAGTTCTGACAGCACTTGACATGCAGAAGTATCAGACATCATGAGTGGAAGGAAGAAGCTATTGCTGATATTGTACAATAATCCATATTCACACCTTTATGTCTTTCAGACTTAGCAACTTTGCACACCTAAACTCAGTATTTCATTCCTCTACAATTAGCTGTATATGTATATGTACATATAGCTGGATATATATATATGTATGTATGTATATATACACCTCTATATGTACACAGAGGCATTCATGCAAGCATATCACTTACTATTGCAGCCTGTCAAAAGTTTAAAAGGAGGAAAGTTTACCAGATGTCATAAAGGATGTCTGAGACATCCTTTTGTTGTTGTTTTGCTCTTTTTTGTTCTTGACATCCCACTAACTGTCACACAGAATTTCTTGAAATTATCTTGCAGGATAATTTCTCATCTTAGTTCAAGTGTGAATTTGAGAAAACAGAAAGGAATTTGGAAATTATTTAGGAAAGGCCAAAAGATTCAAGACTATGTGGTAATTTAATTCAAATACTTTGAAGTGAAAAGAAAATCTCAAACTCATTGTTCCCTATATTGTCTCAGACATTTTTAGTGATCTGTTGTATCACATAACGCCTGTTGAAGTATAGGAATTGCAATCATCAGTGTTATAAACTAGATATCATAGTGAATGGAAAGGTAGGATTTTAAGTTGTATTCCCCATATTTTACTTCTTAATTGTAAGATGAATTGTAATCTTTGTTCCTCAGGTTTAGTGTTTTCGATAACTGACATGATTAAACATAAAAGTTTGCATAGGATAAGAGTGTATATAGTAGCACAAGAAATAAAAATATGAAGATCATTTATGGTTACCCATAAAATAATAAAATGGCAAGCCCAGCAAGGATATAATCCAGTTCTTGTGCTTTGAGAAGACTAGTAAGAGATTTATTGACTATGTGAGAAATCAAACTTTTGTTTGTTAGTGAATACAAATCAAGAAAGGGATATATATGTTCAAAAAGCCATTTCTGAAAGTATGCATTACTCAGTAGTACTCAGTGGGTCTTTATTGATACTTAGTCCAATATCCTTTTCTTTTTTCCATTTGTTCAGTGGTTTTTTTTCGCAAATAACTCCTGCCTATTTGATTATAGGTGGTTCAACAAGCCTAATCTCCTCTTTCTCGAATGTAAGGGTTAAATCAAGATGTGCCTGAAAGACTAGAAAATTCTCTCTCCAGATGTGGTGAAGGATATAAAGGCTGTTGAAAAATGTAAATTAACTTCATATCAGACCTGCTTTCTTCTAGCAAAGAATTGACATGTGAGAGAGGTATCCCAAGAAAAAGAGAGTTTTCATGTAAACAAATTTGAGCAAAGGAAGATTTAAATGCAGTCGCAGTTCTTCTGGAAATGTATCAAATAGATAAATATCCTCCTGAAAGCAAATCCGTAAGGTTGTCTCACCTGTGTAAGTTGTGAGCTTACCAGGATCATGCTATTCTAAGGAAGTCATCCTACAGGTATGTGGAAGACAGCTCTGGTGTTTTAATCCTGAGTTACTTGAATTGGCAACTAGACTGGCTCATTAAGTGAAGAGTTTGGAAAAGGAAATATTTTACATGTCCTTACTTTTGAGATGCATCTGCAGCCCTAGAGAACAAGGTATTGAAACAAGCTAAAGACAGAGCTCAGTGGACAGCAAATGCCCAAGTGATCTCTCCAAAATTTGAACCTGCTCTTCCAAGGACAGTATTGCATTAAATTTTCCTGAACCCGCTTTTACCCAGCTTGTAGATGAGAATTTGTAAAGGAGCTGATGATTTTTATCTGACAGGCCGAAATAAGTTCCTTTGTCATATGAAAGCAAGTCGTTCAGTTAAGGCTACCTGGAGGTGTATTGTCTTAGGGCAAGTTCCTACATATGTATGAAAACCTATGGGGCAGCTGCCCTGTTTCATAAACCTTTTTTTCTTATTTTTTTCCCTCCAGTTTTATCCATATTCCTTTCTGTGCAGAGTTCTTGCTAAACTGTTTTTTAACTCTTGAGATTTAGGTACTAAACTATCTAATCATGGAAAGGTGCTTTTAAAAAAAATCTGTTTCCTAGATCTAGCTAGTTCTAGAATCTATCAGTTCAGAACTGATGTTCTTGGATTCTCTCAAAAGAAGTCTTTTAAACTAAGAAACACTTCACTGTCTCAAGAGAGAAATAGTGTTTCTTTGAGATGAAAGAACCCAGACTGAGAGTAAGAGGAGACAAGGAGGACTGTTTTGCCAAAACTGAGTAACTTCAGAATTTTGCTCAATGTACCATTTTAATTCAGCAAACATGGAGGACTGTATTGGCCCAAACTTGAAAACAAATTATAATGGAGACAAAAGATAGACTCTTGCTGCAGGTCTCTCTGTTTCTTTGGTTGTTTTTTCTTTTTTTTTTTTTTCTTTTCTGTTTTCTTTGGTTTTTATTGCTGTAGTACCAATGTACTAGCTCTTGCACAAGCCCAGTAAGCTCAGCACCATATATAATTTCTGTGACAAAATCAAGTAAATTCTGTATTGTAACACAGCATAATCCTAGCAACACTTCACTAGTTGTCTCTTCTACCAGTTGTGCATCGAGAAAGTGTTTTTAAACAAACTTGGACTCCAGTTTCCACTTCCTGTTGAGTCCAGATTGTGTCAGATTCATACACCAACTTACTCCATCCAATTTCTGAATCTAAACATCACTATGTTTTTTGTCTTCTGTATTTGTCTAAAAATATTGCTGTGTACTTGTTAAGGATTTTACATTTATATGGAAATGTAAATCAAAGAGTAATCAAACAAGTAAATAAAAATAAAGTAATAGTAAATAAAGTAAATAAAAATCTGCCTGTTTGGTTGGATCTCATTTCCAGGGGGTTTATTTACTAACAGCAACAAATTTTACTGATATTATGCTCGTTTTCATATGTTACATATTTCTGTTTTAGGATGATAGACTATTTTTTTCCCTGATTATCTACATGTGATTATGAAGTTAAGTGTTATTTGAAAAGTGTGATTCATAGAAATCATTATATAATGTATCTTGAAGATGTGGAACCAAAGCTGCTATTTAAAGGATGGTACTTTTAGAACATTCCTGAATTTCTCACCTTTTTTTTAAATTTTCCAATACAGATAACAATACCCAGACCTTCAGTGGCATCCACACAATCTGCTTCAGAGAGCTTTCACTATGGCCACCAGCTAGAGAGAAGAGAGCAGGATGGTCAGTCTGTGGAACACACTGTGGAACTTTCCTCTCCAAAGGAAGGTTTGCCAGGTTTGGTTGGGACAGAGGATACACTTCCAGCTAGTGCCAGCAGACCAGATTTGATGCTTAATATTAACCAAGAGGTGCTTGGCAGGGAAGGACTTGTCAAAGAATCTGTCAATGTCCTGGACTGTGAGCAAAAGGATCTATCTGAACACAATGGGATACAGGAAGAGAAAGAACTTGGAAAGATTCCTGTGGAGGAGGCTGAGGAAGAAGGCCTCCCAGTGGTTTCTGAGGATGCCATTGAAATGCTAAGCAAAGAACAAAATTCTTTGCCAGGAAACTCAAAATCTGCAGAGGAGGAACCTCTAACAAGTACTGAGGCAGCTCAAGAATCAAAGTCAAGGCCTGTCTGTTTGGTGCCAAATCAAGATGAGGTTCTGAAGTCAATAGAACCAAAAACATCAGAATTGTCTCCCTCAAGACTTAATAATGCACATGTCAATAGACAGGCAAGCAAAATAGCAGCTGTACAGGAAAATGGTTTTCATTCTGATAAGGAAGAAGTCCATAGCCAAGACTTGAAATGCCACCAAGTGGCCCTTACTACTTTTTTGCAGCAGGAGAATAAGAAAGAGAAAAATGCTCCCAGAAATGGAGAGTTATTCCACTGCATTTCAGAAAATGAGAATTCTTATCGATCTAAGAAGGACTCAGTTAAAACTTCTTTTGTATTCAGGCAGAGTCGAATCCCAGTTTTAGCACAAGAGATAGACTCAATGTCAGATTCCTCTTCTGTTTCTGCGAAGGAAAAGCTTCTTCTAAAAAAGGCCCATCAGACAGACTTGGTCAAATTACTTATGGAAAAGAGACAGCTCAAATCTTTCCTTGGTGACCTCTCAAGTGCCTCTGATAAGTCACTGGAGGAAAAAACGGCTCCTGCTCCAGTACCATTTTCTGAGGATGATGTCTTAGCTTCATTTTCTAGATTGACACTGGACTCTCATTTCAGTAAGCAGAATGAAGATAGCTCTTTGTCTCCAAGCAGCCCTCAGTCCAGAAAAAGCAAGATTCCAAGGCCGGTGTCTTGGGCAACCACTGATCAAGTCACCAGTTCAAGTTCAGCTCAGTTCTTTCCTCGGCCACCACCAGGAAAACCGCCTACTAGACCTGGGGTTGAAGCTAGGTAATGCAGAGAAAATAGAAATAGATTTTCAGATTGGAAATGGATTTGAGCTAGACTGCAGTTACTGTGCAGGATGTAACCCTGTCGAAGTTCCATCCTTTAACTAATTTTTTAGAAAATGCTGAGCTTCAATTCTCTGAGAAACCTTACATTGCTGGAGAATGATTGAGGAGAAGCTGTTACACAAGAATGAGCCTGGTTCACTGCTAAAACTAATACATCAATAGATGTGTATTCAATATTTTGAAACCTGACAATCTGTAACTAAATCTTTACACATGTTTTTAAAGTGAGGTCACTTTTCCAGACCTGCTGGTTATTTGCAAACCCACTGAAATTTTTAGGAGCTGTTATATTCAGCCCCCTTGAAAATTTTCCTGGTCTTAACGTAGACATTGTAAATATTTGAAGATTCCAGTCATCAACATCAAGTCAATTAGCTATGCTCAGACTATGCCTAAGTAAAGCAACTAACTAAAGGAGGGCAGAGTGAATTTTAGAAGACCGCCTCTTTGCCCCATCTATATGCAGACAACCACAATCTAGTTTCATCAGTGTCTACATTCCCAAGATAAGGATGATTTTGATACAGTTGTGCAAAATCCTTTGAAGGAAGTTGCAGTGGGACTTGTCATCCCTTAAAATTGTATGGAAGTGTACTGATGGTGCACAGGATGTGTCCCTCTGAAACAGTGGCAATAAGCACTGCTCTTCAGTGCACTTCTTCCAGTACCACCAGGAAATTTCAGTTATCCTATAAATACTGAGGCTGTTTATGTGGGTGGGTTTATGTAAATATAAATACTGTGTTGAGCTGAACAACACAGAAGCCAAAACCTAGATCCAAACATTTCTACCTAATGGGAAAATTGAGTTCCAGATATCTGTTCAGTAATGCAAGCTTCTCTTGAGTTTCTAGTGATACAGAGTTTCTATTTGAATTTTAGTGAATAGGTGGAAATAGAAATAATCTTTCTTCATTTCTTCTTAAGGTTGCGCAGATACAGAGTCCTAGGCAGTAGCAGCTCGGACTCAGATCTTATCTCTCGTCTGGCTCAAATCCTACAGAATGGATCTCAAAGACCAAGGAGTTCTACCCAGTGTAAGAGTCCGGGATCTCCACATAGTCCAAAAACACCACCCAAGAGCCCTGTCATCCCCCGCCGCAGTCCCAGTGCCTCCCCTAGGAGCTCTTCTTTACCCCGTACTGCCAGTTCTTCTCCATCCCGGGCTGGGAGATCCCATCATGATCAGAGGAGTTCATCCCCACATTTTGGGAGGAGTAAATCACCTCCTAGCCATTCAGGCTCCTCATCTTCTAGGAGGTCCTGCCAACAAGAGCACTGCTGCAACAAAACAAGCAAGAATGGTCTGAAAGGATCTGGCAGTTCTTTCCACCATTCCCCAAACACTAAGACTTCCACAGGAAAGAGCAAATCAACTACTAAGCTTAGCAGATAGGAATTGGGCCTTGACAGGTATAAAGTCTCCTCCTAAATCTGATGCATGTTGTGTCTGTGTACTGTGTATTTAAAAAAAAATAATCAAAAAAGTATATTAAAAAAAAGGTGTTGAATCTGCACATTTTAAAGAAAGTAGCCATTGTAAACTATTCATGAGAAAGCATTCTGTGTAAATAAGTGGCCAGGCTTTGCCTTAGAGCAGGCAGCAAGCAGATCCAAAAGATGGGAAGTAGAGGCCAGGATAAAAATGACTGGGTAGTCAAAGAGGTGCAATGTATTTAGAGTGAGAAAGTATTTTGAAAGTGAGCATTTTAAAACGGTATTAATCTTGATGTGTTTAGTTTCCCTAGTTAGAAGATTTGGCCTAATTATTTAAGGCCCTACATACTCAAGGAGTATGTAAGAAACAGTTATTCCCAAAATGACGTCACCACTTGGGAGATAAGTGCTGCTCAAGCATTATTTGCAGTTTTAAAAAGCACACAGTTTAGAAGATGATATTTCTACCTTATAAATTTCTTTGATTTTGAGCTGCACTCACCTCTGAGTCACTGAGTGCTCATTTTGTCCTCTATCTATCATGGCACAGATTTTTTACCTAAGTATCATATACCTTACCCCTTCTTGATACTGATGAAATTAAAGAAATGAACAATTGACAAGATGTTTTTGTACCAAAACTATTTAGAAATTTGTTTAGCAGTAATTAGGATCCAAGAAGCTGATTCTCAGTTCTATATCATACAGTGTTTTGGGAGTCATAGTGGGGTTTTTCAAACCACTTTTGATAGGATTAGGAAAAGCATTCCTTCCTAGGAAATGAGAGAAAGGAGTAGATGTATGCACTTCACTGGATGTTGCAGATTTACAGTAAATTGCAGTGTAAGTTAGAAAATAAGAACCTTTCTTTACCCCCTTAATTCAACTGAAAAAAGAACCTTTGTTGTTGCTGACTTTTGTTTTTCCATTAGTTATGGATCACTTGAACCCCAGATCTTACAATGCAGAGATGATTACCAATCAAGATCTGTTTTTTTGGTAATTTGTTTTCTAAAATCATGAAAGATGAAACAGAGATGAGGAGATTGTCTACTTTGTGAGCTTTATAGGTTAGGGGTGATGGAAATATACTTAAAACCCTTACAAAATCTGGGTAAGAATATTAATCATCAAAGCAAAGTATATGGAAAGAAATATGAAATATTTTTTATATTGGATTCTTGTCATTCTGTTTCCTAAGTGCGTTTTTGATAGCCAAGCTTTGTTGACTCTCAGTAAAGTCCATGGTGTTTAATTCCTCCAACTTTATTAGGTAGTTACTTAGTAACATCTTGTGCTCTGCAGGAACTCTGTAGGGAATGAAAGTTGTGGCACCTTTTGCTATATTCAGAAAAGTGTAGTGGGTCAGAACAGGGACACACAAGAACACAAGGCCAGGAAAGATGCAGCCAGCTCTCCTCCCTAATGATTCCTGTTGTGGGGACTCTGGATGCGTAGGACACTTGTCAGTTACTGATCTGCTTGCTGTAGTCATATGCCTCTCCAGCCAGCATCTGTGCTTTTTTATTTAACCTCTGCCAAATGAATACCTTTGGATTAAAAAGGGAATATTTTGTCTCTGAGCTAACACATTCTAATGCTGCATTAAAGCTGCCCTAGAGCTGCACTGAATTTCACTTGCTTTGTCAGACTATGTTGATTTTTTTCTTTTCTTACTATGACTATGTATATTGTTTCCCATATGTAATGTAGCACAGTGTGGAACCTTAATTTCATTCAGGTTTCAAGCACTACAGATGAATGCAATAGGTAGGGTATACCTGCTTTTTCTGAAGAAACTGTACCATTGGAAAGTCCTATTCCTTTGTATTATATTGTATAATAGGTGCTATACCAATAATTGCATGTCCTCATGGTAAATTATATAATATAAATATTTATATATACATATATGTATATGCTTATAAAAACTCATTCTTTCTCATTTTTCATTTGTAATTTATGGACCACAAATAATATAGTTCCCATTCTGTTAGTTCCCATATACTTACCTCTTCTATTCGCCCCTACACCCCTGGCAAAAAAAATCTGGAATGCACAAATTCTAATAGCCTTTATACCTTGGTACAAAATTGAAGGACTGCTGATTTCTCAACCAGCCAACGTTTTGTCTTGCAGCTTGCTTTTTTTTTAATTTCTAATTTCATGTGCACATTTGCATATGGAACAAGAACAAAGACTCAAAAGGTATTTTTATTTTTTACTACAATTAGGTTTTACTCATTTTTATTTCATAATGTGAGTTCTTAATTGTGAATACTTGTCATATAAGAACAGTGACAGTCTGTGAATACCTAATGGATGAATGTGACAACAACAAATTCCATCTTTTCCTTCCTGTTTTCTACATGTTTCTGTACCGTATACCATAAAAAAGAATTTGGTCACATTGTGATGTTTTTGTCCTGGGCACTTGCTGGAATTATTTGTTAAGGTGGTGTGGCAGCCCATGATTATTTTTCCTTATTTCTGAAAAGCATTTATTATCATCATGTAAGTTTAATCTTACATTACATTGTCAGTTTTCATAAGTACTAACTTTATGCATCCTTGCCTGAAAATGCTGAAGTTGAGGTGTTTAAATTTTCTCTCTAGTGTAACAGGATCCAGAAATGGTAACTGCTTTACAGGTGAGAGAGCATATAACACCTAATTTATGTTGTCTTCAAAGCACAGGCTTGTCCATTGTTAGACATTACTATGTAAAATAAACCAATGCTGTAGAAATTCACTTGTACTTGAACTACTTGCCAATGTAAAAATAGTAACCTATGCCAAAAAGAAAAAGAGAAATCAATTGTGATCGATGACACAGGCTTCTTTTGGTGATGAAAAAGTTAAAAGGACTGTATACTCCCAGTTGCTTTTTTGCTATGGATTCAACAGAATCTAAGGAGAAAATCATGAAGATGTGAATGGAAGAGCAATTGTGAGTAACTTAGCTTGAAGTACCTGCTCTTCTTAAGTTTTTTGTTGCTTGATACCCTCCTCCCAAAAGTTTACAGAATTGCTTACTATAGTCTAACATAGCAATCAGTTAATGTTATTAAGTAATGGTCAGTTGATCAACTCATACATAAATATTAGCTTAATGTTTCTAGAGGGCCTATATAATCATTAAGGACGTTGTAAGCTTCAGTATTTGAATGTGGAACTGGCTCTGCAGAAAACCACCAATGTACATGTGTGTGGCCCTTGTGCAGAGTGTGTGTAAATGGTTTATGGCAGGTTATCTGCAACACATTTTCAGGGATGGGGAAGATTTTCTCCATTGTACAAAATGACTACAGTTACTCTGCATAGCACACAGCAGCTTATATAGGAGTATTAGCTGGGAAATAATAAAATTCAAGGAGCTGTTGCTTTGTCTTCTTCAAACCTCCATTTCTTTGGAGGGCAGTGCAATGGAGCCATGACATGTAGCAGGTGCAGATGCTGCACGCTCATTTCCTCTTTATGGTGTATTCTGTGTTGTGGCCAGCACTTTGGAGCATTTTTTAGAGAAACTGAGGCATGAAGCCTTTAAACTAAAATAGAACTTGAAATCACCAAACATTTCACACAGACTTTTGTGCTACAATATTGCATGGTAAAATCAATCTAAGTTTCAATCTCAAAAATCAATATTAATTAACCTCTTTATTAATTACAAATGCCAATTACTACTTAGGTGAAACCCTGCTAGAGTAATAGAAAGTGTGATACAGTAGAGCAATGCTGGCAAATTGTATGATGCTAAGTACCTATCTACTGCTTGAGCAGGATCGATAAGTGTAGAGAATTTCACTGCTCAAAGGCAGGAGCAAGATGAGATTGTAACTGCTAGTTATACATATTTATACAGGAGGCAAACCCCTGCAGAGTGACACAAGGCATTCATTACAGCCACCAGCCACACCCTGTCTTGGGAAATCTGGGCATATTCTTACCTTGAAGTCTGCATGTTTGAGATCAAGCTTTTTTGCATACCTCACTAAACAGTCTTGATGTATAAGAGAGGATTTAGTCCTATATATTTAAAAATAGCTTGAAATATTTTTCATCTGAAAAAGACTTGCTGGAGCTCTATCATCTACGACTTGTAGTATTATGGTATTAACTATTGCTGGCAAGACACACAATTTTGATTTTATATATATATATAAATACACATTTGTACATAAGTGTATCTACATATACACTTATATAGATACTGTATATTATATAGAAATATATATATACATACATATATATGTGTGTATATACATATAGATAGGAAGAGTCTCAGCTGTTCCATCCTGTTCACTGGAATTCATTTGCCAGAGTGAGCCAAGACCTGTTTTGCTTTTACTCTGGTCTCCTTTTTATCTACTGCAATGTCCCTATGCCCTAATTCTGATTCTGTGTCTTTTTCATATTACAAGGCCTGATCCTATAGTCCTACTTGGGCAAAACTCCTGTAAGTCCTTTTTATTGCAGTAACATTTATGCAATGGTTGACTGTAATGCTTCTAAATATTTTTTTTCTTTTTCTCTTTGATGAGAATGTAGATAAAGCCAGATTTACAGTACTGTCTATTTCCTGTAAACAGGATTTTTCCATAATGAATTGAACATTTTTATGGCACACTAAGACACGTAAATTCTGGTAAGAAGAATGTGATTATTCCAATTTCTTAAAAGGGCCTAATGGAAAACAAATTATATGTGCCTCCAATTTTTATATATATCTTAAATGAGAGAGTAGTCTTCTGAAAAGGAATAGGAAAATAAAAGAGAGCTCAGAGTTAAAGTCTTTCTCATTATAGGCCTATAATATGTGGATTTTTTCATGCAGGACTGATGTTGTGAGGTGACAAGAGCCATGTCTGTCTTGTCATTTTCAGTGAGTCAGGGTCTGCTTAGGTAAACACCAAGATTCCTGTGGTGCATTCTCTGTATGCTTTTCCACTTTTGGGAATGGTCAGAGAACTGTTGGCTGGATAAAGGCCTTGATGTTTATCCATGATTCCTCTCTTCAACAGGTAAAAGCTTTGGGTATTCTTTGGATGGTGAACATGGCAGTGCTAGGTTAGCAGTTGAACTTGGATCTTGGGGGTGTTTTCCAGCCTTGATGATTCTATGATTCCTCTTTCTGAAATTTATAGAAAAGGACATAATATTTTTATTCAACTCCTTTTAGCTAATCAAGTAGGCAGTGAACTGATGGAGTTTCTTTGCTGTTTCGCTTTTGGCTCAAATGTCTTTGGTTGTAATTAGTACAATTTTTGGTTACCAGGAATGCTGGTAAAAGGGAGTGAGGTTCAATGTTTTGACTACATGCAATACACTGGCATAGGTCATGCATTTCTTAGCTAATCAAATCGCATAAACATGCACCTCACATAAGAATACCTCACCTGTCTGCTTGAAGCCAGTCTTCCTTTTCCCTACGCATAATATTTGTGAAAGAGAAATTACATAAAGTCAGCCTGGTTTATATAATAATTGTCAGGAATTATCTTAAGATATTGTCAAATGCCAAAAAGTTTTTATCACTTGTTTTCCCGTGGTTTAAATAATCAGGCTTTTAAATATGTGTCTTTCAAGAGGGTTTTTTGTTTGGTTGGGTTTTCTAAGGAAAAATGTACAGGAGTCCATTGTTTCAAAGACTGATGTATTAACTTTGCAATGACTCTTGCCATACAGGTTTGCAAAGGTAGGCTGATTTTACTCTCTATTGATGATAATACATTCTTTCTCAAGCTTTGGCCAAGAGTATAATGTGGTTTCTTTCAAAACAGCACCACAAGTTGGCTAATCATGTAAGGTCCTGATCATCCACACGTGTCTGTAGGAATTGAGCTGGAATAAATTTGATGTTTGTTTTGAGATCACTTGACCTTTGACCTTTTATGTAAAGGGCCTATGGTAACAGCAGAACAGCTTGCTCCAAGAGATGCAGTGTAATTACTTTGGTCTGCCTGGCTTCAGATCCTTTTAAAACCATTATCTGCTGCATGGCAGGCAAGGTCATAGAGGTTGGACACAAAGTGGAGTAGGATTTTTGGATTTTTTTGGCAATTTCACATCTGTTTCCTCTGACTGGAGATCTGGATTTGTTGCCAAGCAGCATTCTCTACAACCTCTTTACTTTCATTGCACAGAAAGCAAGATTGGAAATTCTTCCCAAACTTTTAACTTTCTTTCTCTAGAGTCAGCCCAGACTCAAGTTGAGTGCTTGTGCTAAGAGATGCCAGTTTTCAAATGCGTTCCTATGAATATCCAAACTAGTAAATTAAGGAAATCACCAGCAATGCCTTCAGACAAGTACTGACTTTTTGAAGTGGCCAATCAATGGCTGCTAATCTAAAATCTCTGGGAAATACCACAAAGAATGAAATTGTGAATTAATTAAAAATACATTGCTGTCACCCCATAAGAAATCAAGTACTCAATAGTAAAGCTGCAGCATGATTAAATTAAGTGGAAAGTAGTTCCAAGATTGTTTTTTACCATTGAGGAAGACAAATGTTGAGTCCTTCAAATTCTCTTGCTCAGTTAATTGCAGTTCTCTTCCCCTCCTTGGAAATCTTCTAAGCCATTCTTTTCATTTAAGTTTGCTCAGGCACTCAAGAGCATAAAGAGTTAATGCCCTTGCAATGGTCATTTGTACATAAAGTTGTAATTATTTATTTTCTCATTTGTACCATATCAAGGCTTTGTACAATGTTTAAGTTTTGTTTTCAAATTATTTTGTATTTTATTTTTATAAACTGGTTCTAAATAAAATATTCATTCAGCATGCAAAACTTCAATTCTTGATTGTGTTTGAATAATGATTCATTAACTTATAAAGCTTTGGCTGAAATATTTTTCAGTGTTCTTTACTATTGTACCCTGTAATTTAAATGGATAAAGTGCTTTGGGATTGATTATTTTTTTTCTCTGTTTCAAGAAAGTAAAAAGCAAGTGTGTGTTGGTACTACTGCAACATGGATCACATGTTCATATTGCAAATTGAAATTATTGAGTCAATGGAAGTTAAACTGATTTCGTAGGTTCACGTGTTGTATATTAATAACAGAAAAATCCAAATGGGCCTCGTCAGCAACCTTTCAATTTGTTCTTACCCCTTCTGTCTGTATTCATCTAAACAATAAATGATTGGCACAGCCAGATCAGGTCAATTTAAGTAACAATATGGTGGTCCACAAAAGCCAGCTGCTGACAGCATTTTTCCCTTCAAATTTGTAGTTTTTTATTTAGTCAGAGGTGACTATTATAATTGACCTCTTTTGGGGATAATCAGCTGTCTGGATGTAGTCACTGAGCTTTTACAGTGTCTTGAGGAGACTTGTCTCCCTCTGTGCAATAAACTCAAGCAGCAAATAGCAGAGAAATGAATGAATGGAAGTTGTTACTGAATCTGAGCGCTATGGGGAAAATGCAGTGTGAGGACACAATGTTAGTGTTGCTCTAGTTTCTTCCAAGACCCTTTTATTTCTCTTTCTAGTAACACTAAGCATAAGTAGAGTGTAAAAATCATCATAATTTATATTTGTGGTTTGTGTCCTTGAATGTCTTAGTCCTATGCTACCAGAAAACAGTCTGCGCTTTGCACAGCCGGACAAGTTTTTTAGGGAAGTCCAGAAGATTCCAGAAAATTCCCTGGATTTCTTTTTCAGTATTACCTCTGTTATGCCATCCATTCAGACAAATTTAAAGCCAGCTCTGCCTCTGTTCAAATCATTGGCAGTATTTTCATTAAGCTTTATGACCAGGTCATTAGTTCTTGCCATTAATACAAATAGCCTAGACAGCTTCACAGGAGAGGAAACAAATTGGGAATTCATTTACTCAGTAACAATCCAAGAAAATTATGTTTCACTGTCTGTTAAGAGCAGCCAGCAACTTAATGGCATGGCTTCTGGATGGTGCATGTGATTTCAGTGCTCCAACTACAACCATCATTTGATGACAGAAAAGGTGTGTAAAGAAATAGTAACCAGCTGTATTAATTGGAAGATGAAAATAACAATTTTGCCTACTCTGTAGTGATGAGAGGTAGCTCAGTTTCTTTCTTTGTTTAAAATATGTAAATCTAGAATGTATCAGAAGTGGAAGAGTGGTTTTGATCTGGCTCCAGTATATTTTAGTGGTACAACTGAAACACAGAGGAAGAAACAAGATCAGAACAAACATGTTGTGGTAGACTGATGTTGAGGTCTGGTTCTTGTCTGACCACCACAGTGTCTTTAAGCATTGCCTGGCTTGTCTTCATTCATACAGGAGATCAAATCTACCCATTCTGCTCACAGGATCTTGCTGCACTTCTCTACTCACACAGTAGCTGCCTCTCACGTAAATCAGTACTGAAACATGAGAAAGCAGACACAAGTCAACTCTCCCAAGAAATGCTGTAGTACGTGAAATTCAAGAATTAACAGTTGCAAAAAGAACTGTAACATCAAAAGAAAGACAGGTAAGAACTTCCAGCTGCAACCTGAACAAGCTCATACTGCTGCCCAGAAGGACCAGGTAGATTGTATTTGCTGTTCTACCTAGAATGTCATGGTAGCATGAATTAGCTTCTTTGTCCTTGAAAACAAAATACAGAAAACTGTGCAAGAGTCCATCTGTGCTGATGGGGGAGAAATAATGCTTCCAACAGGTTAGTCTGGAAAGCTTTTAACAACATAGACACAGAATTCTAATTTAGAAGGATCAATTATTCACCATTCTTAAACTCAGCAATTTCTTAACACCTGTCACCCGTACCATCTTTTTTTAAGGTAAACTTGGAAAAGAGAACTTTCTCTTCTTCAAGGCATTAATACCAATTAACATTGTGCTGTACATGCATACATTTCATTTTTGTGAGATACTTGCGTATTTTACTCCATCTGTGATACTGATGGGAAATACTTGCTAACAACTGATTACCCCGTATTCACATTTTAGTAGGCAGCAGTGGCTGGTTTTTGAAGTGCAGGTGAGTTAATTCAGTACATCAAAATGGTGAAAGGGCAGAAATTAAGTACGTTTTCATACAGTGGTGTTCAGTCAAAGCTGACTGCAAAAGTGACATACCTTATGCTATTACATATTCTTAGGCCTCTAGGAGAGGAATTAAATTGTGATTCTCTATGTTAATTGTATTTTCTATATTCCTGCAGAAGGATTTGCTAAAATCCTGCAGAATTCTTCCTCCTGAAGAAGAATTTGCTTGTGCAAATTGACTGTAACACTAGAGGCAGCTAGTCATTGCTATAGGCAATCTGTTATCTGTAGAAATTTTTTAAACATTGCTGATAAATACTTAAGAAGAGAACCTGTATGATTTTTCAAGTCATTGGACAAAATTTCAGGGGAGAATGTTTTTGTTTGCCCTCTGGTACAGACACCAGATATAAGAACATTGCACTCTGCTACCTCTGAATTGTGCAAAGTAGAGTGGCTCTAATGTATAAGCCTGAAACACAAAATAGTGCCAGTGACAATAGTTTTCCTTACCTAAATGCGAAATGGTGTTTTTTTGGCATGAAGATAAAATGATTTTTGCTTGCTTCAGAGTTGACACCAGGTTACATTTTGCTCATCTTTCTTCTTCCTTGGTTATAGTTACAAGGAAGGAAATTATACTGAAAGCTTCCTAACCTATGCAGGAGCATTTGTCTGGAATGAAGTGAGCCCTGGCCTCCTGTAATTCAACAGCAAAACTAACTTCCATTTCATGTAAAACAATACAAAGCTTTTTGTTCTCTGTATTTCAAATACTGTGGTACTGATTCCATAAGACTTAGAAAATCAGATGAAGATACAGCCTATATATAACCTATACGTCAGAAACAGGCATCACTCATCCATTCCTCATTCTTCTGTACTTCTCTGCTTTAACAGTGTGACAAAAAAAGAGACTACCCTGCCAGCGCAGTAAACACAATGTCTCTGAAGAGAAGGTGCATTTGACAAGCTGGGAATAAACAACAGCCACGTTGAACATTGAATTCTGAGGAGGACACTCATGAATGCCTCAGTCTTAGACTATTCCTAGAATAAGCAATTATCTCCAACTCCTCCTGTGATGCCTTGAACAGCTCAGACTTAAAAAAAATTCAACAACAACCAAGCAAACACCCCCAACATTATAAGTATTAGAAAAGGGAAGTACTGAAAAAAACAGCTATTTCTGAGGTCTGTTTAATCCAAGAACCAAGTAACTTGTGTAAGTTAACTCCTGATGGTAGGAGCCATAATGTAGTGGTGGTAGTAACCATGTTACTTTTTTACCTCACTCTCATGACTTTTATTTTTCACAAGGTGACATTAAACAAGGGACGATACAGACAAAAATCTTGGTCAAAATAAATGTTTGGTTTTTTAAGAGAGTTAGAGGATAAAGAAAAGAGATTTATTAGCCAGCTGCAACAGAGTTAACTGGAAACTGGTAATTAGTGTTTAATGCCACCTATAGCAGAATGTTTCCCACTGGGAAAAACATGGGAGGCAAGTCCACTTCGCTCCTTTCAAAGTCACAGGCCGGAGCAGAACATACATCAGCACCCAACACAATCTTTTTATGTATACTTAAGTTTTCACACATCTGCAAAGCAGAAGTAGTAGCAGCCATTTGGATGTTCTTTCTTAATGGTTCTCAGGGGGGGCCTAGGAAACTCAGAAGGACCTGGTTCTTGTGACATGGAGCTGGAGCTGCAGCTGCTGCTTCTGCTGCTGCTTCCAGCCACCTGTGCTCTAGATCTGTCCTTAGCAGGGGAGAGCTGGGGGGATCCTGGGCTCAGGTACCCAGCTGTGGTCTGAGTAGATGCAGTAGCATGTGTGGTTGGGCCAGTGTTGTTTTTCACATAGACGTTCTTGATAGCAACAAGCGTATGTGCCATGATGCTGATGCTGTTACTCAGATCTTGCATGCCTTGCTGCAGCAGCTGAAGATTGTGGTTGACACTGTCAAAGCCAGACTGGATCACCTGTATTTGGGTCTGCTGAATCTGCAGTAGGTCCTCTTCAGTCATTTCATTTTGGTCTGCCTGGGACCTGCCTTTTGTTTTGGCTTTTACTTTCCCAGAGGAACCACCACCTGATGTCCCCAGAAAAGGCAGTTGTTCTTGACTAGGTGGAACCGCTACCATGTCCTCAGAGCTGTCTTCTGGCTCTACCACCTTCACTACTATTTCTTCTTTGAGGTTTACCTGCTCAAGACTGGATTGATGAGATGTGCCAGGACTGCCATTAAACCCTAGAAAGAGGGTGGGGGGGAGGAAGAAAAGCAAAGTGCATGAGAAACTTCATAACCTCAGTGGTGATATATTTTCTCATCCACTAAGCACTAACATTAGTCCTTGAAACAAGACTTTCAAACTCACCCTATGTTATCTTTGATGGTTTTAGGATACAAATTACCTCAATAGGTGGCATTCACCAGTTGACCATGTATCTGCATACTACAGCTCCCTTACCACCACAGAAGTCAAACTTTAGGAACCCAAAGTTCACTGCAAGCTCGTTTCATGCTCTATCATGCACGCAGTAAACAGTAAGAGCATTGCTGAAACACTGTGATTACAAGAATCCCTTGGTATTCCAGCATGCTAGGACATTATCTCCAGCACGTACAAAGTTATTGTGCTCGCAGCACTTTATACTGGCTGGACCTGCGTGCTGCCATGGCTTTTTTGCATTTGCAAGAATAATCACTGCAATAGTGAAGATCGGTGGCCGGGTCTAACGCCTCGTGGAAGGGCAGCATCTGCTACAAGACGCGGTTTTTACTCTTGGGTGCTGCTCTCAGGCACTTTTATGACCTAGAGCACGAAGCCTCACAGTTCTGTGTGCGTCCATATACGTTTGCCTTTCCAAGGCTCCGAACCAGAGCCTTCCTGCGGGGCCGGTCCCCGCGGCCCCGGCGCGCACGCAGCGCCGCAGACCGGGGCTGCCGCGGGGGTCGCTCCCGCACTCACCCATGTCCCCCACGACGGCACCGGGCAGCTCCAGCGTGTCGATGCCGCCCACGATGGGCACGGCCTCGGCGGGCAGCAGGGAGCCGTAGGCGCGGCGCTGGCGGCGGGCGGGCGGCGCGGCGGCGGGCGGCAGCTCCTCGGGGGCCAGGAGGAGGCCGAGGGCGGGGGGCGCGGGCGGCCCGCAGCCCTGCGAGAGGCGGCACAGCTTGCTGCGGTCGCGGCGCTTCAGGTCCCGCCAGCGCTTCTTCAGGTCCTCTACGTCGCGGGGGCAGGCGGCAACGGGGTTCACCTTGTGCCGGATCAGCTCCCACACCTTCCGCTTCTGGCCCGCGGAGGCGCGGCCGGGTCCCGCCGCGAACAGCAGCTGCTCGTGCTTCAGCACCTGCTCGATCAGCACCTCCGTCTCCGCCTCGTTGAAATTCGCCTTGCGCCTTTTCGGCGAGTCCTCGGCCATCCTCCGCCGCGGGTGTCGGCGGGAGGGCGGGCGGGAGGAGAGCCGCGGGATGGGGGGGCGGGGGTGGGGACGCCGCTGCCCTTCCCTGTGCCCCGGTTCGCGGGTACCGCCGTCCCTAGGCCGGGCCCCGAGCCCTGCTGGGGAAGGAAATACCGCGCATGAGAGGAAAAGACGCGCACGGACCGGCGCAGGCGCCCCGTGCCCCGCGTGTTGACATGGGGAGGGGGCGCGGCCCCCGCCCGCCTCCCCGGCGGGAATCCCCGCTCGGCGCCGCCCCCGCGGGAAGGGGGGACACGCCGGGCCCGCCCCCGGCGCGGGTTGTGCGCGTGCTCGGCGGGAGCGGGGCCGGGAATGGCGGCGGTTTTGGAGCTGCTGCTGCAGGAGGAGGTGCCGGTCAGCGCCGTGGTGCGGTGGCTCCGGCACGGCCCCGGCCACCGCCCGGCTGAGGTAACGCGCGCGAGGTCGTCTGCCAGCAGCGCCCTGGCTCCGGCGGGGCCGGGCCCGCAGCCACTCCCCCAGCGCCCTCCGTCTGCCGCGGGCCGGGGCCGTGCGGGAAAGTTTGTCCGCCCCGCGCTGCTGCGAGGAGCGAAGCCCGCGTGGGTCAGCCCGGGGCCCCGTCAGGTGCCTCTCCGCAGCTGGGGCCGAGCTGCCATCGAGCAGCCGGCGGCACCGCCCCCCGGCGCGGGCGGGCTCCGGGCACGGCGGCGGGAAGGCGAGGCCGCCGGCGGGGAACTGCGCCGGGAGCTGCCCGGCGGGCGTGAGGAGCCCGCTGGAATGCGCGGGGCTGAGCCCGCCGGAGCTCAGCGCCGCCGGCGCCGGGCGGCTCCGAGGCGGGAGCGGGGGGGCCCCGCGGGCGCGGGAAGCGGCGGGAGCCCGGGGGGAAGCGGCGGGAGCCCGGGTTGGCGTGTGCCAGCACAGAACCCAGAGAGGAGAGGGGCGGGCAGCGCAGCGCAGCACAACTGGTGTCCGGAGGGAACGCGGTGACACCGGGGGTGACGCTTCCCGCGTCGCTGTAGGGGAAGGTAGCGGTGAGAGGAGGACGAGGCTGTCAGCGCCCGGGGCTTGGCCGTGGCTCTGTGCTGGCGCCAGCGCGCCTGCCGGCTGGATGCCCGTCCCGCCTGGACCTTGGGGAGGATCTTTGCGGGCTGGGAGAGAGTGCTCGTTGGCTGGGTTTTGTAACGAACGATTTGGGTTCCTGTGGAAATAAAAGCATTTGTAAGTGTAGATAGAATAGGAGTGCTTATATTTCACATAGAGAGTAAAACAGAGAAACAACTGGTATTTAAGGCATCTTCTACCTGAGCCCTTTGCACTGTGTTACCTAGTATTAAAGCGTACTGGTATCACCCACATGAGTTAGTCGGGTGCTGCTATCGTCTTGAACGTGTGGGAAGAAGGGACCGGGACTTTTATGCTGTGTGGTATTTCTTCAGCTGTGACTTGCAGAAGCAGACCTGTGGACATTATCAAGTTTGAGATCCTGCCAGCTGAGCTAGTGCTATGTGGGTGAGGGATCCCTTGCAAGGGAATTTCTTGATGCCTTTTGCTGTTGGGAGCAGTGCATGGGAGCAGCATGAGAAAGCAAGCGGGAGGTTTGCAGCTGGCAGCTGTTGACAGGTTGCTGTTATCAGTTATGGAGGAACCAAACCTTGGTTAACTTGGACAGAGAAAGATGAGTGACAACAGGTTGTGCTCTGACAAGTTGGAGAAACTACCCAACCTTATGCATAGCATAGACTGTAATCATCTTTGTGCCCTTGTGCTAATTCCAGGTGAAGGAAATGCTAGGCTATGCCTTGCTCTAGCTCTCATGGCAGTTTTGGGTTGGAGATGGTCTTCTGACACCTCATGGGGTTTGTATTCTGACCTGTGCTTTTTCACTGACTTGGCTGCTTGGCTTTGTCATCCGGGCTGTGTCAGAATCTCATGCTTCTCTAAGGAGCTGAATTGGTCTCATGTTTTCAAATATGAGTTTTAGTATAAGTGTTGAGGATTGTGTGAGTCCAGTTATGGGCATGCTTTCACTGCTTTCTTTCAGGCAGAAAACACCTTCAGAAATAGTGTTTGCTTTTTGGGCTTTTCATCTAGTAGAGTTGTGAATATGACTTGACTGGAGTACATGTGCCATGCTTTCAGTATCAGTAAGGAAAAAGTTGCTGCCTTTGAAAACTTCTGTTGTTGCAAATGTTGCTGAATCCCATTGAGAGGAAACAGAAACCTGGTGCAGTGTTAGGAACAAAAGAATTTTTACCCAGGGTACAAAACTTCAAACTCTGCATATACCGTGAAGTTGTTTTTGTCTAGATTTACCCGTGTAAGATCACCACCACCTGTTTAGATTTCAAATGTGTTGAGTCAGTAGTGGGGCTTTTGTTTAAGTTTCTCAAGTATAAACTTCGTGTACCCTAAAGTTGCACAGTCTTTGTTTAGTCTTTTTTATCTGTGTGAGGTCTCAAGCAAAATTATTTAATTGAAATAGAAGAACAGCTTTGGCGCTGTAGGACTTCAAGTACTTCAACGGTTGTTGTTATAGCACCCCTCTGTGGGAGCAGGTGGCATTCACAGAAAAATAGGGCACAAAGACCTTGCAGATTTTAGATTTTGCTGCTAGAATTAGATGCTTTCAGTACTGATGGTTTCAAAATATTGAACTCGGGGGTGTCACTTTCTCCGAGTCCTTCCTGGCCATAGCTTCAGTGAGTATTACTGATGTTTCCATGGAACAGTTACACTATTTTCCGGTCAGAGACCAAGGTGAATGACTCCATCTGAAAACTTGTGCCAAAATAGCTTATGTGTAGGCTGATTTTCAGGTCTGTGACCAGCACTATGGTTGCTTGAATTTCAGTGACCTACTTTGACAAGTCATGTTGGTTTTTATTGTATATTGAAGTCCCATAGTTACTACTTAAATATATCTGGGTACTTGGACAGAAAGAATCAGGTAGCATCTTTATATTAACTTTTTGTCTACTTTTCTCGTAGGAGAACCACATCCATGACAAGCTGGTATCTCTTAGCTTGCTTCAGAAAGATTTTGTGCCTTTTCTGCTAAATTTTTTAAGGGAGCAGACCAGCCAGATTCTCACTAATGGACCCCCTACTCCTGCTAAAACTCCTAATTCCAAGGCCCATGGGAGCCAAAGGACAGGGTCAGAAAGGAGGGCAGGCCATGCAACCAGCAGCCGAGTGCAGCTCTTTTCTCAAAGGACTTCAGTGACCACCTGCACCACAGATACCAGCTTTTCTCCTGCTGCAGCATCCAGTGGTTCCTCTTCCTTTTCTGGCTCGAACCTGTCTAGCCCTTGTGGTGATTTCCCCAGCGTGGTCTCCAGCAGCAGCCCGAGCTTTGGGCACAGCCCTGTGCTCCACCAGGGTGAGAAGCGCTCCTCTCAGAAGGCCAGCCTGGGGAGCTTCCTGGCGGCCACGCCCGAAGCCCTGCCCGTGAGACGAGGCCGGAGGAAAGGCAGCAGCTCGGTCGGTGCCTCTGGCCGGCAGGTAGCTCGTGACCTGGGGCGCTCCCTTGCTGAAGAGGAGGATGGAAAGAGTGACAGTGGATCGTGGAGCGGAGGGAGAAGGAAGCGGAATGAAGTGCCTCTTGTTCCTGCCAGATCCCCGCCCAGCCAGCTCAACCTTAACAACTTGGAGGAGTTTCCACCCATGGGTGCTGCCTCTGGCTGGACAAAGTAAGAGCAAGTCTGCCTTGCCGTCTCACTGGGACTGTGCTGCAGGTTGCAGCTCCTTGACCAGCAGTTGTGCATGCCCAGATGCAGAAGAGGCTGTAATGCACAATACCTGGGCAATGTGGTCAGAACTGCTTTGTTCTGGTCACCATGTAGGGAGGGGAATATGGCCTTGACAGGGAGTTGAGGTTTCCCCTCCATGGACTCACCCAAGACACCTTTAGCCTCTCGCTTGTGATGCTGCCTGCAGCTTGCCAGTGCACAGCCCAGCTGATACAAAGCTGAGCACCTTTGTCCTTGCATGTTCTAACAAGTCAGCGTTATCTCGGCTCTTCCCCTTTCTCATTTAATGGTAAGGAAGAGCAGTCCTGGAATGCTCTTCAGCTTTACTGATGCTAGCAGAAAAGCTTTTGGATTGACCTTCTGTGGCTTCTGGTAGCAGATGTTAGTGTGCAGCTTCTTTGTGCTGTGTAATTGTGGACAAAATAGCAGGCTGTGTTCTTCTAGGTCTGCAACAAGCCCTGGTCTCCTTGGTGACTTTGGCTAAGCTTCTGGGCAGCTGTTTGTGCTGTGGTTGCCTCAGTCCTTTAGTCTTTCTCTTTTATTCCTTAAAATCCTCATTACCAAATATAAAGCCTTTCTGTCAGCCTGTTTGCTCTGTCTGTCAGTCATTGGCCTCTGAAGGTGGGACTTCATAGCTGGACATGGAAAATTACAGCTAAAGATTATTAGATGTGTGAGTCTGTACAGAAAATCCAGATGCTGGGTGTGGGTGATCCTCTAGATTAGGCTTTGGCCAAAAGATAAGGTGTGTTTCCAGCACAGACAGCAAGTCTCCTTTCCTCAATTGCATTAATGCTCAACTAGGAAAAAGGAGGAGGAAAGAGGTCACGAGTCTTTGGAAATCAATGTTACAGCGATTTTGAGAACGCCTTAGCAGTCAATATGTAGCCACCAGCATTTCCTTGACATTTTGTTTCTGTATCCATTTCCATTTTTTAGCATTTTCTGCTACTTTACCAAGGACAAATCTAAGTATTTTATACAGGAGGGATGGGTTTCCCTGAACTTACAATGTAACTTGGAAACCTGGACTCTAACTGATAGACAATGGCAACTTGATTGATTTTGGTTTTGTTTTTCTCCTGGTTATGTTAGAAACAAATTCACCAACAGTTTCTTACTAAAATGCCATATCCTGTCCTTTCAAATTAGAAACATTTGGAAGGGTTGTGTGGCACAACACGTGTATCATCTGTTAGATGGCTTGATATTTGATAATTAATTTTGCTGCAGGTTTAGCAGGCTGTTTTTGGCAGGCTATAGCTCCATGACTTTTATTTTCAGTGACAGAATAGAATTGATAACTGTAGGTACAGTTTAGAAATTCAATATCCCAACTTGATATCCATTTTGTTTTAGCATTAGGTTCCTCTTGGAGAGTTGATTGCATACCTGTCTTGAGACCTAAGTTTTTTGTTGTTGTTTAGCTTGATTTTAATGGAATTGCTTCTCTTTTTTTCAGCAAAAGCAAACCGTCGAGGCGAATCAACCCAACTCCTGTGAGTGCCGAGCGGCCCCTCTCAAAACCAAAGACCTGTTTCACTTCTACGCCTGTCAGCCGGTCTCCAGCTGCTCGCTGGTCAGCTGGGTCAAGCCTTGAGGCCTTCACTGCTGCCCAGGAGGGAAACCTCTCATCTGTGATAAGCAACAGCCTTCAAGAGGAGAGGGAGATGTTGAAGAAAGAACGGTACAGTCTGAGCAGGGGGGTGATTCTTAATTCCCTTGTGCTCTGGTTCCAGCCAGGACAGGGTTCATTTTTGCAGTAGGCAGGAAGGGGCATGGCCAGGACAAAGTGAAAATGACAGAATATCCGAAACAGATATTGGTGACCTCAAACAGTTATTTGCCTAAAGCCAAGTGTGTCTGTGGTGTCAGACAAGGAAATTAGTGCACCTAGCTCATGTTAGTCATTTTAGAGGTGTGCTGACTCTGGAACAATGATCCTCACTTCAAAAGTCTAGTCAATCCTCATTGCTTTTATGAGATTTCCTCTTCATGGGTTCGTATTTGTGGCTATTTCCTGTGCATTTTTCCTTAGATTCCACAGGTGAAACAATTGGGTGTAATTAGATTGTGTTTGAAGATTGCACCAAGACACTGGTTCGGAAAAAATGAGTTAGTGATGAAAATGTGTGGAAAGTGTTAATGGTTTTGCAAGGTAGGTAGACTAACAGAAGCTTGCAGTCAGAAAACAGGACACAGGCACTTGAGATACTGTTTTAAAGATTATTACTGCAGTTATCTGTTGAAAATTGCTGTCAGATGAGGTGAATTCTACCTTCTAATTTTGTCTCTGCTGTTTGGTTAGTATGTGATTTTCATTGCTTGTAAAATGTTACCACTGTTTGTGAAGATTGATTATTAGAAAGAAACCTGAAGTGCAGTAGTTTGCACTGTTGTTTATGGTTTATAATTGCTGACAGAACTGTTGCTGTTCTTTGTAGGTTTTGTTTTTGGGGAAACTCCTCAGAACACATGGGTGTAATTCTTTTCCTGCTAAGTTTTGCCATTCATGTCAGCGGGACCAGAACTGGCTGAAACACATCCAGTAGGGTCTAATGAATTGCTGCTTGTACTGAACCTACAGCAGAACTGCTCAGGATTCAAACCTGCCACTCTGCACTTGAGTAGCACCTATTCCAGTCTGAATTCTACCTGAAATGTCCCAATAATGTGTATCAACTGAAGTAAGTGGAATAGCAGTATGTGCTGGGCTGGGTCTTGCCCATGAAGTGATATTCTCGTTTGACCCATCATACTTGAAAGCTGGGAGTTGCTGTTGTGTCCTCAGTAGTGGTGGTGAAGTACAGAAGTAAGGCAGCCTTCAGCCAGCTGGGTCCCTTTGAGCAAGGGCAAAAGGTGGATTTCATCCTGAGGTAGATGACAACACAGGCAGAAGTGAAGCAGAGTCTAACTGCATTGTTGGAGCCTTGCCTTGGGTTAGGTCACAAAGTACTTGACAGTGGGCTCATCCCTTGGGTGGGATCACAAAGTACTTAATGAATAATTTTCTTCAGTTGGTTGATTATGTTCATTGCAAGGAAGCTGTTGGTAATCTTTCTACTTCCATTTTGGGACCAACCGTTCTTCATCACAGCAGTCCCACTAGAAACAGGCCAATAGAAAAGGTTCTTTGCTACAGGTAAAAATGTTTCTGACTTCCCCAGAGACCTTAAAGTGAATTAAAGATTTCACTTTTGAGGTGGTGTGTTAAGATGTGGTGTGATGTTCCAAGTGCAAATGTTCCATGGAATCTTTGACAGTCATTTGATATTGCTGTTACCAGCTTGTGTCCTTTATCTCATGTCTCTTACGTATGCTACTCGGTGCTGCATTTTGGATGACCTCTCTAGATATATTTTTGTACAATGTCTGCGTATTTAACTGAGTGATCATTGTTGATTTAGAATCCAGCAGTCAAAGTAGGTTGTTCTTTCTGTTGTTTAACCTGCCAGAATGGGATTTCATTAGCTGTTGCACTGTTCCACTTAACGGTATTGGGTCTTCTCAGAGTGTCATTACCTTACATACAAAGGTATGGATGTAAAACTTTATTTTCATAGGTTTTTAAAAATGTCTGACTGTCAGAAATCATATGTGCAAAGATTTTTAGGAGCTGGTCTCTAACAGATTCCCTGTCCTTAACAAATATTAGTTCAGATGAGAGAAACAGTAACATAGGTTAGTTGGTTAATTTGGTCAAAGTACTACACTATTTTAACAGAGTTGGACTTTGAATGGGATTGTTTAGAGTCTTTTGGTTGCTAACCCCAAGATCTATTCTCCGTAAGAGAAAGATGACTTAAGTTACTGTCATGGTAAAAGCTGCTTTAGTCAGTGTAAATGACATGGCTGAATTATTGCAGGATTTCCTTTGTGCTACCTCCTTCTTCTAGAGGAAGAAAAGACCTCTTCTGGCTGCATGGCTGCTGCTGATCATCCTCACTCACATGGTTATGTTGCTGCTCTTGAATTTCAGATGCAAATTGCTGCACCAGGCGTCTTCTCCTGCAGGGATATCTTTCGATCCTGGTACTCCAACTAAGCCTAGCTATACTCGCAGTGCCAGCCTTCCTGCTGAAAGCCATCTGGTGACCTGTGCAAATCCTGCTAAGGTTTCCTGCAAGAAACAGTTGGAGTGTCTGGCACAGCTCTATTCATCATGTATAGCAGGTGAGGACACAGAAGATGTGAGACTGACCTTTCTTTGAGCTTTGAACTTCTGTGTGTGTTGTGGGAGGGAGATAGTGGGAAGTGGAAGCTGTGGGGTAGCTGTAGTGTACAAACAAGTGACATCTGGAAAAATAAACTAAGCCAACACAGTTATTAAAATAAATGAATACTTGGTAAAAGTTTAGGGAAGGAGGTGAGCCTGATGCAGTACTCTGAGCTGCAGTAGACTGAAGTTGTATGTCCCATCTGAAACCAGGCTATTCCCTAACACATATTTCCTATGCTGATCTACACTGTGATTGTGTTTTGGGAAGAGAGTTCTTTGCTGGCTACCACAGAACGGGAATCTATCTTTTCTCCTTTGTGTATTAAAGCAGAACAGTATTGAATAATCCACCTTTAACCTCTCAATTACTCTCTCCCAGAAAACCTGGTGCCAAATATTTTTCTGGAACTGTTTTTTGTTCTGCAACTGTTGACATCTAAAGGCACTTCTACTGCAGAAGATGGGGATAGTGACCCTGAAATCAGTGAAATAAATAGAGGTAAGTAGTAGTAATGAAAGGAAAGAATGTTCCTTCCATAGAACGAGAAGGTGTTATAGAGTAGCTTAGGACAGTTATTCTTAAATTGCATAAAAATGCCTTATTACCACTGTGGGACTCATCTGAGATGCTGACAAAAGTCATGCATGTATGGGAAGTGATTCCACAGTATGATAGAGTGGGGTTGTTAGAAACTGTTTGAATCTATGAAAAAATCTTGAAACTATGAAGTTTTCTGCTATTGCGTGAGATTTGTTAAGCTACTTCCTAACACTGACTTTTAGAGAGAAGGACAGATGTGCTCAAGTTGCTTCTCCACTGATCTGGCAACTCAGGTGGGCTGTTGACCCATAAACTATGTGTATATTAAGCTTCAGGTTTGGATCTGAGAGCACAGGATCCAGCCATATTGTTGCATTTGTTTTTTGGCAAATTGAGCCTTAAGCCTGATGCACAATTAGTACTTTGATATGGATATTACAACCAAAAGAGTGGCTTTAGGATGAGACTCACCACACCCTCCTCCACCCCACATGCCTCAATTTGATTGACCTTTGTTTTGCTACTCATTGGTTCTTAGGGCTTAGGAGATTAGGAACATGAAATCTTCAGCTATGGGAACATAATTTTATGATTGTTTGTAGTTGGTCTACTTTTCCTGTCCTGTATCTGCTTACTGTTGTTCAGAACATTGAGAAAGAAAATACTCTATCTCATACAGCATTAAATAATTCAATTGCCTTTAGTGTAGGAAGGCTAGGGAATGGAAATTTCTGAAAATTGAATAGGGATATGGAAGATTATTTTTGAGTATGTCAGTTCCTACCTTTCCTTAAAAACTAATTGTTTGTCCTTTAGTTTATAAATGGTAAAAGATACTGGTGTCTCATGTTTCTTTTCCTCCCTTAGATGTTACAGGGAGACAGCATTTTGAAAGTGTGCACAACTGTGTTTATTTTGCTGTTCGAGTCTTGGATTATCAATATGAGTGAGTTGAATTATTTTTTCATCTGCTTCTGCATTTTGCATCTGCATTTGTGTGTGAGAACCCAAGTGTGCTTGGGCTTTAGAACTTTACCAGTTACAGGCACAGAGTTGAGAATTTTTCTTCAAAACGTACAACTCGACCTGGATTTGGATGTCTGGGGGTTTCCTTGCACAGATCTGTCCACTGAACTTTGTTGTAATTGTGCAAGAAAAGGAAAGTCAAGAGATGAGAATGATAACAAATACAGATATTGGTAGGATTTCCTGCTGGGTACATGTGGTTTAGAACTCCTTACTTGGCAGCATCATAAAACGTAAGCATAAGCATTTCCTTAGAACAGATCAGGTGTTGTTTATGTCTGTGTGTCTCTCTGAGTTTTATCCCCATTATCTTGGCAGAATTATTTCCCATTTAGAAAAGGGGATGCTGAAGCTTTTGGCCGAAAATGAACGGATTGCATCGTTTTCTCCCACCTTGCACAAGAGGCTCAGACAGGCTTATGAAAGCAGCACAGCCAAGGTAAAAATTGGCAGACCCCGAGTGACATTGCTTCAAGCCTTTGTGTTGCTCTTTCATTTGCAACGGCTTTGATGTTAAATCTCATTCCTTCTACTTCATCTTGTTGTGTTGTCTTTAGAAACTGTCTAAAAGCTACTTTTTTTCCTTGTCAGTGGGTGGGTGAGTTGCTGGGCCCAGTGAGTGTTTGCTGTGAATCACTGCTGGCCAGCCTTGCATTGTGCTCCAGGCTCTGACCTCAGCCAGCGACTTTGATAGGGTCAAGTTTTGCTTTTGGAATTCTCACCTAATAAACATGGATCCCAGGAGAATGATTAGTTGGGTGCAATATCAGAAGGTAGTTTCAAAGATGTGGATTACTTTCATAGATACAGACTCCTTTTAGGCAAACAATATTTCACAGGAGACAATCCAGACAGGGAAAAATGGTTCCCTTGTGTGATCAGCTGGGTTGGAGAACCAATTTGCTTGGTAGGAATTGGATGGTAGAAATATATTTTGTATCTCATTTCATCCCAGTTACACTTGGCAAAGAAAGGGCAGTGTACTGAGACTGGGACATGTCAGTAGCTGAGCTTTAAAGTTTTAAATAAAGGTCTTGTTACTTGAAGAACAGGCTTTTTAATTGGAGAAAGAGTAAGCTGACAGAAACTGCCAGCCAGGATCCTGAATTTTCTCAAGCCCTATATTGACAGTATACCTCAACTGTTTGTGGGTCTTTCCACACTGTATCACTACTGGTTGCAATCTGTTCAGCAGAGATTTAAGGAGACCAGATACTTTTTTCTCCTAATGTTGAATGACTCTGCCTCTGTCCCCTAATGTACATTGTAAAACTGTTGGTGTTTGCTAGTAGTCAGCAAATGGGAAGTAGTGTGTCTGAGCAACTCAGCTAGTGATATTTGTTTCCTCATCATGCCTTTTCCCTGCTTTTTTCTGGTTCTCAGATTGTTTAGAGACTTCCATTAGCTTAATGGCTACCTTTATATTTTAACAGGTGTCTCTCCTGCTGCCATGCTCTGTACAGTCTGTTTCTTTTCAGCCAGAAACTGATAATCGCTCTAACTTTCCCAGTGACAGAGCATTTCACATATTTAAGAAACAAAGGTAAGTTTCTTCTACTTTTCCTGGATGCTCACAGAGTATAAGCTTTGCATGATTGTGAACAAAGGATATTAAGAATGTCTTGTGTATGCTACATGCTGTAGAAAAAATCTTGAAATATTTGCTCTAATTAAACAAAAAAAAGTCTTTGTCCATATTGACTGCAGGAGCTAAATGGTTAATGTCTTTAGAGAAGAACAGCGTAATTCTTCAGGAGTTATTGAGACTTCTGATAATGCCAGTACAGTGTGTCAGCCTACTGGATTGCTTCTGCATATAAATCTGGTATGCTTTTATTCTTCCTGCTGCCTCCCTCCGTGCTTGCAGCAACAGGGTGAGGGCAGAATGATGAGTTGTCTTGGTCCTTTTCTTTTTCTCATAGGTATTACTTCATGTGGCTTATTCTTTCCTGCCTCTCAGTCTTCACTATGTCTGTCTGGTAATGGCTGCTTTGGTCATTCCATCATAGATTGGGCATAACAAGCTTAAGCACTTGCTGTCAAAGACATGGAAAATGGAAACTCACTGAAGTACTGCTAACATTTATGAGTTTTTCAAAGGTATCTGAATGCTTGGAGGCTGGAGTTATTTAATCTGAGGTAGATTCTTGCTGGGGAGCTTTGGAGCAATTAATGTTCAGTTGTTACTTCAAATTTTGAAGAGTGAGAATTCATTCCCTTAAATATCTTGATTCACAGGGATATATTTTATGAACTTCTGCGTGAATGGGAGGATAACCATGAGAAAACTGGCTGGGACTTTGAAAGAGTTCTGGGCAGCAAGATCAGGTAGGAGTCTTATGCAGTTTCAGCTAGCTCTTTAATGTATCTGGATTGCTGTTGAATCATACTGCACTTGGCATCCTTGGTTCCATGTTCTGCCTGGTCCTGTGCACTAATCTGTAGGGGGCTGTGTGCTGCTTGGAGTAGACTGCCCATATACACTTGCTTCTGAATTTAAAAGTACCAACAGTTATCCTAAAGAAACAAGCCATAGGTGGGAAGGGCCTAATTTGATAAGTCTTGATGTTGCTTCTTCCCTTTCAAAATCACAGAAGGAGCTACTCTCAAAACCAGTGTATTGTTGTCTGAACGTTGTTATTGTGTACATTTGTGTGTGCATGTCGTGCTTCCCATGTCTGACTCCTCTTAAGCGAGGAGAGGTGAATATAAGAACATAACAATGTGTGCAGAAGCTGTTAGCTCTTCTAATTATTTCAGGGGGCCTAGGGCATTGGCTCTGAAAACAAGACAACTGGGTCTCTTTCCGTGGAAAGCAGACAGTTTTGTTCATTTATTGCTTTATCAAAATGCAGTATATATAAAGACATTATTATAGCATTGAAAGCAGTTGCCTTGTGGGTTTCTGTGTTAGTCTCAACCACCAGCCTACTCAAGTTACATGTATGTAGGTGGCTTTTCACCACAAGAGCAAAACAAAGCTGAGGCTAAAACTGAGAAATTTTGGGGCATCAGAAGTAGCACCATTTCTGTTTCCTTACTTCCATATGTGTTAACTCTCAACTTACTGTTCTGAGCAAGGAAGAGTGGGAGCTGAATGAGTTTATTCTTTTTTCTAAATAACAGCATTATTGAAGGAAAGGAAGAGATTCTTTTTATCACCAGAGCTGCAGGTGCCCAGGGAGAATTTTTGTTTCCATGTCAGGTGCAGGTGGGGCTCAGTGCTTGGAAAACGGGGTTATAAAGATACTGCTTTTTTTCAATGGCCTTTGGAGATTGCTTTCTTAAAAGCATTTTTTTTTTTAATGTTTTTGGTATAGTTTGAGGTTAGAACACTGTGTTTTGTACCACGAAGTTCCAGTCAGAATTTTATAATGTTTTCCTTCACAGGGCCATGATGGCTCACCTATCTGCAACCTGCAACCACAGCCATTTTGCCAGGCTCTTTCAGAAACAGCTTATCCAGGTAAATGACTTGGGTTTTTTAATGATTATATACATCAAAGCTGATTTGATCCTTCCTGGGCCTGAGAAAGCAAGCTATGTCTTGTAAGCTTCTTTGAGATTTTCCTATTGAAATTTTTTTGGGGAAGGAACAAGTTTTCAGGATGAGAATTTCTTTCCTTCTTCAGAAGTAATCGGTGCTAAATTACCAATGAAGTCTCTATAAATCAGGAATAAGGCACACTGAGAATATCATGAGCTGTAAGCATTCATTCTTCATGGCTATTTACTTTGACCTTCTAATTTTAGTACAGTTATAGTTTCTAGAGATTTTAGGGATGTATTTTGACGTTTGTTAAATGCAGAGGTTCCCAATAATGTTTATTAGCAGCATGAGTGCAAAAAATCTCTGGTGGTTCTGTGTAACACTCAGCAGTCTGTTTTTGGTACAGTATTGCTGTTGTAATTTAGAGAGGGGGTGGTTTTGGCCAATTTCAAGCCTGGCTTATTGCTGGACACCTTTTGGAGAGCAAAACAGCCACAACACCTCACCTTGAGTATTGGCCCACACTCATTGCCAGCAAGTTGCATGCAAGCTATTGGAATGTTGTTAATTCTTCTAGTGTCAAGTCTGAGTTTGCATCAGTGTCCTGTCTGATTGTATGGGTGTGTTTGTGGAAATTGTGGGAAAGATTAAGTTTGTTCCATCAATGGGATTTAATTAGTCCTAGGTGCTGTATTTCTCCTTTGTATCTGTGCCTTCTTAATGAAGAATGCAGGATTTCACAAGGGTAGCCAAAGATCTAAACTGATAGCTGAGTGTCTTCAATGGATCCAAGGTGTCTGTCTGGAAAGTGATTTGCAGAATCTTGTGTGTATTATGATACTCTTGCAGAAATGAACCGAGACTGAGAACTTGTGTCAAGGCCTGATAATTTAAAGGTAGAGAAGTGTAGCAAGGTGCTCCCTTGAGAAGGTGAGGAAGCTCCATTTAGAATAAACGGACCAAGTACTTGCTCACTTGATAGACATTCTTAAATGTTGCTTTTTATTATGATCTCTCTCATTAAAACTATCATGACTTAGATGTAGGGACATGCAGTCAACTTTTCCTGTTGCTCAGCGTTTGCTAGGTTATGTCTGAAGTGCTGTGTCCAGTCTTGGGCTCACCAGCGCAAGGAAGGACATACAGACTTACTAGATCAAGTCCAGCTCAGGGCCGTGTAAATTATTAAGGCACCAATTATTCTTTGTACTGGAAGAAGCTGAGAGCTGGGGGTATTCAGCATGGAGAAGAGAAGGTTCCAGGTTGTCTTAGCACTTTTATAAATACCTGCTGGGAGGGAATGAAGAAGAGAGGGCAAGATTTTTCTCAGTAGTGTTCACTAACAACAGGTCAGGAGGCTGACCTGACTGAACAAGAGAGTTGGATTAGATGATCCAAGGGGCCCTTTCTAAACAGTTCTGCAGTTCTGTAATTCTCTGAGTCTTGAGTTGTATATGTGTGTTTGAGGCAGTGGGACATTAATTATTAAATTTTATTTAACTCTCTGGAAGTTCCAGGAAAACCTGCTCTGGGAATGTGTAGTGCAGCATCATGGGCCTTGGAGACTGAGCTAAAGAGCTAAAGAGTGGTTCATGAAGATCATGAGAGTGATAGGTATTCTCTCCACACATCCACACTTAGCCTGCTAGATATGCCCTAGTTAGATGTGTAGGGATGGAATTCCATCTCTCACAAGACCTCTAGACTGTTTATGGCCAAGGTGGGTAGCATGTTTTGGCATGGGGAAGAGTTGCTCCATATGTGGGCACCAGGAAAGATCACGCTTGGATTACTCCAAAAACAGTCTTGAGAGGAAGGGATAATATGCTGGGTGAGAGATGAAGTGAAATGATGCCTTGTTACAAATATTCCACCTTGCTACTCTTTCTGTCTCCTAAAGATGTGCAAAGGTCCTGTCAGTGGTGGTACAAGCTGGGGAGACACTCCAGACCAGGATGTCCTTAATATGCTGGGTTCTGATAATCTGAGCCGTCTGAAGAGGCTGCAGGAAAGATTTGTTGTTCCTCAGAGCATCAGAGGGCCTTGTCCACCCCCTTCGTTCCCAGGGTGCCAACAATTCTTCAGGGACTTCATCCTCAGTGCTGGAAGGTGAGCAGCCTGTGCTTGCTGTTCCCTCTGTGAAATGTGTGGGCAGTGGAAGCGCCAGCATATTTCTCGTGCAGCAGGGAGTTGTCCAGAAAGACTGGGACTAGATTATATGGTACTGATTTTTCTTCTGTAATCCCACAATATTTTCTTGGAGCTGTCAGCATTTCTCAGTGCTACCTAGCAAGGACATTGGACTGGATAAGTGCTTCTTGTGTGATAGTGCATGAAGCCAAGGTGTACAGGAGGAGGCCAGATTAAGGGTTTTGTTTAATGAGTTTTTCACAATTCACAGCATGGGGGAACTGTCATCTATGGGAGATTTTGATCTTAAATTCAGTTATTTTATAGATTCCTCCTTTGGCAGATCAATTTTATTATCCTTATGCAGACTTGTTACATAGCATCTCTGAAAAAGTACAAAAGAAGAGTGGAAATGAAGGTGGTCAGCCAGTCCTAAGTCTTCTCTCTTGCTTTCTTTTCTGTCAGTCTGTTATGCTGTATGTCTCCTGATGCTTGTTACAACTCACAAGACAAGCTTAAAATTTTACAGTGTGTTAGTTGAGGTTTTACTGCTGTTTTCAGCCCAGTCTGACTCATCACCATCTTTTGCTGAAGTTACCAGTTCAATCAGCACCTGATGGATAGTCTGTGCCTGAAGATACTTGAACTGAATGGCCTTACTCTGGTGGAGCACGAGCACAGTGATGGGGAAGCAGATATGGAGGAGCAGGTAAGCTTGCTTTGTGCAAACATCTCTGTCAGGAATTTCTCTGAGCTGTTCCAGTAGTCAGACAATTACTGGCTTGACTGTGAGTTGCTTGGTGCTTCCACCACTGTATTTACAGGACAAGAGCTTCTTCATTTGGTTTTATCATAACTCTGCAATTTTCCTGTTTGTCTGAGCCCCTTGCCACTTACTTGCATGCTTCAGGGTGCTTCGTAGAACTGTCATGAGTGCACAATAGTTGAGAGAGTGAAAGCCTCCTCTTTCTTTATGTTGTTATAAACTGTTAGATCAATGAAATAACCAAGTCCAGCTGTGGCATCCCATTGGAATAAGTTCCTTGTTACTTTTCCATATAGAAAGATTTCAGTTGCACTGAATTTGTAGTCATCCCTGTTCAAAGGTGTACAGGTGTTTCTTCACTCAAGTCTACATATCAGGAGTGTCACAGCTTGTAGTCTGTTAGCAAAGTAGCAGCAAAGGTTCGTGGAGACTTGCAGAGTGGTAGTGCTATAAAGGAGACAATGCGAGATCAGCCCTGCCTCTCATTGACTCCAAAGTTCTTAACGCAAAGATATGATTGAGCAGCTGCTTGTTTTAGAAAGCTCTTAAATAATTCCTTCTTGTGAAGAAGTGAATCAGTGGAGACAGAAGCAATTAAAAATGCTTGACAAATGTGTATTTTGGAAACTTATCTTTATTAAAAGCAGTGATGAAGTGGCCCTTTTGCATGATGGAAGTTTAGCATAGGCATTTGCTTTGCCAGTGTAGGGAAGCATTGACTCAGCTTGCTTTCCCTCACTTTAGGATGAAAAGAAGCGTTTCACTGTGGCCCTGTTGAGTCTCCGACTCCTTGCCAAGTTCCTGGGCTTTCTTGTTTTCCTGCCCTATCGCACTGTGGAGCAGCCAACCAGAGACTTGCAAGATTCCGCGTTGGTGCTGAGAAACCAAGTAAGAAACTGAGCATTGCATTTGCTTAACAGGCACTTTTTCTAGCCCAAGAAGGATTGTGTGTGGTCATGCACTTTCAAAGTGAGCCAGTGCTTCCTGGGACGGTGTTGTATGCTTCTGTGTCTCTGCTGCTTATTCTGGGGTTGGGAACAAAGGAAAAAAGAATTTGTGTAACCTCAAAAAGAGGGAGCAGTGTGCCAATGGTAAGGTACTTAGTCTTCTGTTATTTCTGCTAATCTGGGTCTGTCATACCAAAACTTTCACCTAGTTAAGACAGCTTGTATTTATAGCGTAAAATCCAGCTACCAGGACTGGCTGTGTTAGTTTTGCACTCCTCTCCCAGCAGTGTATCACTGAATGGAAGCATTAGACCTTGACTCCACTTTGTACATTGTCAGGCTTTTAGCCTTGCTTTTGAAAGTCCCCTTTGGTTGCAGTCATAGTTTGGTTTTTACCTCTGGTCATGTGCAAATAAGTGTTTTCATTAGCCAGAAGTCACCAGTATAGAAGATGAAATCCTAGAAAGAAAATTCAAGATATAGATAAAAGTTTTTCTATAAGTATCAAAAGATAACTTCAAACCGCTGGTTTAACTTCTCTTGTCCTTTAAGACCCTGCCTGTACTGGATATATTAAAGCTTCTGAGACAGTCTATTCGGGATCAACGTTCTATCCTCACTATTCCTTGGATTGTGGAGTACCTTTCCCTTGTGGATCATATTGCTCCTTTCCTTGATTATTACAGGAAAGTGTTTGGTCTCTTGCTGCAGGTATACAGGTAAGAACCTAGGAAGCTATATCTGTAAAGAACTATTCAGTGAATGTTTGATATTTTTTTTAAATTTTTTTTGTGATGCAAATCATGCATACTTTTTTTCTTAGATAAAGCTGCAAAGACAACACAGCCTCAACTTGGGGATTAATACTTGATTCAAATACGTGTTTTTTTATCAAGTAAATAAAATCTTTAAATCCCAATTGATCACTCTACGTCTGCAGCTGTGATTGACCTTCCAGCTGCAGCTTGAATTTTGACCTTAAACCTACGAGGTTTCCAATGCCTAAATAATTTTCTAGTTTTATTTCCTAGATACTTGAGGAAAATTTGAAGCACATTCTAGAGAATGGCTTGTCTAGTGTAAACTTAAGACAGGACGTTGTAATGCAGGTACATACAAAAAAGTAGAGCTTACTCTCTCTTTAGGCAGACATGCAAGGAATGTGTTCATGGTGATAGATAGTGTAATTGGTAAGTGAATGGTTAGAGAATGTTTTCCTTAATGAAAATTGAACTACTGAAAACTGACATTCTTTCTTGCTGCTTCTGCTGCATGGCAGGTTAATGGTCCTTTCTGAAGACAAGGAGATGAGTTTCCTGAACAAACTGCTGATCCTTGCAGTTCTGGGTTGGCTTTTTCAGGTAGTGTCTCCTGTGTGCATGTAACTCTTCTCTGAAGAAAAAGAAGGGCACAGAACTCAACACAAAATAGTATTGAAATTAATTAAAACAATTCAATACAGTAGTTTGTTTTTTTATCATGGGCTTTTTACATTGGTATGGGGCTTAATGAATAACTGTATTATAGTGAAGAATTATTTTCCTTCAGTGGAATTGTGTGAAGCAACAATTTTTTTTCTGATAGGAATTGCAATTGCATCTGAAACACATTCTGTACTTATTAATCTTCAGCCTTGTAAGCGAATTGGCAGCTGGTTCCTGTTAGAACTGGAAGCTCTTGTCACAAAGGTGGTGTGCTAGCTGTCAGCCTTGAGTTTCTGTGGATTTTATTAGATAGAAGGATGGTGTGTGATGAACTTCTAAAATTCTTTTGTGCCTCCAGTTGGAAGCAAGGTAATTACTTAGCAGGAACCTGTTGGAAATGTGGAAGATGCTGTATGGGGAGGGTAAGGAAGGTGGCTTTTGTTACTCTGATCACAATAAGTCTTTAATTTTATGGAAAATTCTTCTCAAGGCAAGAGGATCCTTAGTGCTAGGGGTTCTCTTTTGTGGGTGGCAAGGTCTGTTATCAGAAATGGTGGAAGTTACTGACTGTCTTTTGGATTGCAGCTGTTGGGTTTTCTGTTTCAGGTTCCATCAGTCCCTGAAGAGTTGTTTTTTACTACTGATGACAGGCAGGAGAGATTTATGATGGATACTGTGACATCTGCTCAGGCTTTGGTGAGTTAGTGCAGCAGCATGTCCTCTAAATCTGTGGGTGAAGATGGACCTACCACTTCCTCAGGAGTTGTAAGATTTTTTTCAGGAGCTTGGCTTCAGGGCAGCTGCACATGAGCAGCTGAGCATATGGAGACCAGTGGATGTGATGCCCAGTTTGTCCAAGTGCCTCAATTGCATTGCATCTGTGTTATGGGTTGTGAACTCCGTGTTACAGCTCTGGGTTTTCTGTCAGGCAGGAGCCATCTCACCTGCTGCAATAATTTGCAGAACAGGTGCCAAGTTATGCTGGAGGATCAGTTGCTGTTTTCCTGCAAGGTGAGCTGGTAGAACTGTAGCTCTTCCCAGAAATAAGCAAAAGTAATGCTGAACAGAAAAAGAAAGATGGGAGTGTAAGAGCAAGGTTGCTGTTTGTGAGATCACCTGTTTTCCAGTGTCATGATTAAGGGTGGCTGAACTGCAAATGGTATGAGCAAGCAGGAAAGGAGGTGAGGGTATGGCATATGTGATGTTTCAGGTAATTCCTAGACATGCAAGGAGATATATAGTATTCCATGGAAAAGGGGTATGGATGCTAAGAAATACTGCCTTGGTGGATGGGATCAGAAATTCCTGTTCCACCCATGGCCCTGCCTGTGCTGTGTTGGTACTGAGGTGACATTTCTCCACGTTGGCATTGCATTCCAGTGAGTCTGGAGGAAGGCACTTGTGGAGGTGTAATAGCATACAGCTATGATACATCTGCATAGCAGATGGGCCTCATTTATTTTCCACCGTGGAAATGTTTCTCCCTTATGAGCTGTGGCAACAGTCACAGTTTCCTTCTTTAACCCAGCCTTTACTGGGCATTGATAGTGATCAGGGCAAAGGCTGAGCTACACTAATAAAATGAAGAGCATCTCATTCTCTGTTACAGGGCTGGACTTGGGTTGCAAAGTTCATAATTTTACTGTGTACTTGGAATCCAGCTGTTGTTTTAATGGAAAGGTAGCCCTGAAACCTGCCTGTGACCACATGTATGGGATTTCTGACTTGAAGACTGTTTCTTTTGTGCTGTATCCTTTCAGCATTTCCTTAATTTTCTCACCAGGACTTTGTACCCTTGGTGGATCAGCAGTTACTTTATACTTGCTGTCCCTATCTTGGTGAGTATTTCACTTATTTTTGATGTCTACATATTAGTATGTATTTACTTTTTTCAGCCAGTTGTTTCTATTTGTTGTTTGGTACTGTGAGTCCTTGGATCACCTTTCTTACTCCTCCTCACAACTTAAGGTCTCAGTTGTGTATGCAAGAACCTTGATAAGAAGCTGTATTGCAGGAGCTCCTGCAGCTGTGGATAGTATCTGGTGAAGCTGGGGGAGGGAGGCTACATACTCAGGATAGTTGATCCACAGAGCTTGATTCCAGAGGGAAAGGGGAAGCCACCCCTCACAAGCTGTAAGGAAGCATTATAACAACACTACTTTTCCATCCTAGGTATAGAAAGAGGTGTTTGTACTGCATGGAATGTCTTGATCCTTGAGTGTATTTCTGCTGCCAGGCAGAGGGGAAGAATCCTTTTGTGTCTTGGTGTTTTTTCAGGTTGTAGTTTGGCATGGCTTTTTCATGGAATCTGTCTACCAATGGTAAAATTCCTCTCTGTAGACCACAGAGTCCCAGATGGGGAGATGGTGCTCTTCTTCTTGGGACTTAATGGGAAAATCTGTGTTAAACTTGTGTCACAAAGGCTTCTAGGGGTGAATAGGTTGTCCAGCTTTTCCCCCAGTATTTGCTCCTGACTTGTGGAATTTTTTGTAAACTGCTTGCCTTGTTGTCCTTGTAGACTTTATGGTTCTTGCTTGCTACACTAAAAAGGAATGCATAAAATAACCTGCTCCCTTCTGAACAAGTCCCATGTGCTAGGGGGCTTTTTGGAAGCTTCCTCTTTTCAGAGCCTTGCTGTGCCCTGCCAGTTGCACGTGTGGGATGCCCCCTCTTCTTTACTGAAGCTTCTGCTTTTGTAGAAGCTGAGAGAATCTGCTCTGGGAGCAGGACTGGAAAAGTGAAAGTCTCTTTCTTGAGTTTTGGTATTTGTTTTTTCTCCTTGCTTATGAGGTTGATGATTGCTTTTGTGTGTTTTCTTGTACAGGTGAGCTGCGTAAACTACTTGCCTCTTTTGTGGCTGGTAGTGGAGGAAAAAATGGTGGTTTTATAAGGAAAATCACTCCCACAGCTGCAGAATCCTTAGCACCCAAGGCTTCTGTCACACAGAGGAAGCTGCAGGTAATGAAATTAGGGAGTCACAAGGGGAAAAGAGGCAGGAGGAATTTGCTTGTGTAAGTGTAAGGTTACACAGTGGTCTCTTGATGCCAAGGAAAGAATGAACCTAGATGGAAGGGAAACATTGTGTTTAACAGTCAGGTTTTCTGTTGTTTTTCTGTTACAGTCATGTGGCTAGAATATGGTGTGGGTGCAGAAATCCAGATAACCTCAGTAAACATTTTTGCAGTTGGAATAACTAGCCTTATTTATCCTTTTCTCTCTTCTTTAACATCAAGTGTTGGTATGTTTCTCATACTTTGTTTTGGTTAGATTGTAGCCATGCTTTCCACTGGAAGAATGATGTCTGTAGGAGCCTGCAGGATTACCAGCCTGTAATTAAAAGGGCTTGTTCTTCCAAAGATGAGCCCTGTCTGGTGACTCACTACTGGTAGACTCTGTCAGAACTCTCCCATTTCCTTTACAGGTTTTTTGTAGCTTCAGAAACCTTGATAACCTTTTGGGTTAAATGGTTAGAAGGGAGTAGGGAGTAAAACTGGGATGATGAATGCTACAGTAGCAGGAAGTTCTAGTGGAGGCAAATTGTCTTTTCCTGCATCTCCAGGTGGTAGTTCTGCCCATTCCTGTGCTGGTGAGAGGAGGATCTGGGTGGAGCGCTCTAATCAATTGTAGCACTTTCTCTTGAACAGGTAGATTTGGAACAGGCCTTCTTCCACAACCAGCCTCCTTCCCTACGGAGAACAGTGGAGTTTGTGGCGGAGAGGGTGGGATCCAACTGTGTTAAGCACATCAAGTAAGTGCTGGTCACCTGTTCTGTGACTTTACATTACAATTAGGCAAGGAGTTGATCCTTTAAACTTGTGTGTATGAGGGAAAGAAGCTTCCCTGGGGAAGTGCTGTGTAGCAGAACACCAAGGGTGTGTAAGACTGTGACCTGCAACATCTCCTGCTGTAGAGGGCAATTTGTGAAAGGGATGTAGAGAGGAGGGCAGTACAACTTTTGGGGCACTTTGTGTGTGAATGTAGTGCAGCATTGAGGCTTTGTAGCCTGTGCAGAACATTCTTATTAATGATAGGAAAATCTCATATCAGAAATGACCTCTGGAGGTCACTTGATCCAAACTCCTGCTCAAAGCACCCAGCTTTCAGATTAGATCAGGTTTATTGGCACCTTTTCCAGTTGGAAAAGTTTCCATCTCTTAAGGATGAGGATTCAGCCAACCTCTTTCTACCATGTTCTAATGCTTAATTTTCCCAGGCTTTGTGAAAAATGTTTCCTTATATCATGTCAGAATATCCATTATTCCAGCTTGTACATATTCCTGTCAATCTAGCAGTGCTCTTCCTGGAAGTCTTCTTCTGTCTTCCCTGTAACTTTTCCTTCTCCCTTCAGCTTTTTCTTTCTCCAGGCTAGGTGAAGCTGCTTCCCCCTTGTAGGTGTGTGCTCCAGCATCCCAGCTATTTTAATATTTCTTTTTCTTTTCTCCTGCAGTTACACAAATTGTCAATGGCTTTCTTGTCCTGAGATCTCAAAGCTGGACATACTACTCCAGATGCAGCCTCTCAGTGATGAGGGAAGCAGTAACTTCCCTTGACTTGCTGGCTGCACTGTTGCTATTGTCAGCCCAGTATAAGGTTGGCTTTCTTTGCACACTCCTAACTCACCTTATGTTCTGGGAGCCCCAGGTCCTTTCTGCAGGGCTGCTCTGTAGCCAGTAGACCCCAGCCTGTACAGGTGCACAGTCAGCCCATTTTTCCCTCTTTTCACAGCCCTCCTGTGTGGCAGCCCCGCCCTCCAGCTCATGAGCTTGCTCAGAGTTTGCACTGTTCTGTTGTCCAGCTTGCTGAAGCCATTAAATATTATCAGCCCCTAAGGACTGGTAGTTGTAGTGGGCTGCTGCTGACATCTTTGAACTTCTGAGCACTATCAACTGAGCATAGAAGGGTATTGCTGCCAGAAAGGAGACCTGTAACCAAATCAGTTTTTAGTAAAACCTAAAGCCTTTGGACTCTTGAGTCTTAGTATTATTTTGGTGTCTTCATTGCTGTTTTCTTCCATACATACAGAACAAGGGGATGATACACTACTAAATACAGCACAATTGATTTGTTTTTAGCAGAGTGATTTATTGCGTTTGAGATGGGTATCCCCCTAAAACCGGGAGAAGAGCTGGATACAGTTAGTGTGCACTGTTTCCTTGTATTGATTTCAGTCTGCCTGATTGTTCTTGGTTTTGTTGCAGGGCAACATTGGTAGCAGAGCTAGTTCAAAGAGCTGAAGTCATGTTGCACGATAAAGTGAAGGAGGAGGATGTTAATCATGACAAACTGCTTGAAGAGGTGTGCACTCATCTATACGAGGAAGGGGCCCAGGCACTCATCAAAGGCAGAGAGTAAGGAGGAAAAGTTATTTAAACTTGTGCCTTCCCATCTCTTCTTACTGCAGAATCTGTAAGCCTAATTTAGCTTGGCCTGTCATGCTCATGTTCTGGTAACTATAAACCATGCCCTCTGCTTTTCTTATGGTGAGTGTCTGCTGTGCCTCCAGCCAGTTAAAACTGTGTTTGTGTGTCCCTCTGCATCCAGCTCCAAACAGACATCCACTGCAGCTATTTTATTTCCTGTCTTTGGAAAATTGATATTGCAGCTTAATTGCTTGTAATTATCCTTTCCTTGTCTTGTTCTTCTTGTCTGATTTATTATTATGAGCTACATAATGAACCTCTGAGTGTTGTCCAAGAACTTAGACTATTCCTGTGGCACACTTTCTTCCTTTTCTTGCAGATTTTGCAGAAAAAAAGGTCCTGAGGCAGTAAGGGTGTTGCTGCCAGAAGAGACATCTGCAGCAGTATGTATTTTCCCTAAAACTTCTTAAGAGCATTGACTTTAAGTCTAGATCATTACCATTTTTCCATTGCTGCTTCACTTATCCCTTAATAGCTCAGGTCAAGCGAATCTATTGATGCTCTCATGGGAGGATTGAGAGACAGCTAAGGAGAGTCACTTCTACTGAGCTGCCTTGCATATTCTGGGTAAAGTGATACTCCAGCTTATAGCTGACTAATGAGGCTAGAATGTTATATAAATTGTGTTTATCTTGCAATGATAATGCATTTGTTTTAGCATCCACTTCCACAAAGAGTTGACGAGGTTTGGAAAATCAAAATGGGTCAGTTGTATTGCTCAAACTAGCAGTTTCCATAGAGGTGGTGGTGCTCAGTTTAATTGTTGCATGCCAAAATTAATCTTTTTTCCTTTAGACTTCCTTCTGAATTTTCACTGACTGCAGTGCTGTGGCTGATAGTAAATCTTCTATCATTTGTTATCCTCCCTGTAAAGGTTTTAAGTAGTGCAGAAAACATTGCAGTGGAATTGGCTACTGAGAGAGCTTGTGGCTGGCTCTCTGCCAACATTGCAGGTGAGTATTTTCACCTTGAACCTGTGCATTGTACTCTTTTTTCTGAGATCAAGGGACAGACAGTGTTATAAAGTACTTGGTCCTGTTCGTTCTTCTTTTAGTGGAAAACATGTGGTTGCTCTGTCCCTCCTTGTTTAGGAATAACAGGAATGATTTCTAGCTCTAAGAAACTTCTTTGGGGATCTTTTGGGCTTGGCCCATGGTAGTGATTTTTAGTCTTGTGAGAGTAAATGCTGTGGAAACGTCATCTGAAGTTGTCTTAGCACTTCCAGTGTGTACATACAACTGCTCCTTCAAGTCACCTTATGGTTCACGTGTGCAGAGCGCTTCTGAAATCTCCTGTAAAACAAACACTTCTTGGACTGGGTGTATTTTCTGCAGGCTGAAGGCAAATGTAGTCCTTTTTTCTGTAATAATGCTATGGCAACTCTTCAGAGTCTCTGAAAACTGATTTTTTTCAAGAGGTTGTGCCAAAAGCCTGGAGAAGAATGTCCAAGTACCATTTGCAGCCACGGGAGTTTAGTGTTCTGGATGCTGATCAAAATGTATTTTGGTAGAAGACATATGGTTTTTATGGGCACAGTGGTTGAACTGGTATGATCACACTGAATCAGCTTTCTACTTTGGCATTGCCTTCTGGCTTAGCTACTGTGTTTGTTAAACCTATGGAAATATTTTTATGGGAAGTGAGATGAGTTGCCAGTGGTACCTGGCAGTGATAGGTGGCTGCCTTCTACAGCTGTGAGTTTGCACACCCTCTCCACATGAGCCTCTGTCCATTAAAATATAGTGGGAGGTCAGAGAGAGGGGGTTGAAAATGTAAACTTTTTTCCTTATTTGCTGTGGCCCTTGGAATGAGAGGCTAAGAGTGTTTGGAAATGATTCTCTGCTTCAGTGGAGACAAAAACTGAAGCAGACAGGGTTTGTTCTCTGTAGCACTCATCAAAAGGGAAGTGAAGGCAACCTTCAACAGAATGCTGAAAGTCCCAGGATTTCCCTTGCCAGGCGAGGATGCTCCTGAGTTGAGAAGGGACTGTACTCCAGGCTGCCAGCACTGTGCTCCATTTCCCTCCCAGATCATCAATGAGATTAAGGTACATGGTATTCACTTCCTGGCTTGCCTTTCTGCTTTTCACATTGGTGTTTTTGTGGTTTGTTTTTATTGTTGTTTTGTGGGGTTTTGTTTGTTTTTTAGGTTTTTTTAAGAGAATATTCTGGTTCTGAGGAGATGGCTGTGGGGAGTGCTTAGGGACTATGATGGAAAGTTCTCAGTTTTTCCCTGCTGGCTGTGTCTAGATCCAAGTTTCCTGTTAGGGACTCTGTTAGGACCCTGATGGCTGTCTCAAATACAGGATTTCTGGTGGCATGGCAGTGTAGCCTTTTTGATATGAATAGGATGGAAACCACAGTGCAGACACCATGGTATTGTGTACAATTTTGCAATCATTTAACCTATGTACCCCCAAAGGAAAAGAATTCTGAACCCCTCACTTTTTTACCATTATATATTCTGGCTATGTTTTTTGCAGCAGCTTATCTGCTCGACAGACAAGTAATGCTTTAGGTTATCACTGTCATTGCTTTCCCAGCAGTCATGTGAAAATGAGTTCACATCCTTTAATGCTTTCTTGCTTGTGCTAAAATAAAAAAGGGGTGGTAAGTTGTGTGAGGAAACCTCTGGGTTGGCACTGAAGCTTCCCTGAAAATATATGAGGGCTCTGGATTTCTGTAGCACTTCTACCCTGAACTTGCTTGCTGTGCTGCCAAATTTATCTAGAGCTTTCAGTGCTTCCTTTACTTCTAAGGAAGATGAATTTGTTGCCATCATTTAATTTTACTTCATAAGGTTAATGAGAACTATGCTAGAAAGTGAGATCTTGGTAAGGTTATGAAAAATCTGCTTTAATCTGTGTTATGAAATGTATATACTAACTTAGGTTTTGGTTTTAATGAGGACCCAAGAACTATTTATGAACTGCTCTGTCACAGATCCAAGGATCTGATTGTGGAAGAGCAGGATACTAATGTGTGTGCTGTTGTCTTTCTCACCAAGGATGTGCTCTGTGTTGCTGTGGGCCCACGGGAGGAGGGTGAAGTGGTTGACTACGTGTGGCTGGAGGGCTTGCTGGGAAGGTTGAGTCAGACACTTCGATGCAGAAAGGTAAAAGATGTAAAAAAAGCAACAAAATCCTCCTTTGAATCACTTTGGGCTGTCTTGATACCTGTAAACTTCTTAATTTGTCTTGCCTCACAGTTGAGTTCAGTTGAGGGGTTTTTATTTGAGCTCAAACGTGGCAACATTGCACTGCATTTTTTTATACTGTGTAGATCTGCTTGTTACTTCAGCTTGCCTTTGTAAATCCCCTTTTCATATATGACCTTTTCATCTTTCAGTCTTTAGTGGTCTCCTCATTACAGCTGTGTGCTTCTTGCTGTCAACTGCCTGCTCTCTCAGATATTTTTTATCCCTTGTGAAGCCCTGTTTTGTGCTGTCTGCTGTGTGAGGGGAAAATAGTGGTTTTTTGTGTTTTCCAGTTCATGTGTCCCACATCAGAACAGCAGCTGGCCAGGTGTACGGTTGAGTTGGCGTCTTTGCTGGGTAAGTGAATTATGATAAGCTATTTAAGACTGAAATATGTTATTACAGCTCTCTTAGAACCTTGAGGTCAGAGATTTAAGTGTTTAGAGCTCATAGATATTTAATTCTCTTTGGTGTCACTGCATCTACAGATGTTTTTTCTGTCAAATTGGGTGGTTGTTCTTATTCCCTCTTACATTTTGCATATCAGATTTGTACAGTGACTAACCATTCCTCTGACCTGTTTCACACCTTTTATGTGAAAGGTATCTTTTCACTTTTTTTATTTATTGACACCTTCGGTTAAATATGGGATATATTTTTCATTTCTGAAATTTAATTAATTATTAATTACTATTAATATTGTTAATTATTAATTATTATTTTATTAATTTCATTTCATTAATTTCTGAAAAATTGTGGTTGAGTTTGGGCTTTTTTCCTTATAAGTAAGGGCCTTTTCCATTAAATTATGCTTTTTTGGCTTTTTTTATGGAAAGAATGGAAGTAACTTGTTTTCTGTGTATTATGACTCCTGTGAACATTTTCAATTTGTTTTTTTTCTCTTGCTCTGATGTGTAAATACGGTTTTTCTCTGAGCAGGAGCTTGTGATCTCAACACAGGTGTTTTCTTCATGGGCAGTCTTCTAATTTTGTGGGTTTAGAACCAGCTTTAGAAATTTTATATGTAACTTGTTTTTTCAGAAGGCAGTTCACATCTGAATATTGTGAAATTTATTCTGGGGGCAGCAGTGTCAACCTGTCCCATTCCATTAGACTGTACCAAGGAAGAACTGGTATCTTCCTTCTGTTTAGGTTCATCTGCAGTTAAGTTCAGCTTTACTTTCACTTGTATGAAATCATGTCTATAGTCTAAACTATGTCAGTCTAAACTGAACAACTGTTCAGTCAGTCTGTAGACTTAAATGTTTAACTGTGTTACTCTTCTCTCTTTTGCAGTAACACCTAGGTTTTCTTTGACTAAATATTAGGCTGACTTTCAAGACTTGGGTCTATATTCCAACCAATTGATAGTCTTTGTCTGAGGAGTATAAATCTCTTCCTATGTCATACTGTGTACAGTGTCAAAGCTCATAATTTTGCGTATTTCCCAACTACATTCCTCTTAGGTTCATTGGTTTGAGCTCCTGAAGTGTGCTGCTGAACCAAGATGATGACTATAAAAGGAAGTAATGCAGCTATAAGAATTCATTTCTCATCCTTTTCTTAGTTTCAGATTGTGTTCCTCTGAGTCTTGGGATCAAATCCCCAGAGAAAAGCCCTGAGAGACTGCATGTAAAGAACAATCCCACCTCTGGCCTCCTAAAACTGCTGTTCTCCATCTGGAAGGAGGACTTTGGGACGTCTGTACCTGTGCAGCTGATCTTCAGCAAGAAGAACATGGGTTATCTCGCAGAAGCTAAGCAGCAGGAGGTACAGCCCATTCTGATGTGTGGAGCAGGCTGGCACTCGTGTAGGAATTCTGCCAGCCCGCAGTGCTCACGGGTGGCTCGTGTGACCGAGGCTGCTGCTGGCTGGCCTTGTTTCTGCAGGGCAGTGAGACAGAGGGATGTGTGCAGCTTGTCAGGGGGTGGTACCTGCCTGGGGGGCTCTTCAGAAGGCACAGTTTTGGTTAGGAGCCAAGGGCAGAATGGCCCATTTGGCCTGGGATATTGCAAGGACCGGACACACGTGACTGTCATCGGTTGCATTCTCGTGTCTTTTATCAGCTTGCATTTCTGCATGCGTGTTGGAGTTACAAGCACCCCAACAAAACCTGAAAATCACCTGATGTAGTGGCTAAGCACAACTTATTTCAGAAGTCAAAGAAATAATTTTTCACGCTGTTCTTGATCAGGCAGGAATTAAATTCTTGGTGTGTTCATAACTGAGAATTTTGAGACTTTGTGGTAGGATATAATCAATATATGAACTAAAGGAATTCTGTTCACTCATTTTGGATGTTGCTCTTGTCCCCATTGTCACACGCAGATAGATAACGTGCTTGCTTCTTTTCTCCATGTTCTGATCCAAAAAGAAAAGTATGAATTATATATGGATAAAGAAATAAGCACACAACATGTTTTGAGTTGTTGATATTTTCTTCTCTTGTGCAGTGGGATTTGTTCCTTTTCTTGCTTCATGGTCTTATAGAACATGAACTAATGCGAACTAGTGAAATCCAGAGCTGCCTGCGTAGCCTTGAAGAGCTCCCTTGGCCCTCAGTAAGTAATTAGATATGCGTGAACAATAAGTGAAATGAAAAAGTTATATAAACAGACAATCTTTGTATTTCTGTTTCATATAAATAAGGCTTATAACCTTCTCATCTTTTGTTCCTTCATAATGCAAAAGAAGGACTGGTTTCCAAGAAGCTTCTTTCTTTTAGAGTGTTTGGCTGAAAGCTGTGCTTGTGGGAATGCAACATTTCCTGTGCAGTGGAAACATTTCCAAGAAAATTGTAAACCAGTTTGGAGACCAGCTGGCTCAGTGACCAGTTCTCAGTTCAGTCATTCTTGCTGCCTTCCAGCTGAGAATGACATGTTCAAAAGGGTCTTCACTGATCAGTCTTGCACTTAAATCCCTGTGCCTCCTACCACCAGAGTGTGAGAGCAGTTGGAACATTCTAGAGGAGTCTCACTATTCTGGCCACAATTAAAATGTAGGAATCCACCCAAATGCCTTGCTAAAAATGGACAGTATTCCAAGGCTGGTGAGCACTTGCGTGTTGGAGCTGTTTTAACCATTTAAATTGTGGCAGTGATCTTGTCTGAGGAGGGTGTGGGGATCAGAGGGGAGATTGAGCATGTCTGCAGGCATTCGTCCTTGCAGTCAATTCTGTAGTTCATCTAGGTTTTTGCACTGGAAAACCATCAACATGTTTAACCTTGTAAGGTTCTCTGGTTTGTATCTGTCTGTTACAGGATTTTGTAAAATACCTGAAGAGGCTATCCCGAGTGTTTGTATCAGAACATCAGAGAGAGGAGCCCAGGACTAACCCTTGTGAGCTGACCAGACAATCTCTAGCTACTGTGACGACACAAAGTTAGCAGAGGTGGACTCTGTGGACAGAAATTACTAATGAAGATGCAAATGGAATTTTCAGTGTTTCTGAAAGGATTGGGAGCTCTTGCTGGGAGCATATTGAAGATAAGGGGTCACTTTGTGCAAAACCTGCACTGGGCTTTCTGTCATGGACATTTTGCCGTGGTGACTCTGCTGAAGGATTTGCATCAGCACATGGATCTCCAAGTCAAGTCTTTTAAGCACCTTGATTGTATCTCAGAGCAGCTGTTCTTTGGACTCAGAGACACTTTTTATATTTGTGCAGTAACAGGCTGTGACCAAACCCAGGAATCAACTCAAGTTACTTTGTGATCAGAGAGGTGGTTTCTTGGTGGCTGTCTCTTAACTCAACGTGACTTCTCATGTTGTCTTTTAACAAGACCTCTACAGTCAGGGGAAGGAAGAGGTGAACCTATATGACACAGAGATGTGCCTATATTTATTTTTCATTGTAAGCTCAGTACTGAAGGTTTGATTTTAATTTTTTAAGACTAATTTTAAAAGTTAAACCATATGAAATAAATCCACTAGACCATTGATGGCATTACTCATAAAGGCTGTAGATGCTTAAGTGTTTTTCCATCTCTTGTTGGAAACAGAACTTGTAATTTCCCAGGGCTTTTGATAGAAACAAGAGATAAAATATCTGTTTATATTTTTTACAGAAGACAGTATTTTTAAGACACTTTTATAGTTGTGAACATAAATGGCATCTGGCTGCTATTCACTGTTTTTTTATAACCTTTCTTGCCTTGAGTTTAGGTTTTTTCAGTCAGGAAGTGCTGCAGCAAGAGAGCTACAGCCTGGAAGAGCAGACAAAGTAGTGAAGAAGCACTGTGATGTTCCCTGGAGAGTGGATTTTGAACAGGGCCTGTTTCTTGGAGGACAGTGGGCATTTTCTGCCCTTACAGACAGATTGTCACCAAGAGTGTGACCTGTTCACTCCCTTCTTCCCATGTATTGCCTTGACCTGAGGTTTGGGGCAGGGACTGCTGGTGAGTAGCAGAGCATGTTTAGGTGCTCATCAGCTGTCTCATGGGATTCCTTCCCCCTGCCCCAAAGCAGTCAGGACATTATTTCCTTTTGTCTAGGAGTGTGCTATTAGGTTTTTCCAGAAAGCAAGTTCTGTGTTTTTTTAAGAACAGCCTCTGGACAAGGTGAAGCCCAGGGCTGTTTAGCTTGTTAATGAACTAACAACTAACCTCTTCCCTGTATAAGGTGAGAAAAAGGTAACATCTTGGAGTCAGTGATTCAAGAAAAACTGCAGATAGGACTCATGAGGTAGAACTGTAGCTTCTGTTAAAAATGTGATACAGAAAGAGAAATCATAGAGGCACATTAGTGTCTGAACTATAATATAATTTTTTCTTGTTTTGTTTACTAAGCACTGTATTGAAAGATTTGGCAGGTTCCACCTGCATTCCTCTTTTTAGGGGCTTTCTGATGTGAATGAAAGAGTTCCCAAGAGTAGGCATGCTGCAATACAATGGAACAATTCAGTATAAATTGAAGAGCAAGTACACCATATCATGCCATATCTGCTCCGTGAGGCTGAGTATTATGTGATGTTTTGCTGCAGGCTTATTTGAAATTGTTGTCATAATAAACATTATAAAATGTCTTGTCTTGTGATCAGACTGTCAGTATAGAACCTCTTGGTACTAGGCTGAAGAACAAAACGGGTACCTTGCCACAGGGCATGGGGCAGAGAAAGTGCAGTACTGATCTCCTGTCTGGCTTGTTGAGCTTCTGCTGGAATAGAAATCGACTTTGTTATGTAAGGAAGGTAAGGGTGGTGAAAGGGGAAGAAGCTAGGATCCATAAGAGGTTAAAAAACGGTGCTTCTGGTTCTGGCATGGATTTTATTTGGGTATCATAAAACTGTTTGTATAGATATTATGGCCACAGCTATTTCCATGAACTCAGCCTACTGGAATTATCCTTCTCTAATACAACATGTTTGGAAGTTTTTATTTAAAAGGTGACCGAGCCCCAGGAGCAGTTTCCAGCAACCAGAGAACACAGCTGTGCCCTATGAGTAAGGAGGCACTCTGCAGGGGGACCCAGCAGGTAAGAAACACCTCTGTTTCTGTGTTCTTATGACTTGACACAGTCTCACTGACTCTTGGGCATCCCACGGCCCCCAGGCACATTTGCTCTGTAAAGCCAGACACCCTATTCTGTATCCAAGGCACAGGGGCAGGTGTGGAGCACAGGTTTTCTGCCTGTGGATGTGAGGCCAGGACTCTGCAGCCCCCTGGGCCTGTGGCTGCCTCTCAGCACGAGCCCCTCGGGCATTGTCCCTCTGTCCTGGGCACTGCTGCTGGTGCCACAGGTGCTGCAGGCAGAAGAGCAGGAGCTTACTGAAAGCCAGCTCTGAACATGTGGCCTTTCTTCTGCTGGTCTTTCCTATTGCAAACTCACAGACCTCAAAAGAGAATTAGCAAAAATGGTGTTATATTAACTTCTGAATGTGCTGGTCTGGAGTGTTGTGTAACACGACTTGGGAAGAAGCTCCACCCAACTGACTTTTTTTTTTTTAAATAACCAAACAAAAACCCCTTTGCTTAGAGAAAGCACTGACACAGAACCCAAATTTAAGCAGTGACTGGCTTCTTGATTCTTGTGCTAAAAGTTCATATTCCATTCCTCAGCAGGTAAATAGGAGACCTACTGTTATCACAAACTTGCCTTTGTGTTGTTTTTCTATCCAGCATAGTTCCATACATGGGTATCTTAGCTGGTGCAAAATAAGGTGGAGCGCATTTTCTTGTGTAGAAAATACTGTTTATTGTGGATATGAAAATAGCAACCTTGATTTAAGAGCAGAGATGCAACCCTAGGTGGTACAACACAATTGGTTTGATCATCTGCTGCTCAGCAGTAACTTACAGGAAGTTGGCTTTTGCCTGTTGTACATTACCAAATTTGATATCTGCTGGGCCTTCGTTTCTTCCTTCCAAACAAACCAATGTCATACATTAGCAAGTACCATAAAATGTTGTATTTGCAAAAGAAAACATTCATATAAATAGGCTTTTTAGTATCAATTGAAGGTTGTATTAAAAAAAAGTTACATTAATTCAATACTGATAAAAATAAAACTTAGCTTTGATAGCATATAAAAACGCTTCAAACCAAGCATATATAAATAACTTAATTTTGTAAACATAGAAAAAAAATATTAAGTATATATAAAAATAAACATCTGATGCACTGTACAATAAGACACTATCCTTCATAGGCACTGGCATCGTTGAGCAACAGGAATCCCCCGAGATGTTTTTCCTACAAAAACTGCTTTATCACTAGTGCCGTGTCCAAAATAAAAGGGAAAAAAAGCAAAGCACTGAGCAAATCTGTAGTGGGGTGTATGAAGACCTCCCCTGCCTCCTCTGGAAAGCTACGGAAGCAGCACTGGGGATAGAGCCAATATCCCATGCTGCTGGTTCTGCTCATTTTTCCTGCAGCTTTACTGTACTGCCTTGTTTGCTCTTCCTTCCGGATTTCCAGTGAAGGGAGGACGCTGACACGTTACAAATCTGGAACTCTGTCATTCTAATCAGTTTTAGAAAACTGTGACAGGTTGCCCATTCTTCCTTGAGGGCTGTGGAAGAAATGTGATGCTGCATTGGACCATGCTGTAACTCAGGCTTTTAGCAAAAGGCTGCGCCTCACCAAAAAAAAGAGCACGATACATTGGTGTTAAGATTCTAACCATGACTATCCAAAGATGAAACAAAGCAAATTTGTAAGTGAAAGGTTCTGTTATCCACCCTGTGGATAGTTTGATAGGATAGTTTGATAGTTTGAGGAGGAAGCCTGTGGGCGGGTGTGTGTCTCAACTGCTATTTTCTTAAGTATCAATTTAAAATAGCTATTGTCTTTTCATTTAAAATTCACTATATTGGCAACAGGAATTAACATAGCAGCTGAGAAACAAAATTACATCTGTGCAAAGATAGAGTAAAAGTAGATCTTGGTTCTTGAACTCAAAGGTGGGAAGCGCAGCTAACTTCACCATGTGCTGGGAAAATGCACCTTGTACTGAAAGTAACTGTGTTACAGCAGCAGGCACTGACTGGAGTAGGGTGGATGCTTGAGTACACATTTCTTACTTGACAAATTCAAAGTGCAAGAGCTTCTTGAACAATATGGGCTTTTTTGAGCTAATGAAAGCATAACATTTTATTGCTTAGATATACCTAAAGTGATTTTGTACTGTTGTGCTGAAGAATTATTTGAAGAAGTATTATTTGAAGTTATTTGGATATTTGAGGTGGCTGTGGTTTTGTTTAAATTTAGGGACATGTGAACCAGCTAGGGATTGTGTTGAACAAACATGTAAAGCCTGACAGCAGGATTGTTGGATGAAGTGCCACAGCAATCCCATGAGGTAATTGAATGGGAAGAATCTGTATTTGCTGCAGTGAGACAGCTGGTCACATTATGAACAAAGAAATGTGGTAAAACTATGACCAGGCTATATTTTCAGCTCCTAATGCATTTGGGTGAAAGTGTAGAAGAGCTGAGAGAAAAAGCCATTATGGAAAAATGTTGGAGCTACTCTCACTTACAGGATTTAAATCCTAGAAACAAGCAGATTACTGAGTACTAACCTACCCGTGACAGTGTCACTGTGTAGAATGGTTTGGTTTCTTTATTTCAAAGCACCTGATTCTGCAGTACAGTAAAACTGTGTCCTGAGGTATGGTGGTGTCGACTGATGCTGCATAGTGTAGTGGCAATCTGAAACACCTTACACTGGCTGCAGGCAGTCAGCAAATACATGAAAAAAATCTATCCAGGGTGTAGGATGACTAGTGAATATTGCGCTAATTTAACTTCCCTCTTCAGGGAACAGGAAGCCAGCTAAGATAAATGATTTATCTACACAGTTAGGAATTCTGCATTTGGTACTTATCTCATCATTAGAAGGTGACTTTGCAGCTCTGCTCAAGAGCTTGTTAAAGGTCTCAAGCCATACAGATACTGCTTCCAGCCTAAGCATACTTAAAGAAAGAAGTTGATCTCTGATGCTGCTTGGAAACAGGAGTTAAGTAATACACTCTAAGATTTCTGGCATTGTAAAGCGAAGTCTCTTCCTCTGCACTTTCTAGAGCAGCACACTTCTCTTCTGTGGAGGTTTTCCACTGCTGTTCCCAGGAGGAAAGGTTCCCCACTAAACTTGCTGCGTCTCTTGTAAGCGGTGTTGGCTAAAACAAATGATCCTTTTCTCTAACTGTACTTCCATATAGTCCAGCAGTAGCTCCTGAAGTGAGGCTCGGTGGTGGCTGCCTCAGGAGGCAGCATTTTCCATGACCTTTTCTGACACTTCTGTGTCCCTGTGAGCTGTCAGGGGCTCTTCAGTGCCTGGTGGTGCTGCAGCACTAGGCAGCGAGCAGGTGAGCCAGCCGAGCAATCACCAGGGGCTGCCGCTTTGCCATGGAACTCAGGAGCCGGGCGGGGATGGCCGGGGCACCAAGGTCCACCTGCAGGATTAGAGGAAAGGCTGCAGGCTGGAGTCTGGACCTGTTTTAAACAGAACACTTCTCCAGTCTGGAATAGCTCTGGCGTAACGAGTCTGTGTTAGGCACAGAAGTAGTTAATGGACAAATGCCATCATTACTGTGTGGTTTGTATCTTTTTCTTCCCAATACTCCACAGAATTTCAAAACTTTGCTTTTTGATGTTACTCCTAGCATGTATGAGCCATATAAACTCAAAACATTGCTTTTGAGTTTGAGCTTGGACTAAAGTTTACTAGTTTGAGACACACAGTGTTACTGAAAATGTGTGTGCATACACTACAAGGCAATATGAAATGTACATAAAGTTTAAAAATGCATATATACATTTCACCTATGCATTGTAAAATGCATGTGATAATTAATGATATTTTTTAAAATGTATCCTTAGGTTTTAAATAGATGAGTTTAAAGGACTAATGGCATTTATCTTTACATAAGCATTTAAATAAATTTTGCACATTAAGGCATGCTCTTCTGGACATTTTTAAATGCTTATACTTCTCTCTCAAAGAGATCCTACTTTTCAAATGAGTTTAAAAAACGGATTATAAGAGTATAATTTTCTTATTCTTAACTGGAATCCTAATCTTAACTTTTGTATCAAGTGACTAATGACTTTGGTTAGAAAAATGCACCAAGTATTTTCACGGATTTTGAAAATAGTATAATCAAAGGTAGACTTCCCGTGTCCACAGCAAGGCAGAAATGCAAACAAGACTCCCCATATTGGCTCACCACATGAGAACACAACATACACTACAATTGCTAATAAACCTTTACAGAAGAAATTCATATCCAAGGAAGCAGCCTTGAATGCTGTAAAAACTTGGGAACATATGCTTAAACACAATCCTAGTGAGAGTCTCTGCACTGAGAAGCGTGACAGAGGTGACTTAGTGGTCACTTCATAAGGTTCATGGAGTCTAGCATAAGGACTGTATTTTTTATTGCTTACCAGCTTTCAAGTGTTCTGCTGTGTAACAGCTTTTTACATTCACAGTTGGACATACAGAAAAATCCTTACCTGTGCCATGTAAATAACTCTGGTGATCTCTCTTCCATTCACTATGTCAGGTTCCAGTATCCAAGCACTTGGCAAAATCTCCCCTCTCACTGCTTCTTTACAAGGGTGAGGCATGGATGCATCATAGACAGACTGCATAGCCAGGACAGACAAGTTCTCCTGCACATGACAAGGTGTAAAGATGACAATTTGAAAAATTTTATGCATATAGCGATGTTTTCTTTGTTTGTCATGAGGCCTATTTCTCACATTACTTACTTAGAGTACTAATTTTTCATGTTATCTATTAAATACGCTTTTTGTCAAAATTCTGCCTGTTTGCAACCAGAATATACTGTGTTACACTTGTGTTACTGTGTGATGGGCCTTGGTTGGCAATTGTCATTCACAAGAGGGTTTTACACATTATTCACTTGTGTGATACTGGCATGGCTTTCCTTTCTGCTACACTGGCACTTCTGCAGGTATGAAGATTGACTTTCTCTCCTTTATCCTTGAACCAGATTATCAGAACAACTCCTTTTCTGTGCTGCAGACAGAATGTTCACTTTACCTCTTTGGCTTCTACAGTAATGCAGCAGAAATCCCGGGGCTGCTTTAGGTAACACAGGGAAGTATCAGTCACTAAATACACTGGGGAAAAAAAAAATGAAAGGGGAATTAGACTTTGACAACTTCAACTTGTCAGAGTTTCCCCCACCCCTTCCATGCAGATATATATTTTATTTTGACTTGCTGCCTGGGAGCAGAGCTCTGGTTCACATGCTGTAATATATAATTTAAAATGCTTTTTCAAGCCACTTCAGGTTTATCTTTACTTGCAAACCGCTGTCTTTAGCTCCACTTCCCAGCAAGATGTGTTTGATATCAGCCTTGGAAAAGTCTTGTAAAGCTGAAGCTCCCATACTAAATAACGAAATTGTTTATTTACACCTGATGAAATGGAGCAAGATGCCTTTAACTTTCTTCCTGGCTGCCTACACCCAGATGGTGATGGTGATTGTCATCTGCTACGTGTGAGGATACTCACCCAGGTGAATGTGGCTGGTTACCTTCTTGTGTATTCGAGCTGTGTTGATAGAGCTGTCGTAGAGATGCCTTTTGCCAGGATCTCTCACCAGTCCCCACACGTAGGGAAGTGGTCTTTCTATCACTCCTGCTCCCAGAAATCCATGCCTTGTTGCTGAAGGGAAGACTTTGTAGTACACCTGCACCTCTTTTTCTGTGCATTGATATCTGTCAAAGGCAAACAAAAGCTATTTGCCCACAAGAGGGCCAAGTACAGAGAAAGGCCTCCCCTTACACAGACCTGCCAGAAACTTACTTCCACCCAGCTGCTGCTTGGCATGTGTAGAGGTTCCTCAGGTTGTGAGAGCATGCTGCCATTACCTTAGAAAACAATGACAAATGACACCAGCTTCACTCAAATATTCCAGCTAATACCCCACACTCTCCTCTGCAACCCATGGCTGCAGCCTGGCTCACTTTTACCCATCCTTCAAAACTGTTCAGTGTCTGTGTCTGTACCTGACACAGGTAACTGTGATGTAGAACAAGACTTGTCCCACCCATTTTTGCTACAACTTCCAGGAGGAACAAGTGAAAACTCTGTTTTTACTTACCTCAGTGGTAGCATTAGCCAAGATATGTTTGGATAAATCTTGGTATCCTTTTGTTGAAGAGGAGTTGACAGAAATAGTTAATCCATGAGTGAACCTACAGCTGGTGCCACTTGAAGGAAGAGGTGGCTGAATTCTGCTGGCTTCTGCCGGAAATAAAAAAGCCAGAGAGGGAATAAAAAATTTAAAATACAACCCCACCACTATTCTTAAATTGTAGTGGCTTAAACTCTCCGCTGGAGCCCCCAATCCATCTGATCCTAATGAAGGAGTGATAACACCCTTTGCCTAGACATTCTGTGTTGGTAATTACACTGCAGTTATATCTTGCAGTACTGAAGCTTTAATGGTTATTGCCACATGTAAGAAAATAAAATAAGGAGAAATAGCTTAACTCTTGAGGCTAAAAATAAGGATTTGCTTGTACAATTCTATACTCATTGCAGATCTGGGCCCCATACCCCTTGCCTCCTTCTTTCATTCAAAATATTACCCTCATATTATCTCAAACAGCTGTACTTTGGTGTTACCATATCAAAGCACCAACTTCAGAGAAAGCAAATCACCATTTCATATTTAGAGAAATTCTAAGCAAGCTCTGGCTACTAGTTGATGGTATTTTTCTGAAGTCATGTAAAGGTAGGGACACCCTTGAAATACCCAGATTCAAATTAGATTTTGATTTGCATGAATGCCTAATCTCATTAGGCTTTGGGATGCAACTCAAAAGAAGCAAATCTATGTTTTACTTACCAAATGTTGAATTCTTATGCAATTGCTCTAATGTATAAAGCTGACTGTTTCTGACAGCTGAGCGACCTCGTGTATCTCTTGAAACCAAAGAATTTCCAGAAGAAACCTGATTTAAGAAAGTGCAGAAGTGGGAGCGTTCATTTGAAGTGGGAAAAATAAATTGTGTTACATCAGCAGTGGAATATTAGTAGCAAATCTGCCTTACAAGTTTGGAAGCTTCTCTTTATCATGAAGTAACCCCCTTTGCCTTTCCCCTAGTTATGAAATTATACTTTGACTTGGGAAATTTAGCAAACCAAGTGTAAGGAACTAGCATAGGTGCATACTTCAAAAGTGACTTCAGAAAAGTCCATTTTCACACGTGGAAACTCTTACATCAATGCATGTATCGTTGAGGGAGGCACACAGAATATCAGATGCTATCAGATTTATCACAAGATAAGGCCTGTTGTTTCTAAAACATTTGGCAGACCTCTGATAGTTACATAGGCAGTAGTAACTATCTGTTTTTTATCTATGAATTAAACAAACAAACAAACAATAAGTGTCATTGTCCTTTGCAGTTACATTAAAAATTGCTCCCTCACCCCATGTCACCCCTCTGTGTACTGGTAGTACAAACTTGTCCTGCTTCATAGCTGTGGCAGAATTGAAATAATCTCAGAAACTGTCTCTGTTCCTACATAATGCCTCTGTGCTTGAGGTGTCAGGAGACATGGGTCTCACACAGCAGTGGTTTCTCACCTGCCCTTCCTGGCTGCTGAAGTTACTTGCAGTGTATGTGGCAGTATTACTGCTGTTGTAACCAGATGTTGGGCCAGAGGAGAGGCTGAGGCTGGAGTCTGTACATAAAGTACTTGTACTTGCAAGAGTCTTCAGTCTTGCTTCTTCCTGTAATAGGCATCACAGTATTGCAAACAAAAGAAAAAAACAAACCCACCCGAGCACTGAAAGTTGAAAGAGGAACCTAAAGAAATCCCACAAACTTGCCATACAGAAAGCATTAAATAAGCAGGTTTCTTTAAAAGCCTAGGATCATATAAACCGTACAGTGAATAACCCTGTAAAACTTGGCAGTCTGGGAAAATGCAGATTTTGCTGTTTTCTCCACATATAAGAGCTCAGACTATCAAACTAATGCTAGGATGCTTTTAAGAGGAAGAAGTTTTATAAAAAATGTCTTTTCAGTCCCATTTGTTGCTCTTTGTCTACTTCTCAAGCCCCTGACTAAACTTGCTGGTCAAATACAGTTGTTAAAGACTAAAGATTTTACTTTACCAATGCAACTACTCAATGCTAGAAGACCAAATAAAAATTACATATAAAGGAATTCCTGAGAACTTCAAGATTATGCATACTCTCTATACAATGCTCACCTTCTGTAACTGAGAAAATATTTGTTCCCGTATCCGTCTTTTCTCTTGCTCTGCTCTCTCCCTAAGTTTGTCCCTAGCTCTTGCAATTTCAGTTTTGGTTTCCTCTCGTGCCCTCTGATAGTCTCGGAGCAACAGTTCAATGTCTGAAGGGTGCTGAATGCTTCTTCTTTTTGGTTCTTGAACTCTGTAAGAATGGACAAGTAAGGGGAAACACACATAATTACTTGAAATACAATGAGAAAATCACATTTCAATTTAGAACAGGAAAACCTGCCAGAAAAGCAATTAGAACCACCACACCAGCCTCCAAAAAGCTTCTCTTTGTTCACTAATGGCTAAGTAGACCTAAGCCTTGGAAAATTACTCAGATTGCAAGTCCAGTTTACTACTGAGATTACTACAGTAGTTTCTAAATCAGGTCTCCATATAATATAAAATTATGGCTTTGGCATATCACATACAAGATTACTCTGTTGGGAGAATAACTGTCTTCTGACCACAAAGCATTTAGGGAATATGGTGGGAAACAAGAAACTGGAATTCTAAATAGTGAAGTGTTGCAGAGCTTTTCTGATATTTAAAAGGAAACTGAACTCAGTGGCTTTTAAGTTAGTGAAGGAGTGTTCTGGTTTCTGCCAGGACAGGGTTAATTTTGCTGGGAGGGGGCATGGCCAGGACACAGAGGTTATTCTGTACTATCTCAAATCATTGCTGTCAGTGGGGTAAAGGGGCTTTTCTGGGGAGAAGGGGTTTCTTGCAGCAAAGATGTGGCAGAGGGAGCCATCCCATATTGTCTGTTCTCTGGGGGCTTTCCACTTGAATCTTTTCTTACACCTTTTGCTATTAATGCTGTTGCTGTTACTGTTCTTTTTCTTATCTTATTGCTGTTTCCAGCAAATTGTTCTTATCTCAATCCATGAACTTTACCTTTTGTACCTCCAGTTGGAGGGGAAGGGGAAGCAGCACTGATTTTAGTGGGAGTACTAAACTGGAGAATACCATTCCTAAATCACAAAAAGGAGTGAGAAAACAAACTGGTCTCCAATCAGTCCAGACTGAATACTTGGCTGTCCCCATCCATCATACACATATAATAAATTAGGCACTTGTTATGGACTGAAATAAAACTAGACCCAAGATTTTAATGAATGTTTTCTAAAATCAGGCATGTGTTTTTCCTGAAAGCATTTTCTATCCCAAAGGTTAATGCACCCACACTGAGAAGAATTCTGCCCCTGAAGTCTCGGATGTCAGTAAGAACCATTAATGTGCACCCATTGTGAACACTGTGAATGAACATCAGGCCTAAAGAGAGGTTTCTAATGCCCTACCTGGTGTTTTCCACCACATCTCTTCTCAGCTGTTGCAGATATTCTCGGCGTCTGCTGGGGAGATCTAGATCCTTCTGACTTGCATCCAGAGTCTGGGACAGACTCAAGTGCTTTTGGGGGCTCAGGCTTCGGCTTCTTTGGTATCTTTGTAGCCTTTTTACTCTTTCCTTCCTCAGAGTTTCAATAGTTCTCATGTGTCTGTTAGGGAAATGTGATTAGAGTGACAAAATGCACCCTGCAAAGTTACATTTTCTAACTTAAGCACTTAAATATGAGGTAGATTTGTAATGTAAAATTTTTATAGACTCTAATACCATCTAATACCTCCTTGTCTACATGCTGAGAGATGATGTAGAAATTCTAAAATGACACTGCTTTTCTGACAGCAGGAAATGTACAAGAGGGTTGTGATTACTGCTGGTAATGGCTGAGAGGCAAAGTGAGGATGAAGACTAATGTAGCTGCTTCCAAATTTTTTGTTGCAATGGTTTCACAAACTGAGTTCTACAATCACAAGAACTGAGTATCTTGCTTTTTTAAAAAAATATTTTGTATATTTATGGGGAGTTAAAAATTATTTTTATTTTTTCATACAGCAGCATTTATTCACAGAAGCATGAATGGAATATTTCCATAAATAGGATGGATCCATCATTTTTACATTGCAATAAATCAATTAAATATATTCCCACATCACCAGGTACACATGATAACTCTTGTGGCTGCCAGAAATTTTAAGAGTGGGGTGATACTAGATTTGAATTACACCAAGTCACTTTTCCCTGTTTTCTTGGAGTAACCCCAAAATTTTGTCCTAAATGCATTGCCTAGCAGCTTTTAAAATAAAGCCTGATAGTGTATCTCTTCACACATACTTCACTCAGTGTGACTAAGTGATTAAATGCTCATTACTGAATGCTTTTTAAGCTGCATGATGTGTATTAAAAATACTGAAAACAACACTACATTAAGTAATCTACCTTTCATAAAGTTGCTGCTTCACTGGAATTGCCCCTGGCTCATCTGCAGCTCCTCTCTGAAGGACCCTCAGCAGGGCGTCTGTTTCCCCGATGCCATAATTGAGCTTGGCTTCAGTCAGTTCCACTGTGAGGGGATGCTGGTGCAGATCCAGGTGAATGCCAGACATGATCTGGGCACGCTCTCTCTGAAGTCTCTTGATCTCTCTGCTCCTGCTGTCACAAGACTGGTAATTCCCTTCCATTTCTGTTGCTCGTGTGCTTCTAGGCTTCTTCTCTGCCTGACTTCTTAAATCGGTCACGCTGCCACTCAAGCCGAGTAATAAAGGAGGAGGGCTGCTCTTAACACCACACCAGTTGCTAAATTTATTGTGTATGGGTAAGTCACGGAGACTGTAGCTCCGGGGCCTGTATGGCTTTGCAAAAGTAGTGTTCTTGCTGAGAGGAATTTCAGTGTCACATTCACTTCCAGTGACAGAATCTGTACTGTCGTCTCGGAAGGAAGTCTGCACATCACTCACATCAGAGACTGGGGGAGGGCAGCTGTTCTCAGTCTTCCAGAAGAAATCATGAAATTGTAGCGAAGATGCTTCTACCAGAGGTTCTGAGGATGTGCCAACATTTGTCTTACTTGAACAAGTGGCACTGATTTTTTGATTAAAGAATAAGTCAGCATTTGGAGAAGGGTAGTTACGAATCAAAGCAGTATCAGAATTCCCAGTGTACTTTTCGTGCCCAGTTCCACCTGAAGAACCTCTTCCACCCCTTGTAACATACAAACAGTGAAGAGAATGTGCCACTGAACCCTGGTCTCTGACATCACCTGCTACAACTTCACTGTGGCCTGACACCTCCAACATACTGCTGGAGTGATACAGCTGCTCTGCACAAATGGTAGTGTGGGTGTCAACCCTGAGTCTATGCTCTTGTTCCAAGTCTTTTGAACCATCCTGTCCTAAAAGTTCTTTGGCTGCTTTCTTATCTGAGAAAGTTCCAGGTTTCTTTCTTATGCTCTTGTGTTCTCTAGAGGTGCTTGATTCACTGTCTGTCTCCGTCTGTGAAAAATTGTCCACATGATGTTGCATGCTGCACTGTGGACCTGCCCTCGGCTTTCTCTGGGTGCGAAGAGGACTTGAAGCAACACTGGAATATCCAAGGGGTTCCTTAATAGGGCAGACAGACTTGCTAAAAGCAGTCTGGCTGCTGGGACTAGCGCTAAGAGTAAGAATAGGGGAAGAGGCCCTATCGACTAGCAGGGTATTTTTGTACCAAAATTTTCTTTCAGCTGGAGTCTCTGTTTCATTGACGCTTCTTTTATCCTGAGTGTAAGATGTTGGAGATTGAGGGGTGCTGTTAGTAGGGCTGCTAACTACAGTGCATGAAGAACCATCCTGCCCTGAACTTGGCAAAGATGATGTGACGGGTGAAACTCGGGTACTGGCAAAAGCAACATTCTGCTGTGCATTTAGTGATGTTTTTTGAAAATGTAAGATAGGGATGGAAGTTTTGGGCAAACAAGGCAGATGCATAAAGGAGTCTTCCAGGATGCTGTCAAGACTGTCATGGAAGTCAGAATTGCTCAGGCTTTTCATCCCTGTTTTTTCTTGTGTTCTTTCATCAAGAGAGAGTGTTTCCTCTTTACTTTTGGGAATCTCTCCTACTCTATCTGCACCAATTGTTTTCCAATCAACATTTACTGCCTGAGCTGCCCTCAAGTCCTTTTCCATTTTTGCCTCCACTTGTTTTTCTTCATGTTTGCTTTGAGGTTTTTCCAAAGTCTCGGTCTGAGTGCCTACATCTGTTGTAGTCTGAGTACAGCTATCTGACCTAATAGCCTTTACAGCACCTTCAGTTCCTTTTTGGTTGATTTTGGCATTCTGCTCATTATCTATAATACTCTGTTGGGAAAGGTTTCCCAGCAGCTCAGATGTGTTCTGAAGAAGCTGTGACAGATGCATGGACAGGTTCTGCATGCTTGTCCAAGAAGGAGGTTGATGAAGTAAATCTCTGTTTGTTCCCTCCTTTTTTGCAGAAACATCTGTATAGCTTCTCTGATGTCTTCTCTGCCTTTTATACCTTCCTGTAGCTGCTGTTTGTGTTCCTTGCTCACAGGTAATCCCTGCTGGTTTTTTGGAAGGTTTTTGAGACTCTGAAGGATATAATAGTACAATTTCATCAACCTGCATTGAAGAGTTACCAGGTTGTGCAGAAGGATTCTCAAGTTCAGCAGTGTTGTTTTCTGAGTTAGTTTCCAATGTTTCACTGGATATGTTGCTGTACTGTTTGGTACTGTCACTCGAGCATGCTGATTGAAAGTCTTGCCTGACACTGTCCCATTCTTGAAGACCTTCAATGCTACTCAAAGTGCTTGACAAGACTTTTGCTGTAGCATATGAGCTTAGATGAGAACGAAAAGGAGAATTTTGAGAGTTCAATCCATTGTCTACACTGGAACATCGCATAACTTTACGATTTTCTGTATTCAAAGGAATTTGATTGCAAGAGACATCACTTGCGCTTCCAAAAACATACTGTTTCCAGCCAATCTTGCAGGCTCCATCTTGTTGCCATGGGTGTATGTATGGATTAATATCACTTGATCTAAAATGCATCACATCTTTATTATCTTGCAAAAATAAATCAGTTTCTGGCTGGTATCCAGCTTCTTGTCCTTTCTCTTCACTACACTGAGCTACAGAACTGCTCTTTGAAGTGACATTTGTTTCTGCACACACAGAACTGCAAGCTGTGGGCAGTAAGGATGATGGAGATTGACTAGTACAGTCTTTAAAAGACTGGCTACTTTGGCTTTTTGCTGCAAAATTTTGTAAGTTTCTGGGATCACAGTTTGCAAGCTTCTTAGTTTGTCCCATTTTTTGCTGAAATCTGGGTTTAGATTCAACTTGTAGAAAGTTCTTCGATTCCTGCTTTGAAAATCTTTCAGATCCATAAAGATCATCTTCAGTTGGTGATGGAGGCTCTACACTCATATTCAAATCTTGCAGTGATTTAGATGCAGAATATAACAAAGGATCTGGCTTAGATGAAGTTTCCAAATTATATTCTGTATCAGAGAATACAGCAATAGCTGGAGCTGATACTCTGTGACTTTGTAAATAAGGTCTTCGTTCACTTTGTTTACAACCCTTGGCACTCCGTGTGGTAGAATATGATCTTTTGTTCCTGAATTGCACCAGTTTGGATTCTTGAGGAGTTAAATCACAGTTTTCTAGCAAAAACTTTATGGAGGTTGTTTCATTATTTTTCACAGAAAAATTGAGTCTTTCTGATTCCAGAGTATTATTCCTCATTATAGTGTCTCCCATTGTTGAACAAGTATCTGCCTCAGCATCAGCAGCAGGGCTGTCAATGCTGGAACATATATTATTTTTGCAAAGTAAAATCTCTTTTGTACCATCTCTGTTTGTTCTATCTGGCACCTGTTCTATCTGTTCACCTGCAGGCACATACTGACATTTATTTCGCAGATTTGCAGGGTTTCTTTCAAAATCCAAGACAGTGTGGTATGGTTGCCTGGGATCTGGGCTTCTGTATGTGGGATATGCTGGACTAAATGAATTGCAGGTGTATTCAGGATCCACTTGAACATCTCTTGGGTACAGATTTTCCAACACTGTAACTTCTGAGCCTGTTAATTCATTTGGAGAATTTGAGGATGCATTAGTTTGCTTTTCAGCAGGTTCTCTACTTAATGTTTTTCTCTGCTCTGTCTTTACTCCAAAGTGTTCAACCTCAATATTTGAATGCAGTTCTTCCTTACTTCTGTTAAGTGTATGTCTCATTTGTCCCTCTTTAATAAGAATTGCCCTTCTAGTATCCCATGAAGGTAATGATGGTAGTAAAAGAGAATTATCATTTGGTATTTTCTCTATCTGTTTGTTGCAAGCTTCTTGTGGTGGAACTTTATCCCAATGATGCTGATTAATTTTTGTATCACTGTCAGGTTTTTTACTATTACTTCCATATGCAGGTTGCCCATCTACAGCAGAATTTTCATATGAAGAACAATCTATGTCTGACACTGGACAATGCCTGTTTTCTTTTGCAAGAGAAAGTAAAATACTTCCTGAAGCACATACTGGCTCATCAAATACCACAGCTTTATCAGACTGAGTGTCTTGTATTTGCAAAACAGCAAGTGGAGACTGTTTCAATATATTTGAATGTGAAGCATCACATGTGCTAGTTTCACCATGGCCTGTATCTGCAGTTAAAGGAAATTCTGAAAAGGCTGTTAAGGCTGGGTAATTGACTCTTGAAAATGATTGGGGAAAATCTCCTTCTTTTACAGAGCACACATCTGCAGAATTGCAGGACACTTTCTCAGTCAAACAACTGTGCTGAAGTGAGTCCTCAAGCTGACTAAATACTAGAGATTTTGAGTCCCCAAATAAAGAGGATGTGTTAAAAGCACTGAAGTTCTTGGAGCTTTGAAATGGTGTCTCAGGTGGAGTGTCTTCTGCAGAGTGTGATGGAAGAGACCTTGATTCATTAGGGTGACTCTGTCCTTGAGTCTGGAAAGTGAGCAGACCCAGTTCTGGTACAGTCACACTACCAGTGTTAGTGCCATGTTCTGAGAACTCACGAATTTTATCTTCTTTTATGTCACCACAATTCTGGAAATAACCTTGAACAATTTTCTCCTTTTGCTCTGTTCCCACAACGTTTTCAGAGAGTTTATTACTCTGAGCATACATGCCTTCTGCAAGTGCAGAATTATTTTCCTTTCCATCTCCTTTTTGAGAAACACCAGGAAAAGTTCCAGATATACTCAAATCAGTTGATTCATTTTCAAAGTATTTAGTTTCTTCAGAGAGAACAGTATCATTTTTACCTGTGTCTCCATTGCTGACAATTAAACTATCTGCAGATGATGCTGGACAATTCAGAGGACCAGGAGAACATTCAGAACTGCCCAAGTTTCTATTACAATTTAGAATGCCTTTACTATAATGTGGATTTTCCTTTGGAGACTTGTTCAGGCCTTCCAAAAGTGCTGAAGAAGCCTTCTCAGAAATAGTGTTGCCTGGTTGGTCTGTACAGCTCTCTTCAGAAGCCTCATGTTCCTGGTTTTCTGGGGACTCATGCTGATATCCAGCTGCACCAGGAAAACCAGCATTTTCACATTTACTGTTTTCTGTAGGATAGCTTGCACTTAAAAATCTCTCCTCATCATGCAGTGGTGAACCCCCCAAGTGAGACACTTTCTGAGTTGTATTAATATTCTGAAATATTTTTTGGGCAGAGCTTTCTAGTAAAGAGTGGGTTTTTCCCAGCCCTATATCTTCCATCACTTCTTTCTCTGAGGAAGACTGCAGGTTTGAAGTATCCAAGACTAGTGAATCAGGCACAATGGTATCCTTTACCTCTTGAGCTGTGTCTTCTATGGAATTAAGACAGTCTTTTAATAATTTATTGACCATTAAATCCATACTGTGTTTTTCATAAGTATTATTAATATCCTGTATTATATCTTCAGAAGAATCTAATTTTTCCAAGAAAAATGAGCATCCTCTGGCCCTTTGCTGAAGTGCAGCAGTTCCAGACTCAAGACCACCCACACTGTAGGGACTGAAAGAGCTGTTCTCATTGACAGGCTGCGCAGATAAGGCATAATCAGGTGCATTTTTAAATACAAAGGATTCATCCTCCTGCCTCTGCTGCATGGTCCTGGTTTGCAGAAGAGCTACACTCTTACTTTGTGTTTTACCTGGAAGATGCTCCTCTTCTGTTTTGTTGGCTGCAACAGATGTACTGCCACCGATCTCACTCTCCATTGATGTTTCGTAGTAAGGCAGAACAGCTCCAGTTCCAAGACTGCTGTTAGATGGTTTTGTACTTCCTTTCAGTGCAGTAGGAACATCTTCAACAAGATGGGAATCATCACTTCCTCCAAGATATAAAGGCTGGTTTACAGACTGGCATGGTGAGTCTTGAAGTTCTTGGGTTTTTTCTGTACGCTTCCGTGATGCTGGTGGATTTTGTTGCTTGCTAATATATTCATTATTTCCAGAAAAGCTGGTAGAGACCCACTGGCTTTCTCTTAATATTTCATTTAATCTGCTGTCATCATGTGTCATTTGGTAGCTGCCCTTGTTTTCAGGGAAGAGTTCACCCAGGTTTTGTAAAAAGATCAGTTCTACCTCCTCTGTGTCTTCTACAAATATCTGCTTTTGGTTGTACGCTTTGGCCATTTCTACCAGCTTCATCAATTGCACTTTCTCTTCCTCAGCTCTGGAGCCTAATTGATCTGATTCACAAATATCAGAACTTTTTCTAACAATACCTACAGTCAAGTTTTCCGAAGCGCCACACTCAGGAGATTGCACAGAGCAACTCATGTCCGTATGTCTGTCAAGACTTGTACATTTTTGTTCAGTTCTGTATTGGTCAATAGCAGCACTATCACCATTTGAATATTCACATGCATCAACTACATTTCCTATCTCTGTAACAGAGTCCACTGAATCACCATCCTCACTCATTTCAGTAGGGTCATGGTATCTTGAATCATCTTCTAACAGTATATTTGGTTCTACTTCAGAAACCATCAGGTACCTTTCAGGGATCTTAAATTGATCTAAAATTTCTTCCTTGTCACCTCTGTCACAATACACTTGATGTAGAGCTGGAGACTGTTCATTAAAATAAGTATTTTCATCTGTGCATATGTCTTCTTGCCTCATAATAACCAGTTCCTCAGTGTTTGTCATGGTAATTTGTTCTTCACTCCCAGTCACTTCACATTCATTAACCTTGTCTTCCTGGGGCAAGCAGTTTGGTACACAATGCTCAATTAAATTGTTAGATTTTATTTGTCCTTCATTTTCAAGTTTTGCTGAAATATTTCCTTGCCTCCTTGGGATTAGTACTGTTTCAACTACATTCTCTGTTGTTCCATTCATCTGTAAAAGCCCACTGCAAGTATCAAAGAATCCCAAAGTATTCTGAGTAATATCTGTTGTGTGGGAACACACAGCTGAAGGAGTGGTTTTGGGAGCAACAGAAAGCTCTGGTGAATAGGTGCCTATTTCTATTTTCTCACTTTTTTCTTTTAAGCAAAATCTGCTTGGTTCAAGTTGGCTGCCGTAATGCACAAGTGCTTTTGATTCCTGAGTATGTTCTGCCCCTGTGCTGGCTTCCTGCAGTTCATCTTTGTCCACCTCTTCATGTGTCAGGCACAGATTTGTATTAAACTCACAGTGAACTTCACAAGCTGCAGTATCAGCAGGTTTCTTTGGATTCAGAGCTAGACTGATGTCTTTAAAATCCTTTCCACCCCTGTCTTCAGCCACACTTTGGACTTGGGCTACTGGTCTGTCAGGTAAACTTTCAGTGTGTCTGGATTTAATTTCCAATGCACTTTTTTCTAAGTTGCTTGCTTTATTGATTGATTCTTTTATTTCTTCATCCCTGGCTGTCCCTGTGTTCTGAAAAGGAGCCATGGCTTCTTCTGTATCCATTTGTATGTTTCTAAAAAATTTGGGTTCTTTATTTCTATATGAACTCTCCTCTTGAGAAATGGCAGCTGATGCATTTGTGCTGCATTCAAATTCCCGCCCCAACTCTGAATGTGCATCATGTTCAATACCAAAGATGTCCTCTTGGCAATCACTTTCAAAAAATGCTTCTTTCTCTTCTCTAGATTCAGGTAAAGATTTGTTCTGTGTTTCTGTTTCCAAGAGAACAGAGGCATCAAATTCTGCAGAAATGTCAGTTGTCTTGTGTGTAGTGTTTTTCTGCCCTGTTAATTTTGAAGAGCATCTTGGGCAAAGACAGCCAGAATGTACATCTGAACAACTTTCTGTGACACTGACTTCCACAGTAAGATTAGATGTAGCATCACAGTCTCCTTTCACTATTGTGACATGCTCCAATAGTTTATCATCATTTTCGGTCTCAGATGCACTTTGAAAAAGATTAGCTTTTGTTGAAACTTTGTAAAATAGGCTTGAATTAGATTCTGGGAGAAAATCATTTGTATTTTCACAAATAGCAGCAGGAAAGGACTTGGTGTTTTTCCCATTTACATTCAGTAGGAAATAACTTACTTCACTTACCACTAGGTTTTCATATTTGGATGAAAATTCTTTCTGAGCTACAGCCTGCGAATTCAATACATTGTGTTCTTTGCTTTCACTGCTTTCTTCTCTTATGTTATCAGTGCATAATGCAGAATTTTCTGAAATTTGCTGGGATAAGCAACTTGCCCAATTGTCTGCTAGAGCACATTTAGGGGAATAATCCTTTGAATCAGGTTTGCATTTGAATTCATAGTGATTTAGTGAAGACAAGCCTTCGTCCTTTGGTATGTATTCTTCATGATCTCTGAATGAAGGCACCTCTGGCACAATGTCTGCCAAGCTATCTGTGCTTATTTCCATACAGATTCTCTCCTTTTGAGACATCTCTATTGGTGCTGCAGACTGGTCATAGCTTGCACTGGCAGCAGCAACTAAAGAGTGACATTGATCTGTTGTCTTCTGTGAGGAAAAATCTGTCTCTGCTGTTACTTCTGCAGGTATTTTCTCATTATCTGTTTCTTGCATTGTTTCCAGATTACTCTCCCTGGACCTGGGGAGCTCTTCTGTATCAGCTGATTCTGCTCCTTGTCCAGCCAGCACCTGAAGCTTGTAACTGCTCACTAGAGAGCAGTTCTTGTTTGTTAAGTCACTGAGAAAGAAACCTTCATCACAACATGTTAATATTTTTTGTACGGGAAAAAGCTGCCCGCAGTTTCCAAATTGGATTTGTTTTACTGCAGATGTCTGTGTTGAGGTCATATTATAAGCAAGTCCCATAGAACACTCAGCAGCAGGTGCACTGACAGATGCACTTCCACTGCCTGAATCTGTCACACTTGATTTTGTCATCAAGTTCTTGTAGTCATTGTCATGCTCATCTTTTGAAAAAGTTTGGAAAAAGTCATCTTCTAAATCTGCATCTACACAGCCATTCCTCTGCTCCACAATTTGCACAGGCAACACAGAGATAAAAGGTGTCTTTTTCAGAGTGTGATCTTTTGGCAACTCTGGATGAGTTGTGGGGAGGGAGTTCTCTTCCTTAGGTACCAGTGACAAGCAGTTTGCAGTGGAGGTGCTTTCCGAACAGCTGAATGTTTGTGCACATTCAGTAGCAGACCTGTAAGTAGACAATTCACCCAGTTGTTCTTGTTCAGGATGGTGTGACCTTGAATGTTCATAATAATCATGCTCTGCTGAAGTAGGAACAAAAGAGGAACTTAGTCCTACTGAGCTAGCAAATGAGGACATTACATTTTGAGATTCCAGGGAAGAATTTTCATTAGCGTTTGTCCATCCCTTAAAAATCTTACTTAATGATCCACTCTCAGAAGCCGTGCTTGCAGTTGTTGTTTCAGGTAAAGGTACTTCCAACGTGTCAGAGGAGAAAACTGAGTTGATTTGGTTTACATGATGTGGACTGTGAGTAATGCTGTGAATCTGCTTAGAGCCAGAAACAAAAGAAACCTCAGCAGCTGACTGCTTCAGATCATCTTTCTTTAGCCAAAGTTCTGGTTTACTCAAAGAGCACAGATGAGCATCTTGAAATTCCAAGTTTTCATGGGAAGAAGATGCTGTTATTCTGGGGTTGCTGATGTCAACCTTTGAGTCACAGGAAGACCAGGCACCATTAGTAAGCAAAGGATTTCCACTTGTATAATACAGTCTTCTTTCAAGAGACCTTTCTTGTTCTACAAAGGGGACTTTTGTTCCCTTCAGCAACTGCTTGCAAGCATTACTGGAAGCAGTCTGTGGCTTGGTGTTCAAATAAAAGGAACTGCTCAGCTTCAGATCATAATTTGTCCCTTCTGTATCTCTGTCATAGGTCTTGGATTCTTGGTCTTCCTCAATATGTATAGCCGGTAATTTAGGAGTTTGTAACTTCCAGAAAATCTCAGCTGGCACTTCATCAGATGAATCAGATTTGGATTCTTCTACCAGATCTTCTGCTGGCATCTCTTCCCCATCAGCTAAGCTATCCAGAGAAAAGCTTCTTTCAGCCTTTCCCAGTCCCATATGAGATGCATATGATGTCACCAAAGACGAAATATGGTTCTCGGTTCCGCTTTTGGAAAGTTTAGCTGACTCATGATGGGCCTTTAACTTGTGAAATTGGCTTGTATTTTGCTTTTTGGCTTTGTTTTCCTTTTCTATCAGAGAGTCTTGTGACATTTGACTGTCATCACTCTCAGAATCTTCTGGATTGGCAATACATTTATTTCTTTCAAAATCTTCCAGCTTCAGTTTCTCTGGGAAAGCTTTTGTATAAGCACAGGAGAGTGAATCTACAGAATAGGAACTGTCAGTATCAGAAATATCATTTTCATCATCCTCTTGCCAGTTCCCCAGCACATCTGTGGCTGTCTTGGACACTCCAGCACTTAGCATCTCAGCACTGTGCCACTTTTTTTCAACAAAAGATAGTGGTGTCTGTGAGTTCATCTTAGTGAGATTTCCTACTGATGTTGCCGCCATCAGAAATTCTTTCTGTTCCACTGATGATTTCTCATGACTTGTCAAGGCTGAGTTTGCCTCTCTCCTCCAGTTCTTGACTGTTTGGTTTAGATGCACTGATGGTGTGTTTCCACACACTGTTTTCTTCATTTGTTTAGGAAAGTTTTCTGGAGAAGACCTGTGGCCTTTTCTATTGATATCCATTCTATTCTTTTTATTGGATACCTGAGCTCTATTTTGTGCTACATTGCTACTGGCAGGCTGACTTAAATCTCCTAGCACCTTTGATTTTGTCATTCTTCTCCCTGTAATAAAGGTTTTAGGCTCATCTTTCTCCTTAAAAAGATCAGGAGAGGAACCTTTAGAGGTCTGGTTTTGAGATCCAGCTTGCCCTGGGCTTTCATCCGACTTTTCAATTTTTTTATAATTTTTATTGATACAAGCCATGATAGCTGAATCATTAGAGTCTTTATCTGCTCCTTTTTTATTTTCGATTGAAGATATTTTTTGTTTTTCAATTAGCTGCCTCTGGACTGAAAAGGAGGTCCCTTTTTCATCATTAAGGTCATCACTCCCAGAAATGCCTTTACCACTTCCATAAAGGTATTCTGCAGGAGACAACCTCCCTGTTGTACTACCTTTACAGTATTGATCGATATTTGGTGAGGTAGATAACTTTGAGACAGACTCCCTCTTCGAGAAACAGCTGTGGAAATAAAGAAGAAATAAAGTCCAATCCTTGCTTGAATAATGTAGTTAACACTTCCACCACAAGATTATTCTTGCAAATAAGAATAACGACTTATGAAGCAACAGTCTTAATGCCTCTCAAAATCCAATTCTAGCAGGGAATAAAAAAATTAAATTCTGTGACTAATTATAAAATCCCCTTGCTATCTGGAAAGATGCTCTGCACACAAAGAAATAGTTCAATGCTGTGAGCTATAGCTTCATATTGAATCTCTGTAGGCTCAAGTAGCTGTAAACGTTAATTAAAATAAAAGATAGTTCTAAGTCACAGAAATCCACTTAGCAGAGTTTAGCTATTTCCTGCTGTGGAAATAGCTAAGGACCATGTTGTGATAGACACAGTAGCATCCCAACATTTTAGTATTGCACAGAGATGCTTATTTAGCTTGAGAAAAACTGACCAGTATAAAAGTCTATCCATAATCACCCAAAGATACCGATATTCTGAAGAGTTTGATGATAATGAAGATAAAATTGTGCAGAAATCAGTATTTACCAACAGTCTGAACAAAACAACAACAAAAGTTAAGCCCCTTCTGAAAAGCCTTCTCAGAGATGTAGAAAGTGCAGAAAGGCTTGAAAGAGAAATGTAAAAAAGTGAGAAAGACCATGTCAAACAGATAAAGAGGGAAAGTACTGTACAAACCCAAAGGAAAAGGACATACAGGTCCAGCCTGGTGCACATATAGTGGGTTCACTGATATTTCAGATTTGGGGATTTTTTTTCAATACATTGAAAGGCATTCAGGATTATAGGTGGCCACTGAAAATACCTTGAATTTACATTACTTTTGAAAGTGCAGAGGATTTAGCAGATGTTAAATTACCTGGGTACCTGGGGCAGGCATGAGTTACAGAACAAATGCCTGTGCTGCAAGGAACTTGAACCCAACGATTTCCGTCTCTTTTGCAAGTGGTGATCCAAAGAGGACTGTACAGAAATATTATCACTTAGGACGTGGGATTGTTTCACACACTCTTCACTGAGCCAGCAGGTAGCTTCCAGCTGCTCTAGGTTTTGCTTGGCTTCCAATAGCTTCTGCTTCTTGACTATCCTTTCCAGCCGGAACTTGACCTTTTTCCGTCTTAAGTTTCTTTCGGCCTTTTTTAAGGCGTACCTTTGCAAAAGCTCCAGCTGCACCAGCCTCTTCTTGTTCTGCTGCAGCAGGGAAAGGCAGGTTTCCAGCCCAGTGGTACTCTGCACTTCAGCCTCTGCACACAGAGTAGGCTCTGTTTGCACTGCAAACTCCCTCTGCTGTTGCTGAAGAGCAGCCAGACGTTTATTCTCATTTATAAGCCACTGCTGGTCTGTAAACAACACAGTGATTGAAAGAAAGTAAAAATCATAGGAAAACCACTATTTGTTACTATCTTGCTTCTTCATTTAATCAGCCTTTAGAGGTCATTTGAGAACAGGATTTCTATGCATGTAGAGACTCAACAATCTAAAGAAAAATGTACTGTTGTTTTACTTCATTGATAACTAAAAGCCTCTTCATTGGGTTAAGGACTCAGGTAGCAACTGCAGCACATAAGCAAGGGCTTGGACAATACAGCTAAGGAGACTGGTGGATAAGACCTTTTCTGTAAGAAAAATGAACATATGTTAATTTCTCAAAGATTACACTCAAATTCACCTCAATTTTGTTAAAATACAGTGGAAACATGAAAAGACCTGAGTTTAATTCTGTACAATTTTCAGGCACAGGGTATAGATTCACAGTAGAAAAGCATGACATCATTAGCTTCTTTTCTGTGAAATACGCTTCTGCTTTAGTTATTCTGAAGTCATATGTTAAACTTTATTGGGAAAGAATGTATATGCACTGGGAGCAGAGTTAACAAGGGCACTAGAGGATGAAGTTGCACAAATGTTTCTAAACCAAACATTTTTTGTGCCTTTTGTTTCTGTCCTTTCCTCTTTAACTTGGGTAAATGGGGAAAAAAAAAAACAAAAAACACCTGCAAAGTATTTTGTGGTGGGGTTTTGGAAGTATTTGGAAGTATTTTTTCTCACTTGCCTTGGCATGCTGGAAATGGAAAATGAGGGAGCGCATATAATGGACATATAATGGATACTAATGGACTTTGTCTAGCACAGGAAATGGCAATTTTTGTGCTCACTGTTGGTGGCAAGTTCAGCAAACCTGGAGGCTGGACCTCCCTGTGCCCCAGTGTGGATGGGCCTCTTTTGCAGGGCAGCTGGCAGCCACCAGTCCTGTGGATGGGAATGCAGCCTTCTGGTGAGTTACAGGCAAGGCTACGAGGATGCCATCATAAGGGTACCTGCCAGAGAGTTCTGACAGCCTTTCTAAATGCATCAAGTGAAAACTTTCCAAGCAAAACAATCCCTGTGTGACACCTGGCTGAGGTAGAGCAATAACCACCAATTTGCTGTCTCTGACAACTGTGGCTGCCCCGAGGAGCCCCAGCTTGCCAAAACAGCCTGATGGGAATCTATGTATCTTAGCATGTAACCATAAAATTACAGAGCCATGAAGTGACTTGGGTTGGAAGGGACTTTAAAGATCAACTAGTTAAATGTGCATGGAATAAAACAAATACTGTCATGGCAAAGACACAGGTGAAGCCAACACAACCTTCAGCTATTATGACAAACAATTCAAAAAACACAAGCTCATACCACCAGTCAATGCATATTTTTCACAGAATTATCACTCTACTCCACAAAAAGATCTAGATTCTCCGCTTCTGTTAATGACCCCTACAGCTCATAAATGCCAAATACGTTCACACACCAAGTGATTAACCTGATTTGATAACAAAATACGTTACCTCTGCTTACAGACTTAGTCTTCTCTAAATATTTGGAACCTGATCTTTGCAGTCAGGGAGGATGCAGTAGAGAAATCAGAACCAGGCTGATTTGTTTAAAACCCTGGATGAAAGACTACTTTTATCCCATGCAAGGGATGGATGCGCTTAGAGGTTTTTCAGAGCACACCAGCTTCAATCTGAGCTATGATGAACTATAGCCAAAAAAGGGATTATTGAGATCACCATGACCAGGTTGTATCTGATGGCTTGAACATGTTAAATAGATTTTTTTATGCTGCTATGAAAATATACGTATTCAGCTCTTAAAGCAAACAAAAAAAAATATCCATTGCTGAATAAGCAATGTAAAAACCTCAGGCCAGGTGCCTTTACAAGTGGAGTATTTCTCAAAGAACCAAAATTTCCCAAAGCACTGCTGTCTTACCATAAGCATTTTTTTTGGCTGAGCAATGTGCAGTCCTTTACTAAATAAGTGATGTTTCATTGCTTATTCAGGGATGCAGGAATTAAGAGGTATTTAAGTTTGATATGATGAATGAGGGCTACCTGCAGCTCTGCAACAGAGGAATTTGGGGCTCTGGAAGTTTCCCTAATGCAAGAAATCATTTGTACAGAGACATTGTAGGTATCACTTGCTTGATGAATACTGATCTTGTTAAACATACTTCATTAGTGAACCCCACCACAATGAGTCTCCTGTCCTGCTGATGATGGCAGCTCTGCATAGAGCACATGCACAGAGGTAGGAATTCTAGCTCTGTGGTTTCTCTGTGGATAAAAGGGAAGCATTTTTGTAATTATGTTAGTTAATTTTTCTTAATAACATTTTTAGATGACACATTTAAAGCTTTTTTTGTCAACTTTGTTTCCAGACATGTTCTCTTTAGCATGATTTTAGCAAGCAGAATATTTGGCAGATCAGTTTCCCTGCAAGAGAGCTGCAAGCTTAAGATGCTAATTAATCTCTGTTCACAAACTTGCCTCTGTCAGGAGCTGAGCCACAGAGGGCACAGAAAAGGTGAAGAACTTTGGTGGGTTGCCAAGTAAAGAATTGTATTTGGCTGGCAAAAACTATCTTCATGGCTAAGCTTTGCATGAACACAGTGAAAAGAGCAGAATTAGAGGGAAGCAGAGAACAAGTCTACAGAGCCACAAAATAAAGATATTTGTTTTTTTAAAAAGAGAGGGGAAACTCTCCTGATTTTCTGTTACATCTACATATTCTTCTGCTATATCCCATCAACACTATTTCCTTTTAATCTCTTCTCTGTGGCTAGCATAATTAAAAGACAGCTGACTACATAAGTTTTGGTCTGAGACACTGCCGAAAATTCACAGAAGTTTTCTTCTTCCAGGATCAAACAAAGAGCAGATTTTGCCAGGTGGGAATGGCACCCTTTGTATAGGCACCCTTTGCTTATCAAGAAACCTAGATCAAATCATTTGTTAGAAGACGACTAGAGAACACCAGAAGCACTGCTGTAGGGAGGCAGGATTGGGATCAGCCGGGGAGAGGAGAGGCTCGGAGCCACAGGGGAGAGCTGGTGCTGTCCCTCGCAGCAATGCCCTGCAGTGCTAATTAAACAGTGCTGCTGGAGCGCTGCGAAGGAGGCCCTGCAGTTCTGTTAATCAAAGCTCAGTAACTGCTCTCATGGGAAAGGCAATTGTAGGAGAAATCCAGTAATTAGCCATAATAAAAGTTCCACTCATTAAAAAAAAGCATCACTAGGTCAAAAAGTGTTGAGAGGATGAAAATATGCAGTAATGGAAGGGAATTGAAGCAGGGGAAGAGGCAGGTACGCACTTTCTTGGATTTGCTGGTTGATGAGTGCTTGGTCATTTTCTAGTTCCCGCTCTGCTTTGATCTGTCCTCTCAGAATCTGCTGCTTTAAATCCTCAACATAGAGCTGCTGTCGTTGAATTTGTTTTCTGTGGAAAGCTTCCTGGTCTCTCAGTTTCTGCTTGTACTCTTCATGCACAGCATCTATTTCTCTGCTGTTAGAAATGTTGACAGTGAATTTAAACCAGAAGCAAATATTATTTGTAATAAAACAAGTTATCTTACTAAAGAAAGACAGACAACATTCAAGATGATGTTTTGTTCAATAAGGGTGCATTATGACAAAAACTCATAGCTAGGTATATGCACATCACAGCAGGCTGCAACCCTTTAAGGGTCATAAATGCCAGAAAACATGAAAGCTCTAGTAGGGAAGCAGGTAATTCCATTGCCAGGAAGATAATAGCAAAAAGAAATTTAAAAAATATTGCCACTTTTCATTTTGCTGTAGTCCTGCATAAGTGAAACTGGGGAGGGGGTTGTTTATAAATTATAAAATTTTATTACCACTATATACGTTATTTTTCATCTAAGTACGTCAAAGTGCTTTACAGATATGACCAACATTCTTTGTTTTCAGACGAAAAACTCCATTTACTCTAATATGGAGTAAATGGAAAAACTCCAGCTCAGAAATATTTACAGGTATTGTCAGGATTACACCAACAGTCTCTGGCAGTGCCAAGGAAAGACCTTGATCATCCAAATCTTTGTTGGATGCAAGAACTATATCAGGTTATTGCTTCTATATTTGGAGCAGAATTGTGATCAGAAAATTGACTGTAAAAAACTGCTTTACAATCTTCTCCAAGATGTTTGGCTCCTGACTTTGTGCCAAAATTTTATGCACACAGAACAACAATCAAAATAGTATATATTCTTACCAGGTATAGCTCTCTGAAAGGAGTATATATTCTACTTCTCCACATGCTATCATCAAGCAATTCTTAACATTAAAGTTAGATAATATCTAAAGGTGTTATATGATCTTTGCCTACTAAACACTGCATTATTATATATAACCTCAGAAAATTCAACCTTTGAGTCTCAAAAAAATGTTTTAATTATATTTTACTAAGAAAGTAAATAATGTATTTATTATACAATAATAGCAATCAAAGCCACCAAAAAAGCAATCAAAAAAGTCAATCAAAAAAGCAATCAAAGACACCAAAACTCTAAAGAGTCCCTGAAGGTAAAAAAACCTCCAAAAATATACTTTCAAAGGAAATCTTTGGAAATATCATTTAGTTTGTAAATATCATTTAGTTTGTAAAATCACTACCAATACAAGGTCATCTGTATGAAAAGTATTTGACCTTTGCTACACAGGAATAATTTAACATCTCAATTTAGAACTGTAAGCATGCATTGAAAGCAACTGTTTCTGCAGCAAAAACTTGATTTTGTGTGATAGTTTAGCAGACAGAACAGATGAAATAATTAAGCAGCCAAAATCTGCAAATCTCCTGGAGTACCTTTACATGGTACACACATTTCACTTCATAAGAAGTAGTAGGAAAAACTCCTAACATAAAAGCTTTAAGATCTTCAATAATTTAAAATATTACTATGAATCTTGCTCACATGAGAAAAACAGAATTCTGTTTTGTTTTAATGTTTATGTAAATGCAATGCTGAGAGCAACTGAAAGAGTATTTTCTGTTCAGTTGTCTGTCATGGTGCAAACACAGTACAAACTTTGCTGCTGCCATCTTCTAAGTGGTTTGTGTCTATTCGCCACCCACACAAACAAATTAAAAGAATATGCAGGTCCAAGATCTCTTTGTCCTTGGCTCGATTACAAAGATGCCAGTACCCTCTGATTTGTAATTTTTTCCCTCTTAGATAAACTTTAATTGATCCCCAGGAAATAGAAGTGGGATGCCTCATATCTCATTCAGCTGAAGTAGGCTTGAACTGACACCTCACTGCAGCACTGAAATGCTCCTATGGCAATTATAAATCTCTGGCTGTTCAGGTATTTGTAACACCACCAGCCACAGGGGGACAAACTCAGAGGTTAAAGTGAGACTGGTTCACTAAAGAAGAACCACACTCCAAACACAGCATTAAATCTGAAGTATCTAGTTTAGGAAGAGCTCCCATGGTTTCAATGGTAAGTCTCAGGGAGGCTTGCCCTAAATGTAGCTTTGAGGTTGTCTTCCATATTATCTAATGGAGCAGCCATATAGTCTGGATGTTATCTGGTTACTGATCTGGGACAAAACACTTCTGATTTTGGAGCAGTTACATGACCTCTGTGCTTTTACATCCTTGGCTTGTAAGGTTTCAGGATGAGGAGTGCCTCTGGATGCCTCTGCACTAAACCTAACAGCCTCTCTGCAGAGTTGATGATGAGATAGTCTTTAACCTGTTCTACTAACAGACATAAGAAAGCTCTCATTCCTATGGTGGTATGGAAGTTGAACAATATGACTCTAAACCATATCTAATCACTGGTCTCACATGACCTTGGGCAAGTTTCTTAGTCTGAGACACATGTGAAAGAAGCAAAGTAGATTCATCCAAGAGAAGCGATGGGGATCCGTTAGCATTACCAAACATCAGAAAGTCAAATATCAGAAGAGCTGATTTCTATTAATTTATCATTATTAGCATCATTCTGCATGAGACTGAGGAAATGGAGTAAATATTTGCCAGCAGGCTGAAAAGAAGCATGATTCTAAAACAGTAGAGAAATAATTCTTGTTCTGTAACTGTTTACTAAAACTATATAAAATTCCTCTGATAATGTCTCTCATTCTTTCTGACCATGACCTTTAGCCAATCTTCCCATAAAATTGACTTGCCAGAGTTCAAATTGAAACCCAGAACATTTAAGTAAATGAAACAACTCAGTGTCTTTCAATCCAAAGACCTCACAATGCTCACAGGGGTGGTTAGGTAACATCTGTTTACAGCTGTGACAGGGTCACAAGGTTTTCCCATACTTTCCAACCTTGCTGAAGCCACCCTCACCCCCACATTATAAAGGGTCAGAGAGTAAGCAATATAAAAAATGCACGTGGCAGTGTGCTGCTTGCTCTCAGCAGCACTGGCATCTTCCCTCACGTGTGCAGTGATGGCTTTTTGCTGAACTACGACGAAGCTGCGAGATGCTTCCAGCAGCCGTGTGTGTTTGCACGCAGAGCAGAACACGAGGCAGGTCAAACTGATGGTATTAATCACAGCTCCATATTATGACTACACCCCAGAAAGGCAGAGTACAGAGGAACAGCCATACTCCACTTTAAACCTTGGAAAAACTAACACAGCACAGCAATCACTGCAGTATTCTTTCTTCTTTTGTTCAGGTGATGTAACTAGTTGGTACAATTCTCTCTCTGTAAGGTTAAAGTCTCTGTAATAAAATACTCTTTTTGTATTTATCCATATATCCAAATTGCAGTTCTGCTGTTATTTCAGTGCCTCTGCTTCATTTTCTAATTTTTAGTAGTACAAAACAAAAATCAGGCAGAGCAGTAAAGCCAGGTCTGAATACAGAGACTGAACATTAAACACATTTTTATGAAGCTGCTTCTTACAGGCAGTTTTCTGAAGTGGAACAAAAAATCCACGCAGAGCCACTTACATAATACACAAATGCAAGAGGATGTTTTCCCTCTGGCTGTGAAATACTGATGGTGAAAGCAGAATGACTGGCTAGTTTGGGGAACAGCTCTGTCTCTCACAGAAACTGCTGAAACCAAGAACATGAAGTCAGAATCCTCCCTGTCTACCTCCAAACATGCTATGTCATATCAGCACACTTTTGCTGGTTTGTGGAAACAACATGATAAACTAAACTAAAGAATGACATGACAATGGCCCAGGAAAAAAATAACAGATTCACACACACTTCATAGTTAAATCACCTAATAAGCAATTCAAAGAACAATTAGTTTGTGTAATATATGTTTGAATGACTAAACTAAAAACAAGTATCAATCCAGTTAACATAGGAATTTAGCCAAATTTTGTAATAAGTAGGAGAGATCACTAATTTTTTTTCATCTAAAACATCTTAAATCAGATGTACTGTTAAATTTAGACATGAAACACTGGAATACTATGAGATACAGCAAAAAAGCACAGCATGTTGTTGCTCACATTCCTGCTTTTCCACACAAGCAATCTACACTTAGTACAGTTCTAGCAGGAAATAAAATAACCTCAGGACAAACATAAGAGAAACAGCTTCATTTCTGTAGGTAACAAGACAAACATGAAATCTTGGTTTCACAGGACCAGCATACTCCAGCATACAGCATATTTAAAAAAAGCAATTCTGCAGAGAATTTCATAAAAGCATGCAGATTTCTGGGTGCACCAAATGCAGCAAGAAGTGTCAACAGTTACCCCCTCCTCCAAGTAAACCATTAAAAGCTGCAAGTAAAATGACAACAAAAAGACAACAACCCTAAACTAAAGATAATCACAAATTACTGAGAAAACATTGGTATTATACCGATTCTCCCGGGTTGCTTTTCCATCTCATTTTTCTCTCCAAAGTTTGCACGATGCACACTAAATGAACCATCTGTAAATCCACATTTTTTTCCAGCCGGTTTTGTTGTCAGCTCTCTGGGATCCTATTGTGCCATTCTCCTCCCCTCTTCCCCAAACACTTCTGCTGCTGATGCAGAGGCTGGCGGCTGCTACAGCATAATGCAGCTTCCAGTAACTATGGCAGCAATAGCTCTGTGGTGAGGCTGAATACCTGCTGCAACAAAATCCTAAAGCTCAAATAAGAGAAGCTACAGTGAAAAATAATTACTTTTTGGTAGAAGCTGAAATTTGCCGGTTTTCTCAAAGAAAACATCAGTCAAGTTAGCATCCCCATCTTTTCGACTGCGGGCTGTTCAAGTCCTATTTGTCTTTTACAAATTCTTTTTCCCAAGGGAAAAACAGTTAAAAATAAAGCAGCAAGAAAGATGCTAGCAAGGCATTTTGTGCCCTTGCAAACCCCACACTGAGAGCAGTCACAAGTTAGAGCTACCAGCCTATCCACTAATTCGCATCTACACAGCTCCCCCCACCTTCTCCAGCTCTATCCTCCCCCTCTTCCCGTGGCCAATCCGGGGCCCTTCCCGCAGGGGCTCCGAGCAGCAGCACTTGATCTACATCTGCTTCTGCCTGGCACAGGGGCCCAAACCTCTCCCTCCTCTTCCCTAAAGCAAAGGGAACAGCAACGAAAGAGAATATGGGGAGCTTGTATTGACACCTCCTTCAGCCTCCTGAAGGAATGCTGCTCACAGAATTCAAAGCAAAAGTTGGGGAGTGGTGGGAGAAAGAAATCAGCTTGAATGGCCAGCAGAGCCAGAAACCTTTAGAAATCTTTGGAAATGTACACACATAGTCATGCCCTACATAGAAGTTACCATCAAGTGAAGCATCATTTAGATTTCTGATTAACTGGTTTGTGTACATAAAAACCACTTTGTTCTGTTTCATGTGTGTTTTTTTCAGCCTTTCTATGCAAAACCTCTTTTTCTTTGCCAAAGCCCCCAAGGTAACAGTAAGGCAATGACTTATTTAAGGCACCCCTTTAAATACATCTCTTAAACAGGCCTTTTTGGCCAAGAGTCACAGACACAAGACACAGCCACATTCTCCAATAAAGGTCAATGCTGCCTCTTCAAATTCCAGCTCAGCTAACACAGGTTTTCCCTTCACAATGTCAGTTATATACAGAATTAGTTACCCTGCTAATCCACTGTACACAATTCTGCTGTAAATTGTACAGTTGCTGTAACTGACACAGTGCGTTTCCCTACAAAACAGAATATCTGAGGTATCTTCTAAGAAATGCAAAAGTTTTCTTTAACCTTTTTATTTTGCTTTTTGGTAGAGAATTTTGAAACTCTTAAATGAAAGCTATTAGTGAGAAATCAGAGTATATTACAGATATTAGTTGGACAAGTTAATTATACCATGTAAGATTAATAAATATGTTGGTTATGCTGTATCAAATTTTCCATCCCCCCCAGTTTAACAACGTTGGTATTTTCAAGGAAAGAAAGTTTAAGCATGTTCCAAGCAGCTAAATAATTCAGTGTACTGCTATACCACTGAATTCTAGTGGAAAAACTCCTGTGGGGTTTTTTCTTTAAACCAGTAAGACTATAAATCAGAGTTTTTATTTATATGCAGTATAGTATTAAGGAAATGGCAGGAGAAATACCTTTATTATCTACTTATTTGTGGTGATGCTGTAATATGATGACTGATGCCATTCACAAGCCTTCTGTGTCAGAAAATTGCAGCACTGGGGCTCTTATGAGTAGGGTGTATGAGCAAGCAACCAAGTAAGAGTACAATGACTCACAGTGCCTAAAGGTTTAATATTTGTGTGTGCTGGTAGAAAATAGTTTTTCCTCTCATTTCTCAAAATATTTTAGTGTACAATTAAAGTTTGAACTGGTAATTCAACCCATAAAAGGCAGATGAGAAGAACATCATCATACAGCCATAAGACTAATATCATTAATAATCATTACTGTAATACATATATTGATATGATCTGAAATAAAAAATCCAGAAGAAAGCAAAGTACCATCAGTTCCTTATGAAAAAGGTATTTAAACATGAAAACTCAACAATTTCTGAATTATTTCTGTTTGCAGCTGCTGTGCTTCTTTGCATGAATGAACCACATTCTATTCTAGGAATTAATTTATTTTTTTTACTTTTCCCTAAAGCAATTTTATTCTCACCAGAAGAGAACCCAATTTATCCAGGCCATTTTCAAAATACTAATGAGTATTCCCAGTACCTACTATTGGCATGAAATTTAATACATTTAGGGCTCTTACATGCTGGAAATTGGTAGCAACTTCAGAGTAAGCCTCACTCCAGTTATGGCTTTTAAATGCACACTACACATGCAACAAAGATGCAAATCATTTGCACAAAATCTCATATGAAGAAAGAATATGGTTGCAGAGCATTGCCTGTAACTCAGCTGCATGTACAGATTCTTGTTCCAATATGATAAAATAGTTTGAATAAATTATTTTCTAAAAATAAAATCAAGTATTAGGTTCCATCTCTTCTGGAGAAAACCAGTGTAGCACAAGAGAAAGGCAAAGCTAAAGGTGTCAAAAATTTCAGCATGATTTGGACACAGTAATATTCTTACCTTGGCTTAAGAGAGCATTTTTCTTCACAGTTTCTACATTTTTGACTGCAAAAATAAAAATAGGAAATCATAAATATTTGGGGGAAAAGGCAAGAAAACTTCACTGAAGCCTACTGCACACAATGTTATTGTAATTTTCAGTAGAGGAAGATGCAGATTTCTAACAGCTGGGAGAGCACCAAGAACTTTCAAGTGAGAGGGGGACAGAGAACAAGACACACACACAGAGCTTTCCCTGTTCTTCCCTCTAAGCATCTCTTTCTGACAGAGACAAGACCCTGCACTAGGGTGGACTTTCTGCTGGTGATCAAACAAACACTCCCTGTAGTCCACTTAGTCCTGTATTATTGCAAAGTATCTCACACACACCTTTTAGTGCTCGACATTGACTTTTCTTCATGAGACACAACATCTATAATTTTATTCTTATAATAAAGATTCTAGGCTAGATGTCTCAGCCATAACCCCCACCATGAGCAAAACCACTTGTCTGTACAGAAATTCAGGCTCACAGGTTACAGAGAAGCAAGACGGAGTGGATCAATTCAGTTCACCTATGCCAAAATGATAAAAAGACCTCTGGATTACTTAAGGTGAAAACCAGCTATTATTAGACATGGTTTTCAGATCATTCCTGTAAGAGTCAGACTGATAAAACCCAAGCAAATTCAACACCATTTTTCATTTTTTACTGAAGTAGCCATCTGAAATCCTCTAGGTAAGCATGAGAGTAACATAAAGCAATGTAATGTGCTTGTAATATCCTGGCCAAGTGATTAAAAATTGCTCAACACAAACAAATCTATCTGAACATGGTCTGGAAAAAAAAAAATCAATCAGAAATTTTCTGCAGTTTTGTCAGGTTAAAAGGGGGAAAACTAAGTGCAAATTTGTGCTAAACTGTTTATAATGCTTGTGGATTTCTTCAGGTTTTTTCTAGATTCATCAAAAAACTTGTGAAAAGAGATCCACAACTAATGTTTTTAGCAACATAAAGAGAACCTTGGTGCGTACATTTGAAGGTCATTAGGCAAACCCATATTTTGAAAACTATTTTTAATTTTTCCGAAGGAAAGAACAGCAATGATGTCTAAAATGTTCTTCAGTAAAGAAACCAAATGAAGTAATGTTTGGTATAGGCAGGTATCACTGCAGCAAATGAAAAGCAAATGCAGAGATTAAATACCTTAAAGAGAACATATAAAACCCCACCATCTAAGGTGGAAAGCAAGCTGCTTGATTAGAAGCATGAAGGATATTTACGACAGAAATAACATTTTGTGCTCATAAAAATGAGATTAAATACTTCCTCTAGAAAGACATAAAAGATTGTCAGTAAAAACACTCTACCAAGAAGCAGAACCATCAGCAGTTATGAATGACAAGATGCCTGTTTCTTGCCTTTAACAGGTTAATTGAATGTGCCAGACTGAGAGGAATTAAAAAAGAAAAAGAATACAATTATATTTAATTTTGTAGTATTCAATTTTCAATGTTATGAACTGAAACACAGAACATAATTAATTTTCCTAATATATATTAATCACTGTTTCGTCACAGCAATCCTTTCCATTTCATAAAGTCTCTGCTATAAAAGCATACACCAAACTCTGAGTATGAGCAGCTCTTCAACACTTTGAAAGCAGCACATGCTTTATTTACTGCTCAGTTAAAAAAAAACAAACAATTACATTGGCTTTCTGAGATGAAGGGCTCAATGAGGACTTGAACTGAAGGGAATTTATTAACAAACCTTATGATTTCCACAACAAATTAACAGTGAAAGTCAATTGGTAATAATTACCTTGGCTAAATCATATCCTGAAAAGGCCATTCTGTGCATTGAAGCAATAATATTGTAGAAATTATAGATTAGCTGTAAAGCAGATGTCCAAGTGAACTGAATTAAGGCTGATAGTCTCATCTGAGACATTTTCTTAATTGAGCATCAATAAATGATTTTGCAGGTTTGTTGCATCATAATGCCCTATATTGGTCAGCTGGCCAATGTATTTTCTCTGACATTTTTATCTGCCTACTTAAAAACGTGATGGGACTTACTCTGTATACAGCTTACTTTTGTCTGAACCAAGTCCCTGATTTCAGACATCATCCCACAAAACAAGTTGTTTGTTCAGCTGCTTTTTTCTTAGTTTTAAACTTACTTGTAGAGAGAAGAAAGGATATAGTGTGGAGAATTGATGCAACTTCCATCCAAATTGAGCCAGTCCAAAGCTCCACAACTCAGAGTGGGTGGGGTTTCATTAATCTACAGAAAGCACACAACATAGGACAGGAATTAAAAAAAATCACAGCCACCCAGGAACTTCCAAAGTATCTTTAGAACTGTCATTGTTAACTATTGTGTGCAAGGCTGCATAATACCTCCCATGTGAGTTTATAATCTCACTTCTGCTTAGTCTTCGATAATTAGCAAAATTGCTAAGCATTTGTTACTGAGTACATCTCTTAGCAGCTCTATTTGAATGAACTGCATGTTTCATTAATCAAGAAATTAAGAATGACAACAAATAGAAGTTAAGCCCCTTATCTCAAAGTGAGTACAAAAGGATGGAAGAGTGGAAAGTATAAAATGTTAATAAATGAAAATCCATTTTAAAAGATAGACTCTTGCCAATATCATTTGATAATATGGTTAACTCCTAAATGAGAAAAATTACATTTTTTTAAGTTAGGTTTTTGGTTATGTTTGTCATTTTAAGAATTACCTCCTTTCTTAAACATTATTGAACTAGCCAACCAAATAATATCTTACAGTAATTAGTTCCTGAGCTTAACATACCAAGAAATATTTTATATATTTCTGATGTATGTAACCATTAACTGCTTTCAGAGTCAACAACATTTAAGTGCTTAATCCCATAAATTTTCCGTTTCTTCTAGTATACTTCTTCATTCAAGTCAGTGAAATGACAGAGAAGGAAGATAACTCAGAAAATTATCAAATGTGGAAAGAATTTTAGCTGGTCTTTTCACTGCAGCATTCTGCCTTTTTGTTTCAATCCTACTGTAGACATGGCTAGAAATAGGAAACACTAAATTATTCAAGGGATCTGCATCATCTTTTGCTAAGCACCTCTGAAGGAAATGCTAGTGTCTTCCCACAAAAGGTTTAGTGTCATTACAGACCATTAGATGGACGAAATGAAGCAAGTGAACTTGATGATGAGATGAAATATTACCTTTATCAGGCTGGCTTTTAAGAAGCAACAAAACTGGGGAAAAAAAATAGGAGACAAAAGCAGTTTTAGAACTTACTGATCTTCTTAGTCTTAAAATAGCAGCTTCTGCTGGGTGATTGAATCTAAACTTATGAGATTTGCCAAGGACAACAAGGGCCCCTGTGAAAACAGAAAAAGTAAACACTTACAGAGACATAATTCATCAAAGTACTATAGAATAGTAGGTTAAAAAAAATCTGACCAACAGCTTTTTGTAAATCACAGAACAGAGAACTATTTTTAAAATTTGCCACCGTGGAATGGCAGAATTATTGATCAGAAATGACAGCATCCAAGCAAACTCATTTTGGAGATCTCTGCAGACTAAATATAGCTGTAAATTCCCCATTCATATTAAAGGCCAGCATGACTTCATGCCAAAAACACAACCAACCCACTGCTGAAAACTTGATTTACACTATATTTTTAAGAATCTAGATCACTGCAAGTTCCCCAAAGAACTTAAAGGACCTAAAAGTATTAAAGCCCTATCCATTTAATCTGAACTCATTCATCACAGCCTGTGACTTGGTGGCTACCAGCTTCCACCTAAATACACTGTGAAAAAGCTGAAGGTTGTTTCAACCATATTATATAATTGCCAAAAATCCCTTTCAGTGGCCAGCTGGCTTAGAGTCAGTCTCCACTATTTTCCACAATAATGTCTCTTGACTACATGTCTTCCCTTTTCAGAAACCTACAGACTACTGTTGCCAAAGAGGTAGAATATCGTCACCAATGTCTTAATTTGACTTCTGTCCCATCTCTAGATTCAAACCTTGTGGGGCTGGCAGCAGACTGAGAGATGCCTTTCTTTGATCTGCTCAAGTTCCATAAATTCTAGATCTAGACTGCAGTGATAAGGTGACCACAATGCAGCATTCATTCCCAGAAAAAACAAACCTTACCTTGTGACAGACGACAGGATCCAGAGACTTCAGACCCATTCACAGAGCAGCGTGCACCTGGGACCGGCCGCAGTGTCACAATCCCGCAGTGGTTGTCTATCAAACAGTGATTCCTTTCAATCCACTGTCCCTGCAAAACTACAGCACAGGTTTATCTCACCTGGTGAAGGGGCTGGGCTTGCCCTCAGAATGGAGGACCACAAAGTGTTTGACACTATGCATACCTCATACCCCAGAGAACCATGTGCAAAACAAGGAGATTAAATACTGCTAGTAAATACTTAATCACAGAAAAACTTACTATTGAAACTCACTATTGAAAATAGTGAGATTGTTTCTTTATTCCTGGTACTGGAAAACTACATATCACTGTCTGATTTGCGGGCTGATGTGCAAATTCTTCTTATGTTGAATTTTCTTATTGCCATTATGGCATTTATTGTTTATAATTCATTAATCTATTGGCAAAAAATAATCAGACATAACCAAGCTTAGCAGAACTTAACCAAAGCTGAGATCCCGCAAATTTTCCAATTTCAGTATAAAGTTTCAGTTCTCTATCATAGTATCTAACTTCTGAGATTGACTGCTAAAATTAAAAGCAGAAATTAAAGTAAGCAAGACATATTCTAAATAATTTGGATTTCATATCTAAAATGTTCTGAACAAGTAGAGCTGAAAAGCATTTTCAATGTCTTGTGCCACTAGTTTATGACAGAAAATCTGAAAATTTGGATGTAAGATGTAGATATTTTTGAACTCTAGTGTAGCCTTTCACAAGTGGGGAGAAAATTCTGAAGAGATCTCAGTTTGGTCAAATCCAGTGACATTTGGGTCCCTCAAACAAAAAATAATCACATATTTTAGCAAACATTAATAATGAGTCTCTTCTGCTTACCTTCTTCAATAAATAAAGATGACAGAAAGAATCACTACCTAGCTATTACAAATGACAAGTGTAAATCTCTTGGTTTGACCTGAGCATATGACAAAATAAGTTGTAATATCATTCTCTTACCAATATCTTGATCTTGGTCTGAATCACTTCTTCCAATTTTGGTTGTTCCTTCCTAAAACAAGGAAAGAATTAATTTAAAAGTTGCTTACAGGAAAAAGACTATATGTACTACTTAAACAAGCTTTGGTACATCATTTTAGCAAACACTTTAATGCCTCTGAATGACTGAATTGTTTGAAGTAAATGCTGTGTACTTGTAATATTTCAGCCCACTGTCCCCCTTAGCATAGCAATGACTCTTCATCCTGCAGCTGTGTCAGCTTCTACAACTCCAGTAGATAAAGTAACCCTCAGTGGACGACTGTGCTTGGGACCAGCATTTTGAATATGAACACACATCCTGATGCTTTGAACTTTTACTGTGAGACTCTGTGATTGCAGAAATGAGATATTAAAATAATTTTAAAAAAAAATTTAAAAAATATCCATGCGGAAAGAGGGAAGCTGCAAAATGATTATTCAATTGACCAGGCTTTTAAAATTTAAAAGAGCTCCTAATTTGTAAGGGCACTTTGTCATACATTATGAACTCTTCAATCTAACTACGAAGAATAAGGTGTTTCTGAAACTTAAACAACATCTATGAAAAGTTTTCCTGGTGCTTATAGTATATGGGCAAGTTCCCAAACCTGAAGATTCAGTACCTTCAAAGAAAAGAACTGTCTAGAAATAAAAGTCTCCAGAACAAGAAGACTCGAACTATATTATAGGTGAGCGATGGAAATGAGACAGCAGTTTTATGGTTGCCTTCAAATACCAATAAAAAACAGTCATTTGCACAATACTATAAGAAGAAACTGCCCCCAAAAAGAAGGCAATTAATTTACCATGTGTCTATAACTTTCCATTACCAATTCTACGCTTTTTTCTTAGGAAAACAAAGCAGGAAAATTTCCCGGTTCTAAAGAGACACTGTAATTGGTTATGGTAAAGTGATTGGTAAATGCTTCTAAAACTACTTTCCACTTTAGTGAAAAGCCTTTCAGTTATATTAAAATTAATTATGGACAGTAAACAATGTGATTTTTGTATCCAAGTTAGAACAAACTGAATATACTCTCTGTTCCAAGCATATTGTAAAGCCTAGATTTAAAGATCAAGCAAGAAGTAGTAATTGGAAGCCTGAACTCTGGGGAAACAGAAGCTGTGCACTACTCCAAAGTGCCCCAGTTCTGGGTAATTACAGGTAAGTCACAGTGGGTTTGTGCACTGGACAGAAAGAGAATGGTTATCACAGAGCTCAGCTGTCTGAACCAACCAACAGATCCCTCAGGCACGAGCCCTGCTGAGACTTCATTTGCTGGAGAGGCTGAAAGCTGGACTGTGCCTCTGCTTTGAAGTGATTACCAAATCACATGCCAGTTTAAGTTTCAGCAGACTCAACTGCAAAATATCCACCTGGCTGCAACTTCTAGAAAACTTATGGTCTGCATGAACCTTTGACTCGTGCCACTCAATCAAGTGAATTAGCAAAAAGTATTTTATACAGAGAGAAGTAAACCAATTCCTAAAAGTTCTCTTAATCAATTACCTTCTTCACTATCAATTATCTTCTTTGGCAATGAAATAGTTAGTGTAATTCCAAAAGAAACCTTTTTCAAGTTGCTGAACTAACTCTGGTAATACAATTTAATTCAGAAGAATGTATTACAGCAGTATTGGCTCAGGAAATTCACAACAGCATCCCAGGCAGTGGCTTGATTCTGGGTAAGTTTCAATCCAACTAAAAATTGCAGGTGAGACAAAGGATACAGATAAAATACAAGAAAACCCACTCAGCTTGAGAAAACAAAATAAAAATATCTCAGGACCATGCTGATTTAATTTTTTAAATGCTATTATTGAGCTAATAACTGGACTATTTCTACTCTTTCCTAATTTAATATTGAGTATTCCACCTGAAAAAGGGAAAGATGTTACATATGAAACCACTGCACAGCCTGAACTGAGCACACCACAGCGCATCTTCACATTCTGTTGAAATGTTTTTACATTGTTACCTCTTCTGGCTGTTTCTCATGACTAGGGGTAGAATTCCTAAGGCATATTACAGAACCATAAAGAGTAAGACTGCTTTTCCCCTTCACTTCTGGAAGTACTCCAGCTTTCAGAAAAGGTTATGTGGTACATCTTTTACTGAAACAATAAACAAATTGCATATTTTTAAGCCATGCAAAAAAGGTCAGCTAAATCACAGGAAAACATACATCTTTTATTAATGAAAGCCAGAAAATTAAGCATAAGCACAGCATTGATTAGTGCAATTAATATTATGAAATAATAGGGGAGTAAAAGAGTAGCACAATATTTATTTTGCACAATCTGAAAACTGCTGCTGTGACCTCTCTCTAGAAGTACAATGTAAAGAACTGTTATATGGTGAAACCCTAATTTGTAAGGAACTGCTAATGTTTTACCTTCTTGCTGTTCAGATGAAGGTAACAGACACCAGAGACTAAAAGATGTAAAGCAGAGAGAAAAGAAAAGGCAGCATCTAGAAGCAAAGAAAGAAGGGACAAAGATGTTAGTGTGACAGAGTCATGAATTACTCCAGAAGATGACCCTTCAAACCAGGTTATGCCATTAAAATGAACATATTTAAATTAGGAGTTGTCAAAATTAGTATGGGAAAGTATTTGCTCTTTCCCAAATGGCACATAACAGAAGAACGTTTAAGTAGTAGTATTTGCTTTCAATAAATATTTATTGTTAATGTAGGGTTGAGTAGCTGAAGTTGCATGTTGATCAGTACTGGACATAAATACTTGGTCCCTAATAATTACCTGGCACAATTTCTTTGTGTTGGCATGAGAAAAATTAGTTAAGTTGCTCTTTCAACATGATAGAAGAACAGCAAGATTTCTGTTTTAACTATTTGTTGTCATTTTTAAGAGGAGTAAAAAATCCTGTGTCCTTCAACTCTCAATTACCACAAAATCTAGATAAAGATTCTTTTATTAGCAGACAGATAGATGATTTTCAGCTGTATTTAACATATATTTTGGCAATGAGTGCACCTCTGTAGAACTGCCCATTCAAGGTTCCTTTCACATTAAGCAGCATCAATATTTCAGGTCTTAATGAATATTTCCATTCATTTAAACATTAAAAAGTTGAAGTCTGGCCTAGCACTTGCCATAACAAAAACCAGAAATCCCCTAAAACTGACCCTAACTCTGACCCAGCCATGCACATCATATGCCGTAATATACATACAATGTTATAAAAGTTTCTTAGCGAAAACCTTGCCTTACGTTAGCACCTACACAACAAAGAAGTGTCTGTGAGGCCAGGATTTCTATGTGATCTTCAAAAATAGCCACTCAAGAAATATCACAAGTAATTACCCTTCATGCTATGTACCTGGTATCTACATGGCAAATCTCCCGTAGGGTTAAAAGCAACGTATAGAAGTCATTGCCAAAGTGAGCATTTGTTCCTTAAATCTTACTTTTATCTACACATATACAAATATTCCAGTCTTAAGTATACAAATGCATAATAAAATTTGGACCAGTGTGTCTGGAATACTTTAAGCTCCATCATTTACATTTCCATGTATATGAGCACATAACTGCCCTCGTGCTTTGTGGACTAATTTAAATATTTTGCTTTGCTTGCAGTGCAATATCAAATACTTTGTAAATGCATTCATAAGAGGTCAGATTATATTCATATATTAATGTTTCTCCTTCTCTGTTTCAAATTATTTTCTGCTTTCCCCCCACATTATGTTTTGCAATTTGTGACCTTCATGTTTTGAGAGCTGTTGCTGTAATGTCACCATAACCATGCTCCATTTCCAATGAAAACAAATATTTTCAAATTAAAGGGTAAAATAAGACAGTATCTCACCCTGAGATGGTACAACACCACTCCTGTGCTGAGGATGTCATCATCCATGGCCATTAGATGAGGTAAATTAGAATCTATTGTTACTCCAGCTTTTTCTTTGTTGATGTCCACACTGTATTCTTCCATGATGGCTTTCCTGTCTGTCCACTTACTTGTCCAGTCTTTGGTCAATTGCTCAATCTTAAAGAATCAGAGAGAGAACTGTTTCACTTACTAAGTAGGCTAATTTTTATTTTTGATCATGCTAACAAATTCTTTTACCGTCCTTGGGAAAAACTTAAAGTCTGCAAAACCTTTCCAGGTTAGCAGTGATCAAATCTTCTCAGTAATTTTGCTAAGTGTACAATAATTTAATTTGAATAAATTGGAGTTTATGTTAGAAGGGACAGACTGTCTATAATGAAATGCTGTGATATATTGAGACAGCTTTCAAACAAGAGATAGATTGTGCAGGCTTAGTGATGCACAGTGGACTGTGTCCCATTAAGGACATGAGAATTTTGTCATAAACTGGTGGAGCACATTCAACATGAATTAAAGACAGCAATTTCCTGCATCTGCAGAGCAAAGGATTAAGACAAAAGAGTTTTCACTGTATTTTCACAGCTACAGCAATGCTATCCCCCTGGTCTAGTGGAGCAGGAGTTAGTTACAGCATCAAGTAAATCATACACACCTTTATTTCATTCTGAAGGACCAGCTCGGTCAGATTGCCATCTCTGTCATCACTCCAAGAGGGACTGGAATTTCTCTGTAAAAACAACAGCCACAACACAACATGTTAGTTTTCTTATTCACAACTGGTGGGCATGTTCTTTCGCTCTCCAGCATTTCAAGGTGATGAAGTCAAGAGAAGGAAAGACAAAATACACATGCTGCCTTCTAGCATCTAGCCTACATCTCTCTAGCTATTTCATGCAATTTTTTTTTGCATAAAGAACTGGTGAAAAAGCAATAACAGAGATAGTTCAGTGTAAATAAGTCCTGAAATGTAGTTTCTGTCTCTCTCAGCAAAAAATTCTCTCCATGGTTTGGAAAACCAATACACCTTTATTATTCCAGCAGAGAAAAACACCAGGGATGTCAGCTATATTGTGAGGGCTAACAGATGTTCACAAGTCTTTTTGTGGGAGAGAGCATGCAGGAAGTGTGAAACTTCAGTTCATCTCTCGAATCTTCCATACGCTTAAAAATAAAATATTTCTATTTCATGGTATTTCTGGGCAGGTAAACCATCCAACTCTATGAAAGACAGTCAAGGAAATCCTTCTGAATCATTACATGACTACTTATAGTCCAGGTTCACCAGCACAGTGACAGAAAGAGAAGAAATGACAGAAAAGCAGTTAACCTTATAATAATTACAAAATCACCCAGAGAACAGTTTCATTTCTCTCCAGTTAAAAACATGGAAAGGTAAACATGGAAAGAAAAGCAGATGAGATCAAAGTAAGCTACCTAAAGTAACACAAAAGCTGCAGTAGGGAAATGTTGCTACATACCAGTTCAAAGCTCATCAGCATGGTTTTCAACCTATCAATTTCTTCTTTCAGTTCTCTGATCAGTTTCACATTTGCATCCTGAAACATTGAGACACAGATTGTTGGAAAAATCAGTTTTAAAAATACTCTAGCTAAAGAAATCAATGTGGAGATATTCCAACAGGCAGGAAGAGAGGAGAATAGGCAGACTCACAGCAGAACTCCTTGCTTCACTCTGCCAGGCCCTTACGTACTGCCTGAGGATAGGTGACTCTCATCTTCCATAGATTCTCTTTTACTATAAACTTTTTTCCATCTCTCTTCTGAACACAGACCTGGCATAGCATTTTTTCCCATCATGACTAGATGGATACATCACTACTTCTAAGGATTTACCTTCAAAATAGTTACATTACACCAGAAAGATGCTGCTACTTAATGCTGGTATACAAAATCCGATTAGAGGAGACGACGTCAGAATGTCATTCAGGATGGTATTAAAAGCCCTTACAGCTGATACATAATGAATTTCCTGTCTGCTTGGTGTGGAGGCATTTATCTCACTTTCAGAGTAAGTGTTTCTGCACTGGCAGTTTCTGGAAAACAGCTTTTACAGACATTTCAGACAAACTCTCAAGTCAAGAGTCAGCTTTCTCTGGGCTGCCAGGTCAATTTGCAGTGAGGGGAAGAAGACTGCAGGGCTGGGGCCAAGGGTCTAGGATAAACTGTGTAAGAGAGTGATGGGTACACAAGTTGGGAGGCTGAGAGGCTGAGTGACAGGCGGCTTACCCAGAAGTGTTTGTTACTTTAGCCCGTCACAGAGCTGAGAACTGTTGCTGGCAAAACCAAGCACACAATTGCTGCTACCACTGATGTCTGAAAACTACTTATAGGCACTGGTAATTACAATGTAAATTAAATTTGGGAAACTTAGGATTAGAAGGGTTTCCTTCTGCCCAAATTTAACAGAGTATTGTTAGGAAAGCAAATAGCGAGATACAACTCTAAGATTCTATCCTTTCATCTACAAAATAAAATCTTGATACACTCATGCCAAATCACAAAAGAATACTATTAAAGCTGTAAAATCAATGGATTAAATATTAGGAAATGACTGGAATCAAGACTTTTTTTGAAACGAGAATTAACTGTATATTCCTTAAATGGATGCACTGGTGATTCAATCCTTAAATTATGCGATCACGTGTAAAGGGAACCTCATGCAGAATTCCAGGTCAAGAATGCTCAGTCACAGAGCAGCAGTTCTAGAGTTTTATATTTCTGGATCAGTACACACTGCTTGAATTTTGCTGTAAAGACAGACAGAATTATGCACTTCCCCATGAATTATTTTTAATGGTGGTTCTTATGACTGTAGTATCTAAAACTTCCAATCTGTTTTAACATTATGCCTTTGATTGAGACAGTTTACATTTTTCACATTTGATAAATGTGGACTGAGCACAAGGATGGAAAATGAGAAAAAAGCACGCACTGAAAATTTGCCTTAAGCATCTGAACATCTAGCATTGAACAAGAACAGAATAGCAGAGGCAGCAATAGTATTCAGGCCTCCAGTGCAGCACCTGACCCTCTCCTTAATATTCTGCCATCTTTTAACTTGTGCAGCCTGTGAAGGACCTCTGCATAATCAAACAAATGAATCTGTCATAAAGTCAGAGCTCATTCCTAGAACAGGCAATGAATGAATCTTGAGTTCTGTGGCCAAAATTATTCCCACATATTTAAAGACTTCATTATTTTGTGTACTGAGAAGAAGAGAAATTGTAGCTGCATAGGCTACCTTAGGGAGAACTCAAGGCCTCACCTCATTTACTCTGGGCTTGTTAATAATATTTTTGGCATTTGCGGCATATCTTAAGGTACTCATGGTCTCGTTGTAGCTGGAGCTGGCAGGTGAGATGGCTACAGAGAGAAAACAAATTACACAATTTAAAAAAGCATTTAATTTAACTCATCACTTTTCAAAAAGGTGTTTTGGTTTTTGCTGTTTTTTTTTTTTTAGTCTTGCTTCTTTAAAAGTTAAAACAAAAAAATAACCCTAGGGTTATTTCATTAAGCTCACAGAAAATGTCTTCTCCAGATTGTATTTATAACTGAACAAATCACCTAAAATCAAAGCTATGACCTTAAGACTCTTAAACATAATTTCATGCACAATCAGCATGCATTTTCATTTCCTTGAGTATTCTATTAAAGTATTTAGGAAAATCTTTACAAGGACAGATTCTAAGTGCTATAGCTGACTTCTCACTGCAGTAGAAGTGTACATTAAAGGCACAATGTAGTACAAAATATAAAACAATTAATAGAAACCAAACTCACTGGCAATCATAATGGTCTTGGAGTTGCCCCCCAGACTGTCCTTCAGCAGCCAGGTGAGGATGGAGTCGCGGTAGGGGATGTAAGCTGGCCGTCTGGCACCACTGCTGCTGCCAGGGGGGGGACTGCCCGCATGGCTGCCCTCCCCTTCGCTTGTCATGGTGTTAATGCTCTGGCAGCTGCTGAACATCTGAGAATTTTGTGCTGAGGGAGGAATACCACAGAGCTCAGGAAAGGGGTTATTTTTTTCTGTCACGGCTACTTAATTTTCTTAAATGTCATTACAATTTATGAAGACACCACACAGCTGCTCAGTTGAGCTTTTTGACATAAATGCAAATACACATTTACACTCAACACACGGTGAGCGAGTCATACACTTTTATCCCTACCCTTCAATATAAAGAACTAATGTGCTTACCTAAAGTGGATATGACAATTCCAAGTGTAACTAGTGACTTGTTAATATTGGCACCTTCAGTAATTCTATCTTTACAGTAACTGGGATCAGCTCTTTCACTGTAGCAAGCAAGCATGAAAGACAATGCAAAATAAACAAAAATGCTTAATTATTAATATCCAGTCAATAAGAAAACATTATGTATTTTCAAGCAATACAAGAAAACAAAATTTATGAACTCTGCAATTAAAAACCCCATATACTTCAAATATTTAATATTGCCCTCTATTTCATAAAGTCCGAACAACCATGAGCAAAGGCTGTTGGTGCAAGACAGCATTGAAGACCCACCAAAACATAAACTCAAGTCTGAACTGGGCAACCCAGTCATAGTGCTTCTGAATTTAAAAAACAACATGCATTTCACAGTTCCACAAGGGTAAACTGGCTCATTACAAAAGTCTGTCTATTCCCTCAATGCTACTTTCTCTAACCATACGTGCATGGTAATTTATGTTCTTGAGAAAACAAAAGTCCTTTTCTATGACTGTTCTGTAATTCTTCAGCATAATTTCCATCTTTCTGTTCTCTGTCACATCCAGCACAACCACATGTTCCTCACTGAAATGCATAGCAAAGATCAGAGACTTAGGAACTTTTGGAATATGAACAACATAAACAGTGAGATATAACTATTTTGTCCTGCCAATGCTAAGCATGAGGAACACATTCCTTTTCCCCTCACCTCTTTTCAAGCTCAGATTTAGTAATTCCAACAACAGCTACCAGAAAAAACACTTTATAAGAATACAGAACTGAATGGAATTACCTTAAATGTATGCAACAGCACAGTACTGGTTCTGAGGACCCAGGAATTCCCTTCCCCAATGAACACCAATACCCAGTACAGAAGAACTATTGACAAAGACAATATTAGCTTAATATTCCCTGTTATAAGATTGTTAATGTACCTTTATTATAAGAAAGTCAGGATTATTGTTAGTTCAATGAAACTTTAAAATATTAAACTTCATCTTTTAAGATGGTGCTGTCAGCATCTTCAGAGAAAATTACCTCTTTCCCTTCAGTATATTATTACCTGCCTGCAAGGTCCACTAAGTTGATCTTGCTTGCAATTTCAGAGGGAAGATTGTTCTCCAATATAGCCTGAAGAAGAAAACATCAATAAAGAAGATTATTCCCCTTAATTAATTAATGAAAATAAAATTGATGTGCTCTTTTGTTTGAAGCTGAGTTGTACATATGACTGTCTCACTGCCTTTGTTTGTGACCTTGACCCTCTGACTGTGTTCAAACCACTAACTCAACAGCTTTCTCATCCCACAGAGAAACTACCCTCTTATGCCAATTTCCTCTCAAAAAAACCCCTTTACTGCCTAGAGACTGTGAAAGGCTTTCTTGTAGACCTTGCAGAGTTATTTTCCACTAATGTATTCCGAAGGCCTTTTGTGAAACTAAGGAAAAATATCCTAAAATGTTCTGTGATTACAGGATGTTAGAAGTGTGAGATAGAAAAGGTCTATTGGATCACTGAACGATTTCCCTGCCAGGGAAGGATGTAATTCCTCCGGAGAAAGGCTGCATTGTCTCAGGGAGAGTACTGGATGCCAAATGCTAAAGAGATGAGCACATCTAAAAAGCTGGACAGATACGAAATTTTGGTGTAAACTGATGCTGTACTTCAATTAGGAATACTAAACAAGTGTGATAAAACATAACCTCAAACGTATTCACATGTAATTTTCACAGCATCCGAGAGGGGTTATTGCATTTCAAAGGATTAAAACTGAAAACATTCCTTTTTAAAGTGAGGTTCTGGCACCACTTCTGACCTTAAGCTTGCACAAAGGAACAGAATGCTTCAATAAACACTCAACACATCTGCAGTGTGATCCAAAGGAAATAAGTAACAGCTTCCACCATTACTACAAACAACACAAAATAGTGACGAGTAAACAGTGCACAACACAGTGAACAACAATGCTTTTGAAAGTGAAGAGGAAGTTAGGTTATTGTTAGCTAACCTGAGTGTAGTGGATGGTGAAGATAGCATGGGATCTGCTGCTGGCATTGTGAATATGTGTAGCTGCTGTGATTCTAGAAAGAAGAAAAAACCATTCAATTAAAAAGAGTTACTTCCCTGTATTCAGGGAAATCAAAATCAACAAATACAGCAGATAAATGAAAAAATGTGAAACTTGGAGAATATGGCAGGCTGCATTCTTGGATCTGATCCCTGAGCATTTGGCAGAGAACATGGAAGGGTGGAAACTGAGAATCAATTAGAGGTGTTTTTTTTCCACCAGCAGCACTCTGAGGAGATATCTTAAAACAGCCTTACAGCACAGGTATAAGGAGTGGCATAGGCAGGGAACACAGCAGAGAAGTACAGACAGCAACAGCATCAAAGAGCTCATCCCCAGTACAGAGTGTACAAGCCCAGCACATTTCTCTCTATGTCCCCATTTTTATCCCTTGGCATTTCCAAAGGGTTCAAAAACCTTCATACACCACATCTGGGGTTCCTTCACCCTGATACAGCTCTTTTGCACTGCTAGAGTCCAATGAGACTAACCAGTGCATGCATGTGAGTGCTAAATGAATACTGTAATTCCCTGTGTGACACTTGCTCGACTCTCTGGCATGGACAGAGCAGTCAAACAGCTCTGACCCAGTGCACTCTGGCAAGCAGGAGCTGCTCACAGAAAGAGGAGCAGCAGGACACTCCTACTGCCTCTGTAATGCAAACTTCTGGAAATTCTACTTTCTTTATTGTTGTTTTAATTAGAAAAACCCAAAGAAAGCAGGATTTTTTTCAGGGCAAAAGCAAATTCCTTTGAGCTTGCCTTGAGTATCAGCTATATGTGTAGCCTTTATCATCAGTTTTGCCAAGCCTGCCCTCAACAACAGCAGGTAATTTTAGCAGTGCAGAAAAGGACTGTGGTACCATGTTTTTGTTACAAGCCCAGCTGTCAGAGCACTGCAGAGACCAGTTGCACTAGAGAGCAGCTGTGTGTACGCTGCTGAGTGCCCAAGGCATGAGGGCAGAGCCAGGACCCTCCTCCCCGTTATTCTCTGCTTCCCACACCTCCTCCACTGTCATGTGAGTGGCCACTGCCAAAAGCTACAGGCAGCTGAGCACATCTTATAAGTGATTATAAGCAAGCCAAAGCTGAGGTAGCAGGAGAACATGAACCAGTCTCCAGATGTTGGAGGAAGACAAGCAGTTAGGTAAAGGGCAGAAGACAGAAAACAGCCCTACAGTGGGCAGACAATGTAAGGGCACAGCACCAAAGTTTATAAAGTAAAAGAGAAAAATATAGTGCTCCAAGATTTGGAGGAGGAAGTGTTAGCACTCCCCAACTCCAACAATACAAGGTAGTTACAGAGAGAGTTCACATCTCAATTACACACAACCCACTTAACCCACATATTCACCTGGAATTCTGTTGTCCTGAAATAGTCTCTTTTTACAATAAAGCTGCATCTATTGCTATAAGCAGAAAGAGTAAAACTTAATCCTGATGTATATTCTATGGGGTTCTTTGTGATAATGCAGCTTAGTTTTTATTTACTTCCCATCATCACTGTTATTTTAAAACCTTGACTAATATCATGATAAGACTTAATACCAATTTTGGAACTGTGATTAGGATTTGAAGGATCCTTTCGAATGTAACTTTTCCCCATTACTGTAAGGGCACCTGTAAAGAAAAATATTCAGGGCTTCTTGTCAAAAAGTGCCTTAACTAACAAGAGCCAAAATCATTTGCTTCACCAGTGCTCTAAGTCCCACAGTTCACTCACAGCAAACACACACTTTGGACTAGAAACTTATAGAAATAAAACCAAATAATTGTAAACCAAGTGCTTTTAGAAAATAAATAAGTATACATTATATTTTCAGCAGTTTTAAATCACTGAATTACACAATGAAGTGAGTTGAAAGCTACCCAGTCAAAAGTATCATGAGCAAGTGAAGGGAAAAAACAGATGTCTGTTTACAGCAAAATGTTTTCTTGGCTTGCATTTTTTATCACAGACAGATGGTGGATTTTTGTGGATAAGTCAGCATGGGATCAGTTTTGAAGAAGCAACTTCATGAGTGCTTGTAGCTCTTGCTCTGGGCAGTATGATGATAGTTAACATCTCGTGTGTGTGTGTCATGTGCAGGATCACAAAATCTGACATCCTGTCATCACAAAACACTGGCAACACGGTCAGTAAAACAAACATCAATGAAATCAACACACAGTGAAAAAAAGAGTTAAATACAGATGGAGCTGGTTTGAAATATAAAATACCTTTTAGCTATTCCTTCTTCTAGAAGTTTTACAACTTGCTTGTAGTCTGTAACTAAATGCTGAGTCAAACCTGCCAAAGATTCAAGAAGAATTAAATAGTTAGCTTTCTCAGGAAGTTTCATTCTGTTTATCCAAAAATTTACCCAGCATCAGGAGAATAAGGATGTTCTGCTGAGATGACAGTCTATAATACAAGTCGTGTCTTGACTAGAGTAGTTTTTTTTAAAAAATGAAGTAAAAAATTCTACTTCATCCTTCTGATGCTGTGACATTAGTATAAAAAAAAAGCCTCATACCTTCAAAGATCAGAACTTTTCCACCTGCACAACAATGGTACATAAAAAACAGTATAACTCTAAGTCCATAATAAATTTTCAGCTATGTCACTGCTTCTACTTGGGTACAAATAGAATAAAAAAAATTTTGGCCATTGCTTCTGGATGACAGCTCTGCTCACACAACTAACTGAACCAGGAACCAACCCCTGTGAATATTTACCACTTAGTTCAATAGGCTTTAGCCTGCATCTGGGAATCTTCATGCACTTTTCTCCTCAGAGGGCTTTTTGAAGGATCTCCCCAAATAATGATATGGATCATTTGGCCTTTTCTTGTCTTCTCCTTTCAGTTAATTTTTGGTTCATTTTTATTTGTTTTTTTAAATTTGACTGTATTTTTAAGGAGGGGAAAACCCCTAAAGAAATGAAAGGAATCCCACATTCAGAGCCTGCTGTGCTGGAGGTGTGGTCATGACCAAGAGGGCCCCAGCTGAGGGCGGTGTGCTGCTGCACTGAAGCACTGCCAGCTCCTGGCAAAGTGCAAATTCCAGCACATGCACAAAATTATCCTCAACAGGCTTGTATTTCCCATAAATCCAGTTTAATATGCCTTGTCACCAAGGATTATTTATCATCTGTACTGCAGTAACTCCACAAAAACACCTGAGCTGTGAAGCAAGTCTTTGTCATACCACAGCTAGCAAAACACGCCTGCGCAGAATGTTTTATCTCACAGCTGGAATCTAGAGAAGCTTGTTCTCCCTCCACAGATTTAGGTTTGGACTGTGTTACTCCAGACCACAAAAGTGTGGGTGAAGGGAAAGTCCTGAAAAAAAAAATTGATTTGGATAAAATAATTTGTCTACTTCTAGAATGTAAGTCAAGACTAATATGAAATTCAACAAGACTGAAATAGATACTTCTGATATTGTTACGAGTCTATCCTTTCATGATAACAGCTTGCTTAACTCTAAATGAAAGCAAAACCTAGGACAAAGAAGGGATTTCACTTTAGTCCTTTAATAACTGATACGTATTAAGAAAAAAAAAGATTTTTGGATCACTCACACTTTTAAAATAACCCTAACTCCAGTGTGCGTGCGTGAACACTTACACACACACAAAGTACAGGATGATTTTCAAATAGAAGTATTTCTTCTGCTCTCTAGTGTCTCTTTACAACACATTAATTCCAGAAGTCATCACATTTTCCATTTGAGAAAGAAGCCCATTATTTTTCCAGCCACACTGGGATCTTCAAAGCTCAGAATATGGAAACTATCATACATTGTTTTCCCAGATCCCTTTTCAGGGTCTTATTTAACTGAATAAAAAATACCATTATAAAAAGGAGGCAAGGAAGAAATTCTTACCTGCCTACATTTCCCTAAGCACTGGAATTGTCAATCTAGCTGAGAGTTTAAAACAGTTAGCTTTTTAATAAGGTTAATGAAATATTTTAAATGTTGCTTGAAAAGAAATGAAGTGTTCTGTTGGTTGCCAGAAAAAGAAAGGTCATTTTCAAGTCCCATAGAAAGATCAAAACCACTCACTTGTCTAGAAATCTGCCTTGGAGTAAGAAAGGATCTCCCCCCAGAAATCTGTCTCAGAGTAATAAAATAGATTGCATCATTTCCTGATTTAAGAGAGGCCGATTCCTTAACAGTGCAACCATCTGTGAGGGAGAAGTTTGAAACTATTCCAATCCAAAGCACTGAAACACTTCCAGCATTTTAAAGGCTACAATCCCTAAGCCTTTACGTGAAAAAACGATGGGTTGGAAAACATTTAAAACACTTAGTGCTCAGAGCTGGGACTTTCTGACTGGACTTGCAAATGGAAAATGCATTGCCCACAGCATCTAAGTGTCCTTGAAGAGATCAAGTTTTCTGATTATCCCCCATCTCTACTCTTCATCCACAGCTAGCCATACTCTGGATGTCATTGACACCAAACACACAACTAAAACTAATTTACACTGAGGAGCTCCTCATAAGAGCCAGTAAACCTTAAAATTGCTGATTGCTTGCAAGAAGTATGATGCAAATACAGATTCTAATACTTGCTTGATCTATGGAAAACAATGGAAAATTTCTGAGCTTTGCTGATGCTCAGCATTTCATTTCTCCCATACAGTAAATTGCCTGGAAGTGAAACACAAACCAAGCTCTCCTAGTACACTTGCTGACAATTTTGATCTTGGCTGTCTAGCTATTGGAATTATTATTCTTGCACACTGATCCTGCACAGAGAGACTACGTATAAAATTGCCAAAGACTACTTCAGCACGTAGAAAATCTTCATTACAGAAATTCTTCACTGCTGCTTATTTTTGATGTGAGCTAATGAATGCACTTCCATCACACTTTATTAGTCCCACTCCTAAATAGACACTGGGGCTGTCTCAAATAAAGCAAACTATAACAGCTCTCAACTGCATAAACTGCATAGGCAAATTCAATAATATATATTTGTATACACATGTTGAAAAACAAGAACTATCATCTCTTGCCCTAAGCCACTAACTCATCATCCTGAAATTACTTCAGTTCACATGGTCTCACAACAGCATCTAATTGCACACCATGGTGTCTTCAGCAGAGAAAATATTGCATTTCTCATGCATGTGATCAGTTTAAAAAAAAACAACTTAATCACACTTACCACTGAAAAGGTAAAAGGCTGTCATAATATACAGAGGGAGTGAATAATCTAAAATAAATTATTCAAACTGAATTTGCAAACATTGCCAAAAGTGGCAAACGTTATTTAGCCGTTATCTTTTCCTCTTAGTTTAAAAAATCTAATCAACTGGGACCTTTATTAGCATATTTTGGAACTCTAGCATAAAATTGTTCCAGTCAAAAATTTCAGTTGCGTCCAAGTATAAAATCCTTATTCAAAATGAGTAAATAAAAAAAGCACAATAGAAACAAACAGACAAACAACCCCCCCCTAACAAACCCCACAACAACAGTAACAAAAGCCACAACAGAATTGAAAAAGAAGTGATAGAATTGGCCTGGAAGTTTCCAGATGAAGACAAAAAGGCAAGCCAGCCCATTGGCAGAAGCTATAACTTTATTTTCTTTTAAAACAGGGAAACTCCATTATATGCAGCCAAGGAATCACTGGAGATATAAGGCCTGAGAAAAGAGATGGAAATTGCCAAAGAAGGAAGCAGTTTAAAGACCCTTTCTTGTGTGGTGAATGAGCAGCTGCTAAAAGAAAATAATTAGTATCTGAACTCCATCAACAATGAAGTTCTCCAATAAAAAGCAGGTAGAAACAGAATCTTGGAAAGCCCTCAATAAAAGCCAAATGTCTATGAATCTGCTTTTTAAGGAATTATGTTTGCCATACTAATGAGACCATCAATTCATCTATTATTTTCCAAGCCTCCTTTAAACAGGATGCTGATGTGCTGGGAAAGCACAGCTGAAAGAACCAGAATGTCTGACAGGGCCCTGTGTACAGGACCATGAAAGTTCAACACTTTGCACATGCTGATTTCAAATTTTGAGAGGAGGAACCATGGGCTGTTAGATGTGCTATGACCTATACAGCAGGTGTCCAAGGAATCAGGCTCCATCCATTCACACAGTCAAGACAGTCTATCTGTTGTCACATCTTCCTTTAATCTCTGGAGGAAGGATAACTATGTGATGTGCAATGCCGTAATAAAGAAAAACAGGGAGAAAAGTCAACCAGGGAGAGCAAGAGAAATTCACTAAACAGAGACCAGGACTCTGCTTAGAAGCCAGGACAAATCAGTATTTGCTCTGATGTGCCAGGATCCATAAAATTCTATGTGGTATGCATTTTGTGCACTAAGTGCACACCCCCTAGGTATTACTACTCACTTGGTGGCCAGCCAAGCAGTTGCAGATTCAGTGATACTAGAGGCTACTCTGGAATTCTGTCCACTGGATACAAGGCAAGAAGAAAAGGAAATGTATGCATTTACTTTCTAAACAAACTCTCAGTTTGGAAAACACTCTTCCTTCTGATCTCCACCGTATGATTTTACATTGGTGTGCAGATTTTGAGATGTGATTTTTGCCAACTTTGGGTCGGATACATAGCAATGTAGCTGGGAAAACTTTACTCCAGGAGCCAACCAATTTCTGAAATACCAAAGGCCAAACTACAGTTTAAAGCTGTATGAGACCTTGAGGTGAAAGCACCAATCAAGACTGAAAATAAACTGGAAGTAGGAAAACAATGAGAGAGAAGGTAAGAACAAAAATAAGGAAGGCAACTGAAAAAGCTAACAACTGAAAATCAAGCTTATTAGGTTTTCACTTGGGTGAGATTTTCACTGCTTTTCATGGCCGGCCCTGCAACATCAAAAGTTGAATTGATCTACTTTTTTTTTTTTTTTTAAATGTATATTCTGCTGCCAAGGTATGAAATGGGTGTGAAGGGATCTTAGGCTGGTCTGGAGAACCCATGTAGAGCTAATGTTGGTAGATTCCTTGATTAAGTTAATATTCCTTTAAAATAAAAGAAAGAAAAATAATATAGCTCAAATATGACCTATGACTGGAAAGGCAGACAGTGCAGGATATCCAGCCAGCAGGATAACAAAGGCAAAGCTTTCAGTATACTACAGGTGATCATACAAGAAGAAAAACATTTGAGAAAAGTATCCCTTGAAGAGCAGAGACAATTACCATCACTGCAGGAACACATGCCAAGATACATGCACACCTGACACGCATTCACCTGCAGTTCTGATGCTGATTGTGAAGCCCACTCTCACCTTGCACATATGGTCCTGTTTCAGGGTGTTCTCGAACTCGAAGTGTGTAGGGTTTCTTTCTGTCTGACTGTTTTAACAGGTCTCGGACTCGCTCGTTATAGATTTCAAGAAAACTGAAAAGGAAAAAAAAGGGAAAGTTAAATTCACTCAACTAAAAACAAAACAAAAGGAATAACTGTATACTTAGACAATGTAACTGACTCTTACATAGATTTTTGCATTAGTGGCCTCAAATGCCCAGATTTTCAAACGCAGTGCTTTATTAGGTCCAAGGGAATGATGAATAAGACAGGTATGTAGGATCATGGCTCAATTTAGGAGTTATACAAAGCAAGTAAATTTTCACTGCATTCCTATTTCAGCTGTTTATACAAAAGTGAACATCAGCATCCAAAGAACTATTCTTAGATGGAAAACTACACCCAGTGCTTTCTCATCATTCCTTTTTGTTTTTCCCCTCATTCCAAAACTACCATCTTTTAAGAAAACAGAAACAAAATTAACTAGTCTTTACTTCACTTGATCACAGGAGTATGTTGTTAAAAGCTTCCATATTGTTGTCCAAAACACTTACCTGACCTTTACCCTGCATGATGCCATCTGGTCTGAGTAATCATTCTTCCTTGAAAAGAGGCCCTTCACAAATGAGAAGTTTATGTAAATTTAAAATACATTAAGAAAATCTATCTGCTTAAACAAATGCAAGTGAAGGAAAAAAAAAATACCTCACATATACGAGGTGTCAGCCCAATGGATGCCTTCAAATAATAAACAGAAAAAAATTAAATAATATATTTTCCAACACTCATGCAAAACCTATTTTTAAACAAAAGTCAAGTTATAAGAAAAGGACAGAATCATAGTGCAGTAATGGCTGTATAGTGATTTTCAACACAGCCATGGAGTGTAGTTCAGAACAGCATGGCTATCTATACCAAAAGTAATTTTAGAGCAATGTACACAGCATTGATGAGAAGTTCAGAGGCTTGGGTTAAATCTAAAAGCTGTTTGATGTAATGATACTGGACATGTGTCAGAGCTGTTGCAGACTAGATGAAGCCAGGCCAACACTGAAACTAGCTTGATTGCTCATGAATATATTTGAGTTTTCTTTATTCTACTTTTATTTCTTCATGCTATGGCATCACAGAGGAGCCTTGGAATTGCTTTATATTCTAGTTTTATAAATTTTGTCTCTCAGAGAGAACAGGATATGGGGCTGTTAACAATACCCAGACTATGTGATTTAAATTTTGCCCAAAGAGTCTACACAGCACTGAAGTAACAGTGTGGTTTTGTGTGATGAATTCTCCTTAGGATGATTGCTCACACTTTAGTGACTCCAGGGCCAAGGCAGCCCAGGAAAGACACCAGGGCTTAGGTAGATTCTGCTTGCTGAATAGCATGAAAGACTCTTCAAAAGGCACACTTGAAACTGTGTTACAAGAATAAAATCCAGGTTCATCAAGTGGACCACCATGGACAAAAAATTCTGTTTATACCAGACACTGGAACACTGCTTCACAGTGAGTACATGTTATTAAAGAGCAGTTAAAAGCAGTATTGCATAGGAGAAATAAATTAATTTTTAAGCAAGAAATCTTTTAGAAACACAACACCCAGATATTTCCTTGAAAATAATGGCATTTTTGTGTTGTGGCCATTATGAATTGCTAAGATTCAAAAATTTTCAAGATAGGGTAATATAAATATCCTAGTTTGCTACCTATTAACCTAAATTTTAACAATTCTTCAGGCTTTTATGGCATAAAACTTGGTTTCAGATAAAATTAATAGAGAATCTGGTAAGAATGTAACTAAATCCTATTGTTGATGTCTACTGAGAAAATAAAATTTTAAAAATCCAAACTCTTGTCAAAAGAACAAACTATGTTAGAACAAGCCTCTTATCTTTGGAGTTAAACACATTTTGCCCTTATTTCACCTCAAAAACAGAATCCCATGGATGTAGAAAATACAGGTCCACTTATGCAAACTATTTATTTATATTTTTTTTTAGCAGTACGTTTCACCAACAGCTAAGAATATTCTTGGATAAAAATCGAATTGTCTCCTGTTACACAAAACACAGGAAATCATCAATTGACTCCATCAATCTGAGTAAAAAGATTAAAATGCACTTTAGGTGATGCCTGGTAGAAAAATCTAAAAATGTAACAGCTTCTGTAAATTTCATTCAAATGTGTGTCAAAACTGGAAGTACTTCCACAGGCCAATATTCCAAGTAATATTCAAGCCTGTTTCAAAAGTATTACTGTGAATTGCATTCAATTTTATTTGTGAAATTAACTTAATCTCAGCATAGGTCAGATTGCCAAAATATCACATAGGAATGAATACTTCGTATTATCTTGGGCTACGATTTCTAAAATCCAGAACTATTCCAGGGTATTGATTTTTTTGTCCTCTAACTCTGTGATAAGATTCATATGTAGTAAGAATATTATCTAAAAATAAATATTCAAACTACACCACACTTTCTAATATTTTACATGATACTCTCTTTTTAAGCTAAATTTAAAGGCTCTCATTTTATAAATTTAAAAACTGAATAAAACATGTATAAGCATTGTGTTCAACAAGCACCACAACCACCATTTAAAAATAAAGCAGTGTTTCTGCTAGACATCCTGCCCTAAGTTTAAAATGAATGGTGTAACTCACAGGTGTTCCCATCATTGTGTAAGTTTTTCCTGAGCCTGTCTGTCCATATGCAAAGAGGCAGATGTTGTATCCTCTAAATGCACCAGACAACACAGAAGTGCCAAGGTCCTGGAACACCTGAAAAGACCAAGAGAAATAAAGCAGACCATGAACAATATATCTCCTTATAAACACTCTTCATTACCTGCAGATCTTGCTTCTTTAATAGTAACAGATCTTGCTCCTTTAATAACTCCATGGGAACAAGGATCTTCACTCATTTGTCTTTTTATTTTATCAGACTCAATGCTGAGTGCCCAGCATCCACTTGTTAGATCTTCCTTAAGATACTAGTGTGTGTGTGTATATACATATATATATATATATATATACCAAGCATAGTGCTGACAAGTAGAAGTAGTGTTTAAGTGCTTCCCTGTCTGCTATCTCTTATTTTATATTCAGACTATGTGAATTCTTGAGGCTCTTTCCTACCCTGAGCATTTACAGTTCTCATCATAAATGTGACAGAAAGGTATGATCAAGGCTCTTTGATGCAATTACATAAATTCAGCATCAAAATTACAGATCAGAAGCAAAGCAAAGTCTATCCTGCACACAGATTTCACCCAAGCAATATTTCTATCTGACCCACCTGGTCTGTAAGTGACTCCACCAGAGGCTACATGCTTTATTTTCTCACACCAAACACACAGTGACCTGTCTTTTTCTGCTCATTGCATTACAGAGCCAGGACTTGTTATCACCAAATCCTTGTCAGCCTCTCAGGACCTCCAAAGCTTGCAGTGGTCCTACTGTGGCTGCTAAAGCTGGACCAACACTGACAAACTACCCATTCAACAAGGTCTGACCACTTATTCCTTCTGCTTTCCCTGCTCCTTCTTTTTTCTTTTTGATCCACAGGTGACCCACATTGCGATCATGCTCTCAGGACATCAAAGCCTTGCCCCAAACCAGCTCAAAGGACTCTTAGTAAGGTTTGCCAGGAAGTGCATTGTGGATCAAAAGGTTCCAGCAGGCAGGCTGCCAACGCCTCTGCACACTTTGGCCTTGCAAAAGAGAGGTTACAAGCTTTAATGCTTTTGCTGTTCACATAGAAAGCTGGTCTGTATATATAGAGAAATGCATAGGATTTCACTGTTTTAGTGCTGCGAAATCTCATCCACTGCCAGGTCATTTTCTTCTCCAATGACCAGATAAATGTCTGATACAAAACTGATACAAAAAACAATAGAAAAAAAATAAATCATAGATATCACCACTTTTCCTAAACTGCACAGAAAGCAGATTGAAAGTCCTCTCCTGAGACTTTAGTTTTCAGATCATATTTCAACTCAGACTAGGACAAGATGCTAATTTCCAGCTGAAGAATTAATAACATTCCTATTTGGCAAAATTTGACTACCCCTTTTTGTATTTGAATATGTGGCATGTCAGAGCATCTGCTTCACTAGGATCATCAGCTCAAGAAACTTTTCCATTCAAAGCACACAGTGAAAGCCATGAGCAGAACACAGGGATACAAATGTAATAGACAAGGGATTAAAAAAAAAAGATAGAGACAAACCCTCCAGTCACTACTGGAGGCCATTAAGAAACAGAGGTGGAGCTTTGGAGTGGCTGACCTGGACTTCACAGACAGCAACCTGGAGGGGAAAAAAAGAAACAGGAGAATTTGGGATATTTGAGTGGGGCCTGCAAGGCTGTGTAAAACTCACCAAGGAATGTTTAAGGTGAGAGACTTCAATTAGGCGTAGAGTCCAAGCTGATGGTCAAGGGATTCAGGGCAGGAGTGTTTCTGAGCACAGGCACATTTGCTTGTGAGCAGCAAATTGGGCTATCAGGCAGGTAGAAGCCCTGCAGAGAGGTTAAAAGGGCTCAAAGTCCAGGAAAATTTATTCTCATGTGAATTCTCCAGTGAACTCAGTAGAAGTACCACTAGGATCTCTTCCCTACCTGGTTAGCATGTAAATCTTGCAGGACATCTCTAAGACAGGACACTTAAGTTCAAAGGAGAAAATTCCTCCTGTGTGAGCACCTCAATGAAATCAGTAGCTGAGAATGTGAATATAAGGGGCAGGAGGAAAGAATCTAAATTCAAGAGGGCAAGAATTAGTTCTGCAGACTGACAGAGGGCCAGAGTCAAGCAGTATAAAGGACTAAGAAATTGCAGGATGAATTATCTTGAAGTAAGGGGAGCAAGGCAATACTGTGCCCATTTCAGAGTATCAACATTGAATAAATTCAGGAATTTTGCATGGCTCATTGTACTAAAAGCAGCTGAAGGACTCCATATCAACTCAGAAACCCATACTTCACATGGCAGAACCGCTTACAACAGGGATAAATACTAGAGAAGTATCTTGATTCTGTGATAGTTTCCTCATTAAATGCTGTCCTCCTTTCTGAAGGTTCATAATGGATCTTTGAGAGTTAGTAACTTGAGCTAAGTATAATAAAATGAAATCTTCACAGGTGGCAAACTTTCAGGACAACAACACCAATCAGTGTCATCTGGACATTGAAGCTGGTATTTTAGAACAACACCATTTTAGCTCTTTCTCTGTTGTTGAAACTTTTGTACAACATTGTGCAATTCATTTAACGTTTTCATGGCTCAGTTTTCCTACAGATAAAGTAGGAATAATGCTATCCATTAGCAGAAGATTGTGGGATGTTCTCACTAGTGTTCATAAAACTCCTTGTAATTTTACCACATCCACAGCAATTTAAGCCAACCGTGCAAATTACTGGGCATCCCCTCTCTCCAAGAGCACCTTGGACTCTCGGAAAGAAGAACCTCTAACTCCACATTCTCAGTTAAAGCTGCTACACTTACTCTGTATTAAATACACATGGTTACTCAGACACTTTAATTCAAATATGTCTTTCAAATCAGACCTTTTTTTAATTAGGTCTTGAGAGAAGACATAATACAAAAAACCCCTGGATTCTCTGAAAACAACAACAACCCTAGGATAGTGATGCATCAGAATCTCCAAAAATTATTTACTGAACTTCTAGTAAAAGCTGATTTGTACTGTTTAATTTTTGTTCTTTCTGGTAAATTACTCTCTCTCCTTTTGTGAGGATAAGTTACAATTAATTTAATTGAATATAGCCTCAATTTAGTCAGAAAAGCCTCTTTGTTTCGGTGTACTGCAGAAAAAATGGAGAAGTTGAATCACAGCAATAAATTTATTACTTGCTTAAAAAGGAAGGAGAGTAATTGAAATCAAAGCTTTCTCTAATATCAGAGGCATTAGTCCAAATACCCATTAGCAATAACAGTTGCAGATTATACAAAAAAGTCCTCTAATTAATCATTCTGGGCATATGTACTAACATATTTCATGATACAATAGATTGAATCACAGATTTTGCTGATCACGAGGTGAGGGTGGCAGGGAAAAGAAGAATCTTCTGGGATTATTCCAAGTCTCACATTTTAAATGAAACTTCAGGAAGATGAGGTTTTTCAAGAAACACGAGTTGGATATGGTTTCCTGCAGAGAACACACCATTTGGCTGAGACAACGCTGTCTTCCCTGCATGGCTGCTCTGTGTGACTGGCACTGCTCACTTTGTTCCGTGCAAGAACGAGCCTTTCAACAAAGCCCTAACTGCCTCTGCCATGTCTTTTCCTTGTACTTGCCCAGCTGTATGTGGTCCATACCCCATGGTGTTCTGGGAAATATTCTACAATTTATCACTTGTCAACAGTCCTAACAGCGGAAAAAAAACCCCATGCCTTTCTGAAAAAGTTGTGAGAAGGCATTAAGACAACTGTCGAATTATCACCATCGAGTTAATCCTATTTAAAACTGAAGACTAGAAAGACTATTTATTTCTTTTGAAATACAAATGTATTAGCGGTTAAATGAATGTGCCACTCATCAAACAGCCTCAGAAACTCTTTTGGAAATCAAAAATTATGAAGTATGAACTGAAGTCAGCATGAAACACAAAGTAAATCCACACCAAAAATTTGCAGTTTGTATCAAGTCACCCCTGACATGAAAATTAGGATTTACTACTCAATTCAAAACAAAATAAAAATTGGTAGAACAAACTGAGATATGGTTTTGGGTTGCTTCTTCAAGAATGCTTGAGAATTTTAACCTTTTCCACACAGTCCATTTTTAAAACGATGTATGAGGAATATCAATTGTCTAACCAAAAGATAAAATTTGGAGGAGTCTCGGAGATTTCAAAGAAGGATACGACACCACCTATCCTAAGAAACAGTGATGACCAAGTGACAAAAGACATTTCTTCTTCCCATTGCATGAATCTTTATAAAGTGAGTTTCACAATACTAAAGTAGTAAAGCTCTTCCTTTTTAGAAATTGGAAACAGATTTTGCAATTAGATTTGTGAGTAATAAGAATAACAATCTTCTTCACTACCAGGAGATTTATAAGAGATGAGCAGCAATCTGTTCTGATTCTTTCCCATTTGGACAGCAGAATCAGAAATCTTCTCTCAGCTCTCCTTTTCTAGCTTAAAAGTCAAAATTTATAGTGGTTTTTTTTACATCTTTCTTAAATAATGACTTTGCAAGGCACTGAAAAATACCTTATTTATTAGCCTGAGATAATGTCACATTTTATCACGTTAGACCTGCATGTCTGTGTATAAGTATGGATCAGCAGATAGATGACTGTATTTTTTTTCTGGAATATATTTTGTTCTACTGCTAAGAAGTAAAATATGACATGGACCAATTACTCACCAAAAGTGAAATAACTTTCAGATTTCTTTTGTTAACAGTAATGATTTGAGACTTTAGTTTACATTGAAATTTTTGCTCGGATATTAAAATTGTGAAGCCTTCTGTTTTCAAGTTCTTATTTTTAAAAAGGCCTGTTTATTTTTCAATTAAAAAAAAAGTTTTAGCATATTCTATTTCTCCCAACTACCTGTGCATATTATAAAAACTTTTTTCTTTTATATTCTCTGACTTCTTAGTTATTATCAAACCAATGGCCTGTGGATATTCCCTTGAATCTACAACCTCTCTGTGACACACACTAAGACAGACAAGTGTGTTTGCTGTCAGTTTTTCTTTTATTCCTCCAAAAGGTTGGAGATAATTAAACTGTTCTCTAATGCATGAGATTCAAACTAATGCTACTGACTTTGTAACACAAGGCTCAGTTAATATCACTACCTTTGACTTTACTTGGAATTACTATGCATTGAATAGATCCACATCTAGCACAGCTGATGACAACAAATACATATTTTACAATGTAAGTGGAAGGGGCTCTCTTTATTCTCTGATAGTGTCCCTCTTACACTAATAAATGCTTAAATTTTGAAGATAATGGAGTCATTCTATCAGAAATGAAGGTTTGGCAATATAAATTTCTTGAGCATAAAACTTTCCTTCCTTAATCCAATCAGAACATGGATTGCAAGAAGAAAGGAAAAGAAATTGTTTTAAATGACAGTTAATTGACTGTTAAGCTTTGGGGTTTAGTAATTTGGGAAATTGAATGTTTTTCCAAGTCATTCATGCCAAGTCTCAGAGTCACATTAAAAAAAAATCCAGTAAACTTCCAGGTACAGCATGTAATGCCAAGTTTGGAAATGTAAAAAATGAATATTAATAAATAAGCATTTTCTGTCACTTGGGGGTTTTTTCCCCTAAGTAATTTCTGGTAAATAAGACTTTCATTTCGCTTTGAGAACAATGAACAAGCAAGGGCCAAAGCAGAGGAAAAGGGAGGGGAAAAAAGAAGGAGGAAGCTACAACTTTTATGAGCAACAAATTAACAGAATAGTTTATCAAGTCTTATTTGGACAGCACCCATTTACTTATTGCCAATGTCTGAAATCATCAATGTATAATAGTCACTCTAGGACACTAAATCCAACTAGGAAACTTCAAATTTCAAGAGAGTTTATTTGGTAAAGACAAAAGAAAGGAATAAAGAAAGGATTTTTGAATAAATAAAATTTGTACTTATTAAAGGCATAGTCTACAAACATCAACACTGAAAACTCACCAAAAGCAATCCAGTTTTACTGCAAAACATTAGGCTAAAGTTAGGATACTAAGATAAATTCCCACAGCTAATAACCAGGAACAAAATCAAAAGACAATGATCTTCTTGGACAGCACAATTTAAAAATAGCCTTTAAAATATCCCAGTTTAATGAAAATGGAAAAGACTCAGCTGAAGCAAGACACACAGTCAAAAGCTACTTTTGACCACAGAACCAACAAGTCACTTTATAAATGCTGAGAAAACTCAACAGCCTTATTTCCATTAATGATTTGCCTTGCAAACAAGATAAGGGAAAACTTCCTCATCAGTAGGTAGAAAGCTTCAGAGTACCAAGACAACTGCAGCAGACACAGCTATGAAATGAATTACGTATTAAAGAGGTGCTGTTGTGTACTATGCAAACAAAATCACACTCAGGTCAGTGTGTCAATAGGTCAGGGCAGTCTGAGTAACTGCATGAAGTCTAAGAGGCTCCATCCTGCAGGCTCTGTTTGCCACGGTCTCCACTGTGAGCTACAGATATGCTGCATCTCGTATTTCCTGTGTTTTCCTTCCAGAATTTTGCCTCAAGCTGTTGCTGTTTGGGTTACAACTAAATTGTATTTAATGACATTGCTGCTACATCTCAAATGTAGCATCCAAGACTCAGATTTAAGGTGAAAAAACCACATTAATTTAGTAGAATTATACAGAACTAAGCAATTCCTGCCAAAATAATGAAAACCTTCGTCCCACAGTCTTTACAAACCCTTAATTAATTTACATAAAAAGGCAGAAAGAGAATGCAAGGAAGGAATACATAAAAACAAATCTAGGAGGTTGTTCCAACAATGCAAGGCTTTTTCTGCACGTGTTTTGTCTTAACAAATATTAAACAAGTGTCAGCCGAAGGGCTTTCTGTACATGGTCAGAGAAAGCACGAGCAAAGGGAAGCACATTATGCTGATCAGTTGCTCAGAAGCCTCTACTGTGACATTTGGATTACTTCAGCAACATTACTTCTTGGTTTGAATGGGATAAAGCGGAAGGGGGGAAGGCATCGGTTGGTTAGTTTGGGAAAGTTTTTTCTCTCTTTACAAGAGGCCACAGCTTCACAACCAGGATTATTTCTTTTCCTTCTCTCTATCCTGCCTTTTCAGTTTCTTTTTCCCAGTCCAACCGGAAGCAGGGCTGTGAAAGGGACGGCTTCTCTCCAGCTCAAGAAGCTTGGCTCCTGGCAGAGGCATTTGCACCAGAACTTAAGAGACAGTTCTGTTCTTGGCTCTGCCAACAGACTTCCAGTGTGTCTTTAAATCCCTTTGTGCTTTAATTCTCCCACTGAGAGACAACAATGACTTCTTTGTTCATCTTACCAGGTGTAATTTTTTTTCCAGTGGAAAAACTGTCTGCTCTGTGTGGTAATGGTCGTACACACACACTAAATTTAACAGCGTGAAAGTTCAAGCTTGATTAAGGTATTTAGGAGAAACCATGAAACAAAAGTACTAGAGAAAGTCACAGATAGCATGTGACAAATCTATTGTTCTTCTGGAGGGGGGGAACAGGAGGGAGAATATTGGATTCTGATTAGGCTGAGTAGTAGCTTTACATTCCTGCCATTTTATTGCTGAATTATATAATCATGAAAATACACCTTATTCACTGATTAATCATTAAAAAAACATCTCATTTTGACAAAAAAGGAAAAAAATCTGTGCTTACCACATCAGTCTAATTTATAAATGTTCTGATAGAACCTGAACTTTTTAAAGTTCTAAACTGCTTCATCACCAAGGGCACAATTCCTCTCTACTTCATTTTTTCTTTTCTTTTTTTATAAAATTGCAGATATTCTGCTGTAAACATCAGCTTGTGTATTTTATCTACCCATACAAAAGCACATACCTCTCATCTATTTTCCTTTCCAAAAGGGATTCCTATTGTGTTATCGCTGATTTATAGAAGAGAAATCTTAATGTAATAGCCATATAATCCAAACTCTACACCATTTGATACTACATCAATATTGATCTAGCTCAGTCCAGCTATATTTATCATAATAAAGCTTTCTACAGTGGAAAACACCTGACAATTTTTTGGCTTTATTAATGAATACTTTAAGATTCAGGCCTATAATTTTGTGGTTTTGGGGTCTTTAAAACTGGATAAAAACCAGTAAGCATCCTGAGGGAAAGGAAGAAGATTGGATGCAAATGGCTAGCTGCACACAACTTGCAACACTGTCTTAATGAGAAGATGAGAAACTAAGTGGTTTCATTTCTCTGCCCCAAGAGCATGGGACCAGCTTTGAGTGCTGGGTTGGATGTCAGAGGTATGGATTTAATTTCTGTGCATCTCCAACAGCAGAACAGTAACACTGTGACTTAGACCAGTGCCAGCAATACCCCATGAAGGAAAATTTTTCCTGAGTGAATTCTGGGTCAGACCATTCAATAATGGAACCATGGGGGAAGCTAAAATCTTTAGCTTTTCAAAGTCTAGCAAAGGCTAATGTCACAGCTGGAAGAAGCAACACAATATTCTCTACAGTCCCACTGTTTACTCCACAGCCAGGTGTTTAAGACATCTCATTCCCATGCCCCAGATATTATTTCATGGCAGAAAAATAATGTAAGTTGTCACTTTAAATGTTCTGATACCATTGTTATCTGTGCCTGAATGACCACTGAAAAGAAAAAAAGAATTAAAAAAGGGCAGAGCAGTTGTACTGATATCCTTCTAAAATGAGCAAAATAAATACTGTGAGAGCTAAGTGGGTTTTTTATACTCAATTATATCTTTCTTGCAATGAAGAGAGCAAGGAATAAATAATGGATTATAATGAAGTTATAAATATCCTGCATTTTCTCCCACCACCGCTAGCTCTTGGCTAAGATCCCAGGTCATTAGCGGATGTCTGTGATTCCATGTGAAAGGAAAATAAAGAAAAAGAATATAAAATCACTAATTCTTTTTGTACAAGACAGCAGAGATAAATACCAATTCTCGTTTGTGTCTCTGAAAGTAACTGCTCCTTAATTTTGTGAGAAGGCTGAGGATGGAGATATTTAGATATAGATATTAATAGATATTTAGTATCTATTTCAAATTTAAATATTTCAGTAATTCAGTAAGGGCTAACAACTGTTTGCAATACTCAGACAAAAGCACAATGACACTATCAAGACAGATTTCTGCTTCTTTTCCCTTCAGCTGGAAATGGGTATTCTCTTTTCATATTAGATCACAAGCTCTTAAGATTACAACACTGGAAAACAATTCTTAAGCCTATAAAATATACTTTCCTAGCAATCAGTTCATTTTTTCACCTTCATACAAGAGACCAAAATAAAGTAAAAATAAACAAAAGAGATGGCAAGACATTGAAAATTGTTATTTATATCAATAATTCTGTCAAAATGCCAGCAAAAATTCTACAAGGCATATTCTGTTCATAAAACAATCAACAATGACTACATTTCAATGGTACTCAAACCCAATATAGTAACATCCTGCTTCTAGAAGTAAATTTTCTGTGTTTGGCATTATTTAATCTGGGTAGAACCTTGCAAGTGCTCATGGAAGTTAAGTGCTTGGTCTTTACCTCAGATTTCAGTTTTTTTACACTTGCAATGATGAGATTTATTGGAACCAAACTGTAAGCTGATTCTACACTAAAATATAGAGATACATTCTGTTTATAAATTGGGATGTTAAACAAGTTGTAGCAGTACATTTTGTTAATAAGGCAATGCTTGTCATCTAAAAAAAACCTGTATGGTGTTACTGCACAGTATTGGTACTTCACTGCAACAGTTTTTTGTTTAAAAGAAATTGCATCTCCATAACTGGGGAGATGAGAAGGTTTAAAGGACACGTATTGTATTGTATTAGTTATAGTTGCTTCTACCTCTGTTTCACAGGAAGAAAAAAAATCCTCCTAGTTTCAGGCAACAGACTTAGGACTGTATCTATTTTAATCATCAGATTTTTATTTCTGTTGCTTGCTTACTTAAAATAAAGACATAAATGTACACGCCTTCTGCCAGGGACAGTTTTTAGAATATTTTCAGGGCTTATTGGGTGCACCATAAATGGTGCAGAGAACTGGCAGGAAGGCCAGGCTCAGAGAGTGGTAGTCGATGGAGTTACATCCAGCTGGCAGCCGGTGGCCAGCGCTGTTTTCCTGGGCCCAGTGCTAGGAAGCCACTCCTGTCTAATGTCTTCAACAACCTGGCCAAAGGGACTGAGTGCACCCTCAGACAGTTCACAGATGACACTGAGCTGGGTGGGAGTGCTGACCTGCTGGAGGGCAGGAAGGCTCTGCAGGGATCTGGACTGGCTGGATGGATGGACCAGGCCAACAGTGTGAGGTTCAACAAAGTGAAGCATCAGGTCCTACACAACCAACCCACACAGCACTACAGGCTGGGGAAGAGTGGCTGGAAAGCTGCCCAGCAGAAAAGGACCTGGAGGTGCTGGTTGACAGCAGCTGAACATGATCCAGCAGTGTCCAGGTGGCCAACAAGGCCGATGGCATCCTGGCCTGTATCAGGAACAGTGTGGCCAGCAGGACCAGGGCAGTGATTGTCCCCCTGTACAAACCCTGCGGGCATCTCTCAGCAATATGGACACTAAGGTGATGGAGTGGGTCCAGAAAAGGGCAGTGGAGATGGTGAAGGGTCTGGAAGTGTCTTATGGTCAGTGGCTGAGGAAGCTGAAGTTGTTTAACCTGGAGAAAAGGAGGCTCAGGGGAAATCTTACTGGTCTGAACAACTACATGAAAGGAGGCTGTGGTGAGGTGTGGGTGAGCCTCTTCTCCCAGCTAACAAGTGACAGGATGAGAGGAAACAGCCTCAAGATGTGCCAGGGAAGGTTTGGATTGGATATCAGGAAAATTTTCTTCACTGAAAAGGTTGCCCAGGGAAGTAATGGTGTCACCGTCCCTGGAAGTATTCGAAAGATCTGTGGATGTGGCAACTGGGGATATGGCCTAGCAATGAACAAGGTGGTGCTGCATTAATGTTTGGACTCCATTATTTTAGAGGTCTTTTCCAACCCTAATAATTCTGTAGAACAGCTTGGACCTTTAAAGGTCATCTACTCCACCCACTCTGCAATAAGCAGAGAACAGTGACATTTCAACTGAGAAAACTCCTTTACAGCGGCGGGACTAATTTTATGCCTGTGTCTTGAAGCACGTACCTGACTGGCCTAAACTAAAAGTGCAGCTGATGTCCACAAAAAGGATGTGAAGGAAAAATCTACACACTTTTATGAATTCAGATATGACTTCAATGTACATTGAGAAGATCAAGAATCACCAGTCAAATCCCCAAAAGCAAGTTTCTTGACTTCTAGCTCTTCAAAAATTATTGCAATATTAAAGATTTATGTTTGGTTTCTTTTAGAAAAAAAGAGGATGTTTTCTATGGTATGTCCCACAACTTTAAAAATAAATAAAATAAAAAAATGGTTTGGAACTACATAAAATCCTCTGGAAAAAAAGTCCTTTCTAAATGTGTATGGCTTTTAGCAGTTTCCAGGAGAATCCAAACAACAGCAGGCAATTTAAGGTGACTAATGAATTCATAGATAGAGATTTTGGCATCCTATTCTCAACAATATATTAAGAATGAAGTTTGACAGGGCTGTGGTTTAGTAAATTGTTTTTTCTGCTCTTTTGCAAGGTCAATGGAGCTCTGTTCACTTCCAATTTACAAGGAGTGCACATTAACCGCAAAGCTGCCATGAAGAACCAAAGCTCGCCTAACTAGAAATGTTACATTAAAAAAAAAAAGTGCAGAGTATCAGTTTCTTTTATTTCAGCTCTCCTAGGAGCAGAAATTAGAAATTACTGAGACTGGACAGAAATACTGCTTTATTCTGTAATTCTCTTCCCTGCTCACTGCATACCACACCAGCCTCAAAACTGGGCAAGACATACTATGAAGATGGTTCAATAGTTCATTCTATAATTTATTTAACTATCATAAAGCAAAAAGCAAGGTGGTTCACATCACCTGTAAAACTTCTTAAAAGTGTTTGTAAAATATAGAAGAATCCAACTATCCAAATACTCTCATAGAGCAAAAGATAACACAATATATTTTCAAAAATCAAAACATGCAGATCTTCTAAAAATCAGTAAAAAAACTCCAGGCATCAGAACCAGAGAATCTCCATATCCCAGTTAAGGTCACATACTTGTGAGCCATTACAAGCCTAGCAATAACCAAATCATTAGTATTACCAAAATGAACAAAGACCCTTTGGCAAAATATTAAAAAAAAAATAAAAAAATTCATGATATTATGGCCTGTGAAGAAAGTACTGGAGTTTCCCTCTCAGACATGATGTCTTCTGGACTAAAAAAAAAAAAAGAAAAAGCTTTTAAAATATTCAGAGAACATATCTGGTTGTCTAAGAAAACCAGATTTTTTTCCCACTAACTAATAAAATACATGAAAGGTGATACAGAAAAATGAGACAGAATGAAGAAATTTCATCAGCATTAAAAGCTCTTGAAGACGCATTAAATTTTATTCCTTCTACAAATTAAGATTTTATGCTATGCAGCACACTAAAATGGCCAAGAAATGAACAATCAATGAGCAGAGGCAGATAGATAGATGTTCAGAAAACATATTTAGAAAGGATTGAAACGCAGGACATTAACGCATTTGCAGGATTTAACTAATTAGCCACCCTTCTACATTCTTTTCAGCTTATTGGTACAATAGTCTATAATGAGGTATCAATTTTGTCACCAATTATAATTCATGATTTGCAACTTAATTGTCAGTTCTACCCCAATGTAAGTTTATTGTATTGAGTATAGGCTAAATCAATAATTTTTAAATACATGTCTCAACCCTCTTTTAATACAAGTGTCTTACTACAATAAATTTATTCAGAAAAAGACAGATTCACATAAAACCCCAGGATGTTCTCAAATATGCCAACCTATTAATCTCTATTTCTACTTGCACTATTTTCTCTTTTAGGTAGGTAACTGTTGCATCATTGATTCAGCTAGAAATTCAGTTACTAGAGAATATTGTTTGTTTCAAAAGAATATTGAATATAATAACCCCATGTTCAAACTAGTAGGTGATTTCCAAACAGCTGTGCTGTGTAAGATGACCATCCATCTCCCTGGGAATTCCAAGCAGACTTCTCTCTTTTCAGTGTAATGACTTCAGCAGAAGCATTTGGTGTTTCTTACATTCAAGATCTGTATATGCTGCTCTCACAGCAAAAGAAGGCCACAGCATCTGCAAATTCTTTAAAAATGCTGCCTGCTTTGATCAAAGCTGCCCAAATAGGTCAAAATAGCACAGTGGACTGTACATTTTTAAGCATTTCACTTCCAACACTTCTTTTTTTATTAGTCCCTCAATTGCTTTGGAAAAGTCAAAGCCTGACTTGAAGAGGATTTTTAAAAGCACAGTTCTACAATTTTATTCTGTGTGTAGGATTATTTCTTCTATTTCTGTTATCAAATAATTTCTCTCCCCAAGTCCTTTTCCTCATTTTTAGAAATTAATCTGTTAACCAGTCTGGCTGCAAGAAAGGCAGACTTTCTTGCAGAGTCTTTCCCAACTATATCAGCCCCAGGAAAGCATTACAATGTGCATGCTGCTGGTTATCTTGTGGACCACATATATTAAAAAAAAATAAATAAAAAAAATCTTGATTTATTGATACTCACTATGAAGCATAAAAGGTGCCAAACTGCATGCAACAAACTTCAGCACCCAAAATTAACTCTCCACCCCTAACTCACAACCCACAACTCCTCAGCCAGCTCCCCCCAGCAGCTATTTAAACATGCCCAGCCCACAAGGCATGGAACAGACCATTGTGTTCAGCTTATCAAGCACTCTCAGCCTCCTAGGCAGGGTGGCCACATGAAAACTGCCAGACAGAAATGGTCCTGGTCCCTGCCAGTTCCTGGGCTGTGCCTACAAATCTTCACAAATAGAAGCAGCTATCCCAGGCCAAGCAGCACCAGGAAGCACTCCAACAGTTTAGCACTAGGGATGATCAAGCTGCAGTGCTCATGGAATACTCCCTGACCTCAAGCAGGAGCTGGACAGATACAGCTTCAGCTTGCTATAAAGAAAAAAGAAAATCAACTCTTAGCTGATAAAATGGGGGCAAAAGATGATCTTCTAATCAAGACAAACTTCTAATCTCTTTTGCTTCCCCTTTCAACTCAACATGCCAATGAAATGCAGTTGCAGAAAGCCTCTTGCATTCATAATAATTGGAATAGAAAAAGATTACATTCCATATATTGTAATAAGCAACAAAGTTATGCAAATGACATGCAGTAGGAAGTGAGACAATAACAGCATTGTGGTGTACTCAACAGAGTCAAATGCACAGAAATGATGTAAAGGGGGACATGAATAGCTGAAAGCAAGTTTCTGTAACCCTCCAAAATCTTTATGTTTTCAGACTAAATGTATCTTCAAGACATTGACACTTCTTTTGAGTTTCTGCTGAATTTAAATTAAAAATATAAAAGCTACCTCAGCCCAGGCTTTAACTTACCTTATTCTCCACTCAAAAATCAAAATAGTTGCTAATTTTCTGAATATGAATTGGAAATTCAGTTTCTGTTTCTTGGTTTAGAGCTATAAGACACATTAAAAATAACTAAGAGATATAGGAGTGTTAGCCATCAAAAAAAAAACCCAAAACAAACAAACACAAAAGCAAAAACACACACAGACACAAAAAAAAACCTATTGAAAAAGAACAAGTAACAGCCCCAAGTTCTGGACTAGAATATTTCCTAATCATTACAGAAATGAGATTATTTTTTGGCTTTAAAATGATAACTAGCTCCACCAAACCCTTTCACTTGATTGGAATTTGAACATGGTAGAATACAAAAAAAAATCACTGCTTTAATGATCAATTCCTATCAACTCTCTCCCTAGATCTTTAACATGATTCAATCTTTTCTCCTACTTCAAAACAGCTATGAGAAATGCTCTTCCATTTAATAAAAAAAAGAAAAATAGAGTCATAAAAAAGACAAAAGCAGGTAGGTTTCAGACCTTGCTTAGGTAATGAAAAGGTCAGTAAATACAGAGTCATACATTTTGAAGCAAAACTTGTGTTCTGTTAGGAAACAGGTTAAAACATGCCTCAATTAAAAATATATTATTCACTCATTAACTACGCTGGCCATTACTTTCAGTTGTTAAGAAACGATACAACTAAGAACATCAAAATAAGAGAGCCTGGGGGAAAAAAATAGCCTTAGAGCACAAAGTAAAGCAGCATGAGGACTTCTGCATGGCATGCATGATGTAGGGTAACCTGAGCTATCCACCATGAATCCCCAACAGCATTGGCTCCGTGCAGGGAGGTCCTGGAGATGGTGGGACAGGCAGATACAGCTCCAAAGCCACAGCATGTGCAGCACAATGCCAGCTGCTAAAGGAGCACTTTGCTGTTCTGCAGGTGGGACTCAGAGATGCACCTCTCTTGCCCCCAAAGGAGAGGTGACACCACGTAAGGGACACCACAGCTTTCGGGGACATAATGTAAGCAAAGTTTTGCATCATTCTTTCAAGGACTCAGGTTACTCATTGGTTGTGTGGCAAAGTGATTACTGTGTTCTACTGTCCTGGTCATAGACCAGTCCCAACAGGACTTGCTTCAAAATACTGAATCATTGCTCAGAGGTTTTTGACTTTTAAAATCCATCAGGAAATCTCATTTTTTCACAGTGAGGATTACAACATGTAATACCCATGAAACTTTCAACATAGATGTTCCAGCAAAAAAAAAAAGCTTATTTATTCCTAAAACTACATGCAGTTACTCACATTCACTTTCTGCTACCATAAAAAGACACACTCAGCAAAACCCAGCCCAAGATAAGACATTTGCTCCCTTTGTTCTGTTCATCTCCAAAGCAATTGTTTTTTTCATGGATGATGCATTCCTGAAGCCCAGCTTAAATGTGCTGTGAGAGATCTTTTACTAAAATCAAGATCTGGACGAAACTCGCAGAACATTTATGGACTCAGAAAATTGGAGCTACCAAAACAAAAAGTGTAAAGCAGTCTTGCACCGGTAATTTGGGCTCTCCCATTTAGTCATATTTGAAATGAAACAAAATCCAGAGATGCAGACAGTTCTTCGAAATAACATGGAAAATGGGCAAATATAAACTTCCCTGAAGGTACTTTACATTGAATAAACATTTTCTCTTTCCAGTTCTCCAGTGCTAACTAGAGAAGGTTTCCCTTCCCCACCTTTATCTAGGAAATCCTAATAAATTAAAAATCTATAAACATAAAAAAAAATAGACCACTTTATTTAACACTGGTCTGGATCCTCACACTTTGTTGGATTAATTTTTCAGACTTGATGTTTTATTTGTAGGTCTGTCACTTGGGGTGGGATGAGGCGCATACTCTTTAGAGAGACTTAACTCTTTGTAAAGAAACCTGCCAACAATACCATAAAAGCACTAACCATTGATACAATCCATGTACACACTCTGAAGCACATATGTGTGTATAGGAAAGGGATGGCTGAAAATGGAAAACACTTGCAATAACAGTAGAGCAGAAACTGAGATATATTTTAACTTTATTAGGTGTAATTTGAAAGCAACTGGTCCTTACTGGCACACACAAAAGCTCCCCATCAATTCAGGAAAGTATTTGTTGTCATTCAGCATCTCAAGAATAAGACCTATCCAGCAAAGACTGATTCAAATGGTCCACTCCAAAACTTATTAATAACTATTTCATGTGACAGTGATGTAATTTGATAAGACACCCCTCAAAATACATCTGTGAATCTAAAACAGAGAATATCATCCCCCCTCGTTCAGATAAGAATGTCCTGATATTCTAACACTGAAGTTATAAAGAGTGAAAACTTTTCCATAGTGGTGTGTAATGTGAGGGTAAGGAAACCTAAACTGATACTCAGGATTTCAATTTTGATGTGCTGAGGCTACTTGTAAGCATTTCCAGACTGAATTAATTTTATTCATCTCCACTCTGTCTTACATAATGTAAAGGAACTGCCATCAGAACCTGCTTTGTCAGAAAAGCCACAACTGAATGGAGATGTTAATTTTGCTTTTCAATTCAAGGTCTCAAGGGCAGGCTTTCTTGTTGATTAAAAATAAAGCTGAATAGGGAGTCAACACGCAGGTGCTCAGATACAGCCAAAATGATGATTCATTCAGTTTGTGTTGAAGGTCACACACACATATCTCCCTGAGGCATATCATCTTAGTTAACAGAAAAATATAAAAGTCAACTACTATTGGAGATAAATAAAGTGAGCACAAATTCACAAAAAAGAGAAGGGTTGCTTTTTGCTATAATATAAAAGAACAACTGCTGATCATACCAAACACTTTAATTAACAGTGAAACTGGACACATGCATATTGTTTAGGTTTATCAGACTTCAACTACTTATGTGTGCAAGTCCAGCCTCATGCCTTCAACACATCAGAAACATGGCTCATTTTCAGAGATAAACAATCTGGCTGTGTGGAACTCGATCACAGCTGTTGCAATAAACATACCTCACTATTCAATGCTAGCACAGTCCTGCCCAACAAAATCTTTCATAAGGAAGCTGCCTGCTAAAGGAAAATAAAACTGCACACCCAGAGAAGAAAATCTCCAAACCTGGTCCAGTCTCCCAGCAAAAGCCTATCAACATCCTTCCATCCAGTGACTATGGAACTCACAGACATAATGATCTTGGAGACTTAGCTGAAGTTCAGACTAATTTTTCAGTAATTTCAGCTCCCGAAAGATGAGTCTAACTAAAGCTATTCACATAAAGCATTGATAAGTCTGGAGAAAAACCACTCCAAGTTAAAGACTAATCTTGGATCAATCTGCAGCCTTGGAAGTACCATGAATATGACCTTTCCTTCTGTGAGTTGCCATGGTGTGAAAATTCTTACAGATGAACAAGGGAACCTGTTTGCAAAACAGAAGGAGTATGGAATAGTCCTTATATTAGATTAAAAGAAGGAAAAGAAATGCCACCATTTTAAGAACATGGAGAAAAAACTGTGCTGTGATTACATAGAGGAATTTAAACTGTGAATGTCCATTTACAAGTAAGAAAGATCAACATCTACATACAGCTTATCTTTATAGAAGATTTTTTTCTTAAAAACATCTCTATCTCACATCTTTAACCAGTGTCAATTTAAACAGAAAAAAAAAATCATCCATCCAAATAAGCATAGTTTGCAGGTGACTTCAGAATGTTTGCAGATCATTATACAAGTTCATGGTTTTACTTGTAAGACATGCAATAATTACAAGGTTTGTAAAAGTAACTCAGACTGAGAATGTGCAGGTTCACTGCAAATATGCACAACACCTGACAACCCAAAGACCTTGATTCTTTTTTTTTCTTTTAAGTTGCTGAAGGCATTTATAGGTCCTTTGAATATTATTTAGTGAGTTATACTGAGTGCCTGTTGTAAAGAATGTGCTCTGTGTATCTAAGTATGCAATGGTCAGTGCCTAGCAGGGAAACAATCAGTGAGCATGAGCAGCCTGAACAGACAGAAAATGTCTCATTTCATTGTTTGTTAAACAGTTTACTGCTTTTCCTCAGCTTAATCCTTTCTTGTACACTCCTGTTTAGGTCTCATACTTGAAGTGTTTCTACATTAGACCATAGTTGCCTATGAATGTATACAACTATTCCTATCAATTAATTCAATGTCTCAATAAATTGAAACGCAATATGATTCTTTTTGTCTTCCAACAAAGCGTGCTTTGAAGTTTGCAATTATTCACAATAGTTCCCAGAGAAGTTTTCAGCAAAGAAGTCTTGGTATAGTCAGAAAGAATGACCTTATTTGATCACAAACTGAACACAGCAGCTGTGCTGCTGGCAGAAGATCTATAACATACACTCATGGTGGCTTCCCTGCCTCCATCACAATCCACTATATACTGATCCAATTATTGCACAAAAAGCCTTTTTCTTATAGCACACTCTCCTTTTCACTTCTGTCCCACTCTGAATTGGAGAGAAAAATTTCTTGCAGATGGAATGCTTACTGCTTTTCAAATATTTCGTGTGAAAAAGCCATTTACACCCACAGCTGCTGCTGCCTTCTATTTCTCCCTCCTTTTACAAGACAAGGAGGAGGAGAGGACAGAGAGAGAGAGAGAAACCTAAAGAATTTTTCAAGACATTTAAATTATAAGTTCATTGTGTTATTTTTTTTTTTAATAATTAGGCTCATAGGACAGATAACAGATTTTGATTTTGTGCTGATAATTTACAAGACTTCAATTTAAAACTTGAATCTTGCAGGGAATGCACAGAGGCATGGAAGTATCACAAACTCAGCTTAGAGAGGAACAGTCTCTCAGGTGAAGTTTGTCAACACATTACTTTGCACTTTAAAAAAAAAAAGGAATACAGTGACTTAGTTTGATGAAGAGTTGGAAAGTATGTTGCAATATTTTCCTTCCAAACAATACAGTTGTGTAACTTTTCTAAGCTTTTGCAGTTAACATGTAAAACAAATAAACAAAACACTTGAAAAAAAAAAAAATCAAAACCTAGTGCCATATTGGAAACCTTGCATCCTAAACATCTGCTCCTTTATTCGTTTTTCAGTCATACTCTGATAAGCAACTAAATAAAAGCCTACCTACTCCTTTCCCTAGCTACTTTTCTTAGATGGAAATAGGATAAAATACAACTATACTGAAAAACCAGACATGATGGAAAGCACTTAGAAGAAGAAATGACAAAACCTCTTTATAGGGCTTATATGTATTCTACCACATGAGCCATCAGTAATCCCCATTTCTGCCTCCAGAGCAAGGAATAATTCTTGCAATGAATATATTTATAAACAAAGACAGAAATAATTGGATGACACATTTGAAGAGGAAGGAGCTCTTCCTAGCTACACACGTGGAATGGACAGACAGGCAAAGAGAACCTGTGTTACTTGCTATATAGAGCTTAGAAATAAGCAACCTTTAATTGAACATGTCTTGCTTTTGAACAATCTTTCAGTAAAACTCTCAGTGGTTCAAAAGCACAGTGAAAATGAACCAAAAAAAGGATCATTGTTATTCTTTCACTTACATTAATAAACAAGTGCTGAACAATAGGAAGGTACAGGGTGAGAAGGTCAAGAAATTAGGAGCAATTACTAAATTTGCAATAAGGTTTGTTTTTATACTCTTACTGCTTTCTTACTGTAAAAGCCTCCCAATTTATTAAGATACTCTTCACATGTAACACATTACAGTGCAACCTCCACATACAGGGAAAAATATACAAGTCTTGCAATTTTATTTTTTCTTTGACAGACAGACGCTTGTCTTCATAAAATAATATATTCCTTCAGGGAAAAGTATGCAAGAGTATGTAATCACTCAGCTATTTAACCACTGTGCACTCTTACATTTCTTAGATTTACTTCAGTTATCTTTTTTGTTTATTTATAGACTTTTTGGTCAAGGGCTTTTATGGATATATCTTTATTTCATTCATTTATCCATTAAGAGTCACAGTGTTAATGAGAATGATAATATTCAGAGAGACACTGAAGGAATATTCACATCAACATATACCCAATATACTGTGTCAAACCAAAATCACACACTTATTGGGTCAAACAGCCCAGAAGTGTAAAATTCTTTGACCAATATGAATGTTATTTATTTAACTCTTTAGGAAGCCTGAGGAAGGAAAACCTAAAGTCTAAATTACAACTTCCCTTATAAACACTATCATCTCCATGAAACTATTGCACTAAGTACAAAAGACTAAGCTACAGAAAGTGTTTCAAGAAAACCCATTCGGAGTTCTGGATCCCACTGGAATCAGTGCTGGTTGGGAACTTAAACACTTTTCTGGATTTCATTATACCCACCATTCAAAGCCTGTTAGTCATGGAACAGAGTGCTGTTATCAAAAGGAGCAGATTCCTGGGTCAGCCTGCCCACCACGGCACTGAGCGTGCACAATAGCCGGATGGGAAGTGTGGCTGGAGGGAAGCTGAGGACTGAAGCTGTAGCAACCAGCTATAGAAGTATTTGATGCTTAGTTCTGTTCCTGTGTTTCTTACTCTTCTGCAAAATACCCTTCTGATTTTGCTTAACTGTGCTTGCTGAAACATATTTCTTTTCCAAGCTGAAACATATTTTTTCATCAGTAGGATTTAAATGAGCAGTTACATAAGTTTTGCAACATTTTTAAACTTTTTAAAATTTTAAACATTTTTAAATTTCTCCTCAGTCTAGTGGAGCTAAAACAGATTTGGGGCAACATTCACTAAGAGCTATTTTAGGTTTTACAAGGGAAGCTCAAAAGATTGAAACACACTTTTCTATGCCAGACAAAAATTTGAGTAAGTTTAAATGTAGATGTTTGTTTCTGAGACAACTGTAAATGTCTCACAGCACTTACATACTAACATATCACATTCAACCAGCAGAAAGAATCAGCAAGCATGAGTCTACCTGTGAAAATGAAAGTTATAACCCTAAATATCATTAAAATAACATTATCACACAGGATTTTTACTGCAAAATGAAAAAATATAATGAATCTCTAGGACAGGAGAGTCCCATAATTATATAATGACCAAAGAGTGATGCATTTCCAGCATTGTCTTTGGAAAACAATCCCAAACTACACACAGGTTCCTGAAGACATCTAGGGAGGAAAGGAATGGGAAGGAAAGAATCACACAAAATGCCTCCCTATAGTAAAGAAGATTTTTTTGCCAAATCAAAATCACTTCCTAAAAAACCTTAGTAGAAAAATGCAAGGAGATACAATAAAACTACTTAATTGTTTGCAAGTGGTAAAGCCCAGGTGCAGACAATCAGCATTTTCCTTCTGTGAGACTGAACTAATTCTGCATCAACTTGTAACAGAGGAAATCTACACTTTGTCTCAAAAATGGCAGGAAAAGACACATCACCTCAAATATTACACTTTTTTGTGTTTTTTCTGTTGTTGTTTTTGCTTGTTTTGTTGGGGGTTGTTTGTTTTATTTTCTCTTTTGAATTTGGCATTTCTGGGGGCAGAGGACTGTTTTTTTAAGACTATCACTGCATCTTGACAGTGATGTTTTGGAAAACCATTCACTCTTTTACAGCCATGGAAAATGCATGTAACAAATTGCAAAGTTAAGATCAGAAAACCATGCATGACCTTTTTCTCTTAAATACCTATAATATTTTAGAATTTCATTTTGTTTCTCACTTCATACTTTGCACATCAAATGTTCTGTCCCTGTCCTTAATCCATATTTATTTGTGACCTGTTTTTCCTCTGGCCCCACACAAGTTTTTGATCTTTCTTTCTCTCTGGCCTATAACCCTGGTGCCTGGTTCATCTCTCCCTATTTAGAAGGATTTGGCAAATCTGTTTCCTTTCCCTCTTCCTTTGGTGGCTGATAGGTCTGGTTGATTTAGCCAATAAGACTTCCCTTACGGTGTTTCTTGATTTCTCTACTCTGCTTATACACCAACAAATCCAGTTAGAAAAAAAAATTATCTTTAAAACAAGAAGGTAGTATTGCTCATCTGCAATGTGAAAGTGAAAGAGGATGAAAACTTCAGATCAGTATCAACACAAAGTATTCCATTTCCCAGTGAGAAAACAAAGGCAACAAATGCCAAACAAAAACCAAAGGTCTCCAAAGTGACTACCTAAAAACCACAGGTCACATTGTAAAATTCAGCTTATTTGGAAAATGAATTAATGCTTGTACAGCTGACCTACCTATTTCAAAAATCTTATATTTTGTGAAGAATTTATGCAACTTCTAAAGGAAAGATAAGACTTCAGACCACTTACACTGGAAATCTAAATGAAGATTATGAATTACTCAATGATCATTAGAAAGACTGTATACTTCATATAACTTCGTATTTCACCACAGGAGAGAAATAAAGAAACCAGAATTCTGGCTCATATCTATTTCCTTAAATGTTTCAAATGAGGGAATAATCATAAATAAAAGTAGACTATCCATGGATTCCTGAAGCCATCTTCCAAAACCAGCCACTATCCAACAGGTTACATCTGCTAAGCAGCCTGTTTCCCAGACAACAACAGTAATGGGTCCTTCTTCCAGTAGTCAAAATCAGCTTTGTTTTTAGTTTAACAAACTTTACTCTTTTCAGAGACAGAAGGTGGCTTACATTATTTCTGTAATTCCTGTCAAGGAAACTTGTATATATAGATATAGATATATAGATATAATGACACAAGAATTACTTCTTAAATTCAGCCCTAAAAAATATGCATACAATAACAGTTCTTAAAAATAATTTATATTTTTGACTTTTTAAAAAATAGCATTTACTTTTGACTTTTTGGTCCAGCTTTTTGAAGAGAAAAGCACTTCTGGTTTCAGCACTATTAAAAAAATAAAAGCAAAGGCATAGAATCTGTCACATGAACATTACTGATTTTACTACATTGGTCCAGTTCCTCCTCAGTCTACTGTATTGCAAGGTCTGCTTTTCCCAAATTAAAGTGAAAAAATACTTCCCCTACTTTTTAAAAAAAATAAAAATACTAATGTGAATGCATTGGGAAAAACATACAAGATGGGCAACGTGTAGTCCCTTTTTGGAAAATACAAATGAAATACAGGTGGCAGAGAAAGAACAGTCTTTATAAAAACCAGAACAATGAATCCAAACTCATTTTCCAAACATTTCAAAGTACTTACACATGTGCGGCTTAAGCCTCTTACAAGTGCCTGTGAAGTATTTGACCAAAATACATAGGGAATAAAATGTATTGTGTGTACATGTCTCTGAAATGTAAGAGACAGGAACCTGAAGTATACAGTGTTAACATCTGGAAGAAACTGTAAGAAGTATTCAGAGGAGCAGAGCTGTATCTTTAAAATCCTACTTAAGCACTGGGATTTGGAGCCCTCCCACTATTGTTACACTCTCAGAGAGTCCATAACTGAAGAAGCTGTTAGGACTTGACTTTTATACATCCATCTACAGGGAAAAAAAAATAAAAGTAGTTTACTAAAAGGATAGCATTCTACAAAAATCAATCTCAAGACAGATACTTTTATCTACTTTTCTTCCTCAATCAATACACCAACCACATATGATAACAGTTGGCAGGACATCTTCAAGGGAAAAGCACTCCAAGGTCAGCTCATGAAAAAAAGCTTTTACAGGATGACAGTGGCACTGGACCTCCTTTGGCTGCTGATAACATCATTGCTGTCAGCTCAGCACTGAAACAATGATTCCAAACATGGAATTAGTACAATAAATTCGTTCATGCAGTATAACTGGGCAGAAAAATGCCCAGAAGTATGGTAAAATTGCTGTATTCCAGCAACCTCTTTTTAAGGACATTTGAAGTATATTTTACTGGTTCTACAGTCACAAAGACAGGCAAAAAGCCCAAGAAATTCCCTCACGACTCGAGGCCTTTCAAAACACCGGTCCATTTTTTGACTTTTCTTATCTCGCATAAGACATCTGTCTAAGGCTCAGTAACCCAGCAGTTACAGAGCACCCGTGGATATCCTTTCAGTCAGCATCAGGCACACATAAAGGAACTACAGCCCGTTTCTCAATTCTCTGTGGCCCAGGAATTCATGTTTCCCCCTCACTGTTTTTATCAGATAAAACTGTACTGCATGATAACACAAATTTCTCCACAGCATCTGAAATAGCTACTCAACCCCAGCAAGGACGCTGCAGTGTTTATATTGCATCTTACGTTCTTTTTCAGTCACACTTATATTTAATAACAACAAGAACAAAAACTTACATTTGTAGCCAAGATTTATATTTTCCATTTGGCAGTTCTGATAATTTCTCTCACAGAGTAGAGCTAAAACTGACTTGGCAGGCTGAATTTATCAGCATTTCATCTGCTAAACCATTCCAGCTAGAAAGCCAACTATATTGTCAACCATTTAAAGAAGGAAGCTTCTACTTGTATTATGTGACAAACTCACAACAAACACAAAATCAAAACAAACAAGAAAATGTAAGCAGGGTTGGGGGAGCCCAAACAGATTAACATTTAAAGATTTGTTTTTTGTACCCCCTAAACCAGAAATTTATCTAGTGCCAAGTACTTCAGAAAGATAATTTACTTTTTCAAACACAAAATATACTTCCCACGTTCTCCAAGCATCTTCCACATTACTGTACCAGGAACGAAATAAAGCACAGTCAAGAATTTCACCTACAGTTATAGTAACTGCCAAATGTGACAGCTTTTCAAACACTGACTCCCAAAAGTAGTGTGTGCTCATCATTACCAGAAATACAAATTTTACAGGACTAACTCAGTCTTAACTAAGAATTTCTGTGAAAAACACCACAATTATAGAGGTCAAAATTTCAGGAACAGTTGTACTGACAACAGACAGAAATGAAATTTGTATAATTCTGAAGACAAAACAGCAGTAAAACCTGATTTTAATGGCAAAATATCTATGCTTATATAATGAAATATTTTGATAGCTTTGCTATGCACTGTATTCATTTGTAGATTTAATAATTCCTTGTTTATTAACAGAGTCGTTATAACATCCTATTTTAATGCCAAATCCTTCAATCTTTTTTAATCAACCAAAGCTTGGATCTGAAGACAGGGGAGTCTCCATTAGTTACATGAGATTTTTGATGCTTTATTAAGGAAAAGATCTCCGAAAAATACAGTATAAGTAAAATTTTCTACCCTTAAAGATGTGATTACTTCACTCTTGATCCTCTCAGAAGAATCACCTCAACATTCTTTCTTTCTTTCAGAGCTTTCTCCCTCTAGATCTTCATACCTGATCCTGAAAAAAGTTCTCATTTCTAAGCTAGAGCCCTCAGGTCATCAGCATTAATGATCACTACCAAATTTAACGTAACAAAGGGAAGTGTGCATTGGTTGACAAACAAGGGTGTTACATTTCTACTGCACCTACTTCAGAAAAAAGGACTGAGTACTGTGGTATTGCAAACAAAATAAGAAAAAGATTGGGGCAGAATAGAAAAGGAGATGTCATGCATTCTACATCTCAATGTCTTCCTGAAGATGTGGTTATGAAGGACAAAATGGGATGGGAAGGTGGACATGAAGCATCACTCACCATTTCCTGAGATGCATACTTTGGATCTTCAGGGTCGACTGACCAGTAGCAGTAGTCAAAGCTGAAGGCCACAGTTTTTTCTCTCGTGTCCCAGCTGCTATCAAGCCTACTGTCAACCTGACAATAAAAGGGAAAAGAAATATCAAGTCATTCTGAAGATGACACACAAAAAAAAAAAGCATTTTCCAAGTTAATGAGAAGTTTATCTAGGATCCATCTTGTGGAAAGGGAAAAGAGTTAAACCTCTTTATTCAATTGTCTTTGGTGTTTAGAGTGAGATGGAGACATCCCTGACAAACCTGCTAGAGCATTTTTACTGAAGGGTTCATTTACTATGGCCAAGGTTCTCCAAGACACATACAATAGACACAATTCAGCTAATCTTCATAAATTCTATGTATTGGCAGGAAAGCTTTATAAACCTTTTGATATTTCTCTGAAATTCTTCTGCTTCACAGAGAACCACATCACAGAAATGAGGCCCCAGTTGATAAGAAGAAAAGAATTTTCCCTCTGCATAGTTGAATATGCAGGTCTTTTCCCCAATTTCCCCTTTGCTTTGTCAGGGTTGCACGATAATGCTTCTGTCACTGGGACTGCACAGTGCAAACTCAACCTTTATGGGCTACTAACAATGACAGTGAAGCCTTTCTAGCACACTGAAATTAAAGGAATTGTGTAAGTCTTTCCATATAATCTTGCCCAAGTGATCAGTAATAAAACAGATAAGCTTATGAACACTCAAAGGAGGAGAGTAATGAGTCCAAACATGCTACAAAACACCATATACATGTTGTCCTGGGGTGACTTTATGATACTGGTATCCCCATTTAGAGTTTTCCTCCCTAATTTGCCCTAAACTAAGACACATGTAATTTTCATCTGATTGGTAACTTTGTTATAACCTCAACATTCACACTAACTTAAGCAGAAAAAAACCATGCAGGCTCCAGAGCTCTCAAAGAAGATGATGGCTATACTCAGTTTATTCTCATAGCTCTTGGTCTTTTACCAAGGCCTGAAGTTTAGCTTTACACAATTTGCTCTATTTCCTGCAAATCAATTGCACTCTGAGAGGAAATACAAAAGGACAAAAGATACAGGGGGAAAAAAAATGATCCAGATGTTAGTAACAGCAAGATATGCAAAAATCCTAAACAATTTACCAACTGCTTTGAATAATGGCATGCAACAAGGATTGCAGAAGCTTTGATAACCATAACATACAGACAAGGCAACTACCTGTTATGTCCCTTCTCAATTCCTACCCCTCGCCCAAAACACACAAACTAACCCCAAACCAAAATAACCCCTCCCCACATTTCTGCTGCAATAGTTCTAGGGCTGTGCCAATTTAAACTTCTCCCTTAATATTTCTATTAGAATGATCCAATAACCAAGCAAACAGAGAAAATTATCAGGATGTCAGGATTCTTACATGGAAAAGAGGAGAGAACAAAAAGCATACCTTTATATTTCTGACTTTCGCCACTTTGTCATCAACTTCTACAATCACTCTTCCTCCTTCTGCTCTCTCTCTGGAAACAGAACACATTTTAAAAACCCATTTAAAATATAAAAAAACAGAAAGGTGCGTGTCAAACGACTAAACTTCAGAAATTTATGTTTACTTCAGCAAACCACAAATCAGAGCTATAAATCAGATACTTCAGATATCAGATACACACAGATAAGATTCTGTGACATGAAACAGCATTTGCAGATCTGCATTCAGGTATCTCAATAGCAAGGGGCTAAAAAACCCTGAGACTGTGGTGATTAAAGAGCTCTGAAGTGTTTTTCCTGAATACATTGTTAGGATTTCATTTGTATTTAAGAGTTGTTGCTTTAAATTACTTTCACAAGGAAGTAGAGTGGAGCACTGGTAGACTGGCTGTGCTTTGTGGGGTAGGGATCCATGTCACAGACTTGTGAGTCACAAGAGTCCTCAGTGCAACCACTGTCTGATTTTTCCCACTTAATCCAAAGTGTTTGTTGTAGTCCTCAAAAAAGTACACTTTAGGGGAAAAAAAAGCACCAAACAAACAATAAAACAAAAAAACCTGTCATGAAATGTAAAATGGACAGGATTTCCTCAAGGGCAAAGGACCATGCACTCATATATACTGTCTAAATCTGTCATTGGAAGCAGCTGTGACTGGGTACTACAGACCACCTCCGCATCCAAAATAAGTCATGTTAGAAAGGAATGAAAAAAGGAAATGGAGAAAGAAAAAACATAACCACAAACAACAAAAAACAAACAAACAAAAAAACACCAACACAAAAGCCCAAGAAACAAACAAACAAAATCCTCAAATCAAGTTCATCGTATTTCTAGGCTGACAGCAGGATAGCTGCCTGAAGATAAGGATGCTCTTGTTTATCCTTCTCAATAATTATAATGAATTTTTTAATACATAGTAGGATAGCATAGAGGAAGAAGATGTCAGTGTCCTGTTTCTCCAACTTTGGTACTGAGAAGCTAAGAATAAGACAAAGATGCTTTATGTTTCCTCTGTATTTTGCTTTATGGTCTGATACTGACAAATCTTGTAAGATTCAACTTTCTGATAAAGTTTTGATGAAGGCTATTAGCTTTGTAAAGCTGCAAGAAATCGGTTTAGAATTAAAAACAATTTTGTCCTTAATTTTATTAAAATTAAGGTGAAGACACACTGTCATTTGTGGTTAGATGCATATATATATACATATATATATATATATATCCTGATAATCAGCTGGATGAGTACCATGAGGTCAGTTAAAAACTAGGTCAGAGAGAATAAGAATTAGAAAATTCAAACCCAGCTGACAACTGCTCAGTCCTGACCCTAGACCTGTAACAGATTCCTTTATATGTGTGCAGAAGAATTTAGTCCCCCACCAATTACAATCTGTCTCCACTGAGGACCCTAACTTCCAGGTGTCCCAAAGCATATCATCCCTGCCTCTGGGTCTCTCCACTACTCATTTTTTACCCCATACCTTCTATTCCAAAACAAGATTCAAAACAATGCCTTAGGACACTTAAAGCTTGAAGACAATCACTGTAGCATTTGAACTTTCCAGGCATAAGAGGTTTTAGCACATTTCTGAGCATTACTGTTCCCATTTTGCAGACAGAAGTAATGCTTTACCTTAAAGTCTCTTGCTGCACATTACTGATTTTTGAGGTACCCTCCTTGAGACAGACTGAACTTGGTATTTCCTGTAGTATAAACTTATACGTGGCTCTTCACAGAAAATACAAGGACAGCTCCCAGAGATTTCAGTTAAGCTGTGAGTACTGAGCTGTTCAGCACATCAGCCACCTGAGCCCCAAGTTGGATCCCAAGAGAAAGGGAAGCACATTATGGAGAGCTGGGTACCAAATGTCCCACTATGCACAGCTGAGTACAGAACAGAGGTCTCATAGGGCTCCCTAAAGAACAAAGTGCCTGAGGATACAGGCTGGGAGTACCTAAGCTAGAAATGTGCAAGTGATGCATTTCAACCTGGACATGTGTAACTTTATAGATGTTTTGACAAGCAAATGCTTTCCAATGTAAGTTACTCAGGGGGCTTTGATATCCATGTATAAATCTCTGCCAGGTGAGCTAATGGACAAAGCTGGCAATTACCCTGTACAGTAGATCTGATTTAAGAGACAGTGGGACATTTTAACAGCATTTCACAATAGTTTAAGAACAGCAGAAGACAGAAAACCAGAGGGATCATTTAGGAAAGAGCTCTTTCCCTCACTGCCCAAGTGTGAGCTTGGTCCTATCCTGTTTCCCAATCCGGTGAGCATCCTTAATTTTCAGTCCTTAATGCTCCAGTTTTACCACCCTAAATAGTTCACTGAGTTCCTATCCTTCTCCTCCTATGCACACACGTCGTTCCCTACAGATATGTGCCATGTGTTCTCACTGGCATCATGTCCATCTTGCCCAGGCATTCTTCAATTGCTTTGCAGGTCTTGTGTCCCTTCTCCTAATGCATTGTAGCTAGTCGCTGATGTCTCTGCTCCAAAGATACAGAACCCTGCTCCTCTTGTCAGTTCTTCCAGTGTCTAACCCAAGTTTACTTGTACACCCCACAAATAAACCGCTGTTTCCTCCTGTACATGTGCTGAGGTCAGCAAACAGATTACTGAGAATAAATCAGAGAGAACACCTTCTTCTCCAGGTCCCATTCCTGGGCTTCCATTGTGGCTTGGACAGCACCAAGCTCAAGTTATTAAAGCAATGCTCAAACAATGAGTTTTTTTTTTACATAAGGGGATGATGCAAGCATGATTTGGTCAACACTAGAAAATTCAAGCTGAGAGAAAGTAGAGCCCTTAAAATTTTTACCTGCTACATTATTACAAGTCTTCACTGAGCATGTTAAAGAGTTTTAATGGTTTAGAACTTGGGCAGAAATGGGTAGATTGAGATGGGAATCACATCAGATTTCAAATTTTAAAATTAATTGGGGAATTCAAATAAAAGGTCCCCCGAGTAGCTTTTATATGTTTTGAAACATAATTTCCCATAACCTTATCTCCTGCAGCAGCTGAACTGTTCTGGGTGAAGCTTAAAAATAATTTTAAGCAACCTAGTCTGAAACAGGCTTTCATGAATAGAACATTTGTTCTCAAATGGGTGAAATCTGGAAAAGCTTTTAATAGTTTTAAATGCCAGGGTGTTCTAGTTGCAGAAGTAAGGCAACCTCAACAGCAAACAGTGGCCTCAACCCCAGCTATGATAATTACGTGAAACTCACTGCCTTCAGTCCACACATGTTACACATAACCCCATGAAAAAGTGACTTTTCTCTGTGGGTTCTTCTAGACTGATGCTCTCACAGGCTACAGTCATTACTAAAGATTAACGATAAGGAAGAAATTCCAAACATAAAATCTTTGAGATACAAAGAATTTCTGGATCTAAGAAAAATTGGACTGGCATTTACATATCTATTATATTAAAATAAACGTAAAATAAACCTGGTAAAACACAATACAAAATGAAATCGCCACCTTTTACCAGGTATCAAACATTCCACACTATGAAGCCACAAAGCTTAATGCAGCAATCAAGTACCTTCACTTGAGTCACACAAAACAAGAAAGCCACAAGAAGATGGGGACAGAACTAAAATCTTCCTTAGCTCTGGGTGCATATTCACAGCACCCAGACTTTTATCTTAATTCCAGACTGTTGCTGAAAGATGCAATTTCTCTTTGCTGCTCCAACTCCCCACATGTGTTTCTACTTTCTAGCAACCACACACCCATGCAATGACTCATATCAGCTGTGATCAGGAAAAAAAAAACCCATACCAAAATAAATACTCAAGGTGTCACAGGACTCTCAAGCCCTTCCAGAGCCCTGAGCCCAGCAGTCACACAACCTGCTGAGCCAAAGCAAGAGAAAGAGCAGGAACATGTGGTGGTGGGAATGGAGACCCTTCCCTTCTGCTGCAGCTTACAGCCAGACCAGGGAGCACAAACAAAGCAACCTGGAGCTGCCAGCTCTACAGGCTGTGCATTGGAACTCGCTGTAAACACACATTTATATCACACTTCATTTAGGTACAAAACATAGAACCTGGGGAAAGAAAACACAGTTTCCTATCTAAAGCCCAGGAGGAAAAACACTCACAGCTGTTCCAGATATTTTGACCTTAACTCCAAATTGCAAACACTACAAAAGCACTCTCAGCAAAACCTAAATTTGTCATTACAGTCTTACATGCAACAGTTTGCATTTGAATGATAAAGCAATTCATCATCCTTAGGAATGGGTGCTCCCCATTTCTCCCCAAATTTCTTTTCTCCCCACAGGTTTGAAAACTATTTTTTGTACCCATAAAAATCAGCTTCAAACTTCTCTAGTAACATGTTTGGCTTCTGCTCCTTAGAAGTCACGGTGGTCCTAACACTTAGTTTCCTCATCCTCTCTCCTCTCCCACTTTTTGAAAAATGCATGCTGTATTTGGGAAATGCCTCTCCTAAATTATTTTCCATGAAAACAAGTTCCCAGGACAAAGAAAAAGCTGTAGAAACAACACTTGATGGTGCTTGTCCCAGGGAAGACCTGCATCTTCTCAGTTATAGAAAGCTTTAGAGAAATGCAGACCCAACAACAGAGCAGTGGCATAAGTACAGAATGGAGTGGCAGGGCTGTAACAGGGAGCTACAAGGGAGACCTGGCAAAAGCAAAGCTGCTGCAGAAATCCTGAAAATACAGGCAGTCCAAAGGGAATCTCATACCATTTCCTGTTGCTATGAAAAGTCATTTTTGCAGCCAAGATGTAAAGCTAATGCAACCCCCCTAGGGACAAAGACACTGCAAGAATGAGCCAGTGGGAAAGAATCATGAGAGGTTCAAGACCCCAGAGAGGGACACTTCCATAGCTTGCTGAATCTCACTGAGATGAGTTCAGACACAGAGCACAGAAGTGCAAGGAGGTATGCAGAGCTGGAGGAAGCAGTGGGTGGAAAGAAAGGGGGAAGTCGTTTTTTTATGCATTCTAAAATTTGCCCACTTCTCCTCCACCCTCTCAAGTAATAGTCAGGCACTTGGAGAACAAAGGAAGCTGACTTTTTTAAAATTGCCTGTTTGTTTTAGGAACGCGTACAAGTGATAAAGCAAAAATACTGTAGTCATTAGCAGTAGACATTTCATGCAACAAAACAGCTTCTACAAATACAGGCCAGCAAAGTATTCACCAAAGTTATCAAACATATGAAAGCCAATATATACAACTCAAGTACAAGAAGATTCTTAAATATTTTTTAAAAGAAGCTTCAAAAATAATCCTGCAATGTAATCATTGCAATTACTTAATGTTTTCCTGCCAGTTCCCACCACTCAAGCTAACTCCAAACCCAATCTCAACCTGTACTGAAGCATAGTCCCTCAAAAGTAGTGTGTCAAGAATACCAATCCCTCTCCTCTTGCAAAGGCTCTTCCAGAAAAAAATGTGGCAGGATGTATACCATCAGTTACCCCTGCTGTCTCTTGGACTGTCACTTCCCAGGACATGACCCATACCTGTGGCAGCCTGTAAGTAAGGCAGACACTTGTACCTGGGGACACTTTGTGCCACCTAATGGCACACCTATGCAATCACCATGCCAGCAGTTTATGTATAATCCTGAAGAAAATCTAGTCCAAGTATTCCCATGGTCATGAAGTTTAAACATTTCATGGGGAAAACTTCAGTTAGTCAGATTTATCTTTTCTTTCCCTTAACAGTATGTTGTTCAGTGTTTCTGGCTCTTGTTTATTGGCAGCCTTGGCAGAAGTGTCTTTGAGAAGCTGCCATCTTTGCACTTCTTGAATGACTGACCAACCTTGGCCATGGAAACAAAGCAACAAACTGCAGGGCTTATTCTCATCTTTGCTAGTCTTCAGAGAACATTATCACAGGAAAATGGGTTGAGGAAATACCTGTTGGGAGACCAAGGGTGCAATGAGGAGAGCACTAAGAGTCCATGCTGCTCCACCAAAAATTGTAGAGAATATCAAAGCTTTCAGCCATTAGAGCTTCTGAACTCTACTGACATGTCAAGGAACCTCCAGCCACAACCTTCCCAAACACAGCATCCCTCCACAACACCAGCCTGAGACGTATCTCCTTATACCTGCTGCTGTAACCTGTCAGGGTCGAGGTGCTAATGGTATAAATAGCCTCACTTTGGCCAAAGCAGGATTTTTTTATATGTAAAAATAAAGTATTGACAATCAAGTAAATTTATCTAAGATTCATTTTCAGTGTTTCTCATTATTCTCATTATCCAATACCATTTTGGATATTTCTCTTTAAAGTCAAAACTGTTTCACTGTGTCTTGCAAATGGGAGTGCACAGATGGTCAGCAGTCCTCTGACCAAATTCAGAACAGATGTTTATAAATAATTCTAAACTCTCTATTGAAGCCAAGTACACAGAGTTCACCAAGACAGCATACTGCTGTATGAGACATGCTGCTCAAGTAATTTTTTGAGCCTACTCCCAGCTGCATGAAGCTTTCATTGGCTTTCATAATGCCTAACACAATCTGAAAGTCAAAAAAATCACCAGTCCTAGTGATTACCATTATTCTTGGGTAGTTTCCCTCATTCTCCTTTGCAAATACTATATAGCAATAAAAATATCGGTATTTGGTGCAGATATAAACATGAGTCATCTTCCTCGATAAATCCAAGTCAGAAATACTCCTGATGATACAGCAGTGCTTTGAATTATGGAATAATGGTGTTTTCTTTTTATGCAGAGACATGGAGGAGAGGAGGGAAGAGGAGAGAAAAAAGTCTTTTTCATCTGTCATACCACCAGTGTTCAAAGAAGCATGAAATACGGAGGATTTAAAACAAAGCTTCAGTCCAGTCAGTGCAGTTTCATCCATTCTTGATTTCACAGCTGTTTACTGAGGAATGACATAGTATAATTCAAACTTGCATCAAAAGAATGCTGTACAGATGCCATGTTTTCCATGCAAACCAGAATGTGGATACAGAAGTTAGTTTTCATTCCATGAAACCAGCTATTATGTGAATGGCCCATCGAGGGACCAAAACTACAGCCCCGGTGTTATCAGCACCATGCTCTAACCTATTGAGCTCATCTCAGGGTCATGCACAGTTCTGCTCTTTCACGAAGCTAGAAAGTCTGTCCTTTACCAAACTTAGAAAACTTGGTTCATGCAACTTCAAGAAAAATACATCTGGGAAAAGCTGCTGATGCAGTACCCTTACAAAGTCACAGATGTGTCTTATGAAAACCACCTGCTAATGCCAAGAGAAAAGAGCAGCCACCTGGATAGCCTACGTGAAACTTTAAATAATAGGCTAAGTAAAAGAAAATAACTAATTTAACAGAGGGAGGAAAAGATGTCAATACAACCTTAACAGAATAATGTTAAACAAATGTTAAGAGACATTTGTTTGGAGAGGGACTTTCTTTATAAAAGCAAAATTAAAATCTCAACTTTTCTTCTAAAAATCCTGGCTCTGCTGTGGAAAAGAAGTTTGAAATCACGAGCAATGCGTAAACAATGCAGTTCATACAGATTTTGAGACAGCAAAAGACTCTTGGAGGCCTGACACTGGTCTTTCCCACCATGCTTTTTCCCAAAGCCCATGTTTAACAGAGGAACAACTATCACTCAACTATCACAGTAGATAAAAGTAGATAAAAGTCTGCCATTTCTCTATGTGTTAGAAAACAACAGCACCAAAGTCACCAGGAATATATAAATATGAAAATATACAAGAAGGAGAACAACAAGTTCCAATCTGCTGTTGCTTTAATTTTATTTTGATAAAGCATTTAACTTATTTTATGCAAGATTCAAGGAATGTTTTCTACAAAATTTATTGCAAGTTATCACTCTTGTCAGCAGTAGGCCACATTGCTGTATCTAAATTCTTGTGGTTACACGTGAACATGTAGAATAGCTGAGAGCACAGTCTATAAAACAGCATTAAGTCTCCCTTGCAAAATAATCTTTTCTTTGTTTACTATAATGTGATTACAAAGAACAAAGGAGATAGAGCACTGCAGAGCCTAGTTAAAAATGTAAAAGCCAATAGTAATTTACTTTGCATGTTAAAATGATCTGAAAGTAATTATATTTTTCCACATAGCTTTTACTTTCAATAGATTTTAAATACTCACATCATGATGCACACGTCATTTGAGATTCTTTCTCAGCTATTCAGTGAATCTATGATCAGCACACTGCTCAGGTCAGCCTCCCACACCAAGCCATTTTCTGGAAACTCTGAGTGAGAAACTCCCTAAAATTCCCTCCCAGGCATGGGCTTGCTCACCTGAGTTCTCAGGACCTCAAACTTAACTCCTCTTTCCCATCCTTTCCTCCGGCGTCATTAACTGCTGCATTCCAGGAAGGCAATTAGAGGAATAGTTCATGCAGAGCAGCAAAAATGAGGAAAACAACTGTTGCAGCTCAGACTGTGATAGTAAACACCTGCACAGCTGGAAGTGTGCTCCAGCTTTGCCTCCTGGGACTACCCAGACATTTCTTTGATGCTTTCATTTGCCAGAATGTGGAGGACAAGGCCAAGAACTGAAGGGACTGGGGAATACATAGCTGGCCACGAGGCTTCAGGTTACAGCTCAGAAACAACGCAAAGCAGAAAAAAGGCAAAGGGCAGCTTTTGGATCAATTAATCTGTTTAGCAACTCTTTCAGGTGACTGTGAGGGTCATAGAGAATGGGAAAGTTCATTTGTGAGTTAGTACAGACACCAGGAAAGACTCTCCCAAATAAGAGCTCTCTTCCAGGCCAGAGAAACAGCTGAAAAGTGGAGATGATATTTTCAACAGCATAATATATCTTACGTTTTGCTTGGTTCTGCACAAGTAACTCTCACACTTCAGGGTACTATCTCTGAAGCAAAGTACTTTAAAGTTTAAAAAGCCTCACAAGGCAACTTGGATGCCCCAGTGTCAAATTTTTAACTACCAACACTATAATTTTACAAGTGAACCAAAGAAATTTGCTGTGAATGATTTTACCCAGGTATCATTCCACAATTCATGAAGGAATGCAATGTCTTCTAGTCACTGGGCCATGCTAAGAAAAGAATTCTACAGAAATGCATGAGAATCTTCATTGTGGTATAGAGAATTTTTTTTTTTTAAAGTTCTTTCCTATCTCTGAGCTATGTGGCAGCTCTCAAACTACTTTGATAAAGGACTGAATCCCGGGTACACACAAATGAGCTGAGACCAGCTGGATGGAGGGCACAAGATGTAGTGGATCAGGGAGGGAAAGGCATGAGGCAGCTGTGCTCCATCCTGGTCCCAATATGACACTGCCCTGATCATGTGGGTCACTCCTCTCCTAGAGGGTCCCATGCACAAACAGCCCTCCCTCTCTCTTCTTACATGACACAGGGCTAAGATTCTCAGTAAGAGCAATCAGCAGCCCCAAGCAGGTACTGGATACATCGTTGGTTATCACAGCAAAGGGACAAACACATTTGAATCCAGCAGCACATAAAAACTAGCATTTGTTTCAGCTGGCCTACATAAAAAAGTAAAAGGACATGTCCAACGCTTCAGGGGTTTCTGTGGCATACAGACACCCAACACAGTATTAAGAGAGCTACCCAGGCACAAGGAGAGCCCTGGACACGATACTGAAATAACTTGAATACTTTTCTCAGCCAGTCACACCATTTCCAAGTCTGGAGGGTAAGGTCTCCTATCACAGCACCACACTGCAGACTGCAGTGTTGGCATCCTCCACAGAGCCATCAAAAAAGAAAGAGGAACAACATTCCCAGTTCACATAGTTACATGCTAGCATTCAAAGTGTTTCTATCAACAGCTTCTGACTGACAGCCAAAAATAACATTACACTTTCCTTACAAAAGTCCAACATCCAATAGACCAAGCATTAAGACATCCGGAAATGAACCATAAAGGGATTTCATCAGTTCCCAGCTCCTGTTTAATACCTGATTATTACCTATGGCTATAGACAATTTAATGCACCCATTCAGGCTTCCATATTTCATTCTAAGGGAGAAACATATTCACACAGAGCAAGTATCCACGTAACCAAGAAGTGACAAATCTTTTTTAGCATGTAGAATAGTAAATGTCTAATAAAGACTTTTAAATATTACTCCAGGGAAAATATTTGACTGAATTTACACCCAACACTGTATTTTGGTGATAAAAAAAAATCATTTAGTCTGTTAGAGAATGACAAATAGCATTATGAAGAACACTGGCTACAGGCTGTTCAAACTTTAGGCAGTGGAAATGCAGTAGTTCTGCATTTCGTGTAACCATGCTTGCTTTATATCTGTCATGGATTATTTGACCATAGGAGTTCTCTGTCAAAGAATGCACTGTGATGGTTGCCATACAGACACAGAACAAAAAGACCACTCTTTGCCTTATGCTAAAGAATAAGAATTTTGACAGCTCCCGAATGAACATTTTTTAACATCTCAATTTTCAGATGGAAAACCACAGTTCATCTGCAACTGTAAATTAAGTGAAGAGCAGCAACGAGGAAGTTCATATGATAGCCTAGAAACAACCGACTCATGAGTTCTAGCCTTTGCCTGCAGCTTTTCAGCTTCTGGTACTCTTAAAAGCCAGGTTTAGTATTTTTGGCAGGAATAGAGAGTGTACAAATTACAGTACTTCAATCCAGTTGAACTGAATTTTTTACTGCAGGAAGTCTCCCTTTTTAAAACACCTAAAACATGATAGAAGCTGTAGCAATATGGGTACTTGTTGGGGCAACTGCAGAGTGTGTGTATAGAGATAGCAAGAGGTTTGTGTGATAACAGCATGGAAACAGTATAAGAAGCTGGAAGAGAACAGACCTTTAAGCCCACTTAGAGTTTTTTCCAACGTCTATCAATTTTACTCGAAGCCTTCATATATTTGGTATTTGCCTCTAAGTCATTACATTTGATCAATTTTGCTCAAGGCTGGAAAGAAAGTTATCATGTCAGAGCCTTCACAGAGTATATACAACCACTTCCTCTTCCCATTTATAAAATACAAAAATCCATCTTAAAATGCTTTTGCTGAGGCAGCACAGTAGAAGGTACAACTGGCCTATTGCTTTTGGGGTCAGACACCATGAGACTGGTCTCTGCCTCCCTTCCCATCCCATCTGTTTCACCATCACGAGTTGAGTAGATGGAATTAATTACCAGTTTCTCCCTGCATTACCTCCTGAGTTCCCACTCTCACCTTCATAGAAACATTTCTGTTTCAGCCTCAGATTAATTCCTCCCATGTGCAAGAAGCTGGCCACCTCTCTAATCCTACCTTCCTCTCCAAACTACATCCCTCACCAAACAGCTGGCCCACACTGCCTACATCAAAATTTTTCCTGTTTATCACACCTTATCTGACAGTTACAGGTGCTGTTTATTACTATAATGACCTATTCACTGTTATGCACTATTTAAAGCAGCCCACGCAGGAAAAACATTAATACAGACGTGGTACAACATTCCTCACCAAGCAGATCTAGTGAGAGGGAAGATAATGATAACAATCAAATAATATATCCACCACTAAGGCAACACCAAGCAATAAAAGGTTAAACTTAGCTTATTTCAATGCTGTAACTCTTCTTAAAATAGGCCAGATAATAATTTAATAGATAATAGCTATTAAATTCTGTTCCATTCACAGCTGTTCAACAAATCAGACCTATACAACCCAAGCACGATTTTAAACAAAATTGTGCACAGAGTATCTTTAAAATCAGTTAGCTTTGACATAAAGGCAAAATGTGGTGAAAACCTGTAAATTAGTTTGCACGCTTCCCTTTCTATTAATACTAGCAGGCTCGTTTTGGGTGAGATTTTTCATTTTATTCAAAAGTCTCTAGAGTCTTTTTATGAAAATAAAATAAAAATCCATAGCCAAGTAAGAACAAAAGAGTCCAAAATATGCTAGTGTACTGCTGGCTAAATGACTAGGCTACTTTTCTGGCTGGGCAAATCTTCAAAAATCATTTTCTCTACTGCATGAAAGAGTTATTTATCACAAAAGTCCATGCAGTCAGAAGACAACACGAGGGACTCGAGCCAAAAAGAAAGGCAGCATCAAATCCAAGACTGGCCCTTAGAGCTTGTACCACTTTTCAAGCCATTCCTGTTGGAGTGCTATAGCATTTCTCTAACAGGAGGAGCAAATTACCAGCCGCTGACATTTGGGCTGCCCACCTTTTCTCCTTCTTTGCTCCGAATTTCCCAAGTCTGCAAGGTTTTAAGCATGTGTTATATACAAATAACACCAGAGCATTGTGCTACGGCATCTTCTTTTTTTTTGTGGGAGTTGTCTTCAAGCTGTAGCTTTTGGGATTTCCATTGGAGCCAAGCAAGCCGGGGAGGGAGCGGAGCTGGGCGACAATGGGAATATCCGGCTCTGCCTCCCACTGGAAAAAACAGCAACAACAGAAGGGGAAGGGAAGATTCCTGGACACCGCATGACAATTGTCCTGTTTTGGGGAGCTCAGGAAGAAGGAAGTCAGCCTAACAGCCCCACTGGGTGACCTTTCCAAGCAAACTTTCCAAGCTATTTAGCGAGGCGGCGGGAGGCTGCCACTCCTCCTGCCGTACCGCCGAGTTCCCCGGGTCCCGCTGTCCCTGTCTGAGCCGCGGCTGAGCCGCTCCAGGGCGGCGATCCCGGTCCGGCTGCCGGGACCGGCGGCCCCCGCTCCCCCGGCCAGCAGAGCCTCCCGCCGCGCCCCGCCGCGCCCCGCCGCACCTTTTGCTCAGAGGCCGGACCCGCACGGCGACCTTGACGTTGGCCATGGCTCGGCTGACGGCCGGCAGCCCCGGCCCCGCATCCCGCGGGACGGGGAGGGACGGGGAGGGACGGGAGGAGCGAGAGGAGCGGAGCCGCCCCGCCGGGGAGGGCCGGGCAGGAGAGAGCCCGGCCCAGGCAGCCCCCGTGAGGGAGCGCACGGGAATTTCCCCGGCCGAGAGCAGGCGCTTGGGGAAAGGCTGCCCGGAGCTGCCGTGCGCAGCCTCTCCAGCATCCGAACCGCGCTTTTAGCCTGAGACAGGAGGCGGCACCCCCAAAAAGGCCTGTTTGAACCTCCTTTACCCAAGAGTTCAACGCCGCCAGCACGATGAAGGGTGCTGCCCTTAAAGCGCTCACTAGGGACGAGCCCTGTAATCCCTTCACATGCATTTGATAGGAATTTAGGGAAGGCAAGTATCCCCTCCTTATTAGTGCTAAAGGAAAGGTCTCAAGTGTTTTAGATTTCCTTGGAAACATCCAATCTTCGTGTGGGTCGTACTTAGGAGCTAAAAGAAAATTTTGAAACTTCCGAAGAACTTTAACTGAAATCAATACCTAGTTGTTGCACTGGTGTAAGTTTTGTACTTAAGAGTAATATAAAAATCACGGAAGGTATTTTAAAAATTTCTTTCAGAATACTGTCACTGTCAGTGACTCAGCTAATGATGCTACGGGAAGATGCAAGAACAAGTAGCATTGGCATAAAAAAGATGCCAAGCTCAATAGGCAGGTCCTATTTGATTTTGACAATTCCATTTGCCAATGCAAATTTCTAAATGGACTCCTGGTTTTGCATTTCAAAATATGATAAACTGAGCTATATTTAAATATCATATATGAGAGTTTAAGAATCCTATGTTGTTTTTATATATAAACAACTTCTGTTTAATTTTTAACTGCTTTAAGTATAGTTATTTTCATGAGACAGTTTGCCTTAAACTCCAGAAATGTTATAGCTAAATGAAAAAGGCACCATATTTCAGAACTTTTCCAAAGTGAAGAATGGAATAAATCCTTGGGACCCAATACTCCATTCACCACAGAGGTGCTAAAATGAATACCTACAAGCTGTGAATCATTGTATACTTGAAATACTTTGAAATCACACTAAAGAATTAATTGACACATCACTGGCAAATGGCAATTATCTAAACTCTACCAACTCCACAGTCAACTCTTCAAAAGTAGATACAGTAAAAGAAGAAAATATGCTCAACTCTTTGGGATATGGCAAGACCACATATTTCAAAGAATTACAATGAACAAACTGACTAGAATGTTTCCATTGTGATCTAAAATGATTAAATTACAACGGTTTCACTGCCTGGTCTAAATCATCACTGTAAGACAGAGTGAGAGTCTAAGCCTAGAGTAGATGTACAGGACTTTTACTCACAAAAATCACAGAATCAATTAGGTTGGAAATGACTCATTGAGTCCAACCTATGATCACCTATTGTTCTGTTTTCTCCTGTGTCACAGAATGTGCAAAGCATTTTCATTAAAAATGTCAGGTTCTCTGCAGTTGTGTGGAAAACCCTAATTTCCACTTCTGAAACAACAGTGGCATGAGAATTTGGACTCAAATCCTGTAATGACATATAGCAAGTGTTGACACAAAGACCCCATTAATGCCTGTTTGCATAAATGCTGTTTATATTCTTAGAGCCTACCTAGTGATATCCTGCTTAAACCTAATTAAAATTGTTTCTGTCCTCTTCTCGATGGGAGCAGAGAGGAACATCAGCTTACACAGTACACTAGAGAACTGTTAAATTGGATGTCTTGTCATCACACTCTGCAGAATGGTTACAAAGATTAAAAAGAGATTCTCAGAAAATTTCACATATAAAATAGACCAAGTACAAGTAAGTAATAATAGAGTGCGCTCAACAAAGCCAAATATTTCTTCCTTAATTCTGCTTTATGTGCAATAGTCAGGTAAACTTGTGAACTTTGTGGTACTGAGCCACCCAGTGGTTATTTTGAAAAAGCAAAATGCTCTTATTTCAGCAACAGAAATCAACAGGTTGGATTTTCACATAACAAATGATGCAAGAATAGAAAGGAATACATTTGCACCACTTCAGTCTACTCCATATCCTGAATATAAACCCTCCAAAGACAACCAACTATACTGGTTTATAGATGTCCTGCCAGTGACATTGCACCAGCCTGTCTCCTCATGAGGGTTACAAACTGGGACAATCAATGCTTTTGATAAACTGTCAATCTTACTTATGGTACAAGAGTTTTATTCCAAGTGGGACACCGAAAACAGGGCAAGCAACAGAAAAAGAGAATCTGAAGAATATATTATCACTATCATTGAAGAATTTCCTGCTTTCCCACAAAACCACATCAGTCCTAAAAAACTGTAATTTAAAACTAATTTAATTTTTTGACTGCAGCTCCTATGGAAGCATAAGCTTGGAAGTAAGACTTTGCTCTATAATTTTAATTATAGGACTTTATAACAAAATTAAAAGCAAGAAACAGAGCTTTTGAAATCTAGTACTTTTATTAAAGTTTTACGGCAATATACAAAATACAGTGTTTTATCGAGATGCTTACAAAAATGAATAAAGATACTATAGCAAGTGCAAAAAAAATATCATAACAATTTTCCATTGAAGACACAGGCTCCAAGGGACTCTTATCCAACTATTTCAAAAAGGAACTTCTCAGTACTCTGTCTTCCTATGAACTACTGCTCATTGTCCTTTTTTTTAGTAAATAGTTGGAGAACTGTTACTTAATAACAGAAATATAACTACCTATGGATTTAAAGACATCTCTGTTGCAGTTTTCACAGAAGAACCTAAGAATGTAGTTTTTTGAGCAGTCATCCTACTTGAGGAAAACTATTTGTTAGGCTAAAGATAAGCCAAAGTCCAAGTCAGCAGTATTGCATACATTGTTAGAATACACTTCCTTTTGCAGTTCTTCCCATTTCAGTATTTGCTCTGTCAGCTCCTCCAACTCTATCATGAGCACCTTTGTTTTTGACAAAGTGGTGTCCTGAAACAGAAAAGGGTTGGATTTAATCTCTATACATCCTGTCAGTCTATCAGGACATAGAAATAACCTAAACAACCAAACTGCATTGCATTTATCATGCTGGAGAAGACAGCAGGTTCAATTCTTTCACTACTCACCATATTGCTCATCATGTGTGGTACCTGAGGGATGCTTTTCACAGACTGCAAATGGTTTTCAAGCTTCTCAATGAAAGTCACAGCCTCAGCCAACAACTCTACTATACACCTGTAACCAAAAATGAGCTCAAAACTTGTGCTAAACAACAAGAATTTAATAAGTTATTTTTTCATTGCCCTGCTTTTCTTAGTCCCCTTTTCCAGCTTTATGCAAATTTCTAACCATCTTAATTAATTTTTCTGCAATTACACTTTTTGTATGGCCTTTAGCAACAAGCAGAGCAGGAATTACAGAAGTGAATAGCCACTCCTTCAGTACCTGGGCTAGATTTTTAGACTGTAAGAAGAAGTACTATACTTGTAAAACATGCACTATGCATCTCTGAGAATCATTCACATTTAATTCTAAGCAAGCAACAGTGGAAGGAAGATACCCAGTGCTAAAGTAACAACTTCTGCTTGGGAGAAGTATAACAAATCCAGCATGTAGCACGTTTGTTTAAAACAATGCATCACAATTTGTTCTGTAGACTTCTAAAGACAAGACCAATAACCTAAGTAAATATTCATAAAATATGTATCACTACATTTCTATTAATTTATCAATGAGTAAACTACCAGCTTTTAGCTGAGGTTCTGCTACCATTTTTTTGTCTATTTTTATCAGTGGAAAAATTATTGAGAACATATGATTTTTATTGTCTGTTAGTTCAAATTAATTTGGACTCAAGAAAACCAGACAAAATATTTTCTTTGTGCCTACTTGTGAAAAGTAGCCTCAATAGGCAGGCTTTCTTCACATCTGTGTTTGATCAACCTCTTTCTGAGGTCCCTCTTCTCTTTCAGAATGGCTTCCAAGTGCCTGTTCATGTCTTGCAAAATCTCACACTTTTTCCCTATAAAATAAAATTGAAACTTTGAACCTAATCTCCTGCTAAAACAAAAGCAAAATTTCTCCTGAAGACAGAAAGAAAAATACTGATCTACTGCAGTGGACAGCTTACATTCAAGAGGCATTAATCAGAATGGCTTTTGTTGGAGCATATATGATTTAGTATCAACATGCACTCAAAATCACAATACCTACTTTTCAGAGATAGATATAATTGTTTTACATTATCTATAGTTTTAAGTAAATTCTCTATGGGATGAAGTCAACTATACCATAGCAATGAAATATCACAACAGATTTCACTAGTCTAGCACAAGAGTAGCAAGCTAGAAAGTTTTTAAGCACACATAAAATCAGAGTGGACAAAATGTGCAATTATAATAAATCAATGCACGTGCTCCCTAAGTGCTAAATTAAAAATGTAATAAGTTTAGGGGGATAGAGATGCAACAGAAATACACTGAGTTTCTGGAAAAGAAGCAGAGTAGCAAATGCAGGCCAATAGTTGCTGATGATCTCAGAACTGATGATCCACTGACCCTGGGGAGCTAACCACACCTCCTACACTGTTTTGGAGAATGAGTTACACATGCAGCTTCTATGAGACAGTAGAGAGTGCAAGTTCAAATAGTATGGAAACATGCTTCAGGTGTTAATAAAACACCTACCACCTCGAACAAGTTATTCAGAGGTAACTGCTGCAATAACTTCTAGAAGGGTCATGTACTCATTTGAAACATTAATCTGCATCTAACTTAAGACTCTTCATTTTTCTACAGTACAACTGCACTTACCTAAGTAAAAAGGGTGAGTAATGTCTGCTGTCTCATTCTCCAACTGCATCATTTCTATTTTCAATTTTATCTACAACGATAATAACATCAAATGAAAATGCATTTTTAACATACTTATCCAGACATTGTTGACTCTCTTGGGGTGAAGGAGGAAGTGGAAAGGGAGAAAGCGGTAGCATAGGGAGAACATGTGTGTGAAAGAGAGCAAGCATTACCTCAAGAACACGTTATCCTGCTCCCTGGGAGTTTCTACTACTGGGTGGGGATTTTGTGGTCAGTAAGAAAAAGACTGTTTAAAAACACCAGCCTAAATGATTTGGAGGTTTGTGCTGGAAAAGACAGATCTTGCAATTCATTCCTAAACCACAGAACTTATGATAGAATGGCTTGGGTTGAAAGGGCCCTTAAAAATCATCTAGTTACAAGCCCCTGCCAATAGGCAGGGATATCACCCATTAGACCAGGTAGCTCAGAGCCTCTCTAACCTGGCCCTGAACACCTTCAGGGATGGGGCATCCACAACTTCTCTAGGCAATCTGTTCCAGTGTCTCACCACCCTCACAGTAAAGAATTTTTTCCTAATGTTTAATTGAATCTAATCTAATCTAATCTAATCTAATCTAATCTAATCTAATCTAATCTCATCTCTTTTCTTTTACTTTAAAGCCATTCCCCCTTGTCCCAGCAGTATCTGCCTGTGGAAAAAGTCAGTCTCCCTCTTTTCTTAAACCCTCTTTAAGTATTGGGTGGCTGCTGAACAATCCCTGCTCTCTCAGTCTGTTTTTGTAGGAGAGGTGTTCCAGCCCTTGGACCATCTTCATGGCCCTCCTCAGGAACTACTTCAAGAGGGTTCACTTCTTTCCTGTCCTGAGGATCCCAGACCTGGACACAGCACTCCAGGTGGGGTCTCACAAGGACAGAAGACAAGAATCCCCTTCCTGGCCCTGTTGGCCACACTACTTTTGATGCAGCCCAGGATGTGGTTGTTTTTCTGGGCTGTGACTACACATTGCCACGTCATGTCCAACTTTTCATCCACAAGAAATCCCAAGTCTTTCACCACAGTGCTGCTCCCAATGAGTTCATCTCCCAGTCTGTACTCACATCTGGGATTGCCCTGATCCAGGTGCAGGACCCCACATTTGGTCTTGAGCCTCTTGAGGTTCTTGTGAACCTATTTACTTCTCATGCTTGCCCAGTCCCTCTGGATGGTATCTCAATCTTCTGCTGTGTCCAGTGCTCTTCTCCTGCCAATTCCTTAATCACCGAATAGTCTACCCTTCAAACCCATGTCCCTCCTATTTACATCTCCTACAAAGCAGTTTCATAGTCTACATAGTGTCTAAACCAACATTGTAAAATAAAAGGCAACAGCCAATTAAGGCAGTATGAAATGTCTGAGATTACCACCTGCTAACCAACAATATTGCCTATAAAGAGACACTTTTTTGTGTCCTGAAGTCAACTACAAGTTGTTCTTTATTGTTCAGTTTCTTCAAAAAACTTCAGGTAACACTTTAGTCAAAGGTACAGCGTGCTGAATCCTTCTACTTAAACTTTTGTTTCATAGTTTTGTTTTATAACAATTCAGACCACTGGGGGAAAAAAAGTGCCACCCATTAAACAGCTGAATTGTTAACAAAATCCTCAAAACATGAAACAACATGGCATATGGCAGTCTGATATTTCATTGGGGCCCTGTATTATCTCCAGGTATGGAAGTGTTGAGTGTACACTGACAATAGTAAAGGCTGTACCTCATTGATTTCAGCTTCCACGTTTACCATTTTTTCCATCTCTGAGAATTTCGGAAAACATGACATTCTTCTGCAAGTTAAATCCAAGGTCTCCTTTGAAAGTAAAACAACAGGAAAAACGCAATCAGCAGCACGAACGTACCAAGCAAATGCTCCATAAAGGTTTTTAACAGTCCAAAGCTGTTCCTCTCCCGCGCTCCGCAACACAGCGCCCTTCACGAGAGCAACGAGAACCGCGCGGCGCTATCCCGGCGGCCCGGGCGGTACCGGCCGCACGGCTCCCATCTCCCCGCTGCCCGGGCGGTACCTGCCGCACGGCTCCCATCTCTCCACTGCTCACGGCTCCCATCTCCCCGCTGCGCGGGTGGTACCTGCCGCACGGCTCCCATCTCTCCACTGCTCACGGCTCCCATCTCCCCGCTGCCCGGGCGGTATCTGCCGCACGGCTCCCATCTCCCTGCTGCTCACGGCTCCCATCTCCCCGCGGCCCGGGCGGTACCTGCCGCACGGCTCCCGTCGCCACGCACCGCTCCAGCAGCAAGGCCGCCGCCGAGGGCTCCCCGGGCTGCTCGGGCCAGGCCGCGCCCGGCTCCTCATCGCTCTCCGCGCTGAGCCACGAGCTGCACTCCAGCTCCAGCTCGGAATCGCCGTCGAGATCGGAGTCGAGCTCGGGCTCGCCCGCCCCGCGGGGCCGGGGGCTGGGCGTGGCGGCCGCCGCGGCCGGGGTCCCGCTGTCCCGCAGGGAGCGGGAGCGCCGGGGGGCCGCCATGGCGGGCGTGGCAGGAACGGCGCTGACACGCGTCCGGTTCCGGGCGGGCGCGGCCGGAGCGGCGGTTCGGGAAGGGCGGAGCGCGGGGGACGGGCCGGGGCTCCGCCGCCGCGGAGCGTCTGCCAGCGGCGCCGGACAGGTCGGTTGGGCCGGGCCGGGCCCGGCGGCCCCCGGCGGTGCGAGGGTCGGGGCCGGAGCAGCCGGACGGGGTTGGGGCGGGGGCACCGCGGCCTGCCGCGGGTCGGTGCTGGCCTCGCCCCTTGCCGGGGGGCCCGAGGCGGCGCGGAGCACATCTCGTGTCGGGCTGCCTACGTGCTGTGCCAGCCTTCACTCCCCAGCGAGCCCGGCACTAATCCCGGGTGAGCCGCGCGCCCTGGGATTAAGCCCCGCTGGGGTTACGGAGGTGGGTGTCGTGTGTCTGCTAACAGACACGGCAGAGGAGTCTGCTCTCTAAATAAAGGTCTCAAAAAACCCAAATAAAACAGTAACAGTGTTGGCATTCCAGCGCTGCTAGATGCCACAGAGATCACAGCCCGTCTCCGTAGAGAATCTCCTTATGATGCGATGCGGGGCCTCGAAAAGGCAAACTATAGAAAATGTGCGGTTTTCCACTTAGTTTTAACTGTGGTTGTTGCATAGTTTCAGTAATCAAACTGCTGTAAGGAAGACACCTTAGTCTAGGTAAATTCAAGTAAGCCTTTAGACTTCTAGGTTTAATTATGAGTGAGATGAAAGCACAGCAGTGAAATGGTTCAGTGTGTCAGAATACTTGTAGTGTTGGGGACAGTGCACATAAAATGACTTTTTACCTTTGCTTTATCACAGAGACTTTGGATTGCCTTTCTCTAGCACAGAGTAAAACTGGCTGACACCATCAGTCGCACTTTGTGTGCTTGATAGAGAACTGTTAGGATGGGAAATAGTGCACTAAAAGCCCACCTGGAGACAGCACAGAAAACTGGTGTGTTTCAGCTCACAGGAAAGGGGCTTACTGAGGTAATGTACTGGGAGGGGAAACATGGCTCTTTGTATGGAAAATATATCAAGATTTTTTATTTTTTTTTTTCATTTTTGCTTGTCTTGTCATCTGATCGAGAATTTATCTGTCAGGGCACTTACATGCTTATGAGCTTATGCTTTACAGTGCAAATATGTTCAAGAATTACTAGTTATGATGTTATGCTTTTAGAAAATGGCTGTAAACTTGAAGAGGACAATATAAATTTTATAACCGTATTGTAACTTAGATTACACTTAGATGTCACTTGTAGGTACTTATGATATATTTAATTGTAGACATATGAATAGTCTGTACAGGCTGTTCAATGGGCTGGCAGCAAGCATCCTGAAAGTTTATTACATTGGAAGTTATCTTAACTTAGACTCAACTGCAGAAAAACACAGAATGTCCTGGAACCAACAATTCACAGGATAGCCAAGAATAACTCTATATTGCAGTAATTTTCCAAGCCTTTTCTAACATACCTTCTTCCACTGTCCTACCTCCCCTCTTCACTTTTTCTATGGCAAGCCAAAGGATGATCAAAACCACTGGCTTATTCATCAGGACTCCTTGATGGTGATTGTCAGGTTTTTCTTTTATTCACCTGAGTGCCACAACTCAGTACCAAAGTGATACAGGGTATAAATAAGGAAAATGGTATGCATAATTATTTCAAAAAGGAATGGAGAAGAAAAATTTTCACAGAATACTCTGCTAAAATATATAGTTATTAACTGGCTGTATTTTAAAGTATATGTTGGCATGTTTAAGAGAAGCACATAAGAGGATGAAAATGCAATGTTTTTAATTTTCCTTATTTGGATGAAAAACTACTCCTTCTACATGTTAGTGTTTTCTTTATACCCCTTTCCCCTTCCCAGATGAAAAAATATTTTCAAAAATATGGGTTAAACAAATTAGCTAATCACAGTGTGGTGATTGCAATTGTGATACATATGGCAGTATGTAACAGTGAGACAATTAAAATTTTAAGCTGTGAAACTTGAACATTCAAATTTGTATCAGCTTTTTAAATGCTGTATCTTTTCCTCCCCCAATAGTTTCCTGAAGATCTGCAGAAGCTAACAAGCAACTTAAGGACAATAGACTTGTCGAACAACAAAATAGAGCTCCTGCCACCTCTCATTGGAAAATTTTCCTTTTTGAAGAGCCTTGCTCTAAACAACAACAAACTAAGTATGCCTGCTAATTAATATCTCCACTGAGTTTTAAGATAATAACTCATTTTCTCTATCAAAAACTAAATTTAATTATATAACTCTCACAAGATGTAAATGAGGAGTTTGGTCACCTAAATTGAAATCTTTGGAATTCATGTACAGGATAAGAACCTCTAAATCATAAATTCTACAAAACTAGTTTTTTAGAATTAGCTTTAGTGGCTTAGTGTATTACCAATTTTACATGAGTACTTAAACCCACAGAGGTTTTGTGCTGTGACTTAACCTGATGTGAGGGTTTAACAGTGTCAGATGGTTTAGTACTTGTCAAGAGAACAGGTAATGAAGATTACATGTAGACAGTGTTGCTGGTTGTTACTGTTTCTGTTAAACATTAACATTATGAAAAAATCATGATGAAGAAACTAGGGGTTTTATGCATTAATTATGTGTTATCTGCCTACTTGAGAAAATAAAGGTAATTTACAAACTTCACTGACTCTCTAGTGCAGCTCATTAGTTATACCCACATGTAGGTGGAAAGAGGTATGAATGGATGCCAGCAGACCTTACCTGGTGATGTTTGTATGCTAGTATGACACAGAATGAATTATAACTCATTTCTGAGGAAGTTGACTAATACCTTTAAAGAGCAAAGATGAAGCTGTTAATTTTGTGGTATTTCAGGTGTCATAGAACATGTTGGCAGAGTGTAATGACTATAACTGACAGGCTAAAATCTTCTGAATAGTGATTTCAGGCCATAATTTGAAGGTCTGCCTTGTCTGCGGATTATTTTTGATACATTTATAGATGATGGTTAACAAGCACGTGTTGTCTGTGGGCTTAAGTTTCTCTGCAGGGATCTATCTGTGCCTTCACTGGAAACTGGGGAGGAATTCAGTAAGAAATGACTTAATATAGCACTGTTCTCCCTGCAGAAGCTTATTTGAATTAAATGGGTATGAATGTTTACTGCTCTTTAGGTCATACGTTTTTCTGTCATTTTTCTCTAGCTGCTTTACCTGATGAGCTGTGCAAACTGAAAAAACTGGAAACACTTCACTTGAATGGCAATCACTTGAGGCAGCTACCGGCTGCATTTGGACAACTTTCGGCTCTCAAAACCCTGAGCCTTTCTGGAAACCAGCTTCGGACTGTGCCTACACAGCTCTCTGGTCTTCGCCATTTGGATGTGGTAGATCTTTCAAAAAACCAGATCCAAAATGTCCCCGACACCGTGGGAGAACTGCAGGCTATTGAACTCAATTTGAATCAGAATCAGGTCTGGTAACTGAGATGTTGTGGGAATGTAAATTTAGGACATGGTTTATCTTGAACTTAGTACAGCCATGTAAGATGAGACCATCAAAACTTTATAGCTGAAAGACACTTTCTGGACACAACACAAATGAGGAATCATAACTAGATTTTGTGTACCAACACATCAAACTGCCTGAATTGATTGACTAAAAAATTCTGGATTTAGTCATGCAGAAAATTATTTGAACAGTTCTTGAGTAGGAATGTGATAAACAGATGTGTAGGTTGCTTGTCATCATGGAATAAAAAAATGTATTTTGATTTTTGATCAGTTGTTACTTATGCATCGTTTTTAAGTACTTACTACTAATGTAGTTTCTATTTACAATATGGTAATTTTTCTGTATAAGTCAGAAACAGATCACTTAATAATCATTGATCACTACCATTTTAATCCCATTTCTCTTTTTTTTTATTTCCACAAGATTTCCCAGATCTCAGTGCAGATCTCCCACTGTCCACGCCTCAAAGTCTTGCGTTTAGAAGAAAACTGTCTAGAACTCAGCATGCTGCCTCAGAGTATCCTCAGTGATTCCCAGATCTCACTGCTTGCAGTAGAAGGCAACCTCTTCGAAATCAAGAAACTCAGAGAACTGGAAGGTTATGATAAGGTTTGTGTTTTGGGTTTTTTTTTGCCTTTTTGTATTTAAAGAAACTCCTGGTTAAGTCCTTACTCAGAGTACTAAGCATTTATGCTGATGAATAAAAGCACCAAATAGTCTGTTGGTGGTGTCATTGCTACTGGATTCGTAACTAACCTCTGAAAACAACTCCCGGAGTTCTTCAGAGATAACTGCCTTGTAGGATAAGTGTTCTTTCATCAGCATCTTTTAAAGGGTAGCTGATAATGACAATCCTGTCTTCACTTTAATGTGACAAAAAATAAGGGATGTTTCAAATTATACAGCATTTGTTAAGTATTTAATATTAGTTCATCCTTAACACTGGAGATTTGACCATTAATCAGAATTGCAGCAAATGCCAGAAATGTTTTCGGCGTGTCTTTGTTCAAAATTAAAACTCTTAATAGTTATGCCTGGGATATAAAAATATGCTTTAGATGCAGACTGTTTTTGAGTCTGAGAGCAGAAGCTCAGCTGCTTTTAGTAGTAATGAATCCCCTATTAATTTCTGAAAAAATCTTAGGTTTTTTTTCTGTTTTCTTTGTAGTACATGGAACGATTTACAGCTACAAAGAAGAAGTTTGCATGATCACTATTCTGATCCTGTATATTACCAGTAAGAAGACATAGAATCAAAGCATCTGCTTCACTGACTTGAACCAAGGCTGATGAAGGAAATGATCAGAGTACTCCTCTTGTAGTAGTCTGAAACAGCCTGTTAAGACCACATTGAATAAACTTGAACTAGAGAATATAGGTATTGAACTGATGAACCTGCCCAGGGGCCAGTTTTGATTTTAGTGCCACAATAGCTTTTAACACACTACATGTTCTCCTTTGTCAGGGCTTGTTCTTTCACAGAGAAAGGGAACAAGCATTTCAAAGTTGCCAGTTCCCTTTTGTCAGGAAGCTGGCTGTTGATTTGTAAGAGGATTATTTCTTCTGGAAACATTTTTCCATGATAGCACATGGAAGTTCTACCACTAATGCACTGTATGTCTTGCAGTACGCACTGTTATGCAGAGAAGAACTTTTACAAATGAGGTTTTAGTTGATAACCTGTGTTAGTTGGGGTTTTTTTTGTTTTTTTTTTTTAATGAAGCACAAATAGTTGTGATTAAGTTAAATGTTTTATTAACAGCTTCCAGTAAACAAATTGTGGTTTGAGCATCCTTCATTTATATTTTACACTACAGGCTTTCTTTTCCCGTAAGCAAGAATTGCACTACAGTCCAGTTTTGCTTGAGCTGTATGAAATAAAAATTAGGTTCATCTTCAGTGTATTCAGTAAAAATGTATATTGCTAGAAAATATAATATCCTTGCACTGACTCCTTGTGTACAGAGCAATGCTGAAGGTTTTAGTCGTCAGCCCATTGCTGCTGCCTTATTACCAAAAGCACCTAGAAAGAGCTAAAAATGTATGCAATTATGTAACTTATACTGAAAAGGAATATGTACTTGTATATTTTAGTAAATTATTTTCAAAAAATCAGTTCAAGTTTATTTGGTGTAACTTGTCATTTTTTTAAGTAATACAAAGATGTCACTGAAAGCCCTCACTTAGCTACTTGAGTCTGTTGTTGGTAACAGCTACACTTCAACATTACACTCATAATTATGATTAAAAATAAGTGGTTCTTTTGTGAGATGCTCAGAGAGGTATTTATTTCCTTGACCCTGTTGCCATCTTATTTCAGTTCTTACATAGTAATACTTAGAAGAAGAGTGTTTTAGGGGACATCAGCTCCTTATTCAAAGGATGGATGTGATTCATCATTTAACAGGGAACCAGTTCTACTTAAGAATCCCCATTCCAGCTATTTTTTAATAAAAAAATCTACTAGCTTGACAGAAGCTTGACTAGCTTCCTGACAGCTGACCATGTTTATGAGACTACTTTGTTTTGCAAGGCATACAGTGAAGTGCTTTAAGAACACTTATGTCTTACCATGATGCAAAGCCCTGTATAGTCAGAAATCTATTCAACTTCATACTAATGGATTCCACTGATTAAGACATGCAAACTGAGTAGTGAATAAAGCCTCCACACTTGTTCTAAATTTTTCCTCCTTCTACTTGATACCTAAATCCCATTTGAAGTACTAGTTTGTTTTGGTTTTTTTTTCCCTAGAGCTTTGCTGTGCATGAGACATCAACAGAACAAATTAGTTAGCAGATTCCCCCTTTGCATTCACCAAAGGAGTGGTCTATCATCAATATGTATGCACTTGGCAATACTGTGCTGTGGTACCATTTCAGTTGTACAATTTTTTACTGAAAGTATCTGCACTCAGAGGTGCTGCTTCTCTCATTGAATGTGTTTGTTTACCAGTGTTGTTATTTTCTATTCAACAATGTGTAAGAAGAGATGGTAGAACAGAACTGTTGAAAATTACAGAGTTAGCATTGCTCTAAAAAAAAAAAATCTTAGTGTGAAGTATTTAAGTAAGTCAACATTTCTTTTTTGTGATCACTGGTACATTTACAAATCTTTCAATTTCTCATTGTTAGGCTCCTTTGCTGCTTTGGAGTTATGACAGCTATCAAAGCTTTTGTAGAGCAGAACGGAGAAAGCATCACGTAAAATACTGATTGGAACCAAGTTAGTCCTAATTAACTAAACTTGCTCCAGAACAGAGGATGACTTATTTCTGTTGCAAGGAATAAAATAACTGACTGATGCCCTTGACCATTTTAACTCACAGCAATGAGCTGTGACTAAGTCACATAGTGGAATGCTGTTCTAGACATTTCAGCACTCTACATAACCTATCAGTAGTTTCATATTGGGACTTCCTGTTTCCCTTCTCATCACCCCCACCCTGCAAAAAGTGAAGTTTTATTTCTGTGCATAATTACTTGCAGCTTTTTAATTTTGGAGTTACTGAGGTAGAGCATTACCCTAGTTAACAATAGAAACCATTTGTGCATTTTGTTTCAGACCTGTATCACTTGCTGTCCAGTTTTCCATTTCAGGAAGACACACATTTAATCCATCTGCTCCACCAGCATTTAGACACTGCATTGCTTCAAATGCAGCAAAGTGAATTAGCAGCTGTAAGTCATTGTGAACAGTGAGTTGTTTCACCCTATTGCCTTCACAGAGGTGTTTTCTACAAGTAGTTGTACAAGCAGCATGTGCTGCAGTTCATAGTACAGTTACTGCTGTGCTAAAAAGCTGTCTTTCATCAAGGAGCAGACTAGCTGGAATTTACCAATTATTGTCCTTTAAGTGTACCCATGTGACATGTACTACCTCCTCATAATAGTTACAGAACCAGGGTGTCCCTAGTTTCTGGTAGTTACTAGATAGTATATTAGAAGTACTTCTTCCAAGCTCTTCCCAGGGATGTTAGTCTCTACTGCAGCTTAGAACTGTGGCAAGTCGACAGAAGTCTCTCTTTCTTCCTGTACCTCCTCCCCGTTAAAGAGTGTTCTGGGAACCTGAGGCTCTGGTATGAGAGAAAATACAATTTAAAATGCCTCACAAATGAAAGTGTAGTGGCAGTAGGTTAATTTCATCTACTGGACTAGTTATTTGCTAGTCATCTGTTACCACTTAATTAACTAGAAAGTTTGAAATTATTTTACTTTGTTCCTTTATCATCCTGAAGTATACTCCCATGTACATCATGATCTTTCAAAGAAGAGATGGACACAGTTCACTGTGAATTTAAGAGATGTTGATTATGTGAGGATCAAAACTGAAGTGTTAAAGATCACAATATTCCTCTCCTCCCAACCACACCCATTCTTTTCTTAGCATTGGGATTTCTGTGAAATAAAAATAGACATGGAACTTCCTAGTTGAATAGTAGCAATTAGTCCTGCCAAGTTTTTCAACGACAGGAAACTAAACAAAGACAATTCTAGGAGAAAATAGTTTTAAAACACATTCAGTTATAAAAGTATGTATTTTTGTGCACAATATATAGTTTAACAATCAAAAGCAGAAACTGTAAACCTTCATTCTTAATAGCATTCAGACATACAAAGATATACAAGTGTCAATTTCATACCATAGATATTGAAATTAAGCATCTATTCTATACACAACAGTAAGACATCCAAGAAGCAAACTGTTTATGACTAACATAAAGGCATCAACTCCCTCACAGATTTGGCTCTTGCTGCATCAGAAAATAGTATTGGTACTCTGATAGTACTCAAGAGTCTCATAACTTGTATCCTTGTGTGGTATTCATTACAATATTACAATTTTGATACACCAATCACAGCATTTTATCAGCCAACATGCTCATTTATTGTGAGAGCTCAGGCAAGTCAAGAACAAGGACTTGCAATGGCAAGGGAGAAAAACATTCCAATGTTTGGAATGTCCAAATGGTACAGAGCAGGCTTGTACTGTGTAAGCAGAATAAGGTAACCACTTCAGTCTTCTGTTCCAGGAGACAATCATAATTAAATAACATATACTTGGCTTTCACAACTAGCAGCAAATATTCCTTAAATAAATTTGAAGTTTTTAAGAAGGAAAAAAGGGCATATGAAATCCCTATGCAGGTGGCTTCTCAAAGTTTACTATGCAATTAAAAAGTTCTTAAAAGTACTTCTTTGCTACTTGCATTTTTAGGCACATAATCTTCATTTACTGATTGGGTAGCTAGTGAACTTTTGAAATTCATTAGCATGCCAACAATAACCGGAAGCTAGAGAGGAGCCAACCCACACTACTCAAGTATCTAGTCCCCTAAAAATGATTTTACCTTATTCACAGAAGGCAAACTGCCACTGGCCTATTTTTACATGCAGCTGCCCCATCCTTTGGTCAGTTGTTTGGGGGTTTTTGTTTGGTTGGGTTTTTGTTTGGTGGGATTTATGTATTTATTTTTTTTTTTTTGTGCGTGTGGTTGTTGGTTTTGGTTCTTTTTGCTTTAACTATCAAGTTGTCCGGGCAGCCAACTGAAAAGATACTGGTAACACTGACTGTAGTTTTACTAAAAAAAAAACAGAACACTTAAACACTGTCTTGCATTTTGGTGGATTAGTGTCATCTCTGACTCTGGGATTCAAGATTAGTGGCTACAGGGTAGTTGTGGACTGTCTTTCAAAAAAGCACCCCATAATGCTATTAGTGTTAATTATTCATCCAATCAGTTTGGTTTGAAGATTTTTGCCATCCAAACACTGAGTATCAAAGGTTAGTCCAAAGCAGCATTTTCAGCTTTAAAAAAAGGCATAATATATTGCTGGGTGGAGCTAAAACAATCTAAGTCACTTGAAACTTAATTACTATCAAGATTTCAAGAAAATCTTTTTATATTGCAGTAAAACTAAACTATTTTTCTTCTCAGGAGAGTGCTTTACCTCACCTGGTCAGAAACTCCTATATTCTGCAACAGAGGAAAAACATTTTATTTGCAAGCAACTTGGATACGTAATATTTCCAATTGCCAGTCCCAAAGTCTGCAATAATAAACCAGTCAGGAATCTATTTAGAACTAGTTTATTTTGAACTAGCATACAGGTCATCAATAGCTACTTCTTCCTCCAGACTTGTGACTAAAGTTTTACAATAAGCTTCTCTGGTTTTGGTAGGCTTAAGAAGCACCCCCAAAGTCACTGCTGAGAGCAAACTCTGCACCAGATCTCAATCATTATTTTGCACTGGAGAAAGGCATAAACTGAACTCCAGTGAAAACTGGCCAAAAGAGAGAAAGATAGGGGATGCAAGAAAATTGTATGCTTTTCTACTCAGTTTCTTCCAGTTCAGATGCATCATTCAAACACTTAAAAGTTAACTTTTAGATAAGGGGTGTAAAATTTTCCATCAAATAAATACCTCGGGAGACAGCTTTATCTTCTCCTACATGTGTGCATGGGGTTTAGATCAGATATACACAACAAATATTATCAGAACAATGCAGCATGATTAGTCATGGCCTCCAAACCGATGTCAATCTACAGTAAAGAAATGGAAACCTGTATATCCCTCTGGTTACCATTACCTTTAAGTTTGTGTGGTTAAGAAGTGTTTTAAAGCCCTCAACCCACAAGTGGTAAGTAATGGGCCTCTTCAATTCTGTGATCCATAAATTCAACTCCAAACCAATCGTGGTTTGGATTGTAAAACTATGGTTAGATGCTAGAGATACAAATCAGACAATGTTCACGTAGTCCCTATTTTAGTGAAGACACTCAACTTATGAGGTATTTCAAACAGTGCAAAGTGCCCTCTCCAACTTTCCACAACTGTGAATTCAGGTTACCCTGCTTGTTCAACTTAAATAAAGGACTGAATTTTCGGTGCAGGAAAATAACATTTCAAAACAAATAATATAAAGAAACTGGGAAGAGGAATAAAACATGCAGGAAGATTCTCAAAGCCCTAACACTTTTAGCCCTGAGCAGTTTAAAGAAAGTGAAGGCAGATGAGTAAAAGGAAGTTGGCTGCTTTCTTGGAGTCAAGGCCACGTTTACATGAAGCAATAAAAGAAAACTAATCCCTACAGAAGGGGTACTGCTTCATTTTTCCCCGCCCCTCTGATTTCAGAATAGACGTTCCACAGATCCATGAATATGGTGGCTTGCAGCTGGAGAGGCTGTCATTGAACAATGACAGCAGGCTTTAATTTTCAATTAGTTTCTTGGCTCTGATGTTTGCTTGCTCAATGCGTTCCCTGTTTGTATCAGCCTGAAAGAGAGAAATTCATAGGTCATTTGAAGACTTGATGCAAAACAATTTAAAAATTCAAACTGACATGAACTTCTGAATTGCAAGGTATCATCGGTGGTAGAGAGAAGGGGAGCAACTTCTATATGCTAGAAGTAGTTGTTTGTTTTTTTTCCCTAGACAACATACGCTGTCAATTTTGGTAGAAAAAACCAAGAGAAAACGGTTTTTCTCTTTAGCTGACTTCCAAAACACAGCAGCTTACCTCAGCTGGTCAGAAAGCAAGTTAACAAAACAAGGGAATAAAAATTCTTTACCAGTGTTTAGACATCTTAAGGACCTCTGCAGAGCAACAAGGTTGCTCTGAACTGTAAGTAACAGTCAAAACTGGGCCTACGGGCATGAAGTTAGATTTATTTTGCTTAGTGCAAATCCATAGTTTTCATTCACTTCCCCTCCAATGTCCTAGTGCTGTAACAATATGCTATTTGTAAGAACAAGCTTTAAATTTTATTATTGTTTAACTTACTAAAATAAAGCATTGAAAGTCAGGTCACAGTATCTAGGTTGAACAAGTGTCAAAATATAGTTTTACTGAAAGGTATGATAAGGAGTTTGTAAGTAATGCCCCAATTACACAGTGTGTTCTGGGGAATGTGCAGGAAGTGTAATAAGCACAAAATCAGCCTCTGCCCTCAGTAGGAGTGGAAGTCCTAAGAAGCTCAACCTGTGCCAAGTATTAGCCATTTCACACCTTTGTCTTGCAATAGGCTGGGCAGAGCACACTTGCAGTTCAAGTCCTTCCCTCCTGTTCCCTCCTTACTGCCTTTCAAATCAAGGGCAAGGGAGGGACAAAAACCTACTACAGAAACAGGGATTCAAATCTGTTAACAACACTTTGGAAACCTAGTTACTCGATCTAAGAAAAATCCAGGAATGTAAGCTTCATTATGGGTTTATTCAGACTAGGAGTCCTGTGTAATACTACTAAAAGTCACCCAGTCAAGTCTATTTCCCAGGTGAGTCAGAATTTAAAGAAAAAAAAATAGAAGTATCAATTCTATTCTGAAGTTAAATTTAATACTGCTCTTTGTTTCTTTACATTATACTGTTGTTTGGAGATTTACAGACAACATATGGTTTGGTTTCCATACTGTTCACTAGATTTAGGAAGTTATCAGCATAAAAAAATTAATTTAAATATCCTGAGACAAGTTGCCAGTCAAGTCCAGGAACTGCACTTTCATTTTTATTCTTGTCTGCAAAGCAATTCTAACTTGTATACACCATATTTTAGTAATTACTAAGACTAGATCAGCAAGATTTATTCAAATCACTAAACCAAAAGAGCATCAGGCCAAAACAAATGCTTGAATTTACTAGAAACGCTATTACTAAAAACAATAATTCCCACTTGCAGTTTATTTGACCAGGCAGTTAAGGCATCCTCCATATAATCATGTTGATTTGCCTTATCAATACCACAATCCCTTAATTACTAGACAAAATTGAGATGCTGACACAGATGCAACCACCATTTTTGTCAAACTAGAGGAGTCCTGTCCCTCTTGCTTTAAACCCTACTGCACATTTCAATGAGATTTCTAAATTCCCATTTTGTCTTAATACTATAATTTCACAGTAACTGGTGTTCACTTCTACTGTTTGAAATCTTTAATATAGGCTAGTCATTAAACATTTTCCTTTCTTTCTTAACCAGGACGTCTATAAAATAACTTATATTAATTTCAGAATATGGGAATTTCTAAAATAGTCTTAGCATCCTCATTAAGCTGTCCTTGGAAAGAAACCTCCCTAAACTGTATTATATATGCTTAATCTGTTTGGAGAAGCAAACACTTAAGTAGTAAAATGATTAAAAAAAAAAGAAAGGAAGTTACTATGACTAACTTCATGTGCAGCCCACTTCCCTGTGCACCTACAAACTTCATTATTCCAAAGTCTCCCAAGCTCCAATATTAATTCATCCACAAGAATTAGGGCAATGAATTACTTGTGTTTTACTTTACATTCATTGTAGTGACTTTTTAGGAATTTCAGAAGAGCCTTGCTATTGTTATAAGTACCTATTCCACACCACAAGAAAAAAAAATTAGCAACAATGTCCCAGGTATACCTCCAGTAAATGTTTGTACTTTTGATCTCATGAATTTATTAGTTTTTAGAGTAAGCAGTAATCTGTGCTGTATATTTAGGTTTCCTGACACGCGAGCATTTGAATTTTAAGCTATATACCCTATATATATCAAGGTAGAATTCTTATTCAAATCACTGCAACCTAGAGGATAGCATAACCTTACCACAAATTTGCTGCAAATACAGTGGGTGCATTCCTAATAACCTCTGAGTTCCAGCCTCTGAACTGAAAGCAGAGAACACCTTTGACACTTACCTTTACATTTATCCGGTCTATTTGCTTATTCTGGGCATCAATCTCATTGCCCATATCCAAAGCCATGTTTTTCAAATTCCCAAGAATGTTTCCAACTTGAGCAAGATTTTCATCCATTTCATCTTCTCTGGCATCATTGGTTATCCTGTTCAAATAATTAAGACAATGTTTCAAGAATCAAGAACTTGTTTTTATCCTGCCCGTATTTACTCTAGTAGAACCTGTTTGTTGCACTATGCATTAAAACCAAGGTATGTTTTTCCCCTTTTAAAACCCCCTGTATTTCAAGCAAGCATTCACCAAAAAAAGTGCTAAGCTTTTAAGGCTACTACAAAAATAGCCTTAAAAATTAAAATAGTTAACAGAAGCTTTAAGACGTGAGTTTGAGTTTCCCTCAAATACACTTGATGACAGTCATAGGCCTTGATATTTTTAACAGTCCCCTCAATAACTGAGTACTAAGCCTTACAGTTCTCACATTCAGAAACAGACTGACAATACCACCACTATGTAAAAAAAAAATAGCAGTGCAAGATGAGCACTACAATACTGAAGGTGCCACCTCCTCTCCAAAAAGTAACAATTCCTCCAAACAATAGTAAAAAAAATTCTATTTCGCATACTTGACCTAAAATGCATCTGAAAGAAGCTGACAGCTAGTAACAGGATTTGTGCATTTGAGATGGAGAGATATGAACAAGCAAACCTTGTAATATATCCGCCACTTGGTCCTCCAGAAGTCTGAGGCTGCTGCCGATTTATACTTCTCGGTTGCATGGATATCACATGATCTGCTGAGTTTTCTGTTCCATCTCCCCAGGTTGCTCTGTATGCTTTGCTGGCCTCAAAGTTCTTTGTCCTATTCCACAAAAATAAGAAATCTGAACCACTGCATTAGAAATATGGCTTTCTGACTGAAATTCACTATTAACCTAGAATTTCGGGAAACATTCGTCTTGTGCCCGAAAGAGATTAAATTTTGTACACATAAAACTTTGTCTATCTATATAATACAAGTTCTTGTATCTTGATAGTACAAACACAACTGAGTTACTCTAAGGACAGTGATTACTTTGGTCTTAAACTTTAATAGAAGAACAGTAATTTGCTTAAAACAATACTTCACCAGAGGACAGAAACTTATGACAGTCACAGGAAAGCTTACCCTATAGAGTTGTACTTATAACAGGAATTAATCCAGAGTCAAGATTAGTTATCTTTCAAGAAGAAATGAGGATGAACGTAAAAACTCCCTCAAATACCTATACTATGGAAGAAAACCATTAATTGCTACTGTTTTTTTATCAAACATTAACAGTTACTTGGCAACAGAAAAAGTTAATGCTTCTCATGTTAACTTTGATTATGAATTAACAGTAATCCTGTTTAAGTAGCTCATTCTGCAATTCAGTTGTACTAACTCCATTAAATCAATTAACCAACTTACCATTACATTTTTCCATGTAATTCATAGGAGAAAAAAAAATAAAGAAAGCACACTGACACAAAGCAGTCTCAAGAACCACAGAGCCACAAAAGCAAGAGGGGAAGGAAACCTGATGAAATAAACTTCTCTAAATTGGGGTCTGTTGTCATGAATCCTAAAGAACTTATTTTGAGAATAGTCTTATGTTCACCTTGTTTGGTGGACACTTGTGAAGGGCAATCTGTAGCACCTCTCAGTGCACCTAACTTTGAAATCACAGGCAGTCAATTTCTAGAGATTTGGTGCCTTTCATTAACCTGGACATTATGTTTGAAGAGTTGTGAAATTAGCTGTAATGAGCAAGTATTCCCTCTCATTCTACTGCTGTTTATGTATTCAATATGGGAAATTATGTCTCATTGGTCAGATCCTGCAAGAAGTAATCTAGAATGAATATATCAAGGGGGAAATATAGAATAATTTCTCAGTTCATAATGAAAATATTGCACCCAACAAAATCCTGAAGAAACCTAAACTAGTCAATTCTAGCTCCTTGCACATACACAGGCCCAAAGATTTCTAAGTTTACTGCAACTAGATTGATAATTATATTTTCATCTCATTTATACTAAAGCCGGAAGAAATCTTTGTATGATTTGCTTATGGAGAAGTAAAGTCTTACATGCCAGAGGCAACTGTGAGGACTTTATTAATAGAAACAAGTGACCTGAAGACTAGTTGCATCTGTGAAGTAGACAGGCAGAAAAAGAATTATTGTTCAAAGTAAGCACAGTTAAGAAGAAAACTTCTCAGCACCTATCTTTAAGAGCTGTTTACAAATTACTATACATTCACATTTCTCAAGTTGCATTTCTGCAAAGCTAAAGCAATTTACACAACTTGTCAAACCAGCAATGGCTCAAGCAGTTGTTCACCATTTCCACAGCTAATAATAACCTCTGTAGTAATGGACATTTTCTACTTGTATCAGTATTATGAAACATCAGTCACAAGGCAAACTGCATGCAGACAGACATCATGCACATGCAAGCACTAATGCAATAGAAACATCACTTCAGACAGCTGGTTAAAAATGCATCTGCACTACTAACACTGACCTTGTCCTAAAATCCACTTTCACCAGTTTAAGTGAATACAGCTTCTTATCTTAGTCTTCATTTTTAGAAAGCAAGCATCAGTGTTAGGAGAGAATGGAGAAGAAGGCATAGTAAAGATCAACAAAAAGGTAAATTGTTATTAGTACATCGATTGCGTAACAGAACTGCCAGTATTTTGTGCTTTCACAAAGCTTTTATAAATAATCTAAGCCTAAGAGAAATTTAAAAAAAACACCAAACAATTCAGCAATGTTCTGATTTAGCTTATTTAGCCTCATGTTTTTATGAAAAATACGAAAAGCTGTGGAGGTATGGCAAGAAGGTTGGCAAGTAAATCTGACATTGATAAAAGGGTTGGTGTAACAGTAGATACATGAAAGACATGCACTTTGTTCTTTGCTGCACTCTACTTACCCATTTTTTTTCTGTATATTACTGTCCAGTTTGGTACACAACTATTTCTGTTCTCATTATCTGTGTACTTGGAGTGCCACAAGAGTTCACAAATTCTGAGCTTGCTCAGCATCAATGAGCTGCTTAGCTTCAGTGAAATAAGACTATCAACTACAGAAAACAAAGACTGAGTGTGCCAAACTGCTCGAAGTCCACCAGCTTGAGCCAACAAATATAAAGCAGTAAGCTCACCTATGCAGAGGTCAGGACATCTGCATTTTCAAGGGACTAAAGCACTAAGACTTTCAGCCTTAGAACTCACACTCATATCTATCCTACATGACCCTTAAAGTACTATTCTGTTGGTTAAGTAGACCCAGCTCCAACAAGGAATTTTTACCTAAATTTCTGCTACTTCCCCATTGAATGAGAATTGATTTTGCTCATGCTAAAGAGCAAAAACCAACAAATGCACACACTATTCATTTCAGTCACTACACTCAATTTATGCCTCCTTCATTGTGCCATACTAAAGATTAGATTATTGAACTGACTTAGATATAGCAGCCCTAACATTGATGTTATAAAGGCACTGTGAAGCAGGTCTGCAAGAACTTATGTAGTCACTAGTGAAAAGATTAAAGCTTTAACACCAGTGTCTGCTCTGTTGTTCTACTCTCACCCTCTCTAAAGCATGAATATTTTTCAAATGCTTAGAGAACCAATATTAACTTGCTTCTCCAAAACATAAGGTTGCTTTTATATTAGTACAAAAGTACTGTTGTGAAAAAATTATTTTTGGAATCAAATTTCTAACAGACAGGCACTTGCATATATATAGCTATTTGCAGTCCAATTTGGTCTCATCTGCATGAACATTGATAGTCTTCTACTAAATAGAAGCCTTAAAGAGATTAGGACCCAACTGTGCAGGATGTTATATAGCAGCTGTACTTAGAGTAAAAGGTTATGTATAAATATACATATATTTATATATTAAAAAATGTATGGTTAGATACAAGTAAGCTTCAGTTACTCTCATGTAGCTTTAAAAGGATGCAGCTCTACAAACCAAAACAATCAGCTTTGGTAGAGATTAATTTTTAATTAGCTTAATTAGCTCTTTTATTAGTTAATATCTCCTGGGAGATATATTGGGAATATTCTAGAACTCCAGGCTCGAGTACCAATATAACTGACCTGTTACAAGGACAGACACAGAGCCCACAACATTTGTTGAGCTCTGTCAGTGTCTTCTCAGCTTCTCTCATGTCTTTATTTATCTGGTCCATGCCTTCTTCTATACGATTTAGTTGTTCTAGAAGAGAAACAAGTAACCTGGATAAACATGGACTGGGGGAAGGTGGGGAAAATTAACATTTCTTTCTAGCAGGAACAAGCTTCAGTTCTATCTTTATACCAAGACAAATTACTTTTTCCTTTCCTGTCTTTTAGGATTTTTTTTTTTAATTTTTAAGAAAGATATTCAGTGGAAGGTTTTGGTTACTACTTTGCAAATAACTTCCCTATCCTTAGAGTAGCATTTTTGTTGCTACTTTTAGAATAAATGCATAGTTACATTCACGCCATGGTGGAAAGAAGCAGCTTCTGTAGCAGAGCTGTATTACATTGTAACTATCATTACCTCTCAACTACTTCAAAACCTCTTTTAAATACAACAAATACACAGGAATAACCAACTAGGAAATACCATTTTCACCTATATAGTCTTTAATAATAAGCCTTTAGTTTCAGCAACAACCCTTTTAATGATAATTCTTTTCTCACACTGATTACAATATAATATTGATTTTTAGTGTTAGGGAAGAACTTACCTCCTTGCTCATCCAGCATGGTAATAGTTTTGATGCCAACATCCTGGGACTGTAGAAAGAAATTTAGTTGCATATACAAAAAATGAGATTGCATTGCAAGATCAGAAAATCTGGATAGCAAGTTTGATAATCCAAACAAGTTTATAATAAAACACTGGACTTAGAATAACTTCTGTAGTAAAGCTATTAGAAGTCTCAAATTATGAGCTATGTTAAGATAAGAAGTGTGCCTCAATTACTATCTCAATTAGTGAGGTTTTTAAGGCATTTTTGTGAGATTTTTCTTCCCTTACAACAAGATAAAATTTATTGTAATACTCAGATTGAACTGACAACATCAAGCTAGAAAAGTAAACATAGTTGTGCTTCATTTTGAGAAGCAGCATTTGGTTCACTCATCCCTAAATCCTTCAAAAGTGCTTAGAAGGCCTTTAGTCCTGGGAGTCACAATGCAAGAAAGCAAAACAAAGCCTGCAAAACCATTCCTAAGAATTCAGCAGTGAGAAGTGTACTACAGCAGAGTTCTTTGCTGGCTCAGTCTTGGATCCAGCATGCAAGTTGCATCCATGCTTTACTGTAAACTGGCAGCATAGAATGAACCACCAAGCTATACCAAGAGACATTGCTGGCTCATGACATGTGCTTAACACCCGTGCGTGAGAAGTGTTCATCAGGCTATGATAATTCAAATGATAACAGTAGCATCTTCTGCAACTGTGCAGAGAAGTAGATTCCTCATACAACTTCACGTTGATAAACCCAAAATACAGATTTGTTCCAAGTCATGTAAAAGGGTTTTAGGAGTATCATTACTAGTTAAAATTGATTAACAGATTGTAAGAAGATGTATGCAGAATTACTTGTTTAGAACTGAGAGCAGTTGTACTCTACTACCCCACCCAACTGAGCCCTACTGTCCTCACAGCTAAACATTTCCACTATTCACAGACCAAGTGAGCTAAAAGACAGACGAAAGATGTTATGAAAAGTAAATTATGCAGCCAAAGACATAACTGACCATCAGAAGACTTTTTACAAGTAATCTGTAGCATTTGGAGATTAGATCCTCTGGCTTAAAACAGGTAAAAAGGATAGTGATTCTTCTGTAATCTGATATAATGTAAAAATCATGAAGGTTATGCCATTCTAATGCTACTACTGAATTAAAGCAGCAACTTCTAATGATGAAGTGTGTGTCTTGAGAAAGACAAAAAACTGTTTAAAATGGCAGTAAACATGCTGCTTTTTATACTCAATAAATCCAGAGAATTCAAAATCTTTTTCTTACCTCAATGGCCAAGCCAAGAATCCTCCTTGTGCTTTCCAAAGACTAGAAAGAGAATTTTAAAATGAGTGCACTAATTACTTACATACACATCAGTGTCTGAAAGTCTCCTCTGCCAGTTCACTGTAGTAAGGCAATAGTATACAAAAGGTTCATTGCCTTGTATGTATTTAATACATGCTCATAGTAGCAGCACATTAGTTTTTCTTGATTTTCTGTCCCTGCTATTATTTTTCTTAGCCCATTGGAAAGCCATAAAGGATGACATATTCAAATGAATTTTAGTTAAATAAGAAAGCCATGAAGTATCAATATGATTAACAATGCTGTAAGCAAATTCCATAATATCAGTAATCAGGACTGGGTGATGAATACTCAATTAAGTAAGTGACTTCAAAATTCAGCCTCATTTTTAGGAGTAGTCTTCGAGGACTCCAGTATTCACCAACTAAAGTGAAAATTTAAAACATTCAGCTATAACCTTGCAGAATCATTATCCTGGTCTGTCTTTATTTTTAAAAGTTCTAATTTTGTCAGACAAGTACTGTAATCCCAGATGTCTTCCTATAATATTTACCTCATCAGTGACCTGGTTGGCCCTCAGCTGAATTTCTTCAGGTGATAGCTCATCCATGATGAGGAAATACTACTTGTAAGTAATCACGTTAAAGAGAACCTTCCTCCTGTAATAACAGACACAAAGTAAGCATCAGAATTATCCTTTCATCAGTATTTTGAGTTGAAACTAGAAGATAGTTCAAAGAATGAGGGCCTATCCATTTCATTCTGTGTAGTAAAACATCTCATTAGGACTCGAAGACACTAAAATACTTATTCAGCTGTATGACCTGAGGAACTAAAAAATATAGGAACAATCAGGATATGAAGCAGTTTTCTTTCCAAGATTTGGCTTCCTAAACATTTTTGAAAAAATTCTATTGTTAGTTAGAAACCAGGAAATGAGGTCTTAAAATAACAAGCTTCTCCGTGCTGGAAAAACACATTGGTTTGCCCAGCAATCTAGAAATAAGTTCATTAAGACATTTAAGTTATTAGTATAAAGTTGAAGTGTTCTTTCCATTTCCAATGCAGAATTTCAATAGTCAGAAAAAGGGGGAAATGTTCTCACATACGAAACACCACCTAAAATGATCCCAGGTAACACTCCAGAAATGGTGGTTCTTTTTTTATAGGAAATTCCTCAAATTCAAAAGGATTCACAAAGGTTTCAACTGCTATGTCTGCAACTGTGGCAAAGGTTTTCTAATCTAACCTTCTCATAATAAACACAGGGTCATAACTGCAGTCTCAACACACCATGATTTACCTTTTGCTATAAACAGAAGATATATATTTTGCCTAAAATAGAAGATGAATAAGCAATCCCATAAATAAGAGTGTTCCTATCAGAGATGGATTTTTCAGAGGTAAGAATCTTCGTTTTTTGTTGGAGGAACGGTAATAAAGCCACCACTCCTAGCAATGGAAAAGCAGAACTCACAGGCTATACAAGAATTTCGTAAGATAGCACACAAAAGCTGAGAAGTAAGAGGATATTTTTTCCCGCAAAATGTTCCCCCTTAATTTTAAACTAATCCTTGATCTTTCACATGAGTAGCTTGCAATGAAGTTTACATTACCCATGGATATAATTCCAAATATCCTGCTTGATTTGATCAATTTTCCCCTACAAGATCAGTATTTTAGAATATATAAGTAATTGCTCCTAGGAGGGTAAATTTATGCAATTTACCCAGCTGTTACCCCACAGTTCTTCACAGGAAGTGTACATAACTCTGATGGTGAACTGAAACCAAGACACTTAAATCCCTTACAGCTGTACTTCAAGATTTAAATAATATTTCAGCAGGTTTGGTCTTCAGCACTAGCATAGCCTGAGACTATGGCTCCAGGAGATTTTTCTAAAGTAGATGTCAATGCAAGTTAATTTTGTTACCATTTAAATAAAAAAATAAAACTTTTTTAAAAAAATATATATTCCCACATAAGGCCTCTAAATAACTCTGTTTTCAGTAGTCCAATTTCAGTGTATAATCAGTGAATTATCTCTTCATTCACAGACTCAAACTCTTTTCATAAGATTTATTTGAGGCAGTCCCAGCTTTGAATTTGGGAACTCCCTTCAAGCTGATTTGCACAGTTAAGGACCAGTAAACATGGGACAGGGAAGAAAGTACCTATTTTCACTGAATTAGATTAAGCAACCTCTCTGGGCAACCTGTTCCAGTGTTCAGTCACCTGCACAGTAAAGAAGCTTTTCCTCATATTCTGGTGAAACTTCCTGTGCATCTGTTTCTGCCCATTGCCTCTTGTCCTGTTGCTTGGCACCACTGAGCAGAACCTGGCTCCATCCTCTGACAGCTCCCTCAGATCCTGACAGACATCGATGAGGTCCCCTCTCAGGTGTCTCTTTTCAAGGCTGAACAGGCCCAGCTTCTTCAGCCCTTCCTCATAAGAGGAATGCTCCACTCTCTTAATTGTCTTTGTAGACCTTTGCTGGACCCACTCCAGAATCTCCCTGTCTCACCGTACTGAGCAGCCCAGAACTGGACACAGCACTCCAGCTGTGATTCACCAGGGCTGAGCAGAGGGGCAGGATCACCTCCCTGCACTTGCTGGCAATGCTCTTCCTGATGCACCCAGGACACCATTTGCCTTCTTGGTCACCAGGGCACTGCTGGCTCAGGGACACCTTGCTGTCCACCAGAACCCAGGTCCCTTCCAGCAGAGCTGCTCTCCAGCAGGTCACCCCCAGGCTGTGCTGGTGCCTGGGTTATTCCTCCCCAGTGCAGGACCCTGCATTTGTCTTTGCTGGATTTCAGACAGTTCTTCCCTTCCCATCTCTCCAGCCTGTTGAGGTCCCTCTGAAGGACTGCACAGCCCTCTGGGGCATCAGCCACTCCTCCCAGCTTTGTGTCATCAGCAAACCAGTTCCAACAGCTGACAGACAGGCTTTGTCTTCCCCTAGCTTGCTTAGATCTTCCTAAATAGCTCCACTGTCAGCCAGCAAGAAATTCTATAGAAATGCACAGCATTCCACTCGCTTTTACCCTAAATCAATAGCATTTGGTCTTGAAACTGTTTAAAAATTGGCCTAACAATGAAGAAATCCAGCTTCAAGATGTGGAGGAAAAACCCTTTTAACACAGCAGACACAGAAGGAAAAGAAGTTACTTCTAGGATTCTTCAAAGCTGAGGTATGCACGTGCTTATATTCTGATGCTCATATTTGTACACCTGTAGTGCTTTGCCTCTTATGAGATAAAACCATAATTTAAAGCGATGGCTCATATAATTGCTAGGATAAATTACCTGTGTGAGTAAGCTAAGTAAAACCATGCAGAACACTTGGTTAAGAGGAAGGTTGTGACAACATTTCATCATAGATAGGTTTGCTCAACTTTTCTGATAATTTCTTGAGGTCTTATGTCACTGAAAAGTGACAGCACCTTTCTTTCTCTAGACTTCCTGGCAAGCTGACCCACCTTCACTTTTCAGACATTGCCATTAGATATATAGAACAAGACAGATTAAGATTTCCTTAAGACAGGCATAAGAAAGCATGCTCTTTGAATTAGTTTGATTATTATGTCTGTTTAAGGTTGAATATCCAAGCCCAATGCATTAGAGTAAAAAAACCCCATAGCTTTATTCCTGTTAGTTTGCTGCATTGCTTTTGTAAGTACAGACACAACCTACATGGTAGCTCTGCAGAGGCAATTAGTGCCTTAAGGTAGAATAGAAAAACACATTCCCTAGGCAATAAAGACTTCCTACCACACAGCAGTTTAAAACATTAAAAAAAAATAAAAAATCACACAACGCTAATTTAAAACAAACAAAACATTTCCAAAATAGGCTGTTTCTGAAGACGTAAATATACACTCAATAGTTGCAGGCCTAATTGGAACAGCTGAACACAGCAGCTACCTTTCATGCAAGAAATCTCAAAAGAAATTTTAACAGCCCAGATGAGGCCATTTGGACTGAAATAACTCAGCTGTTCCAATAGAAGACAGTATACATACATAAGAAAGGATACTCATTTCCCCATCTTTCCGCCTAGGAATCATAAAGCATCCTTTGAGGTATCCAGCTCTTATGCTAATGGTATAATGACAAAATTCTTTTATACATGAGGCATTAAGATTACTCAAAGATAAAGTATACAGAGAGAAAAAACTTGATATGGCTATGATAACATTTGTTATGATAACATCTGCTAAGGCAAGCATTTAGTTTAACATTGATGCTCAATGTCTATTTTCTTTGCTTTCCTGCTCCATTTAAAAAATCCTAGCCACAAAATAACCAAAGTAAAGAAAGACAAAAGACTACAAAGATATTTTGGCTTAATTTTCTTTCTAGACTGGCAAGTTTTAAACAAGAATCTAATGTGCCTAAATACAAAGCAGTACTCCTTTAAGGAAGGATGTGATGTCAGTTTTGTTTACTTTTTGTTATCAGTTTTCTGCAGTATTTGCTCAGTTAAACACATTTCAGTACAACTCCCCTTCTGCCCCTTTCATAGGAAGGTCTGATACCTGCAGGGTATGCAAAACTAGACTTGCTACAAATATGTATTTTCTCAAAGTAGCCAGGCTCATTAAACTTTCCTACGAAGAAAAGGACTACAACACACTCATTACCTTAACTATCACTGCCTTATAAAAAGGAAGATTCATTGAGAAACCAGAGCAGCAAGGAAATAGATGCATGGCCAGCAAATAATAAGAACCTAACAATAATAGTAAGAAGAAATAAGATTTTTACTGCCATGCTTTATTTGGAAGATTGTGCAGGACAGAAAAAGTTCTTTGAAATTCCAACCTAAAGCTTTAGATCTCTTCACAAGACTACTCATGTTGCACTGAGCAATCCTGTAAGTTCACCACTATAATACATATAACTAAAACACTGCTGCCCAATCCAGAGGATGAGCATTGGGGATGTATTAGGTTTAAGTTGCTTTTACCTCCTGAACAAGAGGAAGCAAACTTATGTCTGCACAGTCTTTTTTCCACTTGCCATCCATTTGGTCATGGCTCCAAAAATGCTAAAAAACTCTGAATTCACTCTCCTATGTGAAGTTGTTAGGTTGGAGATGACTGAGAAAAAGACGAAGCAAGCGTTATTGCAAAATAATGAGGGACACAACAAGCACTTTTGGGCTGATTTTATCATGGTCCATTCAAAGCATCACTGCCTTAGAGAACTTAATTTTGTTAATCAACACTCACAGAGCAGCTGAAGCATTTTAGCAAGTTCTTTGTGTAACTTGAAAAAGTTGGAAGGTGACACAGACTGATGTGAGCTATGGCTAGGTCTCTGTTAGCAGTAGGGTGATCCCTTGAGAGTACAGTGCAAATTTTTGCTTGGGAAAATCACTGCTCACACTGCCACATTTGAAGTGGATCAATCCCAAGCACTGAGTTCTGTCCCAACCCCAGCTACTGAACTGAGCAAACATCTGCCAAGGCAGAACTTTCAGAGTGGGAGAGGAACAAATTCTGTGTTAGGAACACCCATGGTGACTTGTCTGCATTTATGTGTCCCCAGGTTTAAATATCTGCTTGTGATCAGAAAGCTACGGAAGTATCTCTTCATCCAACAGTAGTTCACTGGCTGGGTTTCCTGAAAATAGGCACATTAAAAACTTTGGTGGGAAGTAATAAAGCATTTGAATGAAAAGACCCTCGAGATAAAAGCATTGCTGTATGCAGGCAGCAACAACATAATCATCTCTGCCACTCACCTTCCCAGAGCACACCATAAAAAATTAACACGAAATCTGTTTTTGTTGTCTCTCTCATTGGCCTAAAATATTCCACTGCACCACTAAAGGTTTTTCTTGCAAGTGTTTCCATTTTCATTCAGAATTACTTGCCAACTGGAAGCCAGCTATTTATACCAACACACTCAGTTTCCAATGTACACAAGTTTCAAAAGCCATTACAACAGTGACTTTGCACAGCATTTTCAAGGTTTTTTTTAATACCAGTGATCTCCTGAGATTTATAAGACACTTCCATAGTAATTAAAACTATAGTAGGCAAGTTACATGATTTAAATATGCTTTTCTTCAGCACTTAGCTGAGAAGCAATTCCAATGCTTATTGTGTCTAGGAAAAAAGAAAACGTAATTCCGTGCTTTATTGCAGTCACAGCACATTACGGCTGTGCTGTTCAAAGTACTCAAAACCCTTACTGATCTTCATGAATTTAAATTAACTGCAGGGTGCCACAAGGCCTGATAAAGTGCTTGTTCAACTCCAATTACACTGTCCACATCTGGATAGGGAGAGGCTAATAAAAGTGACAAGTTTTCTAAAGTCAGACAGGTCTACTGGTACCAGATCAATACTGTTTTGATTGTTGGCACTTTCACAAACCCACCCTGAATAAGATTTTTGTCCTGCATCTCTAGCTGACAAGCAGCAGTTCTGTACCTCTGATGGGCTGAATGTCTTTCAGAAATTTGTCATATATCCATTACATTTGCTACATATCATAAACTAGTTCCTTACTCACCACCTGAAGGTCCTCAATTTGCACCTACCCCTCTTGCTGTGAAGTTATGCTTTTAATCAATATCACAAACTTCTCTTCCTCCTTCACTGATAACTTGTAAACTGGGGGGGGGAGGGAGAAGGAAATACCCTATCCAGTTCATCTAAAAGTATGATTGAGAAATACAGCCTATGCCTTCTTACCACAAAGATAGGAACTAGCTGGTGATACAACTCAGCTGTTGCAGCAACTGACTGTAAGCCAGTATCTCATGAGCTGTATTTTTAGCTGTCGGTGAATTGGTACAGCCTCAGGTGATTGTGGATGCTCTGAGTTCCTTCTATTGTAAAGGGAGCTGTTTCCTTCTCCAAAAGATGGAAGAACTCATAAAGCAATATTCTCACATATGTGAATGTTAAGTATGAATTTGACCTGTGCATGCTTGCAAAGGTCAAAATTAGACAGTTTATTAGACAGCTTTGTGTTTGGTGCTGGGGTTTTTTTGTTCTCTCAAAGTCTTCATATCACTAACACAGAAAAGTTTTTTTTTTCAAAACCCTTCCTTAACACAAACAGCTATCCTAATTGCTAGTTAGCTGAAATTCAGCCCAGCTAATGCAGAGTGGCACAAGGTATCAGCACCAGAATGTACTCCTCCAGATGATTATGTCTACAAGAAATAAATAAAATAAATAAAGCATATGTGGCCCTAGAGGAAGAGACCCGGGCCCTTGACCAAGACACTACTCTGCATGCTTCCTGCTTTCTCTTATCAGCTTCCTGAACACACTGCACAGAGGCGATAGCACAAAGAATAGGCGCTACCAATGCCACCTCCTCTGTGCAGTGTGTTTAGTTCTACACTCACCTCAAAAACTCACTTTTGTCCCTGAAAAAGCCTCATGAAACCTACTCCAAATCAGATACTAGCCAATACAAATTCAGTTAAACTTTGATCCACTTACTGACAGTAATAGATTCCATTTCTTCTAGAGATGCAAACTGTACTATATAACAACCTACTTCAAAAACTGCAGAGCAGAGGTCAGGCATATAGACTGGCTACTAGACCACCAGTAAGCAATAAAGTGCTCAATTAGATCAACCAAGCAATTGATATCACAAGAGACTTTTCCTTTGTCCCTAATTACCTTCCTACATAGCTGTTCCCTCTACAGCACAGAAACACGTTTGTTTATGAAGGGGAAGTAAAGCGACACCCTTAGTTCTAAACACTGAACATCTAGTGTCCTTTTTCAGAAAAAAAAAAAAAAAAAGGCAAACAGAGAGGTTGCATAAAGAAATTTCCGAAGTTGCTTTAGGTCGTTTAGAGAGTCAAGTCATATGTTAACTTCACATTAAGCGAAACAGAAAGACAAAAAAAAAGGAAGAAAAAGCGAAAAATAAAGCTGACTCACCAATATATTCCCAGCAGGACCAAGGAATCGAGACGTACAAGTGAAAGAAACACAAAAAGCACTTCGATGCTTATTATTTACTACATTAACTCTACAGTATCTTACAGTGTAGTCTAGAGGCAGCAGGACGCAATACATAAGCTTAAGAAAAAGCAACAAGAGGTGGGTTTTCTCCTGGACCCTACTAACAGCGCAGTGCACGGGCTCTCGCCAAGCAAAAACAAAAGGCACCTGAACATGGCACTGCCGCCCCCGGTAGGGGCGAGCCCACGAGGCCTCCCCGCACACGGGGGCGGGCACACCCACAGCTGAGGCGGGGCTCGGAGGACCCGGGCCCGGCGCCCCATTACCCCGAGCAGCCGATACAGGACGGCAACCACTGAGCCAGCGCGGCCGGACCGCGCCAGGCCCGCCTCGCCCCACAGAGGCCCCCGGCAGCCGCAGCCTGCCCCGCAGAGAGAGCTACGCGGCACGGAGGAGGAAACGGACCGGATGAGAGAGCCTGCCACCCTGCCCGGGGCGCTGCAAGCTGCCAAAGCCCAACCCGTCGCACACCTACCGGCACTGCCACCGCCGCTCCCTCACGCCGGACAGGGCCACCCCTTTAAGCTCCCATGTCCCGCCCGTCCCCGCTGCCGAGCGCCGGCCCGCGCGCGTCACCGCCGCCCCCGGAAGCGAGGCCGGTCCCACCCCGCCCTTCTACCCTCCCAATGTGGCGGCAGAAAGGAGCCGCACCCGGCGCCTCACACGGCGGAGGGCGGGAACGCCGGCCTCTGTACACCCAGCATGGCGGCACACTTGGGCTGCTGCGCCTGCTTCCCTCCATCTAAACTACCACACTCCCCCTTGGGGTGGGCAGTGCAGGCGTGTGGGGTCTGCGGGGTGTCAGTGCCGGGTGTGGGCTGCGCGTGTGGTGGCCCGCGGTCCGGCCGTGCTGACGGGAGCTGCGGTAGCAAACAACGCAGTACAGAAGTGGCCCTTTTTGTATCAGTGGGGTTTTTCTGCAGTTACTACTCTCTACTCGGACGATGAGTGTTAGCCCCCTTCTGTCACCAGCGGAGAAAAGGAGGGCAGAAAGGGAAAGCTACTGTTTGCAATCACCGATCCCATCCTTTGTAGCTAAACTGCGCAGCCTTTCCGGAGGTATATTCCTTCTCGGGCGTAGGTAAATTCTTCCCTGAGGGTGCTGACAGATCCCGTACCTGCTGTAGGCACTGTAAGCACAGCCGGTAGCTTTCACAGCATCAGGGCCTTTCGCTGCACCAGCTTACGTGGCTCCTAAAGTCCCTCTTCCAGTGAAACTGCTGCGATCTCAAGAGCTGGGTCTTGGTTTCCTTCCTCTCTCTCAGCATCTCGGGATGCGTCAAGCCCCTGTGGATTTTAGCCTCGTGAAAGATCCCAGTGGAGTAAGACTTACTGCATACTACACAGCCCACGTCCTTCTCCTTCTGCCTTAGAAATCGTTCCTGGAGCAGATATCCCGGGCGCAGCCGCCCAGGATGCCGGTCCGGCCCAGCGTGATGTCCACGGCATCTCGCTGCTGAGGTACCCGCTGTCTGCAGCGTCGGATTTGTAGAGCGCTAACACGTGGCACTACGCGTGTTTAAAGCGCTGCATTTACACACAACAACATTAACTTTTATTATCACTAATTGCTGATAAATGCCCCCAGCTGGCCAGTGCCGGTGCCCTTGCCATGAAGTTCATTCGCCTGTCGACTGTCCACCACCGTCCCGCCGCCGCCGGGACTGCATTTCCCGGCAGGCCCCGCGGGCACGTAGGCGTGCCTCCCAGCGTGCAGCGCGGCCGCCGTTCCGCCGGCCCATTGGTGGCCTGTGCCGTGGCCCCGCCAAACGGCGCGCTGTCCTGCGGGGTGGGCCCGCTGCGGGCGCCGTGCTCGCGGCCGGTCCCGGAGCGCTGCTGGCCGGGTTCCTCGATCCCACAGGGGGATGGGATGCGGGCCTCTGCCGTGGAGAGGGGTGCGATCCGTGAGTACCGGGGCTGTACAGAGCAGAGGGCTTGGGGAGCGCTGTGGCGGCCGGGGGCGATGTGGGTTGCTCCGGCTCTGGCGGAGTGAGCGGCCTATGGAGGGCAGCAGGGCCAGCCTGGCCTGGAGGGGCAGCGGCAGCGGACGTCTCGCCTTGGGGCGGGCATGCGCTTTGCTTTGCCTTGTGAGCATCCCCTATTGCTGTAGTGATCCCTGGTGTTTGGTGCCCTGCTTCTAGAGCAGCTTCCTTAGAGCGAAGGACTCTGTCCAGGTGTGTAGCTGCCTTGCTGCCTCTTCATACTTGCCAGAAGTGTTTCTGAGGATGAAGTGTGGCTGAGTACAGAGTTGCTTAGTTGCCTTCCTTATAAGCAAATATCTGAAAATATGTTGTAGTGAAAGCATGTATAAGTTCAGCGATAAATATCTGGTATCTTAAAAGGAGTGGGACTGATAGCATGAAACAAGTCATAATAGTATGTTAAAATATGAGGTGTTTGAAAGTAATCATTTATCACTGCACACAGGGTAGTTCAAATCCAAACATATTAACAACTCTTCAGGGATGTGTATGAATGTCAACTCATAGAAGTTTATGAAACATTGGATTCAAGTGGCAATGATGATTAAAATTCATATTTCAGTATACTTCGTTGATGGAGATTTAGTAAAAGTCTTCTCATGCAAGTAAAAAACTTTGCTTTTTCACCTTCCTTCCTACACCTGATGAAGTGCAACTTTAAAGAACAGATAGTGGTGTGATAGCTTTAAAGAACTGAAGTGGTGTGACCTGACAGAGAAGACGATTGAGAATTTGTGAACTTTGTTCTCAACATGAGTTTCCAGGCTTGCATTTCTTATATATCTGCTGCTTATTGCTGTTCTTCAGTTATTTGCTGCTTATTTCAGTTAAATCTCAATTGCTGTATTTAACTAATTGGCTGTTTTGCTGAACTGACAGATCCTGGCCTAAAAAAACCCCACAAACACTTAAGCCTTCCAAAAATTTGATTAATAGCTTTGCTGACGTTTAAAAGCTTATTTCCATTAGCACCACAGTATTTGGGATTACTATTAGCAGGCTCTAAGGGCCAATGCAATGTGTTTCTAACTTTTTACCATGGAAAATAGTAACCTGAAGTTCCTCCTGTGAAAAGTTCCTTTCGAACCTGAAGTTCCTCCTGTGAAAAGCAGCTGAATTATGTTTTGGGTTCTTTTTGAAGTCCTTGCTTGACTTCAGGTGAACTGGCAGTGCAAGGCAGCTGCACTTGCACTGCTTTGTATGTTCCACTAATGATTGATTTTTGTATATAAAGTTAGCAGAATAGGTGCTATACTCTGGCAGTTTCAATTTGGAACAAGACATTGGTTTTACCCAACTTACGTTTGTATGTTACCTAAGTCAGGTTCATCACTGTGACCAAACTTCAGGTAGCTTCTATTCCCTATGTCCAAAAATGTCCCACATTTGAAGAGATGTCAGCTGAAGACATCTTAACTCCTGCAGGGCTGTGACTCCAGTACAGAGTAACAGCAGTCACTGTCCTCTAAATGTGTACCTAAATTGTGTACAGAGATACTACAACTTGTAGTATCTAGGTAAAGGGGAAATGTTTTTCTATCAATTTTCTTTCTACCTTATCTTGTAAAGAAAAAATTCATAAGATATCCAGAATAAAATTTAAATTTGTTCAGAATCAAATTTAAGCTGTTAAAGCTCTTTTTAACGTCTGGTAATCCTCTTCTCTGAACTCTGCCACCAGATGGTGTCATAAGATTTGAGGTGTTATCTGACTCCAACTGATTCTAACTAATTAAGAGGATACTATACCTTACAAGTAATTTCTTTGTGTTTTATATTTGTAATGTAAGGTTTTGGAGTTTCTTTTGTCAAGTCCTAGACTATTTTACATTTTGATACTATTGTGGTAGAGCTGTTGGTGTTCAGCCCTGGGACAAACTGCATTACAGAGATAGGATAATTTAGGCAGAGCCCTGTATTTCTATTACCTGGTCATTGATGTCATAATGTTTGAAATCCTTAACTTGGGTTTTCCTGGCGTAAATGCTCTTTATACTGAAGTGTGACTTGAGTACCTTGGTTTGAGTGCTTCAAATCACTCTCCAGTGATTCTTCATACTCTGTAATGACACTGTAAATAGAAGAAGCCAAATTATTTACTGAATGCTCTCCCTGCTCGTTCTCTGTTGTCTGTACAGATCTTTCTTGGGGAGCCTGAGTTATTTTGGCAAGGCCAGGTACCTGCTTCTGTGGAACTGCAATAGATGGGATGTATAGAGTAATCTGTTTTGATGTGGCTTTTGAGTCCTTGTTCTTAACTTATTATCAGTAAAAGAGATGTCATACCTGTGAAGGATATTGTGAGCTTAAAGAGCCTAGGAAGGGGAAAAAATGATACAATTAAATGTTACAGAAATAAGTGTAAAATTAAGTGTTGGGTATTTCTGTCGTTCTTATAATGGTCTGTATAGTGAAGACCCTTTATAAAGTGACTCAAGGTTACCAGAATTAGCTGATGTAAATTCTTTTGTAAGTCACAGAAATATTTAAATTATTAGATTTAAATATTTAAAGATGATATTTAATTAGGTTGTTTTACCCACTTCTTTTGGATCACTGTGTTGCTTCATAGTAAGACTTTGTCTCAGTCATTATCAAATATGTTTGACGCTGTAATAGTAGTAGGGATACACGGACAATTCCCTTCTCCTAAGGGTGCTAATAGGGATCTTAGCTGGAGTATAATGTCCAGTTTTGAGCAAATATTTTAAAGTGCTTTGGGCAGTTTGGAAAGGGGAGTGGCTATTTTAATAAGCCCAGGAAATGTTTGATGTTTGAGGAAAACATCTGAAGAAAACAAAATTTGCATATGCCTTAAACCAAATAGGGAGTGTGGGAGAAAACAGAAGCTTTCCAGATATGTGGATTTTAGGTGTTCTAAATGACAGTTTACAGCAATAATGCTGAACTACTCTCCATTCCAATTTGGACAGAATATATTCCTGAATCTTCTGGTGTGTGAAAAGCTTTCATGAATAAGGTAGCAGTAAGGCATTTAGTTTCACTAGGGAGAAATTATCATCTTGATTTACAGCAAGGAAAACTTCCTTTGTATATTAGGAAATTATTAGTACTGCCTATGTATAGGAGTTGGAAAGATGCAATTTGATTGTGGCTTAAAGTGTAAGTGTTCTTCTGGTCTGTGCCCTGATTTACATGAAATAAAAACAGAAGTCAATGAAAACTCAGTGTTCCTGCCAGGTGTTTTGTGCCTGTGCTGGTCTGTTTAAGCTATTTCTCTGTGGTGTCTTTATCTCCAGCAAACTTTTCGTGTATATTGTAAAAACCCCAGCCATTCTCATGGGATAGTGTTCAAACAGTTTCTGCTAGATTTTTTCTAGGCCAGTTAGTGAAGTAAATTTTATTGCTTTTAACAGGAGCCGAAAGAACTTTGATTTGTGAAATAACTCTTCTTTCCTGGTTTGATGTCAAAACAGTTGAGCCCTTGTCTGCTCAGTTAAAACATTTGCTGTGTAGTGGCTCTGCTTCAGTCCTCAGGAGTCTAGACTCCTTACCCTTAATTTGTCACATGGATAAAATTAAATCTTGGAAAGCAGGGAGAAATTTACCTTAAAAGCTTTACTTCTGGTACAAGTATTTTAACTTCTGGAGTGTAATATAGTTTTCTCCTTTGTCCTGTAAAAATAATAAACCAACTACAAAGTAGTTTGTAGTGCCTGACAGTGTGCTGAAGGAGAATCATGCTGTTAGTCATGACTTTAGTTAGCCCTTAAGTTTTTGTTTGTTGCCTGGGTTAGGTTGCACAGATCAACATCTCAGAAGGAAAGTTAATGCCTCACACATGTGCCCAGAAGGAGGGTTAAGGTAATTAGTAGAAGTTACGGTCTAGTGGGTATGCATGGTGAATTCAGATGCTTCAGGGGGCAATGAATCTTGGAAGGGAAGATAGGCTGTGAATGCTGGTGCTTTTTTCCATGTAAATTCTGCTGGAGGTGATGAAATTGGAGCATAGGCCTGTGTATTATTACTATTCTGGAGTTCAGCTGCTATGTGTGCAATTGGTTGCCACAGGACAGAAGTCAGTAAGGCACCAAGGAGTGACATCTCCACAAGGAGCTGAGCATGTGCTGAGCATGTTGCTGCAGAACATTCTGCACAGTGAATTTGTAACCTCCTGTTCTCCTCAAGTGTTGAGTTTCCACTGCTCTCTGTAGGGACATGCAGCATTTAGGCAGGTCTTTAAACAGGCCAGCACTGATGATCTTTTTGAAGCCTCCTGAGGATTTCTAGGCAGCTGGAATGCCAGACTGCACACCCCACTCCATGGCACTTGTGGCTTTATATAGTCAGAGTGTTCAGCCACTAATCTGTAGCAGATTATTCAGTAAGGTTGAATAACTGTGGACAAATGGGTGTTGTAGCAGGAAGTAGTCTAATGCCTAATTTTCTTTGTAGACTATTTTCAGTTGTGAGGAACGTTCTCCAAAATCTCTGTAGCAGACTTGCTTTAATTAAAGCAGACTTAGTTTAATTAAAACTGTGTGGTGTTTCCAAGCTCTGTACAAGTGCAGGCTATGGGCAAGTTGTGTTTACATTGCATAGCTGTAAAATGCATCCCTTCCCTTTAAAACAAAGAAATAAATCACCCATAGAACAGTTACATTCCCTCAAAATAAGAAGTTTTAGTAATATCTAATTTGTTTCAAAGGCTTTACATTTTCCTCTTAACATGTGTTCTTTTTATATGGTGGTGGGGTCTCTTTAGCAAAATCTTATCTTTGCTTGCAGTTTGCTCATTTTTTAGAGTAGTCCATCTTCCTTCTCAAATCCCTTATAAAGTGATTTTCTATGTTATGCAGTAAGTTAATAATTTAAAAAGCACAAGGTATTAAAGCTGATAAAAGCTGGAAGTGTTATTTTTTAAAAAAAATTCAAAATTGCCTGCATTTATCTAGAGAGAGTTCTGTTTCTGAAATTTCTTCATGAAGAGTGGAAGTTTTGAGATTGAACAGACCAGCATATGATGAGACGAAATGCATGGCTCAAAAGCTGTCTGATTCTTGTTGATTTTGCATAATGACTGAGGAGATACCTTTGATTTACTAGGTTATTCAGGCTACGTAATGGAAGTTCTTTTACGGTAAAATTGAAGTACTTAATTAAAGTGATCCATGGGGTTTATAGGTTTAGCAGCATTTGGGAGAAAGCTAAGGATGATGGGAATTGGTTTATATCTATGTAAGACAGTAAGTCAAGAGGTGATCTGGAAATAGAATGTGTGTCTGTGTTCTTCCAATCCCTGTAACAGCTACCAAATCTCTTTATTTCTGAGTCCATGCCTCTGAGGGCTTCTCTCTGTAGAGTTGAAAGTTTCCCTTTTCATAGTGACATCCAATAGCATTTGAATTCTATTAGTATTTTTAGTACTCTGTCATAAGTAATGCCCAGCTGATTGGGCAGTTTGCCCAAATGGACAGAAACTCTTCCTGTAATCGTGTATAGTTACTATATGTTTTAATTAGCCAAAACAGGTGTAATGTTAGCTCTGCTGGTGGAAGCTTTTTAATGTTCCGTGCTAACTGGCCTGCTTTTCCTGATTTAAGTCCTATGCTGCTTTCAGCCCAGCACAGAACAAATTCTGTAAATACTTGGGTAATCTTGAATGAGATCTTGAGCACATGTAGGGTATTACTCTGCTCAACTACAAAGTAGTGCCAGTGAAGAATGTTCGGGGAGTACAGAATATTTTAATGCAAAAGGAAGTGTCTGAAGTTGGTGCAAGGATTAGCAGCCTTGCTTCCCATGAGTTCGTCCATATTAATTGCATCAAACCAGCTTTACTATGTTGGATAGGCATCTAAACCCTTGTCACTTGTGTATGATCATAAATAATTCCTTTAGATCTGTTGCAGCTGCATGGATCTGTGTATAAACAATATATTGATGATGTGCCACTATACTCATCTAATAAATCACTAGAGAATCAGGAGTCTGCAATATCTCATTTTCTGTCTCTACTTGTAGTAGCTTAAACTTTCCTTAACTGCTGTCTCAGCTGAAATATGTTTTTTAAAAAGTTGTAATCTTCATAAATGTTTTCAGAATAATTTGTTGCAAAAGATAGTATTTCTGTATCCTGACCTTCCATAAGGGGAGGTGCTTTTGCATGTATTGCTGTGTATAATGCTCGCTCGCGGTGAGAGACTTCTCCAGGGTCAAGCTGTTCAAGTATAAGCAATTTATTATATGGGTAAAGAGAGGGGAGACCTGTGTCCGCCACCAGCCTCGGCGTTCATGTGGTCAGGGGGAGGGGAGAGAGAGCGGGGAGAGCAGGGGAGGAGAGGTTGGAAAAGGGGAGGGAGGGAGTAAGAGCAATAGAGGGAGAGCGGGGGAAACCAGGGAGGCTTATGAGAGAGGGGGAGAAGAGAAGAGAGGGATAAGAGGGGGGAAAAGCTTAAGAGGGTAAGAGTAAGAGAGGGAAAGAGGGACGAGTTAGGAGTTAAGAGGTAAGAGCGGGGGAGAGGGGAGCTGAGAGAGGGGTAAAGGGGTAAGAGAGAAGGGTTCAGAGGTAAGAGAGAAAAGCTAAGAGAGCGAAGTTCTTGTTACAGTCCAATATATCTTTTTCTGTAGTGAATATTCTAATTCCCAGTAACCAATCACTACGAGATACACCCACTAAAGATTTTACATACAGTGTTGCATTTTAGGCTCTACAAGCTTTACAAGTTCTTTCCTTGCTTCTTGAACTTTGGACTTTCTATCAGCAGAAGGACATTGTTTTATCAACAGGGATTCTCCTTTAGCTGGCTAGGCTATTGTTCTTTGGTTAACCAATACTCAGTATCCTATGACTCAAAGCAGGCTTTCATTTCTGCTTTGATTCTAGCCTTCATATTTTCAGAATCTTCTGCCAAACAATCACATTCATAAGGTTTCCCTGTTTCACCCTCCCCAACAGCATGGACATCACTGATACCTTATGAATTTATATGCAGGCTGGTGCAAAGTTTTGAATAATCTTATACCTTTGTTGGGGGTTATTTGTCAAAATAAACAGCTGCTACTAATGATTCAAGTATATAATGTGCCCATGTGATGTAGCTAAAAAAATGCATATTTAAACACGACCAGGTATCTCAGGGAGATCAAGACTGGTGGTTAGAGAACACAAGATGACTGAATCTCCTGTTGTGTTTTAATTGTATTTGTTTCAGTATGATGATGTGGATTTTTTTTTTTAGGGAGAAAACTGTTGTCTAATGGTAAAAGTGCTATTGCAGCTCTCAGTTTCTTCCCCTTTAACATGGACAGATGCTGGTACCTTACATGTAAATGGACATGAAAACTGTAGGGAAAGAGTTCCTTGTCAAAGAACTACATTTTGGACTTAAAGGGTTGTGGTTTTACTTGCTGATTTTTGTTTACAGTTGGACAGAATAACTGAATATCAAAGCTGCTTTGATTCTAGATAATTTGGATTTGGTAAAAATCCTGTTCCTGCCCTTTGCTCACAGCTTCTAGTCAGTACCAGATTTAGAGGTTTTGATGCCCCTGATAAAGCAGGTTGATGTTGAATAATTAGAATTAACTTTGTAGGGAACTCTTTGTAGGGAACCAGTTGTGAAGAAGAGTTCTTGAAGAAAGCTCTTACAGGTGAAGTTTGATCTATTAGCTAAGTTAGCTCTGAAATTGCCTAATACAAGATAGCAGAATTTGAAAGGATTTGTATTTTTCTGTGCAGATACAAAAATGCCAAGTATTAAAAAAATACATTTGTTTCCAGTTTAGGGTGAGGAGCTACCTCTGCCAAGTCAATAAAAAAATGACAATAACGCTCAGAAATTCTGTATTTTAGTGTCTTTTAAGAGAAAGAAAAGTACAAAGATTATACCATTTTTTAAACAGACATACCTGTTTTTGCATTATAACCTAGACTCTAGTTTCATTGTACTCATTATGAATTAAACATTATGATAAAATACATATGACATTTAATTTGACCTGCTACTGCTTTCATTTGCATATATGCAAGTCTTAAGTTGATTAGTGTTAAAATGCTGTCTGATTAGTGTATTTCAGTACATATATATGTGTACTTCCTACAGAGACTAATGAGAAAAATACAGAATTTAAATCACTTCAGGTGTTATTTTATGGTAGGTAAATGAATTGATAAAACTTGAAGACTAGTGGTCTTTGATGTCATGAATGGCCTCTGTTTCATTTTCCTAGGGCCTTAAATATCTTCCTTGAGCGGCCCTGTGTACTAAAACAAAGATCTGAGTTTGCCCTGCTTGGTTTTCCCAATTCCTTATCTCCCTGTCATCATCCCAGTGAAAAGTGTTCTGTTAATCTGATTTGAGTAGCTAAGAGGATTCCTACACATCTCTGGCTGTTGAATGATTACCACATCTTGGATGAGAAGGACCAAAATGGAAGAAAGGGAAAGCTACTTTTTATTATGGATGTTTTAGATGACTGTTTAAAACTATCTTATCTTTTTTTTGAAGAATATTGACTATGCATGAGAAGCATGTATTCTCTTAAGCTCAACACAATAGTTTTCATGAAGGGGAACTTTGCTTACTTTATTTAGTAAAATAAATTAATAAAACAAGTAATCCTGAATGTTGGTTATTTTAAAATTGTTTTTATTTGCAGGTATGGGATAAGATATTTCCAGAGTAATAAGCATGGTTCAGCAACGAAAATGTGCATTATGTCACATTGTGTACAACTCAAAAAAGGTAATTAATGCTTGACATGTATCAGTAGATATTAATATGAAATATGAATGAGAATGCTTCCATTTTAAAATTGTGCAAACTACAATTTCCCTTTACCAGGTATATATTGCCATAGGTCTATCTCAAAGCCAAGAATATATTTGCATGTGCTTTGGAGTATCTTTCTTGAAGTGAGCTGTGCAGAATGCTTGGTTCTGAATGTTAAAAATAGTGAGGTCTTACAGGTTTCTTATATTATTTTATAAAGATACTAAAGTGAAAAACACATTTGGCTGTAAATTGTGATATGGGAAGAATACTGCAATACACAATTTTTCAAATTCCTTTTGTGAGGTCTGTGTTTCCATATGGAAGAGCCAAATGGAATTGTGTAGCACAGCATGTGTTTCATTAATGTGTCAGTTTGGTGTCCATCTTCTGTGTACTGTGTATTTATGCAAAGTCTGCACTGAAACTGAGTGTTTCTTAATGGACCTTCATGTATTGCTTAGCTGCATGGCATGTGGAGATGTGGCAAATGCCAGTGTTTTAATTCACACAACTCATCAAGATTGAAGATGTTCTTTTCCCTTTGAAGATAGGTTTTCAAGGGCTAACGAGGATAGTGATTAGTATCTGGTCTTTGAAGATTTCCAAACACTTTGGGTCATACACCAAAGAAAGTTAAATCACCTGGACTACCTCCTTTTTCTGAGTGATGAATGTTCTTTCTCTTCCGCCAGCTCCCTTTCAATAGTAAATAATTATAAAAGTACTACTGTTCATGGATCAGGGTTGCTGTAAACTACAAACTGACATGTACATCTCAGTTTCTGAAGTGTCTAACCAAGTAAAATAGTATGTGATGGTGAATTTACAGCTGTCTTACAAATGCAGAGCAACTGCTCAGATTGCACAGGAAAACTGTTTTAAGTACTGTGATTCTGAAGAGTGATCTTAATGAGACTTAATTAAAATGATTCTCAACAGTGAAAAATCAGTATAATAAACTGTGCTACATGCACTGCTATTTGACTTTTTCCTGGAATTCTGCTTACATTGTGTTGAGCTTTAATGACTCATGTATGTTCATCTTGGGAAAGGTAGCATAACTTCCTGCAGGTGTGCCTACTTGTGTTTTCATAGTCATAGAAACAGGAATGGCAACTGCTACAACCCTGCAGGAGTACAAGGAGTACACCCTTGTGCAAGGCAGGACAATTCTCAAAAGTGAGCTTTTCAGACACGATATAGCATATTATTTTGTTTTGACCAATTTTATTTTTTCTCCTCATGTTGAAGGAGATGGAAGAACACATGAGAAGCATGCTTCACCACAGAGAACTGGAAAACCTGAAGGGAAGGTATGAGAACAATCTTGCATCCTTTTCCCTGTGCCATTTTGGATGTCACTTTCTGGAAGAACTCCTGACCTATTTCCCATACAAGCTGAATTGCACAATTTATTTTTACGTTTCACTTTAGTAGCGTGCCTTGTCGTACAGCTGGCAGTGAACGTGTTCTCGTGATGTCAGAAACTCAGGAGGCAAACGATGTGGAAGAAAGCTCACCTGCATTGCTTTGACTGCAGTGAAATAAAATTACTTCGTTCTTGGCAGTTTCATGCTTGGTTCTTTTTTTTTTTTTTTTTTTTGCAAGCACTTGATTTCTGCCTCTGTCAGAATTAGGAACAGTGGTATTTTTCTTTTTAAATTTTTGGGGTTTTTTTTTTAAGTTCTCAATGATGTAAAAACAGTTCTTGATCTTTTAAAACACTGTGAGAATGATACCTGCTAGAGTGATTGTCAGTTGCCACCATTGTCCAGTTGCTTGATTAAGAGACCTAACAATGCTGGATGGTGTTTTCTTTAAGGTTTTCTTGTTTTATTTGAAATCTTTGGAAAGGAGAGAGGGGGAGTTAAGGGATATTCAAATATCATGCTAATAATAGAGAATTAAGTTGCAACCAGAGTACACTAAAAAAGATTTCAAGTGTATGGATTTTGAGGTAGCCACAGACATCAGATGCTGTCAAATACTTGAATATTTCATCTACAAATTAATTTTTAATCATCTTTCAGCACAAACTTTAACAAATGACAAATCTGTTTTAAACATCTTTCAAAGGACTAAAAGTAATCCTCTTTCCACTCTTTGGGGTATGGGGGATTCATTTTGTCAAAGCATCTATCTTATACCCAGGGAAAAAAGCCAGAATGCTCTCTGCACTAGAAACCGACTTTTGGCTTCTGGTCAGCTGACTTGTGGGGCACTTCTGTTCTGGACTGTGTTCTTCTGACAATGATTCTGAAATTTTACTTATTTTGGCATCATATTTTTTGCCTTCTACATTTTATTTTTGGTTTCAGTTTAGTTATGACTCTGGAAAGTAACACTAATTTCTAGAAGTTATATATTGTGTCTGAAGTGGCTTGCAAATGATTGTCAATTTTTGGTTTTCCATTTCCATAGGACTGATGTTAAGTTAAATTTCTTCATCATTGCATTTTTTATTACTAATGTAACTATCTGTCTTCATTACTCTTGCAGAAGAATGCATGGAAGATGCTTGTTCTCAAAATAATGAACTTAATTTTTCACTGTGCAACAGCAGCGTTGTTCTCTCTCTTGTGCCCCTTCTTCCTCCTGTTTAAATTTAATTAGAAGTTCTTTAGGAGACTTTTACAACCATGTACTTGAAGAAGAAAATGTGAAGCTCATGGGTGTGGCTGAATTGTGTAACAGAGGATAATACCATTAAAGTGTATAGAGTATCAACATACCACCTTGAAATTTATTATCCAACTAGCAGTCACTTTTCAGACTTCCTGTATGGAAGAGGAGGTAAAGGATACACACATATTGATTCATACTTTTTCCCTTTTGAAGTTAGCTTATCAATCTCAAGGGCTAGAATAATTTTGTGGAAGCATTTTAAGACTATTCTCCTGTCTCGAAGCCTTAGTCTTTGTGATGTATAAGGACAACTGGATGCCAAGTACAAAGCTGTAGCATATTTGGGTTTTGTTTGTTTTTAGTTAAAAGTGAAATAGTGTTCCTGTTACAAAGGACATTGAGACTACAGTCTGAAGTACACATGCAGTAAATAAAACTCTTGGATGCTTTTATACTGAGAACGTTTTTGTCGTGTTTACCTCAAACTTCTTTTGGCTGTCTTGTTGAACAACTAAGAATGTGTTGTGTTCCTGTATGGTAGGGGAGTGTGTAGACATGATCAGTGTGTGTCATGGACTGTGCTAGTTCTGGATGGCATTAATGGGCTTAGGAAAAGTGTAGAACTGAAGGGAATCTTAAGTTCCCCCAAGTGTAGCTATGTGAACTCCTAGCCAGTTTATCTTCAATTAAAGCAGTTCATAAAAAAAAAAAAGTTGTATTTTTTTTCTTTAGGGTCTTACAGATTAACAGCAGGTCAGAGAATTCTTTTCAGACTATCAGCTGGTACAAGGACCACAGCTTTGTAATTAGTAACTTGCAAGTTAGATGTGATAGAAACAAGTTCTTTGTCCTCAGTCCAGCTGTTAACTCACTGGCTTTGTCCAAAGTAAATAAAACTTTGCATTTACTTAGTTAGTTTATAAATGAGTGTGGTAAAAGTTTTATGAAAGAATTGAAGCATAGGTCTTATGAGGGATGTGGATTGTTCTTTAAAGCCTATTTACTACCACATTAGAACCATTGGGCTGTGCTTCTCATTGAGAATCCTTATGAGTGAAGTGGAATGTTATGCAAAAGGAACATCTTTTTCAGTGAGAAGCCAACTTTCTATTTGCAGTTTGCCTTGTGTGATGACCTAAGTTAAAAATAAGTCCTATTAGCTATGCACAGCTGTGTTATTTATGAATGTGAAGAGGATTCTTCCAATGACATTAATAAAATATACTGGTTTGGTTACCTTTATTGCATTAATAAGATGGCCCAAAGCACAATTTATAGGATATGGACTTTGAATGTTTATTAGTGAGTGTGAAGTGTACAAAATAAAGTACACTTAGTTGTGGAAAGTACAGGCTAAATTTGGAAGCTACTGACATAAATGAAATTTATCTTAATGTTTAATCTGAAATTAACTAGGCTGCAACATACAGAATAATTAAACATAAAAATTCTGATTTTTTTAATATTTAGGCTGTTTAAAATAAAGCCATCTCTAGGTGTGTCTGAATGACTACATTAATTAAATATCTCAACTATGTTAGTAGGGAAAACCACTGATATCCAGGATAAATAAAACATAGCTGATGACACTTGACTGACCACTCCAATAAGGCTATTGCCTTAATACCTTGAGTGAATGTACATATTTTGATCTTTCTCTCATTTTATTTCTAACTGTTCACTAAAAAAACAAGGATTCATGTTTGTCTTTTTCCTCTATGGATTCCATTTTCTTAACACTAGTCATGAACTGTGTGTCATGTTGCGATGCTTATGTTCTAAGACCTTGGTGTCAAGTGTTCCATGGGGACATACAGATCTGCTTTTATAAATTAACTGGCAGAATGGAAAGAAGCATTGTGGAGGCAGTCAGTGAATCCTGTCTTGGTCCTGCTCAGTTATTAGCAGTGGAGTATATTCTGATTAATTTTTTTCTAGGTTTTTTGTTTTTTGTTTTTTTTTAATCTGGTGAATATATTTTCTGTGTTTAGGAAGTTAACAGTGTACTTCTTTAACACTGGAGTATTGGAAGGATTTGTCAGAAGAAAAATTGTTGTGGTTTTAGAAATCTGAATTTCTTAAAAAGAGAAAAAAAAGTTCAAGTCCTGTAACCTTAATCCAGTAACATGAGTAAAACCATTTGCCTGGTACAGCTGTCAACTTTCTCTATATTTTGTAAGATAAGTCCTCTAAAGTAGAAAGCAGACCTCATGCACACTTGAACCAAATTAAGTACGGTGAACTAAAGACACTCTCCCATCACTCACTGTGCTGTGGAGTCTTTGGATTCCAGGCAGCAGTCTCAGCTGTCCCAGTTTAGGTTATGTTGTATCAGGATTGGCTGTATCCATGTACTGCCTCTTCCCTTTTCTAAATTTCACTGGGGGAAGGCTCAGGACAGGGATTAAATGTAGAAGCTGTCACCAGGTTTCCCCAGTGCAGCTGGCAGCATGGATGGGCTTCAGAGCTCCTGCTAGCTCTGGAAGCCTTTCATTCTGCCTCCTCGCTCACTATGTTTCCTCTGAATAGATTTTGAGTACAACAATTCAAGAAGAATTCCTCCTCCCAGTTAACACGTCTTTATTACCAAGTCTCTTACCTCTTGATTGTTGGAAAAAAATCTTGTAAAAGCTGACCATCAAAAAACTAAACCTTGAAAGAAAAAAGCCAGAGAATTCAAATAACTTGAATATACTGAGCAAAACCTAGTTGCCTTGAACTCAAGCACATTCAGAGGAAACAAAGTAAGACCACAGCCACCTGCCATGCCAGTTGGCAGAGTTGAAAGTCCACCCTCTGCCTCTCTTCCTAGGGATAGCACCCATGAATGCCGTGTGTGCAGGGTGACACTGGTGGGTTTGTCAGCATATGCCAAACACATCTCCAGTCAGCTGCACAAAGACAACATTAATGCCCATGACAGAAAAGAGGATGAGAAAGAAGAGGCAGAAGAAGAATACCTTGATAAAGAACTCACTCAACTAATCAAGCAAAAGAAGGAACGGAACCGGTGAGTTTTTCTTTCTCCACTTCGGTTATAGAACTGCTTTTAACACAATGACAATGCACTCCTGGGGCTTAGGTGCTCATGAAATGTAAACTGCCTGTAGCCAGTGTACATGTTATGAGAACAATCCAAGAGACTTGTGTGGATATCATAGTTTTGACATATAATTCTGCTGAACCTTCTTGTCCTGTTCTTCTACTACTAGTAAGGAAATACAGTAATTTTCCATTATGGGTGAAAACAGTCTTGTGTTTTGAGAATCCTAATGTTTTTATTTTAATATTTGCTACCTTTTTAACTGAAGGCTTAGTAAATGGACAGTAGTGCTAATGTTGTTTACAGTGGAGGTTGTCTGTAGGAACTTGGCCTTTAAGAAACTGCTGCTGAACATGTTTGTTTTATAAAATAAATCGGATTATTCTGTAAATGTCATACTGAAATCCCCTAATCTTGAATGAAATTTCTTAACCTCTTTTACCTTGCTGCTTACCATTAGCTAAACATAGTTCCAGTGGCTCACTATGAAATAGAAGGCTGCAGAAAGTACTGTCTTTTATTTTACATGAAAATCTGCACATGAGCATTGCTTGTGTGATGTTCCAGTTGGGAATATATTATTTGAATAGATGTCTAGTGACGATACTAAAGGGGCATATAATTTTTGAAAGAAGCTCTTGCTTTCTGTGGCTATAAATTTGAATTAGTGTTTTTAGATGTTGAAATCTGTGGAGAGTATTAAGTTTTGACATCACTGTGTCAAAACTAGTTTTAAAGCTAGTGTGTCCCTGCACTGCACAATGGTGATGTTTTCATACTGGTTAATGTAGGTAGCAAAAATGTCACTTATTCTTTTTGTTTTATGGAAGAAGAGTAATGTTGTCAGTGCAGTGTTATTCTGAGGCGAGTAAAACCATTTAAAATTTCTGTCTGTAGAGTGCTGGTTTGGAGAGGGGGAAAAGAAGAAAGTACAAGGATTAAGTTACTAATCCAGCAAAATTGTTTCCGTTACATCATAATCTGGTTGAGTCAGCTCTTAGAACTTACTGTATCACTTAGACATTTTTTTTAATTCTTGTTTTAGAGCTCAGATTGTTTTGCACAGTAGACTGTTTTCCATTAGAGAGTAGTTATTAGTGAATCTTTTAGCAGAACTGGAATGTATCAAAAACAAAGGGTAATACAGTATGAATTTTCAGTTTACTCAAATCAATTGGTTTTGGGTAGTAGTGTAAAAGTTTACTGTCTTTCTTGTCCAGGGATCTAGAATGGATGCATTTCTGTGATCAGTTTCTGGAAAAAAACTTTTAATGAAAACTCTTAATTTTGTTGGATAAATACTTAGAATGTTTAGTCTGCTGACCCTGGGAATAGCTGTAGCTGTTAAGAGAGCGTTTATCTTTAAATGGACATGTGATAGTTTGGCACGTGTTTGTGGGAAGTTGCCAAGCAAGAGTGCTATCCAAAGGGCAGTCGATAGTGCTGCTGGGAGGCTCATACAGACTGAGCATTGCATGCTGTGGACTGTTCCAGTCCCTTGATTAAAAGAAGACAAATCACTTTTGTATCTTGAGATGCATCTTCTGTGGATGCTTTACATCTTTGTTTTAATTTAACCTTTATAAATGGAGCCATCACATCAGTTATTATCCAGTAAAGATAATAATGGGTTTTTCAGCCTAACTTTCCTCTGTTTTGTGTCAGTTCACTCTAGTTACACCACGTAGCACCAGCAGAATAGTCTTCAGAAAAAATAATTATCTCACTACTAAGTTTTCTATCTACTAAGATCAAATTACAAAGATTATATAACATAAAGAAGCTTTATTTTTATTAGTTTCTTATTAGTCCAGTAATAAATAAAAAGGAATATTATCTTTCAAGTTAAAGACAAGTATTTGAGAATTAATCTATTGAACTGTACCTGCACCAAATTAGTTGGTCTTGTAAGAGAAATTTTGAAGTTATCATCTTTAAGTAAAGGTACATTAGTTTTGAAAGTCAAACATTACTGAAGCTTGAACAGCAAAGCTGCTAAAAAAGTATCTTGTTTATTTTTATAATAAATAATTTAAAAATATATTTTCTTCCCAGTGAAAATAAAATTCATGAAGCTTGTGGACTGTTGCGTTTTAGTAGAATAGCATCAGAATTTAGACTTTTCTCAATTCTTTTGTAGGCAAACTGAACCAAGTTGTGCAAACAAAGAATTAGAATGTGATGATAGGAGATCACAGAGATTGCGAGAAGAAAGAGCTGCATACAAAGAAAGAGAAGCTTATGATCAATCGTCTTGGCATCATCATAGTGCATCACAAAGGGACTGGAAGTGGGAAAAAGATGATTATGTTAGTCCTAGACAAGGCAAATTTTCACACTCTCAGAGGAACCTTAATATAAACAAGCATTCAGGAGGTGCAAGGGGGCGCTCTGGGTGGCACCAGAATGTTTCAGGAAGCCCTTCAAATCGACATAACTATGGGAATTCTGGAAATGCTTGGCATCTAAGTGGGCGAGGAGGAGGAACCTCAAATTGGCATCATGGTGCCAGGGAAAGAAATTCTACTTGGCACTCAGAGGAAACAGGTCATTTTTCTAGCTGGAATTCCAAGAGTTATGGAGGAAACTGGAAATCAAGTTCTCGTGGTACAAATGGCTGGAATTTTGGAAGCTCGGGAGATTCATATTCACCAGAGCCAAGTATATACAGTAAGGAAAGGTACACATGGCAGCGGCCAGAGAAAGGCGATGTTCTGCCATACAGAAATCGAAGGAATAGGGATGACTGTCTGGATTTTACTAGTGATAAGCTCGCTGCTGAAGGGGGATTGGATTTTAGTCTATTGAAACAACCAGAAAGCAAAACTTCAAGAGCCAGTGGAAAAAGTGTCAGTCCTTCCAGAGATAAAACATATCGCTGGACTCCCTACCCATCCCAGAAAACTGCAGAGCAACAAGCACGGTCTGAAGATAATTCAAAAACTTTGGATAAAATGGATTCTGTACTTACGCCACTTCCTGATTCGTCAGTGAAAGAAAAAACTGGTGAAGCCAATGTTAGCCTTTCAAAACTTCAAGAACATGAAGCATCTTCCCCTTCTATTGGAACCTCAGATAACCTTGATTCTTGCAAGGTTGTAAAAGACTGCTCCAGTAGTGAAAAGCCTGACAAAGATGATAGCAGAAGTAATAGGATGCCATCAGTGAAATCCCCTCTACTGAATATCACAGATATGAAGTTATCCTTGACAAAGCAAGACACGAACAGTCTCTTAAAAAATGTCAGGCTTTTGTTATCATCAACTAGTAGTGAAGAACAGAATCATTCGAATGCAGTGAACTTGGAAGCAAACGGTTTCTCCTCTTATTCATCAAAACTGCATGGTGCAGGTATTGGTAACTTACAAGACAACAAAGGTGTGCTTGGTAGCAATCTTGGAGATCCTGTTAATAACTTAAGTGAAGCAGAACAAAATCCCAAAGGTGTTCAGTCCAACCATTCCTTGCAAAATGCACCCTTAAGTTCTTGCAAAGATACAAGTGACCAGAATAGGAGAGAAACTGGGAAAGCGTTGCCAAAGAAGGAGTTCAGACTAGATTCATTAGGAGATGTGAGTGGTGATGATTTAATGGGAAGTGAGAAGTCAGAAGCAAGAGTTGCAAAGCTGGATTCTTCTGTTAGTTCTTGCTTACCCTGTGATGCTTCTGATGGTAAAACTATCACCTCTGAAAAGGAAGATTATAAAAAACCATCTGCTTCAAGTATTGCTTCTGTTGAGCTAAAAAATTTTACGTTTCAGATAGAACCCACAGTTTCTTCATCAAGCAGTCAGGACCCTTTGCATGTGGATTTGAAAATTTCACAGGACAGGGAAGGGAATGAAGAGTGTGTCAAGTCACATGATCAGTTTGAAATGGAAGGTTTTGAAAATCCTTCAGATAATGAGCTTCAAAAAGGAGGAAGCCAGTCAGGAGGCAGCCTTCTTCCAGACTTAAGCAAGCTTGGCCTGCCTGCTTCTCTGCAAAGAGACCTGACACGGCATATCAGTCTGAAGAGCAAAGTCGGGACACATCTCCCAGAGCCCAATCTCAATAACGCACGTCGCATTCGGAATGTGAATTGTCTTCGGAGAAGCGAGACAGAGAAGGAGTCAGGGCTTAAACCTACGCTCAGGCAGATTCTTAGTGCTTCCCGGCGAAATGTTAACTGGGATCAGGTCATCCAGCAGGTAACCAAGAAGAAACAGGAACTTGGCAAAGGTTTACCAAGGTTGGTAGCTTTCAGATCTAACGATGCTTCTCAGGGCATGCTGAGGGGGGAGGATTGTTGTTTTCCATATCTGAAATGAACTCCAAAATCCTAAAACTAAGAGCTCATAATGAAGCTTGCTATGCCACGGTCTTTGGCAGAGTTTTTGAAAATGGTGCAATTTTTTTGCAAATACTGCAGTTTTTGTTGATTGATGCTATGAATGAATGTCTGTTCATAGATAAGTAAAAGTAATCTGCTCAGAAAAGGTTCTGATCAGTTCATAATGGTTGCTTTAATATCTGAATGTGGATGGTAACAACATAGGTTTTTTTCAAGTTCTAGTAATGGAAGAATGTAAAAATGCAATCAGGATGGGAACAATGCTGTGACAGTTGCCTATGTCCTCATCTATTTAGGACTACAAGAAATGCTTGCAGTGCTGCAAGCACTGTAAATGCTCAGTCTTCATTTGTTAATATTTTATTCTGATACGCAGTTTGCTTTTGTCTTTAAGGAAGCAATTATATAAATCTGCATTTTTGAAACTCCTTAAACCTGAAGTATTTGAAGTGTCTTGAACAGATGTCATATGTGATTATTCTAGTCTTGCTGGGGAATAATTTATAATAATGTGATTTCTGACTTGAAAATCATGCTGCCAGTTCTTAGCCGCTAAGTCTGATTATGTGATACACAGGAGAAGTTCCATTTTCAGGTGAGGAAGAAAGCACAGAATACCAGTGTAATGGTATTAAACCTACTACTTAGAGCAGTAATGTACGTTTGGGGAAGGGAGAGGCTTTTTTCTATGCGTAGCAGGCTTGTAACTAATTTATTTCTTTTTCTTTTTATCTTGTTAAAGGTTTGGCATAGAAATGGTGCCTCTTGTTCAAAATGAGCAAGAAGGTCTAGAACTCAGTGAAGAATCTGATCCATCTACTCTAGAAGGATTCCAGTGGGAAGGGATTTCTTTAGCAGTATCTGGCTCTGCCAGAAAACGTAGCTTTTCTGAAAGCAGTGTCATAGCAGACAGAAATCCTTCTGATTATAGCTTTTTCAGTGAACAAGCCAAAATTAAAGAAAGTGGGCAAAGACAAGTAATTGCAGCCAGCCACTCACATCATATAACATCTGGATATGAGGCAATCACTGACATTGAAGCTGATCAGAAAGAGGAGACACCATCTCTTGCTTTGTCACCTTTTATGTCTGAAAGAACTGAGGCTAGCAGAAGAAGTCACAGCCTACAGGCCACCTCTGAGATCACAGGCCTCGCAGAACAAGACCAGGAGAGCCCAGAGAAGAGAACACCTCTACTTGAAAAACAAAACGTATTAGAGATCTCAGAAGAAAATCGTCCAGCTTCACTTCTTGCAGTGTCTAATAACATAGATGCAGCTACAGACAGTAGCTGCACATCTGGTACTGAACAGAATGACAGCCAAGGAATTGGAAAGAAGCGAAGGGCAACTGGAGTAAGTGTGCAATTCTGTCCAGCTTTGGTGTGCTGAAAAGGTTCTTTCTCTAACAGTGGTCGTTCAGCTTTGAAGAGATCTGTGCAAGGAAGACTTTCCCCATCTGATAATCTTATACATTGATAACATTAAATTAATTCCTTGTTTGACTTAATTTTCTTTAAATTCTGCTTTCATAGTGCGGGACTTTTGATAATATTTTATAATCAAGAGGAATGACAAATGCTCTTTATTTGATTTGTTACCTGGCCTACTATGTTGGTAAACAAAAGCTGGTAAAATATTTCTGTGGAAGTACTACTTTTGTAGCAAGCATCTTGGTGTTTCACAACACAATTTAAATGGAAGCTAGCCTGTAGTAGAAATTTGTTTTCCTTAGATGTTTCTGGCTTTATGGTTAAGCAAAGAAATAAAAACATTTTAAAAAAAATATATATATACCCAAAATTATATCCTTAAATCTGAATTTGTTTCACAGTCTGGTCTTAGATTTATCCAAAGGTTAAAAAAAATCTTGGTGATCAGTTTCACAAAATGGTTTTGCAGAAAGCAGTAATTTTAATTCCTTACTGTTTAATCCTCCACACCTTCAACTAAAACTGTAGAGCAGAAACTCTGGTTCAAGTGCGATCTTAAACATCTGAATAAGAAGAAGGCTGTTTGCCTATTTAATATTTCTTCCTGGTTGAGATGAAATAACCGCACTCTGTTGTCTTCCCTCTTTTAAGAGCAGAGCAAATGATGAGTTAAACAAGAGTGTACAAGCAAATTGTGGGTTCTTCTCTGTGCCTATGATTAATGATTGAAAAGATGATGGATGTTCTACTTCTTGATTTAGGCAAAATTATTCTTGTTACTTTTTAATAGATGATTTTACTTGCAGGAGGGATCTTCTCCTGAAATCCCTAGTCTAGAAAGAAATAATAAAAGAAGAAAAATCAAAGGTAAAAGAGGTGAGTGAATGTCATACATGTGTGTGCATGTAGTGTAGAGACTATAAACACCCACATAAACATAGTAGTATTTTGACTTGACTGAAGTAGTAGTTCCTTAATGTTACTATGCTACTTCTTTGGCTTTTACTGAAGTTTATAGAGTGGACTGCTCACAAATCTGCAACACATTCTTCTCTGAAGATCTTTATCTTAGTCTGTCATAAGTTATTTCTAAGAGAAAGGTATGTGCATCCTTTCTGCCTGCAGTTCATATTCCTGATTGTACAAATAGGACCTTTGCTTTCCCCCTGTACAGGGTATTGAGGTTTGTTGCCTATTTGGATGGAAGTTCTTAAGGGAGAAGTCCCCAGTTAATTTCTTTCTAATTCTCTGTGCAGCTTTTCCCTTTGTAATTCTGTGTGGTCTCACCAAAAAAATTATACTCTGTTTAATTTTGTCTCTTCTGTTTTTGACATCTCTGGAAATACTTTTTTACTTTTTTAATGTCCTTAGTGGAAATGAGGGTGGAATGCCTCTCTCCTTCCTGCTCCTGATCAAAGAAAACTCTTATTCTGGCATTAGACAGATCTTTCTCAAACATGCCTAAAACATCCTCATCACCATGTCTCAGAACGAACCATCCAACCATTGTGTTTTAGGAAGAGTATTTTCTTAGTATTTTTAGTATTCTGTAGTTAGAATAACTAAACCATTGCTAGGAGCATTGGGCTCCAGAAGATGGCTTTCAAATTTTTTAACATTTCTAATTTTTTTTTTTTATTGTTTATTAAGAATTGTTTGTAATGTAGGGCAATAATATGACTCTTTTATGGGAATGAATATTTCACTACTTGAAATGGGGGATTTTATCAGCCCCTGTCTTCAATGACCAGTGTCTGTTATAGAGACTAATAACACATTCCACTTACTAAAATCTTTTTCCCATTATTTTGCTTTAGTGTGATTGTTATTGTAGTAAATTTGCTAAAAGAAACTATAATGTGAATGCAATTAGCTGTGCCCAAATGGAAATTTGTTTGGACAATCTCTGTAATACCAGAAGTCTCTAGGAGGGATAGGATGATCTTTTACTGAGTACAGTGGTCAGAGACTCTTTCTCAGGAGATTGCAAACACCAGTCTCATGGCCCAAAATGATCTTTAATAGTAAACTATTTTTTTTAATCATTAGGTTCTTTTTCTCTGAAACAGCTTTTCCTTGGCTTTGCATTTACTGAATAATTTAGATCTTGTTTAGCTTAAATTTGCCTTTGCCTTTTTGATTACATTAATGGGAGGTGTGTATTTGTACTAGTACACATGTACTTCAAGAAAAGATCTTTGTGAAAGAGAATGACTTAATTTATTTAAACTAAATCAGTGCTGGCAAAGCTGTGATGGAATTAGTTACTAGAGGCAAGGCTGAGATCCCTTAAAGAGGAATACTTGACTTTGTCCTTGATCCATGTAGATGTGGCTAGTGCTGTCTATAAATAATCCTTTTCAGCTTGTATAATTATTGATGCTTGAATGCTTGACCTAATCTATGTGATTTTTTTCCATTCTGAGGTGCTGTTATTTATTGTGATATTGCAAGTAGTGGATCTTAATGTATTGTTGGGTACAATTGGACTCTACATTTTGTTTCTTTTTCAGAACGTTCTCAGGTAGATCAGTTGCTGGCTATTTCTCTGAGGGAAGAAGAGTTAAGTAAGTCCCTGCAGAGTGTGGACAGGAGCCTCCTGCAGGCGAGGGCTGCCCTGCAAGCTGCCTATATTGAGGTTCAACGGTTCCTTGTGTTAAAGCAGCAGGTAACAGGGCTTTGGAAACTGTCTGAACTAGTTAGCAGCATGAAGAACTGCCTGTCAAATCAGTGGGACTGATATAAGCCACAACTGTTTTGCAGATAACTATGGAAATGAGTACACTGAGAAGTCAGAGAATCCAGATCCTGCAGGGGCTACAAGGTACAGGATACCATAGAGCTACAACAGTGGAATGTTTAATATTCTTTGAACTCAGAATCTTTTAAAAACTGTGTTTAACTTGAATCTGCTCATTTAAGCTACAGTAAAATCATAGACTTTCAAAATGAGGCCTTTATTGTCAAGTGTGAACTGTCAGTTTTGATTGTTCTCTCCAGTGTCTTTTTTAAAATTTTTTCTCTTCCTTGACTCAGTGTCCACAAGAAATGAGCTCCTGGCTCCACTAAATTTTATTGTAAAATATTTTTGTTCTTTTATTTTATTTGTTTGTTTGTTTAATGTGTCTCTTCCTTTGCCATTAGAAACATATGAACCTTCTGAACTCTCAGAGCAACTTTCCTGCAATGCCCTAACTGAGAGACGAAACAGCAAATCTCAGATGGCAGCTGACCCAGTTCCTTCAGGCTCTCTCCTGCCCCTCGTGGACAGTTTGTCTTCCTCGGTACCTCCAGGAGGATCTTCTATTCCAGTAACCATGCCATCACCATTCCAGTCCTCTGGCAGTATACCTTCCAATACTCCTGACTCCTCAGTACAAGTTAAACGAGAACCTGTGTCTCCACAAGGCACAGAACTAAACGTGAATTCTGTACTCCAGAGTTCTGCATGTGCTCCACAAACAGAAGAGGCGGAACAGAATGATGGTATTTGTAGTTTTCCTTTAAGATAATTAACTTTAAGAAAATAAGGAAATTCTTTTTTCCCAAAAAGAAAGTAAGTTGTGTCTCAGCCTGCAGTCTGTCAGGCAGGGGTGAATGCTCTTTAACTTGTGTAGTACTTTCTAGGTTTGCTTTGAAAATAGAGCAAATATGGATTTGAAGGTTACATCCTCTTAGAATAATTTAATTAACTAATAAAATGCAAAACCAACACAACCCAACAAACCTGAGAATCTCCCCTATAATTTTTGTCTTTTACTCTGCATCATTTAATGAGCACTGGTAGCAAAAAGTCTGCCTACAAATGAAAAAGATATGCCTGAAAATTAAAAAAAAAAATTATGAACAGCTACATCAAAATTATTCTGTGCTCTTCTTGGGCTCTGCTGGGTAAGCACAAAGAGTATAAATTGTAATATTAGAAGTAACAATCCATCTTCTACTAATTGGCTAGTAATTCTTCTACTGTTCTTCTACTAATTGGCTGTTAGGCACCGCTCACTCGTGTGAGGGGCATGGGAGGGCTAGCAATGAAGATAGGGGTTTACTTTTATCTGGAGGAGAAACTGCTGAATTAATTGGACTGCTAATGGGAGAGTTCCTGTCTCAGCAAAGTAAGATCTTAATGACTGCAGCTGAAATAGCTAACTCTTTAATTAGGCAGTTTAGATGCCATGAAACTTGTGTGCTGTAGTCTGTGGTCAAAGGCTTAAATGCTGTTGGTAGTTTCCTTTGCAACTTGCTACTGTGACTGAAGGTAAAAACTGAAGATTAAAAGCTCATCCCATACTTTCTTAAGTGAAGTCAATCAGGGTGACTCTGATGATGGTTGTCTGCCATAACAATGTCACTTACCCAGACCTTTAACTTAGATAATTTGAGAAAAGCTTTTTTAAGATTGATCCTTGTTAAAGGTAGCCAACACAATATTTTTCCTCTCCAACTGAAGTACAAAATACTGTTGGAAAAAGTTGAGTTCTGCCTTTCTAAGCATTATTTTTTTTCTCAAGCACAAGATGAATATTGGCTGAATTGAAGTTTAGACTTCTTTAATTAAAAGAATTTGATTTTTTTTACATTTTTTAGTTTGCTTCAGCTATAGAATTGCATATAGGTGGTGTTTTTGTGCTTTTTTTTAGTCACCATTGCATTTCCTGTATTCCATTCTGTTAAAATATGTTAGTGTAGTATTCTGAGTTCTGCTTCATCTTTTTTTTTTTGAGGATTTGACAAGGAATGTCAAGCTCTGGGGGCATTCACTAAAGTAAACTTGGGGCTGGGGAAGAAATCAGCTTTTTTGTTTGTTTGCATTGTTAAGACTCAGCTTTTAGAAAGCCACTACCTTTCCTTTGCTTTCCTGTTTTTATTGGCATATGCCATACTGTTATGCTTAAACATCAGTTAATTTTTTTTTATTTGTATCAGCGTCATTTTTATTCTCAGTTTTCCAACTCTGAGGAAAGATTTAGTGATCATTAGCTGCAGTGGCATGAAGTGTCTTGTTTGCAGAATCTTGAAACTTCACAACAGAGAAGTTGAAGATTTTTTTTTTATATTTTTCTTATGAAGATGAACCTTCAGTGTATAGCTACATTTGTTACTTAAATAATTACTTTGGAAAGCTCTCAATCATACTGTTCTTCTGTTTCCAACAAACTTAATTTTGATGTATTAAAAGCAAGAATATTATTTCTATGTTCATTTGTCAAGTTACCATAGTTTTGGTATTGATGCGCTTCTATATGTGCTACATTTAAAATGAGAGTGCCTTCAGATAAATCTAGTAATTTGGGGGGAAATAAGCATTTGCCTTCAGGTAAATTCTGAAATTTGAGGAAGAGGAATTCGCTCTGTGGCAGATCGTTTACTTTTTGGAGTTGAATGTTTAGCTTGTCAGCTTCCCATTAAGGTTAGCTCAGCCTTTCTTTGAGGGAGCTGATTGCATTTGATTTCCCCTAAATGCCAGCAGTGTCCCACCTGTGGAACTGAGTGATTCTGTTTTCTTACACTGCCATGGTAATTTTCTACTTCTTTTTCTAATACCTGCAGCACTCCAAGTGCTGAGAATTAATAACTTTTGAGTTTAGAAGTTTCAGTTTAAGTGGCTGTTTGCTATTATTTTCCTGTTATAAAGTGACCAAGTTACTTCCTTCCCCTTTCCAGTGGGAAATGAGTGGCACATAATATTAGAGGCGTATTCAGAATTTAAGGTTTTGTGTGCCTTCTTCTCAGTATAATTTTACACAGTAACTTGTTCAAACTTCATCTAATGACTCATTTCTTCCATACAGAGGTTTTTCTATCAGGTTTTGCAATTGTGCATGACACTTATATGTCCAGGGAAAAACTTCTTTCCATTGATTTACTTTAAATGCAACATATATCCTATGCTGTCAGCAAGTTCTAGTTTTATCTTGGAATTCCCCATCTGAGGAAGGTGTGGGTGAGAGATGTTCTCATTTTAGCTGTTTCTAGTTGGCTGCATGATTCCGAACCATCAAATTGGTCCTGTGATGTGTAATGTGCTTTTGGCCAAGCATTAGTGTAGGTTTAATTTGCTGGCTTCTGAGAGGCTGGAAGAGGGAAGTGTTTCAAATACTGCCAACTTCCTGTTTGTGATGTGTGATCCCACGCCAGAAATGCAGTGAACTTGAAATATCCTGTTTTAGATTGTAGTTATTGCAAGTGTAACTGGGGAATTTTAGGGTGTGGGAAACAGCTGTGAGATAATTCCCTTAGTCTGTCTCAGCTGAGAGGTTGAATCATTTTGTTCATAGTAATTCAGCCACAATTAAATGACAGGGAGAGTGTGTTGACACCATTGCATAGTCCACCACAGATGAGCTAAGTAAACTAAACTAACTAAATAAAGCCTTCCCTCATGGCTTACAGTGCTGCTATTCCCCACGATGAAGGTACAGTGCTGCAGAGTGGGTTGTGCGCAACTATCTACCTTGAAGTAAATCCAAGTAGCTTGGTAGAAATAACTATATGTAATAGCTGTAATAATCCAGATGGGTTAAGCAAGATTTTCAAACTGTCATTGAGCAGCTGAATCGTACTTGGCATGCATTAATTAATGTAATTTCTACAGCAGTCATGACAGCTGATAGGGGAGGACACAGAGGGGTGATAGCATCTTAAGTCAACAATGTAGGATTCACCAAAGATTGTCAGAACTTTAAAAGCATACAGCCAGCCAGCAGCTTGAGTGATGTGCCCCATTCCTTTATTTCTATGCATGGATAAACATTTTATTTCCTAGTTATGTTTTTTAAAGGCTGGATAGCTGACTGAAATTGCAGATCTACATGTGCACATAGTTTTCAACATGTAAGAATATGTACTTTACATTCACAATTAAGTGTAACCAGAAAATACACTCTGCATAAAGAGTTGTTGCTGTACAGATTGAATGTAACACTAGGCTGTTTTCTTTAGAAGAGACCAACCAGAAAACTTCAGTGTATCCAGTTATCACTGCAGCCATATCCCTAGCAGGACTGGCAGCTTGTTTCCAGCACACTAATCAAGATGTCCACAAGCCTGATGCAGACAAGGGACAGTCTGGACTTCCTGAGAACTCTTCTCCTCATTCAGTGTCTGTTTGCAGCAAGAGAGAAGCAAATGATACAGTTGGTGAAAAATTTTTGCTGGATCAGTGTAGCACTTCCCTTTCAAAGCATTCAGTCCTTCTAGAAATGCCAGTGGATAAAACGCCCAAATTGTCAGCAGAACCGTCTGAGCAACACTTAACAATGGCTTCAGTCCCAGCTGAGAAAGGGAATAGAAGGAGGAGAAGGTTAAGGAAGAAGAAAACTCTGAGGGCAGCCCATGTGCCAGACAACAGTGATACAGAGCAGGATATGATTGACTTCAAGCCTGTCCGGAAAGTCAAGGGTGGAAAGGTTCCTAAAGGAGAAAAAGTTACTACATCTACTCCTACAAGAGAGGAGAGTGGAGTTACTGCTCAAGCAGTAAGAAACAAAGACAAGAATGACAGTGATGCTTCTCTGGAACTAGTGGAAATTTCAGCACCTCAGTGTGATGTGGTTGATGTTGGTTCATCAGAGTCAGGAGATGAGAAACCAGACAGTCCATCAAAGAGGGATTCATGCAATTCTGTGGATCAAGCAGCCCTAGAGGCATCTTGCTCTGGTTATGATGAAGTGAGCTCCACCAGTGAGATTGGCACAAATTCTAGGAATGATGGGAAAAGAAGGTGAGATTATTGTAGAGCTCTGAAAAGTAAAATTATTAGTGTTACATAGTATATTCATAAGAGGCCTCTTTTTCATTCAGAAAGTCTTACATCAGTGACTTCAGGAGTGAAATAAAAGGGGCAATAAAAACTAACTTGGCTTTGGCTTTTTTGGTCAACAAGTGAGTGTGTCTTGTTACCTAGTAATTTCTCTTAATACAAGAGCAGGGCTGCCCAGTTTGGTTTTGAGCTTATCTGTCACAGCGTATTTTCCACTAAGTGCAGAGTTTTGTGTTTTGGAATGTTACTTACCCCAGCATTTTGTCTGAAAATGAGCATGCAAAGTCCAATCTTGCTACTGTTTATTTTTTGTCTTATAGTGTGGCTGAGATACAGACTTCCATATCATCCCTAAGAGGATCAAAGAACTCTTCAGGTATATCTATTAAGCTTTCCTTCTGATGCTTTGTATGTAGTATCTTGCAGGACTTTGTGTTAAATCTTAGTCAGCCTGCTTGCATTGGGGAATTTTGCCCTGAAGATAAAAGCTTACACTCAAAACTGAAGTGGGAAGTGACACATACTCACTTATATCATCTTACATTGAATGCTTTGTGTCTTGACTCCTCCACATCCCCCTGCACTTCCCGCATGAGCGCTATTCCTCCACAGTCTCTGTAGTGCTCTAGGACAAGCAATAATACAATCTCTTTTTAATTTTAAAGATAGGTCTGAACTTAGTCATATGAAGGTCTTTTTAGCACTTTATATTGCCCTCTGTCACATTCACAGTCCTGCTGAAATCCACAATGAGATTTGACTTAAAGGTTCTGAGCCCATGAAACAGTTCTGCTGATTGACAGCAGTGTGTTTTCTTGACTGTGTTCCCATACTGAAAAGTACATGTCTCTGTCCTGCAGAAGTGTCTTCAGAGCCAGGTGAGGATGAAGAACCTACTGAGGGAAACTTTGAGGGACACTTGGCTGCAGTGAATGCTATTCAGATTTTTGGGAATTTGTTGTATACCTGCTCAGCAGACAAAACAGTTTGTGCCTACAATCTCGTTGTAAGTAAGGTTGTGGGAGTGGTGTTACATTAATTGCAATCACAAGGTTTTTTTGTAACGCCTTACTGTGTAGTAAAGGAAGCAGCTGTTTCGTCAAGCTTCTAATTTATTTTATACTATTCTTTTCTTCAAACCTCTCTTCTCCACCTCCCCAACTCTTTCTCCCTATGAGAGGGACAAGGAGAGATAGATTGCCACATATATCCTGATTTTTTTCAGCTGTCCTACCTTATTCTGTTAGGTACATATTTCAAGAGGTTTTATGGGCCTTTATGCTGACAGACTCCATGCTTTCCTTTTTAGAGCAGGAAGTGTGTGGCCATCTTTGAAGGACATACTTCAAAAGTGAACTGCCTTCTGGTCACTCAGACAAATGGGAAGAATGCTGCACTCTACACTGGCTCAAGTGACCACACTGTCAACTGTTACAATATCAAGGTACTCAAACTCTGTGTTGATTTACATATGCTGCATTTTATGCAAGTGTTTCTTTGCAAATAAAAATTTAAAAGCCTTCTAAACCCATATGATCTGGACATGAACACCTCTTAATACCTCTTTAGAATAGAACAGGGGAAAAAAAACACACAAGCAAGACAGCAAACCAGTAACTGATTTACTAATCAGTTGACTAATCTTTTGACTAGCTTGTCAGTAGAGTTTTTTTTGCCAGAACAGCATGGTATAATCCCAAATTTTGGGAATACCAAAGTGCAGGATAGCTGTTTGGCCATGAATCTTATTTCTCTCCCTGTATTTTAACTTCATTGCTTATGGAAGGCACTGCTCTCTGCTCCATCTTTAGAGCAGCCATAAAGAGAGCAGGTATCTGGTTTGCTGAGGGCATGTAAAAGAGTAGACTGAGGCTTCCTGAAGCTGGGTATTTGAGGCTAAATGATAAAAAGATTTGCTCAACCTGTGACTTGAAAGACTACAAAGCATGTATCTGCTTCAGGGAGCAAACTGCCAGAGGTTTTAAACTCTCTAAGTTCCCTGTGGGGAGCTTAATGGGGAATCCTCAACCAGATAACAGATGATTTTCATATGTATATATATACAGTCAGAAGTCTAAATTTCTATACACATTAAAGGTTGTGATTAGAACAAAGTGTTAAGGTTTAGAATTGGTTGCTGAACTACAGTCAAGCCTTAGAGATTGATGGGCCTGATTAAAATCAGGGTCAAACTGCCATGTGACACCAGATTCTCAGATGTTTTTCTCCAGTTCTGTTGGTTTAAAAAGTGAAAATTATCATTCATTTAAGGTTTTTTTCTTGAATTGTTTTCAGTTAATGAAAATCTTTAAGTACTTCTTTCCATTGCTAGACCAAAGAGTGCATGGAACAGTTTAAATTGGAAGATCGAGTGCTCTGTTTACACAGTAGATGGCGGATCCTTTATGCAGGTCTTGCAAATGGCACTGTGGTTACTTTCAGCATAAAGGTTAGTTTGTTTAAATATTGGCACCTGAAAGCCTATTGTGATACTGTTTCTTTCCTCTGTGTTTCTTTCCGTTCTTTATTTACAGTAGTAAATATATTTGTAATGAACTCATTTTGGTATAAATGGTCACTGTTGGCCCCTTTTGGTTGTTTATTTTGTCCATGCATGAAGCTGTCCTATCTACCTATCTCTTTGTTTACTTTTCTTTCAGGTGCTGTATTGTTATGTTTTTCTTTAAGGTTCTCCTGGTCTTCATAACATAAGGAGTTATTTCTTTGATTTGGAAACTTAATTGTTAAGTTAGTCAGTGTCATAGCAAAATTTTAATTCTTGAATACCATTTCTTTCTTTCCCCACCAGAATAATAAACAGCTTGATACCTTTGAATGCCATGGCCCTAGAGCAGTGAGCTGTTTAGCCACAGCTCAGGAAGGAGCACGCAAGTTGTTGGTAGTGGGCTCCTATGACTGCACCATCAGCGTGCGAGATGCACGGAATGGACTGCTTCTCAGAACCCTGGAAGGTCACAGCAAGACTATTCTCTGCATGAAGGCAAGTGTCTCTGAAAATACATCTTGCACAAAGAATGCTTAGAATGATGAGCAGATTGTGATAGGAAATAGAGGATTTCTCTATTTTAATAGAGATTTTCTCCATCACTTCCTTGGAACACAGCCTGTTCCAATGCCTGATCATCCTTCCAGTGAACAAACTTTTCCTAATACCCATTCTGAACTTCACCTGGTGCACCTTGAGGCTGTTTCCTCTTGTCTTGTCACTTGTTAGGGGTTAGGAGCATAATTTCTCTTGGATGAGCAGCATATAAGTAAGTATGCAGCACATCCAAAATTTCCAGGAAACATTGGGCTTTACTGTGCATGTGCAGAACAGCATTCTGCATTCAGTTTGCTTGGTCCCTGATTTGCTGCTGAGCTGTCTGTGAGAATAATCCATAGGTAGGGTGAGTTATCTGTTGCTCTGCAACTTAAAAGCTTCTTATGTCACTTGTGAAATGTCAAAAATCATTGTAATATATCTAGCTCTTACATAAAGAGCTCAGTGCATGCTTTTTCCTTCATACTCTTGATTGATTTTAAGGCTTCCAAACTTAGGAAATATTACAGCACAACTTCAAACTGAATAGCATCTTAATATTTTGCTTGTCCCTTTCATATCTAATCAAAATATAATACTTTTTTTTTTTTTGTAAGGTTGTGAATGATCTGGTATTCAGTGGTTCCAGTGATCAGTCTGTCCATGCCCACAACATTCATGTAAGTCTCATATAGAAAGATGGATTAACTTCTGCTATTAAGGCACTGAATTTGTATGCTATAAAGTCAGTACTTCCAAAATATTTGACTGACTGGTGGGGCAGATTGCTTCCAGAAAAGGAAGTCTTATGATTTTGTGAATGTGACTATGTAACTCTGGAGGCATGAAGAGGCTACATAAACCTGCTGACTCTTGTCACATGATAGGCAATGCCTTTTTATCTGGGCATCTTTTTTTTTGCAAATGTAACTATAGACATGCTGATAATATGGAGAAGGTTCCAAGAAAAACCATGTGAGATATTGTGGTGGGGAAAAAGTTTCTTTATTAGTGGAAGAACTTGAGGAACACTGTGCTCCACCCTAGATGGTTCAAAAGCATCATGAATGCTTTGTCTCTAGCTTACCATTCTCTCCCTCTTTTGCACCATCTTCCCTTAGTCCTAGCAGAAGCATTCATGTAGTTTTGCAGCAAGTTAGATAAGAAACTTACCAGAGGAAAATTTTAGTATATTTCTGTGTATTTAGCTGAATTTGCTAGCTGATCTTTATCACGACATAAATAGTGCTAATACTAATAGCATGGTACTAGTTTCAGGATGGGTGAGAATAGGTCACTAATGATGGAAATAGAATCAATTAGGTTGGAAAAGACCCCTGAGATCATCGTGTCCAACCTGTGACCAAACACCATCACAGCTAGACCATGGCATTGTCAACATCCAATCTTTCCCTAAATGCTTCCACAGACAATGACTCCGACACCACCTCCCAGTGCAGCCATTTCTAAAATGTAATCACTCTTTCTGTGAAAAATTTCTTCTTAGTGTTCAACCTCTTCTGGCACAGCTTGAGGTCATTTCCTCTTGTCCTGTTGCATGGGAGAAGGGGCTGACTTTCTCTGGCTACACACTCCCTTCAGGGAGTTGTAGAGAGTGATAAGGTCCCCCCGAGCCTCCTCCTCTCCCGGTTTAACAAACCCAGCTCCTTCAGCTGCTTCTCATTACAATTGTGCTCCAGACCCTTCACCAGCTTCTTTCCCTTCTTTAGACTCACTCGAGTACCTCAGTGTCCTTCCTAAACTGAGGGGCCCTTGAGATGTGGCCTCACCAGTGCTGAGTTCAGGGGAAGAATCACTTCCCTGGTCCTGCTGGCCACACTATTCCTGGTATAGGCTGGGATACCTTTGGCTTTTTAGCCACCTGGACACACTGGTGACTCCTGTTCAGAAGCAGAAAAAAAGAAGAGAGAACTTTACAAAGACCCATGCATTTCTTTTGTACTGGAATGGCTCTGTGTTAGGATGGGCAAACAAAAGGATAAGTAATATTTGGTCATACGTGCCTTCACAGGGAATGGAAGTCTAATAAAGGTTGTTTCCATATTTTAGTAATGAGCATTGAAGCTAGCTACCCTATATGGGTTAGGTGAAACCTTTTTGTTCTTTTGGTTTTTCAAACCAAACACCTATTTACCTTTGCTTTTTCTTGATGCAGACTGGAGAGCTGGTACGGATCTATAAGGGCCATAACCATGCAGTAACAGTTGTGAACATTCTTGGGAAAGTCATGGTGACAGCATGTCTGGATAAATTTGTTCGTGTTTATGAACTACAGGTAAAAAAATAGGTGGTTACTAATTACATTTATCTAATATGTGTTAATTAATGATTTTGAAGTCAAATAGAAGTCATCTTTGTACTTTCTGGTCTCTAGCCCATCTCTCTTTTTCCTGTCACTCAGTATATATAGTTGTCTCACCAGTCAAGATACATGGGTTTTAAAGAACATAACCTAAACCACTTTTTGGAACCTGGGTTATTCCAAGACAATGACAGCTCAGAAAAGTGGGAAAATGTTAGCTTTGTCTGCTGAGAGAACAAGTCCTTAGTTGGACAAAAAGACTCCCAGAAGCAATGTAAACAAAAGTGAGCTTTCAAGGTGACTATAAAGTTTGGAATCCACCATAGCAGTTTAATTGCTACCAAAGAAACTGCTCTTGGAAGTATTATCCTTTAGATGTCTGTGAAAAATGGCTCTTAAAAATGTCATGCTATTAAATGTCTGTTTCTGTTTCTTTCCAGTCACACGACCGCTTGCAAGTCTACGGAGGCCACACAGATATGATTATGTGTATGACCATCCATAAGAGCATGGTAACTCCTTTCTTTTCACTGTTCTTAAAGAGAAGGTTGTAATTGCCACAGGTGCATACAAGACAGTTCAATTTCTTCAGATAAAGAAATCAGCCTGCTGCTGTTTGGCTGATTTGGCATTTCCAAGTTGCTCTCAGTCAAAAAATCAAGTGGCTATAACAGCTTTATATGTATGTAATAATATTGTGTGGGGAAAAATCACTGTTCAGCTTACTGTAGTCTTAATAGAATAGTTCTTCTTGCAGTTATGATTACAGCGAAGATGCTAGAAATAGTAAAATACTTCTGCTTTTTCAAGTGTCAATCCTGTTTAACTTTTACTTAAGGGCATCGCTCAGGTGCTGGAGAAATACACCCAAAGCCAAACCTCTAGCAACCTTTGACAGAACAAAGGTGTGCAATTGATTCAGGTGTGGAGGTTTCTTCATGCATCTGCCCTGCAAGATCAATTTCAGAAGCACTTCTGGATAAATATTTCTTAAAATAGTTTTTAAAAGCGCTTATTTGTCTGCATGTCTAGGAATTTGTTTGGAAGGTTTCTTTGAGACTGTAAAATGAAAGGTATAGTAGTGATCTGTAATAAGAGAAAAGTTAAGTCCAAAGCAACAGATTTCCTAATAATTGGAATACATTCTGCCCAAGCATCACATCTCATGTAAGTCCAACCTGAGGCTTGAACTGTGCCCCAGCAGTGGTCTGTTGTGGGCATTCTCAATTAAAAGAAGGGTTCAGATGAGAACTTTAGTGATGAGTGAAAGGATCTGCATTAGTCTTTCTGAAATTCTGGTGTTCTTCTACACACTTCCTCTCCATCCTATTTTGATGTAATTAGTTAAGTCCTGGAAATGCATTCAGCTTGACATTTACACCTACATATTTTTTAACTTTAGTGTATAGTACCATAATTTAAACTTTTCTGAACTGTTACACACACAACACTATCAACAATAGAGGTTATGGAAGCATTTCTTATTTATTTGTAGGTTTTTGTGAACTATGAATACAAATATTAAAATAATTAAATAATTTGTTTGTACCTATTTTTTAAATGTAGAAGCCTTGCATACTGATGTTTCATTGTTTTTACCTGCACTGAAGTCTCCTTCAAAATTTTACTTTTTTTTTCCTCTTTTATTCCCAGCTTATTTATCCATAAATGTTTCTTTTACAGATCTACACTGGATGCTATGATGGCAGTGTCAGAGCTGTGAGGCTTAATCTGATGCAAAATTATCGATGCTGGGTAATTAGCAAATTGTATTTAGTCTTCATTATTGAATTTTCTGGGGGTGGGCTCTAGTCACTTAGTCTTGGGTAGTTTGACCTTAGATTTTTCATAATTCATTATTATTTTAAAATGTGTATGTACTTTTAAAGTATATATCACTTAGGTATATACCACTAGTTTAATTTCTTGTTGTCTTCAGTGTGTGTATGTGTGTGTGTGTGTGTGTTGCTTTGGGGCAAGTTGTTAGTGTAAATTACTGTTCTTTCTGGCAGTTTTTAGACATATCACTATTTAATAACAAAAACTTCGGGTGAGTGACATAGAAAAGCTGATTTACTGTGATAAATAAGTTAATTAAATTCCAAATTACTTTGTCATAGGTAAGCTTAAATTTTGTAAAGGTTTAATTCCTCTCTTCCTCCTGCCATTTCCTGCTGATGGGTCTAGGCTTGGCTAAAGGCAGGAAAATTTTCTTTAAAGCTGTAATTAAAGGAAGAGACCATGGAAAATGGAAATTGAATAAGATAAAAAACTTACAGGATTTGGCAGGTGTGCCTACAGCCTTGGAAGAGTATTGTGAAATTGCAGGAAGAAAAGCATTAGTAAAAATTGTATTTCCCTGGCTTATTCTGGTGTGTTGGGTTTTTTTCCCAGTGGCATGGATGTTCACTGATCTTTGGAGTTGTGGACCATCTGAAACAACACCTGCTAACTGACCACACCAATCCAAATTTTCAGACCCTGAAATGTCGTTGGAAGAACTGTGATGCTTTCTTTACTTCCAGGAAAGGTTCCAAGCAGGTATGTGGTTAAAATAACATGGCTGTATTTGGTAATATAAAGTACTTTATATGACCACAACTGTGGGACTTGATCTTATTTCTCTTAAAAGGCTTAAATTTTTCTAGCCTTGGCAGGCTTAACTGCATGTGGTTACAGTCATCCAGGGCTAACAGGATTCAGTTCAGCCCATGGCAGATGAACAGTGCAGCTATGATAATTTGACATACGATCAATTTAAAACAGTTTGATCCTAAAATATTACATGGAAATGGTAGAATTCTCAAAATATTATATAAGAAAATCTATTCAAGATATTAGGAAGTTTATGAAGGAAAAATAACTTTATAAGATGAAAAAACATCTGCCTTGAAAACAGGTTTTTATCCTTTTAATTTTTATTTATTCCTTTCATTTTTGTTTATTTTTCACATGAGATTGTTTTTGCTAACAATCTTTAAATAAATCGTGCATAAAAAATGAAAGAAGAAAATGAAGAAGGCTTAAGAGTTGGATTAAGTGATGTGGAAAGGATTGTGGGATGGGTGTAAGGAGGGCTGTTACCTATAGACTGATTGGTATAATCTGCATTTTAGTCCGTGGCACAGTATAAGCTGCCTTCCTTTGAATGCTTTCCAAAGTATAGGAAGGATGGAGGTTTCTTCAAGAATTAACAAACAGTAGAATTCTGAATTTCTCTTTAAGTCTGGGCTTTAGATATGATGTGTTTATTTAATTTACTCTTCTAATCAAGAAGGAAACTGTTTTTTATTTCCCTTTAATCATGTGGGATGTGAAACACTTCATATGTGATTTAATAGCTTGACAATGATAATATTTATCTTTTTAGAGGCTTTAAGCCAAGCAAATGTATATTATCTTGAATGTCACCTTCACTGAGGCTTCAAAGACTTTTGCAAAGAATTTGCAATAGAATCTTTTGCAAAGTTTTTTGTGCAGTTTGTTGTGATGATCATAATGATTTTTTTTTAATTGACTTCTGGTTCTTTTCTAGGACGCTGTAGGACACATTGAAAAACATGCTGAGGATGACAGCAGGATTGACTCGTGAAGTTTTTCACCTCCCACATTGGGAAGTAATTTTGTATGCCAAAATTATTCCAAATAACATCAGTTTCTTATTCCGGTCTTTCCTCTTTCTTTCCCCACTTGGAATGCAAAAACTGAGTGGGGCTGAAATGCATTGCTACAGAGACTGCAGGTTGTGTTGTACTCTGTAGAAATAAGGCTGGTAATTAAGACTTAGCCCAAGTTCTTGCAAGTTTTTAATTCATTGGTGGACAAGAATATTCCTTCCTCTTGTCTGCCTTGTTTTTTTTGTTGTTTGTCTCTTTTCAGATGGTTTTATTTGTTTTTTTAAGAAGTACAGTCTTTGGGAAGTCCAAAGGGGTGTTGAAAACTTAGATTACAATAGGTGCTGCTGTTTGCAAACTCAGCTTGCAGCCTATTATGTGTCCAAGGTGTATCAGGTTTTGTTGTATCCAATTTTTTTAGCCAATTTTAATAAAATTCTGCAAACCAGAATATCACAAATTCTAACAATATAACCTGAATATCCAGTGTACGTTTTTACTTTCTTCATAAAAATAAAAGTTTTTATGGAGACTGGAATAAATTAATTTTTTAATGTTAATTGTATGTAACTTATTTTTTATTCCTTGTGTAAAAATTGCTGTAACTGGCACAATATATACAGTGATAGATACCATACCTCTTGAGGTATTTTGTTTATTTTGAGGAAAGTGGTTATTTCTTGAGGGAGATGCCAGTAGCAGCAAAACAGCCAAAACAGTGGCTCTACTCACATGCTTTGCAATCTTAGTCTTTTTCAGTATAGGTCCAAATGTATGGGAAAAAAGTAAGTGGTGTTTGTTTCTCTTTTAGTTAAAGAGCAGTGTAACCACCACTACTGTCTTGATAAAACACCGTAATTGGATTGCTGATTTTGTGGAATCTTAGTGACTGAGCTTTGCAGTCCCATATCCTCCTGGCATAGCAAACCAAGAGAAATGCAAAGGCACTGTGTGTCTGAGTGCATCCACTTTGGTAATGTTTTGTTTCTGTTGTGAACTGGCTTAATTGTCTTGGGCTATATGAAGTTCACAAAAACTCAACTGGAAAGAATGGAACAGGGTTTTAAAGTCTAAAGTTCTCAAGCAGAAGCTGAGGATATGAAATGCATATCACGTGTAAAAGTCTTGTTTCTCCTAATGCACAAAAGGTACCACAGTGAGGCCAGTGCAGAAAGAAAGACTGAGCTTGTCAGGGTTCTCCTGCAGGTGTCCCCTTGAGTGGGATTGCTTCACCTTGGAAGTTCAGTGAAATATCCTTCTGGCACTTGCCATCCTCTCTCCCCTCCCTAATGACACTAATTTAGCAAAGAACCCTCTTAACGTTGAGACTAATCTAGCAAGGAGCTTTGTGTTCACTTTTGCCTTTGGTGCTCAGGATAAAATAAGCAGAAGTTTTCCCAAGCTGTAAAGAGAGGGTGAAGGCAGTGAACTGAGCTGCTTGTACACGAATTCAAAAAATCCTGAGTGGACTGTTTTTACTGGGTATCTTATTCACAACCACTTTCAAACTTGTCAACCATAGACCAAATAAGTTTTATAGCCTCATTCTTTGACTGTAAAGAAGCCTTTTTAGGCCAAGAAAGTGAGTAATTCAGGAAAGCCCATGGATGTTCCTCTGCCATCCAATCAAGGAACTTCAGGGCCTTCTCTGGAGCACACTGGTTTTGTATTATCTTAGCAGACAAGCAGAATTGCTCTGACTGATGGATATTATTTTTGAGATGGGAGTAAAATATGAATGAGATGTAGTAGCATCCTACTTCAAAGACATGGGAATCTCTGAGGTTCCAGTGCTTTTGTGGTGATTTAGTTTGTTTACTTTTTATTAAGCTGTTTGTGGATAGCAAAGAGCCCCAATATGTGGCTCAGACCTCAGGCTGTTCTGAGGGTGTTCTTGTTTTGGTTTTTAGGGGATGTGTGTTTGTGGTTTTGGTGCTGGGCTTTTTTAATCTTTCTGTCTATGGACTGTGGATGAAGCAGTTCAATAGAGAATCAAGTCTGGGGAAGTCTTCAAGCAGTGTAGATGTTTTAGGATGGAGGGTGTAATGCTCTAAAGCCTGAGAGCATTTGTTTGGGTTTTTTGATGACCTAAAAGCAGAAGATTGCATAATACTTAAACCATTTCCAAAGGTGTTGGTATTCAGGAGTTCTGAGAGTTTTTTGAACCATGATGAGGGAGCATGTAAGTGTGGCATAAACAGGGTAGGCATCCTAAGCTGTCCTTCATGGACTGTGCTGCAAGTGAAGATGTGGAGGTATGTCCCGAGGACAAGCCTGTGGGGCAATAGTGGCATTCTGAAAAATGTGTGTGAGAGCAGATTTTGTTACTTCTCCCTTGTGATTCTTTACATTCTTTCAGCTGTTTTCAGGAACATATAAGGATCTTTCTCATTAGATGTTGCAATAAACACAGTTATGACACTTTATTTGCATTCCCATTTGCTTGTTGGATTTATCTTTTCTAGCTGGTAGAAGCGGTCTTTCTTTTTGTGTGGTCCATGATATTTCCTTAGCTGTCTTGAAAACAATCCTCCTGGAAAGTCTGGGCTACTGAAGTCCAGCTTTAGCAGTTGTGTCTTTTGCTGCTTTGTAGGTCATTTCAGATACATTGTAAGAGATGGGAAAATAGCAGAGCTGCATGGGTGAAAAATTTTACTTCATGAATCAGAAACAATTTTTTAAAATCCTTGGATTCAGAGGAAAATGCTGGTTTTTCCATGAGGATATCTTAAAAGGATTTGCTATAAAGTGGTGCAGCTGTGAAAATCCCCAGGCTTCTCTGGAGTTCTGTGGAGTGGTTTCCTATTTGTTCAGTTGGAATTTGGTGCAGATTTCACAACTGGCCATTTACTTCATCTGGAGGCAATATCAGAACAGAAATGCCAAAATAATGTTTGTTGGTATTTGTTAGTGAGATCCTCTCTGGTATTGCAACTGAGGGTTTTGACTCCTGATATACCTCTAGCTGAAGAATGCAATAACTTTGGCAAGATGGGCTGTTTGTGACATTTAACACAGTAATATTTGCATGAAAAGCAGTACTGCACATCTGAAGCCAGTTTCAGGATTACTTATTTTTGGTTTTGGTTTGTTTTTTATGCAAGTAAAAAATTGTGGGTGGAAGAGTGAGTAGAATGAAGATTTATTTTGTGATTAGCTGTGGATTTTTTTATTAGTCTACTGTTAAAAAAGGTTTTGGACTTGCTGTATGACAGCCCTTTAGGGGCCTTTTGGGATTTGTCTATATTAGTTTCTCCTTTCTCCTTCAAATTTCAGAGAAAAATAACAGCTATCTGGCAGTGCAAAACACTCTGGCCTAACGCTGCTGCTTCTGTACGTGGAAGGGGATGGAGGGAAGACTGCATCTCTTGGTACAAAGATGCATTAAATATCCAGGCTTCTGCTTACCTTGTGTCAGTTATATGTGAATTAGACTTTAAACCTAGTATCAGCACATAAGTTGGCTTCTGCAAAATAGCAGGAGCTTGGCTGTGTGGTGTGTTTGAAGTAGTGCAGTTCTTAATGCACATTTTCAAACAGTACAGTCATGCTGGATCAAGGTAAATGATAATTGCAAACTTGTAAATGGCAGGGGAAATGTTTTCGTTGGGAAAATACTTTTCCCTTAAGTTGAATTAAAACACAGGTACAGGTGAATCTTGGTTTTTTCTTGGGCCTGTATTGTACTATAATTCAAGCAGTCTGAGTTGTCCAGAGTTGCAGAATATGTGAGGAAGGATGAGAAAACGGTTTCAGCTGCTGTTTGTAAAATAATGAATCCTCAAAGAGCAAACTGTATAGGTATATGTTCTGTTATATGCGCCTGCCAGCTTCTCAGATTTCATTTTGCTGTAATGTTAAACAGTCTTCTTAAAGAATGGAAGTGGAATAGAACAACTTGATTGAATATTTAATAATGTAAGCTGTGTAAAACGTGCACAGATGGATCATGGTTTTTTTCTCTCATTTTGGTACAAAGCTGTGAGTGTAATAACAAAACTTTACATGGCAAAAGAAGAAATAAAAAAAATAAAGTTCTTTATATTGTTAATGGTTCGTCTGTTTCTCCTTTGTTTTAAATAGAATGATTCTTTCACAGGATTTGGTAGAATTTTATTTGTTTTGGATTTTTTTCCTGTTCTGTGAGTGCTGGATAAAATTAAACAGGCCACTTTGAAGCTCCAGCACTGGCAGGAAATGTTACAGGTGTGCAGGAATCTCAGACCTAGTCATTTGGCAGGGAAATGAAACTGTCCACCCAACTGCTGCCTCCAGGCTGATGTACTGCGTGTCTTGCTTCATGGCCCATTTCTGGGGAAGTTCTGTAGAGCTGTAGAACTTGTTGGTAGTTCACTCACCAGAACTGTATAAGGACCATTTTTGAATTGCCAGTTAAAAATCCTGATTTTTATCTTTTAACTGATAGATTTTGTTTTTTCTTGGAACATCCCAACTGAGAGCATCTCTGCCATACTTGTATGGAAAACAGTAGCTCAGTGGAGGTAAGGCATGGCTGGAAGCCAGGGCTCCAGGTGTTCCAGTCATCTTAAAAATTATTTGGGTTAAAAAAACAGTTGAATTTGAAGGACAATAGCTGTTCTTTAGATAAATTATAGGACTTCCTTTCTCTTTCAGAGTAAGTTACAGTGCAAGACAGCACTAAGGACTTTGCAGTCAAAAGGTTTTCTGCTTCTTAGTGACCTTTCAGTTAAATGTACTACTCAGTGGAGTAACTGAGTTGATGCTGTGATTTTTTTTTTAAATTTTGCTTTACATTAGTGGATTGCTTTGCTACTTTTTGTTACTAGAGAACTAAGTAAAAGGTTCTCCTCTCAAAGTCTGGTATTCCTTGCATGTTTTGTTTTTCCTTCCATTTTTTATATTGTACTTGTGAAAACCTGTCATCATTTAAGCTGGTAGCAAGGGAACCTCTCAAGTGCACTTCTTTTTTTTTAATGTATTCAAGGAATAAACTGGCAAATATTTGAGATATTAAGCTAATTTCACACTTGTCATAAACTCCAAAAACTTCTGTATATTCAGGAGAATGGAAGAAGAAATGGAGGAAGCTCAATATTTCATCTTTAGCTATTCTTTCAGAATAAAAATAAAAAGCCTCGGCCAAAATCCAATTGATTTTATTTTTGGTTCCATTAAACTAATTGTACTTGCCCATTAGAATAATATTCCCAAAGTGGTCATGCTGACAGTATCTGATTCTGCTACAAGTCACCTCTTGCAATAAGGAAATGCATTATAGTGTTGGGAAATAGGACCTGGGTGGGGGGAAATATGTGTGTAGATATATAAATTTGTATGTATAAGAGGTTTTCTGCCTTGAATGGCAAATAAGTTTCTCAATGTTATGGGGAATGCAGTTGCAATGGAAAACACAATGTTCACATTTGTAATTAGGAAGAGTACTAAAAATGAGAGCAAATTGCTCAGTTCTGGTACTTCTGCTGAGGCATATCTAGCTGTAGTCTGGTATTGCAGTCTGTCGTGCCCTACTCTCCAATTTCTACATAGCAGAGATCCAACCTGCACAGACAAATCTAACTGCAACATTGGGTTGCATAATATTAATGTAATTAGCCTAATTTCATGTGAAAGATTCAGTAAACATTACAAAGAGATGAAACGATAATACCAAGACTAGGACAAAAAGTTAATGACCAATTACACGGGGGCAGTAAACACCTCTGACTTTCACAGTTAAATAAAGTCCCAGTTTCACCTGACTTGAGGGAAGACCTTTCCAGTTGTCAGCACAAGCAGAACAAATATGTATTCTCAGTGTCTTCACCATGCAGAGAAAGCTTAATTCAGTCATCAATAAATTAATCCTTCTTGCCCAAAGGAAAAATGTCAGGATGCTATAGAAGTTGTTACAGTATACATGCACTGTCCTGTCCACTAGAGTATGGGTGTCTCTTTTTCCAAGGGCTTCTTCCCATGTGCTGTTCATCTTGGGGAGTGAATGACATAATTAGGAAGTGCTCCTGTTTGCGGTTGGGATGAATGGTACGAGCTCCTTGGAAGTCTTCAGCGTGCTCTTGATGGAGGTGGCCACTGGCTCTGGTGTTACGCGTACAGCGTGAGCTGCAGCCACTGAAAGAAGAGTTAAAGGGTGGAAGAGTTGTTGGTGTCCTGCCACCAATTGTATGAAGACACCACCATCTCTAGCTGGAGGGCAGCTGCATGCTGTCAGCATGGCAGTGGGGAATTTTCTTGAGTCTCTTGCTCTTACTTCTCCTTCCCTTTGCAAAAAGTGAAGGGTGTTTTTAATGGTTTCCCTAACAAAGGGCATGCTTTGAAGTTGAAACTTTCTAATTTTTCTTAATAAGATTTTTAGAAGGCAAGAGCTATACTAAACCCCATTATCATTTAATACCATACCACTTTGTTTAATCTTAATTGCCTCATTAAAAAAAAAAAGTTTTTTAATGGACTTTAAAGATGATATTAAGGTGTCCTTCAGCACCAGCTGGAGTCTTATAGAGCAGCTGTTGCTGGCAGATCATGGATGTTTTCTGTGTAAAATTTGTAGTAAAATTTTAGGAGGTTTTGGGTTTTCTTAACCAATTGGGTGACAATTTTAGATGAACTCTATTCAATAGAGTTCGGCCTTGAAAACATGTACAATGATTAATAAAATTAAGATTTAATATTGTGACATTGTGTTAGACATACTCTCATAAAGCAGTTTACCTCTAGGACATTCAGCTTAATGATGCCATCTCCATCTTTGTCAAAGGCGTGGAATGCCCCTAAAGTAAGGAAACAAAAATACAAGGAGTAGATTAGGTTACTGTATGAGTAAAGATGATTCCCAGACAGGAAATCAAATGGTGCTCCCCTTGTGAAATGCCAACTTGTGCAGGTCTTTACTTGTGGGCTCAGCAAGTATTTCTGCTGCATTTTTCCTTAGTTAATTCAAGGAGAAACACAGTGGTTTCTTTTGCATTTGTATGAGACAACTTGTCATCTTAGATTCCCTAAGCACATATCTTTAGTAATTAATACCCTACACAGGCAGTAGTGCTGTGAACAAACTTCACTGTGAGTATGACGGGGCTCTGAGCAATCTGGTCCAGTGCAAGGTGTCCCTGCCCACAGCAGAGGGGTTGGGACCAGATCATCCTCAAGGTCCTTTTCAGCCCAAGCTGTTCCATGGCTGCATGGCTGTGTTTGGGGGCAGGAGGGGAGGCAGTGCTGCCACACCGGGGCAGCCACTCACGGAACATGGCGTCCAGGCGCACGAAGCAGCAGATGAAGCTGTTGAAGTCGATGTTCATGTTCTTGTCAGCGTAGCGCATGGTGATGATGTCGTAGAGCTGGTTGTTCAGCCGAAACCCTGCAGAGAAGCAAAAACAAGGCACAGTTGGGCCTCAGGAGGGGAAAGCGCTGCTCCATGAGGGGTTTGGCACGGGTGCTCCCCTGGCCTGGCCCAGGCTCAGGCTGGAAGGTCCTGCTGCAAGTGCTAAACAAAATGAAGTCAAGCTCTAAGGAGCTTCACTGTGTCCAGCTGCCTTCCTAAGCCAGGAGCAATGTTTTGAAGTTGTGATTTGGGAGGGCCCTTAGCATGTAAGTTACCTCAGGCTGTAAGCATGAAGAGGAGAGCTGCAGCCCCAGAGGGCCTGATGGCTCAGCTGGGCCTGCTGAGGGAAAATCAGCTAAAAGTGGGGGACAGAAATGAAGGAGGAAGTTGCTATAAAAACACAGTTAAACAGTGGTCAAAAAATAGACAAGGAAGCAACTCCTTGGTGTGATGGAGCCAAACTTTGGCACTGAATGCTGCAGCCTGTGCCTCTGCCTTGAAAGGGTCTGTCACAGTTCAGGTACAACTGTTTGTTGGCTAAACGCAAGGTCATGCACAGCTTACGTGCTGTAAGACTCTGAAATATTCTTGGCTCTAAGGTCAGGGCAGGATTTATTTAAATATTTTCTCTTTTTACATTGAGAACAGAAACCCAGAAAATAAAAATTACCCATAGTTCAGCAGGAGTCAATATCCAAGTGTAGTTTTGTCTTTAGCAAAGGATTACAGAATCACCGAGGTTTTGTAAAGCACAAGGTAGCCATTTGTTTCTGTTCCTTGATGTGCCAAAATACTACTGGAAGCAAGTGTCACTGAAATAATCCCATCTCGGTTTATAGTAATACTACAGATTTTCTGATCAAAGACATCATCTCGCTCCCTTACAGACCTGGTAAAGATATCTGTGGGGGGAGGGCTGCTCCCCAGGGGAAGAAGCACTCTGGTGTATCTTAGACAAGTAAGAGAAATCCAAAGCCTCTCTTTTCAGAATTAATTTCATTAACTGCAAATTTTGCAAAAATACTTTCTTCTCATTGTGCAGGTAGATGAGACTGAACCCACAAGTGTCTCAGTACTACTGAGAAACATTAACATGACTCAATGAATGTCCACACAATTGCCTGTGATGCAAACTTGGACATGGACCTGCTCCATCCTGGTTTCGGTGCTTGTACATTCAGGTTGAAGGTTTTCCACTGCTCTTGTTTGTTACTCACACAAATGTATAGAATCCACTGCTTAAAGGAGAGTAAATGTCTTCAGCACTCCCTGGTCTCCCTGAATAGTGGGACCCTGAGTAGGACATCCTTACGACAGCAAAAGATCACTCATTGCATTAAAGAAGAGCTGAAGAGATCTATTTGTCTGGAAAGACATACAAGGCTTGCCATTTGGATATTTGAGAAACTCTGCCAGTGGGGGAAAAAATGTTTTATCATTTCTATGGGATCTGTCCTTAAAAGGCACCCCAGTGTGTTCAGTGATCTCACCCTGTGATGCACCAAAACAAAACAAGATTTCTTCAGCTGCGGGACACTGCACTGGGGAAAGTACCTGCATCATTGACTGCATTGCGCATCTCATAGCTGTTAATGGTTCCTGAATGATCCGTGTCATAACGCTTGAAAATTTTCTGGAAAAAGAAAAGAACACAGCAACTGTAATAAAAACTTGTACTTCTCTTGAATGCACCCATTAAATGGATATGGGATGTGTGCCTCTGGCACCTGGAGGCTTTGCCACGTGCCTTATATTGCCACTGCTGAGCAGTCTGGGTTGTCAGCACAGTTTCTCTCAGTTGCAAAATAAAGTAATTTAGATCCAATCTCTGGGAAGCAAAAAAGCTCTCCCCTTGAGACTCTCCTTGTTTGACTTGAATTTATGCTGGTAATCCTCCCTCTTCATTGCCCTAATTAAGCTATTATTGAGGCCTGACTCTAGTTCCCATCATTCTCCTCCTTCAATTTGTATGTCTCTGTGCTATTTGCACTGGGGCAGCCTATACTTGAGAGATTCAGGCTATTTGCTTGGGCTGTGAAGTAGGATGAGAAGAGATGGTACTTTTCGTTTTCAAAGGTAATTCCCAATTATTTTTTAGCCTTTCTTTTTGGTGGAGTGCATGTGGAGCATTCTGGTTTTCCTGTAGAACATTTGCAGTGCAGAAGCTGTGAAGAACAGCAATACCTGCCAGCTTTTAATCTTGTCCCAGAGATGTCGAAATTCATCAAAGTTTATCTTCCCTGAGCCATCTGTCTGTCATGCAAACATTCAGGTAAAAAAACCCACAATATTTTTAAGATAAAATTACTTAAGTCTGTAACTACTGGTGAAGGGATGAATGTGAAACAGGGTTTGGAATCTCCTCAGCATTAAGAGTGGACTCAGCTGTGCAGTAAAATATTCATAAACATTTTGGTTATTGTGCATAGCATAATGCTTCAGGAGTGTGAAGTACTACTTATAAATTGCGTAGAAACAAACTTTGGGTACAGAACACAGCTTTGCCTCTGGAACTATTCTAGAAGTGCGTGAGTAGGATGTTTTAGTGGGCTCATCTGAAATACCTCCAAATGTGAAGCTCACTCAGTGCTTTTTAAGAAAACTGAGCTTTACTCTGAAGGGAAGCTCTTTCTGCCTTGCTTAAAATGAATTGAGAAATAAGCAAAATGTTGACTAAAGCTGTTTTCAAAAATGTGTTTAGGCTCCAACCATTATGGCTGTGGGTTGTAGTTACACTTTTGTTCTGGTTATGTTTGAATGCACTTATATTCTCTCAAAATTGTGTTATGTCAAACTGGAAAATTGAGGGTGGTTGTGGCAGAGGTAACCATGTGGAATCTTATAGTCTGTTTTATTGCGCTTGTTCCAGACAAATTCTGCCTGCATTGCAAGCTGAGCATGCAACAGAATATGTGATAAATTATAAACTTAAAGAGATAAATATAGTAAGTTTATTAGCAAGAACTATAATTACGTTGAGTTTGTTTTAAATATAATAATCAAAAAATCATGCTTTAGTACATAATGTGGCCAGTCTCTGATACCTAAAGAAGAATGTCATACTGACTGATTTATTCTGTAGCTTTCTTTTCGGGGATATATTTCTCTGCCAATTATGCTAATGTTGACATGACTGGAATTAAGATGTGCCAAACCAGGAGTGCTTTTTTATCTGACAACAATTTGCTGTTTTGTTTCCCTGGCTTACTAAGTTGTGTGTGTGTGTGTGGTGGTGAAAAACAGTGAACTCAAGTGGTTTCAAGCACTCCCTTTACACCAGAAAAGGATACATCCATTAAGGCAATCATGCTGCGGCAGGACTCCAATTCAAACCCTTCTGACCTTAGGTCCTTGTCTGAAACAAATGATCCCAGGTGAATACAAATCATTCAAATCAGCAAGTGATTTTCCTCTCAGGTATAACGCTAATCAAAGTAAAAGCCAAACCTACTTCCTTCATCCAGGAAGAAGTGGTAGGGAAATCTGAAAATCAGAGACTCTCGGTAATGTTATTGTTTGTGAATTAGATATTACTTTTCTTGACTTGTTATATACAAAAAAAACCTCTGGAAAACTAAACTAATTCTGGGTTACTAAGCAAGCAGGGTCTGTCGGTTAAAGTTTGCTAAACAGGGAGAAAGGTCTGACTCTCCACTAGAAAATTTTTAAAAGAACATTTGCAGAAAATTGCATTATTGTCCCATGTGTAGTTCCAATGAACATCTGCTCATTTCTAGATTATCAGTGCTAACAACCTGTAGAGACCATCTCTGTGAAAAGTTCAGCTTGTAAAGTCTCAGATGCAATGTCCATGGAAATGTAACTAGGAAATTTCTGAGTTTGAAAACATCAATAATTTTTAGAGTGCAGCTTGGGGTGGGGAGTTATGCTCTGTCACAGATTTCTTTCTCCAGGGTTAGTAAAAACATGCTCAAACTCACGTTTTTTTACGACATTATTGAGAACATTCCTAAGTTCCTCAGCATTGATCTCCATGTCCTAATGGAAATGTGGTGAGAATATCATTGGTTACAGCATTCTTTATGAAAAACAGTTTTATGGATGGATATGCTAAAAGTATGAAGTCTTTGGTCACTTTTCAATAAGGTATATACATGTTTCAAACCAGAGGGCATTCTACTTCACGTGAATATTAGTCCAGCTCTGTCTTGAGACTGCAGTACAAGGTAGACCTGAAGCTACCATACAGTGCTCTTAAACTAAGTGCTCTTAAACTAGAAGAACGACTGGTAATTTCAAGCCAGTGTGTAAGTCAAATAGCAAAATCAGAAAATTCCTGTGCCACATTTGCAGCCTACTTGATATATGCAGTTCTTTGATCTTTATATTTTTATCTTTAACTTTTCTTGGTAAGCATATAGCAGAGGGCACTGCATTTCTAACTTGTTTATACTTGCTGTGCAAAACAGCATCTTGTAGGAGAGATAGAAGAAAAAGGATGAATTTAAATAAGACTCCCTCAGACACGGTGGGAATAGCTTATACATACATATAATGATAGCTGTGTCCTTAATGGGGTTTTTATTTGATTTTACTTATCTCAAAATCACAAAGAGAATTTGATGGGAGGAAATTCAAGGGAAATTTTAATATTTAGTGTTTTGAATCAATGGAGTAGTTGATTTAGGAACTTTTGTGGCCAGGCTGCTTTGAGAGCAGAGACAGGGATTGATTGCATACTCACATCCCCTGCGATCTGTCGGAAAATATTCCTGAACTGTTTTTGTTCCTCACTCTCCTCATGAGCTTTTGCTGAAGAACGCTGAAAAGAGACAAGCAAAGAAGAGATACATTCTGAGCCCTGTGAGGAAGAGAAAGGGCCTGGATGGCTCACTTGCCCTTTTGTGAGGGATCATCTTAGTGAATCTGGAGGCACTTGGAGGAATGGGTTGTCCTCCCACTCCTTTCCCCATGTTTTTGTTAGTTGTGTTCCTTAAAACTGCCAAGTATTTAACTTCATCTCATTGTTCTCTTTCCTGTTTGAAGGAGCCTGAATTATTACTTCCACTGGCAGTTATCTTCTAATTTTTTGTTTCAAAATATTGCAAAAGAGAAGTTTGGAGCACAAGAAGCATACATGAGAATCAAAGAATGGTTTTAGTTGAAAGGGACCTTAAACATTTTCTTGTTCAAGTCTCCTTGCCATGGGCAGGGACACAGTATTTGCCTCCCAGCTGCCCTGTAGGCTATAATTGACCATGTGAGCACTCTTTATGATGTGGGCAGCCCCTTGCTGAAGACAAACAGCATATGAGACAGAGGAAAACAAGGAACATGAAGCTTTTCTAGTCACATGGAAAATGCAACCCTGAACTCTGAAACTGATACTGAAAAGGGAAATTAAAGTTATCGGTAACAAAGTGAATTTCTTGGCTTAGTTCTTTTCCTTTGTCTAAATGCAGAGGAAAGTTTAGATTGGTTCTCACTTCACCACCTGCATGCTCTAGCAGCCATGCAGGAGAGCAGCACCTTCCCTTTAAGCAGATGCTCCAGCCATGCCTCCAGATGCCACAAGCCTGGATGTGGGGACCTGGCTGTTAGAGACATTGAGTCTCACCCTCCTGCAGGCAGAAACTCTGAATTTGCTGCTCTGTTTTCTTCCTTTCTGGTAGCAAGAGAAATGAGGGGGGTGCTCCTGGGTTTGCCCATCATTTATCCTCTAGCCAAAAGGGACTAGGATAGAGGTGTGTAGTTTGTAACAGGAGAGGCCATGCTCATTGCCAGGAGCTTCTGAAACAAACCCTCATGCACAAACCCTCGGTTGTGGTTTGTGCATGTGCCCTCTTTAAGTGGTACTGCCTCAGGGGGCCGAGCGGGAGTGAGTTGAAGGTGGGGAAAGAATCTCTCACAAATGGGATTCTTGTATGAGAGAGCAACCAGGAGATGTCTTCAAGCTACTAAATCCCCCTGCAAAGCTGTTAAATACCTGAAGTGACAGTCTCTCTGTGCTCATGCTCATTAGATCCACATAAACTAGAGGAAAGTCATGTTAAGATGTGATGAGAAGCTGTTTAGTATCTCAGGACACCTCTTTGCCCTACTCCTGTGCTCTCCTCAGCCACTCTTTCATGCTAGCCAGACCAAGCCTTATTTCCCCCTCTGCCACTTGCTGCAGAAACCTTTTTATTATCTGCTTTGGTTTTTCCACCATCTTTGCCAGCATTTTCATCTGCTGTCAGCTCCTTATTGCTGTTCGCTCTGTCAGAGACGAAGATGATAGGCTAGAAGAAGAAGAGAGCAAAAGAGAAATGGAAATTACACAAGAAATAGTGGAAAATTTGCTTACAAGCATTCCATGGAAAGTGCATGCAGCAATAACTCAGGCTCTTGAGTATGATGAGAGAAGCCATTTCTTGGAATGAAAGAAAATAAAGAATAAAAATAAAAGTGAAAAATTTTCTGCTGTTGCTGCTCTTCTCATGCTAAAAAAAGCTGCAAAAGATTTTTTTTTTTTTTTGTTTCATTTTGGGTTTCTTTGTGTGGTTTTGTTCTGGTGCTTTAGTTGGTTTTTTATGGGGTTTCCCCCCTGTTTTTAAGCAAAATAGGCCTCCTAGATTCTCATCACTTAAACTGATGAGCTTGCCCCTCAATGAAGGGCAGTAGCACTGAAAACAAACCAAATGTAAATTGTACACAGAAAAGGAGTTATTTGTGTATGAGCTTGTTAGTTATGTGAAGCATATGTTCTTTCTCTATATTGATTCTTGAAGCACTCAGCTGGAAGCAGCCATGTGCAATTGTTCTGGTTTGGTGCATTTAAAACAAGTTAAAAACTGCTACATGATGTGAATGTATTACTCTAGAGTATTAATTACAATCAGCCTGTCTTGGGATTAAAATATCTGATTACGTTTTCAAGGTCCAAAATGTGTTGTGTCAAATCAAAAATAGAATCCTGGACTTTGGTGAGCAGAAACTTCAGGAAAGGGGAGTGGCTGCTGCGCTAGGCAATGGAAAGCAAGTGTGAGGGCACATGTCTGGAGAAGGGCGTGCTTTTCACTAGCAAGGGGTGTCAGGTTACCTGTGAAGGGGGTAGGAAGGAAGGACAGTTTGAGCAATCCAGAGGACTGAGCTGATAAAGCTGAATCATTTGTTACCCTTTCACCACCCCTTTGAGTGAGAGGGGTTTATGATGCTAATGCTATTTCCTTAGAATCTAATGTAGGAAGACAAAATCTTTGCTGCATGCAAATGGCCTCGTTTCCAGCACCCTTCATTAACTAGGTCAGTTTCCAGACACAGAGATGATTATAATACCAAGGAACTCTGCCCTTGCTCATGCATTGCACATGCTTCTTTGCCTTGCTGGCACTAAGCACATTGCACAGGTACCTACCTTGCCCTTTTTCTTCTGTGTGAAGAGAAAAAATTAAAAAGCGCTTGATCAGATTATGCAGAGCTGATGGCAAACTTTAATTTTTTTATTTTTCCCTTTCTCATGTTTATTTTTCCAGTTCCTATACTCATACAAATTTTCCCATTTGCTATATTTATACAGCTTTCAAATCACTAGAAATGAGGGAACATGCAGCCACTAAGAAATGGCACACTGAAAGAAACACATTGCAGAAACCATAGCAAAACTGTGTCTCATCTCCTCTGGGGCTTGGTCTGCTTGAACAAAATCTCTTTAGTTCTGAGTATTTATTTTCTCTTTCCCAACCTGCCAATTCCCTCATATCTGGACAGTTATTTTTCCCTATGACAGCAAACAAAAAGGGAGCATTTCTGAGCAAGGTTTGATGGAGCTCAGTTCTGTGCAACAGCATTTCCTCTGATTTTTTTTTCAAGATTAATTGTACTGTTAGCTCTAGTATATTCCCATAAAGATGTGTAAAACTCCACGGTGAAGAATTAGAACTTGTCATGGATGCTATTTTGAATCAGAGTGCTATTAGGATCCCTTTTCAGAAAGAAGGGACTACAAAATAAGGTGGTTTTCCTTTATTAGATATGATCCCAATTTTACAAAGAAAGGATCTCAGGGCACAGAGCTAGGCTTCCCTTGGTAAACGGATAATCTCCATGGATGGAGGCAAAGGCAATGCTTAGCATCCAGCTTCTTTATGCCAGGACAAGATTTCAAATCTGCAATAGTATTTTGGTCTCAGTCAAGTTCAGAAAGTAGTGTATATAAAGCAAGTGTCAACAGAACTATCTTGATGAGAAAAAACGTGAGAATTTGTGATAAATGTGCTGTCATTTGTAGCTGCAAATTATTTCCTGCTGTAGGTTTCCCTAGGTATCATATTCCTCTTCTCTCTACCCCTATACACAAAAGAGGACCAAGACAGTACTTACCAAAGGACGCTCTGCCTCAATCGTGTTTTCAACCTCCCTAAGTGGAAAGCAGAAAATAAATAAATCAGGAAAGTGACTGCTTCCAAAGTTGTTTGGTGTTTTAGGTGTTTTTTAAGCAGCTGCTTGAACTTCCCAAGCAGCCAGTAGTGTGGGCTGGCTTCCAGCATTACAGCTGCAGGCTCAAGGAGCAGCCTTTTCCCATTTTGAGCTGAACATCCCAAGTACCATATCCAGGATGGCTGCCTCCTGGCTTACGCCTGTAAAGAGCCTTGATAACCATGAACTGGAAGTAAAACAGAAGTACTTTGGCCTTAGTAAATGGCTAATGGTTTGTTTGCAAAGGATATCTTGCAAGCAGTAAGCTTCTCCAAAGACAATTCAAAGCAGTTTCTTGCTAGTCTATAAAGTCTATAAAGTAAGCTTGTGGGTTTGCAGCTTGGAGTTTCTAATGAGGTTAAGAAAATAAAAAGCAGGGTGTAGCAGACTGGTAACATGACTTTAGCAGACTAGTGAGGTCACTCCACCTATATGGCCAGATAAACGGCTCTGCAACTTACTCTGAAAGACTTCTTTTCTCTGAGAAGACCCTAAGGATGAATTCTCCCTCCTGGTGGGGGTCATATGTTGATGGGATGATGACGTACTCGCTGGGAGGTAACCGGAAGCGCTCAGAGATTTCTCGCATGTTTATGTAAGTCTTACTTCTAGCTTTGGAGGCATTGTAGAGGAAAAAATCCTTCTGCAAGTGGTGCTTGGTACCATGCATCTGCAGAACAAATGAGCCAATTTGTCTTCAAGGATGTCTTTCCCATTTCCCAGGTGGGTTGCCATGCAGGCAGTGCATGGCTGGGACAGTAAACACAGGAAGCAGCAGCTTAGCAAGCTGAGGAGTGGTGGTAGCCGGTGGCAGGTAAGGACTCTGTCACCTTTAAGTTGCTACTGACTGAGTCTATTTGGCTTCTGAGGGCTGTTCCAGAGCCCATCTGCAGATTGTGTGGCTGGCTTCTGCTGTGTAGGCACTTGTATCTGACCCTTTTGCTACATGCTGGGTTGTATGTAACCAAAGCTCAGACACTTTCCTTGGAGGGTATAAGGCAAGGAATAGTGTAAGCAAACTCCTGCATGCAGAGTGGTAAAGGGAAGGTGCTTTCAGCGGAAACATGTCCTTGTCTAGCCAAAACATGAGTTCTGAATCTAACAATATGATGATCAAACATTGCATTAGTTCAAATATGAAAATTAAGCCAAGAATTGTGGACTAAGAACACTTGCAGGCTGTTTTTTTCAGAAATAACCATCTGTAAGATAGCTAGCAAAGACAACATTCAGACTGTCAATCTCATGCTTTCCAAGTAACAAACTTCAGGTGAGCTAGTTAGCAAAACTTGTGATACCGGTGATTCAGCTGCTGTCAGGCTCAGAAAAAAATGTAATCTGTGCATTTTTAATAAGCTTTCTTCAATGTCTGAGAATACCATTAATTTTCTAAACAAATTCTAAGACTACAGAGAAAACTCAGTGACTGCAGAATGTAGGCCATTTGTATTATTTTTAGGAGTAAATGCAAGTAGTTTAGGGTGGTTCTGCATGGAGTGCAGAGGCTAAGCCCTCACAGGCACTGCTTCTGCATCTCTGACCAACTGTGCAAGTGATGGCCAGGCCACCACAGAAGACAAAAGAAGCACTGAGGAAATGGTCCAAGTGGAAATGGGATGCAAGTGAGAAAGAACTAAAAAATTACTCACAAAATGTTACTAATAAACACTCAAAGCAAAAAATTTAGCAGTTCTACTGCTGTTACATCCCTGAAAACAACCTTGACTGGGCAGTCTCTTGCTGACTTGCTGACAGGCACTACAGTAACACTAGCTGTGAGTATGCACCAAGATGTCAATCTGGCTCCGTTCTGCGCATACCTCTTTGGGCACCTGAGGGAGAAACAGAGAGAAGAAACAGTCAGAGCTGCAGGGGGAGTCTGCATGTTTATAGGTCATACAGAAGGGCATTCACCTAGAGTTCTGGGGACACAATAATTAAAATACCCATAGCCAGATAAGCACTTTCCCTCTTCCTTTCTAGGTTTCTTGGCATCTACAAGAAATCAGCTAAAATCTGAACCAAATATGTTTGTGCAAGGGACTGAGTAAATTGACTTTTTCATCAATTCAATATCAGGGACAGAGGTTAATTGCTACATATGAGTCTTGGATGTCTTTTTCCTTTTTCACACTCTTCTGCCAATGAAATGCCTAATTTCAGAAAGGATAAAAGGGAGATTGAAGAATATATAGGAAAGAGTATGCTAAAATCTGGCATTAGGTCACTATAAAAGCCTAAAAAGCATCTTACTTAATAGGTGGGTAAACCCTGACATTACTATGGTACAAGCAGTTAGAAAGACTTGAATTCCCTTCCTCTCTTCCAGATTTTCCAACTTCCTTGCAAAGCAAAAATTGCAATTGATGTAGTCAGTCTGAATGATTCAGTGGTAAATGCATACTGTCAGGATTTGTGACCACAGTGCAAAGACCAAAATCTAGAGCTGTTACCTCATAGATGGCAAAGCCAATGGTGTACAGGTTGGCTCCCAGCTTGCGCTCTTTCCTCCTGTTTTTCTGCATCAGTGCAACAAGGAAGCTGCAGATAACCTCTTCATCCTCAGGATCATCATCTTCCTCCAGGAGCTTCAAGCGATACTGGGGATTGGTCCAAAATGTATCTGAAAAATCCCAACAGAAAGCCAAAGAAAACATGTAAAGCTTCAGTCTTCTAATGGTGTTCATGATCAAAGAGAACTTTTAAGTTCCCTGCCTATGGCTCCTGAGGGAAAGGTTAAAATTGGGCTAAGACTTATGTGGGTTTTTTTACATATTATGGCTGTTCCCTAGTTGTAACAACTGAATAGCAAGTGAGGATATATGGAGAACTGTCATCTGATAAACTTCTTAAGTCCCTAAACCTATCGCTAATCCAAAAAAGTGAATTTCCCAAGTGAAACCTAACAGTTAGGGTGAAATTTTTCCCTTCTACTTGGGGTACTGTGAAGTACTTGAACAATGATTTTTTTTTTTTGCCATGGCTGCCTTTTGGGCTTACAATATTCTGTTACAGCATGGTGACAGAAGATTTCCAGCTACCAATCGCATGTCTTGTCCACTGAGGAAGCAAGGCTTTTCCTATGGCTGAGCACTATCCAGGCTGTGGTATGACTTAGCCTTTGGGATCTACCCTCGTCCCCATCAAAGAGTTCGTATCTCTCAGGACCCTTTCTTCACCTGGATAATTGCGGCAACCTCCAGCTGAGCAGCCTCTCACCCAGCGTCCTTCATTGACTGACACAGTCCAGGTCTGGAATTTATCCACTTCCAGAGTATCAGGTGTGAGGTTACAGATCTCAAGCTTTGTGAAGTGCCTCATGAAATCTTGAAATGATATCCTGGAGGAATTGAGAGGAAATTGAACTCAAATGGATTTACATGGTTGGCAGTTGTCTGAAAGACCCTGGGGAGGTGGAGGATGGTGACCAAAAGCACTGTCAGTACTGGGACAAGTTTGCAGTTGGGAGTGCCATGTTTTCCAAATGCTTTTGGTCTGCTGGTTGGTCAGTTACCACAGGTACAGCTCCAAACTCGGGGAAACTGAGCTGAGAGGATGGTATGTAGGAAGGGTGATGGAGAGCTTGTGGAAGTGTCACATAATTAGAAAGACTGTGCTGATGGCACTGAATAATCCCTGGTGGAAGAATGAGAGGATCACAGAGCAGGGCTTGTCGGGAATATGAAGGGGAGCAGAGGTCCCTGCAATGGTTTTAGCAGATTTGTAGTAGTGCAATGTCATTCATTTTTGCTATGATTGCATATTTCCTAGAGAAGCACTGGTTTTTGACTGATGCTCTCACCAGAACTCCCCATCTTCCACGACCTTGTGCTGCAGGCGGATTTTCTCTGCTTCATTAACAGAGTCCCACTCCTCTGACCTTCAAAGGAGTAAACAAGTTAGCTTAGATTTGCCATACACTTTTCATTAAAGTTTCTAAACTTTAGCCACAAAGAGTGAAAAATCATTTTGCTACCTCCACGTAATTTTTCCTTTGTAAGCCTTGAAACTACTTGTTCTCAATGCTATCCTCTTCTGCTCAAACAAAAGAAGCCATTGTTCTACTTCTCTCTGCCTTCCCCTTAGAATTCCTCTTAGCAGCTCTCAAACATCTGCTGAACTGTGTTAATTTTACTTAGCTTGAAGAAAAAGGTGTTTGCAGATTATCATTGCTGGTGTGCCAATTGAAATTCCTTTAAGGGAAACCCTGACATCTTGCTTTATTTAGTTCTTTCATAACTTAAAAAAAATTTCTGCTATCACATCTTGTTTTGAAAACAGACACTGCTGAATTTAATAAGCAGTAAAAACAGATTTAATGTGTCATTAAACTGGGCTCTCCATTTCCATTTATTAAAGTCCCTCTTAATATCTTATTAGGTACTCTTTTCTTTTTTACATCTTCAGCTAAGCACTCAATCAACTTCAAAATTATGACAAAGACAATTCAGATACCTCATCATTGAATATTAGCATTATAAACAAACTGCATAAAGGCAAATAAAGCTGCGACTTCTTTTTCAAATCACACAAAACTGTCTTACTCACTTGTCACTCCAGGCTCCATTCCATTCCACCTGGCCCCAGGGGTTTCTCAGCCTTACCAGGCGTATTTTCTCCCCTTTAAATACTGTCTAATTGAAAAAAGAAAGCAACAAGAATAGACTGAGGGTAGCTTCAAAAGGAAATGTTCTGCCTGTCACCGCACCCTTCAGTGATGGTGCTTTTCTGGGCCATACCCCAGCCCTGATCTTGGGGTGACTGTGGGAAGGCTGTAAGACCAGGAGGTGGCTGCCTATGGCCACCTTTGCCCAAGTGGGCATTTCCCCAGAAAGCTAAAACTTGGATAGCTTTCTTTGTCCACAAGATTTTTACTTATTTGAATATAATTTTGTTTCCTTAGCTCATCATTTGTTTCATGCCTCTCATGGCTTGGCTGCTGAGCGTGGGACCAGGCCAGTGGTGGCTGCAGCTGTGCACAGCTGGAGGGGAGCAGTGCACGTACCTCTTCCACGGCCGTCACGGAGTAGGCATGGCCTTTGACGAGCCCGCAGGACATCCGTGTCTCATACTGCATCGGCACTATGGTCTGTTAGACAGAGAGAAAAACCCGTGGGACTCATGCAAAACTCAGCTGCCTGCTCCAGGACAGGTGCTGCCAGCCAGGGCTTTCCAAGAGAGGGTGCTACCATTCGGGTGACGGGATTGTTTGGCTTCTTCTCCTCTTTGTGTTTGTCAAGGTGGTCAACCTAAGCGCCCACAGAATTCATGTTGATGATTAGGAAGGAGTGAATCATGAACTAAAAATGGAAAAAGTTGCTAATATCCATTGAGAAGGACATTTTCTGGTGTCTTTTTTGCTTTTTTGAAGGCTATGGCTTTTTGCACTTGGAACATAGCGGGATATAGCATGCTTAATCAAATACTTCGCTTTTTGTATTAGAAGGACTATTCAGCCTTTTCTGGGATAGTATGTTGCTGAATAGCTCAGTAAGGTTATTACAGGTTATTATGAACTGGTTAAACATCAGAGCAAATCAACACCTAGAATACTTTCATCTTTCCACATGAAAACACATTTAAACACCCATTTAATACACTGCTCCTGCTAACTGACACTCTTTTATTGCATCTAACTTTCAGAAAGGGCGTAACTCTGTTGTTCAGGTGTAAATACATTTGTTGTTTTAGTCATCAGCTTTTAGTGTGTCTTATGGATTTTTACTGGTTTATCTGTGAGATCTGGAATTGGGAGCAAGATGGCAGAAGCACACAGCCTGCTGTACTTGTACAGGGATCTCCATTATCAGTGAGAGGGGCAGACCCTGCCGTGTGCACGTGGACCATGAGCAAAACTTCCCCTCCTTCTTTGTGTCTGTTACTGAGAGATGCCTGCAAGGTCTTCTCAGTAATTCTGCTACCCCTTCTTGACACATCTCATGGCATGAAAAAGGCAGGGCTGGATCCTGGGGGAGAATTAGTAAAGTCACACAGGAATGGTCTCAGTTTGCACAGGGAGGATCTCATCCAAGTATTTCCTTGATGTTGCAACTGTTTTCCATTATTTCACTTCAGCACCTACTTGGTTTCATTTCCCTTGATTCTGTTTTCATATTATAACCTCACACCTATTTCCCTTTTTCTTTGTTTCTTCTCGTTGTTGCCACCATTACTTGACAGAACCCCTTTCTCTTCTTTCTGTTTAAGAACATTAACTCCTGGTGCTCTGGACTACATCTCAAAGTGCAGGTTTTGGAAGCATTTCATCTGCCTCTTTCTATCAGGAGTCCTGATTTTTTTCCTGGTGATGGTTCAGGAATGTGCAATAACCAACAGCTGCTGGGGCAACAAGTATAGAAAGAGTTTTGAAATCTTTCAGTTGACAGTCACCAAAGAGGAAATTCTCCCCCCAAACATGGGTGGTTTGGGCAGCTATGCTTGCAAAAAAAAGCTAGTCATACTGGTCTTTCCCAAAGAATGACATAATTTCAGTCTTTTAGAAAGAACTAAATATGGTTGTCAGAAGAGGAAAAAAATCAGCTATTTCAGCTGCAAATGCAGAAGAAAGTGTGCACAACCAAAAGTTTTGAGTGATGTAATTGTGGAGGATTTTTCTTTGTTTTTTGTTTTTTGGTTTTTTTTGTTGTTTTGTTTGTTTGTTTGTTTTTTCCCACCCTTCCCCACACCCTTGTAAAAGAAGAGATATAATTCTATTGTCATGGAAATGCAGTTCCCTAAAGGGCAAGGTATGACAACTGCCTGACACAGTGAAGGCAGCAAAGTGTCCCTCTACAGATTTGGAAGCTTCTAAGTTGTCCAGTATGGGATTTTTTCTTACAGGGTTTTAACATCCCTCTCTTTATTTTGCTAGATACTGAGGTGGATATGCTGGAGTTAATTTGTATTTCATCACACATATAACTCAACATGTTTTTCCTTTTCCTTGTTAGGCATTTTTAATGAGGATTTTGTTGGCAGTAATCAAAAAAGAGCATCCCTAGAGCAGACTCTCCTCCATTAAAGGGTAGAGCACCGTCTCAAAATAATTTCACAAAGAGCTTTTTTGCCTGGACTGTGAGCTATGCAGAGCTTGCTTTTTCCTTCTTTGACATTCCATGCACACTCAAGGATCTTGTTCTATTCTAGTATTTTAATTTTTTCCTTCTCTCCATCCTATTCAAGCAAGAGACTTGATAAAATCCACTAATTTCCACTAAATTTCTTGTTCTGCAAATAATAAGCCTGTGTCACAAGCCAGCAGCCCTTTAAAGCCTGAGTATCAGTGAAGCCCTCTAGCATCAGTCACTGTGTTGGAAAGCACTCAAGTCTTTTAACACACATGTAAAACAGCATCCATAAGAATATTTCATTAGTGTTATTCTGTGAAACCAAATAAGGACTTAAAAGCATAGGTGATATGTTTCTCTAACAGTTTTTAAATAAAAGCATTCTGAAGTCAACTGCTTAGAAGACATACCCAGGCTGGCCTCTCCTCCATCCCCTGGTAGTCTACAGTAGACTGAGTCATCTGTGCATTTTCTTGGTTCTTCACCATGCGAGCAATCAGTTCTCCAATGTTGCTTCCAGGAGCTGATCCATAGGAAAAGCCTAGGTCATCCTGGCACAGGGAAGGGGAGAAGAGTATCATGGCGTAGTAAAAGTTAGCCTAGATTACTTCTCTTTTCCCTCATTACGTCCATACTTTTCTACAGTGGTCAATAGCAGTGCTTGTTCTTCCCCCTTTACTGAAATATGGTAATCCATAAAGTATTAATTTTTTTACTTTTAAATTTCACAATAAGTGAAGACAGTCTGAAGCCATATTGACAATAAAATGTTAATGTACACACTTAACATCTTTGACATGAAGATTTGTGTCTTAACAGAATTGCAGCATCCTCACACTAACCTCATTTCACTAGGTTAGGGTCTTGAGGGGGAAGGGGTGCTGGTTTTGCCGATTGCACCTGTTCTTTCCACCTTTGTGTTCTGCTTCGGTCTATTTCCCTTTTGGTTCTCCCTGTTGGTGAGTAATGGCTGGTCTCTAGGGGGGATTACTCTATCTCCTAGAAATGGATGTTTTGTGTGTGGCCTAAACCAAGCAGTTCCAAAGGTGGTACATATTTGGGTAAGAATGGAGAGGTCCCTCTCCTCTGTCATTTCTTATCTGCAAAGTTCATATGGACTCACATCAATGGAACTGGCCATGAGGGAGCCTCTGTCAATGGCATGTTTCATGATTTTATAAATATCTTTAGGGGCATCCTTTATCTCGTAGAACTCTGTGACTCCTCCAGTGAAGTCCTCCATGGCTTCAGTGGTGTTGCCTCCCTTCAAAGCTTCATATGACCCATGGAGTCTTGAAAAGAGAAAAGAAAAAGATTCTTTGACACAGGTATAGATAGCTACCTATATATTTACATCCATCTTGTGTGTGAATAACTACAGCTATGTAAACACATATACTAAAAACCCTCAAACCATCTGTCTGCTAACTCACAAGTTAAAAGTTCTAAAACATGCCACCTGTGCACATAGAAAAAAAAAGAAAGATATGCTGAAAATCAAATGTAGACTTCTGAATGAGTAGCAAAACTTCCTAGAAAATACACTTTAACCCATTCCCAGCTCCCAGGCGTGGGAAAAAGCACTGACATATTCAGGTATATTCTCTGTGTGCTTCTAAAGGCTGTATGCAGTGGTTTAAGCACTGTCCCAGGCAGAGCCCTGCTGGGGAGCCCGGCACAGCCCATGGTTCGCTTTACTTTGCATAGGCCTTTTCCAGGAGGGCACTCCAGAACTCGTTGCGCTGGGAGGACTTGGTGAAGACCAGCTGGTTGTTGTAGGTGGGTAAGCAGTCATCGATGACAACATCCACCCAGTCTCCATAGCGCCAGAACTGCTCAAAAGAAAACAGGAAAAACACAAAACTGGATTGACTTGGTGCAGGGAGTGGGGAAGCCTGGCTGAAAAGTCAGGGTGAGAGAGGAGAAATGTGGAAATCAACTGCTTTGAAATGTGGCCAAAACTGACAGCTACTGTGAGGAAGGCAGCTGTACTGAATGTGCCTGGGAAAAAAAGGTTCTTTAAGAGAACCAAAGGAAATGTGAAAGCAGTCAATCTTTTCCAAATATGAAGTTCTTTGATAATTTGTTATAACAGACCAGCTATTTGTAGGCCTAAAAATAGCTGCTCCTGCCAAGTACCTGCGTGTCTGTGCTGGCTGTAGTGCTGTATCTGAGCAGTGAGGCAGGACCAGGCATCTGTTGTTATTCCTCACACCCAGGGCACCACAATCTGCAAATGCTTCCTTGGTGGGTTAGTGCTCCCTAACTGCTTTTATTGGCTGTCCCTTCTGTGACTGCCCTGATGGACGAGTTTGCGGTGAGACAATTCAATCCCTTTTCCTCCCTGCTGTCACTCAGGCTTCCAAAGAGTGGAGAAAAGAGGGAAGAGCGTGCCAAGAGCTGAGCCTTGAGTAAATGCGTATGCTTACCACTAGACGGAGCGACTCACCTGGAAGTGAAAGATACCAGCATAGTTTTGTATGAAGGACTGGTCATGAGGTATGACTCTACAGAGTAGTTTTTTATTCAGTGTCAGGCAAGCAATGGCAGCCAGAAACCAGCAGTTACCTGTAAATGAGCAGAAGCAGCTGATAAAATGGAGAGAGCAACTAGAATCAAAGGGAAAACCTGAGATATTGCCAAGTGACATGTTGACTCTCAGTAGAGCATGAGTCTCCATGTGTTCTGCAGTACTTTAGCACTTTATCTATTTGTGCTCTAGAAATGTTCATGGGCATTGTTCATGGCTGAGTGTACAAATAGGATAAACAGATGATATTCCCTGTACTTTAGAAAAAGCCTAAAATCTGATGAGCACTGTTACCTGCATTAAGAATTCCCTGTGTAATGTGAATCTTTCACTAAAAGTTCTTGCCTAGATTGCTACTGAACAGATCTCAACAATTTTCTACAGAGTAAAGGAATAACTGAGATAGAGGATTTCAGATACCACCTTGGAAACAAGAGAAAACTGGGAGCTAAACTATGATGCAGATTTTAAAAAGTGCAGAGTTGAAGTAAGAATTTCATACCTAATTCTCCTTGGCAGATATCTGTTCTGTTGGCTCCACCAATAATAAACCGTGGATTTTCACAGATTTCCTGCAAGACAGAAATGGATGACCAGGAATAGCATATATTATGATGCCTGTTTAGCACAGAAGTAAAGGCAGTTTTAGAACATTTTCCTATAGGATAGCTTGTGGTATCAAAAGCTCTCTCCCAGTTTTCATCTGTAGAGCTTCACTATGAAAATGTTTTGGAATCTGGATGTTCCAGAGTTTTCCCCATGCATCTACAGGGTATCAATAGCTCCGTATTGAGCCTGGGGTGTTCCCTCTGTATTGGAATGTGAAAACACATTGAAATGAGAAGAATTGGGGAAAATATTTTTTCCGCACAGTAATGAAAAAACCAAAACATTGAAGGCAAGAGCAAGCAGATGAAAAAACCATCAGGGTACTAGGCTAAATTATTTCAAAATTATCTTATGTCCACCTTACAGTAACTGGTATGCTGGGGCATTAAAAGGGTTGAAGAATGCATTTCATTGGTAATGAACCCCACCATTACTCATTCTTAAAATTAAAGGATCATAAGTTTAATTACCAGAAATAATCAGTTGCTGGTTAAGAAATTTTATTATTTTCCTCATGTTGCCATATTTAATTGACAATGCTGTATTCAAAAATATGTACAGATACCACCTCTGTCTCTGAGGACAGGTCTTTTGTCTTGCACATTGCACAATATATTGGGTTTGTCAGTATTTGTACTAGAACAGAATGGGTATAAGATGCTGTACAGGCATAAACAATTAAGATATTTCTGCAGGGAGGGAAGGCAAAATGCAGCGAGGTGGGACAATTGCAGGCTTACATAGCCCTTTTCTATAATGGATAAAGACTGCAGTGTAGAGGAAAACCAAGGAAAGTAGTTCCTATAACCTGTCCTACAGAGTAAAAAATGTGCCTGCTTTATGCTTTGAGTCTGTCATACTCAAATACTTGATATGGAGAAGAATAAGAAGACACAAGTTCCGGATGCATCTCTTGTGAGGGTAAGGAAAGAAAGATATTGCAATCTGAGGAGCACTGTCCTGAGCAGCTGCAAATTGGGAAGAAGACGAAGTATAGTCCAAGAGCCCAATCTGTTGAAAGATATTGGGACTAGAGTGGGAAGGGGACAGAACAGACAACTGACAATTGCTTGTGTGGCAGCACACATGGGCAGCTGATTCTATCTCTATAGTCTAAAGCTTTTTACTCATATCATCAGGGTAGCTCTGGACTTTCCCAGACTCATGCTTCAGGTCTAGTAGTTTCACTTGGTTCAAAGCCACTTTTTTCTCCTTCACAGTTATCAGAAGAGTTGTTTTGATGTAAGTATTTGGATTAGTCATATAGCCAGAGACCAACTTCTGCCACCCTCCCTACCACCAACCCCTGCAGGCACTATCTTTTCCTCGAGGGAAGGAATGTAGGGATTGTCCTGTTATTTTGGGCCTTGGTCAGCTGTTCGGGTCCTGTTCTGTCAAAGCAGATGTTTGAGATGCCTTCATGCTTTTCTCCACTCACTTGCTTTGTTTAAAATATTCTTCCTCACATTGCTGTGGTGCTCTGCTAGCACAGTCTAGCACAGTCACTAGTCTGAGATGCCAGGTTTTTGGTTTGTGTTTTTTCCAATTCTATTATTTTATGTTGGATCGATTTTGCTCTTATTGTAACTAGCTTTGAAATCCAGCATGCTGTGTTTTAGTTGAAAGTAGTCAGGTGCCACCTAGGTGTTTCCAAATATTAAATGTACAATGATGTGTTACTCAGAGCCATTTATTGCATCTTGGGGTCATTTGTTTTGTAGGATGCTTGGTAAAGGCATGCAAAGGAGAGAATCATGCAATTGTCATATGGCCTGGTTTTGCTATGACAGAAATGCTTTTCTTACATTTCTTTATGAGGACCAGGTGTGTATTGCACACTGTGGATATTATTTTAATTTCTATTTCCCTAGTTCATCTCCAGCTGTGCTAGCTCTGGTTACTACAGCTGAAGTTGCAGAGAAAGGTATCAAGATCTTCCAAGGCTGAAGTACTCAGTCAGCAGAGTCAGATAACCTGGTGTCCAAGCTGCAGGTGGTAGGCCTGTCCTTCCAGTCTTCCTGGCTGAGCAAGGGATTGCTCTTCATCTCCTAGGTCAAGTTATCACCGAGAATCCCAACAGGCTGCACTTCATTGAGGCAATGATTCATCTTTTAAAAGAGCCTCCTCTGATCTGAGTCCCTCAGACTGTCTGGGAACTATCCAAAGGATCTTTGTGTTGCACTGGGTTGATCCAGTTCAGAATGCAATTTCATTACAAAGAGTCAGTTACAGCAGGGAAAACAAAGAATCCCAGGAAAAAACCTAGTGGTGGTGCATGCTGCTTTCTGGGAAGAGATTACTTATGAGTCATTTGGAAGGGAGCACTGGAAAATGCAAAGCCAGCATGCAACTAAAAATGGCATTTGACCTTTGTTATATTTTCATTAGCTTTTCTTCTGTATCAGGAGGAAATCTTCCAGTCAGCTTATACTGCTGCAGACATTCATTCCTTTAAAAACTGCTGTTAATAAACTATAGCATTCAAAGTAAATTCCCTAAATTGATCCTATCAAAGAGAGGAAGGATCTTTTTCCACCTAAGACAATTTGTAGTCTCATTGTCTCTTGTGGTCTAGACCATGCTTTTAAATAGCTGTGCTGCACACTTCAAGGCATAGCTCAGTGTCAGACACCAAGCTGGTTTTAGAGATTCTGAGCTGGATAATCTTCATCTGAAAGTTCTGTCTTGGTGGCACTAACTGCCATCTTTGCTTTGGGGCATGACCTGCACAGGCCCACATTTTGTGATTACTAAATTCCAATAGCTTCACGTGTGCGCAGTAGATGATCTGACTGATTAATTTTCATTCCAAGCAGAATCCAATAGTTTGTTGACTTGATTTTATATGCATTCATTATTAAAAGAGAGCTTCTTCTGGTGATTTTCTCGCTATGGAGAGGATCACCATAGGGAAGTCATTGAATTTGGTGGGTAGTGCTGTGACTTGGCTGTGAGGAAGGAGAATGACATTGATGCATTTGAAAGCACAATGTCACAGTAGAGCCTGCCTATGAAGACGCTGGTGTCATTAGATCCAAACAGGACTGCAGCAGGACCTCTTAATATTCCCTGTCATGTTAAAACAGACTTTTTCTCAGCTCTCAAAGATCAGTGGCCTCATCCTTGCTCTCAGCTGTGAGAAATTCCCACAGGCAGCATAGTTGTGAGAGGCACAGCCAGCCAATGAGCTGGATATAACCTTTTGCAGGTGTAAACTGCTCTTTGGGCTTCTTTTACCTGCTGTGGGTGAGTGATTAATTTAATATTTTGCATTAACTGAGGGAGACTTTATTCTCCCTCTATGTATCCAAACCATGGTCATGCATACTCTGAACAGAAACACTGGAGGGATGGATCCTGCAGTCTTTACTCAGGGAAACTTTCAGAGCTCTCACTTGGCTTTTGTCCGAATTGAGTTTTAGGAGGTCTTCTCTGTGCATTCATGTCGTGGCATGGCAGTCACCAGCTGGGTAGAATTACAAGGGCCTTTTTGCTGCCCCCCTGCCAGGGCTGCCAGCTGCCCTGCACGGCACCTGTCCTTCTGTGGGTAAGGGACAAGGCCAGTCCTCATGCATTAACTACCTCGCAGCAGGAGAGGACAAGCTTTTTGGGAGGTGGCAGGGGAGGACCCAACCTCTGGGTAGAGGGGCTTCGATACAAATTGATGAGGTGACATGACTAAGGTGACTCAGGATGCCAAAGAGTTGGGAATAGGTTGTGCATTTCCCAGCCCTCTGTTTTAAGTGGGATGATAGAGCACATTGATCACTTGTTTATTTGCTGTATCTGGAGGTATGTGGCACATAAAATGCCACAAGGAAAGATCTAGACTGGTCAGCATTAGGATATTCTCTCAGGACTTCTGAACTCTGAGGTTTTTTGTTTTATTTCTTTTAGAGTACATTATCAAGTTTTATTCAATTACTGACCTGAATTCCAAAGTAATTAAAATTATATTTTTATATAATTTTATAATTTATATTTTATAATTATAATTTATTGTAAGTATAAAATATATACTATTATTATATTTATATATATTACATATAATATATAAATAATATATTAAATAAATATAGTTATTATATTTATTTCTTTTATATATTATTATAATTATAATTTATTTTAATTATATATTATATAAAATTTATATTTTATAAGCTAGTTTCTTTCTTTGGGGGGGTAAAAAAAAGCCACTGCAATTTAACAAGAGCAGAAGTTGTCCGTATCTTTACAGACTATTACAAAACACAGCCCGTGCAATTGAGTTTATGTGGTGCTTCAATGATTGCTTTAACCTGTTAGCAAAATACTCTTTAGCCCAGTATTACTCCTTCATATTAATTTGATTTTATAAAGTCTTGGCTTGTGTCAAAAAAAAGAACAGATAGCTTTGGTTTTGAAATTGACATTGTATTTTAAATCTTACAGGTCCCCAGCCTGTGGCTGCTACATGAATAATAAGTCCAAACTTACATATTTATGACTGACTTAAAGAAAAGTCTTCGGAATTGAGATCCTGGTCTGAACTTTTCCAATAAGAAAGGCTTCATTTGTGCCTGCACAGTTATATAAGACGAGTCTGAGGTTATATTGTGCATTTCTTTTGTTTTGATGCTTTCTAATGTGCCACTTGCAGTCTGTCTGCCGCAGGGTGCTGACACTCATGCACTGTACTGCTAAATTGCTTCCCTCTGAAGAAAGAGGGGAAATCCCATCCCTTTACATGACTGACTTGGGGCTGCATTTAAGTTATTTGCACACTTTTCCAGGGGCTGATGTAGCCATGGGGATGATGAAGGAATGAAAGGGCACAAGTGCACAGGGCACTGCAGATGGGGGACTCATTTTGATCCCTCTACATTACTCAAGCTGTTATTGTGACAGAAGCACGTGGCCTTCCTCCACGTCTGTAAGAGCCACCCACAAGAGCTCATGGTCTTTTGCTATTCAGTTACACTCCCGTGGTCAGTTTTATCTATCACCACTGACTTTGCCACCGAAACACAGGTTTGGGCGCAGGGGAAGTATGGCAAATATAAAAGAGGTGGCCAAAAACTGCCGGAGAGAAGGAGCTGTGGAGGCTCCTCAGAACAATACCCCCACAGCAGGGGCCAAGGCACTGCTCTAGGGGATGCCTTGCTGCAGGGGAGCAACTGCCCAGCAGATATGACAGGGAAAAAGTGTAACTCCTCCTGAAGTAGGAGGGAGAATCAATTGGGAACTGAGCTATTAGTCCTCTGCCTCTGTGAGAGAGACTGAGAAAAAAAGATAAAAAAGAAAAGGTAGGCTGCCTGAGGAATTCCCATAAAACAGGAGAATGAATGGGATGACTAGCCAAAAGTGGGTCTTCATAGTGATTAGAATACCCATGTTTATGGTAAGCGGGATAAGCAATCCCACAACTGATTAAAAGCACGTTTCAGACCATAAACCATCCTTTCATTTTCACACATGAGAAAAATGGCAGAATACCAAAATAAAGGTGTAAGTGAAACAGGGTAGTGTTAAAAAAATTAAGCCTCAGCAAATCCAGTAACTTGTTGCAGAATGGGGGGAGTTTTTCTTTAGTACTTTCAGACCAGAAAATCCCAGGCAAACCATGCAAGAAGAAAATTAAACTCCCCATATCTCTTTCTAAGTATTTAATTCAATCTCTTTTTGTTGTTGTTGTTTCATTACGTTTTATTGTATTTTAGTCGTTATATACACATTGCCTAACCTTTCACAGCCCTGGATTGTTATCTTCCAGGAGAGCTCTAAGGAAACGTATTTCCAGTTTATTCCACCTGTCTATCCAGCACACAATTTCTGCAAAAATGTAAACTCAGGGTGTATACTTCAATTGACAGAAAAAGGCAATCAGCAAACATGTTACTTACACGTGGTCTTTTCCATTCAAACTTGACGGGGCTTTTCTGGCTGTAGAAAAGTGACGACTCATTTGGTGGGAAATCGGGATCTTCATAGAGAACATTTTTCTCCAGGCACTTCTTGTGAAGCTCTTCATAGGTCTTCTCCTTGACGCTGATAATGGGCTGATTGCGACTAATAATGGCAGAATAAATCCCCCCTGTGCCCCCTCCTGTTCCCTCCGTAGTGCCAATGGTGGCGCTGGGGACTGACCCAGCAGCTGTTTGCTGAGCCACCGCTGCATTTATGGCAGTCGGCATGGGAATCAGGCTTACAGCAAATGCTGAAAGACAGCAGGATCTTGCAAACTGGAAGGAAATTTCAGAGAAGAGGAAGTAGCTGTGCAAACCGTCTTTTCTGTCTGTTGAAAGCCTTCTAGTCAAATTTGCAAGCCAGAAAATTCCATGTGGTTTCGCATCCTCTTAAAGGACAGTATTTTGTCATCAGAAATCGCAATTTGTTCCTTGATGTGGGGCAAGATGATTATTTGGCTCTGTCCCGTATCCGAGTTGTATCTACAGCGTGTGTGTGCTGTCCTGTGTGTGTGAGTGTCCAGAAGGGACAAGCTTTAACCGTGAAATCTAAAAATAACTACAGGCAAAGAGAGAGGAAAAATGAGAGGGGAGGCATGAGTGAGAAGGTGTCAGTCTTCTGTGCAGCTTGTGCTGAGGCCAGGCATGTTCCTGGGACGGGTTCTGTGTGTGGGCTGACTCCTGGTGCAAGCAGTTCATCTTTTCCTTAAGTAGAGGGAACAGTGGAACTGGAAGCTTAACTGCTGGCTTGGGAACCTTATGTACGAAGTACTGCCAGGCAATGGTCCTGACACTACTAAAAGAACTGTTGTGCTTGACTTGTTTCTACTCTTTGTGGCAGAAAAGATATAGACAAATTTTTACTACTAGAAAAGATGATCAGAAGATGTTTCTAATAGTGAAAAAGGTGCTATTTGATGGTACTGAGGTCAGGTCAATACCTGCCAGCTGGGTTTGGTTCCTCTGGACAGCAGCTTGGCAACACTAAGATTCACTTTGTAATAGCTACTTCCCATGAAAAAAGCAACGCTTTGTGTAGGGGCTGAAAAGTTATAGAGCCTAGTGTGGAAACTGGGCCACTATGTGTGTGTTAGATATACCAAAGTTAAAGGAAACATCTGAGTCTGCACATATGTTTTTTCACACAACAGTGGGATAAGGGACAAATTCATAGCCTCTGTGAGTGAAAATCTAAACACATATTGCTTTTCTCTGTAACCCATTTCTTTAAAAGGTGACAATATTTATACGTCAAGAAAAGCCCTGTAATACCTTCATTTTTATTTTTTTTAATTGGGAAGTCTTCAATCACAGGTTGACACCGATTTTATTTTTGCCTAATGACACTCATTTCTGGCTCACATATACATTGCTGACCTTCTGGCCTAGGGCTATGGCATTTTCCAAAGCACTGATGTATTTTTTTTTCCTCAGCCATTTGCTCAGTTTACACACTTAAAATCAACAGTAAAGTGGACTAACTACAGTTCATTAAAGGAAACTTCCCTGGAGAAACTTTTAAACAAGGTAATATATAGTTGGCAAACTTGACTAATCTTTAGGAATATTAATCATCAGTCTTTTAGGCCATTTAGGTGGCCTAAATCCTTTTCTTTTTATCATGAATTCAAGCCTTCTTGCACCAACAGGGCAATTGAAAAAGACATACTCAAGCAGCTGTGAAAATAGGAATGCAATTGCTTTAGGGTGGGTTCTTCAGATGCAGAATTGATGACTTCCTCATTACATTTAGATGCAAGGATTGCAGGTCTCATACTTGACACTACATTGCAGGACAGCTTGGCAGAGCCACGTGTTACTCTTTGCAGGATACTCAAATAGTGAGATGCAAGGGCTTTTCACTGCACAGCTCAGCACAGTGCACATTTGGCAGCCTGTGCATGTGTTTTTTCCTTCGTATTCTCCCTTCCTGCCCAGTATACCAATGCACCTCTTATATACAGAGCTCAGTTTCTGGAAGAATTGTAGTGGTATGGCATTTGAGAAACTCTTTGTGGGCTGCTGGGGAGGATCATGTGAATGATCAGCAGTGGGTTTGTTTGTGGTTTTTTTTATTGGCATGGTCAGCAAGCCTGCTGCTACTGCTAGAGCTAACAGATCAGCCAGTGCCTGCATACGGAATGGCAGGAGGACATGCACTTCTCACTTCTACGCCAATGTCATTATTTAGGTATGTTCAAGAGTTACACCTACTTAAAATACAATCTCTCCTTTTCTTGTTTCTTACTGGACAGATGGTTTGTTATGCAGGTTTCTGATCTTTTTTACAGGAATTCCTAGTAAAAGACAAATGGTATCTTTAAATAAACACAATTTTCCATAGAGGAGAATGGATGTGCTGTCTAACACAAACAGCAAAACAAATTCTCAGGAATTAAATCCTGTATATGATGGAATTTACTGCAAGCAGAAGTATCCAAATAGCTGACCTGTTCAGACAGTAACAATGAACTAATCTTTATTGAACTAATCTAAAATGTTAATATTGCTATTTAATTTGTATGAAGTTTTCTCTCCAGTTGTTTTCACTAATTGAACCAAATTATTTCTTTTGTAAAGATATACTAAAAAAATTATTTCTTCATTTATGGCATAAATATATGGAAAAATATGTGAGTTACTACAAACAGCAATGTAAACCATATTTGAAATTTATCAGATCTAAAGACACAACTGCTAAGATTTTCAGCAACTAATTGCTACTGAGATCCACAGACATTAGGAACTTCTTACCACTGAAAATTTGACCCATGAGTATTTACTATGATTCAGATATCTTGCTGAGGGCCAGAGAATAAAAGCAAGTAATTCACTTTAACCAGAAACCCTTGGAAGACTACTCACTAGTGATTCTTAAAAGTAGAAAGAAGACTGAAAGGAAAAAGGCATGTAACTTGCTTCATTATTACTTTATTTCACTTTCAAATCTTAGAAATAGCAGTGAAAATATTTTATTAAATTTCCCAAGACAATAACTACATGCTGTCAGAACCACTGCTATGCTTAAACACAGTGAGAATTCATCAATAAAGGTCAGAAGTTGATAGAAAAATAGGGTCTGTTTGTTTTCACAGATGTAAAAGATCTATTTGCTGCTGTTCTACCTGGATTAACATGTTTGCACTAAGCACAACAGTATTTATGCTGCCAGTTCCTGGAGTGGAGGCTCACACTGTCTCCTCGAAGGTGCTGACAAATAGCTCTGCAGAATAAAAAAGAAGGAAGCTAAGGGTCTTGTGTGGAAGAAACTACACTTGAGTAGTTAAGAGCAGAGTACTCACAGTTTGCTCTCACACTTGCTATTCCCAGAAATCTGCCTTGCAGAGGACAAACAGCAGCAGGTGGGAATGACAGAGGGGATTAGCAATGTTACGTTACCTTTAACTGTCAAAAATCCTTCTCTGTTTCCTACAAGTTAATCTACTGATGTTTTTAGAAAATACCTTCTTATCTTACTAAAAGAAATTAAATGAACTAGAAATCCAGAAAAAACAGAGACCCAAGTGATGGGTCTTATGTTCAGGTTTGACTCAAAGCAGAACTGATTTCGAAATAATATAGCTGACAAGCGCCGCAAATGGAAAGGGTAAACAAACCCTGTGGAGCAATGGCAGCCTGTGAAAAGAGATGTCTAATACAGAAAAGCCTGAGGGAACAGGCAGGATGTAATGGATGTTGGGACCCAGGATGTCTCTGTTTTGCAAGCCAAGCAAGCATCAGAACACACCAGTTCTGTTTGCAGAGATGGTGGGAAAAGAAGGCAGGGGAACATTAGGCCGAGTTGTAAAAGAAAGGAGAAATAACCATAAAGTGGGATTTCTGAATGCAGAATTAATCCCATTAAAATTAAAATTTGCTTCATAAATGCCTAGCTCAAGTCTCAGCCAGATATTAAAAAATAACATGACTAAAACTTATGTAAAGGAAGCCAAAATTTGGCAGGACTTGGAAGATGTGGAAAAGCATAGCTCCTTCACTGGGCTGGCTTTAATCAATGACATCCAATCATCAATGCCAATTCTTTCCTAACAGAAAACTTTTTTTTAAGTAGTACTTGCAGATGGAGGGGAGCAGTAACATGGAAAATGTTTTTGTGTGAGTATAGCTGCTATCCTAAGCCAGTACTGCACCTATGAAGATCTGTGCCTTTTTGAAATCCAGGTTTCAAAGCTGGCTGTTAGGAAGCCTTCTGCACCACCACATTACTGTCTTCTACTATTGCACAACTGACTGGCACAAGCTACCCAACCCTCACCTCCAGTGCCTGAGCTGTTTGGTGAGCCTGCTGTTTACTTTCCTGTGCCGACCAGCTAATTTTGAATTGTCATAAGGGCTGGAAAGCAGAGGAGTTTCTGATCACACTGGCTGGCTCCTTCTGTGTTTGTTTTCAGAAGGCAGCTGGCAGGCAGAACTCTAGTGATAACCTCTGTGTCTGTCATATCTGCTGATGCTGCTTGTTGAACTGGCCCAGATCTCCTCAAGTGCTCCAGTCTCTGAATAGTAGGATTTTCAAATACTTACATGAAGGCCTGTGCCAACAAGCCACAGTCTCGCCCCATCAACTCATAATTTTTTATTGCAAGTGAAGGCAGAACTGAAACTTAATGCCTAACTGAAGCTAGCCTAATGCAAATAGTATTTAGCTTATTTCCCCAAAGATACAATCCTAGTGCTATTACTTTTGCTGAACAGAAAAATTATCCAAGTCCAAATTAGTGCTTTAAAAGAAAAATTGTAAGAAATGTTAGTTTGGGTGGGTTGGTGGAAAATATGTTTGTTGATTCAACTGGATTCAAGTGCACATCTGAAGTCCTCCCAGTTTATTTCTCCTCAGCCTCTCAATGACAGAAGTTGCATCTTCTTTCAGCTGATACAGATCTCCCAGTCAGCATCAACACTCAGGGCTAAGTTTTCCAGTGTCAGCACAGAGGTCTTCGTATCATATGTGAAAACCACTTCTGTTTTTTTCCCATCTGAACAGGACAAGAGAGTTTGCTATTTAATTTAGGAAGAATCCTTCTGAAACGCAGTTATATGTGACCCTACAGTTTTTAGTTCTGACTGTCCCTACCACTGGTGGAAAGGTTTGATTAAAAAACAAATGTAAGTCAAATCTTCCCAGCACACACATATGAATGCAGTGGAATAAGAAAGTAACTATTTTTTTCTGATGTTTCAAACTATGGTACATCAAACTATGGAACTACTCAAGGATTTTTCTGCAAAAAATAACCCTGGTTTCTGCACAGGTGTTCCTCCAAGCACCCTTGACAGGTGGAGGCAGAAAGTCCATTTCCCCATGACTCTCAATGTGAAGGGACATGTTTGGAAAGCAGCCATAAATCATAAGCCCTTTTTGTAGCTGCTACTGCCTATCCATATGGGATACCTCACAACTTCTAGAGATCTCCATATAGTCAGGAACTCCAGAAATTTTGGATGGGCATGGAAACAGAAGAATAAATATGGTTTTGTCTTCAAGTTTCCTGTTCTAGACTAGGCAGGTTGACAGATTGAGCAAATATGCCTTCATTTTAAATGCCATCTCTGCTGATGTTCTGTGCAGGACAATGTTGTCTGGACACGTTCATTCCAAACCACTTTTACTGACACATTTATCATCTTTCAAAGTCTAGTGCTCTTCAGTTCTGCATGTAATATTAGTGGTGAATAGTTGCTGGTTCCTTTCACTAAATTCTGTCCTTGATATAAAAAAAAAAAAAAAAGTAGCAAAGGAAACTAAACAAAGAGGCCTCCTGTGTTGTAACACTTCTTTGCAGACCTGTCAGTTTGACACCTCTAGTGAATGGCAGCAGAGCAACACAATTTCAAAAATTTGTAGTAAATTAGAAGTCGATTCCTTACCCTTGAGACTGGCTGTCACTGAAGTGGGATGCTTTCCAAATCCCAGAATAATCACCCGTTCAACTACACATGTAGTGTGGTACTGTCCACTTTCACCTATGCAGCTGCAAAAAGAAAATTATTTCATATACATTGATTTCTTTCCATCAGTATAAGTTTAGTATCACACAAATATTATTACTTCAGTCTCATCCTGAAAGCTCCCAATACTGGTTTCCTTTCCTCTATTTATCTTTCTCTTAAAAACAAGCAAAACTTGCTCCCGTTGTCAGCTGATTTTTTCACTGTGTATCGGATTTCACAGTCAGAAGAAAAACAGTTTGAGAAGCTATTTTATGGCAAAAAGCACGGCTTTGAGAACCAGAAAAGTTCTGGATTTTCAGAAACGAGTAGTTAAAACTCCTAAATATAAATGTAAAGCTAATTTTAACATTTTTTTCAAGTAAGATATTTCAATCTGAGACAAAATTATGTTTAATTTTGTAATTAATTTTTATTGAAAAGCTCTAAAAAAACCTCAAATCAAAATGTAACTTTTTTTAATGAAGAGAATATTATATCATTCATCTCAAAATTACCTTTTTTCCAACTTCCAGCTTTGCTAGCAATTTAGCAACATTTTTCCTTCCCATCCTGAATTCCTGAAAGCTGAAAAGTTTTTCAGATTTCATATTCCAGATAAAGAGATTTGAAGTACACTTTTAACCACATTATACAAACTAAACTAGTTTTGCTCTGAGTTAAATTTTGTAGCTTTAGGACCAGCTCCTGCATATTTTTGAAACTTGAAGGACTAAAAACTGCCTGCAGAACAACATTTATGCACTACACACCCCTCTGTGCAACAAACCTCAATAGTAAAAGAGTTACAGAGGCATATTTGGCATCTCTTCCTTATGAACAACGAAGGAGCTCTTTGGCTTTTAGGTTTTGCCACTGTGCCTTTGCAGGTGGTATCCCCTTGTGCCTCCTTTTATTCTTCATGCTAATATATATGGTGAATTTGTTGATTACTTTGAGAGACTGCAATGGAGTGGTTTTGGTTTGAATATCTCAGGTTGGGAGGGATACAAGAATCAAACCCAACTTCCTGCTCCCTTCCACGACTGCCTAAAACTAAACCATGTGACTCAGATCATCGTCCAGTTGTCCTTTGAACCACGAAAGGCTTGATTCCTTGACCACTTCCCTGGGGAACACGTTCCAGTGACTGACTGGAACAGCAAAGATTATTTTAGAAAACAAATCTTAGAAAATACAAACACTCCAGGTGCTGCTTACTTGCAAATCTCCTGATTTATCTGTTCTGTCTCTCTGATAGGCTTTACTCTAATGACTTTTCATTGTATTTGTGTCAATATGCAGAATCTTGAGTTTGACTAGACTGAAACAATACAACTCGGTATTTTATGTGTTACTGCCTTCAGACCTGTGTAGAACCCTGTTTACCTCTGCAGTTTTATGACAGATTCTGCACACTCTCGGACCTCACTAAGCAATAGCTGAGGCTAATAGTGCTACATTTGTAAGAAGGCCTCATGAACTAGAACAGGCATTTCCAGTGACAGCGTGTTGGTGGCTTTTGTCTATAACTGCTGTTACCTGGAAGAGAGAACATTCTTGTGGAAAGTGAATTTCCGATACAGGAACTGTTTCTTGTGGAGATATTGAAATGAATGCCCATCATCTACGTAGAGCTCACCTATGGCACAGGCCTGTGAAACACACCAGATAGAGCACAAATTAACAGCGGCTTCTAATGTTGACTAATGAAGCTGTCTAACTGTATCTTATGCTTCATATCGAAGGTGTGTGTTTATTTTTCCTTAGCAGCTTGTATCCCTGGAAGGCTCAGGCAATCCAGCTCTGAGAGTGCTGGACATGCTGGTTTTGTAAACTGATGCCATGTGTCACCTCATTATTAGCAAAGACAGTTGTAGGAAGCTCCCTCTCTGTGCCCAAGACGAAGTTTGTGGCCCGCTCATTCTCTGCTCCTTCCTCCAAGGGACTAGACAAGGGCTGAAAAAGGTCAGAAAAATGTTCTGCCTCTGCTCTGCTCAGATAATCATGCTCAGAGGGGACAGTGGAGGAGAGGTTTGAGTCCCCTCAAACAGCACAAGTGGAGAAGAGCCATTGGGCACTCAAATGTAAATGCCATTGAGCTGACTGAACAGGTATCAAGGGCCTACAAAGATCAGATGGAGTAGAAGACATCTTTGTAAAAAGGGAATGCTATCCCAGAGTACCTCTGTATCTAAGGCCACGTGGAGTTCATAAGAAATATCTATCATCCATTCAGTGGATTTTCCAGCTGTGGTCTTCAGAGGTATCACAGTGCCCCCCCGCTGGAATACAGGAATCTGCAAAAACACAAAGCCAGAGCAGAAAGGTTCCCATACTCTGATAATGTAATTTTAACAAGGATCAGAGATAAAAAAAGTTTGCTCCAAACTTAGAAGTAAACTTTTGCCACAAATATATAAAGAAAATTATTCAACTGACAATGGGAATAGTAGTAAACTTCTGTATGTATATAAGCAAAATAATTTCCGTTGGAAAAACAACCCTTGCATCACCTCACTTCACCACCAGGACACAGCAGTGCTCAATCTAACAATAAAGGAGATGGAACTTTTATACAAAAGCTATTTTAGATTACATTTCTACAAGGAAATTGAAGTGTCACTTTTCTGATTCTGAATATTGATGAAACAAAAGCTTGGTTTTTTTTTTTTCTGCTCCATGAAAATAGCATTTTAAAACAAAAACATACATTCTCCAGTGTTACTGGGATCTTCACTGTGCCTACATCTTCCATTCGCTTAAATTTTCTGAAATCATACCAAATCTAGAAAAAATGAAAAGAGAATGAGCATGACATGTATGACAAGATCTGTTCCCTCTGCTGATGCAGTTACTCTCCTACTTAACCTGTCACTATTCCAAACAGCCCATTTGATATGCAAGAAAAAGCATTTATTTTTAAAATAAATGACCTTCTGGATGAAAAGAATAAATTAGCATTTCTTCAGCACAAATATAATCAAACCTTTGATACAGTTTAATGTAGAAATGTCTGCCCAATGTCTTGTATGTCTTAAAGCATCTGGAAGTGCAAAACAATTAAACACTTTTTAAAATTTATTTTTTTAAATCTAGTTCTTCAAAAAGCATATTTATATTGAAGTGAAAATTAAAAACAAAGTTGCTAATAGGTAACAAAAGAGAGCTGCATCTGAATCTCCCATGCACCACACTTGCCAGCAGGTTTAAATGCTTTAAGTGTGCCAAGCACTCAATTGCCACAGAGATCTTGACAGAAGTATTTTCTTTAACTTGTCTGGAGAACCTAGTCTGTTTTTCTCCTTCAACAGAGAAGAATTCCAAGTGTTCTCAGGTGCATTAGTGGAGTTAGAAGGCTCTGCATGGTCTCATACACTCCCCTTTGCTGCTTACTCTCTAGAGTCTCAGGCTTCCCCTTAGCAACTATTTTCCCCAAATCATTTCCCTTCCTCTATTTCACAGCTCCTGTAGCCAAATGTTCTTTGTAGGAGTGAGGCACTGTGCCATCCTGCGGATAAATACCATTAATTCAGAGAAGAAGTGTTCTCTGTATGTGTCAGTGTTTGCTATACATGTCCCAGGCTACTGAGGCTTGTCTTTCCTTGTTAAAATTTCCCCTCCCCACAGTTTCCCTCTGATTTTCTTCTGACCTTTCTTCAAAGTAGCCCGTATCCCCACATAAAATTAGAGGTTTAACCCAAAAAAAAACCATGAAAAAAGGAAATTGACAATGTAGGGAAGCTGCTCACAGTGATTGATGAGACACAGCAAGCTTTGAAGGGAGATTTAAACTGTGGGTGACTTGATATTTGTGCAGCAGGTCTTGGAAAAGCAAGAAAGTAAATTTACTGTGAGCCAAGCAAGCAAGCCATCAAGATGGAAGGAGGGGTTCAGAGTGGCACAGCATGGCCAGACAAGACTTGCCACAGCAGTAGTGCTCAGCAGTTATTAGATGGGGAGCTGGAAGGCTTCTGCATAAAATACTTCTTTGGGAACAGCTGAGCAATTCATATACATCCTTACCTCCTCTGGCCCTGGAAACAGAACTGTCACTGTCTTGGCCTCTTTCTCTGTGACTGGATGCACCAACAAAGCATTTCCTGGAGAAAAACGTAACCACAGCTATGTCAAGGCTGCATCTCCCCAGAGCAGAACCTGTGCTCTGGGGCTGTCAACTTCCCACAGCCATTTCAGGAGCTTGCTTGGGCGTGTCATATGCTTAGGTTCACTTTCTACTGAAGAAAAAGGCCTGTGTAGTGGAGTGATGGCTGACTGACTTCAGCAGCCAGCCATACCACAGTAAAATACACTCATGTTTGGGTAGCAGTTGTTTACTAATGCCATTTTTGAAGCAGACTGTGATCTTAGCTGCTCCACTGAACTTGATGTTCTAGGTCAAAACCAATCATGTTTTTTCAAAGTGACTAGTGAGATACAACTGAGTTTTTGCATCTCCTATGTCCTCTATTTTCAAAATGAGGTTAAAACTAGGTCACTTAAATAGGTCTCAAGTTGTATATTCAATTATAATTTTTTTAAGTCTTAGGCAGCATTTTTATGTTTTCTTTTTGTCATGCAACACCTCAAAAATATTTAAGTCAAATTCCAGAGAATAAGACACCTGCTTACCCAGCATATACTCATTTTCCACATCAAAAGTTTCCATTTTCTCTGGAAACTCTATCCAGAGAGACCTGTAGAAAAGGAAGATAATGGAATTCAGTTACATTTTTCCTCTCCAATCAACCTGTTCAAGTCCTTCTGGCATTTTCAGGCTCCATTTTCTCCCTCTTTTACAAGGCACAGTTACCAAGAACTGAATACAGGGCAAGATCCTCTTTTGTGTCAGTGACTCATAGTGCCCCTCTGATACATTGCTGAGAGTTCCCAGTACAGCATGGGTTAAGACACTCCAGTATACCTATCTTTACATCTGTGGCCTCCTTTTCTTCCCTCCTGCCTTCTTCCTTACAGCTTTGCACTACATCTGCCTTCCTTCTATCAAAGGAGAGATGGATGAGCCTTTGTGTGCTTGTCTACCAGCAATGCTAGCCCCTGATGAGCTAGTCCCTGCAGCACAGTCCTTCCTGCTCTCCACAGCTTCCTGCTGCTTTTATAGCAAGTCTCCTCCTGGCCACACCTGAAAAACCTGCACCAGAAGCTCATTTTCAGTCTTTCTCAAAAAAGGGTAGTGTAGCAACCATCTGGTTACGGACCAGGAGTTGTATATTTAAAGTTTGAGAGATTATGACAAAAATAGCTTGTTAAGAGATGGGGTCTGGGTTTCCTTACACAAAAGCCTGGCTCACCTGCTCACTCACAGGCATCCACCACTGCAGCCCTGCTGCTCATGTGCTTGCTAATGAGACCCTTTCCATTCTGCTTGTCTCTATGAGAAGAATACACTTCCTCTCTAATTCTGTACCTACTGCAGCAAACTTAACACAATGGAAGTGTGATTTAATACTGTGGGCAGTTGGCATGTCCACAAAACCTTTATTTCAAGAAAGACAGAAACCCACTGCCTATGTCATTGCATAAAACAGGTGCATTTACACCTACATATGTGCAGACAGACACCCACACTGTCTGTAATGCAAATCATCTTCAAAACACAAACCACTCAACCCTTGTCAAAAAAACCTTTATGTTTTTAAAAGTTATGAGATATATCTGCATAACAAAATATAAAGGCAAATGTGTGCAAAAGAACATTCTAGGGCAACCTCAAATACACAGATTATAATCTATACCAGGGAGATTAATGCCATTCATCTCTTCCTGAAAGAAATACTGAATTCAGTTCCACAGAGGTACATTTTTAAGAGGTTAGAGAGCAACAGAACAAATAATTTATTTTCTACTTTAATTTCTGTTCTAGATTATTAAATTCTCGACTAAAAGAAACACTATAAGGCATAGTGCAGAAAAAAAATTATAAAATTATTAATATTAAATAAGATTTTATAACAATAACAACTAAGCAGTAACAAATATTTTCATGAGAGGCAAAAGGGCATTTACATTTCTAGGGCAACAAGTTCAGAGTCCGTTAAGCACTGTTTTATGTACTGGCTGGACTACTACGTGATGGTCTTTATCATGATGAAAAGTCTGAAGTCCAGACTACTTTAAAAAGTTTAAAGACTGCAATGTATTTATTGAATTAGTGTGTTCCAGGTGTCATTTGGGAAAAAACTCAAAACATAGTTTTCCTCCGACAGCCCTAACAAAGCTTGCAGAATTCATGAAAAGAGAATTCAGTATGAGAACTTTTGTGTGGTTTTCTCCCTTTTAACAGTCAAATAAATAATTACAAAATTAAGAGGTGGTAATTTAACTTCCCTTCTCCAAGAAAGCTCCTGCAGATACCCTCTAGGCCTCCTGACTCATGCTCTTACCTCATGACGGGTTCGGCCGCCGTGTGTGCCCGATAGAACAGAGTGTATAAGTAGGGCAGGAGGACGTAGCGCTCTCTAATGGCTCTCCTGATGATCTGGGTGTTCTTCTCCCCAAAGAGCCACGGTTCGCGCCGTTTGCTCTCCATGTTAGAGTGACCTCTGAAGAAGGGCTGGTAGGCTCCCGCCTGATACCAGCGAACAAGTAACTCTGGTTCTGGATCTCCAATAAACCCTCCCACATCAGCTAGATATTGCGCAGACAAATAAAAATACACAGTTTTGGAGGTTGCTCAGGAAAAGGTGAAGCTCTCCTCTAACAAACATTCCAAGTGTATAAATCCATGCATTTCACTGTTCTGCTGTTGGGCAGCTGCTTGTCCAAATAAGAGTAAAAAACTGGTGCAACAAGTTATGCTTTGAAAAAAAAAATCTCAAGAGAGGACTTGAAGGCTAAGTGAGTGATGTTCCTAGGGACACAGGACTGTCACAGAGACGCTGTGAACAGAACACCACCTGAGGACTGCTGCTCCAGATGGGACACAAACACTGCACAAAAGTTAGTGGAGAGATGATGGTGAGAGGCAGGTTTCAGGCTTCCGAAACCAGACTTAATCTGTGAAACCACCTGGAAATGCACAGGCTTGTTGAGCTTTCCACCATCTTTGTTGAAGTCTACCTTGGGAATACAAGCTTGGTGGCACCAATTATGCACCGTGAGAAACACATTACCTCCACAGAATGAAATCCCTGCCATGTTGATGGTAAGAAGCATTGGAATGGATATTTTCAGGTAACTCCAGTCGGCTGTGTTGTCTCCAGTCCACACTGCCCCTGGAAATACCCAGTTTCAGCATTATGCAGGAAAATGGAATTATATCTCAGTTTATGTTTGCAGTTAAGGAAAGAAGACAAGAATAATCATGAACTACTTTGGAATTCCTGTATGTTGCACCTTTTGTTTTTTCTTTACATATGCATGCTCCTGAAACAGGCAATAAAAGCAGGTATTGGTTTGTTACAGGACACAGGTTGCTGTTCTACCCTTGACTCATAAACACCTTGCCAGCCTTTCCTGATTTTTTTAGCCACTTGCACTCTTACAACCTTACCACATCAGTATTTCTAAGCCAGTTTCTGTGCTCTCTAGACCACTAGCCATCAAACTTAATAGAACAAAGCAGCAAGGAAGGCATCCAGCTAATCCTTACTCACCATACTTCTGCGATCCAGCAAAGAAAGATCGTGTGAGTACAAATGGTCTCTCTTTTCCTGAAGAACGTCTGATGAGTCCTTCTGCAGTTGCCATTTGCTGAAAATCATGAATAGGAAAGTCAGGAGGACAAACACTTTAATTAAGGCACTTTTTGACTTTTTAGCCCTACTAAGGCAGAAAAACAAAGACAATTCTGTACCCAAAAATAATACCTATTATTAAATTACATGTTCTCATTAGAATATATGTGAACAAAAAGATTAAATAGTCACAGCCAATATAATTTACATTATTATGGTAATAGGGCACAGATGATATCACATTTTCTTGTGACCAATCACAGTTTATTTCAAATATTGCAATATCCAGCAGAGTTTCAGGCATTGATGAAGGTTATAGAATACCTACTACTGAAGTACCACATCACACATACTCCATGAGAACAACTGCTGTTTGTGTCTCCAGATACTCTACCTGGTAGAATCCATAGAGGTTGTGTACTTCCCGGTGCTCCCAGTTGTTGTAATGCACAGCATCCTTCTGCATTGTTAGCTCTGCCTCCTTGAAGACTGAAGGCTCATTCATATCATTCCATACAAAGAGGATATTAGTGGATGCCTGTGACACAGGGTTGCAATTAGGTCATGACAGACCCAATCCTGTGACTTTGAGTGTTTATCTCAAGTGGGTGTCAGGCCAGTCTGGGGTATGAGTAGAAACAGCAGCATAAAAGCAAGACTTGGTAATTACACTTCTCAGGTCACTTGAAAGCCCCCAGTCATTCATCTCATTCCTCCTAGAGGCCCTTCTAGTCAGGGTAGCAGCCTGCAAGCTCACTTGATCTTTCCAATTCTTACAAAACTCACTTTGCTACTCCTGCTTCCTGGTGAGGGAAAAGACAACTATAAAACAGCCATGAGGAAAAATCAGAGAAGGCCAGACGTAAAAGCTGTAGAGGAAAAGCAGCATGGGAAATATCTACTATGTATGTCTACTAGGGAAGTGGTTTCAACAACTCTACTGCAAACCAAAACTTTGGAGCAGGGTGAGGGGAAATGGAAGTGTGCAGCAATGGTCATCCAGACACTTCCAGCACTAGGCAGGAAGGTCAGGATGAAGTGACTGAGCTGTGAGAGTGCACTCCCACATCACTCCTTGTGTGCTATCATGGTAGTAAAGGCTGGAACAGCAGCAGCTGTTTTAGATTATGGGTTCTTAAAATGCCTGCAGTTCATCCCTCTAGTGCTGCAACTACACTGCATGTGTTCACTGGTGGCATATGGGTTCCAGCTGTCTCAGCAAAGGTAAGCCCATGGAGAAAATCCTTCTGTGGTACTTACAGCTCATCAAGATATTTTCCTTTACACTACAATAACAGAGCTACAAAGGCCAACAACTAGCTTAGACAGTATCTTCTCTCTTCCCCTTTTTCAAGCTTTCTGGGATATGTAGCAAATAAATACAAACCTTGTACGTTTTGAAGGCAAATTGATCTGCATACCATTTTCGCACTTCAGGATTGGTGAAGTCTGGGTAACAAGAGGAACCTGTGGATGTGGGAGATCAAATTATTTACCTGATTTTAAGAACATTGTCTTTGCACCTAAATACAATGGCCTAAAGCTACAATGGTTTCCATAACAGCAATAATGTAGTTGCTATTTTTTCTGAAACTAAAGGTCAAGAGCAAATTCCAGGCTGACTTGGAATTCAGAACACCTCTTGCCATGTTGTGAAAGGTCAACACACTTAAGGTTCAGGAGGTCTGAAGCTCAGCACCATTTAAGGATGACTGCTAGCAGTTTGAACTAGATTCACATGTGAACAAGTAGTCAGGGAAAGACAACACTGCCAGTATTCTAAGCTCAAAGAGAAAAGTGTTATGAGAAGCTGAATAACTACATCCTGCCATGCTAATAGAAGTTGTAATATGTCCTTGATTTTTCCTATAATCATTCCTTTGCCAGGATTGTCTTCCTGTCTGGGCTTCCTGTCTGTAAAGAAGGGAGACAACCTCCTTTGCCTCCCTGCAATGAGATTTTCTCATGAAACAATGTATGTCAAATCACTGTATTACTATTGAATCAAAGTCTTCAGTATCAGGGTTCACTAAATTTCATCCAGCCTACATAAGCTGTGCTCACTGCAACAGACCAGGCTGCATTTCTGTGTCCAAGACAGGTTGGGAAGAGAAATAGCTGTTCTGATCAATAAATCTTTTAGTTCTTGGCACTGGCACTATCTGCACATCCAATAGATATAACAGAGGCAATCTATACAGCTAAGGCAATGAGGACATGATTATACCAACTCCCCTCCAGTATTACAAATGATATTAATTTTAAATTATTATTATAATTATTAATATTGACAACAAATGCAAGCAATATAAGAATTTAATTCTGCTTCCATGAATCCAAATGGAACCATTCTGCAAAATTTTAAAAATAAACAGCTTAAAATATAAAGATGGTGTTTTTTTACCTGGCCAACTGATGCCCTCAAAATCTTGCCCATTTCTGTCTTTCACAAAATATCCCTTTTCTTTTGCCTGTGCATACAGGCTATATGAGGGATCAACCTTAATATGAGGGTCTACAATGACCACAAGCTGCCAGGATAAGAAAATAAAAGCATCATTAACATCAGCTGTGCTTAATAAAAGTAAGAGTTCAGTTTTGATAAAAGGCAGAGAATGACTTCATCTCAGGTAAAGAAGAGAGCTGTGTCCCTAGTTTTAAAAAGCAGATACCAGGTTCTTTATATACTGTGTTAGACATATATACAGGACCTGAATTTACAAGGAGTGCACGAACTCACCCCTCTGAAATAAATGACAAAACCCATTGATAAAAGCAAGTACCCCAACCTCTAAAATCAGTGTCATATTCATGGGAATGGGAAAATACCTGACTTCCGTGTTCATGTGCCTGCTTAAATACTTTAATACTGCTTTAATACTGTGGGCTGTTCACAGTATTAAGTATTAATTAGATGCTTTAAGACATCTAAATTCATTTTAGTTTGTGTAGCATACAGAAGCAATGGGTATTGTAGTTTGTAGTTTATTGTAGTTTACACTCTGCTGCAAAGCTGAGAAAGCACTATAATTCCATTTGAGAGATTATAAAACTTGAATGCCATTTCAACAATCCCCTGTTCATTGACTTTTGGCAAAGATCAAACATTATGCAATTCTACAACTCAATAATTCCAAGGAAAATATTTTAGCTGTAAAAACAGAAATACAGGAACACAAAGAAAAGCTGAAGCAACCACAAAAACTATCAATGGTGAAAGCCCATGTTAAGAAGAAAATCTTCTGCTGTGTTCATCAATTTCTGTGTTCATCAAAGACAGCACCAAGCTGCTTCTGTAAGATGGAGTTTTATATGGGGCAAATTTAGCTAGATTGTCAGGATACAAAACAAACTATTAAATAATAAAATGGTATGACGAACTGAATTAAACAAGATAGTTTGCATGCTGGAAGCATCACCAGAGGGTAACCCTGTCTAATTTAATCTGTTGCGGTTCACCTGTTTCCAGTATCTGAAATACCCTGCTTAAAGCTAGATTGGGTAGATTCATACCACAGAGAAATGTTTTCTTTCTTTCTTCCTGCATTATTATTTACCTTGCGTTTTTTCTTCCTGAGATGCTCTTGCATCTTTCTGGGGTTCTGGAATTTCTGTTTGTCCCAAGTAAAATACCTCTTTCCATCTGTGTGCTCTATATCCAGCCATATGACATCATAAGGAATGTCATGTGCATCAAAGCCAGCATCCACTGCCTTGACATCTTGCTCATCCTCATAATTCCACCTGCACTGATGGTAGCCCAGAGAAAAAAGTGGGGGCAATGCTTGAGTGCCTAGAAAGAGTATATGAATGAGGAGGATAAAACTGTCAAGAAATTCAGTCTTTCCACATTATAATGTGGCCTATAACTGTCTTGGTAGTGACTGGCAGTTCTAGCCTCCTGTGTTTCACTTCTTCATCTAAGGGTGCAGTTGCAGATAGCAGTGGTTATGCTGGCTTCTCAATTAGAGCCAAGTTTGACCAGCTGTGAATGCTAGAGAAAACAAGGACAGAGGCCTGTCTTCACAAAGCACAAGCCTTTGATATACACACAGCAGTTTGGGAACAACTGGCCTGCTGCACACAATGGGCAAATATTGACCTGCTCTTTTGGCTACAGCATGTTCCTCAGAGAATCTCTTGGGCAAGTGTGCCACTCTGACTCAAATTATGTGAGTTAGTACCTGTCAGTTGTGCAAACTGCTTGAAGGTATCAAATGCAGTGGGTCCCATCAGCAGGAAAACATCAATGATCCCACTCTCTGACATCCAGCGTACGTCAGTTAGAGGCACTGCTCTCTGCTTAGCAGTCTCTGCAGCAGATCTGGATGGAGTGTGCTTAGAGAAGGAAAACGAGGCAAACCTGAATATCTCTCTCTCTATCAAACTACTATTTCATGAAGAGCAAAGAAGAAAATACACAAACTCACTAACACATACCTGGCAGGTATTAGGAATATACACTGAATGTTTCTTATATATCCTTCACAAATCCTTTACCTTGCACACCTCTTACAAAAAGTAGAGTAATAGGTAATGAGAAAAAATGGGTAATGAGAGGCAAAATAATTAAAGCATTTCCATAAGACTGTGAATTTTCTGTAGGATCTTTGAGTAATATCTATACTGTGAGTTAAAAAAAACCCAACAAAACAAAACAAAGAAAAAATTAGCCACATAATGCAGTTCTGGAAAAGCAAGATTTGCCTTTTTGTCATTATTTCAATCTTAACAGAATTCATATGTTCATATTTCAAGACTGAGTTCTGTTCCTGAACATTTTATGTTTCTTCAAGGTCAATTATATTCCACAGAAGAATGAGCCTGCTAAGCAGAAATCTGTGGCAATTCCAAGAATTTAAATGCTCATAAAAATTTCTCAAATCCAAGTGAATGTCAAGATTTTTGTCCACCATTTTTCTGCCTTCTACATCCATCTGTGTAGATTTTTTCCTATGTATTTTCTCTCTGCCTCCTCCTGTAGACCTGTTAAGATACAAGATCTATAACTTGGCTCTTGAAAGGAGATATCACTTTGTTCTTTTAGTTTAATACAACAAATTTAGCAATAGAGAGGACAGGAGGAAGAGACTGACAATTTTTCATTAGTGAGCAAAAGATATACCTCCAATAATGCTATATTCCTGTTGGCGCTATCCTGAAGTGTTTTCTTTTATTATTTAATTCTGAGGAAAGTGAATAACTCACCTCAGCTACTGCCTTTGTACTAATATCCACCAGTGTTTCTGAAGAGTTCAGCCAGAAGATCCCTGAAGTTCTGTTAGGCTTGTGTGCTAAGAGAAGGGGTATTGAACCATAAATGCCTATTTTTTCATGTATCTTGTGGCCGAAAATATCCAAATTATATAGCCGGTAGGCATCACCATCACTAGGACAAACAAACAGATGTGTTTGTTACATGTAAGCATCTTGCACTAGGCTAGTTTTAACTCTATTACCATCCCACTAAACCTGGTGAATACTCAGTAAGTGCTCTGTGTTCTGGTCTTTTGTTTAGCATCCAGAGCTGGATTATGAAATATGGACTGCTTAGATTACTGCTTCTTTGCTTAGGTCCTCATTTTCTGAAGCAAACAAGATTTCTGCTGCCAGTGAGACTACTGTGCGCTTTCTTTAAATCCTAAAATATTTCTGAACTCTCCCATCCTCTCACAGAATTGCTCTTTTATGACTTCTGCTAAAACATGACCAATCCTGCAATTCAGAAAAAAACTGCATGGAAAGTTAGGAGAGAACAGAAAGGGCCATTCATGAAATTGCACACTAGGGAAAGCAGAACGCCTTACTCCACATGGACAGGGGCTATAATTCAGTTTGCTGTATCATTAAACTGAAATATACACTACATGATATACATATCTCAAGCTCTTATCTGCATTAAATTATTAATACAGTGTTATAGTTCTCTCTTACAGAAGACACAGCATTCAGTAGGAATCTGACACCTTGACACCTTTACCTGGTGTTTTTAAGAAGAAGTGTTTCTGTGTGTTGTGGTATTCCATAAACATGGTCATATCCATGTAAAGAGAAGTCCATGCCTACAGAAGTAGGACCTGTGGGAATAATATTAAATTATGAGAATGAAGAGTTCTTAGGCATATCTGAAAGGAATAAAGCAGAGCAACCTAACTGGATAAACCAAAAGAAAATAGGTTTTAATGTTTCAATGATTAACGCTTTCATGCTTCCTTTCAACTTCAATTATTACTTCTGTTCTACAGAGGTAATATTTGAGCAGATTTTTTTGTATTTATTTTGATTTTGAATTTCTTAAAAAGATAAAATGAATCACTTTAACAGAAAAAACTACAAATCCATGTAATCACTTCTTTATTTGGTAGTGAAACTACTTAAAACTCGTGTTTCTATCCCAGTACCTAAAAGCCAAACTTTGCAGCACAATGGACTACAGAATCTGAATTGTCTGTTTCCCACTGTCATACTATTGAATCCAGAGCAACTTTTGGCAGGTGACCAGAGATCCTGCAGACTGACAAGCAGCAGCTTCAGGATCACAACCTGACCATATGGACTTTATTCCTTTCACATGGAAAACAGAAAAACATGATGCTGGCCTAAAACATGAGAAATAGCATGAACAACTAGGGCAACAGCTTCCTGCCTCTGTGTCTTCACTGTGAACTGAGGAAGTTTCTGTCACTGAAAGAAATTGCTTTCAGACTTCTCTCTTCCTACTGGAGCTGCTGGGTAGTGCTGGTTGCTATAAAAGTCTGCATGATAATGGTAATGGACAAAGCTAACCAACTTAATTGATATAGAATACAACAGGATGGACAGCAGTTCATCATATTTTGGTAATTATAATTTAAAATGTGTTTGAGCTACCACTTTTACGTGTTTATAAACTTTGTCTTTATCACTTCAGATTGCTCACTATTCCTTTTTTTAGTCCACACATAAAAAGTTTCTTTGTGGCAATTATTAATGCTTAGATATCATGATTTCTGATATGTCATGAGAATAGACTACAGGTGAAATCAATGTCAAGTACTAATACTAAAAAAAAAAAAAAAGAAAAAGGAAATAACGTATTATATACAATATATACATGTAAAGTCAGACGATGCAGATAGTGTTAATGCTGTGTCAGAAATGGCATACAGTGAGTTGATGAAATGGGGCACATTTAACATTTTGTTCCCTCTTAAACAGAGATCCAATGAATATTTGCAGAGCTTTTGTCAAATTGTTACCCATCAATGATTTCTGATTAAAACAAAGTTAAGGCAACTGAAAAGCAGGAGCGAGTGGAACATTGACAAACATTAAGCAGCTAAACAGAAAGCAGACAGAAATATGAATGAACATGGGTATATACAAAACAGTAAAGCTGTTTTCAGAAGTAGACTGAGACTTACCATGAGCTTTGATGTCTAAGAAATTGCCAAATTTCTCTTGCCAGAGACCTAGATCCTCTTGTTTTTCCTGTACAAATAGAAATAGCTAAGCCTAGCAAATGAAACTGCTCACATCATATATTTCTAAGAAAAATATGTTTATTCACATGAGATTTATACTGCTTTTTTTTTTTCCCCCACATATGGCTAATATAAATAAATCAAAAACACAAATCAGATTCAGCTCCAGGAATTTACACTGAAGAACTGATGTGCACATGTTGTACACAAGTAGTCTGCTACAGCATAAAAGTGATATCTGAGGACTTGGATAGAATAGCCCACTTTGGAAGGGACCTCAAAAGATCACCTGGTTCACCCTTTAATGGTAAAGGGAGCCTTGATGAGATTATCTAGCAACCTGTCCAAATAAATCTTGAAAACCTCTCATGATAGGGACTATGCCACATCCCTGGGAAGGTTGTTCCAGTGAGTGATTAGTCTCACTGGGAAAAATGTGTTTCTCCTTGATGTTTAATGAATTTATGAAATGCATGGGTAGAACCAAACAGAAAAAAACCCATACAAACAGAAACCAACCCACTTCCCCAAACAGTAAAGGTCAGACAACAGAAAAAGCTCTTCAGACACTCTGGAGTGTCTGTAACTGATACTTTTAACCTCCTTGTGTCCTGTAATTCATTGTTGTAGAATTTACACTTCTTGCAGTGTCTTCTCTAGTTTTCTGTTCTACATTCATCCCACAATAAGTAGATGTGGCTTCTTGCAGCTGTGTGACTTCCCTGGCAGAAATCAGAGCTCAAACATAAGCATGCTGAAGGCAGCACAGCTCCTGCCATTTCTAGCAGGATAGCAGAGTAAGCAGCCATCTGTTCTGCAGGAGGCTAAAATTATACCACAGACACAGCTCAGCCTCCTGGGAAAACTGCTATGTGCCTCTATGCACTGCCAGGACCTGGGCTATTTTAAGAGTGAATTTTATTTCTGTATTAAGCCTGAAGGTATGTGGAGACGTATTTTGTGACTGTTATAAAAAAGAGTCTTGTTCTTGTGAAACTCTATTTGCAATGAACAGGGAATTTGAAAATACCAAATATCACCGCAAAACTCCCTATTACACATCAACTTCAGATCAAATAAGAGAAGAAAAGTAATTAGTAATAAATTAGTAATAAAAAGGCTATAAAAAAAACCATTTTTGTGCTAAATCTACCTGACTGATGCCTTCTACAGACACAGTAAAACACATAAACCTTCCTTCAACTATGAATTTATAAAATATTTCACTATGTTATACCAGGTCCTTTTTGAAAGTTATTAGACTGTATTCGTAAACATACTATAGGGTAAAAGGAACATGTGATTAAATTTTCTTTTATAAAATATTCTTGCTGGAATTGCAGTAAGTATGTGTTACCTTAGAGGAATCATTTGCTGCCTCCTCATTTTGTACTGTAGGTTTTCTAGTGAAAACAAATACATAGAGATAATCAGTTTATTGTTAACATAAGCAAGGATTTCAAACAGAAAACAGCACCATGTATTGCTTTATACATTCTGTAAGACTTGGTGCACACTTAAAAATCATTTTAATATTCAATGCCTTAAAATAACCTTCATTCAATACTTGAGTTAGGTTGACTTCTTGGCCTTTCATGTTTACTTTTACTTCTATCAGCATTTTACCTGCCCAGAAGATTCTCACTTCTTTATCATTCTGCTAAGGGCTCTCTGTTAATTTCAATGTTTGAAATGATGCTCAAGAGAGACGCTTGCTATGCCCACATTTTAATCATGACATCACATAATCATGACACTGAGGATTTTCATCCTTACAGCTCTTTGTAGTGTGATTAACCTATGACATTTTGTAACTAGATGGCACGCTGCAAGTTGAAAAAAAATTGACTTCTAGTGAATAACACTTAATTAAAGTGTACATTTAGTGAGAAAAAACATGGAACTAATAACCTTACCATACTACCATCGCTAATTCCCAAGAAAGACAAGGGGTACTAGGATACTTTAGTGTTTTGCAGAACTGGCCATTAAATGAGGTTAGAATTTTGCACATGGCTGCTGCAAGGGATTAAAGCAGTCTGCAGCTAATTGGTCTAAAATTTGCTTGTTAAACTTCCCCTTGTATTTACTGTACTTACGAAGTAAAAGAGAAGTCATGTTTCAGTGCATAAGAGCTTAGAATTGTTTATCTTCAGCTACAGCACAACCAGTATATACAGTGATGTGACAGACAGATGCTGTACCTGTCATTGGGAGGAGGTTGTAGGTGCTCAAAATACAACAACCCATTGGAATTCATGCTCATAACAGTCTCACCCTTGGACTGCAGCTCAACTTGGAAGGGGTTTGATGTGACTTGAAGCTTGTAGTCCTCATTAACACTTGAGAGTACCAAAATACCTGCCTCCTTGTGGGATATGAACAGTCTGTCAAATTAAAAGCAATAACAGCTTTATATGAATCAGCAGCACATGAAATCCACTGTGACTAAATGACAATTGATAGAAAAGAAGGGCTAAGAATATCTGCATATATTACACCTCAAGGCTAATGTTGAGCCAAAAAAGGCCAGAAATACATGCTGTGCTCAGTCTTCACTGCATAGTGCAAAAAGTGGCTACAGAACTGCCATGAAAACTATCCAGAGCTTGCATTCCTTTCACATTCACAGGTAATGCCTTAGGTAAAAAAATTTTGCGTTGTAAGAAGTAGGCTATTTTCTGACTGGGTCAAACAGGCTCGGGTTTCTTATGTGTATGACAAAACTTTCTCCTAAGTATTTAACGTGATCTTTTGAAAGTAAATTAACCACGTGCATTTTTTTTTCTTCCTGTAACAACTTTACATTGTAGAGAGACAACTGTACTGTAATACAAAGGAGGAAGCTGTGTAAGATATTAAGGTTCCTCTTCACTTAAATCACCCATCACTTACCTCTTGGTGGTAGGTTCCTTTATAAGAACATCAGGAACTTTGTATCTTGCTCTGAGAGGAGATGCCTCATCGATTTTAAGCCTGAAAATATTGCCTTCTATTTCATAAATTTCTACTTGGAGAAGAACCTGTGAGCAAACAAACAGATAAATTTGTAAGGATAAAAATACTTATTTTTAACACAGTATCACCAAATACTTACTGTCTGGAAAAAAAGGAAACATGCCTGCTTTCTGATTTAATGCTCTTTAGCATTGTTAAGAGTAGAAAATCATCATCCATATGAATTTACACCAGCTAACTCCACCCCTTTGAAGAAGCAATGCCTTTTAAGCAAACTCTTCAAGAAACTGTTATCTAGCATTACAGAAAAAGAACTTATTATTTTGAAGTAATGGAGAAAACTCTGAATTAAAAATATTTTTCAGATAAAAAGTGTTCTATTCAGAACTCTTTTTTTCTTAAAGCCATTAATTTTTTTTTAATTTAATGCTGATTAGTAAGGACATATTTAGGCTGATAGTTTGCATTATCTCTCAAATATCTATCACTGAAGAATCTCAAAACCTGCAAACATTGTCAGTGTTGTTGACAATATTCACTGCTCTCTCTGTAAGCATCCTCTTATGCTATGTGGTATCTCACCTTATTCTCCTCATGAATGATTTGGAATTTGACATTCTCATCACTTAATGTGACTGAATCCAACAACACTCGATACAAGGATTTTCCAGGATGTAGAAGTTTCTGACGCCTGTCAAGACAGGAAATTATTTTTGTTCTCCCCAGTTCTTGTAGCTTAAACCATATAGAGAGACATAATATTGTCAGAAATGTTTACTTAATATTTTTGTATTGAATTTTTTCAAATAAAATTATTAACACTTCAAGTCAAGAGGTCAAATGAGATGTCAGAGAGGTTCAGGGGTTCACCCATCACCACTCTCTATGGGTTTTTTATAACAATAATAGTCTTAATTCAAGTGTCCACCTCTTAGCTGTGCAGTTACATTGTTCTTTCATTTATCCCTGACATTTCAGTTGAATAATCTGTTTTTCCATTTTCTGTCATATATCCCTCTAACTCTCCAATGAACACCTTCTGCATTCTGGGGTGATGAAGCAGTGGGTTTGTAACTTATAACCTCCAAATAAATAATTTCCACCAAGTAAATTGTTTCTCAGTAAGTCAGATGACTACAGAGCTTTGACTACAGTTTTTGGCCCTGATAATGTTTTTAGGTCAGAGATCCTGAAATAAAGGCTGTTTCAACTGTTTGTAGAATTCTCCATGCCAAGGCCAGGTTTTATGGACTATTTGAAGGTGTCTTGGAGGCTACCCTAGAGACAAACTTCTTCATTAATAAACCAAGTATGTCAGTGACTAATTGGTGTAATAATGGGCAATAATTTCTTTCAGTCAGCACAAGAAATAACAGAATGGAGGGAAGAAAAAGGTTGAGAGCAGAGTTAGAAATGGGATGAGAAATATGACTTAGCATAAGGTTAGCTTTAAGAGACTAGTGAGCTAGAATTTAGATTTGACACTGAATTCTGGCCAAGGCTCAACAGGACTGTAATCACACATGCTATTGTCACAGACTAATGATTTCCTTTGAGTGTTTTTGCTGCTTTGAACTACAGATAGTCAAGAGAACAATTAAAATATTGCTAGGGCTTTGTCAGATGAGAGGACTGATCCTTTTGAACACTAACAGAAGACATTCTGGGTATAAGATTACACATTTTAAAGCCTGCTGATTACTGCTTGCTGATAGGTAAGCAGAATTCTCACCTTTGAAAAATAAATCCTGAAAGTAGCAGATTTGCTGTGATTAAAAGTCTGTGTGTAATTACTTCTTGTATCTTTTACTATTAGTAGATTAAAAATAACGACCACACTACAATTCTCCATACCTGTAAAAAGCAATCTGGTTGCATTTCTTAAAGTTGCTTTTGTCCACAGCCTCATCTTGGACACTAAAAAGAGCAGATAAAGGAAGTGTTTAAATGTGTCCATCAAACACCTGCAGAATGATCAGATGATGGGGGCCCTTTTCAAGTGTGGTCAGGATTAAAGACAGTGCAGAAAACTCTAGTCCAACACAAAATGTGATGGAATTTAAACTACTGTGTTTATTACATGTTCAGTTTAATGCTGAACCATTTCCTTTTAAACTCTGAAATTTCGAGAAATTACTGAATCTATGACTAACAGAGCTGCATTTCATCATAGCTGAATTCTTATGGGTTTGCATTTTGAAGCCAGACATCCCTCTTCAGTCATTAAATTTAATTACTATTTTCCAGTAATAAGAATGGAGAAGTGGGGAGGACTGGCATAAAAGAAGAAATCCTGCACCCTTTTCTTCTACCTTCAGTGGGACCCACAAAGGAGGGAGCCTTCTGATGGTCCTGCTGACAGCTCTACATTATCTTTAGGCTGGAAGTAAATTTTAGATTTATTAGATAACAGTAATTTTTTATTTGTGTGAAAGAAAATGGGCTGCCAGTAGTGTCCATCATCCAAATATTTTCCAGATCATGCTTGGTTCAGATGGAAAGGAAAATGTTATTAATTCTGGCAGATAAAGCACTGATGCTTATGCAATACTTACTAACTACACACATGCAACACAGGAAATGCGGACGGCACCCACTGAGGCTCAGTCACAATTACAAGTCCTGGATTACTATTTGAGATCTCATAGTGACCATATATTTAGATCACTTAGCCCTTCCCATTTTTGCTTGAACACCCGTACGTCCTTTTGGGTTTTGCTCCAAGTTCGTGCGCCTCTGTCGGCGCACTGAACGCGGTGCATCCCGAGCTACCCCTGGCGCTGTGGATCCGCTGGCTGCCCCGCTCCACCGCGGGAAGGCTGTGCCCGGGCGCGGCGGCGAGGACACCACCGGCACGGTCCCGCACTCCCGCCCCCAGCCCCGACCCGCTGGATGGGGCCGGGTCCGCGCCTCGCCGCTCCCCGCGGACACCGGCCGAGACACCCCGGCACCAGCGGGAGCGAGGAGAGGGGCGGCCGAGGAGCGCCTCCCGGGCTGCGTTACCTGACTCCCCCCGGCGTCCCCGCCTCCATGGCGGAGCTGCCCCGAGCGACCCGCGCGGAGAGACGGGCTGACAGCCCGCCGCGCCAGCCGGGGAACGCCGCGGGCCCGAAACGCGACCGGGCCGGCGAGTGGCACCCGGGGGCGGTGACAGCCCGGGCCGAGCGGGGAGCGGCTCCGCCCAGCGCCGCTCTTGCCGGCCCACGACCGCCGCGTCCCTCCGCGGGGAGCGGAAGAGGCGCGGCCAGCACGGCGGCGGCCTCCGTACGGCGGGATGGCGGCGGCGCCGCGATGCGGGGGGCGGCGGCGGCCTGGAGCTGTCCTGCTACGGCTGCTGGCGGTGCTGCTGCTGGCGGGCGCGGCGGGCGCCGGGCAGCGCTCCAAATGGCGGCTGCCGGTGCTCCTGGTGAGTGCGGGGAGTGGGGCCGGGCCCGCAGCCGCCGGGCCGGCCGGTGTGGCGACGGTCGGAGCGAACGCGTGCGGGCGGGAGGCCGCGGCTGCTCCGCGCGTCTTCCTCCGGCGGGACGGCTGCGGTCGGGAGCGTCCCTGCTCGGGCCTCTGTGGAGCCTCGCCCGGGGTTGGTGCGGGGGCTCGGGGCCGTGGCTGCCTCCTGCCCTGCTGCCTGCTTGAGCCCTCTCTGGCGGCTCGGCTGGTGGTGGCAGGGGAGAGAAGACTTGTGCGGGAAATAGTCCGATGGGCGGCGGAGGGACAGCCGCCCCTGTGAGGCCCGAGGGGAGGAGGGAGGCCTGGTGCCCGGCCTCGGTGGGCCCTGTGCGGGGGAGGCCGCCCCGCGCCCCCCGTGCGGCCGGGCTGGCGGCCCGCACTGTCGGGCAGCGCCGTGGCCTGGGCTCGGGAAAGCTGGGCCCCTGCAGCGCTGGACCGAGGGAGTGCCTTAGGGAAGGTGAAGGGATTTCGGCACTTCTGATAAACCCTGAGTCCTGGAGTTTGCGTGGAGGAAAGCTGTTGTGCCTCAAATTCAGTCGGACTTTATCAGGCAATGAGCGTAATATGCGCTTTATGTGAGGCTTTTGAGCTTCAGGAGCAAAACTGAAAGATTGCTGTGAACACTCCTGTTGGTTCTTAAAACAGAATTTTTATTTTTTTTTTGTTGGATGGTCCAGACCATTTAATCAGCAAGAAAATGGTAGTCATTTCAACAGATGTCAGTGTGAAGTCGATTCCGCTTGCAGATCAAAGAGCCCCAAGCTTCTTAAACCATCTCTAAGAGTATTTTGAAGGGTGGTGAGGCATGACTGGAAAGTCCAGTAAGTCTGGCTCCGGATTTGACATTTTCTTTCATTACTGTATTGGCTTAAAACTCGGAATGGAAGATTATGTTTACTTAAGCTCAGTGACATTAAACCTGGTCCCAAAAGATTTTTGCATTTTATATATTTTCTCCTACCCTGTTAGGTTAGACAGACACATTCCTGGAATCCTACGATAATCTCACTTCTTCGGTGAGCCAAGGACATTTCACTTTCCAATGTATTTAGACGTAACGTGGGGCTAGAATCAGGGGGAAGGCTGCAGTAGAGGGTGAAACCAAGAGGGGAGTTATTTCATTAACTGTACTTCTAATTGGGGATTCTTGTCAATGATGCTAATTTGCTAAATTTACAAAAGTGTCAAAGCCCTACATCATGTGTACGCTCCACTGTCAGTGCACCTGGAGGACTGTCAATAAATGGTATTTGCTTTTTATAATTTCTAACTTGTTTGGCTTGTGATTTTAGGGCTGGTAAGGGATTAAGCCCACTATCATCTCTTCCTTTTTTGTGCCTTTGCAGGGGAAGAAGTTTAGCTTTGGGAAGATTCTCTTCAGCAACACCACCATTTTCCTGAGATGTAAGTGGTTACAAGGCATTAACCTGTTCTCTCAGCTTTTTGATACCCCGCCAATTTTTAACATTCGGAACTTGAAACCCTGTGAAGGGTTTAACTGCACTGGCTGCCGTGACAGCTAATCTAGCAGTGCAGGAAAGCCACAGCTCTGATATGGTTGAGTCTGTTAACAGCCTTGGAGCTTCCCAGTTGAGATCTGTTTAGGTTGTAGCAGAAATTAGTGGCTCTATTCATGCTCTCTGTGGAGAGGGAAAAATGGGCAATGGGAGCACCATTTTGTTTCAGATAGTGGATAATCATGTGTGGGATGTGCTGCTCTCTACTGTGAAGTGTGCTTTTCCTATCTTAGATTTGTTAAATTCCCTTGAGATTGGTGCTAGCTGGACAGGGTCTGTTAGTATACTGATGTGAATACAGAAGGCAATGTTTTTTTGAAGCCTTGTTCCTTTTTAGCTTTGTGCTTCTGGGTGTGGTAAGGGAACGTTGCACACTGCAGCAGAGCTCTCCTGAGAGGTGTTTTCTCCTCCTGATCCCAGTGTGTGAGTGGGATCATTGAGTTTGCTCTGTCGAGCAAACATGTTGGCAGCCTTCCCATTTCTTCTGTGTATTGTTCTCTGCTGATCTGGCCAGGTCTATGGGTTATGTAGGTTACTGCTCCAAGGAAAGTTTCCATGAAATACCCTCTTGTGAGCGTAAGGACAGCATCTAGATGGCAATAAGATGTTATAGAAGTGACTAGCTAATTTAGAAAGGTGTGAAATCTTTGCCATGCACTTTGAGCACTTTAAGTGGTTGGTTGCGCCAGTTTTTACTATGAGGGAAAGCTGTTTAGTCTCTGTCTGGTGTCTGTATTTGTTGTTTTTCAGGTTTAATTTCCAATATGTGCCCTTCTTGGGACAGCGTTTCAAAGAGAGTTTGTTGAAATGCTTCTCTTGATCCCACATGAGTCTGAAACATGAGGGTAGAATTCAAGTGGTTATTAGTGAAGGTCCATCACTTCACTGTTTGGGCTTTCCCACTTGACAAGTGTAGCTGGGACACTGAGGTTTGCATCTTGCACTGAGACAATTGCAACTGTACAGCTGCAAGATCAAAATTAGAAATCTACTGCTGGGGAAAAGGAGCAAGGGTTGAAAGGGCATTTTGGTGCTTTGGTAGGTTTTAGGCTTTTTTGTCTAAAGTTTAATAGGAATAGTGTACTCATAGTGACATGTCACCTAAGGTACAGGTCTCTGAAGTGAAGTGTGTGGTAAATCTACTTGTGCTAAAATAACTGAGAGAAGGAACTAAGGCATGGGAAAAAATTATTTGTTGTAAGGCAGATCTGTCAGTAAGAATTCAGCCCCCTGACTCCTGATGTGGAATTGAATTACACTGTATTGTCAATCTTTAAGCAGACATTAAGCTTTAAAATTCTGTAGTGAAGACACCTGTTTGACATACCAGTGTGATTGAAAGATTTACATGAATTTGGAAAAAGAATCACTGAAAGAGGAAGGAACACAGGCTGGGAACTTACTCATTTTCTCAGCCTAGGTGAAACTTTAACTGCATCTGATGCTGGGAACCTTCAACTTTGTGTTTTTTCTTTTCTGCCCATGCCTTTGTGGAAACTGGTCTCCTTTTGTTTCCTGTCTGTTGCCTCTTCCATCTGCTGTGTGATGTTCGTGTGGACAATATGACCCTCCTTGCTCATGGGTTGTTCATGGTTTTCTTGAGCACCTGGATCTCCTTACCTCCTTTTTTTTTCCCCTCGTCTTGATTTTAGTTTTGAGGTTGTTTTGGTTTGGTTTGGTTTTTTTGCGGGTTTTTTTGTTTGGTTGGTTTTTTTTCCTAATCTGTATGGCATATTGGTGTCTGATGCTTTCAGCTTCTGACTGGGAAGATTGGTGCTGGCATGTACGGTTGTCAATAGTGAATTTATTTTTATCTCCTTTTCTGAAGTGCTGTTCTAGAAGGCATTTAGTTTCTTGCGTATGATCATGATAGAAATCCTGCTCTCTGTAAATGAGTACAAAGACTGCATTCAAGTTGAATATTACTGGCTTTTGTTTGATGGCTAAGGAACTTAGATTTCCATATTGCTGAATTCAGTAAATGCCATGGATACTTCTTCTGACTTTTGGAGTACTTCCTTTTCAAGATTTCTGTAATTTTGATGTTTGCAGATATTGCAGATTGTTCTAGTCACCTATTTTATATATATGAGTGCTACCGCTGAATATGTAGTTGCCTATTTATTTTTCACAGAATGAAAGGTATTTTTGAATCTTATTTTTTGCTAGCACTCTTTTTGAGATACTCCTCGTTTGGGCAGTTTTATCAGAAGAGCCTGTGTCATCAAAGAATTTGCCATCTGCCCATGTAGTAGTGCTGTAGTGCTTGTGCTGCCTTGTAGTTTCTTTTTTGTGCCCTCTGCAACATCTAGGGCAATGTGGAACATGTATGCCTTGTTTTCATGCTTACCAGAGGGTGTCATAAGGAAAATCCTTTCTTTCAGTGATTTTGCTTAAATTTTTGGTATTAAAAATGCAGTTGTTGAGTTTTTAGCTGTACGTATATGTGTTTCAGTGCTCAGGAGGTGTAGAGTGGGATTAGTCAATTAATACCATGTGGCAGGGTTTTCCTTCTGATTGATTTTTCTACCTGCAGTGCTCGTATGGGAGCATTCCTTAAGAGTGTATATGTAAGATAGCTGTGGTTGCATCCTCTGATATGAATGTTGCCTGTGAAGTTGGGGGAACTTCTTAGCCAGTGCAAGTATTCTGTTAACTCATAAGTCTTGCCACTTGTTGACTGAAGAAACACAAATGTAAATCATCTAAATCGCTCTTCCAAGACTGAATAGTCACTGCTCATTTTATTTAAGGGTCAAACTTGCCTTCTTAATGTCAAATTCTCTTCATTGGGCTTTAGTTTAAGAATGAGATTTGAAACACAAAAACCCACACAACCTTTCCTGACAAGGGGAAAGTCTTGTGTTTCACTTTTTGTGCATGTTGTTACTAAATAAAATCAAAGAGCAAAGTTGTCTTATTGCTGTTTAAGGCAGCATTGCAGCTTTGATAGCATGGGCTGAGGTGTAGATACCTTGTTTGTCTTTTGGGAGGGTAGATGTTGACTGGCACAATCTTACCTTCATTTCCTTGGTGATGGCATTGGTATATTTAAATTATATATAGAAATTTCTTATATTATCCTGTTCCTAGGTTTCTCTGCCTGTTACATGTGGCCCTATCTCTGAAAGGGAGGTCCCTTTTGTGTATTGGAGGCACTGCTGTTCATGTGTGGTGTTTGCAGTTGCTGAAACATCCTTGATTGTCTTCAGAAAAAAAAGTTTCCAAATGATCTTCAGCTCTTTAATAGAATTGTATAGTATTCTAATGGAATTCTGTTCACATGCTTCTTTCTTTCACTGAACAGTAATGAATAACTTGAGGAAAATATTTTTCTATTGTTTTGCTTTCAGTTTCATATTTAAAATTTAATTATGTTGGTTTTGCACAGAATGGGAAGAAAGACCTGGAAACCTGGAAGGCAGATGGTGTCTTACATATCTCATGTTTAATTTTTTGTTTGGTTGGTTTTTTTTAGTTGAAGGAGATGAAAAAGCTTGTGAACCCTCCCAGGGTTTCAATGTTACTTGGTACTTAAGATACTCTGACTGCTACAATGAAGTCTTCAACTTTGGGGTAAGAATTCTGTGGAAAAACAGGTTATGATTTTTAGGGGTAAGCAGATCTTGGGAGGAGGGGGTTAGAGATGTCTCCCTTGCATCCATGCTGTGATTTGGGCCTGGAAGAAATTCTTCCATTAGAAGATAACAAATTTCTGGAATAGAATTGAAATGATTGAAGGCTTGCTGCAATTGCTGACTTTTTGGGGATTTTCGATCAGGTGGAAGTGTTTGTCAAAATTGCTTTAATCCCAGGAACCTAAGTGAATACATTGACTTTAAAATAAGTGAGTTATAGTAGTTGAAAATATTTGCAGGGATACTTAATGACAGTGAATAGAAAAAATTGAATATTTACATGTTAATTTTAAATTCTGTTCTTTGCGGATGTATATTGCAAGCATTAGCAATTTGTGTAAAATGTATAGTGTTTTTGTCGAATGTGGTGGAACATCATTGTGATTTCTATGGTTAATATTCTTCCATGTTTACTTAAATTATTAATTATGGCAGTTGTAACTACTAATTTGACACAGGACTGAGTCTTCACTCTTTAAAATAATAGTGCAGTTTGTTTCTGTAGACTTACTTTATTACTTAATTTATTTCTGAATTTATATTTTCTGCTGCACCTCCACTTTTTCATTCTTACTCAGAGCCTGTATACCATCATTTTTATAGTCTTGTGTGGTTTTCCTGCCTTTGTTCTACTAAATTTGATTTAAGAGTGTGTGCAGAGTGAAACTATGGAGCTTTCCAGGTCTTTCAGCTATCTACTGAGATAAACTGTTTGAAATACTTGATGCTAACCTAAGTTCTATTCTGTTTGGCAGGATGAACAAGCAGATAACTATTTTGGGACTACAGCTGAAGAGCATCCCGGTTGGTCAGGATACTATGCCACTGCTTCTCTCCTCTTTCTTAACTGCTCTGAGCTCTTCAGGCCTCAGGTATGGGTAGAAACCTCAGAGTTTGCTCCGCTGTCTTATAAAATGTATAGAGAAGGTGGTAATTTCTGTTAGATCTGTTAGCATCCTATGTAAGTATCACTATAGGTCAGGAGGTAATTTTTTATCTGTTTATGACAACCAAGCTGTGATGATTATTTCTTAATTTTCCTTTACTTCTGGCTTGCTGTTCAACATTTGGCTCATGGTAGTGAAAAAACCCCAACCAAATCACTGTAAAAGTCATGTAAAATTCAATGCTTCTTTTAGTGTGTGGTTTTGTATTCTGAATTTATTTCATTTACAGGAGGCTACTGCAAATTGAGTAGAAGTGGCAGCAGAGTAAAGATCCCACTAAACTTGAATCAGTAAAGGACTGGCATTTATTACTTAAATAATGTTCACTTAGAATAGTGGAAATGAATGTTGAGAAATAAGTTACTTAAGCACTGGTTAAAAATGAAAAATAGTAGTGCTAGAATATGTTAATAATTCAAGTGAAAGCAAGAAGACAATGCAAAATTAGCACAGGGAAGTAATGTGCAGACGTCAGCTCTACACCAGTTGTGTAACATCAGGCTGATGACAATACCAGTATAATTTGCTGTCATTCTTCAATAGTGTACTTAAGAGCTGAAAACAGATTATGGGGTGTTGAATCTGTGTTCAGCCACTCATCATTTAGACAAAAAATTATGGATAGAAAATACCGGGAAATGTCTCATAACTGTTGAACCTAGTTGTGAGTGCTTTGAGTTGCTTTTAGTAGTTTGGGTTTTTTAATTTAGAAAAAAGACCAATGCCTAAATATGACTTTCAGTAATCTGCTTGCATGCCTGTAATTCCTTTGATGTGTGAAGATGGCTTGAAAGGTTTTTTTAAAAAAAAAAGAAACTCTATGATGCATGCTTTATTATGTTTAATAATATGAGAAATGTCAATTCTAGTTTTACTTGGTTTTGTAGGAGAGATTTTATGGGTTTAGCTGTGTAACATGAACTTTGGCATCCTAACTAAACATGCTTTTGAAAGTCTTGAAGGTTTTACGTCTTCCTCATCCAATTCCTCTGAAAAGTGTACTGAATTTGTAACAATATATTCTTAAATACTAATTTCTGAAATTTCACAGAAATTTCTTCTCTAGAAGAGAGAAGCTTTTTTCTTGTGGAATAGCAGTTTCACTACATTTTGAGTCACCATGGTTCAGGAGAGTTGGCAAAATCTGGATCTCTATTAGGCACTCACCTAAGGATTTTCTTGTGCATAGATGAAGGCAGGAATCTCCAAAACCTCTATCTGTGTAGACTTTGTCTAGTAATGGGGATACCAAACTGATTCATATTTCAAAACCAAAATTAACTTCACTACTATCATGTCTAGTTCCTAAAAATAGATACCTGTTGCTTGAGGGGAGGAAAGGTAGCTCTCAAATTACAAAACATTAAGTATTCAAGACTCCCTGCATAAATGGACAATTGCTTTATTTAGAAAAATAAATGCTCTCTAATACAGCTATTCAAAGAACAATGAAGTTTACTGGAAGCTGTTCTGGTAATGACATGTTAATTTGTGAAGTGCCTATAAAGTGTCTATAAATGCTTTACCTTTCTTTTATCTTGCAGATTTTCTATAAAGAATTTGTTCATCCAGAGCCTCTCTCTCCTGAGAAACAAGAGGTAATTTTCATTTCCTTCTAATGAGTGAGTGTAGTCATGGAAGAGGCAGCTTTGGCATATTGATTTATCCATTTTACTGTGTTTTGTTTTTTTTCCTTCCCCCTAAGGGCTTAAAAGATAAGAAGGAGAGTGCAGGAAATCACACAATGGTGACAGATAAAACTGTATGTATACTGAATTTAAGCATGGCTTGTAATTCATCAGCCTTACTTTGTTTTGGTTTGCTTTTTTTAATATTTCTTTGTATAAGAAATTGCTGGTAGCATATTCTATGGTTTTTTGACACTGGGAGTTTTTAGCTTGAAGCTAGATAGTGCTTGGTGGAAAAACAGAAAACAGAGTAACTGCTTCTTCTATATGTGAAATACAGAACTGATACCATTCCAAATAATAGTATAATTAAAAATTAAATTTATTTTTCTATTGTAATTTGAAATAGTAATTGAAATTACCTTCTTTAAATGATGACTTCTTTAAAATTATCTTTAAACAATGACTAATTCTTACAGAATACATTTAGTTTTGTCTTTAGTCAGTTTTTTTTAAACATTGTACTTAAAAAATTGAGTGATTATTTTGATTTTCAAAGTACCTTAGTATTTTTATTATATATAATGTTCAAGACTTAACCAGGAACAATTTTCAAAATAACTTTAATGTCCTGGATGCCAAGAAAGAAAATGTATTTTATTCCTTGTGTACTTAAAGGACCATTTATTTTAAAGCTAAAACATAAGTAGATGTGTGCAACTGTGAAGTGTAGAATCAATGCAGCAAGAAAATGTGGTATTTTAAAGGCAAAATTTGTGTATATAATTTTCTTTCAAGTTTACCGTATTTCTAAGTTTTATGTTTAGTTATTATTAGCATAAACTCTTTTTTTTAATATATAATATTCTATTTGCTTTGGGTCTTGTAATCAAGAGGTTTCTTAAAAGAAATGCATGCTCTTAATACCGCATCTCTCTTGGAGAGGCCATTACAAAAATCTTTGTTGCAGTTCTGCAGTAGTCATGGGACTGGCATTCATGTAGATGGTCTTAGTTTTAACTTTAAAGCTCTTAGTAAATACTGTGGTTTCTGAGAAGTCTAGAGCTTCTTCAGTTGTGGAATTAACAGTTTTGTATACTGGAAATCAAAGAGATCTCTAATTTGTTTTATGGTGTGAATATTTTTCTGGTCAAGGTTTCTCTATTCACTGGCAGGATTTGAGCTTTGCAGGTAAGAGAGCTGTTGCAGGGACTGTAGTAGTCGTGTCCGTAGGAAATGGCTACTGTGGAAATCTTTTGCCTCTCAGGTAGTTCTGTATTATGCTGTAAAATTCAGCCTTTACGAAGGAGATGAGCTTTGTAGCTCTGCAATTCCCAAGCAATTGGCTTCAGCGGGAATCTCAGTGGTGGTCCTAATGCTTCTGTAATGGAAAGGAGTGTGATGCTTTCTTGAATTCTTTGTAGCTTTTGTAGTACCTTTGAGTACTTTTGCCATAAGCCAGGGTTAAATTTGCAAAAAAAGTCCTGATCACCTCCCAGGTCTTTGAAGATTCTTCTGGATTCAAAAACCTAAATTTTAAGTGTTATGTCTAATAAATACATTTAAAATTTACATATCAGGTATTTATTAGCAAGTTTTAGGTCTTGGAAAAGACGAAATTTATATTTACATGGAAGTCAACACCTATATATGGCTAGTCTACTTCTTTCTTTTTTTTTGTCATCTTGACTGTGCACTGTTTATGTGGTGATGTTTTATTTTCAGGCATTGAATGCTGTTATCAAAACTTGGCGAGATGGGCCATATATATTTATTGTGCAAATTGCACTTATAACTGCAAAGGATTCTACTGCCAGACTTAAAAGAGCTGAGAGAACAACGCCTTCCACATATCAGAACAAGCTCTTTACAAGTAAGATAGTTCTTTATACTGAAAATGCAGCACTGTTTTTATGTATTCCCAGTCTAAGGTACTCAGTATATACCGTATGGTTCAATTTCATAAGACACTTTTACTTCATGTAGGAAGAATATTACTACAGCTTATTTAAGAAAAGAGGTGTCTCATTTAAGAAAGGAGGCTTCTGTCTTGAAGATCCTAAGACTGTTTTGTTAGTTTACTGATAGAAATGAAGGAGAGTCAATTCCAGGCATTTCAATTTTGAGCCTGATCTATACTAATAAGTCAAAACATAGAGTAAAAAAATCATAATTATTTCTATTCTATTCTACATTGATAACCTATTCAAACTTCAGTGAAGTTTAAGAATCCCCTTAAAAAGTGAACTTACATGTTTCTGAATTTTTCCTATTATCCATGAATCTCCAGCAAAAATTACTTTTAAGTACTGCCATGAGTTACTTGGCAATGGGGTGTGTAATTTTAACTGCATGCTTTTGGCTGAGTATGTTATGGGTCTTAGCTGTCTTTATTAAAGTGCAAATTAGATTTAAAGGCCGTGTGAAGATGTGGAATTTCTTTACGCTTAAATGCAAGTCAATTAAGTCCTGGCTTTTGCTTATTGGATTGTCTTTTGACAGTGACAGTAGAACTGAAGGGGCCGTATGAGTATCTTTCACTTGCAGACTACCCTCTGATGATTGTAAGTAAACCAACTTTTCTTTGATCTGTTAAATTATCAGTTGATTTGAATGTCAATTAAATACTCTGCTGTAATACCTCAGGAAACGGAGCCTGTGTCTCAGGAGAAAAAGTTACTTAGCTGAAGATGTTTTTGGTTTGATGGACTGTTTTTGTTTGATTGAGTAGTTTGTTTTGTTTTGTTTGGTTTTTTTGTACTGAGTACAGGGTAGGGAAAATAGACACAGATTTAAGTTCCTTGTATGTGCTGCCAACGTTGTCTTTCTCTGGATTATCTGAATTAACAGTTGTTAATGTGTAGTTCCTGAAGTTATCAGTATTATTAGCTCTAAACTAGGAAGTTTTACTGGCACTGTTATTCTCCTTAGCTTATATCTTAGAAAAACTGCTATTCTATGCTTTTGTTTGCAGCTACTCTTTTCATTTGTCAGTAATTTCTTTGTTCTTTCACAGCTTAATCTTGCTTCCTCCACCATACGCCCCATGAGGAAGTCTTTAATACTTGCCTAGCAGTGAAAGCATAAGTGAGCTACAAAGAGCTAATCCTCTTTTTATTCAAAGGAGTTATTGACTTGGTTTCTAGTTTCTTCTGTTGAGAAGGCTAAACAATAAAGGAACTTAAAATGTTTAAGTAGTGAAGACAGACTTTAGCTGGGGATCAATAACAAGTAAGGTCTCTAGCCTGACATTATTGGCAAGAGCAGCCTGTCAATAGTGGAGCCTGGCAGCGTTTCTGAAACACACATTCTGCAGAAGCAAAAAGCCTCCAGCAGCTCTCTTGAAATATATTTCACCAGTGTGAATATCCCATGTGGCAGGACCAGAAAAGAATCTGTATCTCTAAATGTTTTCTCAGTGGAGCACCTGCATGTGAACTGTCTCGACTAGGTTCTTATCATTTGAACTGCATGGATTGGTCAGTGTGAAAATGTGTAAGGATCAGTGAGCTACTCTGTTAAGGAAGGTGCTTTCAGTTTGTGAAGGTTTTGACAGATTGTGCAGCTAATTTCAGTGTTTTCTTGGTTTAAAGAAAAAAATATTCCTTCTGAAAGAGGAGACTGCTTGATTATTAAGCACTGTCTTATGCTTTGGCTAACTACTTCCTGCTACTCACTTAATGTCTTACTCTCTCCCAATTCTTATTCTTAAAATTAGTGTCCTTTAGAAAATTTTAACTTGCTTTGGATGATTAGAAAATTCAGCATTGAGTAACATTTTCAAGCTTATTGTTTGCTGTATGAGACATACCGTGAAAAGTTTTTTGTGAAGCAAGTAACACTGAACCGAACAAAAATCGCAAAACATTAATATTTAAATGAGTATCTGGATTTCTTTCTCAGCTGCAGTTTTTTTTCTGCCCTAAAACTGAGTGAAAAATTGAGTGCTGGAAATCAACTGTTGAGAAAAGTTGTCAAATTATTTGAACAAAGGGCATTCAAGCAGTTGTTGCTTATCTCTGTTCTGTGGAATGGTGTCTAAAGGTGGCCTGTGAGTTTATTTTCAGAGTACTGTAAATGTATGATGAAATTATTAATGGAACAATACATGAATGTAACTAGAGTTTGTAGTACTTGATGATTTGCTTGAATTCTTAACTTTTTGGAATCTAGTAGCATGTATCTTCCTTAGAAAAAAATTACCTGTGAATAAATTGGCGGACTATTCTTCAAGGGAGAAATTGTGTCGAAATTCAGTTATTCTCGTTCCCCTTGTTGGTAGTGAGAAATTAGACTCTCACTGTTAAGAGTCCAGAGAAGACAAATGAAACAGTGCTTGTCTATTTTCAAACTTCCCAAGTTGCTGTACTAGGGGAGAAAATAGAGCTGGCTTACAGCTGTGGAACGGAAACGAGGAAATTATTTTTCTGGTTCTAAAGTTCTTTTTTCTTTCTTCTTTTTGTGTAATAGTTTTTCATGGTGATGTGTATTGTATACGTATTCTTTGGGGTTCTGTGGCTTGCGTGGTCAGCCTGTTACTGGCGGGATCTTCTGAGGATCCAGTTCTGGATTGGTGCTGTTATCTTCCTGGGAATGCTCGAGAAAGCGGTTTTCTATGCTGAGTTCCAGAACATCCGCTACACAGGCGAATCCGGTAGGTGGCAGTTGCATTGTGCAGGATAATTGAGGGGACATAGCACTAATGGCTTTTGCTAAATTGGGGTGGCAGATAGATGTTAACTGCATGATTACTTGAGGATTGTTTCAAAACAAAGAGCAGGGAACCAGAGTTCCTGTATTTTTAAATGTAAACATTATCCTCTGTGTTCTTCTGAAGCTAAAATACTGTTGCTTTCTCTGACTTCTGAGAGTGGTGTCTTAAAGCATATACAATGCTACATTCTGTGCTGCTATGCTATAGTGCTGGTTTTAGGTATAAAATAGGACTTGCTCAGTGTGGCTTGTAATTAATTTCTCACAATTGGTATTGGCCTTGGAAAGATACTTTAAAACTCCTTGTTCAACTTGATAGCACTGTAGGTAACTCTTGGTATTCAACCCACAGCCTCATAATCCAGTTTAAGAGATTTCCCTTTATGTAAAACTCTTCTACTCTAATTTTGAGTTTCAGGCTGGATGCATACAAATGAAACTCTGCAGGTAAAATGTCATTATGACTTTGCTAATTGGCCATACCCATGGTGCAGAAGGTTTTATCGATTGACTTGTTTGGAGAGTATCTAGGCTGGATGTAAAATTTTTCTGTAGCTTATTTCTTATGCCAAATGACCTATGTTTTCTGAAAGCTTACTCCAGATGTAGATAACAAAAAGATGATGCACTTTATCTTTAGCCTACTTTCAATTATATTATGAGTCTGCTCTCATAATATAATTGCAGGCAGTAGTTAATAAAACAGATATTATATTTTAATGACCTAACTTCCTCCTCTTTGCTTTTGGTAGTTCAAGGAGCAGTAATACTTGCAGAACTGCTTTCTGCTGTGAAGCGCTCGTTGGCTCGAACTCTGGTCATCATAGTCAGCCTGGGATATGGGATAGTCAAGTGAGTAATTCTGCTACGGGCTTGTTGCATTTAAAGGGCTTTCACTATTGCTTTTTAAGAATTTAGGGCAATATTCATCTCCCTGTACTTTGCTTTTTTAGAAGGTAAGTGCTTTACTTAGGTGCTCTGAAGACCTAGACTTCTTCACTAGTAAACCCAGACAGTTCCATACTGTGATTACTCTTCTTTCCATCTACTTCTGTGTGCTCCTGTAGGGTGGGTTTCTGAGTCATTGTTGAGATGCTCCACTGACTGAAATGGGAGCTTTATGGACCTGCCTTCTGCATGAGGTGGAGCTTTTATAAATGGGGTAGGTCAGGAATTACTGATAGGTGAGGGGATCTGCTTCAGTAAGATTGTGGCTCATTTGTCTGTCCACAGCTGTATTCGATGGTAAAAACACATACTAGGTGACAGTGGGAATTTTAGTCAAGTGTGGGTTTGCTGGGGGAACTGGTGAAGAAGTGGGATGAGACTTAATGAAATGATCATAAAAAGCTAGACAGGTTAACTCAGGAACAGGACTGTTTCCAGTTTCTCCCTTAGTCACATCATACCATACATAAGTCAGAATTAATATATTAAGTTTCAAGCACCAAAATAATACTTCTGGATCTAGGTATGGCTTGTTATAAGGACCTTTTATTCATATGCTTCATACCTTATGTTTAGATTCAAGTTGACACGACTTCATTTTTTGTCCCCCACTTAATCTGAATTTAACTTTGTTTCCTACAGGCCTCGCCTTGGAGTGACTCTTCACAAAGTAGTTATGGCTGGAGCCCTTTATCTGTTATTTTCTGGCATGGAAGGTGTTCTTAGAGTCACAGGGGTCAGTAATAACTGCTTGAATTTTCCCATATGCCACAGGCACTATTGTCTGTATGTACTTGTGTGAACAGCTGCTTTATCTCCCCCTCCCCAACAACAGCCACCAACCCGAATTCCCACTGCTCCGGTTTTGGAGGCTGTGCCTGGGGAAGTATGTGTGAGTGGTGCTGCTGCTGTATTTGTTAAATGCATCTTGGGATGTAGATTTCTGTTATTCTGTTTTTGGGATAAAGTATTTAACCTGTTGTATATTTGATACTTTTTCCAGTTTTTCTATGACACTGTGGCTCTGATAGCAAACTTGGCCCTGTCCATGATTGATGCCTGTATTATTTTGTGGATATCCTTTTAAAAACTGCAGAATGCTACGACCTTATTCATAGCTTATTATTTCTGTCTTACGCTTAAATGGAATAAAGGGTGTTTTTCTTGTTTCTGTTAGGACTTTGATAAGTTTATGATGTACACACAAAGGCAAGTTTTGCCTTTTTAGTCAAACTCATAGTTGCCAGTGGAGCTTGCAGTTCATCCATGGATAGTGTAAAAGATTTAATTACTACATCTCTAACAAGCTGGTTGCTAGTTTTCTGTAATAGAGGTGGACAGAGCAGTTAATCACAGCAACTGCCTCAGCAGAGACTCCTTTTAACAGTGCTAGATTGACTTAATCTGGAAAACTGCTTCTTGCCTTGCTGGTGGAGAAATGAGAACTGACAATGTGGTATTGTCAGTTCCTCTCTGTGCATTGGACTAAACTCTTGGTTCAAGCCCTCTGTTTCTGTAGTAAAACTTGGAAGTTTTGTGGTGGCGTATTTGTGGTGTCTCATAAAACAGCCTGACGCTCCTCCCTTCTCTACTTTGTTTTCTTTTCAGTTTGTTCTTATTGGCTCTCTCTTTGTCTCCAGGCCCAGAATGATCTTGCCTCCTTGGCTTTTATTCCCCTGGCTTTCCTAGATACTGCCCTGTGCTGGTGGATATCCTTCACTGTTTTGCTTGATGGGGTGTGTTTTCTTTTGAATTTTGGTGGTTTTTTTGAGTCTTTATTTGGCTGAACTTTTTTTAAAAGTAAGATCCAAGTATATATATTTTTTCTACTTCTGGTAAAGGTTGTAGAAGTTCTGCAGTTGAGTAAGTAAGCTTCTGCTGCCTACTGCTTACCTAGTTTTTGTTGAACTGGATGTGTCTGTGTAAAGCTGTTCCAGAATATAATCTGTCTGTTACCAGAATCTCATTATTGAGTATGGAAGTAATTTGTTCTAGTCCAGCATACCATGGCACCAGAGCAATAGCCTTTGAAGAAAGGACTCAGTTTATGTTTTGGGGGAGAAAGTTGCTTAGCAACATCAAACATAGAAGTTTGTAAAATTCAAACTAGTCTTGAAGTAAGGGACAAAATGAGGCAGAGTTTATTTTTTGGTGTCTTGACATATGCATTGCAAGCAACCATAATCTTGTGTGACTTTAGCAACTGACATCAAATGCTGAACTTGTCTATAGCAAAATCCCTGTAAAGTGTTCTTAGTGAAAGTCAGTCACAAAAGCTCTATTTAAAATGTGAATAGCTTGCTGCCCAGCTGTGACAAACCACAGTTCTCCCCTATCACAATATCTCTCCTAAGCACTTGTTTTGTCACCGTGGAAATAAAAGAAAATGTGCACATGCATTAAACTAATTTCTAGTTCAAATTTCACTTTTCACTTATGAAAAGCACAGACGACTTTCCTGAGGGAATGGGCCATAGTCCAAAATATACGTTTGGATAGGATCTTTATATGACAAGAGTTATAGGTGTAGATGACTAAACAACATGAAAAGGACAGATTTTGCTCTCTGGTACCTTTATCATAGGATCAATCTTTTCTTCTACTGAGAATGGTCTAATTTTTTGGAGGGCTAAGTGTGTGATTGAGAGAGCTGTTAATCATAAGGTCTGTGTCCTTCTAAGTTTGTGTGACCAGCTTGTCTCTTCAGAGACTTTTCCTTGACTTTCCATACATATTCATCAGCTTGACTCAAACAATGAAGCTGCTAAAACTTCGAAGGAATGTTGTGAAACTGTCTTTGTATCGGCACTTCACCAACACACTCATCTTGGCGGTAGCAGGTAAGCAAAATATTATTCCAGTTAAATAAAACCACTTTTCATTTTCATAGGGCTTTGGTCACTAGAGCAAATTTATAAGTTTGGTGACCTTTGTGTAAGTACAATCAAAATTTTTGGTATTTCTAACACTTGACTCATTTCTAACAGTATTTGTCAAGTGTCATGTTGATACATCAGAGACAGAGGATTATCGATTATTAGTCCTGATGTTAACAATATCAGCAGTTCTCTGCAGCTCCTCTAACAGAGCACTTTAGTTCCACTTTGAGCTGCCAGGGGGAAAAGTTTATTATGCTGTTAACTTCACAGGGATACTTTTTCCGAAATCACAGTATCACTGTATGCTATGGGATTTTTAAGACGTCTGAAGATCAGAGTGATTCTTGAAAAAAACTGTATTTTTAGTTTTGTAACATAATGCCATCTCTATTCTGGAAGAATACAGATTGAGTTCCTTTTTCCATTTATAGTAGTGATAAACTGAACTTCAAGAATAAATCTGTTGGTGCTTCCAGATACTTCTGCTATCAATACAATGAGCCGAAAACTTCTAAAGACTGTGTTTTTTGACTTAAACAAATAAACAAAAAAGTGAATTCCTTTTGAACAACAGTTCTGATGACATTTCTTTCAGCACCTGGTTCTTAATCATCTTAAAATACTTTAGTGGAGGGGAGTTTCTTCTAAAACTGTGGTAAGAGCATAGTTTGAGTGTTGGAACTGTTATGGGTCAAGATCTGGATGCTTAAGGCATTCAAGCAAATTAGATTATTTTCAAGGTTACTTCAAGGTCAGCTTTATTTTTCAAGTGATAATGGAATCATGGTTTGAATGCTAGATAAGTGATATAAGAATAATAAATAGGAATTACAAGTTGGCTAAATACTTTATATTTGATTTATGTCTTGTGTGTGGAGAAAAATGGGTAAAATATACTGGTCTGTGCCTAAATTTCTAAGGTCAGTGCAATAGAGCCATCTCTTATTTTCCAAAACTATTAAATTTAATTTTAAGACTTCAATATTCAGGTCTTTGATCTTTGTTTGGGAAACACGATCCTGTTAGTGGGGTGTTTGAATTGGCATCTTCTGTAGTCATGAGCAGCTTGTTTGTTTGAATATTGCAGCATCTATTGTATTCATCATTTGGACAACCATGAAGTTCAGGCTGGTGGACTGTCAGTCGGTGAGTTTATATTAAATGCTTTTTCCAGTTGCTGCTTCTTGATAAGTTTATATTTGGCAGTGAGATTGCCACAAAGCAACACATGCTAAAATTGTCAGTGTTGTGGTAATAAACCTCTTTGACAAATGCCTATAGTTCAGCCTTGGAAAGTTTCACAACATATTTGATTTCTGCTGCTGGTTTCTTGACAGGACTGGCAAGAGCTATGGGTGGATGATGCCATCTGGCGTTTATTGTTTTCAATGATCCTTTTTGTCATCATGATTCTGTGGAGACCATCTGCTAACAACCAAAGGTTCAACTTTTTTTACCTCTTCCTAAAAATAGTTGGTTTTAGGAATGCTTGTTTATTCAAAAAGTACTGGTGGGTGGTTTTTAGTTGCTGTACACTGATGAATAAGCAGTGTGTATGGGGAGAAGTAAACCTAGAGAAGTTACATATTTAAAATCTGGTCTGTTCCTGGTGCTCAACTTATTTAAAAAGAAGTGACTTAAATTTTGATTATATAGTTTAGCATCAGTCTTAAAAACAGCGAACTAGACAGAATAATCAAGCCATGTCCATGTTGGGATAATGGCTCTCTTGGGAGACAAGAGATAGAATTCTAAGATGGCTTTCATTCTTTCACTTCTATAGGTTTGCTTTCTCACCACTGTCAGAAGAGGAAGATGATGATGAGCAGAAAGAGCCAATGTTAAAGGAAAGCTTTGGTAAGAGAAGAAAATTTTCCCACTCAATTTCAGTGTTGAAAATAGTTCTCTAGAGGAAGGTGTCTTGCTCTGTTAAAAATTTTACTGCTGCAGAAAAAATCAGAGTCAATTGCCATTGATACACAGAGTTCTAGAGGAAACATTGGCTTTATGTTTAGTATTTACATTGTCTGTTTAATTCTGTGGTTTTCCTTTGACACTGAAAACACTGCTACTGCTGTGCTTGCTTTGCCATGTCCAGTGGACTTTGATTAAATATGTCACGTCTTAGGTTTTAATCCAGTTGCGATGACAAGGATCTCTTAGATACTGTTGGTAGGTAGTAGTTCAGTGTGCAGGTCTTTTAAAATCCCATTTAAGAATTTCCATTTATTATCTGGTCTCTGAAATCTTCTTCCTTTTCTACATTAGGGCTTAGCATAGGAATGTCCAGTGTAAATGTTGGGGGGAATATGTTTATTTGTGAAATTGTCTATTTTAACACCTCTTTATAAGCTGTGTAAAAGGTAGGGCTACATGCCTACTGCTGTCTGTCCACAAATGAGTTATGCTGGGTTATGTCAGCGCTGTTATGTCAGTTATGTCAGTGCTGTTTGGCTTGTTTAGGAGCTGAGGAGAAATGTGTAATCCATTAGGTGCATTTGGCAAACCAGCACTATCTGGCTGTCTGCCAGGCTGGGAGATGCACGTTGCTTCTCAGTTTTTAAGGCAACCAAGTGGCTGGTGAGCTGTCAGTAGGTAAAATACACTTTGGGAGTTGCCTGTGTCTCAGAATGGTTGAGACTGGAAGGGACCTCTGGAGGTCATCCTGTCCAAGCCCCCTGCTCAGGCAGGTTCACCTAGAACGCATTGCCCTGGACCGTGTCCAGATGGCTTTTGAGTATCTTCTAGGATGGAGATTCCACAGCCTCTCTGGGAGCTATGTCTGGGTTCTATGCTGCTGATGTCTGGCTTAAATAGAAGGACTAGAAATTTATATTTCCTAGGTAAAATTTTAAAATTCAGGAAAAACTACATACTCCACCTGCCAGGAAAAAATACTGCAAGCCTTTCAAAGGAGGAGAGTCTAAATCATTAGCTGGTCTGTGTCTCTTTGACTCTGATGAAATGTCCTGAAGGAACACTCAACACTTTCACTTACAGTCTATGAACAATTATCATTCACTTACCCCAATCTTTTTTCTTCTTTTGGCTTCAGAGGGAATGAAAATGAGAAGTACAAAGCAAGAACCAAATGGGAATGTAAAAGCAAACAAAGTTGTGAGTATGACCTCTGTACTTGGAAGAATATAGATTCCTCTCTTCTTTATTTACTGCCATTAGGAGCACACAAATATGCCAACTTTTGAGCCAATAAATGGGAGCTTTTTGGTTTGCTTCAGAATGTGAGTGAGTCAAAGTATCATAAGTTAACACAGTACTACTGAAATGAAAGTAAATACAGATTTCTCATGAGATTTCCTGTAAATACAGTAGGAACTTAAGAATTCAGTTTGTTCTTTAAGAATGTTCTTTAAGAATGCAATTAAGTGTAGTGTAATACAGTATAATACAGTAGTGATTGTTATCACTATTACAATAGTTATGATCTGTTATCACTGTTACAATAATGATGATAGTGATTAAAACATTACTTTAACAAGTTTGTCAGTTTGATAGGGAGGCTGAGCCATATTTTAAATAAAGTGTCCTATGTTTTTGAGATTTGTGTTTCATTACATTAATGAGGTGATGTGTATATTTTTATGTACCTTCCTAAATACTTGGGGGAACATGCATTTTTCCTGTGTGGCTTATAAGCAAGATATTTGCACATTCATCTAGGAGGCCTAAAATATGTCTTGCAATCTTTTCATAGAATTCATGCATAAATTTAAAAGTTGAAAGAACCTATGGGAATTTGTAATAATAGCAATCATATTTTTGTCATTAGCATTGTTTTTCTCAAGGGTTGGGTGCAGCTGTATACTACTTACCTGAGGATAGATGAGATGAAAATCAAACTTTTCTATTTTGCGAGGGGGCGATGATAAGGACTGTTACAGAGCTCACAGCAATTGGGTGGGGTTTTGCTTTACTTTTTTTTTTCCTTATTTTCTCTAATTCAGAAAACAAATTGAAGGAGTTTTTTTGTGTTTGTTTATTTTTAAGTTTTTAACTGAAATTACAAATATATTGGTTTTTGTCAGGTAGGTTGAGAAGAAGAAGGTTTGCATATGACAGCATTGTGGGAAAACTGACTTTTGTTTTCTGTTTAATTTCTGTACTTGTAGCAAGAGGATGACCTGAAGTGGGTAGAAGAGAACGTTCCTTCATCAGTGACAGATGTGTGAGTATTTTTATAATCACAATAAAGGCAGGTTCTCTTTCCACAGGAATACATTAGAGTGCCTTATCTCTTGTATGCTGCACTTCCATGGGCAGAGACTGGTTCAGCCTGGCACTGGCCTCTGATCCCTTGTATGCAGTCTGCTGGGGTTGCACACAGGCTGACTTAAGGAACAGTCTCTTGGAATGTGAAACCGTAGACTGGACTGCATTTTACTAAAGTTAAAACAGTATGCATAAATCCAGAAAACAAAGAACAAACAAACCCCTTTCTAGTGCTCTGAAAAGACCTCTGAGTATCTTGCTGAATGTAAACCATGGAATAACATAATCCAGTTTTCAGCTTTATCTGGAACATCAGATGTCATTTTTCTGCTTGTGGTAATATAATCAGCTATGTATGCTGTCTATATCTCTTCTGCTTTTAATGACTTCTACGTGCTAGAAGTGTCAGTGTCTCTGTCTATATTTTTCATAACAAAACTGAAGTTCATAGGAAAGTGTGTTCACAAATTTGAACAAGTAATTTTGGCAGAGGATCTGGATTGAAGTATGAAACTTTGCCTGCACTTAGGTAAAGACAAGAAATTAGGTGAAATTTTAAGAGAAAAAAAGTGCATTTTCTCAATTGAATTTGATTTTCCCAGTTCTAGTACTTATGTTTTTTTAAGACTGACAGGATTCCTTAGGAAAAAAAGAACTAGACTGCTATAAACTAGGAAAGGGCACTTTGAGGTAATCTGCTGCAGGTTTTTCTGTTTCTGAGAGTGTGATCAGGGTTGTGAAGAGCCAAGATCCCAATAGATGGAGGATCTGTTTAGCTGGCACGGCTGAAGTACCAGTAGAACTTGTTTGACTTCTGGGACATGTTTTTACAACATGGTCCCATATTATAAATGTCTTCAGTGCAGTTCAGTAATGTTCCTGTATGAGTGAAGCAGCTTATTTCTTGGCAACTTGGAAATTGTTCATTTAGTAATAAGATGCAAAATAGAATTTTGAAACTGTGAAGGTCATTGAGGATACTCCTTGGGTGGTTCTTTTTTTGTGTGTCTTTCTCTAATTTCTGTTAAATTGAAACTTCTGTCTTCATTGTTTCTTTTCTGTGCCCTAAAAAGCAATGGAAGGTTGAAAATGGTTGTCAGTATGTTCTTAGTATGTGCTCTAATTATTTTAACTTTTTTCCCCCCACTGCAGTGCTCTTCCAGCTCTTCTGGATTCAGATGAGGTTAGTAAGGAAATCTTCAGTTCAAATTAGTCCTCTGACATAGCAGAGGAGTCACGAGTCAGCTGATAAGGTCTTGCCTTATTAGAACTGGACTCTGCTCGTGTCATTGCAACAGTAAAATACTACAAGAGGGGAAGGGTAGTGGGAACAGCCGTGATACAGCTTCTTAGAATACAAATGTGTTCTAAAAGAAGTGGTGTATCTGCTGTGTAAGTTTGACTCCTGACTTAAAATGCATACAAGTGTTGTTTGTTGTGAACGTGCACATTCTCAATAATATAAATCTACTGGGGAAAATGACAAGATTGGGTATTTTACTTTCCAGGAAAGAATGATTACCCACTTTGAAAGGTCCAAAATGGAATGAAGGAAGTGCTCTTGGAAGTGGAGACACCTCTTTTAAAGTTGCTTGGTGGAGCAAGTACATCCTGCTGATTTGTCTCTTGATCTCAGCCTTGAAAGTTTGATGCTTTAATGTCATGGAGGGTGTCTTGCTGTGGAAGAAGTTCACAAGGACATTATAAACCTTTTGGAAATTTGAATTTAAAGTTGCTGAAAGTTTGGATTTTTAAGCAATTGTGATGTGTACTATTCCAGCACCTTCTGTAACTTTTCAAATATTTAATCTGTGAAACTAAAATTCCTAATGTCTGCTTGAGGAGTTTATATTTCAATGTTACAATTGACACTTAGAGGTGAACTGCCTGTACCTTTTTGGGGGGAGGGTGGGGACAGATAGAAATAAGCACTGAAGAAACAACAGACCCATTTTCTGGTAGATAACAACAGCTGTTGTATGTCATGTGTCCAATATGCATGAGAGTTTTAGAGAGAAGCTCCTGTGATGATGAAGAAAATTAAGATGCCAGAAAGGAAATATTTAGAAAAGTTACAGTGATATGAGTTTTTAACAAAATCAAGTGCAATTTTATTCATAACACTGTGTATGAAAGATTTTCTATTATAAACGCCATTGACCTGTAGGTAACAGCTGCCTAGAGCTAACACTCGCTGTTGTGGCACATCTCATTGCCGGCAATGTGGTGGATGCCTGGAAAAACAATTTGCCCCTACCTTTCATGTGTTGCATGAGTTTATTTAAAATATTACCCCAACAAATAAAACAACAAAAGCAAACATCACCAGAACCACTCCTGCAGTGCTCCACAAGTGCTTGACTACACACGTTAAGCAGATATTAACTGGATGTTTCAGCAGAACTCTTCTGCCTTTATGTATACCATCTCCCACCAAGAAGTTGGCACTCCTCTATGAGAAGATGGCATTGCTTTCTAGAGGTGTGAGCACTGCCTGCCTTACTTGAAAAAGGATTTATAGGGAGTCCACAGTGCTGGGATACTTCTGTTCCCAGTGTCTGTTTAAAATTGCTTCCCATATAAGTGGTTTGAAGCTGGGCTTTCCTGTCCCTACTGGTCCCTGTGGCCAAGAGGTACTCTGAGATCACTGTGTTTCAGTCAAAGTTGCAGGTTTCTATTCTGTATAATTGCATTTTATTTCTCCTTTTGAAATGAAAAAAAGAGCTTTTGGACAATGTTCTGGTTTTTGCTTGGCTGCAATAGCTAAAGTTGCAATAACTTCCTCATGGAAACCTGTCATGGACTGTATGACAAAAGCTCTAATTTGGGTTCATAACCTTTAAAACTGATGATTAGGAGGCAAGCAGCAGCTGGGTACTAGGTAGCAGATGTGGCTGCTGCTGGAACAGCATAGAGCATCAGCTTTTCTGGTTCTTCTCATAGCTGTGTCAGCAGAAGTGAACATGTGCCTGTACTTCATTCATTCCACTGTAAGGTCTGGTAGCTTAGCTGTAGCTCCTCTTTATCAGCAATTCAAGCTGAAAAATGGCACTTTACAGTACAGTAGCTGAGACACAAGGACATAGCATCTTCTGCTAACTGTGTTGGGGGAGGGCAGATGGGTAGAGATAAAAAAGCTGTGGCTGTGGCATCTCACTGCTTCTGCAAGAGTTGCTGGAGCTCTTCTGCCATCCTTGTCAGGCCACAGATAGAATCTTTAATTAGAAAACAATTCTAATTTGCTATGCTTAATTGATATAGATTAAAAAAAATATTATCTCCATGTCCTTTTGGGGAGAGGAAGTTTTGTGAAATAAAGCTACACAAAGCTTGCTATTTATTTTTTTGTTTTGTTTTGATTTTTAAAGGAATTCTATTGTTTTGGGTTGTTTGGGTTTTTTGAAACAAATAGGTAAAAATGTTCTCTACTGGAAGCACAAAAGTTTGTATGTACTATTTAATAAAGGCTAGGCAAAGAGTAGAAAGGCTCACATTGTGTCCTTCCAGTTTCTTACTCCCTCTTCTCTCATATGAAGTGTTACCACCTTCACAGAGCTGCCTGATTTTAGCTCTCTAGTCCATGGTATATAAAATCCAGTTTTTCCAGCTGTTCTTTTTAAGACTGAAAATGAAGTCTGTCATTTGAAAAGCTTATGGAGATAGGGAAAATCATAAATTTCTGAAAAAAAAAAGTAAAGGAACCAGTTTCCCTAATTGTATGAATAGTTTAATTAATAATTTAAAAGCTGAAATAAACGTTGTAGCAGTGTGGTGCTTTCAGCTTCTACCACTTCTAACCTTCCTTTCTTGTACTCACTTCCAGCAGTATCTAAAGTTGTCCTGAATTCCGCAGGGAGCTTGTTGATCCCTTAGTTAGCAATATTTGGGTTTTTTTCACTTGTTTAGGAGTTTCCTTTTTGTTGGAAAGTACCATCTGCTTCCTAGCCTTCAGCAGGCGTGTGTTGGGACTTGTCTGCAGTCTTTGGGAGAAGCTGTGTGAGCCCAGCTCCCACAGAACTGTGTGGGCTATGGCACTGTCATTGCAGGAGAGATGGTAGTGGATGAGATGTGTGTGAGGAGCAAGGGGTGTGTTTGCAGGTTGCAGCAAGGTGGCCTCTCCCTCAGTGGCATGTTTGTTCAGGTATGTTGGTTCTACCGAGGCATCTTTGCCTCTTCTGACACCTGATCCTAAAGACATACTGGCTCCATGACTCGGGAAAGCTTCAGCAAGCTAGCTTGCTTGAATGCTTGAAACCAGGAATCCTGCAGATTGTTACCTCTAATTATGTAGTTGGGGAAAGCAATTCAAACTTACACCCCTTCTTTCAGAAACAAGCCATGCAAACTGTTCTGAAGACTTGGTGAGCTAGAGGGAGAAAATATCCACTTTCAGGTCTGGGATCTGCAAGAGTTCTTCAAGAAGCTGATTTTAATAGCGTTCTACTTGCAGAAAAAGTAAATGTCTGACTGGAATATTTTAGAGTTCTTGTGCCTGATTAGTTCTGTATGGATTTGTTTGTGAGAAGTAGCTGTTGGTATTGTAGCATATATCTGCATACTGTACAGAAAATTGGAAACAAACTGAAGAAAATGGTGTTGACCAGCTTTTTATTAGGGTGACAAGATGTCCCTATTAGGAACTCCAAAGGAGGGACTGAGTAAGAGATCACATGCCCTGGTAAAGAAATGCAAGAGGCTTGATAGGTTCAGAGTGAGTCAGGATCATAAGACCTAGGGAAGGTTATGTTTATCTTACTCTGCAGCTGTAGGGGTATGTGAGTTTGTGGGCTTTATTTATCTTCGTGTTCACTTTATATGGCATTTTATGTTGTATGCTATGTCTTAAAGTCTGAAGAGGGTAATGCTTCACAAATCATTTGCTCTCTGGACTACAACCATGTGAAGTGATTATTACCCATTGTTACTGAAACATTTATTTTCACTAAATCAGTGCCATGCCCCCTTTCCTTTTGTAGGGATCCTTGGTTAAAAAGGCTAGCTATGTGCCTGAGCCATAATGCCTTTGGTAATTCACAGTTTTGCTCTTTGTGAAGGGGAAGCTGACTTCACAGTTTTGTGCTTTAGCACAAAATGTTCATTCCTGAGCAGGAAAGAAGTTGGATGCAAGAATACCATGCTTGTTCTTCCATTCCTGTGCTTTGATCTTCCAGCACAGAGCATCCTCAGTCCCTGTTTTCTCTAAGTGGTCTCCGTTGGTAAAAATGCTTGGAGAATTTTGTACCATGTGCTTTTTGAGTTTGGCTTAGTTAGTCTCTAGGTCAGGGATTGTGAATGTTGTACCACCATGACAAACATAAATGCAACCGTGGCTGATTCTGGAAGGGACAAACTAACAAGAAAGTTGTCCTGGAGATTGAAATTCACTGGCCAAATTCATAGGATAAGCTCATTAAAGTAAAACTTATGTCCTCAGAAAGTATACATTTGCTTGCAAGATGCGGCTCGCTGTTCTCATCTGGTTGTCGCAGGTTATGCAGATCAATTTTGGCGTTGCATCCCGGGTGCCTTTCCTACTTTCTCTGGTTTATGGTAGCCAATGGCAACCGGACACCTCCTGTAGCGACGTTTTGGGAAGACGAGTGTTTCCTACAACCTGTCCCCTTTTCGGGCTGTATGAAGATGCTCCAGGGTTATGTCAAGGTCCCCTCGGTGCCGTGCCGACCCACCTTTCCCATTCGCTGCCGAACCCCGGGCCGAGCTGTTTGATGCTGGCGCGGAGCCCCGTTTGTGGGGGTGCGACAGGGCGCCGTTCCTGGTGGAACGCGCCCGGACAGTGCCAGAGCCTTTGGGAAGTCCGCGGGGAGGTGCCGGGACAAACGGGGCGGTGTCGGGACCAGCGGGGCGGTGCCGGGACCAGCGGGCGGAGCCGCGGTGCAGAAGCGGGGCCGGGCGGGCGCTGCCGGAAGGGGCGGGAGCCGTGGGCGCGGGGGCGCTTCCGTCGGGGCCGTTCCCGTCGGGGCCGTTCCCCCGCCCCGCCGGTGCCGCCTCTGCCTGGGCCGTGCGCTGCGGCAGCCGGGGCCGGAGGAGCCGCCACCATGCACGACGCCTTCGAGCATGTGCCGATCCTGGAGAAGCTGCCGCTGCAGATCGACTGCCTGGCGGCCTGGGGTGAGCCGGACGGGCCGCATCGCAGCCTGAGCTGCTCCGCCACACCGGGCGGTGTTCGTGCGGCAGCCGCGCCCTGCCCTGCCCTGCCCTGCCCTGCCCTGCCCTGCCCTGCCTTGCGGCGGGCTGGGGGCGGCAGTGCTGTCCGGCCCCAGCCCGCGGCACCCTGAGCGGCCGCGGCCCTGCTGCCCCTGGGCCGGGTGTGCCGGGCTCGGGAGCCTCTCCCCGTGGCCCGGGAGCCTCTCCCCGTGGCCCGTGGCCCAGCGATGCCGAGCTCCGCTCTGGGGGCGCGGGCCCCGCTGTCCTGCCCTTCCCCGCCCTGGCCTGACCGCAGCCCGGCTGTGCGGAGGCTGTCAGGGCTCCCGGGGCTGCCGACTTTCTTGCTCAAAAAGCATTCCTTAATGTTTTGACTTAAACTTAATTTGGAGGGCCGGTGGTGTGTTGAAGTCTTAAATTTCCAATATGTTTGCACGTGTTAGTGATATGTAATTGTGGGTTGTATTTTTGGGTATACTTGAGAGTCAAGATTTTGGTCAGGTGACTGCACCAGCTGTCCTAATGATTAGGCTTGATAAGGCTTTTCAAAGCTGTGAGCAGGTGCTGTCAGATGTACTACCGTCATGTAAAACCGGCAATCCACAAAGCTCCACGCACTGTGGAATTGTGACCCCGATTAATTGTTTTAACAAATTGTTTTAAGAATTATATCCTGAATGGTAATGCTCCATGGATTGTTTATGATGGAGTTATGTACTGGAGAGGATGTGAAGGTAGTTTATTCCTGCATTGCAGCTTTTATCTTTTTCCATCTTTGAAAGCATTTATTTTGCTGGCCTAGGAAAAAAAGCCTAAACATACAGACTTACAGCAGTATACTTTTTATAAGAAGGATGTGTCTGCAATGTTTCTACCAAGTAGTAGGAGAAAGGTCTTGCAGGAAATAAGGTTTTATTGAAATGCAAATTTCATTGGTCATGGGGAATTATTAGATGTAGAAGGAAATATTCACATATGCTGCGTTCCTATATGATATTCAGTGAGGAAAAAAATTCAGTTGTATTTCATCAGCCTGTAAAGATTCCATGCTTTTTGTATTGTGTAGATGCTATAAAGAGGAAGAGTCTGAAACTATGCCATAGAGTTTGTATGTAAAGGCCCTCTTCTATAAATCTGGAATGATTCTTGGTTGTCCAGCCAATCAAAATGTCACCTAAGCAAAGCTGCCACTGTCCTTCCAAACACAGCTGACTATTTCAGAGAGACATTTTAAAAACCTGTCTTAAAAAAACTAACAATCAAACCCACATAAACTCCTTGTTTTTCTTTCTGACAGGACTTGCCATTATCTAGCACTGTTCCTCTCTGAGAGATAATAACGTCTGAAGAATAGTTTATTGCCTCTTTTGATTGCACACAAGATGCAATGGTTTGCTTCTTTACTTTTCTATGAACTAGTGGAATGTGATGGCCTGGCTTTTTTACTCTGTTTTACTGCCTGATCTTTGGTTATCCTCTCCTGAGAGTTAAAGCTACTTCTGTGCACTTCCACTGGAGAGATGATAGGAGACCTGTGTAGTCACTGTAGAAAGTCCTTTTTGGTCTTTGGAGCAAGCTTCCAAGTGTTCTGATAAATGTAACATAGCCCTATAATAGGCCCTGTGAAGAAAATTAACTCTACCTCAGCCAAAACCAGCACAGCTGTGAAGGGTTGTAATTGTTGAACTAAATAGATTCCTTTTCTTCTGTCTTTGTAGAGGAGTGGCTCCTTGTTGGTACCAAACAAGGGCATCTTCTGCTCTACAGGATCAAGAAGGATGTAGGTAAGTTGATTTTAAGAATGGCACAAAAAAGCTGATTGTTATTTTTATTTCCTGCACTTTTAGAGGCTGTAGTCATTTTAATACAAGTATGATTAATTGTTGATTTTTTCCTATATAAAGTCATGTATGTAGAGTATGTTTTATTTCAGGTTTCTCTGTGTTTAAATTTATAGTAAGTGACTAATTTTAATGAATACTGTGTACAAATATGTGTAAAAGCAGTGCAGTGTGTGAGTTGCCAGAGTTCTGATGTATGTCATCTTTTAATGGCTGGATTAGTGAGAGAGCAAATACATTCAGTGAGCCCATGAACATCATGGATGGGGAAGAGGGATAAATATTAACTAGTTTTGTCAGGTATTTACTCCTTCCCTGCCTCTTTGACAGTCCTAAGTGCTCATAGTCTATTCTAGGAATGCCATAAATAGAGCTGTTCTCTTTTTGGGTTAGTTAAAATCAATTTTCACTAAAGAAGTTTCTATTTCACAGTACCTGCTATTATGTAGAAACTGATGTTATTGAAACCAGTAATACTTGATAGCATGGCACAAGAAAGTAAACACAAAATGTAAGTTTCCAAGTTCATCCAGCTCTTGGGAAGATATTAATTTGAATTTAGCTTGAGTTTTGTGAAACTTGTAGGTTGTCTGTACAATGGGAAAATGCTAGTCTTGAGTTGCTAGTGTCTTATCTCACATGGTAAATTTCTCCCCCCTTTTTTGCATCAATGCCAGGAGAGGTTATGTCATCAGAAAGTGTCTGTAAGTCTTTCTCCCTAAAACTCCTTTTAAACCTTTTTGGTGTAGTGTTTATGCCTTGTTTATTTTGCAGTGATGTGCACCCTAGCAATTTAAGTTGGTGATATTTGATTAGCGTGTATAAAATCTTTATGGGTGTCTTTGTATCTCTGGGTTTCAAATTACTTAAATACAATGCTTGTAATGTAAAACTTGGGCAAGGCAGAAATGTAACTACTGTTGAGGCCCACAGCTGGGCACAAGAAGTGTAATTTACATTTTCAGCTGACCGTGTAGAAGATCCTCTGATGCATTTAGCTGTGATCTAAAAGTTAGCACAGATATATTAAAGTGTCATTCTTCCAGTGGCCAAGTTTACTTTCATAATTACTTGTAATTTACTTAGTGTAAGATATACACAGTCATGAGCAACCTCAGTTTACATGCCCTCTTCAATCTTCTTGACAGGTTGCAATAGGTTTGAAGTGACACTAGAGAAATCAAATAAGAACTTCTCAAAGAAGATTCAACAGGTAGGAAATACAATTTTCTTGACGTGGGGACAATTTTCAGCCAATAAATGAAATACCAAATCTGCAGTCTGTGCTGTGCTTAACAAAAAAATTTCCCAAAGTTAGAGATTTTCTTAGAGGTGTAACAGTCAGATGTTTTTGCCCACTCCTCCCATAACAGGAATAAGCTTGGTTTGATGATTGCTAAAGCAGAAACCAAAGAATTGGAACTTGCAGGTTTACTTTTGGCTTTTGTTAGCAGTAGATATTCTGTTGTTCTGACTGAGCATATTTGTAAAACTGATGGTAATACATCAACAGACTGTAATGTGTTATTTGACTCTCAGATGATATCCTAAAGGAATGGGAATGTAATTCCACTTGAAATGTAGAAGTACTTGCCAGTCTTGCTGCTTTTTTTTTTTTTTTTTGAGAATTTGTGCTCAGTGGTTATATTGATTCCAGGAAAAACACCTTAAAGATTATGGATCCTCTTTCAGGATGCTACAGTTAATGTATGCCAATGTTAGAGCTTTTTCTAGCAGCTTGGGTTGCAAGTGCTATGTGCCAGCTTGTGAAAAGTGAGTGTAATATTGTGTAATTGTGAAAAGTTCCTTTGCAATAGCTAAAGGAAGGTGGAAAACTGCCTTGCTGTTCTCATTATTTTGAGATTTTCTTAGAGTATCTATAATCAAGCCTTGTTTGGAGTTTTAGTTTATGAATGGAGTTGCTAACAGCATTCTCCCTTTCAGATTCATGTTGTTTCTCAATTTAAGATTTTGGTCAGTCTATTAGGTAAGTGAAGAAAATTGTTTTAAGATTTAATGAGCTCTTTTTGATGTCTGAATGTGGCATCCTTTCCCCACACCTGTATAGTAGTCTGGTTATTGAGAAATCATTGTGTAGAATTTAGCTTTGCATCTTGCAGAGGAAGCATTTAGCAGTATAGATTGAGAAAGAGCTTTGCCAGCTTGGAGAACAAGGCATTAATGCTGATTTGTGATCAGGATTGAAGAAGTACAGGCATGCTCTGAAGTGTCTGTGTAAAACATAATTGTTCTGTATTGGCATCTGTATATGCACCATATGCATGCATGTGGACTAAAACTTCGGACCAAATCTGCTTGATGTACCAAGCTTACTGGTGGTAGCAAACTCACTTTATATGCAGATGTGATCTTTTACTGCCTTGTGGCAGTTTTAAGTTTGCTTGGCTCTGGCTAATTTTCTTTTACTTATGATCTTCTAATGTTTTTTGCTTATGTTACTACTTCCTTCTTTATGATCTCCAAATCCTGGCTCTTCCAGCTCCAGCATGTGTAGATTTCTGCTGCTTGTGTCCTCATGCATACAAAAACTTGACCAGAATACCCTGCATCTTCACTGTTCACTTTCCACTAATTTCAGAAGCCAGTTCAAAATGGTCTTTGTTTATGCAATCTTCCATCTTGAACTTGCTCTGTTGTGGCCTGCTTGCTGTCCCTTCCACTTTGCCTTCCCCTGCTTGCTTAGCACTTGTTCTCAGTACCTTCCTATGGTTTTTACCAGTGCTGATGTTAGTCTTCTTTTCTGCATTTATTGTATTTGTATGTGCCTTAGCATTTTTTAGCTTTTGGGAAAACACTTCTTTTCCTTACTTGCAGTATTTAGTTTCACCAGTTCTTTTTATATAAACATAAAATACAGTAACTTGTTTGAATTAGCAATGATTCTACATGTATGAAATATTAAGTAATAATTGGAATTTTGTTTAAAATAGAAAATAACATTTACGTCCATGACCTGTTGACATTTCAACAAATCACCACAATTTCAAAGGCAAAAGGTGCATCTCTCTTCACTTGTGATCTCCAGGTAAGAGGAGGAATACAGCTGCACAGATGTCCTTACTGTTTGTAATAAGGATTCCTTTTTATGTTGCTGTATAGATTAGGTTTGTTATTTTGTGTTAGATGAAAATTTCTTGGGTGCTATTGCTTTTTAAAATTAGTACCTACTGCATTTGCTTAAGGCAACAGTTTTTAATTATTTTTTCTTACTCTGCTTCACAAGATATTTTCCTGTGCCTTTTGTAATTGTAGCTTTTGATATAGAACTTTTCATGCAAGACTTCAAAGCATTTTTGTCCTATACTAACTTTGACTGTTCTTTTTTGAATATAAAATATGAAAACCATTTTCTTTCCTTGCATTGCCAGTGTACTAGCTCACTGTGGTTTCCCTCTGTCACTGGGTTTTTTACATTTTTGTTTCTCTTTATTGACCCAAGAAGTCCTAAAGCAGTTGTGGTAGATTCAAGCCCTAAAATGGTTCTGTAAGGTGTAGCAGTTCTCTGTTCATATGCTCTGGTTTATTAGGTGTCTCGTTTGTATTCAAGTGAGTTTCTTAGCCTGCCCATGTCGTTCAGGCACCTTTTTCATAATCAGAAGAGATGGTTTACTGCTCCTCATAATTCTTTATCTTTTTGCCACATGGGAGCTTAATGTTAAATATTTTCTAGGAAGTACTTGGGGTTTTCTAGACATGAAAACTAAGGTCTTTCAAAGCACCTTTACGTCTGGACATTGCAGAGTGACTTGTTTGTGTGTCCAGGCACTTACCTTTCCCAGTATTTTTTGTCAAGAAACTTTTCCAACAGGTTAGAATATTAGATTATTAATGGTTTTATCTCTTAGTTTAACACATTCTTTGTGTTATTCCATTTCCTCACCTCTCCTATACTGCATAGAGTTTCAGCTATTTATCCTAGTTTCAGGGTTGGACTGAGCTTTCTACTTATCTTCTGTTTGTGTGTGTGTCTGTATGCCTTTGATGCTCTTATTTTTTTGGATTTCCTTGATGTCACAATCCCTGTCAAAGTTAATTTTTAAATATCCTGCCACATCCCTCCTTGCCCTCCCGTGCTTCCTTTTTTGTGGAATGCCCTTCTGGCGTGGATGAACAAAGCTGCTCTTCACTGGACAGCTTTGCTTTCTGCAGAGGCTTCTTTTGGTCTTGTCCTACCTTACTTGCCTCTCTGTAAGTGCCTGTGAGTTAGGGCCTGTCTGTTTTCACAGCAATCAGATACAGGGGAAGAGGTGCTGAGGATGTGTGTGGCAGTGCGTAAGAAGCTACAGCTTTATTTCTGGAAGGACAGAGAGTTCCATGAGCTGCAGGTGAGTTGTGTTCTTTCTGTAACCAGGATGTCTCAGCAGGGAGGGTGATTGCTCTTTACTGCTTGCCATGCAATCCCTGTTACTCAGAGGCACTGCTGACTTTCAAAACATTTATGGTTGGTTCTGCAGAGATTTAACAGTAAAACAGCAAACAGAAGTGAAATGTTTCAAATCAGTTAATGGCATTAATACAGTTTCATAAGTTAAAATTAAGGTAAGGGTTGCATCCTATATTTTAATGTTCTGGTTGTAGTACACTTTTAAGTACTTTGCTTTTAAGTCAGTGAAATGTATGAGCATCTATACCTTGCAAAAACATTATGGAAGTGGGTGCACTTCTGCACAAAGTTTTTTGAGCATATTATTAAGTCAGAAGATAGTTACTGACAAGTATAGAGAGCTGCAGTTGTGAATACTGCAGTGAGGAAAAATAACTAATTGAAATGGGTAGAGGCTTTTTCATGTACAATGCTCTACTGGAAAATTAGCAGCTAACTCAGAGCACACCTCTTTACTGTACATGAGTCTAGCCTTTTTGCTGCATACTGCTATTCCTTGAGCAATGGATGCTGGGCACAGGTGCTGGGTAATGTGGTGTCAACAAGAGTTTGTTACACTCCGTGTTGCCAGATTTGACTTCAGCTTTTCTTTCATAACAACCAGTTTAACCTGTTTTCTTCAGGGAGACTTCAGCGTACCTGATGTACCCAAATCTATGGCCTGGTGTGAAAACTCCATCTGTGTAGGCTTCAAGAGGGACTATTACCTGATACGGGTAAGACAGGGATGTGTAATAGTGTTTTAAGAGGATTTGGATAGCAGTAGACACTACAGAGGCTGCTCCTGTGCTCAGGAATTTAGCTAACAGGTTTATGAAAAGCAGCATCTGGTACTTCTGCTATTTGTGGTTTTGGAAAGGGCAGGCTAGGCCTGTCCTTTTAAACTGGTATTTTGTCAGGAAGTGATCTTCTGTTTGTTGCTGTTGAGACCAGTGTTTGCAGCTCTTGCAGAAAAAAGGAATTGGAGAAGATAGATTTTGTTTTAGCAATAGTCTGTGTAAACTCAGTTTGAATTTTATTTAATGTATTCAGAAATGAGATTATCTCTCAAAAAGACAAAGAGACCAAGAAAAACTCCTCTGGCATACAGTGAAGCTTAACTATTCTTTCATTTTCCATTCTCTAGCCGAACTGTAATAGTTTGTTTGAAAGTCTCTGTTAATTTAATATTACAGTTTCCACTTAGACTTCATTTACATCTATAGTTTAATTCTTTTTTCAGCCTTTACAATTGCTTTTGCAGATATTAGAGGAAAATAAGATGAAGATGACGTGCACCACACACATGGGTGGCAACACTGCTCTGTAGTCTGAAGGAAAACTGCACATGATTTTTATGGTCACTTGAAAGCGATGCTGCTCATAAAAAGAAGGGGTGCCTTTCTTCAGTGCTCTCCTAGGTGTTGATTCCTGCCATTCTAGTGATAGGAGTAGTTGTGCAGCTGCTGAAGCAACCAGGGTGGAGACCAGCTATGCATGTGTTTACTGTGGGTTGGCTCTGCTGCTTGGCCAACCCATCCTTGAATAGCTTCATTTCACTAAATAGGCAGGAAAAGCACACATGTTTTTATGGTGGTGTTTTCTGGTGGCTAGCTGTTGATTTATAAAATGCTTGAGGTGTAATGCAAGTTAAGCAGCAGGAAGTCGCTGGAGTTGAAGAAGAATTCTCTGTTTTGGTTCATATCAGCTCATGAAGCAGCAATTTTTTGTGTGATTTCAGTTCCCACTGTAGCATGTGGCCAAAATAATGAGTGGGTAGGGCAAGGGAAAATGGCTAGGCAGATTTCTAGGCTTTTAGATAGGCTGTTTTTTATGTGACAGTGCTCACTCATGGCAGACTAAAACATTGTTAAAAGTTTTAGCCTAAATGAAGTGTTTGGACACTTCAGCTGATTTTACTGCTCTACTACTATTCATTTTATAAACTGGTGTGAATGATGTGCTCAGCTACTATCATCATCTCAGACATAAAAGTAATATTTTTTTATTTCAGAATGATATATATGCAGAAATTTGTATTGATTCTCTTAAATTTGCACTTACCCTATTAGTGATTAGCCTGGGCTGCAAAATCCCTTTAGGGGTTTTTGCTCTAGTCTTATGCAAGATTATTTTGCAAACCACTTTTTTTTAAAATTTATTTTTATGTTCTTTATTATCCTAGGTGGATGGAAAAGGATCCATCAAAGAACTGTTTCCCACAGGGAAGCAGCTGGAACCATTGGTAGCTCCTGTAGCAGATGGAAAAGTTGCAGTTGGCCAAGATGATCTAACAGTTGTGCTTAATGAAGAAGGGGTCTGTACTCAGAAGTGTGCCTTGAACTGGACAGATATTCCTATAGCCATGGGTGAGAAGTAACAGCTTGTTTTTGCTTTTGTTTAAATTTACTTCTTTACTGTTGTGTATGTGATAAAATTATGTTTGCAGTATTTTGAAAACAGCTGGATATGGAATGTGACAGTTTCTATGGTGTTCTAAGTTGTACTCTTAAGTAAGGCTTCATATTTTTGCTTCTTAGCTTTCTTTGCTTGTGGTCTGTGGGCCTCTCTCCTTGTCAAATAGGTGTATTCAATATCTTTTATAAAGGGACAAGATTTGAAATGAAAGGTAGTATGTTAAAACACTGGTTCTGGGCACCTGGGTGCCTCAGAATTTCCTTATGGTGAGGGTTGAGCAAAAGGCTTGGTAGTAGTCTGTTAGCAAATTGCTGTCAGAGTCAGGCACTGAGTTTTGTTTTGAACATGAAAAAGGGGCACATTTCAAGGGGATGAAAAATTGAAGAGAAGTCTTAAATCACAGCTTGTTTCAAGGAGTGCTTGAGAACAATCAACTTAAATTTTTCACTTGTTTTATGAATAGAACACCAGCCTCCCTACATCATTGCTGTTCTGCCAAGGTACGTGGAGATCCGCACTTTTGAACCCCGGCTGCTGGTGCAGAGCATCGAGCTGCAGAGGCCACGCTTCATTACCTCTGGAGGGTATTCGTATAACACATTATCACTGTTGTCAGGCTAGCTGGCTGTATGTAGCACTCTGAAAAACTGGGAGAAGAGCGGCTTTTCCAGCTCTCACCTTAAGATGTAGCATTGAAGCAGTGCATTAGATTTTTTATGGAGATTGTGGAGCAGTAGATGTTGGAAAGGGTGGATGCCATACCTTGAGGAGGAAAGGATAGAGTTGAGGGTCTTAAAGAATTTGTGATGCTGAAGATAATCTTCCTTTGCTTTGCAATAATGCTCCAGTTGCTCTTGGGTTGATCCATGTTTGTATTATTGTATTTAGTTTCTTTTAAGATAGGGTATTGCTTCTTTCTCAGCACTTAAACTTAATAACTGACATTTTTTGTCTTGTTTACAGCACAAACATCATATATGTGGCAAGTAATCATTTTGTTTGGAGGCTCATTCCAGTGTCCATAGCCACACAGATCCAGCAGCTTCTGCAGGACAAACAGTTCGAGTTGGCTTTGCAGTTGGCAGTAAGTACTTACAAACTTGAGTTTGCAGTGGATGCAGTTGTGCAAAAGTACACAAAAGGATGTTTGCCGTCTGCTTAACTGTAGTGAGTCTGCTAATCGGTCAGCGAGCGTAACCCCCAGCTTTGCACAAACTGGTAAACTGTAGACTTTTTAAACTGAAGTTTTAGTTCTGTGCTGTCTTTATTCCATATTGTTGTGGTTTAGATTTTGAGAAATCATCTTTTATATGAAAGATTCTCTTCCTTAGCTGTTCAACTGGTTACCTTCTTTTAGATTTTGAAGTCAGTAGGACTTCAAAGTCTTCAGACTGTTTGTGAATAGTGTCGTTTGGAGTTGAGTTTTGTTTTGTCACGTGACCATTTTTTGGGTAATATTACTCCTGAAACAATAATTTATTAGAGATACTGATGCAGCATCTTTAATTATACTGTTCATACTGTGTTAGGATGTTTTGGTTTTTGGAAACCCCCCCTTAATTAATTGCATTTTGAATTGCTGACTTGAAAACAAAAATTTGAAAAGGCAAGTGAAGAGACATTTGCTGTGACGGAGCAGGTATACAGGTAACCAGAGGTACCTTTCAGACCTTCCAGGTTACCTCAGAGACACAATAAGCATAGACAGGCACCATCAGTGCTCACTTTGAGAGATTTTCTTTCCTCTTCCTACTGTCTCCACAGGATAATGCTCCTGTTAATTCTCTAGGGTGTTTCTCATATATGAGGCCGGAGAGTTTTTAATGTTTGTTAATTTGTATGTATGCAGGAAATGAAAGATGATTCAGATAGTGAGAAGCGACAACAAATTCACCACATAAAGAACCTCTTTGCCTTCAACCTTTTCTGCCAGAAGCGTTTTGATGAATCCATGCAAGTTTTTGCCAAGCTTGGTACAGGTAAATGCTTGGGTTGGCATTAAATCACTTAAGTTAGGAGGAATGAAATCAAGCTCACTGGCTATTTTATGGGTTTTTGTTTGTTTGTTTTCTGTTTTGTGTTAGTTTAAAACAGTGCTATCTTGTGCAGATCAGTCCCCTGTGAACAGCAAATAGCCTGGGTAGCTATTCAGTTATTTTTTTGGTGGACCTGGTAATTAATAAATAATAATAATAATATTAAATTACACAATTAAGTACAATTAAATATTTAATTAATTACACTTAATAAATCAAGTTAAATCAGGAGTTTGACCTTTTTATAGAATATATTGTATTCTAGGGTATTTTAAAAGCATGCACAGCATGTACACAAACCCTTTGAAGCTGAATGTTTCAGCAGCTCATAAAAGTCTACTTGTAGCTTGGAATAAAAAGTAAGGAACATCTGTAGATTTGCAAGATCATTGGACCCTTAACCCTTGGTTTAGCCAAGATGCTGAAATCAGGAAACTTTCCTGTGCTTTTGGAAAAAAGCTCTGATGCTGTTCCTCTGAGTCATACTAGGGCTATTGGAAGAATACTTGAAGACTGAACTGTACTGTAGAATAGTGCTTAAGACTGAGATTATTTTTACTGGTGGCAGAATTCTCATGTGCATTTAAACCTAGAACTTATTTTCATGACACTTAAATATTTTTTACTTTGAACACCTACAGTGAAAGACAAGGACTGAGAACTCAAAGTATTTTGAGCTTGAATTACAGGATAGTAGTTTTAAATTTGCTTAAACTCTGTGAAAACAGGTGTGTTAGTTACAGATGGTACTATTTAGTTCTTGTTTCAAAAGCACAGTAAATCTCTTAAACACTGCTTTTTCCTAGAAATCCTGTCTTACTGTCAGAGTTGTTAATGCTAGGATTCTGCAAGAAGATTGTCATAATGGCTTGTCCTCCAAGTGTGCCAAGTGCAGAGGTTGGAAGTTCCTGTGCCTGGACTTTGAAACACGTTTTACTCTTGCTCCTTTTGCATTGATATAGCTTCTTTTCTGTAATGAGCAAATTTTGTTTAGGCTTTAGAACCTTGTGGATGTACAAGTTGACTACAGACTGCTCTGTTAGATAAACTTGCTCTAAGTTAGCAAAATAATGTGAATGGTTACTAATACCAGTTATTTTTTGCATAGATCCCACTCATGTGATGGGTCTGTATCCGGACCTCCTGCCCACAGATTACAGGAAACAGCTGCAGTATCCCAACCCCCTCCCAGGGCTCTCTGGGGCAGAGCTGGAGAAGGCACATTTAGCTCTGATAGACTACCTAACTCAAGTGAGTGCTCCTCTACCTGGTTTCAGAGCAGGGTTATTCAGTTCTAGCATGCTTTGTTGGTTACCTTTGATGTGCAGGGAGCAGTACACTTCCAGCTCTGTCATGCTTAATGGGTGGTCTTCATGGCTGGAAAATATGGCAGCAGCTCCTGAATGAGCAGGGGAAGTGGAACACGTGAGATACCCCACAGATATGTGGAAAACATCACGTGTGACTGGACAAAATTTCCTTATGGATTGGATCTGAATATGAGTCCAGTATTTTATTTCTAGTATCCTTCTGAAGAGGATTTGAGCACTTCATTTTTTTGTTTTGCTCAATGATGATTATTAAGGGCACTCTGTCCAGGAGATAGATTGAGGGCCTGCATAAAAGGTGGAATGGGAAATAATGGACATTCTAAGTTCCTGCCCTCTTTATTTTGTTGTAACTAGAACCTGAACTGTTTGGTTGCCATCTTTATTAGAGTAAAAGGAGGATTGTGGCTGAAGGAGGATAGGTTTTATGCCTAGCTGTACAAAATCTAAATTGTTTTCCAAATGTTTTAAATATTTCCTGACTTCTCTAAAATGTCTCTTAAGGTTAACAGAATTTCCTTCTGACAGTTTTCTCAAGATTCTGGATATTTTGCATAACTATAAATGTACAAAATAAATATCTACACATATAAATATGGTTGTAAAGTTTGTGTTGAATAGTCAGTGACAATAAAATTGTTTGGGAAACAATTAATTTAAACAAGTTATTAAATAGGTTTAATTTAGTCTTTGTAGTTGGTGGGTTATAGACGCTGAAGTGAGTTGTAGAAATCCATGGCCTTTCCCTGTTAAAATGTTATTTGATGTCGTGCAGAAAAGGAGTCAGCTAGTGAAGAAGCTAAATGATTCTGATCATCAGTCCAGTACCTCACCCCTCATGGAAGGAACACCCACGATCAAATCCAAAAAGAAGCTGCTACAAATCATTGATACCACCCTGTTAAAGTGTTACCTGCATGTAAGTTTCTGTCTGACATAGAGGCTTTGCCACAGGAGCTCTGTTGGAATTTGAGACTGAAACATTTAAGATGGGAGGATAAGGAGCTACTTCAGAAATTCTCACACAACTGTCTGTCTTTAATATCAAAGTAATGTGTAAAATCTTAACTAGTTTCCTCACTGGTCAGGAAGCAGTTTCAAGGAGTAAGGCAGATGTGTCTGTTCCTGGTTGCTGTCTCTGTCAAAAGAAAGTGACTGTGGCTGTGTGTTTTGAAGGTCTAATGAATGCTTTTATTGCCTTATACTGTTAAAGGCAGGAAAGTACAATCTTGGCTGTTAAGATGTTTTTCAAAGCCTGACCCTTGCTATTGAAGGGGAGTAGCTTTGATTTGTTGTTTTCCTTCTGTCCTCAAAATTATGGAAATTAACATGGACCTTACTGTAAGATGTTGAACTATCTTAACTGTTCTTACGTTTCTTATGTTCTTATGTCTTTTCGTTTTTTAAGGTTGTTTCCTTCTTCCCCTGCCCCAACTTCCAGCTTGTGTTTTGTACTGTATACTTAGAAGGTGCACTTCCAGTGAAGTTTAAGCGCTGCTTTTTTGCTTGCAGACAAATGTAGCGCTGGTGGCACCACTGCTACGTCTGGAGAATAATCACTGCCATATTGAGGAGAGTGAGCATGTACTAAAGAAGGCACACAAATACAGTGAGCTGATAATACTGTATGAGAAAAAAGGTCTGCATGAGAAAGGTAAGTATGAGGTTGGGAGAGGAGAAGGAGTAGAAACATGTTCTTTGTGTTGTGTTTTGACTTCAGTGAGCAGGCAGTATTCTGAAGAGGCTGTTTAATCACTATCTTGTGATTAAATCTGTCTTTGTTCCTGTTACAGCTTGGTCTGTATGTTCAAAAAAAACTTTGTCTTCAGTAGCATGACAGGAAAAAATCAATTTTTTTGTGGTTCATGTTGGAACTAGCAGTTACAAAGGAATTTACTTCTTTTGTTTTGAAAGCATTACAGGTACTGGTGGATCAGTCAAAGAAAGCCAACTCACCTTTGAAGGGTCATGAGAGGACAGTGCAATATCTGCAGCATTTGGGTGAGTGTGAAGAAGAGCAGTATTTTTGTGAGGTTTTGATTCTTGTTTTGCTTAGTTGTTATTCTACTGTTTGGCAGCTTTCTGGAGTCTATCAAGCTGAAGGGGTATCCTTGTTACCTTGTTTGGCTTCTTGCATAATGCAACCTTCAAGTATTCGCTCAAAGGATTCAAGTTTTGTTGAAACTTAAATATCTTATTGGAAAACATTCCTTATTTCTGATTAAAATATCTACTGGGAGAAAATGGGCCATAGTAATTTGAATTTTCTTCCTTTCTTTTCTACATTTTGTTAAAAGCTGAGAAGCTGTTACCTGTCATGTAGTTTCTATACCAGTTACTTCAGTACTATGATGCCTTACTGCTCGTTATAAAGTATTTGACCATTTGCTGTAGAAGTCATTAGACTGACTGGAAATTAGGTTGGAAATGGACTGAAGGAAGTTACACAAGTGAAAAGTTCGCTGCCTCTCTACCCTAATAAAAATGAGTTGAAAGGGAAGACTTGGAATGTGATTAAGGCAACCAATCTTGGTTTTGGGCTGAATTCTTTACATTTGGTGATACTTAGTATTTGAGTTAATTTTTGTTTCTGTTTGAAATCATGTTTCCGAAGCAATGGAACTGCAGCTTTTGGAAGTTATTTGCTTGACTTGAGCAAAAACTGGATTCTTCATGTAAATTAAGCTTTGCTGGCTCTGAAAGTATCTGCTTGTGTTGTGAATAGATAGATATTTAGGATTTTAACATTGAGACTGCTGCTTTTTGTATTCCAGGCACAGAGAACTTGCACTTGGTATTTTCCTACTCTGTCTGGGTGCTAAGAGATTTTCCTGAAGATGGACTGAAGGTAAGTGTGGTTGAAAGAGGTACCTTGTTGACATCCTTACTGGAGTATATGGAATTGGGGTAACTCATTGTAAGAAGCTGATTAATGCTAAATCAAATTAAATACATAATTTGTGTTTTCTGTGTTCAATGCTGTGCTAATGTTAGCAGTAGATAAAGCAGGTCAATCTTTCACTTTTTCTTATGCTTTTTCTTGGAGCACCTTATAATAAATAGCTAGGAACCTTTGATACAGCATTTCATGTTATTCATGTCACACTTTTGCACAAGAGCCTAATTGAGTATTTAAATGTCAAATATTGACTTGCCTATGAAATTGACTCCCTGTATTCAGGAGATGTTGGACTATATGAGAGGAGATTGTTCACTAGGACTGAAGTTAGGATATTTGTCAATCTTTTCAGATGTGAAATAACTTCTCAGTTATTCAGTGCCTGAATAAGCTGCTCAGGTTTTTTTAATACTTCTTGTGCTTACTCTTTGGACACATGATGATATGCTGGGCTTCAGAGCCTCAGGGACTTAAAAAAAGAAAATCACCAATCTGAATAAAATTTCATTTAACAGATATTTACAGAAGACCTCCCTGAAGTGGAAGCTTTGCCACGAGACAAAGTGCTCAGTTTCTTGATTGAAAATTTTAAAAGCTTGACTATTCCTTACCTGGTAAGAACTCAATCTCTACTAGTGTATTTTACCTTCAGTACAAAATGTACCTGTAAGATTTTAGTTCTCTGGGAGTTGGAGCCTGATGCTGTCTCACACAGTGCTAGCTGTGCCATAAGTTGTGCAAAGAAAACAATTAAAATACACAAAATCCCAAAGTCAAACTTGGTGAAGGCAAGCATAAAATTGTTGCTTGTAGAGAACTGCTTCCCAGAGGAAGTGTCTACAGCTGAGCCTTAACATGTATTTACAGGAACACATCATTCATGTCTGGGAAGAAACCGGTGCGGACTTTCACAACTGTCTGATCCAGCTGTACTGTGAGAAAGTGCAGGGCTTAATGAAAGAGTATCTCAGTTCTTTCCCTGCAGGTACGTTTAGCCTTTTCTGGTGGGAGGACCGGGGGTGTGGGACAGCACAGAGGAGCCTTCATTTTCCATATTGTTGTAAGCCTTCCCTGTTGACATCCAGCATAAGATACCTAAGTGATGGAGGGAACTGGAAAACAGAAGCTGTGGGTTTGTAGGGTAGTCCAGTTTATTCCCTCTCGAGATCTTAAGGGATCAAGCAACACTTTGTTCATAATTAAGTGGAATGGCACCTTCTGCTCCCTGACTTCTTCATGTTAAGGGTAGGGAAGGGTTTTGAATAACTTTAATATTGCTTTAAGCAATAAATAAATAATATTAAAGCCACTTGATGTCTTTTTAGGAGTTGAAGTTATTTTGGCAGGCACATGGAAGTCCCAGCCCATATAACAGCACCAGACCATGTGAACAACACCATTTAGTTCCTCTTCATAATGATTTATTTATCTTCTTCTGTGTACTAGTGTAGTGAAATAGTTGTGATAATTTAGCTTATGTTGTTTTATTTCATATAGATAGAGCTCCGGTGCCTGCTGGGGAGGAAGGAGGAGACTTGGGGGATTACCGGAAAAAGCTGCTGCTTTTTTTGGAGAAGTCTAGCTGGTATGAACCTAGTCGACTTATTAGTGACTTCCCTTTTGATGGTGAGTTCTGTTTCCATAGGTTAATTAAACCCTATCTTATTTCATTGTGCAGCAAAACTTCTTCACTTATCACAGAATCATGGTAACTAGAAATAGAGAAGATGACTCTATCTCTAGTTGCAGGCTGCTAGTTTGTATATGAACTCTGCTTTTGTTGGCACAGTTGGGTTTACCAGGCTCTGCAGGTCTCCTGTAACTGTTGCCCTATAACTTTGTGGCATCTCCCAGCTATTTAGCCTAACTTTTTGATGAGCCTGAGTTACTCAGTAGATCTGAAGGTGGTTGTTTCTTAAGGTTACTTATGAATTCACAAAAAGTTTCTGAGATGGCTGTGAAATGTAGGCTTACAGTGTCAGTGTGACTTAAACTGTACCTGGAACACAGATTAGTAATTCCTTCTGCAAGTCTGGTCACTAATTTTGTCATTTCTCTGTGTAGCTATTGATTTAATCCTTCATGCTATCACTAGGTCTCCTAGAAGAACGTGCTCTGCTCTTGGGTCGTATGGGGAAGCATGAGCAAGCTCTGTTTATTTATGTTCATATTTTGAAGGACACCAACATGGCTGAAAAGTAAGGATTTCTTTATTTTATATTTTTGCATTTTTGCAAGACTTATTTTGCTGACTGCTGTATGGATAGGATGGGTAATGAAACGTTGCTATATGTGGAGCATGAACACTAAGTCTTCAGGATCTTCTGGGTTTTCATATTTTATTGATCTTAAAGCTGTTCTGGGTGTGTGTTTATTACAGATACTGCTGCTGTCCCTTGAGGTTTGCCTTTTCATTCTCTTCTGTCATTGTGCTTTAGAACAATACGAACATCATCAATGAGTTACTACTTTCCACCTGTCCTTAGTTCGATCTTGAGTGTTGTTTTGCTTTCTTTCTCTTTGGAGAGATTTTCACTAGCCCACATTAAAAATAATCCTCTTTGGTAAAGAGACAGCATTTTTCTATGTGTTTTGTGCCAGGGAGCCTCCTGAGTGAATCAGAAGTACTCAGGTAAATTGCTCATGTGAAAATAGAATTACCCAACAGTGGCGGTTATATCTGAACACTGGGGCCTGTTCAACATGGTTGCTTTTAAAGCTATTTTCAGCAAATGCTTTTTAGAGGGCATTCAGCCATGGTATGCAGTATACACTAATGAACAGCTTATTTTTCAGATACACTAATTAGATATATCTACACATAGGTTTTTATGCTGTGATATGTTGATTGGAGATACCTCTTTACCCCCGTTTTCCTATACAGCTGAATTAAATTTGGCTTCTGCGTTAAGGCTTTTTAAGTTGATTGCAAGTGGGAGACGTGCACAAAACTTTGTTTCTCTCAGCACTGTGATGCAAAGTAAATCACCTAACTTGGATGACTTCAGTAGTCAGAGCATTTAAATGTTAATTTCTGTAAACTGATTCTTTGGGTTCTATGACTGTTTCTGTATTTGATATGATTCTTCTCTGTTGATTCTTCTAGCTACTGCCATAAACATTATGACAGAAACAAAGATGGCAACAAAGATGTAAGTAGCTTCTTGTTCAGTAAGAAAGTAGAAGGCTATTCATACCGTGTTCGAGACTTGAAAGTTCTTGCAGTGTATAAACTTTTTCAGGGTTTGTGTAGTGTACAGGAGCCTATGTATAATCTCTTGGAATTTAGGAATTACTTGATAATTATGGGGGTTTTTTTGTTGGTCATGTTACTCTACCATTGGGTTTGAGCCTATATTAAGAGCTGTTTAAATGAGCAGTTTGGAATTTTGGATGGCATAGGTGCAACTTAGTGCCATTGCTGGGTTTTACCAGCACTGTCAGCTATGGATATGTGCAGCAGTTTTAGAACTTCCCTTTTATGTGCTACAGGTGTATCTGTCCCTGCTCCGCATGTATCTCTCCCCACCCAGTGTTCATTGCCTGGGACCGATCAAGATGGAGGTGCTGGAGCCTCAAGCCAATCTGCAGGCTGCTCTGCAGGTTTTGGAGCTGCACCACAGCAAACTGGATACTACTAAGGTAAGTCGGACCTGTAAGTACTCAGTTTGTGCTGTTAGCAGGAGATTACAGAAGGTACTGGAGTAGGCAGGTGAATGGATTGTGTCAATTTCTATTCTGTTTTGGTCTCTATTCCTTTTTAACTTTTTCTACCTTTGTTCCAGGCAATTAACCTGCTCCCAGCAAATACGCAGATAAGTGAGATTCGCATCTTCTTAGAGAAAGTACTTGAAGAAAACGCTCAGAAGAAAAGATTTAATCAAGTGCTCAAGAATCTTCTCCATGCAGAGTTTCTGAGGGTAAGCATCCACCACCTGTTATTTATTGGAATAATGTTTTGAAATACATTCAGTATTGAAATTTACTGTTTCTTATAGGGGGTGGGTGTCCTCTAGATGGTGCTGTAATGTACCTGAAATTAAATGGGAATCATGTAGCTTGAACATCATTTTTGCTGGAGATGGTGTGTACATTCATTTTAGTTTGGATGAGGTGTTTGTCTTTGCTCACTGTGCTGTGGTGTGCACTGCAGAATCATTTCAGGCAGCTTGGACTGGATTTCTTTCAAATGAAGTGAACCAGAGGAAGCAGTTCAGTTGTTCACCTTAACACCCCTTTAGTGGTTGAATGCCTTAGGCTGTGGACCAAGGTGAATGTAAAACCCTGCAATTCATAGAGTGTGGGCTTTGGGTTTTCAATACCACCTGCTCCGCTCCACAGACCTGCTTCTTCTGTGCTCCACATTTTGGTAATGTAGATAAAGCCACTGGCAGTTAAACGTTGTGATGGTTTGCAGTTTCATCAGACTGCTTTTTGAGCAGCTTGCGTTTTTTATCTTTCTTTAGGTCCAGGAGGAGCGGATCTTGCATCAGCAAGTAAAGTGCATTATTACAGAGGAGAAGGTGTGCACTGTTTGTAAAAAGAAGATAGGTAACAGGTGAGAGAGCTGGGTAAACTGAATCAAATATTCATCTGGTACACTTAAACTAAGAATGCTGGAAAACTGAATGTATACAGCCAGAGAGAACAGCAGTATGAGGGAGCCATTTGAAGAGTGGTTGAATTACAAATTACATTCATTAGCTGGATGGTTAGGAATACTTTAAAGCTATGGTCAGTGAATTTGCTGAAAGAGTTTAATCCTTCTTTCAACAAAGGAGTATAAAACCCCTTCAGAAACTCCCAGGAGTTCTTACTTCAGAACTCTAGAAGGCATAAGATCGGTCCTCATACTGAATTTTGAAAACTTTGTAAGAACACTGCCTTTCTAAGAACCTTCTTCTTAATTAGAATTGAGGAGGATGATAAAAAGAATTTTAAGCTAAGATACATATGTCATTTTCTATATCTGATGGCTTTATGGCTCTCTGACTGATGTATGTTTTGTAGCCTACATGTAATAGGATGTCTAAAAGTAGAACTAGTTTGCTTGATGAGATGAGCTCAGTTAGTAAGAACATGGTGCTGATAACACCAGGGCTGTGGGTTTGATCACTGTACTGGCCATTTACTTAAGTGTTGGACTCTTATCCTTGTGGGTCCCTTCCAACTCAGAATATTCTGTGGATCTGTGAACTTTTCTTCTACCATTCCTGGTAGCTAATTTTGTGTTAATTTAGAATACAAATTTATTTGCACTTCGTTTTTTTTTTTTTGTCTTACAATCACAGGGAAATGCTACATGACTTAGTCATTATTTTCTTCTTGATGGGAGGTCTTCTGAGATATCAGTAGCATTAACAATGACAGGGAAATGTTCTTTTCCCAAAACATTTTAATAAACATCAGTCTAAATATTGATACGCGTTTTTTGCTCTTAACATGAAGCATGTAACATCAGAATTGCATATGCAATATTGTTTTGGTTGTCTAGAATTTTTCTAGTGCTGGTAAGTTCAGCAAGATTTTTGAAGGGCAAGCATGTCCTTAACTTGTTCCCAGTGACTTCCAAGTAAAGTGTGCCTACAGAAATTAAGATAGATTTTTAAAAATATCTAAATAAACCTCTTACAAAATCCACAGAATATTTTGTCTGTTTTCTCTTTAATATGTTCAGGCTATCCCTTAAAAAAGTGTCAGTATATCGCCTATTTCTCTTTGATTCTGCCCAACTTGGATGCTCTTGTTTGAATATGAAAAACTGTCTTAAAACAGCTGATGTTTGTGTTTTGCTCTCTTTACAGTGCATTTGCTCGATACCCTAATGCAATAGTCGTGCATTATTTCTGCTCCAAAGAAGTCAATACACTGGACACCTGACCTTGTCATGGTCAATAATCTCAACATTCATATGAAATTCAGTACTGATGACTAAAGAAGTTCATGTGTCTGAGATTTTTAAGGCTTGTTGCTACATTCTCGTACACTGGGTGGAAATTATTCATATCTATGGACTGACTGTACCTACCCAGCAATATTGATATACTAGAAAATGACTTTAACCATGTTGTTACAGTGCTGGCAACCACACTGAACCTCTCAGTCCTCAGATGAAGAATCAAAACTGATTTTTGTAGTGAGTTTTGTAATACACTCCAGCCTTGCAAATGAACTGTTAGACAACTGTTGGACATTCACCACAAATCAAGTGTTACAATAAAACATACTTTCTTAGGGTGGAAATGTTGTGATTTGGCCTTGTATGCAAGTATTTATTCAAAAAAAGAAAATTCCCTCAAAGTCTTTGCAGCCGTATCAGCGTTGCATGGAGATCACCAGGTGTTTGTCATAGAGGAGGCTTCTGTGTCTGTCTAGACATAGCAAGTGTAACTTTTATCTCAGCAACAGAAATGGTTTAAGTGCTGGCCAAAGGACTCTCTATTGATAATTCAGTGTTTTTGCCTGACCTTCTGGTAAGTTGTTTTACAGAAGATGGACGAATGTTAGATACCACTAAGAAGCGCTTTATTTCCCTTTTTGTTTTAGTTTGACAGCTATAAACGGAATTAACTTGTGTATTGTTTGCACTGACTGTGTTCCCTCTTAGCACAAGTGGAAGCTCAGAGACTATTTGAGGAAGCTCACATCTGCACTCAAAGGAAATAGCAGCCCTGTAAAGCAGTTTCTGGAAGGAGTGAACACTTGTTACTGCTTGAACTTCTGGACTATGCTAGAGACTTTTCTACATAAATTCCTTAGTCTCTGGTTCACTTTCCAACATTGAAGTAAAGTCCAAACTGTTTCAACATCCGTGTATTTTAAATGCTCTAGAACTGCATTCTACTCAGGCTGGTACTGTTCTTTAATTACTCTTGGGCCAAAAGTCTTAACACAAGAACTGAATTGTACCGTACTCACTCTAGGCTGTAAATATTTTGTCTAACTTATTTTTTTCAGAAACATTAATTAGTAGCAGATTTGTATATGAGGGATAAAATGTTTGTTGCAGAAAGGATCTGTGGAGTAGGATTGAAAAGGCAGGAGTAGCAAATAACTCAAAAGAGTGCCTGTTTGACTTCCCATATCCTGGTCTAGCAATACTTAAAAATAAGTCATTATTAGCATGACATGTAACTAGCAGATACATCTTAAAGAACAAGCTGATGAATAAATCTTGCCTGCCTGAAGTGTAGCTGAACCTGAGTTAACATTATAGGTTTACTTCAATCATGTGAGTGTTCTTTAGGAACAGATCTGCTGTAGGCTGACAAGAGTCCTAATTCACTTTCATTGCCAGTGTTAATAGTTTCTCTTGATAACTGTTTTTTCCTTGCTATTATGTGTTTGTATTTATTGCTCATGCATTCTTCTGGATTTCTCAGTCCAGTGTTTTGCTTGGATGTCTTGGGCAGTACTGCTACTGAAGTCTTTTTGCAGAAGCTGGATAGAAGGGATCTGTGGTGTTAATGTTTTTAAACTTGTATTTCTTCTGTTTGAAGAAGAGAGCCTAAAAATACTTACACTAGATTTGCACATTCTGTATAGATCTTTATATACTAGTTCAGGTACAGAGGGAAGATGGTTTGGGAGAGTTGTGTTTACAGGTCATAGAGAATGAAGAGAGGGTGTTTAAAAAGACCCTTCATTCTTTGTATACAGATATAACAATGCTAATCTGATTTTTACTTATGTTTAGTACTGCTAGTATGATTTTAATTTACCTTCATTGTCTGTTACCAGGATCTTCATTGTGCTCTTACTTACAAGACTAAAGTTGTGCCTCTGTTCATCTCCCTGTATACCTTTTACAGAGACGTGATTTGTGCTGTACTTTTTTTTTTTTTTGTTGGTTCATAGAATGTGCTTTGGGTTTACTAACCATACAGCAGGTTTATCTAAAGCAATAGGTTGTAATAAATATTGTGAACCAGTGTGTGTTTCAGTCATTGTGCAGTTAAGCTTCTCTGGGCTGATGTAGATTTTATTTTTCATTTGTGTAACAGACCTCATTTTCTCATGGAAGTCAGACCCAATGCAGTATCTCAGTATCCTCTTGCTTTAGTATGTGTAAATCAAGTGTGGCCATGTCATCACTTCTCAATGTAGGTTTTTAAATCTTCAAGTTTATACATGCTTGTGAATGTCCTCAAAATCCTACTAAAACCACTTTTGTATTACCTCTTTGAATAATGTTTTTGCAAGTCTTACACCATTATACTATTAAATATGTACTTACTAGAGAACACTAAAATTACTGACAATTTTTTTTTTTTTTGAGTGGTGATATGCTATTTTGTGCTGGGGAGGGATATTGAGCTCTGTGTGGCCAAATTGGGAAATGTTTAGATTCACAGGTTTGCACTTCCCATAGAGTATTCTGGTGTTGGAAGTAGAATATAGATCCTCATTTTTCCCGTTCTATAGCTATGGGAAACACTAGTGCAGAGGAAGTCCTCTGTCTCCGTGTTCACAGAATCACAGAATGGGTCAGTGGGTCATTCAGTGCAAGCTCCCTGCTCAAGCAGGGACACCTCCAGCAGGTCACCCCCAGGCTGTGCTGGTGCCTGGGTTATTCCTCCCCAGTGCAGGACCCTGCATTTGTCTTTGCTGGATTTCAGACAGTTCTTCCCATCTCTCCAGCCTGTTGAGGTCCCTCTGAAGGGCTGCACAGCCCTCTGGGGCATCAGCCACTCCTCCCAGCTTTGTGTCATCAGTGAACTTGCTGAGGAGGCGTCTGCTCCTTCATCCAAGGCACTGATGAATAAATTGAACTAATGTTGGTACTTCTGGAGAAAACAAAAAAATTCCCAACAAATCCTATCCTTGATTGCATCCTTTCAAATTTTCGTCTTTTCTAGTTATATACGTCATCTCAGCTTTCCTCTTAGTGCTGCTAATGGGACCAAAAGGGGTTCCTTGTGATATCTACACAAATTTTAAATAACATATAATATAGTTTGTGATTATGTCATTTAATGCTTTCTCACCAAAAAAACCCAAACTGGAATGCAGATCTACATCTACCTTTACTCCTGTGGACATGCTAATCCAAGAAGAAGTAAAATTAGCAGGTGGGAGGGTTTCTTTGCCTCATCTTTTGATGCCATTGTGCTTACTTGTTTTCTTAGTCTGCTGGGAAATAACCAAGTAGTTTCTCTTTGGATATTAAGTTTGCTGACAACAGTGTTTATAGATGTCTAAAACCACACACAGACACTGCTAATGGGTGATCTGTTGTTGACTATGAAACAATTCTTAAGCATATGTTCTAAAGAAGCTTTCAGTTTTTCTTGAGAGATTCAAGAGAAATTCTGTAAACATGAGATCCCTAAGCTGAGTGAGATTTCATTGGAAGAGGAGAGAGAGTGTCAGAAGGCAGGTAAGCAAAATTTATGTGAAATTGGGCACTCAAGACAAAATAGAGGGTTTATACGCTGCCTGTAATAAACTAGAGTAAGTGTGATTTCTCCATGGTACTACTGTACTGTGAGGCCACCTCGATTTTCCTGCAATTTACAGTCAAACTGTATTAGATTAAATGTAAAAAACCCCACACTTATGGTTCTACTATCTTTTTGAAGGTAAATAAAATATGATAGTCATAGAATGGTTTGGGTGGAAAGGAAGCCTAAAGGTATTCTAGAGTCAACCCCTCAGGGCCCCAACGTGGCATTGTACACTTCTAGAGATGAGGCATCCACAACTTCTCTGGGCAATCTGTTCCAGTGCCTCACCATCTTCCAAGTAAAGAGTTTTTTTCCTAATATCCAATCTAAGTCTACCCTCTTTAAAACCATTTCCCCTTGTCCTATCACTATCTGGTAGTGTAAAAAGTCACTCTCCCTCTTTAAGAGCCCACTTTAAATGCTGGAAGGTTGCTATGAGGTCTCCTTGGAGCCTTTTCCAGTCTGAGCAGCCTCAGCTTTCTCAGCCTTTCTTCACAGGGGTGGTGCTGCAGTCCTTCACTGTCAGTGCAGTGGTGAGTAGAAAAGCAAAGAAATAGCTTTTTCAGCCGACTGTCTGCTGTACCATTTAGTAGGACACGAGGGCTTTACAGCTGTTGCTGGCTGTTTCACAGTGGCATTATGTTTGCTTTTTTGCCTGTGTTTTGACTCTTGGTTCTGTGAATTCACCACTTAGTGCTGACTTGTTTGTGTTTGAAATGTCAGTGCTTATGCTTTTATTAATTTTCTTAAATTCTAGTCTGGTGACTGGCGCTAATGACAGGAAATGATTAATGAATGGGACCTTGGTGAGAATGTGTCACATTCTCATGTTTGCATGGAGCTAATGGCATGCTGCATTACTGGCTTTCATACATTTTCTGACACTTTAATTGCTGCAAGAATAAAGTTTGGTACTTGGCCTGCAATTCCAGTTTATAAATTTCAGCTCTTTGATAAAAAGCTCCAGCAAGACAACCATCAGCAGCTGCTAATAAGCTAATAACTTTTAGTAAACTATTTCCTTCACTACTTAATTATTTTTTAAGGTGTGATAGACCCTTAAAAAAATCTGTCCTGTTTCTTGTAAAGTTCTTTGAGACCCTTTGGTGGAAGAATTAAGACTGTCCACGGAAAGGAGGAAAAACGGGGAGAGTTTTGCAGGCTGCTATGAGGGGAGATGTGGTGGGGAATTGCTGTTCCCTGAGGCGTCTTATGGCAGACCAAAGTGTGGTGTCTCTGCTGTGGTCTCCCTGAAACTGCTTTGAACAGCTACAGTCAGTGACAAATTTTGTGTTACTTCAGGCTTGTAAGAAGGGAAATTTTTTTCTATTTAATAATACTGGAAGGTTGTGCTGGAGCTCCGAAAAGGATTTTTAATGGCCATAGTTGTAGTCAGGTTGCTGGAACTCTCCAAGAAAATCTGGATTGGGGGTTCAGATGTCGCGGCTGGATCGCAAAGCGGCTCTTCCTCCTGCCCAGGGCTTCCCTGTTAGGTGCTGCCTTACTGCCCTTATCTTGCAGCAATATTGGAAAAACCTGCCAGCGAGGTTTTGAGCGGGCCTGTTCGGCAAGTGTGGGCCACACCTCCGCTTCTCACAGCTGGAGCACGGCCCGGCCCTGCGCAAAACTGGAGATGAGCCCATAGCGAGCTGCCCTTCGCGGCCGGGCCTCCGGGGACTCGCTTTGGCTCCGGCTTTCCCTGTCCGATATTCGGCAAGGACAGAGGGACGTTTTCCTCATGTTCCATGAGGTGCTGCGGGGCCCATTTCCGCCCAGAGTGCTGCCTTTCCTGGCAGCGGTGCTTTTCCAGAGGAAGGAGAGGAGAGACTCGGGGCTCTATCACTGGCGGGTAAGGCACACGGCGGGGCTGTCTGTGGGATGGGGTCCCTCAGCTGCTGCGCTCGGGAGCGACTGCCGCACCTGTGGGAAACCTGCGCTCCCGCAGGGGTGAAAAGGTTTATTGGTACCCAAACTGTTCTCTTAATGGTCATGTCAATGGAGATTCCAGGCTTTTATTAAATTTTGAAATCCAGAGCAGGTCTGCCTTTCCTTAGGTTTTGGGGAGCAGAATTGAGCTGATGCCAAGCACTTTTTTTGGGGAGAGTCCAGAATATTGCACTTTTCATCAGTAGAGACAAAATCACGCGTATGTGTTTTCTTGCAAAATAACCTTGACTACAGTTGCCTTCTGTTCTACTTTCTATTTTACCCTCCGGGGATTAATGATCTCAAGTAGACAAAGACTAATGATGGCTTCAGCTCCTGTTCGTCGTGCAATGCAGCCACAACAGATAACGTGGTTTTGACGTGTTTGTCCTTTAAGTGGAGTGAAATAATTTCATTTTATAAGATAGTCAGGCTAATAACTTCAGTTTTGAATTAAGCTAAATGTTTGTGAAGGAGCTTTTGACTGGAGATTTGATTATAAGCTGATCACCCTTGTCATATATCCTATCATGCCATCCCCTCGATATACAACTTAAAATTGAGGTGACAGTTGTCACAAGACAACTTGCTGCTTGTATAGCTTTCTGCACATCTGCTTGCCATGTGAAAAAAATAAACTTGTTGACTTTGTAATATTACTGTTTAGTACTTAAGAGATTAGTTGGAAGAGGTTCATGTTAGCCTCCCATTAACTGTAAACCACTAAATATATTTTCCCTCAGGCAATTGCTATTTAAATAAAAAAACCCCTGCTATTAAATGAATTGCTATTTAAATTAAAAAAAAAAAAAGAAAATTAACATTACTTAACAAAATTTTGCTGGCTATGGAGAGAGACTTTTGTATTGACTAATTGATAGCAATTGAGCAAGGGGTGGGACGGCAGATCACCCTTTTGGCTTTGTAGATAAATTCAGCATGATCAGACTGCTTTAATTTTCCAGATTTTAGCCTTAGATTCACTTCTAAAGGCAAACAACAATAAAGTGAGAGTGAACCCGATGTTTGCCCCTGCTGCTGTTACTGACATGCTGGCACTGCTCATGTCCTGGCTAACTGTAAATCCTGCCTGCCAGAAGACCATGGTTCTGTAAGTCTCCTTTCACAGCTGCAGATGTATATTCCTGAGAGAGGAGGACAGTGCAAGGGGTGCCCAGTTGCTTTGGGCTTTAAAAGCAAACTTGTGACATTTTGGCCACAAGGAAGGGAATGATGTGCAGCAACGTTTCTTTGGGAGCAGGAGCATGATGGGGAGAAACTGCTCCATTTGTGAACTGAACATTTCTTTGAGCTACCTAATTTTCCCAATAGCTGTGAAAATAAAATATGTCATAGAAGTTGTGTTTCTATTGGCTACGACAGCATTTTTGTAATGAATCTGGCGGGCTTATTGTGAGACCTCTGCATTCACTGAGACCTTTGGAGTGGATACCAGCACTTACATCCCACTATATAAAGGCAGGTATCCTGGGCTACATGAAGGTAAAGACTACTGGGTCCTGTGGCTGGGATGACTTGTTTTACAGCTGCTTTCTTCTGCATCAGCATCTTCAGTTTAGATGAAAGGTGCAGACAGTTGTTTGCAACTGAAAAAGGCTGAAAATTCAGCCTTTTACCCTCATTTTAGGATTTAGGATTTGAAGTGGACTTTTCTTTCTTTGCTTCAGATACACTCCTGAGCTCTGGAAAAGCAGTGATTCTGAAAAATCATTGAAATGCAAAGCAGAAGTTAGCTGCCTGCTTCAGTCACACACAGTATGCTGCCATGTATAGTGGTACAGGCAGAGCTGTCATCAGTATCTGTTGCCCATTTCCCATACGGATTTCTTGCCTGCCTTTTCCCTGATCATTCAGATGGCTTATCTGATACTCCCATGCTTCATTGCTCTGCAAGCTCACCTGGCTATGACCTTGCTGTGCCTTTGCTAAAAGATAAGTACAAAAGGCATATGAGGAGGTTCTGGCACAACTGATCACACAGGCTTGGGAGCACAGTGAAATTTCTCTTGAGTTATATGCCCTTAAATTATGATCTGGGTGTGGAAAATGTATCCTCAGCCGTGTAATGACTGGCTGCAAATCAAAGGTGTTAGAGACCTTTGGAAGGGACTTTCTGTTGAGCATGTAAGTAAATTTCTGACAAATGGTGCTCACTAAAAGAAGGATAGGCTATTTTCGTGCTGATCTTTGCTTGCTCTGATAGTGTCTGGTTTCCAGGTGACAGCCATGCTCTGTGAGTGAAGATTGCTTTCACAGCCATGGGGGTGTGATTATGTAGCTTCATGTCTCAACTAATAGAAGAGTTGCAGGAACTTTAGGAAGTTGGTGAGAATAACATACACAATCTTGAATTTCTCTCTGTAATCTATTCCCCAACTTGACGAAAGGTGGTCAGCCTTTGTCTGAGAAACTAGTGTTGGGGATTGAATAAAAGAAAGATGGTTAGGAAGGGTTTAAAGAGGAAAGAAACTAGCATCTGAAAGGTGGAAGTCATGGTGAAATTCACTGAGAAGGCATGTCTTGTTCACAGAAACAAAGGAATAAGTACATGTCATTTCTGCAAATAAGTGCCTTTAAGATTAGTAACAGTATAACTTGAGTTTATTTGCACAAATGTAATTTAGTACCTGCATGTGAGAAATCTTAGGTGACTCATTAGTTTTTGCTCTTTGCTTGTTGGTCAGGATGGATGGTACTTGCTTAATGCAAGGTATGCCTTGGTTTTATTCTGTTGTTCAAACCCTGTTTTGCAAAAGCTGGCAAGTATCTCCAAGAGATGAAAGGAAAACTCACCAAGCATGTGACTGCTTAACAAACATAATATAATTCCATTTATCAGATAAGGAACAATCTAGAGGAGTTGAACAGTTCAGGATTCACTGGTTTCTATGAGATTCCAGTCAGTGATATGTAGGCCCTACGTTTTTTTATATTTCAAGAATCATAGAAATAAAGAATGGTTTGGGTTGGAAGGGACCTTAAAGGTCATCTTGTTCTAACCCTCCTGTCATGGGCAGAGACACCTTCCACTGGACCAGGTTTCTCAAAGCTCCTGCCTGGCCATAAACACTTCCAGAAATGTTCACATCTTCTCTAGGCAGCCTCTTCCAGTGCCTCATTTGTCAATCTGCAGTATTTTGCTGTAAGTGAAGATCCTGTTGAATTTAATTGTAAGTGAATACTTAGAATGTCTAAAATTAAACAGAGTTCTCAAGCCAACCATGCTGAAAATTGTGAATGTGAAGTAATGACCATTTGTGCAAAGCATTTTGAAAATGTGATTTAAGAATAGGAAAGGTTCTTAGCTGGCCAGGATTGTGGCATAACTGGTGAAAATGAGGGAGAATCCTATTGTGTTCCCAAGCCTTACACAATTACTTCTGTGCAGTCTCTGTATTAAGTCACCTCAAGCTGTTCTCTCTTGTCCCCTGCCCTCCTCCCACTTCTCCTTCATGATATTCTAGGATCTAGTCAGACTTTTTTTTTCCACTTCACATCCTGACATTTAGATACTAATATTACTTTCCAAAAATAGTTTCCCAGAAGCTTTCAAGAGTAAGGATTACAATTTTATCTCTGCTGGTAAAGTGACATGCACAAATAGAATGCTGATATCAGTTAAGTGTCCAGAATAAAAGTGAGTTTAAGTTTTGTCTTTTCTAGCCCAAACTGCCATGAAGTGTTTTGGTAAGCAGGTGTTTTGCTTTTGTGTATTTTTTTTTTCATTGTAAACAGTGTGTGCCTTTTATGTCTTTAGAACTTGCTCTTAAGATTCTTGCCATGTCTGCTTTTACTCAAGGATTCATGTGCCCTTGGCCAGTACTCTTAAACTAACTGTCGTGAGTGTAAGTGTTTGAGCAGCTTTAGCATCTCTTTCTCCCTCAGCAAGAATGTACTAACAAAGCAATTAAAAACTGATCTATAATTAGAGGAATCCCTAAATAAGGGACTTATTTTCTGAAGTCCATGAGGAGTTACCATAAGACACCTGTCATTGCACTGCCTAAAGGGAATTGAGTTTCCTTCTAGGCTCCTTTAGTCATCTTCTAGGACACTGAAAGTGCTGTGTGTGATCCCAGGCTGTTTCATTAATAGATTATTTTGGGCTGGCTGGTTCTGATCCATTTTTCTGTTCTAATACTAGTGTGGTTAGAGAACAGGCATTGCAATTGAGCTAAATGCTGAGCTTGTTTCTCTCTTTTCAGTGGGAAAAGCACCCTTACTACAACCTAACAGTAAAAGTCCTCCGAGCCAGAAACATCAAGGGTACCGATGTATGTAAGTATTTACTCAAGGCTTTATGAAAACATGTTGGTTCCTTGGTGCATACCTCTAGCACATAGGGCATTGTTAAGGGAGCCTCTTACCCACACATATTGCATTGCCTTTATTTCTTAACAAAAGCTTCTCATGTGAAGCATTATATACATGTCAAGTATATTATATATATTTCAAAAGCTTTATGTGAGACCAGTCTGCAGATTAAGCAGCTGCAGCTGTTCTTACTTTGCAGAACAAGAACAGTTAAGTCCTGGTAATGTTTCACTTCTCTGCACCTTTACCTGTTCTACTCTGGCCCATTCTGTATTCCTTTCTCTGGCTTCAGCCTTCTGGTTATGGCAAGTTTCACCCTTGCTCCTGCTGAACAGTCTTCCTGAACCTGGAAGCAGAAATCTTTAATTCTAGCATTCAAATGTTTATTTTCTCAGTTGTAATATTGCTTTATTTCATGTACCTGCTGTATGTTTGTCATTGCAGACTTCAAAAGAAGTAGGTGGTTGACTGATTCCAAGATAAACTGCTTTTTATCTACTCCTGGTTTTGATAGCATGGGATATATTCCCTTCCATTTACACACCTGTGCAAAGATCTCAGGGCTGTTTGAGGCATTTGGATCTTTAAAACTAATTTATATTAAATTACTTCAGATTAAATTGTGTAAGGTAGGCTGCCTTAAGTTTATATCTGGCATCAAGCATTGAAATACTTGGAATGCTAAAGAGCTGTTCAGAGAACAGAAAAGCCTCCTTAGCGGCTGAAGGCAAGAATCATGTTGTGAAGGGTCCTTTTCTGTGGCCTGTCTGTTCAGCTGGAGTGAGGAATGGTCCCCATATTTGCATTGTTGAAGGGGCCCTAAATGGAAGAAAGAAGGACTCTGAGACAATAATTTATTTTCAGGGACTGGAAACAGCCCAGCTCCTGGCCAGGCTAAACAGGGGTATAAGCAGCAGTGGTTGTTGCCTGCTTGGACTTTAGTAGGCTTAGGCTCTTTCAGTGGTGCCCAGTGATAGGACAAGAGGCAACAGGCTTGGTATCAACAGTAATCTTTATTTAAAAGTTGTTTTTCCTCATTTCAAATACTAGCCATTTTTATTAAGGGCATTATGATTTCGATGAACCAGAAAAAAAGAAGTATAGGCACCTAATATTCAATTTGCTTCTGTTTAAAGGCATTTACTTCATTAAAGACTTTTGATTTAGCAGTCCAGTCTTAAATTTGCACTTTTCTATGATGCAATGAGATCTAGAAAATGAGGAGCTCATGGGAAAGAGTGTATTTGAATAAAGATTTTCTGGTGCCTGTCTCACTCTCTGCTGTAGTGTCCAAGGCAGACTGCTATGTGGAACTGAAGCTGCCCACTGCATCTCCCCGTGTCTCTCGAACTCAGGTTGTTGACAACTCTGAGAACCCAGAATGGAATGAAACTTTCCAGTATCGCATCCATAGTGCTGTCAAGGTAAAGACACTGTGTGAAGCAAGTGGGGCTACTTATGTTTTTGTACTGGCTTGCTTTCGATAGTTCATTAAAAACCAAGGGTTCTTTATTACCCTCAAAACAAGTGTTGCTTGTAAGGTGTCAGTTGTCTTCAGTGGTACAAAAAGCTGTACTATATGTGTCCAGTGATACAATCTGCTGAGGATAACTGCTCTCATGTAAATTGCAGCTAGAATTTTCCATCCTTGTGATGCATCTCAGGAAAAGGAAGTTACGCCCCTACCTGGTGGAGTTCAAGGAAATTCTTTGATTAAGCAAGTTTCTATTTGATGTCTGCTTCTTCTTTCACAGGAACTAAATTTCTACTCACTGCCACATAGTTCATTCAGTCAAGTTTTACTGTCAGTTCCAATTGAGAAAACCAAATTCAAACTCTTGGATAGAGGCTGTACCTCTACTATCTGTGAAGGATCTAGTACAGTATTTAACAAAGTCTTCAGGTTGACAGCATTCATTCTCAAAGTAGACACTAATGGTAGGGGGAAGGAAACTGTACTTTGAAAGATCAGTTTTAGTGGGGCAGTATTACTTTGAATAACATCCCAGGCTTTGGAATAAGCTGTCTATTAACAAGAAAGTATCCCCCTCACTGGAGTACCTTTCCACAATGGTTGGTGACAAATAATGGAATGGTAATTGACTTGACTGGTGAGACAATTGAAAGTTAAACTTCAGAGTGTGGGATCTTTTACTTTCCCTCCAGGCTCGTGAGACTTCAGCCTGGTTACTGCGGGTGACTGTCAGCAAAATTCTAAGTTCAGTCTTGTCTCCTTGACAAGTTGCTGCAGGGCAATTATTTGGGTGCCGTATGTCCTCACTGTATCTATTTCAGTTTCTCTTGAGTTTACCATCTCTGAGACACTGCTGAGCAGGAAGTGATTTGGTCCCATAACATCCTGGACTAAATCATCACGAAAGAGTGAGAATTGCTATTGCTTCCTTCGGCTAATCTGTGCCTGGAGCTGGTGGAGAGTACTGTCACATGAGTTCAGCTGGGACCTCCCTCTAGTTGGGAAGCTGAAAAAAATACTTTAGCTAAATGGTGTTAGCTAGAAGAAATTTTTGCTTAACTATGCTGTAAGCCATGCTGAAAAAACTGAATTTTCCTTAGGATTGGGAAAGGGGAAAAGTATTGATTAATGCACAAAGTGTCTATCATATACAGCTACCCAGGTTTGTCAGTGTTCCTGCCCCTTTGTTTTAGGCTGCTTATTTTTGCTTTTAGAACATTCTGGAGTTGACCCTCTATGATAAGGATGTCCTTGTCAGCGATGAGCTCACCTCTATTGTCTTCGACCTGGGGGGCATGAGGCCGGGTCAGCCCGTGCTGCGCACCTTCAGGCTGAACCCCGAGGTGAGTGCCTGGCTCAGCTGGGAGTGGCTGCAGCTCATCGCTCTCACATCTGGCAACACCTGCTGGTTGGTGTATCTGTGTTGGAGGAGCCAGAAGGGAAAAATCAATCAACTGGTGATGACAGCACATGCGGTTTTACTGTCAACCGAGATTTTTCCGAGTTCTCTGGTAGCTTCATTTGTGTGTTTTCCACAATCTTTGGGATGCTCCAGCTAAATAAATTTGGGATTACTGCTGTCTTTCAGGAAGGTTAAAACATCTTTAAACAGAGTTAGTTTTTCATGAGACTTAGAGGAGCATAAACTGGTTTTATAATGAAAGGCATTTGCAGTCAATAATCATTGTGGGGACTGTCTTATTTAGTTTGTCAGCATCAGTTTGCAAAAAACAAGTTTATTGCTGCCAAGGTTACCTCTATATCTAATAAGTCAAAAGCCTAAGAGAAGCTTATCTTCTCCGGGTTATGTTCAGTACATTTAACCTCTGCTTCATGTGGATGATATTTGTGACCAGCTGCTCTCAAGCCCTGTTCACCTGTTTATGGACTTACAAAACATCCTTTTTTATCTGGGTAAAAGCCACATCACCAGACTGATCTATTTTGTAATGCCATAAATGCATTGCTACATAAGGTCTGGATTAAAGGTGAGCTAATGATGTGTTTTCTTGAGAAATTTGGGTTCAGTATGGTTGGTGTGGTCAGAAGCAGACTAACTAGTGTGCAGTTCACAGGGAGGTGCTGGGCAGTGTCACAGGCACTCCAAATCATTTACGATCATGGAAAGAGCCTTAGTAATTCCATTGTTCCCACTCTATCCATTTATTGAATGCTTAAGTCATCTTGATCTGTACTTAAGGGACTGGAAATTTCAACTTCAGCAAAGAAAATTACCCAAATCACCTTCTACTTTGTTATTTTAAAAGCTGTGTTAGGTCTGGTATCAAATATTTACTGTATGTTGTGGGAAGAGAAGACTTTGGCTGGAAAAAAGTCTGTAGAGGATAAAAGCAGCAAGGAGCTAAGAGTGCAAGCTGCTGAAATAAGAAGTGGGAAGAAGCCCAAAGCCTCATGTAGAAGCTGTTTGCAGAAATGATGTTGCAGTGGTTCTTGAGCCAGAGGAGGTTTTTTTCTCTCATTAGCAGAGTAATGAATCTGAGAGACAACTCTCACTTCTGTGCACTTGTGTCTTCAAATGTAGATGTCTGGTCATATAGAACATGTGCAGGAGAAGAGGAGTATTTAAAGGCTAAAGGCTACATTTAACGATTTCAAAATTTAACTGGAGCTTTTATAAAAGGAACAAACCCAGTTATTTTAACAGGAAATAACAGGAGAAAAGCTTAATCTCTTGGAGAAATGTCTCTTAATTATATATTCAGAATCAAGGGTCACCAATATCCGACTTTTATTTTAAAAGGCTAATGAAGAGCTGGATGTAGAGTTTTTCTTGGAGAAATGGTGAGTCTTACCTGAGGAGCTGAATGAACTCGTGCTCTGCAGATTTGTTGTCAGTTGCTTTTTCTGTCTGGGGATAGTCTTGCTCATAAAAAGGATAATGCTTTATAGTTCTCTCTGGTGATTGAGTTGATTCACTAATGACTGACCGAAATTATCCTTAAATATTCCAGTCACCAAAATTTTTGGGGTACCAAAAATAAATAAAATTATTCTGGACTTCATGGGAAGTAAGTGAACACTTTATGGATTAGTTATTTAGGAGTGGAAAGTTGTCAGTTAACCTTGCAAAATACACAGATCTATCTATCTTTGCACTTTATCTATCTGATAGTCTAAGTTCAGCTTTTCTCTAGGTTATCAAAATAACTGAGATGGGGAGATCTTACAGCACATGCTTACATTTGCAGACAAATCTTTTTCTTCAATTTTTCCAAGCCCCTATTATTTTGTGAAGGGAAATATACTTGGTGTTTCCCTAGATCTCCCACACTGAGGACCTTTTCACCCCGCCGCTTATTCAGCCAATTAGTTTGTAAAGCAGTATGAAGAAAAATGAAAACCAGTGGTCCCTTACATTAAACCTCTTGCTTTCACAGCTCAGATGCTCCTACAGAAGTACTGACCAACGGAGTCCTTGTGGTGAGTACGTGGAAGCACAGTATGTGGAAGTACAGAATCATGTGTGTTGTGATTTACTGCTGAAGATGAGTTTTTAGTAGCGAGGGGAGAAGGATCCTTGAGTATTACAATCCTACTTCCAAACAGCTTCTATTCCTTTCCAAGATAATGTGTCTGTTTTTCAATTTGTTGACTTAAAACTCTTCCTCAGTTTTTAAACTTGATGCTAGCTTACAGAAAGCAGTAGTTTTTTGTTTTGTGGTGTTTGTTTTTTCCCTGTAAGGTTGCTATGAAAACGGTAAAAAATATCTTTAGCAGTCAAGTTAGTCTTGAAGACTGTACTGTGTTTTCTAGACTAGATGCTGTCCAGGAAGAGTCCCTCCTGTTTTAACATTACTTCTAAGCTTTTATCAGTGCCATTATTAAGTAGGGGATTGCTCCCTGTTCTTTTGGGTTAATCAATCTAAGCAAATCAGTGTGCTATATATTAAAAACAAGTCTTTTCTTCCTTGAAAGGAAAGGGATTGGAGTAATGTTTTTTGTAAGGACATAAGGATAATGATTAAAATGTACAGTTTTAACTTTTTTTTTCCCTGAAAAATTGGTGGCATTTAACAGCATTTAACAGTTCTGAAAACTATTTCATAGGAAGGAACCTTTTGTGTTCCAGTTTCCCTTAGCAAGTCAGTCTTAATTCAAGCAGTGGATTAGTTTCTTTTAGTACAATTGTGTCCAAATCAATCTCTCATCTGCTGTCCTAGAGGGTAAGCTGATGGCTGAATGATGTGAGAGACTAAATTTCATGAGGACATAGACAAGCAGGGACAGAAATTTATGAAGTTCTTGTTTGGATCTGAGCAGGTTCTGCATAGCTACTCATATGTACATTTGAAAAAGGTAAAAAAACTCAGAAAAACCCCAGGTGTTGATAACTTGTAACTGTGAAGTACTGGTTGTAAAAAAAAAAAAAAGTTCCTGGAATAGAAACAAGCTCTTGTTCTGAAACAAGAGCTAATAATCCTGTCCTACTGAAACAAAACTTGGTCTTTATTTGAAATAACAAAAAAATGCCAAATTTTTTTTGACAGTTTGCAGCTGTAAATTTGCAACTAATATAGTAGGTGAATTAAACTTCAACAAAGAAGTGAACTAAAAATTGTATGACCAGAGCTGGTTTCTTTTTTTCACAGGTTCATCCTTGCTTGTGTCTGCAAGGCACTGTCAACAAAGAGGAAAACACAAAAGAGAAACAGCAAGGTAGGGCTGCCTGGAGAGTTTAAGTCAGGACTACTCCTCAGCATGTTTGTTCCTTGAGAGAGAGGGGAGACTTGACTCTGTCTATACAGTACATTTTAATTTATTGACTACAAAATTGACTTTTGAAGTCAATTTAGATTGTATTTTCAATAATTAATAATATTGGTACCACACAATATAGTTTTTGCTTGTATTTTCATGGTCTCAGCTACACTTAATAAATACTTGAATTTCAACAAATGGTCCTTGTGATCTAAACTTCTTTTTCTAACGCACAGGACGCTGTGAGGTCAAGGTGTCTGTCCCAGGGGCATATCAAAAGCAGTTGTCTATTCCTTGGACACCAGACAATGAGACGGATTATGGAACCTCCTTTGTCTTTCATGTGGATAAAGAAATGTGTCCAGAACTGCAAGTGGAGCTGGAGCAAACCATATCTGTCCTTCAGGTAAGTGTCCATGCTGATTCCACAAAGCTTACAGAGGGATAAGTTTTTCTCTGTTTTTCACACACTACTTTCTTTCTGTTTGTTTATTTTTTTTTTTAATGTCAGATTGTGCATTGGATCTTTAACATTGTATAAAGAGATGAAATTACCTTAAGAGTATACACTCCCCAAAGATTAAATGTCTGTTCAAACTCATGGAGTAAGAAAATGTTACTCTGCACATGCTTTTTACTTTCATCTTTTGAGAGATACTCCGTAGGAACTCTTTTCTCTTAGAAACGTGTAGATCAGTTGCCTCTTCCAGAGGTTTATTTATCTTTGTCTTTTACTTTGGAGTTTCTCCAGGTACCCATATAGTGACTGAATATTCATTCTCCAAAAATAACAGCAAAGAAACTCTTTATTCTATGATGTTTTTTATCCCCACTAGTAGTTGGGTAGCATGATTGCATATGGTGATCTTGACTACTCTAGAGGCAGCTGTGGAGAAGAGGACACAAAGAAGGATTTGAAAAGTAGCTTTGCCAGAGGGTTTGTTATGCAGCAAACATGAGCTGAAGAGAGAGACCTGGACTTGAGTGGTCAAAAACTCAGAGCCAGGCAAGCAAAAGCCCCGCAGAGGTCAACTGTGGAGATTGCCCCAGGTGGTAAACCTCAGCCAGACAACTCTGGTAGCTAGCTGGGGCATTGGACTCAGATCAGCAGTTACTGGTCAGAAGACACCTCTGAAGTCTGTGGGTAGGTCACAGGTCACAGGTAGTGGTGTGAGAAGGGTGACTATTTTCTCTCTAAGGTGCAGTCTCCTCCTGAGGACTGAGCCCTGTGGTTGGTGTGTGGCCTCTCTGGAGGCTCTGTAGGCTTGTGTGCCCCTCTGATATGAGGGGTTTTTAATATGCCTCTTTACATTTAGTACAGAGCTGTGTGCAGATTCCTAAGGGATCTTGCCATTTGCTATATGGCAGAAAACTCAGATATTTTCTGGCAAGCTTTAATCTGCTCTGCTGTTGAAGTTTTTTTAAAATTACGTGCTGCCACACGTCCCTAAGGTGATTATCTTATTTCTTATTTTGTGGTATTTTTTTAATGCATATCTAATGCTGTTGCCTTTTTTGGTACTTTTCCCAAACCTTGCTTGGAAGATGGAATGCAAGTTTGTTTGTGAGATTTCTGACACATGCCAGAGCTATTTGTGGGAGAAATTTTGTACTTGAAGACTTTTTAATTGTGGCAGACAGGTATATTAAAAACACCCAATAGCAGCAAACGAAAACCCCTTAAAACTAAACCAAACAACAAGAAGAAAGAAAGAAACTATTTTAATGAAAGAAATACCCCTGCAAAGACCTGTCAAGCAGAAAGCAGCATGCCCTCAAAAAATCCTGGAGTTTTGGTAAATATTTAGCTATAGTGATATTAAGAATTGTTTGCTGTTTCAATGTATGAAAGTCTTATATTTTTTTTAACTTTTTTCTGTGAATCTCAAATAAGATTGTTTTTTATTAGGATGGCGTGAACCCTGATATTGAAAAGCATTCTACAGTTCTGGGACTGGGGACTGTACCAGTTAATTCCCTTCCTATTGGAGAAAAAGTTGATAAAATCATTTCTTTGGGAGAGGTAATGTCAATATTTTGCTCTTGCTTTAACATGCATGAGAGAACCTTTTCCTCCATTGCCTCTAGGTGTTTGGAAAGTTAGGCAACGTGATTCTCAAGAGTGCTGTTTTTCTGGATGTCTAGAATAATGAGATTACTCAGTGCAATTCTTCCAAATATGTTTTTATGGTTGGGTCTTGCAAAATAAAGTTCATCACTTCCCAAAGAAAAAAGTCTTGTCAGGATGTGAAATAAAAATATCAGAGGAGGGAAAAAGCAAGACACTTGCAGAAGAAATAATTTCTTTCACACTGTCCTCTGAGTATGTTTTTGCTTTGTGCAGGGACTGATAGAAATGTCTGAAATAGATGCAAGGAAAGGTGTTCCAAAGATTTTGTTTTGTGGATGAGGAGCTGTTCTGGATAGTAAATGGTGACTCTGTTGATATCATAACTTCTGGTTTGTAGTTCCACCTGTCTATTTGCTGTCAGTTTCAAGATGTGTTCTCTCTTTTCACAGGGAAAAAATTTGGATATGAGTTTGAAAACTGAAGAGAGGTGAGTGGAAACCCCAAAGTCCTTTGAAAATCAGGAAGCTGATAGGGTCATTTGGTATCCAGTCATCAGCTGAAGATCCTGCTCCTGTTTTACAAAATTATAACAAGTTAATTGGTATTCAGTTGCCTCCTTCTGTCTCTTAAGTTCAAAATATTCTGTTTTAAAATCCCTCTTCCCCTCATTTCATGTTAATGTTAATATAGTGATGTCTGTTGCTCCTCATACAATCTTCTTCACCTACTAAGAATCTTTTCTTCCTTTGTGAAATTCCTGAAGAGTAATCTGAGTACTGTTTGACAGTACTCAACTTTGAATTTAAACATTAAAGGAGAAATACAATATGGAGAATTTAATTTTTTATTCCAAAAGGTGTCGTACGAAATAGCTGATGTATACACTAAAATTTCACTTGATCCAGTTCAAATCTGCACCTAGATTGTGTGTTCAAAAACATTGCTTTTCCATACTGATTACAAATCCTCCAAAATTTCATGTTTTTTTTCTTGACTTTTATTTCAGCACTTGGGATCTTGATATACGTCTGGGTTTTGATCTCTGTAAAGAGGAGAGAGAATTTTTGGACAAAAGGAAGAAAGTAGTTTCTGAGGCACTGAGGAAGACTCTTCACTTAAAAGAATCCCCTCCAAAGGATGAGGTATTGAGCACCGTCCTGTGGTGAGATTGGTAAAATCCTTCAGGCTTGGTTGATAATTAGGCAGTGTAGGAATCCTTGCTTGTAACCAACAACAAACATGGTTTACATTTGCTATAGTGAATATAGTGGGAGACAGATCTCTGGTACTTTTCAGTTCTGAAGTTTAAATGTTGTTATATTTCTTAAATTTTGAGGGTGGGGTGTGTGTTTTGGAGCTCAAAATGTTGAAATTTCAGAATGTATGTACTTTACTAGAACTCTAGTATCTTGGACTTTGGGCTTGGAATTGTGATGGGAAATTTTGTTTCAAAATGTTTAAAATGAAGCTCACATCACAGGAATAGATTCTTAATTTCTTATTTGAGGAGACTTACATCTACATATCCTGATGCCTTGCTCAGTAATATTTGGCTGTTGTTACAAGAATAATCGCCTCCAATATGTGTATTGTATGAAAGTAAATGAGTGATAATATACATAACAATTTCAATAAGTGACTGCCCCTAAGGTGACTGTGCTATGCTTTATAGTAAGCAATATATTTCAATTACAAAATAAAGAAACAAGTTCAGCTTGAAATCAAACCCAAAATTACTTGTAATGTAGATAGAAATAGAGGTTTATATCTCTATTTTTTATTCAAATGAGGCTGAGATGGGATTAGTTCTGTAATTTATTGGCAGTCAAAAGCCTGTGGTTGTGACTCCTGAGTTTTCTGTCTGCAGGTTCCAGTTGTAGCAGTGCTGGGCTCTGGAGGTGGGATGAGAGCACTGACATCGTTCTATGGCAGCCTTGCTGGGCTGCAGCAGCTGGGCCTTCTGGATGCTGCAATATACCTCTGTGGGATTTCTGGCTCTACTTGGTAAGCTACACGTAGTTTTGATTCAGTAACTTCGAGGTGAAATGGTAGTGTTCATGCAAAATAGGCCTATGTTATGTTTGTGCCATGTGTAGGCAGAGAGCAAATCAAGTATTTTACTAGTTTTTACCTATGAGTTTTGTTGAGTATCCTGTGCAGTCTAAGAGATCCCATGTCATGTCCAACCCATACAGCTACTGGCTAAAATTATGAATCTGCTGCTTGTGCAAGTCTGACAGTTGAATATTGGAATGTATTATATGAATAAAACTGCTGTGTCATGCCTCAGAGCACTGACTCAAAAACCTTCCTCATTCCCCTACTCTTGCCAAGAAAATAACTGAGGTGGTGCAAGTCACGGGAAACATGTCCAGGCAGGCCATCACGTCATCACATTGCAAAATGGCATAGAGGCTGAAGAGTGGCATAGTACTGTCTTGCCCTTTGATGGACTGGAGCAATGTGCTGAAATACTAGATGTGGCTAGAGTGTTTCAGTGGCTGAGTTCTTGGAGTTTGTGATGAAGTCATCACTTGTGTTTGTGAAACAATTTCACAGAGGAGTTGTGCAACCTGACGGCATAATCCTTCCTTACAAGTTTTGTGTGTTAAATTAACTCCTCTGTACTTACTTCTCCTGCCCCTTTTGATTCAGAGACACTTCCAAACAAATGTAGGCATCTGTATGGATAGTCAGTGATCCAAACTAGCTTCTCCTTTAATCAGACCTGTCTTCTGGTGAAGGCCATGGCCTCTAATGCTGCATGCTGCACCCTGCTCTGGAGTTAACATAGGTGTATGAGCTGGTTCATGAGTGCTGGCATAGGATGCTTGGAACATCTTTGGAAGGCAGGTTAGCAAGGACAATGTCCTGTAGGTGTCAGGATTTTCAGCGCAATTTAGAGTTCAGAAATCTTTTTTTTATTTTCACTCTTCTTTTAGCTAGACTTCTCAAGTGCTGCAACACTAATTATAACTAGCTAAAATTATTGTTTACACTAGGGTCTTTATTACTGATGACATTAATAAAAGCATTTTCAGGTGTTTATCAACACTGTATCAAGACCCTGACTGGTCACAGAAAGACCTCCAAGATGCTATCAGAAGAGCTCAGGATACTGTGTCCAGCAGCAAAGCAGGGGCATTTTCCCCAGAACGACTGAAATACTATTTCCAGGAGTTGAATGCAATGGAGATCGCTGGACGGAAGGTTTCCTTTACAGATTTGTGGGGCCTTATTGTGGAATATTTCCTACAACAGAAGGTAAAAGAATTCATATTTGGATGTGTACTGCTGTTTGTTTTTCAAGTGTGGCGCTACCGACCCATGTGTTTAGAGTCAATAACCCAATTATTCTCCACCTTTATCTAGGTGGTACTGTGGAATAAACTTTGTATCTTCTTTAGTAAAGGATTTTTAATTCATATGGATCAGTGTTACAGAAAAATGCAGTGTTTGTTTGGAATGACTGTTACTAAAATAATAGCTTTTGTACTGGGCAGGTTAAGCCTGACAAAATATTGGCTTTGCACAGCGGCATTACTGCGCAATATTTCCTGTGTAATTGAGACTGAAAATCAGAGGGATAGCTAGTTTATTAACAACATTAGACATTCTAAATATACAGCTACAGAAATACTTTGGACAAATTCAGCCATATACCTGGACAGTGGAGAGGAAAAGGGACTTTGAATTAATAGTGTTGTTAATCAGAAGTACTAAGCAACAGCTACCAATTATCAAACTATGGGTACAGAATTTATCTGACTTAAATGGGCTCCTCCTTCCTTGCTTGTGACCAGGAAGATCCATCAAAGCTGTCTGATCAGCAGGAAGCAGTGAAATGGGCCCAGAACCCTTATCCTATCTATGCAGCTGTCAATGTGAGACCCAATATAAGCAGTGGTGACTTTGCAGGTATGAACATGGAAATCTATTTTTGTTTGCTTAAGTCCATAAATTTATTTCATCTGTCCAGTTGCTTGGGTAGTGAGCAGCTGATACCAGGAAATACAGCTCAAGCAGCAGTTGGTAGTGCAAGAGGAAACTGATTGACAAAGAATTATCATCCTGGTAGCAAATATCTTCATCATGGCTAAAATGAGGAGTGAGATTCAGAACTGTTGGACATTCCACAGGTTTTGCTAAAAACTGCCTGAAATTTTCAGGAGCTGAGGAGGTTCCTGTAATAAATATGTCTGTCTGAATCAAAGAATTAGAGTCTTTGGTGATAAGGAAATCACTTTCTTCTATAGTATCAGATAAAAAATTTGTGTAGGATTCATATAAAATGATGGATTGGCCACCTTGCAATATGCTTTGGTGGCCCGAGTTCTTAGAGTAAGAATGTGAAGACAGTCCTTCACTGAAACTTGAAATAGGATGCAACAAGTGGAGACAGATGAGTGAGACAGGAACACAAATGCTTGTGTCCATCTATGTACCACTAAGGGACTTGTTTGTTTTACTCTGGAGGATTATGTGTGTATGGCAGTGAATTCAATTTGACCCAACTAGCCAGAGTTCAAGAAACATTTGGAATTTGGATAATGCTTGCAGATACATTCTGTGTTCTGTCTGTGAATTGATCAGTGCAGGCCCAGGAGTTGGACTGGAAGACTGTTCTTTTTCAACTCTTTGTGGAAATCTTTCAAACATGAGAGGGGGCACTTTGATAGTCAGACAGTGAAGTCTGACACAGTGGGTCAACTGAGTTTTCAAGTCAGTACTGTAATAGTTTCTGGGAGATGGTTCATGGTGTAAAGAAAAGCTGAGAAAAATAATATAGCTTCCATTTTGGATGGAGAAAGGAGCTATCAAAATGGTTTAAAGTAAAAGTAAAATAGATAGGTTATTTCCATAGTAACAAAGTCAAGATGGAGCAAGACGGAATGAAAGCCTTCACAAGATGAATCATATGTACATAGAAACTAGAGAAGGGGGCAGAGAAATTCATAGTGGTTGTGAAGAGTGGGGAGAGTCCCTTCTGTCTCCCCTCTGTGAGCAGATACCAGGTAAATATTTTCACTCATGTTTACTCTGAGATGAGTAAATATCCTACTGGCTTATTCTTAGAGTGGTGTGAGTTCACTCCCTATGAAGTTGGATTTCGCAAATATGGAGCTTTTGTTCGAACAGAGGATTTTGACAGCGAGTTCTTCATGGGACGGCTTGTCCAGAAACATCCAGAGCCCAGGATTTGTTTTCTACAAGGTATGATCTTATGATAATAATTAATTATCATATAAGGAAATGGAAAGGAACTTTGCTGCTCTGGGGACTTAGGAACTCAAGTCCACGCCTTTTCTCCCTTCCAGAAGAACCTGAAGAAGTGAAATATGTCAAATCTTCCTCCAGAGCTTTAGGTTCATAGTTGGCTCACAGTGTTACAGTCTGATGTCCTGAGTCTGCAAGATGGCTCTATTATAGCCACCTGTCAAAAATGTCCACTGTTGGTCTTCCTGTTCTCTTACTGTCTTTTCCATGCTTTTCTCTTGGAAAAATTTCTGCATTATATTGTAACATCATAATTAGTCCCATGATTAATGCCAAGGTTTTAACTCAAACTGTTAGAGTAGTAGGGATCAAGTGACAGCCCTCTCCCATGAAAAATGTCGGGTGAATTACTGGCCTTTTGGTTACACTGTGAAAAACCTTGAGAGTGTTAAATTCTTCTGCATTTCTTCTGCAGGAATGTGGGGCAGTGCCTTTGCTGCAAGCTTGGATGATATCTGCCTGAAGGTGGTTGGTATAGGACTGAGCTTTCTGGATTCTTTCAAAGATGTTATCAAAGTTGTAGGTAAGAGCACATAATATAAGAATACATAAAAATATTTGGATTTTTCAAAAGATTACTGATTTTTTAGTAATCACAAATAATATGATGCAAAAATATGTTATATATAGTTTCCAAGATTACCACAAAGGGTGGATTGGGACAGATCTCTTTTATTCTGTGTTACTCCCTTTTATCACTCTTATAGTAAAGAGAGAAGTTGTTTCTTTAGTACACTTCCTCATCTTTTAAAAAGAATTTGTATCTGACTATAAATTTGGGCTAGCTCTGGGAGCTACCTTAAACACATTTTAAAGTGCAGGCATCATAATCCTGAGAAGAGGAAGAATAGAAGCTGGATTGCTAAGCAGGAGATGGAAAAGGAGTCTTTCAATTTCCCCCATGGTCTGCCTTTTGTAATATTGGATAAGCTAGTTGTAGGCTTATCCATTGATCTCCATTAGTTCATTACAGTGAAAAGTAAATGTTTTAGAAGCTGGGATTTGTTAATATGCATAGTTATTGCCTTATAGTAACTAGTGGCAGAAGAGATTTTTTTTTTCCTCTGCCTTTCCAGCCCTGGTTCTCCCAGCACACCCCACCCTTTTTGTTTTTTGTAGTTACAAATGCTACTGTGTGTGGTTGACTGATGTCTTACGTGACAGAAGTGGTTGTCACTTGGTAACAAGGGTTTCTTTGCATGGCTTTGAAATTTATATGGGCAGTGCTTTATGAGTAAGCCTTTTCCCGTTAAACAAGGCTCGTAAATCACCCAGTTACGGAATATGCATCTCATTTAAATTTCATTGCAATAACCTTATTAGAGGGCAAATTCAGCCTTAGGACAAATGGTTAAATATTGTAGAAAAAGGCCTGACTGAAATGTTGGAGGTGGCATTTTGTTTATGTTCTGCATCCTTCTGTGACTTCTGCAGATGACTGCCGAAGATTCCATTTCCGAGACCCAGCACGACTGAAGACTCGCTTGGTTATACCTGGGGGCCCCTTGTTACAAATTTTTCAGGATTTCTTCAAGTCCCGGGTCACATGTGGAGAAACCTTCAACTTCATGAAGGGATTGTATCTTCATAAAGATTATGTTAACATCAAGGAATTTGTGACTTGGAGAGGTAAAGGAGTTTGTGTGTATCTGACTATCACAAAATATTAATGCACTGTATAGTATGTCATGGAACATACATGAGCTTGACTTTGTTCTGCTGAAGCCAGGGAATATAGCCCTGCTTACACTGTAGCAAAAATTTTGATCCACAGATTTTGTATTTGTTTTGTCACATAAGGCAAGCTCATCATCGGACTGTTAAGGTCTGTCTCAGATGAAGGTGCATGTTGGAATGTCTTTTTTCTTCTTATAATGCTAATATGAGTTTTGTGTATTTCTTCTGCCAAGGCATGTGTAACGAATCAGTATAGTTACTTGTGTTACTTGGAGTGTCTTACAGGTACTCACCTGGATGCATTTCCCAACCAGCTGACTCCCATGGAAGAGAGCTTGTATTTAGTGGATGGTGGCTTTTCCATCAACTCTCCCTTTCCTTTGGTACTTCAGCCAGAGAGGGATGTGGATGTTATTTTGTCATTCAATTTTTCCTGGGAAGCTCCATTTGAGGTGAGAGATCTAGCTGAGCATTATTACATGAACATAAAAGCACAGAATCATACTCAGTGGCAGCAGATCAGTTGGAGCTGAATACAAACACTAATGGACAAATGAATGAAAATAAATGCTTACATCTTTCATGGAATCACAGAATGGTTTGGGTTGGAAGGGACATTAAGGATCTCATTTCAACCCTCCTGCCATCGGCAGGGACACCTTCCAGTAGACCAGTTTGCTTAAAACCCTATCCAGCCTGGCTTTGAACACTTTCAGGGATGGGAGTCCACAACTTCTCTGGGCAGCCTGTGCCAGTGTCTCACCATCTTCACAGTGAAGAATTTGTTCCTAATATCTAATCTAAACCTACCCTCCTTCAGCTTAAGGCCATTTCCCCGTTGTCCTGTCAGTACATGCCCTTGTGAAGAGTTACTCTCCAGCTCCTGTAAGCCTTCCTTAGTACTGGAAGGCGTTGTAAGGTCTCCCCAGTGCCTTCTCTTCTCCAGGCTGAGCAGCCCTGCCTCTCTCCTCCTGTCTTCCTATGAAAAATCATTTCAAACGTTATTTTGCTATGCTTTGTCCTGTGAAGGTCATGAGAAAAAAGAAAGTTGACAACTGTGAGAAGATTAAAAAATTTTCAGAAGCCTAAACAGATTGTTAAGTAAAATAAGATTCTTTGCTTTGCCCATAAAATCATTGTTACTTGGATATGTGCTTCTAAAGAAAGTGTGGCTATTGGTGATTTTCTTCGTGCAAACAAGGTATTTTCTGTGCATACAAGTGTTCATTATTAGGTGCAGAAAAGTCAAGGTGAATAGATTTAGGGTAGGAAAGCATAAAAAAATTTCAGCTGCAATCTGTTGCTGTTTGTTGCACTTCCTCTCTTCATACTTCTACATTACCAGCCAGAGAAATTGTTTCTGCTGATTTGAAGCTGAGTTTGTCACTTCTTTTCTTCTTCTTTTTTTTTTTTTTTTTTTTTAAATGGAAGTCTCTTTCCCTTTGAGGATTGTAGTTAGATGATCATAGAAGTGTTGCTGGTGTTTTATTGCAGTTATTTTTTTTTCTCTGATAACAGGTTTTAGAGCTGACTCAGAAGTACTGCGAGGAGCGGGAAATTCCTTTTCCAAAAATCAAATTCAGTCAGGAAGATGAAGAGAAGCCAAAAGAATGCTACATGTTTGTGGATGAAAATAATCCAAAAGCTCCAATTGTACTCCATTTCCCTCTAGTGAATGACACTTTCCAGAAATTCAAAGCTCCAGGTAAGAAAGCTGCATCTTAAAGCACTCTTCTAACAATTCTTTGAGTGTGCTGATGGGGAAAATTCAGTGAGGTCAATGTTCCTCTTTTCTTTCTTCTTAATATTACTCTGTAACCATTAAATTGTCATTTACATTTAACGCAGAATCAGTTTCCACTAGTTTTTTGAAGGGCAGGATGAGAGAAGAGGCTCACAACCTCTCTCCCCACAAAAGTGTTTATTATAAACTTTAGTGTTAATCTTTTAACACTGGTATTTAAATTTGAGGGGCAAGGTATTCCTAGAGCCAGTTGAACTTGAGGTTGGTCTTTCATTTTAGTGTAAAGCAGCACTTCCAGGGAGAATTGAGCTTTATATTCCTTATTTTGAGCATAATAATCAAAGACGAACTTAACAATTTATCACAATGAGAATGCCTTTTAGTACTGTATTTTGGAATCTAGTGGAAACAGGGTAATAATACTTTGCCCTTCAGCTTCCAGATATTTTGGAAGGAGCTGTTATCTCTGAGGAGAAGCTTTGGGGATAAAGTTAAGTTTCAACAGAATTATCTCTAATATCCTCCTAACAGAATTCAACTAAAATGATTCTACCACTGCAGAAGGTTTTTTGTGATTTTGGTTTTCTCTTTCTTTCTTGCTGCAGGAGTTGAACGTGAGTCAGAAGAAGAGAAATCCTTTGGTGACTTTATCATTGAGTCGAAAGATTCCCCTTACCGTACACTAAACTTCACCTTTGAGCCATATGATTTCAGCAGGTTAGTGGAAGTGAATCGCTACAATGTTCTGAACAACAAGGACACTCTCCTCAAAACCCTGAACTTGGCTCTGCAGAGGAGGAAGTTGAAGAAAGTGACCAATAAGTCAAATACATGAGCAGTTTGCAAGGCTGAGGGTATACAGAGAGGCTGCAGTGTACAAAAGCCGTGAGGTTCAAGACAGGATACTGAAAGTGGATAGCTGGAAGCTGTCTTCCTCAGGAGGGAGTAGTAACCTGACACTGAAAACTCATTCCAGGTTATGTGCTCTGATGGAAACTCAAGGGATGTACAATACAACATGGACATTGCTTCCTCACATTGGGAAGAATAAGGAATTACCTAGCTCAGTGTCTCAAATCGCAGTGGCTGATTCCAGAGGATTCGGGAGGTCTATCCAAACCACTCAAGCATCTGGAGAATAATCTTCCAGACTCTGAGTGATGCACCTGTTTTTATCAAAGCTGTGTTGGTGTTTGAGGAAGCAGATTCATTCTGTACCTTTATCTCTTGCTTATGAACCTCCTTTCATGAACTTCTACAGTTTGCATCATCTTAAAAAGAACTACACAGATAAAAACTACACACTGAGAGAAGAGATGTCTCCTTTTGCTTTCAGCTTGCTACTGGCTGATACCCTGGTACTTTCAAGACTAAATAGTCATTACTTCCCATTTTGTCATTCATGGTTTCAATTTCCTTTCCCTTCTTGAGGATTTTAATGGCTTTTCGTCTCCCAGAAATTCTATACAGAGAATCTTATTTTGGTAAACAAATTTTTTTCAAGGAAATAAATGTTTTTTATGTTTAACAATAAAAATACATTGTGGGATTTTGTTACTCTTTCCTATAGTTTGATCATCATGAGGTGATGAAACCGTGCTGAAAATACTGTAAGTTTCATCTTTCTGTGTAAGAGGAAGGAAGGCTCCTTTGAAGGGTTTGAATTAGATATTTTTTACTTACACTTCAGCTTGTAATTCACCCAGACCTTTGTTGAAGGAATTTGTGTCTATGTATTTTAGAAACATCAATAGTCAAGGTAGGCACACCTTATGAATGTGAATTAATAAAATAATGTCAGATGCTGCTGTGCCTGGGATGGGATTCACCTCACTTTGCAAAAAGCCCAGAGAAAAGTACTGAATGGTGCAGGTGGAAAATATGTAATGCAGAACTGTGGCAGACAAGCGCTGTTCCTTTTATGGCTTTTACATTGAGGTGAATGTACCAATTCTGCATTTAAAACTGAGGACAGGAGATTTGTCTTATGAAAGTATTTAAGGGCTTATGGATGGGTATGATTCTTAATACATTTTCTATGTGTTTTTCTTTTAATAAATACTAGTTTTGCTCACATGCTCTTCACAGTTTTTCTTAAGTACACTTGTCAGAGACAACTAGGTTGATAGCTTGCAGGTGAAAATCAGGGGCTGAGCCAAGAAAGAAAACCTTATATTAATGGCTTACTACAGACCACCTAATCAAGGGGGAGGATGAGCAAGATAATACCAGTTACTTCTTAAAGAATCTTATAAATGTGGAAAATGCATTTCAGCTGAGAAATGGGAAGTGACGAAGTTTTCATGGTCAAGAACTGTGGTTTTTGCTATCTTAGTAAGAGCTGGAAGTTGTGCTGGTGAATTCAGCTGACTCAGACTGGAATCACAATCACCTTGCCTTAATTGTCCCTACAGCAGAATAGTTTTTAAGAGTTGGTAAAATCTTCTTGGTTTTAGCTGGACTGAGCGAATTAACCAGGTACTTCAGCCTCTGATCTGATCGACTGTGATTACCCTGGAAAAAGAGCACACTGCCTGCATCTGCCTGACCATCTACTCACATCAACAGGTATTACAGGTAAAGTTGTCTTCTTTTTGTGGGGTTTCTAGATTGCCACAGAGAAGGATCATTTGGCATTCACAGTAATATGTGTTCCTTTTCCTCTGGAGATGATGACCGTGTTCTACGTAGCTGATAAACTCTTGCTGAATCTTCTTTTCAGCTAAGTGCTTCCAGCTAAGATTTTGTAAATTCACTTATTGCTGATGCTGTTATATCAGGAAACAATTAATTCTTTGGAAGATTTTTATAATAATTCCTGTTGTGGATTTTTGAAATCCGAGGTAGTGAATGAACAACATAAAATAGCCAACAGGATAATAAGAAAACAGTGACTTCCTATGAAAATACTTGCTTTTTTGTCTGCCCTTGCAGTGTCAAAGGCAAACTGCTGTGTAGCAGCAGATCTTCTGACAGCATCTCCAGTCACTTCCCTAACACAGTTCTTATTGTATCTGCAGTGATTCTAAGAGGAATGAAACTTAAAATGCAATCACCATAATGCTGTGAAGGTAAAAGGTGTGCTTCTTTGTTAGGGCAGCAGCAGATAAACAGGAAATCCAGGGCAAAGGAGGGAGCAGAACCTTGTGAAGTGGTAGCAGAGAGGGCAAACCACTTGTGGCCTGCTGCTGAGTGTGTTTAAGCCAGTTTTGTGGAGCAGAAGTCTTAGTAAAGGTCTCAGTGTCCTAGAAAAATCATTGTCTGGGAAAATGCAGGAGCACAGAACAAAAGGTTGTGGTGTTTTCTTAAGGGTGCTGTACCTTGAAATAGAACAGTTGAAGAAACTTCTCCTTTTCTCCAATATCTCCAAATTTGTTCATAGCCAAGCAATATTGTTATGTTGAGCTTTACTTTTTTTTAGTTCGGTACAAAATCTTTAGAGTCTATCAACTCCAGTAGACAAAAAATTTATCTAGAGCCACATCCAAAAATCTTAAACTGGGACAGAATTATTGCTAACTCTGTTGCTTTTGATATGGCAAATATTACACCAGGCTAGACCTTTAATCATGTGTTTGTGTTCAGTTGCTGGTTGAGGCACTTTAAACACCTCAAAAGGAAGAAAAACAAATACAGAAAGCAGTGTTTAATCGGAACTTGGTATGATATCGCTTGGGTTTGAAAAAGGTAATGACATCTAGAGAAGCTGGAGTCTGAAACATTTCCAGTGGATAAAGGAAAATATTGTTGAACGAAGTTCTGGTAGGGTTTTATGCAGAGCAGTTATATGTTGGCATGTCACCCATATTTGAGGAAAATTAACTCACAGCAGATGCATGGATGAAGGAGTACGTATGGGAAAGGGAAAACCAGACATTTGAGAGGACACTAGATGACTGTAGGTGAATTTGTTTGTCAGAGAAACATTTGAGAATGGACCTCTCTGTTCTACATGAAAGCAACCTAGAGAAGGGAGATAAAGCTAGAAGGCCAATGGTGGTGTGAGAACAAATATATGAAGGAATATTATTAAGGAATAAACTGAAGCTGAATATAAAAAGTATGTTTCAGAGTTTTGTGAAGTCTGAAAAACCTTGAGAATGATTAGGCTAACTTACTGTTGGACATGTAAAGTAGAAGCTGATGAATTGATAGAACAATTGATTTATACAAAGGTATGCCAATGTTTTTAAGAAGCGTTCGCTTGTTTGACATTTTTGTGATCAGGGCTGGTAGGAAGGGAAATGCTGATTATCTCCCTAGGCTCCATATAAGCAACGGGAGCCTGTATTGTTTTCTCCTCAGGAAAAAACCTACTGCAGGAGCTGGAGTACTGACACACATACCTGGGTGCTTCTTCATACCTGTTACATTTTTCAAATCCTTTAAAGGGAGCAGTGCCCTCTTACATGACACTGCAATGACTCTCAGTCCACTCCTCAACACGGCATCACCTGCTGCATTTATAATCCTCAAATTCTGTACAACAAGGCCTTGAGCTAGAGCAGACTACTACATTTAGCAAACTCGCTGTGAAATGATATTTGGTGCAAGCTTATTTCCTCCAAATGTATCTGACAGAGGGACTTTTCAATTTCAGGGCAAAATACATCAGAGTTTGGGTTAGTAATAAGGGAGACACATGGGAGCACATTCGATTACAAACTATAAGCTTTGTAAATTATCATTATAAATATATCTGTAATATAAATTATATAGATAAATCACCAATTAATTATTTTTCATGTACCCCATCTTTCCTTCTATAGTTTTTGTGGGTTTGTAATCATGGCGATGTGTTTTTGACTATTGCACTTTTTTTATCCATGGTTGTAGTGAAGGTCAACAGCGCATCCAGGTGGCAGAATTTTTGGTTGTGGTTATTTTTTGTTTGTTTGCTGAACTGGTTATTGCATTGCTGACCATCACAGTTAAGTCAGCTAAGAGTTGTATAATGTCACACAAACCAGAAGTTCTGTTGAGAATTCCACAGAGATTATGATTCATGCCTTACATGCTTTCAACCCAAGGGTGTTGATGTAAATATCAGGCTGAGTTTACCTTAGGGGTAAAAACAAAGCTGTAAAGGTTGATTAGCTAGGTGTGGTAAAAAAATGTTGCTCATAAAATTAGGGACAAAAATTCAAATTATTTACTCTTTAAAAAAAAATCCCACAAGATCATAAAAGTAATTAAATTTTACATGAGACCTTCAGCTATAAAACAACCAAATCATTACACAACCCCAATGGGGGGAAAATAACTTTATAAAATTATGGTTATTGTCCCTGCCCAATTTGACCATCATAAGCATTTCCTTTGCTTTGTAACAAGTAGAAATTAAAGAAGGTTTTTGCAGTACTTCTGTGAAATGAACCAGGCTCTGTACCTTTGCAATGCATTCTTTTCCATCTTCATTGCTGAAAGTTCTTATTTGAAGGCAGCTATACACCTCTAAATCTAAATTGTAGTGGAACCACTGCACAAAGGCAGCACTCTCATGCCCTAGTAAGAATTAGAAGACTCACTGCAGCACATCCATGATTTAAATGTAGGGTGTGGGGATATTTTTCCTTCAGCATTCCACCCCAGTGCCAGTCACCCATGTGGTAGAGCAATACAAGTTCCCTGCTGTTAAGATTATTTCCCAACTCACTTTGGTTTTTTTTCTTAAGCGTGTGTTTATGTTCTTTCTTTGTATTTTGTTCTTGTTTTTCCTCTTTTGTTGTTTTATTTTGTGTGTGTGTTTGGCTTTTTCCTGCTAGAAAATGGTTGCCACTGAGAAGCAGAACTGGGACTGAGAAGTTTGATGGGGATCAGAGTGGATGGGACTGTATTTTTCAAGTGCGTTGTGAATGCTTTGCTTGCAGAAGTTAGCCTCTGTTTTGTAATGAGGTGTGCTGGAAAATGGCATCTGGGCAGCCACATTCATTAGTCCATTGTGAAACATGGCAAGTTTAAGCAAGTTTTATCTGCAAATTTCACCTTGGGCTTTACTGTGGAACTATTACTGTAATCTGCATAACTATGCATATGATATATTGAGGATAATATTACACCAGAGTTTAATTTATAACGTGTTAACTGTGTTAAAGCAATATGTCAGGAAGAAATGAGGGTGAAGAAAGTCATAAAAACACGTATTCTGGTTGAACCCAAGCCATTCTGTGATTTTAGGGTACTTGGGGTTACCTGCAGAGGTCGTTGACAGTATTCATCAGGAAATGGAAGTCAGCTCCATTCAATTTGCAGCTATTTTGAGTTTTCTCTCTTTTTGCTGTTTTCTGTCTGAGTCTCATGGGGCATTTGTAATTTGGTCAGGCACTGAGGGCAAAATCCCCTACCTCTCTTAACTGTCAGAGAATCAGGTATTGGCTGCTAATTGAAAAGTAACTGTTGTAGCATTATAATTGTGTCAATATTCCAAGAAGCCTAATTTTGTGAACTCTGTTTTCTTTAGGAAAACAGTTAGGATTATTTTGAAAAAATAAATTTCTGAGGAACTGTCATTTTTTTCTCTTTTTTAATTTTTTTTTTTTTTTTGGCATCAAGATTTAGGAGATCTTATTCCCTATGCATATGTAACCTACTCTAATGTTTTTTTAACCTGTGGCTAATCCAGACAGAATTTGACTTATTTATCAAAGAAATACCTTTAGAAGTCTGTAAAATCAGATAGTTGCATAGACAATTGAGGTTTTTATTGGTGCCCCTCTCTCTGATAGTGGCACAGATATGAGGAGACCACCATGGTCTTTGCACCGTTCTGAAATACTGGAAAATCCACGGATTATAATTTTTTTTTTTCCCAGCCCAATGAAATTGCATCATTAATTAGGTAATTCAGTAGGATCTCTGAGGCCCATGGAAATCCTTGTTTCTGTGTGCTCCTTCTCTTCCTACAGTCAGCCCTCAGGGGGCAGTGGCACTCTGTCATGGAGAGTTCTGCACCTGGGTACCTGCACCTGGTCCTCACACTCCACCCCACCCTGGAGACCTCCTCTTTGGAGGTCTGACACGCCTCCTTGTCCAGAGCATTTGATCCAGAGGCTCCTCCTCCTACAAACAGGCTGTAGTCTCCCTCAGCTCTGTAAAGCTGACATGTTTGGGGATCAAAGAGGAACAGGTTTGCACCTCCCAAGAATTACTTAAGCAAAAAGTGAAATTAATCAGATACACTGTTACTTCATTAAGCAAACTCTGGTTCATCTGGGGCTGAACTGGGGTAATCCTTTAGCAAATAAGGAAGACACACTTCTGTAACTGGATGAGCTCGTCAGTTTAATGCATCACTGTAAATTACACCAAAAAGGTAAAATGTCATTATCCGTGATGATCCCATAGGAACTTATGAATATATTAAATACTTATTGTTTAGTGGAATCATGGGAAAAACCTCTGTTATTTTGGAAGTTCTCAGTGGCTTTTGTTTTTTTGTAAGGTGGAACTGTAGAACTACTGAAGTTTATCTGAGTATCTGAACTTTTTCTTTAAGTCCCACTTTTGTGGAACCTATTCCACTGTGGTAGAATTTAAATTGGTCAAAGCCTCTTTTTTACTCTGAGTTATTCTAGGGTGGGGTAAAGGGATGGTGATGGAGAAAGATGTTCACAGCCCCTGTATCTGGAGGGCTGAGATCTCTCAATTTCCTTGCACAAAGAAAATAAAAACAAACCAACCTTCTGAACACTCTGCTAGTGAGTGTCTGATTTCCTGGACTTGCTCCCTGACCAAGGGGTAACGCTGGAAAGCAACTCTGCCTTACCTATGCTATATATTTCATCAACAACCATCACCCACTACTCATAAGCATGAGAATCTTGTTCTTTTGATGACTCCTTGAGCACAGCTTGTGAAGTTATTGTTTTTTAAATACCTTTTCACTCAGCATTCATTTTATAAAGCACAGCCTGTAACAGTCACAAGCAGAGGTGCTGTGAAGACTGACGCCAGTTATACAACCACTTTGATATCTGAAGGTTTTCTAATAGGAATGTTTACTTCTCCCTTTTGTAGGAGCAGAGCACAGTTAGGAAGGTGTGGGCAGGAATGGTCCTTCTCACCAACACCTGCTCTTTGTCTAAGGAAATGATGTGATGCACTGTAAGGATTATTTTGACAAGCTACTTATAAGTACGATACCCAAACTAACAGACCAGGTTCCCCAGGCTTTTTGCATGGCTTTTGAATGGAATAAATATGCCAATAACTGAAATCAATACTGTAAAACAGGAATCTTCCTGAGTATTTTCTTCATTCTGATCTAGAGCAGAAGGTATAAATGTTCCAAGTCCGAGTTCTCTCTGCTCAAGACTATGATCATCCATATTAAAGTATCAGGCCTGAGTACTGCCACAAGATTCAGTCTCACTTGCAAGCTATCTAAAGGCCATGTAGAATCATAGAGCAATTCAGGCTGCAAAAAACCTCTAAGTTCATGTAGTCCAACTGTTAGCATAATGTGTCCAAGTCCCACTAAACCATGTCCTTAAGGGTCACATCTACATGTCTTAAATACCTCCAGGGATGCTGACACAACCACTTCCCTGGCAGCTTGTTCCAGTGCTTGACAACACTTCCAGTGAAATTTTTTCCTAATATCTAATCTAAACCTGCCCTGGAGCAACTTGAGGCCATTTCCTCATGTTTTGTTGTGTGTTACTTGTGAGAGGAATCCAACGCCTGCCTTGCTACAACCTCCTCTTAGGCAGTTGTAGAAGAGTGATGAGGTCCCCCCTGAGCCTCCTTTTCTCCAGGCTAAACAACCCCAGCTCCCTCAGCTGCTCTTCATCTGACTTGTGCTCCAGACCCTTCACCAGCTCTGTTGCCCTTCTCTGGACCTGCTCCAGAAACCTAATGGCCTTTTAGGCCATTAGTGAGGGGCCCAAAACTCAAGGTTTGGCAGCACCAGAACCAAGCACAAGGAGACGATCACTGCTCTGGTCCTGCTGGCCACACTGTTTCTCATACAAGCCAGGAAGCCTTTGGCCTTCTTTGTCCACCAGGGCAGACTGCCAATCATGCTTACAAGAGTCCAGATAAAGTGTGTGAATAGTTACAACATTGTTAATGGGAATTTTTATCCACTCCATAGACATACTAGCTGCCTTCCTTTGCTGCATGTGTATAAGTGCTTAAAAAAATAAAAAAATGGGCAAAGAAGTATCTGTCTGAGTGATGTAGGATGATAACCATAGTCACTGGAGAGAGCTGGGCCCTTCCAGAGAGCAGTTCACCCCTTGGGTGCTACCAGAGAATCTTTTAGCCTCTTTTCATTAACTAGGGCTGGTGACTCAGCTGCAATTACAAACTCACACTCAATACTTACCTCTGGGTTCCTGTATCTTTGTAGGAAAAGCCCACAGTTGTAATTTAAAAAGAGTAGTAACAGTGAATGCCACTAAAGAAAAAGCAGTGGAGATGTCTTGATTTTGCTTTAGACATGCTTGGAGATGTCTTCTTTTGCTTTAGGAGCATGATAAATTGCATTGCCTGGAGGCTGTTAACCCATGCACACAATCACATGCTGGGCTGGTGGTGGAGACCCAACTTTAGAGCCTCTAATATGGGACTCCTATGAGTCAGTGATAAAGAAGTGATGTTTTCTGGTCTGATCTGAAGATGAAAGTGTACTCTGGGTGCTGTGACTCGATATCTCATCAGTGGTGATTGGGGTCACCCCAGCAGCATTGTTTGAGGGGAGCATGTTCTTGAGAATTGAGTGCTTGGGAGTTGTCTCCTGAGCAGTAACACAAAGCAGCTTGTTCATTTGCTGTTGTCACTTGTGTCAACTGACCTCAGATTGTGTTGATGTACTTAGGGGAATAACCTGAGAAAATCGATGCAATTACTTTGTAGATAAGGCCTAAATTTGCAATGTGAATGTGAATATTTTTTTATAGTCATACTGAATGATGTATTAGAACAAAATTTTAACAGGATATGTAAAATTGTGCAACTTCTGTGCAGCAGACAATATTAAGTAAATTTATTTGTTATTGTTTTACAAGAAAGATGTTTCCTGTGGAATTTTCTCTATTATCAAAGCAGGAAATGCAGCTTAATGCCCCTGTTCTTCATTTTACCCAAGTGCTTTATAACGAAAAGTGCATGGAGATTTAATTTCTTAAGGATTTAATTTGCTGTCACTTCTGATTTGTCAGAATCTAGGTCAGAAAGGGTTATTATTAAGTTTTGGGATGGCTTATTTGGGTCATGTAAATGAAGTCTGATGTCTAGAGAGGGTGCCCAACAGCTTTGCTTTAGCACATTATGAAGAGCAAAGCACAAGTATTTTCAGAAATAAGGTTGGACCCTGTGACTGCATTGGTGTGTCAGAGGTTGGACCAAGAGGTGTCTGTCTCTTTATCGTGGCACCTTTCTGTCAGAAGCTACTGGTCTTAGGAGGCTTGTGAACCAGCCTCTGAGGGCTATTTCCCCCTTTGCTTTATATAGGATATTAAATATTTTATTTCAAATATCTGTAGAAACCCTGTGAGAATTTGGAGAAATTATTATCAGGCTCTCTTCTCTGTGGGAGGAAAGTGATTCTGAGCCTGTGTCAAAACTGGGATCTTGGTGGCAAGTGGACATCTCCAGCTCTTGCAGCTGCCTCTGAAGAGGCTGCAAAGCCTGTGATGGTTCTGCTGCAAGCTCTCTGCTCCTCTGCCACCCCAGACACCCTGCTGCAAGCTATGTGGCCCAGCCCAAGGGCCTGTGTGACTCCAGACCTCGTTATCACCACAGCCAGTGCTGCTGTGGGCTGCTGTTGTTGCGATGGTATTGGTGAAATACCACCCTGTCTTCTGGCCTGTGGCTTCCTGACTGTGACTCACCTGCACCATGCTTTGTGATGCAGTGTCAAGTTATCAAATCATTTACTATTATTGCTGGGCTACATCTGCTTTTGGGTTGGAGTGTTGTTTAGCTGGGTTCTTTTTTCTCATTATGTGCAGAGTAAGCAGGGGCAGTCTAATGACATAGCAGCTTGAGCTGTTACTATTGCTTAATTTGATTTATGAATCCACAAAAGGCCCAAGTGTGGACGTTCTGGAAAGGGTGCGAATTAAGTGGGGAGCATGGCATGTTATCTAAGTGCATGGCTAAGTTTTGTCCCTCAAGAACAAGGAGAATCCAGTCATCAAACTGGGACATGAAATGATTTCAGAGCCTGAGTGAAGTGATGGAATGGCTTGGGTTCTGCCTCTCGTAACCCTGTGAGCTGAATCTCATTTCAATTCGGAGCGTTACTGCAAAAAAGTTATTTTATAAACAAAGTGAAATAATTCTCTATTATAATACCTGTTCCATAATAAAACAGAACAACCCAACAAAAAAATTTTAGGTGGGAAGTCATCAGGCTATTTTTGCATAAGTGGCAGTACAGCATAAGGCAGAAACATTCATTGAATGGTTGAATCTATTGAAAGGAAAGACTAATTATAATAATAATTTGAAACTTTATATAAGGTAGGTCTCATCTAAGGTAGCTCTATATAGGACAGTTTGAATACTCAAAAACTTTCACTAGAAATGGTTGAAAAATTAGATTTTTATTTTTTCCCAAGAAGTTCTACTGCTTTTAAAGAGGTTTTTCATTCTTAGAAATTTGAGAATTCTAAAAAACAGAGTTTAAAAAACCTCTTATTTCAACTGCAATTTCTTACTATTGAATAACACCTATTTTTAGTTATTTTAATAATGTTCAATGCAATAGCTGGCTTCTGTGCTATTTTTGTAGTAGTACTAGGTCCTTTTGTTTTTATGTGTGAGTGATGTTACTGAAGAATAATGGGAAATTATTATAAAATTAAAAAGAGATCAGACTTGACAATTTTAACAGGGATATTAAAAACTTTTGAAAAAATGATGTGTAGTTATTTTTGTTAAAGCTTATGAAATTCTAACACAATTTAATTGAAAGCAGCACTTCAGCTAAAAAACGTTTCAATAGCAAAAGCTGCTGGCTCTGCTGCCCCCTTAACATCCTCTATGCAACCAAACAAGAGAGAAGAAAACCTACAAGGTGTTTTCCTTAAGTATTTGCCAGTGCCTGTGAGATCCAGCCTCCACTTCATGACAGTAATTTGTAACTAACTTGGTGAAAAATCCTTGCTGTTGTGCCTCTGACTGGAGAAGCTGGTGGGGGCTGGAAGTGCCCCAGGAGATGCCTCTGTGTGTAGTTATTCAGACCTTATGGTGGTGGATAATGACTTTACTCTGGGATTAACCTGTGATAAAATGCTTGACCCATCTCCTTTCCCCCCTAAATCACTGTGGCGTTAAAAAAGAAAGAAAAAAAAAAATCAAACCAACAAATCTTTATGTGGCGCAGAACAAGTGCATCATTTGTGCTTTTGAAATCAGTGGGAGGTGGAGCCATGAGTCAATCTATACAACTCTTCTTCTTGGCCACAGCTGGTTGGAAAATATCGTGGTCCAGGAGCACCTACCAGCTGGGAGAAACACAGACTGGAGCCTTATAGTGGTGCCTTTTATGAAACAAAGATACTGATGGGATCATCAGCCTATTCACCTTTGGTAAGAGAAAATCAGCGGTGGGGCAGGAGAATCTGTTTGGCTGTCTTGCTGAGATTCATCAAAAGCAAATGCTTGGGGAATTTTGATCCTTAAATGTCAAATGCGTCTACAGCAGGCAGATTTATCAGTAAAAGCAGCAGGTAGATGGTCCTGGTGAGATGGATATATCCCATCATGAAGAGGAGAGATGGGAGAAATGCTAGGGTCTCCTGCCACAGTGAATCTGAGTAGGAGCTGAAAATTACTGACTGTTGGGTTTCATCACTGGCCCCTCTTTTGGCTCTTTGTCCCCAGGATCGGTTCATCCGGGCAAACCCGCACAGGAAGATTGGAATCAGGAGCAGGAATCATGAGAGACCATACAGTGCTGAAAACGAGGTACTGTACAGAAGGCAGCTTCTGGATTGTAAGGAGAGAGCTGCAGGGCGTAAAGGGTGGCTGTGTTACCTGCAATCTTCTGTCAGCCTTTCCAGCCTCTCACCAAGCTTAACTGTTTTTGTGTGAGGTGATATTTATTGACAGTTAAGGGAATATTTGCTTCTTCTGTGAGTGTGCTGTCTAGAGTGCAAAGCATTTGCTGTGACTTAGGGGTTGGGAAGATGATGACCTTGTGGTTTAAATGCTAGGCAAGGAACTGGGAGAGCTGGATTTTAGTCTTGGTTTACTGTGGTATGATTATATGATAATAGTCATACCTCATAATACCCAAGCCTTAGTCCTTAAATTGTTTTTCCTTTACTTAATGGAGGCAGATCAGCAAATAAAATGGCTTACTCCCATGTCTGACACTTTTCTGAACACTGATTTTTATGAAGATGATTTGGTTTTGGAGAGTGCTGAATATGGTACATACTAGATATATTAAAAATGATTCTGTTTAATGGTTGATTGAAAAGTTATTTAGTAACTTGAAAAATGAAAATAGTATGCTATATTTTTCCACATCTGAATTTTCTCAATCTGTTCCCTAGCTGTAGTCAGTAGAAAAGTATGAAGCTAACTCTTTCTTACATCTGGGAGACCAGTGAATTCACTAACAGCTAGGACTATGGAATAATAATTTGTGTCAGTATAGTTGCTTAGTACTTAAGCCATCTCATTAATAAGTTTTCTTCAAACTCACGGATATGGTTAGGATGGTCCCTCATCCTAAAGCTGAGGATGAAAAATGAATCTTTTGTGTTTGGGATGAAATGTTGAGCTTTCAGCAATTTGGATCATGTACTTCTTTCATTCTCCATCTGCAGAAACATTGCTGCCAAAAATTACACTGAGATTGATGAGCTTCTTTCAGACCTTCTGGTTTTGTTCAAACAACACTTTCTCAGAGAAAAGTGTTGAGTTGAGAATCTTCCCAGTAGGCTGTAAATAACATTTGGCTTGATGGCTTATTGCTTTCTAGATGTTTAGTCTGCTTCTGTCAGGACAAGATGTATCAAAATATGAGGTACACAAGGAGGTCCTAAACAGGCAATTCCTCAGAAATCATGATTCTTTGGAGATTTAAGTGCTGCTTTTAATTTAAATAATGGAGCTATTTCTTCTGCATGTAGTATTTCACTCTTGATGTTCTTCAATACTGCCTTGTTTTTCCTGTAAGCAAGTGTAGGGTTGTGTTTAGCTGTGATAGGGAGTGGAGGGAGAACAGAAAAACTTGAGAGAGTTGTGGAGCCTTCAAGCTATTCCCCTTTAGAACCCTACACTACAGGTTGTCAATATTGCTGTGCCTCTGGGCTTCTCCTTGGTAGATCAATCAGGTCAGCCTGAGTTTGTCCTGATTAAGACGAGACATTCTGAATCACCTGTTTGTGCTTTTGAGCCTTTTTTTTTCGGTACGTGCATTTACATACAGTTATAGCTTTTCTTGTTTATTTGTGTTTAATTATATAATCTAACATACTGCAAATTTTACTTTGTGTTCTCAGCTTCCCATTTTCTTGCATTATTTAGAGCTTTAATGATTCCTGCTTTTTTCAGTTCTGGTTCTTAAAAAAAACCTGGTTTATATACATGCATCAGTTCTGCTTGCTGTGTTAATGAGGTTTCATTTTGATTAATGTAGACCCTAGCTATGAATGACATGTTATCTTTACTCAAAGTCAAATCACAAGAAGGTATTTCTTCTCAGAAAATGTCTCAAATAGTTAAAATTAAATGCACTGCATTATAATGACAGAATGGCCTTTGTGGTGTTATAAGATAAGCTATGTTATTTATATCTGAGTTAATTGTTAATAATTAAGATATCTTTCTCACTGTTCTGCAGCCAGAAGTGCCTCAGTTGCGCTGGCTTTCTGTAAGAATTGTAGGCATGAGAAATCTTCGCAAAGCAGATCTGTGTAAGTATCACTGATGGCATATTTACAGCTTAGCAAGAAAACTACTGTCACCTGATTTTCATGCTCTTGTACACCTGTTGCTTAAATTATAATAATATTTCAGAGGGGTTTGGGTGAAGAACTTGTATTTATTATCATTTAAATTCAAAATAATTTAGAAAACACTTAAAGCCAGAAAAGAAATAGACTAGGAATTCTGTATTGGAGAAGAAGTTGTTCTTCCCTTTATCAGCTGCTCTGTGGTATTTCCCTTTCTCCTAACTCTTCAGTGCCTCTTTTTCCAGGTTGCCCAATTCCCTTTTGAAAGGAACATCTTTGTGAAAGATACAGGAAAACTCAGAAGTTGCTTTGGATGTTGCTGTGTTTGTGTCTTCACTGTTCTGTTGGTGTAGATGACTTGTGCATTAAAAATAGATGAAAATCCCTCAAACTAAAATTTACATTTAATTTTAAAAGGTGTCATTTCAAGAAGAGATGTTGTATATGAGTTTTTTGGAAACTGGCAAATATTGGAAAATAGGAGTTAAAAAAAATCACAAGAGAGTACTTAGTTCAAAACTGTTGAAATAAAATACTTTGGCTTTTGTTATCATATAGAATTAGTGGTTTAAAATTGACATGGTTTGAAACTGATGTGAATCTAAATAGAAAAGTTAAATACACTAAACCCAGAATATTTTCCTTTGGGTCTAATGAAATATCTATGAGTCCTAATCTTTTCTTTCCCTGACTGGGCAAATCAAATAATAACAAAGTACTCCTGTACTAATTATGCAACTTGTTGTTAACACAGGGAGCCAAACTGATTGTTATGTCAAGCTGTGGCTGCCAACAGCTTCATGTCAGGAAGCCCGGACAAGAACTGTACACAACTGCAGAAATCCCATCTGGAATGAAACTTTCCACTTCATCCTACAGAGTGAAGTAAAGGTGGGATCTGTGACAGTGAGCAGGGGCTTTCTGAAGGGGGCATCTTCACCTGCTGTAGGCAGACTCTTTTTGAGAGGCTTGAGGCTCACACGGATCTTGAACCCAGTTAACCTGACTGAAAGAAGTAGTTTAAGACCAGAAGGTTGTGGAATATCTGGAATAATGCTGAATACTTCTTTGTGTCCCAGAACAGTTGTAAAAAACTGTTAAAGTGTTTACAGAGTTAGCAGAAATAGGTGAGCAGAGTGAAAGTGGTATAAAGTCCAAACTGGATCAGTTTCTCATCGTTGACTGGTGCTGCATCTTCTCATGCTTCTAAGGGTGCCCTGAGCCCTGAGGAGCTACCAGGGGAATTGCTGTCATTCAAGTCCTGTTAAAAGTTTGGTAGTGTGCTTTAACTTCCATTTTTAAGGGCTGAGAATTTCCCCTTTGTTACTACTTTCTGATGACATGCCAGAATTTCTCAAGGTAGTAATTTTGAATCCACAAATGATCTGAGGAATAATGTAACCTCCGCTCTGTCTGGTGCATGTTACCGTCATATTTATCACTTATGTTTCCTCTTCTTTTGGACCTCTTTTTGGTTACCAAATCTGATGATTTACCTCTTCTTGGGTTAGTCCCTGACTCTGCTGTCTGAGCCACCTGGGCTGTGAGCAGAGCTCCGTGCTGTCACAGGAGTCTGCCCACGTGAACATGAGGCTGAATGCTGGCTCTGCTGAACGCTCCTTTTGGGCTCAGTAGTCCCAGAATTATCGATTTTTGTAAATTAATGTTATTTACATCCTTCTCTGCCTGTCTCAGAACATTCTGGAGCTGACAGTCTGTGATGAGGATACTTTTACACCAGATGACTGTCTTATGACTGTTCGCTTTGATGTGGCTAAAATCCAGCCTGGAGAAAAAGCTCGCCTGAATTTTGAGTTGAATCCAGAGGTGAGTGGCTAGAGAAAATAATACTCTTGATTAGAATTTTTTCTCAAGTTACTGCCTCTATTGAACATTAAATTGGTTCTCACACACAAAGACTTTATTAAAAAGGATGTTACTAAAAAGGTTGAATGCTTGGGTTTTAGGAGGGGGGGGGGGCGGGTCACAAACCTCCCCTGTTGTGACTGGAATAAGATGCAAAACACTTTTTGTATTCCTAATTTGTTTTTTTTCTAATTTCAAAAATATGTTTTGAAAAAACAGTGAGAAAAAGAGTCAAAAATGAAGAAGCTGATGGTTAGGGGGTCTCATTGTTGTAAGAGATGGACAGAGAAAGGATGGGAACAAACCTGTCCCCCTTTCCAGGCAGTTGCCCTTACCCTTTGGCCAGGAGCTCACTAGGGTTATCTCCGCTTAGCTTCTCCAGGGATTTTGGGCAGTTCTTTCAGATATTGTGCTTGCTAAATGAAGCATTTCATTCTTGTAATAATCTCTTACAGTTTTTTCCTCCTCTACTAAACAACTTTAAGAAAAAAAGTCTCAGCAAGTCTGCTTATGCTCCTTTATTACATGGTTAAAAACTTATTTAAGGGGGGCTGAGCCAGCATAGAAGAGGCAGGCCTTGATGAATGAGAATTTCATCAGCACTTTATTTTTTCTTCTAAGTGAGTGTATGACCTAATAGTTTTATTTGTTGCACGTGTCTCAAAAAATATTGTGTTTGGTTGTATTAAAGAGGACATAAGGAGTATCTTGTGAAACACGGAGTAGACGAAGTTGCTAAGAGGAAAGGTGGAGAAATCACACTCATCTTCAAAGAGAGCAGAATATGTACCAGATTACTTTCTGCACAATGTAACACCTTCTCTGTTTGGTGGGTGTAGTAACAACTTCAGGGCTTTTTCACACTTCTGCCAAGGGCTTCAGCTTACGGTTCCCAGGAACTGTTGTGCTCCATTTATTTCTAAACCATTGTGTCAGTCAGGCTCTTTAGAAAACACTCTTGTCTGTGTTTTATATTGCTATTGCTTTGGAGAGTGTTTATTAATTACTCTTTTAGAAGTGGTCATCTTTTTGAAGACCAATCCTTGCTGAGGACTGCTTACTAAACCTGTTCAGCCTTCCTCAGAAAAAGTCTCCTGTGACAGAGATAATTCCAGGTGTGATTCAAGCCCTGAGTTTGCTCTGAGGCATGTGCAGAGCTGCCTTAGCCCATTAGCAAGGTGGAAGTGGTGGAGGTCAGAGCAGGTGAACTGTCTCAGGAACATCCTGGTCAAGCTGGCCTTCTTCAGTTCATGATGGATCAGGCACCCAAGAGGCATCACAGATTATGGTGTGTATATGAATATTTAGAGGACTTTGGGTTATTTTATTTTTTTGAAAGTGACTTAGTAATGCAACAGGCATTCTTAATAACAAGGCTGTAGTGCCACCTCTGCCCATAATGATTTCTTCCATCTACCAAGGTATCTCAGAAGGAGAGCTGAGCTGGTCACATGGGTAATGCCAGAGCAGCAGGGTCACTTTGCTGTGCCTCTTGCTCTCTGTGGCCTAACAGGTATTTCCATTGCTGTGCTCTGGGTTTTTCACCCACAAATATGTGAGTGGGACTTAATAGAAACATAACATGTGAGTGTAAATTGGCACAAGAAGGATGGGAGCATAAGGCAAGCACAATTAGGTAGATGCTATGAGCCAGGTTCTTCTGAACCTTGTTTCTGCTGTTCTTTGGACAAAGTTGTAACAGACCATGAGTTACCTTGGATTTTACAGTCTGGGCACAGTCAGGTATTTGCTATGGTCTGTCTTGCATCTGTGTAAGGTGACTGCTTTCTAAAATCTGTGCTCCAGCCTTCTGTTACAAACTTGCAGACACTGTAATTCTCACAAAATTAGAGACTTTGGGAGAAATTAGCAAGCAGAACCACCTGCTTCTGCATTATATGCCACAGATGCAGCTATCATGATGCTATTCTGTTGCTGTTTCATTCTTATACTTTTGCTGTCTCCTTTCCTTTTGATTTATCTCTCCTGAGCTCTTTCCCTGATTCCCCTTCACAGCTTCAGTCTTCTCTCTTCTGATGAATGAATGAATGAATTCATAATTTAATAATAGGACCCTTGCTCCCTATTCTATGATACTTAATCTTTTCTTTCTCTTTATGGGACAACTGGTTTGTAAGCAGTAGAGCAGTGAAAAGGTGAAATCAAAGCATGGCCACAGAAAACTGTATCCATTCATATTATGATGTAGAGGGTGTGGGAATAGAGAGAGAGATATAAACAAATTGTCGGAGTCGTATCAGAGGAAAATATTTTTTCATTCATAAATTAAAAAAAGGTCCTATTTTCAGACTCAGGAAGAACTAGAAGTGGAATTTCTACTGGAAAACATGTAAGTAAAATCTAAATGTTGTAGAGTTTGTCGTTAGAAAACTGCATTTTAGAAAGAGTGGTAATGCAGCATTGAGGAACTGACTCCATAGACCTGTGGTCAGACGCCCCATCTCAGCATCCTCACCATTGCTGCTTTTCTCTCCTGAATTTGAGTGACAGTCTCACTTACTGTTTAAAGCTGAAAATGGGTGTTTATTTTGTGATTCAGCCTAAGGAGGAATAATACTCATCAGGAGAGATAAGAAAGAAGAGCATCATTGGAAAGGCATGGGATGTGATCTGGCAGAGGCTGAAAGACAGAGGGGAAAGACAGAAATGCTGATGGTATTTGCCAGCTAGAAAAACTGAGCTCAGAGAACTATTTTCTTTTGAAATTTTATTGCTTAAAATACCCACTTTTAAATAAACCTTTTTGGTTTTGCTTTTCAGACCAGGAGTATCTGAGAAGATAATTACCAATGGCGTACTGGTGGTAATTATTACATTTTTTTAATAGATGTCAATCTTATGGTAGGGCAGAACTGAAGGATGTGGTTGGAAGATAGGAAGAAAAATTTCTTGTGTTAATTGTTGAGGTCTGAATGGTATTTAAATGTGATGACAGGTCCCCAGTTATTTTGGCTTCCTTAATCATGGTACTGCTTGCAAGATTTATACAAGATACTCAGTTTCTACAAATTCTTCACATCCACAGACCACCATGGCCAAGCATTGTGTTTCTACAGGACCCCTAGAACCTCAGTGAGAATCCTGAACTGTTTATGTGACCTGTGGTTTTATTGCTTCTCTTTTCCAGTCTCGTGAAGTTTCTTGTTTGGAAGTACATGTGAATGAAACAAAAATGAAGAGTTCTTACAAAAGTGAGGTTGCTGATTTAAATTGTTTGTTGCTGCTTTTTGTGCTATGGGAAATGCAGCTGAATGTAGATAAAGATTTGGTCTGTTTTAGTCTCTGTTTGCATCAGGGCTGCTTGGGTATTTCCTGAATTACCTACTTGCTATTAGTGAGAATCCTCAGAAGAAGGTGTGACTGTGTAGCTTAAGGGAAACGGTGGAGGTGGCTGGGACACTTGCAAACATGACTGTGGTGTGATGGAACCAAAATACCTTTACCTCTGTTTTCTGGTGAAAACAGAAAGTAAAAGAAGGGAGACACAACTCTCAGGAGGAGAAAGACTTCAGTGAAAGCTCAGGGGATGTGAATGCTGCTAGAGGCATCCACAAGTGTCACACACATTGTCACTTGGCAGGGTGTCACAAATGGTTTAGGTCACTTAAACGATCACTGGCAAAGGTATCAGCAAATGTAAGTTTAACATAAATTTGTAAAAGTGTGACAAAATTTGATGGCAGGGTTCACTCTATTACTAGATGCATGGAACATGCAAAGAAAAATCATATTAGAATCTATCTAGAATTATTTATGTGGAAACCAGGGAGGCCAAAGGATAAAGAGGCAAAGGAAAGGAAACCAGGACTGAAGATCCTCACAGTGAATTTGTGAGTTTCCCAGTGGGCCCTCTTGCCAAACTTGATCATTAGTCTAAAGGTTTCAGCAGCACTTAATCATCCTGTAATTTAGCATTTACAAAGCAATTCAATGGGATTTACTATAAACAGAACAATAAGTAACTTAATGATGAATGTAGGATGGTGACATTCATACTATACCTGATGTGGGGTATTCAAATCAATTCACACATGCTTTCACACAAAGAATTATGTACAAAGGTGCCTGCTAAAAATTCCCCTCAAGGCTGGTGAAATACAACAGATGCCTTTGCATTTCTCAGTGGATTGAGGGTTGGGCCTCGAGGAGTCAGGGATGTCAGCCCCCACTCTGCCATCAGCTTTTGGGATCAGTTCTCTGAGTACTGCAAACTTGAGAGCTGGTCAGTTCTGGTCAATTCCCTGCAGTCCAGGGGAACTCAAAGGGCCAGGTGCTGCACACTGGTCACAAGGGGAGGAAAACATTGTGGTCCAAATTAACCTTAGTTAATCCTGCAGCCCTAAGGCTGAAATGTCATTTGGGGCACTTTTATTTGCTGATTTCAGGACTCGGAGCAGTTAACATCTCTCTGTGCTTTGCTTCTTGTTCTTAGGGAGAGATTTCACATTCACAATGAAAGGATCCTATGAAGAAACTCAAGAAATTTCCATAGGGCCTCACTCCAGGCCAGGAAGCAGTGAAACCACCAGGTTCCACTACATCAAGCACAGTCAACCCAGACTGCTCATGACCCTGCCAAAGGAGCATTTTTTCTGTTGTGTATGTTTTGCTTATGGGTGGTGATAACACCTAACCAAAATGTTGGGAGAAGAATCATGAGTTAACCCTTGTCTGGTATTTCTGTGTCTAGGGCTTATAAATAATATTGTCCTTAAAACATTTTCCCCCCTCTTTAAATCAGCCTAGGAGGGAAATGGATGTAAGTAGTCCCCTGGCTGTGCCTCTCCATTCTCTGGACTTGGGAAAGAAAGTGACAGTGATGAGAGTGAGTATCCTTTGACAGTATTTGGAATTTTTTCAACAAGGTAAACTGTGATATCTGGTCACATAATAATTTTATTACTAAAAATGCATTAGAGAGTTATTTGTAGGCTTAGCTCTGCATACACTTAGAAATACAGCTATGATCTGGGGGGAAAATAGGATATCCAGAATTTCTGGCTGCTTTAAAAGTAGTTTAAAAGTGGGATGAGGATTGTGTGCTGAAGGCCGGAGAAGTGACCAAAAATTTATCATTAGACTATATTTGTGAATAATTACTAATACTGTAAAATCTGCTTTTACAAAATTTCAATTCTATTTAAAATTTATGGTGTTTTCATTCTTGATTTTCAGGGGGAATCTTATGAGGTCTCTGTGAATGAGGAAAATAGGTAAATCTTGTATTGCTTTTGAATGATTACTTAGGCCATCTCCTTTCATAGTATCATTGTTAGATGAAAGGAAGCTACATCTTAAAGCAGCTAATTTCAAAACAGGAAATAAAGATGACTAAAATGTGGGGAATGATTAATAAAATGCTTTTAAAGCTTTTAAATTGGTTGGTAAGAATTTAGAATAGGATAGGTGGTGGCTAGTTATGGGGTATAAACCATCACAATGTGTTTCCTAATGTTGATGCTTCGTAATTTTGGTACCTAAACATCTCTCTGTCTTGTAACCTTTATCTATAATATGTGCATATTTATGTGTACCAGATGTCTAATGTGTCTAGCTTCTGTCTTTATGCATCCACAAGACTTCTACAGGTCATTTTTCAATGAAACACATGGACAGTAGTTTTTTAGTGAATGGCTTGCTGAGATTTTCTGAAGGGCAACATTACCCCCTGTTGATGAGTTAGCTTCATTGCAAACCTTAGTTGCAGGTGAATGATAAATCAGAGGATTTTATTGAAAAATATTCAGAGAAGAGACTGAGAGGTTTTTGTTGTTTTTTGTTTTTTTCCCTCTGAAAAAAACCTCTGAAACTGGAACCCTGTGAAAATAGAGGTTATAGAATGAATCAGGTACATGATATTTGTGATAATGTACAGAAGGGATAAATTTAAGAGACATCTTCTGACTCAAATAGAACACAAATTCTTCGTAGACATAAGCCTAACTCGGTATTAGGGTTCTTTTGACTACAGTGTGTTAAGTTTAAATAGTTGCTTAGGCCCTCTTTGTGCTTCAGGAAACACATAGCAAGAAAATGTGAAGGGGTGTCCAAATATCAGAGCTCGGTGTGAAGCAGCTTGAATCCAGTTTGTTTCCTTCTTTTAAATAAGCAGAATATTTTATTTATTTAGATTCCTTATGATTGTGTGTAATTGTTCAGGACATAATTCTGGTCCAAAATCTCCAGAGGAAGGCACAAATGTAGGATATAGGATATCCTATATATAGGATATACCTGCTTTCATTTCTGTATGGGGACTTTCATATGCGTGGAAGTGTAATTTCTTTAAACTGGTTTATTGTTGTTGGTTTTGCTGAATGTCTCCAGCTGAAAGGGCTACAGATGATAATACTGTTCATATTTTCTAGTTGCAAGAATTTAGATTTGCGGTTGGGGTTTGATCTGTGCGCGGAGGAGCAGGATTTCATCTGTAAAAGGAAGAAGGTGGTTGCTGCTGCTCTGAAAAATGTTCTTCATCTAGATGAAGACCTGCAGGAGGATGAGGTATGTGGGACAGCATCTTGGGAACTTGAAGTAAGATGACCCACTTTGAGAGGGTGGATGTGATGTACTTGCATGACTCCCCATATCGCTCCTCCACACAGACTAAATGGCATAGCCAGATTGTCACTTGCACCTAGCACCATATCCAAGTTTTTGGCTCAGGGGATGAAAGGGGAACTGTCAGGAGGTCAGTTATAGCTCCTTTATTCTCTGCCAACCTCTGTGCTCTCTCAGGGGCACCCAAAGGCTGTGTTTGCTGGCATGCTGGTATGTATAACCAAGCCTGGTGAAATCTGATTGCTTAGGCTGAGACCATTTCTCCTCTTCTCTGCTGCACAAGGCTCACAGGGAAGGCTGCAACTCTCCCACAGCACACTGGTACAGTAGCATCTGTTTTGAGTGTTTTTTGGTGTTACCTCTTGCATGCTTCTCCCCTGGGGATCCCTGAACTCAGAGGTAGCTGCTCTGTTACTGGAGGACAATAATCTGTTCTGGGGCTGTGGTGCTTGGAGCAAGACTCTGGGACAATGTGCCTGTGGGGTATTTCCTCCACCGCTCTGTTCAGTTCCCAGCACCCCCAACCCTCTATGATGTGTGCAGGACAGCATTTTTCAACCAAGTTAAAGTGCTCATGAAATTAAATAACAGGTATAATAGGACTTGTTATTATTAAATGAGAATAAAAGGGAGTTTGAGCTAAATTAATAAAAAAAACCCCCAAAACCCAAACCCACAAGTAGATGATAAAATACAGTGAAGAAAAGATAAAAGGTAATGGCATCATATGTTCCTAAAACTGAATATTTGCTGTATCAGTTTTTACTATACAGAAGAGGGAGGATGGATAACAGAATTAATGCATCTCTGAAGAAAGTAAAACTAAATTGCATGTAGCACTGATATCAGGGAAGGTAGAGGTAATCTGGGTTGGAAAGAGGGTATTAAAATTAATCTATAAAGCTGGGCACTATCTGCCTGGAGAATAGCAAGTGTTGTATATACACGTAGAGGAAGAAGAAAGTTATGCAGGCAGGTTTTGTGCTTCTCTTCTGACCTTAGTTGTACTCAGAGCTTTAAAAGGAGTTTTGAGGGAAAAAGCTGAGGAAAAATTAAATACATTGAGAAAACCTGAAAATATATTTTTCTATACAAGAACTGTACTTACAGCTCCTGACTTTCCAAAGCATCACTGATGAGGAAAATGCTTTCAGCGTACATTGAATTCCACTAAAGTTTACACAACTCAAACACACAGCTAGGCACTGAAGAGGGTGAATTAACCAAAACCTACCTGAATCAGGTGTTGCTGTTACATTTTTCTGCATGGCTGTCATTCCTGTGTTTCACCTGGTGGTGATGAGTGGCTCTGTGTGTGTTTGATGAGTGTTTCTTTGTGTGTTGAGCAGGTGCCAGTGGTGGCAGTCGTGACTGCAGCAGGGGGAGTGAGGTCCATGACAGCTATGTTTGGCAGTCTTCTGGCTCTCCAGCAGCTGGGTGTTCTGGACTGTGTGTCATACATCAGTGGTTTATCTGCCACGACATGGTAAGGAGAGCTGGGCTTGTACTCGCTGTTTGTGTTAGCAAAGTGATAGCCTGGTGAGCAATTTTGCTTTACTGATGACTTTACTCAGGTTGATGCTGGCACTTGGCTTCCTTTTGGCACTCGTTTCACAGGACCACTCAGTGCTGTCCTCCTACAAGGAACAAATCTAATGATGATTACAGTATTTTTGTAACTGCACTGAAGTGTTTACAGAAACAAAAACAAAAGAGCACAAGCTGGGAAGGTTTGCCTCTAACTTATGTTGTTGCATGCAACACTTCAGAATTCCTTTTGTAATATTTGTTTGGGCCGACTCTTACTCCTCTCCAAAAAGCAGACTTTAAAAGAACAGCCCTAAGAAAACACAGAGTGCCATTCATGCACTCAGTGGTGACTGCCTTGCACAGACTAGGAGGATTTGAGGGATTTAAAACATTTTGCCTCTGAAGGGCTGCTCTAAAAGTATGTGAGACAGAACAAGTGGGGTGGGGATGAGAGGGGATGACTGGAATCTGCTGGAGCTCAGGGAACTGGCGGCTCAAGCCTGCCCTTATGAATGCCAGGAGTCTGAGGTGACCCATCTGCTGCATGCCCAAGGAGGGGCTCTCGCACTTGCCAGGGCAAGAGTTGCTGCTAAACTCCAGCTTAACCTTTCACACAGGGTATGACCCACCTGAGGGAACTGGCCTCAGACAGAAGGTGTGGCTTGGACAACCAAAGGGTGATTCTAGCAAAAGCCTGAGTTAAGTTAGCAGTGTTGCTTTATTTTTTGATTCTGAAAAACAAACAAGATAGGATGATTTTGAATGTATTTGTGCAGAAAAAAAAATAAAATAAAAAAAAAAGTATACAGTGTAAATTCTACTTCAGCTTTGAAATGCTCTTCCAATTAAAAGTCTGAGGGCAAGAACCTTATATAGCCTGAAAAAAACCACACAGATATTATAAGCCAAATGAATTATCATGTGCCCTGTGATGAACCACAGTACCTTTCTTTTATCCAGGACCATGTCAAAGTTATATGAAGATGCAAATTGGTCACAAAAGGATCTCAGTGGGCCAGTTGATGGTATCAGGAAACACGTGATCAAGAGCAAGCTGCACTGTTTCTCTTTGGATCATATGAAATACTATGAAAATAAGCTTTGTGAGAGAAAGCAAGAGGGGCACAAGGTGTCCTTTACAGATTTATGGGGACTCTTCATTGATTGTATGCTACATCATCAGGTACTTGATATTCTTTCTCTCCCTCTTATTTCAGAGGATTTCTAACTTCTCATGTCTAAGGTAATGGATTCAGTTAGAGAAAAGGCTCTCAAAACACCTGAAGGACTTATTCTTTGGCTTTTTAGAATAAAAGTAACAAAGTAACCCTAAAATATGAGCATCTAGAGGAGATGTCTGAGCATGTAAAAATTTAAGATATTAAGGAACTGATTTTCCATCTTTAATTTTGGGTCAGGTGATCATTCTAGTAACATACAGAGGAGAGAAGGCTCTGACAGAGCTAAGTTCAGGCATAGCAATGCATACCCATAAGCTATATTGAAGGAAATGGTCCAGGTTGACTAAATATCTTTCTTTCCTTACAGCAGGTCATATCCCATTGACTGCACAGACATGTTTCTTGCATTTTTGCACTGTCCCCCTTGCCAAAACTCCCACAAGCACAATGCCTTGGCAAAGGCTCATGGCAGATAACACATCAACACACTTGTGTGGCCAAAGAGCTAAAATACACAGGACAAAACCTGCTGAGGTTTAGCAGATACTTCATTGATAGTTCATGCTTTGATACTGTAGTTAGTCCATGCATCATCTTCTTACAACGGCTTTTGCTCTTTGCAAACAGGAAAGTACTCACAAACTCTCGGATCAGCAGCTAGCAGTAAATCAGGGGCAGAATCCACTCCCCATATACCTGTCCCTCAATGTCAAGGATGACTTCAGCACTTTGGATTTTAAAGGTACAGATTATCATACATCCTCTTATAACTCTGAAGAATTTCCTTTTAAGGCTGATTGAATGCCAAAACTTTTTACTGTAAGTCCAGGCCAATAAATCTTTTAAATAATTTCCTTTCCCCTATCTTCACATCTGGTTTCTGTTTGGATGAAAAACATGCATCCTAACAGTATGGAAGGGAGACACCTGTGCTGTCGATGCTGCTCAGTGTGGGGATGGAGATGCCTTTTTCTGGCAGCCTTGAGAGCCACCACTGCTGCTCTTTTCTCTCTTGTCCCCACCTACTCCCACAGCCCCTTTCAGCTGCTGGGTCTTCTGCTGAGGCAGCACTAGTCCAGTAGAGCTGTGAAGAGTGGGGAGGAGGGCAAGGAAGGGAAGAGAAAGGAAAACGTGGAAAGGGGTGAGAACAGGAGTCAGCTCCCAGCGGCCAGAGAGGGATCTGAGGAGGGGCAGGGCTCTGTGCCCCGATCAGTGATCCTGACCACTATTCCCATAGCGTTTCCAGCCCAAACTAAGCAGGAAGTCCTGCAACTGAGCCTGGGCATCTGCTCCTTGGCACAGCTGCAGTCCCAGTGCACCCAGTGTGTGGGGAGGGGTTTTGGTCAGAGTCACCTCAAGGCAGTGATTATAAAGAGTCTTAAGAATGAATGGTAGCTGGTATCATTGCTTACTCAGAGGAACTCAGAATGCCACATTGTGTGCAGGGCCTTAGCAGTCAGTGGACTTTGAGCCCCAGGTCTTGCTTTTTAGTGCAGGAATGGACCTGAATCCCAAACTGAATTGATTTTGGCAGAGGAGATGAATTTAGCTTTTGCACTCATGTATGTTGAAGGGCATCTGTTTGTTTCAAAACATGGTGGTTTGAACTGTCTGTTACCACCACGGTGCAGCTATAGGCCATGTGCTCCTTGCAGCTTCCGATTGTCTAAGCTGATTTTTACACGTGTTCAGGTGGCTGCAATAAACCCAGTTTGATGCCTTATTTGCAGAGTGGGTGGAATTCACACCTTACGAGGTGGGTCTCCTGAAATATGGGGCCTTTGTTCGTTCAGAGGATTTTGGCAGTGAGTTCTTCATGGGTCGCCGGATGAAGAAGATCCCAGAATCCCACATCTGCTTCTTGGAAGGTAATTTACTGTCTCAAGAAAACATCACCTTCAGAGTTGGCTACACAGAGGTGTTCTGCAAGTTGCAATATTAGTACACCAGAGAATGTATCTGATGCAATTTCAATCTCAAATGAACCAGCCAAAAGTGATGAAAGAGGAAACTAATTTTTGAGACAAATGTGACTAATTTGCTGAATGTCTTGCTGAATGAGCTAAACAGAACACATGCATGCACACACAGACACAAACTGATCATCTGAAGTATTTAAACTCGCAGCCTGACTTTTATAGACAGCCAAGTTTCGAAAATGGCCTGGTCGTAAGCCAGACATTGTGTGGAACGGCGTGGCATTTGATATTTATAGGAAAATTCATAGTATTTCATAACTGAAACAGAGAGTGGATTCAGCTATGTTGCCATAGCTGTGCTCTAGAAATTCAAACTAATACTAAGTATGATGCCTTTTTTTTTTTTTTAAACTTTCAAGGCACATGGAGCAATATATTTTCCCAGAGTTTTATGGATGCTGTCTACCTCTCAGGTCATTCGGAACACTTCTGGCACAGATGGACTCGAGACACTGAGCATGACATTGGTTAGTTCTTTAGATTACTTTTCTCTTGCATCTGCATTTCAGTCGCACCTCTCTGAAATGTGAAACCTGACATTTGGTAAAGGGTTTGTTTTTGTGTCTTATTTCTGGCTTATGGGACACCAATCCCTTGGGAATGAAGGAAAAGCAGGAGGCCAACAGCTGTGCTGTAAAACAGGAAAAAACATTGTGCTGCTTGCTGTGTGCAACATCCCTGGGGAGTTTTGTTAGTCACGAGGGGGTTGGAGAGCCCTTTGGGGAGGGAGAGGCCAGACAGGGAAGAACAAGGTGATGGTGTGACACTGAGACCCACTGCCCAGAACACTGCTTGCCCACATGTGCCCTTGGTCACAGATGGGGCTGGGAGCTATGGTGCTTTGGGTGTTATTATTATCAGAGAAACACCCTGACCAAATGCAGACACATACCCTCTTCTTGTTCTTCCTACAGAGAACCATCCTGCTCTGCCCAAGAAGCCTCATGAACAGACAACCTGCTTATCCATTCCCAAAGGTTGCCTTTCCAAAACTCTTCGAGAAATGATGACTGGGCGGCCAGTGGTTTCAACTTACCATAATTTCCTCAAGGGCTTGCAGCTAAATAACAAATATTTGGAGAATGAGAGCTTTTGCATGTGGAAAGGTAATTGGAAATAGTTTCAGTGATATCTTTCAGGGAGATTTGAGTGCTGATACTTGATGGGGACAAATATTTGATAAGTTTTATCATAAAGGCAAATTTTGATTAATATTATTTGATTAACATGTTTGTGGAATGGGTTTTGCCAAGCCCTTGATGATTTACTCCTGGTCTCGTTCCTGTCTTGGAGAAAGCACAGCAGCTTTGCTTGAATTCTCATCTTCCTAGGAAAAGCCATCAAAGAGTGACTTGAAGGTTCTGAAGAAGTTAAATAGCCACAAATTTACACAAATATACAAATTTACACAAATGCAGAAATAAACAAATTCAAAATGTTGAAAAAGAAGAGTGATTTGTCACTTTGGATGAAGCTGAGTCTCAGAATTGCTCCCTCTTATTGATCTCAGAGCTGAGCTCTAGATACCAAAATCATGTCAAAGATGAATACTTAACCGTGGCCTTTGTGTCAAAGATGAATATACATCAGCTGTCTTTTCTTCCTCCTCTTTTATGCTAATTTGGAAAAAAAAAGGACTTGACCCTGCAGTAAATAATAACAAAAGTTTTGGCCTTTCAGACACAGTGCTGGATTCTTCTCCCAACCAGCTGAATGACATGAGTGACTACCTCAAGCTGATAGATACAGCTTTCTTCATCAACACCAGCTGCCCACCCATTCTGAGGCCAGAGAGAAAAGTGGATGTCATTCTCCATTTAAATTACAGTGGAGGATCACAGACTCTGGTGATGTTTTGAAGCAGTGACTCTTTATCTGTATGACTCCAGCAGCTGAATTACCACCACAGCTTTCTCTTTCTCTCTCTTTTTTTTTTTTTCTTTCCCCTCCAGAAAATGGTCTTGTTTTTGTTAAATTAAATGATCATATCAGTGGTACTATTCACAACTGTGACCATAATGTCACTGCCTTTATCAGAGCTGCTTTCAGTGTCTTTTTGGGACAGGCATATGAACACAGACATACAGAACATGTCCTGTTCTATGTATCTGTCATCCTGGTTCCTCAATAGTTAAATAACTTCTACAATGTAATTAATACACAATACATAATTTTTAATTTTTTAATGAAAATATTTGCTCTTACGTTTGATCTTTGTGTTGGCATGAGTTCTACTCAGAGTTGTTTTATTTCTGCGTTTTATTTCTGCATTTTAAGAAACCTTGAGGGGCTTATATGATTGAAATTAATGTAATTTATTTGTAAGAGGACATGAAGACATAGATAGTTACATGCACTGAATGCAAGTATTTAAGAACCTCTGGTCTGAGAAGCCACATGTAATCAAATTTTCCTTATCCAAATCCTCTACTGTGTTCACTAAATCACAAAAATGACCTGAATGTCATATAAATTTCAGTAAATAGTAACCTTGCTTAAAAAATATAGTGTTAGTAAATCAACCAAATTTCTATTACCCAAGATATATTAAAATTAAGATGGTATGTTTCTTCCAGTTTATAAACATATATAGTGCATTATTTATAAACATATGAATCCATCTCAGATTGTCTGATACAGTAAAATACTATGGGTTTTGGTGGTCTTACTTCAAGCTCTCTTTGTGCTGCATCTCTCCTCTCTGTTGAGCCAGCCACTGGACCTGTTCTCAGAGTACTGCTTGGAGCACGGGATCCCATTCCCCAGCACAGAGCTGAGCCAGGAAGACCGGGAACACCTGAAGGAGTGCTATGTGTTTGAGGACAGCTTAGAGGCACCAATCTTGGCCTATTTTCCACTGGTGTGTGATACCTTCCAAAAATACAAGGCACCGAGTAAGTTGACAGCAGTAATAATTTTTTTGAGATTGTCTCATCCAATTGATGCATCGAATTTGTTCCTCTTCCAAAACAAGACACTGACAAGCTTCTGAGTTAGCTAAATTATTATATTCTCAGTCCAGGGGTGATGCATATAGTATTGGCCAGCTAATCAGGGGTTGGGATGAAGAAGTTTAAAAATAAAAGCATGAGTAGCTGTACATTTAGGGAAACCACCTTGAAACAGGTCATGTAACTTTGATAATAAAGAGGACACAGCTACTAAGTTATATCCACTGGTAGCTTACGCTGTCACCTGATAGTGTCATGAAGAGATATAATGTTTACTTGGTTAACAAAGCTAGAATTCCCCTATTACTTTTTTTACATTAAAAAAATTGAGAATAGGAAATATTTTATGAAGCAAAGGCTTTGCCAGGGTAACAAGCTACTTTGATACCTATAATTTTTGAAAGGTTGCCAGATTGTTTCCTTTAGTTCAGCAACAGAAGGTATGTTTGTTTCACTAGGAAAAAAACCTACCTGTCAAATTCAGTTTCAGTTTACAAATACTTTTATGTGCATCAACTCCAATTTTTTTTTATTTCTAATTTTCTATGATCCAGGAAGCTTTCCCCAAAAATGGAACAAAAAGTCATGAACCAGTTTATTGAAAAAGGCCTCATGCTGCTCATTATCTTATTTGTTCTGCTGCATGTACTTAAAATCTCAGCCACCTGAGAGGGAGGATTCCCAATCCAGGAGTCCTCTGGTATAATTTTCTACCAGCTTGGTAGATAAGGAGCTGTCATCTCAGAACTCAACTGAAAAATTAAACATACAAAATTCCAAATCTTAAAAAAATTAAATGTTCTGATGCAAAACCTTAATTTAGAGAGGAAAGCTTTTTCCATGGAAAAGTTTTTCTACAGGCCAAGTCTGGACTGTAGCCAAGCAGCGAACTAGTGGATTTTAGGAGTGTAGTTGACATAGTTACTATACAGAAATTAAATCTTGAACCACTTTCAGGAGATACTTCATCTTCTTGTACCTGTTACTGTGTGTTTTGCATTGCCTGGCTGCAGTTCCCCCCCTCAATACCTTTGCTGTGCTTTGTTCTGGTTTCAGATGTGGAGCGCAGTCCCGCGGAGATGGAGCAGGGAGCAGTGGACGTGTCCAACTGTGCTGCTCCCTATGGCACCGGCCTGCTTACCTACACCGAAGAGAATTTCAACAAGCTGCTTAACCTGTGCAGCTACAACATCCTGAATAATAAACATTTCATTCTCCAGGCTTTGCGAACTGCCGTGGAACGAAAGAAGCGGCTTAAAAACTATTCATCGCCTAATTCAAGTAAACATTCGTAAAGTGTATTTTGAAAAATCTCATCAGAAGGAGATACACAAATGTTTTGGTACTGGACTAATAAACGTTCACCTGCTGCAAGCTCACAGATGTTTGTGATGGCAACAGAATTTGTGATACCAGCTCCTTTGACTTCTGCAACAGTGGGGTGGTCGGTGTGTAGCTGCTGCTACAGTTTTATTCCCACTGCCATCCAAATAACAGTTCATGAGATTCTAATACTTGTCTTAGAAAAATGGTATCTTAAGAAAGTACATTTAACTGGTCATTCTTAGATCTTATTTTCTTATTGTTGTATGCAAAAATATACTTGCAGAGTAATAGCTACTGTTCAAATACTAAGTAGCCATGCATCATCATGAAAAACAAGAATTTTGTAGTTGAAGTCATTGAAGTATGGGGGTTTTATTAAGTTCTATGGGCTCAGCTCAGCTAGTAAGTTGTTCTGGGAAAGAGTTACTCTTGCTTTTGATACCAAGAAGTCAAATATTGAGTGAACAATGAGCTTTGTTCATAACCTTTGAGGAAAGGTGAAAGAAAAGATGTCACTTCAATTGTGGAAGATGAAAAATGGGAGGAAACTGCTTTCAAGAGTGCACATGACTGGAACGATAACTCAGGAGATAACATTATATGTTGTTACCTCTAAGACAGTCCTTTTCTGTGCATCAGTTCATTTGAGACGAGATAACACCGGCAGTATCAATCAAGCTTTGCTGCAATATGTATCAAACCAGCAAGTCTCCCTTCATAAGAGCAATCTGTTGGTAGTAACCTTCACATCTCCTTTTCATGGATCTAAAGTGGTCAAGACAAAAAACCTTTCCTCTTTCCTTTTCCTTTTCCTTCTTTCCCTTTTTCTTTACTGATGGATCTTTGTTTTACTAGCCCTCTTATGCAGAAAGCCAGTTTTTCACCTTCTTTCTTTGCCCTTGGTTAGGATAATTTGATGTTATGTGTCACCAGTTAGACTGCAATAGTTTTCTGCGAGTAAAGAGGTAAGATGTCACTCCGATAGTTCAGTTATGCTCATGAGTTTATTTAAAAAAAAAATGAAATGAGGGTTTAAAAATGTGTTCCTTTTCTTTTGCAAAGAATCTCTTAAGTATTTTTAAGATTTTCAAGTTTCATTACTAGAGCTCCAGGAAGAATGAATATACGCAGTTCAATGTGTGCCTGGTGTTTCCCACCCACTGGTCTTTGGTGGTTGCAACACTTGGCGCTGGGCCTCCAGCTTTACTCACCCAAGGTGTGGTGATGATGTGTGCTTTTGGCAGCTGATCTGGAAAATTAGGATGGCTTAGAATGAGCTGAGGAAAGGGAGTCTGTTTTCAGAAGTCTGGGCCTATCTAGCAAGCCACTGAAAAATCTTAGGTTGCCTAAATGGTCTAGCTTAGCAGCTCAGTATTTTGACTCAAGTCAGACAGATGCTGGTGTTTGTGTTGAGATCTGTCTCTCCAAGCATCTAACACTGCATGAGACCAATGTTTTAGCTAGGAGAGCCAAGCTTAATGGTCTTGGCTTGATGGCTTGTGAGTTTTCTCCAAAAGAGACTAATTTTGTTTCTTGTTTGGGGAAAGAAAGGCTTCTTCTGTGAAAGACCATTGATGATGCTCACATTACAGTGATACTTTAGAATCTTATGCCTTTAGAAATGCCTGTGATGTGTTAGTGAAAGGCAGCATAAAAGAACAGGGGAAAAGATATTTGTTTGAGAGGCTTGCCAACTATCAATAAAAAATAACAAAGGAGACACATTCATTGTTACTGGTGGCATTTTTTAAGGATGGAACTGAGGCTCAGGCTCAGTGACATATCAGCTGGGTTTTTCAAAGTGATTCAGCATTGATGCAATTGTTCTGTGTAAGATCCAGGGAGGTCAGCAGCAACTTTTTTTTTTTTTTTTTTTTGGAAACACCTGTTTGTGACCTGTCACACAAGTTCTGCTGAATGTAATGTCATGATCCTGGAAACAATTAGCTGTGAATCTTTGCATTCTCTGTTAGGGCTCAAATATCTCTCAGGCTGACTGCAGATGAAGTTAGCCCCTTAATTAGCTGGTAATATGAGGTGACTTCCTGATATTCAGAGAATTCAGAGGTTCAGACTGAAATTGGCTCTAGATTTCCCTGTAAAGGTCCAGGGCTATGTGTCTTGCCTAATTATTGGGTAATTAGCTGACACAGGCTGGTGCTGGTATTCCTCGCACCTGTGGTCAGTTGGGGTTAGGGCAGCAAAATAGCTGCTTGAAGAGTGCCTGGAGTGTTGAATGAACCTGGAAAGGTCAGGCAAACTCTGAGTGCTCCTGCAAAGGTAAAGAGAGGTGCTGTTGGATGCTCAGACCTACAGAGCACAGGGAAGGGTAGAGATAAAGGTTTTGAGCTACTGCTTTTTGAGATTAGGATTGCATTTGAAATTCTGTTGTAACAAATCTGAAGGCAGGGTTGCATATATTAACAGATGGGCCAACACTTTAGTGATGATTTTTGAAAGGTAAAGCAGCCCAATTACTTCATGTGAGTGAGTAGGAGGAGTGAGATTTTATCTCTCCAAAACATATCAAGGGCATGTGGAGTTGTTTTAATGCAGTTTCTCAATAGTCTTTTGAAAGCAGAAGCCCTCCTTCGTATATGGCATAACCAGAATAGTGTCTTAAGCAAAAATGTAACCTCCCACCCCCCCACCTAGTGTTATCTCTCTCTCCAATGACTGAAAAAATACTGTAGGGTTTTGAAGAACAGGTGTTTTGAAGGTGTGGTGCATAGAAACATGAAAAGAAAATCCAACATATTAATCATATTAATGAGAATGTTCTATATATCTATGGGGTGTGTGTGTTTTTGTTAGTTTTTTAATACCAAAGAATTCCTTAAAATTAGTGTCAGGCCAAAAATTACCAAGCCAAAGTTAAATTTTTCAGAGTCTGAAATCCAACACCTTGGGATAGGGAAGTGACACTTGTCATCCATGGTACACCTTGTCTGTGGAGATTACTGAGTTCAAGTCCTTTGTGTAACTGAAGTTTGACTTGAGCTGCATGCTCTTGTTTGACTGGCAGGATAAGGTTTTTGTAGATTTTGTAGCTTGTGGAAACATTATACAAAAAAGAAGGAAAACAAAGTGAAAGGCAATACCCAGGGAAAATCCCCAGCTACATATCTGACACTACTATGTTTGTTAAATTGCTTAATTTGTTAACACTGAGTAATTATTTTCTAATGTGACATCTGGCTATCATTTTTTAACACCTCTAGCATATGCTTTGAACATTTAGCCTACTTGTTATGTTCGGGGTGTGTAAATGATGACCGCTCCCATTGTCATCCCAAAGCTGGTAGAAGGATACTCTTCTCTTGCAATAAGATGAAGTCCCCCATTAGTCATACATTTCTGTAGTCCTGGATTATCAGAAGGTGACAAAGTGAGGTAATTGTGGGGTATTGAACACAACTCTTGTTCCTCCCTGCGACCTACTGCAGTTAGATGTGCAATTATCTGAATGTCATGTTGGGGAAACTAGTGTTTGCAGCAGGCCAGTTTAGATCAGAATGATATATTTTCTCCACCTTGCATTAATTAATACATAGATGTCTTAATTAATACATAGATGCATGTAAATTTGCACTTGAAAGTGCATGAAAAGCAGAGGAAAATTACATCTACCTTTTTACTGTCCTTGCTCCTGCTCAGAGCTTTAATGGGACTGTTGAGTGTTCTGTCATCAGTTACACAGTCTATAATTTCCAAAAATCCAAGAGAGAGTGTAAGTAGTATGTATATGACAATTTCTGGCAATTTAAAATTATTACTGTGGATATGTGATTGCTAAAAAGAGGCAATATATGGCTCTTTAGACTTTGGATAATTTCGGACATGAATTTGCTTAATGCATGCTTTATGGTTGCCTTTGAAATTGTCCTTGAATTGTGGAAGAACTAATGAAAAATGCAAAAAACACGATACATGACCTTGGAAGTTGTAATCTTTTTGAAATTAGAATCCTAGGGACACATTTCTACTTCTAAAATCCAGTGGGACAAGCTGCAAATTCATTATTTTTTATTTTAAGCAGGTGGTGTAGTAGACACCAGTGAATAAGCCGTCAAATTTTCTCAGTGCTGACAAGGACTTACTGTCATGGGTGTTGTGAGCATTCAGTGCTTAATTCAATCATGTATTCACTGCATGAGTGAGAAACTGTTGAGATTGTAATTTTTGGTTGCCACAAAGATGCCAGGTCTTTAAAAGATAGTGTATTCCAAAGCCTTCTTGTGTGATGTGGACAGGTAGAGGTTAAGGGAGATAATGCCAGCTAAAAACTTGGTGGTCACGAGCAGCAGAGGGAGAATTATTTAGGAACATGTTTTGGGTATGGCAATGATGACATTATTTTGAGATGAGGAAAACAGTCTGAACATCAGGAAACCATTCAGTGGGTAAGATGCACTGACTTTGGAATAACTTTTGTAATTGTGAAGTTCCGTGTCACGTATGGATCTTAAAAACAGCTTGGGTGAAAGAATGTAGTGTCAGGCATTGGCAGGTATTGGCAGTGAAACAGCTGGGGTGGTGTAAATGTGTATATATCTGCTGGGACAGCTTGGGGAAGGTGAGCTGGATAGCCTAGCCTCTTTCATTTGACAGAGGATGTTTTGCAGTTGTTTTTAATGAAAACAGATTCCTACTTTAAATTTTAATACTGGAATATTTCCAGGGAACATTCTTTCAGAAGCTGGAAAGAGCTAGTTTTGCAAGAGTGCGATTCTCAGCTGTGACTGCTCCACCTGAGCTTGTTCCTAAGTATTTAACACAGATATAAAGTAATAAGGACGGAAGTTACAGGAGATATTTTGTCTTTGGGGTAGAGATGCACATGTCCATTGGAAGTATCTTTTGGTCTCTCCTTTCAGGAGCATTTCAGGTGCTGGAGATTCACATTTATGAGTAATTTTCCTTTCATTCTGAGAAGACAGTGTAAAGTGTGCCTATGGAGCAAATAGCTAGCCATTAAATACCCCAGAGAGTACCACTGCATGTTTTGAATAAGATCGTCTGAAGAGGCATCACATGTGTTTATCACACAGACATCAGCATAGAAGGAAGTGACTTGTATATAAAAGGAGGATTTTACTCTAGCAACGTTCCTTGGACAACTCCTCCTCTCTTCCTCTGTGCAGAATTACTTTGATACCAGCCTCCCTGGCACAGGGGAGTGCACTTAGGTGACACCCACTGCAGTTTGCAAGGTTACTTTTTTTTGCCTGCATCAAGTGAATAAACACTAATACAAGTAAGATTGATTTAAAATAATCACTTCCATTTCATGATGCAAGACTGAGTACTTGCTGCCTCCTATCTATCATCAGTCAGAGGCAAGAAAGAGTCTGGCAGAGCCAGTCTGCTCTTGCATGCTCCAAAATCTACCAGCCTGCACATGTATGCTAGTTTAGGGCTACTCTAATACACTTTACAAGGCAGTGAGTCACTGTACGCTGGAGTGAAGAGCAGTCAGGGAAGGTTTTGTGCCCTGGAGTTTCTCACAGTGTGTCTGCTGGGCTTGCAGCACCCACAGATCCAGCCAGCACACAGATCCCTTTGAAGTAAGCTCTGAGAATGGGTGAACTGCTCTGCTCCCCGGGCCCACGCAGGAGAGCACAACCCTCTCTCCTGCCTCACCCTTCCAAGTTTCATCTGCTGCTAATAGCTCCTCCCTTCCCTCTTGTTTAATTTATTATCAGACTGCAATATTTCTGAACATGGATCAACTTTTTTTCTACATATACAATAAATATCCAGGCAAAGAATACTCAGCATGTGTTGAGGTTGCTAAACGTAGCACAGAGATGCCCACCAAAGTAGCTTCAGGGGAGCATGGGTGCTGCAGTCACCCAGTTGTGGCATCACAATTGAGTCACCTTGCTGAACTGCAGGGCTTACCTACCTGAACTGTGCTGCTATGGGAAGACTGCTACAGGTATTTGAGTTTAAGGTTTGGAAAGAAGCTGCTGACATCTCTCTCTGCTACCCTGCAGCATGATGGTGGCAGTGTAGAGATACTCTGAGAGCTGTGATTTAATTAGTCAGAAGCACTTTTCTTGGGGGTTAGAGCTGTTGCATAAATGCAAAACTTTTCTTCACCAGCAGCATTTCAGAAGAGCAATACCTGGGCAGAAAGGGGCTTCAGCATCCTCCCCAAATATTGCAGTAGGTAGAAAAGGAATTGCTCTTCATTCTGCTGACTCAGTTGAGGTGCCCTAATAGGCTGCAGGAAGCAGGGAGGTGACTGCTTAATGACTAGAAATAATCAGGGGGTGGGGCAGGAGAGCCTCGTCATAAAATCCCTTTTCCTCCACCCCTAACCTGCGTGAGGAGTTCCTGCCAGCCATAGGACTCAGTAACCTTTAACACTGGACTTACATGCAACTGGGGCTGCAATGGGATCAAATTTAAGTACAAGTGAGGTAAGCAAAAGAAGGTGATAGGAAGTGTAAAGTGGGTAAAATTATCTGGTGTTCGAGTGAGGATGATCACAGAAGAGCATGAGTGGTTTGTTTGGGCAACCCAGGGAAATCGTGTTTGCTGTTCCTCAGATCTTGTTGCAAGGATGGCTTTCCTAGTCTAGGCTTTTGCTGAGCCTCATGGCACACCTGTATTTTCAAGCTATATTTTAGGGCTAACAACATTGCTTATTGTGCTTCCCTATAAGCAAAAAGGGAAATAAGCAGTGGCAAGGAGTTGTGGTGTTGGTCTTTAAAGCACCTAGCGATGTTGTTAAAGAACACGGCTCCAAATGTGTCCTTGAATGTGAGATGTTGTGACATTCAGCCTAAAGTAAGCATTTAACATGTAGTTTAGTTTTCTTAACTTTGCCTTGTGTTGTTTTTCCTAGACTTTTACGAGCACCTCAGCACCAGCGGTGAGAACGGTAGGTAGCAATTAGCTGGCCCTTCATTAAATGCTGTCCAGTGCTGAATATAGATCAGCAGAAAAAATCTGAGGAATTCAATGGCTCGGGGGAAAACTGTGTTGCAAAGTTTACTGAGTGTTGAAAAGCTGAGCTGGGACTTCAGCTCTGTAGAGGGACTATTGCCATGGCTTTCCATAAGCTCTAAATAGTCTGGCCACTGTTGGTGTCTGACGCTTATGATATTGGTGTTGCACTTTATCTGGGCTGGTTTGTACTCCAACTATATCAATTTTTTCATTACTCCCTTCTTTTGTGTTTTGATTTCTTTGGATGAAATAGTCCCATTTTCTTATAGTTTATTCCTTTATAAGAATTTTTATGTGGGTCTTCCAGTTGTTAGTGTTCTGGTATTCCTTGTAGCCTTTCTTTGCAGTGTAATGATTTGTCCTAGAGCTTGCAATCCTGTGTGCAGCACAGCATTTACAAGAAAAATGGTGGAATAAATGTGGCATGTTCAGTCTCCTGACAATCTTAGCCTAGTAGGAGTAGGAGTAGTGCCCAAACTTCTCTGAAGGTGAAAAAAAAGCAAAAGGTGTTTTGTAAAGGCTGAATTGAGGATGAATTTTTTGCACAAGCAAATTAGAAATGGCTGGGAAATTAGCAGACATTTATGTTAAGAGGTATTAGCATAAAGGAAAATATATCAGATGAGCTCCTATGAGCAATGGGAACAATGGCATTGGCAGCAGGATGGGGCTGTCTTCTGACACTTGCAGTGGGTTTGGGGCTGCCAGTATCAGTCACAACTCTTTGAGGATCTGTCTGCAAGATGGGCTTTTGTCTCTTGTTCGCTGGTGTGGGGCTTCCCAGCTTTGCATCTACATAGAGAAATCAGAGTAATACAGAGAATCTTTTGAATGGTAGTAAATTCTGTTTGCTTTGTTTTGAAGGTTTGCTGTTATTGATAGTATTTAATGCCTGTTTATGCCTGACAGTCACTTATTTTCTCTGTTCAAAGTGAAATGCTGTGGTAAAAGACTTTGCAGAATTTCTTCAAAAATTAGCTTCTAAACTGATGTCTAGGTCTCTGTGTATAGTCTTGCAGCCCTAAGAGGTATGCTAGAATTATAAATATTCGTATTTTGAGTTCTAGCCTGTGTTTAGAGAATCAATCTGTTTTTTTTATCCTTAGTGGTTTTGACATTGTTAGTAGGTCCCTAGGTGTGAGACCTGTACAATTGCATGGCTTTAGATTGTTACTTTTATCTTCAAGGTAATTTAGAGTGGCAGAACTGACCTGAATATAGCATGTACAATTTAAAGCAGGACCCAGAGCCCCTTCTTTCTGCTCTAAATCTCCAAGGTTCACAGAGGTAAAATTCAGGAAGGACTTGAACTTTTTTCCTTTTTTTTCCTTTTTTTTCCTTTTTTTTCCTTTTTTTTTTTCCCTTATTCCCCCCCCTGCCCCCCACATGAAAGTTGGTATTTATGATAAGTACATAAGCCTAGTATACCTGAGTTGCTTTTTGTTACTCAGTGGCTCATTAAGGAAATGAATTTTCATTATCAGAGTGAGTTTCAGGGAAACTGAAACTGATAGGATGTGTGGGATTTCAATTTGAGTGGCTATATAAATTAAAAAGAATATGTAAAATAGCTGGTGAGAAAAATTTGGTAGTGCCCTCATGCTGACAGTCAAAAGAGTAACACTTTATAGATCACACAAATTACTGATAAAGACTGATGTGGTCTCGAGGAAAAAAACACGTTGAACTGTGGGAATACTTGACCTGGTTTCTCTTATAAGATTTGGATTCACTCTAACACAGCTGTGGAGCTGCAAACAGGAAGAGAAAAAAAAAACCAACCCACATGAAAATTGCAGTCTGAAGCCACAGAAGTTTTGCATAGCTCTTGGAAAGAAGCAGCCATTGAGTCAGTGCTGCTCCATTTGTTTTTATTCTGAAACAAACTTGGGACTTCTACTGACTTGATAAGACCCACCAATGGGATATTTAAAATGGGTGAAATAAATACAAAATAGCAGTACAAGGAAAAGTGTTTCTTATATGTTTGACTTTGCCTGAGGTGGTGGACATAGTATGGTAATGAAATCCTGCCTGCCTTTGAGGCTTCAACAATTTTTGAAGTTAAAAGGTGCCATATGCCTGACCCAGGTCAGAAGCAAGGCAGTGATCTGTGTTTTAAAGCCCTGCTACTCTTTCTGACAGGGTGAGTGATTTCTTTGTTGTTTTTCACAGTTTTTAAAGTAGTGATGAGATTTCTATTCCTTTTTGATGAAGAAAGGGAAGAGTGCTCTCCCCCAAATACATATGCACTTTGATAACTGTCTTTTCTCTTGATGTAACTTGGGAGTATTGTATGAGTTTCACTCTTATCTCCTCAAGAAAAAAAATCTGTGAAAGACTTTTAAGCTTGGAACTTTACTAAAACAGAGCAGTTTTAGAGACCAGTTATGTAATTCATTCATATGGATGAGCACTCATATATGTGAACACTCCAATTGACTTCCCTTGGACTAGATATGTGAGGATTGCACAAGTGTGCCACAGGACTTAATTGAATTTTTATCTGACGTAGGACAGTGTGACCAAGTCTTGCATTTGCAGCCTCATATATTTAAGTAATTTCAAGAGCGGTCATTAAAATGCCTGGCTTGTGTTTCCGGTTTATGAGGTAAGATTCATGTCTCAGATGAAATAAATATAGAAGCTGAAAGTTGAAGTGTCTGTAATAACTGACCTGGGAGGCTTCTGGCCTCAGAGCTTACCCAGCCTGTGATATGGACATCATCACATTAAAGGCAAGGATGTGGAAGCAGTTGCCAATTGTGAGGAGACTATCCAGTTTAGGAGAAGTTTTTCTGTGTGACTTTGAGTAAGTCACTGACAGCTGGACTTGGTAAAGCATTCAGGCACCTAAAAGTTAGGAGTTGTAAGGTTGGACTTCCAAGACCCTAGTATTGGAATAGAGTCCATGACCCAGAGAGAAGCACTGAGGATTGATTCTGTAAGTTTGGAGAGTAAGATACACCAGAATGGAATTGTAAGAGCTGGGCAGGGAATTGCATAAATGGTACAGCCAGGTAACATGGGCAGCTGGGAACAACATTCATAGTTCCTACTTCCACGTGGCACTTGCCTGCAGGGAGGTATCACTATCCACTTGAGATTCACAAAGTAAAGGTTTCAATGCTTGCTTCCCAAGAGCTGAGCCAAGGTTATTCCTTTAAAATGGTGCTAAGCCCAGTAATCATCAGCATTTCCATGGAATGGAGAACTTCTGCCCAAGTCCATTCTTTAATCAAGGGATGCAAGCCTCCTTTCTGGATAAGAGAGATGCTCCGCATTTTCTGAAATAACACTTCTGAGATCAAAACCACTTACAATTTATTGGATGGGGAAAGCAGGGACCAAATATAAATGTAAAACCATGTCAGTAGATTTGTCAAGGATAGGCAAGCCTTGGCTGCTGGTCCCTGTGTCTAGGAGGGCTTCTCTCTTTTACCCGTTTCTAATTAATTCATATAGAAAAATAGTTGTAGCACTTCAGCTGTATAGTCTGGGCCTGTAATCTTGTACGTTTGTTTGTTTGTTTCCCCCCAAGAACTCTAGGGATTACTCAGGTTATATCTTGGAGGCGGTTCATGTTCTCTGCTGATTTTCCAGAGGTGCTGAGGTTTTCATTGGTGAGGACAAGGACCTCCTTCATTACATTGACTTATTGTCCAATGTCACGTCATGATCCCAACTGCTTGACACTGTGGCAAAGCATTGTGAAGCACTTCAGGATAAGTCCTGTAATACTGCTGAAAAGACCTGTGATTTGGCAAAATGTATAACCTGTATGAAGGAAATAATAGCAAGGTACATTTTATTAGTTAACATCAGTGTATAGTTTTTGCTTTTGCAGCTTTATGATTATTACAGGCACTTTTGATGCCTGCATTAAGAAATAAAGTCCATGTGTTTGTGTTAGGACACTGTATTAACTTTGTGAGGTTATAGTATATCTATGAAAATAAGAGAGAGATCTTATGGGTAGAGGTAGAATCACAGAGTATTTTGAGTACAAAGGAACCCACGAGGACCACTGAGTCCAACTCCTAGACCTGCACAGGCCCATCTCCAAGAATTACATTTGCTTGACAGCATTGTTCAAGCACTTCTTGAACTCTGTCAGGCTGGTGCTGTGACCACATCCCTGGGGAGCCTGTTCCAGTGCCCAAACACCCTCTGGAGGAAGAACCTTTTCCTAATATGCAGCCTAAACCTCCCCTGGCACAACTTCATTCCATTCCCTTGGGTCCTGTCACTGGTCACCACAGAGAAGAGATCAGTCCCTCCTTTTCTCCTCATGAGGAAGATGCAGACTACAGTCCAGTCTCCCCCCTTCAGTCTCCTCCAGGCTGAAGTGACCTCACCCACTCCTCATAGAGCTTCTCCTTCACCATCCTTCACCATCTTTGCTGCTGTCCTTTGGACACTCTCTAATAGTTAGTTTCATCTTTCTTATATTTTGGCTAAATATGCCACAATATGTGCATAAAACTGCCCCCAGCACTGGAGGTGAGGCCACCCCAGTGCAGAGTGGGACAATCCCCTCCCCTTGCCCAGCTGGTGATGCTGTGCCTGATGCCCTCCAGGACATGGGTGGCCCTCCTGGCTGCCAGGACACTTGTGGGCTCATATCCAACTTGCCACAGACCAGGAACTCTGGGTCCCTTTCCTGTGGCACTTTCTGGTATCTTGTTCCCCAGTCTGTATCATTACCTTGTTCTTACAAACTGGTGCAAATAGAAAGATTAGAAAAAGTTTTGGGCACAATAAAACCTGTTTCTGTTCTAAAACAGAATCACTAAGTGGAAAACTAATTATCAATTTGAGCAAGTGTTGAGAGAAATTATATCTGTACATATATTGGTTTTTAAATGAAAGACTTTATATATGGAAGAGGAGATACTAGTATGTGAGAGAGAGTAGGAAGTTATGCAGTTATCTCAAGGGAGAAAGGGTCAACTTATAGCCTGGGGAATATGAAGGTTCATTAGTATGAGCCATGGAGGGTTATGAGTTATTATAACCTGAATATCTCTGAGCTCAAGGTTTCCAATATCTAGTGGAGTTGTGAGTTAATTCCCAAGATCAGCTCTGGGATGATTTTTGTAGCTTTCTGTTGAGGATCTGAGCTGAAGATCAGAGGTCCACCAGGGTCTTCAAGAGAAGTATCTCATCACTGTCAGCTGCATTTTTATTTTTGGCTATGTGCAGAAGTTTGTGCTGGTGTGTGAGCTTGTGCTGGTGCATGGTAGACAGCTGTACTTTCACAGCTCCTGTGACAGTATTTGGTGTCCCAGAGACAATCTGTTCCACTGCAGGCACTAGTGTGTAAGAGGCAAGGACACCCACACGTGTGCTCTAAGGCTGTTTATTGTGATAATAAGGGAGCAATGATAGGAAGGTGTGATCTTTATCAAATCAAACTCTTGGCACCTGTTCTAAGCTCAAGTGATTTTGAAATATGTTGCTTCTATTTCAGGCCTGAAGAGAGGTCTGTGCCAAAAAATTGTACAGATTTTTGACTGCTCCACTTGGTTTGATGAATTGTATTGTCTCAACCTTGAAAACCTTGTTCTACCTACATCCTTAGAACTTCAGGGTTACGGTAATCTGTGACTACAGACTATAATAATAATAATAATATCATCTTTTTTTTTTTTTCTTTTTTCATTCTCTGAATTTTTGTGCAGGCACCAGTATCTCCTTTCAACTTGCTCACTGTAAAAATACTGAGAGTGAGGAATGCCCGGAAGGCAGACTTGCGTGAGTACTTCTACCGTTGTTGGATAGTCCTTATAACTTTTTAAAGAAAATATTTGGACAATGTTATTGTTCTCAAATTGTGTAGGAGTAAAAACACACATTGCTGTAAATTTGCAAGGATTAATTTTTATTTTAATACTGAAGCACTGCTTTTTCCTCTTAACTTTAAAGAGACTGACTCAAGCAAGGTGATGCATTTTATGTTTTATTTTTTGATATCTTACTGTCTGAGATATATTTCCTATTCTTCTGACATCAGACTTAGCTGCTGATCTGAGGTCTGCTCTGTAAACAGTGAAAGTTCCTGTAGTATTTTTAAGTAAGTGTATTTCCCACTGAATTTCTTGATGGAAGAAAGGAAAGAACTGGTAATGCAGACCTAAAATCAGCAATAGCAGGAAAGCCTATGAAAACAACAGAAGTACAAACAAAAACATTCTATGACTTCTGCACAATTTTTACATATGCGGGAAGTGATGATAAAATCCCAAGTGTCTTGGAATGTATTTAACCTACAGAATGGAGCTCTTTAAAAGTCAGGAAAAAAAAATAACAAAGCAATACTCTAAGTGCTTGATGGAAGTTTAAGTGAGGGATAGTGAAGGGAAGTGAAAAAACAATATCTAGAGCAGAGACTTCAAAAGAAAAAGGTGAAATAAAGACAAAGAGAATAAAAAAATTCAACTCTAAAGACCACATGAATAAATCTAAAAGATATAAAATGAAGAGGAAAAAGTCCACACTATGTTTCCCAAAATCTTGCTTAACATGGCTCAAAATCAATTTTCTTTTAGTATGCTCAGAATGTCATGCAGCACATCAAAGTTCATACGTAAATTTTAGTTAATGTAATCTATATTTTGAGATTTTATTTTGTGTGATGGGTCAAGAGTAGAGGGAAAACTTACCAGAGGTTGGATTTGGTGGTTTCTGGCAGGAGGGATGTGGTTAGATCACATGGAGGTTGAGCTTAACAACAGTATTTTTCAATGACTGATTACTATCAGGGAAGAAATCTCTGCTGCACTTACATGTGGTACTCTGGGTTAATTAAGTGTCTTGCACAATGTAACACTACTGTATTACATTACATGTATTACTGCTTATTTCTCTTTTTCCTTTCATTTATGAGAACACCTCTTAAGGTATAAAGTTAGGAGTTTCTTAAAATTCTATTTTTATGTACAGAAGCCACATTCCATGAGCTGATAGCTGTATGCACAGCTTTTTATTTATCAAAATCCAAATTTTAAAATGCCTAAATGGTGTTTTGCACCAACCAAATATGTGATCTGACTAGGTCACCACTCCAATTGCATCTACAAACCCACATGAACAATTGAGTGTGCATTTCTGTATGCCTGTAAGTCTGTACTGCCTGCTTGTGTTTTGTTTCCTTGTGGCTGTCCCCAGGGCAGCTTGCTCACAGTCACTCCTTATCACAGTGAATCACGAGGTTCTTTTTTGGCCAAACCTGTTGGTATGTCTGCCACACCATGTGGCTTTTCTTACTTGGTTTTCTGGTCTCAAGAGCAGATGAATATCATGTCTCGATCCCCTTGAGATGCCCCAAATTCAAAACTTGGGCATCCCAATCACTTGTTTAAAATGTATCTGGCAGAGAGATTTTGTAAGCTTTTCAGCAAGAGTATTTTCTTAACAGAAAATTTATTGTCAGAAGAAATTAATATTATTGTAAAAAACATGTTCATTTCTTTGTCTGTTGTGGGAAGGCTATTTCAGCCAGTATTTACTTTTTCTGAGGCATCAATAAGGCGAATATTTCAGCTAGTTTTCCTTGAAACCTCAGTATTTTCAACTGTGGGAAAATGTCCCTTTTCTACCTGTTTCTAATGGTAAAACTATGATGCTTGTTACAATTCTCAGTTAGCATTTGTTTGCTCCACTTTAGCTTTCCAATTTTAATGATTAAATCTTGGTGTTCCCTATGACTATTTATTTCTCTTCCATATATTTTTCTCATTATTGAAGTGTTTGTTGTTTATTTATTGAAGTGAACATTTCTTCTTCATTGACTCTCATGTTGCTATTTACTTTACTAGTGAAAAATAAAAATGCTTGAAAAGTATTTCTCTCTAATGATGCTTCAGATCAAGATAATTGTAGTAGATTTGAGTAGAGGCCTGAAAATCTAGACTATGTTTTGGACCCTGACATTGACTGCATTATGGGGTCTTGGGCAAAGCATAGCATCATCATAGAATGGTTTGGGTTGGAAGGGGCCTTAAAACAATCACCCTGCCGTGAGCAGGGATACCTTCCACTAGATCAGGTTGGTCAAAGCTCTGTCTGGGGTGGAGGATGGTCTTGAACAGTTCCAAGAAATTCAAGTTTTCTCAGTGCACTTATTTGCACAATCCTTATATCGCTCCTGTGAAGTAATCAGAGTGTCTCATCCTCTTTGAAAATAGAAACTGTAGCATTTAATCATCATTAGCCAATTGCATTGCTTTCGTTTGTGTCTTTGCTGAACATCTGATCAGTCACAGTCTTCTGATCAGGTGTGACTTAGGTCTCTTTCTGAAAATGCCTTCCTTCCCACAGTCATAATCCAGATTTTGCTGGCTGTGATAGCGTGGTTAACTACGCCATAAAGGCACAGATTGGCTTGTTGGAAAACCTAAATCTGTGATTGCTATGGAAGGATAAAGAAGAAATAAGTGAAGTAATTGTTTTTAATATGATGTAATAACACTGTTACACGTTTTGAGCATGATGCAGGGATTGACTATGAGCAGAGTTATTTGGCCTCCTCTGACTCACAAGTTTGCTGTAAGAACCAGGTGACTGGTTGAGCACTGCTAACGTGAAATAGGGAGATTGCATTGCAGGTGTGAGAGAAAGGCCATCAGTGCTTTCTGCATCGTGCCTCTGTTAAGTCTCACTCCTGGAGTTCTCCCTCCAAGCTTGTGGACTCAGAAGCTGATGTCTTCATTGGCACTCATGGCTTCCTTCCCCAAACAGGAGTGGTGGCAGCATCTTTTCAGTCTGCAGACAGAGCAGGATGAAGGAATTGTACACACAGTAATTTAATTATGGTGATGAAACTGACTCAGTTTTCAGAAAAAAAAAAAAAAATGAAAGAAGCACACAACTTCTAAAAACTTTATCAAATATATGAATGAATAAGGAATAGGCACATTCTGCTCTGTGATAAAGAAATCAAATTTTTCAGCCTTGATGGGAGAACACCTTTCATTCAAAAAAAGATAAAAATCTGTCCTTCAGTTAAGCCAGCACTTTAATAAAGGCTTTAATCCAGCTGAGGTGCCAAATCTGGGGAAGAAATTATAGAAAACAAGCCTCTCTATACCCCAGATTGAAGATTGTGAGGCGTGTTGCCTGTCACAACCATTTGGATAATCGTGAAATAAAGCTAAATGCAACATGCACTGTATATGGAGGACAGCGCAATTTCAAATATAAAGTAACATAAAAAAACAGTATATCTGACAAAGAGTGAAAAGGTGGAAGTGGGAATTGCAAATGTGTGAGGATGTCTTTTTGTCTGTTAGTGCTTCATTACATTTTTACTCCTAATTGTATATTTTAGGAAGAAAGCCCCAACTGTGCTATCTTTGTCTGATTAGGGTTAAATGGGCACTGTGCAGTAATTCTTTCTCTGGATACATTTTAACTGTGCTCATCTTCTCCCTGTACAGTCACACTTTCAGATTGCTATGTGACCCTGTGGCTGCCTACTGCCTCGGCAGAGAAGGTTCGGACCAGGACCATCAGGAACAGCAAAAACCCCGTTTGGAATGAAGCTTTCTGCTACAAGATTGACCGCCGTGTCAAGGTAACTAATATCAATCCTTTTCCTTTTTTTCCTTTCGATGTCTGCAGATGGTCATTAGATTACATTGTTTTACTGTAGTAATACAATAAATATATAGCTAGCTCCAAACACAGAAGATGTTAAAGATTCCTCAAGAAAAAAACAACCTGTTTCCCACATCCTCCTTAGTGTTCTATTCCACTTATTTGTTATTCAAACATTTACTATACTGCAATAAGAAGGAATTAATAGTCCTTCAGAATACAGCCTTACTATCTTGTCCCAAATCTTGACATATACAAGCAAAACCCAAGAAAAAAATCACATAAAAATAATAACAAAATCACTCAGTTCTTGGATATTCTGAAAATCCTTTAAACCATCTTTATCTACCTGTGACTCTTTTATACACTTAGAACCAAAGGCCATAAAATAAATGTAGAAATATTTAATGCAGTTATTTATCACAAATTCACAAATGTTCTGCATGACTCATTTGTCTTGTCTGCTTGGGGAAACGAATCAAGCTTGGTTCTTTTTCTTATGAAGAGTTGTCAGTAATGTGACATTTAATGAACCCAAATCTCTTTCTTTTTTCTCTTCCATTTTCTCTTTTTTCCTCCTTCCCGTAAAGCTGGAGGAGCAAGGAAAGAAAACCTAGCCATGAGAATTTCCTGGCTTATGGAGCTCTTAAATATAGTAGTAACCCCATCATACTCTTAACCTCTTTGTGCAGAACGTGCTGGAGCTGAAGGTGTGTGATGAAGACACGATCACCAGGGATGATGAACTCTGCACAGTTCTCTTTGACATAGATAAACTCACTGTAGGACGTACTGTCCGTGTGAAGTTCCAGCTGAATCCACAGGTGAGCAGTGGAATTGGTGAGAACAAAAGTAAATTCTCTCCTTCCATCTCAATAGGTCCTTTTACAGTGTTTCATTGTAGGAAACATCTATTTAAACTGTATTTTGCTGCTATTCTAAGAAAGACTTTAATGAGAGCTTTTTGCTAACTTTTGTTTACAACAAATATCTATGCTAAAAATTTAGGATGGAACTAGGATAGAACTGGTTATCCAGTCCTCATTCTGAATATTTCTGGTATGCTCGTTGGCTCTTGGTGTAAATTCTGAATTTTCAGTTCCTTTTAACTGTAATGGTGTTAAAGAGGCTAATTCTTTTTGTGTTGGGAATTAAAATCTGAACAAAAAGCTGTTTTAGCAGAATAGCAGTTTGTAAGCAGGCAGAGATGCTCATAAAGCATTTAGATTTAAAAAAACTCATTTTAGCAACTGCTTTTTCAATATCTTAAAATTCAATATCTTCAGTCAACACTATGTTTTTTCTTACATTCTTGGAATTATCCCAAGTTCTATTCTAAATGCATATTTAAAAAATTATATGTAACTGGTATGATACAAGTTGTGAAGAAAAAATAAGTAATCAGACTTTCTTTTTTTCATATCCTCTCTTCAGGCACGTGAGGAGCTGGAGGTGGAGTTCACATTGCAGAACACGTGAGTAGAGTCCTAAATTCTTAATTAAGTGTTATATTCTGTATAAAAACAGTCTGAAAAGCTGGTTCATATGTGATAGTGTTTCTTAAACCTTCAGTCTCTAAAAGAAATGTCTAGATGTTTTCATTCAAGTCTAGTAAAATGGAATTTTAGAATACATACTTTTATATTTCAAATATCTGAAATGTGATTTTTTTTCCCCTGTTTGAATTCTGCCTCTTGGCACCAGCCTTGCTCTCTTTTTTCTCATTGAGTCAATGAGATGCACAAGGAAGTATGAGGACAATGACAATATTCAGGAAGTTTTGACCCTTACAAGGAGTGCCAAGCCTGAATGACTTAATTACCCCCTTCCTGGAGAACCTGGTTTTTCAAATCCACAAGATGATAAAATGCACTTCCATAAGTTGATCTGTTCAATTCATCTGGCTACACATGGGGAGCTGTGGTGGAGAAAGGAACCAAGTATTCTCCATAAAGTAGGGTCCAAAGACCACTGTGGGAGTCTGAGGACTGAGGAACCAGGAAAGCTGGAGGAGCAGCAGTAGCTTCACTTGGCAGGCTTGAAAGCTGTTGGTGGAGTTTTACTGTTTAGAGGATGTATTTAGAGAAGGTACTCCTCTTAGATGGTACTGCTGGAACCTTCCCAAGGCATTTGGGGCACTTCAGGAGGCCTAGCAGGATAATACACGGGTGGGCACTTAGAATTCCTGACAGCAGAGGAAATGAGAACTTACTGGTGAAAGGACAGTAGCTTAGTGTTAAGAATGGAGAAGGAAAGATCTCAGTGTTCACGCACAAAAAGCTATCAGAGCTGAAAGAGTCTCAAAATCTCTTATTACAACTCACAGAGACTCACCAGGATGGATTGTTTGTTGTTTACTCTGCACGAGAACTGGCAAAAGGCCCAGAAGCATCAGGACAAATGGTGCCTGTCACATCTCAGGAGTGTCACAACATCAGTAATGGCAATGAGGAAGCTCCAGTAGGCATCACAAATATTCTGTCTAGGGTCCTCCTTCTTTTGTAAGTTACAGGATGGCTCATGGCATTGGTGCAGAGAATCATAGTCTTGATAATCCAGTCTTTAATGAGGGACATCCAAGCAGGTTCTCTGGCTTGGATGTTGTGCACAAGTGGGTTTGTGTATGGGAGCAGAGGTTGGAACTTGTCTTGGAGCATGTGTGCCATCAGCTCTGTGCCAAACTCTTCTGTCTGACCTTGTAGCCAATTGCCTTTTCCTGGAGTTGTATTCAATAAAATCAGAAATGGGACCGTTTTTGCAAGTGATGCCAAAGTAGGAATTCTACTGGTTGGAAGATGATGGTTGGAACTGTACCAATAAAAAGGATCCTTTTCAGTCTCAAGGGAGAGGTTTTAAAAAGCATGACAGTCATGGCTCAGGTGCTCCAGTAAGAAGGCATCTGATCTACTATTTTTCATTCATAGTGTGATTCCTGAGTGACCAATGTAATAGCTGTGGCCTGAAGAACTCCACATGCAAAGGCAAGAAGGTGCTGCATTATAAATGAGGGAATGTCCCTGTGAGCTCACAGTGGGACTGAGAAAATGGGCTTCCTGTTGGCAGGCAGATAGACCTTTCCTCTGCTATCCCTCATTCACATTTCTTGCATCTGTTGGTGGTCAATGCTGTTCTGCCCATCAGCTGAGTCTGGAGCAAAGGTCTGAGTACATCTGGGTTGATTATATATTGTGGTCTTGTTAGGATATTGAGAGGATGTTTTTTTGTCCCTCACTTTAGAATGTGTGATGTCAGGAGTAATTAATGAAAGGATTTGTCCACGAAAATTGTAGACAATGGATTGCATAAATAAACTAGAGAGCACTGGAAAGGTCTGAACAACTGAAGTAGTTGAGATGGGTCACCAGAAAGCTATGGACCCAAACCAACTTCTTCTATGTTGAACGAGCTCAGCAGGTTTAGGCAAGATTTCTTGGCAATGCTGGATGGGGAGAAGTGTTGACAGAGATTAGAGATAATTTTCAGAGGGAGAGAGCCCTCTGATAAAAAGGAATACAGCTAAGCATGTGGGATAGTTTCTAGAAATCCTGCATAGTGATGGGAACAACGATAACATACTTTTCGGGGGGTAATATGGTAATTTATTTCTGAAATTAATAATTATTCCCATCAGCAATTTTTCCTGATGTTCTTTATCCACAGTTTTAAATTTCTTCCCCATCTTCATTCTAGATTTTACTAATTGCAAGATTTATTACATTAGCTTGTTCTTTCTTTCCAGCATTTCAGATGAATAATACCACACATGAAGTGTAAGCCCAGGCCAAGAATGTTTCCTGGGTTGCACCTATGATAGTGGCTTTGACACTCCTATTTTTATTTGTCTATAACCTCACGGCAAAGGTTGTGTTTTATGTTACTTTTACCAAAAAGAACATCATAAAAATTTCCTCACATCACATTGGAGGGCTGTACGAAATTTGTTCCTGCATCCATTCCTGTTATATTTTATTTAAAATGGAAGAAAAGCTTCATTTTGGTAGTGGGTTTCCACAACAGCAAGATGAATACCCTCTCTAGTTTTGCCTCACCCTTACACCACTGCTGCAGTACCAGCAAATGCTCGCCTCTCTGCTGCAGTGGCAGGCACTGAGGGCCAGATCTTGGGTCCTAACAACACAGAGAGGAAGGCATGCTCCTTCCTCCAAGTGCCTTTTCATCAGGAACTGAGCCAAGGGATTGCAAATGCCTGCCCAATGTTTTCTGGGCCCATAACACGAGCCCAGCTGGCGTGAGAGCTGCTGCGCTTGGGCAGCAGTGACAGAAAAGGTAAGGCCGTTGTACACAGGCTGCCGGTTCATGTGCTTTAGTGCTTTGTGTGCTGTTTTCTGGGGATTATCAGTGGTAACCTGGGCTTCCTCCCGTGTCTCCACTGGCAGGGTCCAGCATCAGAACGAGCCCATCCGTGTTGCTACAGGGACGGGGTCCCGCTGGACCAGGTGGCTGCGCTCGCTCAACATCCCCCTCCCCTCCGACTTCTACTGAAGCCCACACCTGACACTGAGGGGCCACAGAGGGGCTTCTGCTAAACTGCAAGGTGATTTGAGTTTCCAAGGAGAGGTCTAAGAGCCCTGGGGTATTTGCTGCACCTCCTGACCTTCCTTTTGGCCTCTTTTATCTTTCAGATGTCTCAAACTGAGGAAGTGCATCTCTAACAACTCTTAGAAGAATGAAGGACCACTCTCACACAGCTTTTCATCTCCACTCCCTCTCCCATTTTTTTGTTTTCAAATGTGAAAGACTATGTTTAAAACAAAGCCCAATTAACACAAATAAATGTAAATAGGTGTACAAAAATCTGTATAAAAGTTAAATTATTATTGGAATATGGCAAAAGCAGAATTTTTAGAAAATTAAAGGTTTTTTTTTTTTTTCTTTGTAGTTCTGCTGTGTTATTTTGAGAAATCCTCCTAATGTGAAGGGGGAACCAGCAGATCATGCCGGTCATTTGGATTGGGCACTGCTGAGAAACCCTCAGGCTGAGCCTCCATCAGCTGAGGGTCAAATGTACTGTTTGTATTTGTTTGTGAAGGAGCACTGAAGGCAAAAGTTTTAAGAATGAACATTTTAGGTGAATACAGCTTTCTTTAGTGAAACAGTGCCATCCCCCATGCTTCTCTTGGGTTGTCAGAAAGCTCAGAAAAGTAGCCTGCATTATTATGGAGGCTACTAAAGGAAGGGAAAGCTGGATCTGACATGAAGGAATTCAAATTTTGTAAATAGGTATAAAAAAAATCCAGATTCTCTGGTGAAATGGAGCACAGTAACCTGTTCTCAATGAGAACTGCAATACAAGAATCTGTGTGTTCCTACTCAAAATTTCCCATTTCATTCATTATAAGTCAGGCATAATCCAAAAAGGAGAAGGCAGAAGTTTGATGTATACCAGGTGTTGGGAAATGATCCCTGGGTTCATAGAGTGCACTGCAGCCTTAGGCATTCCTTCAACAAACTTCTCGTGAGAAAGGATTCCCAGAGTCTCTGTTTTTGTCTTTCCCTGCTACAGGCCATAATATACTCCCAATTCTCCTAGTAAAACTGATGTCTGCAATAAAAAAACCCCACAAATCACAAATTGTGATGGAGAACAGAAGAGGAGCATTACTCTGTGTGATGAGAGCTGTCTAATAGCAGGTTGGCTGTCAGAGAAATTACCAGCTAATCCCAGCTACTGAAAATTATTCAGTACTCCAAAGCTAGGCAAAATATTCAAAGGTACCTGCCAAGCTGAGTTCTCCTGCACCCAGCTCAGCTATGTTTCTAGCCACAGCTGATTTCTTAAGTTTCAGAGAAAGATGAGTGCCCTTGCTCTTCTAAAAACAAAGACATTTTTTTTAACCACCAAGTTAAAAAAAAAAATTAAAAATTAAAGCATCTGTTTTATGCTGTGACTAGCAGAAGCCTTGAAATTTTGGATATAAAAATTAGAAGAGCAGCATGGGGAGTAACTTAACAAATGAGAGGAGCTGGGCCTCCTTACAGTGATGCAGCAGAGGTGACAACCCAATAGCAACACTCAGCCATTGGTCCTTCATGACTGAGGTGTCCTGGCTCTTCCCAGGAGCCTTCCAAGCTCTGCTCTGTTCTGTACAACAGTGCAGGTTCTCCCACCTGTTTGAAGGTCATGGACCTTCTAACTTTCCACCTAACTTTATACTTTGCTAATACCAGCAACCCAAATAATGCAACACTTGACTGGATGTTTACCTCCATGAAGAGATATCTTTACCTGTCTTTGCACTTTCATTTCACCAGGCTATGCAGGCTGAGGTCTTCTGATATCTACCATGCTGTTTCTTGGTTCCTTAATTTTTTAACGAAATAATTGAGGATGGTGACACTATATGTCATGTAATGTTATAACTATTTGACTACAAAATAGTAATTGAGTACAAAAATTTGTGTCTGAAACAAAACTGGAGTGGTGCTTATACCCATTTACCTGTATGCAGGCGGAAACACTGAGTATATTTTTACCAATTCCTGACCAATGTTCTTTGAACTCTTTAGAAATACATTTTTAAAAAATTTACAAAATTTTAAAGTTTATAACTGCGTTTTTTTAACCAGAGGTGTTTGCTTGAGTTTTGTTGTTGATGTTTTCCTATAATGGAAAGTTTTTCCTGAATGTTCTGCTGTGTGTTTAACCAGTTCATATTTTTTTCTTAAAGGAAAACACTGACTTGGAAACAGAGCTTTAAACTGTTTGAGCTTTACAATTTTGAGTGAATTCTATCGTGTATGTTTATACTGAAATCTAATTGTTGTGGTAAATTTTCACTTTAATTGTATAAAAATAATGTCATTCATCTAATTTGAAAGAAATTTCATTATTTAGTTTCAACTGAGATAAAATACATGGATCAATTACAGAACTGTATGAGACCTCAGAATGTGTAATCCATGGCTTGCAAAGTTTGAATAAACAGCTCATACTCTCTGCAGCAGCTTGGGGAGTCAGTGCTCATTCCTTGTAAAGTTACATATGTATGTATTCCCTTTGGAGTAATCTGAGCTCTTGAGACATATGAATTTACATCTGCAATTTAATGAAATGGTAAATTATAAGATATCCTTAATGAGACAATACCTAATTTTTCAATTTTTCTGATGGAAAAATATCTTAGAATATAGAAATTGATGGCTGCAGTATATGAATTCACCCCTGTCCCTAGATGTGGAAACACATCTATACATGAAGTGATTTATTATAATCTCAGGTGTGATTTGCAGTTCACTTCAGAGGTAAGTACCATTTCTCCTGCCTTAGAGTAATTTTTTCATAAGTTGTGAAAAGCTAGATGGTTGTATTAGATTTTGAAGCACAAAAACCTGGGTAAAACTGTAATACTCCAAAGACTCAAGATGGATTTAACAATTGCAGCTGTCCTCAAAATCAATGTCTCATACCAGTATTTATTGCATAATTTACTAAAGCAAATGTATAAGACCACAGGAGTAGAAATCCAGCTTCATATTCTATCATGAGTGGATGGAAAAATTGCAACTCAGCTCATCATCTAATCTTAAGCTTTAAAGTATTTTTGAGTGAGAATGTTAAAGTCAGAAATGTCAAAGGTCATGTAACAAGTAACGTGTTAACCATAGATTTAAATATTCTTTGAGTTTTCCCACCCATGACATTATCTTTTTCTTTTTCTTTTTTTTTTTTTTTCAGTCTGGACTACCCTGATGGCATTATTACAAATGGAGTACTAGTGGTAAAAGATATACTTATTATGATCTTTCTTGTGTCTGAATAACAAGTGTTCACATTTCTAACTCTGGAAACTTTGACCTATGTCCTAAACCTAGTACTGCCACCTACTTTCTTCTATAAATTATAGGCTCAGAACTATGAAGAAAGTGTTACAATGCTCATAAAAATAGTCCCATATGTTAATGCATTCATTATTTTGACTTGGGCTGATCTTCTTTGCTTAACTATCTCTCCGAGTTCAAGGAGTTCATGAGTTGTTCCTCTTTATTTCAGTTTTGGAAAGAAATACCATATCACTATTGCCCTTGTCTTATCTGAAGACATAGTAATAGCTAATAACTGTCTTGCTCATTGATCAATCAAAGGGGTTGGTTGGGAACAGTATGAATCACTTGCAATGACATTTACACTTCTCTCAATTATCATTCATCCTCTCTTGCTGCAGGCACGTGAGGTTTCCTGTTTGGAGGTTAGAGTGGATACAGGGAAGCTGAAGCAGCAATCCACAAGTGAGGTTATTGCTTCATTAGCCTATTGTTCTTGTGTTCTGATTCAGTCATTATAACAGATGTTGAAAAAAATTAATAATCTGTTTGTGCACATTGCTCTATCTGTGTCACAATACTTAGTTTTGCCATGCCCCACCTTGCCAAAAGATTGTACCTGTCAAAATTCAAGTTTGTCAGGTGTTTTGTTATGAGGCAAATCTTAAACAGATGCAAAAATTGTCTCATATACTAGAATGAGAAACTTGGAAAAATGAGGTTAGTTCTCTTTGTTTATTGTTTGTTCAAAAGAAGTTTTTCTAACTAAGTGGGATCTTTTAAAATTATCTTATAACTAATATGTAGAAATCTTATCCCATGTGTTTGATCTGAACTTGAGTATGTACAAAGTTTGTGCATATTTAGGGTTCTGAAGGAGACTTCTTTTGGTTTCTTAATAAAAATAATAAACCTAAGTTTAAATGTAAAGTTGTATGAAAGGGGTCTTCACAAATTGCAGGAAAGCCTTCTGTTACCATAGAATCCCCAAATCAGTACTTTGTCTATAAAATATAGCTCTAACAAATACAGCAAGATTCTTCACTAGTTTTTAAGTTGATTTAAATGAACAGTAGCTTGTGTAATGCTGCTCCTGGAGCAAATCTCAAAAACTCATGACTCTGAATTCTGAGTTAATTTGTGAATGGAAAATTAACTTATGTGAAGAAAATGGTAGCAATGACTGAGTTGCATTATAGAAAGTTTCAGACTGAGATGTAACATGGTGAGGAAAGGTTAGTGACCTAAAATTATATGTCTCTTGGCCCTGATCTTGCAGGAGAACAGCATATGATTTCTCTGTAAACATAAAAGCTTTTCTGTACAAGAAACACAGCCTTTAGGTTGCTTCAGTTTTGGTGACATGAGGGCACATGCCAAGTAGTCTGATTGAGTTTTGGGTTTATAGAATTTTTTGACTGTTAGTCTTAATATTATAAAACATATACTATGAACTAGAACAGACTGACATCAAATAAGTGACTTTTATGCAACATGAATAATCCAAAATGCCTTTAAAATGACACACCTTTAAATCCCAATCTTGGTTTAATTTATTCATGGAAATCATCTAACAAATAGCAGCCTATAGTATTTTAAAAATTTATGAACTCTGTACATTGATTATTTATATAGCTTCACCAAGATATTTTAAATCAGTTTTCAGTCTGTTTTGGCCACCTGAAGTCTGTATAGTCATTGTGGTGTAAGAAAAATTCAACAAAAAGCATGCAGAATAGATACAGATTGGATTTTTTAATTAGTTATGTGTGTTTGCTTGTAATAGTTAAATTCTGCTTGTTCCTTGCCTCTCTGTTTAGATCCAGAGCTTACATTTACAGTGAAAGGATCCCATGAAGGAAGCCAGAAGATATTGCTGGACTCTGGCCCCAGCCTTCATATAATCATATTCCACTGCATCATAAATGACCAGACAAAACTAGATATCCTATTACCAGAAGAGGTAAGTTCTCCTTCTGTCTGTTATTATTAACCCAAATGAAATTAGAACAAGAAATTAATAGAACCAGTAAACTGAACTAGCCTTGCTGGAGCGGTTCTAGAGATGATAAAACTTTCATGTGTTTATACCCAATTGCTTTTTACACTTTTTCAGCTGGCTGATGGAAATGAAACAGAGAAATCTGGGGTCCTTTCTTTCCCCCTGAATTCACTCCCCCTGCAGAAGGAAATAATACTAGAAGAGGTGCGTGCTGTGAAACTTTTGAAATATGCATTTTAAAATGTGCTTAATGGTGTCCTGCTAGAAATAAAGTTACCAAGTATAAAAAACCACTGTATAAAACTGTACAGCTATTCATTAGAAATCTTAAAAAAAATTAAGCTTGCCATATTCACTTTTAAGGAAGAAGGTGTTAACAATAATTTTAATAATACAAAAGTTGTTGCAAACCTCTGTCCCACAGTTAGAATTAAGTGGTTTCAAGGAACAAAAAAAGTCTGTCAAATGCACATTCATTCAAAACCACCTTCTTTTTTTTTTTTCTAATATTAGGGTAATACTGGCTGAGAACTGAAAAAAGACCTATTCAGATTATGATCTCAGTTCAGATTTTAGTTTGTCTAAATATTGATATTTGGGGTACTTTTGTGTATTTTTTTTAAATTTTGTTTTAATAAGGTAACTTTTCTCATTTTTGTTGCCCCTTCTAAGTGTTCAGACTAGGAAGTGATGTAAACATGGAAGCTTGTGGCACTCTACCTACCCCAAACACACAGACTTATTACAGAATAGAAAATTTGATTCCAAGGTGGGGAGTGAGGCTTTGGTTAATTGTATAAAAAGAATGAACTTAGCCATATGGTTTATTATTTGAGAACCACCTCTTTTAGTCTGAACGTTGCCCGAGCTTGAAGGAAAGCAATGTTTTAAAATTTGGTAGTAATTAGCTTTACCTTTCTCATTTTCCAGGATAATTCATTTCACTTGTGCTTGACGGCTAGAAAATGGTAAGATAGCCCCTTTTTGTCCTGTCATCCAGGACTACTGTAAATTAATTATGTAGGCTTTTTCTGTGATAGGTGCAGAGATGAACACGTACTGCGTGAGTGCTGTGTGTGGTGCTCACGTGGTGCCTGAGGTAAGTGCAAGTCTGCTGCAGTTCCAGGATTGTGTGGCTCAGTATGAGTCTCATTTACTCATTCAGAGTAAATTAGTCTGCTCTCACACATGTGCTAGTCACTTGTGAATTTTATTTCCCTTTTATGCCAATAGTCAGATCTACACAATGACTGAAATAAACTCTATCAATCTTTAACTTTGCAAAATCACCAAAGCAAACCTAGGGTGGCCTGGCTTCTGCCCCATCTGCTTCACTGAGCAGGATGGGAGCTGAGACCTGACCAGCTGCACCTCTGCCAACCCACTTGCAGGAACAGAATTGCACCAGTGACAGGTAAAATTGAAGACAATTGAAGACAATGTCATTTTATGGTACAGCTGAAAACATCCTGTGGTTCACAGCACCCCCACTATGGGACACACAGAAGGAAATCAAGGTGGATTTTCACAGCGTGAGAGAATTCGTGTAAATGGAGAGCTACCTGTACAACCTCAGGCCGTAACAAAATATATTGACATGTAAATTTAACAGACACAGATATGGAAAGAAAGCAAGAAAAATGTTAATCTACTGCTAAAACAGTTGTTTGGTTTCTTGTAAGTTAAATCATTTGACCTTATTCTGTTTTTAAAATTACACTGTGTGATAAATCAAATTTGCTGGAGAACAGAAGTTAGTAGCATTAATCACTGAAACATTCATATTTATAAAATACTGGTGAAAATTATTTTCAGGACAGAGTTTGCAGCCACCAGAGGGTGATGTGACCCAGAAGATTTGGTCAATATCCAGTGTTCTCAGTAATAAGCATTTTTATGTTGCTGAAGGCATGTAACATTAGCTGCCATTTTATTTGGTTTGCACCTTTTTTTTTTTTGAATTTTCTTTTGCTCGTGCTTCACATTTCTCAAGGGACAAAATTCCATGGGAAAAAAAAAAAGATGGATATTCCTGTATATTTGCAGGATGAAGCTTGCAAATACTTATCTAGGAATATGCTCAGGACACAGGTGAAAGGCTGGATTTCCCAAAGCTGGGGGTTGAGGCGAGAGTGATGCTTGCTCTGCAGTTCAAACTTTATCACATAACTCATTAGAACCCTCACTTTAAAGGCTGTTAGTAGAATGTCAAAACCTGAGAACAAGTGATGATGTCATCACTTGAATTTTCCAGGATGTCACAGTGATAAACAGGAATGGATACAGAAAAAAATACTTCTGAAATTACTCCTTTTGGTGATCTTTCCCTGACTTGTGTGTCTTGTCTTTTTGTCCATGTTCATAAGAGATCTAAACCACCTTGGAAACTCTTCTTCATCCTCTCTGCTATTTCTTGCTGGCAGTAGAAATGCTTATTTTTCTTCTTTCCCATATCTACATGCAGACTTGGAAATAACTTGTTTTACAGATGAATTATGTTTTTGTTACCTGCCCTGCAGATCATGAAATCAGCTATAATTGATGTGGGCATTGATTTGTCCCATTGTCTATTCCAGCTCGGGAGACCTGGATGTGCGCTTGGGGTTCAGCCTGTGCGTGGAAGAGCAGGACTTCCTGCGGAAAAGGAAGAAATATGTTGCTGCTGCTCTGAAAAAGATTCTTAATTTGGAGGAGGATCTGAAAGAGCATGAGGCAAGCCAATTAAGTCTCTGGTAGCAACTGTTCTCAGGAGACCAGGGCCTGGCTCACAAATTCAAACAACAAATAAAATCACAGCTTAATTAGTCCTGCTGGTGTGGGCCAGGCCTAGGGCAAGGCATGGGCAAGAGCAGCAGTGGTCTGTTAACATAGCAGAATCGGGGAAGCAGGATAATGTCTTTATAGACCAAAAAACTTCTCAACAGCTCCTCAAACAGTCTCTTCCTGTTTATTCTGGGTATTGCTCACAGGTCTCAGGAGGAAAATTTATACTGGGCAGACATGGAACCCTGGGGGATGCTGCCTGCGAAACGGAGGGCCCTAACTCAGTGACAGAGACAAGGTGGTGGCCGCGGCACGTGTGGAAAGGGTTTTGAGAGGAAAAAAATTTCCCACAGACATCTGAATAAAAATTCTTGGAGTAGTTTCTGCAGCAAAATAGGCGTAATGTTGGGAAAAATGAGGGATAGAATAAAACCATCAATCTGGCAAGGAAGAGTGGCTCTTACAGCACCACTGAGTTGTAGCTAAAATAGCTGATCTTAAGTTTGGCTGTATCACTCTAGACCCTGTTCCTGCCTCTAACAGAATCATAAGTTTTGCAATTGCTGATGCCTAACTGGGTTGCTGACAATCAGAAAAGTACAAACATACCAACAATAAGAACACTCTAATTGACATTTAAAAAAAGAGTGCTGTGGAAAATATGATTCAAACATATTAGTTTGGGTTTCAGAGCAGAGAACAATATAGGAAACAAAGTTTTCAACGAAGCTGGAAAGGACATTTTTAACAATTTTTACACATCTGTCTGAGAATTTCCTTACATGTAGAAAACTGTTTTCTGAAAAGGTCTTATTACTCTGGCTCTCCTATTCATATGTTTAACTTGACAACTATGGGTAAATATGCCCTATACCTTATTAACTGACTAACATTTGATCTAAAAAAAATCATGAGAGTTTTAACTTAAAATAGGTTACTTAAAATGTAAATATAAGGATATAATTTTTGGAGTTTATTCTGACTTAAGATTATGAGATTTTCCTCATTACTATTACTATTATTATTATTATTATTATTATTATTATTAATTATTATTATTATTATTTTATAAAATTCCCTAGGTTTAAGAGCTTAAAGAGCTCTTAGGGTAGGAAGAACACCTATTCTCTGTTTTTTTTGTGCTTTCATTTTTTTTTATGGAGCAGGAGAATTATTTTCTTCATGCTCTATTCATTGACTTTAGAACACAGATTCCTTTATGAAATTCGAAGCTACTACTTGAAAGGTATAAATAGACATTTTCCATGGGGTGTGGAAGCATCCACACTCTGGATGCTAACGGAAGCAAAGGGTGTACTAGATCAGGAAAAGATAAGGAGAAGAATAGTCTGTCTCTTTAATTACACTTGGATCATGAAGGGGGAAACCCTATCAATGACTGTGCTTCAGGACATAGAGTAATTAATGGCCTGGGGCCAGGAAGGCTTTGGCTATTGTGTGGTCTGGCTGATTACAGGGTTCTGTGAGTTCCTTTGTGACACTGGTCATTGTTGGAGGCAGAATCACAGATCCCTAATCTGCTCCGGTGTGGTAAATCCTGTATTTTCTATGACAGCTTCTAATAATACACTTTGAGAAAAATTCCAGGGTGATGAGGTTGATTTCCAGTTGTATGTTAAGTAAACAGCTTCCCACCCCATCGGAGCGGGTGAGACACAAGCCTTCCTCCTTGCAGCAGTCAGGTGGTGGCAAACAGGCCGTCTGCAACAATCACATCCTTTTCATGCCAAGTAGCATCCCTGTTTGTACCAATGCCTGCAACTTGTTATCTGATTTCTGCACCAAGGGCTGCTTGTGTCTAATACATACACAGCTTTTGCTCCTTCTGCCTCGCTGTGTTGAACAGGTGCCAGTGGTGGCCATTACGACAACCGGGGGAGGAACGAGGTCGCTCACAGCGATGTACGGCAGCCTGCTGGGCCTCCAGAAACTCAACCTGTTAGACTGCATTTCCTACATCGGGGGTTTATCGGGTACCACATGGTGAGAATGACCCAAACAAGGTTTATGTGTTCTCTGCATATGTACACTGTGGACTCTGTACAACACCACTAGCTTACATGGCATTTAGCAAAGCAAAAGCATTTCTCTTCTCCCCACAATCTACTCTCTGTCCACCTGGAGCAAAGAAACAAAACATACTGAGTAAGAGATCAATCACCATGCTCATAAACTGCTTTTGTCACCACACTATCAGTCTATGCCTGATATCTTCATCTAAATGCTCTATTCCCTTTTCATATTTTATCAGTTATACCTTAGACTAAATGTAATGAATTTGTCTTTAGACTGGAAATTGAAGAAAGATGGGAAGAAGAATTTATCCCTGCCATTTGCTGGTTATTCTCACTTCCATTTTGGATTTACAGTGCATCTCCCTCTGGTAAAATATGTACTTGGGGCTAGAGGAATTAATATTGTCACAAAAGGCCAACAAATGATATCAAGTTACTGACCTTGGAGAGACTGTAGATATGGTGGCTTGTTGTGAAGTGCTCTCTTCTCCCAGTGGGCACAGAGCAGATGCTGTCACACTTAAAATAACTGAAGTATTTAATCAAGTAGGTTCTAGGTACCCCCACTCCTCTACACCTGTTTGGAAGTGGAGAAATTTTTTTCACTGAGTTGTGTGTCACTTTATGTAAGTCCAAACTTCGATGGTAGGTTTTTCTTTTAACTTCTCTGTATGTATGTGGAGATCTGAATGTACCTGTCTGTGTTATGATTTCAAGGAGACAAGTAAGAATGGTCACGCGAGAACATGCCCAAAACTGCCCAGTTCTCGCGCTGGCGCAAGCCATTGGCAGATACATGGGGACAAATGCAGGACTAGAGCAGAGTAGTAGTAGTAGTCTTCTCCCTAGAATAATCCCCAACTTCCAAGAAACAGATTTGATGAATACTTGTGGAACCTTTGAATTCAATAGCCTTAGGTCTTGGTTTCTTTTCTCCCTCGAATTTCATGATAATTTTTGAGCCCATTTTATCACATCCAAACCAGGAAAGCTTGGAGGTTTTGTTTGCTCCTGAAATGAGAGTGTTTTAAGTGTGTTTATTTTTAAGTTGTAAACCCCACAGAATTAAGAAACAGACAAACCCTTTGCACTTATATTTTCTGAAAGCAAACCACAGCCTTACTCCTCTTTCATTATTTTCTACTAACATTTCTTCAGGACCATGGCAAACTTATATGAAGATGCTAATTGGTCACAAAAATATCTGGAGGATGCAATCAAGGAAGCTCGCAAGCAAGTAACCAAATCCAAGATTTGCTGTTTTTCTTTGGATTGTCTGAAGTACTATTATAATGACCTGATGGAGAGGACTAAAGAAGGCCATAACACTTCCTTCATAGACCTTTGGGGTCTTGTCATTGAGTCCATGCTACATGATAAGGTATTACTCCTTTCTTCCACATAACTGCTGAGCTTCTATAGCTGCAGTGGAAAATAAAATAAATCCTGGGATGCCATTCAGTACTACTAATGCAAATAATTAGTTTAGTAGTTGATTAAATATTATATATTCAGATTCATTACTGAAACACTGCTCTAAAATTAAAGAGAGGTTGACCTTGAACTAAAGGAACCATGTCATACCAGTCAAAGATGTTCTTTCTCCTTAAAGAAGTACCCTGAGAAAAAAAAAAAATTTGAATTGTAAATAAATCATTTTGGACATAAAATATTCTGACTAGAAGAGGCACTTAAAAATTTGAAATAATTTGCTTCTCTAGTATAAATGAAGATATGCATTTATAAAGTGACCTAGATGTAGACTGCATATGGAGATGGTTCACATAGTGAGAAAGACCACTTTCTAAATATGATATTAAGTTTTAAGAAGTTTTGTTAATTTAAAAATAATGTACCTTAAGCAGTTTCCTTCTGGTTTAAGTTTATACAATGAAGTTTTAAATTGTCTTGTGCAATAGAATGTATTCTTGAATATATATCTATTATTTATATATATAATTTATAATAGATATATAATTTATTTATATTTTTATTATATTTATTATATTTATTTATTTATTTATTTATTTATATTTGCAAAATACCTCAAAATATGATAAATTATTTGCTAAGACCCAGCCAAGGAAAGAACTTCATCTTTTACTTAGCTGCATGATTTTTTTTCCTGTAACTGTTATTTTCTTGCTGAAACTACAATCTGCATATCTCAAAATCTAAGAACCCATGCAGAGTGTAGTTTCTTCTTATGGGATACTTGCAATGTTTGGAATATCCAGCGGTAGATATTTCAGAACAATCCAGTTACCTGGGAATGGAAAAGAGAATTTGGATAAGGCTGGATAGGGCTGATAATTCACATTATATTATTTGAAGTGCAAGTTGTTTTTTGCCTCATTCCATTAACCCTTTTTAATCAAAACCAGAAAGATGAGCACAGACTGTCAGACCAACGTCAGGCGGTGGATAACGGCCAGAACCCACTGCCCATCTATGTGGCCATCAACCTCAAGTCCAACTATAGTGCCCAGGCATTCAGAGGTAATGGTAATGATTTAGATTTCTTAACAAATTTATAATTTAAATGGTTTAAACTAAGAAGATATGGATATAATCAGCTTTATTAACAAAATGAAACCCTCAGTAAGTCATTAAATTTTTTGATAATAGTGACAAAAAAAAAAAAAATTAAAAAATCCAAACATGTTTAGTGTCTAAAATTTGAGTTCTATATTTTGCTAAAAGTAGAAGAATAGTTATACCACAGAAGATGTTACAGTTTATTCAGTCACAAAAACCTTGTAATGAAACAAATTCATATGATGGTTGCACATGGTCTTATTTTGAATAATTAAAGGAAAAACCTGAATTTTTGGGTCCAATGTCAGGAAAATCACTATTTCCTCTACCATTAATTTTCACAGTATTTGTTTAACATGAGCAGCTAAGTACATGACAGCAAATGAATGCTAAGTTCTCTGTCACTAGAGCCCTGAAGGAAACAAGTTATGCATGAGCAACACATACTTTGGGGTTAGATTAACTCTGTTAAGGGAATGCCTGTGGCTTCATTCAGACCAGGGCTTTTTTCTGGAGGTTGCTGTATCACAGCCTGGGACTGCCCTGCCACGGTGTGGAAGGACCCCATGGCATCAGTACTGCCGGCAATACAGATACAGCCTCTTCTGGTGGATGGCATGCCATGAACTAGCCAGTGTCTCTCTCACTGTTTGCTTCCTGGAACTCTTCTGTTTAGTATTATCTAACATGTTATTGATCTTTCATGGGCTGGCTGCTGTTGCCATAGAGTGGCTGGAGTTCACTCCCTATGAAGTTGGCCTGCTGAAATACGGAGCGTCTATTAGTGCAGAACATTTTGGAAGTCAATTCTTTATGGGAAGGATGGTGAAGAAGCTTTCAGAGACTCGGATCTGCTATATGCAAGGTGACTATTGCCTTGGGGAGAGGTGGTCTATTGGAGAGACAGCTGGTATGGGCAAGCAGGTGGTCTGTGGTGGACAGCACTAGAAAGACACCAGCAGACGGGTTGAGCAGGTGTGAGTTTACATTGCCAAGGACATACTCACGAAATGTGCCCACAAAGGCATCCATGCAGACAGAAAGGAAGTATCCAATGGGAAGAACTGAAGGTATGTATCAATTAAGATTCTTCTGAGGTCACTCAATCAATCAGCTTCTATTCCTCTTTCAGGCATGTGGAGTAGTATATTTTCCATAGATGTGATGTATGTCTGGAATTTGGCTGCTGATTCAGAAGATTTCTGGTGCAGATGGACCAGAGACAGAGTAAAAGATATTGGTGAGATTTTAATTTTTTTTGCACCACTGGTATATATTGCTTATATTCTGTGAAGATGTCCAATGCATAAAGAAATGCTGTCAAAGTCAGAGAGTAAAAGATGAGGAAAAAAAAGCAGAGATGTCAACTAAGAATTTTTTTTTCTGCCCGATTTATAACTAAATTGTGATTCTTTGAAAAAGCTTTGTAAAGGCTGTACCTTTTTTTGAAGCTTTTTGTACCTTTTTTCGAAGGTCATAACGACATAAAACCAGTATCTATCAGACCTGTAAAAGTTACGTTGTATCAAAAACGTATTTTAAGATTGTTAAATTAGGGTATGGTCCTCCTTGCCCAGTAGTAACATGGGTAGAAAAAATGGCTCTTGCAGAGGGCTGTTTTCTCCACTGAACTTCCCATGGAGAAGGCTTGTTCTTGCTATTAATTGCACAGGGAGTGTGCAATGTAGTGACGGGTCTCCTAACTTAGGTGATGCTGCTGCTGAGTGACACTGATATGCATTCTGAAGGTGTCCTATTGACAGGTCTCCTGTTTATTTTGGGACTTCTCTCTTCCCTCCACCACGTGCTGCAGTAGAGGTGGGCATCATTTGAGGAAGCCTAGAGTGGAAAGTAGTGCCTTCTGCCTGGCAGCCTGCTGCCTGCAAGTAGCTGATTATTTAATTCACTGTCCAATGCAGAATTTTATTTGTTGACATAGACCTTAAGGGCTTATAACTATGTTTGATTTCCCTTTGGAGTGGGGGATGATGATACCTGTCATTATTACTCACTCAATTTTTTAAAATATTGACAATTTCAGAAAACTATCTTAAAATTTCTTCTTTCCATCTTGCAGCAGAAGACCCCTTTCTGTCTGTGAATCCCTATGAAGTAGACACGTGTCTGTTCACTCCCTCGAGTGTCTTCTCCTCCACTCTGCGAGATGTCTTAACAGGACGTCCAACCATTGCACAGTATCCCAATTTTATCAGAGGCTTCCAGCTGCATAACAAGTACCTGGAGAGTGAAGGATTTTCTACCTGGAAAGGCACAGTAAACCAGGATGTTTTTCAGTAATATTCTAAGGAGGTTTAAGTTTTGGAATTCACTTGGGATTTCCAACAAACAGGAAGAGAGGAGACTGACTTCTGAAATGCCGCTTCTCCCTTTACAAATGGAGTACATGAAAGATGGATTTGAATAGCATTTCAGTTTTGGTGGGGAATGTTGAAAGGTGAAATTGCGTCTGTTTCTCTGGGGCTTGTGTTCCTGTGGGAAGAGTGAGCTCAGCCTAAGGCAGCAGGAGAGATCTCCCCTCTAGGGCTAAAGCAGACTGTGGTGCCCAGGAAGGGGGAAGGAAAAAGCAGTAACATGTCACTCCTGTAAATAAGTACAGCAAGAATGAGGGTAAAATTCTCTATTCTTTATTCTTTACCTTCCTTCAGAGGAGAAATCAATCTTGTGTTTTATTTGTTGTAATGAGAAACAATTATGTTTCAGACACAGTGATAGACTCCTTCCCAAATAAACTGATGGAAACAGCAGACAGCGAGCTCTCCCTGGTTGATACTGGCTTTTTCATTAATACCAGCTACCCACCACTTTTGAGATCAAAGAGGGAGGTCGATGTCATCCTGCATTTGAATTACAGTGGAGGGTCCCAAACACTGGTAAGAAAAGCCATGGTATCTGAGATCTTTTTCCTTCATGATCTTTTAGTCTCTAGTGCTCATCAGGCGAACCACATAATTCTTCATTACTGGAATGAGAATTATATTATCATTATTATCTAATTTATTATTTAGATCATTAGGTAATTGTTTTCTCAGTAACTAAGAAGGATATTAGATGATGATGGATGTAGGCACCTTAAAATCATCAAGGTCTTCACTGAAGTGAATCCAATAGTTTTTTTAAAATTGATGGATTATACTTTGGATTATATTCTGGATTATATTATAAAATGATGCAGTGTTCTGAAACTCTGATTTTGGTTATCCTTGTACTCAACAAATTACAAAGGCAATGGAAAATCCTGACAATATTTTAACAGACTACATGAGAAAACCTGTCTTGGCCTTCATATCTTATACCAATCTTAGGGAAACTAAGTGTGGTTATGATTGTTCCCATGTGAAATTTAACATCTTGCCAGAGAAAGATTCAAACCTTGGGATATTCCTGTTAGCTGCTGCAGTTTAACATATCCAGGTCCCTGGATCAGTTTTGATTGTAATAATTTTATATATATCTTTTTTCATTCCTCCAGCCTCTGGATCAGATTGCGAAATACTTCTCAGAGCAAGAAATTCCATTTCCCAAAATTGAGATAAGTGAGGAAGACAGGGAAAACTTAAAGGAGTGCTATGTGTTTGAAGAAGCTGACAGTCCACAAGCTCCAACAGTGCTTTTTTTCCCCCTAGTAAATGACACCTTCAAGAAATACAAAGCTCCTGGTGAGTAATTTGTGACAGCAAGTATAATAAAAAGTTGTTTTCCTAGTGAATCCTTTCCATTTCATATCTAGTGTCTGTCATCTCTGACCTTTCCAATGCCAGCATGGGTGTCATCACTGACAAAAATAACTGGTTGGTCTCAGTACATCTGGACTATATGAACTCCAGAATCTTTCTTAAAGCACTTGAGATGAATACAGGAACTTATTTCACAAGAACTATTAGAGATATTATGAATGCAAGAATTCCAGTACTTGTACACTATGAGGGGTGCATCCTCAACACAAGATGTTTTACTCTACAGACATGGACTTGTCATGCACTGCTGCTTGCAGACAAAGACAAGGAAAAACCTTCTTCTGGTTTTGGTGTGAAGCCCATTTGTTCAAGATTTTTTCACATATTTTAAAATAATCTCTCAGACTGACTTGAGTGGACAGAGATCTTTGGTTTTAATTGAATGATGTCCTCTGTCTGAGTGCAATAATTTCTCCTGAACTTTCAGTGAGGTGGCTATTGTTTTATCTAGTGCAAGAGTGTCTGGTTTCCTTTTTGCTTGTGCTTTCCTAGTTTGGGTAAAAAAGACTGTGTTCCCAGCAGTGGTCTAGCATTGCTGCTGATAATGTTATTCTAGCTTCAAGCTCTTTGAGTGATGTAAATATCAAATGATGTAAAATCATATTTGGACAGAGGCTTGATCCAGATGCTGAAGAATACAGTGCTACTAGCACAGTACTTTTACTTCCCTCTGGCAAATTTTATCTTTCCTTTCAAGTCTCCCTTTTTGACCTATAATTACGTGAATACTGATAGGAGCCACATACTGCAATAAAACCTTATTGGTGCATCTCTCTGTGGTTTGTCCCCTTAGGTGTGGAAAGGAGTCCTGAAGAGATGGCTGAAGGCAAAGTTGATGTCTCCACCATCCTCTCCCCATTTACAACAAGAGAGGTGTGTTTCAGTGAAGAGAATTTTGACAAACTGGTGAAACTGACTGATTACAATGTCCTGAACAACGAGAAGTTGATTATTCAGGCCTTGCGCTTGGCAGTGGCACGGAGGAAGCAGCGGAATTATTAGCCACCACACACTAGCTTCCATCTTTCATGTGATATTTCTTGGGTTGTCTATGGTTTGGTGAGGTCAAGATGTTTGATTCTTATCAGTGATATTTGCAGTGGAAATCACATCATCCTAAGGACATTCTGGACTCCACCCTATTTATTTAGCTCTTCAGACAGATTGGAATTTACCAGTGGTTTAATTCAAAAGAAACTTCAAAGCAGCAAATTCATTTTTAGTTTTGTTACCAAGTTACTTTACTAACTGTTATATATATTCAATATAAATTGTTATAATGTTATGGAAGATAATAATGAATTATGTGGCACATTAAAATTTGTATCAAAATAGTATTTATATGGTGTGTTTTCTGTGTGACAGAACAACTATCCCTTGAACTGCAATTTCTTTGGTAAATAACTAATCCATTATTCTGGTCTTGCTTATTTAATTATTGAAGGTTGTCATCTCTGATTTGATTGTCCACTATGAGATTTTTATTTAACTGGCTTCACAAGTTTTTGAAAATGAGTTTCTGAAGTTAGTATCAGTGTTGTTAAAATTTATACACTTTTCACCATCAATAAAAAATTACCCCTGATCATCTTTGCTTCAGGAGATCAAACATGTCCTCCCTCAGCTGCTGTTCCCAGAACTACTTCTATTCAGCCTAAGTAGTAGAGTGTTACCCAACTTTCCTTCAATTTTTTCTTGGATTTTCTGCTGACTGTCCTGTCTCACTCACCTTTACCTGCCTTTACTGTTCCTGAAGGATTACCTTGTGACTTCTCCCAGTGTTTCATAAGAAGTGGCTGCTAGCTGTTTGCAAAGAATAGGGCAATGCAAGAGACCCTTTTGGGATCCTTTCCAGATGCACCTTTCATACCTCTTCAACACTTACAGCAAATGATCTTTGCAGGGATTGTTCTGAGATACTGGTTTCTCATTATCAAAAATCCTACAGGTCTTCTAGGGAACAGTAATTGCCAAAGATTCCTCTCAAAACTCTCCAACAGGCAGATCACAAGCTCAGTCTTTCACAACATTGGCCTTGTACTGTGGAGCTGTGATTCATGAAGAGATTAGTCACAGGAGCTCAGAAAATGTTTTGGATTATCTTCCTTTCATTAATAAAAACTCCCACTGTTGCGAGGAAATTCAGACAGACACCAGGGCAGAGTTAGGGTTGAGATAGGATAGTCTTGACTTTCATCAGAAGTGACAATTTCTTTTGTATGGAATGGAGTTCTAGGTAATGGATGGTAGAAAAGGATTCTTTGATTTTTTTCCTAAAAAAATAACCTGCTGATGGGGCATCTAAGAGCAGTTTGGGTGGAGGAGGAGAAGGAGTGGGCAATGTTTTTCACTAATGAGCATGTTCATTGTGTTCATATACCCGAAACTCTCAAAAGAGCGTGGTGCTGTTTTCACGTTCAATATTGTACATTTAAATCTAGATTATTGTCCCTGCATGTGTGAGGCAGCTGTTATTGTGGTTCTGCTTCAATACACTAGAATAGCTAGTTCATTGGATGCTTTTGGGTCCTTTCTACAGATATCTTTGTCATGATTTCCTAGACCTTTTTGCTGGGAATGAAACAGAGTAGGATGGAAGATGTTTCAATCTGTTTTACATGGGAAACTTGCTCAAAAATAGGATGGAAAAAAGACAGGTAGGTTCAATAATATGCAGCCTGAGACTAATTAATGCTGTTTTTCTTTGTGTCCTGGCTGACATGAAACCTATTTTTCCCTCTCTGAGAGTTCCTGCTACTCTCAAGCTTTTCAGCTTCCCCAGTGTTTCAATACGGTCTTTTTGAAACAGAGTACCAATAGTGATTGTTTTATATATATATATTATCTTTTTATAGTCATGATATTTAAAATGACTGATAAAAACATGCAGGCTTGTAGCTGAGGTTTTTTTGCCATTTCTCTAGGAATATTTACCTTTTAGGTTACCTTCCTTTGACTACTGCTTCTTGTGATCTGTTAGTCACTCATCCTTAATGAGTTCAAAGTTTTTCTGGGTGACATTTGTTTGTTGGATCTAGTTCTTAGCTTAGAATGTCCTAAAGTGCCAAATATTTCAGGAAATTAAAATTATGTCATTGAAGTTACCTTTATCAATGGGTTCTCAATTCATTGCAAAGTGAAATTAGATTATTTTGAATTTGATTAATCTGTTATTTTTTATAATAGCAAGAATGATTTTAAAAAAATAAAACCAAAACCCAAACTTCCATTTTTTTTACTTCTTGTTCAGTAATTTTGTGTACTCAATGAGGCAGAGACCACCTCACATGCTGTGTAGTGTCCTGTGCAATGAAGTCTTATAAATGTGAAGACATCAAGAGTATGTGAGAATGTGAGGAGTAATTAATATTGATTTCAACATTAATTTCACCCTCCCAAATATATCCTCTTAGAGGTTGCTCACTGAAGTTTTTTAATTCAGATGCACAAAGTAACAAAATTTTTGAGCAAGTGAGCGAGCTTTTAAAGCTTTTTCTTCACAAGGTTCAACAGGTGACTTGGAACTGTTTCATGCAATATTTGTCACTGCAATATCTGCTTGGCTGAAAGACAATTTACTGCATGAATAGAGCAAAATGGAAGGTGAGATGGGGACAACAACCTTTCTTCCAGATGTGTCTTTAAGCAAAGAACACAGTCTCCCTAAAACAAAGAAAGTTATAAAAAGGCTTTTGTATGCACATTGGTCTGTTTGGATGTCCTGGGCAGCCAGATGGTCCCTGGATGTTGCCAGTCACCTCCCCACAAGGGACTGCAGTTTGACAGCTCACCTGTAGGCAAGAGCATTGTGGCTTCTTCAAAAAGTGATGAGGGTGCTTAAAAGTGTAAAACATTTGTTCAGTGCCTATAACCTTGCAGGGAAGATCACTTTTCAGTCTTCTTTTCCCTCTAACTACAAGTGTGGAGACCATCCTTCTGCAGTTCCAGAGCCAGGTGCTTTGGTGCAGGTGTGCAGCTGCGCTCAGGTCTCGGGCAGAGAGAGGAAGAAGAGGAGGAGGAGCTGGGGATTGCTCAAGTGGTGGTGGCAGGGTGAGGCTGAGCTGAGTCAGGCACTCACACACCTGCCTGCGGGCTCCTGGCCGCTTAAAGCACAAGGAGCTGCCTGCCTGAGACTCCTTCGGACACATCCACTACCACGTTTCACACCTGGCTCAGACAGGGAAAAGACCACGATGGGGCTGTTCTACAGCAAGAGCCAGGTAAGAAAATGCAAGAGGAGGCTCTGCAATGAGCTGAGCTTGCTGCCCTTGGGGGCAGAGGGGACCTGCTGTGGGATGGGATGTTTCACCTCTTGTATCTTCAGCTCAGAGAATTACGCTGAGCACCGAGGCTGAGAGCAAAGCAAGATTTCTTTCAGGCTGGATTTTGTGTTTTGGCCTTCAGGAATGCAAAAACTTTAATGATGTAGTAATTTTCTATTTTGAAAATTCCCAGTTAATAAAGAAAAGTTACCTTTTTGCTTCCACCCAACTGGGCTAGTCAAAACAACACACTGAGGAAAAATAAGGAGTTATCACTAATGTCAATGAATGCATAGGGAAAGTAAGGAAACTAATATTACATGAGATGTTAAATACAGCTCTCTTAAAAATTGTGGCAGTTTTGGGGCATAAAGGAATGAATGGTAATGTGCTGTTATATAGTGATCTATGTATTTGTTGCAGTGATACTCCCTGTTCTGTCAGTAGTATGCATGAACTGTCTCTCATGTTTGTTGCATCACTACTCAGTTTTTTTCTTTCCTCTTGGTTTTTGGTGTGGTTTTGTTGGAGGTTTTTTGGGGCTGGTTTTCCTGTTGTTGGTGGGATTTTTGGTGGGGTGTTGTTGTTTTATTGGGTTTGTTTGTTTGGCTGGTTTGGTTTTTGTTGTAATTTAGAGCATTAAGTTTGCATTTTTCCTCTTTTTAGTCCTTCAAGAAGGACAATTATGTAGGGGGAGAAAAGTACCTCAATGTCAGCCTCTACATATTAAGTACCACATTTTTCTGATCCTTGCTTAAGATGAGAGGATGACATTCAAAGTTGTTTCCTCATGAGTTTGTTAAATGTCTTTTAGGTTTAGGTGGATTCCCAAAATCATAAAAAGGCTTGGGTTGGAAGGAACCTTAAAAATCATCTAGCACCAACCCCACCCCCAGGGGCAGGGATATCACCCACTATCTCGGGTTGCCCAAGGCCCCATCCAACCTGCCCTTGAGCACTTACAGGGATGGGGCATCCACAATTCCTCTGGGCAACATGTTCTAGTGCCTCAGCACCCTCTGAGTAAAGAATTTCTTTCTAATATCTGATCTAAATATCTTCTTTTTTAGTTTAAAATTGTTTCCTCTCTTCCTATAACTAGCAGTGTAAAAAGCCACTCTTGTTTGAAAGCCACCTTTAAGTACTGGAAAGTGGCAAATATTTCCTTTGATACATTCCTGAGAGTTTTTCTTAAAGGAAGACTGATTTATTCACAGAGCTGAATTATTCACAGAGAAGTAATCAGAGTTGTGCCTTTCACTCACTCCTCCAGAGAAGTTTGGGATAGGTCTCTGGAAGGCCCTTTCCAGGTCCTCATTTTTTAAAAGCCAGCACTGCTCTATATCAGACATAAGACTGTAATTATGTAGCTATAAATCAGCTGATGAGCAGCATCATTACACCATGATATCGTTACTCATTCCTGCCCTGCTAGATTGTTTGCTGTTTGTTGTGAAATATATTGGATATATATGACATCCTGTGAATTTTCTCAGACCAAGATGTGTGTCACCTGTATTAATAGCACAGAAAGGTTCTCTATCACATCTTTTTTATGAGATTGGGTTCTAAGAGTCAGATACCTCAAGCTGAAGGTTACCACAAGTGTTCCCAGAATGGAAAATGGAGGATGTCAGAAGCCTGGTCTGTGGTCACACCTGGCTGCAAGAATTCTGGGAAGAAGTCCATGCACAAGGAGGAACCTCAGTTTAGAAATTATTTTGTTGGTTGGAACTGAAACAGTTAAATTTTATCTCTAACTATACTTCTGTTCTTTCTTTTTGCATTCTCATCCCATGCATTTTGTGTGCTGTTCAACAGACAGAACCGTCTCCATGCAACTTGCTCACCGTAAAAGTCATACAGATGAAAAATGCCAGGAAAGCAGACTTGTGTGAGTACCTTTGCTATACCCCTGGAGCATCCTCCTGCTTGTAAAACTACTCTGAATATATGAAGTGTCACAAACACTACAGACTATATTTAAAAGGAGAGAGGAGATGTGTGATCCTGGTATGCTGAAGATGAGGAAACATAGAAGACATTGTTTTTCCTTGTATCTTTGTCAATATAATACTGAAGTCTAGCCACCAGTTGTAATGCAGAACATATTTGCACAGATTACATAAAATATTTCATATCTGAATCTGCAGATAAATGTTCTTTTATTCACAGGAAAGATTGCAACTTTCTTTCCATGGTTCCTTCTTACAGCAATGTCCACTCTGTGTAACCCTGGGCTTGCCAAAGAATATTTGATGTGAGCTCAGGACTGCACACTTGGCACCTCTTATGGATTATCAATTTTCATTCAGCAATAGGCATGGCTCACAGTTAGCTTTTTCTATTCTTAAATACTTTTACAAACTGCCCAGGAATTATAGTTTTGCAAATATTTATTAATGGTCAATAAATATCTGAACTGCAAAGCATTAGAAAAAATGGCTTGAATGACAACCATCTCCTCCTATCTGAGAAGATGGCGGATTGCCTTGCATCTGTTTATTCATACACATAGAAAGATGTGAATGCACAAAGTTTATATATGAGCAGGACCAAGCTAAAGTTGTTCACTTAAAAAGATCCAGGACAAGATATCTTTGTGCCTTTCCAACATTATTTGCTTCAAGTTCAGCAACAGTTTTTCTAGAGACCGAAGGTACGTGGAGAAGAATTTCTCACTCTTTTAGTGAAAAGCAGTAAGATGCTTTGTTGTTGATGAATGTATGAAGAGGAATCCATGTGAACCTTCTCACTGGACTACTTCTACAGCGTGGAAAGCATATTTGAAGCTCAGTTGTAGTCTGGAGAGAAATCCCTTTCTACAGCTAAAACCTATTTGGATATATAAACATGCACACTGAACGGAAAAAAGAAGTGTGGAAAAATTGCAACCCTTAGATAGCTCCCTGGATATATCCCTATATCTAGGATATCTCCCTAGATAATGATGTTCTATTAAAACATCTGCATGACAGTGAGCTTACCAAACTTCCTCTCCACCTTCTTCTCATCTAGATCAAGGCTTTTTATTTTCATCTTTAAGCGGTCTTTTTTCTGAATGGGGTTTATTATGTTTTGATGCTGTCCTATTTGTCGTGGGTTTGAACCAGTAATTAACAAAAAGGGGAAAAAAAAAGAATTATTTATTTCTTGCTGTGAGATATGGATTAAAATAAGAGCAAACCAGGCATAAAACTTAAAAGGAGTAAAGAAAGTTTATTGACAAACTACAAGAATAAGAACACCAGAATAAACTTTTAGAAAAACCTTTTCATTTCTCACTGCCCACCATTCTTTTGTTCACATGATAAGAGACAAAAACTTTATAATTTTGATGGTTTAAATAATCTCGATTCTTTCTACAGTCTTTCTATCAGTTTCTGTAAAGAAACAGAAGTTCCTTTCTGTTAATTTATGGAGTTTTTCACAAGAAAACTATTTTTGTTATAGTTTCTTGTTTTTCTGATATCAGCTGCTCAGAGCTGCTGTTATCAAAGCTCACTCCTATTCCACATCACTCTGAAATGTGTTATAGGTCATTAGTTTGGGGATAGCATTTTAAGGATAAGTTATTCAAAGGCAAAAAGTATTCTTCGTCTGTTTTTGTGAGCTTCCCTAGAAAACAGTTTTCTCATTGCCTCTCAAGGCTTCAAATCTCTCAGCACTTCACTATACCATAATTACTCTACTTTTTCTCAAATTTACACTTTGAACAGTCTATTCCTCCCCATACTCTATCATGAATTAAAGGAGTTCTTTTCAGGACTTCATTGTCCATCCCCATAGTTTTAACAGAAAGATATTTCAGCTTAATTAAAGCATCTTCTTAATTCTCTACCTTTCTTGAAGTTTCTTTTCTTTCTTGCCACTAGTAGTTTATAAAGTCTCTTTTCATGTTGATCACTCTCCTTTTCTCTTTCTGGATAAAAAGATTAATCCGCAAGTCTCATCTGGATAAGAAAGAGTTAAAATCTTGCCCAAGCTTTTGTAGATGGTTCGGTGATCTCTGCTGAACAGGAGCTGGAGCTGTCTGTGATGAAAAGTTCCTCATAGCTGCTCTGGAGAGCGTGGTCACCGTCTCTGCATGCAGCAGGCTTAGAGCTCTTCTCCTTCTTTACTCGACAGTTTTCTGGTAAATTCCATCACGGTAAAACTTGCAGCTAAGCCAGGAACCGGCCTGGCCTAGCTTGGCTCGGAGCAAGCTCCCGCAAGCCCCATCTCCCGGCCGGGAGACGGGAGACGCGGCGGGCCCGGCCCGGCCCCCGCCCGGCCACACGTGGCCAGGCAGAGCGAGAAGCCGAAGCTCTACTACCTTTCACAGTCAGAAAACAAAGAGCCCCACAGCCTTCTGGTTGTACACTTTAAGGTGGGGTTCACAAGTTGATCTCACTTTTCAATGGCTAAAACTGCTGTCAATTCTCAGCAATGACCGATAATTGGTCATGAGAAAGTCTGCAGGCAGCCCCCAGCAACTCCAACTTTCCTTAAAGGTAAAGTAACTCCATGACACTATTCAATACTAGAAAATTTCTAGGGCATGGGACAGGTAGTGAAATGCTCAGCCTTCTCTGCTTCCCAGTCCAAGCCATGTCCCACCAGTCCACAGAACTCTCTAAAGAAGTATTTGTGTGACAGAGGTGATTTTGGAGAGGACCAAATTTTGCACAAAAAATCCAGGACAAACACTTGCAAAAGATGAACGATTTACTTGTTGTGGACATTTATCATGTAGAAAAAGAAAATCATAGTAGTCAGGGTGCACTGAATTGCTTATGTTTAAATGTTGAATCTATTGAGCTGCTTATTTCACATTTAACTTACTGAGTGTGAAATTTGTCAGCAGTATTTATCAGAAAGATTTGCTTTTAAACTGTTTGAGGACATATTTTTCTATGCAGCCAGACTTCTAGAAGTCACAGATTCCAATGACAGGCTCTTATCATATAACACAAACCAATATTTCAAAAGTTTAAAAGAATTAATTTAACCTCTGCTTAACTTTTCTGACAGTGTAAAAGCTAGTGCAAAAGGAATGTTCATAACTTTATAGGACCTCCACTGAGAAGCAGCAAAATGGGAGTCCTGAGATAAAAAAATGCGATCAAAATTTTGCTGGTTTGTGTAAAACCAGGGGAGCATTGTTGAGTTGATTCAATCGTCTTTACAGTTTCCCTAGAGATTAGCTTGACACAGGCTTGCAAACTCAGAGACACATATCCTCCATCACCAGCAAAGTAGACTTCTGTATAGGACCATTCTCCTAACATTGATTTTTTTTTCTCATTCTTCCTTTTCTCAGCCCTGTTTTTATAACTTTCTCTTTCTTGCTAACTTTTATAGCTAGAACAAGTCGGCAAGAGTCACCTATTTTTCATTCATCTTAGCAATTTCTGACATTTTAAATTGGCTTCTTCTATCTATTGCCAGTTGTGCCTAACCTTGTACTAGGTTTCCGTAGAGTTTTCAGATCACTTTGTTTAATAGTCATCTAATGCTTAAAAGGTCTCCCAACCTGGTGCTGCAGGTTAACTTTATTATTGGTTTATCTGCTCCATTTTCCAGGTAATAGAGATGGGAAAATTAATCCATAACAAAAGAATCTCAAAACCTCACTAACATCTCTCATGGAATGTATAAGACCTTTAACAGGAGTTCAGTGTATAAGAAAGTATTTTTAACTATGACAATTTAAAGGGTCTCATTCTGCTTTTAAAACCTGAATCTTTTTAATGTGCCCTTCCCACTGATCCCTTAGTTTGTAATTTATAACACTAATTTCCACTCGTGTATTAATGCATATCTGATATCACTGATAACACATGTGACTTAATGCCTTGTTTGTCTTCTTCACATACCCCTTTCTCACTGAGCACACCCACATGGTCATCAGGTTCATTTGGCCTCTTGATATTCCTGGACCTGTGATTGCTTGCCAGTTCCCAGATTTGGGTGTGTCCTCCGCAAGCATCCTGGTTCCCTAATGGGGTAAGACTTGGATGTGCATCAATCCAACCCACCCTTAAAAACACAGCTTTGTCTGCTGAGATTTTTCAAATTTCAAGATCAGCTGCTCACCTTAGGCAAGCACCATAGCACTGGAACAAACAGAAAGACATGGCTTTTTATAGCATGTGGTTCAGCTTGGGAATTCACCATGGCAGGAGACCATGAATGCCAAGGTTTATGCAGATTGCAGGCAGAGTCTGGACAAGTTCATAGAAGAAAAAAAAATCCATTCAAAGTAAGCTCAGGAAGTCTCTATCTTAAATTGTGAGGGTTGAGAGAGCATTAAATGATGTTTTCCCTCTTACAATCTCCTTAGAGACTCATCTATAAATGTGATGCCTGATGTCCATCCTTGATAAGACCAAAGGTCTTTCCCGCCAAAAAAAGTGGGCAAAGGGACTAAAAAACCAAGATGCTACAGAGAAATTAAGTATTTAAGTGGAATTAACAAATGGAAAAGCAAGGAAACTGAGTGTTAAAGAGTGTGAAAGTAGGCTACTGCATGGGGATACTAAATTCTGCAATTTTAAGCCATCATTCTCTGCTTCCTGAAAATGCCTAAGATAGGGACCTCAGTGGACACTGAATGTGCACCCTTGGCTATATGGACCTTGAGAAGTATAGAGTTAAAAATATTCTTCATTATTTTCTTAGTAAGAAAATGATATTTTTTTTGCTTTTACAGATTTTTATTTTTTTTTCAACTATGCTTTTTAATTTTGGAAACTTCAAGTTTTGGATATTTTTAAGGCAAATTTGGGTGCTATATTTTATAAAATGTTTAAGTGTGTTTTATATTTTCAACAGAACTATTTACAGAATTGCATAGAAATTATGCCACATATGAGATCAATTCATGTGTGAGTCCCTTGAGATCCTGGAAACAAATATAGTCAGTGAAATATATTATTGTTTGAAGAACTGTGTTCCACCACGATACTTATTGTAGGAACATGCAGACTTCCTTTGGTCTGTTCTTGCACTGTTGTTTTTGTTTCATTGTTATTTATTACTTAGTTCACCATTTAAGCAGTTGTAACTATAAACCAACAGCCTATTGTTCTAGGTGCTGCAAGAAATAGGATTATAAAAGCACAGGATGTGGACTGATAAGGACAAACAAGGAAGGTTGTTTAGCAACATCTCAACAAAGGAGTGTTTTAAGGAGAGATGTAAATGAGATTACATAAATACAGTTTTAGGTATACTTGTAGGGTGCTCCACCCAGAGTGAAGGACAGGGTGGGAGAAAGTGTGAAGGCTTTTTCTTGAAGTTTATTTATTAGAAGATGAATACTGAATGCTCCCTGGGGACAGGAACTGATCTCCTTGGACAGAACAAATTCTGGTAGTCTGCCTGTAAATCGCTTTCTGGAAGGCCATAGAAGTAGCCCACGTTCTTATTAAAAAAAAATAAAATTAAAAGTTTCAATGGCATCAATTATCTCAGTATTTTGCCCTCTAGAAGACAGCGATGCTGACTTGTCCCCTCACCCTCAGCCAGATACCTACTCAGCTATGAAGCTGGGGAAAAAGAAGAAAAATGCTCCTCTCAACTGGTGTGATATCTTATACTTTGTGAGTTGGCTGGATCCAAGTACAGGGAGACCAGGTCAAGGAGATGCTTAGGGCAAACAGTGTTTGAGACCATATTCTTGGTTCAGGTCCTTTCAGCACAAGAAAAATACTATACCATAAGTGTAATGAAAAATCCACCTCCCAGAAACAGTGAGGAGCTAAATGAAATCCACGAGGAGAAGGGTGTTTGAAGCTTTTGCCCAGGCTACAGGTGGGCTGAAGCTTGCAGCTGTTAAATCAAAAAAGGAAATGGAATTGATAATAAAATGTTTGGTTGAGCCCTGATTGAATCTGAGCTCTCTATGAGGCAGGTGAGATTTCAGCTCCAGCCAGATGAGTGGGTGTCCTGCTGTGTGGGATGCAGCATGGGGCTGTGGCTATGGTGTTTATTAGCATGGGTCATGTTGTTGAAATGCTTCCTAATGGTAAAGCACAATTAAGATCCAGTCCTGCCTGCTATTACCCTGGAAGATAATTAGACAGAAGATAATTAGTGTAATAACTGGACAAGGAGACCGTGCTTTCATAAATACCTGCTGCCACACCTGCTTTTGGCCGGATATTGCCCCACAGGAATACCACGGCTGCCATCCCAAGCATGTGTGACAGCTGTTACCGTGTCATGGTGGAGGGGAGGGACCCAGCAGGTCACTGGTGTGATGCTGTGCTGTGTGTGTCCTGTGAGAGCCCAGTTGCTGTAGTTAGGTGTTGGTTAGGCTTACATACAGGGTGATGGAGGTTTGCTCACACGTGGCTGGCAGTGGGAGCCTTGTTGTGTACATGCAGAGGCAGAGGGATACTGCAGTGAGACCCACCAGGGCACAAGATGGGCTGTGGAGTGCCATTTCTCACACACCCACTACTTATACCTGGAGGTGCTCAGGCAGAACACCAGCCTGAGGTATCAGAGATGTGTAAAAAAGGTTCCTGGGTGTTGCAAATGCCTCCCAACATCTGGAAAATAATTTACAAACAAGAGATAACTAGGTTTCAGAGGATGCTTCTGAAGCACAAAGGGCATCACCAAACATTTTGTAGATGGGAAGAGCATGCTTGTTTAATGGCTGCCAGAATTCTGAGAAAGTCAGAGGTCTAAATGAGAAGTCAGGGCTCTGCCGTCTGACAGGTAGTTATTTCTTAAAGGTGGATGATACAGTGCAGTAGCAGATAGTGACCACTTACAGACAAAAAATAATTGATGGAGTTTCAAAATAATACCGTGTTCTTTGCAACAGCTGAAGTCAATGTATTAATAATTGGGAAATGTCAATTAAATAAACTTTGGTTCACCCACTGACTTACCCATTTGGATCCTTCTGATCTTTCTCAGAGACAAGAGCCAACAGCAATCCATGCTAATATCAGTCTGGGCTTCTCAAGAGCCCAAAAAGATTTTTATGGGAACATTTTCTGTATGTAGGCACAACTTTGGGAGCTATTAGGATTGTTAGAAGCTCAGCTGATTTCTATGTGTTCTGACATTTTGAGTTTTTTTGAAATCATATATCTTAATATATATGACAACTACTTTATTGGTCAAAGTTACTCTTTCATTCAGAGTTATTCAAAAAAGATGACTTAAGCCTCAGGGAAGTCATGGGGGCAGAGGAGGAAAGGCTGATTTTGTTAATTCTTGAGTTACACATGGGGAGTCAATAATGGGCCAAGTCAATTGTTTTGTGTTTCTCAAAGTCAAGTCTGCCAGTAAAACTGTGACAAGACTTAGGCCTATTCAGATGCAGTTCAGGTGAAGGTGTGTCTGCTATGCAAGGGCAGGAATGCTTGAGTACATGGCATTACAAAAAGAGGAAATACAATTCTACTAACAGGATTGGCATTTATGGCAATGCTATCTTCGGCACTTGTGTAGGTTGTCATCCCTAACTAAGAGATCATGTTCTGTAGGGTGACCATCCCTGACTTTTGAGTGTGGGTCCACAAGATTGTTAATCTAATGATTTCATTCTTGCTGTTTTGTTTCCTAATAATGATGACAAGTATATTTGCCAGTAGATTACTCTGACCTCAGAATGAAAGTGCTTGTTGATGATGCAAGCCCTGCACACTGCTGCTAACCACTCCTTCCTACTAAAAGCTCCTACAATGGAGCTCAGGTGGGATGCCACACTTTACAACTGGCCACCTCAGCTCAGAAAGGAAACTAGAAACACTAAAGCTGCCCTCCCTACATCTAGAAACATTAGAATTAGTAGGAGAACTTTGACTTGAACACGCCTTGAATGGAAACAGCGGAGCAATGCAATTTTGTGCAAAAAAACAATATTAGCTTGCTCTGTGCCGGGAAGCACAGACAAGCTTCCACCTGTACATGAAGCATTGCAAATACCTTTGCCACTCTGGCTGAGGCAAAGAGACACAGGTGGAAATAGTGACATTAAGCAATACCTTTTTTTATACAGCTTTATTGCTGAAAACTCTGCCCCAGTACAGCTACCTCTCCAAGCAAATGTTATCCATCAAACTCAACATTTCAATGCTTATAATATCCTTCACAGAAGATTAAATTCCATAATTTCATCTCCACAGGTGATGAATCTTCTTTTCTTGAATTTTTTTCTTAATATTTTCTTGAAAAACTCTGTTGTTGAGTGTTTTCTTTTTTAACTTTCATAAAGGAAGAAAGCAGACTGAAATCACATAGAAAATGGTAGAAGATGTGCCCTCTGTGACGGAAATTTGGCTTCACACCAACCTTAAATGCAACGAGCTCTTGCCTCTTTCGCATTGGCAGCCAGAGGTCCTACAGGAAAGAAAGGATGCTCAGAAAGTAGACGAGACAGACTTACAACTAGAGTTACTCTAGATGTATAAAGGCATGCTCATGCTTACTTGTGGAAGCCCAGGGTGTAGGAGCTGGGCTCTGTCCATGTGCAGGTCCTGTCACAGCTGCTAATGTCCACGGTGGCCAGCCCTGTGAGGCTGCTGTGTGTATGTGCCCCTGTGTGTATGGATGGCTCTTTAGCAACACAGCTGTATATTTTGAATGTTTATTTTTTTTCCCCAGGACTTGGAAAAAAATAGTTTTCAAGAAGAGCACACTGACAGGCTTTCACAATAGTAAAGCAAGATGGCTATCTAGCAGAAGCCTGATCGTACCCTAGCTAGTGCCAGGCCTTGATTCTGTATTGCTTTGTGTACAGAGCTTAAAAATACCCACCTTACGGGAACTAGATTGTTTCATTGGTCCATTGCTTTCTGTGTCTTCAACAGTAAGTCAGTCTGACTGCTATGTGAGCCTGAGCCTGCCAACAGCTTCAGTGCAGCATTTCCGCACCAAGACTGTCCAGAACAGCAAGAACCCAACATGGAATGAGACCTTCCACTTCACAATTCAGAGCCAAGTTAAGGTAAGAATGCAGACCTCCAATAGCTATTCTTATCAGATATCAAGCATATTATATAGTCCTTCAACTCTGCTGGTCCTTCTGAGACCCCTTGTGAAGTATTCACACTCTCATACTGTGCTTATTTAGATTTTGATAGTTTAATAAGACTGTATCTTCCTGCATAGTCAATAGAGTACACAGAGAACAGCTGCAATATTTCTATTTTTTCATTCTTTCCCAAGGTTCTTCAACTAAAATGAAATATGTGTAGCATGTTATTTTTGTTAAAACTTTCATATTCATTTATTTTTTCCCCAGAATGTTCTGGAGCTGAAGGTTTGTGATGAGGACAAAGTAACTCAAGATGACCATCTCCTCACTGTTTTCTTTGATGTCTCCAAAATCCAGCTTGGAGAAAACATTCAGCTAAGTTTCCAGCTGAATCCACAGGTATGGATAAAATGGTTAAAACTCAAGGACAAAGCAATGAGGGGTGGGGTCAGGTGAGAATATGCTTGTGTGGACAGCACACCAAGAGGGAGCAGAGGGGAGCAGCCACCAAGAGGCCCTGCAGTATGCATTCCACTTATCCTGCAAGTGGAATAAGACTAGGAGTCTGCTAAATTAATGGATAAGATGCTAGAAGTATATGATACTAGAAACATAACAGATAGAACACCAAGGAAATTAGGTCTGTGGCATGTACAGCAACAAAAGGTGGACACTGGTTTATAGAGACCCCTGAAGGGCACAGATTCCTGTAGGGTATCTCTCTTCATGGGTGACTAAGCTGCGGTCACTGCCTTAATTTTCTTCTGCAGGGAAAAGAGGAGCTGGAGGTTGAATTCACAATGGAGAGCAGGTGCGTAAGGTGAAATAGATGGAGGTGTAAGATGGAAACACAAGGTTACTGCTACAAATCAGTTCATGCTTGCAGCCCCCTAGCACTGCCAACATCTGAATAAAATAGAAGGTAACTTTGGGTAGAGTGTTTAATGTAGAAGGAATGCATGATGGTGCATGGTATGCATGCATCTACACTGGGTATCCAAACACAGAGAAGCAAGCACAGGTGCTGGTGGGAGCATAGAGATACCTCTGATGACAGCTGCTCACCAAGTCAAAAGGCACGTTCTACATAGGAGGAAGTTTTATGCTTTCCCTCTTTTTCCTTACTGTGGGATCCCAGATGTTTGCTCTGTCATAGCATTTTCTTTTCTGTGCTTTGCTGACTGTACAGTTAATGGAGAGAATAAGTATGTACATCAGTCCTAGTGCTGCTGATTTTTAAGGCAAATAGTAATTTTTTCCCTGTTTTTTTTTTTTTTTGTTTGTTTGTTTGTTTGTTTTTTCTAATGGCATGTCGGATGAATTCAGAAGCTTTTTAGCTCTGATTCCACAGGTTTGAACTGAACAATTTTGGGCAATAGTGTGATTATGCCATCCCTGTGTAAACGGTCTTCAGTGTGTCAGAAAATTACCCTGTCTGATACAGTGAGGACCTCCTCTGTTTGGTGGATTTCCACAAATGTTGTCAAGTTCAGACTCTAACCTGTGAGAAGTAAACTGGATTGAATATGCATGTGGAGTGTCTGATTCTGTTTATCTGTGCTGCCTGTCCAAAGATAATGAAATAATACTTAAAGAGTCAGAAAAAGAGAAAAATAAGAATGTGCTGGTTTTGAACTGTTTTCCATTTTTCCTTTCAGTCCAGATCCTCCTGAAAACATTGTTACCAATGGAGTTCTAGTGGTAATTTTTATTTCCTAGTCCTTTTCCCTGCTGTATAAGAATGCTTATTGCAAAGCTGGTGTTAAAGCTACCAGGCCATTGTGGTGGCATGGAGGCATTGACCAAGACCAACACACACAGCCTAAAGCTTTCCCATGTGTCCCAGCTAGTGACTCACGCTGGGAGAAGTTAAAGCCATGAAGACTGTGTTCTGCTGCCAGTGCTTGCCTCTGCCTAAACTGAGCTGGGCTCAGGGGTATGACATCCTTCCCTCTGCCCAGGGAGAGATGGGCACCCTATTTGGAGAGCCTTCTCATGTGGCTGATGCTCCCCCAGGCCCTTGCAGGGCTGCTCCTGCAGGCAGAGCAAGCAGATCCATTCTCTTTTCTCATCTCTATGCAGTCTGCTATTTCCCATGGGGAAGTCCAACCCCATCTCCCTAGACCTGGCAGTGGGGTTACAGGCTGGCACCATCTCTCCCCTGAGGTGTATGCCCCAAGACCCCGTGGGAATGTCTCCAGTGGACTGGATGAGGTCGAGCTCTGCTGACAGTGAATGCCCCTGTCTCTTGCCCCTGCTGTCTCTTACAGTCCCGTGAGGTTTCCTGTCTGGATGTCCAGGTGAACGATGGGAGACTGAGGAAGGACACTATGGGTGAGCCTTTCACTGTCTTATGGAGCAAATCAGGTTGCCACTTAATGGTAGAAGCAGTCAGTGTTTTACACTTGAGCATGCTGGTTTTAAAATGATTTAGGATGCAAGACAAAATCTCACTGATGCCAGTGGCCTGTGGAGATGGTTGTAGTTGATCAAAAATATACAGATTATTCCTGAATGTGGTGAGATGAGCACGTGGTCTAATTTCCCCACAAAATATTTTCCTCTGCAGTGATGTCTTACCAGATACTTACAATTTTCCAAAGCAGTTGTGCAAGGAATTGAGGTTTTTTTGGGTCCTAAACTGAAGCTAACTCCTGTTGTTTCTGGATTCTGGGACAAAATAATGGACAGAATGAGAACAGGACCTCTTTTACTATCTAACTTTATAGAATTTCTTTAGGTATAAAAATATAAGACATGCCACTGGGTGAAACACAAGACACAATATATTAAGAAAGATATTTGCTGCAGACTTAAAGCAGTGTGTCACTGCCATGTCAAGCCCATACTTGTGGAATTGTGTGCCTCCTATGCAATTTTTAAACTATCTTGTTCTGACATCTCATGATGACCCCCATCCAGCACACTGTTTAAGCACCTGGATTATCCAGTTGAGCTCAGCAAAAAAGTTTGCTAGATGTGACTGAAAATGCTTAAGTGAGGTAATTCTTTTGAAGGCTGACTATGTACTTTGGAATGTGTAGCTTTTCAGAATATATTTCACCTTTAACCTTGTGGGTTGATATCTTTCTACATAAAGACTGTTTTTAATTACTTCAGCAGACATATCTGATGCTTTTTGCATGAAAGGAAAAAACACCAGACATTATTTTGCAAGTGCTAGAAATATTTCAAAAGAAATATTACAGGTTGAAAGAGAAGCATGATAGAGGGACTGAGATTTAACTGACACCAAAGAGAACTGTGGTCTGATACAAAAAAACTGTATTTCTCCCAAAAATCCAAAATTTTCAAAGTATCTCAGCAATAAGACAGTGTGTAATACACAAACATTATTCTGGTGTAATAAAAAGACATTTTGCACATTTCAGACTTTCAGAAGAAAGAACAGCCAAACTATTATTGGCTGTGAATCATTACCTAATGAACAGAGTTGTAGTCTCTCCTATCACGTGTCTATCTAAGTGCAGTGGTGCTATAGCAGCAGTCACTATATGGCACGTTCTGTACACTGTCTCTTAAACTGAAGCCCTCAGATAAATCTGTCTATTTATTCTTCCTATAATTTGGGTATCAAAATGACTTCGTTACTTTAGGAAAACATATTACATTACCGTGCAAACAAATTATCCATGTTTTTTGAAAACTTAAGTTTGACCTACCTTTGCTCCAGAGAGGAAGTTTGCATTAACTGTGGACGGGTCATATGAAGGAACCCAGACGCACACACTGAGCTCCTGCCTGTGCCCGACGTCCCCGGCCAGGTTCCACTACATCAAGTACAACCAGTCGTCGCTCACTGTGGCTCTGCCACGGCGCAGACGGCTCAGCAGGGTACGTGAGCACCACTAACATGTAGCTCTTTCTCTGGGGACCTCTAAGTCCTCTGAGATCTGAGTATGTGTGTGTAGATCTGTGTATGCTAGCAATTGGTTAATGCATGTATGTGAGACAGCTTTAAACTTTTTTTCTCCTTTAATTTTTTTTTTTTATTGGTAACTTGTTTATTTTTTGTCTTACCCTTTTTTCCAGTCTATATCAAGTCAAAATGAAAGGGATATGAATGAATCTGTGACTCTGCCTCTGAACTCGCTTCCTATACAAGAGAAAATAGCAATAGGAGAGGTGAGAACCAGTCTTTCTGAACAGAAAGCAGCCCAACATGCATTCAGTTCGGTGGACAATCAGTCTTAGAGCTCAGTGATTCAGCTCCTGTCAGACACGAAGCATGCTATGGAGTAAGGTGTGAATGACAGTCACTCTGCAAGTGTGCAATACTTTTTCTTTTGTTCTGCACATGGATCCTGGCATGTTCTGTGAAACCCTGTTCTGAGTTTTAACTAACTTGCTCAGGACATGTCTAATATGTACATTCATCAACATAGTACACACCATAACAGTAATGGATATGACAATTAGGCCTTATATTTTCAAAGGGAGTGCCTGAAGTAAAAACAGAGATCATACATATGTGTATGGTTCAGATGCCCAGCTTTCAACAACCTTCTCAAAGAATGAATGTTAAAATATGAGAAGCTGAGGGGCTCTAAGCCCACCTAGCTAGGGTGAATGGCTTACTTTTACTCAACCCAGACTGTGCTGGAACTTGTGAAGGTCTCTCACAGTCCAGACCATTGCTGGCCAGATTCTCTGGCCACATTGCTGAATTCAAAAATAGTGAAACTCAGGCCTTAGATGGAGTGGGGGAGGAAGGCACTGGAGTAACTACCTGAGCATGCTTACACTGTTTGTATTGTGATTTTCAGGACAGGACAATTGACTTGTACACAAAGGCAAATGAATGGTAAGTGAGTCTCCAGCAAGACCTGATTCTGTAATTGGAGGACATCTGCTCCTACACAAAGCTCACTTGAAATCAGCAGGGGTCGATGCAGGCTCAGATGGGAGCAGATATGTGAGTTCATTATCGGGTTGTAGGCTTTTATTTGTGAGGTTCTCCTTTTTAATTGATGGCAAATAAAATCATGGGTCCCCTGTCCTCCAAATTTCCAAGCTGCTAGTGCATCTCAGAAATAGGTCATTTTTGTGCACTGTTATGCCCACAGATGGAGAGAGCAGCTCTGCAAAGAAATCACAGTTCTGAATTATACAAACAAAATAACTTCACGGCATGATAGGTATTTCTCTAATTTCGCAGCTGCAGTGCCTGTTGACAGCGGTTATCTAGTTACAGGCAGCACTACTGAAACTTGACAAATTATATGAGCAAATAAAATCAGAAGTCTTTAGTAGATACATAGTGGACAGTGTGTCATGATTTGCTCTGCCTTCCTATTTGCATTCCCATTGTCAGCTACAGCAATTAGCAGAGGTCTGTCTGTGGTGTTGTCGTTCCTCATGTATTACCTTATACTGTCCACAAACTGATCTGTAAACACACACAAGCACAGCTGGAGTTGTCCACAGTGACTAATAATACAATACCTGTGCCCTGGTCTCAGGACCCAGGGTCTGTGTTTCAGACCAAGAAACCTTGATGCCCGCCTGGGCTTTGACCTCTGCACAGATGAACAGAATTTCCTGCAAAACCGAAAGAAGGTAGTTGCTGCTGCGCTAAAGGATGTTCTTCATCTGGAGGAAGATCTGCAAGAGCATGAGGTAAACCAGTTAAGGGCACTTTTGGGGGATTTTTCTCTCTCCTTTCCCTCAAGCCTGGAAATGAGGGATGATTTTTTTTACCTCCACCTGGATAAGCAGTGAGGATCGTTAACACCAACTCGTCCTCCAGGGCACATTGTCACCAGTGTGGTCTCAGCTGGAGAGTTCAACTGTCTGTTTCGATGAGCAAAATCTGTTTCCACTCAGCTTACAAGTGAATTATTTGAAGGCATCCAAACCAAAAGTTTGGTCTGCGTTTCTTTAAAATCTTCTTTAAAGTGATAAGACCTAGTATATTCCACATGGATGTACAGGATAGAGAAATGTTGCTTTAGTTCTTAATTTATATGTTTTCTTTTACTAGTGTCTGGATGCTGCTTTTGTATTTCTGTAATCTTTTGACATTATTTGTGCCTTAATGCCACTCTTTCACCTATACTTCTCCATTTATTTATTTATTTATTTATTTATTTATTTATTTATTTATTTATTTATTTTCAAACAGGTGCCTATAGTGGCTGTGACCACAGCAGGGTGTGGCATAAGAGCACTCACTGGCATGTATGGCAGCATTTTGGGACTCCAAAAGTTGCGTGTTCTGGATTGTGTTTCATACATCAGTGGTTCATCTGGCACAACATGGTGAGGAGTCAGTTTGATACTGTTGTTTGGATCTTGCTGTGTTAAGAAAAGCCTATGTTCTGTCTTGGTTTCAGAAAGGGTAAATGTGATCAATTGAGTTATTGCTTCCATATTTGGGCTATGAGTGCCAAGAATGAAAGAATTATTGTGACCTATCCCTAACCAAAAGAGGAGACTTTATTGGAAGTCTAAACATCCTTAATCCTATGAAAAATGATCCTTTATTATTATTCACTGTTTGACGTAAACAACACTGACAGCTGGTGTAGCTGCTTGTGTTGCATCTTCATCTCAGATTAAGTGATTTTTGACTGATTGCCTTTAGACTTGCATTTCTACTCAAAGCTCAAAGAGGAGAATAACTAAAAGATAAAATGATATGCACCCAAAACTCTACAAAGTTTATTATTTGAGTTTCAAAAGCATCTTGTTCATTTCTCCCTGCATTCCATCATTTTTCCTGTCTGCAGGACAATGACAAAGCTATATGAAGATGCTGATTGGTCGCGTAAGGATCTTGGGGAAGTAATTGTTGAAGCACGGAAGCAAGCAGCCAAGTGCAAGATGGGGGCTTTTTGCTTGAAAAGTCTCAGGAATTATTACAGAGAACTGAGCCAAAGGACCCAAGCAGGACATAAAACATCTTTTATTGATCTGTGGGGGCTCATGATTGAAGCCATGTTAAATGATGGGGTAATGTCTATACACCTTTCTTCTCATGAAGCTGTTGACTGAATATTTACAATCAATGAAAGAAACTAGAGCCCTACGAAGAGGCACCTGGTCAGTAACACTGTACTTGGTGCATAGGCAGAACATCACTTATTTATATAAATAACTTGGAGACACAGTGTATGTCTATCCTGGAGCCTGAAATGGGATTGAATGTAGCAGAAATGCTCATGCTAGCTCTAAAGTAAGCAGAATGCTTATTAACACTACATCTGTCCAAAAAAGTTTCAAGGTTCTTAGGTGTTTTTTATAGCCTTATGCTTTTATCTCTCCACTGCCGCAATATTTGCACAAGCTACCCTCTTAACTTGAATATACTGCAGATGTACCTGTTACGTCCAGCAGTTTGTGACTTAGTGATAAGTATATAAACCCAGAGCTGCTGAGATATACTAGCTACAGTGGGTACCTTTCAGTGCCTTTGAATTTGATTTCTCAGGATCTTCAATTTCTAATTTTATTATAATTACACAACAAAAACTTTCCACACTTTCTCCAGGCTGATGATAGCTGGAAAAAAAGCTATTTTATTTCAAAATTCTCTAAATATGGTTTACTTTTTGTCTAGATGAAACAGATAAAATTAAATACTCTTATATTTCATATCATATTTCACACAGTATTTCCAGCCTCAATGCTACATGGCAAAATTTGCTAGAATTTAATTTGGCCGAAGTATACTCAAAACCTCCATTACCTGTATAATTTGTTAGTATTGGACAGCTCAAGGGATGAGCTGTCCTCTGTGGATGTTAACTTTCAATATAGTATTTAAAAAAAGAAATCTCGATTAGAAGGGTCATTAACATGCAACCTTGAAGAACTCATCATTAACAGATGAAAGATATGATAACACTTGGATTACCTGGATATGCCATATATTCTAACTTACATTTAACCATACAAAGCTAGAACAGAAAGTGAAGTGATTCAATGCTGTCATTGTATACTGAAAGCTGAACACGGCTGGTTGTCTTAAGAGAAATTGTTCCTGCTTTCTTGTCCTCTGTTATTCAAACACATGGAAGTAAATTTAGAAGTAAATTCAGGAAAAAGATATCTTAATCTTTATAAGCTGATGTTTTTTAGGAACTGACTATAAGCTAACTATTTGGGTTTTTTTTTCAAATCCAGAAAAGCCACCACAGACTTTCTGATCAACGTCAGGCAGTGAACCAAGGTCAGAATCCACTGCCCATCTACCTTGCCCTTAATGTCAAGGACAAAGTTGCCACCAAAGATTTCAGAGGTAATGGTTCAATTGTGAAAAAGAGTTTTATTTTCACCCAGGGAGATAGACTGTGGGGATACAGTAAATAATGATGAATTGTTTTAAATTCTCACTCTAAGCCCAGAGAAGCAGAAATGTAAAGAGTAACTGGGTTAGCACATGGTACACATGAAGAGTTCAGTATTTTTTAAGAGCTCTTCACATGTGATTGTGTATTTTAAGGTATTAACTTCAGACTGATAACACAACATAATTCTGTGACAAAGTCTCAGAAATTACATGTATTCTTCAAGAAAGTGATTCACTAGAGCTTTAAGTTTGTTTAATATATGTTCTGGTCCACGATGGGAGTTGAAACTATGTGATCTTTAAAGTCCCTTCCAATCCAAACGATTCTATTACTCTGATTTTCATAGCTGGCTAAAGGCAATAGAAGTCAATATGAGTTCTAGTCCACCTTGCATGAGAAAACTTTGTACTCACTAGATAAAAAAGAATTTAATTTTTTTCCCAGCCCTGAGATAGCTCTTTTCCAAACCTGGGGGCAGTGTGAATAGCTGTTTCAGCAGTGGCTGTTGGCAGGGTTTGCTCAGGACATGTAGCTAAGCCAATTTTCTTGTGAGAGCTAGTGTCTGAGAGCCTTATTCCAAGCCTGGCAATGGGACTATTTTCTGTAGTGGAGCTGACTTTGGTGCATGTGTTGGCAGAATGGGTGGAGTTCACGCCGTACGAGGTGGGCTTTCTGAAATACGGCGCCTTCATTCGTGCGGAGGATTTTGGCAGCGAGTTCTTCATGGGTCGCTTGATGAAGAAACTCCCTGAGTCACGAATCTGCTTCATGCAAGGTAACTCAATAACCTGGGGAGTGACAAGATTTTAATAGAAACATTGATGATCAAGGAATTCTCCCCCAGAAACCTGTTGCTAGCATGAGGCAGCAGAGGTACTGGGTCAGTCAGCTGACAGACTTCCCAGGGAAATAGTCACAGCACCAAGCTTGTCTGAGCTCAAGAAGAGTTTGAACAAAATTCTCAGGAACAGGGTGTGATTCTTGGGGTTGTGCTGGGCAGGGCCAGGAGCTGGGCTTGATGATCCTTGTAGATCTCTTTCAACTCAGGATAGTCTATGATTCTGTTTCCTGAGATTCATTCAACTGCCCTTGCCAGAAAAGCTGGTTTTATTATATGGTCTAAGATAAAAATTAATATGGCAAAGAAGTTGTCATGTACGTTTCTGAGTGCTTTTGAGGCGGCATCATTTCCTGTAGCTTGCAAAAGCTTTTCAAAGTTGGAAATTTATGATACTCTCTGGAAGCCAAATGAAAAGCTGAAAATAAATCAGTGGTGTGAGAAAGAGAAGAATCAGAGAAGGAGCTGGCTGAGAATATTTATTTTTCAAAGGAAAAAGGAAATTAAAATGGGAACACGAAAACTGAATATAAAATTTAAAAAAAAAAAGTTCCAGGTAAAACATGGTGAGAGGGAAAAGACTAGGAAATGTTTTCTGAAATAAGTTTGCTTAAATAAGTTTGCCTTTGGAGTCTACCATTGAAACAGATGTCTAAACTTATGCAAAAATTGGATACAAATAAGAAAAAGTTAGAGAAGACTGGGAAAGGAGCAGAAGGCAGTTTTAAAAAAACTCGTGTTTACGTCTGCATTGCTTATTATACCTCTCCCACTTTCTAGGAATGTGGAGTAGTATTTTCTCCAAAAATCTCTTGGATGCCTGGCACGCAGCTGACAATTCAGAAGATTTCTGGCACAGGTGGACACAAGACAAAGTGACTGAAATAGGTAAACCAAAACACCTTCCTTGGGACCCCTCTGATAACTGCACTCACTTTTCCCATTTTTTCAGCTTTTCTGTCATCCTGTTTCTCTCAGTCTCTGGGTAAGGGACATACCAGAAAAATGAAGTTATTTGATTTTACTGAATAGCCAGTGCTTTGCTTAAATAGTGAGACTGTGACAAGAAGGAAAGGCAACATCAGATAGGCCTTGATGTAAAGGAGATAGGGATGAGCACATAAGGTGATCCTTGAAGTGTTGTCTTTGAAAGGCTGGGAAAGAAATACTTCTGTCAAAGCCTCATGTCATGTGTTTGCTAGCCAGGGAGAAGCTTGATTGTTTCTGTTCCAATATCTCCTTTCCCTGCACAGCACATCCCTCCCTCAAATCTGACTAAACTGAAAACTTAGTAGATGTCAGACAAGGTCAATGTGGTGGAGCTCTTACACCAGCTGAGAAGCAGCTCCATACTGAAAGACCATTCCTTGAAAATACTTAGGAGTATCTTCATAACAAAATTCAATCAAAGCCAGTGAACAAACTTGGGTCACATTTTTGTGGACTATGTTTTCATAAAAAAACTCCAAAGCCTTATGTTTGAGTTTATAGAAATAATTTGCAAATTTTGTTGAATTCAGGTGTCCACAACTGAACCAAATAGAACAATCTAGCTTTTTAAAAGTAAAAATATTTAGTTTAAAAGTAAAATGCTAAAATTTTCCTATGCTTTTCAAAATAAACTTTGAATTTAATATTTAACCTATATGGAATCTAAAAGCAGTAATCCTTTAAAATGTATTAATAAAATTAATTCCCCTGTTTGTTGTTTGCTTGGGAAAGTGAATTACTTCAGTGTGTACCAAAATCTTACTGATTTGTGAGAAAATGTTCTTTTAGTCATGTGTAACCAACCAGAGTTTAGAAAACACAAGTAAGTTTATACTTTTGTCACAAAATTAACTGGAACTCACAGCAGATCATAGGGAAATGCTGAGCCATGAACACAAAATTACAGATGACCCACTGACTCTTTCACCTCTTTGTGTCTTGCCTCTTCTTAATTATAGTTATAATTCCATTTAATGACATTTATCTGTGTATCTCCAGAGGAACAACCAGACCTGCCTGAGAAGCCGTACGAGATGGCCACATGTGTTTTCACTCCTACGAGCGGCCTCTCCACCACGCTCCGGGACATCCTGACAGATCGTCCTGCCGTCTCCAAGTACCACAACTTCCTTAGGGGCTTCCAGATGCACAACGAGTACATCCAGCATGAACATTTCACAAAATGGAAAGGTGTGGATTGCTCTCCTGCCTACATGTCTCATTGGAGCAGGCACAGGGGCTGAGAATTAGTGGGGGACATTTATATGTCCTGAAGAAAACTGAGTGGGTTTTGTGGTTGCCTGTTAGTGCTCACTGAGAGGAGAGAGAATGAAGAAACTCCTCACACCTTTCACTTTCAGTAACACAAATGTTCAATTTTTTAGTTTTTGGGTACTCAAGGTCCTCACAGGAATAAAAATTGCTAGGGTGGGGCTCTGCATATAAGGCATCATCTGTATGGGCTTTGCTGCAGTTCATGGGTTTAGAAGCACAACAAACAAAATGTGAGTGGAGTGGCTGAAGGAACTTTAGGATTGCTGAATGCTACCCACCTTAAATCAAAGGGAAAATCCTGGATGGGAGGGAAGCTCACCTTTCTTTTGTGTTCTAACTTGACAGATACCTTTCTGCAGTTTGCTAATAGCTCTGAATCTTCCACTCTTTAGACACATTGCTGGACACCTCTCCCAATGACCTGAGAGGCAACTCGGAACACCTGGAGCTGGTGGATGCAGCTTTCTTCTTTGAAACCAGTTGCCCACCCCTTATGAGGCCAGAGCGGAAAGTGGATGTCATCATACACTTAAACTACACAGGTGGATCACAGACATTGGTGAGAAGTCTCAAAACAGATTTTATTTCACAACAGCTTTTGCTTTGATTTCCACTACTTTCAAACACGTCTGTGAGACATGGAGCATTTAAGTGAAATTCACATAAGTGAAATTTAGTAAACATGCTGTTTTCATAACCTTAGAAGAAGAATGGAAATTTCTAGATGAAAATATGAGTATTTTTCTCAAGCTACTTTTGAAATATCCTTAAGCTCTTCACCAGTGAAATACAGACAGGCAAAGTGAAGTTAACAAACTCTGGTTGCCATGTCTATTATAATCTTATATATAATATTTAATAGCACAAATGAAGTTGGGAAACTTTTGTGATTCAAGTGCTGAATTTAATCTGCGTTTTGCTTATTTGCTTTGAAGATTATTTTTTTTAAATGTTGATTTTCTAGCAAGAACAGCCTAGTGAGTAATGGGTTTCTTAATCTTTATTTTTATCTCTTCTAATAAATACATATTTTCTCTCTAAATAGTGGACTTGAAGCAAGGTATCAAATGCATTTACTGCTCCAGAAGAAATCTAATTTGGTTTAAATGGTTATATACATTTTGAAAGCAGTATTTACCACATAAATAAACAGTTCTAGACTTCAAAATATAGAACCAACTTGTAATTGTAAACCTGCCCCTGAGAGACACCCCAAAAAATACAAAGTTCAGTGGTTAAGGTTCTGTCAGTTTTTCAAGTAGAAGACACTTCAATCGTGCAATTATACATGAAAAATACTTGTCTTGGTACTGCAGTGGAAATTACAATAGCCTCAACTATACTTCTTTCTTGTATTCTGAAATCTTTTGGAAATACTTAATTCAAATACTTAATTCAAAATAAATACTTAATTCTTTTTTGTTAGATAATTTAACAAAGCTGGTCATCACAAATGGACTTTCTGATGAATGTTTTGGTGCTATATTTTGAGGTCTAAAATACATTATTTGAAAATCTCATGTTATTTCTAAAATTTAAAGTTGTAGATATCAGTAAGTTTTTCTTAAAACCCTGCTAAAGTTTACTGAGGTCAAATCACAGGTTATCCTGCTATATAAACAGATAATGGGACTGGGAATCCTACTGTCTTAGACTGCAAATTTAGTTTTGTGTAGATCCACATTTTTTCTGACTTAGTTCTCCTTTAATTAATGGTCTATAACATGTTTTGAATTAATCTGTTCTGTTTATACATCATAGTCTCATTTTAGAGATGTGCCTTAGTACAGGTTTAAACTCTTTTTGCCATCTTAATATTAGGTGTTTTCCTGGAAGACTATTTCCAAATGGCTCCTCAGGAGACTGAAAAGCAGTCCTTGGGGCTGCAAGTGTCCACATTATTTCTGGGTGTCTGGCTGCCAGTCTGTTCCGTGCAACTTTGGATGAACTGCAGGGCTTTGGCAGCAGTCTGATCTTTGCTATCTTTTGTGTTCCTTGTGCTGCTGCTGTCGACCAGCCCCTGGAGCAGGCTTGCAGATACTTTGCAGAGCAGGAAATTCCATTTCCCTGCATTGGACTGATGGATGATGAGAAGAACCTGAAAGAGTGCTACATGTTCGATGGTGCAGACACTCCAGGAGCTCCTCTGCTGCTTTATTTTCCATTAGTGAATGACACTTTTCAAAGATATGTAGCACCTGGTAAGTCAACAGTACCCAGCTAACCTTATTGACTCAAGGAATATTTCCATTCCCTGGGTGTTTTTTCCTCTACCCAATAGAATCCCCACTTTGTTTGCTTGTTCATACTAGTGAATAGATTGAAAAATGGGATGATTCAAACTGTTTGCAAAAACTGGAGTAGTCTTGTGCATAGTTTTGTTTGTGTCTTTGTGCAATTCAGGGAATAGAAAAAATGTGTTCCTCAATTAGAAGAATGTAAACTAGTCTCCTCTCGTAATTTCCAGACGTTTACTTTAGTGAATTATTTTACTTTCATTTATACAACAAAGCATATATTTCAAATTATGTGTGTTTTTATGACAGTCAAGTCTAGGTGAGAATCACAGTATCGAATGGTTCTGGGGAGGGTCACTGTGCCATTGAATATGGTGGTAGAATATGCTGGCATAACAAAGCAATAGTATATGAAGTGCTCTTCAGGACTAGTATTTGAGATGGAGACTGCTTTTAAGATGGTTTCTAAGCCAACTAATATTCTGCTTCCTACTGTCCTATATATTTCTATTCCTTTTAGTTTCTGTTGTACCAAAGAACCTGCCTGGTAAGCCTTGAGCAGCGGTGACCACACAAAATGATGTGCCATGCATTGGCCAGTAGATGGTGCTGATAGCAATAGAAATGACATTTAATGACATTTGTTTTACTCCAATAGGCTTTGTTCAGAAGTACGTTTCTCAGAGACCATAGCACTGCACTTATCTTCATATTAATTGCACATATGATCTCTCCAAGTTATTATTGATCTTTCAAGTATGGTATTTCTGTGGGACTATACGAACACATTCCTTTTTTTCTCTTGACAGGCATGTCACGTACTGCTGCTGAAATGGAACAGGGCAAGGTTGATATCTCCAGTTTCTCTTCTCCATACTCTACAAGAGAGGTCTCGCTGAAAGCAGAAGATTTCAACAAGCTTCTGAAGCTGACTAATTACAACATCATGAACAACGAGAACATGATCCTTCAGGCTTTGCGCACGGCTGTGGCACGGAAGAAACAAGCCCTGAGCCAGCCAGTATCACAAGCACAGCCCTCTGCTTGAACAGCATTTTCCTGTCCCTTACTCAGCATTTACCAAGGCAGCATACATATGATAAATATTTCACCATTCTTGACAGGGGCCGTGTCTTTCTAAATAACCTTCTCAATCTTACGCAGAATTGGGGTATTAAACTTAGCAGTTTCTCTTGTTAATACCATCTCACTCTGATGTTCAAAAGATAAAGATTCAGCTGTGTGTGATAGGAAAATAGCATTACCTCTATTTGTCTGCAATCTCTTATGGTGGCTAGTTGCTAATATTTATTTCACATGCAAAATATTTTGGCATTTCACTGGGACTATTGGTAGCAAAACCATAAAGCACTCTTCTGACACAGAAGTTGGTGACCATGCAGTACCAATTTAAAACATTTTATTTTGTTTTAATAACCTGATTTAAGTGGCCTTCTACCTTTAAAAAGTTTTGTTCCCCAGGTGCTTATTTTTGGTCATGAATTGTTGTGAAATAAATATTTTGCAAAGGATGTTTTATTTTTCAAATTCGCGTTGGACAACAGAGCCAGTGGCCATTTAGGTCTTTCATGATACATATTCTTATCAATGAAATCAAACTTCAGAATTTGTTTTGAAGGACTACTGCTATGTCCTCTCACAACCAACTGTGTCCTGTCACAGATCACATATAGGTTCTGCAATTTTCTCTCTGAAATGCAATTTTTTTATAGTGTATTGAACTATTAAAAAAACAGCACATGAAGGGGATTGCAGGATGCATGGTAATTGAAGACTGGAAACATGCAGTAAGATACCAATTTTCTGCTCACTTCATCACAGTGTATCCCATACTCCAATACACTTGAGGCCAAGAAAGGTCCAGCAGAGATAGAGATGTGGAGCTTCTGTTTCTGGCATGAATTCTTCCTCAGATGTGAGTAACTGGAGAGAGAGAGAGAGAGGCATTCTTTTTGAGATCTGGAGCTGGTGAAGAAGTTGGGTTTTGCTGGTTTTAGGTAAAAGTCACACAGCAGCATTGTGAAAGAAAGGCAGATGCTGGCATCTAGGAGTTTGTCAAGGGTCAGCCAAGATGAGCCTTACAGGTGCCCTCAGAGCCTGGCCTAAAACAAGTAGGCAAGAGCTGTAGCAGAGTTTCTCCTTTCCACAAATAAGGTACATAGACAATTTCTGCCTTATATTCTAAAATCCTGCTTACTGTTTTATCTGAGCAGCCACTCATGAGCTCAAACTAAGGTACCTGGACTGTCAAAATGGGTATCATGACCAACTCCTTAATACCCGTCAGGGAGGGTATCACTATACTTGTCAAAGTCCTCATGTGACTGTAAAATTCTGGGCATTCCATCAGCTTTGTAAAGTCTGCAGGCTCTGAGGAGCTCTGGTGTAGTTTCTATTCTCAACTGTTGTTCCTTGCTGGGAATATTTTTGTAAGGTTTGGATACTCTGATGTTGCCTCTGAGCTTTTTGATAGTAATGGTGAGCACCTGCTCCTTCCTGGTTTTACCAGCCTCAGACTGGTTGGAAAACATGTATTCCTGAAACAATGGAAACAGCTCTGTAGATGCTTTGTACAGCCTTCCTCACCTTTTGTATGTCCCATCTCAGAATTTGTGATGCACCCTAAAATCTCAGATGATCTGAAGCAAACCAGAAATGGTAGCTTCTCAGCCACTGGCATGGTGTTTAATATGTTCACATGAGATGTTTTGTCCCAAGGGCCTGTTCTGATACTACTACTAGATTTTCTTCAAGCAGAGGCACTTGACAGTCAATATCTGGGATGGGCTGTCTCCAGCTCCATGCCCTGCAGCATTTGCTGCAATTCCAGCAGAGAGAACCCTTGGGTAGGAGAGGTGACAGAGGCCTAGAGACTGGCTTATTGTTTTCCTTCCTTGTACTAAGTTGAGGTAATACATTTTTCGTGGGTAAAACACCTTTATTTTGTATACTACCATTATTAATATTTCTTCTGTTACTGTGTGTTTCTTATCACATTGTTTTTTGCTTTCAGTAAATTGTTATCTCAACCCATAAATCTCTCCTTTTGTCCTTCCCTTACCGGATGGGAGGGGTGTGAGGGGGTGGCTTATTTGGAGTTTAATTTCTGGCTGGTGTTACACCACCACAGGGTGGTCCAGTCATTCCCTACCTCAGCTGAACACTCCTGTGTTGGATCAGTTTGGCCAGGTTTTGGTAGAAGAGGCTTACAAGGGTGGCCTATGTGAGAAGATGCCAGCAGCTCCCTCCATCTCCAACAGAGTCAATGCCAGCGGGCTCCAAGGCTCACCCCCCTGTGCTGCCTCCAGGATAATGTATTTAAAAATGGGGAACAAACCTGTGCTACATCGATTGCAGTGGGAGAGGAGGGTGAGAACATGGGAGAAACAGACCTGCGGATACGACGGTCAGTGAAGGAGGAGGTGCTCCAGACTTTGGAGCAGAGATTCCCCTGATGCCTGTGCTAAACAATTGTTAAATAACTATTTAAGTGGCTGTTAAATGACCATGGTGAGGCAGGTTCTCCCTCTCAGCCCTTGTTGGCCCATGGTGGAGCAGATATTCACCTGCAATCCCTGGAGAACCCCACATGGAGCAAGTGGGTGCCTGAGGGAGGATGTGACACTGTGGGAAGCCTGTGAAGGAGCAGGTTCTGGCAGGACCTCTGGGCCCATGGAAAAAGGAGTCCACACTGGAGCAGGTTTGCTGGCAGGGAGCCACTCTGGAGGGGTATGTTTCTGCAGGACTGCACCCCAATAGAAAGGACCCATGCTGAAGCAGTTTGTGACGAACTGGGAAGGGCTGAGGCTGGAGAAGTTCATGGAGGACTGTTTTCTGTGGGAAAGACCCCACACTGAAGAATCTGAAGCTTCTGGGGCTGGAGGAAGCACTGAAAATCAGGAGTAAAATTAAACCCAAGAAGAAGGAAAGGATGGGGGAAAGGTCTTATGATTTATTTGTCATCCTACTCTGATTTGATTTGTAATAAATTTCGCTGATTTCCCCAAGTTGAGCCTGGTTTGCCATGATGATAACTGGTGAATGATCTCTCCTTGCCCTTCTCTCAATCCACTTGCTTTTCATTAAGTTTTCCCTTCCCTGTCCATCTGAAAAGGGTGTGGTGTGTATGATAAAGTGGCTTTGGTGGGCACCTGCTATCCAGCCAAAATCAAACCTCCACACCTTCTCAGTGTTGCTTGGTTGTCTTTTGTTGAGGGTTTGGGGCTTTTTTGGTTGTGGCGTTATCGGGTGGGGTTTTATGTGCTTTTTTGGTTTTGTGTTGTTTTTTGTGTGTGTGTTTGTGGATTTATTTTTTTTTTTGGAGAGGGGAGGGATTTACCTAAGGGGAAAACATCTTTTTCCATAGTCTAGTCATAGGACAGGTGCTTCTGTCCTCTCATCATCTTCGTGTCCCTCCTCTGGACTCACATCAACAGGTTTATATCTTTCCAGTGCTGGGGGCTCTGGAGCTGCACACAGCACTGCAGGTGGGGTCTCACAAGAGCAGAGGGGCAGAATCCTCATCTTCAACCTGTTGGCCACACTTGTTTTGAAGCTTTTGCATCTCTTTAATTGAAAGGTTATTGAGGGCAGATTCCTAATCCTAAAATAGTTGCTTACTTAAGTAATTTTCGTTCAGAGAAAAGTTGTAAGGCCAGAAATTACTCTCTTTATTGTGTATTTTCATGACGTATGAGGGTAGAAGGGAAAGACAGGTTGTGGCTACTCCGAGCATATAAATTATCACCTCCTGCTGTTCTGAAGAGGTGGTTTCATATCAGACATCTGGGCACATTAGTAGCTGGACCCATACAGTGGCTATTCATCTGCCGCTGCACAATTTTCTGCCAGAAATTTGAAAACTTTGGTGTCATTTTTGCTTTACAATTGGATGACACTGCATTGTGTTTAAAATACTAAGATGTTAACATTTAAAATGAATCAATGTGTGCCTTTATTTTCAGAATTTGAGAGGGTTTTTTTGTCTTGGTTTACTCTGAAGTTTTGTGTTTGTGGAAGGCTTCAGAAAGCAGGAAAACTTATATCCCACTAACAAATATACAAGTTAAATTGGGGAAATATTGGAGAAACAGTAAGTTCAGCCCCTCTATCTCCCAGAAAAGGAAAATGAATACAATTTGAAGAAAAGGCCTTCTAATTAATTTAATAATAATAATTCTAATACTTTTGTTTGCTGATTGGACTGCTGTATGTCTACATGTAGCTACTATTATCTTTGATTTGTTTATTGCTGAGGCTACTAGAACATCCCATGCATAAGTGCTGTGTGTTATCAGCCCCTTATCTTGAATTGCTGATAACTCTTGGCACCTTGGTGTGTACAGCCTTCCCCAAACACATACCTCTGGTATTTAGCTATCAAATAAACCCAGCAAACTCCCTGCCCTTTTCTCTTCATACTTTCCCTTTCATGCAATGAGGAAGGTGGGGCTTGGATAAACCACTTGCTCCTCAGCAGGTGCCTCCTTAAGTTTTGCAGAGGTAGTTTGTGAATCACAGCTGTCACCTCTAACAGTGAAGTGACAATCTATCTCTGACTTGTATGCAGCTGGGAGCAGGATGGGCTCATACTGGAGTGCTTGTGAGGTAAGGGTGTGAAAGCTCTAGGAGCTGGGGTGGGCTTGTGGCTGGGATTCTGGTTGGGAAAAGAGGTCTTGTGAACTTTTATTTCTGATTTCATGTATGTTTTTACCTATTTATGTAAGGATGGCTTATACCTTTGCTGGTATTAGTTACCCTGTGGAGGCACTCTTGGTAGTGAAGCTCACAGTAGGTAATTCGCATGGAGGCTGGGAACCATTCTGAAGTGCCTCACAGGAGCTTTCTGTGAATTTGGGATGAATCTGTGATTTGACTCAAACATTATGTAAGCTGTACCCTTCCACAGTGCATCTGCCAGCTATGACTATAAACATATATGGTGCCCAGGTAACTGTGCTAGCAGCCACCTGGCAGTGATACACACAGGAAGGTCACTGCCTAAAAACAGTGATTAATAATGATGGTCTTAGTTTTATATTTGTGCATGACTGATTCACAAAAAAATCTTGATCTGTCTCAGAAGTTGTGGGGGGTCGTTTTGTTGTTTGTTTGTTTTTTTGTTTCATGGAACATAAGTGAGAGGGAAAACACTACAACTGTCTGTTGGGTTCCAGGGAATGAACATGCTCTGTCTTCTTCTCAGTTCTGAAATTAACCTGCAGTTTGCTATGAACAAGTTATTTGATTATTCTGTGCCCTGCTTCCCTGGTTATATAAAGGAGGTTATAAAGCTTCTCTCCATATACATGGATATGTGTTAACATAAATGTGCATTGATGCTTGCAGATCTCAAATGGGGCATCCCCACAGCTTTAGAAATAACACATGCGGATGTCTAACCAATCTGTTTAAAGAAACACTAAGGATCTACAAATTCATCTTTTTGAATAGAACCTGGCAATGGTCTTTGTGTGGAAAGTATGCATAGAAAGCAAGAAAAGTGACTGTCCTCTCTGCTGTTCCCCTTGCCCTTAACCACTGAAACAGCATCAAGAGTAAAAGTACAGGCTTCTTAGAGATACAGGGGTGAGGGGAGACTTTTTCCGCCCAGAACCTAAACCCAGATAGAAGACATTAAAATATGCCCTTCTCTTTTGGAGTTAGACATAAAAAACAGACCAAGGTCAGTTTATCATAATTCAAGAGTGATAGGAGAATTTGTAACTTCTCACCTGGATCAATTCCTAACTGGAAAATAAGAGGAGTGACATAACTCCCTTGAGGAATTTGGTGGAGTAATTTTGCTAGCAGAGAATGGGAGAGGAACTAGATAATACTTTCAGTGAAGCAATAGCTAAAACTTCAGGTACTAAAATCTGCAAGAATTAATAATTGTTTTGATTTTGTTATTTGCCTTTCCTTCTGCACCTGACATTTCAGGTAATGATCCTTCTGCAAATATCCAGCATCTCATTTGAGTAGGGAACTTTTGTTGGCATCTCTTCCAAAGCTGTTTTCTTGCATCTGCTTTTTTCGTGTTGTGCTGATGGTGCACAACAAACAGTGCCACAAAAAATTATTTCTTCTTTCAATGACATACATACATAGCAGAATATTCCCTCAATTTTTTTCTATTTTTAAACTCTACATAGATGTGATTTTAACTTCCTAAATAATGCAAGCACTTCATCTTCCAATTTTGCTGCATGACTTTGAAAATTACAGCAGGAATTTGTGGGAGACCATGTTTTATGAAGCATAAACAACATTAATGCATGTAATGAACTTTGTCATTTTTCTACAGAGTGACGAATGTCCCTGCTGTTCATTCTTTGTGAAAATCATAAGAATGAAAAATCTGAGAAAGGCAGATCTGTGTGAGTATCGCAGTCTTTGCACTTTTTAGTAGCTCATCTCTGAAAGCACAGAACATGTGCTTGCTGCTGGCACTGTAACTGCCAGTTTCAAATATTGATGTATATTTGAATTTCGACTATGCTTTGAATGCAGTTTTATATAACCAATATCTTTTGTTTTATAGCATGTTACTATTATTAGTGGAAATAGCAAATACCTACTGTAATGCACCATAAAATGTCTTAACTGCTAACAAGGTTCAGCACCAGTTTTGATGAACAAATTCAGGTGTTAATTCTCAGTTTCAGCTTTTGAATTTCTTTTTCTTTAAAGAAAAGACCAAAGGAGCATTATGCATCTTGTTGTCAAACAAATTTTTTTGGTCAAAATTTCACTGAAATGTGTTCAAAATAGATTTTTCAGGATAAACAAGTACCATTGAAGTATTTCTGAGGACTTGGAATGGGTAAAAGTGGAAATGAAGAGAGAAAAAAATATCTCAGCAGTTACTCAGATAGGAGAAAGAAAGCTCAATATCTCAAATATCTGACTCAGAAAGAAAGAACAAGTCAGGAACAAAATGGAAAGAAAGTGAATATGAACCTTTGTGTATCAAATAAGACCAAGTGAACACAACAAGTATATTTGCCTCTGTGGAGATTCCTATTAAATTCTTGCTTTTCTGCCATTATGCTTAGCACAGAGATACTGCCTTTTCTTGAAAACAACAAATCTTCAGAGAAAAGTGAAAGGATGTTTCAATTCCATTTCTGTCATTTCTATTTCAGCTGAACTGTTTTCTGGTATGTTACCAGCCCAAGGGAATTTCTAAGTTGCCCTGACAGGCAAGAGCATCAAGACAACCACCTGCAGAGCTGATAACGAAATGTGTGCCTCTGACATTAAAATCAGGGATGTTTCTCACTTTCTCAGCGTTTTATAGCGGTTGGAAATGATGATCTTCACATTCTTAAGGACGATTGAACTTCCAGAAATCCGTAGCTATTTATCTTAGCTGTTTATATTTTATTAGTCTTTATCCTGTATCTTCCTTTTGAGCAGATGATTGATTACCTGACTTCAGGTTTGAAGTTATAACACTTGAGATTTGCTTCCAAAGCCAGATGTGGAAAAAGGTCTTTGCTAGAAAGAGGCAGAAGAAGCAGTCCCAGGTGACAGGGACATGGAAGAGCTGCTTCATCCATTCCCCACTGCAGTTGCTTTCCTTTATTGTATGGAAGAAAGCACCACATTTTATTTTCCCTCTGATAATCAGGACCAAGTTGCCAGTGTCACAGCAGAGAGTCAATGGATTTTTATCTCTGCTGTGCATGTACACTCTCTCAGAGCAAATAATTTTGTTAGTGGAGCCATGCCACATGGTGTGATACACAGCACAAGAAATGAGACTATTAAAAAGCATTACATTGAATGAGAAAACCAGTGTGAGAGTGTAATACAATTCTTTATCAACAATTTAAAGTTTTTACGAGAGACAGAGATGAGGACAGAGGGCTGAAAGATGGCACAGAAATAACTCCAGCTGCAAACAGCCACTGATGCTCTTGTATTGGAAGACTGGCTGTAAAGCATGAGTACACTTTGCTTTCCTTCAGCTGTGGCATTGCACACCTCATGGGCCCTCTTTTTCCAGAGGGACTGATACCCCCAGTGTCCATGTGTTGCACATGGGCATATAACACAGGATTTGCACACGTCATATAACATGGGACTTATTTTTTGTTATGGGTTAGCAGTGGCTATCACCTATAATCATGCTATTGACCTTCTCCCTGTGTATTGGAACAAAGGTTGTGTTCATACATGTGTAATAACAAGAAGTAATAATAAATAGTAAGTGTATATTGTAGAAGTGTATCATAAATAATAAGTGTAATAACAAGAACTAGGCTACTAATATGCATTTAAGTCTGTTAGGAATAAGGCTTACTCGTGAACCAGAAGGAAGCGTTCCCTAATTATGAAGATTATCAGGTACTTATAATCTAAGCAGTACATATCGTGAAGACATAGCTTTTGCAACTTCTAGGCATGTTTTGAGTTTGGCTAAATTTTCCTAGTGAAAATGAAAAAAAATAGTGATGCCAGACCAGTCCAAAGACTCATTTGGATTGAGAGTATGTCCCCAGAACTGGCTTATAATAAACACTTTGGGGTATGACAAACACTGAACCATGCTTTTCCCTGCCCCACTGTCCCAAGAGGTCTGTGGTTCTTGAGGTCTGTGGCTGAGAGATCTGGCTTCTGAGTCAAGGGTAGTGTTGCATTTAATTGCCATACCCCAAATCATTGGTTTCTGGAGGCCATTAAGGGATCTTATTTTGATATTTGTCATCTCACTTTGCTCTGGACAGGAGCCCAGATACTCTTTTTCAGTGTCACAGGAAAACACCATTCCCATTTTTAGGATGTTATTCTTTGGGGAGGTCTGGATGGTTATATTGCTAACTAAATAGTTACAGACTTTTTTTTTTTCCTTTCTTTGCCTTTCATGGGCAGAAGAAATGCCTGTATGAGAAAACCTGGTCATTTCCAGGCTGGTATGAAAAGGCCTTTTTTGCATATTAGGTATGTCAGCTCTTATACCAAGACAACTGCTCCCTTGTATTTATCTCAAGAACTGCAGAATGCTAATCATTATATCACTGCCTCTATCTCTGGCTTTAGAATTGAGTCAGCTTTGTGGATGTCACAAATCTTCACAAATACATCCAACATTTCTGTAAAATCTGCCTGGAGGACATGATTTCTTTGTCCAGCAGGGCTTACTTGTGGCACCAGCAAAATGGGGAGTCACTGACAGCATCAGGAGCAAAGGTCACAAGATGAGGTGCCTGGGTGCTCCATCCTCTCGTTTTCCAAAAGCTTGTCTTACCAGACAAGATCACTGGAAGAGGGCATAGGTTTTATGTTCATGTCTCTCAGTTATTTCATAGAAGCCAGCTTTATGGCATTTCTACCATTTAACCACAGCATAGTTACTTTCTGGAGAGACTTGTCTGCCAGCCAGGTACCACTGTATTTCACCCCATGTGCTGCTTATAACATGAGCTGGATGGGTGTTGTGCAGATTCCCCAGGGCAGATTCCCCAGGGCAGATCTTGTTTTCAGCGTGGCTGCCCAGACCTGCCTTGCTGTGCACAGTCCCATTGGAGCACACCTGGCTCTCACTGATTCCAGAGGCTGCCACTGCAGTCACAGCAGGCCACAGGCTGGCACAGCTGGCAAATCTGGTTTTGTGTGGCCCTTTTCTCAGTGGCTGGGTTCACTGATCTTCCAAGAGATAAAGTATCTTCTACACTGCAGATTGACATCTATGGAAGCGAAACCTGTTTGCTTCATGGGCTACATGTGAAATATAAACTTAACATTTTCTACATGTGTGTATTTAACATAAATACTCCATTCAGAAGACAAAAAATGGCTTTAGAATTGGTGGCACGTCCTAATTGTGATTTAGAAAAATCCAAGGCTACAAAAAGTTTTTCCTGGAATAGTCTACAGCTACTTTTTTGGTTTTGTTTGTTTGTTTTCTTTAATATGAAAAGATAATCAGCATTTTCATTAGATAAAGCTTTAGGCTTCTCTTTAGGCTTCTCTTTAGGCTTCTCTTTAGGCTTCTCTTTAACTATAATATTAAATTATAGTTATGGGCCTTATTACATCTGAACATGTTTCTATGTAATTTCATAGCAAGCTCACAATGTTGTATTGCCTATTGATTTTTAAAGTTGGAAGACAGCAATACCAATGTTTTTCCTTATATCATGTAAACCCTATGTAACACCATCAAAATAACAAGACCCCTCTCAATGCCACGTTCTGCAAAGGAAACTAGTGCGTGTGGAAAGGACTGTTTGAAGATATGCTCCAACATGCTGTGTATATTTCCTTTTACCTCTGCCTGTAGCACTGGTGTGAGAGGGTAGCAGCAGTCTTTGTGCAAAGAGGGCAGTCAGGCAACACGGGCTGTGCCAACGGGCAGCTGCCTGGGCTGGCCAGTGCTGATGGCACATTCACTTTAGGGTGAAATTGCTTCCCATGGTCACTGATGTTTGCAGCGGTTAAGAGTAAACCTAGGACATGGTCCTTTTAAAAAGAGTGTTTGTGTCTTTTCAGGGCACTTCATTAAGGTTTCTGATGTCACTGCCTCCTCAGACAGGTTGTTTTTGCATTAATGGAGAGAAAGCCTAAAACAGCCCAACACAAATGCTTAGCAATAAGAATCTGCACAAGGACAGAGAAGTGGTTATGTGGATAACTGCCAAGTTGCAACAAATCCTGTAAACAGGGATTTCCTAACTGGTTAAGAAACTGAAACAGGGATAAAAGCAACCAGTAATCACAAGAAGATCCTCCCTGTGATGTCATATCCTGGAGCAGGGCTTTTTTACTGTAATTTTAAGCTGATTAGATCAAGTTCAAGAACCAATTGCATAACTATGGAGATACCTGTTGAAATGGAAGCCTGGTCTTGACTGATGCCTATTATAATAAAGTCATAACCATGGTTAATAATAGGAGTAAAAAATGAATAGATAATCTTGGTGAATATTATATGAGTCAGTTTCATAGCTGCATTTCTTAACAACCTCTGTTCCTTTCTATTCAGTCTTCTTTTTTGTTTCATCCACTCATGCAAACCAAGTCTGCTCATGCTCTTCCTCAGTTCATTGTTACCAAACACACACATAAACCTAGTTTCCCTCAGGTTACTTGTTTTGTATTCTCTAATCTAGAAGATTAATTCTGTTTTCCCCCCCTTTTTCAAGTCTTTGATGGTCATGATGGAGTGTAGTGTATATTGTATTATATACAGTTTCACTGTATTGCATTAATGGTAAATAGTGTGGAGACAAAAAGCCTCCTCTGTGCCTTGACAGCAGCATAAGCTGCCACTAAAAAGGAAAATGCTATTTATAATCAAGGAGATCCTTACTTGCTCTGTACATGTCCTTAGAGCCGTGGAATTGCATCTCTTCTGCTGTCAGTGGGTTCTATGTAGGTGTACATGCATCTTCTTGCAGCCATGCTGGCTTCTGCATGCTTCTGTGTGCAAGAACAGAAAGCTGTTCTGGTAGTTAAAGGTACTGTGTGCGATGCTCCTCCATGGCTTCCTTTAGATTCTTGGTGTAGTCTTAAATAAGAGTTTCTCAAAACCATGATTCCTCATTTCCGAAGCCAGTGCTTCAGCAAGGACACCAGGAGGCTTAGGAATTAGGAAGTTGAACTGATTACTGACTGAGAGACTGGTGAAAGTAAAGGATCTCAGCTAAATGGTAGGCACATCTCTGTCTCAAAAGGAAAGATGAGATCAGCTACTGTGCTCTAATACTGTACCTGTGCAGGAGACATTGCAGCTCTTGTCCTTCCTTGAACAGGTATCAGTTTTAAGGACTGTTGTGATGGTACTATGTACTCCTGGTAGACTTTATTATCCTCTTGTTTAGTGGAGACTTCTAGTTAACAAGTGATTGAAACAGCTTGCAAAATATTTTATAATGTTTAAAATGTCAAAACCTGTTTTAAAACAGGTTTGAAAAGGGTGGAGGCAATGGAGATTAACAAACGAGAAGTTTGGGTGGAGAAGAGAGGCTGGAATGAGTAGGTGGTGATGGCAGCAATGTAGAACCACACAGCGCTTTGAGAGGACCCAGGTCCATATGGTGATTCAAGATCATTCTTCCTCTGCTATTTGGCTTGCGGAGTTAAAAGGCAGGGGCAGACTCTGCTCAAGGAGTACCTTTCTAGTCTGCACTCAGAAACGAGATCATCATGAAGAAGAGCATTCTTTGATTTCTGCATAGCATTTCTGTTTGCACATTTCCTTGGGCTGAGCTGAGTAACACCTCACCATCTAAAAGCATGGGCTGAGTACTACCTTTTCCTATGCTTATAGTCTCCCACATCTTCTTTAAAGTTATTGTACCTTGGAATTTTTGATCATCTTTGATAAGGACCATATTTTCTCTATATCCTGCTTACTGTTGCACAATTGTTGAGTTTAAGATCAAAGTGTACTTAGTTTGACAGTAAACATTAACCACAAATTGAATATCAATAGACCTGTGTTGACAGTACTATTAGTTGCTATTTGGACATTCAAAGAACTAATAAATAACAGATATTAGTAATTCAAATGTTCAGTTATTATAATTATTGATAATTCATAAAGAATGGAAGATTGATAACTAAGGTTTACTCATTACAGAAATTGTTTCAAGATTTTTTGAGGTGTTACAGGCTGTCATGGTTTAGGAATGGTACTTCCCAGTTTAGTGCTCCCACTAAGACTATCCCAACAAACTGCCACTTGGTTCTCCCACTGGGTGGGCTGGAGAGGAGAACTGGAGTCAAAAAAAGGTAAAGATTATGGGCTGAGATGAGAACAATTTACTGGAAACAGCAATGAAATAAGAAAGGAAGCAGTAACAGCAGCAATATTAATGAAAAGTCTCCTTTCCCCCCGTCTCCCGGCAGTAACCTCTGGATCCTGGCCATGCCCCCTCTTGGCTACTGCAAAAATTAACCCTGTTCTGGAACCAGGACATGGGGTAAAGGTAGAACTTCTCATGTTTGATATTTTGTTATCAAAAATATGTTTAAATACATTTTTTTTTCATGAATCCTAGTAGATTTTATCCACCTCAGTACATGTCCTGGTTGTTCTGGCTTCATCAAAACCAGCAGTATCTGCAGTTCATCCAATTGTGCATTATGCAGTGTTACTGATACCTGTCATTAGCGATTCATTCTTTCTCTGCCCTCTGAGCAGAGACACGTTTTCGTTTTATGCATCTGTCCCTCTTAGTGTCTTTACCAACGGATGTAGATGAATGCTGCTGAGGTGACTGGTACCATAAAAGCACAGTGCAATGAGGCCTGTGGTATGTCTTGGTCACTGTGGAGGTTTTGAACACCAGGGAAAGCCTTGCCCACAGGCAAGATCCTCAGAGCTTGAGGTCTTTTATCAGTGATGGTCTCTGGAGCTTTGGGTAACCTTTTTGCTGAAAGAGGACACTGATTGCCTCATAGATAAGGACCAAGAACCCAGATGTGATTTACTTGATGTGGGAGGGCAATGCAAAGTAGAGAGGCTAGATTTGACATGGCTGTGAGAGTTTGCACTGCAGAGAAGATGCATGAGACTGTCCCCATGGGACTATGGCTCCTCTCTTGGGCACTTTCTGTGACTCTACCCTCAGCAGGAGACAATAAAGTCGGGCTGCAGTAGTAGCCACTGAAGGTTAAAAGTAACATTCACTCCCAATTTTGGTGCTATTGTTTGCGTCGTATTCTGCTGTTAAATCAACAATAGTTCTGAATATTTTCCTGACAAAGGTGCTCATCTTTTCTTACTTATTTAGGACCAATTTTGACCAAGAATGTCCTGTCAGAGGCATTTCTGAGTCATAATAATGATGCTTAAGGAAACAAAAAGTTTTAGATAAACTTTTAATACAATTTTGTTTCTCTTCCCTTACTGGGTGAACAACATTCTTGCGAACATTTTCTGAAGAAAGAAGATTTCTGAGCATTGATTTGGTGGTTCAGCTCTTTCTGGTATTGATTTTGTTCACACTCCTATTTTCTTTGAAATCAAATGCATTTTATGTGTACTGTTTGCAGCCTGTTTCCAAATCTGTTTCTATGATGTTTTCTTCTGATAATGGTTTCTTTAGATGCTCTAACTACTCTCAGTGTCTGCATCGACAGTGTGGATGTGTGACCAAGACTTAGTTTAGCCTAGCTTATTTTTCAAAGGAAATGAAAGAACTTTCTTAAAAATCCGAGCTAGTGATAGAGTTGTGATTGCATGATATTATCACCCCAAGATGGTCTAAGGTGGAACAAAGAAAATCTGACTGTTTGATAATACCTCTTTTCAAAAGATATTCCACATTTTGAATATTTTTTGAATTTTGGACATTACTGGCTGATTATCTGAGGGTGGGAACAGTGAAATAGTGGCAATGCTTTTAAAAAGTCTAAAAAGGGTAGAGACTTTTTAAAAAGTCTAAAAAAGGTAAATCATGCCCTGGAAATGCATGATTTGTAGTTAAGCTGTGCATAGTCTTCTCTGCATTACGTTGTGTTGCTTTTTGTGTTGTTTCATTTTGATGATTATATTGTGATGGTATCTGGAGACTCTGTGTATGGATTTAAGCCTTGTTATTCAGTACCTGCTCCTTGTACCTGTTTAGAATGAAAAGGTGGCAACTCTTCCAAGGAATTTACAGTCATTTTTCATATGTGTCAAAGAAGGAGCTTTGGAGTTGTTTTGGAGACAGCACCCGGCTATCTGGTAATTGATCTCTTGGGCTGGTGTACCATATAAAGCTGTCCTATCACTATGCTCCCTGATAGTCAACCCTGGCAGGGAAATGGCTTAGTTGTTTTCCATGGACTATAATTGATGTGACACGATTATCCTGTTTTCTGCCTTCCGGCATAAACATGGACATTACATGGCAGCATTTCCATATGACACCTGATAGGTTCACCTGGGCTGGTCCTCATCTCTTGAAGCAGGATGAAATTTAGCTTGTCTGCCACTGTTTCATACTTGTCTGGGTACTAGTACAGTCTGAAATGAGTTACCTAAAAAACTTATAAAATCTCTCTTGCTAGAGTTAATCCTCTAAGAGCTGGAGCAGTCTTCCAATCTTTGCCGCTGTTCACACAGAAACACAGATCATTATCCTCTTTGTATCAATCATTTGGACATTACAGAACTGATTATCTGACAATCTTTTTTTGTTGTTTAATCAGCAAACTCAAGTCTTTCAGCTCTTTCTCATATGCCAGGCTGCCTAAGTCAATTCTCTTCAATTTGGGTATGTTCAATAGCTGGTAAGAGTTAAAGCAGTTTATAGAGGAGGGAGGAAAAGAGTGGAAGAGAATGCAACTCTGAGTGAGCATCCACATGTTCCTCTCCAGGGCTAAAAGTGTATGCAAAAGGAAATAAGTGCTAAATCTCCTCACCTGCACTTACATTTAACATTGTATATTTGGAATCTGGTCGAAAATGTAATTAAATTTGTGTTGTACATGTAAGTTGTTAGATGCATCCTGCAATTTTAGTTCTGGGGTATAATTCATTATTCTTCATGCAGTGTTCTGCCTTTAATTGCTTGTTTTCAGAGTCAAATATCTTTGTCTCTATCTACATTCTTGTCTTAGGCTATATTGAGACCGAGACCTCACTAAGTTGCTAACCTAGTTAGTGTTCAGTGTGGATCATCAGATTGTAGGATTCTGTTTTTGCTCTTATTAAGGGTGAGCAGCCTTGCTAAAGACTAGACTAACCTCTCAGGTTGGTACGGTTCTGTTGTGTTCAGAGAGGATAAAGAACTGAACCTACCACAGCTCTAGTAAATAAAAGAGTGTAAGTCAAAAGTTTAGCACTTCTTTGATACTCTGAAAATAATGAATGCTCTTCTTCTAAACCAGGAATCATAGCTTGTATGAACAACAAAGAGATATCCCAAACCACAAATTAAAAAATTCTCTAAAACACACATACATCATTAATGCATTACTTGCAGAGACAGTTGAGGAAGAAACAGCCTGAGCCTCTGGCACCATCTGAGGAAGTAGCTATGTAAAGTCAGTATGATCTTTTTCAAAAGTTAAAAATCAATGAAAGAGTTTTCAAAAATAGTGTGTGGAAGACAGCTAAAGAAATAGTTTCATTACCAATAAATTGTTACCAAAAGGTATATTGCATTTTAAAATTGCAAATAAAGATATCTCTAATTCCTGTATGTAATATTAGGATATTTTTTAACATTATTGATATATTAAAGGAATTTCTTACCTTACTATGAGCAAGGGGGAAACAATCTTGAAAAACTGGAAGATGTTTAATGCTCAGACAGTATCAGAAGACTTGAAAGATAAATCATGCATATCCTGATTGCACAAATTACTTTAAGCAACACCTGTTCATTGCCGCATGGTTTACCCCGCAAGTTTAAAGAAAATGTGGTAGGAGAACCAAGAGACTGCTAGGGAAAGAATAACATAATTACTGATCAGACTCTCTTCCTGGGTCACATCCGAGCAGATTACAAAAGTGGAAAGGATAGTTATCACTGTGTTATTGGTGGGGAAATGTAGATGGAGAAGCAAGATAAATTTAAATGAAACCAATCACCCAGAGTGACTTAGCAGTCTGTGACAGAGCTGGGACTGGAATCAACATGTCATGACACCTTTTCCAGCAGGTTACCCAATTGGTCATGCTGCCTCTCAGCATGTATCCCACAGTATCAAAGTCCCTGTTATTTTACCCAAGTCTGAGATATACTGTGAATACACAACAAGTTCTTAGAGCTGGAGACAGCTGTAGTTGTCAAGAAGACAAAAGAAATGTCAATTCTCTAGAAAGGACAGCAGATTTGCTCAGAATGGGAGGGCTGGAAAGGGTGTATGACTGTGTAGAGATACTGAGCCCCACCATTCTTCACTATACTGTCAGGGTCTCAGTTTGTTACCACGGGTTCATGAGGCATCAACTCTTTTATGCTCTTAGGAGCAAATGCCCAGCATTGCTCCCTGGTAAAAATCAATTTTCTGATTGATACTCCTTAGCAGTATCAGAGAGATTCCCAACCACCACCAAATACTCCACATATATCAGACTGACACACAAAGGGAAAGTTAGTTGCACAGATATACAAGTACCCACCTTGCCACTCACCTGGAAACTCTGGCAAACCCCAGGAGACAATTCATCCACACTGTGAGGCAGTGCCCAGCATACAGAGCAACCTGGTCTGGCGGGAGGTGCCCCTGCCCACAGCAGTGGCGTTGGAACTAGATGGTCTTTAAGATCCCTTCCACCCAGGCCATTCTATGATTCTGTGATAGCTGTGCCCACCCAGACAGGTCTGGAGACAAAACAAACCCAAAACAACTGCTGTGTGTCGAGATTTAATGCCATACTTGTAGCTCACTGTGCAACCTTCTGAGACATGACCACCTTTCTCAGAAATTAGAATTTTCTTCTCTATCAGGGCTCAGAGTTTAAATCACAGTAAGATAAAAGTGCACTGCTATTTTTTGCATATTGCTTGTCATGGTGAAGGGATGTGATCACGTGTTGGGTGAGACAGTCAGCTCATTACATGGACTGGATTGCAGATATCTGGGTGCAGCAGACCAGATGGGAAAGGTGGTTTAAAAAGTATTTTACTCTTGAAAAAGGTTCTCTTAAAATGCATAGACATTTTACTTCTCCATCACAGAAATCTCTTGATTTGCAATCGACAGGGAACGTACCAATAACAGGTTTGTTAAGTCAAACTAGCTCTGTGTACTCTTTTCTTACCAGTTGTCTTTATTGCAGAAATTTCTTTGAATCTCCATTCATGACCTGAGCTCCCACTTGCAGGAGGTAACAAACAGTAGTGAATGGTTTTGAATAAAGAGCTGTCAGAAAAGTTCTTGAAACACCTCAGTTTTTCAATTTGCTGTATGCGTTCAGTGCTATATGGCTATGCTTTAAGATATTTGTAGTAATTTCTTAGTTACAACATATCTTTTCAAATACAGTTAGCCAAACCGATTGCTATGTAAGCCTGTCCTTGCCCACTGCTTCCCCCGAGACTGTCCGGACCAAAACCATTAAGAACTGCAAAGATCCAGTGTGGAATGAAACATTTTGCTTCAGGATCCAGAGCCAAGTAAAGGTAAGATGCAGAGTGCATTTGTTTTGCTTTTGGGGCAGAGACATCATAGTGTGATCGATGTGTAGGGCAAAATAAAAATAGAAATAAATATGTGTGAAGGACTACAAGAATATTGGTAAGGGCATTTGGAGTAGAACGTAGTAGCAAAATTGAATTTGATTTTCTGATATGTAAAAAATAACCAAGATATTTCATAACTATTCCTATAGTGTTCTATCACTTGTCAATTTTTCATCACTGCTTTTCATAATTAAATATGAAAATTTCAGAGTAAATTGAATAGCATAAAAGAAATGTATGAGCTAGGTAGTGGAAGCATTAAAGGGCTGTACTTTTTAACAATTCCTTTGTAATGACCAGAAATAAAAAAGTCACAAAGCAACAGCTGAAGTTTGCAAAAGAGAACTTCATGATCTTTTATCATGATGATAAATATTAAAGCTTAAGAAGATTTTCAAGTCCCACTATCTTCTCCTTCCAAAAGACAGCACCAACATCAGAGTCCAGGAGTCCACATAGATCAGTGGTAGGCTAAGTAAACCAAGCTTATTTCACATCAGGGGCAATCAGTCTCTGCTTTACAGCTTGCACTGTTCATTTCCTAATGGTGGTGCCAGATCAGGACTTTCTAAAGTAGCAAATAATCAGGCCAGTCCTGTGGCTCTCTCAAGAATTGATAAACTCCTCCAAAAGAGCGTTTGGAATAGCTCAATGTGTTCCTACACCACAGGGTCTCCAGTGAACAATCTCTCTTGCCTTTGACTGCAGAAGTTGCCCATGGTACATGTTCTCAGGCCTTCTTCCACAGTAAGGTGGTGCTGACCCTGTTTGGTATTGCTTTCAGCTTCTACATATCTGCCCATCAGTGCCTACAGCTAGTGCTCTCCCTGCAAACCTAAAAAATTCCAACCTCTTTCAAAATGCCAGTGAGGCACAATTTCATGAAGTCCTGCAGCTTTATCAGAGGTGAAAGGCATGGGGCACACATTGCAGCATGGGAACAAACACTCACTGACGTGCAACTCTTGCACACGAGCCCCTGCTCTTCCTGAAAGGATTTTCAAAACTGCAGTAACACACAGAACAGCTAAAAAAATACCTTGGCTGCAGAACCTGCTTGAACTTGTTCTTCAGGAGTAGTGTTTGGAAAGACCTTATGTTTACTTTCAGTAAATTTGCAGCAGGAGACAAAACATGTGGCATTACCTGGAGTAATTTTCAGTGTGTGGCTACAGCAGGGTGGTGGGGGCTGTGGCTTGAGTGTAGGCTGCAAAAATGTATCCTGGGGATCTGGGACAACCTAAGCTCAGCAGTTAAGGCTCTTGAGCAATTCCTGTGCTCATTACCCTCCGAGCAGAACCAGCGTTTGCTGGTCTGGTTATTTTCTCCTTCCCTGTCTTGTGTTTTGCTGAGGTATCCATCTTCCCAGTCCCCGGTAGCCAGAGCTCAGTAAAACCATATAATACACTGTTACTGTGGAAGAAAAGGCCTGTTTGGGCATGTTTGTGCTGGTTCCTACCAGGAAGAGCAGTGTTTAATGACAGGCATCTGTTTTGATGAATGTCTGACAAACAGGTGGCTAGAAAGGCTTCCCAGGCTTGTGCTCTGGGCACAACTTCCACAGTTCCAGGAGAGTGACCCTTCCCAGAGCTGGTGGCACACAGCCAAGGGCTGTCTCTGCTCGTTGCCTGGCTCCCAGTGATGCTGCCCTCATATTCTCTGTCAGGAGAGACAGAAACAGTGAACTGCCCAGTTACCCCTGGCTGCTTCCTACACAGCATCCCAGGGGTGCAGCCAGAGATCTCCCTTGGCCAGCCTGCACCCTGTGCATGCCTCTCCTGGCTAGCTGGGAGTAACTGGGACTGCAAATCAGTTAGTCACTCAGAAAGTTAAGTCAGTCATTTAAGCCAAATAAGGATATTCTATTGCAGTATCACAGCTAGGAGAACTGATCTGCTCTTCAGTGCAAGCTTGCCTTCTACTAACTGCAAACTATTGCTTTTAAGCATATTACCTCCATCACCTTCCATAATCCTTCACAGGCTATTTATAGCTGGCCTGTGAACCAAGATGGTATGGCTGCTTGTCTCTGCCTTTTGACAGTATGTTTCTATTAGCAAGTGTCATGGAAATTGCTGACCACAGTTCGATACTTTTACACAGCTGGCCTTAAAGGTCAGCAGCATTTCTGTCTTCTGACAGCAAACTGCAGACTCAAGGTCATTTTCCATCTCTCCCTTGCTGGTTTCTTGCAGAATGATAGATGTCAAAATTGAATGGTTGTATTCTGGAGTGGCTTCCCTTCAGTGTTTATGTCTAGTCAATCTTATCACATTTAGGTATGGACTTTCCTGAGATACATTATGAGCTTCTAAGACAACCAAGTTCACGTGCTCGATCTCTTTTATCCATGTGTTTGTGTGCAAGACCATGAGCCTACCTGTGTCTTTAATAAACATCAAGCCTCTTAGCAAGTTGCAGTTAAATTTGATGCATAAGTAAGAATCTGAGATAAGTGCTCCCTGTAATTTGCATGAAAATGAGCTGCTGAATACATTGAGGGAGGCCTGAATTATTGCCCCACTGAGAAAACAGCAGTTAAAGTTCACTTGCTCAGCACTCAGAGAGGCATCTCTGAGCCAGCTCACGTCTAGCTACCAATCAGGCACAGGAGAGGTTGTTACCTTCTCCTATCCATCCAGACAGGTGACAGAGGAGGGAGATGTATACAGGATTTATGCAATTTAACAAAAGCATATCACTTTCTGTAGATTACATGGTAATTATCTGCATGTGATCTGTTTAATAATTTACAGGATAAAATTATGCAACCATGAAGTAATTATATGGTACATCCTTAGTGTATTTTAATTGCTGCTTATATCCAAGGATTTTTATTCTACCAATAGCAACAAAATCCTGAGCACTAGCTGGTTTTCTACAATTCAGAAAGAAATGGTGACCTCAAACCAAATTGGAGGCCAAACATGTTTTTCAATATTCAGTGATTCTACTAGCTTTTGTCATTTAAATTATTCTGAAGTACAACTCAACAATAAACCCAACTCTGTGCTAGGTTCAGAATATCTTTCTTCATCTCTGTGTGGATGCAAAGGTTGTGCATGCTCTCTCACTTCTCCCTGTTTTTTCTCTGTTTTTCTTAACATGCTGAGCACATCATCTTGTGTCTCTGTGAGGTCTCAAAATAGGATCCTAATTCTGTACCTCTGTTCACAGAATATTCTTGAGATGAAAGTCTATGATGAAAATGCTGTCACTCAAGATGACCTCCTCTTCACTGTTCTCTTTGATGTTGCTAAAGTTCAGCTTGGAGAAACTGTTCACTTGACATTTCAGCTAAATCCAAAGGTGAGTGATAAAACTGCCTTGGTCACAGGAAGAAAACACATTTTTTGATATTACCTCCTAAGTAAGTTCTTTTAAAGCAATTGTAGGTAAGAGAGTTTGTTTCTTCTTGGTATGCACTTCATATACCCCGTGAAGAACCTTCCAAACCTTAATCAGCAAAGTAGACAAGGACATGATCCTGAAGGCTTTTGCTAGCTCAACAAACCTCTTAGCAGGTGTTTTTTCTGACACCAGAGTTGCCTTTTTTCCCTCTTTTTTGCCTCTGTTGCTCAAATAGGTTTTGTTGGAAATGCAAAACTTGATCGCCATTACACAAAGTTTCTTTGTTAGAATTTCTTTTCCTGGCAAAAACACTTGTGAGTTTGGGCATACTCTGGCAGTATTCACTTAAAAATGGATTCCTTGCCCTGTAATTCTTTTGAATATACCCGAAGATAATACAAAGATCCATACTGAGGTGCTAAAACCAGTTGATGGCCAGCTGCTCAAACTATTTTATTGTTTCAGTGTGCCTGAACACCTAAACAATGACTTCAACATGAGATGTGGGTATTCAATTTAGATACTTCTATAGATTTTATATAGATTATATAGATGCTATTCTACTGACTTTTCTTATAGGGTACGTATAGGTATTCAGCTCCACAGTGATTTCGGCAGGCAGTCTGCATTAACTTGTCTGGGCACTGGTCAATGTGTTGTCTGTGTTATAGGAGTCCTTTCAATTGGAAGGACTGAGAATGCCCTCTTCTATACAGCAGTATCCCTCTTCAGATAACATTACACAGTAAAAACCCAAGCCTTTAGGCAGTTTTAAGCCAACGGTTACTGCTGCAGGACTGCCTGCCCTTCTACTCTGCCTCACCACCAAACAGAGCAGGGCAGTTTGGCCTGAGGGCTGATGGTTAACAAAGGAGGGAGAACACTTTCAAAATCACTCTAATTCAAATGCTTTCACTCCTCACACTGTACCCTGGAGCAGGAAGAAAATTTGATTTGATTGAAGGACTCTTTCAGAAGCCAGAATAATAATTGACAACCATAGCTAATGAGAAAGAAAATTAATTCAGATAATTATAATAAATTAATTTTTTTACAGACACAGGAGATGCTAGAGGTTGAGTTTACATCGGAGAGCATGTGAGTAACACCCACACGGAACCATAGATGTGCCCCTTTGTCAAACAGTCAAACACATACTACCATTTAGTCTAAAATAGTTTAAAATGCCCAGCATGACAATAATGGCTGGTGTCAATGAAGTTAGTTGTATATTGGCTAAAACTCTGTCTTCCTTATCTACCAAGAATCATCCTGGTTATTAATTTATCCTATTACTTGCTTGAAGAGAGAGGATAGTAAGAACTGTGGTCATCATGCTTATTACAACTATTATTTACCATTATCATTAAAAAAATCATCCAAACATATTTCAGATATCTTCTAAAATTAAAAATCAATTACATGTCAATGACAAAACAAACTTCAAGGAAAGTATTATTCCTTGGTGTTCATTTAGGAGTGTATTTAGGTGATACTACTTCTGATTGCAATTTTTTTTCTCTTTCAGTCCAGTCCCTCCTGAAAAGCTTGTGACTAATGGTGTATTAGTGGTAATTTTAAACTGTTGCTCTTCTATCTTTGTGTTCATGATATCAATGGGAATGGTGAATCTGGCAGGTGCCCCAACACACCACTGCAGGCAAGGCTGAATGGGAGAGAGATAGGGGTCAAACACAGGTAGCCATCCTGTTGTGCTGCTCCCCTTGGAAGAATGTGTTAGGAAAGAATTTGCATAGTCATTTGGGATACCCAGAGACCTGTTCACCACCACAGGTTGATATCAAGGCTCTTGTCAAAGCCTGAAGTGGTCTTTCACTGACTTACTGCCACTGTGTCATTCCTTTGAGGAACTTCTTTTGTGACTCCCTCACAGGCATCCTGCTTTCCTCACTTCCACAGGATGGTATGGAAGTTGCTTTCTCAGCTGCCCTTAACTCATTACTTAAAGGAGGTAGCACTTGGCTGTCAAGCTTCACCAAAGCAGGGCAGCAAGGACATCCCTGTGGTTTGGCCTACCCATCAATTTACCCTCGGGAGGTCTCAGCACACTCCCCTTTGCCTCCCTGTTATTCCCTTTTCTTCCCAGTGCTGTCCAAAACCACCACAACAATTTTTCTTTTAGTTGAAACCTGTCACATTCTCAGAGTGCCAAAGCCTTTCTCTTATCAGCCTAACCAACACAGGGTGGACTATTTTCCAGACCCCAGGGACTCAGGTGACCAATGACAGGTAGCAGTAAAGTGATTCACATATGGGATGTTTTATACTTTAATCTCTCATTGCTCATCCCTGCTACAGTCTCGTGAAATTTCCTGCTTGGAAGTCCTAGTGGACAACAGATGGACAAAGAAAGAGCCTTCAGGTTAGACTTCAAACTAGAAACAAAACCCTTATTTTATGGTTAAGTGACTTTTCTTGGTTGGTTGATTGCTTTGGGGTTTTTTGGTTTTTTGTTATGTGTTCTTTTAATTATTTTTTGCTTTTAGTTTGTTTTGGTTTTGTTTGGTTGGATTTTTGTCTGTGCACATTGGTTTTGTTTGTTTGTTTTCTTTCATTTTCTCATCTGGTAATTTTCCTACTTTATTCTTACAACTAGAGCACAGGAACTGGATGGTTAGGAGTGTATACACAGGTTCACATATTCAACAGTTATAGTGAGTCTGTGCTAACTAATTATAACTGGACTTTGAAATTAAAGGAACGACTCTTACAAGTGCTGTAAAGTAGAAAAAAATATATATTTCTGTCTCAACTTACATTTTGTCCAATTTGCCTGTATGACTGAGTTTTTAAAATATCTACTGCAGCTTTATAAGCTTTTTGGAGTTTTGTAGTTTGTTTTTTATTTGCTTGTTTGCCTTTCTTCTTCTTTTATTTCTTGTAATGTTCCTTTGCTGGACAAATAGAGTTTGGAAGCATTGATAAAGGGTTTATATATTAAATTCTGAAAGACCATTTAATGTTCCATTTCTGAGATCATAGTCATTAACTTCTCTATATATTTTCCATGTTTGGATTTTTGTTCTAGAAAAAGACTTCTTGTTTTCAGTGAAGGGATCATATGAGAAGAGCCAGACCCTGTCACTGGGCTCTTTCTGGCAACCTCTGAAGCCCCTGAACTTCCATTATATCAAGTACAGCCTGTCAGAGCTGTGCATGGCTCTAGCAGACAAGAAGCCTCATTTCTGCTCGGTATGTGATCATTAGCTTGAGTAAGCACAGTAAACTTGTGGTTTTCTGCACTTGACTGAGGCAAATGGAGAGTTTGTATTTTTAATAAAGAGTTCTCTTTCATGAACTTCAGCTCTGAAACAGCATTGTAACCCTGAAGACATGCAAATATTAGATGCCAACTTGAAAACTGTTGGACAAGGGACCCCATTTGAAAAAAGTAAATTGTAAGCAGTGCTTTTGTATGGTGTATATATGAAATATTTTTCTACATTATAATTTCTTTTTCAGTGTACTTCAGGTGAAGACAAAAAAGACTGCCATGCATCCCTCACTATTCCTCTGGATTCACTTCCATTCAGTGAGAAAGTGGCAGTAGCAAAGGTGATTGATACCAACTTCTTAGAATAAATGTTAGGGCTATAGAAAAGATCAGTGGGCAAGTGTTAATTAGATCAGTGTGAAATAGGGGTTTAGATATTTAATTGTTAGTGCCCTCAGCTTCCTAATAATTCCTAACATTATGAACCTGTATGTTTTCATATGAACCAAACAGAACAAAGAAATCACAGCCAAACACATGACAAAGGGATTTCTCTGGCCACCTCAGGGACTAACACGGATCAGAGCAAATGCAAATGATGAGGCAGGATGGAACACACTGGCAAAGTTGGTGTTGGTTTTTACTGTACACGGCTCTCTTCATCTTTAGTATAACAATATAAGGAAAATACAGTGGACTTGGAGAACTTTTGAGATTTAGATAGATTTTCTGATTATTATGGCTTTGTGGTTCAGTATGGCTTTTAGAAAAAGAGAAAGGCTTCAGAGCTGATGGTAAAGAAAGAACGTAAAATGATCTCCAGTGTTTATATTGTGTGGTTTTTGTTTTTTTTTTCCTAGGATGAGACAATCAATTTACATGTGAAGTCAAATGACTGGTAACAAATTCTGGTTTTGAGTTTTGTGGTTGTGGAAAAAAGATGTTTCTTTGCCTTCTTACCTAAACTAAGGGAGAAAGTATTTAGTCAATGATTATATTTACCTATTCACCTATGTTCATTATCGATGTCCAGAAGGTGGTTAATTGTGCTGGGTGAATTTTCCTGTTATGCTGCTATATAGAAGTTCAGTTAAGATGGGGAGAATAATGTTTTCTGGTTGCAATATCTGTAGAGCTATATATTTAGAAAAAGATGTGTTTACTTGCCTTTCCTTACTTAAATTAAAAATACAGAGTATTTGTATTTATAAAATCTGATGGTCTTGAGGCAAGAAATCCTAAATATTCCACTGTAGTACCCATATATGGATTGTAGTATTTATGTTAGACACTTCCTGATAATCAGTGTAGTAATAAAGAATATTTCTTTCTGTAAGATTTTGCTACATTTTGCAGTTCATCAGCCTTTTCTCTACCTTATCTATACTATCTGTGATGTGCTTTTGTGGGGCCGCAGTAGCAGCTTTTCTAAGCCTCGTAATAGATTTTCAACTTTTAAGCAAACATCCAGATATTAATTTTAAGTGATTGTGCACACCCTGTTTAACCCTGGACTTTGTTTGAGGTCCAGAAACTTAGATGTTCGCTTGGCGTTTGATCTATGTACGGAGGAGAAAAATTTCCTACAGAAAAGGAAGAAGTTTGTGGCTTCTGCTCTGAAAAAAGCACTACATTTAGAACAAGACCTACAAGATCATGAGGTATGGGGAGGACCACAGGGACTGTACCATACTGTGTAACAGGAATGTGTCATGCTCGTAGCCTTTTTCATATTGTTCCTTAAGTAGCCCTGATACATTCACTGCACCATGTAAAGCATTGAGGAATGCGTTCCTACATTTTCTACTTTAGATGAAGCAATGTGAGAGCCAGGATAGTATCAAACCCTCTTGATACACGTTTCTTCAGAAAACATAATGCCATAAATCAGAACTTTTTTCTCTATTTCTTTTTCATCTGTGCATTATAGACCTGGATAGTCCGACTGTTTTAGCTGATCATTCAGTCACCAAGACCTCATAAGGTATTTTATCAGATTTTTGGAGGGAGAAAATCTAACAGTTAAAGTGATGCATAATACTGGCTGATGAGAAAGTGACCTATTATAGGCTCTCCTCTGGTGCTCATCATCTCAGCTGTAGTTCCTCAAATATAACAAAGACATTAAATATTTTTTCTCTAGTCTGCTTGTCTGAGCTAGGGTTCATACTTGTTAATGTCCATGCTAGTGTGGGGATGGTTGGTGCTTTAGGGAGGGAGCATGGGCTGTGATCAGGAGCTTGAGAAATGAAGAACTAACTTGAGAGCTGGTTAAATTTTTTTCACCTGTGTTTTCTCCTTTGTTCAGGACAGGTGGACCAAAGGCATATTAGGTAATATATGACAGCATGGTTTTAGATATTATAAATTATGCCTCTGCTCACAAGCTGATCATATTACATTGTCTCTCATTGGCACAATAGTTTCAATGAAAAAAACCCAGCAGTTTCTCAAGTATAAGAATTTTTAGGGGAAGTACTTCTAACTATTATTTTCAGATTTTCCAGCAAGAGAATATTTCCTTATAGTCAGGTAAATCCAAATCAGAATACTTTGCTTTGACCTGAAATGTTCAATTTGAATCTGGAAACTGTTGAGTCTTTCTTTGATGCAATTGCCTGGAAATGTGTGTGGAAAATGTCAGTGGGCTCATCTTGTCCCAGTGGGTTTCTTAGTGAAATCTGTCTTCCTGTAACACATTTTAGATTTCCATACAATTAGGCTTTATCACTGTATTACATATACTCTAGGTACTTCGTAGGAAATGTAATCTAGCTATTATGCTTGACTTACAGAGAGGATGAGCTCTGCTTGTTATCAAAATAGACTTCTCAAGAGAAGATGTTTTGCTGCAGAAAATGCAGTCTAATATTGAAATGCCTTGAAACAATAAGTTTTGATAAGCCAGCATGTAAAAATCTACAATCAAAAATTATCGATTTTGATCAAAATCCTCAATATCAGTTAGTTTGTTTTTTCTGTCCTGTGCAAAACACCCAGTTTTCATTATTTTTCTTCCATGCTTGGGGAAATGGTGAAATGTTGGAATTCTTTGTGGGGCTGTCATGCTACATTTCACTCAGCACTGATCATTTGTGTGGGTTAATAAAGTGTTGCTTACTACTGCTGTGTTGATGATTAAACAGATACCAGTTGTAGCAGTGATGACAACAGGAGGTGGCACCCGGGCTCTGACATCTCTGTTAGGCAACCTGTTGGGTCTTCAAAAGCTGGGTCTCTTGGATGCCATTTCATACATCACTGGGTCATCTGGTTCAACATGGTAAGGAGATCCCGAACAAAGACATCTTTCATCACCTCTGTAGTCTGCTGTGCGAGATACTTACTCTTCATTTTTGTAAAGAAAGGTGTACTGCTTCAGTTTTGAGCATTTTTTATTCCTGCATTAGGAGCACATTTCCCAGGCCAGTGAATTTTCCTTAATTCTTTGTTTCAGCTCTAGGGTCTTTCCTACTGAGTCACCAGGGTGCAAATCACAGCCTTGTGCATAAACCTTAGTAGCAAGGAGTGGCTTTTTTCAAGTCCTCAAGTTTCACTAGTGATTTGGGAAACTAAATCAAAACATCTTTTCAATAATAAACTAAGCCCAAAAGATGCTTTTAAAGAAACTCAGCTAGTTCATTTGATGTGGACCTTAAATCTAAGTCTAAACTTTTACTTAAAAGTTTCTCTGCATATGACAGTGCACTTCCTTTCTTTCTCCCAGGACTTTGTCACATTTGTATCAGAGTGCTGACTGGTCACACAAGGATCTATCAATACCGATCGGTGAAGTCCGCAGACATATGACCAAGTGCAAGCTAAGCTGCTTTTCCCTGGAGAGCCTGAAATACTATGCAAAGGAGCTAAAACTGAGGAAGCAAGAGGGATACCAGATCTCTAGTGTTGATTTTTGGGGCCTTCTGCTGGAAAAAGCCTTAGATGATGGGGTAGCGTTTTTGCTATGTCTCTCTAGCTACTGAATACTATTGTATGAAGCTCCAGGGACAGATGCCTGAGAGCATGCCAGCATTAACCAGCAGATGATTTCTGCTGATTAACAAATGGGTTTTAGAATTGTTAAGGTTGGAAAGGCCTCTATGTCCAATCATTATCCTATCACTATCGTGTTCACCACTAACCCATGTCCCCAGGTGCCACATTTACACAAGTTTCAAACACTTTCACAGATGGTGATTCCACCACTTCCCTAGGGAACCTGTTCCAATGCTGACCAGTGAAGAAATTTTTCCTAATATTCAATTTAAACCTCTTTGGGCACAGCTGAAGTCCATTTCCTCTTGTCTTATCACTTGTTGCTTGGAAGAGACCAATCCCCACTTGTCTACTACTTCCTTTCAGGAAGTTGTAGAGAGTGATAAAGTCTCCCCTGAGCCTCCTTTTCTCCAGGCTACACAACGCCATCTCCTTCAGCTGTTCCTTGTAAGACTTCTCCAGACCGTTTCCCAGCTCCATTGCCTTTGCTCCATGTCCTTCTCTGGACATGCTCCAGCACCTCAATGTTTTTCTTATAGTGAGGGGCCCAAAACTGGGCAGAGCACATGAGGTGTGGCCTCACCAGTGCTGAGTACAGGGGAACAATCACTGCCCTAATCCTACTACTACTGCTGACACAGGCTAGGATGCCCTTGGCCTTCTTGGCCACCTGGACACACACATGGATCATGTTCAGCTGCTGACCAGCACCCCCAAGTCCTTTTCAGCTGGGCAGCTTTACAGCCTCCCTTCCCTCAGCCTGTAGTACTGCCTAGGGTTGTTGTGACCCAAGTGTAGGATCTGGCACTTGGCCTTATTGAACCTCATACAATGGCCTCGGCCCACTGATCCAGCCTGTCCAGATCCCCCTGCAGAGCCTTTCTGCTTTCCAGCAGATCATCAACTCCCACTAAGATGAGTGTTGTCTGCAAACTTGTTGAGAGTTTTGTCCCATTTATCTCTTAATGCATAATTAGCAGCCGAAGGGGCTTCTGTAGAGCAGAAAACCTGTGTCTCCTGCTACAAGTATGAGTAGTTAGTCTAACTAAAGAGTCATGTTCTTGGTTTATTTTACTCTGTTCATCCCTGTGAGAACAAATTTCCATATAAAGTGGATGTATTTATGAGAAAGGAGACCGTTTTTTCAAAAAGCATCCTACAACTCTGACTGTAATTAAACAAGCTTGTGTGGATGTGTAAATACGTAGATCACTCCTTCGTTATAAAAATGTTTGGACACAAAATGAGTCAAGGGAATAGCAAAATCAAGAAGGAAACAGTATTTTGCTGTACTCTTGGAAGCCCATATACTGTGCCAAGAAGGTCCCTTGATTTTGCTCTTTGTCTTTTGTCAATTCACAGAAAAATAACCACAAGCTCTCAGATGAGCGAGAGGCATTGAGTCAGGGTCAAAATCCCCTACCTATCTACATGATCCTCAACATCAAAGAAGATTACAGCCTTTCAGAGTTCAAAGGTGATGGCAAAAATGGGCTCATTTGGTGTTTAAACTATCTGCATTATCTACTTCAACCTCTTCTACAGCTGACCCATAGCATTTACAAACAGTTTCTTTTCCTCCTTAACTTCTTTTTCCATTTCCAGACTTTATGCTTAGGCTATGGGAGGAACTTATTTTCTATGGGGCAGGAGAATTCTTGGGAAGGTGTTTAAGGACAGCCAAGGTACTCACAAGCCTAAGCTCCATGTGTAGGGTAACTCAGGCTGACCCCTCTTGGCATAAATTTCACTTATGTTCTCTCTGGAGGGGATCATTGGAAAGTTCTGGATGAACAACACTGCGAAGCATTACCGATGAGTGGCTGACACCAGTTGAATGATAACTCTTTACCCTGAGGAAGGCTAGTCTGTGGTCAGGTTTATCCTGCAGCTGTCTTTTTGCCTTTTCATAGCCCTTCCAGCAGGGAAGTAGGGATAAGATTAAGATCTAAAAGTTTGTTTTATGTCTCTACAGAATGGGTGGAGTTCACCCCTTATGAGGTTGGGTTCTTGAAATACGGTGCCTTCATTCGTGCAGAAAATTTTGGCAGTGAGTTCTTCATGGGTCGCTTGATGAAGAAGCTTCCTGAGTCCCGAATCTGCTTCATGAAAGGTAATGTGCTCTATTGCAAAAATTTGAATTGCATAAATATGTACTTTATTATCAATATAATGCAAACCCTGCATATCACAACCAGTGCTCTGCATCATGCAGGACTGAAACCAATTGTACACCATGTTGTTCTTCTGACTTTCTTAGACAATGGAGATGGGCTAAAAGTGCTGAGAGGAAGCTTCAAACTGCACTACTCACTGTTCCTTTTGTCTTGAATAGTGATGCTCATGCCTGAAGTTTCAAGGGCTGCTTGAAGAGGTTAGGTTCATTTTGAACCAACCAGCAAAGGAGTTCCCCATGAAAAATATTTGCATTTTAAAACCAAAATCTTTAAATCAAATTTTTCTATGCATGATCTTAGATGCCAAAGCAGTGTTGTTACTGACTTTATTATAAAATTATATACTGACTTTATTATAAAATATTGCAATTTAGGATAGTTTTGTGAACTGCTACTGATACTTTTGCAAGTTTAATAGTATTCTAAGTCCTTTGTAATTTTACTACCATGATAAATAATTGAAATTTATCATTCTTAATTCAGGAAATTGGGTAGCACCCAGTAATATATGAGAAACAATTTTGCAGGTTTTATGCAATTCTTTTTTTAATTTTGCTTAGTACTGGAACTCTCTAGTACACCTCTTTGTATGTTGGTTCTCTGGGGTAAAGTTGTCTGCAGACAAGTCCATCTGCTATCAAACAGATATTATACATGTAAATAAACACAAGGCACAACAGGACACCAAGGATACAGGTGAAAAATGGTTAATTTATAGAGTGAAAAATTCATACAGCCAGCAACACCACATGGTATTCCTAATTTGGTATTCAGAGAAGCTGTTAATGTCCGTATTTTGCAAGAGGAGTCCAGAATCATAGTGTTCAAAACACGAGACAACAGTTTGGCATAAGAAACAAAAGATTGTGCTCAGTCACACAAGCACTAAATGTCACAGCTTTATTAGCTACTCTAAGAGCTTTCAGTGATGTCATGAGTTAAGGAAAAAGTTGTCTGAGGGAAAAGTCAGAAGAAAACACAGGATCCAAGAGTATAAATAGATCTGAAAAGGGCAAGAGAAATTGATGCACAGTAAATCCCACTGGTGGCTCTGAAACGCAGTAGTTCAGATGCAGTCAGTACTAGAAATCCTAAATCCAGGAGACTGAGGTGCTGGAGAAGAGATGTCTTCTTCTTCCCTTTTTCTTTTACTCTTCCAGTAAGCACTGTGCTATTAGAGGTAGGAGGTAGGCCACAGAGCTAGGTGGGACTACAGAGCCTTCTTCTGAGCATGTTGTGCCTCCATTGCAGCTCCTCAACAGCAGCGGGGTAGTGTGTTCATACCCAAGGTGGCCAGGTAGTGAGCACACCCAATATATCCAGCCTGGGCTGAGCTCTGTTCTCAGCCTTAGCACCCGAGCCTGGTGATCCCACAGCCACGGGTGTACCTTTATAAAGGATAAGGTGGAGAGTTAAAGCAATGTTGCCATCTAGTGATACCACATGCAATGCCCTCTTGGGTTACTACCATAATGTGCTGTTAGTTATAGGTTGATAGTTTAAAGATTGCAGGGAGAGGTAAGAGCTTTTCAGCTAGAGCTGAAAAGACTGGATGAGTTAGGGGGATACAAGACCCTCAGGTTTCCAGAAGAAAGGCTGGGGTTCATAACAGCTTCTTTACTCTCTCCAACTCTGTTGGCCTAGTAACAGATACCATCCCTTCACAGTTCTTACTTCAGCCAATATAGGTACAAAGAAAATTCAGTGCAAAAGGTTAGGGCAACATTACTATGTTATTATAAACAAGTTCTGAGGAGACAACAATGTTGGAGAGTGATTAAAATGCAGGAACAGTGTATAACTCCTAGGGCTGAGGGAACTGGAAGAGTTTCAGAGTGAGAAGACACCAAGACAGGAGAAACCAGAGGAGTTGTCTTCTCAAAGCAGGGTTGGACAGAAACTTCTCAAGCTGCTGGGAGATGAGGTTGTCTTGGCAGAAACTGGCTAGTAATTATATGCAAATGAACTCTGCTTCACAGTTAAGTGTAGATCCAGAGAGGCCCAATCTGATTCCTTCATTATACATTTCTAATATTTCCTAAGTGAGTCTATTTTTACAAGGACTTCCTGTAAAACAGAAGGCTCTTGGATTTCTGTCCCACTCTAGAAACAAACCATGTTTTAAAGGGAATTGTATTTCTGTTAATAATTTATGGGATGAATAATTATTTTATTGTGTAACTCAAGTTATTGCATCCCATACAATGTATGGCTTTTGCAAAGCTTTCACTGGTAGAGATTTTCAACACAAAGCACAGAACTGCTTTCTCTGGTAGAGTTCCTCTTGGGGCTTATGACAGAGCTGTGGAGGAAGAGATACTTTTCAAAATAAAACAGACTTTTGGAGATTTCTGCGCCGTGGAGACATTTTTGGATGTTCTTTTACATGGGGTGGCAAAAGTGGGAGAAGCACTATGGGAATGAGAATAACAAATAGAAGGAGAAGGGTGTCCCTCAAAAGACCTTGTGCAGAGAGTAATTTTAGAGGGACAGCAAGGATGTCTTGTATGTAGTGGACTTTTCTGCAGACTATCCCAGACTATTCTCTAACCATTTGATTCTTGACTGTCCAGGAGCAGCTTCCAAGCCTTTGACTGAGTATCCACTTGTATATGATATATTTTGTAGACCAGACCCCTATTTTATAGGAAATGGCCTGGTTTTGCTCACTTATAACAGTTGCTTATATGATGGAAAATGTTGGTTTTTATGTGGCAATGAATTACAGTGGCTGAAGGCCTCATACAATGTTTTAAACTATTTAGGCTCCTCCTTGAGGACAGAATGCTAGTTGCTGAAAAGAACTTGATATAGTTTTTGGTGATCATTTGGAAACCTCAACCCCTTGCAAAGCTTAGAGATCGTTTTTTTAAAGGGATATTTTCCATTAGAATGTTTCTGAAGAAGTTTCTCTGCTCTCTACCATTGCACAGGCCTATGGAGCAATGTTTTCTCGTACAACCTCTTGGATGCCTGGCATTCGTCAGATCCCACACAAAGACGCTCACTGAGGTGTACCCAACACAGCACTGTTGATACTGGTCAGATATGTTTCTGTTTCACCTGTTCCCTCATAAATCCAGAGGCTTCATGTTGTCAGCTGTATCAAACTAAGTTTTCTCTCTGAATTTATTCATAAAATATTATTTCCATTAATCTCTGTGAATTTATGTAAATATAAAACTACTGAAGGTTTTAAACAGATTGTCTTTGCCAGGGGCCCTTTGGTGAGCCTCTGTATTGTAACGAACACATCAGTGCTGTGCTCTCTGCCTCAGCAGCTGGTGCTTTTCATACTTTGTTGTTGCAGACTTCGATTACATGCAACTCCATTTCAATTTTCTTTGATTAGTTGTAAACCTGTGTTTTTCTAAGAGGCCTTAGTTATCCTTCCTGTTTTCAAAGACAGTTTGTGAATTTGGTTTATGGGTTTCTATTGCTTTCTCCACGGAAGTTTTGCAAAGCCCTAAACTAAATAAATCATGTGATAGTCATTGAGTCTCTTCTCAATCTCATGAGGTTCTCTGTAGTTTTGTGGATGTCTGTCTCCTGACAGATTTTTTTTCCCCCCCACAAAGCTGATTTTTTTAATTAATTTTGAAAGGAACAGGTCCAGATTCTGAACCTACCCTAAGTTTCGCACAGGGAATCGATCTGTGAGTTTTGTCAAAGGATGGATCACTTTTTCCAGTTTTAGCAAGTTTGTTGCCACTCTGTTTCTCATGGAATAGGCTTTACTGAAGATTAATTCTCTTCTTGTTCCTATTTTGACATTTATTTCTCTGTATTTTGCAATGTGTTGTTAGGATCTTCTTTTCCCTAGCTAATATGAGATACCTTCTGTTATTTTAAGTATTGAAAAGAACTGTATCAAAGCAACAATTTGTTCACCTCCTCTATCTTTCAGGAGAAGAGCCTTCTCCATCAGACAGGAGACATGAGTTGGAGACTTACTTGGTCACCCCTGAATGTGGCATCATGGGCATCCTTCGGCAGATCCTGACAGAGCGGGTGATGGTTTCCAAGTTCTACAACTTCCTGAAGGGGTTCCAGCTGCACAATGAATACCTTCAGAGCAAAAACTTCTGTATGTGGAAAGGTAAACATCCTAGAATATAATTTTTTGCTGTCTTAGATGGTTGGTGTTTTCATCAGTGAAGAGAAGGCAGATGATGAACATTTGGAAATGAATATTTCAAGATAGTGATGTAAATTTTGTACAGTCAAATCAGCTTCAGGAATTTCCTTGACTCCAGGGAAAGAAAATTACTCCTCATGTGGGGTGGAAGAACAGCAACATGAGAAATGGAAGAACTCTCTTTTTACCTTGAACAGGCGTTTCTTTTATGTGTGAAGGCTGAACATCTGTAGTGCGTCAGGGTCTTTTGGGAAAAGTCAGTGTAACGGAGAACCAAGAGGCATTTTTCCTAATTTTTCCTTATTAGTCAAACAACAGATGTACTGTTTCTTCAGTGAATCACTCATCATAACAAATATTTCCTTTTAGATACCATACTAGAGCATTTTCCCAACCAGCTGACAGAAACAGCAGAGTTCATGTGCCTGGCAGACACAGCAGGATACATCGACATTAGCTATCCACCACTCATGAGGCCAGAAAGGAAAGTGGATGTTGTGCTGCACTTAAACTATTCTTCTGGATCACAGACCTCGGTGTGAAAAATGCTCTATTTTCTTTGATAAACAGCTGCTGCCTTTTAGCCCTCCTTAACTCCTAAAAATTCAGAATAATTTATGTAGAACAAACTGATTCTGGGAAAAAAGGATACTTGGTCTACAGCTCCCTGTGCAGATGCTTAGGTCAAGCAAGTGATGCTGGTAAATCTCCTGAGAACAGAAGTAATATCAGATTTCTAAACATTTTATTTAGTTTTATTTAATAGCATTTTTTTATTAAATGCTATCTCTTAGACTTGTGTGCTCCTGTGATCTCCATTTGGCTATCTAGATTACACTCACATGGAGTGTTTATCTGGTACTAGTTACCACCACTGATGAACTCATTATGGTTGTGTTGTGATGTTCATATAAAATTATCCACATGTAGTATAATTAGAAATGTTTTGTCCAGTTCTCCTTAGAACAGTAATGGGATATTTTTTTTGTTGTTGTTGTTTGAATCTGTGGAAAAGAATTGTCCCTTGACAATATTTCCTCTCTCAAATACCATCTAATAACCTGGTCTATAATTCCTGGTACTAGATATAGATAAAACAGAAATTCTTGAGAACTAAAATTCTCATACATGCCAACCAGACTCAGGAAGCAAAATCTTGCTTTCAAAAACTGCTAACACATGTGCAAGATTAATGTTTCAGTTAAGATGATATTTAGTCCCAGATTGCTGTTTATTTACATCACTTCTCAGGACCATCCTAAGGCATCTAGGACAGAGGCTTTTAAATACTTTGTGCCAAGTCAAAAAAAAAATTAATTTTGAATTAAAAAACTTTACTATTTCTGATTCTTGTCCATTCTACTTGTTTCAGTATTTTCTCCAGAACAGGCATCTTTCTGTATCCTAAGCTGCTAGGCCACCCTTCCCATAGTCATGGACATTTTACCTATCTTGTAGAGATAAAGGCTAATGAGGAGAAGGTAGAACACCAATCAGGAGTACAAGTTGGAGGCTGAGTCTTGAATTGTTCTGTTAATAGCACTTAATATTTCATGTAAGAGACAAGAACAGAAGAAATATTGAGAGTGAACCCTGCTCCCAAATCTTTGTGAAGATCTTTTGATGGATGCATTAGGAAAAGTGGTGGAAAAGGCAGGATTTCTGACATTTTCTTCTTTTCTGTCTGAATTCAGCCTTTGGAAGAAGCCTCCAAATACTTTCAAAAGCAGGGAATCCCATTTCCAAAAATCCACATGAGTGAAGAGGAGAAGAAAAATCTAAAGGAGTGCTACCTCTTTGAAGACACAGAGACCCCAGAGGCACCGACTGTGGTGTTTTTCCCGCTGGTGAATGACTCCTTCAGAAAATACAAAGAGCCTGGTAAGCCATGGGATGGTTCCCCCACCACCTGGCAGCCCTTTGTCTGTGGGATGGGAGCAATGGTGTGGCGTGGTCTCCTCCCTCCCCTGCTGTGCCTCCCGTAGGAGAACAATGCAAATGCCAAGGGAGCAAGGAGTAACCCTGTGCCCCACCTGGAAAGTGGGAGGTGGACCCATATCTATACCCCACTGATAATTTTTCTTTATTTGTCAGGTGTGGAGCGCAGCCCTGCTGAGATGGCACAGGGCAATGTGGATGTTTCCACCATTTTTTCCCCCTACTGCTTAAACAGTTTTACCTACACAGAGGAGGAGTTTGACAAGTTGATAGAACTGACCAGCTACAACATTCAGAACAACCAACATCTGATCCTTCAGGCTTTGAATTCAGCCATAGAGCAGAAAAGACAGCACAAAAAATAAACACTTACCTGAGTTTCAGAAAGATATCTGCATGATTTTTTACTTTTTTTTTCCTTCTCTGGAGAATCATCAAGAGCTGTCTGTAAATGAGCATAGTAGACTTTGGAAAGCAAAGACTTGTCTAGGCTGTGGTTCCTCTCTACCACATGGTGATGCTACATCAGCCAATCAAACAAAATTATTAGACTTGTGCTTTATTTATTTATGTTGGATTTCACTGCCAATGAACTTTTCTTTTTCATGCATATATGTGTATGTGCATGTTGTGGTTTTAAGGCAGTAACTAAAAAATTACTAGAAAACTTACTTATTTCTTGCTGTGAGATATGAATTAGAACAAGAGCAAAACAGGCTTAAAACTTAAAAGGAATAAAGAAAGTTTATTAACAAAACTACAAGAATAAGAACACCAGAATAAACCTCCAGAAAACCCTTTTATCCCCCACTACCCACCATTCCCTTGTTCACATGATAACATGATATCTAAAATGATATTTTAGAGATAAAAAACTTTGGAACTTTGGTGTTTAAAACAGTCCCAATTCCTGCTAGAGTCTTTTCATCAGCCTTTGTAGAGAAACAGAAGTTTTCTTCTGCTAATCTATGGAGTTTCTCACGAGAAAACTATTTCTGTTATAGTTTTCCATTTCTCTGATGCCAGCTGCCCGGAAATCCTGCCATCAGTTCACTCCTCCCATTTCACATCACTCTGAGGTGTGTATGGGTCAATGAGTCTAGGGATGTCATTTTTTAAGGATGAGTTATTCAAAGGCAGAAGTTCTCTTCATCTGTCTCTGTCAGCTTCTCTGGAAAAGAGTTTTCTCATTGCCTCAAGCGGCCTCAAATCTTCGCCTCACTCTGTTCCAGCACCTCACTGTATTACAATTACTCTACCTTTTGCTCAAAATCCACACTTTGAACACTCCATTCCTCCCAATATACTCTGTCATGAATTAAAGGAGTTTTTTCAAAACACTATTGTCCATCTCCATAGCTTTAACAGAAAAATATTTCAGCTTATAAAGCATCTCCTTATTCTCTCTTCCCCATCTAAAACTTAACTCTTTTCTTCACTGTCTTCATCATGTTGATTGTCTCTCTCTCTGTCTCTCTGGGAAAAAGGAGTAATCTATATATTTTATCCATATAGTAAAAGAATTAAAGTCTTGGAAAGCTGCAGATGTTCATGGTATCAGGTTTCAGTCCAGCAGCAGAAACTGAAAACTAAGCCAGGCCGGCTGGCTCCGTTTCTCCCCCCCAGCCCTCTGCGGCCTTGTCCGGCCTGGAGGTGGGGGAGAGGAGGCCGAGACAGAGAGACAGAGCCTTGTAATCTTTTCAGAAGCCGGAAACCAAAGAGAGCAAGAGAACTCTGGTTTTACATCTTAAAGTGATGTTCACAAGTTGATCTCACTTTTCAATGGTCAAAACTGCTGTCAATTCTTAGAAATGACCAATAATTGGTCAGGAGAAAAGACTCCCATCAGCCACCGGCAGCTTCAACTTCCTTAGCTCTCAAAACTATCTTAAAGGTAAAGTCACCCCATGACAGTGCAGTAAATTTAAGGTCAGAAAACATTGAGTTTATTGAAAAGTTTTTTAAATGCACAAATGTGGGACAGATTCAAAATTTGTTATGCTACTAAAAACTATATGTGAAGTGAAGAAAAATGAGCTACAGATATTTAATTTATTCCAAATCTAGTGCAACAGAAAAATACATGATAAATGTGGACAGTTTCAAAGAACCTGAAAACTGTATTTTCTTATATTGTCAGAAAGAAATTTTTTCTAGAAATAAACTGCCAAGCTAAACATAAAAGATAACTGAGACTTCACATGAAAAATACACATTTTCTATATTTCCAAATGTTAAAGTTTTATTACACCAGCAGTATTTAGTTTTTGAAACTCTATTGGAAACTACTGTTTCAAGCCATATTGTGAATCAGGATCAGCTTTTCCAGTGCAGGTATAACTATCTAATCCACGGTTCTACTTTCCACAGAACATTCATGGTATTTAGACGATCCAGTTCAGTATCCATGTCCTGTTAATTTCAGTGGTTTTCATACTATTTCTTGTTATTATAAGATGGGATACTGTGAGAATTAAAACATCAAAAGATGTTGAGAGGTTTTGTGGTGAGAAGGCAGGCTAAGTGCTCTACACTGATAGCCATGGGTAATTCATGGGTAATCGCATGACTTTGTCAGTCCCTGCTTGTCTAAAAGCAGCACAGGATATATAAAACTACTATAAATAGCACAAGGTAATTTTGTTGAAACTGCTTATTTTTGAGATTAAGACCTAAATAATTATTTGCTTTAGAAAGAATTTTAATAAGACAAATACTATGTAAACCTGTTTAATTACAACAAAGATACTAATCTAAAATAAAAAGATACAATGCTTCAGTCAGTATTGGTTGCCCTTAATTACTTAAAATTTAAATAAAATGCAGCAGATTGTCTGTGCTGAAGTAACATGTATTGGCAAACACAGAGATATGAATAATGTATCATAGCAAATATACAAAATTAAGTTTTAATTAAAAATTAAATATGAGCTTCTAAACGGCTAAAAAATTATCTTCCTTCCTGCTATCATGATCTGTCTCTCCTTCAATCATTCCTTTATGCCTTGTCTTCCTCTAGCTTTTGCTGTCTTTAGTCTCCCACGCTCACCTCCGATGACCTCAGCCCCTTTAGGTGTGCTGTGTCCTTACCCTGGCTGCTTTTCCAGCCCTCACACCTTTATCCAATTTGCAGCCTGGGTTCAAACCTCTGGTGTGCTGAAATGGCTGTTTACTTGGTGCTCATCAAGGGCTCCCCTCTTTGTGATCTCTGTTGCTGAGTCATCTGGTCCCTCTGGGCATTGCCTCTCCTCTGTCCCAGCTCTACTTCCTTCCAAGGCTTCCCTGGCTATCATTATGACAGCCCCATTTGGTGTGACACACGTGTTTGCTACTCCTCCCCACTGCCATCTTACAGCTGAGGTTTCAGGCGCCTCCAAGAGCTGCAAATGAAGTTCCTACCCCTGCCATCCAAGTCTTTGATGACACCAAATTTCAAGAAGCATGCTTCTCTCTTCCCACTCCTGCCTTTAACTATACCTCTTCGCTTCCCTTGATGTTCTCTTGTTTGCTGTTTTAACAGTGGGAAGCCCCATTTACTCTGTGTGCCACTGAGGTGTTCTCTGCTGTACCTGCTAGGGTGCTTGTTCCACCACCCAGCAGAAGGAGATCCTTGTCATCTGTCCTTGCAGACCAGCAGGGAGGTTTTGTGTGGCTTTGTCTGCTGTCATTGTTTTGTTCTGGTTCAGCATTTAATGGGGTATGTTTCCTATGCTCTGACTCTGGGCTGTACTGAAGCATTACAAGAATGCAGATAACAGCTGCATTCAAATGTGGGCATTCAAAAGCACTTTTTGGTTTTGCACGTTGGGAGTGCCCCTTTTACAGGAAAGAGAAGTGACCTCACGGAATTATCCCTTTGAGGAAGAAAACTAACTGGAGGGGAGAGGAGCACTGCAAAAAATCTAGGCCCATGCTGTACCATGGTGTTAGTACCAGCAGGAGTTAACTTAATTTTTCCTAAATGTTTTAATAGATAGAGCTCTTGGTACATGTGGTAATGGGAGCTATAAACACTAACATGCTGACCTCCTTAGTTGTAATTAATATGTTTTGAATCTTTTCTGTGTCTGTCTTTTCCTTCTTACCTATTCATTATCTATAGTAAGTGAAGGGATTAGCATGCAATTGCAGCTGTGCCCCAGCCCTTCTGATTATCACAAAGGTGCATGAAGAACTGAGCAGCTCAGTGAGATGACTCAGACCACAGGAACCTAAGGAAAGCAGCAGTGGGATTCTTGAACTCCTCACAAGGCACATGAGAACTTGGGCAGTCCTACTGGGTGAGTGCCACTGAAGAAACAGGACTTAATGGGATGGTAGGCAGCAGCATTTTGTGCCATCCTGTAGTGCAAGGAGTGATCAAACAAGAGATTATTGCAAACATTCTGAGAGAAGTGAACTAGTCATACATGAGACTACAGGCTGCACCATGTGAGTGATGGGAAATGTGTTTGTCACAGCAGATATTGGAGAATATGGGTGGTAGAACAGAACTCCCATCTTAGAAACCGTGTGCTAAAACCTTTTTCCATGTAAAGCTCTGCTGCGTATGTGCAGCGTATATCTCACTGTCTTACTGGAGTGATAACACTGCAGAGGAGGCCATCAAGGCCTTATTTCTTTGTGCCCTGGTCATGGTATGCTGGTCAACAGTTAAAATGGCTGAGAGTTCTGTGTCATTTGTGCCATTGAACCTTTGAATTCCTCCTGAAAGTCTCTCCCTTGTAGGGTTCCTGCTAAAGCCCAGCACACCTGCACTGTTCATAAAGTACTTCTCCAGCACTCCTCCCAGACCTCCAGCTCATGATATCAAAACTCTGTGATGTGACATCTTGTCATGTCTCCTTGGGTTCTGAGGTCTCCTTTGCATTCCCTCTAACCCACTATTGTTATCTGCTTTTCTCCATGCAGCTGGACATCTCATCCAGATGTCACAGCCTGATCTCAGCTGCCCTAATGCTTGTTCCAAATATGACCAAACCTCCATCATTCAAACCTGAAGCCCCTGGAGGAACAATTACAGTGCGAAGGAAATATGAGACAAAGAGGAAATATTAAGAATGGTTAAGTAAGATTAAGATGGTATAAAACATGAGGAGGGAGAAAGGATAGAAGAAAAAACCAAATTATAATAACTGAGAAAAAGAGGAAAATGGCATTTTAGCTATGAGGTATTGAGATGGACAAAGAAAGAAAACATTTTGAAATCCAAGAAGTCAGTTGTAAAGAAAATATGGCAGGGAATGGAAAGAGGAAAAGAAAGAGGAAATCAGGAACTAAAAGGCAGTGGACACAAGCATTCAAAACAGAGATAAAGGTATATCACTCCTCTTTTTTTTCCAAAGCAGTCTTAATAGGCTGGTCCTTTAAAAAGAAAAATAACTAAAAATCTCTAATCTAGAAAATGTCATGGCACTAAATCTTACTGCTGAGGTTCTGACCATGGTTCTGACCATCTGGGCTTACTTGATATGTATACTGTGAGTACTTCCTAGCTCCCAGCTCTCTCTTCTTTTTTCCTGTCCTTAAACACTGAGAAAAGATGGTTCTTTGGCCCCTAGCAGTCTAAATTTTCCTGCCAACTACTGCTTATTGCAGCCTTCTCTTTCTCAGCTAATACTCTGTATATTAGTTTGCTCCCTTTCTGTTTCATTTCTTTGGCTAAGGAAATGGAGCATCCTTAGGAACTGATAACTATCAAGTAAGGAGCTGCAAGTTTCTACATCTGTTAATATGTACTTTCAAATATTGAGCAAGCTGTTTCTCCAATTTGGCAATTTCTGCTATTCAGCTGGATGACACCCAGTCTTAAAAGCAACTCATGCTCCAAATTCCTCCTTCAGCTGCATTTCTTTTAACTTAATATCTACTTTGTAAATATAGGATATTTAATAATGATTGGTTTTAACAGTCAATATGACAGCCTCAAATTTGTTGAAGGTTAAATGCTTTGGTCCCACATACAGAAAATAATTCAGAAAATCCTTCATAGATGTTTAACAAACACTTTTTCTAGTCACTCTTAATCTCTGTTCCATGATTTCTGCTGGTGCAGGAGTTGATGGCCTGTACCCACAGCTGGGTTTGGATATGGGGAGGAAGAACTGTACTGCTCATATTGCACTTGTGCTGGTTTTCAGCTCACGGGGGATAGGATAAACTTGAATGTAGTCTGCAGCAATGTGGAGAATGAACAGAGATTCAAAAAACTTTGGGAACTGCTCCTGTAGAACTCTAATCCTGGGAAACTTTCTCCAAGTACAGAAAGCATCCCAAAGTGAGAACTCCAGTCACAGAGGACTTTCTAACTCTACAGGTAACCACTGAGGACTGTACATTTGTAACATGCATAGAATCTGAGAGAGATGAAACAGAGTATAAATTTGCACTTCAATTAGGCAGCTCTAAGACTGGAATGGTAAATTCTGGGCTTTATCCAGTGCATCAGTAACTGTAACATGAAAGAAATGTATACAGGTATTTAACTGTGAGTGCAATGATGTATGAAGTCATTAATGATGGTGGCACCTCTACTGGGAAAGGAATACCTCTCAGTATCAGAGGTTTGTTCTAGTTATATGCTAGATGCATACAAATGCTGATGCATCTATACAATGGATATAAAATGCCATACTTTTCTCAGTATGATCTTAACAAGAATACATTCTAGTACTTTTAAACTTTTTGATTTAACATTTATTTCCCAGAAGATTCATTTTCTCTTGTTTCCGGGGTAGGATAATGAACAGCAGTAATGTCCCTGTCTCCTGTGATTTTTCTCTCCTGCTCCAAATCTCCTTCCTTCACTGACTGCACAATGGTGGCCTAAGACACAACTCCTGCAGGAAGAAGATGTAGCTGAGCCAGAACTCCAGAACTCCCATCTGACTTCACTCTCCAATACTGTTTTTTGTATAGAAGTATTTATACGTCTGAGAATGGTGAGGTGGTCACAGACAGTCCTGGTTGTGCTTCCACCATGTTAGAATAATCTCAGGCTCATTTTTCCTGTTCAAGGTTAGGCAAACATTTATTGTTTCAAGGCATTTAGGAGGACACTGGTTGTCAGGTGTTTTGGTCCAGTCCAAGACTGTGATTAAAAGGAATCACAAAGCTACATTTGAACTTGTTGAAAATATGTCATGTAGCTCCATTTCTCCACAGCTTGTCTCTGCAGTCAGATGTAATACAGGTACCTTTGCTAAGGGAGTGATGCTTCTGAAAACTGTGTGTTGCAGGATGAGTAAGAAACCTAAGCAGTAGAAGTACAAGGTTGTGCTGGTTTTGGCACATTCTGTGTGATAAACAGATAAGACTGTGATATCACTACACTAAAGGAGTAGTGTGCAATTTGCTGCCAGGGCAACTACATTTAGATCTTTGAAACAAGTGGGTTGTTTTCCTTCGTCTAGCCTTAAATTATTCAAATATGTAATGAAATAAAATATTTCCACTTGAAGCATCTGCTTTTCATTCTAAAAGTTGAAACCATCCAGCTTTGTACATTCAGATTTTTAAATGAGATGGTACTAGTTCAGTTGTTAATGAGAACCTTGCAGTTTTCTTTCTTTATGTTATTCCCTGTGGAGTGACTCAGATGGGAGCAGAGTACCTTGATTTAGCTGAAGGCTGTACAGATCATTATAGATAGCCAAGCGTGCCTGTAATGGGGAATTCACTCTGCAGACATGGAAGACTGCACACAGAATCCATCTTTCCTCTCCAAAGGCTTCCTTGAGGACAGAGAATCTCACCTTTCTTAAGGTTCACCAACTTTAGAGGGATTTCTATCGCTTATCATCAGTTATGATAATGGCTCTCTGAACTACCCAGCCTTGGGAAAGTTGTTCCACTCTAATGACAAGTATACTAGTATTTTTAGTATCACATGGCAGGTTTTCCAAGGTCAACCAGGTCTTCTTTTCTAACCAGATTTAAAAAACAAAGCAAAACAAGAAAACCCCCACAAAAACCCAAAAAACAAAACAAATAAACCCCTACAAATCCCTTCCCCCTCCCTGCCCCCCCCTCCCCCCCCGAATGATTGTTGTTCTCTAAATTAAGCTGCAAAAGGAGCTCTCCAGGATGTAGCTCAGAGTGTCTGTGACCTGAGGCCAAAAGATGCTCTTGTACTTCCAGTGTGGGCAGAGCTACTTTTCATGCTGGAAATGCAGATGCCATGACACAGCCTACTGTTACTGGAGCTTCTAGTTTGTTATTCATTTGTTTTTCTGCGTTTGAAGACGGTAATTTCCATTGGGTAAACCTGGAGATGTTCATCTGCTCTTTTGTTCATGTTCTTTGGTTGAACAAATCTCTGTAAAATAAAAGTGATAAACTTAACCACTGGATAGTGTATTCCATTCATCTTGACAGGAGTTCCTCACAGTTGTTATTAAAAGTTCAACTGTCTTTCTCTGGAAAATGTATAAAAGCATAACTCTTACCTGCTTTGCACAGCTATTATGTATTTTCTTGTCACTTTTTTGCTGTATTTAAAATACTGCGGCGTGCCGCAATAATCCTGGGTCACGCCTGGAGCCATAGGCATTGACTTCAAGATCTCTGCTACCCCCTGCAAGCATCCACCTCCTTCTCCCCTGCTGTCCTATCCCACTCTGCTTCTGCTGCTGCTCCTAGCCTAAATCACCTCCTCTAGTTACAGATCACCCCTGAAAAACAAAGTCTGGGCCCTGCACCCACACCGTGGCCTCTCCCCTGGGAGGAAGGAACAGGAGCAGCCCAGGAGGATCTGGGAGCTGCATGCCCATGCAGTGATCTGTCAGGCAGTGGGATGGCCATCTCCAGGGGTTCCTGTGTGCCACAGGCTCTGCCCCTCTGCAGGCACCGAGCTCAGGTCCCCCTGCCAACAGGGAGACATTGACCACCGTGCACTGGCTGTGCCAGCAGGCAGGGAAATCACCACCAGCTGTTCAGATGCACAGGCCTTTCTCAGGGTCCAGTTTCCCCCAGCCAGGAGCCGTCCCTGCTCAGGGCAAGGAAGAAGTGGGTTTGAAGGAGCAGGCCTCGGTGGCAGCACCCTCCATTCTGAGGCTCTGCACACACAGAAATGGGTGGCAGCAGTGCAGGACCCGTGGGGCAGGTGCAGGCTGGGAGAGGTTCCCAGCCAGAGGAAGGTACCAGATTCCTTTTGGCTGTGGTGCTTGTGCTATAAGGTCCTCCCCTGGAGCACTCTATCCTCGGTGCTCCACTGCCTTCGCAGTGGGAGGGGAGCCCTTTACTTAGAGAGATGAGATGGGTGGGGCCTCAGGTCATTTTATAAAATAACAAGTCATTGACTCCCACAGGAGTACATCCTGCAAACATGTCTTGGGAAGTGCTGCCAGTGGAGGTACCAGGAGCAGACACTGAAAACGTGTCTCTAGAACTGCTCCCCACAGAGGTGCCAGGAGTAAATCCTGAAAATATGTCTCTAGAACCGCTGCCCACGGAGGTGCCAGGAGTAGAGCCTGAAAATATCTCTCTCGAATTGCTGCCCGTGGAGGTGCCAGAAGTAGATCCTGAAAACATGTCTAAAGGATTCCTACCCATGGAGGAGCCAGGAGTGTATCCTGAAAGCATGTCTAAAGGATTCCTGCCCATGGAAGAGCCAGGACTATATCCTGAAAACATGTCTAAAGGATTCCTGCCCATGGAAGAGCCAGGACTATATCCTGAAAACATGTCTAAAGGATTCCTGTCCATGGAGAAGCCAGGACTGTATCCTGAAAGCATGTCTAAAGGATTCCTGCCCATGGAGGATCCAGGAATAGATCCTGAAAACATGTCTCAAGAATTGCTGCCCATGGAGGTGCCAGAAACACTCTATTACATGAATAAAGGGAAGACCATGATACCATCAAATGCACTAGAGGTAAGAAAACAGCTTTAAAGTTTCACTTAAGGTCCTCTGCATTTGACAGAAAACAAAATCCTGCTTTGTGAGTGTGTTTGTATTCAAGCTAGTGTGCAAATTTGCTGTCTGATGGGACTATACAGCAGTTCCTCTGCGTGAAGGAGTTTAAGTTAAAATTTTCTCTTCAAGGCCGTCAGTGGAAAAGTCCTTCTGAATCCACCAGAGCCAAAGATCTCATCTTCATAGACAAAATGAGAGAAGTCAGAGTAGTATAGGGCCAAAAAAAAAGGTAAGAAGGGAGGAAAAAATGAACTGGGGGAGAAACTTCCTTCAGGGGACTGAATTGTCAGCCTTTTTTCTTCTGCAATTAAATGCTACTTTTATTAAAAATTTCATATTTCTGTATAAATAACAAGATTTTGACATGTATAATAATGTGTCAAACACATTTTTTTGTTACTGAAAATGGGATAAGGGCAGGATAGAGAGCAGGAATAGAGAATTGAATTTTACTTACACATTACCTTTTTGGTTCTGAATTTTTTCATTTTGCTTTACATTCTCTGCATTGTTTCAAGATTTGCATTTAGTTTTAACTGTAGTTCATTATGCATTGTTTTGTGTGCTCCCTGACTGGATGAAGGCACATCACTTCGGGAAGTGCTTTGAAAACAGAATATTTTCAACATTTCTTTGTAGATACTGTCCTTTAATGGTGCTCTATAAAGTGCCTCAAAAGGTGGCACCCTACACTGTAGAGGTGTTTTGGAGCTTCTCTTTCCTGGAAGAGATTGAAACATTAGATTTAAAATTTTGCAACTGTAGCATTTCATATTCTGTGTTCAAGGTCATAGAAGATATTCTGGAATATTTTAAACTGAACTTTAGTATTGCTAAGAGCAGGAACAAATTGCCAAAAGATCACATTCAAAAGAAAAAGCAAACCTTTTCCACTGGATTAATGTAGAGACACCTTTTAGATATTTTACAGCTGTGATGGTCTTCATTTATTTTCTCATTGAAAGGGTACCCCTGACATGGATTTTGTGCCAGTGTGCACCAAAATATGTGGTGGTTTGTCCATTAATCTGAGTGCGGTAACACAGCTGGGCGTAACCAACAGCCCTTCTAATCGAGGTTTCATCATAAATTATTGCAAGTAGAAATTAATTATCTATCCTGGTAATGCTGCTGCTGTTGTTTTAACATTATCATTTATTGTTTTTTTCTTCCTTTCTTCAGGATGGAAACTCAGGGCTTGGTTCCTTGGGAGATGGTGAATGGCAAAGAAGGAATGCTGACAGTACTGGGCCAGACCAAGGTGATTTCAAGGTATTAAGAACAAGAGGATTTAGAACCAAAGAATGCTAAGGGTTTTGTTTTTCTCAAAAGGGGAGAAGTCTCAGGTTGATAAAGAATGATGGCAGCAGCTTGAGTGTTACAAGGGAAATGCCCGTAAATCTATTAATGGAATAATTTTATTCCTCTTATGTTTATGATTTTCATAGAACATAGAATAGTTTGAGTTGGAAGGCACCTTTAAAGATCATCTTGTTCCAAATTCCTGCAATGAGCAGGGACACCTTCAAGTAGACCAGGTGTCTCAGTTTCCATAATTGCTTGCTTTATCCCTCTGTTACATTTTATTTTGAACAGGCTGAATATTTAGTATTTTAATGCCTCACTTACTTGTAAGAGAAATCCACAGGTGAGCTTTCTGTTCCACAATACTTTTTGTAACTGAAAGGGCCAAAAGTGACAGTGAGACATGCTCTGCTGCCAATGGCTTTGGTAGTGTGATCTCCATCCTTGCAATTTATGAGGCGGTCCTGGATTGTTGAACCCTGATCTTTCGCAACTTCTGTGCTCCATCAGGAAGAAACTGTAGTGAGATTCTGTAAAATGAGTGATAGGGCTATTTCTTGTGCATGAGTGTCAGTCAAAGATTTTTTTTTTTTTGATGGGAGTTCTCATTCTGCTACTGTGCAGTGAGTCTGGGCATTATTTCCTATCTGTCAATGGAGAAGTTTAAGAATGATTCATATAACAATTTTGTCCCATGAAGTGCCTGCTTCTGAGGCAGATAATTATGTGAAAATTTGCCCTATAGTTCATGCAGACAAGTTCTACTGAGGCAAAATGAAGCTGAAATGGAGCTTTGTCTGAAAGTTGAAATCATACTGTGAACAGGCACACAGGTGAGCTTTGTAATAAGCTGCTTACCAAGTAGTTCTGCTGCAATTTGGGTGCTCACAAATTTAAACAAATTCTTATTAATATTCACAATAGTCTTTGTTTTTTCACATGCACTCTTCAAAATTTAGCTATTGTGTTTTCCCAGCATTAGGATTACTACTATTAAAAAAACCCCAGTGGAGTTAAAAGATTAGACTGTATTTTCACAGGATATATTGTATAATAAGTCTAGGGTCTTCGTGGTATTTCATCTTACAAATATTTAGGTTGCAATGTCTGGTATCTACAGCCTGGGGAGATACTGAAATTCTGGACCATGTCTAGGATGAAGAATTATGTAGATAGTAAAAGCAGGCAGAAAAATTTTACTGATCAGTTTTTGGTATAATATCTGTTCCTTACAAGAGGTCAGGAACTTAAAAGCATGATGAAAGGAAGAAAAAAGATTTGAGCTCCTGGGTTATAATTACTTACAATAATTATACATCTGACAAGTAACTTGTCTCCATTTCTTAATCCCACACAGTAATGTGTTTGTTTTTCCATTGTGTGCTCAGGATATAGACTTTAGATCAAAGATATTTAATGGTCATTAAATTTCAATGGTACAGATGTGACAGTAGCGGACTAAAAGAATCATCTGATATATCCATAACCTTCTTCTAGACCACTATATTGGTCCTGTCTCATACTGAAGGATTCTTTTTTACAGTATAAAATTACAAATTTCGTGACAATGCATTGGTGATGGACTGAATTGTTTTTGCATGTGGTTACAGAGGCGCTGTTTTTGTTTGTGTTCACTATTCCACTCTCCATCCTATGCACTTGCATGATCATTATTAGGCTACATCAACAATCATACATTCTTGTAAAGGATGCTTATACATTTTTCTCTCCTCCTAGTTTTTTCTCAAATATTAATTTTTCATCACTGGAACTGCCAGAAGACTTAAATATGAGGGTATCTGCTTGCTCAGAGGAATTGTCTGTTAGAAATATATGACAGCATTTGACAGCAACTGCATGTGTCTTTACATCAACATGATGATTTTTATCTGTGTTAAGAAATCTGTATTATTTGGGTCTAGGCTGGTGCTTAAATCCATGCTAAAGTAACAGGAGGAGCCAGTTCTGGTATTTCAGACATCAGTGTTTATACCAAAATATTTGAGGATTGCAGCAGGCCTCATATAATAATGCATAGGAGGGAAGGGGAAGGGAACAATTGGATGCATAGTTCTAAACTCACCATGAGCCATGTTTTAATAAGGCTAAGATGCATCACTTCTTGGGTCAAGTCATACATCATTTCCCTGCCAGATATGGGCTTCTTGTTCTTTCAGGGTTTGTGCAGCTGGGACAGCTGCTGCCCTTAAACAGAAGAGGGACAGGATAATCTCTCACCCTTGTGCAAAGCAGGAGCTCTGGTTTCTGCTGGGTTTTGGGAGTTGGAAGCAGCCCTTGAGATCATGGGAAGGGGGGGGGCTGCCACACTGCAGAGCAAGAATAGGAGCAAGTTGTGACATCTGCTTCTGGTGCAGGTTGGGCTTGGCAATGTGAACAGGAGCTGAGGCAGGCAGGAGGGCTGGGTCCCTGGTGGGGATGGGCTCCTTGACTCCCACAGGGGCTAGAGCCTGTTGTCAGGAGCAGCTCCAGCCCTAGCCTCAGCATCAGCTGGAAAGGCAGGAGTCAACAACTCCTGAGCCACCCCCAGACCCCCACTGCTTGCAGCAGCATGGCTTCAGCAGCAGCAGCTCTGCTCAGCTGCAAAAGCTGGTCTGAGCCCAGGTACCTCCTCTGCCACCCTGAGTGCTGGTATGGGATTGCCTAAAATACAGACTGCTGAAATTACACGTTCCAGCACACCTCCCACTTCAAAAATGAACCTCATAAAATCAAATGAGGACACATCCCGTCAGCTCAAAGCTTTGAAATATGGTTTTTCTAATCCATATTTGACATCAAAAATGCAAAACATCTGTACCTGAGATAGACCTATAAATACCCTTGAGAACTGGTAGTCAGAAAGAGATTTCCAGAGTGCAATGCATGGCCTGTGGTAATGAGGATAAGAATCCAGAAATGTTCAACAGCTGTCAGACATAATCACTAATTTTACAGCTATTTGGAATTAGGTGTAAAGAGTCTCAAAGCTCATATGGTTCATGCTCAGCCTAGTTTCTTTCTGTCATATTTGTTCTACTTAGGGAGGGCAGAGCACTATAAAAAGGCACTGTTGTTTTTTTATGGATGGACAATTGCTCTGGATACAGTTTCACATACGGAAATAATTTTGAACATGCAGTTGAACAGTTAAAGTTTTCAAATAGATCTGTTTTTCAAAATCTGAAGAAGTCTGATTGTTAAACATCTGCGAACACTAAAGGGGGAAGGTAATGTTAACTGTATTGAAAGAGCTATGCAGCTAGCCTGAGTTACCGATCAAATTATTCATCTCTGCAGATTTATATAATAAGTAATAGAAATAATAAATAATGCTGTTATTTATTAAATATTATACATCTCTGCATTTTTATGGGATCACTGTGCAGTGAGAGTATCCATCTTGTGTTGATCAGTATTTGAGGTTTTGTTTTCTGGAAATGTCTTCCAAGCACAGTATAATGTGCATAGTGTCATTCCTCAAAAGTTTTCTGAGTCCCATGATGGATATGTATAAGGAAGCAATCATCTCAAGGATACAATTCTTGTGACCTTGCATATACCTGTCATGCTTCTGTGGATGTGGAAAAATTTCCCCAGCTGGAGCCAGGGTTTCTGTGGCTGTATGCCCCAAAGGGGCTTTTCCATCTGGGTGTGGGTATTTCTAATTAATTGATATCCAACCAAGACTTCTGCTACTCCTGGTGAAAAGATGGTCTGATGAGAAGAAGAGATTGTACTACTAAAAGCCACAAAACACACAGCTTATGAAAAGCACTGCTGTGGCAGCAGTGATCGTCAGTATCAGCAGCATGCCCGCGCACAGCCCCACAGCCCTCGGCTGAGGTGCCCTCCCCAGCCTGGAGGAGGTGAAGGAAGGAAGCAGTTAGAGCATCTTGTCCATCGTGGAGCCTGATTTTGTCAAGAATGAGGAAGAAGTTCAGAGAGGTGGCCAAGAGCAGCAGGTCTGGGCAGCCTGCCACGGGGGATCCCGGCACATCCCACAGCATCCCATGGCTGTAGCAAGCTGGGGCAGGGATTGGTGAGTGATGTTCACAGCCTGAAGCATCCTGACTACAACTGTAAAAAACTCACACGCACTCTGTAGGGAGACCTGGCTCTCAGACAGCTCAAGATAGACTTTCACACACCACCAGCTCTAGATGCACCATCAGCAAGGAATGATTTGGTCCCTGGCTACCATCTAGTTAAATTAGCACTTGGAAATGAAGAAAGGAGTGCCCTGCAACATCCTGGGAGTGATTTCATCTCAGCAGAATGCTTCTCTGGGCCAGGAATGCAGGAATACCTTAGACAAGGCAAGGAAGCTATCTTTGCCAGGAAGGGCTGCTGAGCTAGTAGATGACATGGAAACACATGGAGGAATTATTCCTGGGTGATTGCAGGAAAAATGTGTGGATAGAGAGGAAGGTGACATATACATAGATGACACATGTTTTTTCAGGTTGGTATGTAGAAATGGATTTTTCAGTCATTGTAAAAGGCTTGGTTGTGCTAAAGGTATTTTTAAAGCTTGTCTGATCTTTGCAGGATGGTTTGTGGAATATTACACAATGCAATTGGACTCAAATAAGTAATGGTACCAGTGTAGTGTGGCACATAGTTTTCTTTGCTTCCTCATCACAGTTTTGCACCCAGCATGACAAAGACCACTACTCATGAGACCAGATGGAAGACATTCCACATTTCATGTAGAAAATCAGCAGCTGAGTGTCTGGTTGGAGGATACCCGCTTATTGATGGTGATACAGTTTTCACACACACAAACTGAATGTGAATTTCAGGATTTCTGCATTATTCTTCTGTTAGTTTATAACTGCTTTGGAATAAATACCAATCTAAAAAGAACAACAATCAAGTCTGAGAATATATTGACTGTTCCTGAAGGTTCAGGTTCTCTTCTCTGGTTTGGTGTTGTTGGATGACCGGTCTCTGTTTTGGCAAGGCAGCTACAATATTCTGCTATCTGATGGAACATCTGTTGTAAACCAAGTACCTAACACTAAAAAGAACAAACCTGAAAAGCATTCACCCAGCACACATTTGACAATACTGTTGTGGAATTGTGTGACTGGGGTAGCCTGCAATAAGTGAAGGAATGAATATCCATACTATTGGTATCGCAAGCAGGAAAGATGAAGCTAGCAATCATTCATGCTGGCAGAGTCTGTTAGATGAAGAAGCCTAAAGGCTGAAGAAAGCAAGCTACTGAGAGAAAACCAAGTCAAAAAAATAAAAAAGGTAAAGTAGAGTCACTCCCTGCTCTCATGGACTCTTGCCTCATTAAGGAGTCCTGCCATTTTAGAGCTCCACAGCCACTTGAGACAGGATGTATTTTACAGCTAAATGTGGAGTAATTTACAGCAGTGCTTCTTGAGATGGATGCATGCCACACATACCTACACCTGAATAGAAGCATGACTTTAAAGAGGCCTGAGATAGACCTGCAGAGGCATACATGTTCCAGGAATGCAGACAGCCTGCATTACCAGAGTGCTCATGATAGAGAAATTTCTGTTTTCAAATTCTTACTCCTCAGCTAGGAGAAAGTGGGGATCATGCACATGACAGAGGAATCCCTTACTTAGTACCAAGTAGTGTCAATGTTCTTCTTTTTTATGGGAAGCACAATAAAATCAGAAGAAGAGACTATGAGGTCTGTTCTACACTAGATGGAGTTGCTGTTTGGAGAATCCCAGTAAAACTTCATTTAGTTGCGATTTCAGGGAAACTAGCAGTGTACACCCTACTCATGCACTGGCACCTCAGAGTGCTGTACTGCATACAGATGTGCTACACACACAAGCACAAGCTGGGCAGCACCAAATTGAAGACTAGCTCACAGTTTGCTGTGGTGGAAACCTCTCTGTATGTGGAACCTCATTATAAAGCAGCAGCCTTTTTCTTTTTTTCTTTTTTTTTTTTGTTAAAAGTATCATGATAGGTGTTAAGTAAGCAGAATAACAGAACCGCTGTCTTTTGTTTTATACATGTGTGACTGCTATTTTCTTTGTCTCTATAACTAGACCCTGGTACATCATGTTATAGTTGTCACAGTTACTATTTAAATATATTTCTTTTGTTTAAGATGTTACTGGAATTAATTAAAATAGCAAATCCTCCTGGGAGCAGAAGAACTAGCAAGGCCTGATCACCAGGTGAATTCTGCCCTCCCTATTGTCTTTGCTACCACCACCAGCAGGTGCCAGGTCTGTCAGGATGACTGACGCCTGGCTCCTGCCTTTTCCTCAGGTAACTGGCTGATGGCATCAGCCTCTCCCCTAGTGCAAGCACACATCCTGATTTCTGTGGCTTCTGTTAAACCACTGATTTTTAATTTTTAATTTTTTTTTTTTTTTTTTTTTTTTAATTTCAGTAAATTCTTTTGTGAATCCTGCATCTCTGAGAATTGATTTCCCCCTACCAGATAGGGAAAATCTGGCTAACATGTTAGAAAGTTATTGCATGGGAACCAGGAAGAAGGTGATCACGTGGCAGAAACCATCTAATATTCCCTAAAAAAACCCCAAATCCCAACCCAAGTTTTCACCTGTCTAAGAATCACAAATTGCTCTGCAAATAATGATTTCATTGGTTCTCACACAAGCAATGCCACTTGTCAGAGGAAGTGTTGCTGGAGCTGATCCAGGAGCTGGCAGCACCTTGTGCAACCTGGAGATAAATGCCTGCCAGAATTTCCCCCATGTTTATGCAGATCCTAAGGAACAATGAGTTTCTGCCTTCTAGGGCATATGCTGAGGTGCCTAAACCCATTCCTAACATGTGAGTGTGGTGATCCACCTTTGCTAATTACCCAGCTGAGAAGAAGGGTAAATTAACAGGGTGTAGAACTGTATTAACATGGTTATACTATTTCTAAAATCTGAACCAGTGTCTTTGCACGGGGTAGCTCTGAGGACATATCCTTCCACCAGTTGTCTGCAAATTTTGTAGCTTCTGTGAGGTTATTCTCTTTTGAGAACAATTGAAATAGAAGGTAAATAGATTTCCTAGGTTGAATTTCATGAAGAAGCACTAAAAAAAGGAAAAAACAGAATTCTGGACACACATTTAAGAGGAGTGGAAACAACAATGGTTTTTAAGAACTCTGTAAAAAGATTTTAACATAACATGATATGTTAGAGGAGAGAATAAAGGATTCTAATCACATATTGGAAATGTAATTTGTTGTGATGAAAGAGGCATAGTTATTTTTCCATCTGTAAATAGACCCTTTTGCTCTGTTCTCTTGAGAAAAAAGTTGGTTTAAGTGAGGTTCTTCCAGCTTCTTTTTTAACATCTATTTTGTCTGCTTGCTTATAGTTGTTATAGGAAGTCTCTGAAGTGCTACAGAATTAGAAGGATTCTCCTAAAAAAGAGGAAACCTATGGATAAAAATAGCAATTTTCAAAAAGAATGATTTGTGGGGCTTTTCTGTAACCACTTATGCAGGTGGAAATGTTTCTAGGAGTGTGAGGAAATAACCATGTGTCACAGCCACAGGAAATGTTGATTTATTTATTGGCTTGGTCAAAATAGCCTTTTGCAGATAGCTCTGAGCCAGACAAGTTTATGGAATGAGCCAGCAGGAAATCGTCTTCCTAAGAAGGAGGAACTCACATTTATCTTATAATAATAAGTAGGAAGAGGTCCCTGCAGCCACAAAACCTGGAGAGACTTGCTTTATAGAAGATTAAGCCTGACAAATTTGAAGGGAACAAAGGAAGTTAAGCACTTTCAGTCTTCAGGGTTTTTTTTGAGAAAGGTAGTATTTTTATTTTTCTCCAATGGCAACCAATACCTAAATCTTTAGATCCTAAATCCTCTGGAAACAATTTTCAGCCATTGGCTTGTCTCATAGTCGTGATTTACAAAAGCTCAGGTTACTGTTACACTTTTTCTTGTACAATAGTAAATTGCAGGAAATCTATGTTTCTGAAGCAGAAGGCAAAAACACCTCTTAAAAAGTGGTGCTTCAGGTTTATCCTATGGGAGTCCACAACAGCATTCTCCACAGCACTTTTTTTCAATGCTATGGAACTGTATGGGTAGTTACTGGGGGGATTGACTGTAACTGATTAAAACTGATGGCATTTTGACAACTTCATCATGGTGCTCACCAGTGCATTTAATCTGTTCGAGAGGCTTACTGTAGTTATGTTGTAGTCTAGACTCAGCAATTTCAAAGTTTTGCAAGAGTCTCACTGTAAGGCTGTGTAAATTGTCAGGGATTTTTTCCTGTGTTTTTTGTTTGGATGAGCCATCTGGAGTCTCAGAGTAACAAAACAAAAAGACAGTGAAATATATAAAATGTTAAGACATTTTTAAAACCAGAAGCTTCATCTGCAAAATAGTGAGATAATTGACCCAAGTTTTACTAACTGTATTTGTGCTTTGTGGCACACAGTTTATTTGCACATTTGAAACTTTTTTCCCACCAAAGGCTTATTCAGACCCCCTTTTTACTCTCTAGATAGAATCCTCTCCTTGCTACCTGTTGACCGTAAGGATCATCCGGATGAGAAATCTCCAGCGAGTGGATGCCTGTGAGTATCTCCATTCTTAGTGGTAGCTCAGGAAACAGGAAAATCCTATATTTTATAGTTCTGTAACAATCTTTTCTTAGTGTTTCTGAAATAACCCAGTGTTTATGTAAATTAATTGTTATAAACCAGGTCAGTCCTTGCTGCTTGCTGCTGTTTCATTGTTCTCCCTCTGCTTTCTCACTAGTTTCAAGACCTGAATGTGTTTCTGGGGATAAGTACTTTATATCAAAGAAAGGAGAGTTTCTGACAGAGGTAGATGAAAGACTCCATTCCATGTTTTGAAAAACAAGGGGTAATTCTGCTGATGGGTAGTAGCACCTTGGGAAATGTGGCTGGGAGGAGCAAACCTTTTCAACATCCTCAATCTCCGTTCTGACAAAGCTGAATTGAAAAGGAAAAAGCTTTTTACAGTCATTACCACCAGGCTAATGCCACCATTAATTACCCTGAAAGAACAGTTGAAAAAACGTTCTAACTGAAGGCTGGATGCCCGGTCCTTTCTAAGGCTTCTGCAGGAGTCTTGCAGTTGTGCAAGAATGTGAGTCTCTGGCAGGAAAGTGGTGGGAAGGGAGTAGGTTGGGAAGGGAAACACCACTGTTTTGTAAAAGAACATGGACTATCCACATGTGTGCTGAGGAGACGTATTTCACACAAAACAGACAAGTTAATTGTTTGTTTTATTTGAGTAAATAGATTTACGTGACTGCCTGTGGAAGGATGCTGAAATTAGTTTGAGAGTGAGCATGGAAGGGAAATGATGTAACCCTCATGATTCTCTTGATTCTCCTGTTTCACTGTGAGCAGCAGTGATTGGCTCTATAATGTCTTGCACATGAAGAGTCAGGAAAGATTTTCTGATAGACAAAGATCTGGATTTCCATGCGGTACCATTCCCGTCTTACCTTGTGATTGTCACATGTGTTTCTGGAAGGTGCACCAGAGGACTTCCCTGTGTCACAGCGCTGACTGAGGGAGACAACAGCTGTATCCTAGGTCACATCACTGAGCTGCACACTCTGCACCTCCCTGCTGGTCCACAGCTGTGGCACATGTGTGGTGAAGCAAGAACACTGAAAGGTCTCATCAGGGACTCATCTCAGATCATCTGCATGTCAGGCAACCAGGCAAATAATGAGGTTATAGAAAGAGGTTGTGCAAGCAGAACTGAGGCAACATTTTGCATTAAATACACAGCTGACTAGTTTGGCTGCATCTACTCATATAATTAAGGATTGCTTGATATGCTTTGTATCTCAAAGTACAGTTAAGATACAGGAATGATGAATCACATCAGCAGAATAAAGTACTTGCCAGCCAAACAGCCATCAGTCATTGATCTCAAATGATAAAGCCAAAATCGTATAGTAGTTACCAAAAATCATTTTAATGCATTTTAAAATCAGCAGCATTACTTCTAGATTCTCCAAATATATTCAAATGCATATTTTTGCAGTTTCAAAATTCTTCAAAGCATTATTGTCTGCATGGAATTTCCCAGATTAAAAAAAAGAAATAAAAACACTTGAGGAAACAGAATAACAACTAAAACAACTTTTACATTCAGGGGGACTGAAAAGGCTACAGTCCTTAAGAGTGAAATTATTGATGAGGGCATGGAAGCTCTCACTACAAAAAAGGAAGTGGCAAAGAAAGTGAATAAGGAGTAATTTTTCACAAGGAGGCTAAGAAATAAGAGTGGTGGGAAGGTAGAATTAAAGCAGATGATATGACTTTAGACAGGTACAGTGAAATTGCTGCCAGAATCTCATTTTTAAAGCCAAACTAAGATGTGAAATAGAGCAGGAGGGGGAGAAGGCTAGGGCCTACACAATATTTTCCAAACAAACTTTTCCATCAGAAGAATTTTTTTTTTACTCAGGAATATCGTGATTTCTCCACAACTTTTTTAGAAAAAAGATTGACAGAATCAAACTTTGTGGTTGTTGTTTCTGCATTATAATTTTAAAAAGTAGGAAAGCAATAATTAAGGTATCTATTGACCTATCACAATGCATACATAATTTTTCAAGCAGTTCTGGATTTTTTTCACTCTCACTCAGACAGAAAAGCAGCAAGGCTTCTTGAACACTTTCAACGGCATAAAATGCAGCCTCCAACCAGTCTGAGATAGTCAGTAGCTGTAGGGTGACATGGGGCAAAACTTGGTGGAGGAGGAAAAGAAAGAAGACAAAAAAAGGTCCTGTTGCAGACAGGCAACATTTTGCTTGTCCCCACAGGTCAGTGTGCAAGCTCTTGTTCCCTGCCCTGCCTGCAGAGTCCTTACCTGCTGCTGCAGGATCATCTCCATTTCTGCTGCCATCACTTGTCTCTCTCAAAAGTCTCACATCACATGACATCCATTCTCAAAGCTGGTTACCTTTTGCATTACATAATAGCTGATAATTTTCTTGTTGAGAACTGAATCAGAGATTTTCAGAGTGCTGATGTACCTTGCATAACCTCCAAGAAGAAACACAGTAAATGGCATTTTTGTCTGTAGCTGTTTAAGATATACCTCAGTTTAGATGCCTGTGAGAAAGGGGATGTAAAATCCTTCACTACTTTCTCCTGATGCCTTTTAGGAGAGAGACTTGGTCTCTCTCTTCCTGTAGGTGGCAATTAGTTAAATTCCAATGTCTAATTCAATAAGCTCCTTTTGGAGGAAGCCTCTGCCATCTCATACAGCAGGTGTAGTTCTGCAGCTCCTTTCACAAACCATCACAAAGAAGATCACTGAGAACAAGGCAGAGATGAGGACCATTTTCAGTTCTCAAAAAGTGGAGGAGGGTCCCAGCCCCTCTTATCAGACAGCAGCTCAGGGGTTGGTTTGTGTGTGCAAGCATGCATGAACACAGGAAAGCTTGTTGGCTGAGAAACTGTAGTGGCTGATTAGAAGAAAAAATTCTCAACCTCTTTTTTTTATACACAGTATCACTGTTGTCTGTTACTGTCCTGGTATAGGAACATGTCATGCAAGGAAGGACAGAAACCACCTCCTCTTTTAGGTCATCTTGTGGTCAGTGCTTTTTCTCTCTCAGGAGGGAATCTTGAGAAGTTACATTGTATCAGACTTTTCTATCTTTAAATAACTTTTAAATAACTTCTGCTTGTTTTTGGTACCAGCTGCTGCAGTAACCTTTCCAGTATCCTGCAGCACTGCTGCCTTTGCCACGTTAGCAATTGTTTTGCCTCTCCCCTCCCCAGTAAGCCAGGCTGATTGCTATGTGTCCCTGTGGCTGCCAACGGCGACGTGTGAAAGGTCACGCACTAAAACTGTGAGAAACTCTGACAATCCAGTGTGGAACGAAACCTTCTACTTCAGAATCCAGAGTCAGGTCAAGGTAAGGAGCCAAAGTCGTCTGTTTGAAGCAGCCTGAAGATTTTGTGTGTGTATCTCCTGAACTGTGCCCAGGAATTATTTAGGAGATGGCACATGATAAATGACTGCTCAAAGTATTTAACAGCAGAGATGACAGAGTTCCTGTGTCTGTTCAGTGGTGCTACATAGGAGGGCCAGAAAGCAAGCTCAGTTTTGAAGTTTTAGGGTAACAAGAGACTCTTACGAGTCAGTGCAAGATGGATACAGACTCTGGGAGTTACCCAAGCAGCTGTATAGGTATAGCCAATGTATTTTGTTACAGCAATTAAAATGATCTGGGCAAGAATGAATATGCAGTTTAAGTATGTTTTTCTAAAGGGGGATGGTATTTAATTTCTCAACTTTTCTTCTCAAGTACATCCTCAGCAATACTTTTGCCTGGAGCTAATGATGTCCAGCCTGAGAAACTGTAACTAAGTCCTCTCCCTCTTTTTCCAGAACGTGCTGGAGCTCACAGTGTACGATGAGGATTTTGCTACTCCAGATGACCATCTACTCTGTGCACTCTTTGATACTGCTAAACTTCCACTTGAAAGAACAGTGATCCTGTACTTCAAGCCTAGCCCAGATGTGAGAGCAACTTAGTAACTAAAGCAGCTAAAGAAACTATGAAACCAGTGGAGAGTTACAGAACAGTTTCAAAATTTTTCTGAACCTGCCGTGGATTACTTATCCCAATAATGAGTGCATGAATGGCCATTCAAATTATAGGCACAAAAAATGTGGTAAAAAAAATAATCTGAATTTGAGAGTCTGAATTCCCCTTTGCAATATTTTATAAATTATTAAAGACCATAGGACTGAAACAGTGCAGTAAGTAGGGGAGGGGTCTAATTGTGAGCTACCTCTGAGTAACACCAAGGCAATACAGATGTTGCAGGGTGAATAATCTGTATACTTTTTTCACCATGTAATTAATAATCTGAGTAATTGCTATAATTCATAACCCCCTGCCCCTTTGCTTGTGTCTACTGTCACTCCAAAAGGCAAACATGAAGTTGCCCCAGTGTGTGTCCCACTATGAATGGATAATGATTTACTCTGTTACTGTGTCCCATCTATAAAATGGGAAAAATAATCTTGATTCCTTTTGTGATCTAAGGATGAGATCAGCAAAATATCTTACATGCAACTTCTTGCTGCCAGGGACAGATTCTGGTATCCAAACTAGGTCATTCACAACCAGCTTGTACAATCAGCACTGCCTTACTCGGGGTTGCATAACACTGATTCTGGATCAGTCACTTATACTGTTCTCTGTTTATTACCGTAAAGTAATGGGTGTAAAGTATGTTTAATTTCCAAGATAATAGCCAGTACAGTTAGTAATGGCAGGACAGTGCCAGGAATAGTTGGAAGAAAAGGGTGGAATTCAGAAAATAAGGGAAGCTGCAAACTGTTTTTCTGCAGCAGCTTCACACCAAGAAATAGAAGTATAGGTTGTTTTGACGATATCATGAAGTCAGAAGGAGATGAGGAAGGAATCATTTAATCATCTGGCTGAAATGTTGATTCAGACCACCCAGTCTGAAGTATTTATCACAGGCAATCACATTGCCACCAGTAACTTCAATATTACTTATTAGGGACTTGGCTTTAGACTAGGGACAAAGCATTATGTAGCTGCTTCATTTAATATCTTGTTCTTGCTTTCAGGCCAAGGAGGAACTAGAGGTTGAATTCAAATTGGAAGTTGCGTAAGTGACACAGAGGCTATTTTAAAAATGCAAAAGTCATTAATGATAAAACAGAACAAAACAAAAAACCCTGCAGTATTAGAAATCATGTTTTGGGTTTTTCTGTAAAAAAAGTAGCCTTCTCCTACATTATTGCTGCAGTCCCCAACGCCTGACTGATTAGCTTGTTCTGTAGCTTAGCTGCTCTCAACGATGCACCTACCAGTTACACCAGAGAACTGTGTGGATGCCCCATCCCTGGAACTGTTCATGCTGGATGGAGCTTTGAGCAACCTAGTCTTGTGGAAGGTGTCCCTTTTCATGGCAGGGGATTGGAACTAGATGACCTTTTAAGATCCCTTCCAACCCAAGCTAATGATTCTATGATTTATCTACCTGGGGACATTTCAGAAGGCTTTCTGAGTGTGTGAGCATTCCTGCCTATCAATTTTCCGTTGCTTGTTTCACGTTATGTATTGGATGCAGTTTTAGTGTTGAAACATACTAGTTAGGTTTTCAGTGTATCTCCAATTCCTCCAGTTTTCCCTTGCAGTACTCTTTGAATTCTAGTAATTGTGTTTTCTTTCTGCCTAACACAATCACAATGGGATGGGAACTCTTGTAATGATGTAAGGCTCCTTCTCCAGCATGGTCAGCCTGCCACCCATGAGTCACCATTTTTGTCTCTGTGTTGCCACAAGGTAACGGAGGCATGGCAGAACTAAAGTGACTACTCTAAGGCCATCTCTCCTACTAGTAGGGAGCCAAGGCCAGAAGTCAAGTCGCTCCACACCATCTCCTGACTTCACCTGAATGATCTGGAAGGCTTTTGGTTTTTTTCCCCACATAATTGGTACTGGCTGTCCTGTGCCACTTTGAAACAGGCTCCCCAGGAAAGTGGTCACAGTACCAAGCCTGCCAGAGTTCAGGAAGCATTTGGACAATGCTCTCGGGCACATGGTGTGACTCTTGGGGTTATCCTATGCAGGCCAGGAATTGGACTCAGTGGTCCTCATTGGTCCCCTTGCAAGTCAAAATATTTGCATGCCATATAACAATACATATAACTGTATTCCCAACAAGGACATGCTGGTGTATTGGCTGAAATACATTTATTTCACGTGTTTCAGTGAGAAGAATTTGACTGCCTAACAGAAGATTCCATTTTAGATGATTGCACTGTAAAAAAACAACCATGATACACATTGTTCAGCTTTGGTACAGAGATGAGTCTCCTCAGAGCAGTGCTCAGCCCATGCAAGCAAGGGAAGGAGCTTGTTACATACTTGCTGGGGTCTCTCAGACTCTTGTTTGTTTAAGTGGGAAGAAAGGGCAGCATCCTGGGTAAAGATGAGAGGGATTTGTTTAACTCAAAGAAATCCATATTTTTCATTTTGTTTCCCAGACCTGGTCCTCATGAAATGATTGCTAGCAATGGAGTGCTGGTGGTATGTATCTTTCCCAAGATACTTTCTTTAAATGATTCCTTAATGTAAAGGGAAAGGGAGGGTGGGGGTTAAAGAAGCCAGTAGGCTCATTCTTTCTCTTTCTTTCCTCTTTCCTATTTAGATACATTCAAAATGGGATATTTTATTTACCTGTTCATTGAAGATATCTCATTTGTCCTATACTTCCTTATTTCCGATTTTTCCTATTCTTCACCACACCACACACACCACACACCCACAAGCATGCACACATACACACAGAATTTTTCTCTGGTACTAGTACTTCAAAAAATGTACTGCTGTCTATCAGAACTCAATGATACAAAGGCTGTGAAGTCACTTATTGATAATCTACCCAGCTCTTTCCTTCCCTTGGAGATGAGCCATACTCTGTGGGTAAGTTCTGCATGAAATACTGACTTGTCAAAAATACATTATGTTGAAGAAGAGTGAACACCGTAAAAAAAAAAATCAATCCCCAAAACGCTAATAGCAATGCTTCTTCAGAAAACCCTTCCTACTACTGACTCTTGATCTCTCAGTGACATATCTTTATTTATTTCCTAGTTTAACCCTTGGTATTTATGCTACTATCATGAAAATGGTCCTGATTTTCTTCCTTTGTATATTTCGCTCACTGTGCTCAATCTTAAGTCATTGTCACACATGCGATTCCCACAACTCCCTCCAAAGATTTTCCTTTTCATTAGTCAGCAGCTAATGGGAAAAAGCCCAGAGATGCCAGGGAATTCAGAACTCCAAGTTACTCCAAACTGAGGGGTCCACAGGTCCCTCATTATTGAGGATGGGATGTGATGGTCTTTCTCACAAAATCCTACAATCTGTCTTTCACAGTGTCGTGAACTTTGCTGCTTGGAAGTTGAAGTGGCAGAGAAGACGAAGCAAAAATCAAGTAAGGTTATTGCTTTGTTATCTGTTTACCAGTAGTTGTTGCATGCTTACGTATGAGGAGATGCCCCTTTCATATAATGGGTTAGTGAAATAAACAGTGCTTACAGTGTTCAGTGAAGTTAGTGGCAGGTAAACACATTAGGTTGTTATAGACAATGACATCATCTAGATACATGTTAATAAGGGCTATTAAATGCACAATAAACAAAATCCCAGTTCTATATCACAGCAGGAATATTCAGAGTCCCCTTTCTATCAGAAGAGCATCCACTTTGCTCCTTTACTTTAGTTCTAGCACTTTGCTCTGGGGAAAGCTGTGCCACCTGCACCCCAGTTTTAATCAAGCTAGCACATTTTTCTCGTTAATCGTATTAATGTTTGCCATGATCTTTGTTTTGCTACTTTAGAGAAGGAGCTTTCCCTCACTGTGAAGGGCTCCTTCCAGGGGACTCAGGATATCATGCTGGGCCCCAATGGAGTTGTCAGCCCATCGTGTCCCATCGAGTTCCACTACATCAAGTACGCAGAGCCAACACTGGATGTCATGCTGCCAAAGAAGAGGCGCTACCACCCTGTATGTTGGAGTGGCCTTGGTGATGGAGGGATTTTCAGTGTCTCTCGAGAAAGTGGGAGGAAGGAGAGAGGGTAAACCCATTCCTGGTTTTGTCCTAAAGCATGTTGTTTTGCCAGTGGTCCTGCAGGTACAGCACAGAGACGGGCTCCCCAGTTGTGATGCTGAACTCGCTGCCCATGGGAAGGAAAACAACCATTGCAGAGGTAAGCATCACTTCCAGGTGTTGGTAATAAAGGGTCACTTAAACAGAAACAGTTCCTCACACTGTTGTCCCAGATGGCTGCTAAGAGTATCAGAAGTGTTCTGATTTTTGATTAGACTTTGAGAAAACAAGAGCTTTGTTTCTCCAGATGTTTTCTCCACAGAGGCAGGTTGTTGCTGTATTAATCTCCATTACGTGCCACTAGTGGAGACAGAGACCTACAAAGACGTAAGAAAATATCATACTTCCTTCAGAACATCTCTCCCTGTTTACCCAAAGACTCACTGACTTCCCCTTTGCTTAGGATCCAAACTGAAAGTTGCTTCTTGGGCACAAAAGAGGAAAATATCAATAAACCTGTCCTTAGTCAACCAAATATTTAAGAGGACAATATATTGAAATAGGCTGAAAATATTAGTCATAGAGTATGTATTTTAAATAATATAATGAGGATATTGATTTAAAAGAACCATTAAGACATCCTCTCAGAACAAAGCACACTTTGTCACTTAATATGAAGATTGAAATAATGATTTTTAAGAGATGATAAAGTGTGGGCAGAAGCAAATGCAGACTTTGCAGTCTCTTAATTGTGAGACTATGGCCAGGATGTCACAGCTGTGCTGTGTACTAGAGCATAAAGAATGGAAAACACACAAACAATGGTAATTCAGGGTGCTGCAGAAAGCTTATGAGTAGTACAGGAAGTGGGAGCTACTGCATGAGTCTCAGAAACCTCTTATACCAGGATGCTTAATGGTTTCTGCAGCCTGGAAAGATTTAGGATCTGTAGGTAGGGATGTTTCACTAATAAGTAAATGCTTTTGGAAATATATGCCAAGACCTCAGACATTAAAGTCTGTGATTTCCAGACCTTGCTGGGGTATAAATCAAGCTCTGGCCCCAAGACAGAAAGGGAAAATATAAAATTTAAAATTAAAAAATTACACATTCTTGTTTTCCAGGAGAAAAGATTTGACTTGAATGTGACAGCAAAACCTTGGTAAGACATTTTCTTCTATTCCTTAAGACTTGGTTCATGGATTTTGATATTGTTTTAGCCACATGGAAATGGCACAAGCAAGCATTCTCAGTCTGAAAACTAGAATGTGCTTATAATAAAACATAAAATACATGCACAATATATAATACATAATTAGCCTTAGGAAGATTTGTCTTTAATCAGTTGATGAAACACTGAAATAAACATGTATTTATTTCAGCATTGTCCCTTTCCTTCTGACCACAGAATATTTTCTTTGGTCAATGTCAGTCTCTGGAATTCACAAAAAGAACAAAGCTAGCTGGCAACAACAACAAGAATAGTCAGATGTAAACATTTAATTTAATCAGGAATTAGGAGTTATTTTTTGCTTTACTATCAATATTCAGCAGTGATGGACCCTGTTTTCTGTTAAGTCCACTTTTACTATATATTGAGTAGAAACTAAGGTAGACAAGTTAACTTGTGCTTTGACATCTGTAGATGTGTCATTGATACTCATCAGTAAACAGGGAGATACTTCAGGTTATCCATAACTTTATGGAACACACAGAACTGGGCAAACTGGTATTTTTATGTGTGTGTGTCTGACAAAGAAAGAAAAGAAAAAAAAATTTTGAATTCAAACTGAATTTTCTGTCATTCATTTCAAAATAGCAAGTGGACAGTGATAACAGGAAAATTGGTGTTATTCCACAACAGGAAAAACACCTCCTGCTTATTTATTTTACTTTCAGCAAACTTGAGAAGCAGTTTGTTTGGATCTTGATTTACAATAGAAACTGGCTTTTGCAGCTCCACCTAACTCAATTCCCATTGTGTGTATTCATTTACAAATAAGGTTATAATAATTTGTCTGATTTTGTCCAAATCTGGTGGTGGAGAAAGCTCATAATTACATTTCTTTACTAGTTTCATAGAAATTATGGACCCAGTAGAAGAGAGAGGTTCTGCCTTTGGAAGAAAATGCAAACCCCTGGCATTTGACAATGCCTGGCCAGGTAGCTCTGACCTGACCATGACCATCTCTTGCCTATTGATGTCTTGTAGGAGCAGGGCAGGAAGGGCCAGGAGGGAGATTAGTGGGCAGAAGAGCACAAATGCCCAGGGAAATAAACTACAATTGTGGTGCCTTAAGGATTGACTTACATTTCAAAATAGACATCAGTGAAGTCTTCCTCTGGGAGAGGATGTGCCTTACAATTTTTGAGTCAAGGCTGATGTAGAATAGATCTTCCAGCGTTGACCCCTGGAACAGCCTGTGCAAGTGTAGACACAGCAGAGCTGCAGGGCTGGAATCCTGCCCAGTGACCCATCTGTGCCCATCCCGGGGCTGGGTGTCCCCGAGGACTCTGCAGCAGGCTGGGTTCCCAGCCAGCCTCCCCAGCGGTGCTCACCGCTAGAGGGGGATGCCTTCCCACTCCACTTGCTCAAAAGGAGAATTTTCATTCACATTGAAAATGCCACTCTTTGAAAATTGAGTGTTATTTTAGATTTCGAATGAGAAAATAACCTGTGAAATAGGAATTGATACTTTCACTCTTGAGCATCTGCATGGATTTTCTAAACTTGTCGGTGTTTTAGTTGTAGAATATTAATTTAATTTTTTTAAAAAATTTGTAAGTTGTAATTGTTTCTTCCAATTAGCAATAATTGGGCATAATGCAATTAGTTAATCTTATTAACTGACATAAGTTTCTTACTTTTAAAAACAGTAAAATTATTCTCTCTTGCTCCTGTCATGTTGCATCATCCTGTTTGAAGGGAAGGGTCCTGTAGATTATCTTTGATCAATGTCCTAAGATTGATATGGGTGTGTCAATATTTAATATATGTGTCTGTTTTTATCTTAGTAATTGCTCATGCCACCAAGACCTGGACATGCGCTTTGGGTTTAACTTATGTTCTGAAGAGATGGCTTTCCTTGGGAAAAGAAAGAGATATGTAGCAAGTGCCCTCAAAAATGTTTTTCACCTACCACACGATCTGCAGGATCAAGAAGTACGTGTGTGCTGAGGGAAGAGAACTTGAATCTCTAGTGCTTTCTTGTACTCCTGTAAATGAGTGGTCAGCAAAACAGGCCACATGTAGCTGTTGTGCAGGTACCAGCTGGTCCATGTGTCTTGAGTATATTTGCTTCTGCTGCCAAGGCTTGTCATTGAAAACACTAGCTGCAGTCACCATCCCTCAGTACTATCAATTTGGAATTTCTCATAGTTGAGGTGTGTTCATTCCTGCCATGCTGAGCTAATAACTGGCTTGGTTCAGAAGTACTGGATACATTAGAAACCAAAGATATTTTTTTCCTTATACCAATTTTACTACTTTGTGAGAGTTTAGGACTAACATCTTTGAGTGCTTCTTATATCTTCTGTTTCTTGCAGTTTTGAAATTCCTTAAAATAAATATAATTTATTTTAAAATAACTTCAAGATACTGAAGAATAACTGCTGAGGGTAGCTTAACAACAGTGGCTGTGAACTGAGTGTATCTCTTCATGGGACTGGCATGCAGATTTTCATACAGAAGTAGTCGATTTGTGAAATAAGAGTGGTGGAGTGAGAGATGCATAGAGATACATTGTTGCTTCCACAGAAGGCTTTTTCTTGTTCATCTGTGCCTGTATTTGCCCTAGAGATGGGCAAGAATCCCAAGTTTGGATTAATCTATGAACGCATGTTTATCCAAAGGGAAATAAGTGGCAGTAGCAGTTGTTGCTTGGTTTTGGAGTCTTTCCTTCTGAAAAGGGACCTGGGCTGGCTGTGGTGACCAGACCCCCTTGCAGTGTGGGTTGCAGTGCTGAATGCTGCCAGTGTGAATGTCCCATCCTCCCTGTGCCCAACAGGTCCCTGTTGTGGCTATCATCACGACAGGAGGAGGGCTGAAGTCAATGACAGGATTGTATGGCAGCCTCATGGGACTCAAGAAGTTAAATCTCCTGGACTGTGTGACATACATCAGCGGGCTGTCCGGCACCACATGGTAAGCCAGCTTGAGCAGGAGGCCTGGCCAGGCCTTTTGAGGGTCACACTGCTGCAGAGAGTAGCTTCTAAAAGCAGACGAGATCAGGAGATTTTCTTCAAACATCATATAAACAAGTTTCTCAGTAACAGGCTATTAAATTCTAGCTCAGTTTGGTGCACACTTTTTCTATAAGCAGTTTTTACTGTGCTTGTCAACTCCACATGTGCAGCAGTTAAATGTGCATATGACAATTACACTCATGAAGATGCTTTCTGGGAAAATAGTTACTGTGGATGAAACTGTGAATGCCCATAGCATCATGCATGTTCCTTTCTCCACTGAATCCCAGCCGTTGCAGTCCCATTAACTTCTGAGACTGACTCTGATTTCCAGCTGGAAAGAACTGCTGGACAGTGCACACTTACCCCTGCAACCTGCCACTTTTGTGTTTCTCTGGGCAGTTTATTCCCTGCTCACGGAATCTAAGGCTGCCTAATGTCTGATTGTTCCATGCAGAGGAGGTTGGTAAAATAGAGGATGATGTTAAAATAAAGCACAGTGATATCATAAGATTAATGCTAAGTGAATCAAGCCAAGAGGCAGCTGCTAATATGAATGAGTTTAAGGTTCTGAAAAACAAACAAAGAAAATTTATTATAATTTTTTGTGCTTTACAAATATACCTATGTTCACACATAGCAGTTTTATCCCTTAACCTACAGCCAGTTCTGCTTAAATAAAAAAAATTTAAAAAGGTCAAGAACATAAAAACCCCACCTCATTCTTCAGGTCCATATTGGAAAACTGTCACATAAACTCTGGAGTGTTCATTCTGCTGGATGGAGCAGCTGAACCAGAGTATGTGTGAGCAGAAGGGAATCCCTGAATGTGAACTTCTGTTCTCAAAGCACATTTCCAGTCTTTTTTTGCTCCTTTTTACTTCTGTATTGTCTTTCTCCAGGACCATGGCCAACTTATACAGAGATGCCTACTGGTCACAGAAGGACCTGGACTCACATATTGGTGAAGCCCAAAAACAAGCAACAAAATGCAAGATGGGCTGTTTCTCCATGGATCGCATGAAGTACTACAACAAACAGCTTTGCCAGAGGAAAGAAGAGGGATACAGGACATCATTTATAGATCTTTGGGGTCTCATGATTGAGTACTTACTAAACGATGGGGTATGATGTATATTACATTTCTTAAAGAACCATATGTTTTTCCCTTAGTGGTTGGAGAGGAAACTAGTCCATCATTTCAGAGAATGTGCCTCAAAGCAGAGGGGAATTCTCTGTGTTAACGAACTAGCAGATTTTTAAAACTCCTTTAATGGTTTGCCTAGAAATAAATGCATCCTATGTGCTAATAAATTCAGTTGTAGATGCAGCCATTTCAGATCTGGCTGGTATTTAAGTGAAGTGAAGGCAGTCTTGGAAAGTGAATCTGAGATGCAAATTACTCATGCAAAAAGAGTTCAAAATGCAAAGAAGAGTAATCTCAACAATGTGAAAACTAACTCAAGTAATCCTGAAACAGCTAGAATGCTCAGTGAGTTGCATCAACTGGCAGGAAATTTGATATGCAAATACAGTGGAGGCAAGTACATATTTTGCTTTTCCTCAGAATCACTGCTCACATGGTTTAAGTGATACTTATTTTTTATAAGTAATTTCAAATTTGCTTTTCTGTTACTTGAAGGGGTTTCTACCCCTACAGTAAAGCAGTCCACCTCCTTTTCTCCCCAAGGGGATCACAATTACAGGATGTGTGCTTTGGCACTTGGAAAGTGGGAAAGAGGTTGAGAAGTGGAGTGGTTGAGGATTGAGCAGAAGTGTCCTCCAATGGGGGCAGAAATCCTACAGTTGTTCAACCATTTATTTGGGTTTATTTTTATGTAAGTACATATATAGCATTATGTATATGTAAACAGAACATAAATGCATAGAGAGGAATACTAGGTATTAAACAAAGGTGTGAGCTAAATAGATGCCTCTCTTTTAATCTCAGCTAGATGTGGTCCCCCTTGCAATTTAACCAACCATTTCCCCCTTTGAGCAGTGCTGACTATTTCTATGTAGCCATTAACCTTTCCCGAACCTTCCAGAGCAAGCTACTCCTAAATTTTCCAGGAGTTCATGAGATTTCATATTTTTTATAAACCTCTTCAATGAGAATATGCTTTTTCAGAAAAGAAGCCGGGTGGGGTGCAATAATTTGCTGCCAAATTTCAGTCCCTTTGCGAGGGTAGACTGTGATAGCTGTTGTGTGGTAGAAAAGGAAGTTAAGTATCAACATGCTTAAGGGCTTCCTTCAGATTCAGAAGAGCAAGGATGGCTCACTACACTCCTCAGCCTAAGGGGCAGCCCACCCCTCCTTCTACTTGTCAGGACAATACTTCCTGGGACTTATAGAGGTGTACAGAAATTGTTGTCTCCCTCCTTATCTTTCTGTGAATCCATGCACAAAGCCAGGCTGGAGCCTGGGAGCTTGCTCAGGGATGGTTGGTGGGGGTACCTGCCGTGCTCTGCGTGGTGGAGCAGCCAGGGTGCATCCTGCATGCTGGGGTGGAGCTTCCCAGCTCCTCCTGCACTGGGACCAGTGGGTTCACCGTGTGTCGTTTCCATCTCCTCTCACGTAACACTTTTTCTTCAAAACCAGAAAGACCCCCACAAGCTTTCAGAGCAGCAAGAAGCACTGTGTGATGGCCAGAACCCACTGCCCATCTACGTGTCAGTCTGCGTCCGGGACAGTTACAGCACCAATGATTTCAAAGGTAAGGATGTTGTTTCAGATCCTCTGAGACTAAAATTGGCAGCTAAATTCATGTCTTCACTCTTCTCTTCGTGGTAGCGCTTGGAGAAAACAATCCTGATGTGTTAGTTGCTTTTTGGAGAAATAACCATCACCTCCATGCCTTACAATTTGAATACAAGGGTTTTGGGGAGCAGCATTTCACTGTCTAGACATACATGGTAGAAATTCTGCCAGAAAGACGGTTTTGAGAAATACTGGAATTATTCAGTAATTCAATTGATAATTGAATTATAATAATTCAATAATTATAATAATTCAATTATCAATAATTCAATATCAAATAATTCAATATAATAATTCAAATATCAATAATTCAATAATTGCTTTTTCTCAATGGCTGTTATTGTTTCAATATGAAGAATGACCACGTAGTTACGGTAGAGTTTGGGAAGGCTCCTGACTGAATCTGTTGCTTTTCTCATTGTTTTGTTTGTTTGTGTTTCTTTCCTATGGAGGATCAGGAGGAGAATGGGAAGAGAAAAATTCAGATCAAATTTTTTTTACTGTTGAGGCAAGAAAATGAACCATTCCTGAAAGAAAATGAAATTATGGTCCATGACATTTCTGTCCCCATTTTCACTCATGCTGGGGTTATATCAGACAACTGCACTTCACTTGGAGAAGACATCCAAGAAAGTCAAGAACTAGTTCTCTGTCTATTAGTACCACACACAGAGAGTAGAATTGGTCTCTTACAGAAAAAATAATTTCTGAAGAGCTGAGTACTTTGTACATAAACAATTATTTAGGGAAGATAAATTAACTGTATTGGTGAAGCTGGATGTGGAGTATGGAAGGGCACAGCAAAACTGCATACGTGCTGGAAAAACCTGGATGGTGTGTGGACAGGGTGTGCAAGGCCTGGAGCCTTGCCACGCCCCCAGAGTGCCACCAGCAGCACCACCACCATGACCAGCACAACTGCTCCTGCCTCCTCATCCGCCACCATGCCCAAGCTCAGACGCCTCCCTGGAGATCTGCATTTAAGAGTGAGGCTTTGCAAAGGCAGCATATTAAACATAACTGAGACCAATGTATGCCCAAGTTTCCCCTCTCCTCACACCTGTCTTGGGGCCCTCTAAATGTCCCGTTGTGGCTGTATTGCAGAGTGGGTGGAGTTCACTCCCTACGAGGTGGGACTGCTGAAGTACGGCGTGTTTGTTCGCACGGAGCATTTCGGAAGTGAGTTCTTCATGGGCCGCTTGTTAAAAAAGCTCCCTGAATCCCGCATCTGCTACCTTCAAGGTGATGTATAGCGTTGTCCTGGCATAGAAGCGCTTGAGGGGGTGAAATGCTGTTAACCAGTGGGTAGATAGTTCTGTCCTAACATACTGAACACTGCCTGCTGGGAAATGGGAGTGGTAGTTTATCCAAAAGAATACAGTAAAACAACCCACATATTTTTCCAGTTTCTTGGCACTGTCTTGGTAGATGAATTGTCTGTGTCTTAGAGGTGGAATAGATGAAGATCCTTAATTCTTTCATAGTAAGTAATAGCTCCCACTTCTTTGGTTATAATGGTTTCTCTCTGAATGCACTCCAACCTAAGTCCAATTGTGATTGTCAGATTTAAATTTACAATGACTGGTGATATGGTGGCACTCTGTTTTGTCAACAAAGCCACCAATGCCCCTGTGGCGAGGCAGAGAGGAGTAATCCTGGATGGAGAAAAGAGTGCACAGTGGAGCTGGAGCCCAGTGCATGTGTGAGCCTTTACAATCTGTGGTGTGAGATCTCGTCTTACAAACATCTGACAAGCCACTTCATCCCCTCATGAAACAACTCAGGGTGTCAGAAAGAGTTATTGATCAGAGTAAATGCAGAAAAAGACAAGCTGGAGAAAGGAAGATGAGGATGGAAATGATGTGTTTGTAGTCTATGTGTTATCTGAATTTTTTGTTTTGCCTCTCAAGCAAGTGTGTCTTTTTTTCTCCTTTATTTGCCTCAGATTCTTTGCTCTCTTTACCATGTGGCAGAGCCATGTAGTAGGTTAGGCACAAAGTTGATGGTAGCATGACTTGAATCGGTGACAAAGAAAGTTAAGAGGAATTTAACAGCATGGAAGTTTAGAAATATCTCCATTAATCCCATTCAAAAATTGAGCCAGGAGGTCAAAATAGAAGTAAAGGTCATTTTCTTGTTAAAATGTGTCCTTGTGTTTACTAATTCCTTTTGCAGGTATGTGGAGCAGTATATTTTCTGTGAACCTTTTACAAATATGGGGACTGTCCCACAGTTCAGAGGACTTCTGGAAGAGATGGACACAAGACAGAATAGATGAAGTTGGTGAGAAATTATTAAGCCTTTAATTTATGGTCATTTATTTTCCTGTGTGGCTTTTGGCATCATCTTGTCAACTTTGCTGAAGCTGACATCATAGGATCTTACTAAGAGATAGTGACTTCCCCTCACACTGCATAGAGTAATAGGAAGAGGGTAATCAGGGAAAAGCTGCTGTAATTACATTTACTAAAGTGCTACTGGTTTCTTTAGAGGAAGTTTTAGAGAAGTCAGACATTTTTCAGGAAGTGTTTTGGCGTTACAGTTCTCACTTAGCCATACAGAACCAAGAACCAACAACAGAGAATATGGTACTTTTTACTGCCTATATGGAGAATAAACCTTGATATCAACTGGTTAATCAATGTTTCCTGGATTTTTATTTTACTACTCAGTACAGTGATTACTGCATTGGATTCATACTGGCACAAAGATAAATGAGGCCCAGAGGGTATGTTCTGAAGCAATACAGAAACCATGATTTTATTGCTAAATCGCTTGATATGATAGTAACTATAATTACAGACATCCTGAAAAATACAAAAATACAATGTGCAATCACAGAAACCACCAGCTCTCTCCTGCTGCACCGTCAGCCTCTTGGGCTGGCAAAGCAGATTGTCATTTCTAGAAACCTCACCTTGCACCACATTTCTGCTTTTCACCCATGTGCCATCTATCCACCCCCTAAACTAGCCATAGTTTCTGAATATGAATGTATGCCCCAGGTTTTCCCAGGGTGCTCTCACTCTGGTGATTAAGCATATGCTCACATAGCCATGAGTGATCATTGGGTAGCAGCTGTCACTGTTGCAATAGACCCCGTGGTTGCTGGTGTTGCCCATCTGACTGAGCAGTAGCTTATTCATCAGCCCCATTTTCTCCATGCTTGTATCTGTTCCGTGTTATCTTCCGGTGAGGATAACTTCTGACAGAACATTTTCTGAATTGCCTAATTTCCTTAAGGTATCCTTTTTCCAAGACTAAAGATTGCTTCTGATGGACTGTCTTCAGGCCAAAGCTTAAGACCATCAGCAGAGCTTCGTCCAGCAGCCATTCCTTTCCCTCAGAAGAGTTTGTGTGTGTTTAGTGAATCATCCCAGAAAAGCCCCTGAGAGCTCCTTTGCACCAGGGCAGCCAGGAAGGAGCACAAGTTAACAAGCAGTTGACCAGTTTTTCTCCCCTCCTCTAGATGAAGACCCGGTGTTGCCCACAAGACCCCATGAGCTGAGGACTCGCATGTACACCCCCCCTGGCGCCCTGTCCAGCGCCCTTCGGGGGGCATTGACCGACCGCTTCTCCGTTGCCCAGCACCACAATTTCCTGAAGGGCTACCAGCTGCACAACAGCTACATGGAGAATGAGCACTTCTGTCAGTGGAAAGGTGATGGCAACTGATATTTAGCTGGCATCATTTTCGGGGAGTTTCGGGGTGGGGAATTCAGGAAAAAAGCCTGTCAGGCTTGGCAGAGGATAAAAATCCTCCCAAGAGAACATTTATTTTCTGAATAGAGATGAGGCACTAAGACTTCAGTGTTGCCAGGTATTGAAGAATTAATATTTATATTCGTTTTCTTCAGCTGAGACCTCTGCAGTCCAGACTGAGGGTAGACTTGAAGCTGACTGATCCAAATTTAAAGTGGCAGAGAGCAGAAACCATGGGGGAAAGCTTAATTTGGCAAGATTATACCTCTAACTTCAGATGCAGCTGAAATATCCAAGAAAATATCACCTATAAGAGAAAGCTGGAAAGGAATGGGGCTTTCTAGTCCAAAGAAGAGGGGACTGAGGGGGAAGCATAAGTCCAAATGTATACAGGATCGAAAATACTCTGTTCTCCAAATCAATGACAGATAGAAGATGAAACAATAACCAAAATTAAGCAAGTCAGATGTAGGTTAATTATTAGACGTAGCTTACTGGCACTAATAGGTGTGACATGTTAATGCAATATATTGCCCGGAAACACAGCACAGATTTTTCAGAACAGGAACTTAGGTGTTTTGCAGTCCTTCTCATGCCTGTTTGATGGTCTAGTGGTGGGGCAATTAAATTAAACCAGGCCTCTGGAATGATCAATTCTGTCTTACACTTCTTTTTCCAGTCAAAATACCTGCAGATGTATTCTTATTCAAGAAATATTTTTCTTTTAGACACTGTGTTAGACTCACGTCCCAACCAGCTGATGCAAAATCCTGATCAGCTGGGCATGATAGATGCTGGATTTTTCATCAATACCAGCAGTGCACCACTTTTAAGGCCACAGAGGGAAGTGGATGTCATCATCTATCTAAGTTATACTACTGGATCACATACATCGGTGAGGATGGTCTTGTTACCATGTGTTGTGTCTCCTTTTACTTGTAAATGCCCAGCCTGTAGCATCCAGAACTGCTGGTTTTATCAGCTGTTCAGTTTATGACATCTGCATTGTCCTATATTTTTCACTGTAGTGATTAATACTTTTCCTATTTCTTCCTGCCATTCCTGGACTCTTTCTCACTCATTTATGAACATGTTGAATTATTCAAGGGGGTGTCAGCATGGTCTTTTCCAGAATGACGGGAAGAGCCTCTTCTGCATTATGCTGAATCAAGCAGGCTTCCAGACAGTGCATAGGAATATTCATAAAGATGAGGAAGTGATTTCTTCTGACTTAAGTTAGAATATAAAAAGGCTTAAGTGGATATCAGCAGCAGATAATTTCTGGGCTGACAAATAAGATGCTACAAGTAAACTTCAGTGATGAGCATCTTCCTGTAGAAAACACATTTCATGGAGATTAAGTTAATTAGCTGTCTATAAGAGCAGGCAGAAAAGAAGTTTGGATCTTTTTGTGTCAGAAACTGAGGTTAGTTGCAAATTCACTGTTAAGCACTTTGGCCTTCCTAAGTCGAATTACATTCTGAGAATGAGAACAGCTGTGCTGCTACTAATAAGCATCTGTTGGATGAGACAGATATAATGAAGTTTTATTTCAGCCTCATTCATTGTCTAGATAAAACTTATTAAAAAAAGGCTGCTGCAATTTTAAGTAGTAGAAACTTTTTCTGCTTGATGGTGTTCACTATTAGATGGTGCAGCGTAAATAATGTAGTGCATATTAGGACATGATGTTTTATTAAACATTTCAGGAAAAAGATCTAGCATAGCCTAATACTTCAGATTTTTTCAGTAAAACATTAATCTCAATTAACACTGTGCCATAATGACTGCACAGGCAGAGATATAAATGCACATTGAAACTTAACTTTCTTATCTCCTGGCTTCTAAGCACATAAGATACCTTAAACACTTTCCTGCTGTGCTTTCCTTTTCTAGTTAATTCTATACAATGTGTTAACACAGGCTCTTTCATTTGCTAAAACTAATCCTTTACCCTAAACTTCTGAAAATTGTTTCAATGTTTGTTTTTTTAAACAGTGTCCTGGGTGAATTCTTTAATTCCAAAATTGTGTTTACAGCTTGTGATTAGCAATATGGTTACTATGTGTGGTAATTATATATAGAGTAACCCTTGATAAGAAGCAACTCACCCTATGGATCTGAGCTACTAAACCTTAATAATTGTCATCTTAATAGTAGATGACAATTTGGGCCCTTTAGACAATGAATGATTACCAGTGCTGACCATTTTTGTGATCCTCCAGTCTCTAGATAAGGCGTATAAATACTATTCAGAGCAGAAAATCCCATTCCCAACAATTTCTTTGACTGACGAAGATAAGAAAAATCTGAAGGAGTGCTACATCTTCCAAGATTCAGATTTGCCAGGATGTCCAATTGTGATTTTTCTTCCCCTTGTGAATGATACCTTCCAAGAGTACAAAGCACCTGGTAAGTTAGAAGTAGTGGCAAAGCATTAAACAAAAGACACCACTGCTTCTGTGACTCAGGGACTTCTTTGCTGCTGGCTGTCTTTGCTCTCTGGGTTCATGGGGGAGCACTCTAGCTAATTAAACTTGTTTTCCCCATTCCTGCCAAAGCTATTATGTTCAGTCATGTCTTCATTGTGTCTCTAAGAGAACCAACATAGCCCATGTCTTCTGGATGGTGTGTACCTTCACCTCTCTTCCATTTGTTACTTGAAGTGTTCCTACCTAATTGCAAAAGCTTTTTTCCTGTGAAAGGTATAGCTCTCCCAGATTATTTCCTGCTGCATATATTGTCTATTGTTTGGGTATTTAATTCTACCCTTGAGGAACCATAGTGTCATGTATGAGTGATGGGGGAGAAAGAACCTGGCTTTCAGGCTAAACTCCTGCAATGTTAAGATCACTATGTCTCATTTTGGTTCAGCACGAGCCCAGGGATCATTTTACTGACTGTGATGTGTTCAGGGCCTGTCACTCCTTTTCTGCCAGGCCACCTGCTTTGTACTCCTTTGCTGCAAGTTACTAGGATTAATTTTGTCTGATCCTTGGTAGCAGGGAGGTTAAGCCCAAAATACTGCTGTTGTGGAATTTGTGTGACATAAAAATCAGAAAGGCAGAGATGGATCCTGATGGCAGATGCCCTGAACCTTGCACAGCATTGCAGGAACTCTCAGTTTCCACGTGTATCTATTGCTCCTTTCTCACTTAAATTCTGTTCTCTTACTAGCAATTAATCTTCCTCATCTGAGGTTCATGGAAATCCCAGCTGCCCAGGCTAAGACCTGCAGTGCATGGACATTGGCTTTTGGAGTGCCCTTTCAGGCTGACATCCTTGCCTGATAATGACTTTAATAACTTGAATAAATGGCTTTAATGAAACAGATGTTTCTGAGTAAGCTGTAGATGAACATCGTGATACCTTCCCTCACTTCTCTCTTGTGCCCTCCTTACTTCAGACACACAATGTTCTCTTGACTAAGGTGGTGATATATGAGCTACACTGTTTGAATTTAAACCCTATGAACATTCGTCAGGGGAAAAGTCCTGCTCCTCATGGACAGTTTAACACTGATTAAGATAAGCATCATGTCACAGCAACAACAACTCTTTCCCTCCAGGTGTCAAGCGCTGTTGCTCAGAGATGGACGAAGGCCAGCTTGATTTGACCAGCTGCTGTTCCCCCTACTGCATGTTCTCTGTCAGATACACTGATGAGAACTACCGCAAGCTGCTGAATCTCAGCGAGTACAACATCCTCAACAACTCACAGATGATTATGCAGGCCTTGCAGACAGCGATGCAAAGGAGAAGGCAGAAAATGTGCTGATTGCACTTATCTTCTCAGGAGTTTTTCATGCTCTAGGACCCAGAAGGGGCATATCTTTTTCAAACACTGGTCATTCTGCACTACGGAAACTATCCCAGCTGGTGCAGTGGTTTGCTGGGGTTTTTCTATCCCCAAGAAGTGGTCTCTATAAGCAAAGACATTGTGTGGGAAATTTTTTGTTACGTTTTGCTTCATCAATTAAGGTTGTCTGTAGAGCACTCTGCCTAAAATACTTGTTAGATTTTTAAATAGCATGATTTTAAGCATAACTTATTATAATATATAGGAAAATGATTTAATAATTATAAAGGAAAATAATTTTTTACCGCCACAGTGCTACAGTTATACAACACAGCCAACACACCTACAGGCCATAAGAAGGGAGTATAAGCTTCTGCTCCCACAATTCTGCTTTATGGAACACGAGATATGACCTGTCCTGGAAAACAAAGAGAACCTGAGACAGAACTGGAAGCTGGTAATGGATCCCTTGGTCAACTCTGTTTTGCAAGTGTCCCAAAGAGCAGCCATGGAGGCTGGAAAAGTGAAGAGGGACAAGTGTGTGTGCACACAACCAGCCCCATGATCTCATCCACATCCTGGGCTCTCTTGGGCTGTGAATGAATCATATGTGATGGGAAGGAGCAACTTAGGAGGAAGTGGCATAAGACTTTTCACATAAAATGTTTTTTTTAAAGCAAAGGGTGTAATTTGGGCACATCAAAATTCCCTGTTAATTTATGTCAGTTTTAATTGGTTTGTACTGAGGCAGTATATAAAACCTCAACACTTTAATTTGAAGCTTTCAAAATAAAACACCCTGGATCTTGTTTTCCCTGTTGGGTTATTTGTCATAATAAAATACCATTCTTAAATTAAAAAAAAAAAAAAAAAAATACTTTCAGTAGACAATGAAAACTTTGCTGTGTTGCTTGGTGTAACAGTTTAGGTCATATGCCTATCAAAAATTTTTTCTTATTTGTTTACTTCTGTCTGTACAAACTGAGTAGAAGTAAGTCAGTAGCCTAAACATCTTAAAACAATCTGAAGACCATGCATGGGACCTAGCACAAAAACACCAATTACATTTGTTGTGGTATGCAAAATACGTTTGCATTTTTAATCTTACTTCCTTTTCCTCTTTATTGAAAGTGCCTTTTTTTAAACTGTTCTGAACTGTGCTGAGGGTGAGCTGTAAAAATTATAAATCCATAACAACTTTTACATTCCAGGAGCAAGTCAAATTGAAAACACACTTTATTTATAAGTTTTGTGTCCTAAAGACAGCTGGGAATATTTTGAACAAAGAATCTATTCAGGCAGAAAAGAATCTATCAACTACATATTATAATATGGTACTAAAATAAACCAGGAAAAATACTTGGGTAAGTTGAAACATTTCATGTTAATATTTTACAAATCTGTTTTGAAACATAATTTCTTTTTAATAGACTGCCTACCTTGTCAGCCCAGGGAACCCAACATGAAAATAACAGGGTTCATTCACAGCCAAATAATGTTTGGCTTGTTACAAAATGACACTTCAAATATTTCATTTTAGCAAGGAGTGATGACAAATCATCATTACAAATTGGTTCACCATAACTTTTTCAACACATTGGTCATTTATTACGTCAAAACAAAACTTACATTTTTGGGCAACTGCAGCCTAATGTTGCCAGCCTAAAGATCACAGCATAAATACTAATGTTTGAAACATAAGGTTTTGAGCAACTATGCACTTCTGATTTTTTTTTTTTTTTTCCTCTCCTGTGGTAGTTTCAGTAGTCATAGTCAGAATTATGATGCTATGTGCTCTGCATATAATCTTGGGAATTACCTCCATTTTTACCTGAAAACCCTGTTGTGAAAAAGGAAACACAGGTTTTAGCCATAAACTCTTGCCGCCTCCAGTTCTGAAGAAATGTTATTTACATGCATAAATTTTGTGTGTACAGTACAAGACAATAAAGGCTTGTTTGCAAAATGAAAATTCTGCCTTGCTGCACATACTCAGCCATTTCAGTAATATGCTTCAGGTTCACAGTGTGAACATTCCTTGTTCCTGGAAAACAAAACTCTTTTTATCTCTGCAAAGAACATACCAAATACTTGCTGTGAGCATTGTGGATAAAGGAATGTCTCAGAGACAGATTGCAGGAGTACAGAGTGAGCCATGGTCCCTTCCCTGTCCAAGGGATGTCTCTGATGTGGATTGCAAATGCTGTCCATGAAAATGAGAGTTTTTTGGCCACTGGCATTGTGGGAGTGAAAGTCTCAGAGGCCCAGTCCTGGTGGACAGTCTGGTTAATATTTTTGCCCTCCAAGGAGATGTCATAGTAAAGCACTGTCTTTAAACATGACTGACAGATGCCAATGCTGCCATTTTTCTGTGACCTAATGAAAAATGCATTTCATTGTTGAGCTGGCACACAGAGGAAACATGCCAAGTGCGTAGACACATCCCTTCATGGCGTCATAAAATACTGTCCCCTATGGCAAAGAAATTATTCTACCACATTGGCTGTGATGACTGATGATATTATTTTGCATGGCAATGTGCAAAGGGGACCTGCGCTGGCTGGTGGCAATGTTTGACCAGTAAGCTCAAGAATGCTCAGGGAATGAGCATCTTTTTGCTCAGAGATGATGTGCTGGGGAAGCAGGGAAGCCAAAAGAATCCCTTTCCCCAGAAAGTTTGATCTGTTATGATCTGTTGATGAGGCAACATTCTGCCTTTTCTAATCCTCTCCCAGTGAGCTGTGAGCCATGCCAGTTTCAATGGCACAGGGGTCAGCTGTGTGTGGACAGGGGCAGGTGTCCTGCCCCAGCAGTGGTGTCACAGTTGTGCCAAGGGCTCTGGGGAGGGCAGCTTGAGGTCAGGGCTGAGTTTTTTATCTGCTTGGCAGGTTTCATTGGGTCAGACACAGGCACTTAAATGCAGCTAGTTTGCAGCCTAAGTCAGTATGAGCTGGAAAATGGTGCAGAAGTGTGTGGAGCTAAGCTAAGGAAAGTAATTGCTTCCGGACTCTACATCTAAACACAAAAAAAAAAAAAAAAAACAAGCTATAGTAAAGGAGAGGGAAGAAATACAATGGCTTGAGGGGAGACCCAACCCTGCTGGACCTTGGCTGAGTAGATATAAACCACCATGTGATTGTGTTGCTTGGCATGCCTAGACCTGGGACTGAAGGGACATGTGGCTCAGAAAGCCTTAAACTGGTTTTTGCAATAACCAGGTTAGTCTGAGAACAAAAGCATTCTCTCTTTTTTTTCTTCTCTCATTAGCTGTTTTATTGTGCCTGCTCACTGTCACAGATAACCTAAATTCAACTTATGTACTGTTGCTGTGTCTTATTGCAGAGTTTGTACTTCTGTGGGCTTTGAGGTCTTGCTAAATTGAAAGTTCAGAGCTCAGGTAAAAGTTCAGAGCATCCTTCTCTTAGGTTTAGTTTTAAAGCTGCCATTGGCCAGTACAGAGCAAAGTGACTCAAACACAATACTTCCACCTGCTATATAGGCAAAGGTATTTTTTCCTACTTACTTGACCACAGGATGCAGCTTCCTACCATAAGAAAATGGGAGGGGAGTAACTGGTTTTAAGAAACCAGTCAGAGGTGGGGCTCTGAGTCAGTTTATAAAATAGTTGCTCACCTGCATCTGGGACATTTGAACTATTGGTGTCTGTGGAAGCTGGCAGATGAGATTGCATTGCCACAGATAACACTGGACGTGTGTGTGAGTGCGACCACAATGGAACAGGATGGCATTTTGTCTCAGGTAAGAAGGGTGCAGAGCAAAGCAAGGCATCTGGGATCTCAAATGCTTGTGCTGCATGTAGTGCAAAGATGATACTACTTTCTTAACCTTCCATTGACTATAATAACTCTGTGCAGGATGAGGAAAGTCAAGGCTTCAAGACCTCAATATTAAAATTTTGAAAGTTATAGTAAACCACAGGAAGAAAATTAAAACTACTTGGTTAGTAAGAGCTTATTTACATGGGGAGCATTTTGAATATTTAGGGATTTTATTAATTCTAGAGACACCATATCTGCAGCTTTAGAATAAGTATTAAATAACACAGAGGTGTACTTCAAGGTGAAAGATTAATGACAGGGTGTGTTTATGGGAGACAGGTTTGCTGTTCCTTTAACAGCCAGGGCCAGGAGCTGCTTCCCCTCCCCATGTGTCATGAAGGGTGGACCTTACCTGGTTGCTACGCCTCCTCTCAGGTTTAGTGGGGCAAGCACAGCCCAAGCAGTGGCACCGGGCACCACAGGAACCCCTGGTTCCTGCCAAGGCTCTACAGCCAGCACTGACCATGGGCTCCCTGTCCCTGTGGCTCTGAAGTTCTCAGTTCCCAAAGAGGGTTGCCTTTAAGAGAAATGATGGTTTTTCCAGGGGTAACGTTCGCCCTTCTTGTTCCAGGAGCTGATCACTCAACCCTCTCAACAAGGAGACGGAACTATGCAGCTGAATCCTGATGGGACACAGTGGACTTCTCTTACAAAGGTACCACAAAGGAGAATTTTGAAAGGAAACTGTAAAGGGGACTTTACTGATGGGTGGAGGCTGGGTGAAAACAGATACGGTTCAGCATCTGCCAAACAATTTAATTAGCTACTGTAACCCGTTCAGTTCCCTCTGTGAGGCACTGTCCTGCTTATCGCTTTGATCATTCCACTTAGGTAGTCTTGCTTCATGTTAAATTCCTAGTGTGGCTTCCTGTCCTTGGCACGTGGGGAACAATCTCTGTTTAAACAAGACTAATATCTTTAAAAGGATGGGTTTCAATAGGCTTTCTCTACATGTCTTGCTACAGCACAAGGGCAAGTTTCCTGCCAGTGTGGATAGCAAGAGAAAGGAAATTATGCCATTTACTCTCACAATAGTATGGCAGAATCTTAAAGTGGATTTTCAACACCTGATTTCCTGAATTAACCCCTCTTCTGGCCTCTAGTAAAAATGAATAGATTTTCAGGAGCCTTCAGACATGAAATCTCTCCTGTAGGAAATGAGAGGATTAGATGTGCTAGAAAAGATTTTTACCTTTCCTCTCTCTAGTTTGAGGCCATTTAGTAATAATTAGGAGCTTTCCCTTGTTCTCTTTTGTGATGAGCACAGTTGCTGAGCCGCAGGTGTTGTGCTCTCAGTTTAAGAAAGAGCCAACTTTTTCTCGGTTAGCTGAATGGGAAACCCAAAGAAGAAATACCAAAGAGGAAATACACTCTGCAATACAACTCTCTATGCTTCAGGGCTCACAGCAGTCTCAGAACACACCAAACATCTCAAATTTTTTAGGCAAAACTCACAAAGCTGGATTTTGGTAATTTGTTATTTATAGCTCTGTGATGTCTAAGCCAAGGCTCCTTGGTCATGACAGGGCACATCCACATGCCTGAGTATTTTGTTCAATCTGCATTGCCTTTTTGGCACATTTGGATCACCACAAAGGTGGCTTCAGGGCATCTGATCCATGAAACTGAGTTGAGCCCTTCCAGGAGTTGCCTTCTCCAAAGCCAGCCACTGGCAGCATGTTATCAGTTCTGTAATTACTGAGCACATTCTGTACCTGCCTCACTTCTGTGCCTTTAGGAGTTAGGTTTTAGACATGAATTCAAGTGCCCTTGGTAGTCTGATCCACAGCTACCCTTGGGGCCCTTAGCAGTGGTTTGACACCCTTGATCTGCACACCCAGTGACCTCCTGTGCAGCTGCGCAGCACCAATATTCTTGTTGCCTTTTCCTAGAGTGGGATGCTTTGGTTACTTGGAGGCTGATTTTACCTCATTAGCCTACTTGCACATTGCCCCCAGTCTCAACAGCATGGATTCATTAACCCTGGCTGTCTGCATTGTTACGCTCAGGTTAAACATTTGGAAAGACTTCACATGGACGTATATTCCATTAAGCCTGTGAACACTGATGCACTTCACTTTTTATGAATGGACATTATTAACACAGTACATACCAAACTGTTCTGCTCAGACAGTCCAAGCAAAAGTCTTGCTCTCGTTTGTGCAGAACCTGTGTCACACTTCTTTCTCAGTGGGTCTAATGAGGTCAGTGTCATGCTATTCTGCTTCAGGGCTGGAAGTGGTCTTGTATAATCATTTTGCAATATACGTAAAGTCTTTACCTGTCCATGGCCCTGTAGTTGTACTAAGTGCCTTTTAGGCCTTTTGAAGCAAAAATTTCCTGTGGATTTATATTCCAGCATGTTGTGTCTTTCCCCCCATCTCCATGGCAGTAGAAATAATAAGTTATGTGGAGGTTATTTATTTGTTTATTTTATGGTAAAGGGAGAGGAGATATGAACTCATATCTCCAATATGAGTACAACAATATGACAGGCTAAGAAGTCATGCATGAGGTCAGAAACATGGGCCAATATGAAAGAGGGAAGCCTCAAGAAAAAAATAAAGAGTTTCTTATCAGGTGTAATACACTGCTTACACTTCTTAGGCAAAACAAAAGAAACTCGAGATGTGAAGAGTTTATATACTTCAAAACTAGAAAGAAATTTCTCACAAGAAAAAATCAGAGGTGATTTTAGCTCAAGAGGGCAGCTATATATGAAAAGCTCATACATAGTAAGTAGCATGGTGGAAGTGCAAAGCAGCAATCTCTCAGATCATAAAATCAGTTTGGGGATTGGAGTTCAGCATTTAACTCTGCAGAGTACTGTACATTTAAAATAGCAGGAATATGAGAAAATAATTTCATCGCCCGGGAGACTGAATATATGTAATGATTGGATAGAAGGCAATCACCACAATAATAATTTTATCACTTGAAAAAGGTCTAAAGCGTGTCTTCATTTTCTACCTTGGAAATTTAAAACATAAATCTTCTCCCAAGCTGGGACTGAATCTTAGGACTTTGTGCAGCCAGATTTTAGATAAGAAACAAGTAAATGTTCTAATAATATAAAGCCTCATATCATGCTACAGAAGAAAGGAAGTATTTCAGTCTAGTACTTGATTTAGATGTTAGCAGGAAAATAAATGTATTGGCCATTCCATAATCAAACAGAAAATTCAACCAAACTGTTCCTGAGTTGGGTGTTTATCTCTCTTGATCACTTCTGTCTTCTACATATGCTATCTAAATTTGACATTCATTCCTCTCTTTTGTATATTTGTTTTTTCTCTGCAGGTAGAATCCTCTCTGTGTTACTTACTGACTGTAAGAGTCATAAGAGCAAGAAATATCCACCAGGCAGATGTCTGTAAGTATCTGTAGTCCTCTACAGAGGAGCTCATGGCCTCTTACCTCCATGGGCTAATAGCTAGTCCTGCTCCAAGTAAAGGTGCTTTCTAGATTTCTTCCATGAATTGGGAAAGTTCTGTTGTTGGTGGGCTGCTTCCAGCAGTGAAGATAGAGTGTGTTGCTCTTCTTTGCATCAGCCCTTTTTCTGTGCAGAGGTAACTCCATAAGGTCACAGCTGTGCCTATGACACACATATCTCTGTGTCCCCAAAGGGAGCAGTAAAAGCTCAGCAATCTGTTGAAAACAAAAGATGTGGAAGGATCCCCCATGTTTTCCTCTGGAGTATATTTATGTAACAAGGAACACAAAATGGTGACATTAATTGAATAAATACTGAAAGATCAGAAGCCTTGTCTCAAATTTAGCTTGTATTCAAAGTTTTCTCGAAGCCAAATAAACAAAACTGCCATACCCTAATTCTCTATGTGCCAGCATTCCCAGGTAAAAGCCCATCAGGTGTAGTTACATTTTGTAGCTCCTTTGGTTTCTGCTGGCCTGGAACTGAAATATAATAGAAGATTGTATATTTACTTATGCAGAAATCAGAAAGCTTTTTCTTAATGTTCTGTTTGTCTAAATGAGAAGATATCAGGTTGTTTCCTTAATGTTTGCTGCATGTGTCCTGGATTTTTTTTATTCTTGGCTAAACAGATTGTTGATGACATAGAAGGAGAAAACCCTTTAATGTATTTATTATATTTCTAATCACATTTACTTAGAGAAGAGTCATGTCACCCTTCCTTTTTCTCCATTCCTACTACTTAAATTGTATTGTTTATGTTGAACAAATATGCCATGCCACTTTGCATCAGTGTCTCTCTTTAAAAATGAAACTTCATATTCTTCAATTAACTCCTTCTTCTAGAGCAAATGCTCATTTTAGATGTGTTTGTGTTTTTAATACAGTGACCCATACTGATTGCTACGTCAGCCTGTGGCTGCCGACTGCTTCAAATGACAAATTTCAGACTAAAGCCATCAAGAACTGCAAAGATCCAGTCTGGAATGAAACTTTCTACTTCAGGATCCAGAGTCAGGTCAAGGTACTGAACTGGGACTTTTCTGGTAGCTGACCCAGGGAGCTACTGAGAGGTTTTATCCTTTTGCAAAGGGACATAAGCAACTTTTTCAAGAGGCGAGAAAAGATGCAGAAAGATAAGAGAAAAACTCATGATGGTTTTCCATGCCATGCAAGATGATTGTCTTTCTCAGCCATAGGTAAAACATGACATTTGAAATGTCTGTGATTTCCTCTCATTCCACCTCATAGGTACCAACATGGAGCTGATTTCCTGTCCAGTTCCTTCCCCTCCTGTTCTTTTTCTTTCTGCCCTCCCACTTCTCACAACAACTGACCAAAACAGTTGTCCTAAGGATCTCCTGCTTCAAATAAAACCTGACACATTTCTGAAGTCCTTTCTTTCTTTTTTCAGAATGTGCTGGAGCTGGCACTCTATGATAAGGATGTGGTTACTCAGGATGACCACCTCTTCACAGTGTACTTTGACATAGCCAAACTTTCCCTGGGAGAGGAAGTCTTCATGCACTTCAAGTGTGATTCACAGGTGAGGTCCAAAATAAGAAATGGAATAGCTTGGCAAGAATGTGATTGTTCGCTTTTTTGTCTAAAATGCTATTTGTAAAATGTTGCCTTTCTTCCTTGTTGTGTTTCAGCTGCCTAGCCACATAAAAATAAGTTGATTTTCACTCTAAAGTGGGAAAACCTCTTCACACCTGCATCTGTAGGCACACTGAAAAGTTTGGTGTAGGCCACAGAGGCTCACAATTTCAGGTGCACTGGCAAAATTGTTTCTTTGCTGAGCCTGCCCCCATCAAGGCCAAGAAGGGTGTCCATGCTGGTACCTGATGCTTTTGTCATAACCTACTACTTAGTCTAATAATTAGGAAGTAAAAATTCTCTGATCAGAACTAAATGTCAAACCAGACTATTTGCTAATTATGGAATGTGGCATGAGTGTTTAAACAAAGTCTAGGTCATGCCACCCAGCTTGGCAGCAAGAAATAATCCTGTCTTGAATGTCCAGGGAGACTGAAAATTGTACACACATCTCCCAGTATGTTCTGTCTATCATTCTCCTTTTCCAGTTCCAGTTTCTTGTGCATCTGTAGTGTGCCACTCAGTTGAGGAATTACCTTATCTACATACACCCAAGCTCCACACTGTGCTTCATTGTCTTTAAATGCCTTATTTGACAATTTTGTTCCTTGCAAAATATCAAAGTAGCAGTGTGTGGACTTCTGCTAAGATCTGGTGAAATTAAAGCTTTGGCTAGTTGTAACCCAGCTGATCACTTTGGTTACCAGTGCCATATCCAAGCCTTTTCTTTTTTGCACAGCTACACCAGTTAGAGGTCATACTCTTCAAGCCTTTGTAAACTTTTTTGTCCTATATTATTAACTTTTTGGTGTCTTTAACTGAGTGGATAATTTGAGCAACTAAGCAGCCTACAGCATGATCTCACTTTGCTGTTCATTATCCCCTCTGTCCCCACTTTTGTTTTCCTCTTGCCTGTGATTTCTTTCCCCTGAGGATTATACTCCTTTTCACCACTTCACAGAACAGGCCTTAATGTCAGATTTACCACTGCCCTAAACTTGCTGCCAGACAAAGGGGTTTTCCTCTTCCACAGCTGCTTTGCATGTCACCATTTCACTTCCTGACACCAGAAGACTTGGCCTCTCCCCTTCAGCAGATCCCCTTTCTTTTTACTGGCAGACTCAGAATGAGACAACATCTCCCCCTAGGTCTGTCCCTTAGGCTCCAGCAGAGGCAGGCAAGCCAAACAATTTCTGTATTAAAAACTGCTATGACAGCCATTCACAAGCTTCCTACCAGTAGAGAATCTTGAGACTCAAGATACACAGATGTGTGGTGGTGTGTGACTATTTTAAATGCTCTGCTGGTCACAAACAGTGCATACATACCCAGATTGTGAGAATGAGGACTTGCATTATGAGAACTTCCAGTACACTAGTACCAAAATAATTTTCCTGTCTTTATTTTCCAGAGACGAGAGGAGTTGGAGGTGGGATTTGCCTTGGATAATATGTGAGTAAACATGAAATGCAACATTACCTGGAACAAAAAGAAACAGCAATTCAGAGGCATGAAATAGTCTAGTCTGATTGTTCAGAGTGCATCATTCCCAAGGAATCTGTGCTATGAGCTATGTCGACAAATGGGTGAATGCCAGGATGACCTCCCATGAACTTCAGGAAAACAGGGAGAACACCCATACCTTTTATTTGTCTAATGTAGTGAACATAATTTAAGACCAGAATGTTGCTTATTTGTTATGCACTTGTGTTTGAGATCAGCAAGAGGGTCCACCTCCCTTCAAAACACCACATGGAATAATGCACTGGATTTCTGATCCAGAGCCTTCATTGTTCCATCATCCAGAAAATCGTGATTTATGAAAAAATTGGATTCCATGAAACCATCCCTGGCCTCAGATTGGGACTCAGCATAAAATCACTTCATGGTTTAGCCTCAGAGCACTTTTGGCATTTTTTTTGCTGAGCTCCAGGACTGGATGAGCCAGTAGGATGACAACTGTGCCTTGACATAACACAGTGAGGAAACTTGTACAACAAGTCTCCTGGAACTTTTCTTTCAAATCCAATACGCAGGTAAAAATATGCAAGAGGAAAATCGGGAGAAGGGTGGAGCGCATCAACAGTACTGTAATTTTAATGAGTTATTGTAAATGCATTTTTCTTTGTTTCCTAGTTCAGGCCCTCCTGAAACCATCATTACTAATGGAGTACTAGTGGTGAGTCTTGTATTTCATCATCTTTCTTGTCCTATTGCCACACTTGTTTCTCTTGACTCACAGTCATCAGGACAACATACCCCTGGACTGAGACAGCCAGCATTGAAACATTGCCATTTCCCGCTTCATCATGACACATCCTTGTGGATGGCACCTCTGGAGACACTGTGGCTGGAACAGCACGGAGATCCCCCATCCCAACACCCTTTGCTGTTGCAAAGGAAACACAGGGAAGTGGTTTAGGTCTGAGACATCAGTGCAGCAGTGAATTCTTCCTTAGACATCACTCCTCCCACATTCCCATACTGCCGAAGTGAGAGGGTTTGTCCTGTCCCATGCGCATCTCACTTCCCACATTCATAACTGTGCTTTTTACACAGGGACTTCCCATCCCTGGCATTTTCTCATTTATTATCTTTGCTTGCTCATGAATTCTGTATAAAACAATCCTTGCATCTCTGGGATCCTGAAAGTACTGTTTTTCACTTTGTCCTCATCTTCTTCCTTCTGCAAGCCCTCTTCATCCACACTGCACTCCTGCCTTGCTCTGGTTGTGTCCTGTTTAGACTAGGAAACAGAATGTCACATTGGAAAATTCCCTGCCATGATGTATTTTACTGTTCGCATCTCTTACAGTCTCGCAAAATCTGCTGCTTAGAAGTTCAGGTGGTTGAGAAGAAGAAGAAAAAGGAGAAGAAATCAAGTAAGGTTATTTCTCCATCAGCTATTTTTAACTGATGTGCTAATATTATGAACACAATTAGCTTAGTGTGAGAATTAAAGAACCCCAACAAATCCAAAGCATGAGAACAGCCTTGTGATAGACTCTGTAAGAATTTTTGTTACCGGTTTTGATGAGAGAATTAACATGTCTGCTTTTGTGTCATTTCCTTAGAAAAAGAATTTTCCTTTAAAGTGCAAGGCTCTTACGAAGGCGCCCAGGACATTGTGCTGGGATCTGATCTGGTTTTCAGCTCCTCCTTTCCTGCCAAATTCCACTATGCCAGATACAAGCAGCCAACACTGGATGTTACACTACCAGGAAAGAAACGACCTCCCTCCTCAGTATGTTACAACTGAGCTTTAAAAAAACATAATAATGGCATGTAAAATATTAGACACCATAAATAGTAACATTAATTTGTATTGTGGGCAGTGTGTAACATTCTATACAATATAAACATAGGTTTATTTGTATTTTTTCAGCACTCACATGTGTATGATACAAGCTCTGCAAATGTGGATCTTCATTCCATTCCAAGTGGAAAAAATATGATCTTAGCAGAGGTGAGTGCCTGCTTTTTGTTGGGAGAGGCTGAGAAACCTGGATGTGGAAGTCTGCATCCCCCTATGATTATCATGGTACTTTCTGACAATGAAAGCCTGCAGATAAAAACACCACAGCCTAACAGTGGTAGGTCTTTCAGCAGTTAGGCACAGCAACTGTGCCTTGTTCTGTTTGAACAGATGTGAGGCATCTTGCTGCTCCATCCTGATCTTACTTCACACTTAGTGTTGAAGCTCTGCCCTTCCCCTTCTCAGACACCAGTGGTGCACCTGAACTGACTGAGGTAGCGTCAGGCTTCTGCTGATGCTGACAATACTTTACAAAGCACTTTAGACTCATGGTTAAAAAAATCCATGTAGAATGAAAGGATCACTACTGTTGTGGGGTATAAGCCACAGAAAGGGGGTAATAAATGCTGCTGTGTAGAATCATAGTCCTGGTTGGCTGCCTAAGAGGAACTGTTAGTAGAGATGGGTGAAGTATACATTATCATTATTCTGTAAACAGCAGTTATCCTCAGATGTTACATTTACTAGGAAACATTAAAAATTACTGAACAACTTCCCTTTCAGTAAAACACTGCAATCAATTTGCATAGGCTGCTGGTTTATTCAAGCTCCTGATTATTCAGAGCTCCTGATTTGCACACACATTGCTAGGATGACACAAGATAAAATTACACCTCAGGCTGCAGGGAAGAAGCAGGTTGTCAGCACTCACATTGTTCATTTTCTTGCTTTCCAGGATAAAAGATTTGATTTACTTGCAAAGGCAGAAGACTGGTAAGAGACTTGGCCACTCTTGGAGGTTAACTTTTACTTAGCTGAACTCATCTCACCCTGGGCTGTTTACTGGGGAGGAGGCACTCACAGCAGGACTGTAAGGTGGTGTGATCAGGTTTTGAGGCATTCACGTGAGCTGGAATACACTGCATGTGATGTATTGAGTACATCGACATGTACTGAGACACGAATAGTGAAAAAATATGCATAAAATAGAAAAAATAATATTACAAGTCAATTATGCTACCCAGTGTTATGCTCAGCATAGTCTTTTTCCTTTTCTTTAACACTGGGCAAGAGCGCAGCCGATCACCTGGCGTCATTGATTATGAAGTAGGGAAAATTTCTGCCTAATTCAAGAAAGTATGAGAAGTTTTTCCTATAGCTCTCAGTTCACTAAAATATGAGAGAATCCAGACAGCAGATATGCCAGAAATTAGCTGCAGGAATGTCTTTCCTTAGGTTTTATTTTGATAACTGCTTAGAATTTATCAGTCCTTTCTTCTGTCCTTCTTTCAAGCAGCATTGTATACTTGCTTGGGAGTGTAGGAAAGGGACCTCCTGCAATTGGAGTATTTTGTGGAACAGTTTTGTTTTATTGCATTGGAAACTCTGAGCTTGTTTACCAATCATAAAATGAAATATGCTTTTTTCCTGATCTCTGCTTCAGCCCAGATCACCTTGATGTGCGTTTAGGATTTGATCTCTGCATTCAGGAACAAAAGTTTCTCTGCAAAAGGAAGAATTATGTTGTGCCTGCTCTGAAGAAGGTTCTGCAGCTGGAACAGGATCTGCTGGACCATGAGGTCTGTAAGGAAAACATTTAGAACATCTCATCAGTGGTCAGCAGTGAGAGCATAATGACATAATACAACCTCTTTTTCTTCATAGTTAAATTTTGTTCTGACGGTTCCTCATCTTAAAACTTATGTATACCTCCAATACTGCCCCATACTTGTAAATTCACCTTCCTGTTTGTGTCCTTTGCATTTGCTATCCCGAGTTTAACCCTTTTCCTGCTACACCTTCCTTGGAAGCCAGATATTCCTTATGTAGGAATGGCTTCTTCCACACTATTTACCCTATTATTGTTATCCTTGTTGATAGTCCCTTCTCTCTTCAGCCTGTGAGATTTCTTTTTAATTCCTGCTTTTTCAACTGATTTTTTTCTCTCTTACTGTCTCTTTTAGTTTGAATTAATGCATTTTTATTTGATTAATACCAAACATCTATGTTGAACACATTGGAAACAAGTGTCAGATATCTAAGCAAGAAATGGTCATTGCTTCTACTCCTGTTCTCCTTTATAAAATAAATGCTAGGTTATATTTCAGTAGAAGTCATTTAGAAAGAAGTCTGTGCCTGGGCACACGTGGTGGTGCTGGGCTTTGTGTATGGGGAGGTCTCTGCTGAGAGCCGCGGTCAGGGGCAGCCGCTGTGTGACGCCGGCCCTTTGTGTCCCTGTGTTGCACAGACCCCGGTGGTGGCCATCATGACCACGGGAGGAGGGATGAGATCCTTGACAGCACTCTATGGCAGCCTGAGGGGGCTCAAGAAGCTCAATGTTTTGGACTGTGCCACCTACCTGACTGGCTTGTCTGGTACTACATGGTGAGTGGGACTGGGCAGCCCTTGGCTGGAGTCTCCCTGGTGACACCAAAATGCTGAAGGAGGCTGGGGCTGATGTACAGTAGTGTGCCTATAACAGCTTCTCAGCAGTCCTACTTCTTAACCTTCCAAAATTGACAGAATAAAGTCTTTTCATGGGGGAAAGTCACATAATTTGCAACTACATGATAAAAAAGTGTTTTTCTAATAATGGTTTATGGAAAATTGTGCAAGCTATTTTGGCAGGGTTAATGACTGTGACTTCAAAGGGAACATGAGAGTTTCATAGGGAACTGAAGACGGGAAACCTTAATTTCAAATCAAGAACTTAAAACAAAAACATAAAATGCCTACCTCAAACCTTGGTGTGCTTTTTTCCCTCTTCAATATGTATTTCCTCTTCCTAGGACCATGTCAAACTTGTACAGAGATGCTGACTGGTCACAAAAGGATCTCGACAAGCAAATCAGTGAGGCTCGAAAACATATGACAAAATGCAAAATAAATTCCTTTTCCTTGGAATATTTGAAGTATTACAAAAAGCAGCTGTGCCAACGGAAAAGAGAGGGCCGCAAAACGTCTTTTATAGATCTCTGGGGGCTTGTCCTGGAATCTTTTTTGCATGATGGGGTACAGTATATCATAAAGCAGCATTTACAGTGGCTTACCATTCTCTGAAAATTTATTTCTGGAGAAGATATTTTTTCTATTGGCTCTGAGGAAAGCAGTTGGTTATGAGACAAACCAAAGGTTTTCCAAAACATTTGGTGCCAGTCTTGTAGATACTCATTCATGGTGAAAATCAGCATTCTTGCTTGTGAAATTTTGAATATATTTTTCTGAGGAAACTCCAAGTCTAACATTTTGAAGCAGTATTACAATTTAAGAATTTTTTTCATATTCTGCAAGCTACTTGTTTAGAAATAACAAAATTGCAGACAATTATGCATGCCCATGAGAGGTGTTAACAAAAGAACCTGCACACTTTTAAAAGGTGTGAGGTCTTCCATAAAGCTGCAGCATAATGCAATAACGTGTTTTATATCAAAAGTATTGCTTTCTGCTCTTTATTCTTTCTTTCCATTTACATCTTAATGCATCATCAAATAATCTGGCATCAGATTGGATGGCTGCATGTATTTCAGTAACAGAACACTTATGGGGATTTTGAAAAATACGGAACATTTCAGAGGATAAGCCAAGCACACATTATACATTAGAGGCAAGAATTTTTCTGCCCTGCAAGCTTAGATGCAGAGAAAATATTGCCATGCTAATTTTCTCTCAGTGTAACTGTATTTCTGGGATCACAGAAAGACAACCACAGACTCTCAGATCAGCAACAGGCCATTGATCGTGGTCAGAACCCACTTCCTATTTACACTGCAGTCAATGTCAAGAATAACTACAGCACTCTGGATTTCAAAGGTAATTATGAGACTTCTGAGAGTCATTTGTCTTTATATTTTAGGTGGTAAATCATGGAACAGTCTTTTTAGATAGCCTAAAAATCCCCTCTTATTTGAAGACCAAAATCTCAGCTGATGTGTACTCATATAATATCCTTGTGGTCAAGTAAAAGTTTGACTGTATGAAACAGACTCAAAAATATTCCAAAGCTTTTCCATGTTCATGAGTATTCATTTGTAGCATGCTTACAACTCATTGCTATTGGTCAGAAATATTAGACTCAAAAAATATTTTGAAGGCTGTAATAAAACATTATTCTCTTCTTTGGGCTCTTATTTACAGAATGGGTGGAGTTCACCCCATATGAGGTGGGATTGCAAAAATATGGAGTTTTTGTTCGCACGGAGGATTTTGGCAGTGAGTTCTTCATGGGACGACTGATGAAGAAGGTCCCTGAATCCAGGATCTGCTTCTTGGAAGGTAAGCTATTAAAAACAACAAATTATTTTATTGCTCATTTTGTTTTGGAGGCTTTGGGTTGGCTTTTATTGTTTTGGGGATTTTTTTGTTGTTATTTTGTTGTTGTTGTTGTTGTTTGCCTGTTTGTTTGTTTTTGTTGGGGTTTTTTTGGGGGGAGGGGGTTGGGAGTTTTTGGGGTTTTTTTCAATGTGAGCTATATAAACTACACGCTGATAAAGTATTGGTGCAGGACTAACACGGTAGTTTCACCAGAGTGGATAAATATCTCTTTGCTGAATTAATACTTACTATAATGGATTCAGTTTGCAGTGAAGAAGAAAATTCAAAGGGGCTATCAAATAGTCATTTACACTTTTAAACCTAGTTTTGAATTAAAATATAGTATGGCTTCCAGTACAACAATAAAATTGAGATTCCTGGGAATCAATGGTTCAGCTCATGCTACCCCAGAAGGGTGAATTTCTGAGCCTGTTGCCTGTCTCACGGATAGTCAATATTTTGTATGCTCCCTAAAAACATTTTAAATGAGCCTTCATGCTGACTCTCCACTGCATCAGGGTGCGTTTGAGGACGCCAGGCCCTCCTTCTCCAGAGGGTCCTAGGCCACATGTCACTGGCTCCAGTTTCCACTCTGCCTAGGCAAGGCTGGGGGAAAACACAGCCATCCTCATAACATTTTTGCTGTTGACTGAAGAGGAGCATGGATATGTGTTTTCCTGAGAAAGAGACAAAGCTGTCAGTTTGTGACTGATTTCACAAGCAAACTTCTCTTTGGCTTTCTCTTCCACTGAGCAGGAAAGAGACACTGAACTATTTTAGCCTCAGTCTGTGTTGGATTGTCACACATTTGCACTCCTTGAATGAAAAAAACAGTCAGAACTTGTGTCCTAATGGATAACCAAAGAAATTGCTTTTCAAGCTCAAAAATGCATGGTCAAAACTGATCCCTTGGTGTACTAACAGGCTTATTCTCAAAAAGGGAATCCTACAAAAGCAGAGGCTGTAAGATTATATTGTAGTTATGCCCTTACCAATATAATTTCACATCAAATTTCTTGGATTGCAACCTTCATCCTTTCTTTTTATACAAACTTCATGATACTTGTGGTTTTTTCCTAAAAATACTAATTCCATATTGATTCGCAAATATCTCCATCCCTAAGTACCACAAGACAAAAACTGGACACCAAAAATAAGGTTTAAAAACCAACAGCCAAATAAAAATGACACATCATGCTTTTAAAACAAAATAACAGAAAACAAACCTCACAAGTTTCATCTCATTATAGCAGTTTGAGATTCATGATATGTGAATGTTTGGGTTAGAAAGCTCTTTTCTTTTACAGGCATGTGGAGTAGTTTATTTTCATTCAATGTGTTATATATCTGGAATTTGTCCCATTCATCAGAAGATTTCTGGCACAGATGGACCCGGGACCAAATTGACAATATAGGTAAACAACCATTATTCTTTTTCACTGTGTATTTATTGTTGAATGGAGTTACGTGTCTCATAATGCAAATTACAAATGAATAATTAAAAAAATCTCTGGTCCTGTGATCTATTAAGGGTCAACACTGATGCTGGTAGATGATTCAAATGTTCAGAAATAATAAGATTGATCTGTAAATTATTAATAAAGCAAAATGATTTTGACTGCTTCAAGTGATACAAAGAAGCACAACAGCTGTTCTTTTCCAAAGCCTACATTCAGTCTGTTCCTCTAATTGTGTGTATGTCTGGAGCAGACTTTTATTGCTGTTTGACACTGTATCTTGGGCGTTTTTATCCAAGCCCAGACTGTGTAAGGAAATGGTATTTGTCTAGTAAGAGTAGCTTCTTATTTTCTGTTTTGTTTGGTCACTTATGCTCGTTGGTCCGTTTAATAAGAGAAAGCATCAGGGTTTATTACTTACCTTGACTTCTTGAGGGCTGACCCTGCTCTGGGCAGGTGGAATTTAAGAGCTTTTCCCCGGGCAGAGGAGGAGCCCCCGCTGCCCGTGAAGCCTCAGGAGCTGCGGACACGGCTGTTCACACCGCCCGGGCCTCTCGGCAGCGCCCTGCGCGCTGCCCTCGCTGACCGCGTCTGCATCGCCCAGGAGCACAACTTCCTCAAGGGCTTCCAGATGCACAACGACTACCTGGAGAATACACACTTCCGCAGGTGGAAAGGTAACGGGAGACCCGTGGGCCTGGGGAGAGAATAAACAAACTGAACAAAACAAAACTCCAAATTTGAAACTAAACCTGTTCTCTGAGGTTGGACGCCAGGTTTGGGCAGAATCTCTATTAGACCAATTGACGGCTGATGATGCTGCAGGATGTAGCACATGGTGTTGAGCTACGTGTCAGTGGTTTGCTGGTGGCACTCCCCTCTGGAGGCCACCAGATCCTTCCTCTCTTCAAAGACACCCTCGGTGGAGAGGCACGGTAAATCCCCTTCATGAGTGTTGTTGCTGCAGGTACAAAACTGCATGTGACTGGAGCTCAGGGGGCAGAAGAGAAAGGATATGGCAAATCTTCCTTCCCCAAAGACTGTAACTGGTTAAGGCTCTGAGGACATGGTCCAAGGGTGGAGAAAGAGGCCAGAAAGCTTTGCAATATTGCACTTACAGCAAGAATATTTTTTTCTTTCAGATACTGTGTTAGACACATTTCCCAACCAGCTGACACAATCAGATGAATTCCTGTCTCTGGTAGATACTGGATTTTTCATCAATACAAGCATCATGCCACTTTTAAAGCCAGAGAGAAAGGTGGACGTTATCCTGCATTTAAATTACAGTGCAGGATCCCAGATACAGGTGACAGTAATTCAGACAATCTTTATTGCTTCTTCAACATGTGTATATCTATAATTTTTTAACAGGTTCTTTTTGTATTGGTCCTACTAAAAGTGTTAACCTTTAGCATTTTCAGCTTAATGATGAAGTGTGATACATCTTTTATAGGCTGCATGTAGTCTTGTTCATTTTCCTTGTACAATAAACTGTATTATGCTAAGACTCAGAAACAAAAATGAAAATAAAAAAAAGCCCCACAAAATCTTCCGTCCAGTGACATGGTGCTTTTGATTAGGGATTAGGGTCTTGCTTTGCACAAGCAGCTTAGAAAATGTCTACTTTAATACTGGACTCCAAGAAATCTTTAAAATCCTATTTTAAGTCTTAGTACTGCTCTGTTCCTTGATCCAGGCTTTGGACCAGACCTGCAAGTACTGCTCTGAGCAGGGAATTGCTTTTCCCAGGGTAGACTTGAGTGAAGAAGACAGGAAAAAGCTGAAGGAGTGTTACCTCTTTGATGGTGCTGAGACTCCAGGAGCACCAGTACTGCTATTTTTCCCACTAGTTAATGATACCTTCCAAAAATACAAAGCACCAGGCAAGTACTCAAACATGTTAAAAAGAAGGTTTACATCATGGACAGTCTATTAAAAGGAATGTTTCATACTCCAACTCTTGAATTTCACTGTTTACTCTTTTCAGTACGTCAAACTTTTCTGTTCCTTAAAGTTTTCCTTAAAGTTAAATTTTTTTAACCATGTGAGATTTGATGCCAGGGCTGTGATATTTCAATCCCTAAACTAGTTATCTTGCAGGTAATCAGTTTTAAGGTAACTTTGATGTATCTACTGATGTGTACATCCATAGACGCATACTGTAGGTACCTTAAGGCACAGCTAAGAACTACAGTGCAGACCCATGTAAGAATAATCACCCTTTTTTCTGCCCTCATCCTGTGAAGCCACTGGTATGCACTTGAGCCAGGGACTGAGCTGTCAATTTGAGTAAGAATTATTTGTTTTTCTAAAAATATATTAAAGCCAAACAAGTAATTTATACTATGAACTCTGTGGAAAGACACCTCCTTTCCTTTCTCTGTTAAGAGTTTGCTTGTTTATGACCAGAATGATTTCTTATCCCTTCCTCCTAGGCCAGAAGCGCTCAGAGTCAGAGATGGAAGATGGCAAAGTTGATCTCTATGGCTGCTGTTCCCCGTATTCAACATATTCCCTTCAGTACACTGAGAAGGAGTATGACCTCCTGGTTCAGCTGGGTGAATACAACATCCTCAATAACGAAGACCTCATTGTACAGGCCTTACGCACAGCAGTAGCACGGAAAAGGCAGATAAAGAAATAATGTCAAACAAGACAGGGTGTTTTTAAGTCCCTTAACCTGCTGAGAGACTGAAGGTCTCTTATAATTAGCTAGCAGGCTTCAAAGTATTCCTGCTCAATCCCACTATTTAGTAATCTCAGGTGAACAAAAAAGACTGAAGAAAACCTTTTTCTCCGAAGAATTTCACTGCAGTAAATCATTGTGATTCAGTTACAACAACAGAGTATGAATTGTCGTATGATACAGAAGATGGGCAGCCACAAAGAAGGTGCTAAAATGGTAATAAATATGGTGCTTGTTGCCCTGAGAAAGAGCTTTAAGTGTTTAAGCCTGACATCTTCAGGCCAGACCACATTAAAAGCATATTTTACTAACTTGGCTTGTGTTTTGTATTTGCAAGGTGGTTCTGAGACAAGCAGCAACCTTTGGGACAGGTTGGTGACTGGGATCATGGCACACTGCATGCTTAGAGAAAAGCACATTCTGTATGGAGAATAGCACTGTGGAAAGGGACCTGGGGGTCTGTGGCAAGTTGAACGAGTCAGCAGTGCCCTGGCAGCCATGAAGGCCAAGCTTGTCCTGGGGGGCATCAGGCACAGCATGGCCGGCTGGGCAAGGGAGGGGATTGTCCTGCTCTGCTCTGCACTGGGGGAGCCTCATCTCAAGTCCTATGTGTGGTTTTGGATGCTGCAATGTGACAAGATATATATTAAGATGTGAGAGAGTCTCCAGACAAGGGCGTTGAAGGCCATGAAAAGCTGTATGAGGAGTGGCTGGGGTCACTTGGTCTGTTCAGCCTGGAGGAGACTGAGAGGAGACCTCATTGCAATCTGCAGTGTAAATGACTTGTTGGTTTTCCAGGTTTTGAGTTGGTTTTTTTTGGTTGGTTGGATTTTTTTATGGGTTTGTGGACTTTCGGGATTTGGGAATTTTTTGCTGTAGTGCTTTTAGAGGGTTAGGTTGAAAGGTTAACTTGAGTTTCTCAGTGTACATAACAGTAGACTATCTACAATTTGTAGCCTACTGAAACCACCTGTGGTGTGGAAGCTAGGGCCCAGCGGTCAGAAGATATCGGGATGTAACAGAAAGATAGTCACCCCTCTCCTCCACAGTGTATGGTAATTGTCCCGTAATTAGCCAATAGCATCTAGCTGTGATGAGAGCAGATGGGAGTAACACTGTGGACCTAGGTTATAAAGTGTCAAATTCTGCAGCAATAAACGCCATTTCTGCCATCCATCACATTGATGCTTGTGTGCAAATGGACTGAGTGGCCTGAGCTTGGCCACCGTGCTGCTCCTGAACCAGGGTGTCTGCCTTGCTAAGCAACAATTTGGTGCTGGAACCCAGGATTCAAATTCGAAAAGCGGGATCCAAATCCAGAGAGTGAGGATTGCCTGGGAAACGGGAGTAGAGGTCAGGACCAGTCCTGGTGTGAGAGACGTTCCTGGGACCAGAAGGAAGATGGAAGCGCTGATAAAGGTTGGATTGCAATTACATAAACAATGTAGTAGAGATTGTAAATCTAATTCTTTTACTCTTGCTATTGCAAGGCTTTTGTATATTGGGGTCATAAATCAGCTAGTAAAGATTATCCACCCTAAGGTGTGGGACAGATGTTCTAAAACCCTTGCCAAAGAGACCTGGAGGGCAGCAAAAAGCTGTCTGTTGGCCACCCCGAAATTTGGGGTCAGAGTGGCCACCCAGACATTACAGCCCCTAGACGAGAGCGGCTTGGCTGAGCCAAAAGGGGCCCAAGAGGGCGATACATCCCCTCAATCCCTGAATCCTTATCTGCTCTCAGAGGGACAACAGAGAGCAGAAGTTTTCTGGAGAAAGTTAACAGAAGAAGCTAGGGGTGCCGTGGGAAAAGCCCGGGGGGAACCACCACCCTATGTACCCCAAGATGGTGCTGAGCAAAAAGACAAAGAGCGAGGGGGAAATGTCCTTAGTGAGAACAGGGAACAAACATTGGCATTGATGGATGAACATAGTTGGGAGGATGGGAAAGATAAGGTATGTGAGGAAGAAAGAGAAACTGAAGTGAAAGAGATAAGATGTGGGGGAGGTGTTCAAGGAGAGAGGGAAAAGAATGTAAGAGAGGCAGAGAGGAGAGGAGGGTGGAACAGAGGGCGGAGTGAAGGGCAGAGTGAAAGGTGGAGTGAAGGGTGGAGTGAAAGGTGGGGAGAACCAGGAGGGTGGGAACATCCTGCCCACAGGGGGTGTAGGCCGGGCCAGAGCCCAACAAAAAGGCACAGGAAACCAGAAATGGCTAGCGAGTCGAGTTCTGACTCCGACTGAGATACTAGCGAAGACGAACGGTCGGACACCGAGTCCTTAGAGGAGGAAGCAACAAAGATAAACAAGAATACCCCCCTCCACATTAAAAAATAACTGAGAGAGGATACTGCTCTCACAGACTGGGGACAGATAAAAGCTGCATGTGCCAGCTGGGTCCCTTCAGCTGTGCTAGCATTCCCAGTCCAGGTGACAGAGGGGAGACAGAGAGTTCACTCACCAATAAATCCTAAACTGCAAAGCTCCATCCTGCAACAGCTGATAAGCACAGACAATGATTACCCCATGCCTATCATTTTATAACTTCAGTGTTTCTAATAATTTTTGTGTGCAAGTTGTGATTGTTCCCAGGGTCCTGTACCACCTGGATGAGGAGTTGAACCTGCAGGCGGAGAGACCCACCGACTTCAGAAAAGAGAACTGGTGACAAGTGTAACCATAGCGATGCTGCTTAGCCTGGGAGCAACTGGTGCTGCCACAGGTGTCTGTGCCATCGTGACACAACAACAGAGACTGTCTCAGCTACAAATGACAATTGATAAAGACTTGCAGATAATTGAAAAACTGTGTGTTTTAAATCGGCTTGTGTCTTTTGTTAAGAGCCGACTAGAAAGGGTCAACATCCTATTTGTAGAAAGACAGCAGATGCTCTAAGAATACACTTGGTCACCGCATGTGCCTTATGTTTACTAATGAGAAACTGCAGTGTCTATTTGATAAGTTTTAACATTTTAGTTAAGCATAGTATACCTTATATTTTACTCAAGTTTATGATATCTACTTTTAAAACTTTTCATAATATAGATAAGTTAGATTAAATGTTTAGAGATAGATGTACATAAAATAACGTTAGAACTTTCAAGACTAATACACCTTATATTCTAGCAAATTTAGTTAATCATAAAGAGGGGGGAAATGTGGAAGCTAGGGCCCAGCGGTCGGAAGATATCGGAATGTAACAGAAAGATAGTCACCCCTCTCCTCCACAGTGTATGGTAATTGCCCCATAATTAGCCAATAGCACCTAGCTGTGATGAAAGCAGATGGGAGTAACACTGTGAACCTAGGTTATAAAGTGTCAAATTCTGCAGCAATAAACGCCATTTCTGCCATCCATCACATTGATGTTTGTGTGCAAATGGACTGAGTGGCCTGAGCTTGGCCACCGTGCTGCTACTGAACCGGGAGCCTGTTGCCTTGCTAAGGCAACACTGTGGTAACATTTAAAATTCTTTGGAATGCACAAGATACAGGCTAGAATATGAAATGCTGTTCTTGATGCATCTCAGGACGCCGGTTCACACTGCTGGCCCATATTGAGCCTGCTGCTGATCAGCACCCCCAAGTCACTGCTCTGCAGGGCTGCTCTTCAGCCAATCCTCTCCCAGTTTATACTTGTCTCTGGAGTATCTTGTGTCTTCCTGCATTGGGTTTACACGGCAGTGTTGGTAACAGGGTGGGCTGCTGCTGGGGTGGCTTCTGTGGCTGCCAGCTGCATTTCAAGGCTAATGTGGAGGATTTGATCTCTGCTTTCCAAACAAGTAGATAAAGATAGTCAGTGTGCTTGGCTGAGTCATGTCACTCTGAAGCTTTAAACAGCATCATCAGTCTGGCAGAGGGAGCAGGACACAGTGTTTCTGTAATGACAGGTCAGCAAAGGACAATAGTGCTCTGTGCAGCTCTCAGTTTCAGAATACAGAGAAGTGACAATGACAGGGAGGGGTGCCTATGAAATGCCTGCCTTGTTTCTTCAAATGACCTCTCTAAATATAGTCATGCTTTTATTTCTGTACTGCTGAAAAGTTGTAGCTTTAATAGTGTGGTTTGTCCAGGATAGGTTCTTGGAAGATATTTTCTGTAGATTATGAATGGGTTCTGTCTCTTAGCAATTCATTACTTTGCACCTATCCTTCCAGAATTAAAGTCTGAGAATTGGTGTTGTTGTAGTGAGACTGGACTGACTCATCTCAAGTGATGGTTCTTACAGATACAAGCAGGGCAGATGTAATTTCTGTACAGAGTATGACTAATGCTTTCAGCTCTAGCCATTCACAAGCCAGTGGGGAACTGAATATATTGTATGTGGCTCTGTGCTTGCCTTTTCTTGTAGGATGCCCAGCAAATGGATAGGCTTTTGAATCCACTGTGGTCATATAAAAAAATGTCTCATTTTAGACATTTTCTGACAGGCCTTACTCAAGATTCAACAAGTTTGAAGGAGGCTTTTTACACCTTTTGCATGTGAAATCTAAAGAGATAGTGCAGCAGGGAGAGCAATAAATAGTCTGGAAGGTGCTAGGAGAGGTGAAAGAAGGCTTGCAAAGTTGTTGGATGTTAAAGCTAAGCCTGGAGGGATTTTTAGCTTGATTGCATCCTTTGCCTTTGCAATCCTTGTTTGCAAGTACATAATAAGCCTTTAGCAGAACACTGAATGACAGTTTTCTGTACTGTTTAATTGAAGAGCTATTAAATTGTTTAACTCTGGTGAATTGCTATTAGGCTGTGGAAAAAGTAAAATAGCAAATGAGCTTTATACTGTACTAGATTATTCATCTGGTTCCTTTCCATGGCTTCTAAAAGCCAGAAGTACCATCACATCATCTTGCTAGACTTGCTAGATGTCAGACTGTTACCTGCTGTGGAGCTACTGAAATGTTAGTCTTGATCATCTGTGGCTGACCAAAGTCTATTTTGAAGACAAATGATCCCTCTTCTATTATTGATACCAGGAATGGCAAAGTCACCACATTTCTTGGAGCTATGTTGTGGTCAGTGACCATCTTCCAGCAATGGGTATGCACCTTGTTTCCAGCCTCGTTTATTTTGGCCAGATATTAACACATGACATCTTTTCCTAATACCTTAAAAGCCATTCCATAACCACTGTTTTTTTAATTTGGATCAATTTTATAAAATATACCTAGTTTACATCACAATCTTCTTTTTATCAAACCAGTAGATGCAACCCTTCAAATTCTGATTATAAACCCCTCCTTATGTGATGTATCCCAATGTATCTCTGCCCTTGCATTCCCTCCAGTTCTTCATTGTCCCTTTACCAAATGCAGACTCCAGTACCCTTCCCACAACTGCTACACACTGAGATTAACATTGCTTTATTATTCTTATATTCTTACATATAAATGAGTTCCCTGTTTCTATGTATAGAATGCAGTTGTCCTCATTTGCCTTAAAGGCTTCTGACAAGTTGTTTGTCTTCCATAAGCTGGCCAGTTAGTTTTTTCGACACTCCGGTCTTCCCTTTTGTAAGGGGCAGTAAATTGTAACGTTTGGCAGTCCTTTAATCATAACTCACACTCCAGTGAATTGGATTTTACCAGGGTTAAGCAGGCCAGATCATTCTTTATGATTGCCCTGTCCTCAGTATTACTCCATCAATCTTTGTTCTGCAAATCTGACCAGTCAGGGTGCCTTGTTTGTTTCCAAAGCATTCATGAAAATGTTCAATAGAGTTTGAGACTGGTAAACTCTTAAAAATTCCTCAAAGAAAACTTTTCAGTGATACTTAGCACTGAGTACTACTTCTGAAATCAGGTAGAAAAAATATTCTCTAGCTTCCTAATATATACCTTCTTTTCAGACTTTGCATTAAAAAATCTTACTATCTTTGCACAATAGACTAAAAAAATATGATATTTCAGGGTAGAACAAAATCTGTTTCTTCATATTGAAAAACACTCCCACTGACTGGCTTCCAGAGACAGCTCAGGGCTTACCAAAACTGCCCATTACCTTATGGGGAACCTCTGATTTTGTTATACCATGCACATTTCTGGGAGGACATCTTGTAATTGCTTTGACATCCTTTGCAGCCTTATTGAACTCTGGTCACTTAAAGACAACTTCAGTAACCTGCCTTGCAAGATCAATGCATGCATAGGACAGCACATATTTTGGTCTTACAGTGGCATCACCTCTATAACATACCTAATATGAGGAAGTTAAAGATGAATTTCTGTGCAGAGTCCAAATATAAGCAAGACTTTTGCAAAGTTTAATAAAGAAAGGAAAATAAAAATAATAAAAAGGAAAAAAAAAAGAAAAAGAAGGATACAGTTATATCTCTTTATTAATATCAGCTTCCAGCAGCTTTCCTATCCTTTTTCCCTATTCTTTTTTACCCCAGATACATGGTTCTTAAGCTCTTTACTGAACCATATGGCTAGGCATTCAGTTCACATGCAAGGGAGGTAGGTCTCTTACTTCTGACTTCATGCAAAGTGTTTCAGACATAAATTTTTTACTCCAAATCTCCCCTGGTGTTTCTATACACACACATGTGCACACGCACACATATATATGGAATTGGGTGGAACCATCTGCTGTCCAGACAATAAATTGTGCTAGCTAATGACTGTCCTAAGGACAACTAATTACACATCAACAATCTTTTTTTGGCAAAACACTCCCTTATGTGGTGGAGAGCAGTTTTCAATGTATAATTGCTTTGTATGCTGAAAGCTATATATAATATAAACATGCATACATTAACAAATGCTGTACAAAATGTATGAAGCATAAATGTAAAGAATTTATGCAACTTGAAACCAACTCTTAATTTAACACAGGTATTTCTATCAACTACTTCAGGGATGATGGAGCATTTGGCATGCATGACTACCATCCTACATTTTGAGGAATAGCAAGAGAATCCAGAATGGTAATATGTGATAATTGATTTTTAATTAGTCATTCATTGTGTTCATTATGGCAATGGCAGCCAGGGTAAACAACTGGCACATCCCCCTTGCTGCTTTTTAAAACTGGCACAATATTCACATTCTTTCCGTAGTTCTGCAGTATACCAAGAATTAAAATAGCTGAAGCATAGTCAAGAATGCTAGACCATATTTTACAAACTAATTGGTAAGAATGATCTCTGTTCTGTCTTATTACATGTAATATGACTATGTAATATGACATGACTATGTGGTCATTTTCATTATTCATTGGTGAAACATATAACATGTCTTCTTTTTGAACATAGAATACAAGCGTTTTATTATCATTTCTGATTTAGCTGCATAATTAATAATTATTTTTCTTTTTATGCAAGTTAAAGTCCAAAGCCGTGGTAGCATTTTTCTTTCTCTTCATAAACATTTCCTTTTTATTTGCACATATGAGCTTATTATTGTCTTGGACTTGTAGAAATGCAGCTAATAATTAATTTTCCTTTAATGTCATATCTGTGTGATGTGATCTAACTGAGTAGGTTTTAGTTGTTACATCACATAGGGTCAAAATATCAAACCCATGTGAGAGTTTATGCAAGAGCTGTTTAGACAGGTTTCCACATGCTTTAGTAACATGTGGCTCCCTTTCATTTATTATAATGGACATTCAGCAATGTTTGCCAGTTAAGAATTTGTTCTTCTTTAATCTGTGTTTTCTTGACCTGACCTAGGAGTCATGCTTGACTTTGATGTCTGTGAGTTCTAGCACAGTATAATGTTGCAATGGTGATTTAATTTGGCACGTAATAGGATGTACTTACATAGTTGCCTATCTCGATCTCCTGGAGAATGTTTCTTTCCTTACGCATTTCTGAAACACTTCCTTAAGATGTTTTGCAATGGTTTCTTTAAAGTCTTTCCATACAGGGCTGTTGACATAGTTTAATCTTTGTGATCGGCCCTTTTGTGAGCAAGTGGCCACGCTAGATTCCTGCATGGGTTTCTATTTTATTCAGCTGGAGCATGTGGAATGATGGTAAGACTCTTTTGCTTAGCAGTCCCAGATTGTCCCATGTTTAGCCCCACAGACAACTGTGAAGCCTTTTGGAGTCCCTGAGAAATGGCATTGTTTGGTTAATACCCATGTGGAGTCATGTATTGACACTGAGACCCCATCCCAGGGGCAGCTGGCACGAGGCACGTGTGATAGCTCAGATGGAACAAAGGGCAGATTTGACTCCCAACAGAGCCTGGGTTTGTTAAGCACTGCTTACATGACCTACCAGGTGCCCTGGAAAGGCTATCACTCCGTCTTCCCAGTGACAACATGCTGCATATGGGGCAAGATTGGCTGCCATGCGCGCCAGTTGTGATTGCACAATGAATGAGCAGGGCTTTAGCACACAAGGGAGATACTGGATGCAAGAGCTTCTGCAACAGCCAGGCCTTTCCCATACAAGGAAGAGGCACAAGGAATTTCAGCACTGCAAGATGAGATGGAGTGAGTACATCACCTAACCCTGTGCTTCCTTTTCCTCTCAGCTGGCAAATAGGATGGGAAATGCCCACAGTGGCTGGCAGCCTTTCCTCATCTGGGTATGCCTTCCCTAAGGATGTCCTCTTCACATAGCTTGTGTTTTCTCACCAGGACTCTCATACTGGAGACATCTGCATCAGATGGGGGCTGTGGTCTCATAATGCACTGTTCTATTATCTTTTGTAACATAGGAAATGAGAGAAAAATTAGGAATTTCATTATACCAAATCCTGAGGCATTGTCATGTTGAAAAAAGCAGTCTCCTAATATGTGCTGAAACACACTGGCTACACATCTCTCGGCTGGAAAGGCAATGCACTCAGAAAGGTGCTGTGGCCACTTTTACACTGAGGAAGTAAAAGAGACCCTGCTTAACAATGGGGAAGGCTTGAAGGAACTTCCAGAATCAGGGATGAACCTGTCACCTGCATTGGGGTCCCCTTGATCTTGCCTAGGTCTCTCAAATAACAATTCCTGTGGGAAATGGAATTCTTCTCTCTGTAGTCAGGAAATGCACACTGGTAACCAACAGATTTATGCATCAACTAATTTTTTATAATGCACTGTATCCCTTGGAGCTAACTGCAATGAATACTGGAAATTTAAAGCTGGTGATAGCCTATGATGTCACAGACAAGGATAGTAAACTTGAAGGCATACCTCTCCAGCACTTGCCGGAGATTTTATTATGGTAGCAAGATACCACTAACCTGCTACAGCTGAAAAGGTTTAGAGGCCAGTTATTTCTGGATAAGTTGCTTTTGCAGTCCCAGTACCTTTTAGTGTTTAAGGGGATACTATAGTGGTGCTGGCAAGAGCTAGAATACTCAAGGCGGTGCATACCTTACAAAGAAAGACTTATTTAAGAAATTTATATATGAGCTCCATAATAAAGAGGTATTGCATTTATGCATATGCACAGGTCTTCTGTGAGTCAAATCAGAAGAGACTATGTTCTGTGAAAGAATAAACAGACCAAATAACCCTGCAATATGAGGTACTACAAGTATTTGTCCAGGACATTAAGTCCTTCTTGGAGAGTTTCTGAAATACTTTCAAATACACATTTTTTCTGAGTCTGAGTAAAATTAGCATATATGTAACAAAAAATATCTATACTCCCTATTTGTCAGAGGGAGGAGCATACAGAGACCTCTTAAAAGCAATTTAATACTTTTTCTAGTGGTTAGAAACATTCCTTTTCTGCTGATTTTACCTTATGGTCCAAATTTTCTCAAGCCATTTCATTTTTCTATCCTAATGCCTTCATGGATTAGTGGTAGACTTGGCAGTGTTAGGTTAACAGTTGGTCTCAATGGTCTTAGAGACCTTTTCCAACCTAAAAGATTCTATTAATCTATGTTTGAATTACAGGTAAATATGTTTATGTATACCTTTCTCATTATGAGATATATATTTATCTTATTCCAATAAAGACCACACAGGTCACCAGAAGCAACTGTGTGGATCAAGCACTGTTTCACAGTCATTGCCATGTTAAAGTCTGATTCCTGTGAGTGATATTCAGCATTGCTCTCATGGGGATTGTTATGATCTCTTGATTTCTGACTTGGACTTGAATATTTATGCTTCTATCAAAAATATCTATCTTCTTCTTCAGATGGGCCACAATGTAATAATACTTTCAATGCCTGAAGCATCACACTGATGCACATTGTCTATATTTACCTGTAACCCTGAATAGATAGCATGGCTGTTTCTAGTAAAGATAATAATAAAATTACATTAAGAAGTGAAAAACCAGAAGGGCTTTCAGTGAATCTCTGTTTCTCCTATGTACAGAAAGGTGGTCCAAAAAATCTGAGAAGAATATGTGCTGAAGCACCTGATATCAAAAGCCCATGGTATAGGGATGAGATATAAGTCTGTAGGCTGCAGAGAAGCTGTAAAGGATGGGAAAGAGGCTGAAGAGAGCAATCATGAAGAATGATTAACAAAAGTGGAAAGAAAACACAAAATCTATCTGATCTTTTATTTGTCCTTAGCAGTCACTTTAATAAATCCTTTAATAATTAAATCTGATCCAACCCATGTCTTTGAGCATTAATGTTTAATTCCTAACTCAGTTGTAGTTGTAGAATGTGTTATGTGTTGCTGTTTTAGAATCTATTTATTGTAGTCTTAGACACCAGACTAGTCAGGGGGGAAAAAATCATTGCAGAAAAAAAAACTTAAATGAAAATCATTTCAAGGCACAGCAACTTTGAGTGAAATGTGTCTCACCACTAGCTTATCAGCTGGCAGGCAGATCCCAAAATTCCCAAAAGTGTGGTATCTTGGGATGGCCCAGCAAAGTTTCTCTATTCCTAGAGCTGCACTAAAAGTATCATTTGACCACTGGGGCTCTGCCCCACAAGTCAGGAGTGCATTTCCTCAGGGAGTTCCAGCCCTCTTCTGTCAGTCTTTCCTTCTGACATTTCCCATTTGTCCCAAATTTGTCTCAGATGCTTGCCTATAAAGGCAAGCTGAACTTCTGCAGATTGCAGCCTGGGGTTTCACAGAAAACCCAACTTGATATTACTCCCTTAGTGCAGCTGGACATGAGCTACCACTGCACAGCCTGTGCTTTGTGGGCAGGTGTCCCAAGTCAGGCTCTCTGTTTCACCACCACAGGGACCTTTGGTGATCCTGAAAATGGCTGGAAATTTGTACTGGAACTAGCCACACTGAATTTTGCATTCTCTGCCACCTTGGTAATCACAAAACCTCTTCTTTTTTATTTGAATGGATACCAGAGAATATTTTTCATTTATATGCTAATAGAACTTTTGCCCAGGGGTGTTTTGCAGCTTCACATTGCAACAGAGTGAATCACGTGCTAACAACAAAACCAGTTTCCTCAATGTCAGGCTCCTTCAGCATCAGTAACTTTGGAAACAAGTGACTAAAAAGGGCATGCTGATTGCCCACGGTGGGATTCATCTCAGCCACCTTCAGACATTCAGAAGTTAGGTGTCAGGTGTGGACTGGGCATTTAGGCTTCTCCAGAAGGATCCAGTGCAGAGGTGTTCAGTCACTACTTGCAGTTCCCAAGCTTTTTTTTTTTTTTTTTTGTCCACTCAATACAGAGAAAACACGACCAGCTTCTACTATCAGTTTAACTTTCAGATGACTTAATGGTCAAGTGTATCCTAAGTGCACACCTTGTGTAAAGGATGTGTTTGCCTCAAAAGGAATAGTGCCTCATAGCAAAAAGCAATTTTGAACTTTTAACTAATTTAGGAAATTCAATACCAGTGCCAGCTATGAATCAAAGGTACCTTTGGCTACGTCTGACTTGAGCTTAAAGAAGAATAATTTCATATAGGCAAGGCTTGAGTCAGGAAAGAAAAGTTAGCTGTTAGGCAACAAGCAACTCTTAGTCAGCTTCCTAAGAGATTCTGAAGGCTTCTTCCCCCACCTCATTTTCCTTTGTCTTAAACGCAAAGGTGTGATATGACAATGTAAATGAAAACAGGATCTCATGCAAAAACCTCACACCCATTAACTTCCATACATTTCAGAAACAAGACCTCGATCTGACAACCCTTGTGTGGCGCAATTACAGAGAAATTGTAACAAATGTTCTCGTGCCTCTATTGTGGTACTGAAACTCTTCCAGGCACTTCAGCCAGGGACACAGGTAGGTTGTAGCAGAAGACAAAGAAAATGTCTGTGCTTTTGTGTATACAGTTACTTTTGTCTAAACTGTTTCTAGCCACCATTCTCACAGAAAAAAAAAAAAATTCTAAAATTTTGTTTTACAGAAATGCTGATGCTCACATTAAGTAAAGCATCAGGCAAGAAATGGGAGAGACTTGTGGCTCTCCTTAACCTATTGCTATAGATTATCTAATTCTGGCTTCAGTTAAGCAGTTCCAGAAAGTTTCAATACAATGGTGAGAAAGAAAGCTAGAAGCAAACTTTGCACTTGCATTTCATGATAAAATAAAGGTGCTTATTTAAAAAAAAAACAAACAATAAAAAAAGATAATATGGATATAAAATTAAACCTAAGAAATCAAACTTTTGGAAGGATGGAATACTCTGTGTAAGATGATCAGATAGTCTTTACTTGTTCTTCCTGTAAGAACTTTTCATATTGATTCCACTGTTCACATAAGAAAAGTATGTAATGAGACTTCTAGAAGTCATTGGGTTTGTGTCTAGTTTCTGTTAGTCAAGGTCCTAGTACAAAACTCAGAGCCACAGTCAGAGTGGGAGTGATTTCACATGTATGCGCATCTCTAAGAGGAAGCAGGATGCTTTGTCATCCTATTAATCTCAAGTTCTTTCATAAGGACTAATTTTAATCATTCAGGAGGACTTTCAATGCAAACGTATGTGTGCCTAATAATGCTTGCATAATGTCTTAGAAAATTTAATCACTGAGCTTCCTAGAGGTGTGCTGAACACATGCAGATTCTCATTAAATTAAGAAAAATCCAACAAAAAAATGTTGGATCAGTCCATTAAATTCCAGTGATCTGCTAATAGTCTCCAGCCAGATGATGTTTTCAATACAGTTGCTAAGAAATCTGAACCTTTTTTGTATCAAAAATTGATATTGTAGTTTGTAGAAACAGTTAATGATTTTTCAAGGTGAAATGTTTCAATCTCATTTAAATTTGTTAAGCTGCATGCTGTATTAAATGTGAAGCCCAGAAATAAGAAGAACATTTCAAACAGAAAATTCATACAGTGTGGTTTAGGGAGCAGAGGAGTGTTGCTCATCATACCTTCTTTAATTTCTTTTGAGATAGAACACTATAAGAGAATGAGTGTGTATACAGAAATCATGATGCAACAGCACTTTTCAGGGAAAAATGTTTTTCTAGATCATTCTAATTATCTAATTATTCATGTGTAAATGTCTTCATTCTAATGATCATCTCCATAGTTATTTTTAAATTTATTTTTTGTTATGGATGTAATCATGTAGGGATTCAGGTGTTTGCATAGAGAAAATATATTGATGTGCTTATTGGGCTATTGCTACGCTCACTTTTAGAATATCACTGTAATGCTACCTCTCATAGATGATCTCTATCATATCATCAGTCAGGTTACAGCTGCTGCTGCATTTCCTTGAGCCCCAGGTGGGAATGATTTGGTCCCTCAGCAGTCTCTGCTCAGCCAGAAGACCTGCAGATATGAACACTCACACCTTACACCAGCTGCTCTTCAGACAAATAATGTGGGTGGGAAATTTCCCTGTTCCAGAAATCATGGAGGGGTGGAGCCCTGACTCAGTGCAATAAAACACCTGTTCAGCAACTTCTGAGACTTCTTCAAGATTGTAAATTTGTGTCAGGAGGCACTGGCACCTGTGGAGCCTAGTACTAAGGTGCCATTGACAGCAGCTTCTTTTAATGTAGCAGCGATCTCGATGGCATCAACTTCTGCCTTACCTCAGGTAAGTGGAAAACAGAACAACCCTGGCAGGAGACTCAGGGTTTTGATTGAGATTTGCCTCTGAACTACAATAGGCCAAGTCCCCTGTTATCTATAGGACACAGATTTCCAGGAAAACAAGATTGTCCTTTCTTGGATATTTGCAGCTGTGCTCTGACCTGGAGTCAGAATCTTTCCACATAGCACAGAACTGGTACATTCGTGTTATTTACCATAATGCAGAGGTGAAAATTGCCTTTTCTACACTGGAATGCTACAGTGGGGAATTGAAATAAGTAAAAAAATTGATCTTTACTCTCTTTTTCATCCCCTGTTCTTCTTCCCTCAGCAGAATTCAAGCAGAAAATCAAGCCCCTTGGAAAATGAAGAAAGAAAATGGATGATGCACTATGTAGCCCCAAGTGATGATGCTAAGGTACCATATTTCAACAAACTGAAAATAGGGGGACTAAGCCAATACCTTTTTGAAAAGGGTAGGATCTTCCTTCCTCCTCCCCCACCCTGATTTGGTTATTAAATATTCACATGGTTATGTAGAAGTAGGAATATTTAAAGAAAATTTTCTTTAGCTGCAATATCTGTATAGTATTAACAACATAGAATGTGTTATTTTCATGGGTTTATTCCTTAGAGAAATACCTTAGTGAGAATGTTCTCGATTTGCTGTTAAAATGAGACTGACTTTGGCATTCTTCTAATGCTTTCTATTGACTTAATGGAGCTGTAGCCCAGAACGAATGGAGAATGTTGGCAGAATCAGAAAGTCAGGGCATGGTTGTTGGTAAACCTTTGGGGTTTGGTTGTTAATGCCAGTTTTCAGAACAAATGCCCATTTTGATCCCTGTGCACTTCCTCACAATGAAAAAACAACTCTGGCAACATTTGCAGGGCCTCTGGCAGAGATATAGCTGCATCAAACACGTAGCAGCTCTATCAGTGATAGCTTTTGCAGCTGGAATTGTGCCAAGCTCCCTCAAAGTAAAACCTGGGGGCTCCAAACATAAAGAAAACTTCCTTTTTATGACATCTTAAATGATGTGTGATTCAAGTGTCTATAGCTCATACATTTTGTTTGTATAAGCAGACTACCAAATGTACAGAGAACTCCAAACGTTGTTTTGCCTATGTATGTCTCAATCTTATCAAACTGATTGATCAAACTGATCTCTTGTTAACAGCCTGCTGGTAGCTCCTACAGATGGATATTAGTGTACAAAAGGTACAAACTACCAGTGGTGTGTGAAACTTGCTGTAAAGGGCAAAGTAACATAACCAAAACTGACATGGCATTTTGGTTTTTCCTAATTTGCTGTGTGTGTGTGTATGCTAAAGCTCAGCAACAGAATGTACTAAAGCAGGAAAAGCAGCTGTTGGGGAAAAGAATGACCTTACTTAGCAGTTTTGTAATGATTTAATGTATTCATACTGAAGTTCTGTTTTGGTTTAGAATATCCATGGCTAAAAGCAACCTCTTTACCACTAATATAGTTACATTTACATAAAGATTGTTAGGATACAGCATACGTTTTAGAACATACGTGAAGTTGTACAAAAAAAATTATGTGGCTGTAACCTCCTGTATATTGTGAGTATGGGACCCTTTCCACAGCTTTAATTCATTATTCATGCCATAATTTCTCCCTACCAAATGAACTTCTGAAAGCTCTGTTTGCTGTCCACAGGTATTTAACAACAAAGACATTCTCTGACACTCTTTATTTACCTCCTGGCTTTGGATATGTCTTCTCTCCTCTGTAATAAATCTCAGCAGAAAAATGGCATTAAAGGCACAGACTTGTCTAAACTGGCCAATTTCTGCCTCTTACAGGTATTGGGTTTCCTGGGTAGCTTTTGGTAACTGCCTGAATTTTTGCAAGTCATAGCTTGCTATCTTCAACGGAAGGATAATCATTAGTAGAGAGCTATTAGAAAGGATAACATGCTTGTAGCAGACCTTGAATTCCAGAAGAAGTAAACAGGTATAAAAGCTTTCCTTAATGCAAATGCTCAAACATTTGCCTAAGTACTTGTTTCAATTTGAGAGGAATTTGCATAGCTGTGTGATAAACTGAATAATTACTGGATTTGGTTTAGAAAATTATGCCTGTGGCTGTGCATGGAATTTAGCTGCTGCCTACCTATAGTGAAAAGCCAAATATGCTCCACTGCTAAATTTTTAGGAAAATGTAACAACAATTCACAATTTTGTGGAGCTGGCTCAGCCTGTGTTCTGATAATGCTGGGATCTTACCTCCCCTGTTTAGAGCACGGCCATGTAAAATATCCTGTGCCTTACATGTGACTTCGAGCAACAGTGATTAATTTATTTTTTTAGTTTTGGAATATACCCACCCAGAAGCCAATATATCCTATTCTTTGTAGCCTGATGAGGAGAATGCATTTTTTTAACTCTTAGCCCACTTGATCTGGACGTGCTGCTTCTGTACCTCACAGCAAAAAGTGCGAGCATTTTAACCAGTCAGCTCACTGAAGATATTCTGATACAATTCCTGGTCAATAATAAACTTGAGCTCATGGGCAAGTTTCATGGTTATGTTAGGCACTGACTTCTATTTAACGTGCCTTTCAATCACCCAGCATTTTATAAAAACATCAGTTTTGACATTTTATTGGACAACTTCATAGCCTGGAAATTATTCAATTTTTTGTGCAATTTCCTTTCATGACCTTCATGTCTTTCATTCTTACAGAGATGGAAATTATTTGAGAGGTTAAGCTAAATTTTGTCATGATGGATTCCCCATGCTTCAATGCTCTACACACACACCAGCTGATGTACTGTCTTGTCTCACTGATTTCTTATACTTTGATCTTTTTATCAATCTTTAACATTTGTCACAGTAGCAGCATCTTTGTATGTGCTTTCTCTTATTTCACTCGAGAGTTTATCCCTGTTATTTTACTTGAAGTTTCTCAGAAAATGATAACATCTCCTAATTATTTCATCATCTTCAACCAGCTCTCCTCTATTTCACTTCAGACTGTCTTTTCTAACTTTTGGTCATTAGCTTTCATAACAGCTTCTTTCTTTGGCCCCCCCTTCTTGTTGATGATCTTTCATGTTGTGACTTTACTAAGAATTAGTGATCCATTTGTCTTCTGCCATTATCTGAACTTCGCAAACTTTTTCTGAATATCAGTGATCCACAATATACTGTGACTATTTCTTGGCCCACTGTATACCATGCCTTCAGTATTATTTTTCTGAGTATCTTTTTGCAAATACTCAAGGGGCATCATAGTAAGTCTGGCCATTTTATAACTTCCACAGCTTCTTGCTACTAGAACTGCAAACTAACACTTCCCTGTTGCTAAATCTGCCTCATCTTAATGCTGTGATATTTTGTTTTTTCATTAATGCTTTGCTCAGAAGTCCTTAAAAGATTCCTTATTATTTCATAGCCTAACTCTGATGACTTTTTTATATACATATTATTTATAGATATACTATTTATACCTTCCCCTTTTGTTGGAGATACCAAATTCAGGATCTGCTAATAACACATTTGTATGCAGATTAAAGCTCTTCACGTAGCAGTAGCAGTCAGACTTCAGGACCTGACAAAGTTTGCATTTACTTTCCTGTGCAGAGCCTTATCCTCAGACATCCACTGCAGTCATTTTATGTTACTCCTTCTATCTAACAAAACTGTTACTGCTATAATCATACATCAACTCCAGAACTTATTACTCAATACAGTCTGAAATTTCTGAAATTCCTTTTCTTCTGGTTCTATTCCTAAACAGTGAGAGAGGGAGCCATCTCTAGTGCTGATTTACCCTTTCCATTCAGTCTCTTTAGTACAACTATGATGGAACTCTTTCCTTTCTATAAACTTGAGCTGTTTTGATAATTCTCCCCCAACTGTTCTCACAGTTGGGGAATCAATAACCACCTATGCTGCAGCCATAGTAAGCATTGTCTATTTTCTCCTCCTTTTTTACTAATACTCTGCTTGCTCCAGCTGCTGCTAGGGGACACATGTTCTCTGAAGATGTAAAATCCATCAAGAACACACGATTGTCACAACCTTTACAGACCTAGATGATCAGGCCTGGCACCTTCAACAAGGAATTGGGGATAGTTGTCTTTGAAGTTAAGGATTATAGTCAAAACTATTCCATATCTATCAATCAGATAACCATCCTTGGTAAGGAAAAACCTCTGTTCCCACAAAGCAAGCTAGGAGTTTGTCCAAAGCTACGTGTTGTGGAGTGTTTAGACATTCCCTAAGGTGCTAACACTCATCCTTAGTCATCTCTCTCTCAGGAAAATTATTCTTTTAAAAACAAGCAAGAAAACATAAACATACCTGTCTTTTTTCCCCCCTTCTCTCCAATTATCCAAGCACTGCATTAAAAGAAGAATATTTTGTGCAGGCCTTGATTCTACCTTGAACAACACAGGCTCTTGGTCAATAGCCAACCAAATTTGAAGCATCTCTGATACCTGGATTCACTGAATTTTGTCTTCATATTGGCTGCTGATGGTCATGTGTACAATTTAATGTTACGGCTAAATGAACTTTTTCAGTTTATTTACACCATCTTAACTTTCCTATTCATCCTCTCTTTCCACACCTTCTCTTTGTGTGCACAGATAGCTACAGGCTTTAGGTGTCAATGAAGTTTGTGGAGAAAGTGCATTCTGCTGCCTATTGTTTATTTACTGTGATGCCAACTGGAAGAGAAAACTTTAGCAGAACCTTGGTTCTTTTCAGTGTTTGGTTGCATTGAAGTAAATACACATATTCAAAACTTTAAAATACATCTCCTTTGTTGTTTGGTTTTTTTTCGGCAGGAAGAAATGACACCTTACTCCTTGCTTACTGTAAGAATCATAAAGTTGAAAAATGCTCATCAGGCAGATTTTTGTAAGTACCAAATTTTTTCATTGATGTTACATGATTCTCAAATTACTGTATCAGCCCCTGCTTGTGCTAGATACTGCACAAATGCAAAAAACAAAAGTCATACTTGCTAAGAAATCACAGCTGAAAGCAATTTATGCCACAGAATGTCTATTTACAATTTCAGAGGTTTATTTGGTTATGGGGGCTTTTTGCACATCATTTATCTGGCAAGCTGGCTGTTTCAGGTGCTTGAAAATACCTTAACACCAGTTTTAACACAGAGATGTTTATATAACATGTCCATGACAAATGCATAGAATATAGAGCTGAAATACTTACCCTCTTAATTCTTTGGTTGTCCTGACCATCATGACATCATCTGCCTCTTGCTCCCCACTGAAAGATGTCTAACAGAATTTTCTGGGGGACTATGGTACATGGTACATTACAGCTGACATGCAAAGTGTTCTGAAAATGTGTGATATTTGGGTAGCCCTTGCCTGGTGGTTCACCTTCCCGGAGATTTTTCTATGAGAATTTTTTCCTGCTACTCCTATGTGTGTCTCACGAACTTGGCACATCACTAATAACACAGTTTCACCTATCCTTTTACCATACTGCTCTTCCTTCTCTTGTTTTGCATTTTCTTTCCTTTTTTGGAGATCATGATGAAGTTTGCTGAAGCCATAATACCCTACAGATAAAATTTCTCACTATCTCTTCATATTTCACTCCCTTTGGTGTTTCAAAAGCATGGATGTCACCTTTATCAATTTTCCAATCATGTGAAGAGAAGTGTTCCATTCACATTGTCTGTAATATTGTGTTGTAGAGAATAGAAACAATATTATAGTATAGCAGAAAAGGCCAAATGAATATCTATTCCTTTTGAAAGCTATGAAACATTGCATGTATGTGCAAGACCTCACCTCCATTCCTTTGAACTGTTGATTTAATTTCTCGTAGTATCACCTTTCATCTAGAATGAAAATTGAACAAGATAAGAACCATGATTCAGCTGCTTATGCAAAGGGATTGCACAAAGTAGAATGATGCTGCATTCTCAGAAAATAGTGGTACAGTTGTGACCTTGTCCTCTGTCCTGATGACAGGGAGATTTCTGACAACACCCTCTTAGTGAGATGTAGACAGTTTGAAAATTCCTATTATCACCAAAATACACACACCTGGAGTAGAGCTCAAGGTGTGTGGGCTCAGTTTTTAGCTCTTTTCATGGACTTGTTGCATAAGAAGTTTAGGCAAATTTATTCATCAAAATATTCTGTGCCTCTGTTTCCCTGTCTACAAAACATAGAGTATCTTCTCCAACACATTTTGTCTCCCTCTTATCTATTGAGGTGATGTGCTCATTTTGAATCTTCTACTATTGTAGAGATTTTAAGATGTTGGGTAAGGCCTAGAAACTTCCTAGTGGGAAGTGTTTTCAGATTCTTTTGTTAATTACCAGTAAATAAGTCTTGGGGACCTGCTGGTGAAGAAAAATAAGTCTTTTCTTTCTGCTAGCAATCCCAAAGCTACTCTGTGAGCCTATTTGAGCCTGTTTCTTAAGGATGTCACAGAATGAAGTGCTGTAGACCAGCATAATGTTGAATAAGGAAGATAAACAAACATCAGATAGCTCTTTGTTGACTGAGTAGCAACCTACCTCTGCTTTCAAAGAAGTTGAAGTCTCAAAGGAAAAATAGTGTGATACTTTTTGATTTTAAAAAGTACAATTCAAAAAAGATACATTGTAGCTTTCAAGTGCTTGATTTTGCACTGCAATTGATGTTCTTTTAGCTTAGCATTTTTATTTTAACATTTGAATGCATTTGAAGTATCAGAAACCTGAAATAACTAGACATGCTGCTGTGTGCTAATGAGAATAATAAAATTATATTTACCTAGCCTTTTCTCAGCAATATGATCTTTCCCCTGGAAAACTGATCATAAGCATCTGATACAGTTGCTGTCTGACTGTGAAATATCTGTAGAAGACTGACAGTTTTTGTAATAACATATTTCAGACTTACCTAGATTTTTCAGTTTCCCTGTATCAAATCCAGGAACAAGCCACCTTTTCAATCAAGTGCAGCCACTTCTGACTTGCTTTTTCTGCCTGCATGCTGGATTCCCATCTTTTTCAGCATGTGCAGTGCTCCATTTTCTCTCTGTTTGTTGCAAGTGCAGTCACACCAGGTTGTTTAGTCATAGAGTTTCTACATTTTTCTTTGATTCACTTGCCAAATCCTGGCTTCAGGGGAACACCACTTCTGTATATTTCCACTGATATTCCTCATTATCACATGCACCCAACTTAATCTTGGCTGTTGTTTTTTTTTTAAAAATGCACCTCAAGATCCATGGTATGTGTGTTTCACAAGCCTGGGATGAAATCCAAGCTTATTCTGAAATCTGATGTTCCACCTTTGCCTGTAGACAGCACATGCTGATAGAGTTTGGCACACAAAGAAAAAAATCAAAGCGAAAAGAACAGTTGACTCCTCCTGAATGGGTCAGTTGGTCCCTTTCATATCCCTGCTGTCAGCCTGCCCCTTTTGCAGTCTCCTCTATACTGAGTGATGTTCCTCTTCAACATCTGCCTCATGCTACGTATAATTGGTATCTGTCTTGTCTTCTTACCATGCAAATGTTCTTGTTAGACCTGAGCTAATTATTTTCCACTGTACTTCTAACTAACCTTTATGCTTATTAGTAATCATGGTCAGACTCAAACATTTCTGGCACTCCCTGATCTCACTGTGGGCACTGGAGAGAAGGGCACCCAGATAAGATCACTTACACTCATCCTGCTGCCCTGCAAGCACTGAGTGTCATCACCAGGCTGCAGTGCTCCATGCAGTTTGGCTATGAAGGTGGTGGGGGTATTAGAAAGGAATTAGTTCCATTAAAGTTTGAGTCTATTACAGTCTGGCATCTGTTTTGCAATAGTAATTTCCCTCCTCAGTCCAAGACTGTATGCAGCCTTCAGTAATATGACTTTTTGGGTCATTGGTGTGTCCATTTGCTCCTTTTCAGCTGGAAGTTAGTGCTTTTACAAAAGCTCATGTTTCCTAACTCTGTTCATGGTGTCACTACTTCTGCAGAGCTCCCCATATGTGGGAGAAATACTTGGTCAGGATGAGATGGCAGGGAAAATGGTGTATTAGTGTTGTAGTCAGCAACTGCAGGATCATGTCCAGGGAAGCCACAGTTTCTGGGAACCAGCATGTAATACAATGAGACAGGCCTCTGTTCCTGAAACCATTTATTCAGCATGGGAACAAGTCATATCCAGAGACAGAGAGCCCCGAAAAGAGGCAGGGCAGGGGTTTTTGAGGGTCTCCACCTTTGAGGGTGGAGTTCAGGGTTAGAGACCACTAAAAACACAACAAGGGAGAAACTCCAGAGTCTCAAACCCAATCAGAACTCCTGGGCCACTCCTCTCTGGGTGAGATAACTTCATCTAGGGCTCACACAGCCCATCCCCCAACACAGGGGGTCAAAATTTGCACACGTGGCTTACAGCCCTGCCTCTCACTTTAACAATGCTTATCTGAAACTAAATCTTTGCCTCCCTGAGGCACCTCACAACATATTAGCTTCTTTTCTTGCTGCTGACACCCCTTCCAGGGACTGTTTCCCAAAAAGATGGAAAAGGAGCTGGGTGATGGGAGAGGCAAACCATGATGGCACAGACTGTCTACACCTTCCAGCTGCCCTCCTTAATCAAGTGAGCTATGGGGTGGCCTCACAGCTGCACCAAGCTCCCAACCTGGCCCACTTTCACTGTCATTAGCGCTTACTTGTTTCATGGCAACCCCTAAGCCCCAGAGCTGAAGCTGACACCCCGCTGTCCCTGCTCCATGGACAAACAGAGGATCAGTGAGGGGACCGGCAGTCTGGCATGCCTGAAGCCCAGGCACCAAGAGAGGGGATTTGCCCTGAGGCAGCAGAAGTGGAAGCAAACTTCATCCATGTCCTTAGGCAGCGCAGCTGAACAGACCTGCAGTTACCTCATCTCTTCACCATGTGAAAGCAAAACTCTGCTGGGCTCTACTGGATCTCACCTAGTCCTGAAGACCTGAGTAAAGATGTCTCTGTGGCAGTACTGCTCTCTGAAACTGTGGCAGCCTACCAGCTGATCCCACGTTCCAAGGGATGACCTTTGCTGCTGGAGTGCAGACTCTGGCTCGTTAACACAGATGAGGTGAAGAGTGGTGGTGTCAGGTCTGACGCATTCAGCCCCACTGGTGCTGAGTGTTTGCAGTGCTCTTCCTGAACTGCAGGAAGTGAGGAGCTCTGTGTCCCAGTAAAAAATGACTTGGAGTGAGCCTCAGCTTGACAGGTGATTTGTTTTCTGGGACACAGTAACTTTTCTGAGAGAAGTCTTGCCAGATCAAGAGGCTGTCAGAGCTGAGGAAGAAAGTTGAAGTCCTGGGCTGAAATTTGACTGTACTCAGGTATATTTTCTAGTGTAGAAAAGATGCATATGTGGAAACTTTCTCAGCTGTGGAAACAAACCTGTTGGTCTTAGCTGAGATGTCAGAAAAATCACTCCTCTCCCTCAACTCTTCCTTTTGTTTTCAGATCTTCCTTTGGTTTTTCACCTTTGAACGAAGAGAGGCCTTACATTTTTATAAAAGAAGAGCTCAGAGACTTTGTCCTCTAACATCTTATGAAATTATTTTGTGAAAGTTTTTGTATTATTCCTTCAGAAGAAATGACTCAGTTCTGCAGTAGGGCACTTGGAGCCTTTGCAAAACAGTCATTCTCCAGAGACATTAGGAGTTAGTTTTGTTACAGAAAATAAGTGCAAAAAAATGAGGGAGATTACAGCTGGTGAAGGTGGCACTAATGGCCCTGTCCCAGGAAAGCAAGTGGTGCCAGTGGAGCACAGTGGCACAGGAGGGAGAGGTGACCAGATATGAAACATTGATCTAGGACTGCAGCATGTACTGCGCCCACTGAATCTGCTCCAGGGAGAAAATCCTACTTTGCCACTTGACTTAAATGGCTGGACTGGGTGAAGTGCTCATTCACACGGGGACTCAGTTCATCCCTGGTCAAAGACATTGCTGATATAGCACAGTAGATCTATGAGCTTTTGTTATTTCCACAAGTAAACCACAGAGCGTAATACTGTGCTTATAAATGAGTGTTGCACCAGGATGCTGGTAGAGGTCTTAGCCAAGTTCAAATCCTCTCTCAGATAGCAGTAGGAGTAAATCCTTAATTCTGTTTGTATTGTATGAGGCTGGTGAGGGAAAATGTTCCCAAATATCATGTCCAGCAATTGAGAAATGGGAGCGGTTCTCCTCCTCCTCTTAAGCAAACTGTAGTAAACTAGGATTCAAGGAGAACCTGTCTGTGCAGGTGAAGAATATTTCACTAGGAGAAAATTATTTCTTCGTTTTGGTGTTACGAAATTCAGTAACAGGACAGATGGGATTTTGTAGTTTACATTCATTGTTCTTATGAGACTAGTTTTTCTTATATGCTTTGGTTTTCAGTGCTGTAATTTTCTCCTTACCTGTGATGGAGATGAGTGCTTTTAGCATGGGATGGTTCATCTCAGGTACACCTCACAGGACTGTACTCTGACAGAGTACCACACGTGGCTGCAATTCTGATCAACTTCTTTTGGTCTTGTATTTTTGACCAATCTTTAGCTCTAAGACAGAGTTGAGAAGCAGTCTCACCACTACAGAAATTAAATCTGAAGCTATGAATTGGAAAAGGACATCAGGGACACTTAGTGCTGGCTTTCAAAGAGAAATGCAGATGTCTCAGCATTCACATGAGGTGACATGATGTCTTCAGGGAAGTTGCAGTATATGCACTGAAGGGCCCGGCATGGCACGAAACTGCTAAAAAAGCCCAGCAACTGCATTACAACTAAAACATGAAGAAAATGCTAATAGATTTTTTTTTTTTTTTGTATTAGCTCTCAGGTAGCAATGAATAAACTGGAACATTTTTGGTAGCTCTCTTGTACACTTTTTTCAGGGATAAGAGGGAGCAATGAAAGCTGATTAGTCATTTCAAGGGCTCCCATATAGTATGGGTACAATAGCCATCATAGTATTCAGCAGATATTCAACTATCCTGTTATTTTTTATTTATCTCACTGTTTGCCTCACAGTTTAGTCTCAGTTGAAGTGAACTTCCACTTCTACAAAAATACATAAGGTCATTTAGACTCATAGCATGGGAATTCTACTGTCTGTAAAATTAAAGGAAAACATAAAAAATCACAGGAATGATAAGGAAAACAATAACCTCTCCACACTGGTATGGACTGTAGATGAGTTGTGGCAAAACCACATGTGATGTAGTCCCCTTTCTTCACAGGAAGAGAATGTACTTTGTCCTAGTGGTATTACCTCGCCCCATCTTCAAGGTCAAATTTGCATACAGGAGTTGTTAGCACCATTATGTAATTTTTCTGGGGCCAGCTAGCCTTGTTACAGCAGAATCACACAAAGTGGCTGAGGTGTGAAGGCACTTCTGGAGACTTTGTAGTCCAGACCCCTGCCATAAATAGGATTGGCTTCAGTAGGTTGTTCAGAGCCATATCCATTTGGGTTCTGAATATCCTCAAGGGTAGAGACCTCACAACCTTTCTGGGCAATCTGTGACAGTACTTGGTGGTGGTTACCGTGTCATGGTAAAAATGAAATTTTTACTTATTACAGTGGGATTCCCTGCATTTTGGTTTGTGTCCACTGCCTTTTACCTTTCACTGGGCACCACGGGGGAGGATCTGAAGCAGACTTCTTTATTTTCCTCTCCTCTTACAGGCATTTACACCAATTGACAAGACTGTGTAAGCCTTCTCTGCTTCAGGCTGAAGAGTCTCAGCTGGCTCAGCTTCTCCCCATAGAGCAGATGACAATTTTAGAAAGTAGCCTCAATATGGAGATATTTTGCCAAAGAAAACACTCCAGAAAATCAGTAAATTCCAGGTCAAACAGTAACAAAAGACATTCATAAGTGCTGCAGCTGTCCGTTCATGGCTGTCTCAAAGATTTCACACTACTGGCTTTCTCATTCTATCACAAGTCTTATTTTTTACAATGTGTGATGAAAAAATGAAATTTAAAATAGCTAGAAACTAAAAGGGAGAGAAATTATGTCTTAAGTCAGTTCAGAAATGTTAATTTCTGAATCACATGCCACCTCATCCACTTTGGCAATTTTGGAGATGCTGGGTTCATGTTTTTGGAACACTTGAGACTGGCAGTTGTGTGTGTGCTAATGAGAGGAGGGATGGTCCAGATGCCCTGAAGCCACACTTAGTTCTTGGCTATTGTACAGGCTCTGTAGATCAGAGGCAGTGATACCATTAATCAGGATGAGTACATCACAGCTCAACAGGCTGTCAGGCAGCCAGCGAGGGAAGAACTTTCAGTTATCAGACAGATCAGCAAGCACAGCCCTCCCACTCCTAGTAAATTAAATATTATACTGGTAATTGCCGAAGTCAATGTATTACCCTATCACCTCCTTTACGTTAAAATACGAGACTCTGAAATGTTGTCAGTGGAAATAATTTCAAAGACAGGCAATCTACTACCTTCTAAAGAGAAAACTCCTGGCAGTGTCAAGAAATTCCTTCAAGATTCAGCACAAAGTGTTACATGGGGATCTCCCTAATTGACAGGCATCCTCCCTTGAGCATGTCCCAGTCACAGGGTCTCTGGATTTCAGGCAACACCCTTTTTTTAAGCAAAATATCCCAAAGCAATATATCCTAAACAAAGACGGGGATGAACTTGCTCTTTACCTCGAGGAGCTGACTCAGGACCTCTACCGTGCTTACAGACAGTAGGTGCCCTTCTCCCTGCTCATGAGGTGATTCTCTCTGTAGACTGCCACGGCACCAGACTCCTCCTCTTTTCTTGCCAAAGCCCATGTTTACAGAACAGGATGAATCAACCCTTCTAGCTGCCGCTGGAAAAGTTCCTGCCCAAGGTCTGAGAATCTCTTTAGTGCTCGCTTGGTCCAGGATCTATGGGAGATAGTAACTTAGAGCAAGTGCAACCTCACTCCACTCCCTCCATCCACAAGATGCAAATCCTTTCTGCCACTTCGCTTCTCCTGGGAAGAGGTGTGAAGTAGGAATTAGATTCCAGGTCCTTCAGGCATCAGTAAACACCAGGAAAAGGCTCCAGTTCCTACTGAGCTTCTGAAGCAGCAATTGTACTGCTGGTAGGCCTCTCCCTTCCTACCCCGCCTAGGGAGACGATGATCAAGGTCACTGGAATAATTAATTTTCAATCATAAGGAGTTAATAACCAGGTATGCCAGACATGTACTATCTGAATCAGACTTAAACCTGATTCTTTTGATATTTCTCACAAAGTTAAATTGCTACAGAGACAATTTATGTGCAATCCCTCTCAGGGTCTGAAGTAATGCTGCCTCTGCCACGGTTTTGCCTGCCAAATTTTTGATATGGAGCAAGACTCTTGAATAGACACACTTTTCAATTTGTTAGCTAGAATTGTATTTTTTCTTTGAATGTATAAGATTATGCATAATTGTTTGAATACATTGTTTATTAAAAATAATGTTGTGTTGAATAAATTAATTTTATCCAGCTGTGTGATTTCTATCTTCCTGGTTTGGCCAATGTTTATCAGAAAGAACTGCCCATCTCTCACCCATGTTGAAGCTACAGATCATTTCAACATCTCCACTGCTTGTATTGTGCCTCCTCTGCCAGATATTTTGTGCTTATGTTTTTACAGTAAGCCAATCTGATTGCTATGTGAGGCTCTGGTTGCCTACAGCTTCAGATGAAATATTCCACACCAAAACCATCAAAAACTGTAGAAATCCTGTGTGGAATGAAACTTTCTACTTCCGGATACAGAGAAAAGTCAAGGTAAACAACCCAAAACCTCTCTTTTTCATCTAATCTCTAGGCAGTGTCTTTCAGTTTAGCCCCAAACCCCTAAACTAAAATGTCTTCAAATGCATTTCTGGGTTTACTTAAAATTCCCCAAGTAAGATGAAGCAAAACAATTCTGGCTTTGCTGGAATCCAGTTTACTCCTAACAGACAGTTATTATTTATGTATGGGTAATGAGAGTCTGATCTCCTTGGGGGAGGCTGATGGGACCCATGACAGTGATTACACAGAGAAATTGAAATGAAAATATAAAATTACACTGTAACAGAAAAATACATCTTTTTCTGAAAGGACATGAATTAATGGCAGGAGATAATGCCAAATTCTAGTATGATTAAGATTTGTTTGCTGCTGCAAATTGAACTACACTCAAATACCTGTGAGCAGGTGGCTGAAAGCAGAATGTCCAAAGATCTAGAAAGGTGATTATTAATATGAAGTGATCTCTACTGCCCATCTATCCCATATGAAGCAATATAGGACTTTTGGCAATCCATATTTCTCCCTAGAAGATTGCATTTTTTATGAGATATACTTAAAAGCATAACAGCTGACCCAAAAGAGATCTCAGTTCAGCTTTAGTTGACAAGACTACGACCTGGTTCTTACCTTACCTGGTTCTTTGTACTCCCTTTCTTACTCTTCCTTCTCACACTTTTTCATCAATACTTTTCTATTTCCTCTCTGTAAAGCTGACACTAAGCCTGGAAGAGCTGCAGAATGTCATACTTCTTGTATGTCATACATGCTAGTGAATTGGATATTTTTCATTTCTTTTCCCAGAATGTTCTGGAAATTACTGTTTCTGATGATGACGTCATTCGCGATGATGACCGTGCAATTGTGCTTTTTGATGTAGCTAAAATCCCCCTTGGGGAAAGAATTTTTACAGCATTCCCACTAAACACAGAGGTAAGAGCTTGGTCAGATATTTAGTGCAGCGTGATGTCCATCCTCTCCCCTCTGTTTGAAGAGATGTACTGTCTCTTCTGGTTTTACTGCCAGGACCAGCTTGGTGATAAAAATGTAGCAAAATTTATTAACATCCTGGAAACTGCACATCAGTGACAAAATAGATGGCCTTCTCAAATTCCTGTTGGTTTCCTTTGGCGCAGGTCGTGGCCAAATTCCCAAGCCCCAGAGTAGATGCAATTTTATGGAAGCTTTGCACTTTCAATAATCTGATAGAAAATAAGAGTTTATCTAATCCTCATAAAGACTATAAAAACCAAAACAATGCAAGCACAGGGAAATGATCTGTTTCCACAATATTTTCCTAAATACTACGCCTTAGCATATCATGTTCAGCGTATGGAAGCTGGCAGAGAAGAAAGTGTGAAATGGGCTTATTAGGGAGATTTATAAGTACCAAACACCCTTCATTCTGCAAGTACAATTGAGAACTTTCCCTTGGAGGAGAAAAAGCTGCCTCAGTCATTTAATGCTGATAATAGGAAGTACAAAACAGAATATTTTTACTTATTAAATGTAAAGGATACAGTGCTTGAAAAAATTAAGGTCACTTTGAAAACCTCTGTACATGCTACTTGAGACAACTTCTTTTATTTTATTTTCAGGGGAAGGAGGAGCTGGAAGTTGAGTTTGTATTGGAGACCATGTGAGTAAAACCCCATTATTATTGGCAGCTTGGAGTTATACATTAGTGCAGGGAAACCTTTTGTAGATCCAGTATCACCTTAAGAGCCAGAGACAAGTTTTTCCAAACTTAATATGTGCTTTAAAAAAATCATTGTACAAAAGGAAAAATGCCATGATATGGAGAGGAGTTGAGAATCCTTTATACTGTGACTTTCTCTTAAGATTTTTGTTTTACATAGTTCAGAGTTGGCTGGGAAATCCCACTGCAGTAAGTCTGCAGATTTACTGGACAGTTTTCTCTGGGAAAATCGTGGCTGAGGAGAACGTTGCTACCCAACTTGTGTCATGCCTGTGCTACTAAGGCTGTGGCAAGAACTTTCCACGTGCCTTACAACAATTTAATAATTTCTGCTGGGTCATTATGTGGCATCTAGTGTCAAGGGAGCATACAGAAATAATAAGAAGGAGTAAAGAAAACAATAGTAATAAAAAAATTAGAGAGAGAAATGTGTTCAGTTCAGGACAGTATCCAGAACATATTGTTTATAAAATATATATTTTTTTTTCTTCTTTTCCAGCCCGGGTCCTCCTGAAACCATCATCACAAATGGGGCAATAGTGGTAAAATAATGTTTTGTTCTTTTGTGTTGTTTCCCACATCATTCCTTACCGTGGCTGACTATAATGTCAGTGAGGGAAAGTCTTTATTTTTTAATGATACTTTCTCTTAGGAGCTTTATCTTTAAGGAGACCAACATGACCTTAGAGGAGCCTTATGGCTATTATAATTTTCCCTTGTTTTGTCTGCATCCATTGAAAATGACAATGTGAATTTAGCATAGCACCATCTTCCCATGTGACAATAAATTAATTCTCACATTCACTGTGCCTGGCAAAACTGTCCAACACAGCTGGCCCCCACATTCAAACAATGGCCTTTCCTACAGTGATCCTTTCAACATCTGCCAGCACTGGTGGTGTGATGGCTGGATGAATTATCTAATTCTCTGTCCTCATCACACCTACCATAGTGTCGTGAAGAAGCCTGTCTGGAAGTTCATTTGGACAGCAGGAGGCAAAAGAGGCGTTTTTCGGGTAAGATTATTACTTCTCAAAATAAATATTGTCTCTAACAAGGCCTGGACATTGCATCAGCAAACTACTAAGGTTTTACTTGATCACATTTAAGGTGATCTGTACAAAATTTGCAGTAAGGAATGCCACCAGTTCTGCAGCAGGTATAGGTTCAGGGTTTTGACTTCATAGAGAGTCTTGTGCCAGACTAGAAACAACTGGAATCAGATGCTTGTACAGAATGTATCTAAAACCCAAGTTAAGATTCTGCAAACCTCTGCTGCAGTACTGCTAAACCCTGAAGAAGCTTCCTCAGGTGTCCATGGCGTTAACTTTGCTCAGGATCTCTGTCACTTTGACTTACGCATATGCACAGAAACACCTCATTTTTTGCAGGGATTAGCCACTCAGCAGCTGGCTCCTGCCTGACCCTGGTCAAGATCCAGAATCTAGAAGTTCCTCTGCCCACATCCCCTGAGGGGCTGGATCTGGTAGGCAACCTCAGAGCATGCATAATGCACACTGGCAGGATTACCTAAGCTATTCATATAAATAGGGTCATCTGCTGCAGAGTCAGATCTTATTTTAGGGGGCTGAGAACTTCTTCAGCTCATTATTTGGCCTGGGATGAGGATTATTTACCATGCAGAGTAGCTGGTTGTATTCACTGTGTCATGATGAAACTGCAACAGAAAAGTAGCAATCTAAAATTCAGTGCCATCCGTGCCACATTCCCATCTGACTTCTTGCTCAGCACATTATAAAGATACAGTCACCTGAAAGATTTGGGGTTTGGATCACTTTTAGAATATAGATTTTCAAATATAAAGGAAGAGGAGAAGGAATTTGTTCAAAGCTACCTTTTGCTTCTTTTTTTTTTCTCTCTCTCTCTTTTTATTTACAATTGTAAGTAACTTTGTGTATGCATTTTATCTCATTGTTTTAGAGAATGAGCTAACATTTACAGTGAGAGGATCCTTTGAAGAAACCCAGACAGTTTCAGTGGGCTCTGACTCCCGCTCCCCTCTCCCAGATCCCACTTTCTTCCACTATGCCAGATACAAGCAACCCTCCCTGGATGTTGCACTCAGGAAGAAGACGAAGCTTCCCACCTTTGTACGTTATTCCAGAACATGGTAGACAACACAGACAGTTCTATGACCTGACGTTTACATGTGAGTAGGGAGCAAGAGGAAGACATTTCTGTTTTAACCAAAAAGCACTCCATGCTCCTTTTCAGTGTACTTGCATGTCATGTGGACCAAGGAGGAGAAGTGTCCCCTTGACAATCCCTCTGAAGTCACTCCCCTCTGAGCAGGAAGTAGTTGGTGAGGTGAGTGTGTGCTGGCCATGGGGAATCCTTTGCAGGTTTTTGGAAGTTCTCTCTGATTTGCATGAAGCAGAAACCAAGGGCCACTTCTCTTTATACAGGCAGCTGTTTTCTAACCTCCCTCCAATCTAGGGCAATGCATAGTGAAGCGAATTATTTGGGGCAAAGTAAAATGGGAAATGCAAGGGAAAAGGGGGAAGAAGAAAAACAGCTAAGCTGTGGCTCATGCTCCTTGTACTGTCCATGTCCTTAATGAGGCTGGAGATGACTGGGTGCCGCTGGGACAGAGTGGTGAGGCTGAAGCCTGGCACACTGCCCCGGGAAGCAAACCCAAGCCACACGTGTGGGGTGCTCAGCCTCTCTGGCTTCCCCTTGCTATGGGAGAGGCTCTGGTTTCAACACCCATCTTCAGTGGTGGATCCTTCCAGGGAGGTGAGCTGCAGCACTGCAGCTCTTCTGGTATTTATTTGTGTAGCTAACTAGCACCAGGCAAGCTACACCCAGTTTTATGGGAGAGATAACATGTGGACTCCAGATGATAGTGTACTAAAGTCTTCATCTATTAAATCAGTGCACATCTCTGGTTACTATTGAAATACTGAGAAGAGATCTCATTTTTTTTGAGATTCAGAGTTTTGTAGGTGTTGTGATGACCCGAAAGATACGTGTCTTAGTCTGACTGGGGGAAAGGGACTATCCTAAACAAAATATCAATAATCATTATTGTACCTTTTCAATTTTCAGCACAGAAAATTTGATTTGCTCCTTAAGGTGAAAAAATGGTAAGACACCTGTGCTTTTCCCCCTGGTTCTTTGTATTTAGATAGTTGTAAAACAAGTTCGAATCCCACTGTTACTGCCTTTGTCCTGAATGCTGGTCCATCTTCATTTCAGACTATAAAATAAAATGCACTCAGTACATAATGCAAAGATTTTCAGCAATGGAGTTTTTGTAATGGGATGGGGAGTTAAGAAAAGGTTTTATAAAGAACACACCAATTTTCTGTTCATACTGTGCTGCAATCAATATTACATGGTAAAGGTTACTGTAGACACACTGTAGACATCTACTGTTTATTGCCAAATGCAGATTCTCAATAAAGGCAACATTTCAAAACTAATTGAAAAAACCCTGTTTCCCAAAAGGTCTCTTTAGCTGTTTCCTTCCATTAAAAGATCAAAATCAGAGTGCCTGTGTACTCTAAGATGTGAAAAAAATTGAAATAATAAATGTACCTGCATTTATTGTTTTAATGTCTACTCAAAGAGATAAATGCAAATAAACTCAATGAAGGGATTGCTTATTTCTAAACCAAGGAAACACACCATTTTGGAATATTGTTCAGACCTTAGTAAAATTTATAAGATGGATATGCTACATTATGTAGTATATTGTAACAGAAGAGAACTTCCAGAAAAGCAGGTGCTTTTTCCATCATGCTGTTTATTTTCAGTAATGAAATATGCATACAGTTTACCACTGTCATTTAAAAACTTCTTCCTTAGAACGCGTATGCAAGATTTTCATAGCAGCTTTCAAACCGCAAATGTAGTGCTTATAGACATAAAAGGAACACCTGAGTGTGTAAATCTGCAGCTTCAGTAGAAGAACGTTTTGCAGGCGTCAATAGAAGTTTGCACAACTTTTAAAAGCCACCTTTGAAACACTGCCCTCTTCAGGCTTCTGGATTTATGTCTGAAAAGGAGCGGCTGTTATTTGTAGCTGTATTTAATTCCAGGCATCTTTGGCAGGGAGAAAAATATTCCTTTCAGTTCAAAGGCAGATGGACTGTTCTTCTCTGAGAACAATCCAGAACATTTAATATCTTTCTGCTTTGCTTCATAAAGACCTGGTAGTGAAGACATATCTACTTAGGAAGTAAAGGAATTTAAATGGTGGCTTAGACCACAAACATGATGTATGATACCTGCTCCCTGTTCCAGCCAGGAAGACCTAGATGTGCGCCTGGGGTTTGATCTGTGTGTCCAGGAACAGGATTTCATTCACAAGAGGAAGAAGGTGGTTGCAGCTGCCTTGAAGGACATTCTCCATCTGGAAGAGGACTTGCAGGACAATGAGGTATCTGAGACATAATTATTTTCTGCTTTCTGCACAGGTGAGCGTCAAAACATAGTATTGATGGTCACATTTTTTTGGAAACCTTGTAGTTTCCTGTACAAGCTACAGCTGAGTTCTTTTCTCAGTGGCTGACTTCTTTTCTCTGTTCTAGGGATGAAATGAGTACTCATCATAAACATGAATAAAAAGCCTGTAGCCCTAGAGAATCTAGCCTTGTGCTCAGGAGCAGTCTGCCCCATAAAGTAGAGAAGGGCTTAGGTGATCTCAGAACCAAGGCCAAAGTTTCTTTTTGGCCAGATCTGAACAGTGGATTCATCACTTCATTCCCTCACGGTTGAAATTGGATTGTGTTTTTTTACCCTTTGTGCCACCATCCGGTTGTGTGAGCACAGCACACTGCCAATCTGACTTCATCTGCTCAGCATGTTCTTGCTCAGCAAACAGGATTGATAACAGAGGTTTTAAGGCAGAGGAAAAATCAGGTTTCTTTTTTTTAATTATGCACCCATGACTGGAGTGTGAAGCCTAAACTCAAATGCAGACATGATAAATTTTCTTGTTTTGACCTAAACTGAGTTCTTGCACAGCTGGACCTTTCAGATGCAAGACTCTGCCTTTCATGGGTCATTCCCTTCCCCTCAGATATAGAGCCCATACTTCCCTACAGAACATACAATCTCTCTGTATTCTTTTGATTTGTACATGACATTCATTCACTCCAATGCATAATAGCTGTTTTTACTGTTAAAGAAGCCAATTCATGTTTATGAATTAATTCTTTTCCGAAGAGTTCCAGTCCCTGGACTTCTGTATGATCACAGAAGCAAGTAATTGCTGCTCTCTTGCATACCTAGTACTGTATATACAGTATATGTGTTAGGTGGAGTGAGCATGATTTCTCTTTCCCTCCTTTCATTAAAAGGGAGTGGTGTCACAGCCTCTGGCTTCAGGGGTTCCGAATTGGCCTGTGCTCGTAAATCCATCAGTTATGACATTTCTAGTATGGCTTGTGGAATAACTGTACAATAATTTCAGCAAACTTCAAGAAAAGAGTAGTTATTACTGCTCACATGGAAACTCTGAAACAGCACTGATATTTTCTGGTCTCTTGTATCTGACAATAATCTGATTCAGTTGAAAGAAGATCCTCTAATTTTTGCTGCTCTGTATTAATGGTTTTCAAACAGAGCACTGAAAATGTGATAATGGATTTCATATTCTAATGCAGAACTGCTTGACAGAGGGAAATATGAAGTATTTCTTACTCCTTACATGCCCCATTATTCACTCAGGTTTTTCTTCACATTGGACTGGTGGTGTATTTTTACTACTTTATCAGTGCTGTAAATTTCTCATTCTAATCAGAGATGTCTCTGTCCCTTCTTAGACCATATCACTAAATGCATGTATTTTGGGATTGAACAGGTACCTGTGGTGGCAATCATGACAACGGGAGGTGGAACCAGAGCTCTGACAGCCATGTATGCTCACCTCCTCAGTGTACAGGAAATGAATGTCTTGGACTGTGTCTCATATATCACTGGTTTATCTGGAACAACATGGTAAGACCAAGATAAGAGCACAGAAATTTTTCCGTAATTGACATCAAGGAGTAATCTTGAGTTATGTGATCTTAACTATCAAGAAAAGGCTTTCTTTTTCTGCTGTGGCTTTTTGTTGTTGTTTCTTTCAGTGGGTGTTTTCCTGCATTTGCAATTAATTAAATATGTGGATAGTACCAAACACATGTTGTTTTTTCATATAAATGAAATGATGCAATACACAAACCTCCATAACTTCCCAAAGCTCTGCTTCAGAACGCACACTTTTCCTTTGGTTTTTTGTTTGTTTGGTTTTTCTTAGGACCATGTCAAACTTGTATGAAGATCCTGACTGGTCCCAAAAAGATCTCAAGGAAACCCTCAATGATGTCCGAAAGCATGTACTTAAAAATAAGTTTGTTGCTTGTTTTGCTCCTGATCGTCTGAAATACTATTTGGAAGAGTTGCACCAGAGGAAACAGGAAGGACATCAGCTGTGTTTCACAGATCTATGGGGACTCATCATTGAAACCATGTTACATGATGAGGTACAATAACAGCACCTTTCTCTTCAGATTTGACTATCTAGTGAATACAGCACTGAGGAAAGACAGTAAATCAAAAACTAGTTGAAATTGGAAGGGACCTCTGGAGTTCATCTTGTCCAAGCAGGATTAGCAAGGGCCAGATACCCTCATCTATGGGCTTTGAATATCTCCACAGCTGAAGGCTCCACAAATTCTCTGGGCAACACATGCCAATGTTTGACCACCCTTATGCAAAAGAGGTTTTTTGTTTGTTTGTTTATTTTTCATATAGATGCCTAATGCATGTGCCTTGGCAGTACCATTCATTATGTCTGTAATTATACAGATCTTAACATCACACGTGGTACAGAAAAGATGGGAATGAAAAGAAATAACAGGAAACTCACAATATGATCAACTTTTCATTTATTCCCCACAGAATCTAAAAGGGGCTTACAAGAAGGCTGGGGAGGGACTATTCACAAGGGCATGTAGTGGTAAGACAAGAGGGAAACGGCCTTAAAATGAAGGATGGTAGGTTTAGATTAGGTATTAGGAAGAATTCTTCACTTTGAGGATAGTGAGACACTGGAACAGGTTCTCAAGAGGTCATGGACTCCCCATCTCTGCAGGGATTTAAGACCAGGTTGGATGGGGAGCAACCTGGTCTTGTGTAAGGTGTCCCTGCCTATGGCAGTGGGATTGGAACTAAGTGATTTTTAAAGGCCCTTCCAACCCCAACCATTTGATGATTTTGTGAATTCACATGTAAATATTAGAATAAAAACCCTGCTGTTCTTTTAAAAGAGCTGCACAATAAGGCAAGGCAAAGGAAAATCATCAGCCCAAAGGCAGTATCTCTGAGCTGTTAATAATCACCCTGCAAACATCTCCATCAATACCTGTGTTCAGGTTCTACTTTAATCTTCATGAATATTTATTTCCCACTAGGCCATTTATACTTTAGAACGAGAAAACTTTTCCCCCTGTAATATGATTAACCCTACACACATCCACATTTCTACTGCACAGTGGTAGAGACTCCCTGGGATTGTGCTCAGCAGGGAGCTGTGAGCGTCCCCACAGCCCTGTCCCCTGACCAGCAATAGCCCAAGGGAAGCCTGGTGGCACTGGTGGCACAGCCATCCTTCCATGGGCTGCTCTGGTGAGGGGGTGCACCTGCAGTTCTGCTTGTAGGAGCACACTCACAAACCTTGGTTCTGCTCCCAAACCATCCCACCCTTTCCACCCTGCCTGAGCTCTGTAGCAGAAGGGCCAAGCCTTGCTGAACATTAACTCTGCATGAACCTTGTCTCTGTCACAGGTCTGAGGAAAAGAGGTTTTTCTGGGCAGTCAGAGAGGGGTTTACTCTTTCATAATGAAATATTTCCTGTCAAAAGTGCTTTTCAAACATTCCCAGTCATTTTTTCTGAAATAAAAAATATAGGTGACAGCATTTTCTCCTTACCATATTCTTTCAACACATGAATTTAGGATTGTTTGTGTGGTGAAGCATTGGGGCAGGGATAGGGGTGACAGCACGTTTCTGAACTAAGCAACTGGGGAGCATCCCTGTTGGAGTCATGTATGCACTGCATTGCCAGAACCCCGGGTTAGATGAAGTGGGAGGCTCTTTGTGTCATCCAGTTCTCCTCAGCTACTGTCATTCTTCAAAACAGGAGGACTGCCATAAGCTCACAGATCAGCAGCAGGCACTAAATCAGGGTCAAAACCCCCTGCCCATCTATCTCTCTCTCAATGTGAAGGATAAAATCAGCGACCAGGATTTTAGAGGTAACAATACTCCAGAACTGCATTTCATGCTTAATCCCAGTTGGGGTCAATTTAGGATTAGATAAAGATATCAATTAAATGCACAAATACTTTGAAAGACTAATCCACCTCAGAGGAGAAATTTACTGGTTAATATTTTGAAGACCTTAGTATAATTCTGTATTCAGGATCAAAAACAGGACAATAGAAGACATTATGCGCTTCTGTAGAAACTGTCAAAAAGTTTATAGAGACATGTAGATGTAAGAGGACAATTTGTTCTGCTTTTGTTCATTTGTTCAATTGTTTACTGCTGTGAAATGTACAGTGGATAAATGCCTTCTTGCAAAGTGCCATAATTAGAAACCAGTCTGCCTTAATCTGGCCAATATTGTGTTTTATTCAAATAATTATGCCTCTGCTGCTGTAATCAGTCTATCTCATGCCTTTTCTTTTAGAATGGGTGGAATTCACCCCCTATGAGGTAGGATTCCCAAAATATGGTGCCTTCATTCGTGCAGAAGATTTTGGCAGTGAGTTCTTCATGGGTCGCCTGATGAAGAAAGTCCCAGAATCCAGAATCTGCTTTTTGGAAGGTGATTCGTTGTTCTGGGAAAAAGTAATATAATGTAATCTGTTCCTGCACAAACCCCTCTTCTGAAATTTAACAGTTAGTGTGTTTTTATCTGCCAGGAGCAGTATATGGTAAAATACCAGAATAGCAGGTCACAATCTGCAGGATTTTTCATTTTCTCTGTGATCTTATCTTAACAGATTTATTGATTTCATCTGTGGTTATGCTTACTGACATGAGACTTTCTTTCTCTCTCTCTCTCTTTTTCTCTCTCTCTCTCTATATATATATTTAAATATATATTTGTCAGCAACAGAAGTTGTGTATTCCATTTCAGAGTGCAAATATGTTGTAATATTTATCTTTTTTCCCTCTTTCGTAAAAAAGTGAAAGCAGTAAGGAAACATTTCTTCCCTTTGCAAAAGCTATCTCTTGCCTCATTGTTCTTTCTACTTCCACCAACTGCCTAAAGGGAAAAGGAAGTTTCAGTGGGTTTCTTGAGAAGCAGAAACTTTTTCCTTGTGTGGAGATTTCACTGCAGTTAATGGTGAGGCATAAGGAAACAACTTAGAATCTCTCTGTCCCTGGCTACAATTTCAGAAAAGGACCCAGGTCTTCCCTTCTTTGTTCAGAAATGCTGTCAGGTTACTACCCCCTTTCTACACCTTGGCACTTTCTTCGTACCTTCTCTAGAATGATGCAGAGACATTTCTGCCCCTGTTCCCTGAAGTGTCCAGTGACACAGTTATTCAAAAAGTTTAAATCAAATTCCTTAGCACCCCATTTATTTTCTGTCAAATACATCCTGTGCCACAGGGATCTGGAGCAGTGTATTTTCCTTGAATCTCATGGATGCTTGGTATATATCTGTTAATTCAGAAGACTTCTGGCACAAATGGACCCGAGACAAAATTACTGACATAGGTGGGTTGTTCTTATGTGATTATTTTGTTTTATTTTATCTTTTTTTTGCTTTTCTTCTGTGCTGCTACTTACTGAATTTTTCAAAGCCCTTTTAGACCATTCTCCTCAGGAATTTCCATTATCCACATGTAGACCAGAAGGAAATTCATGCCATGTATTACATATGGCAATTATTTTAGTTGTATGTGAAAAGAACCCACAGGATCCAACACAGAAAAATAAAAGAGACAATGGCCCTCTTATGAGATGTTTTCTGAGCACGAGGGTAAAACTAGAGAAAAAGATCCCTGTAGATGTAAGATGCTCCCGTAGCATTCCACAGTATTCCATCTCCTCTCTCAGAAGTTGAAACACCAGAGAAATGAGAGCAAACAACATTCTTGCATCTCTGAAGTCTACAAAATATTGACACAAACTTCAGTTACTACTGGAAGTCATTCCAAACTAGTCATAAGGATGAGATCTGCAAAACATGATACCAAATTAAGAACGATCTGCAGGGTCAGATTTCAAGGACAAATACATTACAATGAAACACAAGAAAGACAAACACATTACAATGAAAATATGACAAGGAAGAGAAGTATTTCAAAAAGGCTTCCTTATTCTATCTTCTAGCACTTGTAAGGAAGTAATTTCTGGTTGTTCAGTCAAGGATTTTGTATTTGCTGGTGAGGAGCATTAATTATGTTTGTGTGTCTGAGAGATTGTTATTGTGTGGCTTTTTATGTGTCTGAGAGAGATAATGTGGCATAGAGTAGCAAAGGAAGACAAAGTTAAACACAAGATATTTAATGGATAAAATCATGGCAAAGCAAAGAAATTTCTAGTTGGTGAAGTAGACTCTTTTGCAGCAAACAAAGCCTTTATCACTGTGAAATGAGAAGAAGAAAGGGATTTTTCAAAGCTTAGTTTAAAAAACATGAGATTTGTGAAAATCCTGGAAGTAAAAAGAGAAAGAAATCCAAGTTTTCCAACCATATTAAACCAAAGGATGACTTCACAGATTGACTTCAACAGTGAAGCCACATATATAAATTGTTGTTCTTCCCTCTGCAGGTGATGAAGCCTTATTCCCTACAAGACCAAATGAGCTGGATACTCGAGTGGTTTGTCCTCCTGACAGCTTTTCAGAAATTTTTCGAGATGTTGCAATGTTACGTCCGGCAGCCTCAGAAATCCATAACTTCCTGAAAGGCCTCCAGATAAATAACAACTACTTAGAGAGCGAGTTTTCCAGGTGGAAAGGTATGGTAACAACACCCTGCTTTGAGTTACAGTTTAAACCATCCTTGTGAAAAAGAAACAATCCTTAAAAAGTTATCAGGCTAACTGCTTTTCTGTTTCATTCTGATAGTATTTGAAGCTGTTTGTCACTGAAAGCTAAGATTAGGTAGCAGGAGAGGCTTCAAAAAAAGTTCTTCAAAAAAATTCATGAAGTCTCATGACTGATAGGTGAGAAGGATCCCAATTATTCACCCAGCACCTGTCTGTGCCAGCCAGTTGTTGCTGTGCCTGCGACATGGCACTGGTGCTACCATATGCTGTCTCTTGCCTGGCTCAAAGGATGTGGCAGGGAGCTTTGTTTCCTGTTACATTTTTACTTCTAAGTAAGATATAACCTTTGTAATGGTATTCCCTGTCATCCATGTAGGGAATTTCTATTCATATATATACCATTAATATCTGTCACTAGATATTCTGTTAAAATTGTAGCTGTGTTCCTGTTCTCAAAGTGAGCAAGGCACCCAAAATATTTAGTCTTTTTACTGTGTTGAGAGAGTGAGGTGCTGTTTTAATGTTTCATTAACAGAAAAATAAAAAAAGAAAACTACAAAAAACCCCACATCAACTGATCAGACTCACACACAAGATGAACTAAGTCTATTCTCCTGAGTGCTAAATTAATCCCTTTTAGTCAGAGGAAAGCCAAAGAAATTGCAGAGTAAAGAGTGAAAAGAGGAAGTCAGATGAGGAACTGAGAAATTACTGAACTGCAGCCATCAGCTATATAGGTAGGTCTAGGACCCAAGAAAAGTTGAAGTCCCCTTTTGTTAACAATAGACTTTCCTCAGCACTTCTCTTGCCTTGGGCACCTTCTCTGAAAAAACGTGCTTCTTTCCTAGACTGTGAGCTGGACTCTCAGCCCAACCACCTGACAACAGCAACAGACTACCTCATCCTGATTGATACTGCCTTTGCCTTTGCTACCAGTTACCCACCCCTTATGAGACCAGAAAGGAAAGTGGATGTCATTTTGCATTTCAACTACAGCTCAGGTTCACAGACAGGGGTGAGTCTTGCACATTCTTCTTCCCTGATTTCTCTGTTTCATCACTGAGTTCCCAGAACAGCTAATCCTCTACTCATAGAAACTTTTGTTTTTCCCCAATATCTGGGAGGTGTTGATAAGTTAACAGTTTGCTTTTAGCTGGGTGTCACATATCTTTATGGAACAGTAAAAATGTTATCAGGAAGTAATAATGTAGTAAACTGTACCTGCCCATTTTTACATGTAAGTGGTTTTAGCTGATTTGAAGGCAGTCACAAATAGAATGAATGAAGCTAATTGCCTTTAAACACTGTCTAGTATTTCTCAATGGAATCATACATATTCCTATGCAAGGGAAAATGTACCTTCAGGACAATATAACTGCAACAATAGAAGGGTTTGATGCAGAAGAACAGATATGCAAATAAATGCAATAAGAGTTTGCATTTAGGAATGTTAAATTCCTTAGGAATGAGAAGTTGTCTAAAGGCAACTTTTTCATAGCCAAATGTGAAATACAGCCAATGTAGATTTTTAAAGACAGGCATGTGGACTCAGATCCATCTCACTTAACTCTGCCCTTCCAAGTCCTGGCTCCATAAACAACCTACACCTGAACTGGGTATGTACCATAACCTGTCAGAACCTGTCCCTTGCCTCACAAATATTCCAAATGAAATTAGATTTTGGTCAAATTCAAAGTTCTTCCTGCATGTTCTGATATTTTCTTTTGTTTTGCTTTCCTGTTTGTGGCAACAAGCCCCTGAAAGATGCCTCTAAGTACTTCGCAAAACAGGGAATTCCTTTCCCTACAGAGGTGCCAGATGACCAGGAAACTCCACATCTGAAGGAATGCTACATTGTTGGTGATAAAGAGAGCCCAGAAACACCTATTGTGGTATTTTTCCCTCTAGTAAATGACACCTTCAGGGAATACAAAGCACCTGGTAAGTTAACAGTTATCCTTCACATTAACAGGGCCAGTAGCCACTTTCTCCCTCTTTTTTATTGGATAATATCTCTTTTCAAATCATGCTGCAATAAGAGACTTGAACTCTCTGCTTAGATCTGAACCATATCAAGAAACTTAAAATGTGTGATTTCTTATGGACAGTAGAGAAGCATGTGGGATTAGCCTTTGGCACATATTTTCCTCTACAGATTTTTTTTTTTTTTTTGGCTTTTCATAAGCAGATTGTAGTTAAGTGAGGAAAAGAATAGTCTGTTTATCTGCAGTAGCAGAAATTAGCAGGGGTAATTTCCTCTCATACTAGTCATCCTCTCCTGTTAGAGAATGCTCCAAGGAGTCTAAGGTTTTCATTGTTTAAAATAATTTCAAGGCTTACAGTTAGGCAGATAACCTTCAAAACAAAAGTATGAACTAGCAAAGTGATGAAAATGTAACAGTGAAGCATAGTGAAGTGATGAAAGCACAACACTGAGCCATTCCAACAGTGTCTGTTCACTTTGAAATTTGAAGAGTTTCAATAGCAACATTACCAGGCACTTTTAAACAGATTAATTCTAAATCCTGGTACTATAACCCACATGCCACAATATTCTCTTTCTACCAAAGTCTCAGTTGCTCCTTTTCCAGATGCTAAAATTCCTCAATCAGATTGTGAGTTCACTTCAAAGCCCCACAGTATACTTGAAAGCCAGAAGTTCTAGGTTAGTACATGGTACATTCAATTTAAAACCAAAACAAGTGCAGAAACTATTGTCCCAATTACATCAATTCTTATCCTTTAGTATTAAGTAAGTTGTAAAAAATAATATGGTGCTTTTGCTGTGTTGATGGAGTTCATTACACATTGGAGGTGCACAGCTAGGGTTTTGGACAGTATTCAAATAGGCTAAGGGCATTTTTGCATGTACACATACCATTCTACTCCAGCTCTCACCACTGATCAGATAATTGAAAGGTTGCTTTCTGCAGTTGCCCTTGGTAGAGAGAATTAAAGAAAGGAGGAAAGAGGAAAGAAGTAGAAGAGCTGAGATTTAGCTTCCATACTGCACTGCTCTTTTGCATTGCTCTGTGAGGGAGTTTGCTTTCCTTCCTCCCCTCAATAATTTCCAGAAAAGAGGGATGCCTAGCCGAAGTCAGTTATCTACTATCAGGTGTACATCTGATGATGTGCAGATGCTAAATGCCAAAATATATTATCAGGGAGTCTAAAAAGGGGTTTTGCTAGGTATGAAGAAAATGAATTTGATGACGTGCATGGTATCTGCATACTGCATACACTTGAGGTGAGCTTGTGTTGCCCAACCGGTTCAGCTGGTAGCTGCAAGACTAGACTAAACAGGAAGAGAAAGAAGGGGTCCTTGTCATGCCCCCTCGAGGAAAGTGTAAGCTGAGCTGGCACAGAAGAACTCTGTGCAGGCAGTTTTTTGGGAGGACTGACGCCTTACAGCTGTGACCTGACCTCCATAGCAGCAGGGTGGATGCTGCAGAAGGTCCTGTGAGGCTGGAAAAGGATGTCTGCCCTTTTTTAGTGACAGGCAGAGATCATCTTAATTTATGGTGCTTCAGTACCGTGCTCTAGCCCAGATCTAAATTGTACAGCATGTGAAGTTTTAGTACAATCACATGAACAGGCAGTTTTGCCATAGGCAGCTCATCCATCACTTTGTTCAGAAGGGGAATTTAGAGTCTGGGCAGTAAACAAGCACAGTTGACATATTCAAACTGGTTAACTTCTGCACTGTTAGGCTATTCCATAATCAAGTAGAAAAGGAATTCTCTGTGTGAGACTTGGACTGCTTCAGTTGAGTGGTACCAGTTCACTGTAACTCTGTCTGCAAAGCTGAGACATCTGTTGGACTCTGAGAGACCCTTCAAGGAAAATCAGAACCCTTTGATCAATGTTGTTAGATCCATCTTGGTACAGAAGATTCCCCAGATGCACGAGGTCTTGTCACTGAGATGCTGACTTTTCCCAGTGCCTACCTCCTTGCCAAAGGGCTCGTGGTGCAGCTTCCTGTGACTGTGAAGGGTGCTTGTTTGCCACAGTAACAACCTCTTGGCAATGTGATGGTCTCATTGGAGGCTGACAGAAAAATTCTCATGTTTCTGATACCCTTTCTGACAATATTAACTTCCAGTTCTGGGTTGCTAAAGCTCTCTTTCCCTCATGCCAGCTGTCAGAAAATCAAAGGGTCTGTGGAAATGGTGAGGAAGCATAAAAACATAGGAGAACCTGTTTTAATCTGAGAAAGAGTTAATTTTCTTCCAAGCTTGTTTGGGATCTGTAATGAGAATTACATTGTTCTTCCTTTTCTGTCCCATTAAACTGTTTTTATCTCCACCCACATTTTCTCACTTTGCTCTTCTGATTCTCTCCTCATCCCAGTGGTCAGGGTGCACTGAGCAAGCAGCTGTGCTGCTGAGCTGCTGGCTGGGGTGAAACCATGACGTGGGATTGCAGGATAGCACACAGCAGTGGATCTCCACACCCTCAGGTCTCTGCCCCACAGGTGGGATCTTCAGCTGTCCTTTAGCAGCCAAAGGCACATACTGGAATCCAGTAATCTTCAGAATCCAACAAAATTAATTTACCTCTTCCTTTCCAATAACCTATTTATTCTATGTACTAGCAGATAGAAGCTCAGCCTGCTCATATGCTGTGTCCCATCTATGCAGAGTCGAGCAAAAACCTGATTTAGTTTAGGGTTGTGATCCACTATTTTTGCTTGCCTGAGAAACACCCAGACCCTAATTGTTTCTGTCAAGTTAACCAAGTCATTGTTTGTCTGCTAGGTGTGAAGCGTAGTCCCTCAGAGATGGCAGAGGGTGAGGTTGATGTTGCCAATGCCTGTGGCCCATATTACATAAACAATCTGAGCTATTCAGAGGAAAATTTTGACAAACTGGTGAATCTAAGTTACTACAACGTCCAGAACAACAAAGATTTGATTCTTCAGGCCTTGCATACAGCTGTGGAAAGGAAAAAGCAGCATAAGAAAGAGCAAGTGCTGCAAAAAGCACCCGATGGCTCTGGCATGCGCGTGCCTGGTGGAGAGGGAACCCAGCATTTGGCTGGCTGCCCAGCACCAGGGGAATATGAAATAAAGCATCTATGAGTCCTGTTGATGAAGAAGAAAAGGAATTTCATTAGGAAGTGAAGAAAAGCCAAAGAATGCTAAGAATAGCACTTCATTTGTCATCAAAAATGCTAAGCCTGTCTGTCAAGCGGAGGGAATAAACTCAAAAAAACAGCTCTTCCTTAATGAACTCATGTGCTTCCCTCGTTGACAACCTCAGGAGCGTGGCTAGGTGAGGCTGTGCTCCACTGTGCTTGCCAGGGTGACCTTCCAGGCCAGGGCCAAACTGCGTGGACAAGGAGGTGTGAGGAAGTTTACACTGCCTGTTTGTGTTCTACCTGTGCTATAGAAACAGAGGATTGCCAGTCCAGAAATGCAGCAGAGAACAAAATTCATCACCTCTAAAACTAAATCATGGAAGTCATCTGTGAACGAAGAAATCTTTATGTGAATGTAAATAAATATTAAATTTATATCATAAACCACCTCTTTTGAGTAGGAGTTACAGCAAATAAATAGTTTTCATACCAAATATGTGTTTCAGCCACTTATTTTAGGTGCTTCTTCCTCTACTAGCAAGACAAAGGCAACATGCAGACATTTCATAGCTGCTGAACAATTATTGAAGAAAAAAGTATACCTGCTCCAGACCTAGATGTAAGCTAGTCCAGGATCCTGGGACCCCTTGAGTTTAGGATTACAACTAAGACCCATCTCTACAAGAAGTAACTCACTTATTTGAGCAAGCTGGATTTAAATGCTATTGATAATATGAAACATTCTTTAATATTGATAATATTAAAGTGTTAGAGGCTATTACATTGAAAAGACACAAGGAACACAGACAAAGCAAAACTAAAACTGTATACCTAATATCACTCATGCAAATGTGATTTTTTTAACTTGCTGTAGAGTATGGCAACTGAAGTTAACAGAACATCAGCTTTCACCTTGTTGATGCTTTCTTTGTGACATTAACATGTCTCCTTTTCAGTAAGCAGTCTAGGCTTTGGACATGTAAAATTTTGATATGTAAAAGTCTACATTTATTCTTCTAATATTTTTAATTCAATGCTATTGTTTTATTTATTAGACATCTTATATCCACAAGCCCATGTTTCCTACAGGCTTCCCCACTCCTCAATTCTGCTGTAGTATTCTTTGTCAAGAAATCCTGCTACTGTGGGCCAAAAATGGAAGTCTTACAAATTCCTTTGCTCTCAAGTTTGAGGGTCTCCTCCTAGGTGGTGCACAGTGATGTTACCCTTCTGTTTGCCACGTAGGTCATTGAACACTTCCCTGCAGGAGACAGGAGCCCAGAGAGCTCCTGGACTGTATGCCCAGAGTTTATCTGCCATGGAAACGAGAGAGCAAAGACAGCACTCATGCTGATGAATGTACAGGACAGGATGTAGCCAGAGGGCACAGCCAGACCTGGGAATTTGGAAGCACTCCCAGGTTCCCATATACAGTTAGAGCTTTATTGTCTGAAGGGCAAAAATTATTTCACCGACAGCAGGAAGCATCCAGGCAGGAAGTCTGAAGAGAAGCAGAACGAGGTGTGTGAGTGCAAACACTTCCCTGCCCTTCCTGCTGCTTTCCAGCAGACACGAAAGCGTTGTGGAGAACAATGAGCACTTTACCCCATTTCAAAAATCTTGCATGGAATCTCAGTTTTTTATGTTCAACAAGAATACAGAGTAAAATGTCAGGCCTGATCAAGGAGGTGGAACTGCTTCCACACAAGGTACAAATAGCTGAGGAATCTGCAACCTAAAAAAGAACAGAAGGAGTGAAAGGCAGAGAAGAGTGATGTATGAAGTCGGTGCGCCTCTCTTCTATCACAAGACCTAGAGAGGATCAGACAAAACTAGCAAACAGCAGGTTTAAACAAAGTGAGGTAGTTCTGCACACATGTAATTAAGTTTTCTTGTTGATAAAATGTTAAGCATTCAGAAAACTGAATTTTGAGGCATTCACTAGAAAATTTTTAGGGACTGGAAAAATGCAATGGCTCTGCATCTCCCTCAGTCCTGCACTGAATCATGAATTCCAGAGTAGGAGGAGAGTCTGAGGCAGTATTGTACCTGCCCTGTGAGGTATGTGAGCTATGTAAGGTTGTCCAATCACTAAATACTGGACTTAGCACCACAGACAAGGGGGAAAGGAACCTCACTCCACACTGCAGTATTTAGGTTTTCCACAGCTCACAGATAATTAATAATTGGGAGCAGTCAGACCTCTAAAGATGTGGTGGTACAAGACTAATTTAAAAGAAATTACTGAACTTAAATAGGGAAGGTGTAACTGCAAGGATAACTTAATTACATATGAATTAAACCATAGAGAAAAGTAATGACAATTAAAGGAATACAAAACCAAACTGTGAAAAGATTTTAAAAAATGAGGAAACCAGTCTGCAAGACCCTATGTGAAATGGTATAAAATCTTTGGACTCAGCATGGAAATTGCAACAAAAGGGTTGCAAAATATACACACAGCCCTAAATAAAATGCAAAGCAAGGAACCAAGAAAAGGCAAAGAAGTTAAATGCCCAGAACTGAGCATTGCTAAGGCCTAACATCTGTTCTTTGAGGAACAGCATGGAGAGGAAGGAGATGAAAAGAGCACATCTAAACCTGCTGATGTATTTAGAAAAAACCTGGAGCATATCAAGAAAATGCAGTATTCAATATGGAAATTAAGTACATAGATAAAAATGTGAAATAGTAGATGTACTGGACTAGCAAAAGGGGATTTAAATTATATGGATGCTGCGAAGGAGCCGTGTGCCACACAAAAACATTTGTAATATAGTGTTTAAACACAGTTTCAGCAAAAAATTTCACTCCTTTTCTTTTAACTGAGATCCCAAGTTGTATTTTTTTTAGTTAGTGAGCACGAATTTTAATGTCAGAGGACAAAAAATATTTGTTTTATTGATTTCCCCAAGTTTGTAGTGAATCTGGAGTTACACTCCACTAAAATCTCCTGTGAATCAATGGGCAAGGTGATCCTCCTACGAGGCTTAACACAATGCAGGAGCTAAGGTTAGAACTAAAGGCCGTATCTTCTACACGCGTCTCACGGAAAGATTGCCATGGTATACTAAGATTTTTCACTGTGTTTGAAACAGTTGCCTGATGCCGTAGCTAAACACCACGGCGCTTAGTCACACATTTCTTGTGCACCCAAAGACGGCAATCGTCATCCGAAAAACACGAAAAGCATTTGGGCGATTCTGCGTTCAGATCGGAGCTGTCAAAATGTTTCCGGATTTCATCGCAAGGGGCTGAGATCTTAGCGCGGAGGAGCAGCAGGCACAATTAACCTCCAGAGGCGGACTTGTGGCCAAAAATATAGATATAAAAATGACAATAATAAAAAAAAATCCTCGGATTCGGAAAAAAAAAAAAATCCAGACCGACTTCCCCTCCAGAAAACCCCAAAGGCAGCCGGCTCCAAGGGCGTGTGCTGCAGGGAGACGGGGGCCCCGCCCGGCTGAGAGGAGCGCTGCTGGCACCGCCTCTCGCGGGGCCGGGCCGGGCCGGGCCCGCGGCGCTGGCAGTGGCAGTGGCTGTGGCAGTGGCAGTGGCTGTGGCAGTGGCAGTGGCTGTGGCTGTGGCAGTGGGACGGCGGCGGGATGTTCAGCTGGCTGGGGAAGCAGGGCGGCGGGCGGGAGCGCGGCGGCGGCACCGATGTGGTGCAGACGGTGACCGGCGGGCTGCGGGACCTGTACCTCCGCAAGCTGCTGCCGCTGGAGGAGCACTACCGCTTCCATGAGTTCCACTCGCCCGCCCTGGAGGAGGCCGACTTCGAGAACAAGCCCATGGTGCTGCTGGTGGGGCAGTACAGCACCGGCAAGACCACCTTCATCCGGTAGGTGACCCCCGGCGTGCGGGCCCCGCCCGGGGAGCTCGGCGATCCCGCTGCCCTCCCGGCCGGGGCGGTGCTGCCTGCGGGAAATCCCTCCCGGGCTGCGGCCGAGGCCGGGCAGCGCCCTGCCGGTGACAGGGCTGGAGCCTGCCCGCTCTCCTGCCGAGAGCCTCCGTGCCCTGCCGAGGATGGTGCCGCTCCCGAGCCTGTTACAGGCTCTGTAGCTCGCCGCTTTCTTCCTGTTCAAGAATATTATCTCTGTTTCATGTTCTGCTGAGAAAGTGTAACCCCGCTGTCTACTTCCTCTTAGTTCTTTTATTCTCTAAGTTCTTTCAGGGGAAAACCAGGGGCTTCGTGCTGAAGCGGTATGACTGCGCTGGCCGTGAGGGATCACTTAACCTTATCTCCTCCCCTTTCTTTCCCAAAAGTAGCTTAATGCACGGATCGGATGTGATCATGGAAGAGTAACGTGGCTAGAGTTTTAGGCAAAAAACACGTGGTATCTGGAAATCTTCCCTTCCATGTGCCTTTTTTTTGATCAATTGCATTGAAGAGGCAGTATCACTACCAAGGCAGCTTAGCAGTGCTGTTCCTGTTGTAGTATTTTCTGTCTTTCCTGTATTCCTTATTTCTAAGTTTCTTAGTAACTAATTTTAAGGAAGCTGAAGCACAATACTATGAATCTGTAAATATTTTGCATATGTTTGAGTTTCTCTCTCACATGCCCCTTAAAAAGCAGTCTAAGGTTTTGCCCAACTCTGCAGAAGACACTGAGGGGTCGCTTGGTTCACGTTTTGACCTGCTTATATCTGAAGTTCATTATACTTCTTCTGTAAAATTTACAAATGCTTATCTTTCAGTTCCAAAGATTACAGGCAACCTTTCCAGAACACTCTTTACTTCTTGCAGTGCAAAATACCTACCTCCCCTCTCCACTGAAGATCGATGTTTACCTTTAATCACCTGAGAGCTTTTCAGATGTTTACAGAACTAATCATGTGTCTTTTCAGGTTTCACAGCTAGCTAATTGAAAGCTTGAAGTTGAACACGGTTTCTTTACTGATTATTGCTGAATTTCCCAAAGACATAAAAAGAGGTGTTTCTCAGAGGAATATTTTTAAAATAAAAATAAGGCTGTAATTCAAAGAAAAGAAACTTAATTTCAAGATCTCCACAGACAGTCACAAGGTGGTGTGGGAAGGAGGGGTTGTTGGTTTCAATTTTTCCAACATTTCTCTAGGCACTCTCATTCATTTTCTTCTTTAAAATTATAGTTGCCTTGTTAGTCTGTATATATTTCCAGATAAGTGTTTTTACTTGGCTTATGGACGAGGGAGAACGCAGGTAATACAGGGGGAGGCAGAATGGTCACAAATATGTGCATACTAGAACTTACTCTGCCTGTCAGCAGAACAGTTGTTCTGTTATTTGCAATTCATAGAAAACTCTGTGTCTCCCCTCTTGAGACAGTTTGCCTTAGTTGAAACACAGGTTCTTGATTTATGGACATTCAGCTTTCCTGTCCTTTCTAGCTGCCCATATTTGACTGAAGTACAAGTCAGTATTGTGCTTAGAAACATTAATATTCCTTGCAGTGCCTTAGGTGTACTTTTACTACTGTTACTCTGTGAGTAACTTGTTATCACTGTAATAAAACTGAGCAAAAGCATTGTCTGATTGTAACACACAGTCTGAATGAGAAAAGACCTATGCTTTATTACGGCTCTTGCCAGCTTTTTTTTTTCTTTTGCATTTGTAAGTGCCAGATGAAGATGCCCAGACAATTTTGACAGAGATGAAGTTTTCAAAGATGATTTCTTATGTGTTTATTAAAATACCTGACTTGATACAAGAGGTGGCTTCTACTATGATGTGCCCTTATTTTTACCTCTTACCCCTTTTTGCTGTGCCAATTTTAGGTAGCTTGCAGTTTAATCTTGTGCAAGGTATTGGAAAAGACAGGCATTGACTGTAGACTAGAAATCTGTAGCAGAATAATTTTTATTGCTTCTGAAGGATCTCACTGTGATCAATATTCATTACCTCAGTGTTATCTATAGCATAGATAATAATTGGCTGAATCAGCATTAAAAGTGCTCCATTGAATATGGGCAGCAACTTAGGCAATAGTGTCACAGTGACTGTTACTCAAAATCTAATTTAAGGGAGAAAAGAAGGGCAAAAAAAAGAGAAGTTCTTGTATGCTGTGTGCAAGACTTAGAAGAATACACAGGAAAATGTTACAGTGTCCAGGTCAGTCAGAAATAAATTTTCCATCTGGTAGGCTGAATTTCACATGGAAAAATGTCATACCCTCTCAAGATTGTTATAATCCTATATTTATTGTAGGTTTCCTTAGAATGAAGTAGCACTATAGGGGATGTATTCCTCCAAACCTTTTAATAAGCAAACGTTATTTAAAATCTTAAATAAATAATTAAAAACTGCTTAAGATAATTAAGACTGCTTTCTGTTCACATTTCTAGTCTTCATAGTCAGGAGGGCATATCGGGTCTACCTAAGTGTTTACTATTGGGTTTATGTGTGAACATAACAATTCTGTTTAGCTGTCAGATATTCATTTGGGATTTACTTTGATTGAGACGTTATCGTGAGAACTTCACATTTTCATACCTCTGACACATCCATATCCACCCAGTTCCTTCCACTAAGTCTTTATGGAAAACACCGATGTACCAGTGACTAAATGTCCCTGGGGATTAAGATATGCAAACAAACACTTCCAGGTTTCTAACAGCTCTTATGTTTTTTCACTCAGTGCTGTTTATCCGCTTTAGCACTTGGAACAATGCAGTGAAACCAGTCAGTTTTTCTGTCTAAGTTGTAGTGTGGTGATAGTTTTATTCACATATTTGACAATTCTGACAATTCAAACAAATACATCCAAATGTTAATGCCCATCCAACTGTGTTTAATGAAGTAGGAGTATGATGAAAGGCAGTTATTATCTGACATGTGAGCTGCTTGACCTTACAATTACAATTACAGCTTCTGTAATTGTCTCAATTTCTCATGCCTGTTTTAGGAAAAAGAGTGGGGAAAGGAGGGACAGGAGAGGAGAATTGTACTGTAAAAAAGAGATAGGAGGTAGTCAATGCAAACAGGCAGTTTCTTTCGTTCTGTTTTAAAAGTGTAGGAGACTGATTTTTTTTAAAGAAAACATGAGACAAAGCAGAAGTAAATTCCTCAGATTGCCAGGCTGTGCTTTTACTTTGCTTGCAGGTATTACTCAGAGGTTAAAAATTGTAAACTTCCTGCTATTTAACTCAGCCAGGACTGACTTTAGTGAAAGCACTCTTTTGTGTGCATAATGTCTGGAGTCTGCAAGTAGTGTGCAATCACTTGTGCAGCTGCATCTGTTTCTTCGGGGGTGAAGTGGGAGGAAGGTCCCTCTTAATTTCTTTGAGTGAAAGCTTTAGCTCCTTCACTAGCTCTGCATGAAAACTTTGAGTTATTTAGAGCGGAATTCTTACTCTAAAGCAAACATCTGCAAGTTTTGCTGTGTTAAAAAAAAATAAGAAACAGAATACTTGGTGCAGTATGTAGTATGGAGGTGGGCAGCCTATAAAGGAGCCATGAGTTTATCTCCCAGTGCATCACAGGGTATCCCTGTTCAGTGCTGCTCTGTCCAGCTCACTTGCTTTTGTGCATTAGTGTGGCCTAGCTAATGCATTTAGACTTCAGATGCTAATGAGTGTCTTCCACTGTGAGTAATCTTTTCTATCTCTGGAACTTTGTAAATTAGTTTTCCGTAGTCTGGCTATACATCTTGCAGAGGAACATAGATGAATGTTTATTGGCAAAGCTGAAGGGTTATAGCCCAGGTAAAAACAAAGAGAGAAGAATCAACAGGATGTCTGTTGTTTGATCTAGACTGTCTTTGGGGCATTGGCTATTTTTAAGCATTCTTCCTGTGAACCTTTTTGAATTCCTTCTCTGCTGAAAATTCCTGAGAAGAGCATGTAGTTGCAGATGCTGAAAATCCAGGTATTTTCCTGTGCTAATGTAGCATTTGGTACAGAAACATTGGCAGCTTTTCAATTTACAGAAGACTGCTCTTACCTTTTGTGTAAGTGAAATTGGTTTTCCTTGCTGAGAAGTGCGATAACAGTGTGTTGTGGCTTAGCCCAACTCACAACTCCAGCTTGCAACCAAGCACCACACAGCCACTCACGCCCTGTGCAGCCAGATGGAGGAGAGAATCAGAATGCTGAAAGTGAGAAAACTTGAGATAAAGGCAGTTTAGTAGCTACAGTAAAAGCATCATAGGCAAGGCAAAGCAAGGAATTCATTCACTACTTTCCATGGACAGGCAGGTATTCAGGTATTCCCAGGGAAGCAGTGCTCTCTCATACATAACAGTGACTTGGGAAGAGGAAATGCTATCATTCCAAGTGTCTCCTTCTTCCCCTAGCTTTATGTGCTAAGCATGAAGCCAAATGGTACAGGACATCCCTTGGGTCAGTTGGGATCAGCTGTCCCAGCTGTGTCCCCTCCTAACTCTGTTCATGGGTGGGGTGAGCAGAAAAGCCCGAGATTCTGTGTAAGTGCTGTTCAGTGGTAATGAGGACATCCCTGTATTGTCAACGCTTTTCAGCACAGATCCAAAACACAGCCACATAGTAGTTATTGTCCCAGCCAAACCCATCACACTTGAGCACAGCCAGTGCTCAAGAAGAGGTTTATTTTCGTCTGTACTAATTCTTGATGTGCAGTCGTGAGCCAATCTTAATGGAAAATACCTGTGCTGCAGAGTGATTCCTGTGTCTGTTAAACAGTTGTACCAGGCAGAGCATTGTGACTGTTGGGTGGGGCTTGGTATTTGGAAGGAGGTCTTGCCTTCCTGGATTCTTATCGCTATAAAAGCCTGTTTTTTAAAACTGCCTTTATGACATTAACTTGGGAGTATCATTCCATTTCAGTAGCACTTTATTCTGGCTTAGTCATTTCCATAAACAGCTAATCTGAATTGACTTCAGAGCAGCAAAAAGAGATGCTGGAAATCATGAAAGGTACTCCATAACTCTAAACATGCAGCAAATTCATGAGCAGGCCATGAAATTACTATTTTATGCATCTAAAAGACCATCACTGAATTTCCATAATCATGCCATAATTTGTGAGTTTACAACAGATGGCAATTATCCTGTTACTCAGGAGGTGTCTGCTCCTGCATTCAGATCCCACCATGTAGTTCTCCTTGACCTGGATGTGGAACTTCACTCCTGTGTATTTGATTCAATGTATGTATATTGAATATACATTATATTCAACAATACATAAACAATATATTCTTTACTGCTGCTCTTGGAGCACCTTGTATATGTTGTCTGTCACCTTGCGAGTTGCTGCCTCTGTCAGCAGAAGCCTGGGAATGGCAATTTTTATCAAGAGAAGAGTTTATTTCTAAGTCTCTTAGAAACCCTTACTCTTTTAAAAGGAGGACAATGAGGAGAAGCAACATTGGAAATAGAACATTTTATCATGGCAAGTTTAAAGCCTTATTTTAGAAGACAGAAATATAATTGATCTTTTAAAATCAAAGCTGTGGATAACTCCAGTCAGGAAAATCTTGGTGGCTCTTGTGAGTTTGCCGTGGTGTCCTGTTATAGAGAACTTTGGTCTGCAGTGATATTTTGTGGAGAGGTGGGAACACACTGGTATTTCGGATGTTCTGCTGTTTGCCACAATGCTTGAAAATCCTGGATTTCCATGAGGGGTTCATCTGGTGAGGAATTAAAGTTTTGTCTTCATTTCATTTAGATAATTTAATGATCTAATTTGAGGGATCTGCATGTTACAAACCTGTGTGGGCAGGGAAGTTTGGGTGTTGTTTCATTTGCTTTTGGAGAGTGGTGAGTTTTATTTCCCTGTTACAGTGCATTAGGTACAGCTTATTCTAGAGATAAAACAGATTGACGTTGGCATGTTCTGGCATGATTGTTCTTATGTTCCTCTTTCCTCACAAATTTTAGCATTGGCATTTTTTTAATTTATTTTTTTGGAAGCAGAAAGCTACAGGAAATCTCATGTAAATAACTGTTTCATGCTCCCTGATCATAGGTTGAACTAATGGGAGCCAGATTGCTAAGGCTAGTGGAAAACAGTCTTTGAAATTTGTAACATGTATTTCTTTCCTTAAATTCAGCTTCTGTGCACTGATCTGTAAAGTTTGTGAATGTTTGGGTACTTTATTTGAAGACAGAGATTGTTCAGCAAATATAGATGCTAGGTAAAATGTTTTTGCAGCAGCAGCAGTCAGCAAGTCCTCTCAAATCAGTATTGATTTAGGAAATTATAGCAGAATAGGCACAGTACTGTTGGATTAAGTCCAGAATAAACTTTTATTAAAAGAGTAGTTTTCATAAAAATGCACTAAAACATAACTAGTACTGTCATTGTTGGCAGGACCACTGCCTGTGCCTGAAGAAGAATCCTCATGTAAATCCAGTTTTGATTCTGTAAATAGCTGAATTTATTAAAATTGTGGGGTTTTTTTTTAAGAACTACAGGGTGACATTGAAAACACTTTGTTTTAGTCTTGAGCACCAAGATGGTGCTGTTGTGACTGAGGCCAATAACAATCATGCTTTAAAGTTAAGCAGTGTTGTCTGTGTCTCTGTGAAGGTTGGCAATTCTCATCGAACGTGTGCTAGAGAGAGGCTTGCTCAAAGGACTTGGAGCTGTTTTTACTTTGCTCTGGCAGGCCATGAAGGGATGCAGGCAGGCTTTTTATGTAAATAAATGCCCCGATTCCATTAAGTTTTAATACTTAAATACACAATTCATTTCAGACCTTGTTGTCTGGAAAGTCAAAGCCCTCTGAGTATGTGCCATGTCTTCTCTCAGTGGACTATGCAAAGGGAGGTGCAAGATGGTTTCTGGTGTTTTAGCAATATCTGACTCAATGCTTTTTGGAAGTACTTTATTGTTAGGCCTAGATTTCTGAAGATCTGTCTTAAGTAACAATGAATTTTTGATGTGCAAGTAAAAAAAAAAAATTCTTGCTCCCAAACATACAAAATTCTACTGTGTCAAAATGGTTCTCTTTGCCTCTGATAGGATAAGTTAAAGTCAGTGAGATCATACTGAGTTTATTAAAGGGTTAGATTTGTCAGCCAACTGAATCTGCTCACGTGCAGCTTCAAACCATTCCATTTTTGTACCAGCAACACTGGTATAGGCTTGGAATCACTCAGAAAAACAGCCATGTGTTGTAGCGTAACCTACAGCACTTGAATCTTTGGTAGAAGCATCCACTTAAATGGTTGAGGTGCTGCATTTGAGGGACTGCTTTCCACGTGGTCTTTGTAAAGGGGTTTACTTTATCCTTTTACCTAGATGTTGTGAAAAACTAATTCAGTTCTCTTCCTCCTTCCCCAGTTAACAGAAATAATGAAATGCAGGTAAATATAATCTTATTCTTAGAGAATAGGTATATCCTTGGGAAATTTCAAGCAAATGGTAGGGATTTGCTTTTGCCATGGATTCCTATTGTGTATAAGTACATTTATGTGTTCTCCACCTCCAGATACCTGCTTGAGCAAGACTTTCCAGGCATGCGGATTGGGCCAGAGCCTACCACCGATTCCTTTATTGCTGTAATGTATGGAGAAACAGAAGGAAATGTTCCTGGAAATGCCCTAGTTGTTGATCCTAAGAAGCCATTCCGGAAACTCGGCCGCTTTGGAAATGCTTTCCTGAACAGGTGAGACCATCTTGCTTTCTGTCTTCTGATGATTACATTTAAATTTTGGCATGTTCTGTTTTGAACAGCATGGAACAAATATTCAGATACAAGCAGGAGTGGCAGCAGTTCAGGTGGATTAAATAAAATAAGGCAGTACTAGGTAGGGTGGCATTATGATAGAGGTACTGAGTTACCTGAATAGAAAATAGTTGTTAAAACCAGTTCACAGAAAACTGTAGAAATTATCCACTGTGTGACTTGTTTGTGAGACATGATGCCAGGTGGAACTTGGGATAAGTTTATGCAAAAATTCTACTCATTAAAACTGATAAGTTAGTACTGTTATTAAAAACTATCATTCAAAAAAAAAAAAAAAAGGAAACAAATGTTTTCCCTTTGGTGCTGTCTTGTTCCTTTCCACTGATTTCACTGAATGTCTTTGTATAGTTTTTTGAAGTTGTAAATTGCTGGGATATGTAAAAAGACCTACAAGAATGGAGAAGATTCAAATGTGCCCCATGATAAAATAAAAATTCAAGCTGCTAAGTGTTTAATATCAACTACCTGGGTGTTCAGGTACTTCCCATAGACTGGGGAGATAGTGTTAGCTTCTGCTGTGTATTTGTAGAAAGGGAAGTGTTGCTCAGGGGCTGTGAGTATTTTGATAGTAAACTTAAGTAGCATGCTAAATATTTCCAGTTGAAAGTTAGTTACTAATGACTCCATTCTTATTGTCTGAGCAATCACCTTGTTTTCTTCCTGTATTTGATGGTAGCTTGACATGGAGGTCTCACTTTGCAAGCCAATTAATCTAAATTGGTTCTTTTTAACAATAAACTTTCCTGTTTGGCTGATAAATACTGGCATGCGTGTTAGAAGTTCATAATGTACAGTTTTATCTCTTGCTGTGCTTATTCAAAGAAGAAAGTTTATAGCTGCTTACAGTTGGCTTGGTTATCATTTTGCAGAGATAAGAATATGCACTGTGGGAAGCTGTAGTCAGGTCCCGTTTTAAATAACAATTTTGAGATGATTGGCTACATTCTGTCTTCCAGATCACTGTTCTGTTTTTCCCTTTCCTCACCATGGTGCTCTCTCTACAAAAAATTAATATACTTACAAATTATATAAATTGTATTTTGCATAATAATAAAATATTTGCACAGAACATTTATTAATGATATGTGTTTGTTTGGATAAGTGGCAATGTAATTTTTTGCCTAAATCATCTAACTGGTTGTGTCAGGTTCCAACTGTTATGCAAGCAGGATTATTTGCTAGCTAGAAAGATGTACTTTCAAAGCAACTGACTAAATTTTATTCCATTTCTTTTGGTCACTGTGATATTGTTGTATTGAGGTGCTGTTAGCACCCTTATCTTCCCCAACAGTCACTTTTCTCGTTAGTTATTCAGCAGAAATCTAGGTGCTTATCTTTCCCTAGCATTTTTCAAAGCTTACCCACTCCTTTCTCTTTCTGACTTCACTTTGATAAAATTGTCTTAGGCTTCAGTATCATTAGTTTCCTATGAGGTTACCTGTAGTCATAGTACATATTTTACTTTGCCTTCTCTCATTTTCCATGCTGACAGTTCTTTTTATCTGATACTGCATTTTTCACTCCTGCCTTAAAAGACCTCTGTCTACTTCCTCCCATCCCATCCCATCCCATCCCATCCCATCCCATCCCATCCCATCCCATCCCATCCCATCCCATCCCATCCCATCCCATCCCATCCCATCCCATCCCATCCCATCCCATCCCATCCCATCCCATCCCATCCCATCCCATCCCATCCCATCCCCCTCCCCATTTTATTTTTTAAATGCTTTCCCAATCCTAGTGTTTTGTTTTATGGCGGAACTTAAGGCTGTGAACACTTAGACTGTGAAGCTGAGTGCCCTTTTCATCCAAGTGTAACAATCAAAATGACAGGAAACAGGGACTGAGGTAATGGAAAAAATGAAACAAACAAGAACATGGTATCACAATCAAGGCTTGTACTTAGTAATTAGCTGCAGTAATTTATTGATGTTACCTTGCTTTTGTCTTTTTCCATGACCCCTTCTAATTTCCCCCTGTATCTCACTGCTTGTGGGAGGTGTTCTTCTATTAATCTCTTACTTACCCTTATACTTTTACAAAAAGTTGGGGAGGAAATGGAAGGAGGACAGGACCTAGTGTGCCCTTGGATGCTGGTGAGGGAAGAATACTGCATTATACCGGAAAAGCATGTAAATAAATGAGTGCTGCTGAGAAGAAATGTATAGTCTCATTCAGACAACTGTTTTTGCAGCCCTTTTTTAAATCTGTCATTCAGGTGGATAGTAGGTAGTTTTGCTTTTTATGATGTAGCACTTACATGACCTGCATGAAGTGATATGTTAAGAAATAAGTCTCAGTGTTGAAAAGAGATATTCAAATACCACTGTCATTACTGTTTTAAGTTGTCTAAAGTATTAGTTTGAGGCAAGATTTTTAACCCATCTTTCCTCTTAATCTTATGGACATATTGTAGAAACTAACAAGCAGTTAATTCTGAGTTCATGCTCCTATTTCCTATGTGTTTACCATATACTTTCCTCCTCCCATTGCCACTAATAACTGCTGCAAAGATGGCAGTGTCTGCATTTCTGAGGCCTGTAATTCTCCATTTTCTCACATAGTCTTTCCCAGTTTGGATGGTGCCTGACTCAAGACACTGCTGTATTGTTCAGCTGGCATAACAGTGCCTTTCTTCCCATGAGATAGGTCTAGAAACATCTTGCTGATACTGAACAAGCACTGGGCTTTCTAAGATTGGATGAGAGTGATAAGAAAAGATATACAAGAAAATTCAGTCTTCACACTTCCAAATTTATGAAAGCTGCTTCATGCTGTACATACTAGTGATGTATGTATTTTTGTAATGGCTCACATGATTAATTGTATTTTCTTTGTCACTTGTGCACATCCATTATGTTTCCACATAATGTGTTTGCTTTCACACAGCACTACCTTTAGGTTTTGGAAAGTTCAAATAATGTCATTTTCTCAGATAGTACCTCACTGCTCTTTCAAAAATATTTCTTAAACTAGTAGAAAACTTTCAAGAGGAAGAGTTTTCTTCAGATACGAGGTATTTTCTATACCTGGTATAGAAAATATATTTTATATATATATATATATATATATATATAATATATATGTAATATAGAAAATATTTTCTATACCCACTGAAACAAACAGTACATTTTACGTGATGTTTCTATACCCTCAGTTTCTAGCAGGCTCAGATGGCTGCTGTTTCCTTATGCCCCTTCAGGTTTCAGGGAGAGGTGCAGGTGGTGCTGCCATTTCTGTTCCATCTAGGAAGGCACACTGTGTGCTTTTGTTAAAGGCTCTTTGCTACAGGGTGTCTTGCAGATGCAAGGTGAAGGGAGATGTTAGGACTTCTTTTCTTCCCAATTTCCTTTGAATAATTTGTATTGTATGAAATACCATCTAGACTTTGATATAGTTTACATTTTGTGATATATGACTGGCTGAACTCTTCCTGACTCAGATCATCCAAGGCCTTAAAGGTCTCATTTGATCTTGGCACAGCTATGGTTTCCTGTCTGTAATACCCTGGTTTTTGAGGCAGTGTGAAGCCCTGGGTTGAGGCAGGGCAGCCCCATCTTGGAGCCTGAGGCTGCAGCTTAACCCTGTGTGGGGCAGCCTCGCAGGAGGAGGGTGGGTTACTTAGTATCTTCAGCTGCTCCCTGATAAGAAGATTAAACTCTTATGCAAATCTCTTTAAGGCAGGTTATGATGAAGGGCAGTGAAGTTCTTCAGTCATTAACTATCCCAGAAGCATGACTGTAGCTTGCATGTAACACATCAAGTGTTCTGCACGGCTCTCAGAGTCCTCGTGAATTATTTATTTTTCCCTAATACCACTATTGAATTTGCCTCCTGTTGCAGAGGCAGGAGGTTATTGTTTAGAGCATACTGTGTGTAACTTGAACTCTTGCTTCTGGCAGTGTGATAGTTTTTTGGCTGGGTTTGTGGGAGAAACACTGGTGTTTTTCACTGGTGCCCCAGCTGAGGAGAGTGGTGGGTTGGGGAGTAGGGATCCCTCAAACACCGCTAAATCAGGTGAGAGGGAGATGTGGCAGGGACTGGGACATAAACATATTGTCAGTATGGCTTTCTGCTTGCTCCCTCTTTCAGTCATTCAGTTTGGACATTAGCTGGAGTATGTGAAGAATTTTCTCTTGTGTGTACTAATTTTGGTCCTAGCAAAATGGTGGTTTGATGAAGTCTTTTTAATGTTGCATTTAAAGCCCAAGCTGTCAGCTCTTGCAAAATTTGAAGTCTTATCAGCACTTATCTATATATGTATCACTATCAGTCAGTACAGTTTTACAAGGTTTCCATGTGTTTTCTTTTTTGAGAAGCTCCCTCCATAATTTTTCTTTAACTTGTATGATTGCAAAACACAGAGGGTTGCCAGGATTTAGAAACTTTTTTGCATCTCACTTGAGTCTTTCTAAAATCAGATATATAATGTGGAGCTCTCAAGGGACAATCTGCATATGAGCTAGAGCTATTGTTAATGGGCTTTTTCCCTCCTTTCCTGCAGGTTCATGTGTTCTCAGCTACCAAACGAGGTCCTGAAGAGCATCAGTATCATTGACAGCCCTGGCATCCTCTCTGGAGAGAAGCAGCGCATCAGCAGAGGTGAGTTGCAGAGCTTTATTTATATTTATACCAAGCTCACTAAATTTTTTCTGCTCTACTGGACAAATCAGCATCCTAATCTTTGGGGAGCCTGTTTTAGTGGTACTGTATGGTGGTCTGTCCCATACTTTCATACTGCGAGCCCTGTACAACCTATATTGTAAGGCTGGATGTCACTTTGGAATTTTTTCTCTTGGAAGCTGGTGGGGGTTGGTATTTCTGTCATCCGGCAGCTAGGGCTACAAATGGCTACAGTTGCATGGTCTGTTGACTAATTAGTGCTTTGTCACTCCTGAGAAAAAGCCGTATTTTCATCATTTTAATTGCTTTCCATGAAGTAATAATGACTCATATATACTACTGAAGTTCATGAATGAAGAAATGTTTCATAATAGCTGTAGGTGGGTCATGTCTGAAAAATTCAGGGGTGGGGCTATAAATAAGGTGGGTTTATTGTGGGCACAGTTGCTGGAGTTGCTTCTTCAGGTTGCTCAATCATGCCATAAAATAATACAGTCAAAAGAGGAAGTAAAATGGTAGGAGGAGAAAGAGCAAATGAGAATATTTTTAATACGAAAATTCTGCAGAGAACTGAGCACTGTTTATCAAGCTGTTTTAAACATTAGCCTGTCTTGAGAAATTATTTAAACAGAACAGTATAATGTAAACAACTTTCTTCCTTGCATTCCTCAGATGCATTTAAGTGCATGTCACTTTTCTGTGGAGTTGTAAATGGTAGTGATGCAGGGTGTGGCTTATGCTGCCCTCTGTTTTCAGACTTTTGCTTAAGAAATGGAAACTCGTATTTCATGTCTCTGTCAGAGGAAATAAACAATTCTTTAACATATCACACCTGGGATTTTTTTGAGGAAAGTCAATTTTTTTGAGGAAATCCTGATACAAGCACAAAATATATGATGGCTATGCAACAATAGTCTTGTCTTTATAATAAACTGACAGAATAAGGGACTCATTTCTTAGGACTATAATCTTAATTATGCGTACCTAGTAAACTGGTCTACCAGATGCTTCTGGATTCTTTGTTCAGTGATGTTTTTGTCCTCTTTATTACTCATAGTTGTGTGGTTGTACCAAATATGAGGTTTTGGGAGTTGGCTTTAGAGCACTGTTCTCTTAGTGTCCCAGGCTTTGAGGGCAGGTTAAATAAAGGTTTCATATGCTTAGACATCAGCATACAAGAAATCATCTACAAGCACCCAGGCATTTATTACATGCTCATATTCCACACTATCATGATTAGAAATTACAACACTCAGCCTTGGCTGAAACACTGCACTGTCAGATACATTTCCTGTAAATGGCTTTTGGGCTGCTTATGCAGTTTGCATATAGGTGGTTTTGTGGAGCACAAACTTGACTTCTCCTGTGATGCTGCACACAGCAAGCTTTGTCTGACCTACTTCCTGAACGAGTCAGTCTGACTTAAACATATTTATGCTGTAAGTCTAATTTAGCACGTTTTGAAGTTTGAGTTGCTTTGATGATGTTCTAAATTATTGTGTGCAAGTAAGTAGGATTGTATAAGATGCTTTCTTGTTTCTGAATGTGTCTCAGTCAGAGAGGGTTCTGCTTTCTAGAACTTTAGCTTGTGTCTAACATTTGTAAGCTGCAGCTTTTCGTATTAAAAATGTTTGATGGAAGAATAACATTACAGGGCCTCAGAGTAAGACCTTGTCTCTTTGCTGTTGGTGTTTTTTCCCCATCTTGCTAGCTACTGCTTAACTATTTACCTATGAGTGAATTGACAGGTATGACTAGGAGCAAGTTGTAGCCTTCTGAAACCAAGAGAGGACTCAAATATTAGCTTTCATTTTAGCATGCATGAAAACAGTAAAGGGACTATGTAAAATTAGAGGCCATGCACTATTTCCCAGCGTGGTCTATTTTTAACTCTGGAAAGCATTCAGGCCACAGATGAGGGAGCTGATTTCTTGAAGGGTCAAAAATACACACAGAGGGCAACGTTCAAAGATGTCTCAAGACACACCTTTCTCGCTCCTGTTGTCAGCAGGAGGATGTGCCAGAAGCTTCCTGCCTGTCAGTTCAGGGGCAGTGTAAGTGTTTGGAGGAGAATGTGCAGGTGTGTGCCAGCATTGTCCCCTGGTCACACAATGCCCAGCCCTGTCCTGCTTCTGTGGCATCTCTGGTGATGTTCACACCCTTGCAGACAGAAATATCTGTGTGGTCTGCAAGATTTGGAAGGAAAAACAAGTGGCAGGATGTAGGGAGGAACCCCTTTTAGGAAGGGAGAGGGTGTTTCATTCATGATTGAGTGGTATGAAGGCAAGTGTTTCAAAAAGTATGGGTAAAGAATTCAGGGGAAAATGGGCATTGTTTTTTTTTTAAAAAAGCAAAAAGCTCCCAGTACAATCTTTGCTGTTCCTTACTCATACTAGATGAGTCACATCCATGTCAAACCCAAATCTGCATCACCAGTGGTGACTCTATGGATTAGATGTGTCACTTCTGAGTAAGGAGTTCCTGAATAGTTTGTTGTGTGGATTAGGTACCAGCTGAACCCGTAAAAGCAATTAGACAGCTGCTATGAATAGGCTTTCCTTTAGAACGTGATAAAGCTTGTTTCAGGTGATCAGAAAGGTCACTGCTCATGTTCTGTAACCTGCCATGTCCTCAAAGCCATCAGCAATGCAGTCATGTTACTTGTAAATTGTACTTTGTTAGTCTGCTGTGGCAAAAATAACAGAAAATGTTGCAAGGTACAGAGAGCTGAGTTTGAAAATTATTTTAAGATCCAAGTACTCCTGGTTGCTGACTTGCACTGGAATTCTTGCAATTGCAAAAATGGGTGCGCGTGCACCATTTTCCTTGATAATTCAGATAAGCAGTGCTACCAAGGTGACCAATATTGGCAGTGATGAGGAGAGATTGTGATCAGAGCCCCACAGTCCTGTTCAGTTTGTGTGCTGAGCTGGAACCAGACTCCTGGAAAGAGGCAAATGTGGGTGTGAGACAGAAAAAAGGTCAGTGATAAAAAAAAAAAAGGCGGTAATAGTGAGACTGCTCCAAGGAAATTCAGGGTACAGTTGTCCTGACCTCCCTGTCCACTGATACTGTCCTCTTGAGTAATAAATCTCCTTTTTGCCCCCAGGTTGAGGCTGTTATCTTCTTGTTCTCTATCCCCAGCCCTGTGTTCTCCAAGACTCACTTTTCTGAATGGTAAGACTGTAACAGTGTGTTCTTCTTTCAGGTTATGACTTCTGCCAAGTTCTCCAGTGGTTTGCTGAGAGGGTTGACCGAATCATCCTCCTTTTTGATGCCCATAAGCTGGATATATCTGATGAGTTTTCAGAGGCCATTAAGGCGTTCCGGGGCCAGGATGACAAGATTCGAGTGGTGCTTAATAAGGCTGACCAAGTGGACACACAGCAGCTGATGAGGGTCTATGGTGCTCTGATGTGGTCCCTGGGAAAGGTGATCGACACGCCAGAGGTCCTGCGGGTTTACATCGGCTCCTTCTGGGCCCATCCTCTCCGAAACACAGACAATCGAAGACTCTTTGAAGCCGAGGCACAGGATCTTTTCAGAGATATCCAGAGTCTCCCGCAGAAGGCTGCAGTGAGGAAACTCAATGATCTCATTAAGAGGGCAAGACTTGCAAAGGTAAGAAAAGAGAACAAAATTGAATGAGCAGTCTCTGCTGCTCTCAGCATATCCGTTCTTAACCTTCCCAATTTTTCTCTTGCTATAAACTTATTTTTAGCACAGTTTTAAATCTTGGATTGAATTGTCAGTTTTTCAAGGAAAAGGTAGTCACTTGGGGAGAAAGCTATTGGGAGCAGACAGGAACTCTTATTTCCCATGCAGTTATCAATGCATTTTCCTTGAAACACATTTTAATGTGAACTTCTAATCAAAAATAAGAGGACTTGCAATTCCATTGGTATATGAATACTTGTTTGGGGGTGTGTACCACATCCTGTGTTGGCTTATTTAACTTCCTGAGTATGAAGACAGACATTTGGGGTTTTTTTTGGTGGGGTTATTTTTTGGGGCTGCAGGGGGGCTGTTTGTTTGGAGATTTTTTTGTGGCCTGAACTTTATGGCACCCCAAAAATTCCATTTAAAATCACAATGATATTATGTTAAAAGTTGCTCTGATCCCAGAGCAACCTCAGATCCAGTCTGTTTTGTAAATGTTGGCAGCATTTTGTTTTCATTTGTTACAATAATTTTGGCATTGAAGGAGTGTCAGTTGAGTAATTTTTAGATATTCCTATGAAATGTAAAATAAAAATGGATTAAGGTAAATACAGAGCACAGTGCTCTTAGGGATATGTTAGACAGTCACGGAAGGGGAATAAACTGTTTATCTGCAGGAAAGCAGCAATGTAATCCAGTGTCATTTTTCTGCCTTCCAAACTGCTCTCGAAATACTGAAAGTCAAAAATTGCTTTTTACAGCATTGAGTTTGGGGTTTATTTTACCCTATTGCTGTGCTACCCTCTTCTTAATGTTTTCTAAAGCTTTTACGGTAACTAGAAACAAAAGCAAACTTTTAACACGCTGCCAAATTTGGGCATTAGGCCTTTCCCCCCCCCCCCAAGTCCTGTGACTCACTATCCCATTTTGAAGATGGGGACTGTTCTTATCTACAAGAAACACATGTGCTTACTGGCAGACCTTAGGCCACTTTAGAGTACACATGTGAAACTGTTAGTGCTTATGAATTATAAACATATTTTTCTAGGTTTAATAGAAATATTATTTTAAACATAAGATCCATAAAATTACTTACAATTATTTATAAATGCTCTAATAAATACCCTTACTAAATCCATTCAGTAGTTCTGGAGAAATACTCGTATCTATACTCTTGGAAAATTTCATGGGTTTATGCTTCTTTATGCTGGAGTTTTTTCTCCTCTAAAGAAATGTAAATTTATTTGCCATTAAAATGCATAACTCTTTTTGGATATAAGGAAGCATTGTTGTGTGAAAGTTGTGAACTTAAGATGTGCACATAAAAAGTGCCTACATCACTTTTCTTTTAAAAGCAAAGATTTATTTTCCATTTCCTCCTTAACAAGTAAGGAAATGAAAAGGCAAGCAATTGCCATGTGCAGATTGTGCAGGGTTTGTGTAGAATGCTATAATGCAGGTTCTGTCATGGTTTGGTAGGTATTAAGTATTATACTTACACAACACCGAAGCAATCATTTGTTTTACTGATGCTTTTTTATGGTAGTTTGTCTTCCCTCAGTTTTCAAAGTTTCACCTGTTTATTGCACAACAGTCTGATAGACATTCCCAATTTTTAACTCTTTTTTTTTTTTTTTTTTTTTTTTTTGTGTGTGTGTATGTGAAAATTGTAAGTAACTTCTGTTTTGTGGACAGCTACATTATTTTTAAGTGAACAAGGACCTGAGATCTGTAAAGATGTGCTGTTGTGGGAAGACATTTGTTTGCCATGGTCCTGGCCAGGTCAGAGCTTAGAAGACCAGTTTGATAACATCAAGTTGTGGTAGCCACGCATTACTTCTAAAAGAAGACTCTGCCCTGGTGCCTTCCCTCTTGTGTGCCAAATGAGCATCAATGTCCACACAATGAGCTGGATAGGTGAACTCACCTCAGTTAGGAAGTACAACCACTGTTTCTGTTCTGGAACTGATCACTTGCTCTGTGGCCAAACAGATCCTTTTGGTGGGGAAAGATGGTGGGAGAGTAGCAAGGGGGAGGAGATGAATGGTTCAAAATAAAGGCATAAGGAAGGTGGGAAGGATAGGAAATTTGATGGCAATGCAAAAGTCAATGTGTTTAAAGGCATCCTAAATTAATGTCTTTCCTTATAAGCTGGAAAAGCTCTACTTCTCTCCCTATGGCTTCACAAGGCAGTCCCATGGCACACTGCTGCTATTGGAACTGGCTCCTCTGTCATCTGCATAGGGGGCTGCATAAATATAGACTATAGGTACTCTCTTTTCTGTGAGTAAATAGGTAGGAATGCAATATCACTTCAAATAGACACTCTGGCACTTAGCATACTTGGGTTACTGGAGGAGTTATCCCATTGATTCCCACAGTGGCAGATGAGTTACAAATCACAGAGGTTGAGCAGTACGGCTGGAGCTCTGTGTATAGTGTCAGGACATGGGTTTTGGGGTCTTGCTTTTTCTCTTGCTGCTGGTACTCACAGAATGCTGTACCAGGCTTCTCCTTAAAACAGCAAGTGTGCATCTGTGTTTCTTTGAAATGTGTTTCCTTTCTCTCTGCCCCTCAAAGGAATGCTGAAAGCAGCAAAAGCTAATAATAACTAACTGATAGCTAACTGTTCATGTAAACACGAAGTTCCAGAAACAGTAGTTGATAATATCTTTCCTCAGGGAAACATATTTCTGTTTTCTTTTTATGACCTAGGTGAGGAACACTACTGTTAAGTGTCGGTAAACAGTAGTTCTGATTTCAGTTTTGCTTCTTTTTAGGTTCATGCTTATATCATCAGCTATCTGAAAAAAGAGATGCCCTCTGTATTTGGGAAGGAGAACAAGAAGAAGGAACTAATCAACAAGTTGCCAGAGATCTACATCCAGCTGCAAAGGGAATACCATATCTCAGCAGGGGACTTCCCTGAAGTCAAGAAAATGCAGGTAAAATGCTAGATTACCATTCCGCTGAAATAACTCTTAACTTTGTAACAGGATTGCCAGATTGGAAAAGGTAGAACAGAGCACCTCAGCATTACAGTTTAGAGTCTTTGGCAGTAGAGCAGTTGAGGTGACAGTCATTTGACTGATAAGACATTAGAGTGACTTGGAAGTGGTACAGACCAGAAGAGTGGTAACTTGCTTAGAGTGCATTCACTGATACAGGACTACATAAAGAATATGAAAATAAGGAATAAGGAATCTGACTTTCTGTCCTTTTAGTCAGTACTTGGTGTCTCCTGGCAGAAAGTACTAAATGCTTCGTGCAAATAAATTGGCAGTGAACACTCAGAGATTAAGGGAAGGGCTTCTTGTTTTGAATTCTAAATGTGGTTATATTTATCATTTTGGTAACAGTATCAAATATTTGTGTAGGTGAAGATATCCTTAGTCATAAATTCATTTTTACTCTACTTCGTTCCTGTTTTTCTGGTATTGTTCCCCAATGAATAATAAAGACAATGTGTTACTTTAAAAGTCCAGCTTAAAGCCTTTTGCTTCTGAAAATAGTATTTTGCTTTTTTCCTGTCTTGTTAAGATTGTATTCTGTGAAGGAGAGAGAAGTTCTTGGTTTATAACCACAACTAATTTTTAAATACATTTTGTCTCGTCCTCTTTTGGACTTCCTGCAGTCTTTCAACCAATTTTCTGTCACTTTCTGTTTATTTCTGGTCTCTGATTTGAGATAAGTTGTTTAGAAAATATCCTTAGGAAAAACAACTAATGCTGTGCTATCAGTGATTTCAAGCATCAGCTGGCAATTTTTGTATCTCAGATCATAGGCTTCTTAAATGGACTTTGAATTAGAGGATAATTGAGCTTGAAAGCTGAAGAACAGGAGATCAGGAGCCTGCAGTTTGCTCTGACTATGAACTAGGCATGAGTGTGATAGAGGACGTTTGCCAGACGTGTCATTCTGACAATATATGTGGTACTTGCACAGCTAATCATCAGGAGTGATGATTGCCTGATTATCTGTAGGAAGGCACAAGTTTCTTTCATAAGCTAAGATATTTAACCCAGGAATAAACTATTGGCATGAGATAGCAAATCACAGATGAAGCACAAGATGTATTTTAGCCAAGTTTTCATAGGCAGGATTGTTGGAAGGGTTTCATGAGTTAGGTTTTGAAAGGGGATTTTGTGGCAAAGGTTGACTCTTTCTTCCCTTGCTGCTTTTGTTTGTGATGGAGAATATAAGATCTGAATATTGAAACAAAATTTGAATGAAACTTTCAAACTTACCGTATCTGTCAGATAAGCCTCAGCAGCAGATGGCAGCAAGGAGAAATCAGTCACTTCTGTAATGAGGAGCAAAATTGTGTGAAAACGAAATTGTGCCAAAACCAATAGCAAGTTGACCTTTGCTTCCTGAGATTTATTGCACTACATAAATTTACTCTGATCAGGTGCTGTAAATGAGGTGATTGTGTATAAATGTCACCTGAACAGAGTTGTTGGTTGACTGTTTTTACTCAGTGCTCCAGGTTTCTTTGGTTCATGTCATGATCATTTTAATATGTAATGGAGCAGCTCCTTGAGGTGATAGATGGGATTTGTTAAAGCAATTTAACATCATTTTACAGAAGGTGGGAGGTGGTGGTGGTGATGTTTGGGTTTTTTTAACCTTTTCCACTGTAACTTTCTCTTCTTGGCAAGCATTTTGTATGTAGAAAAAATGTAATACTTGCCTAAAGCATTTTTAATTTTCCAACACTGTGGTGTAAAACATGCTTGGGCTTGTGTTGGAATAGTACATATTACCTAGGTGAACATCTCATTGGTGTTAGGGGGATGAAAACTCCACAGATTCTGCAGGGTCCATCTGGCTTAGTGATTTCTGGCAGCACTGCTATAAAACACTGCTGCTGTTAACTCAGTTTTTCTTTATTGGTAAAGGATACTTCTTCCTGACCTAACCACAACCAAGAAGTCTAATCTATAAAATCAGATCAGTCCTGCAAACATTTGATTTTATTTTTAACTTTAAGCACTTGCAGAAGTGCTAGCAGGGCTGAGGATTTACTTGCATGCTTTCTTTTATGTTTGGAAAATAATCATCAAATGGAAAGTTGCTGGGTAACATTCATCAACTGCTGTGGTTTTATCCACTGCACTTTGAAAATTGTATTGTAAATGTAATTTAATAGACAAACTCATACACTGTTGCAAAATTGTCTTAGTGTGTTTGATGAAATATATTTGTTGTACAGTACATATGTGTCACTTTTGTTTCTCCTTCAAGAGGAGTTTCAGCTATAGAAAAAGCTTCAAAAGATACTTTAATTTAATTAATGCTTGATTACTTTAATAATTTGAAGCCCATTCTGTAAACTTTTCAATGTATTGCAATAGTTTTTAACTACTGTCACTGTGTCATTCACAGGAGCAGTTGGAGAATTGTGACTTCACCAAATTTCATTCTTTGAAACCAAAGCTAATTGAAGCTGTGGATAACATGCTGGCCAACAAAATTGCCTCCCTGATGAACCTAATCAGACAGGAAGAGAGCAACATGCCCACAGAGATGGTACACGGTGGAGCATTTGATGGCACCATGGCAGGACCTTTTGGCCATGGATACGGGGAAGGTGCTAAGGAAGGAGCTGATGAAGAGGAGTGGGTTGTCGCCAAAGATAAACCTGCTTACGATGAGATTTTCTACACTCTGTCACCAATCAATGGCAAAATATCTGGGATTAGTGCAAAGAAGGAGATGGTGACTTCTAAACTACCCAACAGCGTCTTGGGCAAGATCTGGAAACTTGCAGACTGTGATGGTGATGGGATGTTGGATGATGAAGAGTTTGCATTAGCAAAACATCTCATCAAGATTAAACTGGATGGATATGAACTGCCTGGCACGTTACCTTCCCACCTGGTGCCACCATCTCACAGGAAACCTTTCCAGACAGCAGAATGAACAATACAAGGAGAAGAATGAGGATTTTGAAAATCCCACAGGAAAGGTGTGGAAAACACCAAAATTTGAAGTTAAGCTTAGATCCTTTAACCTCACAGCACATTTCATGCAAGCTACTGAAGTTATAAGCATGGCAGCAGGGAAACATTCGTGTCACTGTCCCTTCTGACCTTCACTCAGACGTGCTTATCACAAGTGCCTTATAATAGCTCTGTCATAAGGTGAAAATGATGTTGTACTCCTGTGTCCACATCTCACTGCCTTTACAACCATAAAACAGAAAATGTCATGTATAAAAGTTGCTGAACTTCACCAAACCTAAATACTGATCAACCTTAAGTGTCTCCAAACTATTCTAAATAGCACACTGAAGCTCAAAATGTTAAATTCACCTGCCTATGCAAGGAATATTTAGATGCTAGAAATGTACTTCAGCCATTGAGTGAATGTCAGCATCTCTATGTAGTCAACAAAAAGGCTGATATAAAAGGAATTTCTTTTTTTCCTTTTATTATTTAATTAGATTTAGAAAAAAACTAGAAGAGTGATGAGGAGAGTCTTGTACATGCTCAGAATATGGGCAAGCTTGTTTTAAAACTTCCAATTCTACCTAGAACTGCAAAATACTAAAATTACTTTTTTCATCTGTCATTGTGTCTTATCTGAAGAGCAGCTTCTTCAGTTTTACACAGCACTATGCATTCAGTGTTATCATTAGAAGAACTGAGATCTGCTTTGTTCCTTGGATTTATAATTTCCTTTGCGGTTTAAGTTTAGCTTCTCTGCAGACAATGAATTTCTGAATGGTTCAAAGTGACAGCAGAATGGTTTCTTAAGCAAAAAAAAAAAAAACAAACCATGTTTGCATTGAAATTAAGCTGCACTTTCTATTCAGAAAAAGTGTATTGCTCAAAGTCAACCTTTTCAAAGCACGTTAGATTGTCTCAGGATATTTTCCTTGGTATTTAATTTCTATTTACAGCTAATTATACAGTTATGTCTGTGTATTTTTTAATATATATTTAAGAGAAGTTTTTAATTGTTTTGCCAACATGTGGTTGACAACCACAAAAGAGAGATTCAATTCCCATGGCAGCAGATTTGAAGGATGAGGAGGCTAACAGGAACTGTTACATTGACTGTAATAAATGATAGACTCAGTCCCTCAAATATTACTCCTTTATTGAAAACAATCCATGAAAGGAATGGATGCTTAATAAACATTTATTTTCCAGCAACACACAATCAAAATTGAACATACTGTCTACTTACAACTGATGTTTTTCAGTACCTTAAAAGAAGGCAAGTCTTTGGCCCTGTGAACTTGTGTCTTCCAGGGAGGGCCAGTTCTTTCCTAAAATCAAATTTGGCAGTTAGTTCTGGTCTGTGTGTATGAGCAGGAATTGATTTGTATTCCATTTGTCATAGGAAAGACCCTACACATCAAAGGTACTGTAGTTTTGAGCACTTTTTTTGTTAAGTCTCAGTAAGTGGCAGCAGTAATGCCTTCTGAGACAGAGCAAGCCAAAAAGTGCTTTAACATCCTTGCAATAGGGGTGGGGAGGGAAATAGTTTGGATATCGTCTCCCAGTTAAGGTTTTAGTCACACTTCCGTGTTCAGTTTTGTGGGTTATCCAAGAAAAGCCTCAGCTTCTTTTTTCAAAGCATATATTTGTAGGTTGTCAGGTTTAATACTTCACATCTTTCTGGACCTCTCATCTTTCCACATCTGTTCTATTCTGAGGTGCAATTTCCATTAACTTTGTCAGGGCTCTTCCATGGGAAAACAATGATGCTATTTTAAGTAATGGCAGAACATCACCTTTACCTTGCCAGGTTTCTGGTCCTGTATCAAGGATGTCCTGACATAGTTAAATTGTTCTGAGGACTTAATTTTTTATTTTTTTTTTTTTTTAACTTCTTAGGTGGTTTTCCTGTCATTCAAGCATACCAACTTTATTTCTGTTAGACCTAAATTAGGAGCCAAATTAACCTTAGTGCATCTCTGTGCACTTCAGTAGAGCTGTGAAACTTGATGCTGCGCCTGTGTGACTGTACATCTGCAGAGTAACTGTTTTCTGTGTAATTCATTTTTGATTGAACAAAAAGTAGTCTATGGAGATTGCAGGTGTTAAGAAAAAGAAAAAGGCTGCAGAATTAGTACTGTGTGTTTGTTTGTGGGTAGTGTCTGCAGTCAATACCACTTTATACACTACTGACCAGCTTTGTACTAGAGACTAGCTTAATCAGGAAAGCCACCAGGAGAAAGAGTGCAAGCTCCTGTATTGTGACTACTGTAGTATAGGATCTAGGAAGGATCTGTAGTGAGAGGATCTAGGAAGCTGCTGATCTTCTGACTCTGCCTTACCTCGCTTTGCAGGAGCACAGGGCTGCAGGGGTGGACTCCTGCCAGAGTTCCCACCACATGTAGCTTCCAGGGGTGATGCTCCAGACACATTGGAGCCATGTGATCCCATGCCACTAGAAATATCCTCCTTCAGCGAGAAGAGCAGGATAGTTTCAGTGGCTTTATTTGATTTTTCTAGTTTTGTTGAGAGCACAGCCTTTTCCTCAGTCTCTGTGACAATATGCTAACTCGCTCTTAAGGCAGACAAATTGAAATACATCATGGTGATAAGTTAAAATATTTTGCCTAGATGGGGTTGTAGTATTTTGCTTTGTGTTCCTGTAGAATTTGAAGGATGAATGCATGAAGCATGTATAGAAGTAGAGGTGGATTTTCTCTGGCTGTCTGGAGAAATAGAAGTGTTTTGTGGTCAGATCCACAGCTACGTAAATGTATTTGTTTCTAGGTATGTGTTACAGTGAACTACCATCACTCTTAGATGATAGGAATAAAGTACATTTCATGTGAACTTTAAACAGAAATTACGTGCACAACTAAACTGATGGAGTAGGTTGCTGCTGTTCAGGGAGGGGATGAAGAAAGGATGAGGATGTTGGATTGATTGGACATTTTATCCCTAGGATTAAAATAACAATTTCTGTAAGATCATTCAAAGCTATCTGTAATTCATCCTGTGGAATCTGTGCCCACTGATGTAGTACTGCCTTAAACTAAAATAGAAACAGCTGCTTTTATCTTTTCTTCAACTATTCCACAACCCAGTTTTAATTTGTGACCCTAGTTCTAGTCCTTCAGAAATTAGGAGTTTTTGTTGTGGATTGCAACAGAAAATGTGGGGCTATAGTTCATAACCACAATACTGGACATTGAGAGACTTAAAAGCTGTGACAGCTTGAAATTGGAGAGTTTAAAAAGATTTTGAAGTCAGGGTGAGGTCCCAGTTGTTACTTGGGTGTGGTGTGGATTTGTGTGGAACATGGTCTCAAAGCAGCAGGTATGTGGTCCCTGGCTTTCAACATTGTTTATTGCCAGCACTTGAAATGCACCCTCTTTTTCTTTCTGTCACTTCCTTCCCTTCACAATGTGCACTCATTTTGGTAGCTCTTTAAATTGTTGGATCTCAAGCAGAGTTTGAGGTGTATGGTTTGATGGATATGTGTAACTTAGCACTGAGAAAATGATCATGAACTTAATTTTCCATTTCACATGCTCACCTTTTCTAATATTTTTGTTAAACACTGTTTTCACTTAAAAGGCACTCTGATTTTTGAGGAAAGGTTTGATCTGTTCAGTGTGCTTCAGTTTGTCCAGCTAGGCAAACAAAGTTTTAAGTTCATTATTGTTGCACTTTCATTACACAGTAAATTCTTTGCAGATACTGTAATATATTTTAATATGCTTTGTAATCATTTTTAGAAAGCAGTGTTTAAAATTGCTGATTTAATAAACTAATATTGAACTACCTGAGATTTTGGGTTGTGTGCTTCTTTCTGGAAGATAATCTTTCAGTACCTGGAATTTTATAATCCTGCTATTTAAGGGTCATAGGCAGAGGAGCTATTTGGCAAGCTGCTGATTTCCCTACCTCAGTTTATGTGTCCATAATAGGTTCTGGCTATTTCTTTGCTGTGCCCTTGAACTGGTGGCTGAAACTACTGTTTGTGCCAAGGCATGATTCCAGAATTAAATTTATCTGTAAAGAATTTAAAAAACTCCCACAAACCTCCAGCACCTTTCTGTATTTAGCATGTTATAGCAGAATGTAATTTTGAAGCTTCCTAATGTCTAAATGTGGAGGTTTTGTAAAGTCCAAGCGTGGAACATAAACGTAAAACTTCCTGTGGGTGGATTGAAGGTTTGAAACTTGATCTGAGAGACTGATCTCAGTGGAGGTACTAACCTTGAAAAATAAGCATAGATTGAATAGCAGTGTAGCAAAAAGCACTTTGATGTGTTTGTCCCAAAAAACCCAAAGACATCTTCCACACCATGCTGCCTACTACTTGAGAATAACCAATGGTACCAATAGAACATTTGGTGTAACATTGTGCTGGAATGAATTCCTCCAGCCCCTCTCTTTCTCCTCTAGGCGCACATCCTACTTGAGGCATTTCCAAAGATACATCTGTACCATCAGGATGCTACAGTTGAGCCATTGCTCCTGCTGTGGTCAAATTTCAGCTGCTGTGCCTTTCCTATGTAGCAGTGTTGGCAAAGCTCCTGGCTCCTGGTGCCATGTGTCACATGGAAGCGAGTGTTTCACACGCAGACAACGTGTGGGTTCCTGGAGGCTCTGTAGCTCTGGAACTGCGGCAACTTGCTGGAACTGCTCCTTTTAAAAATAAAAAATAATCTGAAGAAGGTGAGGTTTTAGTATGGTTTGGAGGCGGGAAGGGTAGTTCTGTGGAGTTTTATTTTTAATAGAATGTTGTTTTACATGCTCCTCATATAAGACATTTCAGACATTGAAAAATTTAGAGCACACTTCAGCAGCTGTTCTCTCTAATCCACAATTCATATTTGGATAGTAGGAAAAGTGACAAGTGTCCATGCCACCAGTTTGTAAGTTTTGCAGTAATTGTTACTTCTAATATTTGGCACTCTTAAACTGTGAAACATTTTTATTTTGACTCTGGTGGCAGTACTAACCTTGAAAAGTAAGAGTACTGGTGTGCCACTTAATTTCTCCAAACCTTATTTGCTCCCATGTCTGGTGCATTTGTAAGGCCTTTGGAGCAGACACTGCTCTGGGTTTCTCTGATCTTGCCATGCTGCAAGTACTGAGCGCAGAGGACCTTTTGGAAGCTTGGTCCTCAGGCTTGTCTGACATGGGTAGGAAAACACAGGAGAAAAGTTTGGCTGTCTTGCCCTGCTCAGACAGGTGAACAAATGCATCTGTTGAAAGTGACTTCCTTCACTCAGGGATCACAGCAATGAGCTGGAAATAAATATTCATACCAAATAAAAAACTGTTGTGATCAAAACACAGTCAGGAAGATAAGGTGGTTTTTCACTAGTATGTTCAGAAGTCCTGAATATATGCAGATTTTCTGACATGAGGGAAAAATATGGATGGAAGCCATGGTTTTGAGGCAGACTCCTCTCCCTTTCCACTGTGGAGGACTTCATGCTAGCACGGATTTGTAGCTGGTGTAGGATGTGGACTCAGTTTCTTATCCAGTGAATACTGGAAGCTCACTAATGCCAGAACTGAATTGTTTTCCCACCAATTTGTTTGTTCTTGTCTCTGAGATGGAGCTTGTCCATGTTCTTTCCAAAGTTTTGCTAGCTCAGCAACTCATATTCCACTTCAGTCCAGAGCTCTGAAGATTTCATTGTAGTGAAGGTAGCTCGTGAATGATATATATATCTCACTACCTGCTGTATTTTATGTATACTGTAAGATTTCTGTGTTCAAAATTTTTCAATTTTTTAAACAAGGAACTACTGAAACATGCTGCTTATGCTTACTGATTCTCTTTTCAGATAATTCTGTGGTTTTTTCCTCAAAATGAATTATTTTGTGTCTAGTCTGAAAGTAAGAAATTAAAAAACAACGTAAGCATAACCAGTAAGCTCAGGGTTTGGCAGTTTTTTGCCTATAATGGAGAGTAATTGCCATTTTTATTCCTGTTGTATTACCATGTCTTAGCTCTCATCTGCTAAAATTCGCACCTTTAATGTTAACTGTTTGTACATTTTTGTTAAACATTTATAGTGTTTTTGCCAATGATCTTCAACCATTCCACCTGACTGGACACCTTCACAAGGAAACTGGGATGGCTGGGCTGGTTTGCAGTCAGTAATCTGCTGGTGAGGGCAGTGGGGGACCCACACTGAGAGCACTGGACCCACATGGTGTGCACTTGCCCTGGGGGAAGGTGCAGTGCTCTGGCGCTAAGGGTGCTGGGAGGCACTTCCATATGTGAATCCCACAGTTTTGTTTTGTCAATAAATGGAGCCAAGTGCTTTATCAGTCCGATGTACAAATGACCCCCTAAAATACAGCTGTGAATAAGAATTTTCACTCTTATGCAACAGTCTTCATTAGTATCAATGGAAAAAATGGAAATATCTGAAATAAATGATAAAAGTACGCTAGTTAGATCTGGCATTGCCAACATGGTGATTTCTAAGGCCCAGTTTCACTTTGATCTTCAAAATATTAAGGCTATTCTGTCACTTGAAACCTTTTATCTATGTTTGTATGAAATGCAAAAAGACTGAAAGTCCTCTGTCCCATGTGTTCATCTCAAAAAGTCTTTGAAGCTCTTATGTTAACTATTTGAGGTTCAGAAACAGAAGGGAAATTTCAAGATAATATAAACAGCTCCAAGGAGAAAATATCTTTAACTCATGACTAAACAAGCAAACGTATATTTTCTGTTTCAAAAAGATGACTGAATATCCTCATGCCAGGAAAAATAAATCCATCTGATTTTGCTTTAAGCTGTCCTCTTTTTTCAAATGCAGTGAGGGGCTCCAGTTTCTTTGGATGATGTAACTCAACTGTTCTGCTTGAGTTCTGCTCCCTGTTGATGTCATGTCGCTGCTAGCCAACTATTCAAAGAGAAAAGCAACTTCTAGTTTAGACTAGAGCATCAGGAGCCTGAGGTTTATAGCAACCCAGCATCCTGGGATGCCGGGTTAGATCCTCCCAGGCAGAGCCGAGCTTGGAGAGAAGCTCCATCCACCGTGGACCCCCCTGCCTGCAGGTGGGTGGCACCCTGGGGTGGCTGGTGACAGCAGTGCTGGCACAGCAGGTATGTAGGGGGCAGGGAAAGGGGGGTGCCTGGGGCTGGTGTGCTGAAGTCCTTCGGGGAAAGAGGCTGAGAGAACTGTGGCTATTTTGGGACAAAAGTTCCTCTGAGAGGCCTGTGAAAGCAGGGAATCTGTCCTGACTGAGCTGGAAGTTGCCATGCCTCTCCTCAGCTGCTTTTGACTAACTCCTCCCAACTTTTCTTCAGTTCTAGTATTCCATTCCCAAGTGAGTGAACAGCTTCTTGTGATAACTTATTGTCTGCTCTTCTCCAGTGTTCTCCCTATCCAAAGTTTAGTTCCTCTGCGCCGCAATGAGATCTAAGATTACATGTTATTTGTGGTTAAGAATGTGGTTAGATGTGGTTAGGAAACATTCTGGGATCATGGTTCAGCTCATCTGTGCCCACACTACATTGATGAAACTGAACATCAGCTGTTTGCCAGAGCTGAGGAGGGTGGCAGGGGGAAAGGGCCCCCTGTGGGACCCAGATTGCTGGCCCCAGGCAGCAGGATAATTTCTGTGCTTGCTTGACACACTGGGAGTTTACTGTAGCTCCGGGAGGGGGCTGCCTTTATTCCCCGTGGAGTCAATGTCCAGAGGTTTTGTGGAATTAACAGGAAGACACAGCGGGGGATAAAGTGCTGAGATGCCATGCACGTGTTTACATTTAACATGCTTGTTTTCTTTGGGATTTGGGGAACCCTCTCCTTAGCAGGGACCAGAGAGGATTTTCTTGTACCTTCAGAAAGGTGTGTATGCGAAGCTTACGTAACGGAGGGTGATGGTGCCAAACCTTCCACCTGAGCCATGTGAACAGACTCGGCCCCCACAAAAGCAGGAATGCGTGTGGCCACAAGGCTTTGAAACCGGAGCTGGCTTTGCTCGCTGGCAGCGCAGAGCACGCCTGTAGCAGCTGGGTACAATGAAGGGTTCATTAAGTTACAGCACTGTCAGCCACAAATGGCCTTAGTGGGGATGCTTTGTCCCAGGAAGGCTTCTGCACCCAGCCGTGTATGTGTTTTCCTCTTTGGCAGACTCCTCCAACCCCGTGGGCAAAGGCAATGATGAGGGGAAGCCTGTGCTGCCCTGGGAAAGCTCATGGTGATCAGCCCTCGCCTGAGATCGGGGCTGGGAGTGGTGGGAGCAAACTCAGCAGCAAACCCTGTGGCTGTCACTTTGATGCTTTTTATGGCAGGCGAATTAAACATTTCTTCCCATCTTAGAGAGGAGGAGGGAATTCACATGTGTGTTACGAGAGGAGGACAATGATGACATTTAAGAAAAAGAATTCATATAGATAGAACTAAGTGTCATGTCCTTCTTTGATTTATGCTGTGGCCAGGAGTGGAGGAGCAGTGGAGGACGGGCTGGGAACTGTGCAGTTTTGGGGCGGCTAGACAAGCTGCCTGTGCATGAGGTCTGTTCGATCTCCACAGCCTCCGTTTTCCTCTTAAGCAGAACAAGATTGTGGGCAGATAAGAAAGGGTGGTAAGAAACCCTAACACATCTTATTGACGGCTATTTTGCAGAGGAGAATCCGGCACCGGGATCCTTCCTGTTAGGAAACAAAGAAACACGTCTGCCATCATGGAAAACCACTTCAGGCTGGAAACAAGGCAAGGGAAGGGTACTCTTCAGGCCCTTCTTCCTGAGGTCGGCAGAAAGGCTTTCTTTGTCTGCAAAGGCAGCAAGAGAGGGCCCATAATTAGCCGAGATGGGTGATTTTTTTCCTGATCCCTCCAGGAAACTGCACGCAAATATTGTTGTGCCCTTCCTCTTTTTTAAGATATAAATAACTGAGGAAATGGCTTTATTTATCACTGTCACATAAGTGTCCACCATTTAACTTTGAACTTTAGATAGATATTCAGGAGTTAGTGAAATTTTATACTATATCTTTGATTGACTTTTATCATCATAAAAAGCAAAGACGGCAATTTGCACATTTAACCATATAGATAATAATTAACTTGCAATAGGGGGAAATGCCTGCATCCAGTACCAATTCACCCACTTGTCCTCTGCCTTCCATTTGAAAGGAGAAAGGACATTTTCTCACACAACCTAGCCAACCTGTGCCAGATTTAAACCAACAGCTTACAGTATTAGTTGCCTAGTTCAGGACACTAGTCCAAGCATTTGGAGGGAATATTTTGAGAAATACCTGTAATAGAAATATTAAACTTATATAAAATATAAACTTATATAAATATAAACTAATTTATTTTTATCAGTTTTATGTGACATTATATATGATATTTCTCTAGTGTGCATATGAAGACACAGAATCTACTGATCAAGTTTTATCTGTCCTGAGTTTGGGTGGGTTCCTAATTTCTTCTTATGTTTCCTCCTGTCCCTTTTGTGGGTTCTTAATTTCTTTTTATGTTTCTTCCTGTCCCTTTTGGAGGCTAGCTAAAATACACTTGCTAAAAGGGAAAATACTGCTAGTCCCTTACCTCATCTCTGAGCTTAACATCTTTCCTTACAGCCTCTGATTTCAGATACCTGCCCATTTTCTAGCAGTGATTGCCAGCAGCAACTTTCTGATTCCTGGCAATGGTAAATGTGTTCTGTGCATGTGTGACCTTGTAAAGGCCAGAAAGGACTCACTGCTATCTACATAAGTCACCAGAATTATTTTCCCTTTTGTTATTAATGAGAAACCCATGAATAGTAAAATTTGGAATCAGCTGGCACTGCCAGCTTGACCCCAGTTTGCTCTGCCAGCAGCAGGTATCTGTGCACAGAAGCTTCCTCAGGGCTGAGCAAATTCCTAACACTTCACAGTTTCACCTTCTCATTTGCTGTCTCCCAGTTTAACCACTTGGATATCGCTCTGATCTTTGTACTTTCTGCTGTGGTTTCGTTTCCTGAGTCCATTTTCAGGTTCAATTTCCAGGTAAGAATTTCTTTAGAAGGGCAGAACCTCCAGTTCAATTGTGCAAGAGTCTCTTTACTAAAGCATCAGAGCTATGTATGACTTTTCAACTGCTTTACAGCAATTTTGGTGATGTTCATGTATTATTTTTTTAATATAAGAACTGGACAAGGCCTGTGAACCTTTACTCATCGTGTTCTGATGGGTTCATTTCTTTCAGGTCAGATGAAAGGTTCATAGGTATATCAGAAATACTCGGTCTCTGTTCCTGAAATCAAAGGTCACTCTGCATTAAAGCAGTGAGGTGAATGTAGGAGTGGATCTAGTAGAAGTCATTCCTCAGAAGAACCAGCTGCTGAATGTCAGAAAGGACTTCCTCCAAAACTGGGTAAGTCAATTTTTTTTCACGTTCTTTGATATTTTCTTTTCTTGTAATGTACCATTATGATTAGTTTTGGCTCTTAGAGCTGTTTATGCATCCTGCAAATGTGGACAATCTATTACAGATCTGTCTTTAGGTAATCATCTACCCATACTGGGAGCATTTCTAACTCGATGAAGCAGGTGAGCTGTTGTGTGAGTTTCCTTTGTACCTAAATTAAACCAGCTCCATCATTATTTGGGGTGACTGCGGTGTTTGGGTAGCAATCCTTAGGAACAAAAGAAGCCTGCAGATATCCTGAGAAGCATCTGGCAAACTCAGAAATGGCATTATGATATGGGTTACCTCTATGGGTTATTGCATGGGAGTGAGTTAATATCACCTCTCCAGCAAGGAAAGGCAATTCTCTGAATATCTGCTCTTGAAATGGAGAAAGTAGGCAGTGCTGAACTAGCCTAGAAGATAAGAAAATGTTGAGAGGACATTCTCCATAATTCTATTTCAGATTTTGCTAAACTTTCCTTTCATTAGGCTTTCATCTACAGTCATGACTCTTTCCTGTGTTGTAGCTGAACCATCAGGCTTCAATACTGTCCCTGTTCTGAAGAAGTCAAGCACTGAGGTTTAAGAAACATCTTCCCCAAAAAGAAATAACAAAAAATTCAGGAAAAAAAGCATTGCTTCTGTACCTTACACACCTTATAACATTGTAAAATGGCAATTATTTTTTTACTAATCAGAGCATGGAAAACTATCAGGCAAAAGATTTCCCACTTGCAGTGGATGCTGTTGTTAGTTCTCTGTTGCTGTCTTCTTATGCTGCAACAGATTCAGTTTTATTTTCCAGTACTATATGTTTGATGAATTAAATGGGTACAAAGCCCATAACTGTTCAGAATTTCAATTTTGCAAAACAAACATGGAATTTTGGGAAGTAGGTCACACTGCTCCACACTCTCACAGTTTCTCAGATGTTTTAATTTTTCATTCTCTTCTCTCTTTGAAGTGGGTTTCTAGCAGTAGACACCTCTTTCCTCTCCCATCACTACATGTTTCTTGGTTTCCCAGCCAGGCTGACATCCAGGTGATAATTATAATTATGGCAGTAGTTCAAGCAGATGATGTCTGGTCACTAATGGTGTCTGTAGCCATGGATCTTGCATGATTTTTCTTTCTTTTTTTTTTTTTTTTTAAAGTGATCCTCTTGCCTTCCAAACAGCAAGGTCACTGCTGTTATAATTTACAGTGTAAGCTGAGTCTTCAAAAGAACTACTCAGCCGAGCTGAAATCCAGTTTATTGTGTCACAGACTCAAAAGGGAAGACTTCTCCCTTCTAATGTTTCTGAATATTCAGCTTGGGTACTGTGAGGAATCACAAGCCTGACTTTTCACTCGTATGGATGAGGTAGACAAGAGTAGGAAATAGGAATAATGCTTCCTGACACCCAGGCTAGGGCCTTGTTCATGGATTATGGACCTGTGTCACCATCCTTGCTGTGATAGATGTGCAAAAACTGAAGCCATGTGAGGAAGGAATCAAGTAGATTCCATTTCCTTTCTAAGCAGCACTTTGATTTCTGTTGGAAGTATTGTGATCTGAAAGCCAACAAGAGCATCTCAGCCAGTCCTCAGAGAACACACCACTTTTTCTTTTTGGAAGTGATCTGTGGATTCCTCCTTCTGGCAGTGTCTAAGACCAGTTCTCTGTGATGTGCTTCCAGCACACCCAAGGAAGTTATTGATGGTTTTCAGGTAGTGGTGGTCATCATGGGATTAAGGAGACTGGGTGAAGGCTGAGAGCAAGAAAATAGTTGCATAGATTCACATGTCACATTTTCATCCTGAAACTAGATATGTATTTTAAAAGGGTGAGATCAAGCAAGTTAAAAATAAAGTTAGTGAAATTAAAGTGCAAAGTGCAAGCAAAAGGAAATTAGGGTATTACATTGGGTGTGGTATTGAATCTTGTACCTGTTGGTGCTGGGTTTCATATATACACTGGGAATGTGACTGTTTCTTGTAGGTGGCCTGGCAGATCTCTTCAGCACTCAGCAGCCTACTGAGGCTTCTGACTCCCTAGGTGACCATGGGCACCGAATATGAAAAAGGTCATATCAAAAAGCTGCAGGAGCAGCGTATGTCCATGCAAAAGAAAACCTTCACCAACTGGATGAACAATGTCTTCTCCAGGAATAATGTAGGTAGCTCATTCAATTTGAAGTTTTTTTTTCTGGTTTTTGTTTTATTTTTTTTTACCCACTGTATTTATTTTTATGTTATTTTTAATGTATTTTTTTCTGAATGTTGTCACATGCAAGCAAGGATGGCTTTGACTAACCAGAGTGCTCCATCTTCTTTTACCTCACATGGTTCTTCTTCGTTCATGTTACCAGTGTTCTCTGAAATCAAGGTTCACTTTTGTAGACTGTATAACCCCATCATATTGTGATGTCCATTATACATTGGAGATCCTCTCAGAGGAAATTCCTTATTTGCTTCTTTTTCCTGTATGTAAATGATCTGCAGATGTCAGGGTTTCCCCAAGCAACGTTAGATTCTTAATTGCTTGGCCAAAAATTCTGACTTTGTGCTTTTCCTGATCAGTTCATTTCGAGTTGCTGCTCAAAGGCTCTGAAAAAGTAGCCTTAATTTTGGGAATTTCAGACATACCACCATGAAAGTACAGACCAGTTCATTTTCTGTAGCTGTCAGACTTCAAAAAATCTTCAGAGCTAGTGTGCCGTCGATTCATGTGTACAAGGTAATGCCAGCATATTCCAGTCTCCAGACTTACTGCAGATAAAATGTCAGGCACAAATGATGTAGCTGTGGCACAGAAAGGAATGACATCATCCAAAACAATTCCATTTTCTAGAGTTTGCAGTAGATAGTAATGAAAATGGATGTTGGGGATACCAAGCAGGACCAGGCTATTGGATCAGCTGTAGTTCATCACCATGTTTCAGTACCAGATGTGTTTTTCCAGTGTAATGTTTTAAGTTTGTGATTTGTACAAAGGCAACTGCAAAGCACAACAAACTTTCAGATTTATTTTTCTTAACGGGAGTGAACAAATACGAAACACACACTTGTTTTCCCACCTGCAGAAAGCTAGGTTTTTATGGTGCAGCTTTAGACATTTTTTATGTGTTTAGCTGTAGACATTTACTTTCTCATTTTAAAAATGCCTCCAAGTTCAGAGATAAAAATGCCAATCTTAAGTTCCTGCAGTGTATTTGTTCACATATCATAAAAGCCTGTGAGAGCTTTCCAAACCATATACGGTAGAGACGGCGCAGCGCTTATCTAGGTCTTGCTGGCAGTGCAATCCCAAGGCACACTTTGATGTGATTGGATCATTCTACAGGACACTGAAGTGTTCTCAGTTATACTGAGAGCTTGTTTATTTCAAGCACTAAGGATGCTATTGGATTGAATTTGTTAAGATCTCTGTGACTGGTCTCTTTATGAGAAGAAAGAGACAACAAAGCTATTAAAACAACAGCTGGGTGAGACATAAAGCAGGTATATGAAGCCTATCTTTTTACAAATTCAAATTGAACTATATTTATGGAAATGTCACAGAATATAACAGCTTTAATTTTTTTATTGTAGTAGGCAGAATTTTAAGTTTTATTTAATGTGCAAAAAGAAATGAAGTTTGCAACTAAACAGGAAGGTTTTTATAATGGAGAAAATCAAAGCAAGTTGTAAATCCTTGTGCCACAAACAACACAGACTTAAAGACTCTCTATCTTGTTTTTAGACTTTCAGTGTTTTTTTTCTTTCTCTGGAGAAAACATTTCTTAAGCTAATTAGTAACTGATCAGAAATTAGAAGGTGCATGCCTGTTGTCTGTCCTTTTCCCCCTTAACATGTAAATATTCCCTGAATTTAAAATATAATAGCTTAGGTTCCTTCCTTCCTTCCTTCCTTCCTTCCTTCCTTCCTTCCTTCCTTCCTTCCTTCCTTCCTTCCTTCCTTCCTTCCTTCCTTCCTTCCTTCCTTCCTTCCTTCCTTCCTTCCTTCCTTCCTTCCTTCCTTCCTTCCTTCCTTCCTTCCTTCCTTCCTTCCTTCCTTCCTTCCTTCCTTCCTTCCTTCCTTCCTTCCTTCCTTCCTTCCTTCCTTCCTTCCTTCCTTCCTTCCTTCCTTCCTTCCTTCCTTCCTTCCTTCCTTCCTTCCTTCCTTCCTTCCTTCCTTCCTTCCTTCCTTCCTTCCCTCCTTCCCTCCTTCCCTCCTTCCCTCCTTCCCTCCTTCCCTCCTTCCCTCCTTCCTTCCCTCCTTCCTTCCCTCCTTCCTTCCCGCCTTCCCGCCTTCCCGCCTTCCCTCCTGCCTGCCTGCCTGCCTGCCTGCCTGCCTGCCTGCCTGCCTTCCTTCTTTCCTTCCTGCCTGCCTCCCTCCCTGCCTGCCTTCCTTCCTTCTTGCCTGCCTGCCTGCCTGCCTGCCTTCCCTCCCTCCCTCCCTCCCCCCTCCCCCCTCCCCCCTCCCCCCTTTTTTTTATGCAAAAAGATCATTTAGTGTAATTTCAAAATCACAGTAAATTATTAGGCATGTGATATGACTTCTAGATGGCAAGTGGCAAAAGGCCAAAAGGAAACACCCCAAACAAGCTCTGGTTAGGTCAGAGTACAGACTGTGTCATGTTGTATCACCTAAGCACTGGGTGAGCTCATTACTGGCAGCAATAAAACACATTTCTGCAAATGATCCTAACCTTTCACTTAGTGTAAGACTAGCTAAAAATATGGACACTTTGGGTGGTAGTACAGGTCCAAGCAGGACGTGACAAACTTTGTTGAGACTATGGAGTAAAAAATGAGTCATTGAGTGGGATTGTCAGCTCAACTTTTAAATGAAATGCACAGTTCAGAATAAAATTATTCTGATAAAATAAAAGATTCACTCGAATTGAAATAAAAAATGTCAGCATTTCCAAAAGGTTTTACTTTGAAAATGCTCAATTTTTTTATTTTTCAAAATCTCCTGTTTTTTTCTTTTTTTTACTCCATTGTGGGTTTGTATTTTTGTTTGGTTGTTGGGGTTTTCTTAACTTCAGATTATTTTCATAGATAATACAAGTCCTCCTGCAAATCCATTTTTTCTGAATTAAGACTCACCACTCTGTATATATTCGTTGTCATAGAGAAGACTTAGTGAAACATCAAGAAGGTGGTGATTTGTTTTAGGAGCAGAGGTTTCTCTGTGCCAAATGTTAAGCTGGAGTCTGTATTGTCTGGCTGGCCTTTACAGGTGAGGATTGAGTTAGAAGATATTTATACAGATTTGAAGGATGGCATCTCTCTCATGAAACTCCTGGAGCTGCTCTCTGGAGAAGCTTTGCCCAAACCAAGCCGGGGAAGGATGAGAGTGCATTTTCTAGAGAATAACAGCAAAGCCATCACATTTCTGAAATCCAAGGTAAGTTAACACTGGTATTAGAGATCACAATAGTTTATATATGTTATTAATTAATTATAGCATCATGTTCATTGTAGTTTCCCCCTCTAATACACAATAACATATTCTCTGAAGACAGGCCAGGGATTTTATTAAAAGAAAAGAATTCATCAAATTTTAATTTATTTTTTTAATAATATGTTTTAGAAATAGCTAATATTCCTCTCCTTTGGAGGAAAGAAATGTGTTTCTTGCCTCTCCCTAACCACCATTTTTCAAAAAGTATATATTGGACCACTATCCTTTTGCCAGGCTTTTGCTGAAATTCGTCATGAGCTGATATAGGAGCTTGCAGGTCTGCGGATCAATGAAAAGATGTAGACATTAAACCTTTTTGCTTAAGAAAATGGCTTGAACACCCTCTCCACTAAGAGTTTGTTACACTGAGAGCTGGACACAAGCACTTTTCTACTGAACAGATACTGGTTTATTAGCAGGTACAAGTAAAAGTGATTGGTCCTGAGAACATTGTAGATGGTGACAGAACCTTAATCCTGGGCCTTATCTGGATCATCATACTTCGATTTCAGATTTCATCTATCAAACTTGATAAGGTAAAACTGTATCTTTGTCTTTCTGCTTGCGCAACTGAATTCATGTGGTTTTTCTTTTTCTCAAAGAGACAAAACAGTGACTTGGAGATAGAAAGAACATTCATGTTCTTCACTCTCTTCTACAGATTTTTTACATACTTTTGACTTCATGTAGAATTTCTCTGTCAGCAGTTCTGTCTTGATTTGAGTCCCATGATGCTGCTTTGCTCTTTCTCTGAAGAAGCACATGTTTTTTAAAATTATTTAACATATACTCTAAGAACATGAAAAACAAGATTCTATAAAGGTATTATGAAATCAAAGTCAATAATTTCTAAAAGTAGACCTGAATACATCATATTTTGTTTCTGAGTTCTATTTGACATCTAAGGAAGCAAATAAACTGAACTTTGCTTTCTGCCTGATTTCTACAGATATTACAGAAGAGAAATGTTTAAAAAATTTCAGCACTTGCATTTTACTGTATAGTTTCTGCATTCATTCAATTCACTTTTTTTTAATAGAAAAATTCTCTTTTCATGTTAAATTTTTCTACCTTTATGGCAGTTACAGTCTGCAAGTCATGACTTTGAGGGGATCTGTGAATTGAACAAAAGTAACAAAAAGTGATCTTTAGGAGCATAAGAATAAACCCACTGATACTACTTTCACATATTGTTGACACAGATTTTTCTTTTCTGCTCTCTTCACAGGAAGAATTTGGAGGCAGAGCTGATGTTCTATTTGCCAATGAAGCCTTATTACTCTGGTGTCAGCATAAAACTGCCAGTTATTCCAATGTGAGTGTGAAGGACTTCTCCAAAAGTTGGAGTGATGGGCTGGCCTTCAATGCACTCATACATGCTCACAGGTAAGATTTGATGGATCAGTTCAGGCAGAGTTGTTCACTGCTGTTTCTAGCTCTGACAGGAGTTGTTACAGGGTCTGAATTGCAAGTTTTTGTCAAGAAACGGTCAGATACTCTCTGCCCTTTCTCACTGAAGACTCTTCTTTCTTAAATGGATATTCTCTCTCTCCTTTTTTGAAGGAAGGACCAATAGGTCCTGCTTCATAGCAACTGTAGTTGGCTATAGCATTGAATTTCCAGGGCAATATCACATATCTGAACAACACTGCCCATTTGGTCTTAGCTCCTGAGACGTGTTCCCATTGCCCTTTTTCTAAAATAATTCTTTTATGCACTGGTTTTATTGAATGAACTTTGTGAGCATGTGTATCTTCTGGTTCAATTGTAATAGAGTAAGCAACTTCTCAGTCTCTTTCTTTCTCCCTTCTCTGTCCCTTTGAAAAACTGTGAAGAAAACAGCCAAAAGTTATTTTGGAGCTTTATTGAAGAGAAACCACCTCTGGTAACCTTGAACACTTCTTTGTCCTCAGCAGTTCTGCTGTTTCTTACACAGGATACCATAGTGGGATTATGGAGCTTTCCCAGCTGGGAGTCACCTCCCTTTTCACAAGTGTCTCTCTACTGGGCTTTGGTTTTCACCCACTGGGGAAGAGAAGTAAGGGCAGAGATTTGCTAGGAGTGGCAATTCTATTTCATAGAAGACAATTTTCTTCCTGCTGTGTAGGCAAGGGGCATGCTCTTGAATGAAGTTCAGGGTCAAAGGAATTTCAGTGTTAATGCCACATAACATTAGCAGTTATGTGACTATTAATTTGGTCTCATGAACAGTTTATGGTTTGTGATCTGAAAGGTCTTACTACAAATATAAATCTTTCTTCATCTCCATGCCCTCTTCTTCTCCTTGCCCAGGCCTGATCTTATCCACTATAGCTCACTGCGGCAGGACCAGCCGATTAAAAACCTGAACAATGCCTTCGATGTTGCTGAGAAAGAGTTTGGAATCAGCAAACTGCTTGATGCTGAGGATGTGGCAGTGCCCTATCCAGATGAGAGATCCATCATGACTTATGTGTCACTCTATTACCACTACTTCTCCAGACTGAAACAAGGCCAAACAATACAAAAGAGACTTAACAAAGTAAGTGCATTGCTCTCAATTATCTCACTTAAAATCAATCCTTTTTTGACCTCATAGTTTCTGTTTGAGAACTGATATGGTGCCAAGGCAGCTTGAGGCATGGAGATCTCAATAATATTGGGAGAAGATTAAGACTAGGTAAAACCAGACCTAGTCAAAAATCTCATTTAATAGGAATGATGATCCCTTATTCTATGGAGCTACACTGGATTTTGATTTCCTGTGAAAATCCTCATCATTTCTTTCTAACTCCTTAGGCAGAAAATGAAAAAAAGCCCAAACAAATGAAGCAAAATGAAAACAACTTAATACCACCACCACCACCAACAACAACAAATAAAACTGAATGATAGCTAAACTGGCTAATTTTACATTTTTTTAATTACATTTTTATTACTTTTTTATTAAATTTAGCTAAGTTAAGTTTTGTTTTTTCTGTTTCCACGTACACTTCACATAAAATCATAAGCTGTATTAAAAATTTCTTGTATCCCACTGATGGAAAACTAAAGGAATTTTGTAGTTGTTCCACCAAAGACCAGTTCCCTTGAGAGAATTTCTCAAGAACAAGAAACAAGAACAGAGAAATCTGTTCTTGTTTTGACAAAACTCCAAAAGAAATAGCCTGCAGAAAACCTGCACATCCAGGATGAGTCCTACATGAACATCTGGACTCGTAGGTCTGCCTGTGCAGTTGAGAGGGGGAATACATTGTTTAATGGGAGGCACAAAAATCCAGACTGAGGCTTCTCTGGTGGTGACAAGGTGAAAAGGTTTTGCAAAGCAGATTTTGGTCAGCTAAAAATCTGGTCTAGGGCAAAGATAGATGATTCTGTAACATGGCTCCCCACAGCACCAAGCCTGTTATGTGGAAGGATGCTCTTTGTCAGAGGACCCAATGTTAGGTAGTCCTGTAAGGAGCAGGGAGTTGGACTTGATGGTCCTTATGAATCCCTTCCAACTCGAAATACTCTAGGATTCTGTCTTGGAACAGCATGTTCTCCACAGCATTAGATGAGAGCAGGACTTGGAATGCTGTCAAAGTTTGGCATCAGTGAGGAGAGTGGGCAGTAGGCACAGCTCTTCACACGGGTCACAGGATTTTGGCGAGGAGACATTTTCTTTTGATAAACATGAAATAGTCCTTGAGTCCACAAGCATGTATTAGAGGAACTATAAGGAGCAAATAGGCCATAAATTTTGTATTATATGAATAAAGAGTTTGTTTACTCTGTCCTTTTTCAGTTGTCATTGTGCTCCACTGCTTTTTCCATTTTTTCATAGTTATATTTATTCTTTCTTTTCTCTCTCTCCTCTTCCCTGCATCTTTTTTCTCCCTTCGACTACTTCTCTATTTTTAGCCTGTCTCTAATATTGCATTCCTGTCTTCCTGCATTTCTGACACACACAAACACTCAGGAGGAGAAGGAAACAGATGTTAATCTCTTCATGTCCTTAGTCCCCTCAAATAGGCAGCCCTGAATTTACTAATAGGATTGGGAGGGAAGTCTGAATATGCCAAGGAAACCTTTGTGTTCAGACTAACTGTGTGACCAGGATGGCAGAGAGAAACAGCTTAGGGAGACAAATCTCCTTTCCCTCTTCCATCTGAGGTGACCATGCACTTATAGGATCTTTCAGCAAGAACTGGGTATGATGGCAGAAAATACAGAAGGGAGCCCTGATGTCATGGGCTTCTTTTCCTGCACTAAAGGTTGGTGCTATTTTACTCCTCTTACAAGACTGCAGCACTTAATCATTGCCAAGTGCACTTTCTGGTAGGCAGAAGCTGATGACCACTTGGAAGGACTGGGTCTTTTCTCAGTGCCATCTCCCTCACTAATCTGCCTGGCTGGGGCAGGCAAACTCAGCAGAATGACAGAGGCAGAACATTGTTCAATGCTGAACCTGACATTTGCAGGAGTAAAGATCTGCATCTTTAATAAGTTAGAGTGTGGAAAAAATACCATGAAATAAAAAGACAAAGATGGAAAAGAATGTAAAGCAGAAAGAAAGGATGATTTATTCTAACACCTTTTATTTCATTAGGGATTTAATTCTGGATGTTTGCTCTAGTATTTACCTGTACTTTAAGTGAAGGCAGATCAGGCCACAAATGAAACAGATAAATGTTTCAGTCTGTAAACAGACTTGAAAAGTTAGTATTGAATCAGAATTAACATCCTTACCAATGCTCTGTTTGGCCATGAAACATTTTCTAGTAATTTTTGTAAAGGAAAATTGTCCTAACACAAGAGATTGAGAAGGGGCTGTTTGACCATGGTCTGCAGTGTGCATGTGCAGGATCTTGTAAGATGATCTCCTAAGATCCTAAGTGGTGAAGCTAAGAGGGTGTAATTACGTATTAGGATAGAATTGTTTAGGGTTGAGGAATGAGACTGGGAAAAAAAAGTATGAGTTTTTTTTGATTGTGAAACCAAAAATGTGAATCATGCTGTTTACTCTCAAATGTTTTCTTAAATAAAAACTGAAATGAAATGTTAAATAATATTAATTTATCTGTGTTTTATAGAAGGCTGTTCTAGGATTTCACCTAGCCTCAGATGTGACAGCTATAACCACATCAGTATAAAGATGTGAAGACTGCTGAAGACGCTGCTTTCTGTTCACTCACCTTGCTTCATTCTGTTTCTTATGGGGCTTGTAACTTTATATCTTTATATTCCCACCACAGATTGTGTTCTTCCTGAAGGAGATAGATGACTTGAAGCTTCAGTATGAGCAAATGGTCTCTGACCTCCTGAAATGGATTAAACAGAAGGTGATGGAGCTGGATGACCGTCATTTCCCCAACTCTCTTCAGGAAATGTGGCTGCTCATGGCCAACTTTAAAACCTTCCGCACTGTGGAGAAACCCCCCAAATACCAAGAGAAGGGCATGATTGAAGCTCATCTCTTCAACATCAGGACCAAACAGAGAGCCAACAACCAACGGCCATACTTGCCTCCAGAGGGGAAGATGCTGCAGGATGTAGAAAAGCACTGGATCATCCTGGAAAAGTCAGAGCACAACCGGGGAAAAGCACTGCAAACAGAGATGCTGAGGCTAGAAAGGCTGGAACAGCTAGCCCAGAGGTTCCTGAAGAAGGCAGCCCTGCGTGAGTCCTACTTGGAAGACATGAGGAAAGTGATTGGCAAGCAGGACTTCTGGCCAGAAAGCGTGGACAGGATGGAGGCTGCCAGTAGGAAGCTGGAAGCCATTGTGGCGGATGTACTGCCCAGGAGGGAACGCTTTGCAGCCCTGGACGAGATGGCCACCGTTATCAGCCAAGAGAACTATCACGGCAAAGATCGAGTCTTGCTGAAGTGAGTGATGGCTGAGAGACTGTGTAGGAGCAGAGGTCAAAATTAGTTGAAATTCTGAGGTGTGGTGGAAGAAAACTAACTGTGACTCTTGTCTCTGCTCCTCGTGAGTAGAATTGTCAGGAATTTCTTCTGCCTGTTTCAGCAGATAAGGCAAACACTTCATCTTCTTCAAAATTCTATTTTTTTTCCTTTGATGATCAAAACGTCAGACCATTTAAGGGTGAAAAATACTTTTAAGATATTTTTGTTATATATGAAAATACCCACAAATTTCTACCAAATCTTCTATCTGCCATCAAAAAATGCTTAGAGAGATACTATTTTTTTTTTTTCACAAGTCGACACATTTTTATTTTGGTCTGCAGTCTGGGAAAATACAAATTGGTTAAGGCATGGTATTGTCAGATTTACTCAATTTTGGAGTGAATACTGAGAAATTATAAATACTCTGATTATCCCAGGTTATTATATAACCTGATTTGTGAGTATCTAAGAATGCCGTACAAATAACTTCTCTTGTGGTATTCTATTGCTTTTCTAAATTCAGACTAAATCAAGACCCTCTGTGAAAACCCAGAAAACCAGTTATAAAAGAGTAAATCGAACTATGAGATCAGGTTGTGACTTATGATATAGTTTATATTAATGTTTTATTTTAAGCAGCTGTTTAAAGAACATTTCTTTGCTTCCAGGCCTTTCTACAGTATCAAGCAAAAACACTGTAGAAAAAAAAAAAAGAAAAAAAAAAAGAAAAAAAAAAGAGGTGTTTTATGGACAATCTTAAAAATTATGTCTAAATTTTAAAAAGTCAATGACAGTTGATGTACTAGTCGAAATTCTTGTAATAACGTTTTTTTGACCTGTTTTATGTTCCTGGCCTGTCCTCTTACACTGATATCAAGAGTCGTGTGTGCTCATTTAGCCCCTCTAAAGCTGCAAGCACTGAGATTCCTCCAGTGCTGCCCAAAGGCTTTGGTGCAAACTGGTAATTTCTTTCTCTTCCTTTGTAGGCAAAAGAGCATTTCAAAGCAATGGCAGGATCTCCTGGATCAGCTGCAGAGACGAGAACAATCCCTGGGAACAATGCAGGAAATTCTGGGCCTCCTGAGGGACATAGATGCCATTACAGAGGAGCTGAAAGAGCTGCAGGTACTGAGCCCTCTCCAGCAGCATACAACTTGCGGTGCTGCCAGTGTGTCCCCCCATGTTCCAGGGACTGGCTGGTGCCAACAGGAGATAAGTCTGTCAGCTACAGAAAAAAACACTATTTTTACCTAGATGCCTAACTGAGCATTTCAGTTCATCATCACAGGTAACTACATGAGGAGAAAAAAAACCAGGCTTTGCTATAGGGGTTTTCCCTAATCAGAAAGCCTGTATTCTGCTACATGGAATGCACTGCAAGTTCAAGTTACATAGTAAAATAAAGATGGGAAATGATCTTCTAAATTTACAAGTTCAAAAGTAAAAGTGGAATAAAAACACCTCCTGTTTCCATTCCGTGTAATTCTTCTGAACTAGCTTCTGGAAATACCTGCAGTAATTTTACAGATGGGAATTAGTTCAGGCTTTCAGGTACACAAACTCATGAGAAAGGGAAGTTCCACTGTAAATGAACAGTGATTGCTTTTAGTAAGAATTTCCAGCTGTTACCAGAGTGTCAGAGCACAAAGTCTTCTTTTCAGCATGAGAAGTAACTGAGTTTATACTGATTTTGTAATGGAAGGAATTATATATTTGTCTTTTGCCTTTCTGAAGACAGAAAAATCCTTATGACTATAGGTTGTGCCCAAGCTCAAAGAGTCAGCATGCTATATGAAGTTGTAAATTTCTAATTAAAGATAAAAGCTATCTCTAAGTTATAAATATTTCTGTCCTAGTGTTGGTAGGCAAAGAACACAATTACTTTTACAATTACAGTTGTGTCATTGGAACAATGATAACCTGAGAATATGGGAAAAGATTAGTAAGGAAAGATAGTACCCTAGGATTAATAATTGTAAGCATTGACACAATTAGAAAGAATACAGACTGATAAACACTTCCCACCAACTGGTGAATTAAGTACTATAAAATACTTATTTTTGTTATTTAGATAGAAAGTAAGCTCCTCAAATAAAAAGAACATTCCAGTTAGAACATACCAAAAAATGGAATCTTGTGGAATTTTTCAAATACAGACTGAATCAATCTGCCTACAGATGGGTCTATAGCAAAGGGATATTTATTGCACCCACAAATTCTGAGACCTTGAGTGGTTAATCAGAAGAAATATCTTAGGTGCAAAATGAGATGCTTATTTGACGAGCCCATCACTTGCACTGCAACCAATAGAAAGTCTGGATTGTTGCCATTAGCTTGTGGAATTGACCAAAAAAAAAGCATAATTTCTCTAAATAGGCAGCTTTTTTGCTTTACCTAGCTGTCATTCTTGGACATTTAGAAGCTATAAGACATGACAAGAACCTTTCAACTGATTTATTTGAACTGAGCCCTAGATGCACTCTCTGAAAATGTCTTTTATTTCTTCTCATTTTGTAGGTGCTAGTGAATTCTCAGGACTGTGGGAAGCAGCTCCTGGAAGTAGTGGATTTGCTGCAGAATCACAACTTGGTTGACTCACAGATCTCTTCCTATGATGGCAGATTGACACACATCACCCAGAGGACAGCAGAAATCAGCAAGGACAGCACAGTTAGATCAGAACTGCTTTATGCAAAAGTTCAGATGCTTCATCAGCTGTACCAGAACCTCACAGCTCAGAGCAAGTCACGGTAGGCCTGTGCTTGTGGCTCTTTTCTTCCTGATTAGGATGCCCAACCCTAACTCTTTAATCAGAATTTTGCATTTGAAAAATTTTCATTTGAAAATTTTAATTTCTCCATTCATAAAGACATAACAAAAGAACTCAAGTGTCTTGATTGCAATTGACTGAAAGGATCATTCACTTCCCTAGATGAAGAATAGCTTCATTCTCAGCATTTATTATAACTTCCTTTATGAGAAGTCTGAAGAGCAAATGGTTATTGCCTCATCTGGAAAAAGAACGAAATGTAATTTTTTTCTTTTGTCTTATTCCATGAATAAATTAATATATGACAAAGAGGAGCTAAAAATATTCAAGTTTTGGATTTTTAAATTTTTCTTTAATTAATCTACCATTGTCTTCATGGAATCCTAATTTTGACTGTCACACACCGTTTATTTCCTTGGTTCAGTAAATCTCAGTTGGAAGAGACTTTGAAGCTTTTTGAATTCTTCCGTGACTGCAAAGAGGAAGAATCATGGATCTCTGAGAAGTGGAAGCTGGCAAGAATGACAACACTGGGGAAAGATGTCAGCCAGATCACAGCCTCTATTCAGAAGAACAAGGTATCTTACTTTGCTGCTGGTTCCTTGTCTTTGTATTAAAGCAAGATTTCACAACGTCACTATCGTCCAGTTCAGTCAGTGCAGCACTTAGAAGAATGCTGTCAAACTAATCCTTATCTCAAGTGTCATGCCAGGAGTTCAGAATTAAAAAAAAATGTATAGATTAGGCATTTTCTCCCAAAGAGGGGAAGGGTAAAGAAAGAATGTGCTTCATACTGGACTAGAAGACACTGGGCTCCATATTAGCTAACATTTGATGGGAAAAAAAATGTTGCTAGTTTCTGTTTTTTCTCACCTTCTTTTCGTGGGTAAGAGAGATGAGGGTAGAGACAGAGGTGGTGAAAAGTTAAGGCTTGGGGCTCTTGGAAAAGTAATGCATGACAGTAGCAGAGAGCAGGAGCCACTCTTCTCTCCTGGGTGGTGGGGAGTGAGCTGTGCTGACACGTTTCCTGTCTTTGTGCTAGGCTCTTGAAGCAGAGTGCAATTCACACAGGGCCATAAGTGCAGATGTGATGAGGAGGGGCTGGGAGCTCAGCCAAAAGAACCCCATGCGCCAGGACGACATTCTGAGACAGACAGACAACCTCCAGAAGCTGTGGCAGCAGCTCCAAGATGAGGTGGCTGATCGCAAGAGCCGCCTGCAGGCAGCAGCCCTCATCAAACAGGTGAGAGGATTCTGCTGGGGTGTGTGATATGTGGGATGTGGATGTGGCTCAGTTCTGCCCCACGCCCCCATGGAAAAGACAACAGTGGCAGGAAAGATGTCATCTGTTGGTGTTCAAAAAGATCTCAGGCAGTGAAGTCTCAATCCTCCTGCAAGCCAGACACACAGGAGATTTGAGCAGCTGGGAGATGCTCTGAAGGTAAAAATGCTAATAGAAATAACTCACATGCTAGTGCGAATGATGAGTCTTTTTAGATGGTGGATCAGATAGTTGTGTGACATATTTTAAAAAATGAAAAAATAAATTCCAAAGACCACCAACAAAAGAAGTGTGTTGTAAGACTTAGATTGACCATGAACTTCACAAATATTGCAAAGTGTTTGACACTTCCATTCTGACCTATGATTTTACTCCCACAAACATTCACACATCTGCAAATAAAGAATTTGTATAAAAGCAACATTCTTAAGTCGTATCACATATCTCAGGTATTCTTAGTCTTCCTTTCTTAAGGTTTTGCTCAGTCTGTTGTTTCCATGAAATGTTTGAATAAAACTGAACAGTTTTTTCCTTAAGTCTAAATTCTCTTTCCTCTCTATTACGTTTGACACCATTATGGTGTTTTAGTTTTTAGTTTATTCCTCATTACTATAGGTATTATTTTTTTTCTGTTGTACCTTTATTCTATGTCTCAAAACTTTTGTTTACCCTTCTACAACCATAACCAGGCAATTGCAAATTCTGGAAAATGTAAACTTCTGTTGTAGACCAAGTTCATTGCTTGTTCCTTAAACATTTAGAAAATATCCATTGGTATTACATAGTGATGCCTACCAACATCATGCCTTGTGGGTTCATTTTATTGCTGCTGTTATGCACCATGAAGTTTTAGCTAGTTAGGAGTTTTTAAACAGCTACATAGGCAATCCTTGAATCTCTTTACTCACTGTAATTCTGTGAATTAGCTGTGGGCATGAAATACATCAGTAAGGTCATTGAAGGTCTAGAGTTACCTTCACAACACCTGGAAGTAACCTTATAGCCACAGACCTAATGGAATTTCTCCTTATCCATAATTTTACAAAGAGGAAGGAGCTGGATATGATACTTCCAGGATGAATCCAAGTGTTTTCCTCCCTGTGTTCCTTCAGTACTTTGCTGACATCGATGAAGCAAATTCGTGGCTGCGAGAGAGGCAGCCCCTTCTCGCCAGCGAGGACTATGGCAAAGACGAATCAAGTGCTGAAGCGCTGTTGCATCGTCACTTGCGCCTGGAGGAGGAGATTGCAGCCTATTCCTCTGAGATGAGGCGCCTCAAAGAGCAGGCTGTCATTGCAGCACAGCAGGCTCCAGCTGCAGTAAGTAGAGGAGGTGTTGTGTCATGTTGTGTTGAAGAATGTAAGTGAAGTGCTTTTTCAATCATTTGGTTTTTATTTATTTTGCCAAAATGGTATATTGAAAATTAAGTTTTTAATTAGAATGGGGCAAATTTTCAGGTGAAAAAGAAGTTCCTTTTCTGCTTGTAGCACACCCAGTTAGTATTTTTTGAAGTGCTAGAAATACTCTCATCCATGATAGTTCCCTCTACTGGTCCTCACAAATACATTCTCACTCTTTATTCTCATAAAATTATTCATTTCAATAATCGTTAAAAAGAAGATATTTAATCAAAACATGCTTAAAAATTCTTCTAAGGTAGTGAAGAACTATCCCACAATACCAGGAGCAATTCATACTATCCCTTATTTTTAAGACAAATGAGATGAAGTCAACCTCTGCAGATTCCCCTCTTTTTCACTGACTAGAAAGGGAACTTTTGACCTGAGATCAGCTTGTTTAATGAAAGAATTCAGGGGAGATAAATTGATGAACGACACATTTCATAGCTTGCTTCTTTAGACGTCTATATTCACTCAATATTTAGCCCAATAAATTTGAGAGCAATGGGCATCGCTTGTGGTCTTTCCTTTACCTCATCAATGTTAATTTTTATTAGAAAAATATTTTATTACTTTGCTATGAAATGTGAAAAAGCACGTGGCAAGATGATGTTGATGGACAAATAGAAGTATTGATTCTCTAGGGTACTCACAGATTTTGAAACTGGAAGTGTTCATGTACTAAAACATCACAAAGAGAAACATGATCACAGTCAGTTGTCTTCTTTTGTTGGCACGTCTGAAAATAAAAAAGCTCCTCCAACCAAATAACTTTGATTTGAGCAGAAAATGAGAATTTTTACTGAATCAATAAAGTTTAAAATGAACTGGATTAGACTTCTTCTTTAAGCAAAACCAAAAGGTTCTTCAGGTTTTTTTAATTTAATTTTAATTAATTTTTTAAGAATAAAACAGTGGAAACAGTTCCCAAAAACTACTGGAAGTTTTTGGTTTAAAGGGCCAGAATGCTGTGATTTGAACTAGCAAGTCCAAATTTTCAATCCAAGTGAAATTTTTAACCAAATCACAAATTTTCATCCATTGATTTTGTTAATTTTTTCTTAACAGATGACAAAGAGAGAAACCCCAAGTGACTTCAACCAAAAGACAGCTAGGCTACTATTCAGCAGAACCTGGGCAACATCTGAAAGTGCATCCACTGGAACCTCAAGTCTGGATGATCATTTTCTTCCAGAGAATATCTGGAAGACCCAAGAAGAAATAGATTCACTTTATGAACATCTACAGAGCATGGCTGAGGTATAATATCCCCTTCTGCTGTGCAGTTCATGAAAAAGTCCAAACCAGTGAAAACTGAAATTAAGTGCTTTGTTGGCTTCTGCTTTTCAGTTTAATAATGTGCCTCAATCCTGTTAATTCCTGTAGGACTTCGAGCCTTGAGATTATCATTGAAATTTTATATCAAAACAGAATTTATGTTGGCAAATTTCCCATTTACATTCTAGTATTTTTGGTCCGTGGAGAGCAGATTCTTTTGCATAATCCCTTTTTATTCCCCCTTAATGCTCGTTTGTTGGAGCTCCTAAATCACCAGGGTATCTTGCCAGACACCAGAAAAAATAAACTGTAACCTGCATTTTGTTAATATGCTGCTCTTCACTCACACCTGCTCTAATCATGCCCTAAAGACACACACAAACATATTGTATGTGCCTTTTACATATTGTAGGGACCACTGTCTTATGTCTTCAGCAAGCAGCAGCAAATAATGTAATTTCTCTTTCCTTGCCTCCTTTGGGCTCAATTCTCTGTGGATACAACTTTTCTCTAGTCTCTCAGCCTCCTTTGGGCTGAATTCTTCTGGGATCCTCCCTCGTGGGGAGTTCCACTTATCTCAGTCTTTATGACTCGAAGAAAACTCCCGAGCTCATTAGAATCTTGTTTCTCGTGTTTATTGAAGGATCCTTACAAAACTTAACAGGTCTCTCCAGGCTGGTTACAAGGTTAATCTTTGCAATTTGGCACATTTCTTTCTTCTGATGGTACAAACAAGGCCTTGTGGCACACTTCATGTCTGATACACAAAATGGCCCCGAACTACGCAGTTCTTTTATCTTTATACCTATTTTTATCTAATTAACAATAGACACGTATATTATTTTTCTTAATGACCCAATGACCCATCACCTCTGTGATGCACTGGGGCATTTTCTATCCAATCACTAACTATTACCCAAAAACCTCTAGGAGAAGAACATGAAGAAGAAAGAAGAAAGACAAGAGACAACAGTCTAAATCCTCCATCTTGTCTCCTGTTCTCTAAATTACTTTTTCACTCAGTGATTTAAGAAATTTTCTAATCTACACACCTACACTTTTAGCTTTTTTCATCTAACTTTATCATTTGTTTTCATGTATCACCATGAAAACATGCTCATGAATTTCATATTATATGAAATTCAGTGTTTTCTTGAATCTTAGAACTAAAAATTAAAAACAAGGGCACACAGTCTGTATCTCAGACTCCAACAAATAACACAGCAGTCTTCCTTACTGTCCAGAGGCTAAGCACTCTCCAAATGATTCTCTTATGCTTTTTTACTGCTGCTCTGGGAAGAAGTATTGTGATCTCAAAATTTCATGGTCAGTTCTCTTTCAGCAGTGTCTGGGAAAACTACTAAGCTACCACCTGTGTATTGTAGCTTAAATTGAAGAATATTTTTTCTGTTGCTTCAAATGGTAAGGAGTTATTACAACAATAGTTAAGTCTTCATCTCTTTTACAGAACAGAAAAAAGGCTCTGGAGGAGATGATTGGATATTATCGCTTCTGTAGCTCTTGTGAAGAATTTCAGTCATGGATGAGAGATAAAGAGAACATTTTCCGCACTCTTCAACCTCAAGCAGACAATGTGGAGGTCATGCAGCAGAAATATCAGGTACCCCTTTTTCCTCTTCACAGATGACACCTTTTAAATCAATTTTATCTTAAGAGAAATGATAAAGTTGAGAAATTATGTTTTGAGAGCCTTTTCATTAATTTCAACTTAGAGATTCATGCGTAGACCAGATATTTCTTATGTACAGACTATGCCAAAGTTACTGAAGCTGATGTGACTCGGTCCCTTTATCTTCCCGTGAGGACAGGTATCCTGTACGAATATCATGGTACAAAAAGATTAATTCTGTGGTTTGTCTTACATCACTTTAAAAAAGTACCAAAATATGAAAAAATCCATCTGAGCATTTGCATCCCAGTGGAGTGGGGCATACGTGCACAGATGTAGTGTGCACACCAGGGAGGTCAGGGGGCTGCAGGGGAGTTGTGTGCACAGGTGTGCATGGAGTCAGCAGGCAGGCAAGGGGAGAAGCCAGCTGTGAAAGTGGGATATGAGTGGATATAAGGGATTATCGAGAACTGTGTCCACAGAAATGGAAAAACCTCATGTTCTTCATTCTTGTATTTTTCCATTTTAGAGATTTTTAACAGAACTGGCTGCAGGCAAAGGACAGCTGGAAGACATTGAAAATTTAGCTGCTAAATATGGAAAGATCAGTCCCAGCAAATATTTTGAGATCCAGACTTGGATGGAAGAGATCAACATCAGGTAAAAGTGCTACTGATAAGCAGAGGATTGTCTGATGAGGGTAATTGCAGAGCTGACCATTCATACCCCTTCTAGACGACAGTGCCACCAGTGGGTAAGGGGCATCCCTCAGCTGGTTGTAGGCTGGCCCTGAGCCTAGTGCCCTCTCTCCAGGACTGAGGGGGGGCTCACTTAAACTGTAGAAATTTATGTGTGTGTGTTAAAAGACAATGCGAATACATCCACCTGCGAAAGTGCTGTATTCAGAGTAGTTCTGCAGCACTGCAGCTGATTTGGTTACTTAAGCATCAGGGTGAGGACACACTTCACAAATATTGAAAGGAACATCAAACCACATTTGACTTCACCAAGAGTATTTAGTACCTGTTGTGAATGTATTCCTGATTCCATGTCACTCAGTGGGCGAAGTCAGGTCCTGATTTTGACCATGGTCATTTAATTGTATCATGTTCAGAGTGTTCTAGTCACCTGAGCAAGTCCCCTTGTTTGAGATGACACTGGTATGAACTCTGATGTTGTGAAGGAGTGCTAGTGTTCATCCCCACCCAGCCCATTTAACTCCTGATGAAATCTTTGTACAAGACTTTTCCTGAACAGAAAACAGATATATTTCACGTATAACAATGGCTATAAATTGTTATCTTGCTTCAAGATGGCAATCCATGGAAACACTGAAGGAGGAGAAAGGCTCTGAGCTGATTGGAGTGGCTGACGTGAGGACATTTCTTCAGGACTGCCAGAGCATAGGAGTGCTGCTGCAAGACAAGATGGTCCAACTCAGGGATCTGGAACCAGGGAACTTGCCTGCTGGACTGGAGTCAGACAAGCGCAAACTGTACACAATTGAGAGAGAGGTCCTGGTGACAGAGCGGAAAATTGAATACTTGAGGAGTGTTGCAAAATCGTAAGGAACCTTCTTTTTGTTTTCACTTTCTTTGCTAGTTCTCTAAGATCATGCTGTAAGTTATGGCTATAAAGAGAAAGAGCAGCTCTTAAAGTTTCTAGAAATCTGAAGAACTGCTGGACTGTGCTGATCTCTCTTAAGCGTGGCTGGGTGATTGGGGAGGTGTTTGTTTCCTTCACAGACTTCACAGTTGTAGAAGGATGAATAGCACAGGATTGTTTGTGGCTGTGAAAATCATCTCTACTAATATTAGTTACCTACTTCAAAATGTGGAGGGATCCCTTAGGTCCTGAAAGAGGGTAATCAGGGGAAGCTAGGGTGATGGTAGGAAAATACCAGATAATTGTGCAGAGGAGTTAAAATTTGAAATATAAAGTTTTTTACTTCTTTAAGTTTTCTGTACATTCACAATGGGAATCTGCTGCCTTAGCTGACTTCCTTTTTAATGGAACTCTAAATATCCAAATCCATTCCTTTTAAAGAGCACTGGTTCAAGCTCTAAGTAAGTGTTCATACAGTTGAATGTATTTTATTGAAGGATCAAGGACACCAACCCTGCAGAGAGCAGGGCCATCACTGAGCAGGTAGAAAACATGGAGAGACTTCTGGCAAAGCTCAAGCTGGAGATCCAAAAGAAGCAGGACATTCTGCAGTGGGCCCAAAACCAACAGTCCTTCCTGCAAGACAGCCGTAGGCTCCTACTGTGGGCAGAGGGCATTCGGGAGAAACTGTGCAGTGAAGAAATGGGTCTGGATGTGGGATCTGCAGAGCAATTGCTGAAGGAACATCAAGACCTGCTGATAGAAATTGGCTCTCAGAATGAAAGGTAGAGAGATTCTGGCAGGGTGGCCAGAGTGGGGTGATATGACAACAGTACTGTGAAAATGAAACACGTAAATTACGTACATAAATTGTGCATGAAGGTGATGCCAAAATTTTATTCACATGCATTTGAACATTAGTGACAAAAGGAGACTGCAAAACCTAAAATCTGGTCAGCTTTTGCATATTTATCCTGAAGGATGTTGGAGGGTAGGGAGGAGCTGTATGCTTGCAGTAGCAGAACTTCACAAGCTCTCCTGACACTCTCAGAGGGTGCCATCTGTACTTTATTCCAGCTCCCTCATTCCTTCTCAGGCCTTATGCTTCCATTTGCCATAATTTTCAGTTCTTCTTCTGCACTGTTATGAATCAGAATTTTCCTCCTTTCCCTTTTAACCTGAAAACCTGCTTATGTGGGTTTCAGTCCAGATGGGGAAATCTCCCCTACTGCCTCTAGCATGTGTCCCTGAACAATAAAACAGCCGCACTTTGTAGTGCATAACCCACAGGAGAAAGGTAACAGGGAGAGAGGCAAACTTGGTGTATGGGCACTGCCAAAAGAGCAAAGAGCTGTGATGAAAGAGAATTCATATTCCCTCATGCAGTGAGGTCTCATTTTTCTTTTTGACTCTGGGAAGATTTCTGCAGCTGGAAGAACTTGGGCACAAAGTCGTCCATCAACAACCAAGTAACAACAGGAGCAGAGATGTCCACCAGACCATGGAGAGACTTGCCAAGGAGAAAAAAGAGCTGGAGGAAATGTGGGAAAAGCGGTGGAGAAAGCTGCAGGATGGCCTGGAATTGCAGAAGTTCAATAGGGAGGGAGACCGTATCAATGCAGCCCTCTCTGGCCATGAGGCCTTTCTCCGGGGGGATGACCTCGGGGTATGTACAGCAGCTGATCATGTCTTCCCTGCTTCTTCTTCCCATCCAGAGAGTAGCAACAATCTTCTTTATTAGATTGGCTTCTTCATTCTTCTGATCATGGAATTTCCATGCTTGGAAACTAGACTTTCAGGATCTTGCTAATACTCTTATGTTCTTGTGCACCTTAATGAGAACAAAGCTCATTGTCCCTCAAAAAAAAAAAAAAAATTATAACAGCTAGAGTTGTAATTTGTTGCTGTTTGTACATGTCATATGGTTTATATAAAATTGATTCATGCATTAAAAAATAAGGTTTCAGCTTAAACATAGTAATTTTTTTTTCCAAGTAAAAATATAACTTTTTTTTAAAAAAGGTGGGGTTTTTTGCATTAATTTAATAATATTAAAGCATATGAAGCAAAAAAGCAAAGGCAGATAATATTCACAAAATCAGTGAAAAGGAGGTTGTGGTCTCAGAACCCAAAACATTGATACTTTGGGATCAACTGGGTAGAATAAAGTTTTAGAAGTTAGTCTTTTGTATTGCACACCCCTAGATGGGCCAGAGTGCTGGCATAAATTTAGAATGCAGATTTTTTTAAAAGGTGAAAATGGAACCATAATGGAAACATAGAACAAAGAAACTAGGTATGATACAAACCTGCTGCATGCTTGTAACCCTGAACATCCTTGGACTCATGCAAAATGTACTTTGTACCTCCTGCCTGAAAGAGAAGGAGGAAAGCAAGGTCTGAATTTATTTTTTTTTCACTGCTACAGAAACAATATGAGCAAGAAAAGTCTTGATTAAATTTTCTTTTTCAAATGCAGGACCACGCAGATGCTGTTCGAAGTCTGTTGAAGCAACATCAGGAATTTGAACAACTGCTGATGGCACTGAAGAGACGAGTGGAAGCACTCAATGAGAACGGGGTGACCCTAATAGAGAGCAGGCACTTTGCATCTCATCTGTGAGTCCAAACCCATTACTTTTTTATTTAGCTTTAATAAATGATCCAGTGTGATCAGGTGAAATTAAAAACTTTCTCTGAGGAGAAATCAGTTGACCTCCAATCCACAAATTGATGGATAAGGGCACCAGAAGGAATTATTTTCTTCTCCTGTGCTCTTAGGACAAATGAGCTTTAGGGTAAAAGTGGCATTTGGCAGAACAGTAGAAAAATTTGGTTTGTATCATAAATTACATATAGTGATAAAACATCCATAAAGTGAGCTAGTTAAATACCTACAGAAAAAGAATTCCGTAATTTATCAGTATCACATATTAGAAATACAGTTTGCTTTTAAGAAGTTACTGAAGACCTCATAAGCAAAACGCTTCAGGAGCAGTTTTCATCCAAGCTGAACTGTTACCTGTAATTCCTTTTTCTGTGCTAGAGCCACTAGGATCTAGTAACGTGACCCCTTTGCAAACAAGAGTTAGAAATAGAGGGTTAGAATGGACTTCTTGGGTCAGAAGACCGTGTTCTTGTGATCATAAGCGATAATGTCTTGAACACTCCCTCCACAAATTTATAAAACTTCCCTTAAGATATGATTTCTTTACAGCACTACTGCCATTAGAAAGCTATTCCAAAGCCTTATTGCACTTACACCAAAGAGGAAGTTATTAGTTAATTGTGACTAATATAACAACACTGAAATATTCGGGGCAGAGGGAGGCCTCGGTGTTCCAGTGTATGACTGCAATTCACTAAGGTGACACAGCCATACAAGAGGAAAATCCAGAGCAGCTGGCAGGCAATATCTGCTCTCCAGGTGGGCCCAGCATGGTGATGGGACAGGGCCATTTATCCCTTCTTCCTGTCAGCAAAGTTGTAGAAACTAGATTACATTTATATCACAGTCATGACTGCATCATAAGCAGGGAGAACCAATTAGTTAGTACCAATTAGTACAGCATTGGATTTCCTGTTTTTCTTGGTAGTATTGAAGAGAGAATGGTCACTCTCCGGAGAAGGTGGGAGCAGCTGATACAAAGCAATGCCAAAAGAAAACAGAGGTTGTTGGATTCTCTACAACTACAGGTAACTGATACTGCAGATTTGGTCAGGCATCTGTGAATTTTTAATTTTACCCCTTGTCTTAATATGAGATGAAAACTCAAACTGCTGAGCATTTGTACTGCAGCTCACTTTCTCTTTGGCTGTGGGACAGAGCTTCATTCCCCAGGGAGCATATGATACTGGCAATAAAACTTACAAAGCTATAACTGTATAATTTTTTTTTAGAAAAAGGATATTTTAGAAAAAGGAGATTCTGAATGAAAAATACCAACAGAATGCTTTGTCTACTGGTTAAATTTATTCTGCTTATTACTTGCTATTTTTCTGGGCCTTAGCAACTTAATCTAAGTTTTTGCTCCAAACTTATTTTTCTATGCTGAGATAAAAAGTTACACTGGAGGATTGGCCCTCTTCTGGTTAAAATATTCTGTCAACGATGCAAACCTTCACTGACAATTACAAGCAACAGATTAGTAAATGTGGTAGAATAGGGCCCAAGAGATATTATGATGGCTTAAAACCTCATCTATAGTTCAAGATCATACTTCTTCATTAGTTAAATCAATTTAATCCTGTTTGTTTTCTGTAAGGAGTTTAATCGTGATGCTGCTGAGCTTTTGATGTGGATGGAAGAGAAGTACAAGATTGCATCAGATGAATCCTATCGTGATCCAACAAATGTTCTACGCAAGCTGAAGTGGCATGAGGCTGCTGAAAAGGAAATGTTGGCTAATGAGAAGCACTTTACAACACTGATAAAGGTGAAGGCAGCTTTGGAGCTAAGTTTTCCATCTTGTACCAAAATTCATAGATGCTGATCTGCTAATAAAGTAATGCACTGTGTTTCTCCAGAAAGGAAATCAGTTGATTCAAGACAACCACTATGCTGCAGTTTCTGTCCAGGAGAAGATGTCAGAGCTTCAAAAGAAGTGGAAGGAATTGTATAGCAAGATGATAGAGCGAGGTGACAAACTGAGACAAGCTGGACAGCAGGAACAGCTCATGGAACTGCTGCAGGTCAGGAAGCCATGAGGAACAGAGGGGAGGAATGGCCTGGGAGCCTGGTTCCTCTATTGTGCTGACACCACATAAAAGAGAATACTGTCCAGATAGAAGTGGTTTTTAAAGTCTCCATTTTGTCTACAGTCCCAGGAAAGAAAGCCCAATATTATGTTGTCCAAGTTCACGTCAAGTTTATGAGCATGATAACAGTTGAACTCTGGCTCAACACTGCATCTGTGTGGCCATCCTGTACTGGGAAAGCAACCCAAACTCTGTAGGAGTCAATGTTGTCAACATAACTGCTTGCCTGGAGTCTGGGGGCCACAGGCATGCCACTCTATTAAGCACATGGTCATCCAGACAAATTTTATAACAAGAACAATATGCTGTGAAACTGTTTTGAGACCATAATGAATGGAACTGCTGTTGCATTATAGCTACAATCTGAAGTCTTTGAAGATTGTCTGACTCTTTTATATTATGTTGCTGAAGATATTTCAAAGAGACTGTTTTCAATGATGTGCTTTAGTGTCTCAGAGTGAAGAGTACTCCAAAATAGTTCACATAACAAAATATTCCCAGAAGATGTCTCCTAGAGACATCCAGCCATCATATTACCAAGAAAGGACAATTGGATTTAAAAACTGGGTCCAGGAAGCTGTCATAGGAGGGGGTGAGTGAAAGAAAATGTTGTTGAAAGGATAGTATGAGTGTGCTGTAATCTTTTCCTGGCAGGATGCCAAAAAGAAGATAGAAAAAATTGAGAGAGTTCTTCAGGAATCTGGGACAGGCCATGATTTGCGCTCCAGCCGTGATCTACTCAAGCAGCACAGACAGCTGGAGAATGACACGCGTGAGCTGGCAGAGAAAATGAATGCCATTGTATCTCATGCAAGGAAAATGGCCACCAATCACTTTGACTCCCAGAGAATTCTGGACGAAACACAAAAATATCTGAAAAGGTACTGTGTCCCTCTGGTTTTTGTCTCCACCCACCTCTTGTGGCAAATAACATTTTTTAGTCTATGTTCTTAAAAATTCTCTTGGTTGATTAAATTTAACCCATACTCAGAAATGATTTCTCCTCCCAGCTGGAGAACAACTATGCTTTGATCTGCACCTACACAGCTTCCTGTTGACCCAACTCTGCCTTTATGACTGAACATTTACTCCTTGCCAGCTCCACTCCTCCTCTAGTCCCTTTCTTATCCATAGGTCATCCATTGCTCTGTATGAGGTACAGTGATTCAACATTCAATACATTACAGGACAACCCTAGGACTTTAAAAGTGTAAATAATTTTTTCTCTGCTTACATTTAGTGTTGTCATATAGGTCTGCTTGCAGGGGATCCTTGTATGTGCAGCCAGTACTAAAGATTGAAATTTAATTGCAAAGAAGTGTCCAGTGTTTCAAAATCTTCACAATGGTGTCATAGCCTAATTCCCTCGGCAGAATGAGGATGAAGCTTTGTTTTAACATAATTCAATGGATGACCCCTAGGTTTGAGTCTTTGCAAGCACCTCTTTATGAGAGGCGTAAGTTGCTGGAGGCTGCCGTGGATCTTTATGAGTTCTACCATTATCATGACATGGAAATGAACTGGATCAATGAGCGCTTGCCTATCGCCCACTCCACCAACTGCGGGAAGTCCTTGGATGTGGCTCAAAACCTGCTGCAAAAGCACAAGGTAACCCCTTCAATCAAGTGCTTTATAGCATGGTGACACACTGAACTTCACCTCAGCCTACGAACCTGCACCCAACCCCTGCACAGTCAAGGCTTCCAATGAATACATTCATTGATTCCAGCTCTGGTCCAGCTAAAATGGGTCAGTGGATTGACACAAATCAGCAGAGTGGTGATGACTTTCAGAACAAATAGGAACAAATTTCAGAACAAATTCCTGTGAGAACTGCAAAATTTGTTATATTATGGAGTATTATTAATCTGAGAAATTGCATATCTCTTCCCATTAAAAAAGGATGAAAAACTAGTGTATTTGACACTAAATAGAAAAAAAAAAGAGTAAACTAAATAAAACTATTGCTGTTTTAGGCTTATTGCTTCATTATACATTCAGTCGAGGTTTGTGCACACTGGATTTTCTAGGAGCGCATATAACAGGCATTTAACAATTATCTTAAATCTCTACAGATTTTAAAATGGTCTGAACAAGCTACGACAGGTTAATACTGCTTTCTGGGGAGTTTGATTCTTTGCATCAGGTCCTCACAGCCAGAGGGGGATCTCAGAAGGACTGCCCCACCAGCAATGCTGCATTTTGCAGCACCTTAATTGTAAATTTCATGAGAACTCTTATAAGACTGGTGGGGAGGATTTATGGAGCAGTAGTCCAATAGCTCTCATGGTACTGATGACAATGTCTCTCTTTGCATCATCCTCCAGCCCCTTCATCATCTTGGATATTTTATTTTTCCAACACTAGCTCAACATTTTTTCTGATTCCCCCAGCTTTGTGTCTCATCCTGTGATCTGCTCCACCTCCCAAGCCTCCCTGGCTGCTGGACAGGGGAAGGAGCATGGTAAAGAGCCGACTTTGGTGTAGGGAAGTTAAGGGATGTGCGCTGCTTCCTTACACACCCTTTCCTCCTCTCTCGATGGCAGCACTGAGAGCAGAGCAGGGCATTATATGTGGGGCTGGCACCAGTGACCAAAGCTGCAGGTGTGGTAGAAATAAGACAGTCCTGATGTCCACTTGCTGTACTCCGCCCACTGTCACCAGCTGCCACTTTTGCTTAGGATTAGGATCACACAGAATTTACTTGTCCTCACATATCTTTATTCCTACTTTTTCTTTTTCCTCATTCCCAGGAGCTGCAGGCTGAAGTGAATGCCCACAAACAGCAAGTCCAGAGGGTCCTGGATAAAGGAAAGACAATGATTGTAGGCCAGCATCCATCAGCTCAGAAAATAAGTGAGAAATGCCAGGAACTTGTGACTGCCTGGCAGGGCTTGGAGAAGTCCTGTGAGGAAAGGATGAAGCAGCTGCAGCACTCAGTTGGCTTCCAGGAGGTACAAATGAAAGCAAAGAGCTCACACAGTACTTTCTTCAGACAAACAGGAGGACCAAAGTGAATTAAAAAACCAGCTTTGCTGGGACTGGTATTCCCTTCAGCTGCTTGATTGCATGGTTGGTTGCAGCCCCCACTCTTGACCTGCTGCTCTACAGGTTTCCTTGGGTTCATATCCATGGGTATGGCTGTGAACAGAACACACATTTCTCCTAGCTGTAGCTCCTTTCTCTGTGTCTTTACACAGTCTCAGGCTTCAATTTATTAATGAAATGGATCCTGAACTGGCCTTTCATACTGGAGAATTACAGCATGGAAATCAAGAAAGAGGGGATTTCTTGTGCTATCTATTCCTTACCTGTTTCATGCAGCAATTGTCCAGGCAATAAAATGATACTGAGGAACAGATAACATTTGTTCACTCTAAGAGCAAGTTAGGGATTTTGGATTTATTATTTTCTAGAGGCTTCTGGACCTTCATGCTTAGCCTGTTTTAGGAAAATAATAAAATTAAAAATTGTATGCAAATATTTAAATAGATAATCCAGATTTTCTGTGATCAGTGGGTCATGTAGGAGTGCAGTTATTCAGACAGCAAATGCAGTTTTGTAGACATAAGCAATATTTACATGGAGTGCACAGGCCCAGCTAAAGTGAGTTCCCTGGGGTATTCAATCATCTGACTTTTATTTCCTCTATATATGAAAACACTTATGAGTACTGTAGACTTTGTGAAGCCTGATTCTTATTGTGATTTGAACTTCTCAGGCAGAGGAAAGAGAAATGTCCCACTGATATTATACATTTAGTTTTACTGCATTGAAGTCTTCCATCTGTGACCCCTTCATTATTTTATGATTTCACAGAGAACAGTGAATTAAATATTTAATAAAACATTACAGTAGGCCTTACGGTGCATCATCTATTTAGAACTTATTAGTTAAAAAAAAAAGAAGTCATGAATGTTTTGAAAATTGAAGCTCATTTGTTTTCTCTTTAACTCATAGTTTTTAATGAATACTTCAGACCTGGAGGCTTGGATAGCAGAAAAATATCCACTTGTAACAAGCAAGGATTACGGCAAAGACGAAGATGGAACACTGAAACTCATCAAGAAACATAAGGTATTTCTCTGCTTAAATTCTGTAGGCTAGCCTGACCTTTTGGTCTCTCTGCAGTCATAAAATTTTTTGTCTCATTGGTAGTTTGGTGCCCAGCCATCTGCAAGATATTTTGCATTGATATATGTCCACATATGGATAGACTGAGAGAAAAGATCAGTGCAGTTTACTTGGTTGGTAAAATGTAGCTTGGGAGAAAAGGAAGATGGTGAATATTGTCATATCCTTCTGAGGCCAAAACTGACTATCTGCTTTTCAGTTTCAACAGCTGCATGCAGAAGCCTTGTCATTTTTTCCTATAATCAAAGATTATAATTAATCCAGGAATACTTTTCCTTATCTAATATTACATCAGGGAATTCTGATTGTCTTTATTTATCTAATTTGTCTGAATTTCTGTACAAATTTTCTTTTTTCTTTTTTTGTGTTAGAAAATAATGCTAGAAAATAATCTAAAATCGATCAAGTCTTGGAAATGTCATGCCCTTCCCCAAGTATTTATTTTCCAATCACTACACCCTAGGCTGTTCACAAAGAGTGTCTATCTCAGACAACTGACTCTCAACTCACTGTTTTTCTTTGTCAGGCACTGGAGCATGAGATTGCCATTTACCAAGATTTGTTGAAAGAACTGAGTGAAAGTGCCCAAACTCTTCCTCTTGTGGGATCCATCCAGTATATTGAGATTGATGCACCAAAAGAACAAGTTAATTCAAGACTCCAGGAGTTAGAGAAGCTAGCAGCTGCAAGGTATAAACCAGAACTCCCCCTTGGATCCTAGATTAGATTCAAAGCCCACTGAAATCAATAAAAGGCATGTCCAGCTACTTCACCAGAATTTATATTCATTATATTATTAATTTGTTATTAATTATAATGTTGTTGTTGTTATTAATTTTATTTTACTTTTATAACTTTATAATTAAATTATATTATCTCATCTCTTTTCAATTATATTTAGGAAATTGCTTGTTTCTATATTATAATTCTGTGTATTTATGAGATTTTCATTTTACTAAACAAGACATCTACAATTTATTCAAGGAGTTTTGCTAAATCTTAAGGATTTGATACCTACAAATTTCCTCCTTACCTTTAATCATCCTCATGTAAAGTGACTTGGGGTGCCAGATTCTGGCTTGTGTTTGTGATATTTATAATCTGCTATCAATAGGAAAAAATATTTTTAGAATGTTCCCTTAATGATACTTGAAAATTACTTGATTTTTAACATATTGTAGGGGAGACAATAATGGATACACTTATTCATATGCCTAGTGACTGTGCTAGTATAGGAAGGCTTCTATTCTTGAATTAATTATTTACTTTTAGTTTCACTTTCTTTCAGTTATTATTACAGCAAGATATTTAACACAGCACAGTTGGCTTGTACAAAGGGTTTTAAAACTTCTAGTTTGTTTCCAGAAAGGAAAAAATGTCTCAACTTAGATTTTTCCTCCACAAAAATGTCACTCAGAAAAGGAAGAGGGCTCTGCCGGCAGATTAAAAAAACATTAATTTCTAGAATATAAATATAAAAAATATAAATATATAATATAAAAAATATATAAACCTTTCTAGAAATATCAAAATACTTCTGTGTGTTGAACACAGAGATGTTTTGTTTTCATTCCTCTAAATGTTAACCTGGGTCTTGTGGTACATTATTGGTGCTCTGGTTTGCACCTCTGATCTGCATTCTCCTTGGGCTGGACTCTTAACAAAGTTGCATCTCCTGTGATGAACATTCGTGACTCAAATTTGGAAGCCAGATTCTTCTTTCCTGGAATATTTACACAATGTCAGGCTAGCAGATGGATTTTTTTATTTTATTTTTTATTTTTTCCTTGCTGTGGAAACCCTGTAACGTGTCTGGCTGAATTATAAAATAATCTAGACCATTAGAAATATGTAACAGCTTGGAGCAATTCTGCCAAACAGGCAATATGAGAATTACATCCAAAGGCTTTCATGGCATCTGTTTTCCTGATGCTCAGGAAATATTTCCTTCTCATTTTCACAAGCAATTCAATTATCTTTAGAAAGACAGATCAGGACAGATCTGGAAAAAAATAAAGGGTATTCTTTCTCATGGAAATAAAAAAACCCAGCAAAAGCAATAACAACAAACCCCAACCAAAATCAAAAACAGAGCAGAGAAGGAGCTCAGACAGGCACAGCGCTCTTCTGGGAAATTCAACTAATGAGATGAGCATGACCTAGCTGACAGCTGTCATCCTTCAATCATAATTTCCAAATCTGAGGAATAGTCATCTCTTTTGAAACAGAGAATGAGTCTTGATGGTGAGAGGTTTGGGGGATTCATTGGAAGAAAGTTACTGATTGCCCTTCTCTTATATTATTAATTATATTATCTTGTCTCCTTCCCCCAACAGAGGGAAGAAGCTTGATGAAACTCTTGTCTTGCATGAGTTTCTACGAGAATATGAAGATCTGGAAGAATGGATCACTCAGCAGAAGCAAACAGCCAGCTCTGAAGACTATGGAAATGATTATGAACATGTTTTGGTGAGTTTTTTGAGTAACATAAAAAAATCAAATAAACGGTATGTAGTGAGATTGTAAACAGATACTAAGGCTGTCCTTGAAAACTTAAAAGACAGAGTAGCCATTCAGAATCTTCATTTTTATAATTTATTTCAAAATAGCTTGTGTCCTAAATCTTAAAATCAGACTACGTTATCCATTTACAGTACTGAATGCACATTTGCACTCATTAAGTAAAAAACGCATAATTTTATAATTGAAATTCATTGTACATAGAATGTTTGTTTCTATCCCCAGTAATAATGTTTCTGCCTCCCATCTGCATCACAAACCTCATGTTTTGCTAAGAGTTTGAAGCTTCTCATAGTCTTTGAATGTAGAATGGAGAATCCAGTCATTCTCTGCAGTTTCTCCATCTCTAAGTATTATCAGCTTATTACCTGGTTTTTGGCTGTGTTCTGATAGATGAGCAGGTATGTTTGGAAAAAGAGGGCACTCAAAAGGGGCTTTCTCATTATTCTTGTTTTCCCTTCTAAAGCAACTTTATGCCAAATATGACACATTCCAACACCAGTTGGAAGCAGCAGGGAAAAGAGTTGTGGCTTTCCAGCAGCTGGCAGACAACTTGCTGAGCCAAGGGTATTCTGAGTCCTGGGAAATTCGGCAGATGCAGAAACAACTAAGGTAGGAGCCTTGTGTTAGGTCTAAAATGCTTTGTCCTTTCTATTTGCTCTCGAGGAGGAGGAACTAACAAGAAACTAGGAAAGGATAAGGTATGACCTGATTCTCTAATTGCAAACTGTGTGGTTTGACACTGATACAGAGCTGCTTCCAGCCTCATTTAAAAATAAACATCATCTACTTGCTGTTTTGAGTTCTTGTAAATTGCTTTGGAGGTGCTTTACAAAGGTGAACTTCCTTTGTCCTTTGGAATGGGATCGCCAGCTGAAAGACTCAGAGTTTTGATGCTTTTAATTGCTTCTTATTTTCAAGTTTGAATCCCACAACTCTTCTGCTGAATAACGTTGAGATGCTCTGAGTTCTGGCATCAGCCCAAACTGGCCAGAATGAGAAGTGTGTCTGCAGGCAGTTGTGGTCACCACAATATAAGAAAGACATTAAGCTATTAGAGAGCGTCAGAAGGAGGGCCATGAGGATGATGAAGGGCCTTGAGGGGAAGCCGTACGAGCAGCAGCTGAGGTCACTTGGTCTGTTCAGCCTGGAGAAAAGGAAACTGAGGGGAGACCTCATTGCAGTCTCCAACTTCCTTGTGAGGTGAAGAGAAGGGGCAGACACTGATCTCTGCTCTGTGATGACCAGTGACAGGACCCAAGGGAATGGCCTGAAGCTGTGTCAGGGGAGGTTTAGATTGGATATTAGGAGAAGGTTCTTCACTCAGAGGTGGCTGGGCACTGGAACAGGCTCCCCAGTGAAGTGGTCCCAGCACCAGCCTGACAGAGTTCAGGAAGTGTTTGGTTAAGGCTTTCAGATGCATGGTGTGATTCTTGGGGTGTTCTCAGGGCCAGAAGTTGGACTTCAATGATTCCTGTGGGTCTTTCCAACTCAGGATACTCTATGATTTTATGCTCCAAGTACTGCACATAAAACCTGATAAGTGCAATTGAGGGGGAAATTCTTAAATAGGACCATTTATTTAAGTTCCTGGAGCAGACAGGAGGACAGAGTAGGGTGAGAGACATGCTGCCATTCAGAGAATCACCCCAACAGAATTTAAAGTCAGGAATTAAAAGCTAAGCAAGAATAGGTTTTGTTTTCAGTCTTTCTTCAGACTGTTGGTCTCCTTTATTCCTAGTTTAGATGTTTTATGTGGTTCTTTTCCTCATTCTACCTTGAAGGAACTCTTGGGAGGAACTGTTGGAAATGACCAGATTACGAGGTGAGCGGCTGAGAGATGCTGAGGCAATTCACAAGTGTTACCAAGATCTGACAGATGCTCTGGCCCATATTGAGGTAAAAATTAATATGAAAATCTCATGTAATGCAAACTTTCAGCTTCTTGTATGGAATATTCTTATGATTCTCAACATTCTTACTGCTGACATCAAAAAAATTCTCAGTTAGAAGCCAGTGTGATTACTCATAGCATTAAAAAAAAATCCTGGGTAGTCCTTAGACACTTGACTGGTTACTTTATGAGAACCATTAGTGAAACCAGGTGGAGCTGGAGTTGCTGATCTGTGGGAAAAGGTGAGAAGATCACAGCTTTAAGGTGCCTCACAGTGCAATGCATACAATGATGTTTGCAGTCATCAGGCCCAAGAAACTACTGCCTTACCATGGTGGTTCTTTGTACACTGTTGCAGTTTTATGTGTGCTGAAGAACTCTCCTGTGAAAAAGGCATTTGTTTGGATTACAGTGACCATTAGCCTGGAAGGCTGTCAGGCAAGCATGTGACCTGATGTGAAAAGCTGAGCCAAAAATCTTCTCCTCTCATTCCAGTGCCCAGTAGTGGCAATAATTTCAAGCAGTCCCAGCAACAAAACTAGGGGGAGAAGTCCTCCAAAAAGTCTTCAGCATCTGGCTCATCAGAACATCCTGAAGAATTTCACTGAGAAACCACATCCTTGCTGTAATGAGAGGTGTGGTTTCCCTAATGCAGATGTTTACAGGAGGCAGAGATCCAAGGGGTTTTGCAAGGCAACAGGGCTTTGTTTGGTTACATGCGATGAATTTTCTACTTGTTTGTGCTGGCAGAGGCTGCCCTATTCAACCATGTTATTCCTGTTTTCTTCCCCTGTCAAGAAGAGAAAATCAAACATAATATTTCACCATTTACCAGCTGGGATTTTCAGAACCTGGTGCTTATTTAACTTCAACGATGAAGCAGTTAATGCTGAGAGTGTGACAAGTCAGAAACACTTCAAACACCATCTGTTGGTTTATCCCCATGCTGAGTTTGGTCTAGGCAACCACTGCACCCTTTTTGCATTGCATCTTGTTAACAGCTTCACACCAAGGAATGAGAGCAGTCATCTTGTTCATCCTTTCCTGTGTACCCTAGTCAGAAGCCTATCAGGAGAAGCCTGTTCTCATAGGAAAATAGTACTGAAGATCTTGCTTAAGTCACTAGCTCCAGATATCCCAAACTAGCCTGTGATTCTGTTGCAGAAATGCAGTTCTTCAACAGTAAGAAATATTCTGCTAATTTTCCTTAAATTGACCTGGAACAAATTTCTAATAATTTTAGTGACAGTGCTATTGTCCTGCTGAAATGCCTGTTCTTTTTGCATGCATTTCCAATTCATGTTTGGGAAACAACTAAATTCCTTCAGAGCCTCTGCTGAATTAAAAAAGTTTAAATTTTTTTGACATTACCATGTAATGGTCCCTCCATTTCTCTTATCTTTACAGTTATCTTTTTTGTGAATCTATAACCAAAATTTTATCTAAAGATGGTTCACAGGAAGACCACCTGTATCTCAAAGAATTGACTGGAACTGTTGCTTGTTAATGCTGCTTTAAGAATTCACTGTCACTGCAGTAGGTATTCAAGATTGATTCCCAACACATAGACTGTAAGATATTTTTTTGAATTGTCTGATCAAGGAAAGACACAACCCTTCATTTCTAACAGTTCATTTGAATAGTTTAGCCATTAGGATATTTAGAAGTGAGTTACTAGGAGAGATTTTTCTGGCTTCCTTTTAGCTATCATAGTTGAGTAACTCAGAATGTCCTCAAGTGTGCAGTATGAGTTATAGTACCCAATATTATTTAATGTAGGCTTGTAGTGAGTTTTGCTTGGAAGTGGGAAAAAGCCAAAGCTTTCTCTGATTCTTCCTTCTAGGAGAAGTCTAAAAGTATTCCAGATGATGTTGCTAAGGACATGAGAGGTGTGCAGACCCAGCTCCGGAACCATGTGGCTTTGGAACATGAGCTCTCTGGGAATGAGCAGCAGGTAAGGACAGCCGTTTGTGGACTTCAACGTGTAGCCAAAGTTCAGGTTTCCAAAATAAGCATAATAATAATTTGGTATTGTGAACCAAATTATTGCCATCTCTCACAGAAAGCCTGGAAATTGCTAGGGATTTTCCTTAGTTTTCTGGGGTTTTTTATATATTCAGGGTCTGGTGGGAGTGATAATAAAAATAGGTAGTAACTACTTTTCAAATAAGGCACATACTGTAATAACTACTGACTAATGTAGTGATTCACAGGGATGTTTTTGATCATGGTTTGAAATGTAGGATTTTTCCAGGCTTTTTGATATTCTTATTGTCTTTCTCAAAGTGTTCCAAGTTATTACAAGGAAAAATCCAGAATGAGTTTTATGTGCAGAGAAAATTAATATTGGTACAAATTGAACTGTGAGGAAAAAGGATGGCGCTTACAATACAAATATGAAAAAAAAATAAGTTCATGAGAGCACCTACCTTGTATATGGGAGACTTGATTGTCTTCAACAAACCAATAAAACTAGTATGAGTTTTCACTCCTTTGTTTAATACATGTAATAGTTTACAATAATATATACAGTGTAAAGCAGCATGAGTTATACTGAGATTACTGAGATTATCCCAGTATTACTTATCAGTGGCCTCAAATATTTTTACCTTGGGGCAGTAACATTAGAATTGATCCTATCAGCTTGTCATTACTTTTAAGGGTAAAAAAGCATGAGACATGCATGAAGAGAATATAGTCACAGTTAAGCTATATGGTCAATGAAGAAAGAAGGGAATAGTTGGCTCTTTCTTGCATTATAATAGCAATTATGATACTACTTTCATTATCATATAATAAATAATGTAGTAAAAAGGGAAAACAAAATCTGCCTTTGAAAAATCGCTGTTGTGATGAGCCTTGGCAAACACTGGATGTCACTATTACGCCATAGAACAGACATTATAGAGGTTTTTGTTTAATATGAGAAAAGTTAAGGCAGAAAACTTTGTTTTAATTGTATTTTCATGTACAGAAAAGATAGCCCTTATCAGAACTTTTCTAATATTAGCAGGATCTCCATGATGCTCTCCTTGTTACCCTCTTCTTTCACCCTTTGTGTACAGCTGCAGGAGCTGATCCACTCTGCAGATGACGTGCTGCCCCATTGCTCCAAGAAGCAGGTGGAAGACCTGAAGGCAAAGCAGCAGGCAATAGTGACCAACTGGAAGGGCCTGAAGTCCAAAGTGGGACAGCGCAGGAGACTCCTGGAACAAGCCTACAAGCTTTATGAGTTTCAGGCACATGTAAGCACTTCTGCCCCTTGTCCCTCACTGCTTGGGAGAAGGTTGCCTGCAGTGGGTGAGAACTACAGATGCATTTCCAAGCTGGAAAAGGCTGCAAGCGCTCTCTGTGTTATCAATCAAGCATTTAGTGGTCATTGATATTTAGAAAGGTGTTAGAGGATCAGGTAGATATAAGATAGATAGAGGATAAGGCTTTTTAATTGGATAAGGTTTTTTAATCTCCTGTAAGAGTAGAAGCTTCCATCCAGAGGTGTAAGGAATCATTGTCAGCTGTCAGAAGCAGTCACTGCTTTGCAGAAGTAGCAAAAATCTTTTCAAAGACTTTGCAATTTCCACTGAGTAAGAGTGACAGAAAAATATGTTACTCTCCCATTTATAATGCATAAAAGTTTGTTATCTCTCTCTCAGGGCATGCAATAACCCTTGGTTAACTTACCTCATGGCCTATATCAATATCACTTGCCGATTTTTGCACAAATCTCTCAAGCTGCTCAAACTGTGACATGGATATATCACCATAACATCATATGTAAGCATGCACTGTAGCTTTGTCTCCAAAGAACTCAGCCGGCCACTGAGCTGTGATTTGCCATGAAATACTTTGCAAATGTCAGTAGTCTCAATGAAAACACTTGAGCTACAAGTGCCTTCACTTGACCACTGCAGATTATTGCTGCAAGCACTGCAGGTGCTTGCAGCAAGAGTGTCCCATTATACCATGAAGTGAGTTGCTAATGTAGTTTTTCAGGAATACATTTACATTCTTTTATTCTTGAACTGTTCCAAGTGTAACTATTGTGCCAATTCAAGATACCCCAGTTAGTTTTTCCTCTATTTTTAGTGGGAAGCAGAGAGGGTCCATAGTATCCACCTGGAAAAAACTTGCTGCAAGTTTGTCTTAGGGTTGTAATCTGGAATCAAGACCACAACAGAGTGTACATGTTTGTTTTTTTTTTTAGCATGAGAGGCATCTGTACATTCAGTTAATCCAATTGTCTCTTATAAGTGTTTAAATCAGCATTACCTGTCATATTTTATTTAAAAAAGGTATTATATAATTGGAGATAAAGGATGTTTATGACAGTCTGGGGTTTTTGAGGGTTTTCTTAGTTTGTTTTTTAACTGTTACAAGTTCTGTTATCATGTGCAGAACTGTTGATGGGGAAAATGAGAATGATTCTACTAATGTAGGTGAAAAGTTCACTTATCCACTGTCTTTCTAACAGTATCTAGGACTGATGGGAAGAACAAGGCAAACTTTCAGAATGCATTCTTTAGAATGCAATCTATTCTTCTATATATTAGATTCTTGAAGTCTTCAGCCTGGAGACATCTTCATCAGGAGGTAGATCTTGGTGGATTTGACCATTAAAATGTAGTCACTCAGAGTTCACTTCTTTATTGATTTACTTCATAGCTTCCATCATAAATTTAGATTTTGACTTCAGATAGAAAATGTTAAGTTGTCCCCATCCTGTGGGAGTGTTATTCTAATTTCTTTTGCTGGAATGATGTAAAACACCTTTGGTTTGATTTTTTTCTGAAATGTGTGATGCATCCTGTGGTCTGAATGACAAATCTATAGCTCATTTCTTGCTCTGCCAATGTGTCCTTTGATCTTCATGACCCTTAACATCATAAAACAAAATGACAAAGCCATGTGACCATACTCTCAGTGACATGTCTAGACAGGACTATGCCTCAGGCAACTCTGTCTCTTTGATGTCAGGCTAATAGCAAAAAGTATTCCCAGTCCTCTCAGCTTTCACCTCCTTCCCTGACAATAATTCCTGAAGAAGTGAAGAGCTGGTTCTGCAATTTGGTAAGCCTGTCTTCCTGCCCAGATGGGACAAGGCAGGATCATGCAGCCATGGCTAATAACTAAGAGTTTCAGAAACTCTAGAGTAGGTTAGAGCAGCTTTGCTGCAGAATATCACCCAAACTGCTGAATGCAAAGAGGCAACTTTGCTACCTTTCCTCTTTTAGCTATGCCAAGGGGTGCACAAATTTAGTGTTAGTCACAGCTGTTCACAGTACTTTTTTTATTATATTGTTCATATGCGGTCCACAGGACTTTTTGATTAAAAAATATGCACAGATTAAGTGAAACAAAATAATCAATTTCCATAAAATGAGAACTCTGCATAATCATCTAGTGTATCTCCTTGCACCCCATCAAGTACAACTTTAATGTGATTAAATAGCAGAGCTGGGCCTGACTAACAACACACAGCACAGCAGAGGGCTTCAGATCTTCCATGGAACTTTGTCAAGGAAAGTGAGTGTAGACACAGACTGAATGTATTTCTGAATGATCTGAGGCTCCTATTCTGAAGTTTATGCTGGGATCTCCATGATCAGAGTTGGGCTCTGCTTAGGAGGTTCCTGAAGACTGATGTCTACTCTATCCTTAAATATTGCTGGCAGTGGCAGTCCAGTCACCTCTTATCAGCTCTTGACTTGTTCCATTGCATTATATATCCTGAGGCTTATAGATTTTTTCCTAATGATTCGCTCAAAATCTCAGGGAGTTTTAGACATTTGCAGTGCCAAGTGCAATGTCAGTGTCTACAGTGACGTCCAGCTGTGTGAATGAATTAATTCTACAAATGGAGTTTATGCCAACACGTGTGTGCTACCACGGGCCCCTTTAAAAGGACCACAGTCTTTTTAAAGACTCATTTAGTAGTTGTGTTCACTTGGCTTTTAAAAAGCAGTGTCTTGGCTTTAAAGCTTTAAGTCAGGACCCCAAATTTACCAGTTTTAATTTTGTGGCGCTTTTCTGAACTTTTTTCCTGGCTGTCTTTACAAGATTTTGATGATACAAACAAAAATCTATGGGTAAAATGGACAAGCCAAGAATCTATTTCCATTACATAGTTTCCTTCAGTGAAAAAGCCAGCAACCATTTAAAAGAGACAATTTTTACTTTTCTTCAATAAAAGAGAATGTTTCTTCAGCACTTACTATAAGCAATAGTATTTTAAAATACATTTTATAAACCTGAAATACCATTTACTATCTAAAAATTGAATCAACTAATCCAGACATAGTTAAGCTATAACAAAATTTAATCATCATATATAATCCCCTGTATATCCCTCACAGTCCTAGTTTTTACCAACTGGCACATAAGAGCAAAACTCCTACTGCAGATTCAAATAAGAATAAGAATCCTAAAGTAAGTGACTGTTGAAGGTATAGAATCAAACGGAGAAAAAGACATACAGAGAACATGAAATTGGTTTTACTTGCACAGTTTTCTTCAATCACAGTTAGAAAATAATCCTCAGGGACTTGTTTAAGTATTTTTGTGCTCATAATTCCTTCAGACATTTTGTTATTGCATATATATTTACTGGTTCATCAGATTTTGAAAATGAACTAGCATGACATATTTGTTCCTCCCAATCTCAGTCCTGTAGGTCCACAAACCAAGAGCTGAATCTGTATACCTGATATGCTTATGCAATTTCTTATGACCTGTGATTAAACCTTTTCCCACTTCTATTAGAGTGCATTTGTTTTTCACCTGAAAATTCTCACTCTCATTTTAGAATATGTGCATAACCTAATTTTCAAATAGACTTGTATTAGTCAAAGCTTTCACAGAAATGTAGGACAATACTGCTTTATCTTTTATGAAGGAATAACATCAGAAAATACTTTAAGAAAGACGGATTAAAGGGCAATAAATGATATCATGTTGTCACTGATATGATACAAGTTTGATTATGATTATGGTACTACAAACCATGTAACACAGTACATAGTAATTCCTGCAGTTGTGTTATCCACCCTTATAAAATTCATAAAAGTACTGCAAGCATTAATGAAATATTTTATTTATCTATGATTTTATTACTTATTTTTCACCTAAAGTTGAAGAGTGAGCCCAAGATTTTCCTGCCTGCTAACCTAAGCTTGAGCCCTAACCTCAATTTTCATGTTTTCTTGGGTTCTAGGTGTGGGACTATTTCTTATGGACAGCAGAAATAATAAGGGAAATGAGAGCCAAGGAGTCTATTCGGGACATATCTACTAGCAGCCTGAGACTCACCCAGCATCAACAGCTACTGGCAGAGATCGAAGCACGAGAAGAGAAGTATGGTCATGTTGTACAGCTAGGACAGTCCCTCTTGCAAGATGAGGAAATGCCATCAAAAGAGGTAATTGAAACTCCTCTGAGTTCAGTAATACATATTTAGCACTGGACCCCAATGTGGCTATGATTCTATATTGTATCACACTGTGAGATACAAAAACGTGTACACTCACTTGTCTATGCCCATGACCTACATCTGCCTCAGTATGTTACCTACCTTGGGCACAAAAACATCTGTTCCATTCCTAACCTCAGCAGCAGATGTGTGGAGGCATCTTCTGAAAGTCCCCTGCAGCAAAACTGAACTTTTTCACAAAGTTCACCATGTTCGGAGCCACGGAGTCAATTATACTGACTTCCCAAACTTGATTTTCACACAGTATTACAGTGGTATATGCACACCAGAACAGTCTGGACAAAAACCTGTCAACCAAAGAATGAAAACATTCAAACATATGAGAGAGTTTAAAGGTTGATTGAAACATTTTCTCTAGTAAAGAATTGCGCAAGTAAAATATACTCCCTGGAAATGAAGGATTTAAATCAAAATGTCAGTTTACTCAAGACAAATGGCTGCTAAGATTCTCACAGCATTTATTTATTTTCCAGTACCTACCAGCTCATTTCTCCCCCGAAAATTCATTAACATGTCTCTTGAATAGCTGCAGAAAAATGCAGAGTTTGTGCAAGTTACTGTCCCATCTCACCAAGCTATTTCCTGAAAATTTGCTGAATCTTGCACAGTATGACTATGGTAACTAGAAATCTTGCTGACTGTAAAGTCCTTTTGCCTGTAGAAAAGGGTAGGAAAAATGTTTCAGAGAAAACCTGTGGATACACAATGTTTTAAAGCTGAAGTTATGTTAAGCCTAACCTTGTGGCATGAATTTACTGACTAGAAGAATATTCTATGTTGATAATTTATATATTCAGTATCTGTGACATGAAAATTTGAAGTGCTATGATAGTACTCTTAGTGCTTAAAGATAATGAAGAATTAGGATCTGATTCCAGAAGCCGCACTTGGGAAACAGTAATCTTTCTTTGCTTTTGGTTTGGACTGTTGTATATCCTGTAAGAAGCACTCCTCTGATGCAGAAGTGAGGTACCTCTGATTATCTCTCTGCCCAAACAGTACAAAAATCTTGTTCTACTTTTGTTTCTGTTTAATAGTTTTGTTGCAATTTAAAGGCATTATCCACCACTCCACTTAATCCTTTCTCCTCTCAATTTAGCCAGATGATGGGATATAAAGACCAATGCAAGTTTTTAACTGGAAATTTTCTTCAGATTCAGCAGAAGCTACAGGCTTTGTTGGAAGAAAAGAAAAATGTATACAATGCATGGAGGCAGAAGAAGGAGTGGCTGGAGAAAATACACCAAGAACAAATGTTCTACAAGGATTGGGATCACCTTGACATGCTCCTGAACTCACAGGAGGTGAGCAAATTATAAACTTGAAATAAGCAGTTAAAACTCTTCAAGCATGTAAACTCTTTCAAACTAAAAAAGGCACTACTGTTCACCTACACCTTGAAATGCTTGTGCCTGTGTACAGACAAGACAGCCTCTTTTATTGGTATTGTTTGTGTTGTGGTATCACTTGGAAACAGCAATGTGCAAGAAGCTCTCCTTTCTCATGGGGCTTAGGTGTGGAACAGAAACAAAGAGATGATCCTTACCTGAAAGATGATTCACTGCAAATATACATAAGAGGGAACATGTGAGCATCATGACAGAAGAGGGAGACAAGAGTCTGATATTAGTCCACTTTACAAACAGATCTCAGTATGCCAGCTGCTTAGGCACTGACAAATTTTGTAGGACTCAAAAAGAAAGGAAATTGTAAAGAGTGTTTGAAGGGAGTTTGCTTTGCAGGTGTTGCTGGAATTCTCAGCTCAGGCTGAGAGTTATGCTGGGAAAATGCAACTAGTGGAAAATGGATGTCAGCAATGTGAGTTAATACAGAAAAGTAAATTGACTTCTCAGTTCTGCAAGGGCATTGATAGGAGTGTGTAGAACAACAAGAGAATGTATAAGGAGTATTAACTTCTGTTTGATGTGATTGAGAAAAACAAGCTAGTGAAAAAGGCCCTCTCATGAAAAAAGAGGGCATATATAATCAATGCAAAGAGACAGAAGGATGATCTTATTATCAGCATTTTGCAGCTCTTGAAATAGATTTTTTTCACCATTTTTGAGTTCTATTTTGTCTTTCTTGCACTTTCTTTGATTCATATAACTCTTATAAAAGTTCCAGTTCAAGGTCTGGCATTCACTCTACAACTCACTCTACAACTCACTCTATGAACTGATAGATTGCTGCAATTGTGCTGGGATTTGGCATGCAAACCACATCAATGGATTGCAGGCTGCCAAACTGAAGGATTGACACAATACCAGAGGAGGTTGCACCTCCTGATCATTTTTCATTAAGGAAAAATAATTCTCCAAGACCACTGACAGCAAAATATAATGGCTCTCATTTTGCTCTGGGCTCTGTTTTCCACCAGAGCTTTGCCACTGGCACTAAATCCTTTTGGAAACTGATTCTGAGCTGTGCCATCCAGTGATACTTAACCCTTTGTGGCACATGGGCCTGGAGCTTTCTGCTACTCCTTCCTTGAAGGAAATGTGTGTTTGCATAATTCCTTATAATTGGTTCTTTTGGTATGTGTGACCTGTATTCTGGAGTTTGTGACATGAAGCAGAGAGTTTCACCTGGGCTGTGATTTCTGGAGTAAAATATTACATAGTTCTGCCCACTATTTGTTGCTTATATAGCAAATGACATGATTTGCATTATATCTATCACAATTCCCTACCAAGCAGTGGTACACCACTGTTAAGCTCCTGCATAGGAGCTTATCAGGGAAAATGTAAACTCTACAAAAGTTTGGCCACTGCATTTTTCTCTTTTAAATTGATATCAGCCAACACACTGCACTATCAGAGGCACTATCACTGCAGCATCTGCTTTGCTGTATGTAATGCAGGGGTAAATGTGTAGGAAGCTATTGTGGGTAGATGATATTTTCTCACCCCTCTGTTGTGAGACCTGGTCGCAAAAGTCTGTATTACTCATATATGAAAAGTTAACGCACTTGGCATTTCTGGTATGCCCTCAGCACTTTCTCAACAGGTAAATGGCACTTCATATTGCTTCTCAGTTCAGATCAATTTGCCATTGCCATAGGCAATGTGACTTAGGCTGCCACAAAAGTGGTGGGTGTTCATCAGAGGCTGGGTAAATTCTCCTGATGGGATCAGAAACCTCAAGTTTCTTCAGCCAAAACAAAGCCTGAGAAAAAAAGGTTATGACCTGGAGGACCATGAAGTGCAGTTCTGCTTTCAGAATCTTTTTCCCATAGTATCCTCTCTATGAACTTCCAAGGAGTCTGGTGCTCAGTTTTCCTTGCTGACACTAAGCATCCAGAAGGTGGAACAGTAAAGTGCGGATACTTGGCTGTCTCTTCACACAGACCACACTACAGTCAAGCTGGCTTTTGCAGCTGCCACCATCTGCCTTGTAGATCAGAATAAACAGTTTAACAGTGGACTGATGTTCCTTAGCCAATACTTTTGTTTCATGTTTCTGCAGCCGAAGAACTCTTGGAAGAGAAATCTATTTGTCTTGGATTGAACTCTGTTACTACTATACAGAGTTTAAATGTGGCTGCGTAGTGATACAGACAAGCAGGATGATAGGAAAGCAGTTTTTCAAACATGTTTTAAAAAAAAACTCAGCCAGGGTGTCAGCTGAAGACTCTCAAACCATTTTCCCAATGGGAATTTCATCATTTTCTGCTTTCAGAAAGGACAAACGGAAACACACTTTCAAAAAAGATTCCTATCAGGCAAACAAATAGAAGCAATCTCTCCACTCTTTGTGTTTCTTATGACCTCTGTGTTTGAGTCAAGGCTCAGTTACGTGCATTTCATTTTTTATGCTTGTAAAATGTCTGTGTAAGGAAGCATGTAATAATTTTTCAATCCTATTTTGCCAGCACTTCATATGCCATAGACCAGAAGCAAGAAACAGGGGAAGGGAGAAGGCAACAGAGGAGTGTTTTAAACTATAAACTACTACTGAGAATTGCTCGTTCATTCACTGTCTGTGCCACTGTGAGAGGTTTGACTTTAAGCCAGCATCTTATATTACATCCAAGTTATTTAAACCTTCAAAGGATTTCTGTAAAATATCATCTACCATTGTTCTGTGCTAAAGAAAACAGAGCACATGTGAAGAAAATTAAGCAAACATATATATATATATATATATATATATATATTTTATTTTTTTTTTTTTTGTGAATGCAGTTGTGGAATGGAAATGGAACTTCTGTAGGCATCTCTTGTAAGAGCTGCAAACTGACATCTCATCATGCAGAGCCCAGACAATTAACAGCTGAAAAAGGGAAAGAAGGAAAAAGCTTATTTTTGCTTTGAGCAGAAACTGTGTCCAATACTGTCTGCTCCGTTCTGATCTTTTCACAGCAGCAGATCCATTGCTCAGGTTAGCTACTTTGCTTTTTTTCACAGATGAAATAACAGCAAGTTTGCAGGCTGTCTCTGGCAGGCACTTTTGGCTCCCTCCTACTCTGTCTGCAGTCTCACTGTCAGAACACTCAGGGAGCAGAGCCGTATGCTCCCTAATTTATCTTCCAGCCCATCCCACACTCATATCGCTTTGCAGACATGACAAGAGGTGGTAGAAGTTTTAGAAGAGCTGAGATTTTTTATTTTGAATGTGGATTTTTTTTGTTCATATTTTTCTTCCTGGAGAATGTTTATTCATCTCTCATTCCTTTGCTTCAGAGGAAGAATGGAAATTTCCAGTGCCAAAGGAAAAAGGATTAGGACTTGGTTTTAAGTACAGGGAGAAAAGCAAGCTTCTGTGTCTTTGAATTTTGCATCGTTTAGGACTAACCTTCAGAATGTCGTACAGGGACCATCGCTGCAAACCTTCATCTGCAACCTACGTCTCCACTGTGGAAGTGCTGCTCTCTTCCTGTAGAATGACCCCACCTCCTCCTTTTGAATCTTCTGTGCAGGTCAGGCCTTTTCAAAAGATGCCAGTGCCAGGTTGGCATCCTCCTACTGGTCAATCAGTTGCCAAGCTTGCTCCAGGAAATGCCATCTCACCACCCAGCAGTGTGTCTTACTGCTCAAGGCTAGATGTCATCCTGGCACACACAGACCAGAGGAGAGATTTTGGGAGCACTAGTCACTGTGTCAGTCCTTCTGATGAGACATCCACATGTTCCAGTGCTTGCAAGGATCCCTGGGGACATGGATATGAGACGTCTGGCACTCAGTCAACATCTGCATCTTACAAGCAGTATTCAGAAAGAGAAAAAAGTGTTCATCGTATTTCCCCTGGAAAAAGCGATCCCTTGAAGCTTGCTCTATCTTTGCCTTCAGATGTTCTTTCCTGCAAAGCTCCATCAAGCTGGACATCACGCCTAAATGTTGATCTGTCTGCTATTCCAGCTGCTTCTGTGATCCACAGCAAAAATCTGCATGCATCTCTGGAACCTTGTGATTCACTGCCAGCCCAACAAGGGTGTAGCCAGTGCAATGTCCAAATGTCAGACCTCCACACTTCAATGAAGCTTTACATTTCAACGTGCAGCTTGACGATAAAGCCTTTTCGAGCAGGTTCACATGGAAGCAGTCATGCTCATTCAAGTCTGCTCATGCCACAATTAGAGAAGGTGCCTGAAACTCCCTCTGGTCTTCCAACACTATCCCAGAAACCAAAGCAAGGTTTCCCTTCAGGTGGGTCACCAGCCCTTCAAATCACAAGATTTCATGTGACTTCCTCCAAGTATTCTGGGCTTCCCCAGCAGTCTTTATCCAGAGATGTATGGCTGTCCCCAGCTGTGCTGACTGGAAGAGAAAATTCAGCTAATGGGAATGAGATCATGAACAAGGATTTAAGTCCAGAGTTGATTGTCTTTCAGAATTACCCTTCATCTGGGCCAGAGTTTAGGAAGACTCCATGTGATGGTCTAACACCTGCTCACCACAAGGTTTCCAAAATCACCCTGGTATTTGCCACTCCTTGGACTGCTATGCCTATCCAGGTGGTAAGAGAATTTAGAAGAAGCCCAAATCCAAAAATCTTTATCAGAACACTTGATTCAGATAGAGCTGGTCCATCCTTTCACCCTGTGGAGATTGGGGCTGGCCTCTCTCTATCAGTGAACCCTGTCTGCTGCTCAGGATTGCTTTCTAGCCATTGGAAAAGATCTGCTTTGAGGCCTTCCCAGGAAACATGCACTGTCAGAAGCGTATGCCCTGACAACCTTGTGACAAACATACCAGCTCACACCACAGCTTCAATCCACAGAGACACAGAGCGTGCCGGGTCTCCATCTATCGCTGTCAACATTGCATCCTTTGGATCTGGGAGGAGAGTGGTAAAGATTTGCATTCCATTCTAGGAACATTTGCAAACAGAAGATCCAAGCTGCGTTTAACCAAGCCATGTGGATTTCTTTTTGCATGGATCCTGCCATGTTCTAACTCCTTAAAAATGACTTGCAAGACAATGAGAAAGCTACTTGTGCTCTGCTGTGACCAAGGCTGCAGCTGCAGCTTGATCCATGCCCAGTGAAGATAAGGACTCTGCTCTAATCGAGTACTTAACAAGAGTTTCATTTTAACCATTAGCGTGCTGTTGTTAACACAGCATACAGCTGCTTACAGACTTTGCATGATTGGGCCATAGTGCTCAGCACTTTGAAGACTGGAGACTTCAGAGCCAAGAGCTGGTTTTCTTCTCAGCTAGGTTGGACTTGATGGTCTCAAAGGTCTTTTCCAACCTAGTCAATTCTGTAGTCAGCCTGGGACCTGGAAAAAATCCTCAGTGTAGTTTTCCTCAGTTCTTTTCTGTTTCATTGTTTTCATTTCCTTCCTTGTTAAATTACGCTGTATTTCTAAATGTTAAATTCCTGGGTTTATAACTTTAAAAGTAAGGCTTGTTTTCAAAAGCCAAAGTATTTAAGTATGTAGAAAGAAATCACTTTTTTCTCCCTATTAGAAAAGGAGAGGTACCACCCTTTCCAGAGGGAAACAAAGGGAATTTAATATCCACAGCACATCAAATCTGGATATCCAGCAAAGTTTCTAGCAGTGAAACTATGGGAAGTTTCAGAGCTGCTTTCAGACAAATATTTCATAAGTAAATATTTAAATGATGATGTTGTATGGGTGTAGATTCTGGTCTAACACCTAATACTTACAGGGTAGGGATCAATACTGTGCATTTTGAAGAAGGAGGAAATAGGTGTGAAGAAGCAAACATAGCAGTTATCAGAAAAACACCGGTTTTATCTCTGTGTTTTTCCCATATATATTTCCAATATCAGATAACTATATTCTTATGCCAAGGAGACAGTATGCAGTATGGGGAGGGAAGGAAATTTTAAAAACATTCAACATTAGAATTTTGCATATAGATGGTGAGGACAGATGTCAATAATACAGGGATGTCAGTATGATAGAAAAAAAGTATGTTTTCTTTTTATAAACAACTTTAGTGTGTTTTATTCCTCGTGTGATTATTCTTCTTACCACTTTTACTGAAATGAAGCATAGTAAAACATTTCTGTGAACTTTATATAGTCATGGTATCAAGAACACTTACTTTGCTAAAGTAAATTTAAGATTATTTTAATTATTATTTCTAGTATTTACTTTTGTCAGTATTAAGTCAAATCAAACCTTATTCTTCTCCGTCTTGACATATAGCTTGGACTTGCTTACATGCTTTAAGTGGAGGTTTTTAAATCTGATAATTCAGGCTTTTAGTACATGGTTAGAACAGAAAGACTTTCTGTCATGTTCCAGCAATCTCAGCAGCAAGCCCGTGGCAGGCAGTGAGGGGCAAATCCGTGGAGCTTGTTATACCATGAAGAGCAAAAGAAGAAGAAGGAAGTGGATTTGCACAAATATTTAAAATACATTTTATTCCAGAGAAATAAAAACTGCTCTTCTAGGAATACAAATTTCTTTTGGGGCTGTGTCATTTTCCAGTGCATATAAATGTGAAGTTGTGGCATCTAGACAACATAGTTATGTTAATAGCTGAAATGTTTCATTCGGTATTTCTCCAAAAGCTAGAGCTGGCAGATGCTGTCACGTAACTGTGTAAATAGCATTGGTTTATTTTAAATCTTTTTTTTTTTTTTATTGGACTTTGATTTTAATTCTGAATTAACTTGTATGAAAGAGGTCTTTCTGGCAGCAACTATGCAACGAACTCAGAAATAATGAAAAACTCCAGTTCAGTAGGATTAAAAACTGTTTCTATGTTTTACATTGCTAACAACTTGAAAATTTATTCCAGAAAATCTCAGAAATCTCAAAAGCCATTTTGTGGTTTTAAGCATCTTTGGAAGCCCTCACTCAAAAAGGAATCTGTTTTATAGTGAGTGGCCAAGTCTTTTACGCTTTCTGTAGCTGAATATTAAATTCCCAGTGATGGGCCGTGATTCCTAATAGAAACAAACTTGAAAGAAAGTTTATACCTGCTATACTCTGTGGGAGACCCTGGTAGGTTACCTGAGGAGAGCTGTGCAGTGTTTTGTATTTGAAATCAATGTGTCTCATTCAGAGCAGGAGTTAGGAGACCTGTCTAAAAGTGTGGCAGAAAGTGAAGTAATTGGCGACAGGCCAGCATTGTGGTGTGGGAGCCAGTTTTTATTCTGCTTTCAGATTGGTATAACAAATGCTTAAATGAAAAAAAAATGTTGTGGTTCTGATTAGAACAATAGCTGTCAGAAGACTTCTGTGTAAAAGACAAATGGAATATGTTTACCTCAGCGGCTCTCCAGGCAGCAGCACTGCAGGTGCTACAGGGGCTGCTCTCCTCTGAGCATATTGCCATTGCCTCCCCTGCAATGTATGCAGCCACTTCCCTTTTGCAGAAATTTTCTTTCTGAGCACCAGTTTTCCTACTCAGTGTCAAAACCTTGGTTGCCAAGGGCACATGCACAGACCTCTTCTTGGAGGACTTAGTTCAAAGCTTTCAGTAGCCAGGAGGACTTTTGCCCACTACTGTAACATCCAAAAGAATTGAGCTTTCAATGCCCACTGTCACTTGTGCTCAGTGGATTTCAGTGAGAGCAAGGCACTGAGCTCTCTGGTGGCAGCTGTTTATGAGTCACCACCCCACACCCCCGCTCTCAGATGTCTCTCTTCTCTTTCTCTAAGGAAAATAACCATCTTCCCTTGCCTTTTTTCTTCCATCAGAGACATACAAGCAAGAAAACTAATAGCTGACCCTTTCCTCAGGTATCAGTTTCACTGCTTACAGCTACTAAATAGAGGTCCCAGAGGTAAATAAATTTTGACCAGAAATGGTAGATAACTCACAATAAGTATCAAGAAGCTACAGAATTTTTAAAGCAGGGTTTAAAACACCAAAATAGAGATGCAGCATGTGGTTCTATGTCAGTGGTGCAAATATAGATGGCAATTATAAGTGGTTTAATAAAGCATTACAGTAGATAGACCTGGAGCCTACACATTTTTCTTCAGAAGTGCAAACTAAATCCAGTAGCCCTCTAAAAAAGATCTCTCTCATAATTTCATACACTTGATAAGTAGGATAGATCAAAGGATTAAAGTTTGAATGACAGAGTATCCACCTTCTGGTGGGGGCTGTGTGTAACACACAGAGACACAGCAGAGGTATTAATGTATTTCGTTAGACATTCTGGTGAATTATGGGCCAGACTTACTCTAAACTTAGTCCTGTTGAACAGGGGCCTTTCTCTCTTCATGACTGCAATTACTGTGATGGGAATGGATTAGCACAGAGCAGTTTGAAAGTCTGGCCTGGACATGATATTTGTTTGTGCATTTTTCTGTATAGGCAAAATATTCACAGCTCAAAAATGGGCCAGAACATCCAGCTGAGTCTGGCTGCCAGTCCTCTTATCCACAGCCCCCAAGGAGGGCTGAGTGGTGGCAGCAGTAAAAAAGTCCATTGAGCAGCTGAATATCAAACGTCAAAGCAAGGTAGTGGCTGAAATATGGGGTGTGTCCAAGGCAATCAGGGCAGGATCAGTGCACCTCAATGCAGCTCAGGAGGGACTGATGTCCAGGGCTGAGCTGAGAGATTCCCAGATGGGAGCAGGAGTCCATCCAGGGCCCATTAGTGCTGTCAGACCCTAGCAAGTAGGTGTGGAGTACCCTGCACATATGTTCAAGCTTGGGAAGCCTCTCCTGCGGGGTTAAGCAGTTGTCCAGAGAATAAACATCATGGCTGGTTTTCTAAAGCAGCTGTCAAAGAACATCTTTTCCCTCTTATAAAAAAAACACTCTGTAAGACTGCTACAGGACTGTGACATTTTGCACAAGAGTGATCTCTCTTGATCACTCTAGATGTTTGTTTTTTTTACCGTGCACACCTATGGCTTAAAGGCACAGATTTACCCATGTCCTTTACTAGCCCATTTCCAAAATGTTTAGCAGTTGTGTTGTTTCACTGATTCTGTTCTGCTTCTTTCTTGCCTCATAATTCTTTTACACTATATAATTGTTCTCAAATCTTCTACAATCTGTTATTTGCACTTTACCCAGTCAAAATTACTGATTGGAATTTCTCATCCTTGTCCAAAGACTTGTGATTCCATGAGCTCACAAAATGGATTACACATTACACAATGCTGATAAATGCAATCCCTCACAGTGGTCTGATTTTCCAAAGTCTGTCAACCATAGTCACTTCAGTGTGAACCTTATCCATGGATAGTCTTTGCTCATGTCCTGTCAGAGCCTATGAGTGGGGATTTTATCCTGCTGTTGTCTCATCACTGAACAAGAAAAAAACCTGTGGGCAGTTACATCCAAGGAAAAATAATAAATTCCTGTCAACCTGAAGAAAAGCATAATTTTTTTTGCTAATAGATAACTATATTCTTTATTCTTTTGCATTTGGTAAAACTAAGTATAACAAAATATATGAGACAATTAATTGGGCAATCATTTTTCTTGACACCAGAACAGAGTAAGGGAGCACTGCAGTGCCTTTGAGACATGTGTGAATTAGTTGGAAAATGTGCACACTTGCACAATGTTAAAAGGTGCAGAGGCCAGATTTCTTAAAACCACATTTTTTATTTTGGACTAAAGTCTTTCTGCATCGGAGACTGGCAGAACAGAGAATAAATAAAATCAGTGCAGATAAGTTGGAATGATGGCCTGAAAAAATGACAGATGTAATGCATGTGGTACAGGTGCAAGCTATGAAATCTTTTCAGGTGCAATACGGGATGGGGGCAAGCTGATCTGACGGCACTTCTTCTGAAAACTTTCTGGAAGCTCATTGTAGATTGCAGGGTGAACTTGAGTTCATTGTGTTGTATAAAAGAAAAGCACTATATATAGGCACATGCTGAAGACTGCAGCTTGAAAGGCACTCTGCTGACTTCCCAGTCTTCTCTTGGATAGCTTTATTGCTTATTGCCATTTGTTACATCAAGTCTCAAAACAAGTGCAAATGGAGAAAACCCAGAGGAGAGCAGTAAGGATAATCAGAACCAGAAAGACAGAGATGTTGTGGAATAATTGATCAGATCACTGTAGTTTTAACCGCGAGAAGACAGAAATCCTCTTATGCAAAAGGTCTACAAACATGAACAAGGCTGGAGCAAACGTAAAAGGAATGAACTCCTGAGTGTGAGGAAGAGGGCAGTATGTAACTAGCTGTAGCAATAGCCATGCATTTTCAGGCTAGATGTCTGGAAAACTGTGCTAATTGTGGAGGTACTGGTTTAAGTACCTCAGTACTCAACCAGTGCTTTAAAGCACTGGTTTAAGTTGCTCAGGCAGGCTGTAAAGTCTCTGTTATGGGATCTCTTCTAAGACAGAATCATATGGACATCTGTCAGACATGACAGTGGTCTTGCTTGGGATTATAAGGGTGGCTTAGACCTCTGGAATTCACTGCCTTGTGACTTAGTAGTTGTGATAAGGACTGACAGGTCACTTTCCTTAATATACTTGTTAATGCTTCTCTTTCTTGCTCAAGACCATGGACTTCTAATAATTAATTTCTGTCTTCTGTTGCATCCTGCTCCTTTTTTTCCCTCTCAAGTGTACTCCCAGCAGCAGAGTTAATACCTCTTCTCCCATTTATGAATCAAGATTATGGGGTAATTAATTCACTGAAAAAAATAATAAACTTCTTTTTATAGGTTTATTTGAAAAGCAGTGACCTCGGAAGGTCTGTAGATGAAGTAGAGCAACTGATAAGGAAACATGAGGCTTTTGAGAAGCTTCTGGCATCACAGGATGAGAAGGTAAAACAATAAACAACAAATATTCTACCAGCTAGAATTCTATGAGCCAAAATTATGAATATACTTTTTTTTAATATGGTAACGCTTTGAATTGGTAACAGGTGTGAAATGCCTGATATGCTTGAACAAAAGATAAAATGGGGAAGCTTAGGGAAATAAGAGGCAGAACACTGGAGAACAACTGTTAAAACACTCCATGCCCAAGTCTATGCAACAGATAGGAAAACCACTCAGTAAGCTGAACAGGGGGACTTACAAGAAAAAATATTTAAAGCAGGTCATATTGTATTATGGATATCAGAAGTTTCTGCTTTTTTTCATTAAAAAATTTTGACTTTTAAAGCAAGTAAAATAGAGTAAGTGTTTTACAAAACACAGTAGGTATTTTGACATTAAAAAAGTTGTCCATATGCACTTGGTATACAACGGCTGTAGCAAATGGGCAGCCTCTCTGCACCTTTGGAATAGACACTGAATTGCTCACCTGTGTAAAGGAATCTGCCTGGCTGGTGGCCACTGCTGTAACTCACCAGGGCAGAGCTAAGCTTAAATCTGTGGCTGTGCCTGGCTTCTCCAGAATGAAGCCCCAGGACTCCTGCCAGCTCCCTGCCAGACTGATTGCTCATTTTGAGAGCTACATTACAACACCTGGTTTCCAGAAAGCAATGAAATCTGAGCACTCATGGATGTCATGCCTGCTTCATGATTCCTTGCACTGGACAATCAGTGGCATAGGCACTCCTGAAGCTACAATTTTAATTAATTTATGTAGCTGGGATGTACCAGCAGCAGTAATGTCAGAGATGTAACATAGTACAGGTTGAGGGGGAATGCTGGTTAACTTGTCCCTGTTGTCCTTGGTTCATTACAGAAAAAATGAGACTATTTTAGCTATGAAAGGAGTTTATTTTGTTTCTTTCACACCACTTGGAAGCATAAAAGTAATTTGAGATCTGTTGCCTCCTCAGATGATGTCTCTTCAAGAACAGGCAAGCAGATTGGAAAAGGCTGATGGACTAGAAGGGCAAAAGATTCAACACAAACTGAATGTCATTCACGAGAGGAAGCGTCAGATCAAGGATCTATCCCAGAGCAGGAGAGAGAAGCTGCAGACTGCCCTTCTTCTGGCACTTTTCTACCAAAACTTGGAAGAGGTAAGAGGGTTTTAGAGTGGAATGGGGATGTAAAGCAGAGGAACTGCCTACCTCTGTTGTGTGAAGTGCTCACTCTTGCCAGACATTATCAGGTGGATGGATGATCTACTCTGGTGTGGCAACTCCTGCCACATTCATGCAAAACGATGCTCCAATGCCATTCCTGTTACTATACTATTGTCATGGAATTGTGTCCATTACAGCCATTTCACTCATCAAAAGCTCTGCTAAAATAAAACAGTTGAAAGGAAAACTGCAAGCTAATACATATTTTTCATTTGGTGAGAAAGAAAATGCATTCCAAATCAGGATGAACACAAAGTGGAAAGCCTGGGCACCAAGCTTTATTAGTGGGTGTTCCTTGAAGGCCTTCAAAACACTGCTGTGACTCAGTACAGCTCTTGAGCTACTGTAGACTGGCCTCTGCAGAACATGCTGGTCTCTGTCTCCTGTTCTGCCCTTAGTCCTGTAACTGAGTAGCTCTGCTCTGTCACTACTGTTGGAAAGACAAACTAGGTCAGCCTTTCAAAGGGCAGCATAACATGTGTGACTGAGAACTGTGCTGGCATAAACAAGAGCACACAGACGCAGGGGCACATTTTCAAGCACTCTTGCTGGTCTGGTATCTACCCCTTCTGCTGCTTTGTCCCATGGAATGTCCTCAATGGTTTATAAAACCACAGCTATACTTTTTCTATTTCCTTTTTCTCTTTTTCCTTTTCCTTTTTTTCTATTTCTATTTCTATTTCCATTTCTATTTCTATTTCTATTTCTATTTCTATTTCTATTTCTATTTCTATTTCTATTTCTATTTCTATTTCTATTTCTATTTCTATTTCTATTTCTATTTCTATTTCTATTTCTATTTCTATTTCTATTTCTATTTCTATTTCTATTTCTATTTCTATTTCTATTTCTATTTCTATTTCTATTTCTATTTCTATTTCTCTCTTTGTCTTTTTCTTTTTTCTCTTCCTTTTTCATTTAATAAAATTTATTAGAAATTATTTATACACCCAAATATTCACTTGTATTATTTGGTTATACCGTTACTATCCCATGATAGGAGATCAATGAAAATCCACCAGTAATGGTCTGTCCACCTTTTGGACTAGCAGAGGGGAGTGGATGGACTGGATGGTGCATTGCACAGGGGTTATAATTTCAAAAGAGCAATTTCCCAAAATCTTCTTGGTAGAGAAATTGCCAATGCCCTTCTAGAGATGCAGTCAACCCATTAGGTAGGAATAGTTATGCATTTATTTCCATCTCTCTGTAACTGTCAAATCAGTGCTTGGGCTGGGGTTCCCTTCATTCTTGAATCACAAGCTTAATGCACAAGATTTGGCCCTGCATAGTGAAGAACATTTCCCTATTCTCATCTATTTTCTCTACGTAAATTCAACGAAGAGTTCTTTGGGGAACTTTTGCTCTCAGGATATGTGCTCATTTACCTCACCAACCTAGAATCATTGCCTAATGCTGTAGAATGTGAATTTCACCAAGCAGTTAAAAAAACCAAAAATCTTACAATAATATCTTCCTTTCTCTTTGTTGGAGAGAATGGAATGTTTAAATTTATTTTAATTACATTCTGGGTGTGTACAAGGTCCTGTATGAGAATGGTCCCCACAAGAATGTTAAATTCAGAGATGTGTTTTGAGTTTGGCTGTGAAATCAATGAGGTCATTGCTTATTCTTGCCTTTTAAGAGAACAAGACTCATAGCTCAGGCCCCACCCCCCTGAAAACTCTCTGTCCTGCAAACATGTTAAATAATTTCTATTGATCAAACTGAATTTTTTGTGTCAGCAGAAATTAGTGATCACTGTCATCATTAAAATTCTTCTAGTTATTCTCTAGAAGCAAATATATAGAGAACTACACACATTAGTACAATGACCCACAATAATTAACTCAAGAGATGACATGCAGTTTACAAAATAAAACTCGCCCTTCTAAAGTAGAAATATGGTGCTTTTGTCTTATGTAAAGTGAGACAGACTTATAAACGACCCTATTGCCAAAAAATCTGTAGCTCAGTGTTAATCTGGAAGACAAATGAGAAGTTGCTACTTAGAAATACGTGTATTTAAGTTATTGCAGAGGGAATATTATAAAGTTAGAAGTTTGTGACTTGTAAAGCTGGCTCCGGGTTTTAACACTGGCTTTGAAACTTGCTCATGATATTAGTAGTACTTTCTTTCCCTTTCACCCTGTACATAAGAATAAAAAACATTTACATCTTTATGTCAGAGGAATGAGAGAGACAATTAGTTTTTTCTAGATGTCTGGAGCAGGCAGATCCCTTTATGTGCTTTGCATACTTCTGTCATTAAAAAATCAGTGTAATTTACAGTTTGTACTTGTGAGGTTACAGTAACTGATCTTTTGAAAGAGTAAGTTTCTAAATTGGTAGTCCCCACATTTTTTATTCCTCCCATAGAAATAAGTCTGGTCTTGTGCCTGCACTGAGCATAACACTAGTTTTTCTGTTGTCTTCACTGAAGTGAAAATAGCTGCCCAGACAACCCTTAAATCTTTCCATAGAAAGATCTTGGGAAAACAGATCAGCTTTGCTTCACATCTGAATGCGGGCACAAGGCCAGGAGAAGGATCCCTCACTCTCTAGAGCCATCTTAAACAAGTCTTAAAATAAACCAAGGCACTAAGAGTTCAGATGTTCAGTCTATCATTAAAGCCACTGCTTCTAATTAAAAAGTAGGAGAGAAATCGACCTTGAAGTTGCTTTATCCTGGGGATTGGTTTGTTTCTCATTCCAACCATATGGATGAGCCTCCCATTCAAATGAAAAGTCACTTGAGTGACGCTGAAGCACAAATGTGTGGCTGGGAATGGGAGAAGGCCATCGAGGAGTGTGTTGCAAATGAAAGCAGCACATGACAATGTGTAGCCCTTGCTAAGTTTGACATGGCCTGTTTGAGTCTCTAACTGTGCTTTGGAGGGAAACAGTTTCTGGAGAGCAGGCTGCTAGCGGAAGTTGTTTCTGTTATTGTTTGTAGAATCTCAGCAGCTGAAACAACATTTCAAATCATTAATTAACAGACAAAATCCTCCAGCTGACAAGTCCTGTGTACACGTAGCACACAGATCTGCAAGGACAGCCAGGATATTTTGAAATGAATAAAGCTACCCTTCAATTAGCAGCTTTTGTGTTGTCAAAACACTACATTACTTCAGTGCTCTCAGGACAACAGGATCAGTTACAACATTATGTCAAGTGTTCAGTTCTCAGTGTTTTGATGGATAGAAAATATTTCCTTCAGTGCTAAGGGATAAAGTTCAGCAGAACTTAAAGAAAACTGTGGGAAACTTGGTTTCCTATTCTTCATTTTATTCTGCATATTTTAAAATCCCCTTAAAAATGATTTCGTAAGAGAACACATAACTTTTGCTTTGTTAGCTTTCACAAATCACCTGTTTTTCTGAATCTGATATTCCTGACCAGATAACTTTGAATTTTATGAAGTATAAAAGCAAATATAGTTGCATTTCCATCCAAATAATCTGACTAGTGCTTGCGCCCCGTCAGCAAATCTTTATTTGCATTGCATTTTCCATTTAGGTCTCCCAACACCACTGACATGAGGAAATGTTAGTGCTGTTTTATAGGTGAGGCACTGAATTCTAAATAATCTTTGCCCATTTTGCAGGTAGGTCAATGGCAGAGATACTAGATGAAACTAAGAGCCTTAAACCCCCAGACTCAGTGGTCATAATCTCACTTGAAATGTGATGCTCTCTACATAATCTAGAAGACTGTATAATCTGCCTTGTGATAAAATCTGAGGTATTCAAGGAATTTTTCATTACTCCTGTGGTCAGATAAAAATTAGTTTCATTCCTACTTGCATTTAACAAAGTAGAATAGGTTCAGAAACTGGAGGTCCACCCAGCTCAGCTGTCAGCTCCCACTCAGTCTGTCCAGCCCAGGTACAGACACTTGCACAGGATGGTGGCGTATCCTGGGAGGAGGTCCCAGGATCCCAGGTGGCTGTTGTGCTAACTCGGGTGCCTCTCAACGTTGCAGGCAGAAGATTGGATCAGTGAGCGTATGCAGAAGCTGGAGGACCCTTCCACACAAGACCCCAGCAATCTGCAGGACAAGATGAAGCTGCTGCAGAAACATCAGGTCTTTGAGGCAGAGATTCTAGCAAATGAAGAAATCATCACAGCTGTTAATAAGGTGACCCTCTCTCTGTTAGTGTTTTTAAAGATTATTACTGCTCATCCAAAGATGGACAGATTGATGAAAGGTAAAGGAAGAGTAGCTTGGTCATCACTTCTGCATCAATTATCCCACTGGTGTGACAAGAACCCAGTTGTTTTGCCATGGAAAGGTAATGCTGTTAATTTACAGCAAGGAGATACTTCATTTGCTCCACCCAGGGAGCTTCCATCTTTCCTTATAGCCTAAATAGGAAAATACACACTGAGTTCTTCCTTGTCTGACATGATTAATCCTTCAAAAGGCAAATAGGATTTCATGCCAAATTTGTGAACATTCTTGTTGGAACTGGGTGAATCATATAGCTAACGGGCACAGTCATCTGTAATACCTCCCTTGGCGCTCCCATTCCATGAATATCTTCCTTGGCAGGGAAATATTCAAATCCCAGTGTTCCGTGATTCTAGATTCCCTCCACATGTAAAAGCTTTCCAGCTGGCTTAATCTTTTGGGTGATAAGAATTTATATAAGTAATCTGTTGCTCAATCTAGGTTAGGAAAGTGAAAGAATCCTCCTAGGAAAGACACGAAACATAGTAATCCCATTAAAAATGAGGCAATTTTAACTTCTAATTTCTTCTCCTGAATGTGAAGAGAGGAGAAGCCCTGGTGTCAAAAGGCCACCCAAAATCAGGAGAGATCCGTCGCCAAGTCCGCATGCTTCAGGAACACTGGGAGAAGTTGAAAAGAGCTGTTGCTGCTCGTGGAAAAATGCTGGAGGACAGTCGGGACTTCCTAGAATTTCTCCAGAAGGTGGACCAGGTGGAAGCCTGGATCAGGGAGAAGGCAAGTGGATTTTAGTATTTAACCCAAGCAGCACACTAGAGACTTGACATTTAGCAATGACATTCTGTGTCATCTTCCAGGATATTTGCCTAGTGATTTTTGTCTGGAAGAATCATGACACGTGCTACAAACAATATGAAAGGAATGATTGAAAAAATTCTATGGAGTCTGTCCATACCAGAGTCAACTGGGCAGTATTAGCACAATCTTCTCATGTGAACTGTGCACATGAAGAGTTTGTGATTATATGTGGCCCTCTCACGTGTCTCTACTGAGACAGAGAAATGAAAGCAGATAAGAATGGAAGACACTTGAAGCATTTGGCAGCTGGCCTTCACTCTTATTGTCTGGAAGTTTCTCTTTGCAGGGGTGAAGGAAGAATGACTTTCATTCAGAGGTTGCTTCTGTAGCCAGTAGTAGATTGAAAAGGGAGTTGGGACCAAGTCTCATAATTATCTAAAGATCAGAAGAAACTATTTCAGAAGCTGTAGGTTGGTGATTTATAGGCACATCACAGAAGTTACTGCATCAGGATAAGCACTGGGAGTTGCTGTGGTCTTGAACTCTTCACCTAAATATTTGTCTGTTTGCTGCTTATTTCCCTAGGAGGTCATGATTAATGTAGGTGATGTGGGAAATGACTATGAACACTGCCTGCAGCTCAAGAAAAAGCTGAATGAGTTCCGTGGAGCAACATCAGGGGTAAGAGGTGTTTTCCATGCTCATGTCTTGCATGGCTGCAAGCAGCAGGCAACTTTTCAGTCCAGTTAATAAATATAGTTCCAGTGCTCTGAGGAGGTGTAAGACCAAAGTGATAGGAATATCACTACCTCAAAAGTCATTTTAAAAGACTGAATTTTCTCCTATTATGCCTTCTGCTTTGAAGATGTCTAGGCAGGACTGTCAGCCACTCATGACACAACCTAACATTTCAGACTGCATTAAATGACTCACTGTGTGAGCCTGAATTTGAGCAGATTTTGTTTGGTTCATGCCGTCTGCAAAGTCACAGTGATTTCCACCCAAAAGTGGTTTAAAAATGTGTGTTTCAGACATGCTTGTTTGAATCTGAGAACTGATCTGGACCTTCCATGAACAAGCCTGTGAAAAAAAAAAACTGTTCTCTATTTCTATCCTCTATTTCTCCATTTTCCTTCTCCTGAGGAATGGTCTCATTCTAATACTCCTTCATCCAAATTAAGCACATAAATCTGGGTGCCTCTGTTTATATACACACACATGGTTACTCATGAATCATAACGTTAATAACCAGACATTTAGTAAAACAGAGCAATGGTTTACGCTTTGGATAACAGTCATGTGACAAGACAGCTGCACTCTTCACCTTTCAATGCTGAGATCTCTGTCCTTCTTTTGTGGTGCTGAGTCATGCCAGCTGCCTCTCCTGCCCCCAGTGAGATGTGCCAACTTAGGCACCAAACCTGGGGAGCAGGGGCCTCCTTGTCATGTGTTCAGCTCCCCCCGTGAGAACTGTGAGGCCATATATTGAGGGGATGCAATTGCAGCAACCTCTTGTTCTCTCTGTGTGAACTGCTACAGATGAGGACTAAGAGGTCTGTGTGTCACAGGAAAGATTACTGTGCTGATTTGCTAGTCTGGAACTTGCTGGAAAGGTCTGGGAAGAGATGTGTTAGGAATTTGTGAGTGATATTTACTCCAATATAGTCTCCTAATATTCTTCATCCTTTGTTTGCCTGTTATCTTTTTGTTGATTCTTGTTTTGGCAGCTCCCATCATCTACTTTTGTTGCCTAGTAGCAGAAGACAATCCTCTTCTGCAAAATAGCAGTGTAGATATGCCTGACACCAGGGAGAAACCCATGAGCTCCCTATCCCAGAACCCAGCAGAATTTTGTGACAGTGTATTCACACTGGATTTGGATAGAGAGCCAAATTACTTGGCTTCAGCACCAGGGAATTAGTAAATTGAAGAGACATTCATTGTACTCACCAGCTGACTGTGAGCTAAGGGATTGAGCAAGAGCTCTTCTACAGCTTGTGCCAGCCAAAAGGATGATTAATAGGGCAGAAACAACCCAGTGTTCCAGTCAGCATAAGCCTCTGAATAGGAAAGTCATTCCATAAACTAAGATAGGCCTTATGTGCCACTCTTGCAAGTCTTGGCCTTATCTTGGCTATCAGCTTGTAGCCACTGCTCCTGTAACACTCTGAACATAACTCCTGCAGATAAAAAGATGGGACAGTTATGCAGTTACGCCCAGATAGTTTGTGCTCAGCTGTATAGTGCTTCCTAGGATGATACAAACAGAAGGGGGCTGCTTCTGGCACAGTGTGTGCATCCATCCAGTCTGGGTTTTCCCATTAGAAAAATCTGAGATCAGGGTAGGGAGTAATCATGATACATTGATGGCTGCCAGACTTCCTATTCACTGTGCTGCTATTATTTCCCAGGAGAGGAGGCTACAGGGTTTCTGAAGAATATCTGACTGTCTGCTGGTTTCTCTCTTTTACTCTATGGCTGTGTATAATAGGAAAGCACATATGGAAGCAGGCATATTGGTATGGATGCTGCATAAACAAAGCACACAATGGAGTGAATACTTACATTAACATCTTGCAGCTGTGCTTCTTTACACCAGTGATTGTCTCCCTGCTAAACCTGTGATTCATTTGTCCCAGAAAAATAAAGAATGTGTTTGAATCTTGGAGCAGCGTTGGCCATCTGTAGTGCTCCAAAAGAAAAAATTATCCCACTGTACTCCAGATTATATGGGCAATGTGCAAATATTATCCATTCTGTGGTATGTGCATGGGAAGAAAGTCTCCTAGAAGACTTAGACTTAGAAGAAAACAGAGTGGCATAGGTTGTCTGGAATTCTCAAGGCTGTGTGGATTTTGAGCCTGTTGTCTACAGTACAGAAGGCACTCTAGGACAGAATCTCACCTAGATAAGTCAGTGGGCTCAGGAGCCCATGAGTCACTACCTGTCTGACAGAGGAACAATCTGCCTCATATCAGCAACCAGCAACTGCATCTGTGTTTCTTCACCAAACAAACCCCTGCTGGAGTATCTGGCTTAGAAATGAGGGTCTGAGGGATCTCACCTAGACCAAGATCATTGCTGCATCTACAGCCATTAATGTTCTTTCTTGCCTTTACTGTCTTCTCATCAGGCACATGGTAACACCAACACTTGTAGTAGAGCAAACACCATGTGTCTGAAGCGTTAGCGAGGTAAAACCTTTTCTTGCTGCTGCTTGACTGTCACCTCGGTGGAAAACTCAGTCACAAGCAATTTGAACATGTACCTTTGTACCCTTTGTCACTTTACAGGAATCAACAGTAGATGATGCCCACATCAGGACAATCAATGCCCTGGCCATGAAACTGGAGAGACAGAACAAAGAGGAAACAAAAACAATCTATGAGCGCCGAAAGCAGCTCAATGAGAAGTGAGTGGGCTTTCAGATGTCCTGTGTAAAGCAAAAACAGGAAGGGAAAATTAGGTGTCTTCAGCTGAGATAAATGAAGGAATTGAAACATTTGTTTTCTTCTTTAATATCACAACTACCAAATATCAGACACTGGAGTTGTCTTTCCAGACTGCCAGAGCAGGTAGCTTAGAAGGATTCTTAATCCAGAAGTGCCAAAGTCATGTTTCTAAGCCTTGGAGTCAGATACTCTGTTTCACACCACTTGGCACATGAGAGTCATGAAGCTTAGACTCTTCCATTTATTCACACAGTTGTCCTGGTGAATTGCCCTGTGCTTTTGCTGCTCCACAACCCCCTATCTAAGAAACAAAAGCATGAAGATACCGTTTGTGAGATCATTGAGAGCTTAAGAAAACTGAATCAGTACTTTTTAGCTTTTAACCCCATGCCATCCTGAAGATATGGAATAAATTCAACCAGATAACCTTCTCAGGGTAATGGTTCATCCTTGTGATAAGCCCCCTGCTATAGAGAATTTGGGTATCAATGCATGAGGTAGTTCAGAAAACCTGTGGTTTTGTTTAAATATGAGTATCATGGAACCCATGTGTGGAAATCCTTACCTCTGATATACATCTTTAAAATATTATTTCCAACTAAAGGTGGAACAGTTTTCATGGTAACCTGAATGCATACAGGAAGAAGTTAGAGGGAGCCCTAGAGATTCATGCCTTAATCAGAGAAATAGATGACATCACAGAAAGAATTACTGAGAAGGTAAGTTTTCCAATTTTGATTAATTGAAATGGAAAAATACTCTATCAGTCTTATTCTTTCAGGGAATAGAGGTAAAAATGCCAATCCTGAATTATAACTGTGATATTAAAAAAAGAGGAAAAAAAGACTATATAAAAGCTAATTATTTCATCAATGTAAGTAATTACGTTTATTTAATTATTAGTCAATAGGTAAGTGGTACTACTTAAGGTTACAAGACTTTTGGCTTGAATTTTTAAAACAACTTTAAAAATCTATTTCTTCATTTTATGGGATTTAATTTCTTAGGATACCAAAGGCAAATTTTACTTTTGTATTTTCATAACACATGCCTGATTTTCTATGCCACAATTTATTGTGAAATATTTTTCTGGTTTGGCATATGACAAAAAAAAAAAAAAAAAAAAAAAAAAAAAAAAAAAAAAAGAAAGATTGAGAAATGGAGGGAGGCACAATTTTTGTTTTACATGTGAATGGCCAGAGGCACCTTAAGCAGGATTATGACTGCTCAAAGAGGTGTGGATTCTTGTTTCATCTCTGTAAGGAGAGCAGACAATGTGCTGTATTGATATTTAAAAAGACAATAAGAATATTCAGATGGCAATGCAAAGAGGTGAAGGAGGAGGAGGAAGCTCTTTGAAATAATTAAGATACGAATCCTTTTGTTTGGTGTAATCTTCACCATTTGCATGTCTCCATGCCCTCTCCAGAGTGTATTGATACAAGCATTGGATTACGGAAAAGATGTGGAAAGTGTGGAAAACCTGATTCGAAGACATGAAGAAATGGAGAGAGAAATCAGTGTTATTAAGTCCAAAATGGAGGTAAGAAGTAGGAAAGTACAATATATACTAAAAAAAATTCACTTTTTCTTCTTGAAAATATGGTGGAAAAATCATTGTTATTCTTCAGACTGATTAGCAGGAATTTTCAGCTATACAAGTGCAGAATAAATTTCTTCTCATGAAAATACCAGGCTGCTTGATCCTACTTTATCTTATCAAATATTATTCTTCCTGATGCACAAAATCCAAGAAGAAAAGTCCCTTTTTAATGTTCTCTAGGTCTCTGGCCCTCACCTGCAAGCCAGATCAGACTGTCATATACATTTTGGAAAGCATGGACTTCATCTTTCCCCCAGTTCCTGGATTTAGATGAACCAAAATCACAACTCTATTTCTGTTCAGAATTTAAATGCAAACCCCATACTGCACGTAGTTTCCGTAGTTAGAATTAGCAGTTCATTTTCCTGTTTGTCCATATTCTGCAAAACTCTTTTCTAAACTGTAAATTAAGTTTTTTTTGCATTCAAAGTAATGCACAGAGATCTTTCTTCACATGAATGTTTGCTCACAAATTCTTGTGTATTAGTTCTTGCATATTACACATCCCTTTGAATATTTTGCTATTGTAATTTAATTACCTGCCTTTGAGACCTGGGATCTTAAAAAGAACTATTTTTCCTGAAAGACAAACTCAGGAATGAATATAAGTATTTGGCATAAATTTACCCCACTATAAATCTCTTCCCAGCCACTGGAAGTGGAATCTTTCCGCCTTTCCACAAGGAATCCGTCCATAAATGACAAACTGACTATGAAGCAACAGGAGATGAAAAACAACTGGCTACGACTCCAGGGACAGGCCAAACAAAGGTGAAGACTTAGAGTTGTTTGAATATCTCTTAGCAGGAGCAAAGCTGCTCCCTGGGGTCTAAACCCTACTTGCCAGAGGTCTTTTAAAGGTTTTTAAGGATTTTTTACAAAGTTTACACAGGCAGCTAAGACACCTGCATTGGAAAAAGTGTGACTTGATATACAAACAGCTCCACTAATGGGACTTTGGGAAAACTAATACAATGTTTTTGTGGTTTATCCCATTAAATAATGTTACTAAAATGCTTTCAGACTATCAAATTAAATCTATCATAAAGCCTTTGTGAAAGGCTTATTTTTTGGATAGTCCTTGAAGATTTTTTTTCCCTTGAATCTTCCTAAAACAAGAAAGGCTTAATCCTGATCTGTAATCATCGGTGTAAGCAACGCATATGAAGGCTTTTTGTCCTTTCTTCTGCTAATGAACTGATGTAGAAAAATTAGTAAGTATGTTGTTTTCAAGGCAGTGTGCATCTCCTGTGTTTTTGGTTAACATGAGGATTCTTAGGAACTGTAAGGAAAAGTTTGAATTAATTTCATTTGGCTTCTGTTAAGATATTTTCCTCTGCGAATGGGGAGGGAAAGGCAGCTAGATAATTCCATGTCACATAATGCTGAACTGCACCTTGTGTGGCAGGAAGGAGAAGCTGGCAGCCTCGTACCAGTTGCAGAAATTTAACTTGGAGATGAAGGAGATACTAGACTGGGCCCAAAACACCAGAGCTTTAATGGAAGCAGGGGGGCTGCCTAAAAGCGCAAATGAAGCTGAAAGTATGATTGAGGAGCATCAGGAGAGAAAGGCAAGTATCCTCTGTGGTTCCAATTGCACATCCTGGGAATCTTTCTGTGTGCACTGCATGCTTCTGTCAATAACATGGTAAAAAACTGTTTTCATTACCAGGCTGGGGATAGAAATCACCTATATACTGACAAAACTGTCTCATGGGCAGTTGGATGGCTTGTGTCTTTGCAAAAAGGCTCAGAAGCCCCATGAGCTCTCACCTGTACTGCTGTCCAAACCTGACAGGGAAAAACAGGTTCAGTCTCACATCATGCTCACTGCTCATCTCCTTATTCATATTGCCAAAGAAGTTAATGCCAGATAATCCTTGCTTTAAGCTAGATTTTTTTCATGTGAACTTAATTTACCTGAGAAGAAAATAAAAACAGCAGTTTGTTTCACACAGTGAAGTAAATTAACGGAATGGTGCTATATATTCAGTTCTGAAACACTTCATATGCCAGTTAATCGTTATCTTTCTAATGTTTTGGTGGCTAATTTGGCTAATACTTTTGGGGTTTTTTCTAAAAGGAGTGATATTTTAATTAACATTAGGGAAAAAAAAAAATCAATATTTTACTTTTTCCCAAGAATCATAGGTATCTTTCAGCTGTTGTGCTACATTATCTTTGCAATTATTTTACTTTTTCTAAAAATCCTGTTCAAAGAATAATTACTAATACCCAGTGCTTTGTGGGTCCCTTTATTAGGACAAAGAATGTGTAGATTCTGATTAATTTTCCAATCCTGAATTTAGTGTGAAGTCTTTAGAGTCATCCATTTTAACAATGCTTTCTCATACCACTTAACATTGTTTTTGCTAAAAATTATTTGTGGTATTAGAAATATCACAAACCACTGATGTAGTGTGCTCCAAATTTAAATGGTGTCAAGATCTTTAATATCTGATAGTCAAGGAACCCAAATGGTTCTTAGGAGATAGTCACAGAGAAAAGGGGGAAATTTGGCATCATGTTCTTTTGTTGACTAAACCAAAATTATAGGCAAGGCAAGAAGGAAGGATCTCTAAATTCTGGTCAGTGGCTCAAACCAAAGTCCTTAGAAGAGACTAGGGTTGAACACAAGATGCTAATGTGACTTTTAAAAATATTTGAATTACAATTTTATAGCTGTGTTATCTGTGATTGGGCAACACCACTACCACAAAAATCTCTAAAAGCAGCAGTTCTAATTTCAGAAATTTAATAGTACATGCCATAGTGTTTAAGGTGGTTTATGAGTTAATACATGGTATTGTTACAGTTCGTAGTTATTTTCATTTTCAAATTGCTGTCATTAGAAATTCCACATTCAGTTTGCAGGGGTCATAATTGCTTTTTATGCTTTCACCTTCAGGATGAACATGATTCATTCCTCAGACCAGGTGCAAAAGTTAAATGTGTTTCATTTTAACAACACAAAATGAAGTAAAACCATGTATTTAAAGTAAAAATCTAATGACAACTTATTTGTCTGCATTTGGGAGAGGAAAAATTCTAGGCACTGTTTCTTAAAAGAGCCACTTTGATGTAGGAAGACTGGGGGATGATATTATGAATGTTTGAAATGGTATTCATTTATATCTCAACATTTTCTAATCTGTTTCTAACTAAATCTCAATTTTCATTTGTAGGAAAACAGTTGTTCCTGGACCAGTAAAGTCATTTACTATTTATATTTATTCTCCCTTAGGCAATTCTATGCCCTTCCAGTAACATAGCTCAAAGATGAATGATTTTCCATACAAATATTAGTGCTGGAAAGTTACGGACCAAACTCTTCCCCTTAAGGCTTGTATTCTGAATAATGGCTTTTCATAAATCCTTGACATCAAACTTAGTAATGTATTTTAGGAGGAGATTGAAGCCCGAGTGGAAAGATTCAATGCTCTCAGTGACTGTGGTAAGGAACTTGCCAATTCTGGTCACTATGCAACCCCTGAGATTCACCAGTGCCTCTCCAGACTACAGCAAGCCTGGTCTGAACTGATCCAAGCATGGAAAGAGCAATACATAAAATTGTTTCAGGCACAAGATTTACAGGTGAGTAAAATGACATTCAAGAGGGAATGCACATGCCACTGACAGTTTTTCTTGATATAAACAGCAAATTTATGAGAGGGTAGGAAGGAAGATGTGCTAATAATACCCAGTATTTAATCTGTATTTCACTGGTTTCTGGAAGGCATACTGAGGGTCAAGCACATTCAGTGGTGACAACACTTTGAGAAATTTTACCTCTGTAAATCATAGAAATTCCTGTGGAATATATGCTCATATGTTTTTCAAAGACTGTAAAACTTAGCAAAATTTGGTGAAACTCTCATACATCTGGAAAATGACACTTACTTAAAACACAACATCACCACTCTTCCAAATTCTATAACCTTCCCAAAAAGACATGGAGCCAGACCAGTATTTTTTAAGAACTGGAGAAAAATTTAGCATGGAGGGAATAATGTATTTTTTCCTGGCTTTTTTTTTTTTTTTTCCCCTAATAAAAGAACTATTTTGGCTGCAGTTTTCCAGAAATACTTCCCTATAACAGTCATCTGTTACTTTAAAAATTTCTGCTCAAACAGAGATTCTACAATGAAGAATGTCAAGTACTTTAAATAAGTGCTGGACTACTGATCCCATCTAAAGTCATCACATATATGAGAACTTAAATCTTATGGTATGGGCAGTTTGAATGCTTTTTCATGTATTATGTTAATTTTTGAAATAACCATGAAAGTTAGGGTTTTTTCTGAAAAGTTTGAAAGTTTTTGGTGTAGTCACCTGCAGTCAGGTTAGCTTCTGCTTTACAGCACTTCAGCATTTCAGCATATTGTCATGTTTGTGACTGTTGGGTTTTGCTCCTATACAGAAATTCTATGGCTACGTGGAACAGATTGAGAGCTGGCTCAGCAGCAAAGAGGCCTTCCTAGCTAATGAGGACTTAGGGGTATGTGCTCTGAGTAGTTACAATTCTCTCTGCAATCAGTCTGGAGGAGAGGGGACTGCACAATGATGTGCCCTGAACCTTTCTATGCTCTTTCTCCTTCTGAAGTTACTGCTCTGCCCTGTTGGTGGTTTAGGATCAGATTTCTTTCCTTGGTATTTTACACAGAATGGGAATCTCAGCACTGAGAGTTATGAAACAATCCAGCTGCTCGGATTATAGAAGGAAAAGGAGACTGCATAGAAATGTAGAACTCCAGCATGATTTGGGTTGGAAGGGACCTGAAAGACTATCCATTTCCAACCCTCCTGCCATGGGTGGGGACACCTCCCACCAGCCCGGGTTGCTCAATGCCTCGTTCAGCCTGGCTTGTGTTATCTGACCCAAATACATTTGCCAGCAGTATGCAAGCCATGACTGTCCCTGCTGGCACTCCCAGAGTAGCTTTAAATTACCTACCACAGGTATCAGTAACGCTGCAGTAGCTGAAACTGCAGAGTGATGCGTGGGCTGCAAAAGCTGTTCAGGATGCTGGATATACATTCTGACACTTAGCTCACCCTACACCTCGTATAGGTGGTGCTACTCAATTAGTTGCCTCTGCAGGGGCTAGAAAAACATCTCAGAATTCAGTGTATTTGCAGTCCCTTCATTACAGTATATGAGACTTAGAAGGACTTCTAATTTCTGCACATTTAGCTCAGCGATGTGCAGAAAATGCTCTGTGAGTAATTTCCCATCCAATGACTCATGTAAACACCCAGAAGTTCAGTGTTTTTTCTGACCCACTTGATGTGAGCTTATTGCTTCTTTTAGAATAGGGGAGAAGCAGAGTTTACTGCATTAACAACATTTTGACACCACTGGTTCTATAATTAAAGTGCAGAGGGGTGCTGAAAAGAGAACTCTGAGTCATTAAGCTTGGGATTCACAAACATTACAAGAAGTGTTTCTCTCCAGATTAACTGTAATGTCAGACTCCAGTCCTCAAATTCAAATCTGGATCTGAACTCTTCCAAATTGTTGGAAGTTGAAACTGAGACTCTAATTTTAACCTCTTTCTGTGACATATTTGTTCGCTTAACTCTAATTTCAGTTTGGCATCCCACATTTGCATTCAGCATGGCATCTGTTTTAAGGGTGATTTTAAATTAGGAACTGATGTTTTAATTCTTGAGACATTTTGTGTTCTGTGCAGCACAACAATATGCACTAGAAGCTAAGCACTGAAATAATGGTCTCAGACCTTCCATGGAACATTATTTAGGTCCCAAGTGTCAGATCAATGCCAATGAATTCCAAAGAAAAATAAATTTTCCTGACAGCTAGTTTGCAGATGTGGGGTAAATGCCATTTACCTTCTGGATTATCCGTGTTTTGGATGGAAAAACTCTGACTGAAAGCAGCTTCCTTTTGTTGAATTCTATCCAGGACTCAGTGTCTAGTGTGGAGAGCCTGCAGCGGAAACACACACAGTTTGAAAAAGCCCTGGAAGCTCAGATGGAGAAAATCGATGAGATGGCTTCATTTGCTCAGCAGCTAACACAGAACAAGCATTATGACTCAGAAAATATCAGCAACAGATGCCAGGCTGTTCTGAGGAGGTGAAGTCAAATCCTTCCCATGTCAGCCACCAATCTCTTCTGCAATGAGATCCTCCTCATGTGATCATTATCTTTAAATTATTTAAGAGAACTATATGCTGGTCTGCATTTTCTCAACTTCCTGCTTTGCGCTGGGGTCTCCCCAAGTTGGCCGTACTTCATCAGGAGGCTTCCAAAATGCAATTAAGTGGAGGGTGAGCAGGATTCAGAATAAGGCAGTTTCTCTGTAATTCTGTATTCTGGCCTGGCCTTAGGGACAGTGCTGCCAACAGAAGATCTGCCATGCCATTAAATACTTCATTATCATTAAATGCCATCAAGAAAGGTAATTTGCTAGACAGCTGCTCTTCTCTGCTCTAATGGGGTTGATCTTTAAGCCCCACTCAAATTATCCATTAGGGCATTTGCAAATTTTTTGACCAGATCTTGCCCTTTCATGTGAATTACTTTATTCCTAGTAGCAACTTGCATATTGTTCATCTTAAACAGGCACTGAAGTAAAAGAAGTTGTATTCACTGCTTTGGTAGATGAAAAGAGCTACATAAAAGTTATGAAAAGAGACTGGAGATCTCTTATGATTCAAGTGAACATAGATTCAAGTGAACAGATTTATTAATATGGTCTAATTTGATATGATTTATTAATATCTCACATCTGCATTAACACGAATAAAGTCCTGCAGGTCATGAATTGGAAAAAAAAATTAAAGGATGGTACAGCTTTGGTTCATCCATGACAAATGCCATCACACTTGCAGGATTTCCACATAAGAAACGCGCTGAGTTTATGTTCTCTTAGGCAGTAGTGGTGATCTACCAGTAATGGTATCTACAGGCAGATACCATATATACAGAATTTATGGATAGTTTAAACATATCTATTGGCTAACAATCTTTCCTGTAGTTTCCTGGGCACCTTCTCTGACAACCCAGATCAAGTGGATCTGCATATTATGGGCATTTCCCTCCTAGGGAATGGAGGATTAGATCATGAGTGTTTTAGAGGTGAGATTTATCTAATTCACTCTGTGACTTTTACCTCACACATCTGTCTTCATCTCAGAAAACAGAGACTACTGGAGAATGCTGCTGCTCGCAGACATTTGCTAGAGGAATCAAGGCTTCTGCAGAAGTTCCTGAAGAATTCTTTTGAGGTACAATTACACAGGATTCATAATATTCTGGTTTCTTAAAGCATGCTGTGCTGCATAGATCTGAATCCCCAGACAGATTTACTGTGAGAAAAATCAAGGAACTGAGCCTCAAATGAGATAATATTGGGAAATATGAGGATAAGAATGAAGGGATATTTTTTTTCTTCTTCCCTCTAGTCTAGTCTAGTAAATGAAAGATCTACCGTACATTGGACAACAGAAAATGCAGAAGAAATAAATACATTAAAAGGGAATGTGCCACCATTAAAAAAAAAAAATTAAAAATTAAAAAGAAGAAAAAAGTTAGTTATTTATTTTGAAATACTGATAATGGGTTAGAAATAGGGAGATCATTGTCTATGCTCCCCTATGCACACATGTGCCCATGCATTTTCTCACCTTAGGGAGAAATGGGGAGTGTGGGGGCTATCTGATGGAGACAGCTCCATTTCAAGGCAACACACATCTAGGGGTGGCTTCATGAAGGGCAAGAGAACCTCTGGGGAAGCAGAACCTCTGAAGGACAACTCATTTCAATCCACGCTTACCAGCTCCCTGTTTTATACATGTAAGAGGAGAGCTTGTCAGGCTGGAGCTGAAGAAACTGAACAAACACTGAAGATTTCGTCTTCTGTTTTTCCCTCCCCACAGGTGGCTGCCTGGATTAATGAGAAGAATAGCATTGCCCAGGATGATAGCTGGAAGGATCCAAGCAATCTGCAGACCAAACTGCAGAGGCACCAGACTTTCCAAGCAGAGATCATGGCCAATAGAAACCGTCTGGACTCCATCAAATCAGTGAGAGAAGCAGGGGTTTTGGGCAAGGGTGGGCAGCTGGCATGAAAGACTGCAGACAGTGTGAGTTACAGGGATCTCAAACAAGGAAGGGGGAGTCACTGTCCTCTCACTGGCATTGTCCATGTTGTCTCTGAGTATACTGAGAAGCTTATTCTTTCAGTCCATCAGGAATTCTCTGTTCCACCTGTTTCTTCACCCTCTCTCTCTGACTATCTAGTCTGAGCTTGCTATGCATACTTACTGTGCACACAGTGGAAAGAGATGGGGGCCTGCAACAAAAGATTCAACCCACTGACTTTAGGGACATCTCTCTGGGTGAGTGCCACTTTAGAGGTATCCTTGTTTCTTTCCAGCAGAGAACCCAACCCACCTGATTGGATGTACAACCTTAACAAGTCATACAATATTTATCCAAAAAAATGGATAAAGTAGAGTTTTCAAGTGTTTCCTTTGCAGAGACATGCTAGTAGGTGAGATATGAAGGAAGCCTGACAAGATTTGTCATATATTTGGCAGAAGATCAGATGATAAGTTTGGAAGGATAGACTGTTACATGTTTAATAATTTTATTTTCAGCACAGTGCATACTAGATGTATTGTAGAATAGATTGCTGTATTAAAAGTAGATTGCCCCCTCCAGATTCACCTTAATCTTAAAAACACATTCTTTTTTATTTTCTTTTATTTTCTTTTATTTTCTTTTATTTTCTTTTCCTTCTCTTCTCTTCTCTTCTCTTCTCTTCTCTTCTCTTCTCTTCTCTTCTCTTCTCTTCTCTTCTCTTCTCTTCTCTTCTCTTCTCTTCTCTTCTCTTCTCTTCTCTTCTCTTCTCTTCTCTTCTCTTCTCTTCTCTTCTCTTCTCTTCTCTTCTCTTCTCTTCTCTTCTCTTCTCTTCTCTTCTCTTCTCTTCTCTTCTCTTCTCTTCTCTTCTCTTCTCTTCTCCTCTCTTCTCTTCTCCTCTCGAGTCTCCTCGAGTCTCCTCTCCTCGAGTCTCCTCTCCTCTCTCCTTTCTCCTTTCTCCTTGTTTGCAGACACGACAAAGAGGGAATTAAAGGGTGGAGTTACAATCCTCAGTAAAATTATCTGTTTTTAAAGACTTGTTTGCACAAACTCTTTCACATTATTTCATGATGCTGCCTTCTTTCTTGGGAATAGTCCTAGTAGCTGCTCTTTATAACACCTACTGACCTGGAATAGCAACTTTCCCCTGCTGTACCTCTTGCTTCTCTTGCTGTGCAGTTTCTGCCCTGATTTCAATAAGCCTTTTGTCTTTGTTAGATTTTTCTCTGTCTCTGCAATCCCTCCATCTCTTATGTCAGGAGGTGAAGGTTGCAGCTGGCCCTTTACATAAGAGTGCCAGTAGGCTTTGATTATGAAGGCAAAATGATGTATTCTGGTGCTTTCAACAAAGGAAGAATGTGTTGCCTGTTCCTTCTGAGATAGGAAGGGGAGAAGATGCTCCATGAAAGGCACTATGCCCCAGAAGCCATTCTGTCCAGACTACAAGAAATGGAAGAACTGTGGGAGGAGCTGCTAGCAAGTTGCCAGGATAAATGGACAAAACTGCAGGATGCTTACAAGGTAATGCCAGTGGTCACAGGGATGCCAGTGGTTGGATCTTGGTGTCTTTTCCAGAGATAGCAAAGCTGCCTTGCTGCATGTCTCATCTACAAGTGTGTCACTTGATACAATCCAACCTGATTCCTCAAGACCATAACTGCAAAGAATCTACTAAGTGGGGACTGACTTAATGGAATTAGCAGGATAATTGGAGATCCCTCAGAAGGGAATAGGATTTGTAGGCTAGGCTCCATTCTGCTTTCTGCTGCTGGTTTAGATCCAGATTCCAGAGAGACATACTGAAGAAAAATGTGTTTACTCATATGTGTCAGCTCTCTGCATCTGTCTCCAGGGCATCTTTTCTCCAGATCTCTTCTTTTTTTTCTTGAGAAAGAAACCTACAGCTGCTTTTCATTCTTCTAAGTCCAGGCACATAAATTGTCATGCCTTGCTTGGGCTATCAGAAAATCTGTGGTTATAAAACAGACCTCTCCCTTTGAAAGTTTGGGTTTTTTCAAGGTGCTATGTCCATGATCTGCATGATCTATATTTGTGCAACACAAGTAAGATAGGCTGTTGTTGTTTAATGCATCTGTTCTTGTCTTCACCATGACTGAATTCTCCTCTTCATTTGCACCACCATTATATATGGGAAGAGTTCACTGAGCACTGGGAAGTTGCTCCATGTTTCTGTGCAATCTTTACTGAGCGTGACCGAGATTTTAACATCACATTATCTGTCCTAAAAGTTTAAATGATCTTTTCCTCTTGCTTGTTCTCAGGGTCTTCATTTTCAGCGAAATGTAGAGGACACAGAGAAATGGTTGGAAGGTGTGGAAAATGACCTGAAAGCACCGTATAATGACAATGATCTGGTGGTTTTGAACAGTCACCTGAAGAAACAAGAGGAACTTGAGGAAGACATTGCTGCCCATAGGGACCGGCTGCAAGAGCTTGTGGCCACAGCTCAGCAGTTCCAGAAGGAGAAACATTTCCTTGCTGATGAACTAGAAGAGAAAGTGGATGAATTGGTGCAGAGGTGTGTGATGTCTTCTGCCGTCATTTTGCTACTTTTATCAGCTTTTTTCTTCCCTGAATATTATTTTCTTTCCTTCTATACTCTGTTCTGAAATGAGTGTTCTGCATTCATTCCTTATCAATCTGTAGACCTCACTGGATAATGTTTAAAACCTACAGATACAAAAGGCTACATGATCCACTGCAGGAGAGGCGGGGGAGTCTGGAGGCAAGCAGACTTCAGTACCAGTTCTTCCGAGATGTTGATGAGGAGTTGGCTTGGGTTCGTGAGAAGCTCCCCATGGCTTCCTCCAAGGATTATGGCAAATCCCTGGCAACTGTTCAGAGTCTACAAGAAAAGCACCAGGTAGTGTCATGTAACAGCCATTCACAGTCTTTAGAATCAGAGAACACTGGACTCAATTTGTCTCTAGCAAACTTCATCTGCTGTGTTCTGGGTAACAGGGATCACTTTTATCCTTCTCTTTTTCAAGGATATGTCCATGACTTGTCAACATGAAGGATGCCATCCTGCTTATTGTTGCAGTGGTGCAAGTACCACACCACAGGCTTTCTGTGGACATGTTGGCTCTTTCTGGGAGCTCAGTTCAAACCCCGGCCTTTTCAATACAGAATAGATTTTACAAACTTTTGCATATTTTCATGGGCTCTTTGGTCCTAACAAAATGCTTTCAAACTCAGTAAGTACATCCAAGAAAGCTCATTGCTCACATGTTGTGAGATGAGCTCCCAGGTGTGCTGGTTTTGTAAAACCAAAAACAAATCAGTGACCTAAACCACTACACTAGGAAAACAGTTTCCCCCAAATTTTTTCCTGCTCTGATGGGAGGGAGTTTACAGGGAACTATTATGCTAGCTGACCTTCATTCCAGTGGTAGCTTTCAAGACAGCTGCTGAAATATTTCACAAGGTTCAGAGGAAGCAGTGCCTGGAATACTGTCATCTCAAATACCAATAATTACCTTCCTGATAGTTCTTTAATAAGAAGCACTGTCTCTTTGCAAACACAAGGTGGAATTAAAAATATTCCTGCTAAGATTTTCTAGCAGCTTTTGGTATTTAATATTAATATTAGCATATGACATCATATTTAAGTGCCATGTCAAGTGCCTTTAGGGGAAACCTGTGCAACCTTCATTAGGATTGGGAAAGACAGGAGATCCTATAAGTTGTCAATGTGTGTGATATACAGTCAGAGAGAGAGAAAGACCAAGTGTCTGGTGCAATCATTGTGAAACAGTAAGAAAGAAAAGCTTGTTTCATCATGATTAAAAGTACAAATGTTGTTATGTGTGCAATTACTCCTGAAATTTATGAGCTCATTGGCATGGAAAGCAAGTAATTAAGTTCACAGAAGAAAAGAATGCTTGAGCTGAATTAATCTGAAAAAAATATTTCAAATAACTGAACGAACAGAGGAGAGACTGCTTTAGGCTATGGTTATTTTTTGTTAGTTGGCTAAGTCTCAAAATTTTTCAACTACCTGTGAGAGTAGGAGATGTATACCATAAAATCAGTGCATAATAAAATTCTCTGACATTTTACTTACTATTCTTCTGGAAACAGGATTAAAATATAAGCTTTTTACTCTCAACGTGTTATTAGCTACAGCCTCTGCACCTTCTTTTAATTGTTGGTTTACAAGCAAGAAAATGTCAGAATTAACATAACAGTCAGGAATTGAATATACTGTTGGTTCCACCCTCTATTGTTTGTCCTAATGGGCCAGATTTGCAAAATTCAGTCCTTGGTTTGTAACTCCAAAAGAGATTGTGTGTGAACTGTATTAACCTAAGGAAGAAAAAAAAACAAAGCTGTCTTTCGAAACAGCATTTACACACAAATATATCATGCCTTCAAACAGCTGCTTGTCTTGGAACAGATATGGTGTCACTTTTCAACAACATATTGAAATCAATAGGGGTCAGTTAAAGGCAAGATTAGAATCAGAGCTCTTTTCAGCCAAGTTTGACTCTTAAGTTGAAAAAGCAGCTCCTCTCCTTATAGAGGGCATCTCCTCTGTATTAACACAGCACTGCAGTCTAACTCTGAACCTGCTTATTCATAGCTATGAAATTAAACAGAACAATGCTAAAATTGTGGGGCTTGTTTGTGCTCAGGGTGCTCAGGCACAGTCAGCCAAAGAATGCATGTATGGTCACCGAAAAATATCAGCATGGGCCCTGCCCACCCAGGGGAGAGTATATGGGGAGATGCATGTTGTTTTAAAATCTACAGTCTTCAAAAATTAATTTCAAGTAAAGCCTTTGAGAATTGGTTCAGGTGGTTTTCTTCTCTCCTTGTCCTGTTGGCTGCCTGGCACTCATGTACCCACAGCATTTACAGTGGCTGCTATGCAAAGATGCATCTTCTACAAAAGCATTGGCAAGCGATAAATAATAATGGGGAGGAAAATTGGTCATTCTTCTCTAGACATGTTTTAATTCAAGAAATGCCATATAATGGCATGGAACAGGGTACATTTCAGTGGAATCTACAAAAAAGAGGTTTGTGATTAGAACCTATTCCCTCCAGACTCTGAGGTAGATATACATCAAAGTTCAAACTTCATGGATAAATTTGATTTCTATGATTACTCCTTCACCCCCAAAAGAGTTCTCCACTCCACTTCAAGCATGCACTCAGGCTTTGTACGTCTGACCATTAGAAAGCAAATTTATAACGAAATTATATATGCATGACTACATTTTCTGGAATAAAATTCCATAACTTCAATTTTTGTAATTATCGTTTTACTCTTTACTCTTTCCAGAACCTGGAGAATGAGATAAACAGTCGGGATGCTTTGACCAAATCAGTGATCAGTACAGGACAGAAACTGGTGAGGGGAGGCCACTCAGCCTCTCGTAAGATTACAGAGCATCTGAAGGAGCTTGAGACTTCTGTAGAGACCTTGAAGGCAGAGGCTCAAGAGAGGAGACAGAGGCTTATGCAGTCCTATGAGGCCCATCTGTTCCTAAATGAGGTAAAGATTTATTTTGAGAGATTTATTTTGGCCTCTCTTTTCTTAAAACAACTGACACCTATATTGTTGAACGGATGTAAGTGTGCAGAAAGGAGCACAGTTTACACTGCCCTGATTTTTCCTATCTGGTAAATATGGATACAGTGAAGAAATTACCTTCCCAACTAATCACAATGAATAACGTTTAACTGCAATTACTGGATTCTGGTACACATTTTTTGGAACAGCTATACTGAATTAGAGGAAATCACCTAAGGTACTCTCTGTTTTCACTGATGTGTCAGTGCACCACTGCTTTCAGTTTTCTTTGTCTTGACCAAAATCAAGCTGTGTTAAGGCTCATCCCTGTATTTTATACAGCTGCTGGAGGTGGAGGCATGGCTGGCAGAGAGGAGTTTCATTCTGGACACCTCTGATTATGGGAAGAATGAAGAATCCACACAAGTTTTGCTTCGCAAACTTGAAGCTACCAAACTGGACATGGATAGTTTCAGGTCGCGGATTGAAAAAGTACAGGAGACAGGTGCCAGCTTAATAAACAAAGGCAGTCCAGAGAGGTAGGAAAGTAAAAACAGATTTCTCCTCCAGGTCTAACAGAAACGCCCAGAGAAGGCAAATACAGAAAAGTTCAACTATGTTTGATGGCTCATTCAAAAATAAGACTTCAGGGGTCATCTATCCCTCCATCATCATCATCATCATCACACACACTGAGCTCCCCAAAAGCTTGAAGATTAATGTTTTCATGAGATGTTTTTATTTCTAACAACAGACGAATTAATGCAGATCAGTTCTTTGTCCATTGTCTACTCCCAGGAACTAATCATCTAGTTCTAATTTACCACAAATATTCAAAAACCACCGTGCTTGGGAAAGGAAATGAATATTACTGACAGTTCATTGTTTTTCATTGAAAGTTTGTTTTTATATCTGGGGAGGAGGAAGGAAAAAGACCAACCACTTTTTATGATATACTTTAATTTCCTGACCTAGCTGCTCTAATGGCACAGCATAACTCACTCCATGACGTTATCTGGTTTATCTGTATTTTAATGGTGTTGCAAATTAAACCTGTAAGAAAAAACAGTCTTTAAAAAGAACAATGAAACATACTTTTTGCTTCTTATCCTTTGCAGTTCAGTAATACTTTCAAAGCTCCAGGGGATCCTAGCAGACTATCAGTCTCTCCTACAGAAGTCTGACACCCAGAGAAAACACCTGCAAGAACAATTCCAGCTCTATCAGTTTGAAAGAGAATTCCAGCTGGTGGATGCGTGGCTTTCCAGTAAACTGTCTGTAGCAGAGTCAGATGACTACGGGCAGGACTTAGATGATGTTGAGGTAAAAGAAAATAAAAGGTATTGCATGTATTGTGTGGCGAAGCAAGGATTCGCTGTAATTTTTGTGTAGCTGCTGACAGTGAAGCATGTTACAGTGACAAAAACTAAACAGAGCTGCTATCTCTACAGCAAGAACTTAGAATGGTTTCTGTCTGCTTTGACAGTGTCACTGAGGCAGCATCCTCCAACAGAAAATTAGATGTATCAGAAAATTAGCTTTTCTTGGGATAAGGTGAGGTCAGCACACGTCATTGCTTGCCCTGCTCATAAATTTGACAGGACCTAAAAAATTTGACTATGGTCAAAAACACTGGGCTGCAGCATACATATCTCTTTCTGCTGATTTCAAGGATAAATTTCTCCTTGAGGCACACAGTGCAGAGAGGTATAATTAGTAGTGTCCACTCCTCCTGGGAACTGCAGCATATGTAAACAAGTTTTGTTCATTAGCTTTTGATCTGGGCAACTTCTGCTTGTCATGAAATGCGGTTCATTTTCCCAGTGACATAGAATGTTAAATGATCAAGACAACAGATGTCTTCTTCTGACTCCAGATCATTTGGATTTATCAAATTATTTGCACTTGTAGATTGTAATACATAGCTTTTGTGTTATACAGAGCAGAGAAAGTGATTCCTTCTGTCTCTCTCATGGAGGTAGGCAGAAATTATTTTATCTAAATCTGTGTTCCAATTTATTCTGCAGGTGCTGGAGAAAAAGTTTAAAGACTTTGTAAATGAGATGAAACCTCTGGGTCAATCCAAAGTTACCTCCTTAAATGAGTTAGCATCTAAACTGGATAAGGAAGGCCACAGCAAGATGGATGTCATCCAGAAGAGAACCAAGCAAATCAGTGAAATGTGGGAGACACTATGCAATGCCATTCAGCTAAGGACAGAGGTAGGAAACACATGAAAAATGGGAGCATTGATTTCCCTGCAGTCTCCCATGTCCTTTCTTTCCTGAACTAGTGCATTGCTCACGTTGAAACACAAGGTTTACAGAGGCAATGAGCACATTTTGTTCAATTTTTTTCTAGTCATTTCCCTTTACAGCCACTGCTTACCCTACTCCTAGCAAGGCTAATACTTGAAGGATGTTTATCAGCTAGGAGTAATTGTTCTCCTTAATTCACTGCTAACTCCAGTTTCCTGAAAAACAAAGCCAATCCAATAGTTTGCCACCACTAACAGGAGTCTGGCTCTGCCGCTTATCAGTCTCTATGGAACTACCTATTTAACAGTTCGCTAAACACGACCAAAATTCTCTAGGTTTTTGCTGAATTAACTACTTGAAATCACAGAAGGTGTATGAAAGAGAATGTGATGGAGGACAGAGAGCCAGCCGCCTACCTTTAGGCAGCAGTTAGGTGTTAAATCTGCTCAGTCCCTCTCAGGAAACTGAAATCACAGATATGTTTTGCAAAGCAGAGGTGACACACAGAACTCAATATTTTTGCTTCCTTTAAGGAGAATATAAAACACCAGATGTCCTCAACCTTTTTTTCTTTCACTACTGTTGCATGACCTGTTGCATAGGAGGTAGCTCAAGCCCACTATTTCCTGTTAGCAGAAATAAATGCATGACAACTGTTAATATGGAGTTTGACTATAAACTAGTATTGGAACATTTTTTTAATCCTCTCAATTCAGAAAAGTATGATTTTTGCTCAATTCCTTATATTTTCACTTTCTGCAGTGTAGACCTTTATTTCAAGAAGTATTTTAAGACAATTTCCGTGATATAGAGAGCTACTTTTGGAGGGCAATTCATTCTCTGCATTTTGATAATTCGTCTTATGTAGGGATAAATTTCTCTTTGGAGACTTCCATTTCTTTCATTGTCCAACAGAACTTGGGGAAATTAGGTTAACACCTCACTTTCAGGTGACTTAATGGGGAAGATGTTTAATTTCCTCTCAAAAGCCCCAGTCATTTTGTACTGCACAATGACATATTAGGGTTGCCTTTTTTCATGTTGTAGACACAAAATGCTATAGAGTATTACCATTAAATTACTTCTTTATCCCAGAACCTAATAGCAGCCCATCAAGTTCACCAGTATGACCACGATGTGGATGAAGTAAAGGGCTGGATGCAGGAGAAAGAAGCAGTGGTGGATATAGAAGATTATGGATATGATCTTCCAGGTGTACAGACACTTCTCAGCCATCTTGAAGGAGTAGAGGTAAGAGGATCTGTGATGAAGCAGCAGCAGAAAAGCATAGGTGGCAAAAAAAAAGGAGACTGACTCTTGACTAGTGCCTCTCAAGGGCCTTGCTTGCAAGACAAATTTATTGTACCCTTAAATATTCTTTGTGCCTCTCAAAGAAGAGGGTCTTTTCTTCCTGCTTTTAACATTGGAATGTTATATTATAATATTAATGCTTTTGCTTTTTATTGTATTATTAATGCTTTGGCTTTGAAGGATGAACTTCTCTTCTAAAATCTATTCCAAGCTGTTATTATAATTGCAAAAGTGACAGCTGAACTATAAGAAACTTCAGCTCCACATTTACCAAAAGAATCTGTCTCATGTCTAAAGAAGTTTCTTTTGTTTGATGATGAATAGGGCATTACAGGAAAACTGAGAAGCATTTGTATTTCCAGCCTCTGTACAGCCAGAGGGTAGAAAATATATGCATCATCATTAAATCCACTTTTGATAGAACTAAGCAGTGACTCGGTCTTACAATCCAATGACTCTGTCTCCATTCCAGAGAGATCTAGGAGTCATCATGAAAGAGCTGGAACGGATCCGAGGAGATGCTTGGCACCTCAGCCGCACATACCCTCAAGTGAAGGAAAACATCATGGAGAGACTCACAGATGTGGATGAGTGCTGGGAAAACTTGGACAAAAAGTTTCTGGAGAGGAAGGCAAGACTGAGCCAGGCAGAACAAGTCCAGCTCTATTTCAATGACTGCAGGGAGCTGATGTATGTATAGGCCCCTTGAGTTTGGCAGTGGGCCTTATTTCTTGTCTTTCCCATACAGGATTTTCTAAATTATAGCTGTTAGTTATTTGATTCCTGCCCCAGGTGCTCTGCAGCTTGCTTTGAAATCTCTTTGAATAATAATCCATGGTATCTCCTCAACAGCACTTCACAGGATTTACCAGATATCAGAGGTGACCATAATGCCCCAGCACAGGGCATCATACACATCCTTTGTGTATGACAAAGGCACTTTTTTGGACTAATTCCTAAACAGTCCTGGAGAATTCCATCCCTGTGGATAAATTGGGTCATTTCACAATTCCAATTCAAAAAACAGTTGATTCTGTAGGAGGACAGGGTTAGATAGTGAAGTGATTTGTACACCTGCATAGACACCAGTGCCCCCTTTTCTCAGAGTAAAAGCAACTGCATTAAAGATAATCTCCTAGAATAAGTAATGAAAAAGTTCACCTATGACAGGAGTAGAAATAGAGAGACAGTGAAATGGTTACCACGGACTATTGGACATTTACTATGCTAAGGGATAGATTCTGAGCTCAGGTAAATCATGCATTAGTTTGTGCCAATTGAGAGTTATGGAGTATAAAATGTTTCTAAGAAGTATCTATCAATATGCTTCTTTCCATGAGTGTTCTTTGTGCATATGAAGTACTTTCATGTGTGGTGGTAAGGTTTTGATGGTCATCTGAAAGCCTCTGTGTTCCTTCACGATGTATAAAATATTGTTAAAGTGTGTAGCCTAGGCAATTGCAATTATTTCTTTCTAATAATTTGAATGCAGAATGCTTCAGTACGTAGAGATCTACATCTGTATTTTTAATAGGCTCTGTATGAAAACAGCACTGGGAATATTATAAATCCCCCAGATATTTGAGTAAACCTTCATCAATGCATTTGTATATTGCTATGGTTTGACCTCCCAGTCAGCAGCTAAGTACTTCCACAGCCAAGCCACTCACTCCCCCAGGTTCCCAGTGGGATGGGGAAGAGGATCAGAAATTAAAAACAAGCAAAGAAACCAAAAAAACTAATTTGTTGAGATAAGAACACCCTAGTAATTAAAAAAAAAAAAAAAGTGAAATATAATAGTACTAATGATGCAAAGAAAAAAGGAAAATGACACTTCTTAAAACTATTCATAAACAATGCAATTGTTCATCACCCACTCGCTGGTTCCCAGCCTGTCCCTAAGCAGCCATTGGTCCCTCCTGGCCAGCTCTCCCCAGTTTATATACTGGGTATGATGTTCTGTGGTGTGGTCAAAGTGGCCCTTTTGGCCAGTTTGGGTCAGCTGTCCTGGCCGTGTTTCACCCCTGCCCAGCTGCTCCTGCACCTCCTCACTGGGAGAGCCTGGGAAACTGAAAAGTCCTTGGCTTAGGGTAAGCTCTACTCAGCAACAGCCAAAACAGTGTGTTGTCAACATTGTTCTCATACTAAATCCCAAACTCAGCACTCTACCAGTTACTAGGAACAGAATTAACTCTAATCAATATTAATACCTTTTGTGAGCAAATGAAAGTCTGTATACATGTATTCACAGCCGTGAGATGTGTGCATTCCCAAATTTCCAACAGATTCAGATTCTTTTCCTTTTTACCCTTTGGCCCTGTTCTGTAGGGCCTGGGCCAACGAGATGCACGCTCTGGTGATATCTGAGGAACTGGCAAACGATGTCCTGGGAGCGGAACTCCTCATCAAGCGCCATGAGGAATACAAGCGTGAGATAGAGAAACAGTGGCTGAAATATGAAGAAATGCAGCGGGCAGGAGGTGACCTGATGAAGAATGGACATTTCATGTCTGAAGAGGTGTGTTGAAGAGTTAAATATTTTACAAGCAAGAGTGAACAAAGACATGAAACAGACAGAAGGTGCAGCTTTGTCTCTCAGAAGAACTGAACAGGACGATCAGGTTCTTTACTATTAAAAGCTGTGTAGTTCATGTGACACATAGAAAAAGAAAACACATTTTAAAGTTCTTATGCTACATCACAATGTAATTCCTCAGAAATGTCCAAAGGTACAAGAATGTTAAACTTTCTGTGATTTTATTATCTGTGTGTCTTTAGACTTTGCCCAAGACATTGTCTGTAGATCCAGAGATCACACCAACAAAACCATCTTCAGAATTTATGCAGGATTACATTATTTCTGTTGCAGAGAGAACAAGACAACTTTCTACAGCTGAAGTCTCTCCATTGTTGCCTTGACCTAAGTGCATGCATTTGCTGAATCTTCTGGTTCTCACTAGCTTTATAGTACAAGTTGCCTGGATATAAATTTTGGGAATTCATATGGCAGAATATTTGTCATACAGTATGTGGAATATGCCTAAAATTGTATTATCTAGCTACACAATTTACATGATAAATTAATTCAAGTAGGAAAAAAGAGGACTTGGATACCTTTTCTAAATTATGCTAACACCACAAAATTTTCAAGAAGTCATCCTCTAAATCATGAGGGCAGATAATTGACTGTCATGTGAAAGTCTGATTGGATTTTTCAGCTCCTGGCATTACACATATTATTTTTCTAGATTGAAGAAAAACTGTTAGAGCTGTCAGAGCTGATGAAGAAGGTAAAGGAGAGCTGGGACATGAGGAAAGTACTATATGAAGAAAACTGGGAGATCCAATTGCTCCGCAGAGAGCTCGAACAAGCAGAAGCATGGCTGGCTGCCAAGGAGAGCTTTCTTTCAGATCCCTCCTATGGGGTGAGTAACAACCATGCAGCATTACTGAGCACTCTGTGCCCCTTAGCACATGCAGAGGGCCTGGTTCATGCATCAGTTCAGGCCTGAAATTAATCACAATCTCAAAAACAAAGTGCCCTTAAGATTAGAAAGGGCAGGAGCCCTCTCCTCTTGCAGAAGTGAGCCCAGGGCAGTTGCTGCATTTGACATAGTGATGGGCTCCTGGAAGTGGTGGCTTCCAGGGGATGGTAGAAATCTTGTCAGATCATTTTTTCACATAACTCGCAGAAGGTTCAACCTTCCCTGTCTTGCTGGGAGCGTTTTTTTCAAAAAGAAGAAAGGGTTTTCCCCACCTTGTAGGGGAAAACACGGGGCTTTTGCTGCCTTTTTCTTCCCATTAAGTGGTAAAATGTTTTACATAGGCAGCCTGATAGCTGGCTTGTAAATTCCTTTTTACATACCAGCATCCATATTTTTGTTTATTTTGTTGGGTTTTTTCCCTCATTGTTGACTGTCTTCTGACAATTTATAAGATTGGAAAACTAAGTCGTGAATTTGGGTATCACAAACTAAGCAGAGGACATGAAAGAAGTCTCCCCTGTCGTAGGGCAGGAACAAACTCTGCATCTAGCACAAGCTAGAGTCCAAGTACTCAATCTGTACATAAACAGTTCTAGCTGGAAGCCATGGTACTACACAGCCTTGCAGAAAAGGGAAGGTTGGTACTTGAGCTCTTTCTCTCCTACACAGCAGACAGACTGCAAGATACAGACCTTTTTAAAAATGTAGATTCAGATTTTTTCATACATCAACAGGGGTTTAGACATCCAGTTACAAAATTTTCAGAATCCCCACATGACCAAATAGAATGGATCAATCTGAATATCTTAGGCATAATGGCTTCTAATGGACTTGATTTTGGACTTCTGTATGTGGTAATTTTTTCATTTAGGATTCAGTGTCTGAAGTAGAGGAATTACTGAAGAAACACCATGAGTTTGAGAAGATGCTTGCAGCACAGGAGGAGAAATTTGCTCAGCTCAGCAGGAAAACTAAGGTGAGTATTGGGAGGCTGATGAGCTGTACATGAAACAGGATGATGTGGGTCATGGATTGTTGGAATGTCACTCTATGTAAGAGATGGGGCAAATGAGCAACCAAAGCTGAAATATTTCTGACACAGCAAGACCTGTATGTGGATCAAAAGAGATCAACTAGCTTGAAAAAGCTGTAGGGGAGAAGTGGAAATTTTCTTTTGCCAGGACCAGCAAAAAGGGTGTGAGAAACAGGGCGATCCCTTGCAACAAAGGTGGAGAGATTTTGCTTCATTCAGGATTTCAGTAGGGAGCTGGAGCCACATGAAAGTGACAGAGGACAGCAAAGGGCTGAATATAAATGGAGACCAAGGCACAGATAGGCCTTTTTCATTCTGGCTTAAGATTTTTACAATGGATTGTGTTAAATACCAAAGATACTCAGTGGGCCTCTCAGATTCTCTTTCATTGTGGGGGAGGTTTTTTAAGTGATTTTCCTGAAATAACCAGAAAAACATAATGGTTGTGCTTGATTTTAAGCTTAAAATTAATCTGTCTTTTGTTCAGTGATTTGCAAATTGGCCAAGGGAAGGGACAAAGGCCCTTCCCTCCTAAATTTTCCATGAGAACAACCCTGGATATTCAGTGTTCTTACAGAAAACTTAGAGAAGCTGTGCCTCGAGAAAAGGACCACAGTTTTTCCTCAGCTTATAAAAAATAAAAAAAAAAAATTAAAAAAAAAAAAAAAAAAAAATCAGCCTCCAGAGAACTTAGTAAGGGCAGAATTCACCATATTTGAAGTTACTGTCATTACTATTCATGATTTGGGCAACAAAATAGTGCTCTAATAGCAGTTAGATTCAGTTCTAACTCTAAGAATGCCAGTGGAAGTGCAGGCCTTAAGATTCAGTTTCAGGAGATATTTTATTTGAAAAACTGTTCCTGCTTAAAATAAAAAAAAAAATCTTAGGTAAGCATGAATGCACAAAGGTAATTTAAAAAAAAAAGTAATACTGATGTCCTACAGAGAGAGATGAATCTTCTGAAACAAGTGGACACGGAAGAGAGTGAGCAGAAGGATAAAGGCAAAGTTGTACGAGTTCCTTCTCTGAAAAGAAAACCATCTGACAAAAGGAATGCACCACCAAAAGTGACAGAGATAAAGAGCACAACGCCACTGCCACCTGTACCCACACACAGCGTGTCCTGGAAGGTCCCACTTGAAACTATTTTCTCCCCAGTTGAAAAATCTCCAACAAGGTTCCAAGAATTCACTTCCTTGGAAGTCCCTGAAGTGCCGAGCAGCAACAAAACAGAAATGAAAGCTGAGACAAGGCTTGGTGAGATTATCACTCCAGCTACACCAAAGATGGTAGGCCCACAGGCTGCATCTTTGGAAAGACACGGTTCTTCAGGCTCTCCTTTATCTCCTACTCCTATAAGCCAGCAACACAGCAGCAATTTGTCAGAATCACAAGCCACAGACTGCATATCTCCTCAGGAAAAAGGTGCTATAGGCTCCTCTTTCCCCAACCTCCAGACCAAACTAACAGCAGCACCACCCGAGCCTGGACAAAGGTCACCAGATAACTCACCAAACTTACTGCTGTCTAGCTCCTCTTGGGAGAGATTAAAGAATACATCTTCGGTAAGTCCCAGGAATTTCTGGTTCTCTCCGCACAAAACCACTATCATGTGCTAGTTTAAGAAAGGCAGTAACAGGAAGTTCTGTGTGAAAGTCACAAAGAGCACCATAGAGAGGGCATTCTCGTGGGTACACACCTGGATTCAAACAAGAATTTTATGTGCCTTTGCAATTCAAACACTTTTCCACAAAGACTGTTGACTTAAGCTGCTATGTACAGCTTTAAACTACTTTTAATTTGCTAAGCTTTATAGCCTAGGTCTTAACAGCTATATTGGTTCCTGGTTTTCTTTTCCTGAACTAGAGGCTATTCCTGCTGCTGAATACTCAGCAGAGCACTTAAAAACAGGTGGTGTCTCACAAAGAGGATGATTTACCTACATCTTCTGTGTGAGGTGGAAGTGCTTAGTGTCCACTCATTTAGAAGTCAGAGAGGCAGGACTCCATGGCACACTTGTCAAAGAGCTGACCAGGTGCAAGACTAGAACCAACAACTCCTGCTTGCTTGTCCTGGCAGGAAATTCACTGTTAACTCATTGGCAGATAAAATTGTTTCCTTTTGCTCCTCTGCTCTTGAGAGGAACACATCTCACATACCCAAGAGTACCAGTACTATACATTGGTTTAACTCAATAATTGTGGAGGTGGTATGGATAACTCAAACAATTTAAGTTGTAAAATGTATGTCATAATATAAAAATAGTGTAAGTTAATTATCACACTATGATAAAGCAAATTTCATAAGTAAATCGTTTGAGAAGGATTTGAATTATCTTTGTTTAGGTGGTTTATCAAAGATACAACTGCAACCTAGTGAGGATTTCCAGCTGTGCTGTCAATGTAAAGGATAGAGGAACCAGAGACCAATTTCTTTGCATGGAGTTTACCTAAAAAAGACCTTCAGAAATTTAGCATAGGCCTAAGGGCCATTTTAAAGTTAAGTAGCAATGTTCTTGTATGTCTCAGGTTTCTGCAAGTCTCCAGAACATGGAGGGTTTCCTAGAGAAGCGAGACCAGCTCCTTCCACGAAGACAACAGGTAGAAATAAATACCATCACTCTGGGTTATTTCATTTTTCCTTGAGTTATAGTCCAGATCTGGTCTGACTTCTTCAGGGTAAGCTCTTGCTGAAGAGGAGCTCAGTAGTGCGGGTTTTCTTCAGCTATCCCTAAAATGCATGAGGAAGTGTCCCCTGGCTTTGGCAGTATCTGATCTCTCAGAAAAAGAGACAATGGAATTGTTACCTGTCATGGGAATCACGCAGAACTGTGATTCTGTCTACAGTTAATGGATTTGTATACCAGAATCTAGGCTGTATAAACATGTTAATTACAGTTTCTTAATTATAAACAATATATCAACTGGTTTCAATATATCAACTGAACTGGGGAGAAAAAACCCCAAATGAAACAACAACAAAAAAAAACCCACAACAACCAGAAAAAAAACACCACACCACAAAAAAAACCTAAAGCTTTATGATCCTGTAACAACTTGTGATAGTTTGTCAGCAGTGGAAGCCCTCGGTCTCATGCTCCCAATATTTGCAATTTCTAACTGTGCTAGAACAGAATTAAGGTTCTGTTTATCTTTGAAGAATTAGTTTGTTAAATACAGGTTTGAATAAAACAGAAAACTAAATTCTAATCCTGAGAAATAATACCACTTCAAGTCAGTAGCATAATGATCACAACAGGCCATGAAATTTTCTAACATTCACCAACAATCTGCAGACATCAATGTTTGCTGAGTGTTTGCACATAAACAAGATTATTATTATTATGATAGACAGATATTATGTCTTGGATTATTTGTCCCCATAGAGTATTTCCTCTGAAATTTTAAACTTGAAATACCTCTTTTAAAAAGTGAATCTGGTATGGACTCCATCTTCTGGAAGAGAAATCTAGTTTTTCTTCACTTCTGGGCACACAGAATTTAGTGTTCAGGGATACTGAACTTCCATATTACCAAAGAAGAAAAGCTATGACTTATCCTCCTCAGAACTGTTTCCTTCCTTTTCTCTGAATTAACAAATTGTCAACTTTATTCACTGGCGTAATAAAATATGAATAGAAGTTAAGGGTCCTTCACCAAGAAGAGTCTCATGGTACTAGGCTAAGTTTCAGTGATACATAGTTGGGGGCTGGAAATAACTGCTGCTTTTGCACATTGTTCAGTAGCATTCCACTGGGGTTAGTTGAGTAAATAAAGAAGAATTCAGCATCCACATTAGATAGTAACAACACACTTGATAAAATTAACCTGTGACGAGGAGGCAGGGTCCAGTGTTACAGCTAGGGAGAGACGTGGAGTTTAAGTGGCCAAAAGTTAAACAGAGCTCTGATTATCCACCCTCAGTGATGTTACTGACCACATGGTGTAGAGCTTGCTTGAGCCAGGTTATGTCATTTTTTCAGTTCTGACTCATAGAAACCCTTTCTTGAATCACTCATACAGAAACTAGAGCAGGTTCTGTTTTTCTAAGAGATAACAATGACTGTGAGAACTTCCGTGATCATGATATCGACAGATCCTGGGTTCCTGAGGTAGTTGCATGTGAAAGATTTCACTAGTCCTATAAAATATTTACTTCAGAACTGAATTTTATTACCATTTCTATTCATGTAGCCACACTCGAGGTCTTGGAACTCCTTCTATGTAAAACTTGATGGATTAAAACTTGACTTCTATAATGATGACAAAGAAGCAACTAAGGTAATTTAGTTTTTTAATCTTTTTAGCAAAATTTGTATCTACATATGTAAAAATTAGTTTTAAAATGTCACCTTTGGTTTGGGGCTGGGGTGATCAGTGTCAACTGATTGAAAATTCAGCAGTTATTCAACTGATACAACTGAAAACAGACTGATAAGCTTCCAGAAGTTTTCAAAGATACTTCTTTTAAGGTACATCTTATTCAAGGATTGTCTTCAAGATATAATGCCATCATCCTTGGTTCCTCTGTGGCTCGTCCTATTCAGTGATCTTAGAATTAAAGTTAGAAGCATGAAGGGATGGGTGTGTAGGCTGCCTGCAGGTTAGTATGGAATTGAATCCTAGCAGAAAGGACACAGAAGACATTTTATTTTAATTTTATCCCCCTTCAGAATGTGTCCACAGTCCTGTCCCTCAACATTTCTGGTGCCAAATGTGAGAGGCTGGTGAATTACACCAGGAAAGAGAACGCCTTCATGCTGCGGTGAGTCTTACAGAGAAGGGCACGAGTAAAAGCCTGTGCAGCTCCCTGCCCACAGTCACCTAAGGCTGCATGCTGTTAGGAGGCATAACTGAAGTGTCTCACACTCACAAGCACAAAAGGTATAAGGCAAAACTGACTAAAATTCACCTTTTTGTGTCCTTATTTACAGGCTGAGAGATGGGGCAGAGTATTTCTTTGCAGCACCTTCTCAGACACTGATGGAGGACTGGCTGCAATCACTACAGAATAATATAGGTATGTTCTCACTTCCTTCAAGAATGAGCTGTGCTTTTAGCAAGTGATGGTAAGAGAAAGAGAATGACAAGTTGTCCTTAGTTTGGGACATTCTGAGCCATCCTTTTTGGCTCTGTTAGAAAGCAATACACAAGTCACCTTCTACCTTTTGATGTAGTGACCTGGCAGAGAAAAGCAGTCCAGGGTGACTTGCAAAGCAGTCTTTCAGTTGTACTGTGGCCAACCAATCAGGTTATTCCCTGACAGGGGCATGGGGCTGTTTTCATCCTCTTATTAAGGAGCTACTTTGGATTTGATCAACAGCTTTTCTTCTGAATCTACATCTCTTCTGGACATCCCTCTACATAGTGGCTTACTGGGAAGGAAGACATAGCATAATTATAACTATGATGGTCAGAGAAAATTGTTATGGACCCAGAGTTAGCAAACTCTGCCTCTAATGTTACTTTATTTTTGCTGGTTTTTTTTGACTCTGTAGGACACAGTAACAGAGCCCATTCTACAGTGATGGCGCAAAGTTTCATTTCAAACACAGAGACCTCCCAGAAAAGAATGTGGGACTTTCCAGACAGGGACTCTGCTGAAAGACTAACCAGCAAAAGCTCACTCCTGAGGTACGGGCTCTGTGCCACAAAGCTGAACAGATGTCAGTGCTGTGTGTGCTCAGGTAGATGACACCTACAAAGAGACTGCCCTGAGGTCAAAAAGTCCTGCTCCTCTGTCACTAAGGCGGCCAGCAGGAGCAAGGCAGTGATTGTCCCCCCGTACTTGGCACTGGTGAGGCCACACCTCTAGTGCTGTGTTCAGTTCAGCTGTGAACCACTCACTTCAAGAAAACCGGAGCATATCCAGAGAAGAGCAACGAAGCTGGAGAAGGGTCTGCAGAGCAACAGGTTCTCCTACCAGGAGAGGCTGAGGGAGCTGGGGTTGTTGAGACTGGGGAAGGGAGGCTCAGGGGAGACACAGACAAGGAGAAAACAGCCACAGCTGAATTCAGAAACCTGGCCTGTTTAAATCAATTATTCTTGCATTTGGAGTCCATACAAATCTTACAGGCTATGATGTGAAATCTGGTCCCACAGCTGGGCAGACTTTTGCTGCTGAGCTAGACACTTAACAAGTCCTTACATATACAGAGAGTCTTAAACTCCTTGTTGTGGTTTTAAACTAGTAACAAAAATTACTTATTTTTGTTGTGAGATATGGATTAAAATAAGAGCAAAACAGGCTTAAAACTTAAAAGGAATAAAGACAGTTTATTAACAGACTATTAGAATAAGAATACCAAAATAAACTTTCAGAAAACCCTTTTACTTCTTACTACTCAATTATTTCTTTGTACACATAACAACATAGAGACAAAAAAAATAGTTTTACAATCTTGGTGGTCAAAAAACAGTCTCAACTGTTAGAGTCTTTTCATCAGTCCTTGTAGAGAAACAGAAGTCTCTTCCTGGCAATCTATGGAGTTTCTAGAGTCCACTCCTCCCATCTCACACTATTCTGAGGTGTGCAGTGAGTCAAATTGAATCTAGGGATGTTATTTTTAAGGATAAGTGATTCAAAGGTAGAAATCTTTTTCAGTTGTTTCTGTGAGCTTTCCTGGAAAACAGCCATCTCTTTGGCTCCTTTAAGGCTTTAAAATCTTCACTTCACTCGCAAGTTCCAGCAACTCACAGTATCATAACCACTCTTCTTTTTTTTAAAGTCCACACTTTGAATACTCTATTCCTCCCATACTCTAGTCATGAATTAAAGGAGTCTTTAAACTACTGTCCATCTCCATAGCTGTAACAGAAAGACTTTTCAGCAACAAGCATCTTCTTTTTTCTCTCTTTCTTATTTAAACTTAACTCTTTTCTTCACTGTTTTTAGTAGTTTTATGATGTCTTACATGTTAATTGTCTCTTTCTCTGTCTGTTCTAAGAAAAAGGAGTAATCTGTTGTTTATTTAGGTAGTAAAGGAATTAAAAGAAGAAAGCTACAAAAGTTCATAGTGTCAGGTTTCAGTCTAGCAGCAGACTTTGAAAACTAAACTAAACTGCTAAACTCTGCTTTTCTCTCCTTCCCCCCCTCTCCCTGCGGCCTTGTCCCGGGCCTGGGAGGGGGGGGAAAGCCAAGACAGAGCTTGTTACCTCTCCAGAGCCGGAAACAAAAGAGAACGAGAGAGCTCTAAGTGTACTTCTTAAGGGGGTGTTTACAAGTTGAATTCACTTTTTAAGGGTCATATCTGCTGTCAATTCTTGAAAATGACTGATAATTAGTCAGGAAGAAAAACTCCCATCAGTCACCAGTAGCTTCAACTTCCCCTTTTTTTACTCGGTCTTAAAGGTGAAGCTAACTCATGACACTCCTCTAGATTATACCTGATTTTCTGATGATGCATCTTGTTGATAGGAGAACACCTTCCTTCAAAATCAAACCAGAGAGAGAGTCTGCAGAATTCTCCAGAGATCTTAAGGAAGATGGACCTACATTGACACAAGCGTCAATCACCACCCTAAGCCTAGAACAAAGTGGAAATAAAACAAAACTGCTTCCATCTCTACTAAAAGCAAGAAGAGAAAAATGGCATTTGCCTCAATGAATTCCAGACAATTATAACTCAACTCAGACCTCTGGAAATGTATTAATATGTTTTAAGTTAATCACTTCCCTGTGAACTTTTAAAATTATGTATTTAATCTCATAAAATCTTTAAATATAATTAAACAGGATTGCATCTGGTATACCTTTGTGTGTACAACGACTTTGTCATTTGCCATTATCACCCAAGTGTTGTCTACTCCAAGGTACTACACCAAAGGGCAGGGGGACCTTTAAGCCAGACTGCTCAAATTAAATAATTCTGTGAGATAGGAATGGGGAGCAGTGAGCAGAGCATGAGGTGCAAGCTGTGACGTAACTACAGCCATGTGCAAGTAGATTTGCAGATACCAACAGAATAGATTTAAGAGGCTTGGGTGGTCTGTGCAGCCAAAGGTAACGTTATACCCTTCCTACAGTGCTTTGTGGTCTCCACAATCTTCATGGGGAAGAATATATATTTTTCCCCCTACTTACCTGTTTCTGAGCCAAAGAAAAGTTTCCTAGCATGAAGCTGGAGAGAAATGCCATTTTTCCCCCCAGGACAGTGTAGTGACTGGCAGCTCTTCCCTGACATGTGGAAGCTAAAATTTCAAGTCCTTAACTCCTCTCACAGGGACTTCAGCCTTCATCCCTTTTTATGCAGTCTGAAGCATCCCTCTTGCTCTCTGCTTGCAGTCCTCTCCTCTGCACTGACTACTTCTCCAGAATAGGCACTTTACACCAAGTTCATGTAAATACTTTATGGGCACATGCAACAAGTTTAAATTTGTGTTCAGTCTGATTCAGTCATAGGCATCCAACAGGTGAGCTAATAATTTAATTTTTTTGGCTAGTCCATCTCTCTTCTCTGTTTACCCCAGATAGATATGCTGCCTCTAATAAAAAATGAAAAAAAAAAAAAAAAACCAAAAAAAACCACAAACAACCCAGCACATCAAAGTAATGGGAAAGTGATGCATTTCATCATTTTAACAATTTTTAACTGATTAAAAAAAAAACCAAAACAGCAAAATAGCTTCAGTATTTTAGGCTTACTATTTAATTGAACAAATTGGTTCTAGCTTAGTGCAGCTGCCTCCTTGCCCCACCTTTTGTTATTCCACTGAAAGTTTTACCACAGGAGGGAGATTTTGTTCCAGGCTCTCCCTACCTTTGTAAACTAGATCTTCTCCCAGATTTCTTCCATTCAGTCCTGAAACCAGTGAAGGCCCTGTGAAATTCTCAGCAGGGATTTAGCATAAGTAGCACTTATATACCTGGGGAAAAACTTGTATGTAAGTGCATAAAGACTTTCATGGGTCTGGTGTTCCTTTGCAATATTTTATTTTTAATTAATGTATTATTAAACAGTTAAAAGACACAAGCAAGCAATTTCTATGAAGAGCAGCTAATAGTTAAAGTCTCATTTCCTTTGTGTTTGGCAGCAGATAGCAAACTCTGTTGTGGGGATTTTCCAGCAAAATGTTCATCAGAGAGCAGCAATCTGGGGTGCATTTCAGATGAGGTTTTTGGCAGGCATGCATTCATCTTCAGTGGTTAAGCAAACACAACACCAGACCAGCAAGGCCTGGTTTATAAGTACGGCACGTGCCTTTTTTCGGTGAGATGCAGAGAGAAGCAGCTTTCTGCTGGAAGTGCCTGCTTTGGTTCGCATGCACTCTGTTCAGTCACAGCACAACATGTGGTACTAGGCCAGGCAAGAATGGGGCCAAGAAAGCAAAACAAACCACAGCCTCTGAGGAACAACCACACAAAATTTCAGAGGCCCTTGGACTCCATGTTTACCCTAAAGGGAACAAGGACCAGTCCTGAGCACAGGTCACTGATCAGCCTTATACTGAAACTACGCCTTAGATTTCTGTGGTTTTTGGGGCAGTGCGAGTCAGCATGCTCTGAACCAGAGCTCAGGAGGGCTTTGAGGGACAACCTGTGCCAGCCACCACTTCCCACAAGCTGCACAGACAAGACTGTGCAAAGTGTAGGTCCCTCCAACCTGCAGAGTTCTGCGGCAGCCTCTGTCCTCACAAATGCCCTTCAGGTCCTCCTACTACACCAACAAGCCAGCAACACACGCCTTCAATGTCACAGAATCATAGAATCATTTAGTTTGGAAAAGACATCTACAGCCATCCAGTCCTACTGTTAACCCAGCACTGCCACATCCACCACTGAACTGTGTTCCCATGTGCTACACCCACATCATGCTACAAAATCAAAAAGGCAACCCAGATGAAACAAAAAGGCACTCTGATGGGCAATGATACAGCCCTCGCATAATTTCAGGCTCTGAAATGCAAAAATATATTTGAAAAAGCTATTATCATTTAAGGCTACAGAGGTACCACATGCCTGTCTGTGCCTTTGGCTGCAATATTAGACAGCAGTTCCCAACCTGACTTTAAGTGTTGGCAAAACCTCTGGTGACAGCTCTCCCAGCAGAGTCACACCACCTTCCCCACCCTCAGTTCCCTCCCCACCATCCTACTTCCCTCCCTTTGTAACAGGATTTAACAGTCCCTCAGAACAGTAATTCCCCACCAGCTGTGGGTTATCCTAAAACCTTGTGGTTTTGTGGCTCCTTCACATTTTACCAAGTCTTTCTGTTTGTATTAGCAGCACTGTAAATGCACCAAACATGCCCCAATTATTAGTCTGTGGAGCATTCTGAGAGACCAAATTTTCTCAGTGTTGCTGAGCCACCTTGCTGCTGGGGACGTGCTGCCAAGGTTCACAAGGATTACAGATTGTTCTCTGTATCCCATGAACACAACAGGGATATCTTTCTGCAGCAGCAGAGCTTTCTAGGACCAGCCAGAGGAGCATGGAAATGGTGCACACTCTGTGTCATGTAGGCTTGTATGTGCTGCTCAGTGCTGTGCCAGGACATGCTGCTCTCCTGTGCAAAGGTAGCAGATCCAGCTGGATCAATTCTCAACTCAAAATGGCTCTTTATGTTTTGTCTTGCAGCCAGTATCTGATTAGTTCTTAACTTCTCATGATCTGAATCCCAAAGTACAGTTGCATTCCAGCTGTTAAGGCTCCTCAGTTCTGGGTGATATTCCTTAGCTCAGCAAGTAATCATTGCAGAAGAAGCATTGCTGAGGCTTAGCCATTGCCATTGCAGCAGAAGCAGCATTTAGTAAATACAGGCTTCAGGCAATCAGATCTTTTGTAAATGCTCTCCCTTTGAGCTTCAATATTGCCTGTGTGTACCAAAATGACACACCCCTCTTCCTCATTTTTTTTTGATTTTGGATTTCAAGTACAACTAATTCTAGATCTCAAGTAAATTTCCAACACAGAAGAAATATGTAGGGTTTTCCTTGGAAGTCCTGATGAATATGCTGTGTTTAGCATAAATAATCCAGAAGCAAGTCCAAATCCTTCAGTGTGAGGAAGTCTGCAAACTTCTGACTTCTGTGGAGCTCTGTTTTATATTGCTCAGCATCCTTCCCTATCATCTTTTTAAGTAGTGGAGAACTATAAAGATATTCCAAGCTTCTAGTTCAAGGCAAAGTCTCTCACTGCATTCCAAAGCAAATTAAAAGCAGATGTCATTTTCCAAATATTTTCCACCAGCAAGGAGGAAATTGTGTGCTCTCTTTTATGTAGCACCTATTCAAAATACTTTGCCTGTGATGTTAGGGATAGAAGATTATAAAGGGAAAAGTCTTCTATGTGTGAAAATACAATGGCTCTGCACTCTATTAGTGAATTATGTTGTCCTACATCCAGTTTACATCTGTAGGAGAACCAGCTTATGTCTCAGTCATGACCACTAAATTAAATGTACTTGAGTCTATGGCAACTATTCCTTTCAAGTTTCTTCTATGAAAAACTTGTTTCAGGCTCTTGACATTTTAATCAGTAAAGGCATTGCTGATATAAATCAATATGATCACTTGTGCTTTATGCAGAGCTTTTCCTCCAGCCAATGCTCAAAAGAACTGTGCTCACTCACTGCCGCTACCACCCTCTCTCTTGAAATGTAGCCGCCCCCTTTGTGGCAGTCTGGAGCAGCATTTCTGTGCCAAACTCTTGCAGGGGAATGGAAAAAAGGAGTAATTTCTAAATCAGCAAGGGGAATTGGCCAGACAGAGTGCAATTGTCTGCACAGCAGTTTGGCCACTGTTCACATATACATGCCTGACTTCAAAGCTGAGCCCACCAATTCAGTGCAAATTCTAGTTGCTCAGCCTATCTGAAAATCTGGACATCACTGAATGCAAATGGCCAGGACTTGATCTGTAATGAAGTATTGAAAGGACACTGACAATGGGCTCAGAGTTGAAGGGACAGGCTCATACAAAGAACTATCACCACCACCATATACTGTAACATCAAGGAGAGCCTGGGAGGTCTCTGCTAACCAGGACCCTAATTTCTTAACAAGACCACAGTGTGAGGCTCTTGTGGGCTGAAAACTTGGGGGAAGGAGATAAAATATCCCTTTTGAAAGCTAGGAGCTTGAACATGGCAAGGTGAGAAATGTACAGGTTTCCTCAGTTTTCTGCAAATAATGAACACTGTGATGTGTTGTAACATGAGTGTGATGTGTAGTAATGGGCTGCCATAGCCTTCAGTGGGGAACAGTGCAAAAAACCCAGTTTAGGGGTATCCAGAGTAGCTGGAGAAATTCCCAGTCCTTCTGCTTCTCCTTCGTTCTACAGCACTCCTGATTGCTTGGAGGAGCAGGTCTTTGTTATTGAGGATATTGTATTTGCTCAGGTTCACAAGTTTATCAAAATTCTCAGAGGAGTAGATTAGCCTGATGAGGTAGTACGGTGAGCAGTTGTTCTCCAGATTTACTTTGCCTTCTTCCATCTCCGAGTGACCACGCTTTACCCCTGCAGAGAAGGACAAAAGCCACCATAGTGAGATGAATCTGGAGTATTATCAGAAAGTGTTGTAGGGGACTGATCTACTTGGCAGAACCCACTATTAAAAACAGCCCTCAGGAAATACTGCAAACCCACTCCACAGCTTGAAAGAGCCATTCCTGGTCAATTTTCCCAGCTACTCTTCCTTCCCCTCCTGCTAAAACTCAAGTCTGGAAATCCCTCAGCAGAGCTGCCACAAATTCTTGCATTCCTCCTTGTCTTGCCCCTGCAGACATCATTCCTGAGCAGCACGCCCATGGGTCCACATCCTTTCCCAAACCCTGTAAGTCTGACTCTCAGACAAAGACACACACCTGGAACACTTAAAATCCATGATCACTGCTGGATTAGTGGTGGCAAGTGCATGTCTGCCAGCTAGAATGAGTGGACAGCCTAGTACATACGAGGAAGCCCTGTGATGCTAACCACACAAGGCTGCCTGCTGCAGAGTGCAGAGGGACCAGAACATCCTACATCAGACTCTCAGCAAACTCCAACCTGGCCTCAGGTTATGCCTCTTAGAATTGGCAACATCCATACTCCCCGTTAGGTCAATGTTTTTGCTTAAAAGGACCCCCTAATTACCTGCACCAAGGACTTTGGCAGTCTCATATTTACATTTCTACAAAATTTTTGGCTACATTTCTTTGCTGCTTTTTTTGTCTGTCTCCTTGCAGAACCAAATATGCCCAAAACACTAATGTAATGTAAGATGACTATCAGCAGGGCTGCAAAAAGACTGCCGAGATATTCCTTATGATTTCAACCAGAACCTCATGAAAAAGACACAATAATTGTTCTTGAGACACTGCAGGTGTTAGTCTAACCCAGTGGTTTCTGAACAGCATGATGTCAGGGTGCTAGGCACAGGCCACCTCTAGAAGTGACTGAATTAAAAATATCCAATGTTGCTTCACTGAGCTTCACAATACTCAGAGAGATATATTATCTATGCTGTCCACATCCAGATAAAGCTGCATCTGCCTCAAGCACACAAAAACATAGTTTGGAACTGCTGCACTGCAAATGGTGACTTCACAGGCTGAGTCCTTTCAGAATTTAAATAGTTAAAAATAAGAAAAATAAATACCCACATTCCACAAGATGTCTCTCATCCCCCTAGAAACAACAAGCTCCACTGTTAAACCTGAAATCCATGAAAGCAGGTTGCCAAGGACGCCCTCCTCCAACCACCCACATCAGTTGCTGGTTGTCAGTTTGATGGATGAATCACCGACTGCTCAGAGACATTCAGGTGAGCGTCAAAGCTCACCAGTTTGGGCTTGGAGCACAGAGAATTGCCAACAGCTGCTCTGCTCTGCAGCATGTCATCTATTTTTCATTTAGAGTGATTCCAAAATCTTCACCTACTTTACCTGCAGGTAAAAGTACCTTTACTTTTTGCTGCTATTCCCAAATGCTCCCTCAGAGACTTCTCTGAGGGAGCATTTTGCTCTGGTCCCACTTGGGGCCCCAGTAGAATTTTGGGTAAAGCTGGAAGAACCTCCTCCAGGCACTTGAGCAGAGATAGCTGCACATCCCAGGCTGGCCCCACACCTCTCTGCTGTGTCCCAGCTTCTACTAAACACTATATGGAGTCTCTCCCACCTGGGCATGCTCCCCCTGCCCAGGTCCTGTACCCAAGTCTCTATCCCTCAAGGCCTGGGAAGGAGGGTCCCTCTGCACCTCCCTCTCCACCACAGACAGCCTGACTGGGGAAGACAGGGGTGTAGGGCCAACCCTGGGGCTTGATGGCCCAAGGGCCAGCTCCTGCTGCTTTCTAGCCCACCAGCAGGTCCTTCAGGAGTCCCTTATCTCTCTGTTTTCACAGCTCTCTGCACCTTTCTTTACTCTCCCTCTTCCCAGTGCCAGAAAAACTCCAGCACTCTGCACGTTCCTCTTGGCAGGACAGGCACAAGTGAGGAAGACCTGCAGCTCTGTTGCAAGGGACAGTGACATGAGCCATCTGCCACAGGCAGGGCTGGAGGAGGCAGTGTGGCACTGAGTTGCCCAGGACTGTGTCCTCTGAGCATTTCAAGAGGAGAGAAGCCAGCAGGAGTATGGAGGCTGCTCCTCTACTTGCCATGGGTGGACACATAACACATGCCAGGGGTAGAGCGCAGGGCACAGTTCTGTTGACTGCATTTACCTGGCTCCTTGAATTCCTTAAAGGTGTCATTCACCAAGGGAAAATGGATTACTATAGGTGCTCTGGGGTCCTCTGCATCCGCAAATATATAACATTCCTTTGGGTTCTTCTCTTCTTCTGGACTCAGCTCCACTTTGGGGAATGGGATATTTTGTATCTTGCAATACTTGTATGTCATCTCTAATTGCTGTGGACACAGAATGTAATGAAGTTAAAGCTCTAGAAAAAGAATCACGTTTGCTCAGGTATCTGGAAATATTGTGGCATCTTAACTCATTCCCTAGAAACATTATGAAAAGAATGTGTAGTCCAAAGTAGCCACAGTACAACCTTACTTTCGACCACCACCCAGCCTAAGTCAGACAATGCTACTCATCATCCAATAATGTTTTCTACAAGCTCAAGTGAATGACCCAAAGTCACACTCAGAATTCATCATGACAGACCAGGAGAGGTCACAGGCATGTTCCAGCAAACAATTGTTACTGCAATTCCCTGAGGATCCTAGGAATTATATGCTGTAATCCCCTACAGAAAAAAGAGCCTTACAGTTTCTATAGTTCCATTCTTGAAAGAAGTTTCTTTCCTCCTGCTTATATTCATGGTGATATATGATTAAGATTTAGACAGCCTCTTACTTAAAAGTTTCAATAAAGCAAGTTATACTCTGCAAGGAGCAGAGTAAGTTAATCTTCTCACCTTGAACACATGCCCCAAACCATAATCAAGGGATATAATGACATCTACATTCCTCTCTGGCTTAAAAAGTGCCGCACCACTGGTGTTGATGAAATAGCCAACATCTATCAGACAAAGATATTTCTGCAGCGGTGTCAGATTGTTAGGGAAACCGTCCAGCACAGTGTCTGAAAAACAGTTTAATATAGTTAGTGGTGCATTTTTAGGAAAGGAGGAGTGAGTAATTCTGTCTGTGCTAAGGGGAGCTCCTTGGTCACCCTTAAGACAAGGGTCACCTCCCTCCACAACATGAGCCCCCTCAGGAGCATGCCCTTCAAAGTGCACATCTGGGCACACCTGGCCTGTTTCCACACTCTCCCAGGCACACTCACAAAGGCAGGCAGGCCATGGGGCAGCCAGACAGAGGACAGGTGAGACACAGACTCCACTGACCTCACAGCTGCTCTGGGGAGTCATTTTTCACAGACTTCAACAGATTACTTTTTTCCCCCTAAGAACTGGGAAAAATGCAAACAACACAAACAAATTCACAGTGTAGCAACATAACTAAGAAATGCAATACACCATTGCACTTTTGCATTGCTCTTTTTTTGCTTTTGCCTTCTCAGGGTTAGACTCCTCTCTCAGGTTGAAAAGTCTGATTTCAACTTGCTTTTAGAAATCTCATATAAACTATAAGCCATGCTGTCAAAAAATACCACATCTTGCATACAACATCACCTACCAACAGCTTAAAATACTGCTTGAATTAATTAAACCTCACATAAATGCCAAAAGGGGATTACACCAACTGGTAAATTGAAATCTAAAGCCAGTTTCTGATAGCTAGCCTCTTATTTCTCTGCTAGGAGCCTCACCAGCTTGCCCTGTAGACAGCAAGTCCTCTACTGTTCCTCTAGCACACTTTCAGTCCCAGGGAGCAGGGAACATTTTGCCACAGTTTTAAATATGCAAATAGTGGTTTAAGAGTGTTCCTCAAGTTCACAAAATGAGGTATCAATGCCCAGAGCAGAACACTTGGCCCTTAAATCACGGTATTTAGGCATTTTAAAAAATTGTTGATCACAGAAATACCGTTGATAAGTTCCAGCATTGCAATTCATTCAATCACTCTGCTTCCTTGGCCTCATTCTGTAGTGCTGATTTAAACCATGCAGAGTAATTCTAGCTTGTTCCATAGCCTGGAAGGTTTCACACCAGCTTGAAGTAATAATTTGTAATTTTTCCATTCCCTCACTGTCAAGTCTTTACAGAATGTGCTTATTTTAGCATTCAAGGCTGCTGAGAATTCACAGATTCAACTGTAATAAGAGACATTTGCTTGCAGTCCCTCACAGAAGAAACAGAGAATACTTTTTAGTTTTATTTGGCCTGGCGAACATTTTTAGATTAAATTCCATTACCATTGTTTTCTTATCACAGAGATGGAACTTTGAAGCATTTATTCATGGTTGTATATGTGAACAAGAAGTAGACATTTTTCTTGTTAGAATCCCTTCTTCTATCCCACATTCAAATAAAGATTTTAAAGAATTGTCTCAGAAATACCCTTGGAAGCATGAATGCTACTGTAAATGCATTATGCTAATTCCAGACTATTAGTTCAATTTCTCATCAGGAAAATTAAGCATTGAAAGACTTGTTTTAATATATTAGATAACCTGAGCTGCAGGGAAGCCTTTAAAACTAAACTCTGTTTTCAAGTCTTCATCTACCACAAGACTGTCATTTCTGCTCACAGACCTGGCATCTCCTCTTACTCCTAGAGATGGATCCATACCTGGGTTTAGATTGATCTTATGCAGGCAACAAAAAGATGGAAAACTTTCCAAAAATTTTTCCCACTCCAGACTTCCAGTTTCTCTTTTCCCACTCTGGATTTCATGCTTTTCACATATTTTACTTTATTTGTAGAATATCTACCGTGAGATAGTCATTAGTGTTCTTACGCTCACTTCCTTAAAATCCTCCTTGAAATCTGCTTCTACCCATTTGTCTTTACAAAACTGTCAGCAAATATATGGACAGCTATGTTTTTTAACATTTATTGATTGACAATTTCATGCTTCATCCACCTTCTGAAGCTACTTGCTTGCTCCTTCTCTCACCCACCCTTCTTATGCTACTTGTTTTTTCTCCTTCTTTCACTTGTTTTCTTAGCAGACCCTTTTAGGACTTTTTGCTTGCTGAACATTTTAAAAGCTGCCTTAATCCACAGGAAAGCACCACCATCTCCCACCATTGTCAGCAAAACTGAGTAGCAAGGGCAGAGAGTGACAAAACACATTGAAACTTGCCTAAAATGAGAGAGAAAATGCAACTTGCCAAAGAGAAGGGCTCAAAGAAGGCAGAGAACACCTGCTTTCTTGCTAAAGTCAGATTAACCTCAATAATGTGGGGTCCTCCCACATTGCTACCTGTTCATGGAATAAATGAAGATGCTGGGATTATAGGAAAGTTTCTGATGCAGAAAACCTCAGCTCCATCACCTTGCTATCATTTCACAGATTGCTTCATAGGTTTTGAGGTAAAACTGTTGCTGTTTCCTCTGCCTACCTACAGAGAAAAGGCCATAGAAAATCACTCTTCAACTTATACATCATGTCTATTTATCTGTTTGTTTAACATTTGCAATCTAAACCTCTGTGACTTTAACTTTCTGTAGTTGGATTTTGGTATTTCTGTTTCTGAGGGGTTAAAGAGAGGTCTCTGGATGGATAATTTATCAGGCAGAAACACCAGACACATGGGCAATCACATCCTTGCAACTAGTCCTTTCCTTTATCTGATACACGTAATAACCTGCTGTTTTATGCTTCTGGTGTTACCTTTGTTTCTTGACCTCAGTGGATTCTGCCCTTCCTAAATCTTTTGACAACTGTACCTATGCAGAGTGACAAACTTCCCTTAGAAAAATATTTCTTGACACAAATTACAGGTATCTTCTGGAAGTGAGAGAGCAGCCCATGGATTAGTTCATTTTAGCCTGTTACCCTAAAGAAACAGACACCATGAACATAGGCCCAACTCAGTTGATTTCCAAACTCTGAAAAAAATAGGAGGTTTCCAAAGTCTAAAAAAACAAAATCTGAGATGTTACCTGCACAGTGCAGCTAACTCTTTGTTGCAGTTACCTTTCCATTCAATAAATTTTTTCTGATGGATATAATCCTTATGAAACTCTAAACCTCTCAGGAAGTTATGTGACTTTCCCAGTAGCGGACGCTTGGTCATAATGTCCTGAAACATTTCATACAACTTTCCTGACAAAGAAGATGGAGGCTCAATAACAGTAATGTCTTCCTCAGGAGAATGTTTTTCTGAAATAGAGAAGAAACAATGAAATAGGGAAAAAAAACAACAGCAATCTGCCCTGCCAGAAACCTTTGCTGGCTAGCTGCCCTGGTTGTCTTCCTGTGGGTCCCTCTCATCCCTGCTTCTTGCAGGCTGCTGGAAAACATGTGCACATGGCCCATGTCATTTACCAAAGAGATATTTAGTTTTCTTTAAAGCAGGCACAGCTTTTGTGTTTTACTCTTTCAAATGACACAGTGGCTTTGTACTTTTGCCCACAACTAAAAGCCAACCTCTCACAGGCAGAGTCATTTAACAGACCGTGAGGAAACTTTAAATGAAAAACATTTGTACTAACATGAAGCATGCCTCTGGGGAAAAGAGCAAAAAGGACATAGCAATCATTCTGATAGTGATTAAAATCATGCTGGAAGATCCACAGTGAGGCAACACTTTAGAAACCCTTACCTATATCTACCATATCTTGGGACCACCGTTCCCAGAATTCATTTGAATTTGAGGACCAGTACAAGCCATCCAGCAAATTCCTAGTAAAGATGTTTGTCCAAAGACCTGCAAGACAAACCACATGTGAAAAGTACTGCACTACCACATGTTAACCACCGACTATTGTAAACATCCATGCTACACATTATTAGCCCACCCAACCTGACCCCATCATGACACAACTTAAGCAGCAGGTCTCAGAGAGTTCAAACATAGTGGTGTAAGCACTTCAGTGCTCTTTCTCTGGAGGTAACTACACACAGAACATTCACTGAATAGTACAGAGTAACAAAACAAGAGGTATCAGTCACCCAAATGATGTTGTAGAAAGCTTCTTGTGTACTGTGAGAGAACCTAGGCTTGGAAAGCATGGTGAAGCCATGTAAGCATAAAGGCTTCTTTAAACTGATTTATTATTTAAATTGATCTTAGACTCATTTTTTCCTTCCAGGCATGTTTTGTTTCTGTGGAGTGTAATTGGTCCAGGTTCAAAATAGAATTGGCTCCATATGTGAGTCTGCTTTTGGAAAAGTAAGAATTATCCTTCCTCATTAAGCTCTGTGCCAGGTACTTACATGAGGAACAAATTGAATCTCTAGCAGGCTCCACAGTGAGAGAAATATGGGGGTTTTTTTCCTCTACCCTTGTTTTTGGTATCAAAACTAAAACACTTATACAGATTTAAAACCTGCCTGGGACAGATGGGTTCCTCTGACTAGCTGCTTTTTCCATTTCTTAACCTTTGGTGGCAAAACAACCAGTCAAAATAGCTGCTGGAGGTCAAAAGGCCTTCCTTTGTTCTGATGAGCAGAGAAGATTAGTGACACCATCCTCAAGCCACAAATCTCAGGTAGCTCCTGCCTTTGTGGCTAGATGACATATTTGATTCTCAGCTCCTTCCAATTCTATCCCAGTAATACTTTGTCTAGAAATATAGTCTATGAAGTTGAAGAGTTGGAGACTGATCAGGGAAGGAACGCTTATTATTTCTTCAATCTGCCTCTTCCACCATCTTGTTTGATTTAGACAATGTAACAGGAACTGTGCTGCAACTTTCCCAAATCTGTCCAGGTGGAAAAGGAGGACAAGAGGAAAGAAGATACACAAAGAGCAGAAGTGTATGAAAGGCATAAAAAGCTCATTGATTTAAGACCTAAAGCAGACATGCTGGCAAGGAGTGCTGTGTCTGTGCCTAGCAAATATCATGCTTTCTATGATGCTGTGATTAACTGTATAGCACTGCTGTGTCACCTTCCAGATAGCAGATGCGAGATTCTGGCAGCTTCTTCACTCGCCTTCCCATGAAGAACTCGCTGTCAAAATATTCTGAAGGAATGGAGACTCCATATTTTGGTATGGCCACTTCGTAAGGAGAGAAATCAGCCCACTCTACAAAGAATTCACATGAGACATGTTTGCTGCCATAAAAACAAAATCCCAAAACCTTCCCAAGGATCTCCCTTGTCTCAGCAGCTCTGTACTCTCTGCACATTTGTACTGCAAGCTGCACCTTCCACTTCCATACAAACTGAGAGATTATTTGCAACCAAGAGGAGCCAGCTTTTTGCACTCAGAAAAGCTCTAACATTAGGTTCAAATGCTTAGATATCTATTTCTATATAAAGATTCTGGGATCACACTTGCCTCTCTAAATCAAGAGCATCAAACGTGCTTCATGCTAGAGAGGCGTGAATTGCAAGGAGTGATTGGCATGAAAGCTCTATTAACCCAAAACTGCCAGTCTACAGGATATAACAAAGCAGCCTGAAGACACACCAACATCACAGTAGAAATTATCAGCGTGGCATGGATGTGGAGTTTCCTGGCTCAAGCTGTCCTGCACAGGCATTACAGTAGAACAGTAGCTAAAAACCCAAATAAACATAAGGACTAATTGCTTTTCTTTCCAGTATCTACTGCTTTTAACACCTTTTGTTGAATGTGGCCTGTGTCCATGCAAAGGATGTCATATCACAGCAATCATACTCCATGCCATTTTCATACCTTCATCAGTGTCATATTTAGGAAGTGAAAATTACATTTTGCAGCACCCCTAGAAACTAAGGAAACATCAAAGCCATTTTATAGGCATGGCAGGAAAAGATCTGATGATTTCCCCACACTCACAATGTCTGTTGCAAAAATAGGACTTCACCACAGATTTTTAATTAATGTCCTGTTTATGGCTGAGGATGTTATCCAGCAGATGTGCTCCTACAACCCAGCAGTTTGCAAAAAAGACAAACATCTTATTAAAAGATGAATGCTGAGTCAGGGCAAGCAACAGATGTACTCCCCTTTTTTCCTTTACATGTACACATCTCCTGCAAAATCCACTTTAATCCATACCCAGAATCAGAAGAAACTCCAGGAACACTTACCTCTAAATTTGAAAGTACCAAACTTCTCCTCTTTCACATTGAGGACTGCATAGAAAGGCAGTGGGTTTTGTCCATACTCCAATGCCTTGCGCTGGTCTGTGAGTTTGTACTTTCTTGGCTAATCAGTGAGATAAAAAAATCACTGTAAACCTCTATAAGAGGATAACACAACCCAGCCAAGTAAAGATTTAAAGACTGATAACAGATATTTTACAACACAGAGAAATCTGTAAGTCACATTTTTGTAAGGGACCTTTTCCTTCATGTTCCTGCACTTTCCTTCCTGGTTGCCTTTTGGGTACCTAGTACCTTTTTCATTAGAATATCTAAGTGCCTTGACTGCCAGCATCCCACGGATCTTTACTGAAGCTGAGATTAATATTCGCATAAGGACAGATTACTCTAACTTTTAAGTTTCAAACTAGCAACAGACTGTAAAAATCTGACTTTTCAGGGAGAGTGGGTGGAGGGAATTCTTCAGTTCTTTCTGGAAGTTTGCCTACTGAAGTTGCTAGCTGTTGGGCACCTTCAAATGATTATCTGCTCTGGAAAATCCTGGCTACAAGATCCTCTGTCATAGTTTACAAATCACACTGGGATGGCTCAGTCTCTTTGGATTTGTTACACCCATTACATCGTGCTCTCAAAGAGTTAAGCTCTAAAGAAAGTAGGTGGCTGTTTCCCAGATGTGTGGCAGATGTACCTACCTGTTCATGTAAGAACATCTCCTGAACAAGTGACCACAGAGTTGTAAAAGATGTCACATGTCCTGCTTTTGCCCTTTCGGCAAGTTCCTTGTGATAATACTTCAGATGGTCTATAGACATAAGGTTGAGTTTGCATTTTGTCACTTGTTCTTTTACTGCTTTAAGTGGTCCCTCCAGAGACTTCTGAGACCAGTCAGCATGCTCATACAGGTCTGCTAGGGTCCTAAGGAACAGAAATGTTAGAAAACAGCCCGTTCATTTTGATGAGTTTTGAAAATTGATACATTTACACAATCATTTTCATCAATGCAAGAAAATCAGTGATCCTAAACACAATTATAATTGAGAGCCAACAGTAAGAGCTTCTCAAGGGAATTATGTTCACTTGTTAACAATGTAAGTCTTTGAAAGAGATGCATCTCTCACTGTGTGGAAAAGGAGTCACAGTCATCCCAAATCCCATCTCATTTTCTTTACATACCATGTTGAGCCAGAGGCCCCAGTGAGATAGGTGACACAGTCCAGCAGGTTTAGCTTCTGAAGAGCTAAGAGGTGGCCAAACATAGCTGACATTGCTCTGAGACCTCCGCCTGTTGCCATAACAGCTATTACTGGGACCTGTCCAAAACACAAGTATTATCCTCAGAAAGTTACTCCCTTGCTACTTGGAAAAGTCTAATCACAACGCTCAGAATTTCTTGAGCAGATTCATTGGAGAATGATGAATTAAATGACCACTTAGCCAGTCTTTATCAGTACCTTATTGAAATTAACCTCGAGATAGTCTTAACCCTAATGCTTGGATGAGCTTGAATATGCAGTCATTTTAACCTTCCTTCCTACCTTTGCTCTCTATACTTGGAATTGCACTGGTTAAGAATACATAATTGTGATTTTACTATAAACAACAACAAATTGCAATAAATGCAATTAAAATGGATTAAGGACATTTTTTGAACTCTGCTGATTCTTTGGACAGCATTCATTTAACAAATATAATTCCAGTAAAAAAATAAGTTGTCCCTTAAAAAGTCACCCTGGATGTTGGCAACAAAACGTGCTTCAGCTTGTTATAAAATGTTCTAATTTTCTTTCTTCACCACAAAAGATTTTTTAGTTTTGGTAAGAAGTGTTCTGAGAATGAAGAAAGAAAAAAGTAAGCCTAAAGAAATTACATCACACTGATTTAATAAGAATTTATGTGAGGTGAATTTCCAATACTCCTGTTTTCCTATTGGTTTGGGTTGCCTGACTAGGCTGTATCTAACACAATGCCTCATGTCTTGCTGATTTGCAGCACCATAGTATTGGAAACTGTGTTTGAAGAGTGGTATTATTACATCCTTGGTCATTTGGCCTACTTAAAAGATTGGAGGGATGAATACTTGAGCTGAAATTTTACATGAGTATGGGGTATGTCATGCTGAGAGCCCCTGCTCTTGAATGCCCCCTGCCATTCAAATCAATGGGCTGGTTATCAGCATGCAAATACTAGAAATTCCAAGGGAGGGAAGTAGTGGCAATCCTAGTTCAATAGACCCACACCCCATGCTTGGATTCCAAAGCACAGACCTCATGCCCATGTAGATCTCTTTCCAGATGGAGAACCCTCTTCAGGGCACCAGCAACGACTCTCTTCCTCTTATGCAGGAACTCTTGCTCTCCTTGGCACAGATCATACCCTAAGCGCACATCTAGTTTTTCTGTGCTGAAACATAAATAAATCCAGAGGCACAGAGCTGGTGTTTAAAATGTATATAGATCTATTTTCAGCAACTGCAATCTAATGGATTTTTAAAAAATCCTGATTCCTTATTCTGATTTTATAGAAATGTATTTTTCATTTGCAAAGAAATCAACTTCTTTCCTTCTACATGGTCTCTTTATTGTTTCAGTGTAAGATTTACTGTCAGCTAAGGATAATAAATAGGAAAAACAAAGGGCTTCTGTGACTTAGCTGTAAGCTACTTCTGTAGCTTTGTAAGCTGAATCCTTTCTATTTCTGCTTCATATGATTTCTGAGCAAAGGATGACTTAAATCTAACAAAGTCTTTCACGGGCATTTGTGCTGCAGATTTATACAGAAAACCGTACAAATTAAAAAGACATTCAAATAATTTTTGCTTCTTTCTTGTCTGACACATTATTTTACAACGCAACATTTTGTCTTCACTAGTTTATACTTCTTTCTCTTGTTATCACCAGAGCCACAAGTGTGTTTTTGTAAGAGAACTGTGTCCTTTGGGTAATGTATGGACTCTGATGTTCTTTCAAATGTTATTTCAAATTCTCTTTTCCCTCTGCTGCCTTCTTGTGCCCTTCTTGAAGAAGCCTCCAGACTTAGTGTTTGGTTCTTTGTTGCAAAAGGCACCCAGTGACAAAGTCCCTCACCATTTGAAACTCTCATAAGTTTTTTGCATTTTGGTGGGACTCCTTTGCTGCAAGGACATTTAGCTTTGAATTGTGATGACTCCTTAATGATGACTTAAATGTTGTTACATTTTGCCCCTAGTCTTGTGCATTCCTTGTATCTAAATAAAGGACATACTCTGTTCTAGATTTCACAGTTCAAAGAGCACTAAAATCTTTAGAGAAAAAAACCCAAACCAGTCCTCTTACCAATCATTTAGCTGCAGGTACAACTGTAGTGGCACATTCTGTAAACAAAGAGACGAGAGCAGGAACATGAATGGTGGGAAAAGAAGAAGTTTTGAATCCAGATTTTCAGTCTTCCAGTCCAGAGGATTTCAGCCCCCTGGAAAGTCCCACCACTGCCACCCTGCATGCTTTTCAATTGTTGTTTTGGGTTGGGGTTTTTTTTAATATTCATGTGTTAAATAGTGAGGGTTATTCTACTCTTCTTTCCAGATATAAATTATGAAACACTCACATGTCTTACAGGAAGGGTTACTTTCACTTTATGTCCAACAGGGAGAAATTTCAGTGGTACCGTTAAGGTGTCACTTAAATTGCTGTTGTCATCTTCCTTATCAGAAACTTTCTACACAAAACAAAAAGCATGGGTTGTATTCACAGAACAGAAACAATGCAGTTCTTTGCTGCTTTGATCACTCTGGAAGTAAGCAAGCAGTATGAACAGTAGCATTGTGTAGTGCTCATTACCTGCAGCCTGACTTTTAGAATTGGCTCCCAAACCTTCAAGCAATGGAAGTAGAAAGTGTCAGTGTCCTCTGTCGTCTTCTGTGTCCTCTCGTGAGATGCAGGCACCGTAAGTACAAGATTTTTACCCTCTAGTAAAAACAGGTTTATTTAGAGAACAATACTACTGTTCGGGCAAAAGAGCTAACAAAGTTGGCAAACTTTCTGCTGGAATAATTTTCTGTGGTAGCTCCTCTGTAAGCTACCCCACCAACAAGTCTCCTACAGCACAGGACCTGGAACTCCTGCCTTTACCCCCATAGCTTGGAGTGCTCCCAGAGTCAGCACTCTATTACTTCCACCAGCAAAGTCTACTGTGTCCAGACTTGATAGCTCCAAGGAAAAGACACAGAGATCAGTTCAGGGCATTTCAATGCATTGCATTTTATTATTTAGATCATATATCACTATCTATATATAACTTAGAACATTCTTATTGTCTCTGTACTCTAAAATGCCTCCATCTGCATCTGAATGAGTAGAATAGGTTTGGTTTGGTCATGCCTTCAGTTCACAGAGAAATTGCCATACCTTTCAAGTATTTCCTGCTTTCATGGATGTCCACGTGCACTTCCAAGCAGCAAACCTCACGGGACTGTAAAAGGCAGGAAGGAAAAGGGTGAAGAAAGTGAGTAACACATCTGCTGCAAATAATGAAACATCATGCAGACAACCACCACCTACAATACAGAGCCAATTGAACTGGTCTCAGTTCTGGGAGCAACCCAAGAGAAAATTCAGAGCTCATTATTCTAGGACAGTAGCCCACGTTGCGCTGCTTCAGAGTGCCAATACAGTGATGCATTGTCAGAGATTGTTAACACATTCAAATTATCCCAAAATCAGGAAACTCTGTACAACACACTGGTGCCCAAACACATATATCTAATAATTATTTAGGAAGGGTGGGGGAAAATACCTGATGATGAATTTCTGTGTATTGTGGCAGTGATTATTCTACAAAGCATCTTCTTGTTGGCCCAGATGTAGGGAAATCACAGATTCATTCCACCCTACCCTCCACCTGAGTCACTACAGTTCACCTCGTGCCAGGACAGTTTTCCAATTCATTTCAGGAACAATGCATGCCAATCATTGCAAGTCTTATGCCTCACACAGAAAATGAGGGGGAAAGAATAGAACACGTGTTACTTTGCCTCAGGGGTATCAAGGGCTAGCATGTGGGAACCACACACCAGCTTGGAGCAGATGGCATGAAGTACTTGGTACTCCTTAGCTGCTGGGCCAGCCTGAGGAGACAGGCAATGCACCACATGCTGACTAACACCAAAACAGGGCTCGGTGCTTCAACAACTAAAATAACTCTTTATTAAAAAACTCATTTCCCAAAAAAGCTGTTATATTAGATACCCTTCCAGTCACAAGCACACTAAATACCTACTATTGTCTTCTACAGACCTTTTATAACCTTGGTTTTTCCTGCCAAATGCCATGCTGTGTTATGAGAAGTACAATCAGTTTCCACTTTGAGCACCAATAAATATGGGGTTCTGCAAGAGTAACAAACCACAGCTTGGCAACATACTGACATCTGTAATAGATGAGGACTTAAAAAAACACATCTTCCATTTTTATACGGAGAGGGCAACAGTTGAGCTGCAACAAAAGGGCACTGTCCCATATCTCTGACTTTAAAATGCACACCATGCTCTTATCTACCACGGTAGGTTGTGTTCTATCTATAAAAAGGGGGGAAGAGGAGAGGATCAAAATGAAGCAGATGTCACTCCAAGATAAATTCTCATGTGAACCTTACCACTAGGACATCATTGGTAATGAGACGCTCCGGAGGGCCAGGACTGAAAAGACAAAAACAAATAACAAACTAAAAAATGCTGTGTGAATAGGTGCATTTTGGTGTGTTTTGTTTAGTTTTTTAAATAGCAGTTATATGACTTTTCCCACTTATAATTGGATATACGTAAGTTATCACAATTTGTTTTCTAAAAGGAAAAATACATGATGCCCTGCTCAGCATGCGAACCTAAATACAACAGCCTAACAAAAAAGAAATCCCATAAAAATACTAATGCTTAAAACTATGTGCTAAGTTACAGCAGAACAAAGGCATATTGGTATATGTGGAATCATGTCCTGCTATTAACAATTTACCACATGACTTGGGGAAAGCAAAGACTACTATTAATGTGTTCTACAAACATTTATTAGGAAAGAAATTTCTGACTAGTTCATATTATAACTTATGGCTGAACACAAATGAATGGCAAATAAGAATTAGCTTCAAGTGTGCTATATGTATGACTGCAAAACACAGAGGTAAGCAATAAGAAATCTTTGTCCCAGATATTTTACCTTGTAAGACCTTGGTCTGTCACTGAATGGATGTGGTTATTATAATCTGTAGAGTCTACTAACAGCATCTTTCACTAAGGCAAATATTCCAACACCCCTGTGTTACACACATTCATAAATGCTTTCATATATCTGAAAGGGCCATTGAAATTATGTAGTACATAACCTTTGTATATCCAGGGGATTTTACCAAACACCATTTCCAGGCTTAAAACTTCTAAAAATTTCAGCTGTAAAATGTATTTAAGTAACTAGATTTGATTTCTAAGGATGGGCATTGCCCAAATGCCTTATAACTTGAATGGTGAAAGATGTTCCTCTTATTTCTAGGCTGAATCTGATTCCCAAGCACTGCTTCTCCTTCTGACCTTTTATATATCTGACTGTGACTGCTTTCACATTTGCGGGAGATGATTGCCATCATCATACATGATACTGTCTCTTAAGGTACCTCTCACAGGTAAATTAAATATATTTTCTTGAGTTTCACTGTGGGAGAAATTATTCAAGAACACAAGTGATTTTTTCTGCAGTTTTCTCATATTTAAGAATAAGAAACCTTATTTACAATTCCTTCTGATCATGCAGTTAGCCAGTTTTCACTGAACTACTTTATTATTTTTTATTTTTTTTTTACTCTCTGGCAGATCTAAACCTTCTAGCTTTGGAATTTTACTCACATTCTTTCCATCCAGAATTCCACTTCCAAACTTTCCCATTTCTTAGAGCACCTCTCTGTCTAAAAAGAAAAGTGTAAAATAAATATAGATTATTGAAGGCTGCAAGAATTTGGCAGCACAGACACACCTAAAAAGCACTTCAAGGCCTGACATCTCTTCTGCTAGTGACACCAAAAAAAAGTCTGTTGTTGTATCTTTCCAAAGCTGAAATTGCAGCAGAAACGACAGACTTGTGAAAGGCACATAAGATTAATAATCTCCCATTGTGTGATATGTAGAATTCTACATATTTCCAAAGATACAATCAGAGAGGGAAAGCTTGACTGAAAAGGAAATATAATGGCTCTCTGCAAGATAATGTACATGGGGGAAAGGCATTGAAAGCCCAGCAACAAATGCATTAAGACTAGAGACATTTCTACATACAAACCATTTAAATCACATTTGAACTGAATCCAGAAGAGATGAATTAGGCAAGTGACTGAAGTGGTTATTGAATCATTGTATTTCCCAGTGACTCACCCATTGGCTGAGAAGCTGCACAGCCCCAGCCAGCAGGGTCACAAGGAAAACCCATGTTAACAGCTTTCAGCATGTGGGAAGTAGCTGCTTTTATGGATTGTCTCCTTCCTGTAATGAGTGTGTTGCAACAGCTCAGCAACAGCTCAGACAAGCCCAGGAGTTGTCACAGACCTATCCCAGCTTTGTTTACTGGGAAACTCTCTTTCATGGGCTCCTTAATAAAATACCAAACATGTTAGCAGGACAGACATTCCTTTACTATGGGCTAGAGAAATCCGAATCAACTAGAAAGAAACTCAGCATAAACACCAACAGGGGAAAAAAACCTGAAAGAATCATTTAATTCAAGTGATGAGTGAATTGTTTTCATGTTTTAAATAAATAAGTTGCCATTTAAGAGAAAATTTACCCTAAGCATGGCAAAAGTGGAATAAAGCTGAAAGGTAAGGAAGTATTTATTTGAATTCTAAAAGATAAAAATTATTATTTATAGATGCTTCCCGTTAGAATATTTTGCCCTCAGAGCGGCATAAGGGAGAAGCTGTTTCATTTTCTGAATTTGTAAAAAGAGATTCATGAAGTCACAAAAATAAAGAAAATTACATCTGTTTTGATGAGGTACTGATAATGATATATAAGGCTACCTGCCCATGAAGATACAAACCCTACTTAACATGGAAGACAACGTGGACAATGAGGTCTTGTCGATCTCTCTCCCTGTGTTTTCAGCCCTTACCTCTGATTTCAAAGCAAATGTCTCACGGATTGTCTCCCCAGGTCTGATTCTAGCAACATTAAAAAGAACTGTGAACTGCATGTCATCCTTGGTGAGTGGATCTTCATCACACACTGCCAATTCTAAAACATTCTGGTAATAGAAAAAATAAATAAGAACACTTACTGAGCTTCTGTTAGGCAGAAACAAAAAAAAAATTATAGATTTTTGCAACTGTTTCACTAACAGAGCAGTAAGAAAAAAGAAGCATGTCTTTTCCTTCAGGAATCTGCTAATGTAGAACATTATTACACCCAATCTTAGGAAATTTGTGAAATGGAAAACAGCTACCTATAATAGAGGTTCCCACTCTCCCAAGAAAGAAAATATGCCAGTGCTCTGCACCCCACTACCCACCCAAAGAACAGAGTTTCTTCATTCCCAAAGTTCTACAAATTCCACAATTTAGGGAAGAATTACATTTGTTGTCTACACCACAGCAACTTCTCTACTGTTCCCTCAGAAGCAGTGGAGGGAAAGCTCTTTCGAAGTTAGCCATGCCAAAATAGCACAGAAGTACACTACAACAGTGCTTATTTCACTTGGATGACAACAAAGGGAGTCTGGACTCAGATACAGGCATTTACATCACCAATGTCTGTAAATCACTGAGAAAAACACTACTTCTTATGTCCACTGTTCTGTGCAAACCAGTCTGTTAAGCAAGCATTTTCTTAAGTTATTTAGCACAGTTGATCAATGTGATGTCAGCTGAGGATTCCCAGTTATTCAAATTGGTGAAAGTTCTATTTTTTTACTACCTCAACTTCTCTCTGGATCCTAAAGTAGAAAGTCTCGTTCCAGACAGGGTTGTCAGAATTCTTGATGGTTTTGGTTTGAAGCTTTCCAGGTGAAGCAGACGGCAGCCACAAGCGTACATAGCAGTCTGATGCAGTCACTGCAGCAGAGAAAAATTAAAAACCTGATGGCAATATTATAGATGAACAGTAGGGCTAGGCCATAATCCTGGAGATGAATAAATATTACTACTCTTGATTTTTTATTAGTAAAGAGATCACCATTTGGAAACAACCAAGGAAAACCACCTAATTCCTGAGTAACTACAAACTGCAAATGTACACATGCACAGGCAAAGTACACTAAGAGCCACATTTGCCATGTGAAGAGAAAGAGGAAAGTGGACTATGCCCACTGACCATTCCTCAGGCATAGTCCTTACAATTCCAGTCAACAATGTTAAAAAGTTAAACTGAAACTACAGCTGGCTCCACAAAGGGCTGTTAGGATGATTACAGGAAAGGAGAATGCATACTACAGCAAAGGTCAGAGACTGGCTTGCTCACTTGAGTCACACAAGCATGCGGAGGGGACATAGTGGCTGTCTAGAGGTGTTAGGCACTAGGCAAGATGATCTGTTGCAGCTCAAGGCCAGCGTGGGCCCAAGAACTGGAGGGCACAAGCAAGTTGGAAATCTTCCTTCCACTTCCATCTTATATCTATTCCTTATGGTTAGTGTGGTCAGTGCCTCGAGCAGCCATCCTTTGGGGAGAGCCAGGGTGGGGAAGCGCATTTACTTTGTGAAGCTTGACAACGGTGTGAAAGGAAATCTCCAAGGTGATGTCTTTCAGAGCTGGAGTCAGGACTTGATGGAAGATTTCTACTGCAGCCCGAGATGCCTAAATACTTCAGACTGGTATCAAGCAGTGAATAACATTGCCCCGCAAGGTTTTGGCACGAAAGTGGAACTGTCCCTTCAATAGAGTAGATAGAAGAGATCATTGAAACTCAGAAGTACAGGCCTTGTCACACTAACACCTTTTTAGTGTCCACCTCTGGATGGTGCTATGTGGCATTTGCCACTGGAGCACAGGAAGCCTTTGGCAGGCATTTACTCAGCCAACAAGGGTTTCACTCCCTCTGGTCTCCCACACATCCAGGCTCGGCCCTGCATGACAAGGCATGGATGGTCTCAGCTGAAACTCAAGCAAATAAATGCAAAGTGATGCTTTTTTATGCTGCGTGAGTCATTTTTTGCTAGAGGAATATACAGGCCAGAAGTTTCAAAACTGACAAAAGGCATCTCAATGCCTCTGTCCTAAATGAGAAACTCATTGGAGACCTCTGCAAAAATGGCAGCTGAATGGCTGGTCCACAGCACACCTGGAGGAGGAGACATAGGAGGCTGTGAAGGGGAGATAATGAGTTAAAGACACTTGAACACAAAAGTACACAGAAAAGTCTGTTTTGCTTGAAGGTTCAACATTAGAACTGGATCTGCAGAGGTCCTCCTTAACCAAAATGATCAATATAATTTATTGTGACTGGTCATCTGAGAGCAGCAAATACCCTGAAAGATAAGTTATTTTAGAAGCCTTGAAATTCTCTAATTTACCTTTGCTTATTATTTGCAATTTTTTGCATAATTGGTACATTTCAATTAAAAGGACCCTAAATTCACAGCCTGTGTGGCCAAATTCCTGCCCAAGCAGATTCATGGATTGCAGTGTCTTAATGAAGTCTACTTTCTCTTCTTGGCTCAGAAAATTAATCTGGGTGTCTTTTTTTTTGCCAGCTCCCTGAAATGCCATTAGAGATGTACTCCAATCTAATGATACCAGAGACATTTGATCTAATTATACCCCTGGCATTAGTATTTCTACTGCTGTGCTTTACGTACGCTGCTTGCATACCTTCAGAACTTAAGAATATTGCTCACTGTGTAAACTCTGGAGGTGACTAAAAACACAATCAAACCACAACTCACACAGGTCTCTTGACTTGATGTTCTTAGCTTGTATGATTCTTACAGAAAGCATGTGGATGGGGCAAAACTTCATCTGCAGAGAAAACAAATGCAATAATTTGATCAGCTCAGAATACATAAACAAGATGCATTTTGAACAATGCAGGGGACACTCTGCCCACATCTGTTTGGAGTGAGCTGACCACCCTCAAATGTAAGTACACCACGCTAAGGTGAAAATACAGTGGCACACTGGGCTGTTTGCTAAGGAGCTTGAGGAAATGAAGACAGAGAGAGAAAACTCGGGCTCAGACAATGGTGTGGAAAGCAGTCTTATTCACCCCAGAGGCACTTGTTTTCAGGCAACCTGATGCATGTATGGCCACAGTGACGGTCATACTGCCAACACCCCAAGGGTCCAATGCCACCCTCAGGTCACAACGGGGCCTTTGGAAGGGGATGTTAGGAATTGCAGCTGCCTGCCCAGGCCATGCCACAGCTGACCTACCCAGGCCAGGACATGGTACTTACCAAAATGCACTACAAACTTCTGACTTTGTATCTGAGCTAAGACTGAATTTCTGTGATGCTTGTAAGCAGGGCAAGCTCACCAAATGGCCCTGCTGACTTTGAGGGAACAGACCACAGGTCCAGCAGAGACCCTTCAGACAAAATAAAAACTGCCCTGCTTTGCAGGTATGATATCACAGAATTCCGTATCATTATGTATCCTGAAAATACCTAATGAGAATTGAAGCACTTCCCTTCCAGACATGAGATTTATTTCTATCACAGGCAGGCTATCATTTTAACACTCTTTGAAGTTACTTGTTCCTAATTCTTGACAGTTAAGCTTTCCAGGTTAAGCAATTCAGAAAATACTTGCCATTTTTAAAAAGATGTTCTGATGAGCATGAATGAACACATATATAAATGTAACAATAGTAATAACAGAAATAGGGAAAATATTTAAATCTTTTTGATTTAAATTAAATAGATACATTTAAATTTCCTTTTAATCTTCTGTTAGTTTGTTGGTGGTGGTGTTTTTTTGGTTGTTTTTCTTGCATGCCTTACTAGCACGGCTTGTCAGCAATATTGAGTATAACATACAGCTATTACAGTACCACTACCACTAATAAATTAAAACTTAAAGCTCAAACTACCAACTGAAATACTATGTCTATTTGCATAAAAAGTGTATCTCATTACACTTCACTAAATAATTTCACAATTTTATTTTGAAAGTTAGCACCATGACTAATTTTCCTGACAAGGGAATTATTATCTCTGTAGATACAAACTGCTGGGAAAGGAGGAATCTCTCTACAGAAAGAGTCAGTCACTACGGTTAATCTGAAATTCTTTTAAAATGAGGTGGAGACTACTGGACATGTTTATTAGAGATGAGAATAGGCTACATTCAGCTTCATCCAGGCTTGTTTACAGGTAAATTACATCACATAAAATGGATATAATCTGAACTGTGAATTAGCATGTTCAAATAAGGGCTTAATATTAAATTTTATTATGTCACCTAAAAGTTACATACTTTTTAAATTCAGATTAATATTTAAGAGTTGCCCTGAGCAGAGAAACCCTTGTTAAACCTAGAAAATCACATTACTCTGTCTCTTGGCTTCTATCAAAATGCAAAGCAAATTTGTTCTTGTATGACAAGAACTCTTTCTAGTATGTCTTTCTCCGAATTTTAAACTGACATATTTAAAACTTTCTTGGTTTAATGCATTGTGGACATTACAAGTTCCAATTGAGACACTTCCATATTATTCCAGTTGCCCACTGAAAGAATTTGACTTTAATTTTCCTGTGCAAATAGTTATTTAACATAGAACTACCAGCTGGAACACTCACTCAGCATTCTTAGTGGTTTTCATTTACATGAATTACTGGATTATGTAGACAATTACAGAGGTGACTAGTTTTAATTATTATGTTAATTTTTTGTCATTTTGTAATCAACTTCTCCCTTGCTCAACAGAAGCCCAAACCATTCACAGAACCTGCCTTCACTGAAGAAACAGATGTTGGCATAAAATTTGCTTTGAAACTTTTTGTGATGAAAATTTCCTAACTGCTTATAAAAATGGTGCATCTGCAGGTCATCTTCAGAGTACTCTCAGATGTGACAGATGTCATGTTCTCATCCTCTGCCTCTACAGCCAGAGTGTCTCACTCCTCCTCCCTTCCTCTTCCAACAGCAATCACTCTCCTTACACGTCAGCATTTACCAAATGATGGAAACATCAACAAAGAAGACTTTTCGCTCCTCCTGCTTCACTCCTAAGCTGATTTGGTGCAGCTTAGTCCTGATGCTGTTGCAGGATAAAAGGCAAACAGATTCAGATGGGAAAACATGGCTGTAATAAACCCTGAGGGCTCTGGAAAGCCCTCAAGGAAGCCAGAAACCATCCCTCTCCCAAGACTGCAGTTACTCCAATCTGTGATAACCATTCAGAAGTGGGCTAATTCCTTTTTTCATCACATAAAGGCAGAGCTAATTTTCTTCAACAACAGTCCAGAGCAGACTCCTAGGGTCTGATTTGGATGGTCTAAAATAACATCCTTGCCTGAAAGTGCTGGTACTCCAGAACACTCTTCTACAAAAAATAATTACAGTTAGAGGTACCATTTGCTATTTTCATAACACGAAAAGCAACATGTAGCTTCACAATTAATGCAACTTGATGAACGCAGACACCCTATCCAGACAGCCCTTGACAGACTTGCAGCTCTATTGGTCTTGCTGGTTTTAGTTCACTTCCTTGGGAGAAACATGTTTTCTCCCAAGAACAAGCATGCAGAGAGTAACAAAACCCCATCTGTAATCACCCAGGGTCGAAGGAAGCTTTCCCGGAAGCACATAATTCTATTTTTGCTGGGAAATTACTAGAGTGACACTGAGGCCAACAAAAGAGTGCAGGATTCAGCTACCTGTGTACTCCTGCATCCTAAGCAATAACACTCCAGTCCAATAAACAGCAGCATCTCCAGAGTGCCAAAGGGAAGTCTAGAACTTGGAAAAAAAAGAAGCCAACAAACTTCTTCTCACTTGACAGTATTTAGCATTAAACTGTATTTCTGTACTCTCAAACCAAGCTTTGAGAGACTCATTCTGTTGAAAATACAGAAAAGTCAGTAATCAGGAGATATAACTAGCATGTCAGAATTGCCACAGCTGTATCAAACCTTAACAGACTGAAAATTCAGATCTCATTGATTGTAATAATACACGCTCACTGACTTCCTTCCATAGGAATGTTGATCAGCTTTGGAAGGACACTTTTCTTTACAGGCAGTCACTTAAGGTTTCGCTCCAAAAAGACAACTTTGAGCATATGAAATCTTCTCAAAGCTCATAAATATTGAGGAGCCTACCAAAACAGTCTGTGGATGGCAGTAAGAGAAGAAAAACCTACCAAGAGCTCATATGTTTGATTTCAGTCCTTATTGCCCCTCCATGCTGCGACTAGAAGATCATCTCATGGCTACCTTCACTAGAAAGTCAGTATTCTAGCAAAGTTTCTGCAGTCTGGGAACTTCATCCCATTAACTACCTGTTCTCTTCTTCTTTTATTTTAAATAAGTCCTTGGTTTGAACATGTTGGAAGGTTGATTGGAATGTCAGTGTTTCATTCTCCCTGCACCAAGCTTAAGCAGCTCTCTGAGCAGAGTTATCACCATGGGATAACACCAAACTATGTTATGCTTTAGATGAGGATTTTTCTGTCTTCTGACATTTTGAAAATAGATGTAGGATTTTTATACATATGTTTCAGACATGAATAATTACCTTTTTCATGGATTACTTCTTTCTCCAGTGGTGTACTAGAAGCTATACCATATCTTGCCCACAAGATCTCATACCAAATGTTACTATTTGGCAGATTCTTACCATTATTTTATGTTAGATACTGAGGGTTTGGTCCAACTACAATTTGACAATTTACCAAATTGAGATTAAATCTATAAATGTATAAACTATAAGAAAGATTCATAACCAGCCTGGTTCTAAAGCACTCTCTTCCACATAGATCATGTAGTATGGGCTATTAGCCTTTCTATCAGTGAGAACACTGCTAGAAATTTGTCTTTCCAACCAGCTGCCTACTTCCATTTCAATTAAAGGGATGAAAAGTTCCAGTGGAAAAAGTGGCTGACTGAAGAAATACAGAAAACTATAAGAGTCATTTTGCTTGGAAATCACCGTTGTCTCAAATTTTATCATTGGAAGCTGAACAGTTAGTGAGGAAATCTAATTCATCTTACAAACATAGACTGTAATTTCATGTAATCACAGATGGATGACTTCAAGAATCACTGTTGATTTGGAATGTCTCTCCTGTTCATATATATCAGCCACTTTACACATATGAGTGGGTCCCTCGGGGCTTTGAATTGACAAAATTTCTGAGTAGTTTACCAGATGGAAATTATTTCATAATCCACAAAATAAAACTTGAGCCATCCCTTCAAGCTACTGATATTTTTCTAATCTTTAACTTTGCCTGCAAATATTACCATGGCACAATTAATGATCTCTATAGGTTGTTGCATGTAACATTGTCTCACTATATTTTAAGCCCATGAATGCCCATACTTCTTCTTTTTATTTTTTCTTTTATTTCTTGCAAAATTTGATGAAGGGTTTGATATATAAAGAATGATTATCTGTAAATAATTCATGCCTCCCATTCAGACACCATGCCCATTATTTTTTTTAAGATATACATGAGAAAAGAACCTTCAGCTAATAGTTCTGTTAATTTATAGTAAAAGCCACCAGTTAAAATCTCTGAATGGAACTTGCTATTAGAAAACTCAAGTCCAGACATGAAATACTTCTAGTAGAATTGCAAACGCTGTAAACATTACGTTACAAATAGCTAGATATGATGAGCCAAATAGCTCATTAGATGTCTCCCCTGCAGCTAAAGTAATACAGATTATGCTTTGTTGCTAGATAAAGCTGTTGGTTTATTTCAGCTGGGGCAAGCAATGAACGTGTGCTAGCCAGAGAAAAGCATGTAGGAGTGCTAAAGCACTTTCATTTTAGGGGAGGTAAACTCTTCAAGACCAGCCTCCTCTTCCTTCACGGACCTCACTCCGGCATGTACATCACACGATAAAAGAACACATTTCCTCTGTGTTCTCACTGAAGCTCGCTTACATATTAGTTACCGTGAGGTAAAACAGGAGAGCGCTGAGTCTGCAAAGTTCAGGATGCCCCTGCCACAGCACAGCAGCCCCTGCATCCCAGCAGATGCACGGAGGAGGGAGTTTGCTCGGGAGAGCTGGAGCAGAGAGGCCCAAGAGCAAGGTGCCAGTGAAGCATGGGGCTGCTGCTCTCTTACCTTGGCTGGTGGGCTCCCCATGGCACGGAAGATGGCGGCTGTGACCGAAACCCTGACTTGGTTAACAGATCTGTCAGCTGACAAACACGCTGGCAGCTTGTTGTGCTGCTGCTGCTGAAATAACCTGAAGGACACATATAATTTATACAGGCGCCGAGCTCCACCCTCTGCCTCCTCTGTGTGGAGGAGAGCCTGCCTACATCTGAGAGGGAAAGATCTGCAATGTCAGAGGTGAGCAGAAAGGCTGACACTTGTGTTATTTCTCACTATTTGCTATTGACCCAACATCCTCCCACCAGGTGTTTGGGTTGATTTTGACGTGTTCAGAAAGTTTTCCTTCACTCCCATCTCTTCCACGTATCTAGTCAGAAGATTAATTTTCAGTAGGTTTGAAGTTCTTCCACAAAATGCTCCATGAAAAAAAAAAAAAGCCAAAAGGAATGGAGAACCAAATCTCACCTATTACAATCTCTGGTAGGAGACCAACCCACTTCCAAGTGCTCTTTTAAACCTTTCCTACAATAGGGGTTCAATATATTCCCCACACTGGGAATTGGGAATCCTTCTGACAACCAGCAAATCACGACTCCTCAACTGGAAGTACCTACTGGCTGATCACCTGGCCAAGGCAGAGACGCTGGTGAAATTGAGGTAAATATTGGCAGAGATAGGGAAAGCTGCATGCCTTCTGGGCATTTCCCCTCTACCTGCTTCTTATATGAATATGCTAACTTGCCATTTCCCAGCTTCCCATCCTGTTCCCCCATCAAGTTGCTGTTGACAGTGCTGGGTCCTAAGGCATCCCCTGAAGAAGCAGAGGAATGGCTTGTTCCACTTCTCCCATGCCTACTGTGACCTGCTGACAGGATGCCTGTCAGGACATTGCTCTAGGCAAGCTGCTCTGTCTGTACCTTAATCCACACTTGCAGTTTCATGGTGTATAGACCCAGACTTGGAAAAGGCCTGGAGGCTTCCTTAAGTTTTCAGTGAGGTATGTTCTCACTGGGGCATAGCAACACAAGATGGGATCAAGCCTCACAAAACAGCCAGTGGACACCTTAAACCGATGGAGAATGTCAAGAGTTAATTTTCATCAAACAGTACTTATGAATTTGGCTTTTGACAAGAGAAGAAAAAATTAATTACAACCACAATAGTTGTTTAGGAAAACAGGTTTATCTGAAATCTTTGGCTTCAGATTTTTCATGAAATTCATGTTTACAACCGTGGATCATCTGTTTTGTAAAATATTTTCCACAAAAAACTGTCACCAGTTAAAATCAGTTTTATGCAGATGCTCCTGGGTTTCTGCAAGTGACAACCAATGGCTCAAATTGACATTTTACAGACTCTGCTGTGGCTGGAAAGGCAGCCACCATGCTCACCACCAGTGAGGACTAGATGCACTAGGTTGAAATTTTTCAAATACTAAAAAGAAAGATATCTCGAACAAATGTCTGGTGCAGCAAATCAAAGGGCAGTTACAAAATTCGTGGAAAAATCAACCAAACCTCATTTGAAAGCAATGTAGAGTTCAGAGCAATTAAGTATGTGAGCCTGCAGGACTCCTGCAGTAACACTGTTTTAACAGCCTCACTTGGGCATTTTTATAGGTCCAGTTAAGACTGCAGTGCACACACTCATCTTCTTGCTTCCATGGACACAGAAGCCTGTAACATCCCATTTCCAGAGATAAGGAAAAATGCAGAGAATAAGGGGAAAAAAGCTCTGAATTAAAGAGGAGTTTTGGTTTTCCACATGTGTATTGCTGTTTCAGCTTTGATCAGACATTCTGCCACTAAAGTGAACTGAGAGACCAAAGCAGTGCACTGACAAACTTACCTCCTAAAGAGAAAGCAAGCGGAAAACCAGCCAGAGAACAACGAACTCCACTCAAAGAGTGGTATGTCTGCCTGGAAACAGAGCAGCACAATAAAAACAGAACAGCTGCAGCTGAGAGACCCATGTCTTAATGGAACAGGAAAGAAATAAAAAAAGCTCCCAGAATGCTTTCAAATCAAGGTGCAAAAGCTATTTTGGAGAGCTATGGAACTAATTTTTCCAATAACCCCTCCAAGAACTTAATGTTTCCAGTAAATCAGCATGACCAAAATACATAAAACATTTTGTGTTTCTTGTCAACAATCATGTTGACAACTACCACATCCATTTCCTTCTGGACATCAGGGCTTGCTGCAGACATAAAAAACATACAAGATGGGGAAAGTAAGACAAAGTCAACTGCATAAGGAAGGAATGACAAAACTAAAAGGTTAAACCTGAACCAAAGAGGGCACAGCAGAATATGTTAGTGAACTAGGTAATAATCAGGCAATAACTTCAAGGTGGTACAGAAAATCCTCCCCCTTCCCTTTTTAGAGGGAGGACATATTCATGCCAGTGAAGTTATACTAGTGGAGTTAGACTCAGAATATATGATACTGCACCTGCAGCATAAGATTGTAAAATACTGTTCAGGAGACAAAGAGAAGAGGTATTCTAGAAAGATTTTACTTGTTAATTAGGACAGTCTCATTCCATGTTTATGACTGAATCTTACTTCTTTTCCAAACTACTATTAAGAAAGTACTTGGAAATAATCTTAATTAATTAAATTAATTAAATTTGGGGGAGGGGGAAAAGGATAAAAAGACACATCAAGTTATACTGAGGTTAAATTGGTTCATACACTACCTATTGGCATTTGGGTAATGCTCACTAGAGACTGTGTGAAACAAAATCAGAATGGAAGGAATGCAAGCCCATGCTGCAAGCTCAGCATGAAAGAAATACAAGTTAATTAATATAGTGTTCAGCTACATGCAATTTACCCAGTGGGCTGCTCACTAACTGCCCACTGTTACTAATTGCAGGAAGCTACTGAGCTGCCAGAAACCAAGCAGTAGAGTGGCAGCAACTCCAAATGATTGTGAGCTGGACTATCCTACTGGTGGCACAAACTGAAAAGCTAACAGGGACAGAACCTGCAAAAGATACAGAAGTCTCATTAGCTGGAGATCATTATTTGTCTCAGCAATGGCACTGCAAAATTTCAAACTCAGCTTTGGTGTACAAAAACTGCCCTCACTGAGGCACTGTCCTCATAGTCCTTCCACCCGTGGTCCCAACAGCTTCATGAGGAAGGATGGCAGTTACCAAAGCACTCTCCTATAAATATAAACCCCCCATAACTTTGTTTGAGAAAAAGTTCTTCATTCATTCCATAAAAGCTTTTATATAGAGATAAGTGATGGGTCTTTCTAGGGCTAGATCCAGCCACATCACTGAGTAGGTGGAGGTGGAAGACTCTAGATTTTGAGGAGATGTATTGTTTTGCCAGACAAAGAAAATGGGAGATAACAGTCACTTTCTTTTTGTTTCATAAGTCAGTTTGTAGCTTGTTCTGCTCAGTCGCTAAGGTTAGGAAAATTAAAGTTATCTAAGAAAATAAATGTGTATGGTCAAATTCAAACCATTTTTTAAAAATGTTCTCAGAAATTGAGAAAAAAAAGTAGTTTTTTCCCTAGCTCATCCCCCAAACATTTTTTTCTGTATCTTTTTTCTTTAACCACTGTAAAAAATAATCCAAACAACAACAAAAACTTTATTAAAATCTATCTCAATTTTTCAATTCAAAATTACCACGGGAAACTAGGAGCTATAAAGCAAGTTTCAGAAATGCCACATTTAGGAGATGTAACATTTAATTTTGAAATGAAGGCTTTCTAGTTTTTCATTGTTTCCCTCTTGCCCCATTCTGAGCAAACAACACAGACAATCTGAAATTATTTTAGATCTCTGAATACTTTCCAAACAACCATTTTCAGTACCTGCTGTTAATTAGAACAAAACACCAGGATGTCTATCTGAGCAGCAATCAGCAATCAGGTAATAACATTTGTAAATGAACTGTCCTTCTGGCTATCAAGACCTATCCCTGTTTCAGAAAAGTAAAAGGTGTTATATCCTCTTACCTATCTCCTGAACCACTGTTATCTTAAACAAAGACATCATACAGTAAATCCAGTATCACTGGCTCTTTTTCCTGGCCAGAGTAAGAGAGCTACTAATTTCCTTAGGTGCTTTGCAGGTGTGGTTGTAAATATGGCAAGATAGTGATCTTTGCATGTTCACGTTGGGAGGAAGCTGCTTATTACTTACCTGGGGTATCTGAGGACTGTAGTGTTACCTTTCCAAGACACGTCAATGTAAAGCCACACATTGAAACCTACTGTGTTTATGTTTAGAAATTGTTCTTTTATTTTAAACCAAGTGATTGCAGAGCATCTAATTGAAATAATAATTGAGTAAGATATTTCAATGTCATTCCACTCAAGCCAGTTTCTCAAACCTTTATCTTTAGATCTTATTCAAATAGTCTGACACTGATGTCAGTATAAAATTGCTTGTGCAAAGACCTCAGAAGAGTTAGGTAAGTATTACACTTCACCACTTGGCTGACAGGAGCACTTGACTTATGGTTATGGTATTCAGCTTCAAATTATCAAGAGAAGAGTTTCTTTCTCAGTTATCACCTACCTCTTGCATTTATTTAATGGCCACTTTTTTAAAATCAAGAGTGTAACTCTTGCTTTCTGTTATTGTTTTTAACTCTCTATGACTGCAAGTTCTTTGGGGCAGGATCTACTCAGGGCATGTTTGCTACTGAAAGTTATTATACTGGGCAAGACTAATTAAAAAACAAAGGTTGCAGTGACTGTATGACACATACAGCAGCATTTCCTTTCTGTTTCTGTCCAATCCTCTTTCAACCCTGTATGTGGGTTTTTTCAAGGTCCAACCTTTACCTGAGCACAGCCCTTAGATGTTGTCTAAGAAATAAAAAAATATACAATCATTTATTTCAAATAATATGGAAGTCATTAAGGGTTCAATTAATGCATTACTGCCAGGAACTTACTAAGTAAGTAGTGTCTACTCACTACTAAGTGTACTAAGTGTACTTAGTCTACTTGTCTACTTACCGTCTAAGTAGTAGTGTCCAAAAATAGCAAGACTAAAACAGGAGCAGGCATCCTCACTGTGCTATTCTGTAGGTTGGTATTGCCAATGTGTAGGCTTCTTAACTAAAGCTAGCATCAGCCAACCTGTGTCCTGGCCTAGGTAATCTGGAAGATTTCAGTGAAGTGTAAATGTAAGAAAAGCCACTAAACTGAGGATAGAGGCGAGGAAAAGAAATATATAAGCAGCCAATTCAGGGAGAACTGAATGCATTTCAGTATATCACTAGCAGCTCTGGAAATGCCTGTGAAGTGTGCCTTTAGAGCTGGCACCCTGATCACTAAGAACAAGTGAATACTGACACAGAGTCCTTGGTAAATATCTGAAAACGCTCAAGTCTTAAAAATACCTAATGGCAAAGTTTCATTTTACAGCAGGAAATCTAAGAGCTAGTTGCTGCTGAAACAGGAGGCTTTGCTCCAGTCCAACTCCCAAGCTTAGAAAGCCCTGCTCTTGATTCGCAGTTCTGGCTCTGGAACTCCTCTGGCAAAATGCTACACTCATTCAAGGGGCTGAAGCAACAGAAAACTACTCTTCTCCTTTTCCTGAGGAATTTCCAGGGCTGCCCTTCTGTCGTGGCATGCAGCCATTACCTCAGCTTGAGCTCAGCAGTGGGAATCTGATCATGGACAAGCAACATTGTCCCTAAGAGCTGTCTAAAACTTCAGCACTCCAAGGGAAATGAATATCAGAGGTGGAAAACACATCAGACAATTCAGTGCACATTCCTGCAAGTGGATCATTACCATCCACTGATCCCACTACCAGAAAGCCACAGGGCTTTTCACTACGTCTTTCTAGGTATCTTCTAAGGTTATTGAAAGATTGTCAAATTTGAATTTTTTTTTCTTTTCTTCACTTACATCCTCTTTTTTTAATACAAAAGCTCTAGACATCAACCAAGCTATATGAACAATTTAAAATAAAATAATCAGAGTTTGACTTAGTCATTAGAGTTATTATGAGCCTTGCAAGCTTATTTACAGCAATTAAGAGTCCTGTGACTCACTTTTGGTGGATTATAACTTCTGACAGCAGAAGACAGCTTCAGGGGTTCTACAGAGGACTTGAATACAAAAGCTCCCTCTGCACTGATGCTTATCCCTGTAGATAATATTTCTGATGAGAAAAATTTCTCACTTAGGTGTGTGTCTCTTCTTCCACTCAACTTGCATCATTTCTGTGACAAAAAAAAAAAAAGTCAAAGTTTTCCTAATAGAGCAAACTGGGAATTTGCCTTGCTGAAAGCTGTCTCAGCTTAATTCCAATGGTATGAAAGCAGCTTTCTGCCACCTGCTCCCCTTAAGCCAGCTGAGAAGGCAGACAAGTGTGAGCAGAGAGCCTGGCACTTGAAACACAGTGAGTATCTCAGCTGATCTCAAGAAAGCTGCTCTAACCTGTGCCAAGGCAGAGTCATCCACAGAGCCTGATATTATCTCTGAATGTCTCTGTGTATGCATATTAGGTCAGGGTTAATTCCTCTGTTTCAGCAGCACATAAAACATGACACTTGCATAACACTGCAATTTTAAATGCTTTTGGTCTAGTAGAAAAAATATTTTTACACACACAGATCTTTTTTAACTCTTAACTTATATAATGCCTTGGGAATTCTGAAGCTCTGAATATTTTTATGAACTGCTTCTTGAAACCTGAGAACTTAGAATAGAAAATCATACCAAATCCAAGGGAAATGTATAGCCTTCAGCATCTCAAGGAACTTCAGTGTTTTTAACTGTAGGCCTCCCACATTCATGGTATATGTGGCATGTAAGACATATGGCCAGCAAGAAAAAAAATTTTTGTGTAGGTCATGAAAAGCATTGAGTCTGCTCAGAGCAGAACATTAAATAAAGCTACCTACACTGCCTCATTTGGCAGAGGATTCCAGACCTATGCACCAAAGGCCCAAAATTAGATCTCCTGGACCTAGCCAGGAAGAGTCTGAGCTGGGGGAGATGCATTCACTCAGAGCTTCCAGGGGCAGAGATCTGTTGGAAGACTAGATTTCAGATGATTGCCTCTCCCATAAACAGCTCCAGGAAGCTCACCCACAGCCTGCCAACGCAGCAGAGCACAAACCACTGCTGGTGCCTTCCCTGCAACACACACAATTTGTACTCTGCAACCCTTCCCCACTCAATAGACGCATTGCAAAGTGGCCGAGACCCTTGCTTTGTATGATTCAAATCCACTAATTGTTGGTCTTCCCTGCCATGTAGTTACACACATACTGAATGCATTTGTCAGCCAAGTACCAGCAAGCAAACTATCAACCACAAAAAGGTAAAGTGTCCTGCGCCTGTGCTGGGAGCTGGAATGTTCATCCCGCAGAGGAAATCATGTTGGCACACCTCCCTAAAAAGATTTCACTCCCATATATAAGAAGGATTTTGAAACATTTCTGGGTTGATGCCTCAGCTGACATGCCAGGACCCTGCCTACACAACTGTTTTGGCTCGGCAGCCCCCTGGGCATGCTGGGAGCTTCACAGCTAAGAGATCTAGGAAGCTGGAAGCAAAGGAATTGACCAACAGCCTAAGAACATCTAATAGGCATCTCATTCACCTGCTGACCAGCCTAGGGGGTAGCCCCTGGTAAGTGGGAGAAGCCAGCAGTGTCCTGTCATCACAGAATGATGGGTAGCCAGAGGAACAGGCCAGGTGGGTCAGCAAGGTGTATGAAAGCACAACAGCTTTCCAAGCAGGTTCCTGTGAAGCAGGAGAACCAGCCAGCCCAGCAATACAGAATCCAATCAACATTTTTAAATGGAGAAGTGTTGCATCAGAAAACGTATGATCGGCTCTGTTCATCAGATGCTGCTTCCTCATGTATGCTAAAACTGGGAATGGGAAGTACCTGGCTATTGATAACACATCGCATATTTCCTCCTCCTCCTCCTCCTCCCCAGACCTGATACATAAACAGCTGACAACATGGACAGATATGTGGAGCATGGAATGCCTTGTGCAACAACTTGCTTACAGTAAAAAGAGAGGAAATAAGATTTAAAATGGTAATGTACCCCCTGCTCTTTGACTCTTGTACATCTTAAGTAAGTTAGTGAGAAATTTGTTGTGTGAAATGAAAGTAGCCAGCTCACCTGAGATCACCTGAGAAAATGCTGCAAATCAGAGGAAAGACAAACTAATATCGTAAAGGAAAAAAAAAAATATCCAGTTGTTGTAGAATAGACCTTCCATTTATGAACACAAACATTGCATATCAACATTCTCAATGTTCAGAGAAATTGAGTGTATTCGCCATCGAGTGTCTGTATTGTGGAAGGCATCAGTTTACCCAAGGTCCAGAGAGCATCAAAAGGTCCACTAGCTGTGGCATGGATCAGAAATGTGTCTCACCCTTTGAATTAATACTTTAAGACACTTCTTGTTCCACATAGGACATTGTTTAACCTTATGTGGCTCTGAATCAAATGAAATGAATGGTTGCATTACATTATTACAGATGCAGTTAAATGCTCTTCACTTGTCCCAAGCAAAACATCCTTCAGCTCAGGGGGGAATAACCTGGGAGTCAGAAAGTTAATTAATGGTTTCACATGGCACCAGGGACAGTCTGTAAGAAGCAGTGAGCAGGGCAGCTTAATTTTCATTCAATATACTCATGTACTAGGAAGTCTATATTAACAACTCCAACAGAATATACTATGGTCTCCATTGCAAAACCAAGAAATAAAGATACTGTAAAGCAATTTGATTTTCCTAAATTTTTATTTTCCTAAATAGAAGTAGACCTTAACAGCTACTAACAACCCCTTTCATCTCCAATATTTGAAAGAAGAACTGTACAGGTGAATCCATGCCAATCCATTTCAGCCTCTAGTGACAGGAATATCTATTTGATATCTTAATTCTAGTTCTGGTCATGATCATTTGAGCTCCACTTCCTTCCTTCTGATATATGTAGTCATCACTATTATGTGGTCTGTCTGTGTCAAGATAGGGTTTAATGAAAAACATTCTAACAACAGAGCATCTTGGGGTTTTTACTGCTACTGGTGTAGAGCTCAGCACAACTAAAATCCTCATCCCTTACACTCTGCCTCTTGTCCCTCACCACTCCAGATTACTGAAGGGAGCTAGACACACAAAAAACAACCCACAAATGCTGACAAAAAGGTCAAAGAGACATCTTTGCTGTTGGAAAAGATGTGCCAAAAAGATTAAGAGACATCTTTCTGATCTTCAGCTACAGGTAATTCACTAGCAGATCCTGTGCTTGGACAATTCCAGCTTTTCTGCTATCCATTTAGTAGTTAACATATGCATCTAAAAAGCCAAAAGCTTTGATCTTCTCTGACACTTGCACACATTCCTCTTAGAAACAGTCTAATTGATATTAATAGGATAATTCACAGGTAAAGTGCCACCTCAGGTGCACCTGTGCTTGGTGAACTGGAGCACAACCAAACAGACAAAGGAACATGCATAAAACATCAGCCCCTTTTCCCCTCTCTGCTCCCTGTGAAAACCAAATATATCACATTTTTTCTTAGGTTTAATTGTTGTTAAACTCCTGTTCCTTTACTTCTATTTATTGTCCATGTTGATGTTCATGTATTCCATTTACACTACAGATCTTTTTCGGAGCAAGGTCTACAGCTTATTTGTAACTTCTATCACTTTTAACAAATCACTTCTCTCTTGACTTTTCACAGTGCCACAGTACTATATGTGTCAATAAATTCTATTTCTGATCTTGAAACCTGTGTTAAATCTAAACTATGTATCTTCCCTCCTACACCTTCCTTTCACATGGTGACCCCTGACTTTTCTCAGCCTCCACACCACATTTCCCCACCACGTGATAACTAAATTTAAATCAAAACTGGATGATTCTCTTTTATGTGTAGCTCAAACATGAGGAACTTGATTCAGGCATTACTGGGAAAAATGCATACATTGGGTAGGTCCAACTAAATATTCATAGAGAGCTTTTGTTTTAAAAATCTCTTTTTCTTCATATTCAAGATTTTCCTTATATATCAAACATATTTTAGAAACCTGTAGTTGACCTATATCCACAGGCAGTGATGGTCTCTGTGCTTCATAAAAAGCTTCAGATGAAGAGACAAGCTGTTCCCATTATTTCAAGAAGACTCACTTTTTAATCTGTGTTAGAACCCAGCACTGAAATGCCCTTGGCACTGATATACAGGACACCTCTTCCAAAAAATATGGATTACTAGAGCTTCCCAGATAATAACATCAACAAGACAACACATAAAAGTTTCCTCAGAAGGAGTCTTGGTTCCAGGGCCTGAGGTTCATAAAACCACAAGGGGAGGAAACACCCTCTGTTTCACAGCTTTCTTCCCTGAGCAAACATTTTGAAGGCAGCTCCTGGAGACAAACCTTGAAGCATTTCCTCAGACAGTTTCCATTTCTTACTGGTATTCCTATAGTAGAGGCACCAATCCTTCATTTGCATCTCATCTGTGTCAGAGGGTTTCAGTCTTTCCTGTTTGTAGTTTATAAACCATCATGGCAGCAGTGCCATTAGGATAATTACAGTTTTGTTAGGACTCCCCTGCACACTACCAGGAGACGCTTTGTGTCTTAGATAATGAGGTCAGCAATTTCCAAGATTTGCAGAACAAGGACAAATTGTTTTGGCAATATGCCAAACTTACTTCCAAGACTGACCTACCACCTTCCCCTACAGGAGATCCAATCTGCTCTTCCGCACTACTGTTTATACTTTCTGCTTTAGGCTCTTCTTCCTCTGGGATGAACCACATCATGTTTTATCCTCTTCAGAAGCTCCCATACTGAAGGCCACCACAGAGGCCAATGGAAAATTCTTCCAGTTAAGATAATCACAAAAGCAAGGGGGAGGTGGAAATAATCATAGGCCAAAATCATATCTGAGAAAGTTTTTCTAAATAAACATCAGTGGAACATACTTCTAAGCTGGTTTTACATTTTAAATAGCAACAGGAAATACACACCAATCTGCTGTTCACAAACGTACACACAAATGGACTCACAAACAGTCTTCCAAACCCACTTGTTGCACTGTTGCTGCCTTTGCAAAGAACAGGACATCTCAACTCTACTGTAGCTTGTGAGATCTGACAGTCCAGGTTTTATTTAGCATTTAATCTCAGGTCACATTCAAGGCCAGAGTAACACAGCAAATTCCTCAATTCATACCATTGCACTGAAGTTCTTACTGAGGCACCTGAATTTTCAGAGCACCATGGTTTGTAGACCTAATAACTCTAAATATGACTTGACAGTGTGCTTTAATTGAAGATATGGCCCTCAAAACAGGCATATTACAAGTGAATTCCTGGTCCAAACAGAATTGGTAGCAAAACTATCACTAAGAAATACACATCTTAAACCAGTTCTCTTGCTCTCAGCAGCTCTGCAGAGAGTAAGCTCCATACAAAGCAGAGCAGCTGGCTTAGGGAAAGCATTGCAACTACCTGATGTGCTAACCAGCAAAACAAAGCACCATGCACCCTCCATGGGTGTTAAGCCGTTGCCAGACATGTATGCTTCCTATGAAACAGTAATCCAACCTATGCGGACTAACAGGGTGTTAAGCACAGGGCCTGCTGCTCCAGGCTCACTTACCACTCACAGAAGAAACAGTGCACACCAACACTTAGCACTGCATGAGATTTTGCAGCCTTTTGACACACCCTGAGCCAGATACCATCAGCTTGGCTAAGGTTTGTACTGTATCTGTACACAAGTGTTTCTCTCACTGTTGCTATAGCTGTACGTTATGAAACTCCTTAGATACGCAATACATCAGTTTTTGGCACAGCTCTCTTGAGCAGGTGTGTTGTGCAATGCATTCTTTAGAGCTAGCAAGGATTAAACAGCATTTTGTGGGTCCCAGGAGATGCAGTTTATATTGCTCTGAGCACCATAAGGCCAAGTTTCCTCTAGTCAGCAGAGCCAAAGGCTGCTGCAAATTCAGATACACAAAGACAGAAGGAGAAAAACACTATGACTAAAGTTTAGGACGAGTCCAGCACAGATGAATTTTTAAATTTCTAACTTGCAACAATTTAAGATAAATTTAAGATAAAGCTTTCTATATAAGCATGTCTAAAATGCAGACATCTGGAGAAAAAGTGGTTTTGGGCTAAAAAATTTCTGACTTATTCCAGGAAGGTAAAGGAAGCTGAGACATAGATGTTTTGTGTAAAATATCTTCCTAAAACTCTCCTACTGTGAAGCTTTTGTGAGCTCGTCACTTTTGCTGAAGTGTCTCCTTAGATAATACCACCTGGTTGGGATACTTTGAAAACTTGGGAGTTGCTAGGCTTTATTGCTAGAGGGTTTGGTGCCTTAAAACACAGTGACACCATGTGGCCAATCACTTAGGATGGAAACAACGTGCTAATGGAAAGGGCAGTGTACAATTTTCTCATTTTTCTTCGGCTTTATTGAACTGGTCTTAGGCGTGCTTGAAACTATATTAGCTAGTGAGAGTAAACTAGGTTAGAATCTTTATCTGAACAGGTAAACAAAGCCAAAGCAAATAACCATATCAGATTTTGTATGTTCAAAAGTCCGAAGTTTGCAAAATTTTCCAGTAAAACCTACCTGTAAATTCAACAAGTAAATACCCATAAGAACAGTTTGCATGTATGTCAAAACATCATATTCGTTTGGCAGATGCAAGCAACTTTTAGAACTATGACTCAACATTCCCAAAAAAGCACATCTGGAAGCTGCACTTAAATATCTGTGAGTTAATTCTACAGTTGTAACATAAAAACTTGCAATTAATTTTGAAGATGGGGATATATTTGCCTTGCTCTCATGGCTTGCTTTTCTTCCAAATAGATGCAGATTCCCCCACTAATTTTTACAGATATTTCTGCACTAAGTATTTAAAGTCACAAGTGGGAATAATGCTGCTAGGAATGTTCTCAGTAGCTTCGTTATCACTCTGCATTATATAATATGGTGACTGATGTGATGAATCATCTCTCCCTAGCACAGTCCTTTTTTCCAAATGAGGTGCTGCACATTGGAAAGGTTCAGCTCATGACAAATGGTAAGAATGGGCAGATCTCTTTGAAACAGACACTGAGACAGGCAAAAAGGCCGATGAAAACAGAATATTCCTCAAACAGAAGGAAAATCATATATTAATTGGCTCTTCACAGGGACTATATTCACTCAGTAGTACTATCAAAAAATTAACATTCATTAAGAAATGTGTATTTTGAGGCAGCGTTCAGAACACCTTGCTTTCAAGAGCAGAAATGAAGTGAAAATACAACAGTATGACTGCCAGTTGCACAAGCTTTGCAAAGTCAGTGTGCCATCAATGTTGCCATTTTTATTGGTTAGTTAGATAACATGCTGGTGTCATTTTTTCTGTTCTGTATTGAACTCCTAGTATGAAATTTATGTCAATATTATCACAGTGCATGTGAATGTCAATGAAATAGGTTAGTTTGAAAGGTGATCTAAAAGGCTTTTCACCTACATATATAATAGTTTCACCCATATACATAGCAGTTAGAGCCTAGGAAGTCCAGCTAATTAGATACAGGACTTTCTGACTGTCCAAAATAGGAGTTTGAGTTGAGGAAGATTGTTGACCTGACCCTTCAAATTTTGTCACCCTGACTAGTGAGATCATGCTGCCATCTTGTGACCTGTAAATTTTACTTAGCTTTTACAAGTGACAGAATTTTTCCCCTGGACTGGGAGGACAGTGTACATGAACTCCCTAGTATAGAGGTGCAGTAATGATGCTTTGAGCAGCTGAACTGTCTTTTATATTCCAACCCACACTGTCTCTCCTTAGCTTTCTTATCTGCCTCTCATGGGCTGCACCCTTCAATGTCAACATGTTTGCTAAAGGAAATGCTGTCCATGGACAGGCCTTAGAAGAAAGTAGAGGCAACCCTGCAGAGGGGATGAAACCCACAGTTTAAAGGACTAGGGTTTTGTAATAAAGGCTACAGAATATCCCCCCACTGCCATGAGAATCATATGTTCTGGAAAGCAAAACACACACTTAGCCAGCAGTTGAAATTCAGTATACAGTGGAAAAGAAAAGAAAGGGATTAAAAAAAAGACATATTGGTTACAGAACATATTGGTTACAGCTGGGAAGCATTATTATAAATTATTACATAGTTTTGTACATTGAGGATGTATCTCCAATATTGAGGATTGATCTCCATCTTCTCAAGTATAAAGCTTGTGTATTTATGGTAACATTTTTCTTGCTTGAAAAAAGAACGGTGTTACAATTCACTGTATTCTGAATCTAAATAGGGTTGTTCCATCTGGTCACATTAAATAAAATAGCTGTATGTCCATGGTTATGCTGTTCCCTGAAAAATACAGACTTCAGCTGCTCAGTGACTGTTTACACAGAATTTTGAAATACCTGGAAAAAGGTTCATGTGGCTGCAATCACATTGAAAAGTAAGTTGGGATCCTGTCTCTGCCCCATTCTTTCCTTATGCCCCAACCACATGTGCTTCCATCAGTGTGTTCTCGCATTGCACTTTCCAGCTGAAGACACAGAATCAAATCTTGAAGTAATACTGGCAATACAAAATGCATGGCAAGGCAGGAGCAGGCACATACCAGGAACAAGCAGGCTTGAGGGCTCTGAGCCAACAAGGCAGCTGCTCTGAGCTCAGATACATGGTTTGGGAGAGCCCACAGACTGCATGCATAGCTAAAAGGTTCCCTCAACACCACTCCCTGGAGACAAACCATCAGTCTTCCCTCACTACCAAAGCCTCAACCACCATTATACACGCAAATCACAACTTCCTTTCAAATCCTTGTTTGCCAAAGTAAACCAAAGCATCCTGCACTTAGTTTCTGATCAATTTCCAGGACATACTGTATTTTCTTCAGGATATGGCATAGCAGAATAAGAGCTCACAACTAGCCACTGAAGGTTATGTTTACCCATAGAGTAAACTATGATTCTAGAATATGGAAAGAGGAAAAATTAATCTCTGCACTCACCCAGCATCCATTTCTGCAAGATGTTGATCACTTTGGCACCAGTCTAATATTTGTAGATGTGTAAATTCCCACCGATAAAAATTGGAAGTCCTTGAGGATATGTGCCATTTTTTCTCATAGTAATCTCTTGGTCAAAAATCCTGGAGACAGTGTTCAGGACTCCACCTAGTGAACTGAAACAATAAGCCTTTAGAGCAGACAGACATTGCTAAAGAGACCTTTTCTTTCCTCTGACAGGAGTAGAATATCAACTTAAGGCAGCAGAAGGTATTCTGTTGTCAGAAAACCTTTATGAATCCAGACTATGTTCAGGGATTGCTGATGGTTTTTAGTGCTATGGAAATAAGTCAAGGATACATTGGAAATCCATAGCTGGCAAGCACATTCCCTTTCTCTTTTGCAAACTTAATCCACATACAGAAATGGACAGCCACATATTAATGAAAGAGGTAGTATTTCCTTGTCATGTCAGCATTTGCATCTTCATATTCTTAAAGCCCAATTCCAGACACACAGATCTTTTATTTTTAGATAAAATCCACTTCTGCAACAAGAGTTTGTGCTGGGCCTGCCATTTCTTCCTCATTTCACAAGGAGGGCTTAAGAGCTACCTGAAGCATTGAGCAAGCCCTTCTGCCCTGAAGCAAATATAATCTTTAAATCTTTCTATTGTATCGTCTCCTCTGTTGCAGTAATATATCAGGCTCTTCATTCTCTGATACAGTCTGCTCTGATTCAGGTTGCTGCAGCAGTCCAAACAGTCAGTGGATTAACAGAGGAGTTAAGTCCATATCAGTGCTAAGTGAAGTATGTTGTAGTTTGAAAGTCTACTAGTCAGACAAAAGCTTGAGATCTGATAATTAATAAATTTCCTTTCAACATACCTCATCACAATAATCTGATCACCTGTATTACAAGAGATACAAAACCTATTTTGCAAAGTTTGTCGAAAATAAGAACTCGGCATAAAGCTGGCATTCTTATAAAGAGAGACATGAAGAAAGAAAGAAAAGCAGAATTCAGGAAACCTAATGGAGGAAAACAAACTAAAATAGGAGGAGAGTAATACAAAGGACCAAGAAGAGATAAATGGCAGAATCTCAGACCTCTGTTGCCTGGGGGCAACTGCAGAAAAGAATTTTGGTTTGGTCTGTGGCTCTTGCCTGGAAGTGGAAGTAGGTACATGCTGTGCCTATCGTTTCTATGGCACCAGCAGAAAACAGAGCTGAGGGTGCTGCAGAATTGTCAGCCAAGCAAACAGCATCATGACATCTAAGCTCATCAAAGCATCTCTTGTTTCAGAGAAACATTTTTTAGATGATTATCGGCTTTTCAGAAAACAGAGCTTTCTTTCCTTCTGTTTTTCGGCTGAGAAGTCTGCTTGGAGGCACACAACCCCATACTATCACTTTCAGAGCCTTGAAAATATTAAAAACATCCTTAAATATGCTTTCAGTGTTTACACCTCTGCAATGAAAAACCAAAATCCATGAAGAAAAATCTTGCAAAGATAAAAGTGTTCCTGACTGTCTCCAGATGGAATCTCACACTGAAGAACTGCATAGGGTCCTGCAGCAAGGAGAAACCATCCTTACCATCCACACACACTCATCTGCTCCCAGAAGAACTGTATTTCACATTCTAGGTAATATTCTATCTAGGATCTCCTTGACTCTGGGATCCATACATGCGGTGACCCTTGAAAAAATCACTCTCTATTTTTCAGGGGTAGCAGGAGGCTCTGTCCTCCAGGAACATCACCTCATGAGGAGAATTCTGCACTGTTCTACAGACAGAATAGCAGGAAAACAGCTGAGACACGCACAGGCACTGCTCAAGTCACAACTGTATGTACAGTGATTTATTTACCCTGAACAGCTTGCTCAGAAGTCACAAAAGAAATGTGTTTTACTACGTGAGTGCTACATAAAATTACCCTGTTGCCAAACCTGGCTAAGAGCTGGAAGAGCTGCAGAATATACACAGGATTTAAGAGACTAACCTCTGGATTCCTTCCAGAGCCCAGGAAATTGCATTTCTTTGAGGTCTAGACTGATGTTCATTGATAATGTAAAATTATGTTGTCCTGCAGAGAGAAGAAATGCAAAGCTGAAGCACTGGAAAGTCAAATAGCCTTATGTGGAGAACTGAGAGGAAAGAAGAAGGATAACAGGAGTCTTAGAAAATTATATTCTCCTCTCAACCCAGCTGAAGGGAGAACTTGCACAGGCAAAGTACTAGGAGCAAATTACTAAAAAAGTCAAATGTTCTTAAAAGTTCAAGCTATCTTTCTTAAATCTGTGATTTGAAAGGTAGAGGAGTATTACCTGCCTCAGCCTATCATCATCCTCTGTGTGTCATCTGTTATAAGGCTAATAAGGCAGATAGACATGATAAAAATACCAGAAAGCAAGTGGAACAAGCAGCAAATGAAGCAGAGAGAGAAGACAGCTCTGGTCTGAGTATGACTGAACTCTCACTGCATGGTAACTATTAGGAAGTAGAACCTTTCAGGTTCAAAGCTTTCTCTCAGGCCTCAGAAGAGGAAAGAGCCACATAAGATTAATGGGCTTGGCTTTTTCCAAGCAGTTCTTTTGTTAGTGGACAGTGTTTTTTAGGCTATACAGAACACACCTTAATAGCCAGAGACAACTGAGGAAAAAAAAGGGAGAAAAGTTGTGCTTATCTCTGGTCTTCCTCCCCTCTTCTTTTGGGCATAGTATGAATCAAGGGAAACACAGATCTAAGCCATATATCCTAAGGAAGCTAAATTACCAAGCAACTCACTTTGCTTTATATTGTGTGAAAGGTAACTCTTGGTAAAATAAAGCTCTCATCTCTTGAAAAAATAACAAGATTGCAAAACCTATTGGTCTAAATGTGGAATAAAATATAAGCCTTTTTCCTGAACCCATCATAAGCACTAATGTACCAATGAACAACAACCTGTTGATCAGAACACAAATCTTGGAAATGGGAGAACCTTATCAGCCAAAGCCAAGGCATGAGTTTTAGCCTTCTAAGTCCCATGGAGAACCCCAGCTTTTAGATTAATGTCTACTTCAAGGAAACTTTTACCACCAGTCCTTAAGAGGATAAAACGGAGTTACACAACTAAATGCTAATCTTTTCCTCAGCAGGAGAAAACCTATTTTTTGTAATACCTTTCTTACCTCAGGACTCTCAATTGGAGAAAAATAACTACCTTATTTTCAAGTCTGATGAGTGACAGAAAAATCTGAATGGAATCAATGAGAGATAAAATAAATAAATTTTTTTCCTCTGTTTCTACATTGACCTCCAAGTGAGAGAACTTGAGAAAATTTCTTTAACCTCTCACTAGAGCTTCAGTAATGGAAAGCAGTTATTGCCTCTTCATAAAAGCATTCATTCTCAATGTCCCAAGACAACAGGTGTACTAATAATAACTGATAGCAAAATCTCTTAATTCAGAAAGCAAAAACACAGGTTTCAGTGACTTGTTTGTAAGTAGATCCTGTGCCCTGTGTTAGCTGGTGATGCCATCACACATTGTCTGACAGAGAAAAGTGGATTCACCCTGTGGCTGATAACGGGCACTGTGCTGACCCCTGGAATCCTGGAGCAGGCACAGCTCACCATACTCTCACCTCTGGCACTGCACAGTGAAACCAGCTGGTTTGTGGACTGAGCCTTGGTGTTTTCACTTGTTGCACGTCTGCCTTCTGCCAGAAGGAGATTTCTGCTGGGGAACCTACATTCTACAGAAAAAACAAAACAAAACAAAACAAAAACACAAACACAAAACCACCCCAAGTTATTACAAAACAGATTTTTAAAATCATATCTCTACTTTGAAATTACCCATAATCTTTTGGTTCTCCTTTGCTTTACACTCTCCATTCCAACAGACATTTATATATGCCCATACACTCACAGACTTCCCTTTCTGAGGGGGAGAAATTTAAGAATTTCTACTCTTTGAATGCACACTTTTTCTTTCTTTTCTTTGTATGCACAATTTATTTACAATTTATACAATCTACAACTATTTTGGTTAATTTTTGATTTGTCTAGTCAGGTTACAATTTTGATTTTGGGTGCCCTGGAATTGGCATGGCCTGGTTAGTGGTCAGTGGGGCAGAAGCAAAACTTTCAGAGAAAAAAAAGAAAGCAAACATTATATCCTCAGGCAAGGGAAGACAGCCACGGAGAGAAGAAGATTCCCTAGAAGGCTTGAAAGAGCAGAATTGCCCCTGCACATTGCTGATCAAAATGGAGCCTAGGAAGTCTCAGCTTTACAGGGAGTGGTATACAGACTGCCATGGAAGCAGTTTAGTGATTCCATGTGAGATTTCCACCAAAAAGTACAGACCACTGACCTCCTTTTCTTCCACTACATCAGTAGTCGTTAGGTATCAAAGTAGTTTTCCTACATCAAGATGACCTATCTCTTATCTGAAATAACCCAGAGATAGGAGAATGGCTGGAGTCAGAGCACTGTGCAGCCAAAAATAATCCATTTTGAGTTAGTGCTGGACATTTGAGAATGTCAGAGTGACACTGTCCTGGGACATACTCCTGTAGATGTCACAGGATTATTGATTCAGAACTACCTTGCTGAATTCATAGCATATTAAAATGATAGCAGTGCAGTTGAACTTCCTCTTCTAGTTGAAAGCAGAGATATGCACGTGCTCTCTTCCTATCCAGGACATTTCCTTTGAACCATCTATCCAGCTCATCTCTTATCTAACATCCATATTTCACAATTTACTCTCCACTGTCAAACACTCCTTCAGGAACAGATCCATTGTAAACAGGGGCAGCACACAATGGTGTGCTTCTCACTTCACTGGATACAGAAATGGATTCACAGCTTAGAATCAGCTGGACTAGTTATTACAAACATAACTAAAAACTATACCAGTTTCTTATTTATATTGGCACAGTATCTCTCACCCCTGCTTCTCCTGCTAACCCCATGCATGTTCCTGCTGTTTCCTTCTTTTATCCAGAAGAGCACTTTAATCTTTTTTTTTCTCTGTTTTTTTTTTTCCACAGGATTACCTCTTAGATCACTAACCAGAAAAAAAGGCATGACTGTCCCTCTGTGCAGCAAAGTACTCTTAAAAAGAGTTTAAAAGACCATAAAACCACACCTTTTACTTAAGTGATTTTAATGTAGACATAAATTCCCAGTCTAAATGCAAAATGTTGAAAGTTCAGCAGCTTAAGTAATTGAAAAGATACAATCCTAAATAAATAGCATGTAACTAATTTAATTATTTTTCTCTAAGTGCTATCCAGAGTCAGGGTACAGACATTTTAGGTCAAATGCAAATTTTGCACAATTTTATAAGATTCAGCATTTCTAATTTTTGTCCTCAACAATGAAAAATATTTTACAGTAAAGGCTGCAAGGAGCACTACTTCATTGGAAATACTAACTCTGCAGAGACAGCCACTTTATCAAAGATGTTTCACCTCTTCTGCACCTGTGGTTCACTTTTTGCTGATAAAGGCATTTCAACTACTTTGATTCTGCAGTTTCCTCCAAGTTATAGTGTATGTGTATCAAAATGCTTCAGGGTCAGTTTTCAGTGAAAAGACAAAAAATCTTAAGAATGTGTTGGGCAAACCAGCACTTTCCATTGTTGCCTGATTCTATAGTAGCTAGGGAAATCATCCTGCCCTAAAAAAGCATTGCAAGACATACTGTTCCCTTATAGTAAACTTGTTCATAGCAGCTTACATGAGAGGAGACTCTCAGCTCTTAAGAGGCTTGCCACAAGCTTTTCTTATTCTCAAAATAGAAATGTAATGCAGAGTGCTAAACAGTGGGTGACTAAGAATCAAGACAAGATCTTTCAGTTCAGGCAAGTCCTTTGATACTCTATTTTATCTGAAGCACTTTGCAATTACAAGCAGATCTCAAGAACAGATTTTCCCATTCAATTTCTATTAGATTTATCAGTTGTGCTTGGCAGAGGACCTCTTGCAGCTAAAGGTCTATTATCTTTAATTAAATAACTTTCACATTGTTCTTGAATAATGTTGTCTGTATTCAGCAGGCCTGGGGAGACTATATAAAGCACTCTGACTCAACAGTCTGCAATTAGTAGAATATTGTCTTGAAAAAAACTCGTGATCTTAGCCCTACTGGTCTAAATCATCTCTTTATCAGAAGAAACATTAAGTAGTTAAAGTCTTCAGCAAAATACTGTATAACATGCTTAAGAACAGGCAGAAGTGTTTTACTGAAATTCAGCCATTTCCAGTTATTTTATATTAGTTTGACACCTGTTTCCAGTTTCTATTTCCTGAAGATAATTTTCAAATTTGAGTTTAATTTAAAAAGTATTCCCAGTTCAACTGAGTTGCCTTGAATATTCTCCTGTACGTGGCACACAGTGGCTCAGCTAAATCAGTTTTTTCAGTCTTTCTCACAAGATGGCATCCAAGTGATGAAGTGCTTTTAAGTGGGTAGCAAATCTTCTTTTTCCAGAGCAATGAAAGTAAGAGGTCCTATGTGCTGCTGTCATCAATAGAGTCACCAGTCAGCTCCCTTCATCCTCTATTTTCAACAGTTTTCTGTGAACCTGACTACTGAATGTGACAACGTGACAACATAACAACTGGATGAAAGCATGACTGACCACACTGTTGATTTACTGATAGAAAGTATTTTTATTTGTAATGGTAATTTCCTATAGATAATGTATTTTCTGGGAAGGTCACAAATTTATAATTCAAAGGATAGATCTGTAAATTACCCATTGAAGGCTGGGAGAGCTCTGTTTCCCGTCAGAACGTATTAAAATGGATGTGAGCTATCCCACAGACTGGAAAACAACACACTGTTTTCTATAAACCTCAGTGTTCAGTAAAAAGAAAAGAACAGAATACTCATACCACAGAGAAACTCACAGTCTAGGGCCCTGAAGCTGAGGAAAATGTGGATCAGCAGCCCAGGGATTTTTGATTGCTTCAATAAAACAGAAAAATGAGGGGGAAAAAATGTCCCTTACTCAGATGGAACTGCTCAAATGTGTTTGACTTTCCTTGTTGTTATGTGTTACTCTGCTGCCAGGTCTTACCCACTCACTAAACATCTGGAACAACCACAGTCCATGCAGGACATAGGCATACAAGGAACAAACAGAAATCAAGTAAGAGGCAACAGCATAAAACTTGATGGATGACCAGTATGGGTGAGCAGGAGAGAGATATCCCCCACTCTAACTACTCACACCTTCAGCTGCGTTGTACCCATCTACCAGTCTGAGGAACAGGAGGTTCAGGAAAACCAGGAGTACCTGAAGAACAGTCTGTGTTGAATATACTGTGTGAGAGTCCCCAGCCCTCTGAGGCCCAATGTGCTCATTTTGAGTAACCATTCCTCCCTGAAGTAAGAAAACCAAGGGCGTGGCTCCTCCCTCAGCTCCTACAGGGCTTTTGTCTCAGCTGGAACTGGAAACCAGGAACTACACTGTCAAAGGGAAGATTTTTCTATTTCAGTGCAATACAGAGATTTCCAGCTCCTGCTTGCTTCTTTGGTCAGGGTGTGAGTCTTGACTGCCCCAGGAGGGAGAATTTGGTCCACTGGTGCCATTTGATATCTAGCTGCTGTTTGCCGCTATCCCACAAAAGCACAAGGTAGATTACAGCTCCCCTTGGCAGGTTTGGACCACTGGTAAAGGGTAAGAAAATGCACATTCTTCCCAGGTGAGGTCAGTCCTCTCTTGAAGAGTGGCATTTGTTAGCTGTCACTGAGCCCACAGCTGTCTGCTGCAGTGGCAGGATCACTGAGGCAGCCCACCTCACCGGGCTCCTGGGAACACAGCAGCAGTGGCTTTACTGTTCCCTCCCAGAATGGAGACAAACTAACTTTCACCAGATGGGAGCAAGTACTTGGCATATCTGTATCACCCCCATCTTGAACACTCTGCAAAAACACTGACTCCATCACTTCTCTTCCCAACAGGAGGTGAGGACTTCTGCTCATGACCTCTTCAAGCAGGTGAAGTAACAGCTTGTGGCTACACCGGGATTGTTCCTTAATGCATTGACAGGTACACAGATAGTTGAAGGCTTCATTCATACAATCTCAAGCAAACTGTGCACACACAGATACATTGCACTCACTGAGTAGTCCAGTGAAAACTTTACCTAATATGGAACTTATATGGAGTCAGCAGGAGATACAACCAGGGTTACCTGGGTAAGACTCACTTCTGGATTTTGAGGTACCAGGGAAAAATGTTATCACTGCACTTCAGATTAAGCCAGAAGAGTGTGTCTTCCCTTAGCTAAGAACTACTCAACCTTTTTACTATAAAATGTGAGAGAACAATATACCAGAAGGAAAGATAAGTGTACTAATGGGTTGCCCAACAAAAGTGCTGTTTATATCTAGGTTAGTTAAAGGTGCAAGACTAAACCATCCAATGGAAAACTCCTCCTGTCAGAGTATTTCCTATTATGAAAGGAGATGGTTGCAGATTGAGGGCAAAGATAGCTCAGGACAAATGCAATTTAGATAATGGGATGCTGGGTTGTTTTTAGACTACAGCATAGAGACAGACCAGATGGTGCCAATCTACTGTGAAGCTGGGGCCAGAAGCCAACTGAAATTCAACTAAAAAATGGAAAATTATTTGAGGAATGAAAATAAACAACTATGCAACAGTGGGGTTTAGAAGAAGGCAGTCCAGGAAACTTCTGGTGAGTTTCCAAGATCTAGTGAGTGCTGAAATATCATTCCTGCACATCTATGATTATTCCACTACAGCTTGCTCTTAGGGATATCTGAGTCCATTAAATGTTGCCAGAAAAAGGCCTGTATCCTGCGCCATGCATCTTCTTGGGCTTTAGCATGCTCTCTCCACTGCCCTCCCCAATGCACCAACATCCCAAGCACCCTGTGGATTGAAACTTTACACAGAGGCAAGTATGGTGGCTCCAAGAGGTGCCCTGCTCCAGAATAGGAGTAAAACTCCACTTCCCGGCCGTGCTGCTGCAGACGCTGAACAGCATCCTGGCAATAGAGGTCACTTTTCCAGTTCATGTCATCCAGTCCAGACAGGAAGAGGAACTTGGCTAAGGACCTCTCCACAGGAATGCGACAATCCCAAGTTGCTGGGTCTGTGTGATCATCTAAGACATCTGAAAAATCGACTAGTCCAGACTCATCACTGATCTTCATCCTCCCCAAGTCATACGGGTGGACAGGAAGAGTGAAGCCATCCCCCTTCAAGGGAACGAAGGAATTAAAACTACTTCCAGATATGCTGACAGCTGCCTTGATGCCAGGTAGAAATGTGGCCATTGAAAGAGCTAGATCACCTCCTTTAGACAAGCCCAAAACACCAATCCCAGTATCTTTCACCTGAAACAGAATTATGAAAACAGTATTATTAACTACTCTTTATTTCCTGAGCTGACATAACCTCTCCAGTTCTGCTTTCTCACTCATCCAACTATGACCACTCATATTTTGCCCCTTCCCTATTTCTGTTCAGGTTATATTACTCCCTCATCTATCCTTCTGCTGAGCCTCCAAAAGAGTGACTATGAATTCTACAGCTCCTCAACATTTTTCTTCCTGTAACAAATTTGCCTCCTGGTGACCTGTATAGACCAAGCACCCTTGCTCTTGCCACATCCCAGCTCAGCCTGCTCTCAGTACAGTGTCTTTTACTGCTCCTCTCTCCAAGCCACTTTTTCCTGGGTTTACTCGCACTGAATTTCTTAATTGCAGCTTCTTCTATACTCTCCTACAACTGACTTGTTATTTTCTGGTTTGTCTTGGAAGACATAATGTTCATTACACCTGTGGCTAAGTGAGCCCAAGCGCTGTTTAAAACAACTTATTTCTAGTGAAGGCCCTTCACAATGAATTCTAGATGTTTCAGAGCTCTCTGAGGAACAAGACAAACAAGCAAGGCTGAATTCTGCTTTCACACTGTCTACAATCCCGGTGTCCACATGATAGAAAGTACATAACTTTGCAAAACAAATACACATTAAGTAGCATCACATTAAAATTTTAAATGCTACTTGATTTCTCTTGGTGACTATTGTGTTAAGTATGATGATACATTCCCATAAAGTGTCTTTCTTGTTCCACACACTTGTTCAAATACTTCTTCAGTTCCTTAAGATATGTCACATCTTCAGTGCTACAACTGTAAAGGATTCTGTTGTTAGAGTGTTTTATTACTGTCCTGCAAAACTTACTCAGATTCAAAAGCCTGTAATATCTCAGAAACAGTAAAAAAGCCAATGGATTTTTTTCCCTTCTAAAATCTTGAAAGATGCAAAACTAGTGAAAAATTACTATTTCCTGCTTAAGCCATTTTGTACTTCTAGTCTAGGAACCAATTAGCAAACTGGAAAATAGTTTCAGGAAGAGCACTATAATTTGTCTCTTACCTGCTGCTGCTTCCTCAAAAAGTTCACAGCCTCCTCAAAATAGCTCAGTTCAAGAATCTCTGGCATAGCAGGGATATCTTCAAAGGACATGTAAGCAAGAGCCAGAGTTACAAAGCCTCTGCTAGCCAGGAGACTTGCTCTGTATTCAATAAGACCTCCTCCAGATCCATACAAATCAATAAGTCCAGGGAATGGGCCAGGTCCTGCAATGAAAGGAGTGTATACATAACCAAAAAAAAGTTCGTATGGGTGTCCTTTTGTGGTGTCCCCTCAGCACACATCAGGACAGTAGATATCGGAAGAAAATCATCCTCTGAAGCTTTCCATGGTGGGTATCATTCTCAGGAACACACAAAAATGGCTGTAAAGACATGAATTTGCACATTTTTTTTCTCTTATGAACTCTTTATAGGAAGTTCACATGTTGGATATCCTTCTCTCATTCTGAATTTCAGCTGGCATTGGCCTACAAGTCCTCAGGCCATTGTGGATCAATGAAGAAACAGCAATGGCTCTTCATTAGGAACTATGCTAGCAGGTATGCCATGGAGGGGATACTTGGGTTATGAAAGATACTCACAAGTGCCAGAACTGACCTGTGCCAATTCAGACTTCAGTAAGATCTGAGTAACTACCCCTGAGCTCCTCAGGTCTCCTACAGCAATAGGACCTTCCTTTCCTGATGCTGGTCTGCCCATTCTCATAGCCAGATTTCCCTTACAAGATGTGGCATCACTGCAGCTGCAAGGGACTGTTTGTTAATTACAGAGCAAGACAGCCATGTTTTAGTGCCATTCAAGGAACACAAACACTTCAGGCTTAAAGCAGCTTTGCACAGGATCCATTCTCAGCACTGTCTGTGTACAGAGTTGTAAAATATGTCACTTGTTTAATTAAAGATCTTGCTTTTCCCATTTGTCTCCCATCTCCCTAAGTATCCCATGCAGTCCAGCTGCTCAGTCAGGAAGAGACTTCTTTCTTTGGCTTTTCCTTAGCTAAAGAGAGACACGGAGAGACAGGTCCAGAACCTGCAGGAAGATCTGTAGCAGCTGCTTAGGGTATGGTTCTTCAGCCTAGGCTGGCTGCAGCCTGAGACCAGTGCTCCCACCATGCCTTGTCATTCCTCACACCATGGCCAGAGCTGTCATGCATCACAGCTCTGCCAAGGAGCAGGGGCCCCTTTGTCTTGTCAGCAAAACAGAAAAGCTAAGAAATAAACACACTTTTTGACGAAGTTCTCACTGCAGGAGAGGTCAAGACACTCAACTAGAACAACCATGAGACACCCTGTGTTAGCAGTGCTGCCCTCCCTGCACTACCATACCCCTGCCTTGGCCGTTGCCCTGCCCAGGCAACACCTGCTCCTCTTTGTTCTGCTGCAATGATCCAGGTACCTGGACCAGGCACAGGCTAAGGGAAGTGTTAGCTGAGGTTTTGCTCTGGGTTGCTGAGTGTATTCAGGGACCACGGGGCATAATACGTGGTGTCAGTCATACCTGGAAAACCAGAATGGAATTAAAACTCACCAGGAGGGAGGAAGAGGGTTGCTCTGAGACGACCTTCTCTGACCGAAATCCTCTTCACCCCCTCTCCTAAAAACCACCGTTCATTGGTGCATTTTCCCAGCAAGCGGCTCATGTCCCCATGGCCCTCATACACTTCCAAGTCCACACAGAAAGGGGTCAGGACGTTCCTCTTTGCCAGCCGCTTATAGGGCGTTTTGGACTGCAGAGCCCAGAGAAGCCCCATCGGCTCCACTCCCAAATAGCTGCCCCCCAGCGCTGGGGAGCGGCTGAGGTCCAGCTCCCCGCTGCTCCCAGCCCTGTAGAGAGCGTGGGCTTGGAAAAGCTCCCCGCTCTCGTCCACCAGGCTGGCTCGGAGGGTGACCGCCTGCTGCGGCTGCAGACCGGCCACACGGATCTGCACAGGGTCATCGAACAGGCACCTGGGGGAGGGCAGCACCGACACCCGCGCCGCCATCCCAGCTCGGCCGGACGGAGAGCTGCGGCCCTTCTCTGGGGCGAGCCACGGGAACTGCGTGAGACACGAGCCTCAGCAACCTGTCCCTTCTCGGGATTAAAACCTCTGCCCAAAGTCCAGGAGGAATCGTCGTGACCACTTCCTTCGGCCGGCACGGGCTGCTGGGAGACGTAGTCCAGAGCACGCCTCCCTCCAGACTCTCCCGCTCGGCTGGCACGGTGACACCGGCCATTTGCACGGGCACAAGCTGTCACTTGTTCTTGGCGACTGCTTTTACTTTCGATCACAGAGAGAGACTAAATTAAAAACCCCAAAGTAGCAGAAAGAAATATCCAAATTGCCGCGCCCCCCAGCTGCAGGAAATTCCAGATTCGACTGCAGAACTGGCTTGGGAGCCTTTGCCAGGACATAATAAACACAAACAAGCTGGAAAGCCTAAGTAGCATGACATCTTAATCTAGCCACGAAACAAAGCCTGCTCTTGATCCCTCTCAAGCTTTCTGCAATTTTTAGGTAAGCACCACAAGTTAAAATGGAACTTTATCCTATAACTATGTTTCTTTTAAAAAGCAAAAGAAATAGACAAAGTAAAACAATTACTATATTTTTCTTCCCAATAATTAATTTCCCCCATATTAATAATGTTTCCAAGGAACGATTTGACAATAAACACCAGTTTTTTGTTTTCATAAACAGCAATACTACATTTTTGGAATGTTAATTTAACAGACTTCTAGTCCTACCCTGGGGGTCTCAGCCATGTGAGTAGTCTCATCCCATTCTGTGGAAATACAGATGGGAATCATGACTGTTTGAATCAGGCTCCTGGTTCAAACAACTTGCCTGACCATGCACTAAGCAGCAATTAATGGCAAAGGAACAAAACAATCAATGAACTTACAAGCTGCAGAATCACACCTCATGCCATGAGACCACAGATAGGCAGATTGACTGCAGATCTGGCAGAGCAACTCTAAAACCATCCCTCAGGACGCAAGAGAATGCAGCTATGTTTAAATACAACAATGAAAAGAAATAAAAACCACCAATAAAAATGTGTAGCTTTTTATTGGAAAACAGCCAACATTGACTTTTACATGTCCTCCTAGATGTCCTTTAGCCATTGTTTACTTTTGAAAAAAAAAATTAGTACAGAAATAAGCTTTAACCTGACTTATTTATCTCAGAAGTTGTCGTTTCTCACCATCCAAACACCACAGCCGCTGAACTTGGAGAATTATAACAGGACAGACTTTTGCCTCAAGCAGAATGCATATGTTGGACTGTTGCAGCCTGATGCACAGAGCAGATCCTTCCTTGACCACTGAGTTTTTATGAAAATAATCCGTAAATCTGAACAGTCAGAGCTTTCATTTTGGGATTTTCAAAACCTGGATTGTCTCCCTTCACACTTTATTTTCCTCACCATCACCAAGGCAACATGCAAAGGCCTAAAAATCTCACTATAAAGTTCTGCTCACAAGCTAAAAAATCTGGCCAATTGGCCTGGACTCTGAAATCAAGAAAAATAGCCATGATGTGTTCAGCAGGCATTATTGACCATAATTTAATATTCAGTTCTTTTGGGGAGAATCTTGTTTGTACTCCAGTCACAGATGCTGATGATTGTATCACATCAGAAACAGACATCACAAGCTTGAGTCTCCCACCCTTGCTATAGCATTTTCACAGTTTTTGTGAGACAATCTAGTAGTTGATAATAGCTGTACTTAATGTCATACTCCATGTCATACCAATAATTCACTGAGGAGACAAAAAAAGGGAAAACATTTTAAGACTAGAATGTAATGATTTACAAAAGTGTTCATAGACTTACACAGTTCAGTTAGTACAGGCTTTTCCTTATTGCTGACTGAACTTTGAAATGAGCAAATCTCTGACTACAGCTAAAAACAACATAAGCAAACAATGGAGTTCTTCATAGAGCTGCCAATGCAACTCTGCCTTAACCCAAACCAACTTCAGAAATACATGCTGGAGATTCTTTGGAGCAGAAGATGGCAAAATGCTTAGGAACAGAAAATGTATACTTTTATCTAGATAAAAAAATAACCTAACTGTAAAGTTTAACATCTGGATAGGAACCTCTTTTCCTGTGTAAAGGATGGAAAATTCACCACTACTTCACAGTGGTCATCAATCAGACAGTGCTTTAATTCTGCTTCTCTTGCTAATTTTGGGGTATGTTTCCTAGGAAAACGTAGCCATACACTGTAATATTGTACTAATGCTTCTTGAAGGAGGATATGCTCTAGCTTCAGATATTCACTGGACCAGATCCAGAGAATATTGATTTTTCAAGTGTATACAGACTGTACTGCAGTTAACAGACTAAAGGACAAATTAACTCAAACGCTTTGGTATTTCTGCTAAACAGAGAAAAGAAGTGGACAGGGGCTTGCAGCTGGAAACAACTCTACTTCTGCAAAAAAAAATTTAAGGACCGATGCAGCAGCACTGGGAAAAACAAATCAGAATTATTGCTTTATTCCTAGATTGTCTATTTATCCCAGAATCACAAGAAATGAAAAAAGGGTTTGCAATATTTGCAGTGTTATGCAAATACTAATGTTACGCTGTTCAAAATACTTTTTTCTTGAACAGCATTATCAGGATTATTCCAGACAAAGGACAAGCAAAAATTCCAGCAAAAATCTCTTCCTCAAGCCTTGCAAAACTTGCATGACATAACAATAATACTTTGCACCATCCTCACCCCTCCACATGTACCAAATGAGGAATGCTTGAAATTCTGGAATTCACTTTGAAAGAGAAGAAAAAAAAAAAAGAGATAGAAGTGTGATGATAAATCCTACAAAGAAAGTGATGACAAGACTTTTGGTAAAGAGGAACAGTAACACAACACAACCTTGTTAGCAAGGGAAGAGCCTGGGTCAGAGCAAATTTCAGCTCATATGAAAACAGAGTATCTTCCATGCTGTGTTGACAAAGCTATGAAAACAAAATAGGCTGCAAGGAGGCAGCCCCATGGGATCTGTCAAGATTGCTATTCTGTCCTGCAGAGGGGCAGATAACCTTAAAGGAACCTTTCCTCCCACTGATGCTTTGCTGTGGGATATCTACTTGCACACCCACCACAGATCAAAAACGTATCTGGAAATACTGTCTACTTTACCTGCAATACAGCCATGTGATTGCTGAACATGATGGAACCAGAGAGAAGGCAGATATAACATCTCACCAGCTTTCACTGTACACTGCAAAGGTTTTGCCTGAGCATACTCTGGATACAGTTCTAGATCTGGGTTCAAGGGGTCCAGAGGGATCCAAGGCACCTAAAGGCAAAAAAGGGTATATATGGTACTGGCCCTGGCAAAAAATTCCAGCAAGCTTTCAGAAAAACAACTGATAATCAAACTCACTAGGTTACAAAACATGTACTTTGTCTAGCAAAACATGTACAGCTACACAGCTTTCCACATTCAACTGGGAATAGGTCAAGGATGCAAAGATGTGCCTCCTTCAGTGATGCATTTCTAATTAGAGAAAAGGCAATAAATGTCATCCATGAAATTGCAGTCTCATGGCATACTTTTAAAACACTTCCAGCCCCTTAAGCTGCTTCTTCCTCTTACATTCAGTACTTAAATACTTTATCTGCACCACTCTTCTTAGAAATTCCTTTCTTCTTCTTTAGCTCTCTGGTGTAATTTTTACTCCCAGCAGCTAATACACCCCTCCTTGCTGGGAAGTCCCTTTTGCCTGCATTAATTCTTCCTCTGCCCTACAGAATTATAAACCTTAGCATTCCAACCTTGCTGCATTACAGGAATGAGATTCCATGAGCACCACTCTGGAAACAGAAAACAAGCCCCAGTTCAAGTTATTTTGTAATATTACTCACACTTTGCAGAGGCAAAATGCAAGGGATTAAGATTCTACTGAGGTTTGTAAAGTGCCCCTAGATCCAAACATTTTAATCAAATAAATATTGCTACTATTAAGAAAATGCCATTTATTTACTCAGACAGGTATGTTTTATTGCACTGGGTGATACTACTGTGGACCGGAGTAGAGGGCCAAAAGAAAGTGAATGTAGAAAGGTCTATTCCAGGCATAATGAAATTAAGTCCCTTATTGTTGACGATCGTTGATTCAGAAGTTCTTTAGTGGATCAATTCAAGTCTGGTGCAAGGCAACACTTTATGATATCAATGGTTTCAGGTGGGCAGTAAAAGATTTTTCTGGAAGCTGGGTATTCTTTGCAAATAGTAAAATACAAGAGAAATATCTGGGCATTCTTTTTCCAGTAATGAAGGATTTCTAAATATCAATCAATATGCTTAGTTTGAGGGCTCAGGAATGCCCCAAATCCTCCCTACTCTATTAACTGCATTCTTTATAAACTTTTTACCTTCTCTGCAGTCTTTTCATCCACAATTTCAAATGAACCATCTTCTGCTACATGGTACGTTGCTGGCTGATAGAGCTCTGGAACGAGAGAAAGAATTAAATTACACAATTCAGAGAACCTAATGGCAGTGCATGTCACACTTTCACCAAGAAAAATTAATACAAAACCATTTTCAACTTACTGTGCTCATTATCCTTCCCTTTTTCCATTTCAGATTTTTTAATGTAAGCATTTAAGTTTTTTCAGATACTTTTTTTTCAGTCAGCATGAATAACACTTACTCTCCTCCAAGCCCATTTGTATCCCAGTCCTATTTTGTTCCAGTAACTGTCTCCTTTTCAGAAGGCATAAATGCACCTCTGACTTATACATCATTCTATAGTTGGGTGTTTCACCTTAGGTCAGTCTACTAAAGAAGCATTCACAAGAGTTATTAGTGGCCTGTGGCCAGCCTTTCACTTCTAATTTTAATTATCAAGGCTCATCAACTGCTTCAGATACTGCTGGTTGCTTTTCTTTCGCTGCTCCAGCACATGTGGTTTTCAAAGCCCTCCCTGGAGAGTTTCTCTCCATTAATTAACCTAATGCTCAAAAAGATGGAATTCTCTTTTTACTACACACTATGAAATGTAAGCATTATCTCTGCTCTGTGCTTTAACAGCAACTCGTTTTACAAAGTAGGACTCCTATAACACACGTATGTGTCATACATTCACATACATACAACACCACCTGTCCAAGAAAGGTTGAGGAGATGGGATTGTTCAGCCTGGAGAAGAGAGGGTGCTGGGGAAACCTCATTGTGGCCTTCCAGTACCTAAAAGGGGCTTATAAGAAAGACAGAGAAGGACTTTTTACCAAGACTAGGACAAGGGTTAATGGTACCAGACTGAGACAGGGTAGATTAAGATTATATATAAGGAAGAATTTTTTAACAATGAGGGTCATGAAGCACTGGAACAGGTTGTCCAGAGAAGTTGTGGATGCCCTGTCCCTAGAAATATTCAAGGTCACGCTGGATGGAGCAATTTGTCTATCGAATGGCAGGGGCATTGACTCAATGATCCTCAAGGTCCCTTCCAACACAAACCATTCTGTGATTCTATGACTTCAAGGTTGTAAACAAAATAAGAACAGTATAAATAAAATACTGTAGCAGCACACATCTAGCAAACTATATTTGTGTCATAGAGCTCTCTGCATTCACTTAATCTGATGGTTTGAAAGTAAAGGAATAGGAAAATTAAGTTTTATGAGACAAAGTTAAGCTGTCCATCTTCTAGATGACACTGCAACAAAAGCTACTGCTGTGCACATCTGAAGCAATGCTGCCACAAGAATCTCTTTCTTCATTTCTTAGGTTTCAGAGATTCAGTTAGTAGCTTGAATATTCCATTAAAATACAACTGATTTTTTAGCTTCCTGGCTTTTTCTTCCTAAAGAAAAGTAGGCAGAATCCAAACCCATAAAAAATCAAAAATTACATGCTGCAACACTGACAAAATACTTTGTTAACTTAAATATTCTAAGGCTGAAGAGATTGCCATGAGTATCACAGAATCTATTAGTTTGGAAAAGACATCAACAGATGAGACCAGAGATCACCTGAGACCATCAAGTGCAAGCTATGACTGAACACCACCTTGTCATCTAAACCATGGCACTAAGTGTCACATCCAGTCTTTCCTCAATCACCTCCAGGCACATGCCTCCACCACACCCTGGGCAGCACATTTCAATATCTACTCACCCTTTATGTGAAGAAATTCTTCCCAATGTCCAATATAAACCTCCCCTGGGCACAACTTGAGACCTTTACCTCTCCAGTCACTGGGAAAAGAGCCTGACCCCACTTGGGTACAACCTCCTTTGCAGGAGTTCTAGAGAGTGGTAAGTACCCCGAGTCTCTTTTTCTCCAGGTTAAACAACCCCAGCTCCCTCAGCTGCTCCTCATAGGAATTATTTGGAACCTTCACCAGCTTGAATATCCTCTTCTAAACTCACTTCAGCATCTAAATGTCATACCTGAATTGAGTAGCCCAGAACTGGACACAAGACTCAAGACGTGAATCAATGAGCCCATTACTTTACTGGACTGGAAAACCTAGCCTCAGAATAATGTTTTTATTACAAACTACCTGCAGCACGAAACAGAAGAAATTTATGTTCGCACTGGAAAATGTAACACTGCATAAACATCAAAATGTTACTACTGCTTCCTATTTTTCACATCTTTCGGTGTTTTAGTCTGTCCTCCTTCCAGCCTTCAGAAACATTGCACAGCAAAATGATGTACCGTATGGGATGAAGGGACGGTCACTTGGTGGATGCAGTAGAAAATATTTCTCTCCAGATACCACACAGTACAAGTTCTCATAATGATCTTTATGTACTAGGATTGAGAAAAAAAAAAAAAAAAATAGAAATGTGGAGAAAGACAGAAATCCATATTCATTTCCTTCTATGCAGCAGAAACTACAGTAAACTGAAAGTATCCACTTTCCCTATTATTATCAGACTGCTTTTTCCTTTTGGTGGCCAGTGGGGAAGTCACAATATCATGCAGTAGCAAATGCATTTAATGAAGCAAATTGTTGATGCCTTGCATGACACAATGCCAGGTAGATGCACCCAGAGACACAGCAGCAGGAGGCTGCAGAAGGGCAGAATAATGAAAAAAAAAGCATGTTAAAATGCTGCCTTGTCAAAAAAACCCCACACTATTCTCCTGAGTCACTAAACCAAAATAAGCCAGCTTAAACTTGTGCTGAAATCACCAGATTTACAGTGCCATAGGATACATACAAGATGTCACAGCAGCTGACTCCCCCAGCCAGAAATTCACAGCATCAGGCTTCTTCCCTGTATGATTAGGGAAAAAAGATAAGATGGTATCAACAAAAAAAAAAATGTCAATTTTAAAAACATTTCAAATAATTTTCTGAAATTCTGTCCTATAACTTCCTTCATAAGTATGACAGATTTCATTGCAAATAGCACTCTGTGAACAACAGCAACCTCCTTCTTCTACACTGCAAACACTTTCTAGATCAAAGAGAAGCCCCTCTATGTAAAGAAGTGTTACACAACACTTTTTCTGTTGGGAGGGTCCCAGTACACAACAGCGATACTGATTTCAGAGTAATCCAGCCCCAAAACTTGGATTACTCTATTAGGCATTTTACCACTTCTAAGAGGATGAAACCAAAGTGAGAAAGAGAACAAACATTCACCATGTAGTACCTAGTGTGACTGTTTTAAAGCTCGATGCAAAATATTTACTGAATATGTGAGAAATTGAGGGTTTACCCAGTGCCTCACTCATCCATGGTATGTCAGGCTGCACATCACAGACAAGTTCAGGGAACTCCTCAGTGAGGTTTGAACACTGCTTCTGCACATAGAATACATTGGGAGAGGTCACTTTCTTCTCCACAATGTCCAAGAAGTCCGTGAAAGGCATTTGGTGCTCCTCTGGCATGACAAAACGGTCCTGAAACACTGCATCTGCATAACCATTTGGTGTCACTGCCACACTCACCACCTTGGGACCTACTACCTCCCTGCAAAACAAATCAAAGCCTGCAATTAGCTCTTATATTACATACTGGCTATTTTAAAAACACGTTTCAAGGGCAGCAAAAATAAGATGCCTGTCTGGACTCTGGCATTCTGCTCCAATTGCTCCCTGCCGTCAAGGCAACTCTAGTTTCTTTTTCCTCTCTGAATTCTCTCCTAACAGGATGATTCACAAAGGAGCTCCCTTTTCCTCTTTGCAGACAGAGGGTCCTCTTCAGCCACTTCTTTTCACCAGTCATGGCAGAGCTTGATACTATTGTGGCCATTCAACTCAGCCAGATCCAAGGGTTCATATGTTCAAAAGCAACTGAACAGGGAGAAGGGGTGGAAGAAAAGGATAGATACACACCCCATGAGGCTAACAGTCCTTAGTTCTGTAAGATATTTAACTTTAAGCCCCACAGAATTAGATCTGACCCACAGATTTTAGGTCTAACCACATAGCCTCTCTTAAAGAAGGGCTTTTCTTTAAAATTTCAGTCATTGTTTAAATGCTTATCATTTAGTTTTTTTGAGAAAACACGGTGTGCTCAGCCACAAATAAGTCAGTCTGTCCTTAAAGCATTACAGTCCCACTCCAGCTGGGTGAGTTTCAATAGTCTGAGTCTGTTGGCTGCACACAGCCAAAACACCCACCCTTGCCGGCTGCATTGGAACTGGTAGGGCAGTATGTGTGCAAGGAAGACACACCTGACCTTGAGAAGGCTGAACATCTTCATAAAGAACCAGGAAGGAATCTGAGCTAATCTTACAAACAACAGCAAAGATTAACCACGGGCTATTTAGTGAGGTCGCCTGCAGTTGAACACCAGCCCTCCTCCACAGCTCGCTAATACCTGAGGTACGCCGAGGTCCATTTCTTCAGGGCCGGCCAGTGGCTGATGGCGTTGCGAATTATACAGGGTTTATTCGGACTCACCCAGTCTCGATAAAACTCCAGCGGGGACGGAGGCCTGTCAAGGTAGGGTACAGACTCCGGCCAGCCCAGCTCTGTCCAGACAAATAGCAAACAGCGTTACTCAGCATCCCGGGAGAAAGCATCCCCTGCCTGCACACAGGCTTCACACGCCTCACCAAGCTGACACCAAGCAGTGCCCCCCACGGATCTAGAATCCTTCTGTAAAACCCAGAGGGTGTTAGGGGGGTTTCAGAGCCGGGTGGAAACCTCAGCGCCTGAGGATAAAGAGCCTGTGCTACAGGAGGTGCACCTCTCATACAGAGGTGATACCACAGGATGATTTTTTGGAAGCTGGAATAGTGCTTTCTTTTGCTACATTATACACAGAGAAACAACCATTAAAGGGCCGGTTTTTTGAGTTTCGCTTTCTTTTTGCTGCGGCCTTTCTGCTTCACCTTGACCTCGGAACCATCACGCCGGCAGCACAGGGTGTGCCGCCGATCGCCTCACACCGCTGCCGCCGGCCGAGGCGGCGGTCCCGGGCTGGCCGGGCCCCAGGGCCGGCCCAGCACCACTGCCCGCCCCAGGCGGGGTCCCCTCGGCCTCCCCCGCCCCGCTCCGCGCTGCGGCGCTCACCGCGGGCCTCCCGCGGGAAGGCGGCCAGGCAGCCCCTCACGGCCCGCAGCGCCGCGCCCTCCGCCATGCACGGCCCGGCCCCGTCCCGCCCCCCCTCCCGCCCCCCTTCCCGCCCCCCTTCCCGCCCCCCCTTCCCGCCCCCCTTCCCGCCCCCCTTCCCGCCCCTTCCCCCGGAAAACCAACCGCGGGCAAAGCTCCCGAGCGAGTCGCGCAGCTCGGTAACAAATGGTCACGTTTTTATTGAAACAGTTTAAGACACGAAGTACAAATGGATACAGAGTTAAAAACGGCTCCCGGAGGAGCCTCACAGTGCAAAAAAAAAAGAAAAAAAAGGCCCAAAACTACAAACCAAAATAAAAAACAAAACAAAAAAACCCCACAAAAGCAAACGGAATCTTTAATTCTTTTCCCCAAATAATAATTAAAAAAAAAAAAAGACAAAGTATTATTTTACCTAAAGCCAAAAGTATAAAAACACGCATTTATAAATAAAGCAGGAAGGGTTTTTTTTGTTTGTGTTTTAAAGGAGTGAAGGAAAAGGGCAGTGCAGGAAAGGGGGGAACAGGGGTGAGGAGGTGCCTGCCCGGAGCGCGGGGCGCACATGGCTTGCCCCGAGCTGCCCCGCGTGTCCCCGTGTCCCCGCCGCCACGTGTCATTCACACGCACGGTCTGAAACACGGGACACGCCGGGGCTTACCCAGAGAAGGAACCGCCTGCTCTCTCGGGGGGCTGCTAGAAGACCTGTCTAACATTTCGATGAGGTTTTTGTCATTTAGTGTCCTGGATGCTACACATCCAAGGGGCTGGGGGGAAGACACTGTATACATGCATGAATTTATCAAGGGTGTTTAAATACCTGCATTTCTTTTTTTTTTTTTTTTTTTTTTCTTATATATAATTATATACATATTAGTTCTTTTTAAAAAATTAAGTTGGTATGTTTCTACTCCCAGAAAGAAACGTCCCAATTCCTCTGAGTCACGATGAAATCTGCAAAACGGGGAGGCTGGGGAAGGGGCTGCTGTAAGGCCATGCCCCGGTCATCACCTGGGAGGTTGCATGGAAAGGAGAGCACAGCCTGAGAGAGGAGGTGGAAGAAAGGTGGACTCCCATACACACAGCGCCTGGGTGCTGCTGAGGGATGGGGAGGAGGAAGGTGTTACCTGTCTGCAGCAGGAAATACAAGAGTTTGCTGCCCTTTCAGGCTGCAGCCCTTCCTACTATCCAAGTTCAAGAGAGCCCTTAAACAAACTGAGGGGTTCCACAGGCAAAGCAGTACTATCTGCAAGACGGAAAAGAAACCTAAAACTTCTCATTTTGACCAGGAATGCTGGGTTGAAGGGGGGAAAATATATGTAAAGAGGATAGGTAGGCCCAAATTATTTGTTCAGGCTTTATGTTAAACAAATATCTTAATACAGGTATCTTGCTGTGCCTAGGCTAACACCCACAAACCAGTAAGAGGGAACATAAACCATTAAGAAGGATAGACTCAAATTTATTACCTCCTCTGACAAGCCTCTTCACTTCCCAGGCAGTTAGCATTCATTATTTCTCTACCTGGCCCAATGGACAGCCTGCAGTGAAGCATGTTCACAAGGTGCAAATGCAATGCATTTATGCTCTTTTTCTTCTGTAAACTAGAGGTTTTAGGAATATTTCCTACTGCCAGCAATAGGAAGTTAGCAGGGAAGAATTAGTTGGATCAGTCTTAAATTATAAAGAGCAAAACTGTCCCCTCACCCCTCTCAGCAACAAACTTGAGGCACCAGCATCTCCTTTACTGGGCTTCTAATCAATTCAAAACATCGAAGCCTTGAACAAGCAGCTCATGACTTTGCCATTTAAGAAAAAAAACAGTTGCTTAGAGAACAGCAAGAGGCTCAATAGAACATATTTAAAAACAAACTCCTTCCAATACATCCTTCAATTACAGATCACCATCTCCAAGTCCTGTACCTACTTTCCCAAAGCCTTTTGGTATTGCATCATTCACAGGTATTGACCAAATGGTGTTCTTCAGACCAAGACCACCTCTATTTCTACTCTGTTTACCTGAGTCTCCTACATATACTATTCTAAATTTATTTTAAACTACACAACTGTTCTCCAACTGATCTACTTGCCCAACATTTTTCTTGCCATCATTCTGATGAGATTTTACCTCTGGTTTCCTGTATACAGCCATGACCCCAAGCAAAATCCATTTCAGGAAACAAAACCCACTCTGATCAGCTTAAAAATCAGATTTGCTTCACACAATTTATTTTCAAGGAGGTTTGTTTCATACCTCTATGTGAGTTTTGCTGGTTGTTGACCTTCACCTTTATGGTAAATTTCATTCTCGCCACTGGCTCTTCTGTATCATCTCTTATCTTTTTGTCACTATCTCAATGTTTAAATAATAAAATGGTATAAAATTGCACAAGGAAGTAATATAAAGGACCCTCAAACCATTATCAACTGCACCAAAATATACCTGGATTCAAGTGACTGCTATTTTTCCTGAGTGTCTTGTGGCCCCAGCAGAGCAAGAAATTTCCTGTATACTAGGACATATGTTCACAGTCTGAAAGTGGAGGAATCGGTCATCTCAAAAGCAAGCTTGACCCACACTAACTCCCATCACAGACCCAACACGACTCTTATCACACATTCCACTCACAGCATCTCCAGTTAACTTTTTCACTCTGAGAAACTGCCAGAAATTTCCTCCCTGGTTTCCAACTTGCCTTCTTTTGCAAAACCTGTCTACACAAGAGAAGAGCCCATGGGACCAAGCACACCAGCTGATTCAGCACAATACAGTGCAGAGACAGGACTAGAACAAAACCCCTTTAAAGTTTCAGTACAAGCCCATGGAAGGAAAGGTTAGCAAGGACACCTGAAACATGATTAGGCAGATTTCAATTACAGGCAGAAGCAGCTGGAAAGCCCTCCAAGTATTCCCCATACTGCCATGTCCTGAAGCACTCAGCAGGAATTGGGCAGCAAACTTGTTAGGGGAGAGACAGAACTGCAGATTATTCAGCCCTAGAGTTATTCAGGAGAAACAGGTTGTCCTATGCCAGTCTGGCCAGACCAGTAGAAAAAAGGCTGCACTGCAGATTTGCAGTCACAGAAAGAGAAGTCAACAGACCACATTTCCAAGTGCCACAGGGTTTCAGAGAGACAGCAGCCAGGACAGTAAAATGAAAGAAAAAAGCTTCCACCCTGTAACCTCTGTAACCAAGTGATGCAGTCTGGCTGCCTCTGACTGACTTCCACAGACACTAGCAGTCTCTCTCCCACCAAATTCTTGTTGTTTGTTATCAGTTTTATGAACTGGGATTACACTGCTCTGCCTTAAAATAAATGCAAGACAGACTGGAGATGGAAGAAATAAAACACTTTGTCTATTTGCCCCTGTTGTTGAAAGGAGTGGGAATAAGGGGGAAGGTGCTGAAGAATTTCATTGGTTTAAATTTTTTTTTTCTTAGCTTATATCATTGACCTAAAAAACATCACTGGACAATTTTAAGCCACAACAAACACAAGTTAGCATGGGTTTAGAGAAGCTCCACAGGGCAAGAAGAATATTGCACATACAAATGCAAGAAGAGAAAATTCTGTTTCCCAGACCAGAAATTCATGAAAAGAAAAGAGGCTAGAGGCAGGGGAAATAGTGGTAATCACACCCCAACACATCTCATTTGAAGTTCTTAGGAAATAATTTTCTGAAGGGATTTGAAACAGCTTTACAAAAAGTAGGAGAATCTCAGCTTTCTTGGGATGTAAATTCTCTGATTTCATGTAAAGGGAAGGGGAAAACATTTTCTTGTCACAGTGAAATGAACACATGATACAGATGAGCCATGACACTGAAGATGTCTCAAATCCAGAGTTACACTGTAAGAGATGGAAACCAGCTTTTCCATGTCACTTCTCCACAAATAAATCATAACAACATCAAAGTCAACATCCAATTCCTAATCATGAAAAGTGGCTGAAACCAATTTTTGTATTGTATCTAAATCAAAATTTTTAAATGTCTGCAGAAAACCCAAAGTATTCAAATTCCAGATTAAAAGTACCACTAATGAATTCATAAAGCAATCTCCAAAGCATGGCCCAAGGGATACAGAGCCTTTCCCTGGAGGTGAATGCAGATAAAGTACAGTGTGGGGACTGTCTTGACACAATAGGAAAGCAGACAGGGTTGTCATAACAACAGCAGGATTACTGCAGGGAACAAAACTAAGGCAGAAAAAGCAAGAACAGCAAGACAAGATCTAAGCAGAGAACAGTTCATTAATTGCACAGACACTCCAGCCTGTCTCCCTGTTGGGGATTTATAATACAGAGATTGTTTCTCGCTGGGATATGGCAAAGGGATTGACAGTTTTTCTAAAGGACAAAGATAACAGCCACAAACGTGGCACAGAGCAACAGTCAAGAGAAATAAATTAATAAATAAACCCATAAAAAGTCTGATTCTTGATTCTCATGAAGTCTCAGAGAGGAAGAGATTGGCTTCACATGGACTCCTTTGCTTTTAGTCAGCAGTTCAGAATTTCTTGGATAAACTGGATTTTCTTTGTATTTTTAGGTGTCAAACATCCTGACCTCCTGGCTATGAAGAAATTTCAAGGCAATTTCTCCAAACTCCTCTTTCAAGACTTTGTTTAGAGACAGGAAGTTGAAGACCATTGGGAAACAAATATTAAAACTGTGGCCAGCACATTGCTAAGAACTTGAACAAGTCACAGTTGTTGGAGCCTGAGGAAATCAATTTATAAAGGTAACCCCACCAGCACTAGACCAGCTGATGGTAGCATTGGTCTGAAGCTCTCTCTGTGGTCCTCTTGCAATTACTTCTGTGAATTCACAAACACCTGAAAGTCACCCCTCTTAGAGTTTTTTGTCCATGCGTCGTTCCACAGCTTGCAGCAATAGCTCCGAGTACTGTTCCAACAAAGCTAGTGTCTGCTCATCTCCCAAACTCTTGGGACTCGGTAGATTGGCACCACATCCCTCACTCAGTGGGCTAGCGTTATCTTGTGGCTTTACCAGTGCCTCCTTATCTTTTGGAAGCTCTTCTGCATCCTTCAGAGAGTCCAATTCTTTCTTCATTGAGGAGAATGTTTCTGTCAGGAGGCCTGCTATTTTCTCTTTGTCAGTAGAAGATTCTGTATCATTTAGTACCTGAAAACAAAAAGGAGGGGGAAAAAAGAATGCATTGAGGTTTAGGTAGAGCACCAAGTAAGCAATTTTAGCCCTTTAGGAATGTGAAGCCGTAAAGATTTGCAGACCAATCGAGCCTACTTCTCTTCAGCATTTGAGACTGCCCATTTAGACATTCAGCAGGACATGCATCCAATACTCTCTAGCTGCACAAAATCCAGAGGCATTACTCCAATAGGACAGAGATGGGAAACACATTTTTGGGTAGTGTTCCCCTTATAGTGGGCTTAAGGAGGTACTGTGTTTCCCAGCTGCAGCACAGGGCCACAGTTTCCTGTCCCTCTTGCCTGCCAAATGCAGCTGGTCCCAGGAACAGAGCAAAGTCAGAGAGCTAATGCAAGTGCTGTGCCCAGAGCTGCAGAGGACCATGTGGCAGATGCTCACCATCAAAGTCTCACACTCATTGCAGGAGACTTGACAGACCAGTACTAAGCAAAGAAACAAAGAGCTGTTATATTGCTCTGCATGTAGCTCTGGTCTGGTGGTGAGACAGACAGGCTGCATGTTCTTTTCAAAGTTGGATTCTCATGGTATCCCACATTTCCTAATCCTTTCCCCAGGCATCAAAGACAAAGAACAGACGAGGATAATAAAACTCAAAGCTTCTATAATATTTCATATCCCTGAAATACTGTATAACCATTAATTAATTCCCTAATACCCCTTTGAAAAAGAGCATACTGTTATCTTCAGTTTACAGATAGGCTAAACAGACTGAAAACTTAATTGATTTGCTCAGAGTACCATAGCAAACCACTGGAAAATGCAAGAGCTGGAAATCAGGAGCTCCTGCATCCCTGGTTCAAGCTGAAGGTGCAGTCAAGTGGACAGCCAGGCAGCTTGTGTCACTGAATACACAGTCAAGAGAACACCTTGAGGCAGCAAGCACTTACATTCTGTGTAAGATGTCTGTGGGCTGTAAAGCCCAGCTACTGTACCAGAGCCCATGTGTGAGGTCACTCACCCTGCGGTAAAGGTGGAGGGCTTTGCGCATGCTGTCCTGGAGCTCGGACACCACGTGCTCGCACTGCTCTATGCTGATGCCCGATTCTGGAGGGAGGAAAAGATAAAAGCACAAGTCAAGGCACAGACACTTCACTATCCACAGCCTCATAGTTTGGTAAGAAAACAGGTTTTTTAATGCATTTTTGAAAGACCACACACACACAACTTGTCATTCAATTTTTAGGGCTGGTCTGAGCAAATTATTAAATAGGCACATTCTGTATGAGATTTCCTTCATACTAACTAGACATGCTGCTTGCTTCAAACACCCCTATTTTTCCAGTCTTTAGACTCTCCAAAGTCAGCAATGTTTTTCCTCAGATTGCACATTTTTGTTAGTCACAGATAGTCACAGATTACCCATGTGATTTCCAATTACAATTAAAGCCATGATTGCAATGAGGGCTTCCAGTGGCAGGAGGGATTGATCCAAGGAGCCTCTAATTTTCTAGTTAGAAATCTACAAGCTCCCCATCACGCATCCTTCTGCACAGTGTGCTACTAAAGCACAGAGGATGATGGATTATACAGAATTATCGCAGTGTTCTCTAGTGAGGACTGAGGTCCAGAGGAGTTGTGACAAGCAAACTCAATCTGAACAGAATGGCATTGCTGAGCAACCCATGACATACACTGCTGATACACCATAACCCAAAACTAAAAAATAAAAGCAAGCAACTGAAGGACAGCATCTTCTTCCTGTCCCCACCAGATATTATCTCCAAAAGATGAGTTGAAGACCTTCAATCTTTATGCAATAAACACTTTCATGAGTTAGACATAAACCATGAACAAAGACATAGACACACAAACACAATCTTCAATTTTCAAAGGCCTGGACAAAGGACATTCAACTTTCTTTAGCTACCCCAACCCAAAATTTTGTCACATTAGCATTGTAATTTCTGTAATTCTAAGAAAACCATCTTTGAATAGACTGGAGAGGACCTGAGCTAATTTTATGAATACATTTAGATGATGCATAAACAAATACAGCTAGAAAAACGTCTACACAAACAAAAACATCTACAAAGAGCAAAGGGGCATGAACAAATCCTTCCATCTGCATTCTTTGATCCTAAATCACCCATGGAGTCTGAGCCGAGTGGACTTCAGTGCAATCCAAGATTCTTGCTTTCTGCCCCCCTCTTTCCCTCTTTATGTTTGAAACCCAGCTGTTTCTTCTCATGATTGTTTCTGGATTTCTCCTCAGATCATTGTTTTTATGCTGGTCTCCAGCTCTGGGAGGTGCCAGTCAGGAGAAAGGTCATAAAATCTAATATAAATGCTTAAGTAACAGGCAATTTCTGCTTCCTGGGTGTGCAGAGCAGAGCTCTTCAGAAACTAGCAGAGAATATTAAACACAGCCACAGTATTAAGCACATTTACAGCATTTTAACTGTAGATGTCAAAATGCTTCAACAAGAACAATTAAGTCTTTTCATTTGCAGCTGTTAAACAAGCAGGAAATGGAAGGACAGAAAAATTAAGTGGAAACCCAGCATAACAGTGCAAGTCAGAAGCAGAACAAGTCTCTATCAACCCTACAGTTTTAATCTAAATTGCCACATTGTGATTCCCAGAACCCACAGTAAGTTGTTCACAGCAATAGCCAACTTGGATCTAAACAAGTTTCCCAGCATCTACCACTAAAACTTTGGGAAATGTGGTCCACGAGAAGATTAAGGCTGACAGCTGCCTACTGAGAAAAAAAAAACCATTAGGCTCCACAGTGCTATATCACTCTAACTCACTAAAGGATGCTGTTAAATATTCTGTCAGGGTGTGCTATATCCTGGGAGTTGTTAAAAAAAATAAAATCAATACTGAAAAAGTCCTTGCTCTTTCTCTGTACTACCTGTGTTAATTCTGCAAACCAACCAAAAACCATTTGCTATGTAGTCTGATTCGCAAATCTAGAAGAGAAAACTCAGCCTAAAGAGTACAGTCAACTACAATTCCACTGTAGAATGCGATTCCACAGCTTCAGGGTGCATCTGGTGCTGGAAGAAACCTTACCCCTGTAGGGGAAGGGTCTAAAAATTTCAGATGCACTCACTGTACTTCAGAGCAGCCACGGTATGATAACTGCAGGTCCCTTAGACAAAACATTACATTTCCTGTTTTACATAATAGTGCTTCAATCTTAAGGTGTTTGATCCCCCTAGGAATGCAAAAAGAAAAATAACAGTGCATCAAAACCATATTAAACCTTCTGTAATGCTTTGGTGCAGAAACATTGTGTTTTACCATTCCAATGAATGGTGTAACAGCCTGGCACCACAGAAGGCAACTGATCACAGGATTACAGAGCTATCCCTTCTAAGAAATGAGTAAGAACAACATAACAAAAGGGATAAAAAACTATATAGCCCCTTAAGGTACAAGCTATCAGTGCAGTGGTTAACATCCAACTTTCTAATGCACAGCTCAGAAAGGTGTATTTCCTTTCAGATTGTGACACAAAACGAAAACCTCAGGAGATGATGTTGGACTAAACAGTGCCACAGACTCTGCCACTGGAGGTTTTCCTGCCATGGAGGGCAGGATTTCTGCTTCAATTTAAACCTACCTGCTAGTTTTCATTTGATTGGATTACCTTAAACTGAGGCCTGTAACAGATCTTAGAGCTGTTTTCACCAGGTGAAAGTTTTTCATCTTGTACCTTTCTCTCCAAACTAGAGATAATTCAAAAATTAACCCACATTTTTAATGCTCAATCCCTGTACATGCACTGCACATTCAGTTTGCAGACATGTCCTCAAAGAAGAGTGATAACAGCACAAAGACCTGCTTGCTCTCACAGGTTGCTACAGCCAGGAGCTCACCTCCATGAGCTTTATCTCATGGGAGAAAGTTGTATGCAAACCCTTCTGGACCCTGCACACTTGCATATTAACAAAGGAAATTTTGAGATACCTGGCATAACTTCACTGTCAGTATTATCTGTGCTTGCTTAGTTCTGTTAGCACATGTTGGCCTGTACCTTCATTTGCTGGCCAAACATGCTCCGAGAGGAGGGCAGGGGATGTGCCTACACACTCCAGAGGACTCCCAGCATATCAGCTTTTAGGATTGACCACAAAGATGTTTGAGCCCCTTGAGGTAATTGTACACCTAAATTACTAAAAACATAACAGTTCTGAAGCCTACAAAACATTCAGCTAATAAGGACTGTCAGACATAAGACCTAGAGGAAATGGAAACTAAAGACTGAGAAAAAGATGTTAGATTGAAGAAGTGTCTCACCATTGAGGGGATGGTTTATGGAACGAGACAGGTGCAGACAGGACGAGACAGGCCAGAAGCTGGACGTAAAGAAATGTGATGGGATCGTGAGGCGGTTCACAAAGACAGAAGACAGAAGGGGGAAGATAAGAGATGGGTATCCATGCACACCTGAGACCTGTGCCGAGGCAGTTATAGATGTAGGAGACCTCGGCCTGATGGGGTCTAGTGGGCAAAGTCCAGGTTGGCTGTCTAGCACACAGGCGATGCCGGTGATCCGCTCCCTGCCCCTGGGCAGTGTGCTCTCAGGAGACCTTAGGTGCTGGCCCTCTGACACCGCCCTCAGTTTTAGACTAGTGACCCCTGGCTCATCCTGGCAATCTGTCCTTGAGACTGGATAATCCACTGGGCTCTCTTTAGCAAGCCCTGTTGGGACCTCTCTACCAGGAACCAGAGACCCAGCAGTTTGATTCTCCCTCTTGGAGGTGCGGACCTCAGGAAAAGAGGGTTTCTTTTTAGAGGCCCCAGCAGGTGACTGAGGAGACTGTGGCTCAAGCAGGTTTTTTGTTTTGGTAGTGGGTGAGAAGGAGGCCAGTGTGGGTCTATCAGGCAATGGCTTGGGAATGTCAAGAATCAGATGTGCTCGGTTTGATGATGCCAACTTGCTGTGGAAAGACTTGGGAGATGAGCAGTTTACAACTGGCTGAAGTGCAGGTTTCACTGGAACATTTTCTTTCACTGGCAGCTTAATCTTCTCAGCATCTTGTGTGGAATTAAATTGTGTCTTCTCTGTCACTGGAGGACTAATCCTCCCATCAGTCAACATTTCAGTGGAGCAACCAAGGTACAGATTTTCCCCTACAGATATGCTCCTTGACATCTTAGCCCGGAAGCTGGTTGTGGGGTTCATATAGGACTTTGGTTTTGCAGCCCTGACATCTTTGGCCAGCAGAGCACCAGATCCATCCATCTTCAACATACTGGCTGATAACACCCTGCAATTGTTAGGTCTGGGGTCCTTCTCAACCACCAAAAGAGTCTGAGGACGCTGCTTGGCAGAGGATATCACTCCTGGACCTTTATCTGTAAAAATTAAACAGACAAACATACCAAAAATAGACAAGAGCCTGCAGTGAATTCCTAAATCAGAATTTAATGTGGCTCAGCTCAGCCCCTGTGAGATGTGTACAAACATAACCACTAGTTCAGGTTAGTATCACCAAGCCTCAACAGCTTTCTTTTTTCCCTATCCCTCATCCTACTCAGACAATGCTGCTTTCCACATGAGAGAGATTTGCTCTTAAAGTGTATGGCCAGAAGACCTCAGACCGCTGTGACTCTTAAGAGAGAGGCCAGAGGAAGCAGGCAAAAACTTATATATGCTGTTGTGGGGGTTTTTTTGTTTTTTTAAACAAACTTATTAACAGTTAGTGAGTTGATTGTTTCAAAAATAGAGTAATTTCACATGGAGGGCATGGATACAATAAGCTCTCTGTTTCCCTCTCTTCCCTCTTTTTCTCCTCCCCACCCTGGGGAGTTTCAGTCTTAGCTTGGAGCAACCACCACAGCAAGAGAGAATATTTTTGCAAATACTTCATTTCACCATTGCAGTGCTCCTCCCACAGATGCCAAACAAATATCAGAGAACGATAATTAGAAAACCAGCATCTGCATTACAAATTAAAAATATTAAATAATATTTTAATAAATAATATTAAAAATATTTTTTCCCTTGACAGGGTAGGAGTGAGAAGACATGTAAAGCCTATAGCTCAAAATGCAGAAAGATGAGCTTAATTTAAATCCTCCACTCAGATGCCCTCATTTCATTCTCATACCATCATTGCAATGTGTGTTCTTACCCTCATGCACGAGGTCATGCACTGACTGTGCCTTTCTCATGACTGCATTCACAGGGCCTTCTGGAAAGGAGGCAGTAACCCGTCCAGGAGCCATACCAACTCTGCTGGTCTCCAAAGCTGATCTGCGTTTTTTCTGCACATAAATAGCTCGATTTGAATTTACATTCTCTAGGAGCTGGCTGTTCTCCGATGCATCACCAGGATGGCTGCTGTCATTTTTAAACAGGTTTGGTGTAAACTGACTGGTCTGGGTTGATGGCTCGATGTGCTTTGAATCCAGTGTCAGATTTGATGAAGAGAGTGACAATCGTCTAAAGAACACAATAAAGAAATCCTAATGAAAAACAAGTATGTTCCCCTGGATAGACAGGAACATGCATTAAGTTTCTCTGGAATAAAGAGCCCTGCCCTTTCTGGACTTTTTTGAGTCAAAAATGCCCTAAGCTGTTACCACTTAATTCTACTCAACCCTGCAAGCTCTGGTCTTCAGGCATTTGACTAGAGGCTGTGCAATCACAAATAGCATTGGGTTGCTGTTTCCAGGGAAGACACCATAAAAAGTGAAGACAAAAGAGAAGGAAAAATTCCAGGCATAGGAAAGACTGGGCAAAGTCAGGTCAGGTCTCTTCTCTCAGCTCACCTCACTAAAATTTAAATCTTTCAAATTCTAAGAAAACCCTAAGAGGAAGTCAATATGCTTTCCTAACATTATGAAAGCATAATGACTAGGAAAGCTGGTCAGTATCTTCAAGAGGAAAGCCTAATTTCCTCTTCCTCTCCACTTCAGTGGGCTTACTTCAAAAAGGAGGCAACTTCCAATCTGGCACGTTTAAACAGCTGAACAGATTAAAAGCCCAGAGGTTTTCATAATCAAAAACTACCTCCCTTGTTACATGTCTAGAGCACCAGTGACTTCCTTCACTCATCACTGCAACTCTCCATAAGCTTACACAATAGCTAACCATTGGCTTTCTTCCCAAACATACATCAGACAGACTAAGAGGCGCTCCTGACAGCAGCAACAGCAGCTGAATACAGCAATAACAAACAAATTTCCCTACCATGCTGAATCTGGATACAGCTGGTGAACACTAGAAGATGTACTCAAATCTTCTTAGTCCTATATAATGAAATTCTTTTGAGCTAAGATTTTAGGTTGTCATTTCAGAGGAATACAGAAGTATTTGTTTATTTTAAACATTTATGAACCCAAATCAACAAAAGCATTGACCTAATTCTTAAAAATTTTTCTTATTTATTTGTTTTATTGGGATTTTTTTTTTTTTAATAACAAGGAAAACAGCTTGCAGCGGCTTTTTGGAGTGCTTTAAGGTTGAGGGGGTTTTGGAAGAATAATATCCCCGTGGGGCTTTGTGTGAGACACCAGAACACCCTGTAAAGGCATGGGACCGAGAAACAAAGCTGAGTAAGAAAGGACTGTAAAACAAAGGAAAAGTTGACAAATCTACTTTCATTGTCCAAGCTGAATGAAATGCAAAAGAATAAAAAGAGCATAAACAGTGAAGAGTAAATTAGATTATTAGTGATTCCTCCAACTTAATCAACCAAGGCATTAATCATGAAACAACTAAGTATGTTATTGAAAGAGGAAATAGAACAAACAATAGTGTTGCATTAGAATAAACAGAACAGCTAAAGTGATGCAGGATAACCTGTCCAAATCACAAGAGTCTGCAAACAGCCTGCCACGTGCTGTGCTAACACTTTACTGTGCCTAGGCACACAAAAGCCAGAAGTTTGTTCAACTATTTTCACCCAGGACCTAGCAGGAGACCTACTCATATTAGTATAAACAGACAGACAGAAACACTCAAAACAAACAGAGCCATACCTGAGAGCCGGGGACTGGGAAAGAAAGCGAGAGGAAATGCTGAGGTTTTCGGTTCTTTCCAGATTCCTACATGAGCCACCTAAAAATTTTGGTTTAAGGAGAAAGAAAAATGAGCAGTTTATTTACAGAGCATTCTCATATATACATTTTCTTATCATTGAGACTATCCAAGGGGATTTTTTTAAGCTAAAGCCACAAAGAATTAAATAATTATATTTCCTTTTCCTTTAGTGTTCTACTTAGATTACTCTGCCTTAAGCTGCTACTCTCCCTAAGGGTACGCCTCCTTTTTTGCTTCCCTTTGTGTCCTATCCTGCCTGTAGGACTGTGAGGCACTGGCATGAAGCAGAAAACAAACCCATCAAAGAAGAAAAAAAATAAAAGGAAAAAAAGAACCCGAAAAACTCACATAGATATTGCTGCCTGCAACCTTATAAATTCTAAAAATATATGCCTTGTTCTGGAGTTGGTCGATAAAGACAAACCAGCTCCTTTGCCACTCTGATGTTTCCTCTTATTCTCTCTCTCCACCCAGCATTTCAGCCTTTTCTTTTGTGACATTGGCTATGCCTTGATGCACCACTAGAGGCCACTGAGTGTCACCGATGGGGGGGTGAGCGCGCAGTCAATGCTTTCCTTTACAACAGGAAAAACCAGTCCGGGAGCAAGGTAACAACTCTTCAGGATTCCAGGGACAATACTTAACACAAACTGACACAAAGCCCAATCTCATCCACACAAATTTACACACAGACCGATGATTTAACAGATGTCGCTCTTCTTTAGGCCTCTTACACTGTTTTCCATTTTCTCCCCTCTCTCCATATCCATGCATCCAGGAAAGCCTAACAGAACTTGTAGCCTGCTTTGGTTTATATGGTGGAAAAATCAGGAGTGACCTTACAAAGTCTCCCCACTGAACACAGAGATGTACCTTTTCCATCAGTATTGCTCAGGGTCCCAAAATGCTCCTTGAGGAACTTTTCCTGATCAGGTATCGGAGGAATTTCTCTCTCAGGCATGCTAGTACCCACATCCTCCTCTCCTTCTTCTCCCTCCAGGTCCGAGACACCATCTACGCTTAGAGGCTCAGTGCCTTCAGAATCTGGGAAAAGGCAAAAAAACCCCAGTGCCATAAAAACTTAATCAGAGTAGCATTAGCCAAGTTTAAAAAAAAAAAAAAAAAATCAACAAATATGCTAAATTAGACCTAGAACGTTCAAGTCAGTCAGCATTACGCACAGTAATTCTCTAATCTACCATATCTGACAAACAGCATAGCCTATGGCATAATCAATACTAAACCTGCCTCTTTGGCTAGCAAGGTAAGAGAAAGCCAAAGGTGCACAAGGAAAGAAGGAAAGTTCACCAACTCCTGCTTCTACAGTGGCTTTGCTGAGATTTCTGCTCAAATGCTCCTGAATCTGTACAGCAGTATCGGTGTGACTAATAGGAGTGTGACCTCAGCTCAGCTCACTCAGAGCTCACATATAAATACATGTATAATGTCTTTGTTTCTTACCTTCATTTGGATGGTCTGGGCTAGACAGACGACTGCTGCTGTAATCTACAGAGCAGGCACTGTCTGGACTGTGTTTGTCTGGGCATCCATTACTGTGATAACCCCTGCAGAGCTTCCCATGGGGCAATGCTTTTACCTGGAACTCACTACAAGAGAGACAGGAAGATACAGCACTAGAAGAGATATTTGTTTACATGTAAAGAAGTACATTTTAACTTTAATAAGGCCTTACCTGTGTTAGTAATACCTTTTATTACAAATGTAAGGCTTTAAAGAGAAAAAGAAGTTGATTTCTCTCATCATAATACAGTATATTTTTTGCATTTCATTAAGCTTGGACATGGAAGTCCCAAGGGGACTGTGATTTTCTGGGCATTGTCAGTTCCCAAGATTACCAAGCACCAGCAGCACACTGATCTGGCTTGATTTCCAGCACAAAATGTAGAAGTTTACAGGATGAAAAAGGGATTAAAACCAGGCCTATACCTGCAGGAGAGAAACTAGTTTGCCATTTTATCGATGTTCATGACCTGCTTCTTTGGGCAAGTTCTGTGATACAAAATATACTAGATTCTAGCTTTGAGAAAGACTAATGAACTGAAGAACATCATACAAAAATGCAATCTTGTATGACAGGGTTAGTGATTACTGTTGAGATTTCATGGATCTCATTTTGTCAAATGTCACCAGCACTGTTTTTTTTCCAGATGCCTAAGGACTTCAGTTTTGCACTTTTTGAAATACTTTGTTTTCAAATATACTTCAAGGCAAGGTAGGATGCAGAAGTCAGTCAAAAGAACTAAATGGCAACTACCCCTGGCAGCTCCCACACTGTAAAAATTGCCATGTGTCCAGTCTGTATCCAACATCACCAGAGGGCCTCCCTTTTTTATTCGATGAAGCAGACCATGAGTTTACTCTGTCCAAATGTTATCATTACAAAATTAAAAATGAAAAATAAACTAGGTGAAACCTAGCATCCTCAACTGCAAAATCTTGGCATGCACTCTTGCATAAAAGTCTGTCTAAAGCTATCAGCCCCACTCTCTGTAACATGACAGAAGATACAGGAAATTAAACAGCTACTAGCATCAGGTTAAGAGGGGACAGGAAGAACAAAATTCAGGGAAGGAAAATAAAAGGGACCACAGAAAAATTAAATTATGTAAAATTAAAACAGAAGAAACAGCAGAGGAATAAAAAAGGTCTCCACTGTCTCCAGTGTCCTTTTCAATTCCATCTGTATCATGCAAGTCATTCTATTTCCCATAAAAGAGTAATCACACACTACATTTGCTAAATTCTTGCCCAGTTTTCATAAATAAGTGTCCTGTCATTTCTCCTGGGTAGGCATTCCACTGCCACATATGTGGCACTGTCAGTGAGTTTTCCAGCTTCCAAGTTTTCCCTTGCTATTTTCAACCCAGATAAGGGAGAAAGCAGAAAGGCTGCTCCCAAGTTGTTCACTCAACTAAAAAAAAAAAAAACTTGGAGAAGACTGCTCCTCCAGGAAACTGCAGTTTCCTCAGAGGAAAATTATTTTAATGGTGTCTTCTTAGTTTCATATTCCTCTAGCAACCATCTGACATAGAACTCTCAACTAAACATGCCTGACATCAATCAGGCAGTAAGTCAAGTCATCAAAGTTACCACACAAGCTGCAGGAAAACCAGAACAGAAACATCTGAGCCATGCACAGCAGAGAGATTATTTTTAACCTGCTAGAGTCTGTGGGATGGATTTCATCTTGCTCAGGGTAGATTACACATTCCTCACTCTCAGAAGGTTCTAGTTCCTGAGAGAAAATCCCCTCTTCACAAGACACAAGCCGAATCACTTGGGGTCGCACACAAGATCCATTATCTTGGGAAGGTATTGAGCTGCCAACCTGGTTTAATTAAAAAGAGAAAAAAACTAGATATTACCAGTGTTTTACCTTACATCAGCAAGTGCTGTGCAAGGCTAGAAAGTATGCATTACAGCACAGAATATGATCAGCAATCTGAGATCAGAAAACACAACAATCCTGTGTCTCTTCTCTTCCTTATTTACTAAACTTGCCAGACTACAGCTGTACTTTCCTGGTTTGTTTCCTGCTTGCAATTCGCTAAAGCTCTTTGGTAAAGTACTCTTTGATCACACAGCATGAGTGTAAGCCATGTGGCAGCAGATTCTTCCATTACCTTCTATGGACAATTCACAAAATTGGGCCAATTCAGCTGAAAAACTGAATTACTGCACACAACAATCTGAATCCTCTTCTCAGTCACACAGTTATAGGAGAGGGAAAACTTCCAATAAAGCTAGGCACTGGGACAGACTGCTACTGAAAAATAGGCACTAGCTTTCTGAGGATGAGTACACATTATTTGCTGTGACCCATCAATACAAAGATCTGAAAGAATTTACTAATCTAGCACAGCCAACAACTAAGGGCTTCATGTGAGCCACATTCCAGCGGCTACTGGAGTCAAGAAACTGCATCCCAGCAGAGTGAGCTAACAGGTTACCAGGTTTTTACAGACCTGTAATTCCAAGCTCAACCTCTCAGCTTGTTTTTGACATAAATATTCAAAGAACTAGAAGATAACATGAGGTCTTCCTGTCATTGAAGAGAAATCTTGACCCCATATGGGGTCTCTGCTATGAGACAGCAGAATTACACATTGCAGGAGTATTAATTACAAAAGAGTTATTAATAAAGTTCCTCAGAAGTCATTTAGAAAACCTTTAACGATGAAAAGAATGGCATCAAGTAGTAATAAATGTAGGTAATAACAAATAGGTACAGGACAGATGCACTCAGAGTGGGTTCACCTCCTCAGAGTAGTACTGCCCTTACTTTGTTGATGTGCACAGGAAGGTCAGTGTGCTCTTCTCTGTCGTCCCCATTGCTGTTTTGAGACAGTGAATCTCGACTTGGAGAACGGGAAACAGAAAAGGACTCCAGCTGACGCAGGTCAAGCATGGATTTCACAGTCATCTCTATGTTGCTGGTTGGCTGAGACCAGCGACCACGTTGCCGGGGCATCTTGCTCATTGGTGCCTCTGAACGCTGGATTGCCGCTATCTCTTTGGCCTGAAGGAAATTAAAACACAGACTATCTTAGAGACTGAGTTTTGCTGATGGGAAAACAGGAAAAAACACAAGACCCACACGGAAAAATATAATTATGTCTATCTAAATAAAAACTTCTAAACTGTCTAAGAGACAGCTTGAAAAGGCACCTTTAATCATAAAGCATCAAGTAAAAATGATACTTTTGTTGCTCCTTCCCGCACAACAGTTAAATGTCCTACACAGATTGATGCATATGAACAGAGTCAGCACCACATGAGATTCAGATCAAAAATGAAAAAACAAAAGCATAACATCTGATGGAAAAAGACTGATGGAAAAATCCCAAGTGCAGCTCTCGACTCTTAATACCCTAGTCTCCTTAACTAGGCTCTATTTTGCCATCTCCAAATCATTCTTCAGAGAGAGGCTTCTCAACGGTTTCCCACCACAGCTGCACCTTTCCCACATGTGCAAATGAAGTTTTTAATCTCTCTGGGAATTTCTTCTTCACTTTCCCTGTAACAAAAAATAAAAACATTCTGAAGGTTTAGTAACTCACCCTCCTCATTTCCCAGTGGGAAAGGCTTCTTGAGAGGGTAAGGTCTGAATCTGCAAAGATAAAGAGATATGCACCTAGTTGACAACCTGGCCAGCAGTACAGCTTTTGAAGAACCTCTTACTACCTCTTTCAACAAAGGCAGTATTGCTACATCTTTTGAACCACTGTCAACACATGCTTTCCCACTGGCTACTACAATCACTGTACCAAAATTTTAATGGAGACATACAGTTTTATGTAAGATTTTCATTGAATCAGCAGATCTCTGCAGAACACTTGCCACAGTGCAGTGTGCACAGCCCTCCCAAAGACTTGGGAAAAAAAATCTGCTCCAATACACTGTACCATCTGCGGCAAAAATACATCAAATTAATAACTGCAACCTCAACTGTAAGTTTTATCAGACATCTCTAAGTCCTCTCTTTTAAGAGGATCTTTTGATCTCTTTTGGCTTCTTCAGACTTTTGATAGCTTGTAGACCCCAGCCCATAAAGCTAATTCAAAATTTCTTTAGCCAGTTGAAACTAGCAAGAAACTTGCCAATTTAAGAACTGTATTTCTAGACAGAGGACTCTGAAATGCACCCCCTCTTCAGATGCAGGAATGGGCAGCTCTACATTACCCACTGCTATCTATCCATCTGCTTCTGTTTTGGTCTCTCTTTCTGCCCATAACTTGTCATCCCTAATCCTGTGTCTCTCATCTTCTCCTCCCTTCCAATCCGTGCCATTTTCCTCCAACTCTGCCCATGTCCCTCTCCCCTTTATACCTGAGTCTCTGTCAGTGTTGCAGTTGGATTGAATATTGATAGACTGCAGCCCTCGTAACTCATCTTCATCATTCCCTTCATCTTCACCATCCTTATCACTGTCTGATGAGAGTGCAGGCACAGAGGACAGGGCAGAGATGGACTCATGCCTGGAAGGCAGGAATTAAAAGGAGTATTATGGTTTATGCATGAACCACCCACCTTACACCAATCCTTACACCAGTTCTCCACCTTATCTCCATCCATATTCAGAAGGCTGCCTCAACTCTCTCAAACAGCCCTTGCTCTAGCACAGCCCACCTCTGAGAGACAGGGCAAGCTAAACCCAGCACAAAGATGTGCAGACTCTGCCACAACAATGTTCTTATATGCATGGAAGGTTGATGGAAATCAGAAGCAAACAAGTCTGAGAAAGTCAAACAGAATGAAACTGGGCCTTCCATTTCATACTCTGCCAATTTATAAGGTCAAGATGGTAGATTATATTTGAAAGGCAAATATTTTTCCCTTAAGCATTTCTTCTCTGGAACTGATTTACACATCATAAATGTCAGAGATAGTCTCTGTTTGAAAATAATTTGGTTTATGGCAAATTGTCCCATAAGAGACAGGTTCATTTCAAGGATTGCTCCAGGCAGAACCTGAAGGCACAGCCCACATACCATAACTGCACCATGCTGACTATTTAAACTTTCAAGCACAAGGATCATGTAAAACATATCTTGCACAAATCTTAAATTAAAGTAGATCAAGACAAGTTTTACCACACACACTTCAGAGGCACTCCCAGCATAAAATTACCCACCACCAATCAAGGACACTTAATAACATCAAATTTTACCCACCCTCTTTCTTCTCCTCTTCCCTTTCCTCCATTCATTCCTTCAGTCCACAGAATCAAATTAACAAATAAACCTTTGGACAATAATTGAAGAAAGAATAATCCCCAACAAATATATCTGAGTAGCCCCCACTCCATGGCCTTGAGCTAGAGTGCCAAACTCATCATAAGTGACATTCATAGGATATCACTGGTGAGTGTTGAGTGCCAAGCATTATTCAGGAAATAAAAATAGCTCATCCACCAAATACAGAGCAGTCTGGCGAGGGACCAACTTCTCCTGCAGCTGACAGATAGCAGGCAGTATTGAAACATGGAAGAAGCAGTCAAGGTATTTTAATCTTTTCTCTTCCTGTGTAGTGGCAGAACATTCATTTCCATTTCATTAGGAGTGATAACTACTCAATCATTTCAGGTGAGCTTTGATGTGTTCTGGCAAAAAGAAAAATGAAACTGACTGTAGCCTGCAGAGTTTTCAAGTGAAAAAGTTTCATCTTGGTCATCCATATCTACTTTTGACATTTGAGTTTGTCAGTCTCTTCATATTTTCTACTGTCTCCTCATATGCTCATTTTGTCACTCTCAGGTTTTGTGTCTAAGCAGGGGAATCCTAACAAAGCCCAAGCACCACAGTATGTTTGAGGTTATGCCATGTTTCATCCTATGACATACATTAATTACATTTATTCATGGTAGGCAATATTAACTTTGTATCAGTAACTTTGACAGCATACTTCTGCTTCTGTTCATCATGGTTGTTTCAGGAGTTTATTGAGACAGAAAGGTTGGATTATTAGACCTTTAAACATCTAGCTGGTTGAACACCTCACAGTGATGAGGTGATATGGCAAGGCAAGATTATGTGTTTGCCAAGCTCCTATGTGTACAGTCATTGGTGTAAATGGAGAAGGGAGGATTGCTATCCATGTGTTTCATGTTACAAATAGAAAGATGGCCCCTGTCCATCAGATGGTTACCAAAAAAACTAGTGAGGGGGGAAAAAAGTGTGTTCCAATATCCTTAAGGTAGCAGAGTAAGAGAATGCAAAACATATTTTGGAAGTCAGATATGTTTTTTCATACTTCACAGGAAGTGATAAACAAGTTATGAAGTAATGTATTTGATACAAACATAAGGTATCTTGCATTATCCCAGCAAAAATTCATACCCCTCTTCCACATCCTTCTTTTTACAACTCAAGTATGCTTCTCAAACTCAGTTCTGTAACTTGAAAGGAGATAGATGAATGAATGATATTTTCAAAATTATCCTAGGCCCACTGACTTGAAACTGAGACATTCTGAAATAAAAACTAGGTTTACAAGGTCATGAGTATTCTAACTGTTGTTTTTGCCCAAGTCAACCCTTCTATTCAGACTTCACTGTTTCTCCGTTCTTTCCCTGCATTCCTCAATGCACTTTGGATTTTCTCCTAAGACCCCTGTTGCACACATCTCCTCAATACTCTTCCTCAGTTTGTTTGTTTGTTTTTTTCATGCTTAGATGGGAGTCAGTGTAATGTACAGTTTTCAAGCACAGAAGCTGTTTCCAAATAAGCACAACATAAGAGCATTTTGAAAATTAAGGAGTAAGACTTCTGGGGTTTGCCAAAATCCTCCTGAGAGCCAAACCCCAAAGCATCATTATACCAGGATGAATGTTTCAGAGTATCTATTCCAGAATAGCATGTACAGACACAGTCTCAATCCATGTGACTCAGAGCAAGTGTTTTAATTGTGATTGTTCATCTTCTTTGCTGAGGAACTATCCCGCTCTAGTATCACAGAATCACAGAATCATTAATGTTGGAAAAAAACCTCCAAGATCATCAAGTCCAACATCTGACTGAATTTCACCATGCCCACTAAACCATATCATGGAGTGTCATGTCTACTCATTTTTTAACACTTCCAGGGGTGATGATTCAACGATTTTCCTTTGGGACTCTGTTCCAATACTTAACCACTCTTTCAGTGAAGAAACTTTGCCTATTGTCCAACATGAACCTTCCTTGGCACAACTTGAGGTCATTTTCCCTTGTTCTATTGCTAGTTGCCTGGGAGAAGAGGCAAACTCCCAGCTCACAACAACCTGGATCTTGTTCTATAAAGGGCAGCAGCGTCAGTTGCTCTTCAGCTCCCAGTTTTTGAAGGGTCAGACAGTACAGGGTGAATGGAAAGGAAGGACCCCAAATTAGAAAGTCTTCAGGACATGGTATAGACTTCAAAGTGCCACATGTCATTATGGAGTTCTATTCAGACATCTGATAATAGATACTCTGTATTCTTTTGTATGACCTGAACCCAACCTTGTTTTGCTTTCTCAAAACAAAACAAAGCAGACAAGAATGGCAACTATCCATTTAAAGAGGTATGTCAGAACATTCCCACTCTGATCTTGTGCTACTTAAACCCTCAGCTTTAGGGACATATTTATGAAACTGTAACATCCTGTGTGGTAGTTATAACTGGCAGATTATATCCTCCTGCTTCCCCCTCAAATATTGAAGTGTTTTAAAAGGAAAGTTATTCTGCTTTTCCCCATAGAAGGATCACAGTGCACTGACTCCAGAATTTCCCTAGTGTTACGATTGCAGTAGTTCATCACAGACTGAGGCAACATTTCTGATAAGGTATCAAAAACCTGCCCCATTCTAAACCCTGAAAACAACACAGCTTTCCTGGACTGGACAAGACCCACTGAGAATTTGATAAGGAGCTCTTCTTTCCAAATATATCTGACAGCACACAGTACTTCTTCAGTATACATATATAACTTTTAGACAATTCTATTGGATAAATCTTTTTTTCTCCTGCTATTTATACTAAAGAGTCAAGGAAAACCACAGATAGAGTCATTTTTAAAACATTACTATAAGCCCTGCAAACATTCCACAGTAAAAACAGCTTAAAACTTGAGACAAGTTTTTCTAAACTATAAATGCACACTTGGATCAAAACCAAAACCCTACTAAATGGCCTTTACATGACTCCTTCACTGAAAATATAAAAGCCTTAAAACCAAAATGTACCAGCAATCTCAGGTGAGTACAAGTTCTATTATCCTGAACTATCAAAGCTCTTCATGTTCAGAAAAAAGCACACATCTGCAATTGCCACAAGCAGAGGCAGAACTCAAAGGCTCTCAGGCACACTATGGAGAACTGTGGGTCACAAAGGTCAGAGCAGTTCCAAGGTAATACAATATCCCATAAAGGTGAGTCAGAGAAATCATTAAGAAGAGAAACTTTAGTCTCTAAAAATTTTTGGATGGACTGAAAATACTGGGACACTTCAGTTCAGAGAACAGGTTGGATGAAGAGAGGTTATGAAAGAGGTTTACAAAACCATCACCAGAGCTCACAATATTAAGAAGCGGAGGACTTTCAACAAAACTAGTAGGAATGTGCTTTAACAGAGACAAAAAAAAGTCCTTCTTTCCAGAGAGCAGTGAAATCCAAACTTGTCACCAAAGGAGGCTGCAGAGACAGACAATATTATGAAGTTCAAAAAGAATTTATACAAACTTAGTGGCCAATTGGTCCATGTCCAGATGGTAAAGGAAAAAGGTAGAGATGGACCTCCTAACATCCCTTATATAACAATGGATCATGAGGCAAATGGATTACAAAAATTCATGTAGCAAGGCTCAGAGAGTGTCTCACTAAATAGCATCTTCCATTGCCACAGTCACAGGCAGAATACTGGGCTTTGTGGAGCACTGATTTGACCCAAAAAGGCATCTCCTTGTGTTTACACTGCTGATGTTACCCACCTGGGTCAGTTCCTGCCCTGACAGTTGCAACTGGATAGACAGCACTGTCCTGAACTGGAAATCTTCACCTCCCACTGCTTCCTCAGATCAATTTTGTTACCTCAGCACTATTTTCATTATTCATCCTGTAATACACTCATACAATGGAACTAGCAGAAAGTGTTACTTCCTCCACCAAATTCTAGCAATGCTGTTCTAAAGAAGATCTGGTAGAACAAATTACTTTTCACAAGGCAGGAAGCCTTCTCATGCTATTGTCAATCTTTTAAGCCAACAATTTTACACCACAAGTTGCAACTCAGCTCTCTACTGCAACCTATACAGACAGGCTTTGTAAAGAATCAGGGCACCTAGAAAACAAATCTCACTCAAGTTCATTATTTTTCCTTCTCCCACCTCAATAATGCTGGTCCAATAGGCTCTTCTTCCATTGTCAGTACCAATCCAAAATGCTCTGGGAATTATGTCTTTGCTGGTCCAGTGACCACAGCGAACGATCAAAACCGAAGACAAGCTTTCAAAGCTGACAAGCAGATTCCAGGCTTGCAAAGAGGCTACCAAACAAGTTTATTAAAGTTCTGGGCTTGGCGTGGCACTAGCACCGCCCTTCAGCAAGCGTCTGTGATGGAAACAAGTATCACCTCACGTGGAACAGGACTGGGATTATCTATCACAGGCTGAGCCTTGGTAGGGTAAGGCTGCAGTTGCTGGAATAATAGAGAGACTGCTATAAAAAGCACATTGCTTGACGGATCCAGAACTTTGGCTAGAAAAGAGGCTTCCTGAGTCTTCCCAGCATCGTTACCAAAAGCACTAACTAGACAAGACTTGTTTCAGGAATGAGCAGATCAAGACTTTCCAAAACAGAACTATGCAGACAGACTTGTTACAACATTGCTTGCTCCCAAAGGGAGTGGGAAAGTCCTTCTGACACTCAACAACCTGAGCAGTAAATCCTCCAATCCTTTGGTACTTTTATATCCAGAGCTCCATTTGTAGTCACTTGGGACATAGGAACAAAAAAAATCTGCATTTATCCTTTTTATCCCAACTGTGTTGTCATAACAGCCTGGAGAGTAGGACTCTCCCCTGCATTACTTACAGTCCAACTAGTCTCAGCTACTTAAAAACTACAGAGAAACCAAACACATTAGACTAATAATCAAAAATACCCTGTCACTCCTGTTCTGTTTAAAAACAGAAGCACCACTTTTTAAAGAAAGGTCACCAGATAAATTTAGATCTATTCAGCTTGTAGGCTGCAGTAATTTGTTTTAGATATGTTGTTTACTAAGCAAAAAATAATAATATTATTTAGCTAGCATGAGCTTTTTCCACTTAAATTATTTTTGTATTTATTATTCATAGTATAATTATTTTACCTGAGGTTTTTTCAAAGTCTCCAGAAAAAAGTTAACAAAGAAGGAAAGAGCAAAACTGTAAGGACTCTTAGAATTATGATCAACATAGCCAACTCATAGAGCTCACGGGTGTACTTCAGTACTGACACCACAGAAACAGCCTTATAAGTTGCATTCAGCTTATATCTAGAGAACTTTACTCATAAGGATCACAGCTTCCCTGGTGGAACTCTGTGTACCATCCTCAGCATTCCTAGGTGAACTGCTTATTAAAGTTTCTGACCACATCATTAAACTAAATTAAGACACAAGAGGCATTGCATACATATTGCAATCAGTGAAGCACACTAAGTCTGTCTGGAAGATCCCAGTCTGGCTTCTATATCCAAAGAAAGGGGGTACAAAACCAAATTCATCAGAGGAATAAGAACTTTTCCAAGACACTATCAGTGAAGACAGCAAAAACCTTACATTTGAATCCCAGTGCCACACTTACACATTTCACCCTACACAGTCAGCCCCCTGTTCTCAGTCTGCTCTGCTCACCTCATGAGTCCAGCTGCCTTGTGAGGAGGAGACTTCTCCACCTGCTTCCCTCTCTGTTTCATGTCCGACAGTCGCTGCCGCATGTTGATGGTCATCTCTGAGCTCAGACGCCAGATGAAGATGCAGCTGAAAAAGAAAAGTGAGGCTGGGATCAAGTCTCAGTTCAGTTCATTGATACTAATTCCCACTGCAGAGACAGAGCCCTTCTTCTGTCTGTGGCAGACACACATGCAGAAACAGCTTCACAGAAACTCAATCCCATCACCAAGCCTTGTGATGAAGGAGTTAAACCTGCCTGTCAAAGACTCCCTGTGAGCGAGAGCAACTGCGGAGATATTTACACAGACTCATCTCTGATCCTATACCTTTTTTGACTATCTGACCAGCTGCTGAAGGAAATGCTGTAACAAGTCCCTCTGTGGTCAGCAGGATAAGTGGAGCCTACAGATGTGTCTTGAATAAGAGTGGCTACACTCAAGTCTCTGATTGCCACTACCCCCAAAGGCAAGGCCTTCCTAATGCCCACCACCCTATGGAGTCTCTGTGCTGTAATAACAGTTAAGCTCATGTAGAAGTACTTTTTGCAGTCAGGGTGCCTCTAATATTTTACTTGGGACTCCCTAAAGAATTTACTTGAACAGAATTTACCCACTCATTAGCTCAGTGTAATAGCACCAATCACAGAGCATAGTGCTAATAACACCAAGGCCGTGGGTTCAATTCCTGTATGGGCCATTCACTTCAGAGCTGGATTTGATGACCCTTGTGGGCTCCTTCCAATTCAGAATGTTCTGTGAAATAGTCTGTGAAATTTGACTGAATTTGGTCAATGGATTCAAAGGCATTCGAGAGAAGGAAACCAACAGTGTGGTCTTGTTTCATTAATTTCTTCAGAAATTCAGCTTAAAGAATATATTACTCATCACATTAAAGAATACTGTATCTTATCTTCAGCTACTAGAAAGTAAAATGACCAGCACTGTCTTTGAAATTTAACCTCAGTGCTAACTAATTCTTTTCATCTCAGTCATCTTTCCTGTCTAGCTGGATATACCCACACTGATATACAAACAGAAATGGTGCTTTGGCTATCACTTATAAAATTTTGCACCCTAGTTTGGAATCCAAAGAGGATTTAATTCAGTTCTTCAACACCCATCACTGCCAGTATACTCATGGGTACTCCAATACACAGAAGATTTTTCAGTGACTGACATTTCCCTCTTTCTTGATAGCATGTAAATATTAATTTGCTTTGCCATCTTGAACAATGACCATGAACTTTGTTCTCCCTGACCTGAGGCAAATGTCAAAAGTGCCAGGATCCTAAATACCTCATTTTTTTCTCTCTTTCATGAGGAAACGATTTAAAAGGTTTTAATTTCCATATCACACAAAAAAAAGCTCATAAAACCCTCTTTGTGGTCTGTGGAGATTTTAAGGTAAAACTAAAAACTCCCTTCTTGTCCCCAGTGCCATGCTCAGAAGCATCACTCCCAGCTACTAAAATCCCATACAGACACTTCCCATTGCCTGTGAACACACTCTCATCCTCCCACTGGAGCTTTTCAACTGGGAGAAGGGAGTGAGGCACTGTGTCTGGGAACTATGGCAACCCAGGGCAGCCAGCTGTTTCCCCTCAAGGAGCAGCTCTCTCCAAGTAACAGCAACCATAATCTGCTGCTAAAAAACACACTGAAATGGAGGAAACAAAATTCTGAAAGCAAATCTGGCTTGTTCATTTATCCCACCCCCACAGTTATCAAACCTAGAGACAAGCAGCAAACAACCCAAACCTGTGAACCAAACAGCATGCAACACAAACTCTGCAGAAGCACCCACCTACCCCTTTTGCTGGGGTTGGGGAGGGGATTTGTTTATGTTTTTTCTTACCTTGCATTACTTTCCTCACATGAATCTCACAGTCTTTGTGCCCTTTCTCATCCCTGTTTTTCTTTCTATTTTCAGCTCTATTCTTTGCACATGCTGCTGTGTGTGAACAGACTATGTTCCCTTGTTCTCCTTTGAAAAAGATGCTTTTTCATCTCCTTATTCATCTCCAATCTTCTTCAGGAATCCTTTCCTCACTTCTCACCCACCTCCTGCATACCCTTAGTGAAGAAAATTATCCTTTTGCTCATGTAAATGTCAACAAAAGAATGTTGCACTAAATCACAAGGATCACTGGGAACTTCAAACCTTCCATTTGTCAGAATTTCACAAATAATTTTGTCAGAAGATCACAACAAAAGGAATCTCTCTCCTGCAACTTTTGTCCCTAATCTACTTAAACATGTGAAAGATAAAAAAAGAGGAAAACTAAATTATTTATTTATTACTGAAAGACAGAAACAACCAACTGATGAGATTTAAGGCGATACATTGTATGTTCTGTAACAACTCACACTCTAAAACCCTCTTTCCAATTCAATTGTGTTTTATTAATTAAAATAATTAAAAAAAAAAAAAAAAAAATAATCTGGATTGCTCTGAACTTGCAATAGCACTCCAGGAGCCATCTTTCTTAAAGGAAAAAATTTATTCAGTTCAGCTGATTTAAGCATTTACTGATTCCCGAAATAGTGGCTCCACTCACCTGTACAATCATCACACTAGGCATACATTCTCCTTTTTCCCTTGAGCTAAGTCTGGTGACTACTTCAGCTTTTAGTGAACAGATTTTGCTCACTAAATGTGCAGAAAACTCATCTCAGGCGAGTACTGATGTAGTGACTTGAATCAGCTGAATTTAGTGACCTGAGGGGTCAGCTGCACTACTGCTGTCTCAAGGGAGACAGAAGAAGACCATATGGATAAGACCAAAAGCTAAGGACAGGCCTGTCCCTTTTGCTGCTAAATAGACTCTTTCACCTGGTGAAACCTCACCAACAGCATGAAAAAGTTCTGGCACTACTAGCAAAAATAGCACAAGATACCTTATATTACAGCCCTGAAGGCTGGTCAGGAAACAGGTCACATCTCTGCCTCCTTTCCAGCACAGAACAGTATTTACTCTAAAGAAAAGGGAAATACCTCACGTGGGTCTCATTCTACAGAATGCTAATATAAGCTCTATGAGCTTTACCAACAGCATGCATTTAGGATTTGAAAAGCTCTGAGATTTATTTGGAATTCATAAACCATCCCTTTAAAAAAAATCTACCTTTCCTAAGGACACGTTACATCCAGTATGAGATGACATGAGTCAGTATCACAAACAAGTAAAGCCTCTTACCTGTCACCAGAAACAGAGATCAGATGTTTGCAGTCATTACTGAATTTCATCCCAGTCACAATCTCTGCAAGAAATAAAGCAAAACAAACCCAGTGTTCCCTGAAATATTAAAATGGACAGAAGAGATCACTAGCCAAATAGCCTGTCTGCACTCAGTAATTCACACTTCACAGATCAATATGCCCCAATTACCATAACCATTTAAGCAAGAATCTAGGCTTGACATGGAAAGGGCAAAATATACATGGGGTGAATGAACATGGGATTCTCTTTTTGCTTATAATAGAATAGCTCCTGCATGGTAGAAGCTGAGGGTATATCATAAAGAAACTTAATACAGACTGAAAAAAACACAGACTACTTTATAGACTATTAGAAAACCTGTAAATAAATACATGGCTTGACAGGTGGGTACGTGTGTGTGTGTGTACTTGCGTGCAAAATGCAAAAATTAAACTTGCAATAAAATAAGCTACTGCAACTTCATCCAACTACAATTTATTAAAAAATACCAATTAGGTAAACTTTGGTGGGAAGGAATCTTCAGAAAATTTTGACTAGTATCAGACCCTACCATATAGTCATCATCAGAAAAAAATTAATTTCCAGAAGTTGATAAGCCTTACCTGAGTGTCCATACATGGTTGCAACACACTCGCCAGAATAGAAATCAAAAATGGAGAGGTTCTTGTCAGAACAACTGGTTGCAATGTAAAGACCAGAAGGATCTGTTTGCACCTGGTTTAGGAGACCAGAGGAATGCAAAGACTTGGTGAGAAATTACCTTCAAACTACATAAAAATAGTTCAGATTACCCAAGATAGTCAGAATAATTCAAGTAGTCTGCACAGGAGTCTAACTGAGTACCAACCCATCCAGTATCCCAGGACAAATCTCCAACCTAGACTTTTAAGACTACCTTCAACCTAATCAGACACTGAAGGCACTTAAATTAAATGCCTTCATAACTGGGAAGGCATTTCCACCAATGGACAGATTTCTACCTCTCTCCTACTTCCTATTAACCACTGGGGTCTTACTTTCTTCTATGTTAAGATCAAAACAAAACAATAAGAAACCCCCACCTCTAAACAGACACACCCCATAAAAAAAGGAAAAAAAAAATCAGAGCTGACAGACTTAAGTGAAATATTAAAGGATTCAGGCCTTCAGGAGTGAAAGCAAAAAAGAACTCAACTCTGCCAAGAAACTGTCTTTGGTAATGATGCTGTCACATATCCAGCATTTGCAACTCCCATTTTACAGCTATTTTGTTCGTTGTTTGTTTTTTCATATGCACCTATTTGTTGTTTTATCTTGGATGAAATATAAAATTCCCAGCAAATGCTTCACCAAGGTCTAAAGCAGCACTACACAGCAAATACAGTAACTGTCACCAAATGTCCTGCTGTGTCCTTTAATGAATTTTAAGGAACTGAGAAAGTAACATGTGTTTTTCAAGGGAGACATGGTATTTAAATAATGGCAATTCTTTTGGTTTGTTATATTTATTTTGTTGATGTTTGCTTCCACTGTCACTGTTTGGGTTCTACTCATTTAACTGCAATGTGTATGATCTCAAAATAACATGCCAAGAAAGTTTAAATTCCAGAGACAACCATAATCCCTTGGTTACATAATTGTCTTAAAAATGAGCAAAGCAACAGTAAAAGTAATTGAGATTTCCCATTTGAGATACACATAAAAAAAAAGGATATTAAGAACAAAAAATCCATCTTTCAGAACATTTCATGGTTTTATGTCCGAGAAAAATCTAACCAAGCACCTAAGCTTATCAGCAATTTAAAGTGTAGCATCAATTTTTCGTCTTCATTACTCTGGCTTATAAAAAATTTGTAGGAATTGTAATTGGCAAAGAGAAAGAACTTATCTTTCTCTGTAAAACAGAAGAGCTGACACTGAACAAAATGGTTTGTTTCCCCCTCCCTCTTTACCCAGTTATTTACACTCATCAATAGTTTCAGCTAGAAGGGAACTTCAAGTATTATCTCTTCCTGCCTGACCAATTCAGAGTTGACCAAATTAAAGCTTGTTATTAAGTGCATTGATCAAATACATTTTTAGCGCTCTCAGGGTTGGAGTATTGACCACCTCTCCAGGACTCCTGTTCCAGTGTTTGCCCAAACTCTCAATAAAGAAATGCTTCCTAATTTCCCCATTGCAGCTTTGAACCATTCCCATATATCCTGTCACTGGACCCCAGGGAGAAGCACTCAGCACCTCCCCCTCTGTCCCCTCCTCAGGAAGCTGTAAGAGAGCAATGCAGTCACACTTCCACCTCTTCCTCTCCAAACTAGATATGCCCGAACTCCTCCGCTGCTCCTCATAGGACATTCCTTCCAGTCCCTAATAATAATACTGCTGACCTGTGCAGCAGAAGGAAATTATCAATGGAAAAATAAACACAATGAAGAAGCTTGTCTGGCAACTTAACTTGAGAGATATTTTGATTTTGTCAACTGGCTTTCCCCCTTTATAGACAAGAATGCAGTTCTTCCACTCAACTGTGAATCTTGAACAGGGTTTACCAGGGTAAGCCCTGGATAGAGGCAAAAGCAGGTGTGCTACCCTGGCCCAAGGCCTGGATGAACTCAGCAGATAGGAAACTTGAACAGACTCTCTCTAAACAGAACCAGGCTTGTCCAGAACTCCAAGACCCAGGCTTTTCAGGTCCAACGCTATTTAATTTTATCAGCTCAAAGAATTTCCCTTGTATTTGCCCTCTGAAATCCACTTCACAAATACTGATCAACAGGCATTTCCACTTTAAAAATCCTAACAAAACCAGCCAAGAAAGCCAGAATGAGCTCTCTAGAGTAGAAATTAAAGGATTAAATTAAATGGATTAAATCATCTCCTGACAGATATTGGTGCAGTTCTACTTGTTTTTACAGCATGGTCCTGTGACTTACTTCAAAAACAGGACAGAGAGAAAAAACATTGATCAGCTTCAGCATTTATTGACTCATTTCCTGTTTCAGCCTGATGAAACCCAAATACATTACAGCCCTTAAGGATGAAAGTAGGAGGAAGTAGCAACAGGGTAAAGGACAGAGTATGGAGTAAGCAAGCAAAAAAAAGAAAAAATACTGCCTTCAGATTTGTATTTAATTTTCTTGCTCCTGAGCTGCACTCAGAAAAGATGAAAATTTTGTAGACGGAAGGAAAAGAAAACCTCTTACTTTGATAAGGGTGCCATCTTCACCTTGGGATCCCTTGTAAAGCTTCTTCTGCTTCCCACTGCTTATGTTGAAAACCCTGAGGAGAAGACATAAGATAACATGGCTCATTGTGCCCAGGTATTACTCTGAGGCTGTTGTCACCAGGATCCTTTTCCCTCCCTGTTCCTAATTCCATGCAAAATACAGGAAACAGGGCCAAGCTACAGGAAGTGGAGAAATCATCTCCCTGAAGTATTATCACCAGTCAGTTAAATGGTTCAAGAGACAACCCCAAAAGTAATGCAGAGGTAGAATATCTGAATTAAAACTGAGGCTTTATTCTCAAGCCAATAAACAATCAGTCCTCACTGCTGTAAAAATACCTGGGGTCCTTCATACACAGGATTAAGAGAGCAAGACACTTTATGTTAGAATACAAAACCAAATTACATCCAGTAGTGATATTTTGACCAAAACTCTTAACATCTCACACGGCTACAATAGGAGGAGACACACAACTACAGAGAGACTCCTTTGCTTTCAAGCAGACAGATTGGAGAAATGGATAAAAATGGAGAAGGGAATGGACTCCACCTGTTCAATGATAGTCACATCTACTTCAGGTTTAGGTTCTCACCGTCCCAGGTATTGCACAGGACCACACAGCTTTTCACTAAGTACCTTCAAAACCAAAAATCATCACAGTGTAGTTCTAGCCCCACAGTTCAATGATGTCCCAAGGAAGGTACATTTGTTCCTCTAGTAGAAAGCCTTTGCTTTGCAGAGCAGCCCAGTGAGAAGCCAAGAGTCCCATGGGAATGCACATATTCACAGCTTTTTATCAGTGAGGAGAAAGGCAGAGTTCAACCTCACAGTGCCTCAGATCTGTCTGAAAACGCTGTATCAAAGAACTTAGAGGAATAATGATGGAGATGGGGCTGCCTCACTTATGACTGCAAAAATATTTTCAAGATGAGAAGAAAACCTAACCTGATGTTACGATCCTGGCATCCAATAGCTGCGTATTTCCAGCTGGGGTCAACATCCATGTCATAAAGTGTGGTCTTCCTAACAATGTGATGTGTTCGAGTAAACTGGACCCCTTCTCCTGTCTAAACATATGGGTAACAGCTGTGTCAAAATCAAGTTGTTAATCCATTATTAAAAGCAAGTAAATACAGACGAGTCTTCTCACAGAGCCAGCACAAAACAATCCTTCCGAGGGAGCTGCTGGGAGCAGATGGGACTGGAAGCACAAGGAACATTTCCCTCCAGCCCATACTCTTTCACCAGTTTTCACAATAGCTCTGGCAGTGAAAGAAAAGCAGATATCCTAACAGTTCTCTATTTCACATCTTGCTGTGAGAGGTCAGGCTGGGAGTAGCTGCATGCTTCACAGAACTAGTTGTCTGAATGTAATCTCTTCTATCGAGTCAGTGGGAGGCACTAAGGCTGAAATAGCAACAAGCTCATACAGAAACTCTGATATCATTCTTTGAAGTAACTCCTTTGTGGAGAGATTACAAATTAGAAGTGTACAAAAAGCTGTGATAAGGTTACCTTCTGCGCAGTGCGGAAATAGATGCTCTTGTCTGCCCCACAGCTTATCATTCGCACTTTCCCGTCGTTGGCTGGAATTAAAAGGCAGGAGACAAAAGATAAACACATATACAAGGTGGAGTATTTCACCATAATATTTAATTGATACCACTGCTCATTTATTCCAGTCCTGATTGGCTAAGACTGACTCCACCCTAAGCAGCAAAACAGAAGCCCCCTTCTCAGGGACAGCATTTGTCTTTCATGCTGAGAGAGCATGATGCCTTAACACAGAGGCTTTTCAGGACAGATTAGGATGTAATTCTGTCCTCTTCCTCACCAGTATGCTCATATCTCTGCGTACCACAGTACTCTGTGGCAACATGGCACATTCACTCTCAGCAGAAGCTGAAAAGAGGCAATAGGCACTTTTCAGAGCTTAGAGTTGAACACAGCACATGTTTTTTGCTGCCCTTTCTTACTGCAGGGTTAGGCTTCCCTTCTTCCCTTAGGACTCTTCTGTAACCAAGCAGCTCCTTCAACAAAGCAACACCTGATAAAACTCCAAGTAATGACAGTGCATCCAACATCACACAGGTCCTTGAACTGCACCCACTTAGAGCATGCCAGCACTTGGCTCAAAGACCAGCACAAATGCCTTGGCTGACAGACCTTGAGCCCATATCCCTCATCCCCTGGGAGTTCAGCTGGCTGCATTCCAGGCCAGTTCACTGATAAGACAGATCAGTCAGAGAAACTTTTGCAGGCCTTGGAGCTCCTCCAGAAAAAAAAAACTTGAAAAAGCCACACAGTTGCTTTGGGGAGCCCCTGCTATGAAGCTTCAGTGAGTCCATTTATTCAGGAGCAGTTTTCAAGCTGAGGTTCTCATCCTTGATCCCCAACTGAGCTACACTGCAGCAGCATTGCAGCCACATCTGTCCTGGACACATGCCCCACTGATCTGAATCCTAACCCAACCCATGGACTCACCTTCCTGATCTGAACTCCTTCTTGCCTTGCTAGCATGGACTTGCCTGGCAGGCACTGAAGTGGAGCTGACCCTGACCACTCCAGACTGATCAAGACCTTGAATTGCTTGAATCCATAAGTGATAGTGACCTGTCACTATGGATTTGTCTGGTGACATGGACTACTGGCTGTATCTAGACTTGATCTGATGCTGTCATGTCCTATGGTACTTTCCCACGGCCAGTGGAAAAGGCCACTAGCTTTGCCAGCCTTCCTGTCACCTCTGGCTAATGGCTTTCCCTGACAGAGCAGCCAGCTCTTGCTGTTCCCAACTGGTGTCTGCTCATCAGTAGCAACTGAGTGCTAGGGATAAAACGTGCTCCAGTACCAGGAATGCAAAGCCTTACAGTGGTTTACAATCACAAATTTACTGTACCCAAAACTTTTTTTTTTGTGTATTTTGAGATTTTTTTGGACAATGACTGCTCAGAGTTCTCCTAAATTAGTTCTCTCTGAAATTAGTTAGAGTGAGAATATAGTTTTCCAAAGAAATGCTGAGGACTTCAATCAGAAGAGGTTTTCTTAGGAGGGAGGAAGGAGAGGAAATGAAAGCAAAACCAGAAAAGAAGGCAAGTATCACCTTCTGTCAAGACTGCAGCTGAAAAAGATGATAAAATAAACCCCAGCTGCACCTTCAAATTGACCTAGTCCAGTATTTAAGTAGATAAAATTACAGCCACAAGGGGACAACAGCAGTGCTCAAATCCAGCTTTGGAGAGAGGCCATGATTTGCTACCTGCAAATTTCACTGCGGTGATGGAAGAAGAATGTTCATCCAGCGTTTGCTGCAGGCTATAGTCCTTCCCAGCATCCAAGACATGAATCAATCTATCCCGACTGGCTGAGGCTAACAGCTTTAAACCTGTCAGAAAGTGAAAAAGACTAAGATCTTTAAAGACTGTAAGATTTTTAAAACCGCTTCCCAAGTCTTCTTATAGACAAAACATTATACTGTAGCTAACTGATGGACAGATGTACTGTCTGTACTGTAGCACAGATGGACACAAACACACCTGAATTTCACATTATAATAATAAACAGAACAAGTTTCAATCTCAACATACTATATTCCAATAAAAAGTAAGAGAAAAAAGATTTTTTCAAAGCCCGGCTCTACTGTCCCAACACTAGAAGCTTGCTCTGGAATCCAGGAGTAGTTCAGCATGACAATTCTAACATACCATAGTTGGACATTCTGACTTGCTCAACATTATGTTCATAGGGAAAGGGGAAGCAGCTCAATTGTATTTACCTGTGTCAGGTTTGGAGTATTCCAGACATAGGATCTCAGAGTCATGGGCTTCCACCTTCAGCATTTCCTTCAGAGACTGCAACTCATATATTCTAGGACATAACATGGCTCATTTCAGTATGTTTAATAACAAGACCTGGTTATTTTCTCATGCCTGACCAGTCTGCAAACTGCATAAGAAACTTTATGGGATTACCTGAGAGTGCCTATCCTGTCCCCCGAGGCCAGGTGCTCCCCGCTGGGACTCACACAGACAGTGCGTATCCCCACCTTGGTATCCAGCACTTGTGCATCAGCTTTGTCTGCACTTCCCGCTGAGTTGTAATCAGTGTCCAGAAGTACCTGAGTGTTGTCATCTACATAGATGATTTTCATCAAGTCCTGGGGACACAATACACCCAGAAATATTTACTAGTTACAAAATATTAAAGCAAAGCATCTGCCTTAGAAACTGAACTCCTGGCCAACATAAACATTTTATTGACAACAATGCTGTAATTGGCAGGACCTTTTAGTTAGGGGCAAGCACTAAGCCCCTTCAGACTGCAGAATGAAAGTTTCACAGCTGTGTCTCACAATCACTCCTTTCAAAAGATTCAAGCTAGAAACTGTCAGCATCTCCTGCATTACTGACAAGCTCTGGGATTAGTGATTACAACATATATGGGCACACAGCAGGGAATATGAAAGACTTTTAGGGATCTTCTAAGTTAGATGTCTGAATACGGACAGAAGAAGTAAGAATTTTTTCCACCTGATTCCTGAGGTCAGGGCTGCTGTGTCCAGAAGTCTTCTAATTCAGATAAGCAGAGAAGCAAACGTCCCTATGTAATCACTGCTCTGTATGATTAGCCTCCCTCTTATATAGATGAAGTGAGTGCAAACTTTTTCATTGAATTTCCCAAACCTCTGCTTCATTTAATGCACCTTTTCCAAACAAATCTTAAGTGGTTACACATCACAGAGATGCAGAAAAAGAGAACCAGCTGTCCTGAAACATATGGCCCTTATCAAAGAGACTAAGCTTGATAAATCTTTAGGTGGTTTATGAAAACAGCAATAGTCCCCAGGACCATTTCAGACAACCTGTCCTTCCACACAGTACTCCTTTCATGTTTCTTCAGGTTTGCACATTTAATCAGATTTGTGCTCAGTTTACAGAAACCTGTGTTGACTTGGAGATACGAAGAAGTTTGGGTCTTAACTTAGGAATCTGTGAGTGAAGAAGAGCAACCCCAAGGACAAGGAGGTGATCCAAACCTAGGATCTTACATTGCTGAGGATGTTGCGGTGCAGGGCTGTGCCATGGATGTTGGAGCTTTCAGTGTTCCACAGACGAATGGTGTTGTCAGAGGAGCAGGTGATGAAAGAACCAGGGGGGAGGCAGGGCTGATTGTTGTCCTTCACCTCTGGATACATCTAAAGGCAAGTAAAATCAACCCTTAAATAATATTGCCTGGCACCTGGCACCCTAGACACCAATAGCAAGTTTCAAAACAAAATGAGACAAAAGGGGTGTCCTCTGTTTTCTAAAGGCGAAAGCCATACAGTTCTGACAAAAACCTATTTGCAGACCAGAGCCTCATAAAGACTTCAAACAAATGCTCACTGAGCTTCCCTCATTACAGAAAACCTCCTTAAGAAGCATGCAACAAACCAGTATCCATTTTTTAACAGTTCAAAGATAGCACCTCAAATCCCAAACAGTGACCATGCAATAACCACCTTGCACTGCTGTTTGCAACTTCCATCTACTACTCTTAGTTTATAATTCAGAAGGAAGGGTGAAATGCAATTAATAAATAATAACAGAGTTCTCAACCTCCTTCCACTTTTTTCCACTTCCCCCTCTCCTGACCACTATTAGACATATGCCAACATATTAGCAAATCCATTGTTTCCTATACTTCCTTTCCTTCCCTCTGTCCCTCTGAGGGAAAGCCAACTAGACAGACTGCAAGATGACAGACACTTGAGAGGCTATTTCCACACATTCAGGTGAATATGTTAAGATGGACCAGAGTTCAGATTGTATCACTTGTTTCATGTTTTTGACTTGGAAGCACTTGATCACCACAGATCTCAAATAATTTTTTGGAGGTCAGCAATAAAGTCTTGTCTGTTTTCTAAAAGGATGCTCTGTATTCATCTCTGTTCAATTCTGCTCTTCTCCTACTTCTCACCTTTTAATGGTGGGATTTTTTTTCCCAGTAGCACTACACATTCAGTCAGCCATTGCAGTGCAGCCAAAGAACTGTTCCCAAGCCCAGTAGCAAACACAATAACCACAGGTGAAAATCTGAGTCAATTCTTTCCCTTCTACAGTAAGCATTTGCATTCAAATTAGGCAGCTCATCTGATGGCTTTCTCAGCTGCAACTCACAATCCAACACCTGTGTTTGCAGACAGCATACCTCAATGTTCCACACACAGGAAGAGTGATACAAAGCAGAGTACACCTTGCCCACTTTCTTCGGATCTTTGACATCCCACACATACAGGCTGTGGTCATTGTACACACAGGAAAGCCACTGGTTGGTGGGGTCAAAGGTCAAGGCAATTGTATCTGGATACTTCGCATCAGCCACACCAGAGAAAAGACGGCTGCACAAAGACAGAACAACAGCCTGGTTAACTTGTGCTCTCTAGGAGTGCGGGCAATGCCCAAACAGGAGAACTCAGATTCTCCATGGGGTGCTGTTGAGATGAACAACATACTGTGGCATCTATAAGCAGAGAGAGTAGTTGGCCAGGAAGACCTGTGTCTTGAACAACCAGAGTCCCAAAAGCCTCCAAGTCCCATGGCAAAAGTCTTTCTCCTTGCCATCCAACTGTAGTGCAGTCATACAGGACAAGCCTGCAACAGCTCAGAGAGAGCTGGAGCAGGCTGCCAATTTTAATCCATAAAAAGAGCATGCTCCAGATGGCAAAAGTCTGAGGAACAGTTCTAACCCCCACAAGCCTCCCTTGCTCCCTTCCACCCTTCTCCACAGTACCTGGCCTCAGTCACACTTGCGATGTCGGTTCCCAGGAAGTGTGGCTTCGGCAGAGTAGTGACAAAATGAAGGTTCAGAGGGTTAAAAATCCTCACAGTGCCGTCAGCACAGCCACAGAAGATGTAGTCATGATTCACAGAGATGCAGTTTGCCACAGTGGTCTGAGGAGGACACAGCACATGAGACAGCAAATGAGAAATGTGCTCTCACATCAAAGGTCATCAGACACATGACAGGGAGAACAGCGAATTGACAGACAAAGGAGTCATGGTCAGAAGATCTGTAGTGAAGTCGAGCCCTGGGAGTAATGAAAAGCCTAAAAATCCATTTTTCCTTTCTTAAGAACTTTCCAGCCAAGGTCCACTGCAGATCCCAAGCAGTTAGAAAAAAAGCCCAGTTTCTCTGCCACCCACTATGATGGGAGGCCAGCAGAGCTACACATTTGCTCCAGATGAGTCCTACTCTGAACACTGCTTTTATTTCTATGACATTCAAGGACACTGGCAGGCAAGCAGCACCTCACCATGTACTAGCACACCAACACATTACCTGTCAGGAGGGGATAAGAGACAGAACAAAATGGATTTTCCTTCCCTCCCTTTGGGATCTGTACAAGTGGCAGAAAATGGTACAAAATGGAGTGTGGTGAAAAGGGGATGAGTTCAATGCAAAAGTTTTTTCAACTTACTGTGAAGCTGTCTGTATTCTGAGCGAGAGTGAAAGGCAGATTTTAGAGAGGAGGGGAAAGGAAAGGAAAGAAAAGAAGAGGCATTTCACTTGAGTGAAAGCATGGACAGACCTTTTCCCTTGATTTTAATACACTGTATCCTTTTAGATGGGCATGTTACATTCAATTGAAAGGAAAACAAGCATGAGCAAAGTTTTAGCTATGGGCCAGCCTGGTGGTTTAGAATAGCCAAATCAACTAACACTTTGGGGACCTGCATTTGAGATGTATAAGCCAAGTAAGACACTGCAGAGTGGATAGAAACCAGAATCCTTCTAAAGCTCCTACTTGCCCCAGCCAAGCCAGGAGGGACCTTACAGGAGTTGCCATAAGGACATTGCTTTGCCAGTAGAGCAGTCACTGTAATGCTGAGGCATGAGAATGAGAGAGCCTCAATGATCAATAAAATACCTTTGCCAAGAAATAGCACTATTTTTCCCAGCCTTCCAGAGTACATTGCAGGGTTGCAGAGGCACAATTATTTTCATTGCTGGTGGTCAGCTTGTACCTCTGAGTGCCCTTCTTATTTGTTGTTCCTGCTCTGCTTGAGCAGAATAGGAGGATGTAAAACTCACCCTCAGCTCCACCCATTTGTCTAGCAGCCTTTTTTCATTGAATTCACAGAGCAGGCCTGAGGATGTGATACAGAAAGTGCTGTCAGCTTTTTTGCCCCTTCCACAAGCCACATCCGCAAAGAAGTTGTTCCTCAGTTCTCCAAGCAATCCGGAGCGACCCAGCAAGGGGACTGTGGCATTGACCTAAAAACAGAAAACAGTTTGCTACAAATACATGAAGGCACTTCAGGCAGACAGTGATTTTTCAGAACATCAATCCCTGAGTGCTAAAGTGATTCGAAGAAGGAACTGTCAACAGTCTAATAAGGAGTGGTTTTACTTGGTGTTCATGTTACAATTGTTCATGACCACAAAGAAAAATCACCATAGGTGGATTCTGCCTCCCAGAGAACAACAGAACAGCTGAAAATTTAAACACTTTAGTTGATGCTTCAAAATTACACTCACAACCTTTGAGGTGTTCATACTAATGTCAAATAGCTCTTCCTACCTCTCTCCTCCAAGGAGTTAAACGACTGCAACTCTTTTCTAGTTTATTTGTCCTTCAGTATATGTGACTACTAAACTACAAGCATGCTGCTATGCAATTCCAGGAGCCATGCCCTTACCTCAGTGCAGGATAAGACAAGCTTTTGGTGTTATCAGCCCATGAGACTTAAGAGCCAGGGGTGAAGGCTATTTTTGCATCCCAGAAAAATAAAGAAGTTCCCACTTCCCACACAGCTCACTGGGGAAAAATCCACCCTGCTCTAAGATAGACATGCCTGTTTACAGGTTGATGCACTTTCTCTCACCTTGGAGGTTTTGCTGTCATCCAGGTACCAGAATTTGATATGTCGATTTCCAGCAGTGACAAAGTAACTGCAGTCCTCCGAGAATGACACTGCTGTCACTTTACTTGAGACTTTGTTGGCTGCCACTACGATGTTTTTCTGGAAACATAATTGTTTAGATTGGTTAATTTCTTTGCTCAGAAGCAACAGAAACTAATTTCAATTACAGGCACATATCCAGTACAAGCAGTGCAGCAGGGAAAATATGAGATCCAAACTATTTTCCATTCACCTCTCTATACAACCTCCCCAGCATTAGCTGGGAACATTGATTTGGCAGACAATATAATTCACATTTATATTCAATTCTTGTTCCACATTAACTATGATCAAGAACAAATCAGCAGGCACTAGTGCCTGCAGGAACTTGGTGTCTGAGCCATGACAAACATGTTGGTTTCACAATCACCAGGAGCTCAGAGCAAACCCATTTCCTTTCCTAAACAGCAAATGCAGATGTAAGCCAGCACAGGGAAGAACTCCCCCAACCCCCAGGCAGCAATGAGGGCATTGAACTCAAGATGGGGAACAGGTTTTTTTCACGGATAAAACTGTACGGGTTCTTCCATAAATTCTTCTCTCTCTTTAAACACATCATACTTTATCAAAAGACTAAAAATACAGATAGACCATCCCTGTACCGGAAGAGAAAAAGAAAAATCTGTTATATCTCAAATGTACACCTCAAAATGTCAGAGTTTGAGAAAAGAGGAAGTAGACACAGGGACAGAAAACAGGAAAACAGGATAGGTTGCGGACTGCAACAACTGCTCAAGCAGATTGGTCAGATAGCAGGAGAAGCTCCCTGTTCACAGGGTCATGGCTCAGTTTTCCTCCCCCTTCTTTTCCCCAGTTAGAAGTGAGAATAAAAAAGTTTTCTGCTTTGTCTGTTGTGGGTTTGCAAGCATGCAGCACATGGCTGACAACAGTGCACCCTTTTCATTCTTGCTTTGTTTCCTTTACCCTTCCTTTCAGGGATTCAGCTGCTCCCACTCTTGCAGACACAATGCCCTCAGCACACAAACCATGTCACTCCCAGGGCCCCATTGGACTGTGTGCTGGCAGAACTGAAGAAACCAGCACCAGGGGAGTCTAGCCTGCTGCATCATCACCATGTAGGATCCCCCCACCCCAGAATGAAGGAAAGGCAAGTGGGATAGCAATTATCATAACTTCTTTCAAGACGGTGCTGAGAGAAAAGCTTAGGACCCTTGCATACCCCAACATCTGGATCATTGCTGTGGACCTTCTTTAAGGAAGCAAGGGAATCCTACAGACAACATGCATTTTCTTTTCCATCACAGTCAAATTACTAGATCTACCAGTCAGGAAAAACAGGGAAATCAAAGCAGCAGCACAGAGGATAGACAGCTTGTGGTTAAAGGTGCAGGAAAATGCTTCAGAAGACCTGTATCCTCAGTCTTTATTGACTTTGGTCAGATAAAGTATCTCTAGTTTTGGCATTCAGTCTGAAAAGTAAAGGTCAGCTAGACCTCCCATCACAGTCTGGAGCATAAGCTTAAAGAGCGTGTTCTTCAGTTCTCACATCCACAGTTACACAGTGAACAGAAAAACCTGGATAAGCAAGGGAAAGCAAACCTACTTGTACTGTTTCACACAAGCCACACCACACATTGTGACCCTGTCCAAGTCACTATTTTCATTTGTATAACTAGAAATAACCCAAAGGCTGAGCATTCAATTTTCAACACAGACATACACATTTAGGTTCTCTTACTACACACACTTCAGCTATGTAAAAGAGTGGCAATATCAAACTTCAGCTCACACAGAAGACAACAGTGAGATCTTAAATTACAGCACAGGAAATGCAATGAAAAGAGTAACATACTAAATGAGTACGGACTTACAAGATGCAAAAGAAGAGAATGCTCTGGGGAAACCTTATAGTGGCCCTCCAGTATCTAAAGGAGGCTTACAGGAAACATGGGGAGGAACTCTTCATCAGGGAATGTAGTGATAGGACAATGGTAATGATAGATTTAGATTAGCTATTAGGAAGGAATTCTTTACTGTGAGGGCAGTGAGGCACTGGAGCAGCCTGCCCAGAAAAGCTGTGGATGCCCCATTCCCAGAAATGTTCAAGACCAGATTGGACAGGGCTGTGATGGGATTTCCACCTGGTCTAGTGGGAGGTATCTCTGCCCATGGCAGGGGAATGGGAACTAGGTAATCCTTAGGATCCCTTCCTTCCAACCCAAACCATTCTATGATTCTATGAGATTCAACAGACGTATTGATTTTTTCTTAAAGCGTATCTCTTTTAGAGAGGGTTACAGCACTTGAAGAAGCAGCAGAAGCATCTATTACAATACAAAAGACTCCTAGCCTACCAAAAAGAAATGTTTATTTTCTTATGTACAAACAACAAATGCTTAAATGTTTACTAGAGGATAAGACACAGGCTTTGTTTCTACCAAGTGTTGCCTCAATCCAGTGACAGTCAGAGTGACCCTCATCACCTCCCACCCATTATGAATTCCCTATGTTGCTCTTCTCACCCATCAATGCTGGAATCAGAGTATCACAAACTCTGATATAAAAAAATCAAAACAAGCCAAGAACATTCACTACACTACAAAAGAAGTCTCTGGCCAATGAGAGCTTCCTTCCTTAACCTCCTAAATTAGTTTTTAATAAGCCTCTAAAAAAGCACAATGGTTTGGCAAGGTTTCAAAGTCCAGTTTTTTCTGGCTGGACAGCAAAATGTCACACATCTCCAAGCATAAATAAAATCCCTTCATGGAAATTACTTAGACCTTCCCTAAGGGACCGTAGCTTTCTCTCTTGTCCAAATTTGTCTGTGCCTATGAATGTCAAAAACCAAACAATAACTACAGAATTTAAAAAATAACAGAAAGGACGGTGGAACTGAAATAGTTTGCAGTTAAGACTGGAAGCTCTTTTTGATTCAGCAACACCTTCTGGTTCACCGAACCTCCTAGAAAACTTACCTTCCATGACCACACGTTGACAATCATGTCATGCTGGTACCCCACTGAAACAATGTACTTGGAGCTGGGGGAGAAGGCCACACAGGCCACACCGTATTTGTGCTCCTGGAGCTCCGCCACCTGGGTTCGCTCAGCCACGTCCCATACACGAACTGCTGGCATGTGTCCGCTCTGGAAGGGACAAGAACAGACACAGAACAGGAGGTGGAACCCTGAAATCAGTTCTGACAGATCCAAACATGTAAATGCAGGAGCTTGGAAAAACATGCCTAGATGGTGCACTCACAATAGATTTAGCAGTTCCTTTGATTCTTTAAAGCCCAGGTTGAGACCAGCAACTTATGGAGTATATGCATTTAAACAGCTGTGCAAATTAATACCATCTCCCCCGCTTTAAACCTCCTCTCATGTTACTCACAAAATGCTAGTCCCTGTTCTGGCCAGGGACTAGAACAAGACTTTTGATGCACATCCCTGGTCTTTGTAATGCGAACTTACAGCCTGCTTGTGAAAAGGATTATAATAGATTGTTATCCCTAGACTCAGTGAACAAAAAGCCCTCACACCCTCTGCTCCTAACACAACATAGACATCTGAGATATCAAGCCAGGTCATGCCATACAAAAACATGACATGGCTGTTGTGGGAACTCTCACACACCATCTGAGGGACTAGCAGCATCATTTCTGTCACAAGGTAACACACAGATGCATTTTGCCTGAAAGAGTGCAGGCCGGGTAATACCAGAGAAAAAGACATGGCAGGAACAGAGCCTCTCATTTAATGTTTGCTCTCCAGAGAAACAGAAATGCCAATTCAGCACTTTCTGCCAGACAAATCTATTCTTTTGTTTAATTGTTTGTTATTAAGCCAAATTAAAACAAGGCGCAGAACTTGAGCTGAAATGCTGGCCAAAAAATGTGCTTGATGGGCAAATCTTACTCAAGTAACTGCTCATGATTTCACATTGAAGTCTGTCAAAACAGCAGCTTGTAAAATAACATATCCATGGCAACATAGCAGGATGGTACCTTTTTGATTGGTTTTAAGTTAGTCATTTGATTGTGTGGGAGAGACAAGTCTCATCACAAGTAAAAGCCAAAGCTTTAAAAGCTTAAAATTGTGCATGTTTTAATTGCCTTGTTCAAAAGCTCTGCTAAGCAACTGCTTGTGGCCTGGAAAAATGCCATGGTCAGATTTAACTGCAGCTGGTACAGTTCTCCCTCCTGCAACGCAGAGCTCAGGTCTCAAGGTGCCTTGCAAGATGGTACAATGAGCTGAATCAGCTGTTCTTCAAAACAACTGCTATACTTAAACACATACATACATATAAATATTTCCCAGTAACTTAGCATACACCCCAAGACCTTAACAAACTGCATTTACATTTCATCTTTTAAGAAATGTTCACCAAAAGGGAGCTCTGTGTGACCTCCATGGACAAGGACTCTACACCTCTATAGGGAGAAATAAAAAGTAATAATTAAAATATTTTAGGAAAAAAGTTTTCTTATGAATTTGACATAGGTATAGAACATTTAATATGTGTGGCAGCCAAGGACTAACCTCCATGTTCTCCTCCCTGAAAAGTCAGCCATACAGAAAACTAAAGTGTTATCAGGCAGAATCAGCATAATGCAGCTACAAGGGAGCTTGACAAAGTGAACTCAGAAAGCATTTCCCTGCGGGACAGGGCTTGAACTAAGACACTACTGCTGACACCAGCAGGGGACACTGCTACACTAAGCAATAATTCAAATGTCAGACACGTGGGAGGACACTAAAAAAAAGGAGTGGTTTTACAGTACGGCAAGAGGAGACATGTTTTGCAACAAAGAGGGGGGGAAAAACAACAAAAAAAACCAATGCAAAAACTCCACAACAAGAATAATAAATAATAAACCCCTACAAAGTTCAAGTATGCTATAAAACCTCATGTTCTCACTAAAAAACTAATGACAACATCTAATGACAGAAAATTTATGCTAACTTTCTCTGTGTTGTGGTAGTTCCATCCAAAAAACCCACTCTTGCTTCTACCCTTGGTCTGATCCATACAGGATCCAGGCCCAGGTTTGGAGCCACCTGGCGACATGACAGCTGCCATCACGGTGACCACAGTAGGGACCACTGGAGAGAGAGAACAGTCTCCACCTCGACAGATCCAACACAGGACAGTGACTGATGCACTTCTCCCTGTAGCTGAGGCTCAAGAGACCTGTCTCACACATGCTCCCTCCCCATCTCTTACACAGGCACAGGGACTAGTGGTAAACTGGCCTTAATCACACACAAGAGCAAACTAAGCCCAACCATACAGAGGTCAGCATTTCTGTGGATTTTTAACATCCAGCAATTCCAGCCTCATGACAAAGCCCATGTCTTGAGCTTCTAATGCAGGACAGACACACAGTGTACTCATCCTTATTCTCCCTTTTGGGCATGTTGGGAAAGAGGAAGCAATTGTTGCCCCCAGCCAAACAATGCCAAACCACAGGCAACAGTATCTTCTGTGACTATTCCTTAAACTCCACTCCTCCTGCACTTTTCATTTCACCCACAACACTGTTTCTGGCTTCAGTTACTTCCTGAAATCCTACAGGGACAATGCTAAGCTCAGGCCAAGATTCAGGACCATCCAAGTACTCTTTATTGATGCTAGAGTAGAACAATGCTGCATATCCTTTTGCTTATTTTCACTCTACCTTCAGCCCACAGATACCACCCCAGAAGACCCATCCTCCAAGCTGATGTGTTGAAAAACTCCCAGCAGGAGCACCCACCACCCATAAGCCAGCGGGTCCACTGAACAGTGAGGCAACACTGAAACTCACTTCTCTGTGTGAAAACAGCCTGTTTCTTCTAAGTCCCTCTGCCCTGACTCAAAATGTAATGGACAAGGTGCACCCCCTCTCCTTTCACACTTACCTCTCCTGTAACCAAATATTTTCCATCTGGAGAGAAAGCAAGTGCTGTAATTGTTTTCCTAAAACAGAGAAAATAACAGTGAGAAACATTTCCAACATGTGACTTCATTTCAATACATCATGACTGGGGAGTAGGTTGGGATGGACTGAAAAGATACTAAAGTCACTCATAATAGGCTGACATAATGGTTTTGCTTTGCCATGGGGATTCCTTGTTGCCCAAGTCTCAAACAGCAGCCCACAGCAGCAGAAAAGCTCCCAAAGTTGAGGTTCATCACTGCACCTTTATTCCAGGTGCAGGACCATGTCACACTGCTGGCTTCAATAACGAGGTCATCATTTTAGGTGGAGAAAAAAAAAAAAAGTCAGATACCATGGAGCTGTAGTAAGAGCCCCTCCACGTCATGACCATTAGCAGATCCTCTTGGGATCACAACGTTTATGAGGTGGTACTTTGACAGCAATAGCACCTCATGAGAGAAGGAGCTGGAGTCAAAGCAGCCTATCCTTAAGGCAACTCTGACTGGAGGGGATTTAGCCTGGAGCAACAGCAGCTCCTGCACTGCAGTCAAGCCATAAAAGTCTTGAATTCACCTCACAGAAAGCAAGTCCAGTTTAAAGCTTTACTCACCTGGAGCTGTTTAGAATATGATGTTGTTTATTTTTTCTAGGGTTGAATAGCACAACAACACACCTAGACAGAGGAAACAGAAAAACAAAGAGAGATTACATCACTACATGCATAAAGATAACAAAGAGCTATCCTGACTGGGAAAGCTAAAAACAACAAACAAAAGTAGCCCCAAAAAGCTGTTTTATTCCGTAATCTCAGACTGAGCTGAGGTTAACTAGAAAACAGAAAGCAAAATAACAGTCCAGAGGGAAATCATAAGTCTTTCCCATGTTGAGGAATACCATTTGCTAGTACCGTAAATAATTACCTTTCCACCTTCCAGGAGCCCTCAGTCTGATTGTCCAACCTGGACAGAAAGGTTTACCATGAAATCTTGTACAAAGCCCTAATGGATTATGTCCCTTGCTATAAAAGTGACCCTGTGTACTGGGCACCAAACCAGAGTGCCTGGTGCAAGAGTAAGAAGGTAGGGTAGAAAGAAAGAGGGGATCTTTTGAAAAGATTTTGGGGGGGATGAAGGGGAATTAAAGGCACCAAATTTCTGTGCCTGACCTTATCAATAGCCAGGACAGAAAGCAACGAGTATAGCACAAGAAGTGGCTGGCTGGTTGGGAAGTGAAACATACGGTGCCAAAAAACTATTGACCTAAGAAGTCTATCTGCATAAACAACAGGAGCATTGCAGATACCTCTCAGTAAGCTGGACTGCAAAAGCAAGCAATACTAAGCTCCTAGTAAGTAATATAATTACATCTGCTGGGAGCAAAACACCTCTGTTGCTGACTGGAGGGGAAAGGAAGGAGAAGAGACCCTATCTCCCACTACTCTTGCCCACAGTTCATTGCCTTGGTGCCTCAGCCCACCACAACTAGACCAACAGGAGTCAAAGGTACTGCAGCCTTCCCCACTTCCCACAAACACCCTACACACCATTTTTAAATCTCCATGTAACAGCATTTGTCTTGTAGCAGGGCACAGTAGTAACCAGTAACAGAATATGCTGTAACAGGAATAAAAAGATAGACTAACAATCGCTCTGATGACCTTGTGCCCTATTTTTCACTTCACTTCTAAAATAAAAACTGTGAGTTTTGCCTGTCCCTCTACAAGAACACACTGCTGGAGTTTGGAGAGTCCCAGCTCCTCCTTCACTGCAGTGCTGGGAGAGTACTGCAGGATGTCCCTGCTCCACTGCCAGCAGCCTTTCCTGCACTGAGTATTTCACTTACATCACCATCATGCTGGGACTTGCTTGCAACACATAGCAGCTTACAGACATCAATTACTGGGAGAAACATGCAAGACACACAGGAGAAGTAGAGTTGGCCTGGAAAAAAGGACTAGAGGAGTTGGACTGAAACAGCCAAGCAGAAAGACAAAAAGCTGAGGCATCACAGAAATCCATGGCAGAACCTCTCCAAAAGACCTCACCAACATTTCAAGAGGGTGTCGCACACTCATACACAGGACAAAGCACACATTGGCACCACACTGCCTAGAACAAGAGCCACATCCTTCCAGGCCCCACCCCACATCCCCAGCAGCAGCAGGCAGGGCCAGGAGTCTCTGGGCCCTGCAATGTCGACATCTCCTCACCGAGCCCTGGCAGCTGACCTTTCCCTTGGTCTGAGCAGGCTACACTGCCAGAAGGACTGTAAATTTTGAAATGGAAAATAGGGTAGAAAAGAGGAGTGACACACCAATACCTTGAGCTGAGAGTCCTGGCTGAACCTGCCACACTCCATTAACACTGCTAGCTCAAAACCAGCATCCAAAACATCAAGGATGCACAGGATATGCCCTCCCCTCCTTTAGACTATACTCTCCAGCCATGCCATTTCACACACCCCTATCCACTCATGCCTTACCTTGAAGGCCAAGGTAATAAATGCACCAAACTTTCTTGACAGTTAAAAGGCAGATAGCCATGGCTGGAGATGTAACCTTGTGGAAGAGCAGAGAAGCTGTAGATAAGCATTTTGTTCAGACCAGGATTGATCCTTTTCTACTTTTTACCCTGGGGAACCAAACTGGAGAGTTTCAAGTCATAGCTATGCTATCTGAGGGATTAGTGCAAAGAAGCAGGTGGTTCATGATCCACTAACAAGTCAGGGAAGGTTAAGCCTTGCAAATCACAAGATATGAAATAGGAAGTTAGCAGATGTGAAAACCTATCTAATCCTGAGCCTCCAGCTAATCATAAAAGCATAGCACACCCCCATTATGTGCAGTTGGATAGGGTTAATGAACCAAAATCCTGCAGAGTTACAACTAGGATGAATTGTGCTTAAAATAAGCTTCAAGAAACCAGAAAGAATAAAGGGAAGATACAAAATCTTGGCAAAGTCTTTCCTATGCAGCTCTTAAATTTAAGTTGCTGTTTTATTGTAAGGAACTCAGTAGAGAAACAGGACTTCAGACAAGCGAACACAGTTTAAAAACCAGAGGAAAGACACAAAATACAAACCATGATCTTCAAACCAGGCAAGCAAACAAACCACTCCCTAGAATAGTGTAGTGAGCCACAAAGGTCCAGGGCTTTGCTATTATTAACTTACAGGACAGAACTTTTGGCCACTTAAAATCACAAATTTTAGCACAGTGGCACCCCAGAACAGCCTGTGTGCCAGTACCTTGACCAAATTCAGAGCCTGCAGGGGAGGCAAGAGCCACCACCCAAAGCAAATCAACAAAACACTCCAAGGACCACACAGCTCCTGGTGCCAGAGCAGCCATCACAAATGTGGATATTTTAATGTTGTCTTAAGACAATTCTATGATTGATTCACTGAGTTTGGCCCATAATTTACAAACACTAACTGGAGGGATAGGGAGATAAATCACAATATCTCCTTACTGGTGAGCAAGCACTAATTCATACCATGAAACATGAAAATACTTTTAACTCATAAACTCAGCAAAAGAAGATATTTTGATTTGTCACTTAATAATTAATATAACTTAGTAATTAGTTATGATGTTCTTGCCAACAAAGCCATTTATCCAGGATTAGTCTTCTGAACTTGCTTTCTTAAATCATCTGCTACCCAACAAAGCTACCCTACTGCAATGCCGTCCCATGCTGATTTTCCACCATTCTTCCCCTCTCCACTCACAAGGGCAATGAAGATTTCAGCCAACTCCAAGGACACCCTATTCAGCAAGATGGCAAACCACAAACCGTCAATCATACTGTGGAGCACAGATCCTTTTCTGGGGGTCAGGAGCATCCAAGTTTGTAAACTATCTCCATCTCAAAATGCTTAGAAAGGTTTTTAGTCCATTCCATCCCAAAGAGCACATTTCCACAACAAGCAAAAACTATTCCTAGTTCATTAATCTCTTCATAGTGTTAGAGAACAGCCTCAAAAGTTGCATCAGGAAGGTTTAGACTGGATATTAGGAAATATTTTTTCACAGAAAAGCTTGCCAAGCACTGGAACAGGCTGCCCAAAGAAGTAGTTGAATTTGAATTGCCATCCCCAGAGCTATTTAAAAGATGCAGAGATGTGGCACACAGGGATGTGGTTCAGTGGTGACTTGGCAGAGGTAGGTTAATGGTCCATGATCTCAGGTTCTTTTACAGCCTAAGGAGTTCAGTGACACAGAGTGGCCTCTATTGCCTGCTCAGACACTCACAGCTCAGCTCGGTCCAGCAGCAGCTTCCTAAATAAGCCAGTTCAGAGCCCATTAATACTCTGGGCATGCTCCATATTAGCAAAGGAAATCAGTATAGCAAAATAAACGGAATGGAGACACTGAATGAACAGGTTGCTGACCCACCTACTCCACACTGCTGCCTGGTCCAGTAAGGCTATTAAACCCTCGAGAGAGTCCAAGTATCTACCCCTTTCCATTTATGCGTGCTTTAATATTACAGTAGTCAAAATAATAAAAATAACTATAATGGAAAATTAGTTGCATCAAAGAGTACATACCCATCTAACCATCCTCTGCCTTTGTCTCCCTCTTTATAAGGCTGAATTCAGTATTTTACAGCTAGAGGGATAGGAAAGAATGCATGGTAAGAGAGCACTGATTTTCTTATTCACAGCTTCCAACTGTTCATGAAGAAAAAGCAAAGTACTTCAAACCTAAAGTTCCACTATGGCCACATCACTTGTTCTGCACACTCCACCCCTTTCCCAAAATGAAGCTTTCAAAACAAATTCAAGTGTTCAAGACACCTTTGTCTGAAGAAATATTTTTGTATGCTAGTGCCAACCTGCAAACTAAGGCTAGCTCCAGAAATGCCTCACATGAGACCTACAGAGCCTGGCACACATTAGCTGTTGTAAACATCAACATTGACAGTACTCTTGTTTCAGCACAAACCTTACCTCCTCTGCAGCTGCAGACAAGGCTTGATGATCACAGCACCTTTTTAATCCACAAGGATATTCTGATTTCCAAGACATTTATAGAAACTACTTGCTGCTCTATGGATTGCTGCTGTACAAACCATTTATCAGCCAGCTGAGATCAAGTGCCCTGTTTGTTTGCATGCTGGTTCCTTGCAGAGGCTGTTGGCAATGGAACACATATTGAAAGGAATTTCTAGGTCCATGGTGCCACCTCACAACCACTAAGCACATCTTCCTGATGCAAGCAGGTTTTATAAATAGCTTGGCTGGGCAATCTTTCCCAGTATGCCTCTTTCTTGTGAGACATCCAGGTAACACAAGGGAAGGACAGAATTAGCTCTCATAGCAGTGGCAAAGGTTTTTACTGGCAACATGAGCATTGTCCATCAGGGTGCCTATTTGTATCAGCCAACAAGAAAGGTTACTTGCAGAGCTTTCCAAACTTCCAAGGCACTATCTTATATGTTCAAAACTGTGCATCATAGATGCAGATGAAAAACAGGGAGGGAGGGGTGAGAGGAAGAGGAAAGGATGGGGTAGGCATGGAATGTCACTGTAGTTTCCATTGGCTCCAGCAAAAGCAAAAAGACCCACAAAATATTAAAAAAAGACAATTTTCCTAGGCTAAATATATAAGGAGTGAAGAGGAATTAGATGTCAGTACCACGTTTACACACAGTATCTGACTCACTAAGTTAGTGGCAGTGGGTCACTCCATGCAGCTCCTCCCGCCTTAACTTCCGACTTTTCTCCTACTGGCTTCAGTTCTGCACTGACCAAATCATAGTTTCTGGACATTTTACTCTTCTCATTGTCCTCTTGCTTCCCAGAACATCCCTCTATTATCAGCTGCCTTACCTCAGCCATCTCCTTCCTCATGAAGCTGACATAAAACAAACTTCTGCAGAAGTCTGTTTTACCTTTTCCTTCCTCTACAGGCTCCCCCTACAAGGAGTTTGGGAAAATTAAAAGGCTGCAGTAGCATTCCTTTCCAAGCTACCAACCAACTCAGCACTGCTCTATCTCATGGGACACATTACTGTAAGCAAAATTCATGTGTCAAATCCTCCTCTCCCAAATGCATGGAGCCCATGCCATAAACAGAGGAAAGAATAATCCATTAAGACATCAAAACAAACATTAGCTTTCTTTTCCCCCCCCCCACAATATATTCCTTTCATGCCACTGTGAGAATAAATGCAAAGAGCAAACAGTCACATCCCTTCAAAATTGCTCAATTTCTCAATTTCTGGCTTATACTTTGCTCTCTTCCCCCCACCCGAAGCTTTTCAAATCAGAGCACATTTCAAATCAAATGCATGGGGAAAAAAAAGACTTTGATAAGAACAAAATCTTTTTTACACTGCACTGGTTGCCATGGGAAGCTTGATCAGAGCAAAGCAGTGTCTACAGAAGCTGGTGTTAATTTTCTGTGTGGCAATTCTTCCTGCCAAAAAGCTTCTTTAATTCACAGCCAGTACTGGGAGTGGGTTAACAGTGATGAGAGGATGTGCACACTGACTATGTAACTGAATAGGTATTTTCATGCAAACTGTATTAATGACATGCATGCTGAGAAGAAAGATCTATCTGTTAAGAGGTTAAGAGCTGGGTGCCACTGCCTGAGCAGAAAAGCCTCCAGAGCTTCCTGTACCAATCTGTGATAGAGAGAACTAAAAAGGTGGGAGCCTGAGAGGTGCAGCTAAATTCACACTTCAGAAACCAATGCAGGCTAATGAAAAGCCACAAATATTGAACAATAAACCCACTGTGAAAAAGAAAGTCAGTGATATATTTAGTGTCACTAAACTAATAGCATAGAATTTCTGATTGCCAACCAGGGACAGACTTGCTCTATTTAAAAGTCTGCATAGCACCCCAAATCTGCAGGAGTGGGAGCTCAAACACATCACACAATAGGCTCTGCTCCAAAAACCACAGGAAGAACCGTGACAAACTAAAGCCCAATTTCTTGCCTCCAAGAGTCCAGTCCTAGGGAAGAACAGGGCATATTTTATGATACTTGTCCAGACTCTTTTCAGCCTCCAGAAATCTGGCTTTCAGAGATATCTTAAAACAGTGTGCACCCACACCTAGAGGAGAGAAAGCAGCAGAGGAAATTGCAGCAGAGCTGAACTGACAAGGATTTATAGGGATACTCCCCAAATAGACAAGGGCAGCCTCTGTTCTCACCACCATTTCAGCCTACTGAATTCACCTTGTCCATTACACTAAATGACCCTCAAAGCTGAGGGTTCTGCAAAATCTCCATCAATACCTATGTGACCTGATGACGTCCAGGAAAACAGGTACCTTTCTCTCCCAGTCATCTGGCAGGGATGCTACCATCCCCATGATCTTCTGCTGCCAATGTGGTTTGTGCCTGTCTACCTGAACAGGCCCTGCTGCAGATGAGGGGACAGGGCTGAGTGCCCAGAAAGCTTCTCCTCAGTTCCTGCCCTGCCTGCAGAGGGCCAACGCAAACTCCTGCCACACACAGCTGACAGCTTCCACTGCCTGCTCTCAGCAGCCCCTTTACACCTGCCAGACTACATCCTTAAAGCAACCAGCTGTGTCTCTAACCTCAAACTACAGATGGCTGAGAACAGAAAAACCCTCAACACGTGAACAGATAAAAAGATCCAATAACAAGCAGAGATTGTGACTGTAACATCAATCAAGGCCTCTCATCTTGCATCCACAAGGAACCACTAAAGTTTCAGCTTTATCAGGACCACAGAAGAGAAACTGCAGTTTTCCTTCCTGCCTTCTCCTAGAGTGAAGGTGCTGCCTGTCCACATGGGCTGGCTACAGTGATTTCTAGAAAGTCCAGCTGATTTCGCTGCAACATACCCTCAACCCCCTGCAGCTATTTCATGTGGAAAATCCTTAACCTACCACTGGAGGTTTTCATGCTATTTCAAGGTCTATTTTTAAGGAGGCAGAACAGAAGAAGAAGAGGAGGATTTTTAAAATTGGCAACCTTTCTGACACTGGGAAAATATAAGGCAGGATGATGACTCAGGAAAACACTTCACATAAATGGATGCAGAGGGGAAAGACAGCCTAGGTCCCATGTCCCACAGGATCAGTTGTACACAATTCCAGAAGAGCCACACTGGAGCCAGAGACATGGCAATAGTGCCCTCAGGAGAATGATGGCTTTTTACAGAGCTGCGCAATAAAGAGGCACCTTTTCTGGGAGGCAAAGAGCTAAGCCAGACATAGATTGTGAAAGACTTGGGCAAGAAGTGCATGCAGGGAAAGCAGAGGGGAAAAAAGGCCTCAGAGGAAAACCATGAAATTTAAGCCAGCTTACTAACTGGCAATCATTACAGTTGCAAGGAAGATGAAAATGTTTCCAGTTAATTGTTATGGCTCAGGGCTACCTAGTCACCAGTGATTCAGCAGGAACTTCACCTTCAAAACAACCCCATTCCCTTCAACACGTCAAAGCCAGGAGAGGGGAAAAAAAAAACAAAAAACCTCATGAATGAGAAACCAGGAATAAAACCCTGTCCTAGCAAAACCAGGGACAGACCATCTCTGCTGCATTGCAGAATATTTCACCTGTCCTCCAGCCTGTAGCAAAGGTAGGTAGAAAAATGAAGCCAAGCAAAGCAGCAGCTGTACTTATGCAGACTGAAGTGTCTGTCAGTCTGCACATCTGACAAGCTTCAAAAGAGACAGGGCACTGATGACAAATGCCTGTACAGACACACACACATACATGTATATGTAGGTATATACACAGACACATGCATACATATGTCTCGTGGCTGACAATAACATTTACACGCACATAGAGAGCGCACATTTCTCCCTCCCTCTCCAAAACCACTCACTTCCCTCGGGGCAGGGAAGCAATGCCAGCAATACACCTACATGAAGTATCAAATCAACAGAGCTAGGAGCTGCAGAGCTGGGTTTCATTTCAGCATTCTTGGCAAACACCCATGGAATACTGTAGATGAGCAGCAGCCCCAGGGGTTAGAGCAATGGGCAACTGATGATAGGTAGGCTGGAGGAACAAAAGGATCACTGAGATAGTTAATGACCAGAATATGTGCTGATCAGACAGACAAAGTCTGAGAAGCACTAGGAAATGGAGCCTTGAGCAGCACCTGGCTGGTTCCAGGCTGGCGTGACCAAGAGAGCTGAAACAAGCAGCCAGAACATGGCTCAAAACCAGAAGAGCTTCACATGCAAGACAGAGGATGCAACTTTTTCCAGGATGAACACTACAGAATCACAGCATACTATGTTAATTCTTGGGAAAGGACCTGTTTCCATATGCTGAGATCTCCCAAAATTACAGCTGTCCCAGGCAGATCAACAAGGAGAAAAGAACAATTATCTGTCCTCACAGACCAGCCAAGACACCTGCTTTGGGGATCTCTTGCTCCCCAGTTGTGCTCCACCCCTCCGCAGGCCCTCAAAATCCAGTCCCTCTTCAATCAGTATCTGGCTGACAGCCCCAGATTTGCCATTTTCAGCAACAGGCCACAAGCTTTTCACTAAGTCTCAAAGGCCTTGGGCTTCCTGGGTTTGCATGCTCTGAACTTTTCTTGACCTGCTTGTGGCTCTGCTTTACTTGGTTGAGCTGTGACAGCAATTTCTCTAACTGACCAGGTGTCTATTGATGATTTGTTTTAATTCTGTTTATCTTTTGTGGAGTACAACCATAGTTTTATATAAACTACATTAACCAACAGCTATTTTATGTAGACTGAGATATTTACAACTAATGACTGCATAGTGGAGAAAAATGCAGACATGGTAGGAGAGCAGAGACCTTGAGAAGTGGAGAAACAGGACACAGTACAGAGGAGTAGAGGAATGGGATGATAAAGAGAGGAGGCACATGCTTGCCATTGGAGACCAAACTGCTGCAAACAATTCACCCACTGTCTGTTAAAAAAAATTCAGACCTGGAGCTGAAAAAAACCAGCTTTTAGGGGTGGAAAATAAAACAAAGAAAAATTATCCAACATGCATTAAAGACACACTATATAGTGAATTCTGGAAGCATTGTGGCGTTGTACAAGTGTGACATGTGCAAGTGTATTAGCAAACATATAAAAAATTACCCAGAGGAACCCTGGAGTTGGATTAAGGAAGAATCCAGTAAAACTCACATCGTACTCTTCCCAGAGAAGGGCTACAAAGATGAAGGTTTACCCTCAACAACTGACTTTAAGATCCAGAGGAGCAGCATAAGGGTGAGCATAACATCAGAAAAACCAAACAGAAACAAAGAAATACATTGCAGTTTTAATTGCATTATCACAATTATTGAGACATTTTTATATAGAATTACCCTAATGCATTATTAACCCTTCTTTTTCTGTCATAATTAGTGGTAAAGTAAAATGATTCTTGAATAAGAGTGTTGTGAATTCAGTTATACCAACAGTAAATTCCTGCTTTCTTTATTTATGCACATACACAGCCCATATGTAAGGGATGCTTCCTTTTTGCCCATGAAAGACAAAGCCCAAGGCAAACACCTCAGAGAAAAGACACACATACAGGGGAAAAGAAAGCAATGAAAAACAAGTTCAAGAAAAAAAAATTAAAATTTTAAAAACAGGCAAGGAGCAGTTTAGAGGGAAAGGCAAGGAAAAGATAGAGAAGCAAAGTTTACAATAAAATTACTCCAGAATAATCAAATCTGCCATCAAGTGCTGAGCAAATTCAGCTTTCGAGCCCAATGGTATAACAAGAGAAGATGGGAGCTCTCTGAAGGTACCCTCCTGGGATCAAGCAGCTCCTTGCAGAGATTTGCAGACCCAGCTGGGATTACACAGAGAAATCTGGCTCTACACTTCAGGTTTGCGCCAACTTCTCTGCAAGAGCAGTTGACACCATGCCATGAAGCCTGAAAAGCTGAATATGTGTCTTCCTTTAAAACCAAGTCCCAAAGGAAAAATATAACCTGCTTTCAAGCATTTGGCCAACACCTCTATTTCCAGCAGCATGCACAGCCCGAATATTCCTTCATTGTGCCTGAGCAACTCAAGAGCAGGGAGAAAGATCCATACATCAAACTAATCACCTGGGACAGACCAACATGACAGCTCATGGCTGATGCCACAGGGCTTTAACTGTTTTACCATGAGCACAAAGTGTATAATATTAAAATGGCATCATTCAAAGGAGCAAAACAAAAAAACAATGAAATTAAACCCTGTCTGCCAGCCCCCTGCCACCACCACCTCCCTTAATGGTCACACATGGGGTAAAGTACTGGGCAGATCCCTCCAGGGTTCATTGACTCATTATTGATCTCTCCTGCATTCCAGAGCAGGCAGCAAAAGCCCTCACTGCGGCAAAGGAACTGGAGCAGCTTTTCCCCTTGAATGCTTCAGTAAGCATAATCCAGGCCATATCTCTGCAAGAGTGTCAAACAGAAAAAAAACCAAAAAAACCCACCCAACCAAACAAAAACCCAGCACAACAAACAAAAAACCTCACACCAAACACACACACAGAAAAAAAAAATGCTTCTTGGAAAGCATGAAGTTAAAGAATCACTTGCTCAAATAGCCAGTTGTTTTCCACTCCTGTAAGCATGGGCAAAGCTCACAGTTGCCTTGGGCAGCAGGCTGCCAGATCTACAAAAAGGCACTAAAGCCTCCTGCCAGCCTTGCCTATTCAGCACCCTACAAGGTCAGGCTGGCAGATGCTGAAGGAAGAGGCAGGAGGGGCCTGCTTCTCCCCACAACTGTCCACACCACAATGCACAGGAAGCCTGCTGCAGCTCCCAGGCCCAAATATCCACAGCTCATGCCAGCTCCCTCTCCTAGTTTGCCACTTCTCACAGAAGGAACAGCTCAGACATTGCCAGATTGGCAAAGTTCAATTCTGCCCATGTTATCTTTTTAGAAGACTTGTGACAGCTCTGCCTTCAACAAAGGATGAACATTTACTTGTGCTTTATCTCAGCATAGTATTTTAAATGCATTGAAATTTTTCTTCAGAGTAGTTAATGAGCATCAGTTGTCAGGAAATCTGAAAAGACAGCTTTCCTGGAAAGAGAAGCAATTGTGGTAAAACTCAGTTTTGCTGTCTTGTATAAAACTTTATCTCCTGTCACAGGGCAATGTTGCCAGGTTAGAGTCCAAGACTAAGAGTACTTCCTAAAAAGTAATAAGTCAGCATTGCAGAGGCGTAACAACTGACCCAAAGGTAAGAAGAAATTGGCTGGTATCAGCTCTGTCAGTCCTTGGCTGCCAGCTGAAAGAACCAGATTCAGGTGCACAACAGGCTGATGTGTGCATGTGTTGCAGGGCATATCTTCCAGTGCAGCAGGGAGGGGGCCAAGTCCTACATCTGGTTCCTAAGCAATAGTCAGGGCATGCTTACAATAAACAAAACACACCATTTCTAGGCACTTCTTAGCCATCCTAACACAATGCTCTACCACCTTTAACTCATTGCCTTCTGACACTGAGTGAAACCCAAGACCATCTGCAGTGCCAGGTCTTCCAGAAAGAGAAGAAGGAGTGACTCCCTGTTGTTCACACCTGGTGATGGAATATGTCCTTTGGACTGTATGTACTTCTTTTAAGTTAAACTCTGTGATTTGTGTCAAGGTTGCCAGGAGACACAGTGCCTGTTTTGAGATTCTTAGAGAGGGTGGGGCTTAGCTGAGGCAGCTGGTATCTCATTTTCATCCCAGACTTTGCTATTCAGTCCCCACTCCCCCCCCCTTGTTCTTATGCAAGCTCAGGACTTGGCTCACAGGCCAATGGTGTTGCTGCACCAAGGCACTGGTTGCTAGGAGGTGTAACTGGAGAGATCCAGAGCAGGTAGAGCAGAAAGCAGGCTGCTACCTGCAGGTACACAGGCTTTTGGGCACCCGTGCTCCCTGCCATCCCCCTCCTTTCTCAGCTAATGTGCAAACCCCAGCAGGTTGCAGAGCTTCAAGTTGAGAAAAGGCCTACATGCTCCAAAACAGCTGAGGTACTGAGAGCTTTGCAACACTCCTCTATTTTACTAGCATCCAATATCTTTCCAAACCTGTCAAAGCTTCCCACTTGCAGAGCTGTACCTGAGTGTTTAGCTCTGTTATTAAATAAAGCAGTCATGCTTATTCTCTTGCTTCCATTTCTTTGCACATAAACTGCAAGTTTATGACCCTCACCATGGGACTGCTTTCCCAGCCTCCTCCTCCCCCACTTCTTTTCTTTTAAATAGCAACTTTCTTTTAGTTCACATACTGGTTAATGAGATCAAAGCACAAAGGAACAAACCAGCCAACTACATGGGATTATTACCAGCTTGCCTCCCAATTTAAAAATCCAATTGACACACTCAAGGATTGAGGACAGCCAGGGGATCTCTTAAGGCAGGTTAAAATCAGATACGAACAATATAATCATTGAAACAGCAACTCCTGTAGCTTTTGTGAAGGCATGATGGCACTTTCTTTTTGAGGGAACTGGAATATTTGCCCTGGAACTAGGATGGCAGCAGTAAGAAGCATGTACTATGTAGTTTTCCTTAATATGGTTTGTCAGGCATCCCAAACAGCAACAAACTTGCAGGACTCCTCCAAAAAGCCCTACCTTTCCTTGCTCATAGCCTGGGGAATCCAGCACAGGGAAATTTCAAGGTCAGTTAAGTGCTTTTGCTGTGACAAGAATTTTCATTGCAGCCTTGCAAAGATAAAAGCATTCCCATTTCCCTGCTCTCACTTTCTTCATCACTAACATTTTTGGCAACAGCAAGAATCCACACTAACATGAATGCTCCTGAGGACTCAACTAATACTTTTGGCCCCCTAAGAAACATTGCACAGGCAGTGCCTGGACCTGCCACACCAGTTGTGTGAGACAGTGTGGGCCAGAAGCTTCCTAACTACTTGCCCCACCCACAGTGCCCAACTTCATTTACAGCTCATTCACACCACTGCAGCATCACGTACAGAATGAAACCCCTCTCCACGATTTTCCATCACTGGTGGGAAGAGCACATGTACACTGCCTACACAGTGCAAGCAAGTAGCCTTCTTCAGCACATAATAAGGGTCCTGCAATTCATTCTTGCACTAAAAACTATCCCAAACTTCACCATCAGTTAAGCTGAAAAGATCCTTACAGTTAACACAATTGTGTGTCATGCCGTGGTACTGGAGGGTCAGAGTCCAAAGGTAATTAGTAATCAAAGAATTTGCATGTAAAAGCATTCTGATGTTCAAAACAAAAAAAAAAGGGGGGATAGGGAAATGTAAAATATTCCACTGAAGAGATGCTTACATGAACTCCATCCCATTTCCTTCTACAAACCATTCTGAGAGCATTTCTTTCCACTGCTGCCCTGTTTTGCTTTCCTCTTTCTGTAAGAACCAGGCTTGCTCAGCACCTGGAACAGTGTAAACAAGGACACAGAAGGAGTGGAGCCAGTAGCATCTGGTGGTTTTTGCCACAGTCACATCCTTAACTTTCTGTGTGAGCACATACCACAGCATCAGCTGAGCTCATGCCCCATTCGTGGAACCAGCTGTGGGACTTTGAGCAGGAGCATCATACTGCAGAGGCTCTGAAAGGCAGCACAGCGTGTGTTTGTGGGCTTTACCATCTTGAGGGAAGGTTTGTGTGTGGTCTTGGGAGAAGAGTGTCCAAACCAGGACAGGTAAGGATTGGTGTACAACACAGAACCTTTCACATTATCCCTTTTTTTTTCTTTTCTTTAATATAGTAATTATTTAATACCCAACTCCTATTATCTATAAGGGAGAAAATAGAACACTATTAACTTGTATTTTTAGGAAAAGGTGCAAGCTGAGAGAAACAAAGTAATTTTCTTTACCATCTAGTCCTGCAAAAGACTAAAAATATAAAGAAAATAAGTCTGTTCCCCATGCCTACCAATACACTGTTGATCCCTATTGCTGGATTTTTTTCAGAAAAGTCTTTCTGTCCTTTGGACAAACCCTCAGTATCATTCCAAATATAGAGCATCATAAAAGAATACAGAACAACATACTTCTGGTGAGACCCCACCTGGTGTACTGCATCCAAGTGTAGAATCCTCAGGAAAGAAAAGGCATGGACCTGTTAGGGTAGGTCCAGAGAAGAAACACAAAAATGACCAGAGGACTGGAACACCTCTCATATAAGGACAGGCTGAGAGCTGAGCCTGGAGAAGAAAAGACTCCAGGAGACCTTACTGTGGCTTTTCAATACTTAACAGCGACTTACAAGAAAGATGGGGACAAACTTTTTAGTAGGGCCTGTTGTAGTAGGAAATGGGGGGAATGGATTTAAGCTAAAAGAGAATAGATTCAAATTAGAATTTTTTTAACAACAAAAAGTAATGTGGTAAAGCACTGGAACAGGTTGTCCAGAGGGATGATAGATGAGCAAACTGGTTTAGCTGTTCACTGTTCACTGCAGGGTGGGTTGGACTAGATGACCTCTAAAGGTCCCTTTCAAACTTAAATTCTATGATCCTGTGACTTTCCTGGACCCAACCCTGCAAATTTGAAGGTGAGAATGGGAAGGAAGAATGGAGCTCACCTCTGAACTGAACTCAGTTTTCTGCTCAACTCAAAGCATGATGGGTTCCCACATCCTAAGGAGATCCTCAGGCTGCTCTTAATGGGGAAAGGCATCTGCCTCCACTCATAGTCCCTTTCTCTACAGATTTCCTGTGAACAAATTTGTGAAACACATCCCAAAATGTTTCATTTCAGTTGGACCATTCCCTTGAAAAATTCTTAATTCAATCTAGATATTAAAAACCATTTAGTAGTCTAAACAAGTCAAGGCTTCCTGTTGTGGCTTTTGGGGATTTGGTTTGGGTTGGTTGAGGTTTCTGGCTTGTGTTGTTTTGTTTTTATAAACAACAGCAAACTTTTACCAAGGGCCACCAGACTTCAACTTTGATTCACCCCTGAGTGTAGAAACTGGGTACTGCCTGTCACAGGTCTTGGCACTGGAAGGGCTGCATGAGGAGGCACAGACTGTGCTCCTTCTGGGACAGGGAGTCCTGTAGCCAAATGGGGATGCAGCAACATGCTCCTACACTGAGCTCAGCTGCAAAGTCCAGCCCTTTTCCAGGTGCCTGACAGAAAGGAGGTATTACAAAAGCATGCATGAGCACAGGCTGATCCCAGATAGAGTGGAGTACACAAAGGAATTTTTGGGACAAAAGGCTCATATCACATGGCTTCTCTTGAAAGACGGGGAATAAACAGATACCTCAGTACCTGGAGGCTTGAAGGAAGTTGCCATACCAGACCTATTGCTGATGCCAGATCCTCAAATAGTAACTGTAGGATAAAGCATCACATTACATCTCTATTTGTCCCAAGCTGTAGCGGCTGGCTGCAGAACAGTAACCCACTCCCTTGTAACCTGAAGGCTGGATTAGCGTATGGCGCTCGGGACCAGTACCCAGCAGCTCTGGGTACAGGAGGACAGGCAGCTTGTATCACAGGGACCTGGCAATACCAAACATCAGCACTGCCCTGACTCCTCTTTCAATACCAAGAGTGACACAACATAGTAGTCACACCAGGTCTGAAGCCAAGCATTCCACAAGATTCCCACTATCCACTACAAGAGCTACTCCGCAGCTGGCAAAGATGGCATTAACCAACACCCCATCCAGCAGCTGAGCTCTCAGACTCAGGGACACAGCTCCCAACACATTCCCTCTAGCTGTCTGACAGCAGCCCAGTGCTGCAGTCTTCAATGTATGCTGCAGCACTTTTGGCAGACTTGCCACAGCCTCCCTCTGGTTTTATAAGAAGCTTTTCTGCCCAGCTATTTTGAGGTTTTGTCCTATTTTTCTCCCTTTTCTGCTGGGCAACAGGTTTGCTGCAGGTCTGAAGCTTCACAGCTACCTCACTATTTAAGATTATACCAAATGTTATGTCCTCCACTGGTTGTCAAAGGTAAAGAATATTAATTAATTAGACAAGAGATCAAAAGCAGCCACACACATACATGAAGGAAAACTGCCTGGAAGTCAATTTAACAGGCTTGATTCCAGTTCTGTTAAAGACTTAAACCAGGGAAGTTTGCCTACAGCTCTGGGTGATTGCTAGTACTCTTTTGTTTGCTTATTCATCTTCTCTTTTGCCAAACCAAACAAGGTTACAGCTGAACTGATCAATACACAACTGTTCAGCAAATAATTCTACTTTTTAGGTACAGACATGGATTCAATGTGAAAGAGTCTCCAGTATTCACAAAAGGGGAGACCAAGAAAAAAACAATGTAGAAATTCTGTGTAGCTGTTAAGGACATGTGGAAAGAGCTCAACATAAGAAAGGCTACCCCTACTCCAGCAGGCAGGACCTTTTCTGTCCGAAGTACAATGATGGAGATTCAGAATTGGATCCAGCTGCTACCTAGACTTGAAGAGGGCACTTGCTCCAGACTGCATTACTGTTATCTGTGAATGTCATGGGTCAACTGCAGAAGAGCAGAGGAGAAGCCATAGCCCCCTTAAATCCACCTACGCAAATTAAAATATCAATTACAATTATTTGGCCTGAGAAGAAAGCAGCATTGCAAAGGGTATCTCCATCCTTTTGTCCCAAGTGCAGGCTTCACTCTCTTTCCAGAAACTAGGACTGCATCAGCCTTCTTTAGCCCACCCTTCTTTTCTACATCTACTTCTTCAGCTACACCCTTTCCTCCTAATCTACATTATTAAAGGCTAGTAGGGAAAGGAAGTATTTTACACCTCAGGTCTTCAAGTGCAGATACATTTCTTTCTGTCTAGGGGGTATTTAAGACAGGGAGCTTTGAGACACAAAGTATCCCTGCTTCTTTCTGAGAAATCTGCTACTGTTGGGGAAGGAAAGGGAAGGGCTTGGCTACTTTTTATTGTCTTTTTGGACGAGTCTTTTTGAAACCCAGCGTTGTTTCCTTTTGATACAGAAAGTTTTTCTCAGTTTGGTTGTAATGGCCCAACTCAAACCATTCTGCAGTACAGATTCTAATTATGTTTAACGATCTCACTCAAGAGGATTTTCTTATCTTCATCCCTGAGCCCATCACCACAATTGTGCCAGCTGGAATATCTCCCCAGGTGGCACATTAAGCACAGTAGCCTCACAGAAGAAATGTATTAACAACACTCCAGATTCTTGGGTAAAGTGAAGGGGAAAAGAGGTCTAACTTTTGAAAGGCAACTGTCCTGTTTCAAAAAGGACAAAGCAAGCTGCCTCTGATGTGACCAAAGATGCTGAAATCTGCTTTGAACCACACACAAGAACTTTTCTTCATTTTATGGTAGGTTTCTACATTTTTACAACACCACAGGATTCTCCTTTACAAAAGAACATAAAAAGAAAGCACAGAACTTATCCTTCAGCTTTGGGTACATAAACTTGAAGGAGGCAGCACCAGCAGCTCAAGTATTTCAAAATCCCTGTACCAATTCAGGCTGCATTTGGGATACAGCCCAATAGCATTAGTGTTTATGCTAAGCAAAAATTAGTGAAGAACTATACCTGCACAGAGCAGTAGAGCTTTGCTCAAACTGCACATGTACCATGTACTGGCTCTGTAAGGAAGTGGATTCCTTTTGTGCACCTAGAGTTTTCTAAAGGCAACTACCATTGTGGCCCCCAGACAATGTGATCAATTAGTTAATAAAAACAGGTACTGAAATAAGGCAGAAATACTTGTTATCTTACAAATTAGGATGTCATTGTCCATGTCACCACTAATTCTAACTTAGTCAAAATGGTCAAAAGTCTTGGAAAGATTCAGAACAGCATTTTGCCTCATTCACCATCAGTCACCTGTTAGATTTGCCTCTCACAATTTGTTACTGCACCTCACTGACCAAAACCTTCCACTTCAAGAAAGAAAGGAGCAAGAGCTCCTTGAGCATCTGCTCAAGTTACGCAATGTTTATTCTAATGTTACCCTTCCATCGTGGGTTATATATAGTTTAAGGTAAAGAGAAATTGTTCTAAGCTGATAATTTATTACCTTGTGCAGTAATCTGTCTATATAATGATGGCAAATTATGACTAAAACTTTTCAAGAGACTCCACATGTGGATGGGCTGGAAACCACTCAGCCTTACAGCCTATCTACTGGAAGTGGAAAAAGGTATTTGAGAGCAAACCAACAATCACTTCTGGAAAAGAAAAAATCTTCATTCTTTCAGCTTCCAGAGGGATTTACCACTCAGCTATGTGAGACAGCTACACATGTGTTGAGCAGGCTCCTCGATGGATTAAAACCAGTTCACTCATTTCCTGTTCATCCCCTTCCTCCCTTTGTAGTGATGGAGACCATCATTACTGCCTGTCAGTGCAGGACCTGACAACCAGGAGGGGTATGACTCAAAAGGGCTGACAAAGTGGCTTCCACTCCATACTGCAAGTCAGCTGAGGATGAGAGGTGCAACAGGGGAAGACAGTGAAAAGAAACGAGACTGTGGCTGGATGTTGCTGCAGTGCAGGTCAGCACACGAGAGGCTGCTGCACTGACATGCAGCATGCACAGCACAACTGCAGTAAAATAAAATTTGACCCAGACAACTGTGCAGTTTTCTGATTTGAGCACGGATACAATTATTTATTTAGGAACATTACTGGTCCTATCTCAAAAAAAACCAAACAAAAACCCCAAGGTGATAAAGCTGAAGAAGGAACAAGTCTAACTCTTCAACCAGATCATGCAGCAAAAAGTAGCAGGAAAAAAGACTCACTATCTTAATTTTAACTTTGATCATCCATCTTCTGTTGTCCCTCCCTTCCTATCTACAAATGAGGATGATTCATTCTGAAATGGGACAGAATACAGGGCCATCCAAATCATGTGTTCAGCAAATGTACTGTGCACACACACAGAGCTAGCCAGGGCCCTGTGTCTGCCTACAGTAATTTCTGAGAGAAAGCCAGAGAAACTCATTTTACTATGTCTCAGAGAGAATTCTTTATATTAAACCCATATCTGCCTCTAGCAGGAGTTGCTGTACATAAAGAACTATGCAAGAGCTGAAAGGGGGAAAGAATAAAAGAATATGCAGGTTGAGATTGATCAACTCAGCATATGTACTGTGTATCAAATACCAGTCTTCCCAGCAAGGAACACTAATGTCAGAATTCCCTCAAATCTATCAGGGTGACTCCAAATTGATGAGCAGAGCTGGAGGGATGCTTAAGCCTACCAGAGCATAGTGTTTAAAAGACATTGCACACTAAAGGCATGAAGTGCTACATTGCTGCTCCTCAGAAGAAAAAGCACAAACTTCTTCCTCAAGCAGGCAAGTGTCTCACCTGAAGATCAGGTTCCCAACCTATCTATCAGGATCAGCTGAGAGCCAAGAAAAGAACAATGAGAAATAAAATCAATCAGTCACACCAACGTACAAGGCTTAAAAAACAAGAGTAAACAAAACACCAAATCCAGATAAGGTGATTAAAGCTATCTTAGCAGCTGGTCTAAAATTTAAATGATAGACATTTCACACACCCTTTTTTTTCTTTTTTAATATTAGTCATCTTCAGAGGATTGTCTTCGTTTTGTTTCTCTTCTTGTTTCTAGGAAACAGAGTCTCAACTAGCTACTGAAAAAAAAAAAAAAACCTCAAAAGAGAATTAAGTGAGAAGAGCAGGAAAAATGCAAAGCAGGGGAATTGAAGCAAAAGAAGGTCAGAACATTGGTCCTATCACAAGAGGTAAAAAATCTGGCATATTTCTATACCCCCTTCACTACCCTAGCAAGAACAACTTTGTTACCCACTGCAAAATCCAAACAGAGATCCAATTAAGCAGCTTTGGTTTTGTTTTGCTTGACAATATAAAAACAGGTGAATGCAGGCAGCAGATGCAAGACCTTTGCAGAATATACAATCTTCTCTCTTACGTTGCCTTATCTCCCAAGACAACAGCTTTACATCAAAGTGGTAGCCTGGAATATCTGCAGCACTCAGTGCCTTTAGCCCTTTGTTGCTGACATGGAGAAAGGGTCTCCTATAACACAAGCATCCCACAAAAAACACACCAGGATCAGCACAGCTGCTGTTTCACACTACCAGAGAGGGAGCCTCATTAGGCTCAAAGAAGAGAAAGGATAATAGGGGCAAAAGCCTTTGGGAAGCAAAGGAAAAAACAATGTAACACTCAGCTTTTTGGCACCACAGTGGAGTTGGAATGAGCTTTGTTGCATTGGGAATTGCTTCTTTCATCAGTTTAAGAAACTTCCCAGGAGATTCAGAAACCCCAGGAAAGAGAAAACTCAGAAAAACAATCACTTTTTAAAAAAAAAAAATTATTTTAGGCAAACCAGAGACCCAAATTAAGATTATGCTCAAAGAATGCCAAGGCTTCTTATGCACAAGTCCTCATTCACATAGTTGCTTGTATACCTGATGTGGATGAAGTCACAATGCCTGGGGCAACTGTTTTGTTCTCAGCCAAATCAATCTAGGTATGTTGAAAGTGTTCTTAGGAAAATACAGCATAGTTATGTAAATTCAGCTTTTAGGGGTAGGACTGGAGGAGCAAAGCATCTGCATGTCAGCATTGCAAAACCTCCGCACATGAGCAGTGGGATGGGGAAATCACTGGAGTAGAGTTGAGGATGACCAAGTTGCATGGACAGGTCATGAAACAACTGTGCATGAGCCACGCCCAGTCTGCTACATCAGACTCATATAAGCAGTTTGGTGTCCAGTAAATGCACAGTTCTGTCTAAGCAACAGAACCCAGATGGTCATAATCACTGTCACAGGGTCTGGTTGGAGCCCTGTCACCAGAAGTGCCCCTCAAGGTTCAGTACTGGGCCCAGTGTTGTTTAACCTGTTAATCAGTGCCTTGGATGAAGGGGCAAATGCCTCCTCAGCAAGTTCACTGATGACACAAAGCTGGGAGGAGTGGCTGATGCCCCAGAGGGCTGTGCAGTCCTTCAGAGGGACCTCAACAGGCTGGAGAGATGGGAAGGGAAGAACTGTCTGAAATCCAGCAAAGACAAATGCAGGGTCCTGCACTGGGGAGGAATAACCCAGGCACCAGCACAGGCTGGGGGTGACCTGCTGGAGAGCAGCTCTGCTGGAAGGGACCTGGGGGTTCTGGTGGACAGCAAGGTGTCCCTGAGCCAGCAGTGCCCTGGTGACCAAGAAGGCAAATGGTGTCCTGGGTGCATCAGGAAGAGCATTGCCAGCAAGTGCAGGGAGGTGATCCTGCCCCTCTGCTCAGCCCTGGTGAATCACAGCTGGAGTGCTGTGTCCAGTTCTGGGCTGCTCAGTACAGTGAGACAGGGAGATTCTGGAGTGGGTCCAGTGGAGGGCAAGGAGGATGCATGGTCAGCTGGAGCTTTTCTTATGAAGAAGGGCTGAGGAAGCTGGGCCTGTTCAGCCTTGAAAAGAGACACCTGAGAGGGGACCTCATTGATGTCTGTCAGGATCTGAGGGAGCTGTCAGAGGATGGAGCCAGGTTCTGCTCGGTGGTGCCAAGCAACAGGACAAGAAGCAATGTAGAGAAACAGATGCACAGGAAGTTCCACCAGAATATGAGGAAAAACTCCTTTACTGTACAGGTGACAGTTCAGTTCTTTACTGAACAGGTTGCCTAGAGAGACGGTGGAGTCTCCCTCACTGGAGATATTCAAGAGCCATCTGGATGTAATCCCATGCCATGTGCACTAGGATGACCCTGCTTGAGCAGGGAGGTTGCATTGAATGACCCAGTGTGGTCCCTTCCAGCCCTACCTATTCTGTGAGTCTGTGTAATTTAAATAGAAAACAAACAAACAAACAAACAAATAAATAAATAAATAAAACTAAGCTAGTGTATCAGAAAGGCCAGGATTCTTTCAAATCAAGAGACAGTCACTGGAAGTCGGGGGGTGGGGAGGAACCAAAAAAAACCACACCAAACTAAAAAAGCCAACAAAACCCAAACTTAACAAGATGATTACATTGTTAGCTCTAGACTGTCTTGACTGCATCAAATCACAACAGTATCACAAAACAGACCAGCCATGGCACAAAAGCAGCATGTCATACAAGCCTTTAAACTTTTAGAACACACATCTAGTATATTCCTGCCCAGGCTGTGAAATGTTACCACCAACAAGTAAGGACAGGAATTCCCCTGTAAAGCCCTAAGGAATCACATAACCTTTTAATTAGCCAAAAGAAAACCCAGGTGTACTCACATTTGATTAAATCAATGTCAGGCATGCTCATCAAAGGATATTGCTATTAACAAAACTAACCTATCTTCAGCTATGCAAGAGCCCAAAATACCTGTTCACTGCACTCATTTTCTTCTCTCTCTCCTTGCTGACTCCAAGTGTGAACATATTCAGTGTCAGAAAAGATACACAGGAAGAGGCAAAACACACCAGAATATATCCGCCTGGCTCCAAAGAGTTCAAGCATAATAGATGCTGTTGAACACTGATAGACCTCCAATTGTCTGCCGATTAACAGATAATTTAACTGTCCGATGACAGAAAAAGAGGCAATAAGCAAAAATTAAAACATATTAAATTCCATTTGAACACAAAGGGAAAATACATTAAAAAAAAAAATAAATCTTTATTTTCATGTTTGTATTACTGTGAGAGTAGTCAAACACTGGAACATGGTGCCCAGAGATGGTGGCATCTCCATTTCTGGAGACAGTCAAAAGCTGCCTGGCCATAGTCCTGGGCAACCTGCTGGAGGTGACCCTGCTTGAGCACGAGGGTTAGACTAGATGATCTCAAGAGGCTCCCCCAACCACAGCAATGCTGTGATTTGGTGAATTAGGGTATCAACAGGGCAGGCAAAAATTTCTAGCCACTTTCACTGACTCCATCTCTCATTTTAGCCACAAACACAGAATCTTTAAATGCTGCTAGCACACGTACTGTACCCTTGAAAACATCATCTACAATTGATGTGGAAGCTCTTGTCTTCTAATTCCAGCTTTCATATCTTAAGAGTATGTCCATGCAATATGACTTGGAGATAGTGCCCTTTGTCTTCTCTTTTAGCTTGCTGGACAGCAGAACAAGCTCAAAGGAGAGCCAAACTCATTGATTCCTGCATTGCAGCAGACCTCTCCAGCCCTTACCCATGTCCCTATAGGTCGCTCTTTTGTTTTCCATCAATGTCTCCTTCTGGATACCTCTATTTGAACTTGGACTACAACTGACAGATGTGTTTCACTCCAAAGAACCCACATATAAGCAGGTTCACATAGAACCACTACACATGGTAAGTCATAAATCGCAGGGCGTCTACAAGAAGGCTTCTGTCAATTCACTGAAAGCATCATTTGCTCCATTAGGTATTTATTGGATTGAGAATCTAACTGAATCATGCTTATGTTCATCACACTACAGAACATACTGAGAAGTCCACAAAATGTATTTAACTCCCAGCTTAGAGCAAGAGGAATGAGAGCAGTTCCATTAAAAAGGGACCTCATTAAATTTGATAATGCAACCCTTCTCCCTTGCCAATTACACTAACAGTGCTCTGTCTCATCATCCTCCGGTGTTTAGAGAGCAGTAAATAGGCTTCCTATAGAAGATGATAATGGAAACACCCTGAATCTTTATGTTAATGCACCAGTGGTTTGTTTTAGCTTTGAGGAATGTGGTTAGGGACTCACCCTGCTGGATAAGCGACGAGGCCAGTTCTGGGGTCACAGGCTAATCCTCTGCCTCCTGACACGGTTATGCCCAACACCTTCTCCAAAGTCACCTAGAGCATATAAGAAAAAAAAAAACAGTACTATGAAATGTGAGTGCAGTTCAAATAGACCCATAACACAGATGCTGATGGTCTGGTTCACACTGGATCCCTGGTTCCTAGAAATCCACTGAGAAGCACCAGGTACAAAAGTAACCCCATTCAACTTTCAGTATAGGCATAGAAAAATACTGCTGGTGTACAGAGAAGGAATTATTGACCCACTTATTACTTTCTCTATGCCAGAGCATTGCAAACAGAGGACTGCAAGCAGCAGATAGTACTGGTGAAAAGCTGGGATGCACACTCATTGACCACTGATTCCCATCCTCCCAGTAAGAGCAACATACCACTGTCTCTAGAGCTCAGCTCCTTCCTGAAATCTGTTTCCAGGTTGACACATTCTCTTTGTTGCCTTCATCCAGTGGTAGGTGGTTCAGCCTGGTCCCAGCCTTGCATTCCTAGGAACTGAATAGTCAGTTTTTCCTAGGGTGCTTGAGTTGGAAATCACAGCTAGTGGTCAAAGGCATCCTTTGCCAGGAGTCATGAGACAGAACACCATAAACGTAATTCAGAAGCCTGCTGCATACCAATGACCCTTGCAAAAGACAGTTATCTAAATGTCCCCACACTTCCCCTCAGGCAAAGATCCCCACTATTTTTAGGAAAACAAAAGAAATGCAACTGGGAAGAGCTACTTGGAAGACACAAAGGCCTCTGTGGTAAGAAGCTGATAAAAGCAAAAAAAAAAATGAACAAAATGGGAAGGACAGTTGACAAATGGACATGACACAATGTTTCGGGGAGCACTCCCTGGCAGAGAAAGCATCAGAATTCAGCGATTACCCCAAAGCAAAAGGCTGCAGTGGGATTACACAGCACAAAATCTGATTTGTGGCATGAAAGGACTCAACCTCTGAGCACAAACCAGTTGTCAGCCCCGGGGCTATTTTGACCGACACAAAATTATTCTCTTTCCTTTACATTTGCAGAGTTTAATTTTATTTATTATATATTTGATGCATACATTCCTCCTCAGCATTGCTGTCTATGCCAAACTCAAGGATTTTACTGGGTCACAGTCTTCTGTTTATAATTATCATCATCTAAGTTATATTTGGTTAAGGCCTTAGGGGCATGGACACAGCATAAGAAGTTACTATTGTAATAATTACTACTGACTTTAATAGCTGCCCTGAAGACGAACATCTTGCATTTATATGGACGTGGAGCACAAAAGGCAGGGGTGGAGCAGGTTTCCCACGCCACCCTGACCACACACCTTACCAGACCTGAGGAGCTTGGCTGCAGGGTGAGACACAAAGTCTCATGGAGCTCAAGGCTCAGGCTGCTAGGGAAGGAGTCATAAGTAACCCCACACAGAGAAGCACCTTGATTCATCAGGTGAAGCAGGGCTGAGGTGCCACCACTTAACATGAGCCGTGCAAGCTTTCAGTTAGTTCAGATTTGGCCTGCCTTCAAACAGTGACATAGAAAGTAGATTTCATATCCCAATCTCTGGAACAACTCAGTCCTTTTCTCCCCTCTTATTAATAATATACCCCAAGTACTTTAAGACATTATGAGAAACCACCAAATTGTCCCCTTCCTTTGCAAACCGAGAATCTCTGAAAACATGGCTTTTACAAAACTCCATTGAATTTTTCTTAAGAAAGAACATGCAATTAAAAATGCAGTTACAAATCCACTAATAAAGACAGGAACTAGTTTTGTTTCAACTTAATATTGGAACAAAAATGTGGGGGTTAGGGAGAGGAGTGGGGAAGGCCAGGAGGATATCTACTCTTCCAGACCTGTTAACAATACTTCAAAACACATCTTTTTAAAGCAGCTCAAAAAGATGCAGAAAGAATTCACTGCATCTGCTGCTGAGATTCTGGCTAATATCAGCAGTTCCCAAACTAGGAGAGGTTTAAGTTCCTAAAGAAAATGCATTCTTTTGTGAAGGAGGAAGTGGAAGAGACATGTGCCATTCAAGTAGTTCCATTTAGATAAAGCACCAATTACTTGATGCTGTCAGCAAACATCAATTTAGAATGCTGTGATTACACTGTTCAGTGCGGGCTTTAGCTCAGTCTGGCTGTAATTCCCCCTTTCCTAAAAGACACTGCTTGACCTTGGCTATGCAGATATTCCAGCAGCAATTCAGCAACTTACTTTCACCAACAGGTATGTTTTTGCTCTGCAAGGACATTTATCAAGCCTCTCAGTGTGAAGCCTTACCACAGCTGAGCTGATTTTACAGCAGCCTGTCTTGGAAGGGACAGTTCCTTCCTTCCTCATCCTACACAGCCCAGTGGCACCCCCTGCCATTTCCCTCATTCCAGACAGCCCTGGCATGGCAATTACCTGTCCAGAAGGCCAAACCAGCAGAAAACCATGTTCTACTTTTTATTTTCTGTTTGATTTCTGTTTGCCAGCCTGGGGAGAACCACAGGAAGTCAGTGGAGGTCCCCTGCTGCTCTGCCAAGAGACTTTTTGTGGCAATGCTAGGATGTGGAGTCTGCCTTTCTCCTATGGTCAACACACAGCTTGACATAAAAGGAGTAGCTCAGTCTTCCAGTCTAATTATTTTACTGCCAGTGAGTAGCTTCTGGCATCCAAAAGACCATTTATTCCTTTAGAAAAAGGCAACTGTCAAGGCCATACCTCTGATATTGACAGACCAAGTGCCACAGAAATAGGTACCTGTCTCTAGACTAAAGATTCACAATTAACTTTCTGAAAAAGGCTTCCCTCTCTTTTGCTCCCAGTCTTAACTTCAAAAACTTCCTAGTGTAAAGAACTTGAAAGGCAGGCCCACAAAGCCTATCCAAAGGCAGCACCTCCACTTGATAATAGTCAAGTATTAAAACCAACTTGCATCAAAAAATAGTGTATATAAATTTAAAATGTGATCTTATGAGACTTGTGAGCTCCACTTCCACCAACCTGCGCACAATACACCACAGCTTTTTCCCCATGACCAGCTTCCAGACTATGTGACATAGGGGCAAGGTATAGTAACTTTGTCACAAAACTTGAGAATGAATAACATTTCAGAGAGAAAAAACAATAGGTAACAACACAGTATAAACTGGATTCCTCTCAATTTTTCAGCTAAAATAAATGAATTCTTAATATGTTTAATTAGTGCAAAAACACATCAAGTTTAATTTCCTAATCTGGAATTAAGATTTGTCAGCAAAGGGCAGATTTGATACAGGTCTGCCATTATCCCACATCTGAAGTTACCACTTCCTCCTGTGGTAAGGGCAGTCTCCCAGTCCTACACAGCCATAAACACTGCCACTCATGTATGTCTCCCAAGCAGTACTTCAGCACATCCCAGTCAGAAACACATTATTTTGCACATCTTCCCAAGTCTGATCTGAGCTAACCACAGGACCTGGAAAGTTCCCCTGCAGATCTGAGACACTGTTCATTACCAATAGCTCCTCTGTTTGCCCAGTTTGCATCCTACAGTTGTCAGACATGTCACTGCTTGCTCAGGCCTTCACAGGCAACTAATGGGCCACCTCAACACCCTCAGCCAAACCTGGAAACAACTGCAAGACTAAACCTGTCATTTGTACTAAATTAGAGGCAGGAGAGAAGGCTGACAAGCCTCATTTGTTACTTCATCTTGAGGCTTCTATTAATAGCATTTGGCACTTTCAGTCAAGGTTCTCTATGCGACTTGAGAGAGTTATTGAATTGATTCACACACAAAACACTTCTGCAGTTCATTTTGCGCTGCTAGCTGGAACCATCCCATCTCCATTCCTTTAAGGTCAACTTTTACTCCAATTTCAAGGCTCAGTATACACTCTCAGACACCAAAACCTGTGCAGCTAACACCTGTCTTGCAAAATCCAATATTCAGCCATTTTACAGGATTAAATTTAAATTAGGTTCCTTGGAACTGCACAAATGTGTGTAAAGAAATTTTTGTGCCTAAGCAGATCCCTTGCCCTGTTTCTTCCACATCAAATTCCAACACCAGCAGACAGGTAGGACAAAACCAGCAGAGCCCTGAATTGTAGGACTCAAGGTACCAAGAGGTATTCACAGCAGCTGGGCCTTCCCAGAAAGGGAGGTCTCACTGCAGCCCAATCCCACATGGAAGTCAAAGAGCATATCTGAGAGCAGCCCTTGCTTCCATCAGGCACAGTCCCACACTGCACGTGGGGAAAGCCCATGCCTGGGGGAAGAAGCTGTGCCATCTTTCCCTCCCTACTGAGGTGCAGATAATAATTTCAGAAAGACTGATCTAAACAGCCCCAGCCAGCCTCATTTAGCTTTTCAGAAAATTCAATATCTGACCAGCTGCACCCAGGTCTCAGAGTGCGTTTTGTACTTGCATGAGCTGTTTCTGTTGTTTTGAGGAAGTTACCACAAACAATTGCTTCCATATGCTATAAGGACAACACAGAAATCCTTGAAGGTTCAGCCCAACTTCACCCCCTGCAAACACATTGCTCTTTCCCACCATTTGCATTCCTTTGGGACCATCTAGACTTGCAAAGCCGCACAGGAGTACAGCAGACAAACACTGTGGCCTGCACATCCAGCCAGGGCTCTGTTAGAAAGCAGTAATAAACACACCCAGCACAGCAATAATTTCCACAGGTGCCAAACGGGACAGTCTCGTCACATGGACAGTCCTGCCTGTCACAGACACTCTGCCTACAGCTGCACTGTTTCACTACTGAACCCCTGCTGCTGGGTAGGAGCTCCTGTGTCTGTGCCTGTTTGCACACCAGCAGATTTCTGTGCTCTGCCTTCATCTTAAAAGAAAGAGAGAAAAAGACATTTTCAAGACAATGCCATCTTTAGGCTTTAGGCCACCAGGCATCCCTCAAAGAGTTTTGACTGTAGGCTGAATAATAGCCTGCTGCCACCCACCCCACCATTCTCCCCAGGCCAGCAAAAGACTAAGTGTGAGTTCAACAGTACTTCAGCTCTTCATCCCCACACTCATATGACAAAGAAATTAAAGTTTTCTGACTCGATTATCTCACCTCCTGCCTTCTTGTGCTGACTTCATCCTCTTCTAGGCCCAAAATCTCATCCTTCACTACAAGCACGATTTATTTACGCATGGAAATAAAAAAGCAAAGCATTTGAGAGGATTTGTGCTACTCTCCAGTGCTCAAAATGGCAACCAAGGGGAGAAAACTGATGTTACTGTACAGAGCTGCCCATAAGCCCCAATACCTACAGCATCAGGCAGGAGAAAACCATGTTCAGCAAACAGATAATGTCTGTACCAGACTTCATGAGATTGGCCCCCTTGGATCAGAGACCAATATCTAGCCCTGGTTTCTTTTTCCCTTTGCTGCCAAAAGCAAAGGAGGAAAGTCAGGAAGAATGGTAAAAAGAAATGTATGGATAAAGTTTAAGATCAAGGAAAACAAATTTGATTCTTTCTCACCTTCTGTCAGTCTTCCAGTCTAAAATAGATATTCTCTATTTTTAACTTATTTCAGTAGAATTCTCTACCATGAGCTTATCCACTCTATCTATAAAAGCTTAGCATTCACTACGTCTTTTGGCAAGGCATCTTTTGGCAACTCTACCAGTCTGATATATTGCAAGATGAATCACCTTTCATTATTTGTTTTTAATTTCACTTCTAATAGTTTTATTTTACATGCCTCAATCCTTTTATGGGAAGAGACAGTGAACAGTCAGTCCCTAGACACCACCTTTAGGTGGCTCACAATTTTGTAAGGAGCTATACTATCACCCCAAGTCACCTGTGTTCCAAGTACAAGAATCTTCCTGAAGTCACTTTATGGCTCTCCTGAAAGCCATTCCATATCCTTTATCAATTCTTCTGTGAAGGCCTTTCCATGTCCCCTACATTATTCCTGAGATGAAAGAGAAACACCAAAACCACATGCAGCTTTCCAGGCATGGCCACAGCAAGTGCTTACAGAGCAGGACAATATAGTCTGTTTTATTTTCCATTTTTTCCTATTAATACCTTACTCTCAATCTGCCTAAGATAATTTGCAGAGAGAAACAAAGAAGTCAGCCTGCTCAACAAAGTCACAGATAAGAACTGCGGCTGCCTTGCATTTGGAAACTTATCACCAATTCCATCCTGTCTGTTCCCCACAGAATGGAAAATCCTATTCTTGAATTAATAGTTTGATTTCAATGTGCCCCTTTCTCTCCATGCCATTGTGAGCATTTATGATCAAGAGCATCCTCAGAGACAGTTCTTGCAGCACAACTATTCCAATCCACTCCAGAATGGCTACTTCAGTAAATATCCACAAGCAGACAAGTTCTATTTTAAAAGCCTTCCCATGGGCCTATGTATAACACAGTTAACATTCAAATCCATTTAATTAAGCAGAGGCATGGAGTCAGCATGAGAAGACAACATCCATCAGAGTTCATCTACTGTCCACTGCACAATGTGCCTGCCCTTATCCATCTCTCCTGCTTGAAAGCAGGCATATAAATAATACATGTGCCAAGGCACGTGGTCCCGAAAAAGCAAAGGGCACAGAAATCCCGGAGATACAGAACCCCTGAGGGTTACTTTGAAAAGCCTTCCCTAGAAGATCAAGTAATCAGTAATAAGTAAGTAACACTCTTGCACAGGGAAGTGGCTACATAATCATCTGTTCTTTAGCCTAAAAAAAGGAAAAAAAAAAAAAAAATCCAACCAGAAAAAAAAAAACCCTTTACTGGTCTACTTGAGACCCCAGTGCTCTTTGTTCCAATACACTGACACAAGGAGCTCCAACATCAGGCCTGAGTTTCTCAACAGCACCGTGGTTTGCATGTCTGTCTCACTACATTCTGCTCCCAAGAGTTTTCAGCACCTCTGTATGCACTCCAACATGTTTTCCATGCTGCTACACAGCAAAGTCGTATCAACGCACTCTGGCATCCAATACGTGAAAATGCTGAAAATGTAGCTGTACATTGTCAGCGTCAGCATTTAAGAAATAGCTGTCTATCTTACATAAGTGAAATTTGATACAGAGCGCCAAATCTCACAGCTGGCCCTGTTTGTACATCTCTGCTGCTGCTGCCCCCAAGCCCCTCCGCAAAAAAGCACGTCCAACCTCCAGGGAGCAGTGCACACGTTGTAGGCGCTAATCCATTGTCTGAACACACTGTCTGATGTCCTGTTACTGCTGCAGAAAAACAAAGGCTTGAAGTTTCACATTTAGTTCTGCTGAGCTTCGTTTGGCACATAAAACACAGAGCATTAATTACATTATACTGTTCTACTTAAGGGGCTGTCAGCATTTCCACTGCAAAGCTTTCATTTCAGGGCTTTATAACACAGCTGTGAAATACTCATTTTGCACTTCAGCTTAACATGCAAAAGTCTGGCTTTGGACCAGGTTCCCCTGCATTTTCTTTTTTTTTGGGGGGGGGGGGGGAGTTAGGGTTTTTTTTATTGTTGGTCTGACAGGGGAAGGGCTGAAGATGGGTGGACGGAATTAAGTGCAGGAGGTGTTTGATTTACAAAAGCACTCAGCTCCATAGTTGATTTCTGCCACTCATCTACCCAATGTGTTCCCCTGCTTTTGTATATGCATAAAAAATATGCAGTTTTAAATTTCTTTTACATATATATATATTATATGTTTTTAATGAGGTTTTTTTATCCTCTCCTTTTTCTCCAGCCAGTCTTTCTTCCCTCAGCAACTAGCACTAGGAAAGACTGGTGTCTTGACAAGCTCGACACTGAAAATATTCCACCTGCAAAAGGCAGCAGTAGCAAACCAAGCTCCAATACATGACCCATTCAAGAGGTCTCTGGCTCACAGAGAAATCTCCTTTTCTCTCACTGTAAGCCTTGCCCACAGCCACCATTGCACTCACATCAACTGCCCAATTGACCCTCCAGGAACTACTGCAAGACCGTGAAATTGGTTTAATGCAATCCACGACGCAAATTTGTTCTGACATTTGAGGTGTTTCCAGCCAATGCCCAGTTTAAAACAGTACTCATGGGAAAAAGGATTCAGAGCTCTGAACAAGCCCTCACAATTAACTAATTGAAAAAAAACAATTTTTTTGGAAGAGGAAAAAAACCCAAAAACTCACTAAGCAAAACAAAACAGAAAAACACCTGACCAGAACATCACAGTATGACACAAGCAGTTGCCAACTCTATGCATTTGATTTCAAGATAACCACTTTAAGAACATCAGGGAACAATCTCCCCAACATAAGTTATGAATGGCACTCCTTGACACGAGAATAGCAAGAGCAAAATCTGACTTGCTGAAAGGTTTTGAATCACTGAGTTATGGGAAGCATTACATTACATTTGTAAACCTGCATAAAAGCAGATATGGGATGGAGGGTATTCCAGTGGAAGTACTGACCCTCAGCTCTAATGGCTCTGCCAGGCATGCTGCAGAGGGGTTGCAACAGGGGTGTGCACAAATTTATTCAAAATTATCCAGATGGTTGGAAAAACGGAACAAATCAGGGATGAAGGTGGGAGAAACTGAACACAAGCAGCCCACAGGCTGTGTCTTTCCACAGTGTGCGTGCATTTGTCCATGTCTCCACAGAGCCTCTCTTGCCTGCTCTCCCCTCCTGGCCTCCCCACCGTGCTGGCCACTTTCAGTCCAATTCCAGCTGTCAGGGCTGCATTCCTGACCCATCAGCCCCAGCTGTCAGGGGCTATGTGCTGAATCTGCACTCTGCTGCCTTCTTCTTCATGCACCTGAAGAAAGGCAGTCCCGGGCAGGCCATAAATACCATTGCATAGCCCCAGGGAGTGGGTGGGAGGCTATTAAAAGAACTTCTACCAGCAACCATAGTGAGGGAACTTAGAACTGGCAGAAGAAAACACCTGCAAGTGTTCCTGCAGCCTGCAAACAGGACACATAAAGAGTTAATTTCCTACCGGCCTCTACATCACAATCTAGCCATCATTAAATAATCTTCTGTTTCTTCAGTTAACACCAGCCTGGTCCACCAATTTTCTCTTTCCTACCCCCACACCAAGTTCAATTTCTTCCTAAATACTGCAGGTTTGAGGAGAGGTCCAGGTAACCTTACAAACTCTGGCTAAAGGCATGACAAGCAGTGGTTTCTCCTTCTACCATTCAGTCATTCTCACTGTAAAAGCAACAACAACTCAGACTTACATGAGATTTCATAAAATTTTCAGAAAATCTGAGCTTCAGAGGTACAAGCATGGTGAAGGGACAGGGACAAAGTGTGTAAATCGTCCACCATTGTCATCCATCAGCGTTGTCATGAGGCTATTTTCACTTTGGTGTGGGAAATTCTTTTTTGTTGATGTAAGCAAAGTTTGTGAAGACTGTGTGATGAATGCATTAAATGAATGCATTAAAAAGAAATGTGAATTAAGAATTTCTTTCTTAAAAAGAAAAAGTGACATCAAACAGGTTACAGGTATTGCTGGTACACAAAGAGCCAATCCTGATTTGTTCCAGACTAAGCATCTGCACACAGAGTCAATTGGTCCAGCTCCTCAGGCAGTTAAGCCCCATGTAACACAACAGAGACACCTCTGTGTGGGCAGGCTTCAAAGAAACCCTTCCTTGAGCTCTTGGGACCTGGAATTCTGCAGGATCACTCCTTCACAAGGAACAGATGTTTCCACTTTGAAAATGTGCATTACTTTTTCACAAGGAAAGAGAGCAGACGAGATACCATACTTTACATAGGGTATGCTTTTGCCCTCCCACATAGGCAATTCGGCCAATGATTTTTTTTTCTTTGTAGTAGAAGATGGAGCCAACTCACTTTCCCCTGCATCAAGAACTACCTATACAAGTTTTAGGTGCAAATGCAAACTTGCAGCACTCCTCTAATCTGTCCCAACAGTGGAGAACAGTGGAAGCAACTTCTGACTTTCTGGCAGTCGTACATATTGGTCTCCCCCAGGTCTATGCACAGCGGCCTGAATATAGGCAAAGAAAGTGCTTCAGTGAGAATAAACAGGAAAAAAAAAAAAAAAACACCAATATAGCTCCCTTGGGCAGAGTTTCAGTTACTCATATAAGGGTTTGAAATCAAGCAGGAACAAATGGTTCCCTCAGCATAAGGGTCACTGTTCATCATCATTAATCATCACCTCCCAGATAGGAAAGGCTCTTTCCCCTCTGTTTCGCCCAGACTTTAGCACTCACAAGAAGCAAGAGACAAGAAAAAGGAAAAGAGCCAAACAGGAATGTTGGCACAGGCTGGCAAGGCTGCTCCCTCTGTGGCTTTGCTGAAGTCCCTCCTCTTGGTCCTAACCCTGAGCTGAGCACGCTCCTAAATGCAAACAGGCAACAGTTAAAAGTCCACAGTTTCTCAGGCATACACTCCAAAGAAACCGTGGCAGCACCACATAATTCTGGACTCTGAAGCAGTCAAACACAGGGTTCATAACACAGCACTTCTAACACTGATACCGTCATGGCAAGGAGCTCCCCCTAAATCACCTCCTGCTGAACTCTATAAACAACACATACATTTAAACTAAACTTGGACACAGAGAAGACAGACTGAAAGAGAGGGAGCAGAAAGCCTTCCCCACAGTCAACCCTGCTGAGGGGAACCACAGAAGGAAAGCCACTTCAGCACTTCAAGAAAAGCATCATGTTACAATCTCCTTCCCCTTAATTTCTTCTTTGGAGCTTATTTTTGGTGTAAACAGATCTGTGAACTGTTTGACAAGGCTTGGGGGAACACACAGAGCTATGCAGGATGAAGAGAAGCCTTTTGATCAGCCTGCCTGAGGCAACACACATAATTCATTTGTGATTTCTTTATTCACCCATGACCCCATGCCAAATCAATTAATTTTTATCCTTCACCAGTGATTTACACAGCCATTCTGCCCTAAAAGTCTTTGACTGCCAGATCTCACCCCTACCTACCCACCCCACACTGCCATGAAGGCAACTATGCATTCCAGAGAACGACACAGCTGTAGAAAGTCTTAAAGAGACTGTAAGTAGTGTCTTAAAGAGACTATAAGTAAAAGCCCCACCTTTTCATGCTTGGATTCCTTACATGGAGCAGGTATCTGTCCCTGCCATAGGAGGTCAGAGACCTCACTTCTCCTGTCACCTGAAGGATCTTGCCTGTACCACCTGAACCACCCTAGGACAAGACACCTTACCCTCCCATGCATGCATCTCCCTAAGATTTCAGTGATGTTATGGAGGAAAGCACATACTTGCATTCTCCTGGAATGAGAAAACTGTTTTGTTGTAAGCTGATTTAAATTAAGTTAAAAAATTACATATCAGCAATTTAAAAGATGCTAAGATGGGAATAAATACAACAGGAAGGACAGAGGAAGCGCAAAGCATTTATCACACAGACAACATCCCTGTGGAAGGAGGCAGGAGGTAAACAGATTAGTATTCCATCTCTCCCTAAACATTGTCTGAACTATTTATTATTTGTTTCACAGTACTTGGAAGAAGTCCCAACAAACACGAAGCCCTGCTGTACTTACAGCAGCATGTATTCTCACACAGCTGGCAATCTACAACTAAGTGTAAGAGGACTTGGTGGCAATACCACACAAACACTGATGTTAAATGTCTTGAACATGCAACGAATTAGCAACAGAACTGGGAATAATCTTACTCCCTCCCAAATTTCAGCAGCTATCTACTGCATAGATCGTGCTGCATCACTGTTGTACCTCACTCCTGCTTGAAGCCAAGGACAGTATTTTCAAAGGATGCTTAACAATTAATCAAAAGAAAGCATGAGAAATTTCTTTATTTTGCCCAAGCCAGCCAGTATATATAGAAGGAGACATTTAAGATTCCTGCCCGTCCCCAGCCAGCACTCACTGCCTAGCTCTAGACAGTCCCTTCCTGCACTCTTCCCTGCCCTCTGCTCCAAAGGATAAGCTTCTTACAGAATAGACTTTATCAGTATCTTGCCCTTTATGCATCCTGGAATTAAGAAGCTTTTCACATCTGTCCATCAACATGCATATTGAGTACCCAAGAGATTTGTCCTGTCAGACAGAAAGGAGACCACATCCCCCAGGGGAATCATTACACAGGAACACGGGCCAAAGATTCATAAAGCAAACTGAAGAGAACAGCACAAGCACTGACTTCCATCATCTCCTCAACAAACCTGCTGCCACGTCCCCTCCTGTTACAGTACAGGGGAAAGCCCTTCACCTCTAACACGGTGTTCCTGTCACTTGCCCCTGCTGCTCAGCCACCAGCACACACAACTCCAGCAAACCCATATGTGTTCACTTAGGTACACACCACTGAGCCATCTTTCTGCTGCAAAGATGCAAAATGGTACTCCAGGAGAAGCAATCATCATTCAACAGTCACAGCAGACACAGAATTCAGTTTAGTTTTTTCCAAATAGTTCAAATTTCTTACAAGTTTTATGACCTAGACCCAGCATCCCAAAGACCTGAATATTCTTCCTGTAAGTCAGCAGCAAGAAACACCATCAATCCTCTCATTTTTGCACACACACAGAGGAAACCACCACTAGACAATAAACCACAGAGAGACAAAAGGTTATAAAGGTAACTACAAAGCAATCCTAAACAAACTCATTAAGTCCTTCTTTTAACTTGCTTTCATTCTTCACTTACTCTGCCCTTAAATCACTTCTTCCTGTGATTTTTCCCAAGCACTTTTCAGTTTATTTCCCTGAAGGAAACTAATTTTGTAAATAAGAGGTATAGTAGACCAACACAAGATGACATATTTGAGTAGCTGTTAAAGTGACTTAACAGAAAGAAAAAACCAAAATTGAGTAGGCTGCCATCTAAGTCCCTTAAAACCCTAAAAGAGGGAGTAGCTCTGGGAAAAAAAGTCTCTTCTAGCTTGCACTTAGGTCCAGGAGCATGGGTAATTGGTAGAATTACCAAATGTGAGAACTGAGGAAGTAAAACCACACTCAGAGGAAACAATTTTTATCCACAGACTCTAAGAATCCTTGGTTTTGTTATCATGTGGTTTCTGTCATGTTTCAAACCTTTGCGATAACCATCATTTCTTTACTGCTCTTGTTTAGAAACTCAGAAAACCCTGGAACCAGGCTCACAACCAACTCCTGTTGCTTCAACACTTCACAAAGCACTACTGCTTTTAAATTTCTAGTTCTTAGCAAAAATTGCTATTGTAAAAAGCAGAATGCAAAAGTAGAGATTATGGAACTCCAGTCTTCAGCAGAGGTGCAATCCTCCCAGTTTCGTGGTAAATAGGTTTAGACACATTCACCTACTTAGAAGCATTTAGCAGAATCTCTCTGGATAAGAAATAACTTTGAGTGACACATGTAGTTCAGAAATATCTGAACTAAGCACATTTCTGCAGTTTAAAGAAGGGAGATAGCAACCAGGCAAACATTTGAAGATCAGAGCAACCCAAGAGAAAACATCGCTGTTGACTGACATTTGTGCTGAACCGCCATGCTAACCCTGGTCAAACTGCATTTTTCTCCAGCAAAAAGAGAGCAGTAAAGCTTCTATGCAGCTTCTGTCCACTCCCTGCTGCGGTGCACTGGCAGAGAGGTAGTGGGCAACTGCTGGATACAAGTTTCACTGTCACCCCTGCACCAGAACTAGCTCCTGCATGAAGCCAGGCTGCAATTCCCATCACCAGCCAGAGAAGAGGTGTTGGATGAAACAGAGCTGATGGCCTGCCAGAGTTGAATGAACGCAGCTGATGATTTGGACTCTTAAACAAAAATGCAGAAAGAAATGACTGCAGAATTGTTTGTGGAGCACTGAAATCTGAAAACATTCCCACATGTACACAGTCTTGTGTCTCTTCTAATTGCATCAGACTGTTTAAAGAAAGAAAATACTTCCACCTGCAAACATAGCTGCAGGTTGATACCTGCAATAAAGCACTTGAGACAATACTGTGGAAGGATCTGTTTAAAAATTAGCCAAAGATGAAAGAAGTACTTAGAGTTTAAAGATGGAATTAACATCATCCACAAACAAAGACTAAAAATGACTGCTCAGTGCTTATCAGTACTTTCTGCTATTTCTACAGAGGTCATTTCCTACATTTCCTTTAGGTGAGATACAAACCTATTACTGATGGATAGGCTCACAGAAATTAGCACAATCTGCCACAGCAGTCAAGCTGACCGAGAAAATACTTGCACTAAACAATCTCGACAAAGAACCAGAAAGCTACTTCTAAATTGCAAGAGTTACGTTCACAAGCACAGCCTGGGAGAAGTCCTGTGCACACTCCCCACGATTCAAAAGATGATAGCAGCATCCCAATGCACCTGTGAAACCACAGACGATGCCACTTGAAAATTCTGCTCCCTACAATGTGTGACATCATGATGATCAAGACAGCTCCACAAGTACCTGTCTAACAGATTGAGGAGGAAAACATCTGACAGTTTGAGCAAGCTCAGCAACGGTTCTGGAGTCACAAACAACTAAGATTGCCACAGACCAAACTCTGTGGTGTTGGACCACCAGGCTGCTGCAAACTGAATCCTATCGGATTTCTGACAGATGTTTCACCATGAGAGAAAAGAACCAAACAATCTTCAAGCAGGAAGCCAATGCTCCAGACCCAAGCACTTATGCTCTCCCCTGAAGGCATGCCATATGGCATTTTCTTGTTGCTTTCAGCCACCTTCCACAGCCTTTTCCACTGAAGATAAAGTATCTGGGAAGTCATCTTGAATCAGCTGTAAGGAAGGGAAGCCCTGGGTCTACCACTTTCTTCTATTTATACCAACAACACTACTGGACCAGTTCAAACACATTTTATATATAGTTCTGTGGCTTATTTCCAGGCAGAAGTAATTCAATGCTGGTGTACATATGTTTAGACCACAGCAATTGGAAACAATGTCCCATAAACTCTGTTAACTGCTACTCCACTGTAACCAGAACAGGCTCTACAACTGCAGAAACACAAGCCATGATAGGAAAAAAAACTTAAAAAGTTATCCACCCAGAAGCTAAATAAGCCTCTTGCCACCTGCACAGCACTGACAGGCTTCCACTGTAGCCCCAACAGATTTATGGCTGTAAGTTAACAGCCAGCTCTTGTCACATCAAGATATAGTGTCTGACTGCCAAGACACCACATGGAGGTGACCAGGGTGTGGGCCAACATAAGGGCAGACATGCAATACACAGAGCATCTGCCAGTATCCACTTGCATTTTGTAAACTTAAGAGTGGGCAAACAGAAGATAGTTAGATGTGCACAGCTCTATTTGCAAACCCCGTACTGAAAATATCAGCAGTGCTACCATATTTCAATGAGTCTGACTTGAACCCAGTACTGATAAGCTTGCACACTGAAAAGAAATAAGAATGGCAAGGAGCAGGAGCCCTGGCCCAACACCTAAAGGGTATTTACCTCAGCACTGCAGAGGCCTCAGTGACACACAGATGAGGAACACACTTGCTAGAAACCTCACAGGTTACCGTTGCCAGTGCTGAGCCTAGGCTTTAATACCACCTCAGTTGAGCCAAGCTGCAAACAGCAGCCCACATGTAGAAAAGCAAGAGGTGATAATTACCATGCCTTTCACCAGACTGTCCTTCTCAGCTTCAAACACAGCCCTGTCAGTCCTCCCAATATGCATAAAAACCTTTCATCACATTTTTCTCTGCAGTAACTAAATAGCGGGAGGGTGGACAGGGAGACAGATATGTGATTAACATGTTTTTTAAAAAAGCTTGCCTTTCTTTCGCCTGAACACAATGGGACTGAACTTTAAAGAGGAAGAAAGCATAACCAACACTTCAGAAGCATCTAAAAAGGTAAGGCACCTTTGGTTATGGGAAGTGGAAAAGTTAATGCCTGCCATCTCAGGCCTCTGAAGAGACAAGGCGTCTCTTCTCCTGGGGTATAAATAACGTAGCTTTATCCTGCATAAACCTGTTTGCAATTTCAGGGATGGAACTGCCCTTCCTGAGCATGCCAGGTCAGCATCTTGCTTAGATCAAAGGAGGCTCTGACACTGTCAGAAAGCTTGTAGATGGGGAGAAAGGGGGAAACAAATTTCAGGGGTGATAATAGGGGTACAAAACAAAAATGTAATTTCTCTGGTCAACTGCTTATTTGGGGAATGTGAAACAGGGAAAGAGAAACCGTCACTGTTCCAGGTTTCACAGGACTGGTTAGCAATACGTTCAGGAAATATGGATTATTGAACAAAGTGCTGCTGAGCTGGTCAAAACAACATGATGAAAACAACTGCATGATATACATATAAGGCATGCACACAGATACAGTTACGTGCATTAAATGAATCATCACACATAGACTCTGATCTTGCAGTTGGCCACAGAGACACTTATCTTTACATTCATTGGGTGAAATGAACCACTCACACTCTACCTCACCACAAAATTAAGCACATGCTGAAGCACCCACAGGAATGGTGCCAGAGTTTGCATTCAGTTTTCTTTTAAACCTTTCAAGGTCATCACGACTCTAAAAACGTTACAAAGAGTTGTGTAAGACTGTGTACATTACAGCTGAAACATAATACCAGTGTCACTTTATAAGCAGGGGAAAAGAGCAGGCTGTAAGTTACTGTACTGACAGGCACACTAAGAAAAGTAACATACACTCAACCAGAACAGCCTACGAGCTTTGTATTAAACACACACACACACACACAGAAAAATAGAAACATAATCATACCATCATCCAACCAGGCCTCAGTATTTAAGTACACTCTACAAGGCAAAACCCTGCTTGGCAGCTCTTTACAGTACCTTCCTTTCTGGGGATCTGAGAAAAGCATCCAAGTGAAATCACAGTAGAGATTGGGAGAGCAGGACATGGGACAAAACACAGGCAGCAGATCTGGAAGCAAATTCATCTTCCAGAGAGATGGCTGCAATGCATAGACAACATTCCCTCTGCTGTCCAGAGACAAGACCCTCTCCCCAGCAAGGGAAACCACCCACTTTGACATTTTATGATGGATTTTGTTTCTAAGCCTTTCTTTCTGTCCTAACTGCTTCTGCAGCTACAGAGATCACTAATGATTCATAGTTCTGCCATCTCCTCAGCATGAGAGCTCCTCAACTCGACTAATCCCAAATGTTACACAAATATGTTTCAGGCCCCCAACTCCCTTCCCCACAACCCAGCGCAGGAATACCAGCTCGTCTCTGTCTGGACAGTTATAGTACTCTTTACACAGCCTCCTCCTCTCCTCCACCAATGCTGCCAGCTAAGGAGGGACGGGTTGCTCTTCCCAGTACAAGAGGCCCTAAGTGCCAGAAAAAACTAGGAGCAGAAAGGAAGATATTATTTTGCTTGCCAACAAACCTTTAGGCAGTAGGTGATGAGTGTTCCCAATTGTTTTAAACCTCTGGAAAATACTGACAGCAAAACTAAATGCCTTATTGCAACAAGTACTCTTCTTTTCCCAGGAGAACATCATATGACTGCCCACAGTGAGCAGTATTTCTCAACCCCTGGTAACCTCAGAGATCCCCAGGTGCCCTGTAAAACACTTGTCTTTTACCAAAGAGGCAGATTTTTCTAAACTCATGAGACAATTCAGTTTCCTTGGCAGAAATGCAAAGCCAGAAGCTGCCCAGTGCATCATATGCCTTACCATGGTGGGCAATGTTACTAACCAGGGCAATCTGGTGGTCTTTCCCAGCCTTGCTGGTCAGCCAGGAACTTTAGCCACCAGAGTTCCACCATGAAAGTCCAGGCACTGTCTGGAACAACACAGACTCTGAGCATATTATAGACAGGGAGCTTGGCTGACTCCTTTTCCCAAACATGTGTTTAAACTAAGCTTTGCAGGCTTACCAAGGGCCAGAGGGCCCTCCCCAGGCACCAGCTACCCACAGAGCCAGAGGCAGGGTCACAGTGCCCCTGCCCAAGCACACCACATGTCCACGGCCACAGGAGGCTGCAGCACCTGAAAGAAGCCAAGGCAGAAGCCATGAAGTTGCCAGCAAGCGGGCATGCCAGGCCATGCAATTGTGGCCCGAGTGCTGTGCAGCCCACTGGCTGTCACCCCAGCTCCAGAAGGCCATGTAGAAAGTCATTAATCAGCCTCCTGGCCATTTTATTAACAGCTGTGTTTACACACTGACACTCCTGGGCAGAGACATTCATTCCAAGGGCCTGGAGCAGCTTCTACACACAGCAGAGATAGTCCAGGCACTGCATCTTCTCCCCCAACACCACACTCATTTTTCCACTGATGGCTCCATCAAAAAAGTATTTTGTGCAGGTCTCGGACATCAACAAAGTTATTTGCAGCCCTGCCACAGAAAATGGGCCAAGAACTTCACAAAGCAAGTGTCCATAAACCACTCACCACAAAAGTGATGGAGGAGACCTGCTCTTTCAGAAGTCACAGCCAAAGCAAGCAATGGCAAGGAAACTGAAGAAAGCTGCCTCTCACCCAGAGCACCTCTCCCTCATCCTCCCCCAGCACCAGTTATTCACGCTGCTGATTGCGTGTTAATACATCTCAACAGCTTAGCTTGGGAAGCCTGCAGAGACAGGCAGCACAAGCCACGGATTATCAGGGAGGAAGATTATCCTCTCAGTGCAGAGGACAGTAGAATCCCAATTCCAGCCTCAAAAGCTGCTCAGGCTTCTAGAAACAGCTACATTCATTGAGGCCTACCACAGACCCATCAGAAATGTTAGTTCATGCATTAAGAATACTCTGTCATCTTGTATCCATTCCACTCATTCCACCCCATAGCAGGGTTTGGGGCAGACACTGGGCAAACACTCTCCAGCCAGCCCTCATAGTTTGGAAAGGTACACAGAACCATATCTAAAGTCTATCTGGCCACGATTCAGTCCAAGAAAACTGGATGAGTTGGGACAAGATGGGCTTAAGCACAAAAAGCAGATCCCAAATTTGTCAGTTCTAGTTTACAGTCTGCAATGCTTTTGGACCCAGCTACTCAAGAAGGATGACACCCTCAAAGCAGGTTTGAAACAACTATGCTCAGAACCGCTATACCTAGTTCAAAACTGGGAGATAAGCCAAACACAGGGAGTTATGCAGCTATTTTAAAGCTCTGGACACTGGGACGCTTTGCAGCAAGTGGAAAAGTATCCTGTCTGTTTTACCCTGAGGAAAAAAAGAGGCTCAGAGACAGTCTGAATAGCAGAGCACAGAACCTAAAAACTTTAATTGTATTTTAAATGAAACTTACACAGCTCTATTTCAAGATTCACTCTTCCTTTATACAGTTCAGCAGCACAGAACTGGTTAAAAGCATGAAAAACATCACTCAGCCCACACAAAGTTCTTGCAGAAAAGACTAGTATTGATGAAACATAACTGTCAGAAAGAAGTCCTTTCACTGGTATAGCCTGTTTCTCTGAGGGACAGGATCGTTCAATAGACTCTTTTGATACTGTGTTACTATTAAGACAGCTTGGTTTTGGATCTCAGCTCACTAATTCTTTCTAGCACAAGCAAGTGCTTAGCCAAGTACACCCTGACAGTCATGCTCCCTCGGGATACCTCTGAAACCATCCCTATTCCCTCACGGCTCCAGTCACAGCATGGCCACGGCCAAAGCACACAGCACAGTGAATTCGGAGCACCAAGACCTGCCACCAAATAAGGAGGCAGGTCTTGCAGACACTCCTTTCACCCTCAGTCTTATTCAATGTTTCAGGATCTCCAGCATCTAGATTGCATTAGGGACTGTGCAATGAACTCAAGCTCCTTTGGTGCAAAGCCTGGCCTGAGCCATGGTGCATTTTTATTTTTTTTTTTTTTTTTTGCAAATGAAAGCATCCCTAGTACAAACAAGACTTCAAAGGCAAGCAGCCCCTTATGTACTACTCAAAGGTGAGCAGCCAATTTCAAAGCCCTTGACAGACCTCAAAGGCTACCACTGTTGAGCACAGGAGAGGTAGCTAGCACTTCAATACTGGCACTTCAAACAACTGCCCTGTGCTGGGCCTGTCTGTCAATAGGGAAGGGTTTCTGAAGAGGCAGCACTGTTTTTCACAGCGCCTACTTGGGAGCAGAAACAGGAGCAGGAAGCTTTACAACTCTATAGCCTTGAATCCATGGACACTGCCATAATGTTGCTTTCTCCTTTCAGAAACTCCTCCATCTGCCTGCTCTCAAGACATTTGTTAATGTTATGACTCTCTACTAAGATGGAACCTCTGATAAACTACTATATTCCAGAGAAAGGAGTCTCTCTGGATCCATAATGGGGGAAATTTCAAACTGTGCAAAATGTCAGGGAGATGCAGAAATTAAAGAAGCATCACTGTAAGGAAGGAATGCCATTGTCAAAATTTCATGAGGTAAGAAATCTCATATCAGTTGTTATATCACATTAGCTATCTTGACCAACTGTGAATTTTAATACTGTATTTGGGAGAACAAGCAGGTCTGACTTTTATTGCTATTAACTTGGAAATTCTGAATACACCAGCAGTTCATAGTCTTCTACAGTACTATTTTCAATCAGTTTCCTCACAGTAACTAACAACAGTACTGGTCTCCTGGGACACTAGCAAATTTACAAGGCTTACTGGGGTTTCCACAGCTCTAATTCTGATGGTGCTTAATCTGCTTGAGCTTGTTGGAAAGTCATCATCACCAGAGCTATTGAAATGATTAGTGACAATGGGACCAAGTCAGTATTTACAACAGCACAGTTTGCACATTTTCAAGCAAATAATCTTAAATGAACACAAGTAACCCTTACATGGGAGAGGTGAGAAACATCCCTGGTAATCTACAAGAGATTGGGTTTTGTGACTAAGGCTAGGACTTGGCCTTAGAGGATCGAGATTCAATTTCTAGGTCTGCCTCAGACTTCCTGTGGGAGTTTGGAACCATGTCTGTGTAGAAAAAGCATGTTCCATTCTCTCCATCCATTTAGCTTTTTAAGCCTGAAGCTCCTCTGGGCTGGGTCTACTTTATCCCATCTGTCCAGTGCTCACCAAAGCAAGGTAGAGAGATGGGATGCTCTTGCAGTCTGTGGTCATACAAATACTAACAACAAGTCACCTTTGCATTGATATTTTTGGATACTGATCACACAGCACAGCTGATTACAACAGTTGCAGGCCTCAGTTGCACTTTCCTTGCACAACACATGAACGTGCTCAGGGCAAGGATAAGCAGCCCTGTGGTGAAAGGAAATAGTGGGAGGGTTTTCTGAATTGCAGTAGCCGCCCTTTGGTGGGTACAGCCTCAGCAAAGCCTAAAGGGATTCAGGTACAAGGACCAGCCCACATCTGGAGCTGGGAACCAGAGCAGCGAGCGTGCTGCAACCCTGCTATGCACATACCAGAGTCCTCAGAAACTGCCAGCTATGCGGAGGCAGGTACACCAGGCACAAACACAAGCCTGAAGTAACTGAAACTGGGCTTGGTGATAGTTAATTATTCAGTCCTTAGCTGGGATCACTGAGCATTAATGTCAGGGCTAAGGATCGTTTGAGTGCCATGTAAACATCACTCCTGGCACCAAACATCAAAACCTTTGAAAAAAGCCAAAGAGTAGCTAGTATATGTTGTTTGCTTTCATGCTCACAGAGAAAATTGTACCAAGCCTAATCAAGCAACTTCTCCCCAAGACCTGATCAACAGGAAACAAAATACCTACTTCAATTTTCCAGGTCATCAAAATGCTGACCACCACTTTCTCAGCCAGAAATGGAGGTGGTGCCCTGTAGTTACTTTCCATTATACACAGAGGACAGTAAAATAATATAGAAGTCATTTTACAGGTGGTTGCAGATCCTTGATGATGGAAAACCAGATATTGGTCCAGCCTGGTCTGACTCCCAACCAGCACTTCAATTGTTCTGCCCTCCTGAAACACATGAGGTGATACACCACAGCAAGGCTCAAGCACACAGCTAGTGAAACAGATGGTACACTCTGAAGGAGGTCTCTTTCCACTGTGTCTGAGGATGCCTTTCTCCATCAGTTCCCTCAGCACCACAGTGAACAACAGCTCTGACTAGCAAGGAGCAAATGTACCACCTGCAACACCTCTGAGCAGCCTTGACCTCTGCCATCTTACTAACCCAGCCAGGTCTTTGGCAAACACTACACGCTTCACAGCCCATGGACAAAAGAGGGGATTCTGTGCACAGCTCACCCAGCACAGCAGGGCAACAGTGTAAAACCTGCTTGTGAGCCTCTCCAGCCAGGTTAGCCAAGTCCCACGTGCCCTCTCAGAGGACCCAGCTCATCTGAAGGAGGTGAAGTTCAACATTCAAGGCAGGACCACAACAGCTCTGAAAGGCTATCCAGGTAAGCACTGTATGACCATCCACAGGAAGCAAGAACCATTAAAACCCATGAGACAAATGACCTGGTTTGTGTTATTTATGCTGACTTCACCCCAGCACATCATTATGCTCTCCCTGCCATGGAGATGCCTTCCTGCTGTCTTTCACAGTAAAAACAGCACATGATTTAGGGGTGGCTAGAAGGATGATCTTGCCAGCAATCTTGCCTCAAGACTGGCAAGAAGTATCACAGTGTTTCATGGATACAACTGCAGATGACAAGACCAAATATGTTGAATTTTTATATGCTTTTATAGCCACTATATTTCAAGAACCAAAGTCAACTGGCCCTGCAGTTCACCAGCAGAAAAACTCTGGCTTAGATATGCTCTGTGAATGTAAGTCACATTTAACACTCACGTTTAGACCAAGGGAGCTAGACAAATCACCCTATATTTTCAGGACAAGGCATATAATTCACAGAGTGAAGAATAGAACAAGAAAATGCTGCATGTGAAACTGCTAACAAACACAGAATCACCCTGAGCACCACATATCCAAGGATGGAATAGGGGGGACCAGAGCAACCCAAACAGGGAAGCATTCAACCCCTGACACCCATTTGTTCCACTGACTATCTACAGATACAGACACACCACGGAAATGCAGGTCTGGCTATGGAGGACCCAACCAGACTTTGTCCTGTGCTTCAAGGGACACTGTTACAAGCCTGACCAGAGACAGACATGAAATCCGTTCTATCTCTACACAGAGGCCCTAAGATGTTGAAGCAATTGGGTGTGTTTAGACTGGGCAGTGCAGAGCTGTGAGAGAGATCCCTAGCTATCAACTGGGGTCAAGCAATATTCATGGATGCTGAAGCAGAACAGGCACAATAGCAGACATCCAGACCAGGCTTAGAGGCATTCCCTCAGCTGTGCCCCTGGCTGCACCGGTCCCATAGATAATGGGCTGAGCACTCCTCAGACTGCAGTGGAAGAAAACAGGTGAATGGGGTAATACTGCACTGAAAAGCTCCTCAAAAGCACCATCATTTTGTAGAAGGCCCTTCCAAATCCTGCCAAAAGAAAAGCTTATGCCAGCATCAGACAGGCTGCTCCTTAACTCACCCACACAGGCTGCTCAGCCCCACATCCAGCTCCCTGGGAACCCTGCAGGCTCTGCTGCTGCAGGACCAAGTTGTTCTCAAAGACTTAGAAAGAATCCCACTCTGCAAGAAGCCTCAGCTGCACCTGAAGTGATTGAATGAGAGGTGATGATTTTTGATGCATTTACATCAGTGAACTAAACTTGTGTGGTTTTTGGTTCTGTTCCAGTTCAGGTTCAGCAATTCTTAGCTGATTCAGTTAAGAGTAGCAGTAGTCTGACACTGATTCATGTTGGAAGCCATGATATTTTCTAACAAAAAGAACTCTGTGCTGAAAGCAGGAAGCTACAGTCAGGATAGAAACATTACTCCATTCTCCTGTGTCCAGGACAGCCTGTGGTCCTAGCTGAGCCCTCCAGCTTCTCAAGGGATTAAGAAGCTGGAGAACTTCATTGGGAATGACAAGACATGAGGAGTCTGAAGTTTCCATGGATCTGCTTTCCTCTTAAATCTGTGCAACCTCACTGGTAGGACACAGAAGCACACAGAAGTACTTGTTTCTACTGGCTGGCAGTAAGAACAGACCATGTCTCACCAAAGGAAGACAGGAAACCCTGTCCCACTAGGAGCAACTTAGTCAGGGCTCATTTTCAGAACAAATGCTCTCAAGGTTTTGCAGAGCCACCCAGTCCAACCCAGCATTGTAGGGCAGGACCAGGCACTCCAGCTGCACGTTTGCATGCCACTTGGAGAGGGGAGAGACCACAACATAACAGTTCCCTGCTCAATGACTTCCCGCTGAGGAATTCAGGTTTTAGTCAAAACACTCTTTTAAACAGGCAACTTGAAATATTTCTGGCTTAGAAAAAACAGAAGAGATCAAAGAAACCAGCAGCAAATTCCAAATGTGTTTCTTTGATTCGCTGGCTTCCCGTTTCAGGGAAAGCTTGTAGCAGGTTTTGTAGCAATTTGTTGACATTCACAATCTGATTTGACTAAGGATACCCGCACATACCATCCCCCCCTAAAACAGGCACAGCTACATCAATTAAAAAGAGGTTTATATTTACAAGTGTAGAGCTCAGCAATACAAACAACCCCTGCAGGAACTGTACTTGCTTAAGTACATTACTTCTGTGAGCAGGGTACTACTGCAACCAGGACATTTTAACAATGGGAGATGGGTCAGGCCTGAGTTTTCCCTCTGTCCTGATGGTGTTGCCCTGCAGGGTGATTCAAAGGCACTTAGTGCCCAGTTTTTAACCCCGTGTCTCTACTGGAATCACAAGCACGGTGACCAGATGCACGGCTGGATTTCTGGCAGGGCTAGTAATCCTCTAGAAATTGAACGCAGGCCAATCAACTTATCTGAGGAAATTTTAGCTTCCAACTGCCACACCAAAACATTACAAATCCCAACAGTCAAAAAGCCTTAGACTTAAGTCACAGTACTCTAGGTCTATATTGGTTCAATACAAAAAATAGAGATCTGGAGACCACAGCAAAAGCGGATTCAAGCCATGAACATCAGAAGACACACAAAAAAAGGAAAGTCTAAATGCAAAACAAGTCAGGCAGCAACAAAAATCAGGACTCCCAAAAAACAAAAGCAGCTTTCAAAAAGCAGTAACAAAACCAAACACTACATCCAATTTGTCAACAAGCTTTACTTAGACCTCCAATTCCTTCCCCCCTTTTTCCTTTTTTTAAATGTCCATGATTATCTATTGGCTCTTAGTTTAGCTTCTGTAGAGATCTCCTGGAGCTCTACAGTAAAAAAATATGCATTAATTACAGCAAGAAATAAGTCCTAGTGGAAGTCACAGAACAAGTTCTCTCTTGTACAGATCCCAAGTAACACATTGCATGTCCTGCACAGCCATCATGCAAAATATCTCTACTTACCCACACTCCCCCTTCCACAGCAATGCACAAACAGGTCTCTGCAGAGCCAGCCTCCCACAGACTGCCCACGGCCAGCCCAGCATTACACGGCTGCTTCACTGAAAGGAGGCAATTTCACAGGCCTTCTCTTCAGCATGACAAACTGCCCGAGGGGTCTGTCCCTAGCCATTGAGACAGCCTGGCAAGCCTCACATGCCCAAAGGGTTCTTTAGGAGAGAGAGACAGGACACTTCCCACTGGAGGGGAAAAAAAACAAACCACTACAGCTCATGTCAGTTTAAGCAGTGCCACTGAGGTTGCTTGTCCATCTTAAATTGAGTATCTGGTTGCAATAAAACGTTGAGGGACTCAGAGGGCTGTTGAGAGCTGGGTCTTCACCTACATCTGCATATGCAAAGCACAATATCATCTTCCAGGCATTCATTTAGGGCAAAAGTCCAGCTCCATCCTATGTAATCAATTAGCTGAGATGGCCAACTTGATTGGCCCTTCCATGCCTCCACCTAAACAGTTTCATATAGCTCTTGGAGCAATCTCAAAATGTCCAAGAGACAAAGATGCCTCAAAGACTCCTTCCTGCAGGTCAGAAAAGATCCTTCAGGAGTGATATGTATGATGGCCAGTGTTAGTCCCAGGTGTTTTTATGCACACACCAAATCACAGACTGAAACTTGTTTCTGTTATGTTAGAAAAACACTGAGGTCAAACACAAGCACCAAGGACTTTCCCCTAGACAACTTTGAGGAAGCCATGGTTTTTCTCTTGCTTGGCAAGAGAAGAATACTGTGTCCCTTGGTATTAAAGAGCCATCTAAGGGAAATTCTGACCTGAACCAGAGTTCTGAGAACATATGTCATGCTGGGGAAAGACCATTTTTAGGTACAGTGTCATTTACTTCCCCTGAAGCTTTATATACACCCTTCACTTCAAGAGAGAAATTTTGAAGCATTACTGATTGGAGACAAATTAATACACTTTTCAGACATGGCTTACAATCATTTCTTATTTATTAGCAAGTCTTCACAAAAGGGGAGGGATTAAATTTTCTATTTATGGAGACACAGAGTTACACAAAGGCTGAGTGATTTGCCTGGGGTTACAGGTGAATCAGTGGTAGGGGCAGAACAAGGTGCCCTGACTCAGAGGCACCTGCTGTCAGCACAAGGCAATGCCACCCAGCTCTTATGATCCCTGAAGCCAGGCTTAAGTCATCCTCTCCTCATGACACCAGTCAGTTCCCAGTGAGTGAGTGTCTGTCAGGAATTCTCCAAAACACCATGAAGAATGATGGATTTTAAGAACCAATTATACCCAACAGAAGAAAACCCCCAGGAAAGGTAGTCTGAGGCACACAGAGTAAAGGACACCCCAGCCTGTGGAACACAGACCCTATCTGAACAGCCACCTCCAAGACATGTTTCACATCTTTCATGTCATCCTTCCCTTCCCCACATGCTCACAGAACGCTCCTTTGCAGGGTAAGAGCAATTGCTTACACACAACAGGTGTTTCTGTATCCTCAGCTCCCAGTAATGCAGGTTACCAGCTGGTAACATGAAGAGAGAGCGCTGCATTTCTCCTGTCAGTCATCTCTAACAACTCTACACACCGCAGTGTGGGAAATCCCAAAAGCTTTCTGATATAGACTGGGTTCATATCACACAGGCAAAACGAATGCTTCAAAAGAAGGGCACAAGCTTCAGGAAGGATCTGCAGCAAATAAAAGACCCCAACTAAAAGACAGACCAGTCATGGATCAGTTCTTCTGCATCACTCTACAGTTTTACCAGGTCTCCCAAAGCAGCATTATCACTACAGATAGAAACTTAGACAACAAAGTTAAAGCATGCTGGCTGCACCACAGAGCACTCACCTTGCTGCCTATATCTTCTCGCTTGTTCCCAGGCTTGCTTCTTCTCAGCTTAATGGAAGGGGAGCGAAGCAGATTTTTGATCCGACTTGTTATCGTAGACCCTTCAACTGACATCATCTCCAGGTGCCACGGAGGTATTCACCCCACACACAGACCGTGCCTGGGGAACGAGCCCAGGTTTGAGGCAGAAACACCAAAGTGCTCAGCTTTGCTCCCGCACATTCACGTATCTCTCCGCGATTCTGCCCGGGAACTCCACTCCTGTTACACTGCAAAGATATTCACAGAGGCTGGCAGACTTTCCTTTTGCAGATTCCAGAGGATCAAATCAGCAGCAATCTAAACTGAAAGACGTGCTGTGAGTCAATATGATATTCACAATAAATTCAATTCTAGCCTCATTCTTTGCAAGAAATATAAATGCAAGAGCTTATAGGGATGGAGGCAGCATTACTGTTTTCAGAGGTTTCCAAACAAATTATCATCCATTTAGTATTAATTAACACATCCATACCAATTCCCAAATCCAAAATTTAGATTTTGCACTTCAATATCATCTTATGACAAAGACAAAAATTCCTCCCCCCCAGTGCTTTAGCTCCATACACATCCATTCCACCTTATGCTTCACAAGCCTGGAAAGCACAAAGCTGTGCTTGACTATTAAACACCGAGTCACAGAAAAACCCCGAGAATACACACGAGGGAGTTTTTTAACTCTCACAAATCTATCTCTGTTTTAAGTCCACACAATTACATATAGTGTGTGATACCAGATAATAAAGCCATTTGATGTTTTCACATCCCCCCACTCCTATTGATAAAGTGAATCAAGGAGGCACTTGAGCTGCTGCCAAGGATTACAGACCCCCCGGCCAACACCTTCACCTTTCCCGAAGAGCCGGTGGTGGCTGGGGGGAAGAGGGATGCAGTCAGAGCCTGCAGTGAATTATCCTCCCGGCTTCTGTGCAAAATGGGGGCGGGGGAAGAAAGAGAGAGAGGGAGAAGGGGAGAGAGAAGAGAGGAGAGGAGAGGAGGAGAGAAACGTCCAAGCCAGCACAGCCGGCAGCCTCCTCCCTGCGGCGGCAAGCACTGCGGGTGAGGGGCCGCGCCTCCTGCCCCTGCTCCTGCCCCCGCCCCAGCCCCAGCCCCAGCCCGCCCCGCCGAACCTCTCCTACCTGGCGCCCCGGAACGGCGATCCCGGCGCCCACGGTGCCCCGCAGCGCCTGCCCATGCAGCCGGCCTGCCCCGAGGAGGGGCCGCGGCGCGGGCCGCCCCCGCGGGCGGGGCGGGGGCCGTACCCTGGGCGGCGGCGGCAGGGAGGGGGCGGCAGCGAGGGGGCGGCTCCGCGGTGCCAGGTGCGGGCAGGCGCTGGGGCCAGGCCGGGCCCCGCCCGCCGAGCCCGGGAGCGCAGGGGCGCGCGCCCGCCCGTCCCGCCGCGCCCGGCCCGGCCCGGCCGCCCGGCAGCGCTACGGCGGCCCGCGCGGATCAAACCGCGGCGCCGGGGCCGGCGGAGGGAGACGGGCGGCGCTGGCGGAGGGATCACGGCGGCTGCCGTGCCCGGACTGTGTGGGGAGACCGTGCTGGGCTGTGCCTGGGGTGGCCAGCGGCGCTGGTCGAGCTCCGACGCGCTCTGATGGGGATCCGAGGGCGCGTCTCCCACACGAGAGCCAAGTGAAAGCCGGGAGAAGGTCAAAGAGGCGTTAGAGGGCCGTTCTGCCGTGCCCGTCGCCCCTCAGGGCCCATGGTTGCTCCCTCCGCCCGCACCGTCCCCTGTCACCCTGTCCACCTTTTCCCTGGTTGAACCTGTTAGTATAGTGTCTCTGGCAAAATGGAACGCGGGTTGACTTAACATCCAAACTTAATACAGTAGTTCCCAAAAATAACCAAACTACACTTGCCCTGACACCACCACCAACAGCTAAGCAAATATGGAGCATCCCTTGAACAGTGACACCAGAAATTTGGAAAACTGGCCCATACATAATAAAAGAGGTAGGACAACAGCAGACGTCATTTAAACCATCTTGGTGTCTCAAATGGGTTGAATTGTTGGTGGAAATTAGTGTGTCTAAAATTCACTGTTTGTGGACCCTCTGACTTAAGTTGTTCCTTTTGACCAAAAGCATTTACAAATCTCGGGTGCTTCCTACCCCTTCAGAGTGGGTTGCGCACCATGCCAAGGGGTGTTTGCTGTAGTTGGGGGTGTCACAATGTCCTGACTGCCCCACACACCTGCCTGGCCATTCCTGGCTTGTCACCACATCCTGTCTGTGCCACAACAGGAGCCTCCTGGGGAATGACAGGGAAGGGGACCGTGAGACTGTGTCACTCTGCTGCTCTGGGGTGGGATGGAGGAGAGGGATGGAGGATGCACCTTGTGCCCCCACAGTCTGGGACAGCCAACACTTCACATCTGGTGTGTGGATCTTTTACAGGGGCTGCAATGTTCACAGAGGTGGTGTGGAGGCTGCTGGCAAAGACAAACCCTTAAGTAGCTGAGCTGGGTATTCCTGAATGACCACAGGAGTCCACAACCACACAGTGGCATGGTAGGGACCCACTGCATAGGTTCCCAACTATGATGAAGTCCTGGAGCTCCTTCTCTCAGCGCTTCAAAGTTTTCATTAGGAGTCTGGCAGCCCACTGGCACATCAAGACACCCATTGAATCAGAAATATGGACACTTGTGTGCTGGCTCCTAGCAGGTGAGAGCCTAGAAGCAAGTATATGTCAGGCCATCAAGAGGGATTTTCCCTGTGGCTAATACCTGTTCCCCAAGGAAGAGTTCAGAAGCCACTATGCTAATTCCTTGCTTCCCAAGTGGGAAGAGAGACAGCTGCCCTCCCATGCCATGGCAGCTACTAAATTTCAGACCCTATCTGAACCCTATCTGAACAGCAGATAAATTTCAGCAAGCCTGAGCTGCTGTCAGAGGGCATACATTTAGGATGTAGTTCTCTCTCTCAGTCCGAAGAGGTTGTCCATATCAACACTGGTCACACCACAGCCCTAATAGGGAGAAAGGAAACCAGCCTTTCATAGCATGGAAAAGTCCTGCTAGCTCCCTGTTAACATGCCCTGCCCTTTGCTGCAATTTGTCCTATGTCCTTGGAGTATCTTTCAGGCTCCCTACTGCCTACTGTAGGTGACTTTTCCTGCTCCCTTTCCTGTCTTTGACAATTGTCCTGTCTTCAGTGACTAATTCAAACCCAGACTATTCATAGCAATTGGAGATGATCCTTCTAAAAATACAGGCTGTGAAAATTTGCTGAAGTTCAGGCAGAGATTTACAATGACAAATGATCCATGGGTTAGGGTCTTCCCCATGGTAGCCAGCATACTGCCAGCATCATAGCTCATGACTGTGTGAACCTGCCCCACCAGAATTTCAGGAAAAGTTTGTTTGCATTCCAGGTGGGATTCTGAGCAGGCACAAGGGCTTGCAGGACTAGGATCTTAAGGTTTGTCTAGTCAGAAACCTGCATAAATGGATAAAAACACCCAGAGGCATAATTGGACTTGCTTCTAATCTCTATCAGTAACTTGCAGGAAGTGAATTTAAAATGTCAGTGTCTAACCTTTGATAGCTTTTGTTTTGATACACGTGCCAGAGAGAAACCAATGCTTGTTGCTGCGTCAAAATGTCATAAGGTTCCGGGAACTATGGCTTTTTGAAAGATACCAAATTTTGTGGGGTTTACAATAAAATTGCAAGAGTTGTTAACATTGCAATTTTTTTAAAAATAGAAGTAATTGAAGTCCATGGAGCTAAGAGTGTTAGAATCATGGAATCATATGGGTGTCTTAGTTTTCAGCCCAAAACACAGTCTGCAACACAAGAGGTGGCACATAAGAAAAGGATTCTTTTAGAAAATGTGAATATTGTCCATTCCTACCAAAGCTCTTGTCCTATTGCTCAATAACAGTGTCTTTATGCTAAGGGTGAGGAGAAACTCATTAAGGAAACCAGGCCTGCTGCTGCAGCAAAAATAAAATCCCTCTTCTAGGAAGAATTACACATATGCTCAGTTTTATCCAGGCTATCAATTTTAGTGAGTGGAACTACTCACAGTGGATATGGAGTTTGAAATGTGCACCAGCCTGTACAGGACTGGGACCTGGCACTGCAGAGGAAAAAAAAATGTAGTCAATAGTTCTTAAATTTCTGCTGTTCAACAATAAAACATCAGAGTCATCACATTTGGGAGAAACATGCATACATTTGAGAAAGAACTGAGGGGTGTCTTTGAAAACAAGGGACAGCTGAGATGTATGCTTGGGAGACACTGTTTAAACGCAAGTAGAATTGTTCCTCTTTTGTTGGAAGCTGAGCGCAGCATAATGTGATTTGTGATTACAATTCTTTGTGTCTGTGAAGTGACTGAAGAGACAGGCTAACTCTGAAACATCACTGGACTTCTAAATTCACTGAAAAGGAGCTGGGACAGGGAACGTATGTTTCTGATTTTCAGACTAAAGCATACCACCTTTCTAGTTATTTTTGAAGCAGCATAAAATGTCACAGTTTTTTCCACTCTTTGTCCTAAAGAGAAAAATCTTGCCAGTGGTTTTTAAAGAAACTTTTTCTATAGTTTCATTAATAAAAACACTTGCTCTTTATTTCCTTGAGCTCAATAATTCAAAAGGGAAACAGGCAGGAAACACCAGTTTCCTCTAGGTATTGCAGTACAAGTCTTACCACACACCTGTTTCATTGTTAGGGGTATCTGATTTTTCCAGTAATACCAAATTTATGAAAGGTTAGTGTAAAACCCTCGCACTGACTCTACAACCACTGGAGCTTTAGCTGGAGTGAAACCAGAGCAGATGAAGCTGTCCTGTGTGGCTCCTGTTCTCCCAGCCCTATCCTCCAAGAAATACCAAACCACTTGAAATGGAGAAACTGCTTCTCATCCAGTGGTAAGACTGGAAGCAATTGGTAAACCTGCTGCTCCATGACAAGCCTCCTGATATTGCTCTTGCTCGTGGCAGGAGCAGCAGTCAAGCTGGTAATCTGCTGGCCAGTCATTGTGTCGAAGCTCATTAAGGGTGCTTGTGTGGCTTGTGCTGGGGCAAGTGCTTCACTCTGTGCTCACTCACCCCAGCGCTTGCTGCTGTTTCTTTTGTTGTGCCATTATTGCCCCCTCACTATTACCACAGATTACCTTTATTTCTGAACAAGGCTTGTGTTTTTACAGTATGTTCCTGTAGGGCCCATCTCCACAGGGCAGCGCCTTGACTGAGATCAGTTAATGATAACCAAAAGCAACAGAACTTTCAGCTTCACTCTGGAGTCATGAATTCTTCCTTGACAGAAAGGATAATGTACCATGAATAAATTATGTCATTTATCTTTGACATTTCCAGCATTTGGTCTTGAATTATGTGTTCTTGAAGAAGTCTTCTGAGAGATGCCTTAAATTATGAAAGAACAGATGCCTCAACAAATTATATGCCATATTTTTAAGCACTAAGTAATGAAGTATCTGAAAATGTTTTTCTCTGTTGCAGAAATCCTCTGTGCTTTTCTAAGAAACAGCATTTTGCAATAGTTCTGTAATCCTGTAGGGCTCTGTACAAAATGAACATTTTGGAAGTGATTTTAAAAAGAAGTTACTTTCCTAGTTAAGAATATGGTGATTAAAAAAAAGAGCACATGTAAGAAGACGCAAACAACAGGGCAGAAGTGCCATATGAGCCCTCTCAGTGTGATAGTAAACCTCTCCTTGAACTTGTTCTCCTTACAAAGCTCTTCTCACTGTCTGCGGCCAGGCAGGGAGTATGAGGTGAGTCTCCAGACAGCCATGCTGATGTGCTGAAGGCAGATGTAGTCTCACAACTGGATACACTAAGAGCTTTCCAAACTCTGTTTGATGGGGCTGCAAGGTGCTCTGTGCCTCTGAAACCCTGATGTGCTGATGTTGCAGCCAAGCCCTTGGGTGGTAGCTTGATCAGCCTGGGGTTTTGCCATTTTAAATTTGTTTTCTTAGTCAGAGAAACCAATGTGAGAAAGGATTTCATTTTGTCAGACACCCATGTGCTGGAGCTGACATGCTCTCTGGTACTAGAGGGAGCTCCAAACTGGAAGCTGTGGCAGCCAGCATGAGCAATTGAGGCCAGCTCAGTGACCAGGTGAGTTAGTCAGGGATCAGCATCACACTATGCGGATTCAGAGTTCCCACACAGCTTAGAGGATGGGTTGATCACCTTCACATGTGCCTGCAGAAATAGTGGGTACAGACATTTTGCTCCACACTCTCGCTGCTATGTTCCTGAGCAGCTTTCAGGCCAAGTGAAGAGCAGAGAACACATTTTTCCCACAAGCATTAAACTCTGTGGAAGAAGAGCATTTGTTCTTCTGTAAGAGCTGCCCACCCTCCAACCTCCAAAGGACCATAGTGCTGCTTTCCAGTTAGGATAATGACTGTCATTTCAACCTCACAGGATGTTGATTCAGCAGGGTCATTATGCCTTTTTCCTCCTGTTGACTTCTTGTTAGAGCAGTGAGCAGCAGGCACTCAGACGGGGAGAGAGGGTGGAGGAGGAAAGATAAACAGCTTTGGTCTAGTCCAGAATAAAAATAAATGCATGATAAACTAGACAGGTAGAGGGTAAGAGAAGAAAAGGAGCTACCAGGCAGTATATAGAAGGCATTTCATGTTTAACTTTTCTCCAGCTGTGAAAATTATGAGAACTTAATAATAATTTCATTATTAACCCCTTAATTAGATATGAATTTGCCCTGGCAAAAGTCACCCAAGAATTCTTTTCTGGACACATGGAGGCCTCCAAAGCTCAGCGTACAGTGTGTCAGGTGATGAAACCCAAACAGAGTTAGTCGCTTTTGTTGACTTATTTTCTGGCAGTGAGCTTTGTCCCTTCCTCTCTCTCATTTATTGCCACAGCTACAAGGGATAAGCAGAACAATCTTCTGGAAATCGTTTCCAACCACAGCTTAGGTCTTTTTATCAGGCTCCTGATACCTGACCTGAAATGTTTAAAAACCAGACAGCAGTTACACAGGATCTTTTCTTCATGTGTTCCCATAGAAAAGTCATGTAGACATGGTTCATAATGCATCCAAGGAGAATATGCTTATATCATAGATCCCAGCTGTGCTTTAAAAAAAGAAAAATATACATGCATGAATGCCATTCAGCTGGTTACCAGGAAATTGTGCTGATAAAGAGAAACCATGGGGAGTACAAACAAAATGTGTAGTATAGAAAGTTCAGCTGAAGATAGAAAGTTATTGCTTAGAAAAGGCTTGTACCCACTAAGGACTGATAGTTTCTGTAATAAGACCAAATGTGTAGAGATGTACTTAGAAATCCCAGGCACAGATACACTCACTTTTTTCTGAATTAAAAGAATGTGTCCTAAACCAAAGGAAAAAATTATAAATCCATTTCAATTTTGACTCTGCTATTATAACAGGTAAATTTGTCTGCTTATGTCTCACTCCTGCATTTCAAGGGATCAACAAAACCCATGCCCTCAATTAAAACTATTTTTAACATAATTAGCAAAGTGCTCACAAGTGTCCATTCAGCTGTCAAACAAGGCCGTGTTCTGACTCACCTGGTGCCTGAGGCACGCGTGCATCCGGTGTGCAGTGAGGTGTGCTTCCAAACCTACTGTGATGTGGCAGATGTGATTGATTAAAAAAATTCTCTGCTGGCTGACTGAAGCCTGGAGGAATGGCTGCAGGACTTCCCACAGCCACCTTGGGCAGCACATGTGGAGAGCGATCCTCAGGAGAGCCTCCCCAGCACCTGGGTGTTGCAGGGGTGGAGAAGCCTGGCAGGGCACTGCAGAGGCCGGTGGCTCCCTAAGAGCGAGGCCACAGCCCCCATTTCTTCTGTTCCAGCCTCACCACCAGTACAACACTAGTTGTGTGAACAGCTAGCCCCACTAGCTGTGGCCTAGCCCACACATTTGTGCATTTGCCAGCTTGTGGAGGGAGATAAATGATGTTACAACCCTACTGGATTTCCACTAGAAGCAGGACCCGTTTTTGTTGTCCATTTTTCAGTGGCAGGGGATGAGAATGCTATGCGGTAGCTGCTGAATGTGAACGTGTTGTGCTTCCTGCTGGCTGCGTGGATGTTACAAGGGAGGATAAACATCAAGTACTGAGGCAAATCTCAGCCCAGACACTGCCTGGGGCTGGTGAACTCGCCACCATCATGGCTTTGGTTGGTCAGACAAGCCATGACGTGGTACCCAGGCTAATCCACAGGGGTCCTTTCAAGCTTAGATCTAACAGAGTCCCATTTACACACAGGACCAAGTGGTTTGACAGTCTCAAAAGTCCTCAGTGGGAATGCAGTGTTGCATGAACTCTGCCACTTTTAGAGTGTAGTTATCTGGGACTTTAGATGTGGGTAAAATAGCAGCATGCAGATAGGAGAAGGCTGTCTCCCACTGACTGGTCAGGTGCCATGGCTGGCAGGCACACAGAGATTGGATGCTGGATACTCCTGCTTGCAAGGGGAGTCCAGAGCTGAAAACCACATGATAGGAAAGCATTTGACTGAGCTGGTACTTAAATAAGGGATGCTAAATCCTTGTTCCCTTTTGTAGGAGTTATTTGTGTTCCATTGTTCTCCCTAATTATTGCTCTCTGGAAATACATACCACAGGATGAAATTACCATTGGACTCTGTGAGCAGTGATAAAGGCTTCCCTTAGAGCAATCACTTTATATCTTTCCCGGTTTTGGACCCATAAACCTTTTGCAGTGAGTGGGGCTGCAGACATCTACACACTTCATCTTGTTGGCAGTGGGCTTAAGATATTTGTGAAATGTAGTCAAGAAGAGCTACTTTCCACCTATGTCTTAAAAGTACTTGCAAGAGCCCACTGAGCAAAGGCTGAAAGCTGCTGCTTGACTGCTTGAACATCACCCAGAGGCCTGTTCACTGTCGAAAGGTTGGGTTGGGCTATGTTACACTGGGCCGGGTTAGGTTAGAGAGAGCTCCTTACTGTTACAGGCACAGAAAGGAATCACAAGATAGCTTTTCCAGCATGCGTCTAAACAACTGATTGTCCTTCACTTGTCCTCCCTCTGGCAGCATAAGCAAGAGCATACAAACTAACAGTCTTCACTCCCAGACTGTTCTGCAATGGAAAGCCCAGAGCTGTTATTTTCCAGGTTCTGCCCTCACAGAAGAGGCCTTGCAGCTTTCTATGGGGCTAAACATCAGACAGGAACAATGCCACTGCATCACTTGGCTGATGTCTCCTTGAATGTTCTTATTTGTTTAGGCCAGCTCTGCACAGACTGCATGGATAGCACTCAGCACAGAGGCTGGCCCTGCCCCAGGGACCTGAAAGGAGAGATGCTTGCAAACCCCTCTGCTGAGCTGGTGTCCCCAATGGCCTGCTGTCTAACATCCCCCCACTCCCCAAGGGTATGTAGGTCACTGTTCACATTGTTTTCCTCTGAGCCTCAACTGCTCCTGTTTTGCCACTTTGTTTGCAATTAGCCCGTACTTTTGTAATTGACCTAAATAAGCCCGTTTGTTTCATTTTCCTCCATCCCATGCCTTATGTTTCCAGAGAGCTGTAATTAATAGGAACAATGCAGCATGAATATCTTCTGCAAGCCCAAAGCGGACAGTGTCCTGGCTGGAGTTAGTCCCGCTCTCAGTGCTCCACAACAAGCTGGCAATATAAACCAGAACTCAGGAAGCTTTGGGTTTTGCCCTGAGAAAAAGAAAGCATGACAGATCTTGACTGTGCTGTATGGTCTCCACAGATGCCTTTTATTATTACTACTGTTAGCAAAATTAAAGAACTAGAGCAAGGTTGTAAGTGAGCAGACAAATACGGAAGTCCCTCTGATAGCAAGTGATGTCAAAGTGTTACATTGCAAGCCATGAAGCCCACCCATTTGTATCAGTTTTCACAGCTGCTCACTTTGCCTCCCACAATCACACTTAGCACAGTGATGATGTTCTAAATTTCCTCTCAAGTCACAACCCTGCCCTCCCCATGAGGTCTGAAGTGTGAATGCTGGAAAATCAAATGCAACAGAGCATGGAAGTTACCCCACTCAATCTCTCATGCTGTTGGGCAATACTCAGCTGGACGGGTTTCAGGCACTGCTTTTTGCCTCAGTTTTCCCATCTGTTCTCATGAACTCCTGCTTGGAGGGGAACACCTCATGAATGTTTCCTTTATTTGCACTACTTTTTGCCTTTCACTTAAAAGACAAAAGTAAACAACAAAACAAAACCTTGCAAGAGAGCTTTTCCCAAAACTTCCTGTTGTGTTCCAGAGCCTGCCGCAGAGATGTTCTGCTGCTTCCCACCGGCGTGTCCATCTCTGTGTTCCCCTCCTGCCGGCAGGGCTGTGTCAGGGCCCATATGTCAGGTTGGCACAGAGGTCAGTACCGAGACTCACAAGGGTTGTCACAGAGCCTGCAGAAGAGGGCTTAGCACTGTGGCATCCCTGAACACCGAGCTCCATCCTCTCACCTCAGAGATGCTGGAGGAAGGCACAGGGAATGAAATGCAAACTACATGTCATGCTGTTTGGAAACCAAATACCAGAAATGCTGGCACTGCATCTATTTGTAGTTTTCTTGACATGTTGCCAGTATCCTACCTAGGAGTATGCAGTCAGTGTCAGTCCCTTTGCTCAGAATTGCTCCTCTGGAAAGACTCTGAGAAGATTTCAGTAGGTGTCAGAGGCAAAGCACAACCCGGTCCCAGGGCAGACTCTGTCCAGCAAGCAGGGAGATGACGTGGAGATAGGCACAACAAGAGCTGTGACACTTGGTTGTGGAACTGGGGTTTTCCAATAAGCCTAAATTTTGTGCCCAACTCTAACAATTTCCTTGGGAACTAGAGCAACATATTACCATAAACCCCTTTTAAAATCCCCTCCATTTAATCTCTTGCTCCTTGACACAGACTTTGAGATCCAGGTTTCCCCCTTTCTCTGTAATATATCTTGGCTTGTAAAATTCACCATGCAGAATGAAGTCTGAACTTTCCACTCCCCATGGCAACCATAATTCGATTAAACAAGACAAACCTTGGACAGCAGTTGGTCCTTGGACAGGACGTGGTATACTGAATACGATACCAGCAGGAGGAGAGTGAAACACAAAACTTGTGAAACAATCCTGTTAAAACAGAGTTGGCAAGTGGGTGCCCTTCAGGACAAGGACACACACAAACACACACTCTTGCCTTTCTTTAGTCCAGCGTACTTTACATAGATGACAACAAATAGGAAGGACTGGGATTAATGGCAACTTTTGTGTGCTTGCAAGTCTATCTGAAGAACACTCAAGTGCACATTTAACTTGTTTTGATGGATGCATTTGTTCCCATTGCTAATGTGCAAATACAGGTCTGACTAGGGATGCTTTCCTTAAGCAGTGCCAATGTGGGCAGAAAACAAATGTCAAATACAAGAAAACTGCACACAGCCCATTAGTCATCTGGCTGGATGACTGACTGAGAGGGCAATATGAAAGTATAGCCAGATCACACTCTCAGGGTGGTGAAAAAAGGAAAACATGGTGACTAAATACCAAAGTCCCAGCAAACCCAAATATTATTCTCAGAATAACTAGAATTAGGAAGACTAGAAGGCTGGTAGCAACAGCCTAGAAATGTTGGCCAGGAAGAAGCACTTTCTCCATCCCTTGAGGTTTTTAAGTCCTGTATGAAGAAAGACCTGACCAGCCTGATTTGATCTCATGGCTGCCCCTGCCCTGGACAGGAGGCTGGACTACAGATCTCCAGAGGGCCTCTCCTATGTGAATTTTCCTATGATCCTATGAGTGCCTATGATTCGGCATACAGAAAAGGCAACTACTGACATTGCCATGACAACAAACTGGGTTTCTGCTGGTGTTGCAGCTTCCTGCAAAGAGAAGAGCGCACGCTTCCTTGAGAGAAATGTTCACAAACCCCTCAGGATATGTAGCACTAGATCCTTTGGAGCTTTGCTTTCAATCTAATGAAAGAATTAATAGGTTATCAGCTTGTTGCACAGTTCATTTCTGCTTCTGTTTCAATTTTCTTTTTTTCTAAGATAGTGAAGAGAAAATTACATGCAATCTTGCAAAAAGAAGATAATTACATCCTCCCCCTTGGGGAGACAACCAAAATGGCTTCAGCAGATACTCCCAGTGCCAGTGGGAGGCAGACAGTCAGCAGCCAGGGCCAGCTGCATGTGGCTCAGCACAGCCAGCCCAGTGCTGTAAAGCGTATTCCTTCACATTTGCCCTGTGGTCTTCCTAAATAGAAGCACATGAAGTGAAATACTTCCAATGTTTTGTTCAAATACTGCAGATGAAATCTCAGCTGTGGTACCCAGGAGTTGAAAGCTGGGAGTTGGGCAGATTCAAAGCAGTGGTGCTGCTGTGGCCGGTCACACACCCAGGAGTGGTGGCAGGGCTGTGGGACTCTGCTACCGCAGCTTCTGTCTGTGGGAGCTTGGAGTCACGAGAGCACTGGGGCCGGAGGAGCTGCAGCTGCAGCAGCAGCTCTGTGTCCAGCCACACAAGGGCTCTGCTCTCCGCCACGTCTGCCTCGCACCCGGGTGCCAGCAGCACAGAGTACCTTCAGAGGCAGGGGGCTGCTTGGTTTCCTGCATGCTTCTGCCTCTCAGCCACAGTCAAGGATCCAGCCCCCTGGGACTCACCTTCAGCCAGAATAACTTCTGACTTGAGGCAATTTTAGTAGGTCACCAACGCCGCTGGCTTTTTCCTTTGGCAGTTATGATTTCCTTCCTCACCCTCTGAAAATCAAGTTTTCTTTCAAACATGAATGTGCCCCTTGTAAGCTGATCTGCAATATAATTATTTTCTCCCTTGCTCAGCAAACTTTGAAAAACTGGACATTTTCCCCATCAAAGCCAGACAATGAGGCCTTGTCTACGCTGGAGCACAGTAGTAACAATTCCCACTGTGGCTGCCATCAGTTCAGCTCGCCTCGTGGGAGCCGTTTATTAACATTTTTTCCTGAAGACTAAGCCTCCCGGTTCAAGTTGATTGCCCCACTTGTCAGAGCCACAAAACATTTGTGGGGCAAGATTTTTTTGCCATTCAAAAGCTAAGGAAGCAATTCAAAGCTTTGCAAAAGCAGTCATGAGCTGCAGGTCTTGAGCCATTTTTAAAAACCGAGTAGCCATTGTAATCTAGGAGCACAGACACTACTCCTAGAACTGCAGACATTACTCCTAGAACTAGAGTTGATAAAATCATGTTTTACTCTAGCTACATAATGTTTTCTAGTAACATCCAGGTTCAGCATGTCTCTGAAACAAGGCACAACATTAGCTCACACCTTTCCAAAGCACAGCACTGCCTGTGCCTCAGCCTTTGGCTGGGACAGACAGCTTCTTATCAAGAGCTGTGCCCCCATGGGGCCATGGTGCACCACGGGGACCAAGGGCTCGTGGCTGAGGACAGCGCAGCTTCACCCGTGCCAAGCAACAGCTCCTGCAGCAAGAGGCACCTTTAGCTGATGTTTACACAAACAGCTCCAGCCTTCATTGGATACCAGAAGAAACCAGACACCTTGTCTCCACTGAGGTTCTTCCTTCAGGAGAAAAGAAACTCAGCAAGGAATTCCAGGATCCCTTCAAGAATTTCTATTTTTCAAAATTGCTGTTTTAGGACACCTTAGGCTAGAACATGTTTTGTGAATAAAAGAGTACAGCTGGCAAGCCCACAGCCATGCAGAGGGCAGGGCCAGCCAGAGAGAAGCAGAAGAGAGCAGAGGGATTGGCTTGACACTGCTGCTCCTCAGAAGAGAAAACCCAGCACATGCTGTGCTTAGCAGCTGACTTGGTGCCAGAAGGCGAATGTAGCCACAGGCCTGGGCTTTGAGGTGCTGGTCTGTGTGTCATGGTGGGCCAGGGAGCAGGGCAGGAAGCAGCAGGGTCTAAGCTCCTTTTCCTTACACAGAGGATGGGGCTCAGAGATCCAGTCCCAAGCAGACAGAAGAACTGGTGGAAGAAGAGGAGAAAGAGGAGCACCTGCCCCTCAGGCCAAGAGCAGGTGCTCCTCTTTCTCGTGCAGCTGCTGCAAGAGGGTCTGGCACATAGGGCACTGTGAAGGCAGCAAGGGATATGTCGTGCAAGAGCTGGCAGCAGCTTCCCCAGTTGCTTCTGCCATACTACTGAGTCAGCTCCAGTGCAGACCCACCCTTCTCCTCTCACTGCTGCAGGAAATCCTGGCCAGGCACTGAAACAGAGGCTACAGCGGCACGTGCTGCGGCAACAGCCTTCAGCGGACAGTGGTGCGCTGTCCTAAAAACACCTGTAAAGCTCTTATTGTCCTGCTAATGGGCTTCTTGTTAAAGACTGTTCCACAGAACAGTCAAGCTGCTGCCACAAATCAAACAAGTCTTGATCATACTTTCACTCTGCAGAAGGTCCAGAGGAAGGGGGGTGGGGTCATCAGTCATCCCATCCTCATGGGCGGAAAACACACTGTGCTGTTCCATAAACCAGCAAGCTTGCGTCATGCACTCATCCTCCCTTTTGGTTTTTTATGTATATTTGATCCAGCACAATTTAAAAAACAAACTCTGGCCTCTTTTTTGAAGATGATTGGTATTAACACTGGGGTTATGTTACATTTTTTGTCTAAGAATAATCACAGATCACTGGATCACAAAGTCCAGGGCACAAAAGTCTATTTTCCAGATCCAGTGGCACCTCAGAAGCATGAAGAGTTTTATATCCTTGCAGTACTCAGTACCCTCAGCTCCAAACTGGAGCCCATTGCTCATGCAAGCTCTGCAGACCCACACGAGCCTACAGACCAGAAACTTTGTGTCCTGAAGAAGCCAGGGAAGAGCTGTGCACCCGCACGTTTTCCTGCTCTGTTGGGGGCAGCCACAGCCTTGCCCTAGCAGGCCCGGGGTTTGGCCAGAGGGACAGACCAGGAAGAGCTGGGCAGGCTGTTTCATACAGCTGTTGCCTAAGGAGTTAATCGGTGCTGAAAGCCGCTAAAAATGGCATGCAGCTTATGTCTGCGTATCTTTTTTTAGCTGCTATTTAATTGCCTGGTTTCAGCCCACGAGGCACAGCGTGCTGCGGCACTTGCCAGGGGCACCGCTCTGCGCCACGCAGGGGAACTACAGGGAGCAGGCAGGGAGCCCTGCGCTCAGCAGGCATGGGAAAGGGAGTCAAAGGCAGCAGGAAAGCCTGTCTCCTCCTCCTCGGAGCTGGTCCCAGCAGGCTGGCAGAGAGATTGAGCCCTGCTCTTACAGCACAGCAGCCCATCTGCTCATACCCACGCAGCTGTGACTGCCCCTTGATAACCCCCCATCACATCCACGCCTTACACAGGCAGGGACCCTGGTTCACTGGCAGCTACTCCCATGCTAAGAGCTGAGACAGCAAGGCAAAATGCTGCCTTCGGGTTTGAGTCCCTCCACTCTCATCTCCAGCATCACTTTACACTAGAGAGCCAGGGCCAACAGCTGTAACCTCAAGGAACCTCAGTCCTGTACGCTAACAGCCCTACAAAAATCAGGGAACTCTCACAAGAGCAAGATGAACCAGGTAAGTTCCACCATTAAAGCAAGGAGAGGTCTTTGCGCTGTCACAGAGAGTGGCCCCACCAAAGCAGGGGACAGCGGGGTCATTCCCAAACACATCAGCACAGATCAGACACCCCAGGCTGCTGGGCTGGATGCATAACTGGGTCAGACAGACACAGCCATAGGTCCCAAAGGCCTTTCTGGCATCAGGATGTGCTTGTGCTGAGGAGCGCGCATGAGATCGTGTAAAGACCAGGGCAAAGGTCCTTCCAGCTGTTTGAAACACTGCGAGGCCCAGGCAGCTGGTCAGGAGGACACACTGAGGCTTTCCTCTTCATCAGGAAAGACCCAGAGAAGTGGAGACTAAACCCTTCTAGGGGTAGAACTCTATTAACAGAATGAAGAGAGGGACACCTCCAGAAGAGCTTCTCACCTGTCAGATGCCTCCAACTCCCAAAAGACACAAGACGGACAACTGAAGTGTGAGCTGAGGCAACACAAAATCCAAATGAACAGGAACAGCTAAGCACACTGTGGTGTAATGATGCCTTCTTGGTCTGCAGCAGCATTTGAAAGGGCAAATAGATGAGGCAATGAGCTCAAGTGACAACAAATGGCATTACAATTCCTCCACTACCATGACTCCAAATGACAGTTATTAATTTAGATTCCACTCATTGCCAATTATAGACAAACTGGTCCTCCACAGTTTTGGATTGCATTTACGGACTCAAATCTGGCTGTAGCATCAGTTACTGCATAGGCACCCTGAAACTCTTCACTGTAAACAGAGTTTATTTGTACCAACATCTGCATCTCCAAGAACACGATGAATACACTGAAAAACAGATCCCCAGCACAGATTGTTGGCCTCTGTTGTAAAGTTCTTTCCATTGCAAGCCTGACTGGATATACTTCATGCTTATATTTCTTTCTATTCCACGAAGTAACTTTAGCCCTTAAAATAAGGAGTAATAGGATGAGGCCTTGCTGAAGGGTTTAATGAGAAATTTCAAATAATATGTTGACTATTGACCATTTTTATCAATTCTTTCTGTGACCTCAGATGTTCCTCTTTAAATAAAAATAAATTCTGTGACATGTCTTCTCCAGTTAATTGCTTACCCTTATGTGTACTTGCTCTCTTCATTGTATTTTCTTGCATTTTCTCAGGTCTGTAAGGCTAATTTCTCATTTGTAGAAATGTACTACATAACAAAGAAAAAAAAATACCACCAAAAAACTCCAAACAAAAAAACACAAAAAAACCCTCAACACCAAAAAACCTCCAATCAACTGATCAACCAATCAACCACCAAACAAAAAAACCAACCAAACAAAAGAACCCACACACACTTGCAACTATGTTATCTTCCATCTACTGCATCTACTGCACTTGGAAGCCATAGACAGCTACTTGTTATGAGAATTTTATCTATTTCTTTTTAAAAAGCCTCTCTCTCCTCTGACACTTCACTTGAAGGCAGATCTGCAAACCTGTTCCCATAGGACAGCCCTTGTGTTCAACTTCTCTAAAAGAAACAAAGGATAAACCCAGGCTTGGGGTTGGGGTATGGAATCTGGAGAAGACTTTTCTGGGGGCTTAATCTCTCAGCCCTCAGGTTTTTTTTCATTTTGTGCCATGACCAAATGTTAACCCCCTTGGCTTCCTGCTCAGGATACATCTCATAGAAAATAAAATCCCTTTGGTGCCTTTTCTGCACTCAGCAAGTCAAAATCCCCTCTTACAAGCAATGACATTTCCTGCATACTGCTAAGACTAAAGGGAGAAATCCCCGAGTTGTCTGATCACTTGAACCAAAACCCAAATGCCTGCGCTGCCAAAACTTCCGCCTCGAAGCATTCACATACCACGTGCTCAGGTCCAATGCCAGGTGTCACCAAGAGCCCACCATGTCATTTCTGCTCCCTCTCTCTCCCTGTAACAAACTTTCAGAGCCAGTTTCTAGTTGACCTTGATTGGTTTATTTTAGTTTTACACTTTGTCTCTCACATACAGTTAAGAGTCTTGTACTGTTAGATTTCTACAAAAATATCAATTTTTCAAAAGCAAAAAAGAGGGAAAGATATATTTTAATATATAAAAGGAAAAAAGCTAAATCTGACATTTCATTATATTCTTAAAAACATTCCAGTCTATTTACAGATGTGTAAAAAAACAAAGAAAATCTCCAGGTCTCTTGGTCAAGCGAGATCGTGCGCCTGGCAGGGGTTTCCTTGGTTCTCCCGTTTCCAGAATCTTCTCATTAGGTGTCATATTCTATGATTATTGCCTCAAATGACAGCATATGTAATTTTTAAAATGCTTGGGAGATTAAGGGAAGAGCAAAGAGTCAGCATTTAAATTCACAGCAAAATATTGTGCTGCAGACATGAGACAGTGAAACGGGCAAAACCCAAGAGCATTTCAAACATGCTTTGTTGGCTGGTAGAACCCATCAAAGATCTTGGAACCACACCAAATGCCACCTTTTACAGCCAGACTGGGGGGACTGCTCTTAGTTAACTTACTAATAACATTTAGGGACCAAAAGGTTTTGCTGTCATCTTGACATCTTTACATTCTTACTGCAGTAAAATTATTTTACTGCCCAGTGCCAAACAGTAAATTCACATCCAGAAATTTTATGCTACCAAGATAATAAACAGAACATCCTCAAAAGTACAGCATTTCTTTTAGATCATGCATGATCGGTTATCATGTTATCGACTTCTCTGTCCCACAGAGAGCACACAGTTCTGTGTGTGCTGATTAAAATTGGCTGTTTGGAACCACAAAAAAGTGAGGTGCAGAAACAAGGGCTAGTTGTTAGGAATCAATTAAATTAGGAATTTAAAAGTAATGACAGCACAAGTCTTGTTGCTGTTTCTTGCACAGGAGGAATGAAATCTATTGGCAAAACAAATGGCCACAAGTTAAAAAAAATAAGTAGCTTCAGCCTATTGGAAATGCTCAGAACCAGATTCCCAGGTAGAATAATAATTTAAGTCTGATGTAGTACTAGTAAAATAACGTAGTTACTCCAGATTTCTACTAGTTTAAAATAAGGTTAAAATCCTTAATAATAAGCAATGTTTGTCTAAGTACTTAGTGGGATTGTAAATCCCATTTCCTAAGGCAGTAAGTGACAACTCTAAGACCCTGCAGGACTCTCACAATGACCTAAACTCTCTTTTCCAAATCACTAATATGAGACTTGCATGAAATACTACAATAGTAAATATGCAAAAGGCAATAGAGAGTAGTTTGAAACTACTTTCAAACACACTGTTTAGAATGGCCAAGTGAAAAATCTTTTTTACGTAGTCTCTGGAGTAACTTTACACACACTGAGCTTGAAGGGCTTCTCTCCTCTGTGGCATAATATAAGTAATAAGAAGATGAGGAAACACCCAAGGTATGTCTATTCCCTGATGGATCTAACCTAGACAGGGATCCAGAAGATGCAGCGTACTGAACAGGGCGGATGGTTGTACAAACACTGCTCCCTCACTGTGGAAGAACATCACTTGCAACACCTGCACAACCTCAGTGCTGGAAGGATGAAATTCCTGGATTACTGCATCACCAAAGATGGGGAATCTGGAGGGCAGAAAGTAATCCCAGCTGCTGTTGCTGGAACAGTTAAGACATGGAATTACATTCCTAAACATAAAAAAAAATGCACCATTGAAATTTTGTGTAAGTTTCAATTTTCACGGCAACATATTTTACCTTTTTGGAGCAGTTAAGAAGCCCCCCAAGCGCACCGTAACTTCTATTTACAAACTTGATAGGAAAAGATTGTGTATACACTCATTAACAAATCATCTCTCCGAGGCTGAAAACTTCATTTGTCAAGAAAACTATGAAAACAGAAATTGTGTACAAAAATATAAATATCTTTACAGTCTGCAGGCCCCTCACAGTTCAACAGTTGAACAGTGAAGAACATCTACAGGTTATTGAGTAAGCAGTGGCAGAGAAGAATAAAAAATACATCTTGTGATTCAATACTGCCCTATTTCCCTGGTAATGAGCATTTTTGTTGACTTTTTTGCTATACACAGCTTGTGCAAATGCAGTGAGAAACCTCTGAGTACCTTTCCTGAATTTATAAAGAAATGAAAGGTTTGGAAAGCTATACACATATTTTCATATTTACATTCACATGTACACCTCGCTCACTTACGCCAGGCTACAAGACTCCTGAAAGCATTCTGCGTTTTCACAAAGCAATACCTTAACATTCCCAGCCACCACATACATCTTGAAGAATGACAGAAGGAAAGAAAATAGGACCTGGGAGAACACTTGAGCTACTTCAGCAATGTATTTAAAGATGTAGCAATAGGGTGCCCACATTTTCTTTCAACTCTGCAATTTTTCCTTACAGATGTCCTAAGCATCAAAGGGGGAAGTATTTGTATGGGGGCAGAAGGTGAGAGTGAGGACAGTATTATTAAAGTTAACATACTGTCCTCCTTCTAATTACATTGGGAAATGTATTTTTCTTCCCCAAGCAGTGAGAGCTATAAATGTTTATTAAAATTTTCTGCATAAGCATAAGCTCTTAAAAAGTGTCTGCTAGAGAACTATCTACCACCAAAGAAAAAGCCTTTTCACTTCAGCCCTCTGCAGTCTCAGATTTCCCTTCTGCTGCTCTAGGTATCAACTTTGAGAGTAACTACAACCTGATTTCTGCATATTTATCATATTCTGCAAATATTAAAACAAGCAAATGTGAACAATGCCATTTCTGCATAGATAATTTGCCTGGTACAAAAACAAATAATCCATATTTTTTCCCCCAACAAGACAGCTGCCTCCCTACTGGGGAGAGAAAAAAAAAAAAATCTCCTTTCAACAGCTTCAGTTTCTCAGTCCCTTGACAAACTATTTCTGTGAAGAACCCAATTTTGGAAGGATACCATGTGCCCAGCAATGGTTATAGATCGTCTTTGTTGTCTTGAGAAGGGGAAGGAGAACACCCAGAATACAACAGTGAGGTAAAAATACATCAACATGCTTAAAGTTTCCTAACACTTATTTGACAATTTGGGGCCTGCCCCTCAGATGAACACAGTGCTGATGCTATACAGAAAACAAGTGTTGCAGACAAAGGAGGCTGCTGAACAATGACACTGACTCACACTGCTCTAGATCTCTGTTCCAGTCTGATAAAAAAATATCTGCACTTATTTGCCTGCTGAATTTGAAGGCAAGGTCCCAGTAGAATTCAACTTCGCAACCACAGGTGCTAATGTGGGCATTACTTTGTTATCCTGTCCTTCTTGAAGAGTTGCAGGTAATGAATTTTTTGCCCCACTAGGTGCCAGTTTTGCAACTACAGGTGCCAGTAAGGGCATCACTTTATTACTCTGCCCTTCTGAGTCCACTGGCAGACTTGCCACTTTTAAACCAAGTGGTGCCAGCTTGGGCATGGGCCTCCATGACGTGTCAGCATTACTGGCTTCTGGATTAGTCTTCATCTGCAAAACTGGTGGAGTCACACTAGCAGCATCTGACAAGGTTGTTACTGTTTTGCCATTCCCACCACTGGTTACAGACAGATTGGAAAGTGGATTCTTCATTTCAGTACCTATCACTATCTTTAAGACATCTGCTTCAGATGAAGGCTCCCCGGAGTTCTTGTCCCCATCACTAAGGTCATCATCTTCTAGGTGCAGCAGAAGGGGGCTTAAAGAGCCACCACTCTCTGGAACTTCAGAAAGGTCCTTGAAACTGCTTCCCAAATGGCCAAACTGGAAGGAAGACCCATCTGCAGTGGAGAGATCACTGGCTGTTCCCCGACAAGCTTCTGCATCTTTATGAGAGAAATCTGAGCTGAGGGCACCAGGCAGCTCTGACATGGCTGAGGCATCATCATTCAGCTGCTGATTGAGGAAGGCGATTTCATTGAGCAGAGAAGTGAGGGTTTCATCAGTGTCATCACTCTCCTCAATGCTGCTCAGTATCTCACTTGTATCCAGGTCTGCTTCCTCCATTGCCGATGCTACTTTCCTCAATTCCATTTCTATCCTGGAATCTTTGATCTGCAGCTTGCGGAATGATATTTCTTTGGATTTTAATCTTTCCCCTCCAGAATCACCATCTTTCCTCCTGGCTTGGTTTCCTACAAACTCACCAATGCAGAGCTTTTTGCTGAAGGACTCTGGAGGTTCCTTTGTACGTGATATGTTCCAGAGTTGTGGAAGGGCATCTTTATTTTCAAAGAAAACTTTTGTTGGACCTGTGGTATTTCTTCCGTCTCCGCCACTGTCTCCCAGACCTGGTTTGGCTTTTTCTTCTGAAAGGACGTTGCCACTATTCGTAGTTTCAAGGGGTGCTACAGCCAAGGATTGCTCAGAAGCTGGATTACCTGCAGCTGCTGTTGCATTAGAGTTTTTGTTTCGGCTCAGGTTTAGATTCATGCCTGCTTCCGCAGCCAGTGATGTTACATTAACAATCTTTGGCATCATGAATGAATCTTCGCTTTCTGCAAAACCACACAAAGCAGCATCCATCAGGATATGTGTTAACTGTGAGGTAATTCCTAACTAAGTATAATTTGCTCACTTTCAAGTCTTCCTCAAATACAGTTCAATTTAAACTGCTTACACAGCTCTGGTCAACTGAAGCTTTAACACACCAATAGCTTAATTTTCAACTTGTAGAACAAGAGCAAGCTCCAGTGCAACCAGCTGCAACACTTGCAGTTCAGATGGTGATGCACAAGGCAAACAAAATGAGAATTTTCCTTCTTACTGTTTTTTTTAAGCTTCGTTTTTATGACCAGTACTGGTTTTGTGCTCTACAGACACATTCCAAGGGACTAAATGATTACTTATTTTCTGCCTCCAAGCCGTTCCTGGTTAATAGCACTCAGACTTTTCCCAGCCCTAAATCTGAAGTGAGCTTTCCTTTTTTGTTATGACCAAATGACTACAAGGAAGCAGAAAATGATTGGCTTGCTTCTAGCACAACAGATGGCAAGCAGAACCCTGCTGGCAGAAACCACCCCACACCTAGATCCAATGTACAGCACGAGGTCCTGAAAAACAGCCCTCCCATGGGCAGCAGAGCTGGCAGGGTATGGGAAGGGGTTGTGCCACAGTAAGAGCCTGGATATTACAGGCAAAAATTTTCAGCAACTCCAGCACCACTCTGAACTGAAGGTTCCCCAGGATGCATTACATCACAAACACATCTCAGTATCCACTCATCCTGACTTTCCTGAGGGCAAGCAGGCTCAGTCAGATGAAGGAAAAGTTAAAAAGCTCTAATCCATAATCTCCTCGAGGCCCCTCTAAACTTTTCAAAACATTTAACAGTGATTTTCTTTGAATACCCAGACTATAACATCTATCATTACTTCCTAGTGAGAAAACAATTTACCTTCAGTTTCGCAGGGATAGTGCTCCCCGCATGAAAGCACAAAGATTCATGAAAAACAAAGATCTTACCTGAATGGGGTGCTGTAGCTGATACCACTGTTGAGGGCACTGGATTTTCAGCAACAGTTGACAGTGTAATAGGAATGGTAGAGTTAGTAAGGATTCCTTTTACTTGGACAGGAACTGTTGATCCTGGCAGTTGAATCATCACAGAAGTAATTCCTTAACCAAGAAAAGCAAAACAGAGGATGAAGTGGAAACGAAAGCCTTTCAGATACTCAGATACAGTACTTTCAGATACTTCAGATACTCCTGGAAAACAGGAGGTGGACACTTCAAGGCAAGACTTCACATTATAATAACACCTTAAAGTAGTAAAAACAGAAATGCAGACTGCTTATGTGATTAGGAATTCTTCCCTATGTTTCCCTAATTTCTGAATAGCAAAATTTTAACACATTCTACTTAACCTGTTGATAAACTGACAGTTTGAGTTAATGACATGTAATCTCTCTTATCAGAGTCAAATTCTACCTCAGTCAAATTGTAAAAAATTCCTAAGTACTAAAGCAAAATTCATTCACTTCATAAACTGCTCTGCACATCTATGAACAGCATTATACTGATGAACATCATCCCATGTGATCCTACCTGGCTGTGTTGTCATGGCAGTACCAACCCCTCGAGGCTTTAATTCAGCCTGCAACAGTGTGGAAGGAACAGCTGCCACCTGCCCTGGGACCAGGGGGCTCTTCAGAGTAAGCACCTGCCCCTGTGGAGTCATCACTACGCTTGCAGCCGTGAGTGTGAGAGAGGCTGAGGAGTCCTCTGCAAGAAAAGAAGTATGTAAAACACTCATTCATTCTGGCACAGCACCTGGCGAGCCAGCATTAGGTACAGCTCTGGAAGCTTCTTTTGGTCCTTCCTACATTTACGATGTGATGGTCTCCATAAATGTTGAACAATTCTCTACAGGTTCTCAGCCACAAAAAAACTCTCAGGTGTCAGATCACTCTGCCATTTAATTTTAGAGTAAACTTCCACCATGTTGAGAGCTAGCATTTTGAGGAGGGAGACTTTAAAGAGTCTGTTCTAGCAACCCCAGCATGCTGGGGATTAAACTTCAGGTTTTGAATCAGCAGAAAAAGCACCACCTTCAACTCTTCACTGCTGGATTGCAGTGAAATTCCCTGAGATCAAAGGACAAATTAGTAAGAATTTACTTCCCATCATTCCAAAACTCCAAAGTCACATTCACCTGAAGATCTCAGTTGTACGGGTCTCATCCTTACTGAAAGCAAGTGGCTCCACACCTATCATATGGACATTTCCCGGTCCTGTGCACAATTCTGTTTCAGGAGTGAGGCTGCCTGCACAAGCCAGCTGGCATTTTGCCCTCCCACAGGGTGCAGCTTCAATGGCTGTCTCCCCTTGATGCACCACTTATAGCCCACCTGTGGCCCGGCCTCCTCTCCTGGCAAGTATCAATGGCTTGCCCCTTCTGTTTGTCATCGCTATCGGGGCTGGCTCTCTGGGGGCAGCAGACGATCCTTCTTGCTGGGTGCTAGCAGTGGAGGGTGCAGCTGATTTCTGTGGCTCAGGTTCTTTCTTCTTTTTTTGTGCTTCTATTGCTTTTTGTTTAGCATAAATATATTCCAGCTTCTTCAGGACAACCTCTTCTGTCTTTCCTACAGAAAAATTATCAGAGAGTCAGCCTATCTTCAAACTCTCTTTCCAAAACTAAAATGTTGAAAGTAGAACTAGTAATATGTTAAGCTGACATTATTCCATTACCATAAAACAGATAACCACCATCCCCACACCAAGTAAATAGGATACTTAATATCAGAGGGAAGCAATTACCTATTTATTCCAAAATTTTTTTTCCCCTTCAGAAACATTCACACATTTTAGAATTTATCTACCACTTTGATAAGCAGAAATTAGCCTGGAAAAGCACAGGCTCTTGCTGAACAAGAGTTGAAAACACCCACAACTACGAAAAAATCCTCCCATGTCTCCTAATGATTAATATACGACTACTGGACAAAATGTTACCTTTACCAGGAATGAAATTTCTTGGACTAATGAACCCTGTTACATGTGACTGTAAACTCACATATAGTTTACCATTGCCATGAAAATTCTAACCCTGGACAAGCACACAGATTTTATAAATAATTTATTTTCTGCATACACATTTTATGTGTTTAATATGATAATAATATGAAATACACAGTTTAATACGATCTAAGTTAATGTGACTTTACTGGCTTGTTTTCTGCTTACTGTTTATGTTCTAACACTACGGTATATCTTTAATTAAGTCTATATTTAATTAACTATCGTGTGAGAGTACCTTTTCCTCATCAAATTTGAGGTATTCACTAGGAATACAGGAGATCAGGTAACTACTTTGTGAAGTTATTTGCTTTCACTCTCTGCTCAAAAGGCCTCTCATACATTTCCAGATTACTAGACTTCACTACAACACTTTTTACTTATTATAAATCAAATATCTTATATATGCATGAATGGATTAATGTAAATACAAAAGATTTAAGTATCTTTCATTTCTACTTTACAGGTATTCCCCCTGTTTATATTCCCAGACTGCGAGAAGATTAGAAGAATATTTTGTCTGTTCACATGTTTTGACACTGATGACACTGCTTTCCTACACCTCCAAATGAGACAGAAAGACACAAGTAAGTACAAGATGAAATGCATGATGAGCAGCAGTTTAGAATCTACTGCAGTTTTGTTCTGTGTACATAGCTGACACCTTCTAGCCTCCAGGAGCACTGGTTCCTGGGAAAGCAGCACAAGGGGACATTTGCAATGCTCTGCAAGTAGTCAGAGGTTTCAGTCCTGACCAGAGCTGTGTGTGACTGTGAAGAGCTGAGAGAAAAGGCGTTTCAGGAAGTGACCAGTGACAGAATGAAGTGACACCACCACCATCACCCCACCCTTCCAAAGGAACCGAAGCCCGTGGCTCCCAGCACACAGAGCGTTCTACACCTCCTTTAGGCATGAAGGAAAACAAAAGCCATTTTTAACAGCATGATGAGCCTATCACTGAGTCAGAGCTTAGCACAACTTTGGCATTATGAGTCTGAATTTTATGTGAACCAATAGCACATCTGGATCCACCAATTACTCCACACATTCTCATTCCTAAAAACATTTTCTTTCATTATTGCAGCTAGTTTACATCCAAAATCAGTCTCACCTGAAAGCGTGGATACTTTTCGAATCAGACCATCCCGTTTGCGTGTCAGTAACGTCTTCTGTCCAATAAACTTATCTGCCTGATCTGTCAGTCCTTGGATTTCTTCAAAAGCCTAAAACAGTATTGGGGAACTGATTTATAAATCAGTCACACACAAAATAATATTTTTCCTTCCCAGAAACATTTACAAAATTAATTTTCAAATTTCTGTAATCCTGAGAAAATAGGATTGAGAAAAAACATGTGAAGTACCATGAATAATGTACTCAGTACATTATTTAATGTACTCAGTAAATTTTTAAGAAAAGGTCAGCAATTTTTAAGAAAAACTCCAAGCTTTTATCTCCCAGTTTCTAGGTACAGCTGAAAAGCATAATTACATATCTACCACTCATGTTTAGTTTCCTGTCATTTACATCTTTACGATTAAGCTTTTAATGCCTAGTGGAATGCTATCTTCTCAAGCATTAAAAAAGTAAGCCTTCAATGGATTTAAAAATTTCCTTATGTACACAGTAAACCACTAAAGAATTACGACATAATGTTCCATGTTTCACAAAGAATACAAGGGGAGAGCCAATCCAGAAACATATGTTCATGTCATCAAGACTAAGCTTTTCGGAATACAGATTCTTTCAGGTATTGTTTTGTTCTACAGAGTCCTGCAGAGAGGACAGAAGGCCCCTCTACACTGGGACTCACTTTGAAGAGCTGATACTAGCGTAATTATTCTGTCCAGATTAAATTAAATGATCCTCCTCCTCACTTAAGCTCCGAAATACCTACCTGCTTGAGAATGTAGCATTTGGAGACCTTGGGAAGGTTCAGCAGCCCCAAAACTCTCTTCAGCTTGTCAAAGAGACCTCTCATTTCATTACGTCGTCGACGTTCATTTGCCGTGTGTGTCTGGCGGTAATGAGCAAAGGCTTCTGCCTGGGACTTCAGCTTTCTTTTCCAGGTTTGATGCTTCTGCTGGAGGAGTAACCAAATTGACCAGTTTAAGTTAAGAAGGCAATATAATGGCAAACAATGCTCAAATGCCTTTCTACAGACACCTGAAGATTCCACACCATGCTATCCTGCTACTATGTCTTCCTGAAAGTTCAGAATCAGAAGCACACACAGTAAGAAATGAAATGCTGACCAGAGAAGTGACCAACATAATCACATCAACCATAATGGAAAAGAGCATGAGTCTCTTCAGTTCATAAGCATTGTTTTTTTTACAACACAAGGCTACTTAGATAAAATCACAGCATTACAGCAAAATCACGTAAGTTTGAGCCAAGTATTTTTTGCTTGCTTGTCAAGAAAGTCTACTAATGAATGAAATAATTACATCAAAACAGGAGACTTGAATATTTTTCCTGGAGTTAAACTAGTTTGATTTCTGTTTTCTTTCATAGGTTCATATGGGTTGGTGCCAAAAAGACATTGTAAGTCAGAATGTGAAAGATGACATTGTCAGTTATCACCCCAGACATCCACCAACAAACAGAAAAGAGCCTCTGGTTTTGAATTTGCTTAAGCTTCTAAAAAGACTGCCAGACAATAAGCAAAATTACTGATCTCCACAGATTTAAAAGTTTGTTATGTCATTGTTATGTTACTCTCCCAGGTTTTGTACAACTGTGCGATTTATTTAATGGGCAAGTAATTAACGCAGTTGTTTTAGTTAATTTTAGGTCTGCTTTGAACCCCAGAGCATCAGCAGAAAGACTCCTCAGATTTAGTGATACTATTTTTTAGCCTGCTGGCCTAGGAGGAATCTGAAGACTTGTCTCCTGAAATCTGGCTCTTGAGAGCCATTTTGCCCTCACAGGCAGACTTGAGCACAGTACAGCTGCAATTGCTCCTGTGTTGGCCGTGGATTCCTGTCAAGCGAGGGCCTTACAACGGAAATTCAAGGGCAGAGAGGAGGACACATGGAAAAGGTAAGGCAGACAGAGCATCCTGGACCCCATCACTGTCTCAGACAAAGGCCTACATCCCACTCTGCTCTCACAGCTCAGACAGACACCCGGTTCCCACCACACTCAAAGCCCCACCCCACCACAGCAGGAAGCTCTAGAGCTGATGTCAAGTATATCACAGACAGTTATAGACAGAGAAACTGGCTTCAGAGCCAGCCGAAAATACAGCACGAGATTCTGAAGGACTGCAGTGAGTTTTGGTTTGAAAGGATTCTGTGATATCTTTAACTTGCCTAAACACATATTTAAATTTTTGGATTCAGAAATCCTTCATCCAATGCTGTGCCCATATAATTCTACATACTTCAACACATGAAAATTTTGCTCATTTAGTATTTTAAGTGTGTTGTAAAAATTATTCATGCCAAGAATACAAAACCTAAGCAAACACAGTCATAAATAAAAGGCAGATCTTCATCCCATAGCTAAAGCTGAATCTGAAACCCACTGATGCCAGCACCAGCACTTTTGCCTTACGGAGATTTGGACAGAGCAAATCCCTCCCCGCCACCCCCAGCACATTTGCTTTCTTGCATTTAATCACAAGTACCTGCAAGGCAGATAAATCACATTAAGAGCTGTATGTGAGATGAAACTTTATCTTTAAAATGGAGATGTGATACTAAAAGGAAAGAGGAGAGCAAACATATACCTTTGAATGTTTTTCTGATAATGTTTCATCCGAAGAATTAGGAAGATGGTATCTGGAAGAAAGGTAAAAAGTTTTTCCCAATGCTACTCATCTCATACACTCCATCCTCATTAACTACATTCCAACAGTCTAGAATTGCTCATTTTTATGCCTCAAAATTAACTTTTCTTGTATAACTGCATAAAAGCAGGATACTGTTTTCTCAAGAAAGTGAACTCTTATCTCCAATGCCATCATCCTGGAAGTAACTGAGCTGCTCTGAGAGCTGTGAAATTATCTCAGAGGGCAAAAGACAAACTATTTCACTATATGCCAAAGAGAATAAATTCAGCTTGTGACTGTTAGCTGCATAAAGTATCTTTTTAAATTATGTTTTGGTTCTGTTTTTAATAAACACAGATTTAATATAGATGGCAGAGCAATCCCACCTCCACCAAGAACCAGCAATCAAAATCCTCACATTTATTACTATCCTAATATATAGTAATAGCAGCTTCCTCATATCTCAGGAGCTGCAACCAAACAAAGAAAACACACATTTTAAAATTATTTTTTATAAAACATGACATCTGTTTTTCTCTCTCACTGAAAGATCTTCAAAATTTAAAGCCAAGTCACTACCTAAGGCCAGAAGTTGAGCTGTTATCCTTAAAGGGGAGGAAAAAAAGAGGTAACTATCTGGTAGATATATCACCAAACAGTTTTTTCAAAGTTTCTAAAAAAAAAAATAAATCTTCAAACAATCAATGCAATGTTTCCCATTCTTTTGTTTGATGCAACTGAAAACAGCCATGACTATCGTTACATTCCTCAAGTAAGCCATGTTTTTATTTTGCCTTTGTCATTATAAATGCAAGGGCAGCAACAGTAACAAAAACAAACCAACCAAAAAGTTTAGGCCAAGCTATCCAACCATGGCAGACTATATGTCCATAAAAAAATACTTTCTTTGCTGGGGCAATGGTCCCAAAGACAAATCTTTCATTTATAGGGTCAGGGATTAACCTAATGACTGTTCCTGCCCAGAAGTCCACCAGCAAGAATAAACAAAGCTTGCAAAATCACATTTAAAACAAAGACAACCCTCTGCTAATTTTCAGTTTGCAGGAAGGGAGGCCATTCACTCATTAATTTTATATTACAAGATACATCCCCATAAACAAATTAATTAGAGGGGAAAAAGAAAAAGGCTAAGACACCTTGAAACTACTCTTGGTGCTGCCAGCACCATCCTCACAGACACTGGGAAGCACCAGTGCTGAGGAAGGCATGACAGAAGCCTTGCCTTGTCATCACATGACACCTGTTGCTTAAAGGGATCACTTGACACCAGCCCAGCAGTAGGATACACAACTGCGTGCAGTGCTCTCCAGGGGTGCTTACTTCTGGTCGGAGGGGTCGATATGAGCAGCTGTGGCCTTCAGACGGGCAATGTTAATCTTCTCTGAAAGCTCCTCCACGGTCTCAATGTCCACCTGCTCGTCATCCTCTCTGTATTCGCACGCATCCTGGAACAGGTTTTGTTTTGTTTTTTTAAGATGAGTATCTACGTGGCAACAGCGCTCAGGCCAAAACAGTTTCACTTCAGTCTCAAAAGAGATTACATTATAACATTTAGAACCACCAAGGAATCAACATCTCCAGCTACACCAGCCAATAACCACTGCAAAGCACAAGGTTACTAATTTAACTGTCACCTCCAGGAATTCCTCCCACTAGCAACTCTGGAAAATGCATTTTGGTAAGTGCAGAACTCATCTCTTTCATTGATGCTTTTATTATGGGTGAAAGAAAAGCTTTCACAGGGCAGAGTTTTCCTGCCTCTATTTTCAAGTAAGATTAAACTGCCTTTACAAGCTACTACCATAGACTCTTGCAAATTGACTTTTTTTTTTTTTTTTTTACAAAATCTGAAATAGTTATCACCTTAGTAATGACCTAAGACAGCAAAAGTCAGAACATCATACAGTCAAGGCCTCTTTGGATCATACAGTAAATTGCTTACATGATAAAGAATAAGATTTTGGCTCTTTCCAAACTGCTGCCAAATCATTATTTTAAATATTTATTATATTCTGAAGAGTACTTTTTCTCCATGCTTGCCTGACCGAAAAAACTTGCTACTTGTGAAGAGAGAGATAAGGAACAACTGCAGTTCTGTAGCAATGACTAGTTAAATATCAATCTTGTGGCCATCTGTAAGTCCAGGTGATACCCCCTCTCCCAAGAAGACATGCCCATTCAACCAATTGTTTAGTATTGCAGTTTTTAGTGAAGTTTTTTATATTATAATCTTTTGTCTGATTAAACAACTAAGAACTCTTTCACCTTAGGCAAGAAAATGTAATTACACTTCCATTCTCTACTCCATTTCATCTAGTTCCCTGAACTACCCTGACTAAGCAAAAACTATTCCAACGAAGATACTATTTAAATCACAGAGCTACTGAACAGATACTGCCATTATGTTTAAAATACTGCATGTACAAGAGGTAGTGGCAACATTGATCTATTTTTTTATACAAAAAGCATTTCACATTCTTGCCTGCTCTCCTGGGTTATCCATAAACCCGCCTTGATGATGAAAGCCTCCTGATACTTTCTCTAAGCTTTTCCACTTTATACAGTTCCATTTCCGTAACCCTTAGGTGCAAGAGATGCATACTGGTTTTGTTCAGTTGTCAGAACTACCCTGTCTAAACTACATTTGGACATCATTACACTGCAGGAAACATAGGCAGGGTAGTCCAAAAGAAGATGCTACAATCCAGAGAGTAAGGGAATTAACTTACCATAGAAATATGTCATAAAATTTTCCAGTGCTGTTAAGTTATACTGGGCTAATCAGAGGGTTGATAGAAATTATCCAGTCTAGAGCAGCTCTAGAATTGAAATGTTCTGCAAGCTATCATATTAGAAAAAAGGTATTCAAAACCCAGTATGTGGTATCTTTTTTCATGAAGATGGACAAAAAAAAACAGAAGTAAAAAACTCGGCTGCCCACCAAGAACTTAACATCTTTGGGTTTACACATTCTGAATGCGGACATATGAAAACCAGAATCAATTCATTTTTTTCATTCTTACATCTAGTAACAAGGGGGAAAATGCTTCTGGTTGGTAAATCTTTTCCCTCTACCCCTGAATTCCTAGCAACAAGAAAAACAGCACAATCATGAAGATCACCAGAAGTAGTTCTGACATTAGGAGCAGCTGTTCCTATAGAAGTACTGCCAACCTGCCACAGGCTGACCTTTCATCCATAGCCCAGCATGATTCTTTGAATATGCTTGTGGAAGCCCTACCCCTCTAGCATCAGTCAATCCATACTACTTTCCGTCTTTCCAAATTACTTTCTGTAGCTATGGAAATTCTAAATGCCTTTGAGTAAAGGTAAAATACGTTATGGAATGAAGACACAAGAGGAGCAATACCACCCCACAACAGAGTTCTGAAGTTGTCAGGAAATGACAGCACTTTTCCCTCTCCGCATTTCAATGCCTGTTTCTAAGCCCTCTCCTCTGATTTTTGTCTGTTCCTGGCAGCCTAAACTGCTATTGTTGACACCTAGCAAATTGCCTGATGGTACAGGATCCTCGGTAACAGTTCTGAGGAAGGAGGTTAGACAGCAGTGGATGTCATTACACATCACCGAAGTATATGTGTCATTTCAGGAGCTGCCTTCTATCTTACAGTGTCTGCAAGTTTCACACATATTCTGAACTAAAAGCAAGAGATTGTTAGAACTCATATTGTCCCAAAAATATATCACTTGCACTTTTTATTAAACTTACCATTTTATGATAATTGATAACAGTTCTTATAATTTCAATGTCTGGCTCAGAAAAAGAATGACTGAAAAACACTTTTGAAGAACACTTACAATACAGTATCTTGCCAGATACAGAAGCTGTGTTTAGACTAGTAAACTGAACCCTGGAACTCTGATCACAACCAACCCCTGGCATGGTTCTGGATTAAGCCAACAAGGACTTGTGAACAATTAGGAGCCACAGTCAGTGACTTAGCGCAGGCCAAGCACTCCTTCCCAGCAGGAACTCTGTGTGCAATCATCGTGCCTTAGAGATCAAGAGTTTAACATCACCTATCAGACCATTGCACTTGAACTTGTTCAAGGTTCTGATACTCATTAGTCTGCTTCTATAAATATTCCCAGAAGATTTTACTAATATCACCAAACCCACAATGATTAACCTTCTTAAGCTTCTCTCGATGCAACCCAGGGTAAGAAATGCAAAAGGGCAAAGATACCATCTCAGGAAGCTTCTTTCTGTTGAATACAGGAGACTAGAAAAGTCTTTACATAAAGGACACAAAGTCAGCACAAGGTAAAAAGGTAATCTGAAGGGCACTGAAGTGCAAAATAAGGAACAATTAACCAGTGTGGAAAAATGTGCTAAAAATAAACAGTAATAGATACTACAGGTAGGTACTACCAAATATCCTGACTCTCACTGGAGTTCTCTGAGGTTTTAAATGGCCATTTGCTGAGCAAACAAAACCAGCTCACATTCCAAACTAGTAGAAAAAGAGCTGTCTTAAGTATTTTCACTAAACAAACTGTTAGTGGTCATACACGTACTCTTTGCTTCTTTGTTTCCACTAGTTTAATGAAGCAGATAAACCTCTACTAGTCTGTTTACATGATTTGACTTCATCCAGTCTGACAAACAATAGCAGTGGAGCCTGTCTTGTAAGCACTATGCTGAGAGAAAAGTACATCCCAGTGAAAAATAACATTTTTAAATCCAAAACTGGTTTCTCCATTAGGCATTGATGTGCTAACTCAACTTGCTGGCAACAAAGATCAACAAATCCAAATTCCAGACAGATTTTTACAGTCCCCTGAGTTCTCATTCCTCAGCTTTACTGCTCTAGAACCAAGGTTAGCTTATCATATTCATGCGAGCGTGCAGTGAAGACATACCCTTAGATGGCTTTCCAAACCATATTATTCAAAACCTGTGCAATAGGTTTCTTCCAAAACAAACATTTCTTAAAATCTCTACTCTTTTGCTTCATCATCCTTTGGAATGATGAAAGAAAACAGAGTTTTCAAACATCAACCTTGTTAACAGGCTATTCAGTGACCTAGACACCATTGTTGGTTTACCAACAAATTCCTAAGACTACCATGTCTGAAAAGTTTATCTGGCATCAGGAATGAATTAACAGTGGTTCTCAAAACTTGATGATAACTCTGCTCAAGTTATTAAAGGCTACAGAACGTATGAAACTGCCACCACCCAATTGAAGACAAGACAGCCATTCTATTTTCAACTTAAAAGAACTTCCAAAAATAACATCTGTATTTAGTTTTCTCACCTTCATGCAGCTGAGATGCTATCATCTTGTCTGAGAACAGCAAGCTGGAATATGAACTGATTAGTCTATTTTTCTGGAAGTTGAAGAGATTCCCTAAAAGCCAGAGCTGTTCACTTGGCTATCACAGAATAACAGCATATCCTGTTATTATAGAAGAGACCCACAAGGATCACTGAAGTCCATCTCTTGGCCCTGCACACATACCATGTGCCTGAGAGCACTGTCCAAACTCTTCTTCAACTGTCAGGCTGGTGCTGTGACCACATCCCTGGGGAGCCTGTTCCAGTGCCCAGACACCCTCTGGGCGAAAAACCCTTTCCTAACATGCAACCTAGCTTTTCCCTGAGCCAGCTTCATTCCATTCCCTTGGGTCCTGTCACTGGTCACCACAGAGAAGAGATCAGTCCCTCCTTTTCTCCTCATGAGGAAGATGCAAACTACAGTGAAGTCTCCCCCCTCAGTCTCCTCCAGGCTGAAGTGACCTCACCCACTCCTCATACAGCTCCTCCTCACTCCTGTAAGGCCCTTCACCACCCTCATGGCCATCCTCTGGATGCTTTCCAATATCTTAATGTCCTTTTTATATTGTGGCGCCCCAAACTGCTCCCAGCACTGGAGGTGAGGCCACCCCAGTGCAGAGCGGAGTGGGACAATCCCCTCCCCTTGCCCAGCTGGTGATGATGTGCCTGATGCCCCCCAGGACATGGGTGGCCCTCCTGGCTGCCAGGGCACTGCTGATTCAGATCCAACTTGCCACAAACCAGGACCCCCATGTACCTTTCCATGGCACTGCTCTCCAGCCTCTCCTCCCCCAGGCTGTTTGTACACCCATGGCTGCCCTGTCCCAGGTGCAGAATCCGGCACTTTCTCTTGTTAAGTTTCATATGGTTTGTCTCTCTGCAGGGCCTCTCTACCTTTGAGAGTCAACAGCTCCTGCCAGTTTGCCTCTCTGGCAAGCTTATACAGCATCCCTTCCAGTCCTGCCTCTAAGTAATTTATGAAGATGCTGAAGAGCATGAAGAGCACGGGGCCAAGGATGAAGCCCAGTGGAACCCCACTAGTGACCATTCACCATTCACTATTACCTTTCACACCTGACCCATGAGTTGCTCACCCATCACTTGATGTGTTTATCCTACTGAGTGCTGGACATTTTGTCCAAAAGGATCCTGTGAGAGAAAGTTTCAAAAGCTTTACTGAAATCCAAAGATTCCCATTGATTAAATCAACTGGCTTCCACTGGTCAGCTAGGTGGGTAACCTCAGGGACCCTTCTAACTCATTCCTGAGCAGCCTGAGGTCTGCTCTGCTCATATCCAGGGTTGAAGTCTTGCTGTCACTTTTCCTCCTGTCACCAGAGATTTGAATTCAATTGTTTCGCGGCTGCTATGGCCAAGGCAGCAGCCAGTTGCCATTTCACTCACAGGCCCCTCTCTGTTACCGAGCAGCAGTCCAAGGAGGGCACCTTACCTAGGTGGCTCCTGTAGTACCTGTACCAAGAAGTTATTGCCCAGGTGCTCTAGGAATCCTCTAGAATTATTTGCACCAAAGAACTTTAGTATGATTTTCTACTGCAAGAGAACTAAAAGAATTCTGTCCTGAAGACACAAACATTATCTTTCCTATTTTCAATTTGTCTGTTCTTTAACTCTTCTCCAATTCAACCACTCTCTTTCCACTTGTATCTCATCCCAAGAAAAGGCTTAGTTCATTTGTCCATTTGACCAATTCATGAAACAAGAGCTTCACAATTTTAAATATCAATACACTTTTTCTTAAGTCATGTAGTGATACGTAAGAAGAAAAGGAATTACACATTGAATTACTTAGTTTTAATTTTTGGGTTAAATTTGATGGGAATTTTATGAGCATTAAAATCTAAACATACCTTAACTACACTAACCACAAAGTTTTACCCTTATTCTTTGCCTTTTGGCACAGAATTTGCTTTCTATCAAATAAGGAATTACAGCTCTCACATACTATTTAAATGTATCATTAACTTAAAAAACAAATTTAAGGATGGATTCAAATATTCCTTCCAGAAATAAATGTTAACTAAGGCTACAAAAATGAAATAGAAGAAAACATTTTAAAATAATAGAAATAACTAGATTGGCCACTATATTTTTGGATCATTAAGTCACATTACAAGTAAGCAAATTATCTGAGTAGATACTGGAGGAAGACAACCTGCAACGGTTCTGTTACAGATTGCTCAAGAGAACTCCTGTTATCTGAAAAATGGGCAATTTCTATAAGGCCACTACACTGCTACCTAAAAAAAAACATGCAACAAAAAAGAAAAAGACATTTCCACCTGGAACCCCAATTTACACTTCCTAAAGAAACTGAAGTCCAAAACACAAACTCCCACAAAATACTCTGTCTTTCAAATCTATGGATTATGACATGTTAGTTGGGCAATTAAAAAGCAAAATAAAAACCAAAAAACTTTCATAAATAGTTGAATGCTTACCACTTTTTCAACATCTACTTCCTCTTCACTTGGGAAATCAGAAGCACCATCCAGCATCTCATCAGCAGAATCATCAGTTTTTTCATCCTCATCTTCCTCCTCCTCATCTTCCTCTTCATCATCTTCCATATCATCAGCAGTTATATCAATAGTGGGCATGTAACCTTTTTTGTGTGCCCTCTGTTCTGGTGCTGTCAGGAAGTCACTTTTCTCTGATGTATCAGCTTTGTTATCCACTTCACTTCTGTTTTCCAAAGGGGGTACAATGCTAGATATTTTGCTCCAAGAACTATTAACATGTGTTAGAATGTCATGGCCTGTTTTCATTTCTTCCAGAGAATCACAAGCACCTTGTTCTTTGCTGTTACTGCCCTCCTGTCTAGCTATGTTTCCTTTGCCTTCCTCTGTATCAACTGTATGCTCTTCTCCTGAAGCATTATCCTGTTCTTTTACAGAAGCAATTTCAGACCTACTTCTTGTTTTCTCTCCTATGTTTTCCACTTCTATAGAGCCCTTGTACTCACTCTGTTCCATATCTGGCTGTGCAGCATCACCCTGGAATTCTTGGCTGTCCTCAAACAGTTCAGTCTCTTCTTGCTCCTCCTTGATCTTCAGCTGTATATCTTGCTCTTGTTGGCTATACAACTGCCCAGAACTTGCTCTGCTGTCCTCCTCCATCTGTGCATCTCCTTCCTCCTCTTTTACCGGTTTCTCCTCCTGTTCAGCATGGTTCTTCAACTGTGCAGACTCCTGATTCTCAAGACTGTGTGAATGTGCATTATCCAGAGGAGCTACTGAAGACTCATCCGATGACCCACAAACAGTTTCAGAGTTAGCTGAAACTGCCTCCACAACAGTTTCAGAACTGACAGAAACCTCTTTCTCTTCAGAAGCCCCTTTTTCTTCCTCATCGTTTGGTTTCTCACTGATGTACGAATGGTCAGATGATACGACATCTGCAGAAACATCATGCTGAGAAGAAAAGCTGTCATCACAAGAACTCTCTAGCACCTTTGAGTTCTTCTCCACCATCTCTAATGTAGCAGAATTTCTATCACTGCTAGGTGTGACTGTGCCAGATGCTGACTCTTCAAAAGCATTTGACTGGTTAATCGACAACTCATTTTCTTCTTGTTTCCCATCTGGCACTGTGGCATCTGACTCTGTAACTTCTGTGTCACCTGAGCACGGAGCCTTCCCATTTTCCTTCTGCTGAGCAGCACCTGAGTCTTCTTTCTTGCATATTTTCCTGTAATCCTTCTTCATCTGAAGAGATGCAAAATGGTGAAGAATAGAGTTTGGCACAGTCTTCTGTCCTGGGAGCTGAAGTAAAGCAAAACTTCCAGACTGTAAAGGTATGAGATTAGCAGTGGTGGCTGGCAGACCACCTGAGCTGCAGGTTATTTTAGACTCAGAGGCTGTTTGGTTTGTGACACTGCTGGCAGAAGAGGAAGAGAGCCTCAGAGTCAGAGTGCCTGCCTGGGACACAAAACTTGTTACTGAAGGAAGAAGAGAAGATGCTTGAGTGGCTGGGTTGGATGGCGGGGATAACTTGGGTACTGCAGTCTGTGCAGATGAATTTGAGGCAGGAGAAGTGGAAGACACAGAGGAAGTGGGAGAAACAGGTGACTCGGGAGGTTTGGAAGGTGCAGGCAACCGGATTCCTACAATAGACCCTGTGTTGAACAGTGAGGAAAACAAAAACAAAAACATCAACTGAGATTTTCTCAAAGCAACGTTTTTCTTCCAGTTTTAGTATTTGATGCTGTCCTAGAATCAGCCACCACTCTCAAGAATCATAATGGGATCAGCTGTTTGACCACAAGTTCTCAGTGGAAAAGTTAGTCCTGCATAAAGATATATAAACTTGATTTTTTAAAAATAACACCCCAATAGAACACATGAATTGGCCACTCTAAAACTAACAAACTTAAGTTCTAGCATTAAGCTTTTTGATCAAAAAAGACATAGCATGGAAAAAGAAACTCTTGCATTTTACTTTCCCATTTTACATTTATTGGAAAGCAAGGAAATTGGGGTTTTTCAAAATAAAAAAGAAAGTAAAAATAGTATTTAATTTTTTTTCCTCTCAGAAAAAGACTTCTAAAGAGAAAACACAATGTCAAAATTACATAATTATACCACCATCTTCTCCGCCTTTACGAACTCTTCTGCAGCATTTCAACACTCCATAAACAAGAAGGAAAAATATTACCACTGGCAACTAGTTTCTCCTGGTCAGCAAGAGCCTCAAAACAGAAAGAAATTAAACAAACTTGTAGACTGATTGTTTACTACACCTCATGCTCAAACCTCAACTAAAAGCTCAGCATTGTTTGCTCTCCTCCCCACAGTTTTATCTACTGTGCTTGCTTCTGCTCTCTCTTCCATGTCGCTCTATCTCCCTCTCTTTGAAATGTGTTTTGATACAGGGAGAACAGAAGAAAAGGTTCTGCTACAGAGTAAACCTGCATTTAAAGTACATTTGGGTTAGAATTTACAAATATGTACAACAGCATACCCAACCTGCAATTTCTAACTCTTCCAACCCTGTCTTCAACTGTGTACTAGAGAAATAGCTGAAAATCACATTTATTTTTCTTCTCATACTCTTAAGGAGGAAAAAACCTGTCAATTTTGTATCATAGTGTAATATTTCATCTGAGTATCCTTTGTAAACACACTAACCAACCTGGAAACCTAACAAAAACAGAGCAGCACATCCAATAAAACATGGGTAACAGTTCATTCTTTTTAAGAGAATCTCCAACAAGTATGTTTGTTTTTGTATCACCAGGTTGAGTCTTGTAAGTTGTGACATGGCTCCACTGCCACACACACACACAAGCCCTTCTACTTGCTGCACAGAAGTCCCAAATTTTGTTGACTTAGCTATTAACTGCACTTTCTGAATAATATCCACATGGTATTTGTTGCACTGCATCTGAATAATTACAGTATGTTCTTCAACTACTCACACAGAACCAAATTAGACCACCCTGCTCAATTACTTTCAGCAGGTGAAAGCATCCAGAGACATTTATCTCTTTGGTCATTTCTGAGTAACACACTGGTCAGTCGCAAAAGCCCTGGGTTTTGTACCTGGATTGCGGAGCATCACTGGCTGCACGCTGGGCTGAGCACCCGCAGTTCGAACCTGCTGCAGGGGAACAAGCTGAATGATCTGCCCATTGGGATGTCTGAACAGGTTCACAGCCCCAGGGCTCCTGAGAGGCTGAAGGACCATCCTCTGCCTCTGTGCCACCTGTGTGTTGTTCAGCGGTCGCAGAGCAGAAGGTGTCTGGTGCACTGGAATCAGCAGCAATCGAGGCCCAACGCGTTTGTCTGTTCCAGGAGCTATCTTTGGGGGAGTCTTACTTGCAGCTTGTGGAACAGCATCTTCTGAAATATTTTAACAAGTTACAAAAAAATCAGTTTAAGAGACTGCCTACAAATCAGGCATTATTCTTAATAAATGCAAGTGCAAATATTTTGGAAACAGCTTCATTTCTTTTAAATTTATTTGAAGGCAAATTTTTCTCTTTTTATTCACAGAATGCATGGAACCAACCAGGTCAGAACAGTTTTGGGTTTTTTCTGTGTAGTTCCACTGACATTTTTCAACCATGACACAGGACAGTAACTGCATACCTAATTCCTGAACTCTTTGCCAACCATGAAATTCTAGCAGTTGTAACTCTGCCATACATTTCTATAGGTCAAGGGATGATGTGAGGCCTACAGCTCACTTCATAGCAGTCACTAACCAGACAGTTACATTTTTTCCTTTCTCTACCAGTTCAGGCTGGAATACAAGAAGCAACTTAAGAGATGGCATTTCTTAGCCTGTTTTGGAAGGGGGGCAAGGCAAGTGAGTCCATGTTTAAATCGAAACCAGATGCAGACTGTATTACAGCTATGAAAAGAAGAATTAAAGAAATAAGTGTCTGCAATAATAAATAAGCATTACCTCTTTTTGGATTCTGTGGAGGACTTGAATTAACTCCTGCTAGTATCACTGGAACAGAGACAGCAGAGGAAGTCAGTGTGGTCACCACGGGTGTAGCTGCCGCAGCTGTTGTCAGTACAACTGTAGAAGTGGATGTTGTGACAACAGCACAAGTAACAGTTGGTGGTGTTACTACAGTTTTTGGGAATGATGTAGTTGCTACTGTTGAGACAATCCCTGTTGTTTTTGTTGTGTTCACAGTAGGAGTGGTGGATGGAGTAGTGCAGGTGCTGATTCCAGGTGTAGCAGGAGCAGCTGTGACTGCAACTGCAGGAGGAGAGCAGGGAGGTTCAGCAGCTTTTGTCTGGCTAGGAGTGGTCACAGTAGATGCTGCTACACTGGTACTTTCCACAGTAACTGGAGAAGTGGTGGTGGCTGCAGTGACCCCAGGAGAGACTGTGCACAGAGCTGGAGATGGCACTGAAGGAACCACAGGAGCAATAACCGTGATTGGTGTGGGCTTGATACTGAGAAACTGTCGCCCTGAGGCAGCCTGGCGTGTGCTCGCTCCAGGAATCTTCTGCTGTAGAGCTCCCGCTTTGTTTAGCACAAACTGGGCAAACACACCACCAGGTGAGGGTCGAACAGCTGCAAACAAAAACTTGCACGTCAAAATTTAAATAGATTTCCCCTTTGCCTTTCATGAGGTACTACAACTGTAATTTCAACATGAATTTGAGCCTCCTTTCTCTATGTACCTTGTAATTAAATCAAAACCTTTACGGCAGTCCTGAATATACCTTATATATTAGAAATACCTCTGCCTTATTCCACTGCTTTAGCTTTTTATAGCATTTCTTCCTAGATACACAAAAGAATCAGGTCTTGAAAGGTTGTTTTTCATCGTGAAACTATGGATAATCCTAACTAACAGTGCAGGAAAAACAAACATCTAAGCGAAATAATGAGCTCTAACTTTTTTCTAAAACCCAAATTCTTTGTGTAACAGCTTCTCTCATCTTCCCCTTTTTACAGCTTCTTGATTTTCATCCCCCTTCTACTGCATTCATCTTACACAGGCACAGGGGAAAGGGATGGGAAGGATACAGAGTTTCTCCTTCTAGTTACACTGACATTAGTGCAACTGAAGACTGGATGGAACCAATTTAACCGATGGAAATTAACCCGTTATGAAGATCCTTTACCTCATCCCTTTCTCTCCAAGGGATTCTCCAGAATACTGCATTTACATCACCCCAGATGCCTACAGATGAGTTTAACAGCATAGAGGTTATGGAGCAAGACCAACTTAACTGCAGTTATTTATTTGTGTATACAGCATTTTTAGCCCAGACTATGCCAGAACTGGTACTTTTTCCTTAAATCACATATGCAGCAATGACTTCACCCATCAGTGAAATACAGCCAACTCTTTCACATTGCACAAACACATAAAACAACAAGTTTTATTATGGGACAAGAAAAACAACACACCCATTTACACAGCAATGAAAATTTAGGCAGAAAGAAAAAAAATAATCAATCAGAAATTAAAGTTTTTCCAGGACACAGGTAACATCCTTTTCCCTTGCAAAGCTTCTTCAGATCTTTAAATAATGTGTGGGATTATGTGGATGTGTACTGGATTTCTCTTTTTCAAGTTGTGCAAAATGTAATAGTTAGGGGCATCTTCCTCCCTTGCCACACTGGGGTAACCAGTACCAACTCAGATATAAAAGTAACTCATGAATCTTCCAACCTGGTTTGTTTTCTGTTTTTTTAAACTCTAGGTGCTGTCTAAATCCAACCCTGTTTAGCTTGTGAAATCCAATGAGATTAGAGGCTGGCGTGGTTATTTGGCTGCACACCTGTTGCTTCGCTAATCCAGATTTGGACCATCTTGTCTTTCACTGCTGCTTCACACGTCTTTGGTGGTCACAAGAATTATGAGTGAAACATCAGCAGAAAATCTAACAGCAAAGAACCACGTATTAGTGATACTTTACTCATTTGAAGTTAATCTATGTTTGATGAAAAGCAATTAAAAATGATAGTAATGGAACTCCAAACAAAAACCCCAGTTAATATTTGGAGAGTCTCCATCCACTCTCATCTCTTGAAAATACGCTCTAGTAGCATTGATAAAAGAACTAATAGTCAACATCTGTAATCTTACTCTGAAGTCAAAATAAAACTTTCTGCTTTGAAGAGGTTATTTATTGCAGAGGCATCTTAGGTAGGCAATGCAGCCAAAGGCAGCATGCACTGTTGCACAGAAATCAACATTAATGCTGTACACTCAGTCTGTACTTCAGCTTCACGCAATTTAAAACACAGTAATAAGTTCCAACCTACCTATCTCTCTCTGTGCTGGGACATGGGTTTTCAGAGTCGTCACAGTGGGGGTTGAAGTAGTGCTGGTGGAAGATGTAGTTTTAGGAGCTGATGTTGTGGGCCCCTGGACTGATGGTGTCCCAGAAGCAGGAGTTTTAGCACTGGGTGCTACCTTGGAGATCACTGTACTGAGGGCTGCGATATCAAGTACTGTGGGCTGCAGCCTGCCTGTGATATAAGCTGCTAGCCGATTGGCAGGATGTAATGCCCCCATCTGTCCCAAAAGCAGTTTGGCCTGAGGATACCTTTTATCATTAACCTGAAAAAAGGGGAAAAGGGAAACTTTGTGAAAAGAATGCTAATTCACCACTTCTGGAGAAGTGTTTCATTCTGTGGGACTTCTAAATGTCCTTCTCAAAAAACCATTGCAGTTCTGAATGGGAACTCCTAATTTCCTTATTGCCCAGGAAAATTTCAAACAACTCTTCTTTTATCTTTGTAATACAGATTTTAAGTGCTGCTCAGACTCTCACATAACACCAGAGAGTCCCAGGAACATGTGAAATCACTGAAATTAGACAAGAGTGAACCTAGCACCTGTTTTTCCTGTCCCCTACTATGCTGTAGTCCTGAATAAAAATAGGTTCCCTAATTGAAGGACAATTTTGAATAAAATTCTCAAACCTAATTAAGACCTAGCATCACAAAAGAAAGAATACTGATGACATATACATTGAGACAAAACTCTAAAAGAGCTTTTAAAAGCTGCATCAACTTTTTCCCTTAACCACGCTGCTGTTTAATACTGTAATTAAGGTATGATGTGCTCCCTAACTTCAAATTCCAAGTTGTAGTGGTAATGGACTGCACAGGAAAACACCAGAACAACTTGCTGAATGTCAGACTTTATGCCTACTGGACAATGGGAAGTTTTAGTAGTGTTGCATTTTGCTTTTGTTTGATAATACCTTCTAAAAGCCAAATGCATTTAAAACACTACAAAATAAACAGTAGTTTTATTGATCAACTTTTATTGAAGGTAAGAAATCTCCTAATCTTTTTCTCTCCACCAGCATCTCTTTCTGAGGGTGTCATATCTGCAAAGTGTCATGAAAAGTCTCATTTTTTAATTCATATGATTTTCCTCTAAGTGGTTTTACTATAACCACAAATAGCTACAATGGAAAAAGATCTTCATTCTAACCTTGAAGTTCCTACTATTAATTCTTAACACCATGTCAGCAACATAAAACTGAAGGGAAAAGACACTTTGAATTTAGGATTATGAAGTCTCTTGATGAAAAACATATATTCTACAAAGAGGATTCAGGCTGTTAGTGAAAATTAAAAGTAAGCTGTAGCAAAAAGCAATTTAATGTTGACATTTTCATTTTAAAGTTTTGTCCCAGTGTATACTTCCCCAGAAAATATTCTTTCTGTGGACTCATACAATCATTCATTTAGAAGCATTATGCATCAAATGCACCTTCAGAGGGTTTTACAAATAATTAAAAAAAACTTGAAAGAGATTCAGCACTTGGGTCAACAAGACCCAAATTGCCAAAAAGACAAATTAAATCATCAGATTTCAAGATTCCAATCAGATTTCCTGTTATAGAGTAAATCTTGAAAGGGACAAGCTTATGGAGAGGAATGCCACCAGATACCAAGAACTCTTGTCTGGACAGGCAAGAGACATATTAAAGAGTGTTCTCCCCTTCTAGGAGTTCTGGATGAAACTGCATCTAATCTCCACAGTAAAGGCAGAGGGACCCACCTGAATCAAGCCCGAGGGGCTCGTATTAGCTTTGCATTTGTAGACAACCAGCTTTCCTGCAGGAGAAACCCCTGCATAAAAAGGCAAGCCTTTGCCCCCATGCAGCTTCTCCCGCAGTTTGTCCACTGGGTCTGCCCGCATGACCTTTACATTTTCTGAGTTATTGCATGACGCCACTGTGCTATCAGGAGTCTCCAAGACAGGGATCTCAGGCTTCTCATCCTTGTCCTGGCAGGATGGCACTGAAATTTTCACTCTGGAGGAGCAGACAGAAGGATGGTTCTCATCCTGGGCCTTGTATTCCGAAGCCAATTCAATAATGAAGCTACCCACTTTGAGGCACTGTGGCGTGTTACTGCTGGTATGCTGTGATAAGATGGTCAAGATCTTATTGTGATCTTCCTCCAAGTTGCAGTCAGAGATAATCTCGATAAGTTTGGTTGGTTCACCTTGAGTGGTGTGATGAACATAGGAGGTGGAGAAAGAGTCCCCCTCACTACAGGAAGAACACCAGCTTTTCTCTGAGAAAGAATTGAAATAGGTTTCTGCAATACTATGGCATTTTAAGCACCTGGATAGTCAAACAATTTCATTCTGCCCACACCTCCACCCTTAGCTCAGCTCAGCTGCAGGCCAACAGCAAGTAAAAGAACTGTTCAAAGCATCATTTCCCCTTGCAGAGCTTCACAGGCAAGCAAGAACTCACTGCAAAACTATTGTAACTATTTCTCAGGGATCAATCCCTGCAGCCATACCACGTCCGGATGTATCCCATTGCATCACAAGCTAAACAAAGATAGGTTGTTTCAATACATGGGTGAAAGTTCTCCAAACACACCAACATGATAGAAAAGCATCACTGGTTATTCAAGTGATGGCACTTTTCTCTTTGAGTCAGAAAAGCACCTGTGTCCTACACTGGCATGAGGGGACATGCCGCTAGCAGAACTGTCTTTTGCAGAAGATGTGTAAACAGAAGCATGACTTTTGTTGTCATTAGAGATACATCGTCCCTTTTTGCAAAACTGTAAGGATGTTGAGCCCTGTGTCCTGGCCATTTTAATTTCACCTATCAATGCACCAGCATTTTCAACTAATTGTATTATTTTTCCATTCCCATCCTTAAATGTAGCATATGCTGTTGTATACATTAAAGAATAAAAAAATCAGCTCAAAAAGGCAGATATGGTTCATTAGTGGATGACACAATGCCTCTAGTATAGGTCTCAGTTAAGGCTTGTAGCATGATCTGGGCCACTTCAGACTGTAAGAGAAACGGACGTCTAGCCTATTTCTTCAAGAGCTAGAATCTCAAACCCAGTATCTCTAACATGGAAAAACTTCAATCTTTCAACTAGAACTAAACAAATTCAACATCAAACAATTCCAAATAAAGTATAGGCGCTTCTTTGTCCCGTCCAGTTCTATATGAACAACATAAGAATCCCATCCTCCCAGTATTACTTGGATATTTAATTCTTCATCAACTACAGAGTGATAGTAAAGAAAAAAAAATGGGAGAAAAAAATACCCAGACAAAGCAAAACCATTCATTTCCATTCCTTTCGAAGTATCTAATCATGTCTTGACGACAAATGTGCTGTGCAGTTTTATATTTTACTGCTAAACAAGCTACTGGCAGCACTGGCCATTTTACACTTAGAGCAGCAGCAAGCACTGGGTATTTAGTCTGCTGTATCTCCATGTGACTCCCCCCAGCTGCTAAGAAAAAAGGAAACTGTATGCATGTTGTAAGATTTTTATTAACAACTGTAACAACTCCCCCAGCAAACAGACTTCTGTTTCATCAGTAGCTACTTTTTTTTTTAAGAAATACCACAAAAATGTGTAAGTACCAAAAAGTGGAATTATACTCCAGACTCGGCTCTTACCTCTTGATTTATTAGTGTCTTTGTCTACCTCATAGGTTGCCTTCTCAGGAGACCGAAGCTCTGGTTCATGCTCCTGCTGGAGGAAACAAATGCAAAAAAATATTCATCTATACATCTCACTTCCACACTAAAATTCACAGTGTAAAATGTACTAGTTCACCCCAAATCATAGAAACATGCTGTGTTTGACAGTGTTACAGGCTCCATCTTAGAAGGGCTCTATTAATATGAACATTAAATGAACATATAAGCCTTACATAATAATGCACTTGTGGCAGCCATGAATTTCCCCAAACAAGAAAATGCGTATCACAGTAACATGGTAAGTTTACCAGCACTGAAAAGTGATTTAGGCTCCACTTTCCACAGCCCTACCACCACCAAATGCAAGTCAAGCCCTCATGTCATGTGGGAGTTTCTGGGGAAAAAATTAATTCAACATTTTCAATATTTCTCCCTTTTCTATAATACACACTAGTTACAGTGTGACATCTTACCTTCACACTACAACTCTGTGAATCACTTCTGTCTTTCTGCTGCTTTTTATCCTCTCTCCTGTGCTCATAGGCTCGCACCCTTGCACAAGTCATTAAACTCTCAAAGTACACGTAGACAGGATCCTTGTCCTCTTCTCGAATCTCAAAGAAAAAAAAAGAGACAAAACCCTCTTTTCTCTGTTCTGGATGCACATTAGATTCACAAATAAGCTTTGCTTTCTAAAAACACTTCAACATAAATGCTTCAATAGTAAGAGTCAAAAGAAAAGTCCAGCATTTAAAGCTAGATCTGCATTCCCAGTACCATCACAGAGCTACCACCAGCTCCCTGAAATTCAAACCCATTCAGCTATTCTTCTAAGTGAAGAAACAAATCCTAAGTGTCAGGCATTCTTTTACATTATCTGGTATATACTAAATATCTACTCTGGGTATGTTTGTTCTGCAGATATAACTACACTCCACTCTATGGCTGCTTTTCCTCTACTGCTGTTGGTGCTTTTGTCTGATACTAAGGTGAGGCGAGACATAAAGCCAGATTCTTAGAACACTGGAAGTGAAACCTCAAGAAAGAACAAAAAACAATATTCCAGAACTACACTGAATACTCTGTGCCTGTATCAACATTTTCTGAAGTAATTCATATTTAGACAGGCTACATTATGTAGCTAATAAGTTTTACAAACATCACAGGACTAAAAGTAATTTTGACAAAAATAGCATATAGTACTATACTTTAAATGAGGCTATTAGTGAATCATAATCACCTTCCACCATCTCCATACTGCTACAATAAATTCTCAACATAAGATGAACATAATAAAGATCTGTATACTATCAATCCATCCTAGCTTATCAACACATCTATAGGCAGTCAGTCCTAGGCTTTCACCTCAAACTTCTTCAAAATTGCCTAGCACAGAAGCTTTTGGCAGTATCTGTTTTAATTTTCAGTACAAAAAACCCATGCATCTCTTTTTTTCTCTTACCACTGGATTGGGTCTAGGAGTGTATACTCTGCCTGGTTTTGTCCCACTGGAAGATCTGTTCTTACTAGGAAGCAAGACCTCTGGGTTGGGCAGTACCATAGATTTAACTGGTTCCATAACAGATGGTGTTGGGACATAAATTGGCTCTGGATCTACTTCACCTTCCACTTTCACCCACAATGGACAATTCCTAACAGGTTGTTCTGGCTCTGAGTCACAGATAGCTGAAAAAGAAGATAAAAAACAAGAATTACTTACAAATAAAACACCATCTAACACAGAAGTAACAGAATTTTTTGTTTGAGTTTGAGGTCTACCCATGCAACAATCACTAGTCCAAACTGCCAGAAAATACTGTTTGCTTTTCTTGCCTCAAATTCTAGTCAAAAGTGACTGGGATTTGTCCACAAGGAATAAGATATGTAAATAGAAATGTTTCTATGTTAATCCTCATTTCTCACTTCTACTGTGACAGAAGATCTGCAAAACCACTGAAAATTAGTGACCTCCACTGATGCTTCATACTGAAAAAATATCCCAGGCCTATATAGTATGGCTATATGGAAGAATTAATTTATTCCAGTAGAACACCAGAGAATACTTTGTTTTAGCTATTGCTAAAAGTATTGTTAGGAAGAAACTAAAAATGTAAATTCATGGGCAGCTTCTACCAATCTGGTTTTCTGAGCATACTTCAGGCCAGATCTGAAATTACCATAAATGACTAGACTTTCAAGGAACTCTACAGCTATATACAGCAACTGAAAATGCAGGTCTAGATACTGACTTGTTGACAGGTAAAGATAATGCACTGTAGCAGTGAACATTACCAACAATGACAGCAGTAATTATCCCATATCCATAGTCCTTAAAGACATTTGGAGAGTTGAACAACAGTTTAAACTACCAAGAAGAAACTCCAACTATTTGATACAATAAATAACTACACAGTGCCCAAAATGCTGATCACATAAGAATTAATAAAAATAAAAATGTTATTTGCTGCAAGCTGGATTTAGAAATGGTATCACTACTACATCCTAATAAAAAATGCCCACCAAGTTTGGTGGTTTGCTCTAAGTAATCTCCACCAATACTCACTGTACTCCACCCTTTTTCTCTTCTTCCTATCCTTCTGCTTCATCTCCTCTTCTTCCCCATCCCCCTCTTCTTCCACATCTTCATCATCCTGCTGTTGTCCTTGTGTTCCAAACAGCACAAGATTTCCACGAACAGCCTTTTTCATAATTTTCTTATGTTTTGATCCTCCCTTCACCAGCAAGACCCTTCTCTTGAGGCAAGTACACCCAAACATGCAGTCTGGCCTGCGGCAGTGGGTAGGCTGACGTTTCTCCAGTGCCAGACTGGCACATATGCAGCCCAGTCGGCAGAAATCGTTGTTGCAAGGAGGTGCTCGTCGTCTTATTATCTTGTGGATAGGTTTGTTCTTAAGAGATGCCTAAAAAAATTTTTAAAGAAGTATAAACTTCATATTTTAGTAAGAGGAGCATTTTAGAAAATTATATCAAGCATATGCAAAATGGCTATTCTACATTCATTTAGAAAACCCCTCAAGCTACATTGTTAACGTACAAAAACTTGTCCTCTACATGACAAAAACGAAAAAAAAAACCCCAACAAAACAGAGTTTGGATATGAAGTATTTTTAGAGGCAACTGGAGACAGCAATACCATCCTGATAATAAGCAGGATGTGAAAAGAGCAGAAGTTATCATGTGACAACCAGGTTACATGACCAGGATTTTCTTGCAGTTGGCTCAACTGAAAACATTAAAATGAAAATTGCAAGGAAATGCAGTTACTGAATAACAATTATATTAACCTAAATTAATTTGTATCAATATGCTATAATCACAATTAGTTTTTTCTCATGCTGCTAAGTTAGCACTCCTCAAGTTTTACTGCAAAGACTACACCACAGAGGAATCTCGTGCTTTATCATGATTCTTAGCAGCTTCAGTCTTATTTTCTGCACTTCTATGCAACATCCATAAGTGGTCAGATTAAAAAAAGCAACAGTAGAGAAAATAAACTACTACAGATTTACCTGAGCTGTAAGCAGTGTTGCCAAAGAGATGTCTGCTCGCTCTTCTGTAATATAGGTCCGTGGTTTCCCATCCCAAAGAGCACAGTCTTCCAAGTCCATTAACTTCACTTGAGATTTAGACAAGCCTGGTGGACGAGGTGCTTGGTGATGCTGTGGTGCTTGACGCAAACTAATCTGTTTTGGAAATGTATTTTCATCCACAGTTGGCGGCACAAGACCATCTGCCTGATTACTCAAACTGCTAGCAGACTTAGCAGACTTTTCCCCTGACGCTGATGAGTTCTGTTTCTGCTTTGCAGGAAAAGGTGAAGGCAGAATAGGTTTGTAAGATCTTACTCTGTTTGCAGACGTCTGTCTGGTTTGAGTCTTTGTTTTCCTAGAGGTAGATGATGGAGGAACGGGCTTCAATGTGTAAGATGTTGATGGAATTACAGTGGACTGCTTCTTTAAAACACTGTCAAGTGTTCGAACATAGCTAGTGCTCTTAGTGGGAAGCTGATACACCACAGGAGAAGCAGGAGTGTTAGAAGAAAATCCCATACTTGTTTCCATCAATTTCCCTTCATTTTCCAGGTACTCATCCAGCTTGTCACTACAGAACGCTGAGCGATTCTTCAATGAACCTTCTGAACTGCCACCTAAAAAAATGAGAAGCACTTTAACTTGTGGAGTTAAATCTTATAATAAGCAAACACAGTAGGATATGTAAATACATCTCTAAAAAATGCACTCTTCTACGAGAACTGTATATAATACAGGCACAACAAATATAATCTATTCTGAAACACAACCAGCAGCCTGCACAACTGTTTTTGTGGATATCTTACACGTGTATTTGTGGTGGACTGGCCTTGGCTGGACTTCAGGGTCCCACCAAGCCACTCCATTGCTCACCTTCTCAGCAGAATGGGGGGTTGGAAGTAAGCTGCAAAAAAACCTCATGGGTCAATATAAAGGAAATTTAATAAAGTAAAAGCAAAGGCTGTGTATTGAAGCAAAGGGAAATAAAAGATTTATTTTCTGTGTCCCATTAGCAGGTGATGTACAGGCACCTCTTGGGAAGCAGGGCTTCAGAACAAGTAGTACTTACTCCAGAAGACAAACATCACAAGTAACAAATGCCCTCTCTTCTTCTCCATTCTCTTAAGCTTTTATTGCTGAGCAGACATACAGTATGGAATATCCCCTTGGTCAGTTTGGGTCAGCTGTTCCATGTCCCCTCCCAGGATCTTGTCCACCCACTGGCTACTGCTGAAGGGGAAGTGTTGAGAGGCAGCCTTGGTGCTTTCTGAGCACTGCTCAGCAGTAGCCCAAACACTGATCTTTTCAGCTTTCCAGCTGCCAGTACACAGCACAGCACTGTGAGAGCTGCTGTGGAGAAAATGAATTCCAGCTCAGCCAGACCCCACACAGCATTCACTCACAAAAACACTACAGGCCTTCTGTGACTCTCCTCTTACTTTATTTGTCCTGAACACCTGGCCTACCTGATCAGCGCAATGTATCTGGAACAGTGCAACACAGCACTGTAGAGAAGTGCAGAATGTACAATATCAATATTTAATCTAAAGTAATATATTGACGAATTTTCAACAATCCATTTGAGGTATGGCAAAATAATCAAATACGTGAGGGCCATCTGCTCTAACTGGAGTTAAAAATACATCAATATAAATGAAAATTACTCAGGTTCATTAGGGACCCTGAGGCAACAGAACTCCGGAATTACCGTACTTCCATATGAACTCAAAACTCAAAAACCAAACCAAAACTATGACAGCTTTTATCTTCACACAAGCCTACTGTGTAAAACAGAACACGTGTTTTTATTTTACTCGACGTTTCTCTCTTCCCTTACTAATCTCCATTCTGACTATGGAATCAGTACTAAAACATTCCTTCATCATAACAGTCTCAATATAAAAAAAATACCTCTCTCATTAAAACACACACAAATACCAGATTGCAAGGTCTGTGGAAGGTCAAGAAAATGGCCACATGTTGGAAATGTACATTGATCTCTCTCTTAATTTTTTTACCTTCATTTTTAGAAGCACCATGAAGCTTCCCTCGCCAGCCTTTGATTTTTGTGAAATCATTTGTTTTTCCTGTCCTGGAAACAAAAGGAAATCCAGTATCTGAAAAAGAAGAAAGCTAGCCTCAGTTTATGAACCAAGTTTAATTGCATCAATGTCTTAGCAAACTCTCCTTACTCCTTTTCAGGGACAGGTGAACAGTAGTAAAATCAATATGTTTGAAGCAACTTGATCTCTACTTTTTTTTTGTTTTAAGTAACAGAATACTTAACAAGAAGGCCAAGCTTCCTGTAGAGTTCTACTCTATGGCCGAGCATCTGCTATTCCACAGAAAAAGTGTTTCCTTTATTTTCAGTTTTAGCCTCCTTAGCAATGTGCTAAAGCAGTTGGCTCCAAAAGTCTAACGGGCCAAACAACTAATTAGTAGGCTAAAATCGAAGAGGCAGGTTTTGAGCTCATACTACAGCCTCACTCAGTAAGAGTAATTTGCTTGTCTCCCCTCAGTTGGGCCAATGACTTTTATAACACCTGCAGAAACTTCATTTAATGTTCGCTGTTCTGTCAAATTCAGATGAGGGACATGGACAGTAAATAACCACAAAAAGGCAAACAATTACATCTTTGTCAAGTTATGCATCAACTGTAGGAGCTAAGATGGGATGTAACAATCCTAACAGTGATCTGTGTGGCCATTTAACATACTCTTAGGCTAGAAATAACTGCATTGGACACTATGCTGACTGAGGTCTTCTGAATTGAATCTTCCCCTCCTGCAGTGTAAACAATCTGAAATTCAACTGCCTCTACCAGCTCCAAAAAGCAGCAGATTAAGAAAGACATAAGTAATCAAAATATTACAGTGGAATAAATAGTTAAGCAGAAGACAGATAAGCACATAAGCTATACTTTGTCCATCCAGTTCACTCTACCAACAGTATGAGAATCCTAGTCACAGTGTGAGAAATACACTTGTTCGGATATCAAGCAAGTTTCAAAAAGAACAATCAGTCACAACTTTTGTAACAAATAATTATCATGAAGTTATAGGGTAGCGCCCATGTGGCATCTCAAGGTCTTCTGGAAAATACTGATACTCATCTCTGTGAAAGACAACTTTTTGTTTGTTTGTTTGGTATGTGAGCAACATCAGACAAATTCAGATTGCTTAAACTTTTTCTAAGGAATTTGAGAGGTCAGTATAAAACAGATACTATGAGTGGATGACATCCATGACAAAACAGGAACCCTCAAAATAATCCAGCCACAATTACTCAGGACTCCTTGCCCAGTAACCACAAAATGATCTAAGGAAGTTCTCCTATTTTGTCCTTTTAGTATCATTTTAATCTCTTTAGATACCAAGTTGAAAAAAACAGCCATTCTCTCCTTGTTGATAATAAAAAGGCAACACTTGAGATATTACAGCAAATTCACATTCTACCTACCTGGGGAATTGGGGTTGGTACCTGGATAGCTCCACAGAGAGTAATTTGAGTAGGAAAGAGGAAGTTGCACGCCCAAATATTTCAAGTCAATGCTCATTGTTGGGTCCACAGAATTCAACTTCAGTCCCACTACAAGAAACAAGTAACAAGAAATGTCTCAATGCAGCAAGATGTTAGTAAAAAGAAAATCAGCTATTCACTAAAAGATAAACCATTCAGTTACCATGGGCTTTTCTGGCATTCCCTCACCATTTTAAGCGACTTGAAAAAAAGCATTAATGCCATAACAGTTACTTACATTGGATTTATAGCAGGTATAAATTAAAGAGCATTTTACACAATGGGAATTACTTTTCATAGTTTTTTTGATTGCTACTGACGTTTTCACAGAAATTTATTAACCACCATGCCAGTGCTGTAATAAATCTCGTAATAAAACCTTTTATCTGCTTTTCTGAGTAAGTCAACACCATTTACATCTTTGAAGGCTAGAGTTACTCTCTGAACCCAGCTCAGCTGACTGACATTCATATCCCTAAGTTATCAAGCCTGCCAGCAGTACTTGCACATCCCCTTTGGTACTGAGTTAAACTTGTGCAAGAACATATATAACACATACATCAGCTTCAACCAGCAATAAGAGACAACAAACCACATTTTAGCTCTGAAGAATGTGTGTTTGTTTGACTGTTATGATATAAATATGAGTTTAGACAGTGATATTAGGACTCATTTGGTCCTGAAACAGGGGAAAATGACTATAAAGAAACCTAAAATCTGTGTTGTTAAAAGCACTGAAGCATTTGTAGTGGCATCAACGCGTTCCTTCATTAACAACCCCAATATACTCAAACTGAAAGATGTAACTGGTAGCAAAAGTCATTTCTGTCAATGGCAGAACAAATACAGATACAGAAGTGCTGAGAAAAGTAAAAGCTAGGAAAATTGATATTGCACCTTTTTAGAAAATATTGTTACACCGAATTCAAGAAATCACTGTCAATCAAATTCAGCTCACAGCCGTGAGCTGAGAACTTTTATTTTGATTTTCAGCTACAGAAACTTAGAAATGTTGCTCCTGTTGCCCACAAGTTTGAACTGAATACATTAAATGTATACATATTGAAACTGAGAATGTAGGACTTGACAAGGCTCAAGAAACAAAGTTGTATTTGCACATACAGTGGAAACCTTGTGCATAAACACATTTATGTTCACAAGTGGAAACACAGTGACCAGATTACTAGCAGCCTGAAAACAATTGACATGAAACAAATCTCAGCCATGGTTATTTAAATTGTGATATTAAAATTAAATATGTTATATTGTTATCACAGACAGTCTAGTGAGATGTAATTTTCATATCTACATAGGGAAAATGAGAAGCAAATCAATCTGATGTTTTGTATAAAAACAAGCCAACTGACAAATGTCAAGATGCCATCCATTTCTTTTTTTCTATTCAAATGAAATGGAAAGAGTAGAGATTTTATTTTTCTTTACACTCCCTTCTGTCACCTGCAAAAACAAGCTTCTTTGTTTTACGCTCAAACAAAAATAAGAACATCACACATGCACAAAATATATTTTTTTCAATTTAGGATCATGCAGTAAAAAACACCCAAGACAAAACCCAAGAGGATGAGCCCAAGCGCAACACGGAATGACCGCAGGCAGCCAGAGGAGAACAAATGGTAACAGTTAAGTATTATGTCAATACTTAATGTATTGACATGTATCACATGGTTACCAAGACACTGTAATTTTATGATACTTTTTCTGGGTAAAGGTAACACCTAGGAGGTCCACAATAAAATCCTAAAATGGCTTAACATCACTAGCTCTCATCATACACCATGTATAAACCATTCAAAACAATCCAATGTTCTTCACCACAGAAGCTCTGTGAGGGCCCAGAACAGCTGCTATGACAGCCCAGATCAGTATCTGGAGTGTCAATCCCACAGTGTTACAGTTACATATTTGACACATTCAGGGCCAGAACGTCAGGAGTATGAAGTACAATGTTTCCATGTGTATCAACAATTTCATCACCTGATGCCACGTTAATGTCATTGGTCTCAGGACTATTACTACTGCTGATGACTTTCTACATCATCAGCAGAGAGAACATTAAGCTCCACTCTGTGGATCCTGGACTCTCCTCCAGCTACCTCAGGATAACATTGTATATAAACAGAAGACCACAAACTACGAGTAAGTATTTGTAGCGCTTGGCCCTTTCACATGGCTAGTGAACAGGATGAACGGACACAAGGAAATAAGGACTCAAATCACAGTAAACGTAATCTTGGTTAAACACTGCTGGATCTCTAGCTCTTCTACTCACCAGGAAATGCCTACTTTTATGAAGGAGTAAAACCAACTCTATCTGCTTTCAACTAGGTTTAGGTCATTACAAAACAGGCAGTGTTGGAAGGCTCAGCAACTTCTGCAAGAGGCACACAACACGCAGACTCCTGCTCTCCTGTTGGAGATTTAGGAGTCACCTTTTGCCACCTCCACATTTTCTAGTCTGCAACAAAAATGTGTGCAGATGAAAAGCCAGGTCCCAGCTGTATTATGTAGGCATACACAGTTATTGGTGCCAGTAGGAAATTATCAGCTGAGTATGACTAAGTGTAATGATCAACCAGGTGCATCAGTATGTACACGACCACTCACCTTCCTGAAGGCTAGGATGTATTACTTGTTTATGCCTCAAGGTCTTCAGCTCTTCCATCAACTCTTTTTCCAGTACTTGTATTCTTGCTTGACAATCTACTCAAAAAATAAGAAAACATATTAAAAAAAATGCCACGCAAAAAAACGGACTTAATTTTTCAGTGTGTCTTTACAAATTCCCTTTTTGCAGGGAAGAGCCACTCACCAAAAATAAAAAAAAAAAAAAAAAAAAGGTACCTGGATCACTTGTAGTCAACAGGGGAGCCTGAAGATTCTGTGACTCTTCTCCACCAGTTCTATCAACAGTGTTAATATCAAGAGCTTCCTATATACACGAAGAGCCTTGAGTAAGTTAAGATACCTTAAAACACTTAGATGCAAAGTAGGCCACATCAAATATCACCAAATTATTCAAAGTGTGAGACTGTTTCATAAACAAACATGCATCCTTTTATACAGAACTCTAGACCCTCTACCTTTTCCTAGGCTGCAAGAAGTAAGACCATATTATGAGTAACACAGGGCAAAAATAAGAGCAGATTCAGAAAGAGGCCACAAAACTCCAAACTCAGTTTAAAAGAAAATATAACCTCAGCTTGTAAGCACAAAGGCTTTAAAAGGTTTTTGAATTTTATTCCACAACAATGAGGTTTTACCTTTGATGCAAAGGACACAAAAAGTACACCGTCAACATCTTCAAGGTCCGGTTTAACATCTGGAAGGATACTCCCAGGCCCCAGAGAAGTGTTCTTGCTTGCTACTACATTTTTCCCAACACCTTTAGGTGGTCGACCAGCCTTGGAAATTTTCAGTTTCCGGGGCCTTCCTCTTTTATTTGTAACTGATGATAGAGTGCTTTGATTGTTACCAGAGCCTTTGAGGGACATAGGGCTCTTCAACATGCCAGGCCTTTTTCTGCCACAGATCTCTTTATCTGGAAAGTCACAACTTACTGAGCCCCTGAGATTAAAATTAGGTGATTTGGATAGAGTCCACTGGGCCTCTCCGACTGAACAGTATTTCTGTGACATTTTACTCCCAGGAGACTCTTTCTTCATAACTAACTCCTCAGGCACAGTCACTTCGCCTGAGCAAGAGTCTTTGTGATTTTCGAAACACACGGGCAAGGAATCTACGATTGCACTCAAAGGGGATTTATCCTTCTTGCAAGAAGAAAGCATGGTCTGTGGCAGCTCAGATATCTTCACTGTGCTCTTTGTGACTGCACAAGGTTCCAAATAGACCACAGGCATCTTACCACTATCCAGTTTTAACATTTTTGCTTTGGCAACACCTGAAGGAGTGGTTAGCATACGCTTCCTAGACCTGAATTCTCCATCAATTCCATCTGTTTCACGGCGTCTCATTAGGTGTTTCTGTACAACAGGATCATCATCGTCAGTGTTGGAAAATTCATCAGTTTCTTCATCTGTGTCTTCCTGTTTCACAGTAATTCCTTGTGTGCAAATATTTGACTCGTAGTCATAGTCATCTACTGGCTCTTCTTTAATGACTACATTGAAGTGTCCATTTGGGTCCAACGGAGATGCCACACGGGAATTGCTTTCGTAACTGCTAGCAATGGGACTGGGGTGGAAGGGAGGGGACAAAACCAAAATATAATGTAAGATCTTTATCAAATCTCCTTTACCAAAATTCCACCACCTCCCATAGTTTTTGGTTATATCGCAAAAAGCTTCTAAAATGCTCTCAGACATAAGTCTGCTAAATAAACTGTCATTTACCCGCTTACATTTTTAGAAGCACTCAAGAAACCCCAAGAAATGGCCATTATTAAGAACAATCCGACTTCTTATCTGAAGGCAGCAGCACAACTTCCTTCCCTACTAATATCAGGGTGACATTTGCACTTTTTCTTCTTTTACTCAGCATGAGCTTATTCTTAGCTGTCATATTTGAAATGCTCAGAACTGGCCTTAGTGTGCTGTGTGTCTCATTAAGACAGTAAAGCCATTGTGCTTGCAAGTAAGAAGCCAAGTGAACCCTTAAAGCATCAAAATTTTAGTTAATGCACCCTGAAGCCACATACAGACAACTCCTAAATTCAACTGTTGTTTGAATACTTACTGAATACTAATATCCTACTGAATCCTGCTGCATTTGCCGCTAGGTCTGAGCCCTAACCTAACCAGAATTCAAAATACCATGCATCAGATACTGAAGACTAACAGTACAGGCAGCTCATAATGGGCTTCTTTGAAGGCCAGACACATGAGTCAAAGAACTACAGTCACCAGTTTTCTCCAGTGTACCAAAACCTGGCTCCTTGTCATAAGAGAAAACTGCTAAGGTATGAAGCCAGAAACACATATCCAGAATAAAACTCAGAAAAAAATGTCAGAACTTATTTACTCAACATTTCACATAGTATTCCAAGAACACCTTTATACATATTATATTATATACTACATATAATTTAATTACATTATTATTGTCAACTTTGTGTTATTAAAATTCTATTAAAGTAAAATTATTTGTTAATGACAACAATTTTAAGTAAAATTTAACATAATTGTAGGACTAATATATTATGTAGAGAGTGAATATTACTTTACATATAGTTGATGTATATATGAATGTGTACCTATTTTATCGTTAATATTGTCCATCCCTACCCCTTCAAAGGAGTGCTAAACCCAGTTGAACCCACAGCTGGGATTGAGAAAGGCAAAAAGAAGTGGAGGAAGAAGCTGCTTCCTTCTTGTGTAGACTGAGTACATACTTAAGGAAGAAGAGCAGGGACACACAAGATTCACAACACGGAGCTGGGAATACTTCCCTCATGAAGAAACACTGCAGTATTAAAAACGGGAGCTGACAGTCAAGGTACAAATGTATATATTTACATACCAAATTCTAAAGAACAAGAAAATCTATCTAGAAAACTTGTTGCAATTCATAAGGACACTAATGTAGTGTCCTTATGTAAGTAACCAGCATTAAGCTTAAAGCAAAAACATGACTGCTGAAGGAATGGCAGGCAGCAGGACACTGGAATACCAGTCCTGTTTTGTCTACTGTTTTCACCAGACAATGAGTTTTCTATTAGAAATTTTCTAACCTTCATTTAATGAATAATGTGAAATGTAAGATTAAAAAGCCTTTCTTGGTCAGTGAGTTTATTGCGAGAGAAATTCAAAGACAGACTACTTACAAGTTACCGGCAGCTGAAAATCTTGCCACAATACTAAACTAAGAGGTTGATTCAGGGCAGTAAATCCACAATTTAAGTGAGTATTATTAAGACTCGTCTGCTCTGCTACTTTAAAATTCTTGAAGATCAAGAGGCAAAAAATCCTGGCAAACTTGCAGGCCAGGAATAAATTTCTCATCTGAGTTCTATCATTTCCAGTTGGAAGCCCAGTGAAGCCTGGAGTTCTGTAGACTTCTTCTCCTTTCATCTATTGCAAAGTATACACATGTAAGTTAAGGATTAGCTTTCTGTTTGGGACAGTATCCAAACTAAAAAGCCCTGCTGTAAAACTGAAACTTCTAAACATAAATATTGTTTTATTCTGCATAATGCAACCATAAGCCAGTGGTGACAAGAGTGAAGTATGACCCATGCATGTATATGCATGAGAAGATAAAGGATGTGCACAAAATGTTGTTTTTAAATTCTGATACAATAACCAACTTCTCAAAGAATAAAGAAGTTGCTTTTTAGCACTGAAGCAATTTCATCTGGCCTTTAGTTTCTGAAGTTATGTGCAACATAAGTAGTCACAGAAACTCCTCTTCCTCTAATTATGGGAAGATGAGTCAAAGAAGTTTTTCCTCTCACAGAATGACTAGGTTGGAAGAGACCTTCAAGATCATCAAGTCCAACCCAGCCCTAACACCTCAACTACACCATGGCACCGAGTGCCACATCCACCCTTCTTTTAAATACCTCCAGAGATGGTGACTCCACCAGACCCCCGAGCAAACCATTCCAATACTTTATCACCCCTTCTGTAAAAAACTTTTTCCTAATATTCTACCTATATTTCCCTTGGCGCAGCGTAAGACTGTGTCCTCTCGTTCTGTCAGTTGTTTCCTGGAGAAAGAATCAAATCCTCAATCCAAGATCAAGTAAAAATCGTAAAATAGTGTCTTAATCAGCTCTTTCTTTACTTGATATGAAACAGTGCTCCTATTTAAACCAACTTTCTTATAGCCCAAGTAATGTATTTGGTACCCTTGCAATGTAACAACAAAAGCGGAGAGACTGCCTTTTTGGCTTTTCCCAGATTAAAAACCATTACTTATTTTTTGAAAGTACAAAGATAATTTTATTTTTTTGGTACATCATTTTAAAATACACTGGGGAGAAGTTGGAGGGAGAGTCTGATTTCTTGTGGAATTAATCTAGCAATCTATGGCAGAGGTTTGAAGGATAATCACTTGCCTTTCTCCCCCAAAAGAAAGGCAAGAAAGTAAAAAAACTCAAACTGTCAAGACTAAACACAAGAAAACTAAATTAGAATAACGAGACTAATGAAGCATTAAAAATCCCACTGATTTTTTGTTTTTGAAGGAGAACATTCAAAAGGCCTCAGAAAGGAAAAGGAGTACATAAGCCTGTAAGACTTAAGAACCAGTAAAGTTTGTTTGTGGTACCTTCCACATGAGTGGAAGTATGTCCAGGAGTATGTCCAGGAATAAGCATTTCTACTGAAGCATCCACAACTCAAACATCTATTTTCTTTACAACACACTTAGTTAAACAAAACATACTATAAGACCACAGAAGCAAAAGGAAAAAACCCACACAGTGCCTTGGATAAAGAAAACAATCCTTTATTTCTGAAGTTCTCTAATAACTCAGGATTAAAATTACTGTTAGGTATATGCAACCTTTTACATGGTTCTATTATCAAAAATGCCAGAAGAATTGAGTACTGGTGGGGAGTATCACCCTCAACAGCACTAAGAAACCCACCTCTTTTGCAGAGGATTATCTGAGGTAGCAGTTACCAACTTGCTTCTCACTCAAACCTAAACTCAGCAGAAATCACTACCCTGCCTAAAAGCAAGATAGTGCCTATCAAGTACTACCTACTAAGAGCTTGCCCACCACAAAAAACAACAACAAAAAAAAACAACCACCCAAACAAAACCACAACTGCCCAGTCTTCATTAATATGTAAATATTAATGTGTTTGGTTCGATAAATAAAAATGCCATACTCTCAGTGCTGTCCTTGAAAAGCTGACATATTTCTAAACTCAACTGTATGGCATGAAGACACTGTGGACAGGTAAGAAGAAAGGAGGAGAACTAATGTTCTGAAAAACTCCAGCACTTACAATGATAGTTTTGTCATTTCTTGGGTAAGATCAATTTTCTCCTTCCAAGTAAAGAATTTGACTTTTCCACACAGATTACAAAAACATAAAAAATAGCTGGCCAACACTTGAAAGTAGTTCTAGGACAGTGGTAACATTTATTCATCAAGTGACAGGTGCTTCCAAGCCAGACAACAAAAAGACCCTTTGCAGTCTTTTCCTGTCTGCACAGATTTTAGCACAATTCAGAGATCAGCTGCCTTGGAGGCAAAACCAGAGAAGGAATCTAACATGCTCTGGGACCAAAAGAAATTACATCTGACAATTTGCATCAACTATTTTTAAGGAAAGTCCCTGAGTCCTTAAAACATTTTTTATTCCTTGGGAATAAACAGTTCTCAAAAATACTGCTTCAATAACCCTCTCCAGACAAATGAAATATCACTGTGAAAGCAAAATAAAGCTGTCAATAATTATTTTCTGAGTTTTACTTCCAACATACAAAATTATCTAAACTCTTCTCCATGCTCTTAGGAACTAAAAAAAGCCAATCCTTCCTGTAATTGGTGCCTTTTCGGTACTTAAGATGGGTTAGAACAGCATTTTTTGAGAATAATGTAAGTCTAAAAGACCTTCTTTCTAATACACAGACACATGAAAATACTGCAAAAGACAGGTTTGTGCACTCCAGATCTCAAAACAATTCTAGTAGTCTTAAGAATTATTACAAATCAACTCAATAAAGTGTCACAGTATGAATAAATTTGTAATTTTAAGATTTGCAGTTACACAAAAGGCAAGGAGATCCTTCTTCCAAGACAAAAAAACAACTGAGGACGCCTCTGTCATCTCTAAAACACACTGCAGTTGTATAGCAATACAGCCTTTGTATAATACAGTTGTACAGTTATGCAGCCTTTGTATAACTACATCAAAAATGTAATTTTTCGTTGGTAAGAACTGACCTCTAATTTCACCACTAACATCATCCTGACATCCTGCAGTTAAATAATTTTCTTGTGTACTGGTCTGCAAAGGTTGCTTTTGTCACTAAATCTTTGGCAGATTAAGCCTGGTATTAATGAACTGGCATGAAGCAAGATGGCAGAAAAGAAACCTCTGTTTTTTAAATAATTTCTTCTCATTCAAAGTATCTCTACATGCACATTAACTATTCACTAAGTCTGCCCCACTCTATTGCTTGGGTTTTCAAAACTAAGTAAAAGTACAGTAAAATAATAGGTTTTGCCAGGCTCACTTTAGAAGAACCAAGTTGTTCTGAAGTACTTCCCTTACCTCACAGCAAATATGAGGCAACCAACAGGCAGGCTACCTCACACTTCTTTGTGGAATAGAAGAATTCACACCAAGCAGTTATTGACAAAACACTGGCTTGCTGCCAAGTACAACTGCCTTGCAGCAATCCCTACACATATGCAGCCTAAATACCCAGACACCATTCACTTTCACTAATGAAAACTGAAGCTATAGACAGCATGTCAATGTGGTGAGCAACCCTAAAAGCTAAGGCAGTGCTTTGATGACTGCAATGCGCTCTGCCTAAAACATGGAAAAAAATTAATTGAGCTTTCTAAAATGCTAAGAAGGTTAAAAGCAATCCCTCAGTGCTTCTCAACAGCGGGAGCTAAAGCAACACAGAAAATAATACTGAACTCTTGCACTCCCCAGACACCTGAGAAAGCCAAGACTGATACATGACTGAGCAAAGAAAAGCTTTTAGTAGTATTAACTGTTCTGCCATTTCAGGTCATGCAACCTTTAGCTGTAAACATCTACACTGAGCATCCTGTTATTTATTTACAAAACATCCCACTTAACCAGCGATTGTATGAAAATGCATATTAACCCACCTTTCAGAGATTTCTTGTTTTAGCTTTGGCGTAACACCTGAAGGTGGGTCACTGTCCAGGAGACCCAAGTAGTCTCCTTCTGCATTAAAGGACTCTTTATCCAGCTCAGTGTCTGATGGGTTTTGACCAATGAATGAAGAATCTAAACTTCTCTGATGCACATCTAATGAATCCACTTCAGCAGGGCGACCACAAATGCCAGGAGTGCTAAAAACATCACCTCCTTCCAATGCTAAGTTGCTGTTCTGTTTCACATCACGCTGAGGTCGACTATTCAGCCCATCATCTCTGAACCCTTTAGCAAAAGGATTGTAATCTATTTTCAGCTGAGTAATCTGGATGTTCTGGTAGGCTGTAACTGCAAAGAATTCTGTCTGTGGAAAGGTAAAAGTATGGACATCGGGGCCGTTAAGCTGTATGACTTCTGTGGCTTTGTTTGCAGGCACCAAGTGAAGTCGTGGCAGATACCGGTGCATAGAATGCAGGATTATGTGACCCTCCTGGTCCAGGGTATTGTTGGTAAGTTTAAGCTTGTAGAAGGATACTGGCTGGTGCATCCAGAACTGGCCAGTGGAAGGGGATTCTGGATGAATAAACACTCGCCCTAGAACATGTGGTTCTGCCTTCCCACTGGGCTCCCACCAACGGCCGTTCCATTTGTATCGGTGATTGTCCACAGGGGATATGTCCATGACTAGGATGTACTTCTGACTGGAATTCAGCCCCGTAATCCAGTATCGGCAATACGGAAACATTCGCCTGCCCTGCTTAGTCAGGATCATCTCTGTGTTGCGATGGTAGAATTCATTCCACATGCTGTTGTTGTCTAGGGTGACAGTGATGCCCCCTGAGACACAGTCAGCTGGGAGGCAGGTCTTGACTCTGGGTTTGACTGGAGTTGATACACTGCTGGCAAGAGCGCAAGCATCACGGTTTGCTACTAGGATTCCTTGGTCAGCTTTTCCATTTCCCTGCTGTTGTTTCAAGATGACAAAGAAAGCAGGTGCTGCACCAGACACAGTCCCACCATCCCGGCTAGCCAAGACAATCTGCTGTTTCTCCATGATGAGCACTCTCACAAGCTCTCAAACCAAATGCAAATTCTACAGAGTTCTGATAATCTTCTATGTGTGTTCACCATTCTGGAAGAAAAGGAAAACACAGTTAAAATTATTCCAATACAGTCTAAGAAAGTAATTAAGTTGCATGACACATTCTTTTTGCAATAGCTCCCCCCATTATAAACTTAAAAGATAAGCAGTACTATAGAACAGGGCACAATCAGAGTGTAACGACTCAAGGTTGCATGTGTGTATACAATTTTAACCTTATAGACATGGGGGCTATGACACCTTTAAATTGCTTTTTCATACAGGCTTTGCCCCAACAGAACTCCTTGCTTTGCTTGGTATTTCTAAGCACTTTGTTCTGACATTCCTTCTACTCTGCAGGTCGTTCATTCATTCATTAGGCAAAACATGAAGACGTTTTCAGGAGAGCAAATGGCACATTTCTGACACAACGGCAAAAGTCTTGCCAGAAAGAAATAAGAGTTCCCTGAGGTCTACAACTTGTCAAAAATTTAAAGGAGGAAAGAAAAGAAAATGTTAAAAACATTTTCTTTGAATTTCTTTATTGAAATCACCAAAGTTTGTGTGTTTGGAATTTCTTTGCTTGCAGTCCCCACCACCCCCAAGAACTTCTAATTGTCTGTCAAGGGCAGAGAGAAAAAGAAGGGACAAAATACTTAAAATGGATAAGCTCTGGAAAAAGACACAAACTAACCCCCTAAAGACCATACAGCTAATATTAAATGGATAACTGCGAAACACCAGGCAGCCTTCGCTTTATCTTCTGAATTATGGAAAGAATTTAAATCAAACAAGAAAACATTTGCACTGTTACGATTAGCATAATCACTGTTTAGGGAACTAAATAAGTTACTTTTATCTGCATATACACAATTCCACTTTTATGTGTCCACCTCACCAGCTAAGGATTATGTCAATACTGTAACAAAAAATCATAAACTACCGCATTTTCCAAATAGCCTGTATATTTCTCTACGTGAAAATTTAAAATGTGCATTTCTGGTAACTCACAAAAATCCTATTTACACATCCAGATGTTTGTATTTTGATCCTTATTGTATGTGGAACACAACACCAACAAAAAAAATTATTGATTCTTATACTAAATATCTAGTTAGTGGGAGCTGGAGACTAGAGTTAATCACCACTGCTAGAAGCTGAGATGGATCCCAGAGTCCTGAGGGAACTGGCTGATGTGCCAAGCCACTTTCTTTAATATTCAAGAAATCATGGCAGTCAGGTAAAGTCCCAGGTGACTAGAAAAAGGGGAATACTGCACCCATTTTTTAAAAAAGGGTAGATAGAAGTATTCTGGGAACTACTGACCTGTCAACCTCTGTGCCTGGGAAGATCATGGAACAGATCATCCTAGAAGTGATGCTAAGGTGCATGAAGGACTAAGGTGATTTACCAGCACAGTTTCACCAAGGACAAGTCCCACTTGACCAACCTAGTGGCCTTCTGCTACAGAGTGACTGCATTGGTGGACAGTGGCAGAGCTATGGATGCTGTTTATCTGGACTTCCACAAAGCTTTTGAAACAGTCCCCCACAAAGTCCTTCTCCCTAAATTGGAGAGAAATGGATCTCATGGGTGGGTTGCTCAGTGGATGAGAAACCGGCACAGTGGTCCCATCCAGAGGGTAGTGATCAACAGCCCTGAGTCCCAGGGACCATTAGTGACAAGTGGTGTCCCTCAGGGATCCATACTGGCAAGGTAAGTGAAACTAACATGCCCGAATCAAAAACAGCCAATGTCCAAAAGGGCCTGGACAATCTTGATGAGAAGTCTGACAAATCCAAGTGCAAGGTGCTGCACCTGACATAGGGCAACCCCCAGTATCATTCATAGGCTGGGGGATGAAGAAATTGAGTGGCCCTGCTGAGAAGGACTTGAGGCTGCTGGTGGGTGAGAGGCTGGACACAACCCAGCCATGGCACTTGCAGTCCAGAAAACCAATTATATCCTAGGCTGCATCCAAAACAGAGTGGCCAGCAAAGCAAGGGATGGGATTCTGCCCCTCTACTCTTGCTCTGGTGAGACCTGGAGCACTGCATCCAGCACTGGGATCGCCAGCACAGGAAGGACACAGACCTCTTAGAGCAAGTCTAGAGAAAGGCCACAAAGATGTTGAGAAGGATAGAACATTTCTCCTGTGAACACAGGCTGAGAGAGTCAGGGTTGTTCAGACTGGAAGAGGCTCTGGGGAGACATAATAATTGCAGCCTTTCAGTACCTAAAGCTGACCTACAACAAATCTGGGGATGACCTTTACAAAGGCAGTGATAGAAAAAGGAGAAATGGCTTCAAAATGAAAGACAGAAGTTTGCACTGGATATTAGGAAGAAATTCTTTACTACAAGGGTGGTAAGGCACTGGAACAGGTTACCCAGAGAAACTCTGGATGCCCTAACCCTGAAAGTGTTCAACGCCAGGCTGGACAAATGGGGTTTTTAGAAACCCGGTCTAGTCAAAGGTGTCCCTGTCCATGGCAGGAAGGTTGGATCTAAGTGACCCTTCAGGTCCCTTCCAACCAACACCATTCTACGATTCTATGGGTTGGAAAACAACCCCATCTCTTTTCAGAGAATTAACTCTTAGTTCAATAGTTTTATGTGAACTGGATATTTAATAAGACATCTTTATTTTGTTAGGACTGGGCTACTGTAAAGAGGAGGAAACGAGTGCTAACAAGCTGTCACGTGCATGCGGCAAATGATCTCAAAGCTCAAGAGACAATTTATACCCCCTGATAAATGTTCTTGACAGCTAGCAAATACAAGAGATCCATTTCCACTCTTTACACTTCATACTTTACAACTTAATGTAAATGTTAAATTGGAGGAAATAAACCAAAACTGTTCTGCATAGATTTTGCTACCTGTGAAGTTACGAGATCTGGTTTTCAGTTTAACTTTACAGAGGAAATTCTTCCCCACGAACGTACCCACAACCACCCACCCACCGAGGACTCCTTAACAGAGTCCAGGCTACAAATTAATTCAAGTATATTGCTCTGCTTTTTCAGTAGATTACACCTCAAGTCCCAGCAACACAAAAAGCTATCCCAAATAAATAAGAGCTTGCATGTTCACCTATACAAACAGAATAGAAATATAAATTTCAGATAAACAGTGGTGAAAAAGGAACCACAATCTAAGTTCTATGTGATTTTCCACCAACTTACTCTGTATATACATATGTAATACGTTTATATGTAGAGTAAACATACAGTCAAAAAGTGAATTCAAATTAATGCTGTGCAATATGCACCAAAACTGTATTGGCTCATAAAGGAAACACACTATCAAAGTGGTTTCAGATCTGGTTTAAGATAAGCAGAATGCCTGCAGCTTTAAATTCACTTGATTCCTTTACATTTAATTGACTAAATTATCTTAAGACATACCAGAAAAAAATTACAGGAAAAGCTCAACAGCCACATATTCAGCAAAAGTTCTATGCACATAAAGACCTACAGAGTAACAGCTTCTGTTGTCCAACAAAGTTTTTATGTTGTACTTCTGTACATTTCTACCACAAGCACCATACACATTATCAAGTCAGACGCACGTGGTTAAAATATGATTATGTTCAATCAGAGTAATCAAAATCTACGTTATTTCAGCACTAGCACAGTCTGTTACCAGAAAGCAATTTCATATATTTTATTGTATTTGATGACACAGGAGACTGTTTTATTGTAGTACATAGACTCTAATCCGGTATTTCAGGGGAAACACGTGTATTTGTGGAAGCTGAAGTTCTGAACAGCGCCAAAGACTTCCCTTCTCTACGCGCAGACCCTGAATTTGAAAAGCAACGTCAAAGCAGGACGCAGCGGCCAAAACCAACAAGTCGCACTGAGACCCGCCAAAAGCAGGACGACAATCAGATGCGAAAGCGTCCTTCTCAAACAAACAAACAAAAACAAACCAGCCCGACTCCCCACACGGCGACCGGGACGTGGCTCCGCGCGCGGTGCTCCGGGGCGGGCGGACAGCGGGAGGCACCGTGGGAAGGGGAGCGGCGGCGGCGCGCGACCCCCGGGGCTGCCCCGCCCGCCACGACCCGCCGCGCGCCGCCGCCGGGAGCCCCATGGCGCGCGCCGCGCCGCCGTTCAACACCGACCGACCGAGCGGGCACCAGGAGGGGCCGCCCCGGGCACGGCGGCCAGAGACCAGGGCCCCGCCCCGGGCAGGTGGCGTCACGGCTGCGGGCCGAGCGCAGCACCTGTCGCTTTCAACGCCCTCCCCCCCCGCGTGCCCCCGCTCCCCTCCCCGGCCGCGCCGGACGGACCCCAGCCAGACGCCTCGGGACGGGGAGCGGCAGCCGCCCAGGAGCAGCGCGAGGTGGAACCAGCGTCCGCGCCGGGTGCCGGAGGGCATCGGGACGAGCGCACGTGGGGAAACCGCGCCGCTCTTCGATGGGACCCGGCGCGGCCCTGTCCGGCGGTGCGCGCGCTGCCGGCGCTCCCGAGGCGGCCGGCGCGCAGCGGCGCCTCGCGTAAGCCGCCGGGGCGCGGCCGGCGGGCCCGGGCCCGGCCGCCTCGTGCCCGCGCCTGGTGTCAATTTTCGCAGTTCGGGCGGCGGGCGGAAGGCGCGCGGAGAGGCGCGCGGGGTTCGCGCGCGACGCGGCCGCTGCCCCCGGCGCGGCCCCGCTCCCCGGTCGTTACCGTGCGCGAAGCGCGCGCGGCCTCCCGCTTCCTTTCTCACGCGGACCGTGTGTCCGCCAGCTGGGGACAACGTGCGTGCGCACCGTGCTGACGTCATGGCGCCGCAGCGCGCGCAGGCGCACAGCGGGACGGCATCCCCCTCCCTCCCGCCTGCCCGTCACGTGCCCGCGCCGCGCGCAGGGCCCGGCGCCCGGCCCGGCGCCCGGCCCGCGCAGCGCCGCGCGCGCGGGGAAGCTTCTCGAACGGGCGCGCGCGCGTCGCTCACGCGCCGGCGGCCGTCGAAGGCCCCGGGGCTCCGGTCGCGCGGCTCCGCCTCCCTCCGCGCCCGCGCCAGGAGTGCGCGCGAGGCCCGCGACGCACGGCGCCCCCCGGCGGGCCGAGCGGGGCGGCGCCGCCCCGCCATCCCCGTGCCCAGGGCAGCGGCCGCCTCCTCCGGGAAAGGAGCACCGCTCGCTGCGCAGGCAACGCGCACCGCGCCTCTCCACGCTTCGGAGCGCTGCCGCCGGCGGGAACCGGCCGCCTCCCCGGGAAACCCTCAGCTGAGGACGCAACGAAGTCAGCGACATTTCCATCGTCTGAGCAAGTTCTCGCTGACCGGCCAAAGCGCGGCTCAGACTCTGCCCGCCGCAGCTGAAGAAGGGCCCCGCGCCTCTGGGAGGGCAGACACAGACCTGTCACCCCTCGCCCCCGGAGCCGGGCCCTGGGCGCTGTTACCGACGCGCTGACGAACGGAGAGCCCGGGCTCAGCGCAGCCCTGGCACGGCCTCGACAGAGCGCCCCCGCCGCAGAACGGCACCGAGCGGGCACCGCCCCATGCCCAGCCTGGCACGCCTTCACAGACACCAAGGGAATTCACTACATGTTATAAACCTGGCACTTCTGACAATAAGCCCACTAAAACGGAATTCTGAACGTTAAGGGAATTCACACCAAAACGCATCATGGCTGCAGGCAAAAACACTTCCATGAAGCCCCTCCATCCCGTCCCTTTTTCCAATAAGGTTATTTATTTTACAACACTGCATCCATTACAAAACGATGGAGACTTACACATGGTGCCAAAAGGCAAAGACATTAATTAGTAGGCTGACATCAAGGTCCAGGCTCCCCTGCAGACCCAAATTTTGCACTGATGGTGCAAACTATAACTTTGACTGCTCCTCAATCTGTTGGGGTTTTTTTGTCTTATTTGAAAATGGGCCAAAGAAGAGCAACATCACAAAAGGTCACCAACCCTTTGGAGGTTTCTTGGCAACATAATTTTATGCTATAGAAATTTATCTCAGAAACACAGAACTAAAGAAAATACATTTTTAAGAGACTTGACAAACATGCATCAAAACATTCATATAGGTAGGTCTGTACGGAGGCCCAGAGGAATGCCACCAGCTCTGGGTGTGTATGCACACCTCTGTCTCTAATAGGCAGGGTTCGTGTGGGTGGAGGGGTGCTGGGTATCAGGTAAGCTGGGCAGTCTCAGCCACCTGAGAGACAGAGCACACGCCAGCACCAGGAACAGCACTGTGGCCTCTGGAACTGCTGTGTCCAGCAGCAACCAGGAGAGACTAGGATTCAGGAACCACCATTGTCTAAACTCTGCTGCTGGAGGGTATCTACCATACACATATATATATATATATATATATATATATATATATATACACACCTATGTATATACACACACTCGTGTGTACATGTGTGACCTCCTCCTGCTCAGATAGGGAAGGACAGTCATTTCACACCTACAGTTATCACACATTCTGTAGAGCAGTCACCAAGTTTTAGGGCCACAGGATAGAGACACAATTTTGTATTAACCAACTTGCTTCTGAACAATGGCAATACAGAAATAAGCGGGGTTTTCTTTTCAGCAAGAGAGTAATTTGTACAACTAAGAACAGACACAACTGAAGACCAGACATGTTCATGCCCCACAAGCCACGTGTTCCAGTCATGATAAAAGAAACAAGCCAGAGACTGTTGACAGTGCCAGAGATTTTGCTACAGTTTTACCTAATGCTGGTAGAAATGCTTGCCTGTATCAAAATTGAACCCCTGGTTTATCAAGAGAACAGATTCATCAGTAGAAGTCTACAGCAGTACTAGACTTCCACCAGCTTAAGTAACCCTGTTCTAAGCAGCTTTAAGCTGACAAGAAAAAGCAGTGCTACAGTAAAGAACCTTTTGTCTAGATCAGTACAAACACCAGTTTTACGGACTTGTTTGTGCTAGACATGAATTGCCAGCTCAGAAACTAACTGGCTTGGACTTACTGAATCCCTGATCAGAGGGAGTTACAACCATCCCATTACTGCCTAGTGTAAGGTATTGGAAATGCTCAAGTTCACTACCAAGACATATACTCTTTCCCCAAATGCTTCTTTCAGGCATATTCCCTTGAAGACATGAACTACAGTCTTTACAAGCTGCACTTCAGCACCCAGTAAATCACACTCCTGTTTTGAGTAACGCCTGCATAGCACTATAAAGCACCCACTCGAGCCTACATGCTACAATAAGAGACTGTAACTATTAGAACTGCAGCAATAAAATGTCCTTCAGCCACTCTGAAGTCTAACCACTAGTAAAGATTCAGTAACAAATGAGGAATTGGAGGGTCACAAGTCCCAGACTTTGCTACAGATGTAGATGTGGGAGAACAACATACCTTGTAAAGTATATATGTATATACACATGTAACTATACATAGTTAAGCAAAACAGAACAGCTGCCAACTTGTGAAAAACACACAAGAGGTGTCAATTACATTTTTTGTTAGCAATCCCTTGAACACAAAGATTGCTACTACACAAGTAGATACGTGACAGGACATTTCTGTCACACAGCATAGTGTGAAAGGCACCACTACCAGGAACATTACTGGAGCATAAAGGAGGCTTTCAGCTCCCATAAATTCCCTTGCTAAAAACAAGCACTAGCTGGAACTACACTCACTACCTGGAAACAAGAGCTATCAAAAGCAGCTGTGCCAGTGTAACACCCCCACAGCAGCAGTAAGCAGTTTATTACAGCAGTCTACAAGTTTACCACTACCTACGACCACACAGACATGACTGGGCTCAAAAATCTGTTTTGGACATTTGGGAGAAAAAATTATAAAGGGCAAAAACCAAGCAAAAAACCAAAATCCACAGGTCTTTAAAGAACTGAAAACCTAGTTATGTTACAGCCAGAAATTTTGTGCAATGTGCACTCTAGAAGAGTTAAAATACAAAAAAAAATTCTTTCTTTAGACAATGTTTTGCCACTTTGGAGAATGATTAAAAGTAGCAACCCACAGGAAATTCTGTTAATCCAACCAAAACTCTGCACATAGAAAAGTATCTAGTCCCATTTTCTATGTGAAAACCAGTCCCACTGGCCTCCAACCGCTTCTGCAGACAAGTAGTAGTCTCCAGAGCCGAGTGTTTGCTGTACAAGGATGTCTCTAATAATTAGCACCACATATGGCAGCTCCAGACCTCTGTCTTTAAGCAACAGAACCCCAGCCCAAATATACTCAAAGAAAAGTTTGCATAATGTTATTTTTGATAGGAAACTAACTTAAATTCTTGCTTTAGTGAAGAAGTATAGTTCAGTGCTAGGAAGATAAAAGATGAAAGTGATGGCAGAATCTAGACAAAAAGTGAGACTAAAAAAAATATTGTAAGAAATAGACTGTTGCAGGAAAAAAAAATGTTTTTCAGACATTTAAAAAATATTTTTTAGCTTTCTTGCCGATGCAAACATGCAGAAACACATGCTCCAGCTGCAGTCAGAAAGCACTTATCCCCATACTAAGTCTGACACAGCTTGTGCACTGCCAGATTTCAGCCCAGAGCATTGCTTTGTACTAAAACCAAATTCACATCACACTCAGAGCCCTGGCTATTACAGGATGAATAGGTGGCAGTTCGGGAAGTGTTTCCCAACTGAGAGCTACACACCTGCAAGAGCAGCAGCTGCTTTTCGAGGAACAGGGCACATACCTGGAGGGATGGAAGAAAGAGAGAAACTCCTGCTTCACCTCTCCAATACCCATACCATGCCACGGAGTCCATTCCAGCTCCCCACAGTCAGTAGTGTGTCAAACAGCATGAATCCTGCAATGTACAATGCACATACAAATGCACCTCTCAAGAGTTACCTGAACTTTTGGGAAATACTTCCTAAACACTGAAGACAGCAAAATGGAAACACACCAAACTGGATGTGGCACTCAGTGCCATGGTCTAGGTGACAGCTGGTGATGAGCCAAAGGTCAGATTCCATGATTTTGGAGGTCTTTTCTAACCTAAATGATTCTGTGATTTCTGTGAAGAATGAACCACTTTGTGAGAGGGCAGGGGAAAAAGCCAATGTTAACTATAAATAAATGTTCTTTTTTATCTTTGTACATCATGTTATATTTAGGTTAATGTATTTTATATCACTTCATCAGTCTGTGATATGCCCATTACTCATACATGCAATGAATTCTGCATTTTTACTATACTATTATTTCAACTAGCAAAAACCACAAAATAAAACAATAAAGCAATGCTTGATGCTTTTTGCCATGCAACACTGGCAGAAACTAGCCATAATCAGCAGGAATAGCACCATTTTGATGAATTTCAATCCCTTTATGGCCATCATGAGGAACATTTATCAGATACATGAATCTTCAGCTGGGGACCTCATCCACATCATAGAAGAAAAAACAAGAGACAGATAAAAAGCTCTCACCTGAGCTCAGGACTATCCTACACACCTAGCTATTTTATAGCAACACTCATTGCTACAGAGTCACCAGTGGCTCAGTAAGTTAGAACTGCCAAGGAAAGCTTTCAAGTTATGGTGAAAAAAACAAGTGATGCTAATCAAAGTCCAGTCCATTGGAGATGTGTTCCAGGTTTATATCCATCTTCATTACTGTTTATTGACTTACCCTGTGGTCAGGCAGACCACGCCACATTAACAGCAAGCACTGTACAAGAGTTAGCAAAACTGCACAATTCCAACATCACAAGTATTTCTTTAACAGTCACAGTCTTGTCATTCTCCAAATTGGCTCTTCCTGAAGATAGTGACTGGAATAAAGAATGCCTTTTTACTGCAGATAGGTTTTCTCTGACTCCCATTCATTTTCTCTCTTTTATGCTGTTCACATTCCTTTAATGCCTTTCTGTTTTGGGCTTGATTTAAAAAAAAAAAAAAAAAAACTAAAACAAAAGAGTTTTCTTCTGGTTGCTTTCTTCTTTTGACGTGCTTTCATCATCCTTCTCACACATATCATTCTCACTGCATTCTTCCTTATTCAGTTCAGCAAAGGATTTATCCCAGGTACTAAAACTAGCTATAATCCACCAGTGAAAGCACATTCCATCTTTGTGTGGACAGAGAAGAGCAACTCCACCATCATAACTGGATTCTTTGTTCTAAGGTTACCCAGTCTTAAGAAAGATTAAAAAAAACAACAAACCAACACAGCACAACACATCCTTAGTTATGGAAGAATAAGACAAGAGGAAAGCCCTGCTGGTGCTGCAGCTAATGGCATTGCTCTCTATGCATGTGCTATGGCTGAGGTTTTTTTGGTAGATCCTCTGCTGTCTATGAACCAGCAAACAGACAACAGCCTCCTCATAGAGAAGAACTCTTTCTCACTCCACTAGGCAGAGGCCTATTTCATTGTGTTTGTAAGGAAAATGTCTTGGATTTCACATTCCTTAGGAAACCAGATTTAAAGCAACCAAAAACTTCAGAAACTATTTAGTGGATTTGTGTATAAATGAAGTAGCCTATAGTGAAAGAGAAAGAATTTTTTTTCTTTCCTGGAAGGTGACCAAACAAGTTTATTCACAAGCGGTTTCCTCCAGTTACAGGTTTCCCCTCCATGGAAGGCACAACAGTGCCTGCACCAATACTGAGCCAACAATGGATGAGGTTAACAGGCAGCTGCTGTTAGATAAAATACAGAAGTGAACAAATGCTGCCCATCTTCTCCAGACCTAAGAAATACGGGGTTTTCCCCCCATATAAAGATGCACAAAAATGGTCACCTATGGGAATACTTTTCAAGCAGAATCAATTTCCCTTTCCAGTCCTCAGTACAGATTCACAAGGCACTGTGCCCGAGGGCACTAAAAGGGTGCTACAGCTGCATCGGGCAGAACACCTGCAAGCGACAAGACCAAAGCATCAGCCTGCCCCTCTTCTTTACACCGCCCTCGGTTTTCAGTGTCTGCAGCAACTTCAAATCTTCGGGGCTCTAGCCCATCCCATCAAGTGCGATTACAGACAGCCCATGCCTTAACACAGTTCACGTCGTGAACAAGGCAGCGTGTTTGTTGTGCAAGATTTAACATCTTAATAAGTTAGGCAAGAAGCTCCAACCACGTAATGGGAAGCCAGTCATTTCCCCGGGCTGCTGAAACAGCCGCTGGCCCTCGTGCCTACCTACTCCTCACTGAGCTCGGCTTCGCGCTTCGACTGCCTTTTACCCGCATCAGCTCAGTACGAGGAGTTTCAAACAGGACGGGACCACAGGTCACCAACGACCTCTGCCCCGCGCGGCCCCGCGGCCGCCCCCCGCGACGTGCCGGGGCGCACGCGCGCCGCCCGCGGGCCGCCCCGCCCCCGGCCGAGGGGCCCCGCTCCGCCCCCGCCCAGCCCGCCGGCCTCTGGCACCCATGGGGCACCGGGGCCGCTTCCCGGGAAAGGCTCTCCCGGCAGCCCAGCCCCGGCTCATAGGTGGCGCCGACCACGCCCCCACCGGGGGCCGGTCCCCGGGAGCGCGACGGCTTAGGGAGCAGCGGCGGCTGCCCGAGGCCGGGCCTCACCCGACTCTTCCCGGCCGGAGAGCCCGGATGCCGCTCGGTCCCTTTAACAACCCCCCCGGTCAGGTGACCTCCGGCCGCTACCCACTGCCCGCGCCCCCGGGGGCCGGCCGCTCGCGCCCCTGGACGGAGCGGCGCGGGGGAGCGCGAAGAGAGCGCGCGGCCGCCGGTCCCGTTCCCGTCCCGCGCGCGACCCCCTCGCCTCAAACGCGGGTGCGGCGGCAGCGCGCGGACGGGCGGCGCGCGCGCGCGCGTGATTGGGCAGCCGCCGCGCTCACGTGACGCGCGCACGCCTCGCGCCACCTCGAGTGAAAACTTCCAAGGAAGGAGGGGGGGGGCGCGCGGCGGCTCCTACCTGAGTCCGCGCGCCGCCGGCTCCGCGCGCCGCCCGCCAACGCCCCGGCCCACGCGGCCCTCGCCCGCCACGCGCGACCTCCTGCCGTCCTCATTGGCCGCCGCGGCCCATCACGTGGGCGGCGCGCGCTCCCCTGCCCCTTGCCCTGGCTTCTCTCCCGCCCCCGCGAGGCCGGTACCGGAGCGCGGCCGTGCGGGCGGAGCGCGGGGGGCAGCGGGGGGCAGCGGGGGCCGGCGGCGGCCGCGCGGTGCAGCTGCCTCGCGACGCCCCGCCAGCGGCACGCCGCCGATTGGCCGGAGCCGCCCGCCGACGCAGTTCCGCTCCCCGGGCGCCGCCGGCCACGCCCTTCCCGCCCCTCCCCCGGCCGTGCGCGAGGGATAACACGCCGTTCGCGCGTGGGGCCGGGCGGTAGCGCCTCCGGCGGCCGCGCCGCGCCCGCGCCCCGAGCGCCTTCCCGCGGGCACGCCTGCTCCCATCGCCCTTCCCACGGCTCCTCGTCTTTCCTCCGCCTTCCGCCCTGCAGCATTTGTAAATCACGGAGCGGGGGTTCGCGTGCGGCGGGGCGCGATGTTCTGTCGGTAACTGGAGCGAACGCCGACGGTGCGGTGCCGGGGTTCGAAAGGATTTCTCACGCTGTGGGTGCTGCTGCCCCCCGCACAGGGCTCTCGGACCCGGCAGAGCGCCTGGGGACGGGAGTGTTTGCCGGGCGCCCGCGGAACTGCACTCACACCAGTCCCGGAGGTACCTGGAAACTTCCTGAGTGAGGCTACGTGTGAGCCGAAAGAGTTAAATAAAGGCCCGTCAGCATAGGGATGTATTCACTAATACCTTTAAATATAACAGCCCTGCGTGGTTTAGGCAGAAGGTGGTGATTCTGGAGATTCTTATCCAGAAAGTCTGTATTTGGTATACAGTGAAATGATGGAGCAAATGTTGAAGAAGAAATACATAAAGAACCCCCTCTGAACTCAGGGCAGCATGGGTGTGTGTGCAGATTGGCTGATTTGGGTGGCAGCTGAAACCGACGGCTGCAACTCCATCACTGAGGAAAGCCAGGCCTCTCGTGCAGTCTTGAAAAATAATTTCAGGTTGACTAGGGCAGAGGCAGATCACATGTAATGGAAACTAATTTAAAATTTAAACAAAAGCTGGTAGTAAACTGCACCGTTATGTAGCCCTGGGCTGGAATTTCTGTGTTGGAGGTCTTGGCCTCGAAAGGTGCTCAGTCATTGCAGCAATCTGCATTCCCCAGGCATTGTGACATTACTGAGAATGTGTGACAATATAGCTGGGGAGTCCATGAGGGATGTAAAAAGGGAAGTGTCTGATTAGACAGATTTATACTTCTGCAAAATTGAACTTTGTGTTGAATTGATACCAAATTGAGTGGTTGGTTCTCAGATCACTGAGAAGCTTAAAGGCACCTTCTGTCACATCTTAGATAAGTGTATTTGAGGAATCCATACAAAAAGGTTACAGGTATATTAGCTGGTACATAAGCAAAACTTTTGTTGGGCTTTTACAATCTTACAGCTGAAGTTCAGAAGGCAGAAAGCACTGGTGGGCTTAGGACCTGTCTTCTTGGAATTTCTGGGCTGATTGGGGGATTGCGTCTTCGAAATTCTTGCTGCCATAAGGAATGAAGTGCCCAATTCCCAGCTGTAGGATCTGTTTTAGTTAATAGGCCAAACAGAGGAAACGTCACCCAAATAAAATTTACTGTTTGACATTAACTGTAATGATATTGCAAACATATAGAAGGATAAAGAAGTAATGCCAAGGCAATCAAAGACACTGGAGTTTTGGAAAAATAAAATATAACATAGAGGGGAAGTAAGTCTTGGATAACCTTTCAGGGAGAAAAGACTTTATGACTAGAGTAGTTTTGAAGGAAAACTGATGGTGTTTGTGAATATCACAGAAACGAGCCAACTGCGTATTACAGCTGAAAAAAAAGTGTTGTTCTGATCTCTGAGTGCAAAAAATGTCCTTTATTGGAAAGAGGTAGATCTCATGCTGTGTTGAAGATGTTCCTATTAAAGTTAGATTGGGAAATCTTAACTTTGAAAAAGTACACGTCATTTGAAACAGAGATGCCCAAATTACAAGTGAGGTTTTGCAGAAAAATCCTTTTGTTTGTTGGCTATTTTTTTTTTTAAATCTAAGTATTGGGGAACTAAAGTTCATTAGAGATTGAGGAACCTTAAATAAGCAAGAAAAACAATTATCCTCCTCTCCCCCTCATTTCCCTTCTGAATAAAACCTTTAAAAGGGGGAAGTGGAGGAAGAGCGGTCAGTACCTGTTATTCCAGGGGCGTGCCCAGGGACCACACTGCTCTTCAACATAATCTGTTTACCCACAGGGTCCCACTCGCTATCCTGTTCTCTCCACCCTCCTGTTCACACATCGTTCACTGTGGGCCTCTTCCCTTCTCTTGAAATCAACGCCCAACTTTTTCAGTTCTTCCATCCCCACCCATCCCATTAAGAGTGATAAAATGGGCCTGGAAATCCAAGAGTGTTCCCACTGAGGAGCATATTTAGGAAATAAAGGCTTTAGAAAACTGAGCAGAAACAGGCATATCCTTTTATAAGAAATTATGCAGGTTTTGAGTGGGCTGAGCTGGTGGGAGGAAGGAAGAGAAAGGGTGGTGCTAAATCTGGTGTATGCCTAAGGCTGGCATTTTATTGACAAACTCATTACCTGCTCTGTTTATTCCTGGTGACTGTAGAAATCAAACCCCTATAAACAAATTTCGTTCTCCTATTAATAATATCCATTTATAATTAATCAAATTGTAAAAATAATTACATTTAAACAACAATAATTGCATTTAACAACCACCACCCTTATGTTTGAAGTATGTTATTTAAGTGCTTTAATCAATCACTCAAAGCCTGCAAAATGTCAGATTAAGGATGCAAGTCAGGATCATATGAAGAAAATAATGTGTGAATTTTTCATGAAATCAGCATTACACACATGGGAACCAGATAAAGATTCCTGAGATAATTGTGAAGCTGACATTTACTAGCTTTGTAGCATGGATTTTGCATTCCAAATAATGACCGTCTTATCTTAATACATGGAAAGGGCTCATTGATGATGGTTGTTTTCTAAGATTTTCCCTTTGTTACATTGAAGCTGCTGCTATTGTGCGTCTTCGCCCCAGATTAAACCTGAACCTTCCCTTTATACCGGCCAGCAGAGCTGCAAAGGTAGCAGTGTAATTGTACAGCAAGAAAGGTTCTTCTTTCCAAAGCCAGAGGTCAGGAATCAGGCACTGGGACTGGAGAGGTAAGTGGCAGGAGCCTGTGCCTCTGAGGCTGGGCTTCTGCTCTCTTTTACAAAAGACTGCAAGGCGGCCAAGTCTTCACAGGGATCGTCCCAGCTTCTCTCCACGAGGGCCAGGGACAGCTGCGACCTCCGAATTCCCAAGCTGCTGCCTTCCCCAGCCCAAAGAAGGCAGGTCGGGAGCAAGGCTGCACTTGAGCTCCTCGCTGTCAGCCATTCTAGGGAGAGCTGGGAGACCTGCGGCAGCACCCACCGGAGGGGAGCTGCTGCCGCCGGCGCGTCTCTGCAGTTCGCTCCCGGCACGGTGTCCATTGAACGTACAAACCCCCTGGGAATGCATCAGGGATGAGCCGCTGGGATTTGGCTTTCTTGATGTAAGCGAGTTCCTAAAGGGCACAGGGTACCTTTGGGATCTGGCCAAAGACCATCGCTAGCCGAAGGGAGCAGCCCCGAACACCCCGGCGGAGCTCTCCCAGCCTCGCTGTATTTCCCAGCTGCTCTGTGTGCCGCAGTTTTGGCTCTTCTACTGCCACGAGCCCAGTCTTTTTTCCTTCCTTTTCCCGTCTTGAAGGGACCGCAGCCTAACAAACCCTTTCCTGCCCGAATAGCTCAAACCCACCGCCGCCAGGCCTTGGGCTGCCCCTTCCTCCCGGTGACGGGCGGCACGGCACGCCAGGGGTTAACCCTTCCAAGCCCGAGGAGGGAGGCTGCCGGCGCAGCTCCCGGGTCACGTCGCCTGCGGGTCACATCGAGCCGGGTCCCGCCAGTCAGTGGGGCGGGGGCCGGGGCACAGCCCTGTCCTGGAGCGCTGGCCGGGGCACAGCCCTGCCCTGCACCCCAGGGCCCCCCGGTGCCTCCATCCCTGCGGCCCAGCGCCCCTCCGTGAGCGGACACACGCCGCGGGAACCCCAAGGCTGACCGCTCGTCACCCACGTGAGCACGGAGCTGTCCCGGAGCCCTGGCAGGAAGCTCCAGCTGCAAACCCCTCGCACGCGTCTGCCGGCAGCGGTGAGAAAGCAGCTGCGGCTCAGAGGCACCCGATGCCAGCGCTCCTGGCTGAACTTCCCGACAGCACCAAAGCCTCTCCCTGCCTCCTAGAATTATTTCCTTTCAAACTGAAAGTGCTGGTGATTTCTCAGATATGTGATGCCAGTAGTTCTCATGCTGCAACAGCCTCATTTAAAGCAGTTTTGAGAGCCCCAAACGGTATCACAGGTCTAAAAGACAAACTCTGCCAACGCCCTCCTGGTGGAAAGAGACATGAAGCAGGCACAGCTCGTCGCTCCTGCAAGGGGCAGAGCTCTGCCCCTGCAGTCCAGAATGCCTCTGGCATCCTGGGACCAAGGCCTTGCACCTTCCCTAAAGTGGGAGCCCTACCCGGTGGGTAACAGGGAGGAAGGAAAAGGGAGAGAGTGGAGTAGGGGAAAGGGAAGAGGCAGGCACCAGACGCTGGGGTTCTGCTCAGAGGGGGAGCAGTGGGGCCACAGGTTGCTGGGTGGGTTGGAAACCATTCTTAGACCATTGTGGGCCGTCTAGAGGCCCTCACACATTAGCAAAACTTTTACCCTCCCCAAAGGTGTCTGAGTGGTCAACAGCAGGTGAGGGAAGCCCAAGATATCGGCTGTCCCACTTGAGCATGAGGGCACCCTCTCCCCTTCCCTGTCTCCCGCCCCCAGCAGTGCTGCCCTGGCAGGACTAAGGTGGACAGTTTTGCCATCCGAAGCAATTTGCTGCCCTAAGCACTTGTCTGCTACCCACATCCTACCTTTGAGGCTGATGCAAAGGAAAAAGAAAGCTCCTCAGGTAGGCATGAAATGCAGACACCAGCTCAGACACCTGGCAACAGAACACCAGCTCTCAGAGTCTGGCCTGAGGCAAGGAAACTTGCCTTAAAAAGTTACAGCTGCATCAGTGAGCAGTGCGGTCAGAGCATGTTCACAGACCAAAGCAGTTGGCATTAGCAGCCTGCTGCTTGTGCTGTACCTATTTGGGCAGGATGGTTTCCTCAGTCCAGCTCCTCTCCAGGTCTGGGGAGTGGCAGCCCTTGGGCAGCAGCTGCAGTCTCACAGCCCATCTCCCAGCATGGCCTCAGTCAAAACTCCCCCATGCAGTGTGAGGAGGGACTGTCAGGACATTCACTATGAATGCAGCATCCTTATCTAGAGCAAGGACATGCTAAGGTGTCCACTTCAAGCCAGTGTTATGTATTTCACTGAAATGCTTCCAGAGAAACTGCTGAAATGGCACAGACAAGGCAATCATCAAATATGCAGTTTCTTCATAGATGCTGCTGATAAACAACATAACCACATCACAAAACTGCACAAGCAACCTAGGGTGCAAACAAGCAACGAACTCTATGGTCTGAGAGCTGGCTCTTGAAGATTATCCTGCATCCCTCCCAGGCCTGCTTTCTAGGGCAGCTCACCAAATCTACATCTAGGAATCTCATCAGGTTTTGTGTGCTCAATGTCAATGCAAGTAAAAATTACTAGTTTGGGGTCATATTCTCATTTCAGTTGCTTCTTGTAGTTTTGCAGCAGTCAATAGTTATAACTGAGCAGAGGTAAAGTCTGGCCAGGAAAATCTCCCAACTCTTAGACTGTATGGAGCCAGAATACAGATTTTCTCTCATTCAGCAATCTGTTACTCCTTCTTGACAGCTGAATCATGACAAAAAAATATTCAGAAACATAAGCAGGATTACTCTTCGCTGTTTCCCAGCAAGGTCACTGAGCAGAGTACAGCACTGAGGCCATCTCAAGAAATGTACCTGCTGCCAAGGACCCTTAGAACAGTTCAGTGGCATGGTGGCAAAGATCCTGAATTGGTCAGCAAGGGGAAGGATCTGTCTGGTCATGCACAGTATCCTTGTGGGTGTAAATGCCAGCAGGGATCAGGGACTGCTGGTGCTGCTGGGGCTGCCCCAAGCCAGGCAGGATGGCTGTTCTCAATCTGACTTGGGGCAGGGACAGGAAGGAGAGTGTGGCCATAGGGAGGTATTGAAATTGCATTGTGGGATGCAAAATAGGATTTCATGGCTGAGCAGGCAGCAGGGAGAGCTGCAGGGGAAACAGAACCTGATGGGAAGAGTTTCCCCTATAGACCTGCTGATCATTAGATGACTTCAGCTTTCTGAAGGGCCTATGTTCAATTGCCTTTATGGGCATATTTCTTAGGATCATAAACAATGAATTTGAGGGATTTTAAAAATCAGACAAAGTCTGCTGTTATACGAGTCCCAAGAGCAGCTCCAAATCCTTCTGTAGGAGAGAAGACTGGCATTTCTGAGACACAAATCCCATGCTAGAGACTACAAAATGTCCCCAGCTGGCACATTAGCCCACCTCTGCCCTCTCTGAGCTGTCCTGGCTCTCTCTGGAGCAGACAACACGGGCTTGCTGGCCAGTCCTCAGCAGCTGGCCCTGGGGGTGCAAAACTGAATCAATCCCTGAACTTCCTCAAGATTGCTCACTTCAGGCTGCCCTGGGCTTTTCTGTGCATGAGGAATCCCACCACCAAGGCCTGCTCCTATTTACAGCATCTTCCCTGCAAGCAAAAGCTCAAGTGTGAAGAAACTGTGGTAACAGAAGCCACTGTGGGTTCATCTGCACTGAGGGAAAGGCATGTTGTGCCCTTTGACCACACCTGGTGAAAACAAGGCAGTGCCTTGCTTCCATCTGTGCTAACAGCTCCAGGAAAAGAATTGTGGGAGAGACACAGATACACCTCATCCTACTACTGTATGGCAAGGGCACAGAAAGCCTTGTCTTCTTTAAGATTTAATCCCCATTTGCACTAATGTTGTGCTAAGAACAGCTTTTTCTTTATTTGCCAAATTCCGTGTCAGTGATGCTCGGTGAGATGTTTACTGAGAAAATAAATCCATTAATTTTTTCTCATAAAATTTTAGAGCCTTCCTGGAACAAAGGGAAGTGCCTATTTTCTACATTCACAGGTTTCTGATAAACATGCAAGCTGTAAAGCACGATGTTGAATTCTTGCCAGCCTTGTGACGGCATCATCCCCTGGACTTCCGTGAGCTGCAGCGCAGTGCCCCTGCTGTGGGATCAGCATCAGGGCTCAGCAGTGCTGCATAATGCTTCAGCAGCTGAATGGGCTCAAGGAGGAAAACCAACGTCATCCCAGCAGATCATCTTCACCCAGGAGAGGTCAGGGCACAGTATATAGGCAGACTGGGTGCATTTCCAGGTTACATACCATATCCTTCCCTCAGTTGTGCTATTTTCATGCCAGAAATCAAGCTCTGATGATCTCAGTGCCTTTCTCACAGATTTGCACCACTATCAGCAGTGGGTGGTTCAGACCTGCAGTGCAGGAGGCCTCTGAAATGAGGTTTGCTCCACTGAGATTACAATGGTCAAGTGTGTGAATATAAATCCCTCAAAGAACCTCCTGAGCCAACTGTGTCTTTAGTTCCAGCACTGCAGCTCCCTACCCTACAGCTTGACAGACCTCAGCAGACTAGCAATATTTTTTGCAGAGTATATTAAGAAAGGAAACAGAGAAATACTGACCCGTGCTAATTTCTGCCATAAATTAATAGGTTCAGCCTCTCTCATTTGGATCCTTGCCTGATGATGCCTGCAGAAAAACCCACTGGCCGGCAGGGCAGCAGCCATGATCAGTTTCAGTGGTGACCCAGGGAGACTTCATCAATAGGTGGAAAATATGGGAAAGATTTCACAGAGTGAGCCTGATCATTCCCTCAGGTACAGCCCAGCATATCAGCTTCAATGGAAGGGCATTGCCGTAATTGGGAGTGTTGGCAGACAAGCTGGAGTGAATCAGACAGGGAGGAGGGAGTGTGAGAAGTCACCGGCTGTTTGCTCTGCCAGAGATTTCCGCCCCCTCAGCAGTGCTGGTAGAAACATGTGCCTGTGCTTCATCCTTTTCTGCACATCACCAGCTACATCTTCACTACCCTCAGCAGCACCTGCACTGCTGACCCTGGCTGATGGGGTCCCCAGTTACAGCAGAGAGGGAGCAAATATTAGGGAGAGGGTCTTAAACTGCCCCAGGTATCTGATGACATGCTAAGCCTTGAGGTTCAGATTTGACACAGGTTTTTTTAACTTTGCAGAGGTACTGGCAACAGCTAATTGTCTGCTTCTTTCTGGAATGCAGTTTGGGTCCCCTGCATAAGCCCCAAGTCTCCATCTTCCTTTGCCCTTCCACCCTGCAGCTCAGTTACAAGGTTCATGGTGAGCAAAAGGCTGTTAAAGCTCAGCCCCTCCTCATATGCCCTGCCACATGCCTGCACAGTATTTCTGCTCCTCTTTTTCTTTGTGTATCTCTGCGTAAGAAGAGGGATTCTGTAGACAAATAATACCAGGAAATGTACTAATTAGCTCTGAACCTTGCCTCATGTTGGGGAGGCAAGCTGCTTTACATCATCTAGCAATTTGAACCTTAGGGGCTTTTAGCTTCTTTAAAAGAAATTTAATAAGAAGAAACAGTGAGAAGCAGCAGCGAGTGACCTAAGGGCTCTCTGCTCTGGCTAGCACCGTGTCACACAAGCAGAAGTCACTGTCACAGAGGCATTCATTGGCCGAAGTAGAGAGGCAGCAGCAATCTCCTACGCAGCTCAGGTAATGACAGGGTAGCAGCCAGGATCATTGTCTTATATTAATAACTATATATTAACTAAGAAAGCAGAGACCTTCTGTATTTGCTGCAGTAACTGCCATGTTGCAGTGTACAGTCTACCTCCCTGCAATGACCCACCGTTTGTGTCAGCTCCCCCTTTCTGTCACTTTTACTGGCACTGTACATTTATCAGCATGTGCTGCAATCTCCTGTACTCCAGCTGGATCATTTATGCATGCCAGCCCTCTTTCCTTGTCACGAATTTGTGCTTCCTTACACCACATGCTGGCAAAAGCAAGTTCCTATAAAGACTCTTCTGGAAACCAGTCCAGTTCTATAAAATCTATACTGAACTGAGCAAAACTTAAATCAACAAGTGCCATCTGTTTCCTGGGGTCTCACATTTCTTTCAGTTCTATTTCAAGCAGTGAAAAGAAACTGGAGGAAACAAAAGCTGCTTAGATACCTTCTGTACTGCTGAGATACCTGTTCCCTAATTTCAGTCCTACTGTCAAATATAACAAAAAGATGTTCCATTTCACCTAACTGCAGTTGGGAGTGACTTGGCTTGGCATGCCTCAAGCTGGAGGATCCATGGAGTAATTAGGAAGTGAAGAGTCAATCATCTTTGTTGTTGCTAGACCTCGACGCAGTGACTGAGGTCTGATCCATACTGACACTGAATTCCTTTTATATGACAGAAAATGCAATCAAAACCCATGTCCATCGGTCTTTTCTATTCTTGGACTAAGTAATTGATTTCTAGCTCTGTTTCCCATGGTAACAAGGCTCTCTGATCACCAGCTGCACGTGTTGGCCCTAATAGCCCTTGAATCCACTGCTTTATTTCAGCCAAATGCGATGGCAAGATTGAGGTCTGAAGGATAATTAAGTTCCTACAAGTTTTCTGAAAAAAGTCTGCATGTGGCAGACCCTATTACTTCCACATCAGTACCTTCACTGCAGATGGAAATTCAGTGAGTATTGGATACCAGAGACTCCACCAAGGGAAAAGGTTTTGTAGGAACCTTAACTAGGGGCAAGCTTCACCAAGAGGCTGCAATCACCACACTGGATCCAAATCCATAGGAATCCAGTGTTTGTAGAACAGCTTGCTATTTTAAGGGAGCACAGCAGGTGTGAAAGAACAAATCAGTATAAAATTAGGACTGTCTATGAGGGTTCCTCACAGAAATCCCTGGTAAAAGATAAGATGATTTGCAAAAGTTGGTGATTGTTGAGCATCAGGGAAGGATGAATACTGCCAGCAACGTACGGGATGTAAATCAGGAAAATATTTATGTGCAAATATTGTTCCCTTCACTGGTCAGCGAAACTCATTTTTACTCAAAATTAATTGCATTTCACTTCTAGGAAGTGTTTTTACAGAGTCAAGACTTCAACACTTCCCTCCAAACACAAGTCAAGAAGGAAGGTGGCTGGTTCCAGGGTAGCTGTGCAGTAGCTCCAAGATATATCCATGCACTCACTGCAAGCATCTGCTGAGCTGTCAGCCCTGAACACACCATTCCCCACATGATCAGGTACCAGATCAGGCTGGAGCATCCCCGTATCTGTAGGCTGAGCTGCCAGCACAGCCCAGTCAGAGGCTGTGACTGCAGCCAGCCCTGGCACTGGAGGTGACAGGGGCATGTCTCCCCCTGCACTAGCTACTCCTATACAACACAGGCAGTGCTGTGAGTTTCTGCTGTGCTCTTGCTAAGTGCTGCGGGGTCATGCTGCCTCACAACTTAGCTGGCAACTTCCCCACATGGCTTGAGCCTCTGTTAAAAAGAAGGAGACCCTGTCTCATCCTCAGGGAGATGTGGATGAAGGAGTGTGGTCAGGCTTACCCATAAGGGACAGAAGTTGCTTCAGCATAAACGTGCAGATGTTGGTCACCCCACTGCCCCAGTAGACTGGGAAAGGGCTGCTGCTTGGGAAGACGGGAGGGACTGCACTGTTGTGCTGAGGTGGTGGAAAAAAGGAGTGGCTGTGGGAGAAACATTTTGTTTAATTAGGAAAACAGTGTGCCAGGTTGGTGCCAAAATCAGAGCTGTTAGGCTGGAGCTTCCCTGGGGACAGCATCACAGTGCTGTCTCCAAGCAGATGCAGGGCCAGGCCAGCTCTGTACAGACTCTTTGTGATTTGAGAGCAAAACACTGCAGGGCACCTGGACTGGACCAGAGAGAGCACCTCATGCTTTACCAAAACACACAGCCAGCCCCCACTCAGACACCTGCTTGGTCCCAGCTGAGGCAATGCCATCTCTGTTCTGGTATGTCATATATAAAATTTCATGTTTCTGCTTTCTGACTCCCTCTTGACAGCTCATCCCATCTGTCCCCATTTTAAAATCTCTTTCCCTCCCTCTTTTATCACTAGTTCTTCTTCTGGTGTTGCCTCTCCCACCCACAACACATCCTCTCTTGTAGCTGGTCTGTCCAGGCTTTAATGCAAAAGGATTAACTCATCATTTGAACCAGATCTAAGGGACATCACTGGGCACTGGAACCTTAAAATATCAACTAATTCAGCTGCTTCATGCTTTGGAAGTCGTTTTTCCTGCATTGCAGATGGGGGGTGAGTGCTTGTGCCGTTTCCCATCACTCTTCCTCTCTGTGTGAGCTGCAGGCAGAGGGCGTGCAGCATGCTGTTTGCTTGTGAAGAATAAAAGCGTGAGGTACACCTTTTCTTCTCTGCAAGTTGGAAATCCAGGGTCTCTTTTATGTTGTGCTTGGAACATTTTAGTCAGGAGCTGAATTTTACCTACCTCCTCCAAACCTCTTTTCCACTGAGAGCACTGCCAGTAGTTGGATGGGTGCACGTGACAATTTTCAGGGAGGAACTGACACAAAGGTCTTGCATTCCTGGGTAGGAACCCCCACGTCCCAGGAAGGGCTTTTCCCGTGTTCCTGCGAAGTGCTGGCCGCAGAGCCTCTCTTTGTGGAACCACTAGCCCCTGCCCATCAGATTTTGGCCTTCACAATCTCAAGGCTGGAGCAATGCAGAGTAACTGCGACCTGGACAGGCCAAACATCATCTCTGCCCCAAGAAGTAGCCCAGTTCTTGGTGCTTGGTGAAGGAAGAAAGACGACTGTCAGCTGGGGCTGACTATGACCCCACACAGTTAGTGAGCATCACCACACGTTCTGCCAAAATTAAGAGGCTGGAACTCAAACACAGTACAGGTTTTATTATTAAAAAATGCATAAAAACTAAAGACATGCTTCCCAGAGTTAGAGTCTATATGTACATCTGCACTTCCTAGGCAGCTGCAGGGAGTGTAGCCTTCTGCCCTCACTGCAAAAGTGCACTGCACAGGTTTTTGTTACCCTTTGTTAGGTGTTATCTTCTCACCTGCATTTACAGCATTCCAGCTAAGTGAAGAGAAAACCCTGTACCGCCTGGGGTGAAAGATGGCAGAATTTGTATCTGTGACTGAGAAACCATACTGAATTTCTGGAGACACCTGTAGGACATCTCTGTTCAGTAGGAAACTTAACAGAAAGGACCCATGCTCAGGTCCCAGGCTGAAATTCCCCTTCCCTAGGAAGAGTTCCCACTAAGGGCTGAAACTTGACCTGAATTTTATATTTAGACCCCGACCTTACAATAAGCAAACACTGGGTATCGAAGGGTGGAGTGTTCTGATACCAAGTCTGCAATCTTATTTGACTTTTTGGTCCCACCTCTGCCAACTCAGTAAATGCTGACATTTGTGGTATTAGTTTGAAGAAGTGCGATGTGGAATCCTAAGTAATACTGCCAAGTTTTCAGCGCAGTTAAAATAAAAGAAATTAAGATCTAGCAAATATTTAGGATAAGTAGAGTAAGATGTAACTGCACTTCCTTGCTGGGAACCACTGCACAAAACAAATGCTGATTTACAGTAAAATATTAAATTATTAAAAAACCACACAAGCACTTGCAGTTACAGTGAGTCAGACATGCTGATTGGAAAACAAACCAAAACCCAAAGAGCAAAACCCTTAATTTTGCCCTGTCTGGAAGGCTGCAGTGATACCACTCCATGTTTTATGTGGCTTTTACAGCATGCCAGAAAACCTCCTAAATAGGAAGGCCAGTGGTTCTCAAGTTTTTTCATCACGAGGCCTCTCTCTTTAGAAAGAGATCTTCCAGTTGATCCCTCCCCCCAAGACACACATCCTCCTGAAACTGATTTCACATGTCACTATAGCAGCTGCAGTTCTTGGTCATTTGAAGAAGACATAGGACTAATAAAGAGAATGATTGAAAGAATTCAACTTGGAAGCAAGTGCTGTATCCTGCTCCTGCTGAAAGTGAGCAAGTCTGTCATTCTGTATCTCAGTCTTCTTCCTCTCCTGCAGGGCAGCACTTAGCATTAATTAGCACTGTTTCCCCATACTGCTGTTAAGTCCTCTCTACACTGCTTCCTTTCCATTCCTTTGAAGTTAGATTCTGCCCTCACACAAGCCAGCTGCTCTCCCTCCCTTTGCATTTCAATGTCAGCTGCAAGTCTAGTCAGGCCTGAATTGGCATCAAACAGAAGAAAAAGAAAGACATAAAAAAAGGTACATGGGGAGAAGAGGAATGCTGGATTTTCATTTTTTTTATAATTTCCTTGCTCACCAAAATGTCTGAAACTCTTAAAAGAGCCCTGGACTGAGGAAGCAGAAAATGTCACTGCATGAAATGAACCAGATGTTCAAATTCAGTGCTGGGAAGGAGTAGATCCGCTGATCAGTTTGAGAACCACTGAGGTAGGCAACAAGTCTAGGCAGTAATGCTGAGTGAACACGAGGGAAATTTTGCCCTCTTGTCCTGAATGATAATATAAATACCCACTAGTGTTTTCAGAGGTACCAGTCCCAAAGTCACGCAGCCAGGATTGAAGACAACATCTACACAAGAGCAAGCACTGACTGAACAGAAGGTGTATTCAGCTCTGCTCCAGCATTCAGTGAAAAGAAGCAGAGCACAGACTCTGACTGCCACCTTAGCTCTGAACTCCTTTCAGCAGGATGTGGTCAACCTGTAACCCTACTGTCTCCCCCCAAAGATGTAAGGGGTCGTTGGGGTTGCAGTTCTTCCAAGCTATTTGCCACTGCAGCCCACACAGGTGGTGAAAGCTACAAAAGCTGCCCAAGAGCCCTGGACAGTGCTGTTGAAAGCCATTCCAGATCTGGCATCAGAGCCCCAGGAGACACACCACCATGCTGCACATATCCAGCCTCAGGGAAGCAGAGTGTCACTGCTATGTACAGGCTAGCAACTTTTCTCTCCTTCTGTCTCTAGCTCATACAGAAGGCTTTTGTCCTCCCCTTCTTGTCCATCTGGATGCCTTTCACCCTCAGCATCATCTCCAAGGCACAAGGGGCTCATGATGTAGCGATAGTCACTTGTGACAGCAGCAGCTGCCCCAGCAACAGTCTCTTCAGCATCCATATTTCCAAAGGAGGCGTGCAGGACAGGGTCACTTGCAGACGCCTCTTTGTCCTTCCCAATGTTGACATAGAGAGGATCTTGACTGGAAGAGAGCGTGGACATCCTCCCACGAATCATTTCCAGCTGGGAGCGGAGCACTCCAAAGCTGGGGCGTAGCTTGGGCTCAGGATGCCAACATCTGCACATGAGATCATAGCTGCAAAACAGAGGGAGACAAGAACACTGAGAAGTGGAGTAGCCATGCCCCACACCTCTGAACAGGGGCTCTGAGCAGTGAACCTTAAAAAACACTGACACTTCCCGCAGAACCTGTCAGCTTTGGCCTTGCACATGACACAGCATGGATAGCCATTATGGGTCTAATTTCTCGTTTCTTCCCATTTTCAAGGGCATTCCCCCTTTGGTCAAAGAAGTTAGTTAGATGGTATCAAAAACCCAAAAGCCTTGTCAAAGTATATTGAATTTCTTGGTAAAGCCCTTGTTCCACTGTCTCTAGGAAGCTAGAATAGGACTGTGAGTGTGACATCACCAGGTAATAGCTTTTGAATTTATCCACAAAAAACACCCTCACAACCTCTGTCACAGCTGAAGCCATCCCTCCGAATTCTGGTTCAAGAGCAGATAAATCACAGGAAGAAAACAAAGACCAAACTGTGGGAGGTGCATGTTATTTCCAGAGCATTCTTTCTTTCTCACCGTGTTAACTCAGCGCTCCCAGATTAAAGGAAGTGTGCTGCTGTTGCTGCTGACAGGTCGTCAACAGGCCTGGAAAAAGGCACACTGGGTTTGTTTAGGGGGCTGTTAAAGAACGGACAACAGCTTCAGTGCTGGAAGAGGGATGCTGAAATGGTCTTTCAACTACAAAGGTACTACCCTGCTGCAGAAGACTTGTTCAGGGCCATTACCCAGCCCCAGTCCCATCCTGCAGCCTTCCTCCTATGGTCAAACGCCAGCTAGCTCAGCTCTGGCTGCCCCAGGGAGGAGACAGTCACTGGCTCTGCTGGCCCATGCTTGGGCCAGGGAAGAGGAGTTCTCCTGCCCTGGGGCAGCGTTGGCAGCTTGGTGTCTGCTGGCTGCCCTCCCGCCAGCCAGGCCTCCAGCCAGGGTGCTGGAGCACAGCCAGAGCCATTGTCCTGCTCCTCCTCCTGCATCACCCGCAAGAAGGGCAGCTGCATTCCTATGGTGGTATTGTTGCCAGTTTTGCAGGGAACAGGAACAAAGCACAGTGCTGGCACTGAAAAACACTGCATACAAATGAACCACAGTTGAACTTGTACATGGAAAAAAAATCTGATATGGCCTTTACTGGGAATAAAGCATTTCACGATGGGTTTGATTTTACTTTTTGTATTCCTTGCAATCAGATTTACTGCTTTTGATCTCACACTACTTTTACAGAAAGCTTCTGTGGTTCAGTTGTCTTAATCCTGATTTACATCCAGCACAAATAGTAGAAATAATTATAAATGCTGCAGATAAAACAGAAACTTCCAATTCTGTGCAACCACATTAAATACTTTCTTTTACCTTTGCTGTCGATCAGCATAATCCATTTGAAGGAAAGGTAGAAAAATACTGGCTGTACTGAATCAGCCCAAAAGTCCATTTGTCCTGATACCCTATGGCTGACAGAGTCCAGTAGAAGCACTTGAGGAAAGCATGTAAGCTGAGATTGAGCATGTAGTGAGATCTTTCTGGTATATTCTCTCAAGTCTCAATAATCTGTAGCTCAAGGACCTCACAAAACAATGGTTGTACCTTTTCAGTAGTTTTTGATGGATTTTTCTCCAGTGCCTATCTAGTAGGATTCTGAGACTCTTCTCTACTTTCTACATCCCTAAAATCCTACAGCCGAAAGCTCCACAACTTGGAATCAAAGCTACTCAGAGAAGTCAAGATGTGGACGTGTAGTTAATTTAAGCAGTGATCTAACTATATTTTCATTTATACTCAGTTAAAATGACCTGCTGAGAAGATAAAAGTGTTCAGCTTTAGTAACACGAGTACAGATTATTCCCTATGTAGAAAAAAGGAAAAGGAGAAAGCAACTACATGAAATAATACACCATCAGAACAGGAGGAAAGAGGGATGAAAGAGGTCTTAGACCACTAAAATCAGTGCTCATAGTTATATCTTGCTTTGGGCATAATGCACAGAAAACAGAGCCTTGCTTGAGCCCTTAGTGAAATGATTTCACCTGGTCCAGGCGAGGCAAGCTTTTACCCTGGGCTAAGTTATGGTGACACTCCCTGGGGGTTCCCAGCCCCGTGTGAGGAAACCAGGAATCTCCAACCACCACCCATGGAAGAAGGGCTCCTGAGCAAACATTTCCTGTGACCTGCTGGCCAAGAGTGATCCCTTGGCACCAGGATTAAGGCTGCAGCATGTGGCTGCCTGCTGCCCCGTGGACTAACTAGGTCCTTCCGGAAAGTCTGAAAATGTCTACAACCAGAACCTTCAGGACTGTCCTGGATTTGTTCCTAGATGTAATTTAAGGTGGGACACTGATCTACACAACCTAAGTTAGTCCCATCTGCCCTCTTCTCTTTCAGCCTGCTATTTCGGAGAGAAGCAGATCAAATTTTGAAAACTGGGCCAAGTTTTGAAAGACACATGCAGGCCACTGCCTCTGCAATCCAGTTTCCTTGTAGTCTGGCTAGACTGCCTCTCTGTTCAGCCTTCAGGGTGTGCCATGGAACTCATCCCTTTGCTCAGATGCTGGCCTGAGGAGGCAGGGTTCAGTGATTCTGGAAACACAATTACAGTTTCCACAAAGCCAAGAACTGCTAATGTTGACACTGTTGAAACCATTGAGCCAAGTTAGCTGCTTGTGTAGTTACCACAGGTTCCTGGGAGCACTGCCAGCAAAGAGTATCTAGTAGCTAACCGAGGGACTTTCTAGTGAATGACTCTGTGTACTGGAAAGTGGAGAGATTCAGATCAGCATCCCAGCCAGCTGCCTCTCTTTCCTTCCAGAGAGCCAAATTTCTCAAAAAAATCATGTCAGCAGGGTAAGGAAGTACTCACACATCTTCCAGGCACTCCGGGGGCTGCTTCAGCCTGTTCCCGCTGATGAGGTAGTTGTAGATTTCTGCATTCTCAATGCCAGCATAAGGGGTTTGCCCTCGGGTCACAATCTCCCACATGGTCACCCCAAACGCCCACTGAAAGAGAACAGCACACAGAACAAGTGAACAGACCGTTCCCTGCTCGCTGGGCTTGGTTTCAGTATGCTCAGCCTGTGCTGGGTAATGTCATCTGAGCAGCAGCGATGCAAGGACTATCCAAACTCTAGCTAGAAAACAGAAATGACCCACCAGATGCTGCTGATGCTGACACATCATCTTAGAGGAGACCGCTGAAGGCCCTGCCCAGCCCCATCCCCTGCAGTGGAGCAGGGGAAGTTCTGGTTCACTGTTTCGGTTCCCAGCTAGAAGATGATTTTGGTTTGCGGCTCACAAATCAGTTTCTTAATTAATCTAATCAGATTCTGTGTTTCTATTAATGTACAGGCACAAGTGAAAGCAGAGTTTAGCCAATAAGCAGGGCAAGGAACAAACCATTACGGCTCACATTAACTTCTGCTCTACACTGCACAGTTGTACTTGTACTTTTCAACTAAACTGCAAGGTTTGTGAGGTGAAAAAAATTATTATTTTCATAAGCAAACCCCTGTGCCATGTCTGTTGTAAGCAGTTTAGTGATCACCAATCACTAAACCCTGTCTACAGCGGATGCAGCAATGGCTGGGCAACACAGCAGCCACATTACAAGGCACTCTTGGTTATCTCTTCAAGGACATTGTGACAGGGATAACTGGAAAGGCAAGTCCACAGGACTGAAGGACAAAACTAGTGTGAAAATAGATCAAAAGGCAGCAAGGAAGATGGAAGGTGGTGTCAGAAAAAAAAAATTCTCAAAAGGAAAATAAGTAACAATTTCAGATTGATGTGTTTAGCCTTGCTCCCCAGGGGCAAAGTTATGGGAAGTGTCTAAGCACTGATGTATTCAGATCTATGGAGTTACAGCAATGCCTTCCACAGCACAGAGTATGTTTGCTGCACTTGCATGTGTGTGGATTACACGCATTTCAAATGTCACCTTCAAACTGTCAGGCAGAAGAGAAAGGAAAAAGAGCAAGAGGGAAGAAACTGCATAAAGAGAAGAAAAGGAAGAGGAGGAGTGGAAAGATGAAGAGGGATGGGGATAAACACTGAAAAATAAAGGATGAAAGGACAACAAGAAGAAAAGGGTTGATGTCTTCGGCCATTAACCACTCTCATATATTTTTAGCTTGAGTTCTGACAGCACCCAAATCAGAGGTAGCACCATCCCTCAAACACAAGGTAAACTCCCTTTCCTGTCACCAGGGTCTCCTCCCACCCTCAGTGGGATTTCTCCACTTCAGCAGGATACAAGTGGTCCCCAATGCACCAGAGCAAACCTCACCACATCGCTGTGTGTTGTGTACAGGTTATCTGCCAGACTTTCCAGAGCAAGCCACTTCACTGGCAGCTTGGAGGCACAACCCTGGCGGTAGTAGTCTCCACTGTAGATTTTCTTAGAAAGTCCAAAGTCTGCAACACTCACGTTCATGTTCTCATCCAACCTATGGGAAAGTTTTCACAGTTGAGGAAAGGAAAGCATTTATTGTCTACCTCAGGCAAAAAAAAAAAAAATTCAAAAAAAATTCAGAGAACTCAAGTACATGGCTCACTAAGTATTAAACAAAAGGAGAACAATTTCATCTACTTGGTGACCAATGTGAAATAGCTTAGTGGTCTCAAACTAGTTCCTTCAGACTAACAGGGAACCAACTATGACTAAGAAAGTAAGGAAGTGGCTAGGTTCAGATGGTCTAGTCTCCTACACAAAGCAAACTCAGATACTTTCTGCTGTTTCCAGATTATCAGAGGACATCTGCAATGCTCACTGCAATCACCAAGGCTTGCACTCCATATTGGTAATCAAAAAAATCATACGATGATTGCCTAGACTGCCTGTTAAAACTGCTTTAACTGCTAGATCTGCAACATCTCCTGTCCATGCCTGCTTAATGGTCTGAATTGCTCTGTCACCCACTTAAACCTATACATGTTGGCAGATAATCCAAGTAAAGCCCACAAACACTTCAAGCTCCCGGGCCTCAGAAAGAACTCACTGCTTTCCCCAGAAGATGTGCTGAAATAGGCATTCAGCTTCCTCTGGAGGATGTCTACGAAAATAAAAAATCAGAATGGGTTTCTCATAAATGTCAAAGCAGGCTGACCCATCATTTTTCATCATAACTATCAGGCTCTTTGGCTGTACATCTGGACATTAAAATGCCTTTGGAAATCTGTGTCTAATTGTGGATTTTATTGGTTGTTGTAGTTTTGTTCAGCTGCGGACTTCTGTTGTCACAATGAGTTGTTCCTTATTCCATTCTCATGGAAAAAGCAGAGTGGAAAGGATAAAAAAAGGACTTTTCTTCAAAGCAGTCAAGGTAGCTTGGTGTCAAGAACAGTGAAGTGGGATCCTATAATGTGTTCACCATGCAACTATTTTTAGAGGCATCGTCCACAAGCTTTCAAGGAAACTACAATTCTTATATTGTGATAATCAAGTCCTCAGAATAGATACCAGAAATACAGACTTCACGGTACAATGGAAGTTCTTTCCTCCTAACCCAGCCAAACCCATTCCCTCTTGTTGGTTACTTTATATGGTGGAATGAATAGCCTATGCTGACACACAGCCACTGGAGTGGCTAATTACAAACACATATTGTAATCAACTCTATGAAACCCTATGTGCCAACCAATGATGGAAAAGTTCCTTACAAAAACTGTCTGTTTCCAAGATCAGTGGGACTTTAGGAGTTGCTCCCTGCTCCCAGCAGCACCACCACAGACTCCACCACAATGACCATGACTCCCCTATGTCTATTGTCACTTAAATTCAAAGATCAGCAATCTTAGACAGGACCCCTCACACTTCTGTCATGCAGTAGGTTTTTCATCCCTCCCTCCCTCACCCACTCTGGTCTTTCTTTTCTCTAGAAACTCATGAATCACTTACATGCAGTTCCGAGCTGCAAGGTCCCTGTGTATGAAATTTTTTGAGCTCAAGTACTCCATCCCACTGGCAATGTCAATCATGAACTTGAGGAGTGTCTGAACAGGCAAGTTCTGTAAGAAATAACAGTTTAGGTTCTGCTCCCGGAGGCTTTCAAGCACATATGACAAAACTGCAAGGTTTGCTGCCACTTTACAGAGCAGGGATGGGGAATACAGGGAGGGGATGGGATGAAATGGAGGAGCTGGTCCTCAACACACATGGAATGAAATACTTTAAGGTCACATCTCATAACCTACTCTGGTACTAAATTCCAACCACCTGCCAGTTGCTCCAAATACATTCTCTGAAAATCCCTACCCTCCCAGAAGGAATTTCACAGTAAGACAGACTTACAAATGGGTTTTCCCCAATCCGTGACATCAGTAGGAAAGCATGGAGGTCTCCATGCTTCATGAAGGGCAGGATCACCATGGGAATTGGGAGACGGCCCTTGGGACGGCTTCGTAGACTGACTCCTGATGAGGACACACACAGCAAAGGGGTGTTAGCAAACAGATTATTCCCAGGAGGACTCTTACAGGCTGTTGCGCCTTCCTCTGACAGATCTGGAGGAAAATGTGCAGTTTTGGTGGGTAGATTCCATGCTCCAAGCTTCTGTGACTTTATGGCAGGTGGTATTAAGGTGCCTCTAACCCTGCTGACTTCAGAGGCTCCAGTGCCTCTCAGCTGTTCTTGCAGGACCAACTATAAATGTTTCTAGGACCACTCCAGACCAGACAGCCCCAACCCCAAGCTCTGCAGAGCAATCTCCACATTCTGGAAAATACCTGCACTCCAAAGTGTCCACCCACGAATGTCTTGTTTCTTACTCAGTATTTTGGAAAGGCACAATGTTCCTCCTATCTGCAGTCTACCTGCCCACCTGTTCATATTTCACAGCAGTTTGGACACACCTCAGCCAGCCAAAGTCTCCCTAATGCATTTGCAAGAACCAAAGAAACATCTTAAATGGGAGATGGTTGTTCCTGCTGTGTGAGGGCAGGTGTGGGGAGCATTACACTCCAGCTCCCTGGGGCCTGGGAAGGAGCAGTGCTGACCTGTGCAGGACTCCAGGCAGCACAGAGGAGGCTGCACCAGCACTGCTGGGGAGAGTCAGGCTGTGTGGGCTCATGCAGGAACAGCAGGTGCTCTGTGGCACGAGCAGCAGCGCTGTCTTACCGATCAGTTTGGTGACGTGGGGGTGGTCAAACTCCTTCATGCAGGCAGCCTCTCGAAGGAACTCCTCAATGTCAGTTGAGGTGAAGATGTCCGCTGGAAAAAGTGACTTGTAAGTTTGCTTTCTTTGCAGGTGGCTCCAAGGGACTTTACAAATAATGATTGTCAAAAGCTTGTTCTTTGTGGCACAGCATGTCTTCTCAGACCTATAGCTAGATAAGCCATTTTACAACAAAGCAGAGCCTGACACCTCTCCTGGGATGGGCAGCAATAAGCAGTTATCAGGGACATCTGGTAAATTGGTTCTTGGCAGAGTAAAGAACTGCTGGTTACCAGCTCTTTTCTCAGTAAGAACTTTGCTTGGAAGTTCTGCAAACTGTGTGGGGGTTAAAGATGTAAGAATTAACTAGGTAAAAGAACCTAAACTACAAATGTCAGGGAGAGGAGACACCACAAAAATGAAAGAAAATGTTGAAACTGAGGAGATGGCTTGGAGCCCCTGACTGGCACAGCAGGGCCCAATTCATCTCTGACAAGAATGGCATGAAAGATCAATGCTTTTATGTCTCTTAGCATGACTGAGTTTTATAAAGTGCTAGAGCTAAAATTTCTTAAATAACCACACTACTGGACAGCTTGGACCAAATTCAGCAGTGACATATATCAGCAAAATTTTGAAGTAAATTATTCCTCATTGCTCTGATTCCAGATTTATAGAAATACATCACTATAATCAACAAATATCCCGGTCGACTACTTCCACCACTGCTGCTGCTGAATTTAGCAAGAGTCCTCCAGTCCTGCTGCAAGATCAGACTCAGAGTGACACTGTAGAGGAGTGTTCACATTATCTGCTTTAGGCAAGTAATTTCAATATGATTCAGAAGACAAAAGGAGATTCCCTTTTCACAGTCAATGAAGAAAGGAAGGTGCCTTTGGAGGCTGACAGATTGTTCCTAAGTTAGATGCCTGAAGGGAGACATTCTGACTACACAAAAGCTTGCAAACTGATTAGAATTATTGTTGAAACTGGACAAAATGATAGAACTTACACTAGAATGGTACTAAGTGTATTTAGTGCCAGCTATTATACTGTGACAGCAAACTGAGCTCCAGAGATGAGCGAGTGTGACTGCTCTCAGTCACAGTTAATTTTTGCCTTACAGGCAAAAGGGATCAAATAGCATAGGGTAATATATATAAACACACATACATGTATATATTTGATTTATACCTATATTTAATTGCTTTTCTTGTTACAGACTTCTGCCTGTTAGTTGCCTTTGTTATGTACACTCACCAAATGACAAATCAGAAGGGAGCTGGACTGCTCAGTCAAATGTGCTGACTGAGATGAGTTAGCTTGTCACTGCATTCAGCCCAAACACTCTTCTGCTTATTCCAGGCTATGTGCTTGCAGGAAAACTGTTACTTCATTGCTGAATTATTAGGGCAGAGCAGACCTGTCTGAGCTGTCTGTGCTACATAATGTAGTGGTTTTGGCTGCATTCACCACGTGCTACATGCTGTAAAAGCAACTAGGTGGTATAGGTCCTTTCCTGAAGGAGCTTCCACTACAAAAAGACTGACATGAAAGGGGTGGGAGACAACACATATAGAGTGGCTGAGTGGGAAGCTCAGAGAGAAATAAAGAGCACCAGGGGATATTTGCTGAGAACAGGACAGACAACATTTAATCTTTCCAAGTTCTCTTTCTTAAAGTAATTCAGGTACAAGCTCTCTTTCTTAAAGTAATTCAGGTAGCCCTGCTCCCACATACCTTTCAGCATCTTCACTGCCACTTTCTGGAAAGAGCCATCATCTAGCTTCAGTAGTGCCTCTCGAACTGACCCAAACTCCCCTGTAATATTATCAGAGTAGGCAGTGAGGGAACAGCTTCTTGTGAAGAAAGTATGATTCACAGCAGGTTCACTTCAGGGGTCACTGGCAAAGAAGCTGAGTACCCATAAGAAATGTTTCATTTTGCATTCTGCAGCTCCAGACAGCAGCTTTCAGCACATGTGTGTCTAGAAGAGATATCACTACCAGTAGACAGAGCTCACTGTGCTGGCAGTCCAGAAAGTGAAGGAAAACAAGAAGGGAAAAAAGCAATCCCTGACCAGACAGGTGATGCAGAGACAGAGTTTAAGCTGGGCAGACATTTCTGGGGAAGCCATATCATGAGGGATGAGTCTGAGCGAGGTTCTGTTCAGAGAAGAGGCTCATTGCTGGAGCAGCAAGTGGGTGGGTTGGCTAAGGAAGCTCTTACTATTGACAGTCATCAGAGCCGATAGTGCCAGGACTCAACCATTGGAGACACAGTCAGCCTTATCTCTCAAAACTCAGAGAGTAACTTCTGTGAATCACAGCTGACCAGAGAAAACATAGAGTATCTACATGTGTGTGAGTGATATGTTGATTCACAGAAGGCTGTGTTTGCCATGGCATGTTCTCTAAGAGAGTTAAGAGGAAATGCAACAGGCCAAAACGTCTTCAAAATATTTAGCCTAAAGAGGCTTTATACCACAGCCTAACAGCCTCTTTGCATTAGATCTGGCTCTAGACCTGCTCTCTCTAATTTGGTAACTGCTTATCCCACCCAAAATGCATTAGTATGAGGAACTCTGATACTGAAAAGAAGGAAGCAAAATATGGCCCTCAGGACACCTACCCCAGAAGCATTATCTTCCCACTAGCTTTTCACCACTGCTCTTCATTACTCTATGGCACATGCTTACTTCACAAAAACCATGAGCAGTGGATCTGACCACAAATCAGGAAAATGGAAAGGAACAAAGGTATTCTGTGCTGCTTCCATAGTATGGAGCTGTTGCTCAGCTGTAGATCAGCAGAGCCCAAGATAATCCAGTTATGTCATCTCATAACCTGTAACCTGGGGGTGTGGCAGTGGGGCTGACAACACCGACCAGATCCTGCCAGCTGGCATCCCCACACCAAGGCCATGCCCTGGGGCCCCTCTGCAGCCAATTTCAGTTTACTTGTCATGGGAGCAGCCCAAAAGGGTTGAAGTAGGATCCCAGAACCCAGCCACGAGCTATCACTCACAAACAGATGACACAGCTGTTTAATTGTTAATCCCTTTGAGACCACTTCTTGCAGGAAGGTTATCTTCCTGCTCTAAAAGAAATGCATTTGTTCTAGGAGGGATGGAGTGGAAGAATGCTTCCTGTGGGAAAGGGTCAAAAAATCTGCAATAAAACTAGTCTTATGAAGAAAAAGGAAGAGGTGAAGATTGATTGCATATCCCTCTGTTTAAATCTCTGCAAGAAATTCACACACCAGTGATTAACACTACTTTGGAAAGCTGAGCACAGACTGCAGTTCATGATTGTGTAAAGGCATATTATAGGAATGGCTTAGCCAATATCCTCTTAGTTATGCTAAACCTCTGAAATGTTTTATCCCAGTGGAAGGGATAGTTCCATTTAAATTTCCATCCACAAGCTGGAGAGAAAACAGGCTGCTTGTAATTGCTTCTCCCTACTCAATAGTTAAAATAACACAAGTGGGATTTTCAATGTAAAGCCTTGTTCAGTTTTAGTTCTTACCCTTGCCCAACATTCTTCCCAGGGTGAACTGCTGTTCCTGGATTAAGACATCTTTTAGTTTTGTCTTCAACTCATCACTGATCCCTACACTCTCCACTGGAAAAAAAAACAAACAACAAAACCAACAAAACATATGAAGCATCAAATAAGGGATATTTAAATATTCTGTCACAGCATAAGAGTCACCTGTTCTAGTCCCCATCTCTAATCTGATTCCCACACTGTAAGCAGGAAAACCTGAAAAAGACAGAATTCCCTTCCATGTCCTCTAGCCTCACCACAGACAAGCAGCCAGTAACTTTCAACCATCAGAAAATGTACTTACAGTACTTAAAGGGAGAGGGCGTGATAATACCACCCTTAAACACTCCAAGAACAACAGGAGTACAGAAATAACATAAAGAATGCTGAGAAGACAAAATCCAATCCAAAGGGCCACAGATAAGACTGGTTCATGCAGCTTAATTTAAGCTGATGGAGCTGCACCATTGTAATGACAGTCTGGAGCATCATCCTAACCCAGCTTTGCAGTGCTGCCGCAGAGAGCCATGCCCTTCCTGAACCAGGAGACAGAAATGGATCACCTTAATGGATCATCTGGCAATTCCTGAGACTCAGTCTCCTGTTTGATAAGTTACTAATTCCCTGGCTTTCCAAGACTGATTAATTGGTTCATGCTCATAGCACAGCTCAGCATACTGAGTTTAAAAAGTCCTGCTAATATTTTTCAGCTATATTTATCTCACCACTGCATTATATTCCAGTCGAAGGATTCCTTGTAGAGTGAAACTGGGGCAGGGGAGTGGTGAATTTATGTATTGCATTAATATACATAATGACTATAGCTGTAATTAGCACGGACTATGTAATTGGTATGGCAACAGCCATTCCGGCCTTTCACCTCTGCAATTCACAGTGTCTAAGACTCATTGTAAACTAATCCCATGTTTTTGATCAAGAAACATCAGTTTCAGTGAAAACATTACAACATTCATTGTAAATGCATGAACACAGCCTCCCAAGCAGAATCACTCAGGTCATTTTACTTACATGTTGCTTCAATGAGCTCTGGGCCCTCCCTGTTGAAAGACCTGGCAGCTCTGAAATGGACTGCTGGATCCCCTCTGCCAACCACACTGCCAAAGGCATGGCTAGAAGGCAGAAAAGACACACAGGGCCATGATTACATGGGCCATTCACTTCTAAAAGGGTGTGTTGAACAGTATGGATGATTTCCCGACCCTTGCCTTATAAATACTGCAGACTGCTTTGTTAAAGTGGGTGTATCTGGAGAGGAGGAACAATGGGTTTATGCTGCTTTGCTGATGCACCTACAGCCTTCCAAAACAGGGGAATCACTCCTCCCAAGTGCCTGGGAGAAGCTGCAGGTTGGGGCAGGTTGCGGGATTCATAGGAACAGAGATGCTGCTGTGGCAGGGAGGTCTGGGAGGCTGCAAAGAATGGGAACCTTGTTTGCAGTAGGGAGCAAACCCCAGCCAAGTGTCAGAGGTGATGGAAAGGAAACTTTACTGGGGATCCAGAGGGTTCTGGGCAGTCAGGAAGTTACAACCAGCTGATAGACTGAAAACCAGCATGGGATAAAGGGCTCAGCCCATAAGAATACAGATATTTCGTCTGTGGATCTTTTCTCTTTGAATCTCTTAAGCAGCAGTACTAAAAATTACCTTGAGAGAGTTTATATTTCTATAGTCTAATAAGGCCTAGCTATTAACATAATTTTTTTTCTACTGTACTTTTAGTGTTGTCATTGTGAAGAAAAGGCAGGCATCCCAAAACTATGGAAAAAACCCAGTAACAACAACACCCCCAAAAAAATCCCAACAAAAAAAACAACCAATACAGTTACCCAAAGAAACTGCCAAAAGAACTCCATCCACAATGCTTTTTTGAAAAAGAATTGAGTCAGAAACCACAAGAGAAGAGAAAGCAGAGATCTCTCTAAGCAGCACAAGAAGAAACTCCCTTACCCAAACCGAGTTTCCTTTCTTCTTTTTCGAAGGAGAATAAGAGCCAGGGCAACAGCTGTGACCAGAGCTGTGAGAATGCCCAATGCCACAGGAACCCAGGATGTTCCATAAGGAGGTTGCCTCTGGCCACCTAGAAGATGGAGAAAACACCAGTTAGGAAACAGAAGACTGTCAGTGGTAAACAGACCAATTTCTCCTTTTGCTTTTAAATGGGAAAATTATGGGTCCATGCTGCTGGACCTGGTGGATCTTTGTATACTGGAATCCCAGGACATTGGCATAAACAGGTACTCAGCCAATCATCAGGAAAATTAGCTCTTTCTCACAGCAAAGGCAGAGCAGAAGCATCTAGTTGTCAGAAACTATTGGTTTTGAGCCTAGAGAAAGTAATGGGTGCTGCAGCAGATTATACTATTTATTTATTATACTATTTTACATGAGCTCATGATATGGGGCACTTCAAACTGGAGCCTCAGGACAAAAATGTTGCTTCATGTGAGCATTCCATGTGTGGGTTTCACCCTGTCCTTTTTGAGGCAGACATCAGAATCTTGACCAGTTTACACTGCACTACCTGAATGTCAGCCAGGCAACATTTTGAAAGACAACAGAGAAGGACAATTGCCTTACGGCAATCTGGCTAAAAATATTTACATTTTTCCTCTAACCCTTCCCACAAAGAGAAGCACCCTCAGGGACTTGGTATTAGCTGTAACTTCACAATGTTGGTTGGTTGGTTGGTTGTAGCTTCTCAGTGTCTCTTCCCTAAAGAAAAGGTGAATTTTAAAAAGTCCCCTGTGAGTCAAGAAATAAGTTAGTCAGCCTACAGGCTCCAAGACTGAAATAATATTTGCTCCCAGAATACATACACTTTTGACTACAAAATGTCTACAGAAGAAATGGAGATGCTGCCAATCTGAACAAGCTGCCAGGCAAGGAAGATAAGCAATACAGTTCTGAATAAAAAGGATATTATGTATGCCTGGCAAAAAAATGATAAATTAAACCAACTCCCTGAGAGATTTGTTCTCCAAATACAATTATTAAAGATTAAATGTGAATTTGAATGGGTCTATTAAAATATAGGATAGCCCTCATATCTCCAAATTGTTTAAGAGCAAACATGAAAAAGTACCAGGCCCCTTAGCACCTCCTTCATCTTCCTGCTCACTTGCTCACCCTCAGCAGCTCACTGTCCTTTACCAGAGGGTAAGAAAGAATTATTTTCAATGATGAAAGTAATCCTGTTATAAGCCAAGAGAACATAAATAAACTTGTTCTTAAAAGAGATGTTAGGTTCATGGGCTGGAATTTGGATGGATCTCTGCATAGATGCATATGGAAAAGGAGTCAAACAACCCTTACTAGCAGAGCCTTGGCAAGCAAGAGGCTTCTCAGGCTTGATTAACAGCTACATTGAGGAGCCTTATCATCTAGGATTTTAAGGAAGTGATATTAGTCTAAGAAACAGGTAGAGCTTAAGGACACAGAATTGTGGACAAAGGGAAAAGCAATCTAGTACTTCTCCACTTGAATCAAATTATCAGATCCTTGTTACTTATTTTCCAGCATCTTATCTTCTTCGGTGACTCACATATTCTTTTACCACCCAGAAGGCTTTACAGGCTCCGGGGCTTATGATACTCCCTCTCGCTGCAATTTTCAGCCCAGCCTGTTTATGAGGAGGGAGAGATCAGAAACAGAAGCTGTATTTCTCAAATACAATAGAGATAACTCCAACCCTCTCCACAATTCCCAAGCCATTCACTTGGGCTGTTTCTGCCTATCAGGGTCAACACTGATGTAAAAGATCTCTGATAGGTAACAAAAAGGTTTCCCTCTCCTTCAGGTGAGACAGACGTCTCTCAGCTTATTTTTCTAGTCTCTGTTGACTGCTCTGGTGAGAGAGCAGGGATTTAGGTCAACTTCTGGTGAGTCCCTCCAAAAGGAGTATGGATGAGGATTAAAAAACTAAACTAAGTTATACTCCCTGTTTCTAAACAGCTGGGAATCAGGAGCCCATCCCACAGTTTATAGCAAATGTGTTAGAAATAGAAATGAATGTTGAAATCTGCAGCTTCTCCTCCTCTGCCCCACACATTGTTGCTTCCCACTCGTGTCAATGAGCTTGAGAGAAGGCTGCAGCCCACAAGTTGCCTCTCCTCTCTCAACTCCTGTCTCTCTCCCATCTCCTGTACCCACCTTTTCAACCAGCATATGCCTTAAGACTGCACAAGGCAGAGAGAAGACGGTATTAATAGAAGAGTTTAGAAGAGTATTTAGGAGCCCTTTGAAGATGAGCCCTTTTATTTCACAGAAAGTTTATATCTCAAAGGTCTGCAAAGAACATAATCCAAGAGTCCTCTCCTGCCTACAATCATGAAGATTACAGATGGGAAAAAGCTATTAAACCACTCTTTTCCTTGCTCTGCAATGAAAAAAAAAGAGGTTTCTACTGAGAAAGTTTCTGAAAACATTAAAACAGTCTTTGTTAATAGCTCACAAGATCTTTGCATAAGTAGGGTGGAGCTCCCACTAGCTTTGCTGTGATGACAAATTCGACTTAAAGTTTATACGAGCTTAGTCATCCTTATTGCCGCACTGGGAGCTGGTCAGAAACCACCCCTGGCATTTCTCACATACAGCAACCAGTGCCAGTTTGCTATTTTAGGAAAGGAAGCGACTTATGTTTTCTACCAGGCCTGAAACAAAACTGCAGTCTTTCTGCAGCTCTGCTGCTTAAGGCATGTCAGTGTTTCCACAGAGAACTTTTACTTCCAGCCTGCTATGCTCATGAAGAAATATATGTGCTTCCAGACAGCATTTGGCCAAAACAAGCACTACTCCTGATGCTACTTTTTTTGAAGTGGTTTGTAAGCAAAAACAATCAAGCAACAACCTATAGTGCTTTCAGGATTACCCCATTCCAGCTCCCTGTAAAATGCAAACCCTAAACTTTCCCTGGTGCTTCTTGCCAGTGATGGTCATTTTCCAAAGGGAGCTCCTAGCTCTTTCAGATACTTTTGTCTTTATTTGGATGCCACAGAAAATACCCAGTCAAAAAGTAGGAGGAAAAGATTAATGGAGCCACTGACCAACCTCAGCAGGCTCAGCTCAGAACCTTCACACCCCTACAATCTCATTTAAATAATTTGAGGGCTTTGATCCCACAGTGACTGCGTGCTCACACTTGACCTTCAGTGCTGACTTTGTCATAGGAACTGGGCTGCCAAAGGACCTGAGTAATGCATGTGCTAAGACCAGCATTAAATGCACTACCACAAGTAAAGATACAGTTCTCTACTGGTTGCTCTGTCTATATCCCCCACATTCTGTTTGCTTGGGAGCTCCCCTCTGGAGTCCCCCTGCCACCCCTCAGTGAGGAGGGATCAGGAGAGCTCAATGTCTGTGTGATTCCTGAGAGACATGTCGAATGGGAAGACAGCAGCAGCAGGTGGGTCAGCATCAGAAATTAGAGACTGATATCTTGTCCTGCCATGGGCACTTGGAGACAAAACCTGTGGAATTGTTGTACGGCCACACCTCACTGACTTCTTATCACCAATCCATATTTTTATCTGGAATGTCTTCCTCTTAGTTCTGTTACAGTTTCCTTCACAAGTAAGAGTGTTCTCTCCCTTCTACCATCTCCCGGTATAAGATCCTCCCTCCCCTCCCATTTCCCATTCACTCTGCAATACAAGCAGCAAGCAAATCACCCCAGGGGAGCCCAACTGCCCCTCAGCACTAGGAGTGCACCATGGTCCAGACTGCATGGTACACCATCTGTACCATCATCTTCCTCTTCTACCAGTAGCTCAGCTTTGCCATGGAGACAGCTAAACTGGTTTAATATAAATACATTCAGTAAAACCATTAAGAATCCCCATGTGGCCACAGTTTAAATCTGGCTTCACTAAAACTAGTCAGGAATAGCATAAAATTAAATCAAAGAAGACAACCTGTATTAGAGGAGTTTTCTGTCACATTTACTTGTGTAAATCTGTGAAAACCTTCATTTGCACATTTTCTATTGTGTCTGCTCTTCTGCTCTGCACTAAACACAGTAAAACCCTGTTCTAAGAAGACACAGTAGAGGCCAGAAGCTGTTTTGTTTATACCAGCTCTTTAAAGATTATTAAATGTCTAGTCTCCTTGATGAAGTGTGCTGTTGTATAAGCCCACGTGTCTAAGTAGTAAGCACTGAAAGAAAAAGACTCAGAAAAAACAGCAGTCCCAGTATTTCTGACTTTTTTCCCAAAGTGAAGGGAGAAAATAATGGACACTCACCCATGACCTCCTGGGCCTCCAGCAGGAAGAGGTCACTCCAGGGCCCGCACCCTGCAGAGTTCAGCACACACACTCTGATAATCAGGTCTTTGAGAGGGTTCCACATGGTGAGATTGGCTTTTGTGTCCTGCACAATCATCTCCCCCTGAGTGCAAATGACAACCAACTGTAAGCTGTCTTAAAAGGCATCTAATGTAAAACTTCACCTTTAAACCAAAACAGTACCAAACATGCACTTCACTGGTGCTATAACAAGGGCTGGGAATTGTGACTTCTGGGTCCTTATCTCAATTTTGTCTGAGATTTGGGCTGCTGTCCTGGGTTGCTCTTCCCAAAAAATTGCTAGTAGTTTCCCAAGGCATAAGGGAGATAGGAGGTTTAATAATTTCTTCCTTTGAGGTCCTCCCATGCATGTTGCCATGGAAATATGGGGGTTTTCTTCTATTAAAAGATATACCTCCTTCTTGTGGTTTACTGTAAAGCATCTGGTGGTTTTAATCCAAGGGAGGAGTCTGTCTGTCTGTTTTAACTTGTTGACCAAATCCAAAATGGCTTCTGAATTTCAGCACCAGTTTTCACTTAGGATGGCAACATATTTCCAGTAGTTTTATGGATCTTCTTCATACAGCAAAGCCATGAATATTTGGCTGCCACCACTGACACAGAGTAAATTCAATGAGAACTCAAAATACCATCCCTCAAAGTCAGTGACACTGACCTAGTGTGAAATGGGTCATACAAAATAGGAAATAAGTCTTTTCTCCCTCTAGCTGTCTATTATTACAGGCTTGTCCTTCATTAGCAAGCACTAGGTAAATACCTATTAGGAAGCTAGAAACCATAAGAAATGCTGTGAACTTCAAAGGCTGATAGATACCTGGGAAAAGTCAATGCCAAAGAACAAATGAAAGGCCTTCTACTCTGTCAGGGTCCTTTCAACTCCCTAAGTATTGTAAATGAAGCTAAAGAATCCACAACCTTCTTTCTGTGATTTACAGCACAACTCATTCACTTGCTAAATACACCTTTGCTGCTAGGATTTGGAAAGGCAAGGCCCAGTCACAAGAGACAGAAAGCCCACATCCAGCACTGTCTGAGCTGCACAACCCTAGCTAGAGACAGAGGGAGACAAAGTGGATTCTCTCTATGCTGCCCTTCTTGCACAAGAGAACGGCAGAGAACTGATCTGTCTGCAAACGAACAGACACTGGAATTCCTTCCAGTGAGGAATTCTGAATATGCCAGGAAGGAGGAAATGGTCCTGTATCTTGAAGTCAAATACTGAGGCATTCCCTAAAATCGGAAATAGATCCATTTACACAAAAGCAATGTTAGCAATCTAATCCCCTGGTATGGATGAGGGACCTTAATGCCTAGAAAATTTAGTACAAACCTTCAGCAATTCTGTGTTCAATGTCTCAGTACCGTCTCAATCTGTTACCTGAGTTACATTATCCTGAATCCATTCCAGTCTGTATCCCAGGACATTTTCTTTCAGCACATCTGGAGCCACACCTTCCCACTCCAAAATTAGACCAGGATCTCTTTGAATAACATGGATATTTTGAGGGGTGCTGTTTGGAGCTGAAAGCAGAGAACATATATACAATCACTTGTGCAGGAAAATAAGGCACTATCCACACTGAAAATGGCAGTTTCACCTTCTTTCCTGAGATCATCCAGAAAAGAGAGGGTGTGAGGGGAGAGAGCAACTTCTGCAAGCCATCAGAACTCTGCGGTTTCAAGTGGAGAAGACAGGTCAGCACCTCTCATTTCTCTCAAGATCCCAAGAATCTCATAGAGCTAATGGGACCAGCATGCAGAAGCCCCATGGCTGGGTCAACTCCTGTATTATGCATTGTTGCTGTTAACCACTTTTGACTGTGTATTATTGTTTTGTTCCCAGAGACCCTGAGAGTGGCTGAGCAATCTAACAGCATAACGTGTTCTGTACTGCAGAATCAGCAAGGAGTTAATGACATCTACAATCATCTCTTTTTCAGCTTCAGAACTGCTGTCATGTTCTTTTTTGTTGTTTCTTACCAAGCTCCAGGGTCTGGAAATAAACCCTGTCGGTGAAAGGGGAGCTGCCCATCTCATTGCTGCACTGCACACGGACGCTGTAGTTGGTGGAATGCCTCAGGCCTTGCACGGTGTAGGAAAAGGGTGGCACTGGGGTGACTTCAGTGGACACCTCCTGGCCATCTGGTGACTCAGCTACCTGTGCCAAGGGTAAAACAGAGATGACTGTTACCATTAACAATATGACTAACTTGTCCACATGGATAAGAATCCCATTTAATTGTCAGTTTAGGAATGTGTAAGAATATAGCACCAGTGGTGCTTAAAATTGTGAAAAGGGAGTTGTCACACTAAGAATCATGAAGTGACATCACTTGGGCAGTACAAAAATTTTCCACCAGATGAAAATTTAGTTCCATATTTTAAAACATTTCCTTCCCTATGTTACAATTTCTACAGCTGGTTATTATTCCTTTAAAGAAAGCTAAATGTGCTTGTCACTTTGAGTGGTAGCAGCCGGCTTCTGAGATCTGTTTAAATCTGGGCAATGAAAACCAGTAGAGCAACTTGCCTGCTGCCTACTGTCACCTTTTGCCAAACTCTTTTTTTCCAGAAGTTTGTATATTTTCAATTTTGTAATGGATGAGAGACATGGTAGACATAGGTGGTTTGGTTCAACTAATCTGTTTCAAATTAAACTGAAAAGAAACTTGTTACCACTCCTGCATCTTTTCTTTTTCTTGCTTCCAAATCTGAGCTTTAAAGCAGCATGAATGTAAATTTAAATCTGATATCACTGTGTGCTTTTAATGCACAGACAATGTTCCTACTTTTGTACTAACAATAGCAGAAATCACTGCATAGCTCCCAGGCTCAGTCTTTCTCCTCAAGTGCATACAAAATAGCAACGCAAAGAGTAAAACCAAGATGTACTGACAAAAGTGAAACAATCATATGGACTTTATGTATTTTATATGGCAGCCTTTCTTCCTTTCTCACTGTCCTTCTGCTCACTCTCACATACACTTTTGGCACACTGATTTGTTTGGCTGGTAGAAAGGAAGACTCTCAAGTTTCCTGAAGAGAAAAGCATACTGTTGTCATTATCAGTGTCTTCCACAGCATGGAGAAACACAAGACAACAATTTTGCAAAACCCTGTCTGCTGGATGATGTGCTTCTGTTAAACACTCCCAAGAGCTGGTGCTCGTGCATCTGCCCCTTTCACAGCCTGGAACCTGGCTTGTGTTAGCAGTCAGAAAACGCTGCCATGCCCTGCCCTGTCCCCAGAAGCAATCTGCTTGTCTGAACACAGGGTTCCTGGGGCACCCGCTGCAATGCCTGAGGGCCAGAAAAGCACACCAAGCTTCCAATCCCCCTTCAGTTTCTGGGAGACTCCCAGCAGAAGTGCAGTTATGAGGAGCCAGGAACATGTGCATTTTCACATGGAAATGTAGGTCAATGCCTCACACAGAACCTCTCAATGTGGGAGTCAGATGAAGCATGGTTTTCTGACAGTGCAGGGTCATTGCCAAGTTATCCCGCTCTCAGACTCAAATGGAGAAACTCCGTCCTCCCCAAATAGAACAGAAAAGGCTTAGAAAAGGGGTGAGAGACTGCTGAGTTGACAGAAACTGGGCTGCTCTGATTCAGCCTCTTTTCCATGTGTCCCATCCCCCACCCCGCCCCTGCCAAAAGTGAGAGGGAGAACTTAAACCCCAGAATGATTAGCATTACAGCCTGCAAGCCAGAGAGAATAGGCTGTTCCAGCTCAAGATAACTGGCATTGTAAAACAGAGGAAGAAAACCATTTTCAACTGTGAACAAGAACAGAAGCAGCAACAAAACCCACAGACCAGGGCCAGCTGCATTCAGAAGTTCTTTCTGCCAGTGAGTTAAACTAGATGATGATTTCTTTTACTTCTGAAATATAATAGACATCAGAGCATGAAACCCCTGGTTTCCAACCCAAATAAAAGCAGGCTGCAAGTAACTTAGCAAGACTGCTTCCAGCATACCTTAAATTTATAATCCTCCTCTGCATAGTTGGCAACACAGCATAGAAATTCCACTCCAGCTCACAATGCTGCTGTAATCAGGTAGGGAAAGCATAGAGGCCTGGCAAATAAATCCATGGGGAATGTGCCTAGCTGTGTTTGCACAGCCTGCTTTGGGTATCACCATTTATTTTCTCACTGGGTTACCTGTTTTTTGATCTGATTCTACAGCCAAGTATGCAATGATAGAAGCTAACCCTGCCTGAGGTCAGACACATACCATTGCTCTCAGGAACTTCAAGAAGCAGACCAGTTTTTCAGAGATGCGGGGTACTCTGCACCTGGCAGAGCTACAGAACATTATAAAGCTTGATTTTCTGGGAAGAACTGGTCTTTGACAAGGGAAATCCAATCAAGATTTAGAGACAGAGCCTAAAATTGCTCTGAAACACACAAATAGGTCTGTTCTTGTATCAAAAAGCCCAATCTGTCTCCTGCCTCCATCATTCCTACCTTTCCTGTACCACATCCTATACTTTGCAAGCTCCTCATCCCTTGGACTCCTTGGTATGTCCAAATTCCTGCACTTCTTCTGGCATCCCACAGCACAGGTCTGATTTGGCGTGGCACCTGCACTGGAACAAGCTAGAGTGCTCCATGCAGGAAGGGTGAGTACCCTGCAGCCACAGCTGCTCCGGGGCACTTCCCACAGAGTGCTGTGTGCTTCATGTGTGCTGCAGTGCAACAACCTGGATGGAGCAGCTGCCACAAAGCAACTGATAACCTGCTGGCCAGAAGATTGTGGCCAGCCTTTAACACTTAACTTTTGAGCATGAAGTTCATGGCCTGCTCTTTGGCACCTGTGAGTTGCCTCCTGTTAAGTTTTTATGTTTTAAGGCTGTGAAGTAGGAATTGAAACACTGCTAATAAGATGTGAGAGCAAACGAGGGCCCAGGAAATGTTGTGGCTCAGGAGAGTGCTGTTATTCATGCAGGGCAGGGCACAGCCCAGAGAGGCCATACCTGGAGAGTGCAAGAATGGAGCGGTGCACGACCATCAAATCCTGGCACCCAGACCACGCTGGCATTGCTGCTGGTGACTTGGCTTACAGTTACATTGAGAGGCGGGAGAGGCATGGCTAGAAAGGAAACAAAGAGACCTTTCAGTGTACACAGAACTGAGCAGGTATTCACGTGGAAATGGAAGAGGCTTGAGGCTAAAAATTATGCAATGAAATCACTAACAGGAATGTGGTAAAATATCACATCTTTAGAGAGTGTCCCTGACTTCTTGTGAATGAAACTATTATTTTAACATTGGACAAGCTATTGTCAGCCATTCTCACACTGTCCATTGATGCACACAGGCAGCGGTTTATCTCTTTGATAGCAATGCCAGTGTGTGATGTTTACACCTTTGCTACTCAGCTCTCTTCCCTGCCCCCTCCATTGCAGGCCATGACTCAGCCCTGCACACAGCTGCCTGTGGACCCATACTGTGTACTAAATCAGGGCTTTAAAATCCCACCTCAGGTTCTCAGCCCAGCTTTTGACACCAGCTCTGCCAGCACTGGCTGGAGGGTGGTTTGCTGTAGTGACCTGAATACGCTGGAGCTGGGTTTGCACTAGACCTCTTTGTGCTGCCTCCAGGTGTCCATTGCAAACTCCCACTGAAACACCCTGGGACAGAGCCTGGACTGAAAACTGCCTCCTCAGGCTTGGGATGAATAAACTCTGTCTTACAGAGGGGAAATTCAAGCCAAAGGGAGTGCCTGCCACACATGGCTGATACCACTCCAAAAATTAAGGGCAGGGCCAGGAACAAAATCAGGATTCCAAGACTGGACAGTTAATCAGATGCTCGTGCTTCCTATCACCACAGCACAGCACCAAACTGGCTTGGCTTCCTTTTAGGATCCTTGATGCTTCCCTTTGACTTCTCCTTTCCTCTCACTGTAATTCCAAATAATTAATTCCTATCCTTCTGGTCACCATCCCTTTTTCACCTCTGAGTTTTCATTTGGGCACTTCACTCCTGCCAAAATTAGCAGCTTCATGAATACTAACCTCTCCCTTGACCTCCTTCTCATTTTGAAAAATTGTATGCTGATGCTTGTAGTAGTTTTCCCACAGCACCTCAACAAATTGTACCCTCAGGAGTCCTCTTTCAGAAACCCATCCTCAGGACAAAGGTCTGCCTGCACATTGAATTTTTCATGTCTCCTGAGCTGTAGCCATTGGAAAGCAGTAATAGAAGAGTAATTTCGAGCCAGGATTCCTACCCTGCCAGAGCACCTTTGTATTTCACTGCACCAAGGACAACCACAATACTGCTGCCATCAGCATATCCACAGGGCCATCTTGCAAGAGAAATGCAGAGCCCAAACACTCGGGGTCTCTGCAGAGGGCCTGAAGGAGAGGAATAGATGGTGACACAGATTAACCCTATAAAGCCTTTGTTGTCTGGTTAACCAGTTACCAGAACCCAGGGCAGGGCCTGCCACCTAGATAAGAACAGGGTGTGTGGGTGGGGGGTCACGGCAGCAGACCAAGGGTCTGGGGTGGAAGTTGGGCAATGAGCTCTTCTTTAGTTTCTTTTTTAGTTCTTTCTTTAGTTAAGACTTTCCTGCATCTTTGTTTCATCCTCTTTTGATGTTTTGTGTTCAGGTCTGTAAGTTCTTTAAAGGGAAAAAAATCCCGCTTTCACTGCTTGCTGAGTATTGTGGAAACATTGTCCATAACCCAAGCTTTTGCAGACACACTTGTAACTTTTGAGTTTAGCAAGGTGTACTTTCCAACACAGGATGTTAGGACCGAAGGAGGTATGTCCTGTGCCACCAGTGAGAACAAATAATCAACTGCTAACACAGCCTGTGTGTAAAGGAGACAGCAGCTGAGGAGGGGTGGTTTGTTAGCACCTTCCCCTAACTCTGCAAGCAAGGGCCAGATGTGTTTTCCAGTCATCTCTTGGGAAAAAACTGTGGGCGGCTGTTTCCTGTTGTGCTCCGAAACACACGGGATACAACCCTAAAAGTGTTAGCTGCACACATAAAGAAGAGAAAAGCCTGTCAGAAAGCAGGACCTAGAGTGTTAACATAATGAGAGTTAACTTCCCCAGTGCTTAGAGAGTAGCTGAACAATGGGGCTTTGTAATCGCTGGGGACTGTGGGCTACAATAACAGTAATTTTCTGCTTGGAGTACACCCAGCACATTGTGGGCACTACGCAGGATAATGAACAACAACAGGAGCAAATAGGAAGAAACATTAACAGTTTGTAAATGTCCTAGCAAAAATATTTGCCCCTGGAAACACAGGAGAAACTAATTGTTTAATAAATTGTAGAAAGATTTAAGAGTCTGCATTAGCAGATGGGTTTGTGTAAGAGAGGAAGGCCCTGAACATGCATGTGCAGACAACTACTCCCAGGAGTAACTTCACTGAATTCTGCACATTCATAGGATCAAGAACTAAATAAACATTATTTGGGCCTGCCCTATTTCTGCTGTGTAGGAGCTTTGCTTTAATTTTAACAGGGCTATGCTAGATCTTCAAAGTTTTTCTATTTAGAAAGCCTCATCACTTAGGCAAATTTATAACTACTTTTTTAGACATATCTGTGAGGTATTACAGACAGCTTTTATGACTACAGCACTGGACTTGCTATACAAAACCTGTTTTTTTTTCTCTAGGACATGCCACATACTGGTGCAATGCTAGTTGAGTGACTTAAGCTTACTTTTTCTCAGCTCCAGAATATGTGTGTGTGTGTGTGACACAAGTGTGTGATGGCAATATCTCCCTCCTAAACAGGCTGTGTGGACTCATTAGCTGATGACCCCTGAGGAACACTTTCCAGCTAAACATAATTGCTGGGAAATGAGACAATTCTGAGGTCTTTACCTCTTCATCTTATTAATGGTTAAAAAAATAATAATCTGTATTAACATAAAAAACTTTAAAAACTTGTTTATGCTAAATGGTTTTTCAAATTATGGCTTGGCAAGATATTTTAAAGTGTAATAGCTTTGTGAACTAAATTCTATCCCGGGATAAAATATCCATACAAGATATATTCTACAATAACTAACTCCTCTGTGTACACAAGCCTTTAAGGCAACAACTCCAAATGGTTTTAAATTAAGTTATAAATCTTACTAGTCCAAGGTACTGCATTCTTGGCATAGCAGTAACCGCAATGTCCTGAACAAAAACATACTCCAAGAGCAGTAGATTACAGCTGGATTTTGACCTCTCCTTTAATGAACACTAGCTACTACAACTGTGAGTTCTGATACTGACACAGACATAAAGGATTGCTTGTATTTGTGCTGAGCAATAAGCTACCACTTGGAACAAATTATTTTTGTGCCATGCCTGTCCTGGAACTGATGATCATGTAATTAAAAGTGCATTAAAGCATAACTAAAAATTCTAATACAGAAGCATCTCAACATGAAAAAGAGGGGAAGAGCTGATTGCTCTGACTATCCCTGTTTCAGCCTGGAGACTTCCAAATGGCAACTGGTCATGCACAGGCTAGGAATTATTTGTTTTCAACAAGCTTTTAAAGAGCAGAGAATTTAAAAAATAAAATTCATAAACACAGTGTGGATGAGCAGACCTTACTGGCCACTGGTGATCACCTTCCTTGACTTTTTTTTCAGGATCTAATGTGATGCTAATAAAAGCAAGCAGAAGCAATGGCCTCTTTAGCTCTAACAAGACCCATCTATTCCCAAGAGGGAAAAACTTCCCTGCTACAAATTTATACCAGCTTCATCTCTCACAAACAACTTAATCACCCCAGCTCTCTCCTTTTCAAGGAAAAGCTGTCATTTGATATCACATTTCCACTCCTGAATCAGATGTGGATTATTTTCAACAGCCTGGGACATGGCCCTGCATAGGAAGTGGGAACTGCTGCTAGAACACAAAGCATTGTTTCGACTGCTGAGAGCTCCAGCCGGTGCTGGCAGCTTTGAGGCAGCTCCTTGCATTAAGGAGCCCTACCTTCCCTCCCCAGAGAGCAAATCTGAGGCCCTTGCCCAGTCTTTTGCACCCAGTCTCTCACCTTTAATTTGAACAGTGGCGGTCCGAGATGAAGACAATCCCTTTATGTTATGAGCTTCACAGGAGAAAACTGTGCTTTGATTAATACCTGGAGATCAGCCAAGAAAAGGAAAGGAAACACAAATAGCTATATAATCCAGCTTCAACCTTCAGCAAAATTTCAATTGTTTGTGACATCCAGCTCAAGTTGTACAGGCAGTTGGAGGGGTGAGCTGGGTGCCAATCAAAGACATGCAGATTTCAATGTGACTAATGTGCTAAACACATTTTTAATGGAGGGAGTGTGGCAATGTAGAAAAGCTCCCATGGAAGTGTCAGAAAGCACTGAAAAGGAAGGAACAATCTGTCAGAACAGCAGCTCATAATGCTCAGGTAGTAGATGTCTGCTTCCCACATTCTGGTGAGCATCTTTGGAGCAAGGATTGTGCTGAACTGTGAGCTCACACAAAGCCCAACACTTTGGGCCTCAGCCTACACCTGAGCAACATTCATCTTCTAACTGGGCTGTAAGCCCAGGCAAACTTTTAATCAGATGCTGCCAATTTCTAGTCAATGCCCACCTGTTCCTCACCTTGCATCAGACTTCTGAAGACACACAAAGTATGTGGAAGTTAAATGCTACTGCATCAGCACTGAAACACTTTCCAGGGGTGATACAAGTAAGAATGTCTTCTATGAGCATCCATCCATCCATCTATCCACCCATCCACCCATCCATCCATCCATCCATCCATCCATCCATCCATCCATCCATCCATCCATCCATCTGCATCATACTGATGTCTGGCTGTTCCAGGATGCATATAAATATGGCAAATGAATCAGAATTGAGATAGGTTTGCAAGGCTGCCTGGACAACTGTGTCCAGCAACTACTGTCATGTGACTTGGCCCTCAGTTGCCTTAAAAGGCTCTACCTGAGAAAAGGTAAAGACTGGCTCACTGTGGGCATACAATCTAGGAAGGAAAAACATTTCAGAGCTGCACAGAGTAGCTTGCACAGTGTCTCTGACCTTTGATTCACCTCTCAAGCCTGAGACTAACAGCATTGCAAAGAAGGTGAAATGGAAGAGAGAAGGGAGTGCTATTCTCATCCCTGTGAACCAGATGAAGATGCTGCCAGCAGGCTGAAGACCAGGCAGCACAGAAGAGCAGCACCTGATGCGGTAGGCCTGTCCCAAGACAGAACCCAACACAGCCCTGCCCTGAGGAAAATACAAAATACACCACAAATCAGGAACTGCGTGTTCCCTAGCACCATGCCAGCACTGCTTTCCAAATACATCATTGCTGAACCTTCTAAATGCTTGCTTTCTAGCCAAGTAGTTAGTTACTATTTTCTTCAGAGCACGATACTTTCCTCAGCTAGCAATGCTTGTTTTCTTACCAAGTGTCTTTTTTGACACGCTTTGGTAATCCAACCACGCAGGTTGTGTCCTGCTACATATCTTAAATTGCAAAGACAAGATATGCCCAAGGGGCACCCCAACGTGCACTGAAAGAGGGTGTGCCCAAGGGGCAACCCAAAGAACACTGGAAGCAAATAGAGGTGCGGATGACACTTAATAAATAAAATAGCAATTCATCTGGAGAATCACTAGGAGCAGATGTCTCTTTTTCAGGCTTCCAAGCCCCTGTCCCCCAAAAACAGATATTTGTGAGGCACTGTGGGATGAGTTTAGTGGAGGAAGGGTGACTTATTTTTTTTATTGTCTTTCCCCTCTTGACTATCCATCTTTTCAGTTTCCATTTCAACAGGAAGATTATATCATAAGGGAGCAGTTTTCATTTCCAACTTAGAACAGCATCGGTGTCTACGCAAGAGAGGGAGCAGATGATTAAAACCATTTAAAATCACAAATCAGATTTTGATTTGTGAATAAAGTTCTAAGGAAAGCCTGAATAGGATTCGATTGTTCAAAGGATGGTCAAAGACATATAAAAACTCAGCCTGGGTGTAACTGTATTAATACTGATAAAAAGGGCATAGAGATGACTCTTAGCTGTAAAGAGTTTAGTTCTTTTAATTCTAGATAACTAGTTAAACTTTGGGTCAGGGCTGCTGAGAATAATGAAACAACAGCAAAGAGAAAATATAGCACAAGGCTGCTGGACAACTAACTAGAATAAATTCACTTTTAAGAGGTAACTGCAAGAATAGCTGCAGTCAGTTCCTGGTAGAGATACATCACCCTTTCTGAAAGTGGTCTGAAGAGAGGCCCTAATACCTACTGGCTCCTGAGTTTTTCTGCTGGCCCTGCTGGGAAAAGATCTGCGCTGGGGCAAACATTGGTCTTGAAGGGATCAACCAGCCCATCTGAGCACTGATTCAATCACTCTTCAAGTGTCAAACAATTACATGAGGCAGTCAGATTTTCATGATAAGAGCATCCAGCAAGCCTGCAAGAGCAGAGATAGGGGTGGGTAAGAGAGAGGAAAGCAGTGTATGACAGGGCTGTGCACAGAAGGAGGGATGGCATCTGTTGCATTTGAATGCTTGGAGAGTTCCAAGAGAAAGGGCACCTACAGAATCACTTCCATAACCATGAACACCCTCCACGAGGTGGAACAAGAGGCACCCAACGCATCATCTGCTCAATGGCATCTTTAACAAGAGTGCCAAACTCTGTAAGGGCCTGTGTGCCTCAAGCCAGCAGAAAACATTGGGCAAACATCACCCCTCGAGATAATCTTTGTATGTGATTATGACCACTGAACCCTTAATCAGAGTTAAACACCATTCCCATGAGTGGCTACCCAATGTTCAGGGCATGATCAGAAGAGAGCTCTTCTCCTCTTCTGATGCTCAAAGTGATCCCCTGCAGCCGCAGCAGCCTTACCTGACACATTTAAGATGGAGGGGGAGACGTCTGGGAGCCCCACTCTAGAGTCTCCCATCCACCAGACAATGGTCACTGGTTCAGGGGGACCAACAGCAGCACAGGCCATATGAAATGGGGCATTAGGAGACACAGACACATCCTCAGGTTCCACAGTAAAGTAGGGCACACCTGGAAAAGCAACAGACAAATGACAATAACTGGAGTAACTGCCTCTTGTTTATTTCCACTAATATCAGTGCCCAACACTGGACATCCATCTGTCCTGCTGCTAGCCCGAATCCGACGCCCTCTAAGCCCTTCACAAAAACCAAGGGTCAGATATGCTGGATCACCTCAGGGCACGAATGCCTAAATGCTACTACTATTAGAAGTCAGAGAGAAAAAGTGCTTGCTTCCCACAATGCCTTTGAAAAACCACTTTCAATTCAAGACTCCCCTATGAAACAGCTTTTAGTGGTAGCATTTTCTCAATTTTTCAGCAGGAGAGATTGGAGTTTAAAGCAGCAACAGTCAATAACTTTAGTGATGGCAGACACCACTTTAAAAGACAGCTAATCCAGCTGCAGATACTTCTTGCCATGCATTAAAAACTGAAGCTTGAGAAAGTGTTGTACTACCGGCTTTAACAAACCCATGAATGAGGAAAGAGTCCCCGCGGTGAGAGACTGGGAGCATTTACAATGCTCTCTCTGGAGCTTAATTGAATGGAGATGCCTTCCAGCACACTCTGACACCACGACAACCAGGCTGCCCTGGAGTCAGGGGTAATTTGTTTCAGAGCTGAAGGCTATCCACGGACACAGCTCTCTTGGTAATTATCTGTTCCCCACCATGGAAAGACTCCTGGTTGGTACAACAGGTCTCAGATTAGGCCCAGGGGGACCAAAGGGCAGCTGCAATGCTACCTACCTTAGGTCATCCCTAAGTGGCAATAGCAGTGTAGTTCAACACATCAACTGATGTGGTTCCTCTTATGGGCAATGCCAAAATTCTCGTGGTTTCAGTGCTCCAAACCAGTAGCACAAATTTCACCTGCCATCAGCAGCAGTGCTGACCATGCAGGACAGCCAGTTCATATTTCTGGTGGTTGGTGGAATAGCTGAAGGCCCAGAGAAACATTCAGTTCCCTTCTATACAGAAATCTTTGTGTGTCAAACACTCTGATACCAAGAGCACTTACCCCAACCAAAATAAGGTATTCTCACCTGCAAAAAGCATGTTTTGGAAGCTGCTGATCTGTTGCCCCACAGAAACAGAGGAACTGACAACATTGTGCATTCACATGCTGAACTTGCACTGTCTGTCCCTGGCCAAAGATGACAGGCCCAAGCACCTCCAACAGCAGTCAATTAATACAGATGCTTAAATACGGATTTAGAAGCCTAACACTTGACATTTCCCCCAAGCTACAGCCAAAAGTGCTCTCCTCAGTCTTTCACTGACTGTCCAGTCACTGCTTATGTCTTTCAGGCAGCAGTTCCTTTGTGCCTTCTTTGCCTCCTTCCCTTAGAGAAGTAAATGAACAGACTAAACCAGGTCTAAACCCAAGTCTCTTGAGGAATGACAGTGCCTATCTGTGCAAAGGGTAATGTTCAGGACAGGTATATCCATCGTCATGGCATACTGCTTGTTTTTGCTGACATATTATACTTAATTTTTTTATTGCATTCATACATAAACAATAAAAATGAGTAAGCTTTTGAGATACCAGCTGCAACACCTCTGCCTGCTTTGCTCTCCTTCTCCAAGGAAGATTAGAAGGGAAAATAATCACCGTTTCTCTACCTGTGAGCAGGATCCCTGCCTCCTGTCCATTTGTCATGACACCCAAGGTAAACTTTCAGGAAGATCCTGCCCAGCTCGGCAGGTTTTCTCACTTTGGGAGCAGCTAAACAGAGCAGACAAGACCACAATTAAAAACTTTCATAGTTGAAGGAGTGCAGCTGACTCATCCAGCTGAGGAACTCGCACTGCCCCTGTCAATGTTACCTGGGCAGCTCACTGCCTGTGACACGTTTGGCCTCCCAGTTCCTGGTACAAGAGGTGAGTGTCAGCACTTTCACAGATGCCCCATGGAGGCACTGAGCAGCCAGTGGACAGGAAATCAGCAGCAAAATGAGGAAATAATCCCACCTATTCCCCCTTCCAAGCCAGCGTCCAACCTTTAAAGCTGATTTTTATGTACAGCTCGGTTTTGAGACAGTGTTGATTCAAGGCATTGTGTCCACACAGGTATGGCTTGCTCTCTGACTAGCCACAATGGAGGCTAGCAGCCCCAGGAACAGCCACACAGTCAAGGTGTAATTTCAGATGGAAAGTTCTGTAAGAAACACAATCCGTTTTTTAATGCTCCACAGTGTGCCTCTGAGATCACCTCTCCAGGCATCAAACACCATCATGTTCTCAGGAAGGCCAGAGACTGGTTTCTAAGCCAGGAAACAGGTTCAAAACAGTTTTAGTTTTGTAAATTATAAGAAGTGTCTCATAAGATCAAACATTTTTATTACAAAGGCAGTTCAAATACCATAGCTAGAAAACCTGGCAGATACAGACTACCTAAGCAGATATTATACAGCACAGAAATCCAGTCAAGCTCACTTTAAGTTAGATCACCAACAGTCCACACTTTGTGTGCCACACTGAAGTGTGTCAGCACCTACTGAAAGCTGCAAATCACCAAAGATCCTCCCTCAGTCAAGAGGACAGTTGTTATCAATAGAACAACCACTGCTACACAAAGCTGGCACGTCCAGGGAAGAAATACAGAGATAACTGCAAAGGTGGGTCTGATAGGCTTTTGCATTCCCAGGTGTTTTCTTATGCTAAGAGCTGACACATTTTTTAAACTCCACCCCTTATCACTACTTGTTAATTTTTAATTTTATCCACCAACTCCCTTTACACATGACCACATTCCCAGTTCAAGTTTAACTACCTTCTTGTAACTATCATACTTGTTTTTCTCATAAAGGCAACTAGTTGCATTTTTTTTTACTTCTGCTGAAAGCTTTGGCCTTCATTCTCAACACACTTCACCTCACCTAACTGCAGCTGTTTTTTGTGACTTTGATACTTTTTGCCTGTGCAGTCCAGAAGGGCAGCACGGTTTTTTCTGACAGCTTAGCATGCTGAGCTACCCAATCACTCCTAATGCACCCACCATGCAAATGCAGCCACCTCTGGAGCAGGCCATGGTAATTGGATAGAAATAAAAACTCTGCACAAGGGAGTGTTTTAAGCAGTAAACAACAATTTCCATTTGAAACTATACCTGAAAACTTAGGTAGACAAAAGCCTGGGATTTATGGAAGGCAGAATGTGTTACTCTTCTTGTGAGAGCTGCTATGAATGTTTCCATTCTTGCTCTGAGCGAGCAAGACCTTTGCTGTAAAACACCCAGACCACATCACCTCCCACTACACCCTCCCTGCTCCTCTGTTTAGGACTGTCAATTCTGGCCCAAATGTTACCAAATACATCCAAAAAACTACTTCTGGCTGCAAATGCATTGTTCCTGTCAACTTCTTCACCAAGTATTAAGCCATCCTATGACTACTAGCTTCTGAGGATCTAACAGAATCGTGGCTCAAGGGAAATGAAACCAGAGAAAATAAGATCCACGCTGCCTTGGGTGAATTTTGAGCAGCCACGTAGAAGCCATTCTTATCAGACAACCCTGGACAGAAAAGTTCCGCATGGAACAGTCACAGCTATGAAGTGCTGATGTACAGCACTTCTCTCAAAACTCACAGCTGGGTTAAAACTGCACCTTGCCCACAAAGACCTGTTTGGCTGACACACAGGAACAGACTGTGACCCTGCTTAGAGAAGTGGGTTGGACCAGATGAGCCCTATGGATTCCTCTTGAGCCGAACTATTCGCCATTCTATGAATTATTTAGAGATGACCGCAACAATGGACTTAAAAGCTAAGGGGAAAGAAATGTGCTTGCACAAAAAGATCTTGTTTCCTAACATGCCAAAATAAAACCAGAAGGCAATGAACTGACAGCTCTGCTCTTTGAAGCAGTTCTCCTAGTTCTTATTCCTGCTCTGTAGTGATTTCCCTGCAGTTAGCAGCAATGGTTCAGAGCCAAGAAGCCTGTCACTGGAGCAATCTGCTCTCACCACTTCGACCTAGAGCATATTGGTGGGTCAGCCCTGAAAGGAAACCAGCACTACTACTCCTCCTTACCTTCCACTATGAGCCACACTTGTTGTGATTCTTCCTTCTTCCCCCCGTTCTCAACCTGGCACCAGTACTTCCCAGAATCTGTCCGCTCGACGGATTTCAAGCTGAAAAAAGTCAAAAGCCATATCGATATTTTATGTGGATAAAGCATGTTTTTGCCCCAAAGGACCCTCCAGTGTTTGGCAAACCAGATGCATGGAAAACACTGAGACACAGCCAGCTCTGGGGAGGAGATCAACAGCCAGCCAGCACAAAGCACATGGCAAAACAGCAGAGATGGGAGGCTCCTCTCTAAAGTGGGTGGAGAGAGTCCTTGCAGAGCAGACAATCTTCCTCCAAAAATATCCTCGCAGAAAACCAGTCATCTGTGTCCTCTGAGGATAGGAAAGGGTCATCTCCATCCTGAATCTTGACTCTAGCTAGCCTTCAAGTGCAACAGCTTGGCCTACAACCTCTGAGCTAGCAGGAAACTCCACACTGCAAACCTCCAGCGAGCTCGACTGCTTTGCCTCAGGTGACGGGACTGGCAACAGCCTCACACAGGAGCAGATGGGTCAGAAAAGGGTCCCCCTCGCCTCAACTGCGCTCAGCACTATTCTGATCCCAAGAGTGGCTCACTCTGCAAAACTCCTCGGGCCTCCCTGTATGTGATTTCAAGGGGTTATGCTGGTGCATGGTGAGCAAGGGCAGACTTTGGTCCCAGAGCAGCAAGGTCTCGGTTACCAAAGGCAACAGTGTGACTCTGAGAGCCCGTCAGTGCACCAGTGCTGACAGCTCCCCGCCGGACGCGCGGCCGAGCGTCTGCTGCCATGCAGGGATCCTCCGCAGAGCTGATGCCCACCTTTCTAACGCTAGCAGTCCTCCTCGGAGAAGGGGAAGGACGTCTCAGGAAGGAAGACAGAAAGGGGAGAGTGTTTGCCGAAATGCACAAAAGGGACCCACTACAGCCCGATTTTCAGAGCTGGACCTTCAAATGGCATCAGCTGTCCTGCCCAAGTTCTGAAACACAGTGATCACAGCAGAGAGTCACACGCGGGTGGTAGAAATGATCTCTTTAGGAGAAGAAAGGAAAAAGGAGAGAAAGATTCAGATACATCCAGATTTAGCACCCTAGCTTATCTCTGGTGCTGCAGAGAGTTCTCAGCGGAGTAAAACAAGAGGCAAGAAAGGAGATCAGAATGAGATTGTGAAGGACAGAATTAGCTAGCGGAACTGGGGGGAAGTAAACAGTATAGTTTCAAGACAAACTGTTTCCACAACATAATATTATGTAATAGTTTTACTGTGCACAGATGTTTTTTCCGACCAAAATGTTTCTTACCGACAAGCTTTAACACAAAGACTTTTAGTTGGTGGGATTGGAGACTGTGCAATGTCAATCCAAGACACATAGTAGGAGATGAAGCCAGAGCTCAGGGAAGAGTGATTCTCAGTCAGTCAACAGTTTTGAGCTCTTGTGGTATTGGTATATTTGTCTGTACAAGCTCTTTTAATGTACAAAATAGAGCAGAACCTTGGGTCTTGTGTATCTCAGTACTTCCAGAACTAGCTGACATTCCTCTTCTGCTGAAATAAAGGTACAGAGATCTGCTTTGCATAAGAGTTTTATGCCTCTGAGTGGGGCAGAACTGCTATCACGTAGTGTAAATGTATTAGGAATAGATCAGGATTCATTGCAAAATGAATCAGGGATGGTTCAGAGGACAAACACTCCTCCCCAAAGAAAGGAAGGGGATGTAGTCCTGGGAGTCTCATTTCTATCAACAATCCTCACCTTTTAGGCAGACTGACAGCTCAAGAGTAAGAGAACAGGATGAGTACAAGAGAGAAAACCTATTTATACTGCTGCACGGCAGAACAAGATGAACAAACAAAGCAAGACCATCCTTTCACCTTGAAGTCACGTCTCAAGCATCACAAGCATTAGCAAAGCACCTGTCCCCACAGTAGTCAGAAAACCAATATGGTTCTACTGGATAGAATCTCAGTGCTCAGTGGCTTCAGTTCTGCTCTCAGTTATGCCCTTGCCACACAGTGAACTGCAGACCTAAGGACTCTGCCCCACTGAGGGCACTGCAGTCGCAGAGAGATAGCTGACAGCAGAAAACTGTGCAATAGTTTCCATGATATTCTTCCTTCTCTGCATCTGTTGTACCTGAGGAAGCCGATCCAGTGCTCTTCATCTACTGGAATGTACACCTGGTCTACGCTTTGCACCACTGCTCCGTCCTTGATCCACAACATCTCGGGATCTTCCATTCCCTCGAGGCTGCAATTTAGTTTCACAGGTTGACCCTGGGACACCTTTAATTTGATTGGAGGTCCTGTAAATTTCATACCTAAAAAAAAAATACTACTCCGCCCCACCCCCAGAAGAAGGGGGGTTGGAGTACAGCAAATTACTCTAGGTTGGTGGTCTGGAATTACATACCCTACCAGCACATGCTGCAGAGGAGTGTGTTAGTCTCAGCACTGCTCTACTATGTCTGCTAAGCGATAGGCAAATGCAAGCACTGAAAGCACAATTCCTGGAGAAAAGTGGTGGTTCAGTGTGTACATGGGGATTTTTTCAACTCCTCTAACAGCAGGGTGATGTTCTGCAGAGCAGTGCCCAAGCAGAGACGCACAGAAACGCCAGGAGCTTCACCGTGTCAGTGATCCAGCAGTGCTAACTGCATCTGTTCAACATGCTACCACACCTCCCTCTTTTTCCCAGGCCTGGATTTAAGCTACAGTGTTCTTGTGCTGCTAAGAAATCATCACGCTTGCTCCATTGTATGCATTTGTAAAGAGGTTGGATATGAGAAAGAATCAATTATGTTTTGTTATTTGGCATACACTGTTCTCCTGCATTACAGAAAGCTTCTCTACAATTTTCAAAATCCATGAAAGCAAAGCCTATTCCACAGCATACCTCACTGAGGAGCAGAACTGTTTAGAGAACAGATATTTCTGTCGTGTGATGTGGGTGTGTGCTGAATGAGCCGCCTGGAGGACCCTTCCATCCAGCCAAAGGACCACACTGTACCCAGAGCTACACCATTGTGACCCCAAAGCAGCAGGGCCAGAGCCGGTGAAGCTGCTCAGGTCTGTATTGACACAGAAGCGATCAGAATTTGGCCCGGAGCGCTGTTACATGTGTGGGTGGACGGGGAGTGTTTCCCTCAAGCAGAAGCGAATGTATGGAATGTGTTACCATGAGAAGACACGGAAGCCAACTATCTAAGCACATTTAAGAAAGACAGGCATATAAAGGAGGAACCAGAAGATCAAAGGAGACCGTGGGAAAACAGGAAGGTAGAAAATACATGTAAAGTTAGTTTTGTTAGGGAGAGTGGCTATTTCCTATGCAGTGGCACAGGACTGACAGACCAGAACTGGTCTAGCCTAGTCCAGTATTACGCTCTGGCAGTGGACTCCACATCCTTCAGAAAAAAAATTACTCCATCACTCTTGCCTGGCCCTCACAATACATTACAACTTCACCCAGTTCACTAGGTCTCACAGGATGCCTTGCTAGCCCACAGAGCCGGTCAGAAAGCGCTGCTTAGCGAGCAGCCCTGTTGCTCTTGAACTCTGTTACAGCCTTACCAGTGATCCAACACAGATTTCGGATGTGCCACCTCCCTTCTTGCTCAAACGCCCCCCTCCCACATCCATGAGGGCACCACCTCACAGGGCAGAGGAGCAGCAGAGGAACTCACAGCGTGGCTGTAACAGCTGGGAGAAGGGGAACCAGCACTGTGGGACCAGCCAGCTCTCTGCCACCCACAGCCTGTACCCAGATGAGTACCAGAGGTCTAGGAAAAAACCCAGAACACAGGCAGAAGGTCTTTATTCCTTTCCTCGCTGAGATTCCTCAGCTGGTTTTCCGACACTCAGTCTTTTGCCTTTCTGTCTGCTGTTACTCATTTAGCAAATTCACAGAGAGCACTGGAAAACGGGCTAGCTGATCATTTGAGCTTAGTTGCTCCAGCTCGTTTGCTGGGCTAAGGATTTGATCACCTTGGGTGAGGATGATCTAACCTTGCATTACTTAACTCAGATGTAACACAAACGACATGTCCCAGTGCATGCCAGAAAGCATCCTCCCTCCCTTTCACCATTCACAGTACTAGAATACAACACGAAAGCTTCGTAGCAGCTCTCTCTGTGCTACAGAAAACTGATACAGTCAGGCTGCTACACGAGCACAAACTGACAGACATTTTCATTACAGGTGCCTTCATGGAAAATCAAACTACTCAGCATCCTTCAGACTGCCCTGCTGAAAGAGTTAGCCACAAATGAAACCAGGAAATATTGTTAGAAATCATTTATAGTTTTCAGTCAGCAGAGAAATCAGTGATGTAGGAAATTAACATACAGTACAAGTGTTCAGTCAGAGTTGCACATACCATCCAAGTATAATCCCTTCATCAATTTTAACCAAAATGCAGAATTACAGATCAGGTATTTTTAATAACTTCACAGGTCAAAAATGCAGTTTTGGCTGCAGCATCTCTTCCTGCAGGTATCAGGAAGAATCACATAGGAGGCAAATAGGGATTTTAATTTCTACCTATTCCTTGTTTTACTCTCCCACCCACTGTTTCTCATCTGACAACATTCTTGACTGTGCAAGAAGTAATTTCATCCAAATAGGTTCCACCAAGCCTACCTGTAAGAGCTGCAGATTGTGAAATGTATAGATAGGAAACAGAACTGTATTAAATTTCTTATCAAGCAGTTGTCTGAATTGACAGCAAGTGAACACACTAGTTGTCAAAATACATGGCACATCTGTTTGTTTGCTTTTTAAACTTGGTACCTCTGAATATTTTAATTCCTAGGAACAGAATATGTTTTTTGTGATGTTGGGAGCGGAGAGAGAGGAAGACGTCTGCTCATGCATGCCAGGGTAAAGGCTTTTTGCTCCTCAGATTCCTTAGGACACTAATCTAGCGATCCAGCCTGTGCCCCAGCCTCCCCAGCTCCGTGTCACTGCACGCACATCGCTCCACACGCAGCGCGGAGCCCAAACTCCCGCTCAAGTCGGGAGGAGGCTGGCCGGGGCGCCGAGACGCTGCAGCACGCTGCCTTTCCCGGCCGACTGGGGGGTGAAACTTCGGAAAATGAGTTCGCGAGGGAAAAAAACAACAAAAGCCACCCAGGAATGCGTTAGCGCCCGGCTTTCCTCGGCCGCGGCCCGCGCTAGGCACATTCCAGTGCGATGCCTCCGCCAACACCGGAGAGGATTACTCGCTACTCTACTCGCGGGCGGGCGAGGCTCGCACAGCCCGGGCTCCCCGCCGGCTCCCCAGCGCCACGTCGCCGGCCCCACAAACGCGGCGGAGCCGCCCGTGCCCGGCCGGGAGGGGCAAAATGCCCCGGCCCCGACCCCCACCTGTGGCTGCCCGAGGCCCCGCGGCCGCCGCAGCGGGCGGACCAGGCGCCCCGACGCTACTGCCGGGCGGCCCTCAGCGGGCTGCCGACACCCGTAGGGGTACTACGGCCGCGGGGAGACCCGGTCCGACGGCAGGAGCCGTGCCCCGCAGCCCCTCCCGCCGCACCCGGGGTCTCGGGGGGCAGTGCCCCGCCGCCACCGGGTTGTCAGCTCCGCTCACCTGCCACGGCAGCGACGTCCCGGAGTGCCGCAGCCCAGAGTCCCAGCACGAGGAGCCGCGGGATCGCCATGCTCCGCTTCAGCTCCATCGCTCCCGCACCACCATCCTCCCCCCTGCTCCCGGCGCCGCGGGGGGCTCCCACCGCCCGGGCAGGCGGCGGCGACAGCGGCTGGGGCAGCCCCGCGTCGCCGCCCGAAACCGGGCTCTCCCGGGAGCCTACGGGGACGCTCAAACTTCTGGCTCCGGCCGGGGCGAGCCTCGGGAGAACCTGCTGCGGGGCGACGGCGCGGGTCGGTGGGGTCGGGTCGGGTCGGGTCCGCTCCGGTCCGGTGGCCGCCGCCGGGCGATCTCCCCCTGCCGGCTTGGCCGCCGCGGCGCCACTCTGCGGGTCCGTCCGTCCGTCCGTCCCTGCCCAGCCGCCACCGCCTCCTTCAGGAAATGGCGCTCTCGGGCGGTCACCGAGCGCTGTGCTCCCCCTCTGACATCACGTCATGAATATGCATGAGCCGGGCGCCCACCGCCCCCGAAGCGGCGAATCACCGCGCCCGCCGCCCCCGCTCCGCCGCCCCGGGACGGGAGCGGGGCTCCGAGCCCCCGGGAGGGCGGCACAGGACGGGGCGGGGCGGGGCGGCAGGGCTCGGGGAGGGGTGTGGAGGCGGCGCCCCTCGAGGGCTGCTCCGCCGGGCGGCCTGGTTTCCAGAGCGCCTGGAGCGGGTGACCCACATCCGCGGGAGCTGCCGGGGCACCGCTTATCCCCCTAGCCACATGTGGCTCCTCTGGAGCCCCGGCGCACCATCCCCAGGGGAGGCGGACGTGGGGCCACCACCGGGACTCAGCCCCTCCAAGCCGAGGCTCTGCCGGGATGAGCAGAGCCCCGCCTCATGCACACAGCACCCCCAGCCCCACCTCCCTCGGCCGGCCCTCTCCAGCTCCTTGCTTCGGCCACGCTCTCCCCACCCTCCGGGCTCTGGCCCCGGGGATGCCGCTCACCCCACCCCGGCGGCTGAGCTGTGGAGGAGCACCGGCAAAAGTGAGGACATCCACCCGTGCCCTTCAAGCAGGATCGGCTCGGCCTCGACCATTTTTCCGCTAGCGGGAAAGTAGGGAGAGAGCTTAGGAGGGAGATCTCTGCTGCCACAGGGTTAGTAGAACGGCGTGGAAAAAGTCACTTACAAACAGCGTTTTTAAAAATCTGGCGCTGCCTTTTCGTAGGAGTTACGGTGAGAATCTGGGTTGAAAGGCGCCATAAGGAGCGATATCGTTACAACACGATGCAGCTCTTAGCTCTGCCACAGCCATCAGCGTGCAGCACTTGCCCAGCAGCTCCTGCAACACTCTGGAAACCTGGCTAAAAGGAGAAGTGCAGGGAAACTGCATTATCCTCAGGAGGGGGAAGGAGAAACTGAGGCACGAGAAGCTCATATAATTCCATTCCAAACTCTAATCTTCACTCCCCCCCCAAGTCATTTGCATTTCTGATAGGAATTCCTAGGGGATTGGAGCAATGCCAAGAAGATGTCATTACTGGAATGAAAATGTCACTCCCTCCCCAGTGCCTCCTGCTGCAATGAGGTAGCTGGGAGGAGACACCGGCAAAGCCATCCATTCGAGTGCTCGTAGGAAGTCTGGCTGCACTTGGGGACAGGAGATCGCCGGGATCACTACAGCTCTCGGGCTGAGATGTTCTGTGCTGGTGCTTGCTAAAAGCTTCATGCACACTTTGCTGTTGCTGTTGCCTCTCCCCCATGTATCCATCCAGCTACATGGCGTGTTTCTGCACTTACGGCAAAAGCACCCTCCAGACTGTAGCTACTTCTGCATATTTTAGTTGTCTCATGAGAAAAAAATAATGGCCATTAAAATAATGACATGTTTCTATGGTGTTTTCATTCTCAGGATTTCTTCTCGCCCTACAATTACAGAGGCTTTACATTACACTGGTCCCATGGGCTCAGGAAGTGCTCCAGTTGTTGTAGCATGGCACAGGCCAGATTTTGGGTTGGTGTAAGAGAGCAAAGCTTTGCTGGAAGCAGTAGACCAAGGGGGATTTTGCCCTGATGGGATCTGACTTCAGCTGTTCTGAGAAGGGCTTTGTGTTAACAGTGATAGGCAGAAGAGCCATACGAAAATTGGACTGAAATTCTGCACACACTGCCAGTTGAAGTGCAAACTGCAGTGGGAAAACTTACAGAGAAGTGCAATATCACCATGCAGAAAGCAGAGGAACTGCTGAATCTTAAATGTTTTTAGGAACTGAAGGCAAATAAACTCTCTTGGCCTCTTGTGGCACTGAATCAAGCACCTCGGCTTTATTCTTCAGGCTGTAACATCAGTGACAGCTCTGTTCACACACAGGACACAGCTGCTGGCTCTCTGGATTACATTCTTTCCTTACTTCTGCTACAATAGTGTGTTGCTACATCTCACCCGACATGCTGGGAAGTGTAGGTATATTCCAGAAAATGCATGAAGAACTATACAATAATCCAGAGGTGAACGCCCAGTGCTGGGAGACTTCTGAAGAAGAAAAAGAGAAGAAAGGACAAGAGGGAGGGAGGGAGGGAGGGAGGGAGGGAGGGAGGGAGGGAGGGAGGGAGGGAGGGAGGGAGGGAGGGAGGGAGGGAGGGAGGGAGGGAGGGAGGGAGGGAGGGAGGGAGGGAGGGAGGGAGGGAGGGAGGGAGGGAGGGAGGGAGGGAGGGAGGGAGGGAGGGAGGGAGGGAGGGAGGGAGGGAGGGAGGGAGGGAGGGAGGGAGGGAGGGAGAAGGAAGAGAAGTATTTGCTGGACTTCCTCACCTTCCTCTACTGTTCAGCCCCTTCTAACTAACTACTGAAACCCAACAGGACATCTGGAACAGGTTAACCCAGTGAGAAAGCACCCCGAACCCCCATTTCCACACGAGAAGCCATATAGCCCTAAAGGTTCAACAAAAGCTGCTAGCACATGCCACTGCTTCACTGTCAAAGTAGTCAGTCTGCAACTGGATAGAAAATCCCTGTGTTTTGTACAAGGTGTTTTCTACAGAGCTGCCTGGGTTTGCACTGGGACTCAAGAACTTATCCACTCCATCCTCTGAGCTGGGATTTGAAAAGGAGCATTAACCCCTCCATTGCTAGGGGGCAAATCCCTCATCCTGCATCAGGAAGCCACGACAATGGCAAGAGCAAAGATGAAGTGGCATTCAAGGGTTGCAGGAGTACAGGAGTTGCTCTGCTGTACAGTGTAGGAGACCCAGGATGGCTACTCAGGTGCTTCCTGAGTGGGAGATTTGTTGAAATCAGCATATTTAGTCCCAGACTAGAACAAGAGCTGCTCCCAGCTTTTTGGTCACCACCAGAGACTACAGCAAGTGACAGGAGGAAGCTCCATGTGTGTGAGGGCTTTTGCAGCTTAGGGATGGCTTCTCAAATGAATGCCCCAAAGTGGGGCCAGAATACAGTGACTGAGGAAGCACAAACCCTGAGGACTTTTCCAAAACTTGCCAAGGACACAGGCTGAGAGCTACTGGATAATACAGTGGGTTTTCAGGTCACTGAAAAGGACTAAACTGAGAATAAACTGCCTCTATTCTCTGCCCAACCCATCATAATGGATTGTTCATGTCAGATAATAATAGTGTTTAACATGGCCACTTCTGAGGACCCAAATATAACTCTCCATCTTGGCACACACATGGGACAAAACTGGCCATCCCAAGACCTTGGGTTTGGTATTTAAAACCACATGTGGCTGCAGCAGCAACAGCAGCTCACAAGAAGGCTGAAACTCATCCTGCTTGTGTCTGGGCTAAGCTTACCATAACTGAGTTATGCTGCTCATTTGGGAATTCTCTTAGCTACAGCTGAACTCTGTTCTCTTTTAATTTATATTATTCTGCCATCTCTTCCCTTCTCCTTTCTTGTCTTCCTCTCAACCACCTTCTTCAGTAAGCAACTGCATTGAAATATTCCAGCCTCTCTGTTTCAGCCTCATCCAGCTCTTACATCTTTCACACGTGCTGGTTTTAACTTTCTGTGTGAATCAAAAAAGGACAGAGAACTCTATTAAAAACTTGCATTTACTTTGTCTTCAGAATACGAGGTTATCAGGTATGAGTCTGAGCTTTGAGTTCAGACCTGATCCTTTCCTAGTTCCCAAACTCACCCAGCTCTGCCTGGGTGTAGCAGGTGGCATAATGTACACAAGGAAGACTAGGATTGGGTCACTGTATGGTGGATCTAAGTTTGGATTTTTCTCTAAGTTTCAAGGTTATCCAGTTTGGCCCCAGCCCAATTATAATCATCACCCCAAGCCCAAACATTGTTCCTCCACATGTCTGGGATGGTTATTCTTTTTAGAGGTGATAAACTAACACATCATATGTGTTATCTGTCTTTTGTGATAAATGCCAAGCTGTCAAAATGAAAATGTCACATAAATCACACATGAAGTATTTACATTAAAAAAGATCAACTCATAAGAATTTTAAAAACCTTTCTGATGGTGCCATCATTTGCAGGTTAGCCAGGTATTGCCAATGTTTCCATTTCTGGAGTTGAAATAAACACAGCACATCAAAACAGAGGCATCAAACAAAAACAAAATGTATTTAACATGGTGCAACAGTCAATGCCATAAGAAATCACTGTATAAGTACGCAGAGTTACATATAATCTACACATATCAATATGACTTTACAAATTTCATATTACATGTTGATACACACAAAATGGACTTGGGAGGAAGCACTTGTTGCCAGCCCCTCTGGGGGCAGTTTCTTACCTACTTGTAAGGTAGGGTGAGACAACACTGGCTTTGAGAGTGACCATATGTATTGCGATCTTATTGCGTTTTCCTGTGACTCAGAGTGGATAATAATCTCCACCAGCCATGTGACAAAATGGCATGGAGCTTGCTCAGTATACAACCATCCCTTGTGGGACGGAGGTTTGGCAGGTGTGAGGTCCCTGGTGGGGTCCTCAGCGTGGCCACAAGGTTCTTGGAGCAGGCCTGGCTCTCGGAGGGGCCAGGCCAGGGGGCAGAGCCCACAGCCCAGAGTGCAGTGGCATGCTCCATCAGGACCAGACACCTTCTGGATTTGGAGAGGCTGGCACTAATTCTGGAAGGTGCTATACCTGCTCCAAGGGAAGCCTTGCAGGAAGAGTCTGGAGCCCCAGCAGGAGTGACCAGGGAGGTTGGCTCCCAGCTGTGCTCCCTGCCTGGGGCTGGGGTGGCACCACATCTCGCCTGGGAAGATGAAGTGGGCTGCAGACCAAAAGCCCTCCTCAGGGCACACAGAAAGCTGAAAGGTAATGTAAGCAGTCCTACAACTGCTGTAATAGACACTGTGGGTGGAAGAGCTTCCTAACAGCTCCAGACTCTCTGTGGGAGGGTTAATACCATATTTACCTTTCCCTCTCCAGCCCCCCTCCCCTTGTCAAGCCTGTGCTGCTGCGTTCAAGTCGAAGGAATGAAACAACCACAAACCAGGCCTACTGTCCTAAAAATAGTGGCATTAACAGGGCACTAATCTACATTATGGCTCTCAACGATTGCTATCAGGGGTGGAGCTGGACAAGGTAAACTACAGTTGGAAATGCAGCAGCGTCTGCAGACCAGGCAGGGCAGGGTGAGCAAAGGGTATTTTGCTATATCGGTGTACATCACTGCTCCTGAAAGAAAGTCCTCAGCACTTCTCAGGGGCTTCATTTGTGGCTGTGCGAGCAGTCAGTGACATTTGTGCCATGAATACCTTACTTTTGCCCAATGGAAGAAAATTACACCCTGGAAGATATCCTCACTGGCAAAACCCCAGAAAAACTGGAAAGCAGAAGTGAGAGAACTGAAAAAAAAAGGAAGTTGAGGGTAAAGCAAGAGGAGAACACTAACATAGAAGGAGAAGGAATGACAGAAAAAGAGGAAAAAAAGATGTGGAAAATAAAATTTTTAAAAAAGCACCTCATTCGGGGTTTGCAGGAGGTGACTCAGCGCCTGCAGATCTGAATTCTCCTTCTGACTTGACTCTGGCTGGCTGTGTGCCTTGTGCCTTGCTCTATCTGAGGTTCTTACCTTGCAAAGCATCCAGGAGGGCAAATGTACTGGCAAAGCACAAGCATTTAAAATCCTCCAGCAGCCACAACAATCAAATGCTGTGACTGAAAAGTGAAAAAAAAGAATGAGGGGAAGATGGGAGGAGAGGCAGGGAATCAAGGAGCAGAGGAAGGGTGAGGTGTGAAAGAGAGGAATAGGGAATGAAAGACATATGAGACCAGGTGGAGGGGGAGGAGATCTTGGAAATGAGGTTAGGTATTGGTCAGAGTCTCTAAGTCCTCTTGCAATGGCAGGGGGAAGAGCTGAAACTCGTCCTGCTGACCTGCTGTAGAGACTGACACTCTCAGGCTCCTCACCGGTGTCACCTCTGCAATCCCTGTCCCAGAGCAGAGGAGCCCAGTAACCACCAAGGCCTGTCACAGAGAGGTTTCTAGGCAGGAGGAACGCCTGATGTAGAAATGCCGCCTGTCCTGCCCTTCTGGCCTGTGCACAATCAGGACAGGGAAGAATCTGGCGTCGTGGTAGGTTGGGGGGTTCTCGTTGACAGCCAGCTGGCTGGAGTAGGAGCAGCACTGCTCATCCTGGCAGCCCCGGTCTGCAATACTGCTGCTGTGGCTCCTCCAGAGGCCTGTCCTGTGGGAGCCATGGATGCGGCAGAGCGAGAAGCGGCTGGTGTTGAGGGAGAGGCGAGAGTTGCCGCTGCAGCTGTGGAAAGCATGGCGTGAGAAGATGGAGGAGGTGCTGGAGGCACGGTTGCAGCGTTCGCAGCCGTGGGCCGTTTGGCCGTACCGACACACCGTGTAGCTGTTGTAGGCCGGGGAGTTGGCCAGGTCCATGAGCATGGCCTCCGAGTAGCTGGGGATCAGCTGCCGGTTGGTGCAGATGTGCCACTCCAGCTCGGTGCTGTCCTGCGTGGTGTCCCGGGGCATGCGGTACCGGTACAAGGGCTCCTCCGCCGTCGTGGGTGCCGTGTACTCCAGGCCCAGCAGCTTCTCCACGTGGTAATGCACATAAGCAGTCCGATACTCTATGAGTACCCTGAGCGGCCACGAGATCATCAGGACAGCTGCCACCCAGAAAGCATAATGGGACACGTACCACGGGAGGTGATCCGGGTCTCCGTAGGCCATCATAAGCTCTTTAAAATCCACGTTTTTGAGCTGCATGCCTTCCCTCACTTCCATGTAGTCATCTAGCCCCTCGATCTCCGTGAAGAAATGAGCTCTCTGAGTCAGGTAAGAGTTCTCAGACTCAATGTTGGCAAAGCTGAAGCACTTGGTGAACCTCAGCTTGGTGGCTGTATAGCTCTCCAAGCCCAGGAGCTCCTTGGAGATGTCCTTGTATCCACAGTGAGAGTAGTCAAACTCAGCTTCAGCCACGTGTGTGTTGACCCTCTCATGGTAGACCTGTGTGGTGGTGTAGGCATCACCGTTGCGGTAGCGGGTCACCTGCCGGGTTCGCCGTACGAAGTGGTAGCTGATGGCCTTCCACCAGATGCATGGAGTGGCTTGCTGCATGCGGTTGATGCACTCGTACACGCTGTCCACGTCTGCCTTGTACTGCAGCTCCCTCTTGACGTGGCAGTGCCAGCACTCCACCAGGTACACCACATACAGCATGGAGAGGAAGGCCAGCGGGATATAAACGTAGCCATCTGAGCATGGGCTGTCATGGTAGATCATAGACTTGCCCTTGAAGGAGCTATCGAAGCTGAGTTTGGTGACTCTGGCCAGCTGACACCAGGCCACTGCACCCAGGCAGCCATACATGAGGATGGAGAGCAGGAGGCATTTCCAGTGGGACTCTCGGCACATGCAAGCGCTCAGGGACTGTTTCACGGGGCGTTGCTTCAATCACACCGCCGTGCAAGGGGAGAGAAAGACAAAGAGAGAGCGAGGAACCCGTCAGTCATGCTACTTTGCACAACACACACAGTGGCTGCTGCCATCAAGGCTGTGTCTGGCTTTTCTCTTGACTGCCTGAGAACTGGGACACCACCCTACTTAATATAAATGTCAATATAAACAGAAACACCCTGCCAGGGACAGAAGCCTCTGGACAGAGCTCTTTCCTTGCTTCCTTGTGGCTCTGGGGAGGGAAGCTGTTTGTGCAGCAGTGACTCGCTGGGCCCTCACCCTGGTCAGATAGGCACCTCCGCAGGGAGCAAGATAGGTCCCCCCATCTCCTTCTCCCTGCCCGCTGCCAGTATCATTTACACGCCCTGCCATCTTCAGAGGCCGCGAGTGCTGAGCAGGTGAACAGCCAAAAATGTGGGGCTGTGGAATTGCCCCTTTGTGAGTGCCCCGTGCATTAAGTTCCCACATGCTGCTGTTGGGGAGGCTAAGGAGCAGCACTTGTCGCAGAGCTACGGCCCCACAGGTTGTGCCAGCACAGGAGGACCAGCACTTCACGCAGCTAAAGCTGCTGCCTGACTCAGAGCTGACTCACATCCAGCCCTGAAACCTACCAAATGATCGACACCATTTTCTTGGAGATGAGCCATCAGGAAAATGACTAGATTCAAGCACATTTAGTTGAAAAAATTGTCAAGATTACAGCACGATGCAGCATTGCTTCAGGCTGGTTACACCAGCTCTGACCTAAAATACTTGAAAGCTTCAGTGTTGAAGCTAAGGGTGTATGCGTGAATATTTAAAACAGCACACTCCCCTCTTTCTTTCAAGTCCCAAAAGTCGGGTGGGGAGCAGAGCTGGGTTCACACTCCTGTACTCCCACTTCATCTCCTGAGAGGGCACGATTGCAGTCCTTATTCCAGCCCTGGTGCAGTGAATCAGCTGCATTGTCATGCAATGTTCAGCTATAAGGAAAAATGCCAAATGGAGCCAAGCAGCCAGCGGAAAAAGAGTTGTGTCCCTGAAAAGAGCAGTGGCAGCATGAGTTACACCACTGGCTGGCAGCTGTCTGTCTGTAGAGAGTGCATGAAGAAAGATCCCCACTGCCCTAGTAGGTAATGAGGAGGGCTGTTTGCATCCCTTTTGTTACTGCCATCCTCTGCCTCTCTCCTAACCAAGGAAATGACAGTGAGAAAGCAGATACACACTGATACTCATGCATCATCATGCCCTCTGCCGAGCCTGATTTCATGCAAAAATAGAAGCACGCTGTTACTCTTTCTCCCAAGGGCCCATCTCTAATGCATCAAACTACTCTGTAGATGCCAACAGATGCTAGGTTCAGGAAATGAACCTTTCTTTCTCCACAGATAAATTTCTCCCCCAGTAAAGCTTATCTTGGACCTACAGCAGTTAGGATTCAGTAAGTGATCTTGAACCAGCAAGGAATTTAAGAAGCAGCATCTTGTAACTCAGGAAATAATAGCATGGCGCCACTGAAAAGAGGAGTTTGCTGTCTTCTCAATAAGATGGAAGCATTTGGCATCTAACTTTGCAGAGCTATAGGGTCAGATTAATACTGCTTAGCTTTTTTTTTTTTTTTTCCCCTGAGAGAGAGAACCACCTCTAAGTAACCACAGAGGATTTTATGACTTGCTGTGAACGCTGCAAAACTAGATTTCATGATGTTTGGTTTTGATTTCATAGCTTTTAATCTGACACCGTGTAAGTGCAGAGTAATTTTATTGATTTTAAGTGGTTATACCAATACACGCTTGGACTTAGGACAGAACCTGGCCCCTGATCCTTACTGATGCATCCAGAAGGAATCTGTAAAAAAATTTATATTTTTGTCCCAAAACTTTTGTACATGTGTCAGAATAAAGTATAATTATCCTGGGCTGTATTTTGGCTTCTGTATTCTCTTTACAGCAGCTAAAACAAATGTAGAGAAGCTAAGTGGGTTATAAAGTACAGGGCACATAACTTCTGTAGGTAGGGCAGTGAAAAAAAACTCAGTATAGGTAAGAATAAGGCTGTTTTTCTTAGCCTTTTGCAGGAAACTTAGAAGAAAACCACCAGGTGGCTTCAGGCAGTCCCTACATCAGCTAAAAAGTAACTAGAGAAGTTTTGGGAGTGAATGCCCTCTGTGAAGTCTAGGTGCACTCATGGAGAGCATCTCTTGAAACTCTTGCCAAATACCCACTGCTCAGTCTCAGTGTGGTTACTGCCCCAATGTAGGCTTCTGCCCCAGCTGTACCCTGGACCCCAGGTCAGAGCTCCAGCCTCTCCTGACTCATGGGAAACCCACTGGAAATTACTGACTTTTACTCTTTGTCTCTTCTTGACATGAAACTAGAGTTTTTAACTTCTATAGTAATGCAAAAAATATAAACTGCAATGAAGAACTGCAAAACTCCATCCTTTTTTATTTTTTCCTCCCCTGAAGGTTTTCTGAGGTGAAGAAAACTTTAAACACTAACATCTCTCCACTACTGAGACTGCAGAAGGAACAGCAGGACAATATCTCAGCACATGAATTTTTGTTTTCATTCAGGCTTCTGCAGGTACTTCTCATTTAAAATCGCTTAGGGTTCACACAGTGAACAGTGCCAGTGGACCCACCAAAAAATGTCCAGCAGTCAGTTTTAATGTAAGGTGAGTGCTTAAGGTGTCCACACAGCTTCAGGAACCCCATTTTTTTCTGTGACTTGTTGGAAACACTGTCAGCCTGGCCCTGGGCACAGCCAGGCGACAAGGCTGTCCCATGCCAGTTAGGGCACTATTAGCCAAAGGCACTGCAATCCCACTTTACCTCACTTGCTTTGACTAACAGCTTCTCTGTGGTCCAACCTACAACCCACAGGCTGGCTTCTGCCCAAGAGATGGTTCAACCAGCCCTGCTGCTTAGGGCTATCAGAGACCATATCAGAGTGGGCAAATACCTCCTAATGTGCTTATCTCCATGAAATGCCATCTCCCCTTTGGGGGATGAGATAGCTCTGGTTCCACCAGTCCTAGAGCAGCACCCAGCTGGGCTGGCAGTAGCTCAGAGGTTTGCCGGTCCAAGATGACATTTCTGTATGCATCCTCTGGAGGCACTTCAAAAATGATCTTCAGCCCACTGCACTGAAAGGGCTGGATCAGCCCAATACAGATTTTCTTCACTGTTCTCAGAGCAGCCTGCAAAAAAAGGCAGCTTCTCTCCTCTTTGCACTAGTGAAGACATGAAACCATAGAGCCCACTGCCACATCTGATTCACACACCTACCAGTCCAGTTTCAGCAGGGTCTTCATGTTCAAAACCCGCTGGTAAAAAACACAAGTTCTTTCCGCTGGCTTTTCTGACCCACTGTGTCACTCCTGCTGTTGTTCCTAAGCAAAGCCCAGTCTCTGCAGGTCTTCAATTATAAAAGGATCCCTCTTCCAGGGTCTACTCCCACAGCTGTCCTGCCTGTTTCAAGTTCTGACCGTGTTCATCTGGCCTATAACCCCCCATTTCTCCTTCTCTTTGCTGAACTAATTATCTAACACAATTAGACTATTAGAAACACTATTAGAATGTTTGTAAGAAAGACATGAAATAGAACATAACTACAATAAAGGTATCAGACATTCAAAAATATAACAAGGAAATATATCTTTTCATCTCTCTCTGCCTAACAAATTCATTAATATGTTAATCCAGTGGCTCCCAGACTTTATTAATTAACATACCACCTTCTTACAAGAATTGTGTTTGTGGTACTGTGTGGAATTTTCTCCTTTCCGTGCATAGTGTTTCAGACAGAAACAGGGCAGGCTTGTATTTCTGGATGAGTACAATAAATGCTTAAGGAAAGTAATAATTTCCATGATAACTTGGGATAGCCAGTGAACAGAGTTGCATCCTTTGAGGAATGCTGTGCATCTGTGTTGTTTTGATGTGGAATAAAAGCATAACCCCTGGAAAATCTTAACAGAGAAACATAATTGAAGAAAGCAACGACATAAAGCCTGACAGAAAGCCAAACAGAGACTAGAATAGATGGAGGCTCAGTTGCCAGGCGCTTTGTCTGCAAGCTAGGACTAAAGGGCTTGGTCCTCTAACCCAAACCAAGAGAGATCTCCTCCCTCTCCTGCTTGTGGAGGACTTTGATTTGGGCTTTGTTTCCAGCATTGACCTGAAAAACATCCTGACAGATTAAATGAGACACAGGTTCCCCAGAGAAGCTGTGGATGCCCCATCACTGGAAGTCTTCAAGGCCAGGTCGGACAGGCTTTGAGCAACCTGGTCTAGTGCAACATGTCCCTGCCCATGGAAGCGGGCTGGAATGACAGGAGCTTTGAAGGTCCCTTCCAACACAAACTGTTCTGTGATTCTACAACCACATATTGCAAAGCGGAATGTCAAATCAAATGTTTCACCCAAAAGGTCCCAACCTGCTCTGAGGACAGTACAAATTGTAAAAAATCTCCTGTTACGGATGGAATCCCATGCAGCAGCACAGCTGAGCTGTCAGTACCATTGTTTATGGATTTCAGATTGTGTTAAATACACATGTTACTAATAACATCTTGCTAGTCTCTGGCATGCTGCTGAACTGCTTTCAGAGGCCTCACTTCTCATTGCACCTGACGAGATTGGAAACTCCTGGTAACTCTCACCGAAACTATCCTTAATCACATGCCAAAATTCTCCTAACTCTTCCACACTTAAAAACAGTAACTAAAAAATATTTTCTAAATACTTTAGTAGATCTCAGCATGAATGAGGAAAATGCCATGAGTGAGAGGTGGCATGAGTAGGGAAGGCTATGGGTGTCTGTGTTGTGGACCTTGTGGAGAGTGACAAGGTTTAGGGATAGCCCGTCCTGAGCTGTCCCTGGCTCCAGGCAGTCAGCTCCACAGGGCAGCTCTGCATTTGATTTTTTTGGCTCATCATTTCCAGAAAGGTCAGAGAGAGCAGAGGACCTGTGTACCACTCTGTCAGCTCCATATGATTTGTTTGCTGTCTGGCGTTGTGGAGCACTCTGAGAAGCTAAAATGATAGATGCTATTTAATTTGTGGCCACAGTCACTGCAAAATAGCCTGGAAATCCCTAACTGCTGATGGAGAACTGGAATTTCAACTGACACCTGTAGGAGACAGGAGTTTCCAGGCTGGCAACATTTCAATTATTTCTCCTTTAAGAAACTCAGCTTGCAAATGATAGAACATCCAGTCAGTGGCTGAAAGGGCAATTGCCTTCAAAGGCACCCTCTGATGGCAGATGCCCAAGATCAAAAGCACGTTTGCAAGGGCTGAGGTGGAACCTTCTTTGCACAGGCACACCCACCCAGCTCCTCCTGGCTCAACAGCAGGCAGGTCAGGTTCTGGCTGCAGCAACCATAATTAAAACCATTCAAACGTGCTCTGTGTTGTAGGAGTGTGCAGATTTGGGCTGTTAATCTTGCCTAGAGTAAAGAGGTGGAGAGAGAGTCGAGGGGGTGTGCACAGCCTGGCACATCCTCTGCTTAACATCTGGAGCTGAGCGTGCTCTGGTGGCAGGAGCAAAGGCCTGGTGCTCAGGGTTTTAGCTCTCCAACCCATCCCCTGATTCCTCACAAGTGACCAGATTCAGCACACTGGTAGGTAAGTTGTAGCTGGTAACCACCCTAAGTGAGCATGAAAGTGACTGCACAGGGGGTGGCCAAGAATGAAAAAAAATTACTTTCCCTCAAACCCCGACTTTTCCTTAAAAGGCATATTCAAAATGTAAAGAACAACAACAACGACAACAACATTTCTGGATAAACAAATTGTGTTTATGACTCTAGGTCCCCTTTCTCTAGATGGGTAGATAGAACAAATTAATTCCTCAAGGCAGAAGACAAGGCAGTCTGGCTATCCCTGCTCTTCTAAAGGAGTTCCCCACTTAGTAGGAGGAGGAAGGGCCACACTCAGAGAAGCCCGGACTGATTCCACCAGCCCAGATTTTTGAATGCCTACCCTGAAACTCTCGTGCCTGTGTTTTGCCCATGCTGGCTTGCTGCTTTTGCTGGCCTCTGGATACAAGTGTGCCCAATATCAGGACTCACCCACAAGCCATTCACTAGTGGCAGGGATTCCTACCAGAGGATAAACAACCAGATAATTCTTCAGCCCTTACAGGTAGTCACAGAAACTTCTCCTACTAACTTTGCATGGTTATGCTAGGCCAGGAAGGTTCATCTTATATTACAACCCAATTTACATTTATACCCATTCTCCAAGTGATGAAGAAATTATTTTATATAACTGCCTTCTCACTCAGAAGAGACTTCTCCATTCTAATTATGACATCTGTCAGCCTTCTTTTTGACAATTTAAAGGAGCCAAAATCTTCAACTCCTTCACTTCACTGCTCTAGCTCTTTCTGGTGCTCTGCTCTCTCTTCAGCACCTTGAGATCCTTCTTAAGTCTGTACCTTACAAGTAAGTAAAGGACTTCAGCACTTATTTCACTGGCATCATACCAAAAAATAAAATCACCTTCCATTCCCACTCATTCCCACTTTTTACCATCTTCAAGGATTGCATTAAGAGATTTCTGCCCAGCAACATCCCAGGAATTCATGTTCAACCTCTCACTCACTTGGCTCCCAGGTATTTTTTGAGTCACTCTTTCTGAGGACAGCTAAAATGTTGGCTGCACTCTCCACCCTGAAATGTGTAACTTCAGATTTGGCTTTGGACTGAGTAACTAAATTATCAAATGAAGGAGATCCCTAAGGAGAATTGTGCTCATCTCATCATTATAGACCTGCCTGCTACTGTTTGTGCCAACTGTAAATGTTACCAGCAGTGATTTTATGCTTAATTCCAGTGAACAGTGTCAAATCTGGTAATTATTCCTGCAGAACTTTGCCAGTCTAATAGCTAAATACCCCATTAAATTATACAAGACAACTGTTTTCACAAAGCTAAGTGCCAATCACAAAAACAAGGCTGTAAGCATTCTGTGGACACTGAGGTGTTCCTCACATTTCCAGGGTTCACTGACAGGAATAATTCCATGAGTAGTTCTGCATGCAATAAGAGAAAACCTCCCAAAGCTTCAGCAGAGCACATTATCAACTAGCTTGCTATGTATGACCTTCATCAGCAGCTGTATTTTACTCCAGAAGTAGCTGTGTAGCAGTGTGGGCTTGAAGCATCTCTCGTTCCAGCTGCCTCAGTAGTGCTCATGGCATGCGAGTGGTTACGGTGACACTGAAAAAACTCTTGTTTTGTTCCCTGCTGACTTTGACCAGCACAATAAATTTTAACTGAAAGTTGCCAAACTGATACTAATATAAGGAGAAGAAATAGCCTGTGATATCTAAAGGAAATATGCCAAATTATGGAATCACATTTTTTAAACATCTGATCTATAATTTTGCCTTATCCTTGCTATTTCTCCATATGTGTCTATCGACAAAATGACTTTTGCCCCTTCTGACAGGCTTTATTCTTCAGTCTCCTTGAAAACTCCAGCATGAGCTGTATAAGCAGAAAATATGCTGCCACAGCATGAATTTATCCTGTTTGTTTTGTGGACAGTTTGGGGCCCAAGCTTGACTGTGCCTGGTTCACAGATAGGTACCTGTGTTCCCCGATTTCAAAAGCATTAAAGTTCTCTTTTGGGGAAATCATGTCAAAAGCATTTCCTGTCCTTTTAAATCCCATGTGCGTTTGTCCTTGGTGGCTGACCTCAAGAGCTGCAAATTTGCTGAAGGAAAATGCTATCATGTCTAAAATGAAAGAACGAGAGAAAAGAGAGAGTAGCAAAGATGTGACCTGAATGGAATTAGAGAAATGCAAGGGAAACATGGAAGGTGGGAAGAAGTGAAAGAGGGAAAAGGACAGCCAGGACATGCTCCAAATGCCAGTAGCACTGAGGCAGGGGGAGGGTGCTGGCAGGTGAGGATAGAGGCCAGTCAGCCTGGGCATGGGGCAGGAAAAAATCAGTCCCAGAGAAAGGACCTGGGTGAAGATCAATGGAAGCAGCACTGAGCCTGACAGCACCAAAGCACCCTATGAGCCAGCAGTTACCCTGGCCCATCCATGGCCTGGAAAGCAGATACTCCCAAATGGCTGCCTTCTCACTGCTGGGAACTTCTCCAAAAACCAGATCTATGCCACTCTCTCCTCCCCACAGCCTGGGGGGTAGGATAAGGCTGCGCTAAATTCGACCAGAGATTCCCACGGAGGTGAGAGCGTGCTGCAGGGCCAATGCTGCAGCTGTGTCTCAGCAGGATGTGGCATCACAGCATGCTCCTGCTCTCTGCCAAAACCTGGCTTTGGGGCTACAGGGTGTCTTTACTGCCTTCTAAAACAAAACAACCCCATATCTTGCAATTACTTGTGTAAGCAACTTGAGTTAATATTGCATTTTTTCCCCTCTCATTTAGCAAGAATAATCTTCCTGTCTATGGGAAATAAATTAATGGGGGAAACACTGACAGAGGACTGCAAAAAAAAGAGAGAAAATCAGATAAGAAAGAAGAAGAAATGGTGGATAAATTAACACCAGTCATAACTGAATTTGCCTCTGTGGATTTATGCTTGTGATTAATATATCCCAATGAGATACTTGAGAGGGAAAGAGTAATCAATAACCACAAGTCATACACTTCGGCAGGTGGTGACCAGAGTCTGGATGAAAGCAGAATTTTGTCTCTAACTTTGACAGCCTCCTCAGTCTTGGTCAAGACAGGGCAGGGGAGAATGCTTCACCTCCTGATGGCAGGATATAACACTGAAAGGATCACTGAGTCCTTGCTAGGCAAGCCCTAGGCTGTGCTATTAATCAGAACTGAGGAGAGCCCTTACATCAGGACCAGCCTCTGATGCTGAGAAGGGCTTCACCACTTCTGCAGTGGACAGGGGTGATGCAAGAACAAGGAGATTTCTATCCACTGTCCCCAAGCAGCCACTACAGATGTGTGTGCAGCTATCATCTTCCAGCTCCTTAAGGTGATCCTGGTGAAAGACCAGCCTAAGAAGTCTGGGCTGACCAGGCAGATGACAATTGCAGAAGTGCAACCTCTCACTGCTTTTCAGGCCTAAATGAACTCTCAGGTCAGATGCTCATTAGCACAGTGAGAAGGAGCCTGATGGGCTGTGTTAACCCAGACATTGATGTAATGGTGGGCAGAAGTGCTCCTCCACCATGTGACCCAATCTGGGCACCGCATGGGGTATCAGTAATAAGGCCTGGTAAGGAGAAAGGGAGATATTACAACAGTCATCTCATCAATCCCCTCCTGGGGAGCCTGAAACAAAACGCCTCCTGCCATCCGTCTTGAACGGCAAGAAGCCCATTACTCCTAGCTCCTGCTGAGCCAGTAGCAAGGAAAGGGAAATACAAGGGATAGAAGGCAACAAAAAAAAGCCATTTTGCATCAAAGAGAATCTCCCTCCAGTCCTTGAACACACAGCAGATCGGTTGCTGCACATCTATTTGCTCATCTGCCACAAAACTCCTGTGAGAATAAAAACTTCCTGCAGGCGGGGGCCATGATGTCAATGCACAGCAGAAATGCTGTTACTAGGTTTGAAAATAAGAACCCGCATCATGCGCTCCACGTGTTTGTAGCGTCACTGGCTCAGGCGTTGGCAACTGCCCTCCTGTGGTGAGCAGGGATTGCCTGGTTTCTCAGGGCTTAAATCCCTGTGGAGACATAATCTCCTCCTTCCATCAAGGGAGCTGTCAGGGGAAACACCTCAGGGTAGGTAGGTGCACAAAATGGCAGCGTTAAGTCTGCCAGCGTTAAATAGGCAGCAGAACCTATTGCAGGACAAGTCAGAACTATGAAAAAACACAAATCTCGCTGATCCACCTGAAATTCAGATGCTAGGAAGCTCCTGAAATACCACAAAAAGACAGTCTGTTATTTCACACCAATCATTGTCATGAATTCAAGCCAGCGTCCGGAGAGGAGGAAAACAGAGGTCAGGACAGAAAGAACCTACAGTACTCTAAAATGTCAGATTCAGGATTAGCTTCTGCAGGATACTTCTGAATTCTTGAAGCAGAAATAAAGGAAATCCCAGAAATAAATGCTGTTTGGATCCCTGCCAACATATATGCTGCTCATTGCAGCAGGATGTGAAAGCAACTCGGTACAATACAAGGGTGCATATGTGAGTGCCATGAAGAATTTGGCCCTAAACATATCCACGAGCGATGCTTCCTCATGCTGCTCCAAGGAAAACTGTGCAGTTGTATCTTCAATGCCAAGGAAACCTAGCAACAAAATGGTCATGATTTACAAAATAGAAATTAGGGCTATTTTTGTGGCAGCTTTTTACAAGATCACCAAAACGCTGCACTAACAAAATTACAGCTTTTCCCCCCAAATTGCTGATGCTGCTGCCACTGGTTTTCAACTCCATACCAATACAAAGAGCATATTTGGAGGCAGAGGATTTTTCCCACTAATGCTAATGCTGCGTATGAGCTCATCAGGAAAGGAAGCTGGGATTCAAGCTGCCTCAGAACAAGAGAGTAACTCCAAGAACAGTTCTTTTTTCTACACTTTAAGCACCCATCATACTTAGCTCATATTACCTACTCCCCTGTCTTGAATATTGGTGGTTTCTAGTAGACACAGAGTAAATTTTACAGGTATAACCAAGTGGCTTACCTCAACACTTACCAATTAACTGAAAAAAGCATCACATAACCACAGAAAAGCTCCTGGGGTGCAGTTCACAGCCACTGTTGGTTTAGTAAGGCCAAGTGAATGACATGAGCCATAGCTGGCTGTGCCACTTGGCATTTTGCAGCCTGCCTCATGTCTAGGCAGCCACTTGCCCCCCCACCACAGCCAGCCACGCTTCAGAGAGGTACCCAGGCAGGTGTCCTTGCCCCTGTTCCCACACTGCAGGGACATACTAAAGAAAGGGCTGATGGCAGCATCCATCCATCTGTTTGTCCTGTGGCTGCGGAGTGGAGCAATCCTCAGCAGGGTGCTCCAGCCTGTGAAAGCCAGACACAAAAGTACCCCAGCCCCCAGGGATCAGCCAGGTGCAGCTGGTGCACTGGTGTCCACTCAGTGGCTTTGCTGAGATAAAGGGAAAATTGACACCAGCCAAGGGAGAAGAGAAGGGATAGTGGGACCAGCTCCCATTCCTTCAGTCCTTGAGGGATGGGGAAAGTAGAGGGGATAACGAGAGAGTAGCTATCTGCCAGCCTCTGTGCTTGACAGAGTCTCCTCTGGGTTCAATAGGAATCCTGTAATGCTTGCTTCACTCCCACCTTTACACAGGAGATGCAGCTCCCCAGGGGTGAGAGAGGAGCAAGCAGGGAGAGGAGGCTGGCTGTGTTGCAGCTGGTGTGTTCTCCTGTGCTGTGCACACCACCAGCCTGCAGCAGGGCATCTCAGTGCCATAGACCAGTGGTGCACAGAAGCTTGTTCCTTCCCACTCCCAGGTTCCTAGGGTGTCTGGTGCTCCCCTCATCCTTGAGGAGCATGTCCTGTGACTTAGCGTTCTCACCACTGCCACAGGACTTGTGTCCTGCCCAACCTTCGCTCAGCCTCAACATGGGGAAGTGAGGGACTGATCTGAAGCCAAACCAGACAACAAAAGCTACGGAACAGCTTCCCTAGGGGAAAAAGCAGAGAGCCAGTAAAGACATCCATGTGAGGAGGAAGCCAGAGAGGTGTTAGTTCCACACCAGTCCTCAGTTTGCAGCTTAGCCATTGAATGCCTCTGTTTAAAGACTTCAAAAATGAGAAAAATAGTTCATTATTATGAATCCCTTTTAATCTTTGCTAATCAGTCTAAAGGAATGCCTTGAGATTTAAATGAAGGATACAGAAACAGCTCTCAATTCCTCAGGAGAAATATGATCCAGGACTGATTCAAGTGCCAGTGAAGTCTGGGGAAGTCTTTCAAAGGGGACCTGTGAATGAAGGTTTGCCCAGAACCATGGCATTTTATTTTTATTTTCACTTATTTGTAATGCCATCCTTTTATCTAGCTAAACCAGAACAACAAGGCTCTGTGATTTGAGCCTTTCCATGTGTGACTTCCCAGCTGGAGCCCTTCAGCCACACCTCAGCAAAGGCAGTGCCAGCCCCACCGTGCTGGGCTGCTGCAGCTCAGGCTGCAGCCATGCCAGGTCCTTCAAGCTGCTGAGCTGAGCATCCCTCACAATAACACCCAGCCACTACCCAGGCTTCAGCTGCTCTGTCAGATTTGGGGAAGCTCTACACCTTGCTGAACACAGCCGTGACCTCAGCGCTGTCAGGTGCTCTGGTTAAAATAAGGGAATATCCCAGCAGCTAATGCTTCCCTGGGAGAAACAAGTTTTCATTATAAATAGAATTTCTTCCTCCCTCTTGCTTCTCTGTGACACATTCTGCAGCAATATGTGACAGCACAGCAGGTGAAAATTTCACTGAAAATTCATTTAAAAACCTAATGGTTAAAAGGGATCCTGAGAGCCAGGACACCTAGCTTTTATTTCTTGCCTTGACTTTGACCCATGGCATGCTGTCAGCACACCTTCTTACACCTCCTGGAGACACTGAAAAATAGCACTTATAAAATGATTTCACATGAGCATTGCAGCAGCACACTTCAGGAAGGTACATCATCTGCATGCGCGATGCTGCTCCTTGCCACTCTGAGTACCAGCTGGTGGGAAGCAGAGGATTTAGCTCCTTGCCCTGGCCTGCTGACAGGCAGTCCCCTCCAGAGAACCATGGAACACCTCAGGCCTGAAGACAGACTGCCATCCCCACCCTTTCAGCATCTGCCCTCAGTACACTCCTCTTCTACCAGGTACTGGCACTTCTGCCTGGCCACCTCACTTCTAGGAAGTCAAGAGGGAGTTTTCCTTTTATTTTTGGTGTTTAGAGGGACCCTAATGCTGGCAGGACTCCAGTGGCAGATGCTACCACCCCAGCCTCCATGGCACTCTGTGCTCCCTCTGTCCATTGCAGGGTGGGGAGATGGCACGGCCTGCTCCTGTGGACAATTCTCGGGGCAGCTCCTAAGGGCAATCAATCACACGAGTATGAAGAAGGCCTCCATCCATAAATCCATCACCACAAATCACTTCTCTCTCAAAGCCATGACCTGCAGAAGTCTCTGACTGATCCCACTCTCTTCCCTGGTAAGGTCACGTTATTCGGACTCCTCATTTTCCAGCCGCCTCAATTACCTACCCTAGGTTTCCTTGCCAGGAGCGTGACCCTTCATGACCTGCTCTTTGCCCTTTGCTGTCAGCTCCTATCTTGCCAGGCCCTGCTCTCACCTGCTGGTGTCTGTTTCCAGCCTGTCTTCCCTGAGGCCCAGAACTACCAATCTTTCCCAAACAAGGCCTCTGGTGGCTGAATGCTGAACTGGGATGTGCAACACCTCAGCCGTGCAGGAACGGCGCTGTGTGCAAGTTGGGATTCTCTGTGCATTATTCACCTGACGTAAAACAACAGAGGCCAAAAGTTTACACATTTCAGGGGGTGTGAGCCCCCTCATCCTCTCCCAGTGGCATGCGTGGCACCTTGAGAGAGGCTGCCAGCTGCATCAGACACTGCTTCACAACCCTCACTCCACACTGGGAAGGCTGCCAGCCTCCTGTGCCACGCACAGCCAGGCTCTTCCATCCTTTCCACTCGTCATCTGTCCCCCTGTTCCAGGCACTTTTCTTCCTTGCTTTTACTGCAGGGGAGATGTGCTGTGGGCAGAGCAGCCAGTGCTCAGGGAGGAGCTGGTGCCTGTCAAAGGCAGCCTCAACCCTGCCCCACCGTGTGGTGCTGCTGGCAGAGACCAGAGCTCCACTGTGGCAGCATCCTCACTGTAAGTCATGGCTGGCTCCCCTGCAGAGTGCTGCGGAAATGAAGCTGCCCCATTAGAGTTTTGGGGAGTTAACACAGCTGGTACAGCAACTGTGACCTCGAAAAATTTCACCATGTGCTATTTTTAACTTTACAGGTCTTAAGCTCTGAGGGGCGCAATGAATGATTGGACTCTGAAAGTGAACTACATTTTCCATTATTAGAACTTAAAAACTAATTAACTACTTAACCATACTTTATCCAAAAAGTAGAACTTGTGAAAACAGACACAGCCGTATGTGCTGTGCCACAACAGTGTCACTGTAACAACTGAAGGGCCTTACAGTGCTGGTGATAGCTCAGCAGCCGCTACTTTTGGTGTCAGTTCATGACAATGTATTAGGACGCATGGAGAAACAAGCCCTACTGACTGTGGATTAGTTAGGGATACTTTACTCTTTTTACTCTCTGTTTCCACAAAGTCCCTGGTCACTGGCAGTGATCTGAGCTATTTTCTTCCAAGGTGTAGAAACAGATGGAAGGAAGTAAAGTGCTGCATTCCCAGGGAGAAGATACCTCCCACCTCACTCTTGCAATGGCTCGCACTGATTGCAAAGCATCCTTGGTATCCGAGCCTTGCTTCTTGGGGGAGATCATCCTCTGGGGTCTCTGAAGTGAGAAATGGGGAACAGGGAGAGTATTTGGGACTTCCAAAAAGTGTGCAGAACCATTGCTTTTCCACCAAGTATCAGGCGACTGTCTGTCTACCTGAAAGAACAGCATTACAAACCAAGTCTGAAGGGGACCTACCACCAAGTCACCTAGTCTGTCCCTTTCCCATGAAGAAACATCTACACATTTAACAGCCATTTGCCTAAATTTTTCTTGTAACTCTCCAGTAGCAGAACTCCACGAGCTCCACAGTTGCTACACTGAGAAAATTCCCTTACTGGAGGGATTGGAAAAGTAAGCCTGAAGGAACAATTCACTTCATTCTCTGCCACAGTGGCAAGGAGCAGAAGACTCTGCCTGTAGTGACCTACACAACTGGAGAGTACGCTGCCCTTCAGAGCTCAGACACATTCGTTTGGCATTTCCTACCCATTTTATTAAAACTCTTGACAGCTTCTCATGTGAAGTGCAGGGAAGACAGCCCACTGCAGAGCACCAAGAAGAGACATGTGATCAGAAGATAAAGTGGGACAACAAGAAGAACAAAAGCAGAAAAAAGATGCAATGGCTCAGCATGGATTTTCTTATGACAGAATCTGCAATGCAAATACTGCCTGAAAATGCAGGATCATGAAAAATACTGCCACTCTTGATGGACTTTTTCCCTTGTCTCTATGAGGGAAATAATTTGGAACAAGGAATGAGGAGCACTCTTTGGTTTATATCTGCTGAATAGACCAAGGACAGGAGGGGAATAAAGGGTCCTGTCCTATTTGACCTTCATTCAAGAGAGGGAATATCATGCACTTTGCCTTAAAAAGATAACTGTTTGGTCAGTCATACTCACTTGAGATGGTGATAGCCTTCTACCAGGCTAACCAGCACCTATCGTTCAGGGAATTAGCTGAGCAGGTTTTTGCATGAAGTTTGGGAGAGCCAAGGAGAAGGAAAAGAGTTTTCCTAGGAATCATGTCTCACTTATTTCCTACCCTTCTCTGGGCAGTGTCTGTTGTGTGAGTGCCCTGGGCAGCTTTTGAAAGGGGAGGTTTACAAGGAAATAGCCCCTCTCTGGAGATTGATACCCAATGGTGTCTCAGCAGCTTTTGCTTAACCTCTCATCCACCTGGGTACAACTCAGCCCATAGATGGGGACAATTTAAAGCTAATTGGTCTGTTAGTAAGGGCTTTATGACTGGTGCTTTCAATGCCATAAAACAAGCCTTGACAAATAAATGTTGGGGGGAAAATATAAGATCTGGATAACTAAATGGAGTCAATGCTCTGAGCAGAGGGTGTCTCTTCGGGGGCACACTGAAGAGGCAAGGTCCCAGTTACCCTTTTGACCCGACAGCTTGTAAAGCTGTAGCCTGCAAACAAACACTATGTATGGTTTCTTAACTTATAAGACCCCTTTGGCATTCTTGTGACCACAAGTAGCACTTTACAAATTAGCTCCTGTTGTGTTCTGCAGTGGCAACACAAGACATATGAGGCAGTTTTAAGTGGCCCCCCTTTTCTGTAAAATTTCCATTGGAAAGCCAATGACCATGAGTTTCAGGAACATTGACCCATGAGGTATTCCCTTTTATTTAAACAGCTTAACTGATTACATTATGTCATAACCAATTAAAATTTTTAAATATGGAAGAGAAGATAAAAACAGGCATGGACAACTGCTGCTTGACTTTGCCAGTACAGACAAGACAAATACATATTTCAAAATGTCAAGTGGCTGCTGCTTTCAGCTTTCTTCAGTGATTACTTGGCTTTGGAAACAAAAAATGATATTTCTACTCACCAGCTTTGTTTTCCTTTAAAAAACCCTCTTGATTTCCAACTAAGTTCTAAAGATTTTAATATTTAAGACCATTTCCCAATTGAGTTGTAAATTGCAGAAATTAAGACAAGTCACTATCAACTCTTTGGTGTAGGTATAGGCTGTCACAGTAACAGGAAAAGCAGACAGCCTACTGCTTAACCAGGGCAGTACCGAGCAGCAGGTTCTGCTATTTCAGAGAGGAAAGCAAGGGCAAGTATCTCCAGAGAATCAATCTTCAGCAATAACTGCTAAAAGATTGGTAAAAGGAATCCTTTTCATACTCTCCCCTGAAAGATCTTGATTCCTCTTCACAAGAGTTGGTGGAATGGTAGAATCCTACACTAATAACAAAAGCACATCTGTTCCACGTCATTCAACTCAAACAATTAATGTTTCATTAGAAAAAACCCAAACCAGAACACTGTCAGGTAATCTGAGGGCTTGCTCTGACATTCAGCAAAGTCAGCAGGAAACCTACATGGTCCTTGGCAGAAGAGGACAAGGGCTGAGGCAGGTAACAACTGCTGCTCTCCTTCGTGCTCTGCACCTTTGCTTGTCCTTTTTTCAACAACAAAAACTTAAGACTTCAGACACATTCTCTGTTACTAGCTCGGGGTTGTATTGATTTAATACCCAATAAAGGCAATTTTCAGTCATTGTTACCATTTAGGTCCATGCATTTGACCTAAGTAAAATCCATAAATGACAAAATTTAACAGAAGACCCCATGAAATGCCCATTTAATACCAATACAGGGCATTTACATCCAACTGCAGGCCCAGGTGCAAAAAGACTACTTACATGGCAAAGGAGAAGGCATGAGGAAAGACCAACACTGTAGGACTGCAGTGTTAGGATATCACAGGCATATGAGATATAGACTCAAATGTGCAAATGTTTGTGCTGGAACAGAAGAGAAACTGAGAACAGGATGAATGAAGCAAGATACAGAGAGTGCTTAGCAGAGAGATCAAGTATTTTCTTTCTACAAATAGCTTTGATGTTTTCATGGCGGACTTAATACATTGGAAAGCCTTCAGTAGCTCCTGGTCCTAGACCAAATAAATTTAAAAAATCCCTTCCAGCATTAAATATCTATTGATCATCTGCAGGGCTGTAATTACACTGGTGTGCTCTACTGCTGGAACACCAGCTGTATCCTGGATCCAGCCACAGCTCTTCACAGTGAACTGCGTCGCAGGTGTTTAAAAAGCAATCAAACAAGAGAAAACCCTAATTTTCACCCATGGATGACAGTTTTTTCAACCTGAGCTGCAAAGCCAATTTTCAATTATAGGTAGTTTAAACTGCTGTTTGGTTTTCAGCTAAGTATCTTGCAGCTTCACATAGGCTTTGTTGAGGTTACTGGATTTTGACTACGGGATTATGTGACTGTTGATGAGCCATGGGACCTGCTCACAAAAGCTTTAAGCAGACTAACTCCAAACAGCAATGTTCCAGGGCTGCTTTCACTTCTGTTTTCAATTTTGTCTTCTCTAAGCCTGTTTCAAGGCCGCTCTCTGCATTCCTAGGAGCATGTACATTCGTTTTTAACTCCATATTATGAAAAAAAGTTCACTCACTTCCATGGACTGCACATGGATTACATGACATAAATGGCAGACCTGTCAAAACTGTTGGAAGCGAAGGCTACATTAGGCATAGAAGAAAATCTAAGGTGTTTCTAAAACAGGACAGCTTGCCATCCCAACTGTGCAGGATAGCACACACACATTGTCACCTATTGTCACACAGCCCTGCAGTTCTGTCTGCCCAATACCTCGTGGCTCAGGATTCCGTGTCAACTCAGACACATCCATTATTGCCTCTTTATGATGTGCAAGGCCACAGTAAGTGCTTCACAGATGATCTGAAGAAACCTATTACGCTATATTTTCTCCACTGTTTTCTGTTGCAGCTTAGACAACAGGAGTGCCTAGGCCCCAAGGGAAAAGGAGAGGCACGACGTCCTCCTTTGCCCCCAACACCTGAAAGCTGCAGAGCCCCAGACTGCCAGCCCGTTCTCATGCCCCATGTGCCCCTCCGGCCACCTCCACCAGTGCCTCGCAGAGCTGCAGTCCCCCTGACCATTTCTCAAGTCCCAAGGAAGCGGCAGGCTGCTCTAGGCCAAACCCCAGTGGGGCTCATTTGGCCAAACTTCCACTGGCCAGGCCCCCTTTCGCCCCCGCGGCACCGTTCCGGTGCAGAGCCGCCGGCCCAGACGCCGCCGGAGCACGGCAGCCGGCGCAGGGCCGGGCTCCGGGGCCCGTCGGTGAATCCCCGCGAGCAGCGGCCGCCCCGCCGGTGCGGGGGGGTCCCGCCGGCGGCCCCGGCACTGCAGGGCGCGGCGGGGCAGCACCGCAGCGCACCGCGGCTGCAGGTACCCGGGCGGGCTCTAGCTGCGCTCCTCCGTTCTGCCCGCGTCGCAAACATCCCCAGCCGGGGCACCCTCCTCCCGCACCGCACCGCCCTGCACCCCGTCCCCGCGGCGGGGCTGTCTTTGCCCCTTCAGTGTCCCCCGGCCTGGGGCGGACGCCCCCGCCGCCGCTCACCTCCTCCCGCTCGGCGGCGGCGGCCCCCGGCGCGGGGGTGCTGCCCGGCCCGCTCTCGGCAGCCGCCTCGGCTTCCCCCTCCGAGGACATCCTTGGCCATCACCGGCAGCTGCGGCGGCGGCGGGGGCTGCGGGACCCCGAGACGGCGGAGCCCCCCGCGGACCGCGCCCCGCGCCGGGGCCGGGGCTGGGGCGAGCCGCCCCCCGCGCCCAGGGCCGCCCTGCCGGGTGCTCCCGACTCCCTCCACCATCCCAGGCAGGCGGGCAGGGAGGGAGGGAAGGAGGCGGCGGAGGGGAGGAGAGAAAGACGAGGCGGAGTGGGGGGGGTGCCCCGGCCGCTCCCGGCCCCCCCAGGTGGGCAGGCGACTGCCCGGCGGCTCCCGGCGAGCCTCTGCGGGCGTCTGCGAGATGCCGGGTGTGCCCCCTGCCCGGGCTACGACCTCGCAACCCCTACCCTTCCGGGGTGCCCTCTCTCGTCTTCTGCTCAGGGTGAACCTCTCTCCCCATCCCCGAGTGCTCCCCGCCCGCCCCGGGTGCACCCCGCGGCCGACCACCCCCCTCTCAGCGCAGCTTCACGGCTCCGCCGCCCGCAGCTCAGCCCCGGCCACTTCCCCCGCTTTTCCCCAGAGCCCGGACTTCGCCCGGGCTGGCGGCGGGACGCGGCCCGGCAGCAACAGCAGAAGGGGCAGGAGGAGGAGGAGGAGGAGGAGGAGGAGGAGGAGGAGGAGGAGGAGGAGGAGGAAGGAGGAAGGCTGCTCCGCGGAAGCGCTTCCTCACGGAGCAGCCCCCGACGATGCCCTACTCCCCTCCCTGGTCGCAGGAGCTGCGCACCGGGAACAGAGGGCAGCGCTGTCGGGACGGAGCTCTGGGGCTGCCCCGCATCCCGGCTCTGCTGCCCTCCTTCACCTCCTTATTCTCCGAGAAGTAGCTGGCAGTAGAAATGGAGGCACCCAGCTGCTGCTGTTCCTTCCTACCCTCCTTGCAGCCTGAGCCTCTCCTCTGATTTCATATACCTCTTGCACAGGCTTTCTCCCACAATTGCAGCCTCCTGCAAACTCCCTGCCCTGACAATATTTCTTCCTCCTGCTTGCATCCTGTGCTCAGCGCATTCAGTCATGATTGGCTCTCCTGCTGATCAGCACTGGTGTACTGCACCATCTTACCTTGGCATGTTTGCTTCATGTTTCATTACACTCTTGTGAGGCTCATCTAATTTGATCCATTTCTTTCTCTGTGCCTTAGAGCAGCATATATTTTAAACCCTTCATAAAAATCTTACAAACAGGCAAGTGAACACTCTTGAAGCATCAACCTTCACTTTAATATTCGTACTTCAACTCCTGTCACAACATGCTTCCTGCTTTTTCAGCTTGCTGCTCTGGAAAATGCCACTCCAGGTTCAAGGCACTCAGACTGCATAAGAGATTGTTTAGAAGGACTGTAAAACAGAAAATGGTGCTTAGTGCGTAAATGCATAAAGCAAAAGAACCCCAAACTTAGATTTTCTAAAAGTATTGGGTTCTGCTAAATCTGAATTTTAGGATATTCATTGCACTGGAGAGGTCTTGGCTGATGCATGTTGAGAAACCTACCCATTCTTGGGGGTCCAAGATGTCCATGACAGACAATTAACAAACTCCCTTTGCCTCACATATCTCTGACTCACACCACAGTGCAGTGACTGCCACTGTAGCTACAGATACATGTGCCTTGTCCTCCCCTGATGACATCTCCTCCTCACAGAAACGGCATTTGGCTGCATCCAATATATATGTCCAAAACAGTCTGACTTTTACTTCTCTCAGACCTGGAGAGGAGCTGAGATGCACAGTGGAAGGCACTACAGTGCAGGTTCATAAACCACATGAGAATACACATTTAAAATACTCAATTTCCTTTCTTTAGGTGGCACAATGGGAAATCTCTGGAGCATAAGACAGTCAGCAGATTGGCAGGGAGTGGGACACACCTAGGACACAGAAAGGAGCCAAAAAGAATGCATAAGGAGTGCCTGTGACATACCCACCACGATCTATAGAGCAATAAATATATTAAAAGTGTTCTTTATTGTCAGCTCATACCTGTTTGTCTAGGTGGTTTTAGTGACCCTTAAATATGCTGTGGAATGGGTGCTGGGGCATGATGTGTTGTGGTTAGAAGGGAAATGTGCCAAGCCAGAAAACTGTGCACTGAGAGACTGGGAATCAACTTTATATTTGTGCCGAATTTCTATTTGTAAGGACTGCTAAAAAGCCCTAATGAAAAGCAACATGAAGGGAGATAGAAAAAAATGGGCTTTAGTGTATCACAAGGCAGCTAAAAAAAGAAGCATCCCCATTCAGTAAGGAAAAAGGTTGACAGAAGATGAGGCCCCCATTTGTACAGACAGCAGGGTGAGGCTGTGCACCAGAAAGGTGTCAGCTTGGCAAGCCACATAGCCCAGGAGTAAGAGCATCATATTCAAAAGCTGAGTCAGACAAGGACAGAAAACAAAGACCTGGCAGAGCTCAGCCTGTCAGATTTGCCTGCCATCCCAGTCCAAATGGTTGCTTTTATTTATTAGATACATCTAATACCCACTGGATTCAGTGCTGCCTGAACAGCTTCATGAATTTATTTTCATTTCCACAGTCACTCTGTTTTTGATGTTGAATAAACTGTGATTTATTTCATCTAAACCAATCCTGACTTTTGTTTGGTTACAGCTGCCAGCAGTTCCAAGGACTGTCTAATTGGCCCTTCCACCTTTAAGAGACAAAGTTGTCTCTGAGGATATGTAGCCCCCAGCTGAATTTAGGCTTTCGATCTGGAAGGCACATGCATATACATCTTCCCACCTGCCTTACCCTCAGAATTCTGCTGAAACCTGAAGCCAAAACACAGGAAAAACGCCTAGAAATGAAAGAGATCTGGAGAAGGGAAAATGAAGGTTACTATCCCTGAGATGTAAGCTTTGGAAACGTCATCTCTCACCGGGTGCCTTTGTTTCCACCTTTGTAGCTCCAGATTCAAGGTATCAATCTCTGCTATCAAGGTTGCCCTCACAAACTGAAGGATCAGGGCAAAAAAAGGAAGCTTGAACTCCAGAGACTACTGCAAAATCTATGCAAAGAAGCTCATTTTTTAATTTCAGAAATGCAGGGGATCAGTGTCACTTCTATGAGATGCCTGAAGGGGCTATTTTTGTTCTTTAGAAGCTTTATATTCTATTCTAACACAGATTAATTATGAATATTTATATATATACACCACCAAAAATGTGACAAGCAGTTTGTGGTCTGGCTTGCAAAATATGCATATCATATTGCAAAAATCAGCTCTCTCTTCTGGGCTTTGTGCCTGGTCACTCAATCTTTCTAAACAGCCAGCAAGGAACAGAGACAACATGCATGTGTAGCTTTGCTGCCTCTATTCAGAGCAAGAAGAAACTGGTGCAGTCAGGAACTGCAGTTTGTGTCAGTTTAAGATCAGCACCCTGTCATTCAGAGCATGCCACTGTAAAAATGTTGATAATCCTTTCTCTGAGCTCAGCAGGGCCATTGCACTGATTTAGCAGGCAGAATTTTGCTCTGCTGTTTAGTAAGAGATGTCATTTGGGTTAAATTTGCAAAGATCTGGTGCCATTTTTAAGATATACCTGGAAGCCTGGTGTCTGTCTTTAAGATGAGACACCTATGAAGATCCTGAGCATTTCTGGCCATCAAAACTTGTGGAATACTTTACTGAAAGAGAAAAATTAAGCCTTCTGTTCTGGGGAGACTCCTACCCAGAAAATTGCAGTATGAGGGCTTCAAATTTTGTCTCTGCTGCTTCTAAAACCAGCATAAATTAATATATGCTGTTAAGGAACTGCCACATACTGCCCCAAAACTGACAGTAATGTAAAGACTATTTCCAATACAGATGGTTTGTTAGTTCACTTATGCAAATAGGCATGTTGGAAGAGAGGAGCTATTGCTAAATATAAAGTAAGTCTTACCATTCTATGACTTGTATGTCCTGCCAAAGAACCATGCAGACTATCTTTAAGGACTAAATACAGTGATCTCAGGAGGCTTTCAATTAAAAAAAAAAAAAAAATAAAAAAAAAAGTATACCTAGTTAATAATATGCTCTGCCTTTATAAAATTACAAAATCAAACATCTATTGCAGTTACAAATGTCCTATCACTGTATTTATTTATGAGTCTGTGTATGTCATATCACTGTATCTGTTTATGAGTCTGTGTAATCCAAAACATGTCTATTATCTTTTGCTAAACGTGTAAAGAGAGAACACTATGTTGTTTCAATATTAACGCTTAGTGAAATATTTGTGAATCAAATTGTGGATATAGCAAAAGAGAATCTGTCTGGACCATTCACAAAAAGAGCTTTGATATCCTTTTAGTTAGTGAAAAGCTGAAGGGAGACATCAATAATTTATTAGCACTTGGATTACATCCTCCAGTGCTTGTAGTTTGCTGCCTTCTTGAAGGAAAAGAGGACAAAGGCAATACTGACTCTTAGGCTGTAAAGTCTTTGCATGCTCTGATCTGTTGGTGCTGACAAAGGATGCCATATATTGAGGGGCATTTTGACAGCGACTGTGATGATCCCAGCTCTGAGGATCACAGTGGGATGAGCCACCAGCCAGTTGTCATGTGATGCCTTTCCAATTACCAGCATGAAATAAGCCACCCTGGTACCACCCTGGCCCAGGGGTACCCCTGCTGTAAACAGCAGTCTTGGTGTTCTGACGGGCCTGAGTTTTAACAGCCTATCTCTACACTTTAGGCTTTTTGCTTCCCTCCTGTTCTCTCAGATGTCTGTGCCCTGTCTCCTGCCATCTCTTTCCAGGTGGCAGTGATGCCTATGCTCAATCTTTATATTTAGTAACATAACTGCCACATTGCACAGACATGCCAGAATTTGCACTGACATTCACTCTTTCTTTTCAGAATGAAATGTTCTCTCATCTATTTCTCTGGCTCGTGTCTTTCAAATTTGGCACCTGCCTCCTATTTCTCTCTTTCCCTTATCTTACTCCTTCTGAGGTGCTATTTCCAATACCTGAACAATCACTACCCCCCCCCACCCCAACTTGTTTCCCAGATTTTCAGCCTCTAAGTCCTGAGAAATCTTTCCTAGTTCTTTCCCTATCACTGTCACCAAGAGCTTCATCTTTCCTCACAGCATTGTCTTGAGTTGTTCCCAAGAAACACTTAGGAGTAAGCAAAGGCTATTCCTCTGCTATATTGAAGCAGAATCCAACATGTCTTTTCTTCTGCTTCATCAGCCTCCACTGATGGAACAGATACTCTCAATCCCAGATAGGACAGGAAGGGCCACGGGCAGCCTGAGGGATCTAGATGTGCCTCTGCCCTTCTCTGTACACAAGGGTGTTGTTTCCTGCAGGTATTGACATTTCCTGTTCCAGATGTGCTGAAAAGACCCGCACAAAACTGGACAGATGTTCTGAGAGCCAGGCAGCAGCAAAAAGTCATGTCTGTGATAATGCACCAGCATCCTCTGAGGCTAGTGCTTGCTTCTCATGTCATTCCAAGCCTGAGCCGATGCACCCTGCTTTTCAGTGGGACTTGGTAGCTCATCCTAATGCTAGCCAGGTTCTGTCCACAAAATATTTTGGAGAAAATGAGTACAAAACTCTTCTTACAAATACTGTAAAGACATCTCAATATTAATGGCGTGCTATAGACAGTCATGTGAAATTTGAGCCCCCAGATTTTTCCTCCATGGCACTGTGGGGCTTTGTAAATCAAAGAGAATACAAAAGAATCTGTTTCAATATTTTGTTATCTTTTGTAAGAAAGAGAGGTTCTCAGGCACAGTGGCTGACCAAAGGAGTAATCCTAGGCTAGGCAAATCACCAACAGCTCCAAGCACCAAAATATTGCATGTGTGGCTGGAAGATGAGGAAATACCTTGCATTCTTATCAAGAAATACCTAACTATCCTGGGGCTTGGTCAGCTTCTTTCCCAAGTTGAACTCAGAAGCCCAAATCCATCCATCAACCTCCACAGCTCATGACTTCTGATGCAAAACAACCATCTGGTCAGTGTCGTTCTAGAGCCAAGTCGATAATTTGGAAAGTTACCAACATTTTCCCATGGGAAGAAAGCTGGGCAGTTGCTGCTGTTGTATGTCTCTAGAAGGCAGTCTGCCAGCACTCAGGGCTGCTGTCCACTGCCAAATAGACTTTTAAAATGCATGGCCCTCAGTGACAAACCATAATGGAAAGGTGCAACACATGCACCTGAGCAATCAATGCTCCCACATGGTGACACCGAACAAGCACTGCAGTCATCTCTGCCATTTCTCCTGTAACTGTGCTGCAAAAGAAAAGGGCTTTTAAATATTGGTGTTGCTAATGGTATGGTACTACTTGCCACTAACAGGAGGGGCATTCTCTGCCAGTGACCTTTACTTTGGTCACTGACATCTTCTTTGCTCCTGATTTAGGCAAATATCATGAGAGATCACAATAGCTAAAAATACCTCTGAAAATAAATTTTAAAAAAACCCAACCCACAACACCGAAGAGAACTTGTTGTCAGGCAAAAAATAAGCATAAGAGAGTACTCTAGAAAGATGCCTACATGTCAGCCTGGTAGAAAAGCATGTACAGGTGAAGCTTTCTGCTGACTTCACTGTCGTTAAAGGACACGAAATGATTCACACAAACACTCTCAGTGTCAGTACAAAAACCTGTCCCTTTATTCTCCGGTATTTATAGATTCTTGACAATGACCAGAGATTGGATAATTAAGTTACCACCTTCCCAAGCACACTGGTCATGAGAAACATCCATCAAAAGACGTTTCTTAGAAGGAATGTGATAAACAACTTATGTTTATAGGATTTTCATGGGAAAGTAACTAAAACTATGAAACATTATCAGAAGGCTTAATTTTCAGGGCGACACTTCACTTCCATCACCAAATACCACCAGTGAGAGAGAGAACAGTCCCATCCTGATGCCATGCATGTACCAAACACCACAAGCACTGAACCACTGGAAATACAGGGTACAAGCTCCTATCCTGTGGAACACCAGCAAAGTAATTTCTTCCATCTATATGGTGGCAAGAGAATTTTATAGTGATGCAGCACTATGTATCAGAGCCACCTCTAGGCATGAGACATTTCACGTGGTAACAATATAGTTCTGGTAGCTTCCTTAGAATACCTCTCTTTCAGGTTATTTCTTCCACTTTACTGAGCTGTCCTTTTATTTCTCATTAGTCTGCTTGTCTCTCCCTACCAGAAAGCTGGGTGAAGCAGTGTGTTGCCACGTGAGAAGCAGAAATACATGCCACTCACGCTCCTCTGGGAACACACAGCTTTTCACATCAGTCCAAAGGATTTGGGAAACCTGCTCTGGCCTAATAAAGACTCATGGAAAAGTGCTTAAGAAGACGAGGCACAGCTACCCATCACAGCCCTTTACATTGCCAGAGATGAAGGTGAAAACCCAACTCTGTGTTGGGTTGTAACTGCAGTTAGTTCTGCCAGATCACTTAAATCATCAGGACATCATGATCATCACTGTTAAAAACTCTTGGCAGATCTAGCTGCACTAGCACACCTATTTAGAGTTGAGTACTCCAGGCTTGGGTCCACTGGCAGTAGGAACTGCTGCTGTGCAGGCATCTACATCGAATATTCATAGAATTATTGTAGGCTTTGGACTGGAAGGGCCTTTAAAGATCACCTAGTTCCACACGCCCTGCCATGGGAAGGGACACCTTCCACAAGACCAGGTTGCTCAAAGCCTCATCCAACCTGGCCTTGAACATTTCCAGGGATGGGACATCCACACCTCTGGGCAACCTGTTCCAGTGCCTCACCACTCTCATAATTTTTTTCCTAATATCTAATCTAAACATATATCCTGTCAGTTTAAAGCCATTTCACCTTGTCCTATCATTACCTGCCCTCATAAAAGTCCCTCCCCAAAGCAAGAGCATTGCAGAAGCCATGCTTTCTGTTCCCAAGGTGTGAGAGTTGAAGCCTGGGAGAGATGAGCTTCCCCTGGCACTCCTTTCTGTACATATGCTGACTAGTACAGAGGGATTTTGGATAAAGCATGTACTTTGTGCACTCTCATCCTGTTCAGGTGCAAAGGTACAAGGTTTTTCCCATTATACAGCAGTAAGTAACCTGAAAAGAAGAAAGGAAAAAATTCTAATGCAAATAAAATAGCCAGTTCTTCGTATTTGCCATGGACTACAATCATGTGAGCATATCCAGTGCTTTACACTGTCTCAAATTCCTTGAAATCTCAGGCTTAGGCACTTTGACAGGCTTCCTTTAAAGTCTGTTACAGTGGATTTGAATGCATTGACTACGTCACTCAGATTTTGTCAGATAGATCCCACAGCACCAGCAAAGGCAGACACTGTCCTCAGCCCAGAGAAGCTGGATTTCAGAAATGTTGTTTTCCTCATTGATAGCAGGGGCAGAGGGCATTGTCAGGCAGGGTCAGCTCAAGACCATTTTAATTTAAGCCTTCTGTGAAGCAATGACAACGCATTCACCATCTGTGCAAATATAGATTTCCACCTGCAACACACTTCAGAGGCAGTGTCTGAATGACCTGACTTGAGAAATACATTTGCTTGACTGCCTATTCCAATTTCCACAGGAGTCTGTTCTCTGGAGTCCTAGCTGTACAGTGACGTGCTTTTAACTGGTTTTTATTTGGATGTTGTAATGAGGAGAGGAAAACCCGGTATGATAGGGATACAATATATAGACTGAGCAAGAATTATCTGTATTTGTTGAAGAGGTGTGTTATTTCAGGATATTTTCATCTAGTCTGATAAAAATGGCATTTCTATAGAAACAACTGATAAAAAAAAACAAGAGGAAATCCCATGCTAACTGTCAAAAGACAACATAATGTTCGGCAGATGCATTACTAGTGATGAGTAAATACTCTGCTGTTTTGGGTTTTTAAAACACACAATCCTTTCCTCTCACTTACATGGTTAAATCACTTCACATTGAGCAGAGATGTGTGGTTTTTATTGGTGAAAAAGCACAGATTTCATTTAAAATATCCCTGCTTCATCTAGTCCCAGGGATGCCCTTTACTCAGTGGGGTGTAGCTCTCATGGAATGCCAGGGTTCCATACCAAAAGTACATCAGCCTTAAAAAAAGCTAACAGAAGTGAGATTTATATCTTGGACTGATCCCTTATGATAATTTGTTTTCTATTCACCAGCAGACCCGTGTGCTGCCCACTACGCTGCTGTCCAGCTGTTCTGTTTTCAACTTCAGTTTCTGTCTTCTCAGCAGAAGAATTACCTGCTTCCATGGTCATTTGCTCTTTAAACAACTCATCTTAATATTTATCATCCATGCAACACAGATAATACTGCTACATTTGCAGATTTACCTTTCTAATCCCACCAAGGCCACTGTCATATTGTTTTTGTAGTTCTGATCCCATCCCTGTTACAATCCACTGAGAAAGCATTCAGGTGTAGGCACTCCTGCTTCTCTCTGCTTTGGAAGACGAAAACCATGTTTTAGAAAGTCATGTGAAACTGACTTGGGGCAAGCTAGAAGAAGGGGATGAGAGAGATTTTCAGGGCTTATGAGAAGACTGAAAATCTTTTAAAATCTCATAGAAAAGCCCTCACTGAGTGAAGAATATTTGAGTTCACCACCAAAGACTCCAAGACATGCACTGCTGGGGATTTCGTTGCTACAATTGCTTAGCAAATCCATGCAAACATGTTGGCACTTATAATTTTATAGGGTAAATATGAAGACACACAAGCATGATTTATTGATAGAGCAGAAGCTATATATAGTGCCCTTAACTGTATTATTAAAAATGAAGGTAAATAATTAATGGAATGAAGGAAAGATACATACAACTCCGGCGGTTTTGATGGGAAGCATTCATGTTTTGCGGTAATTAAAAGCGAATATATTCTATTTTTATGTTTTTCTGGCAAAAAAGATTACTTCCTCATTTCACCTGCATGCTAAGAGACGCTGTGTGTGGCCACAGAAGCTGTGCAGCCAGCGTGAGAGGAGTCAGGGAGGGAAAATGCTCATGGCTGTCTTGAATCAGAACCATAAGCAGCTGTCAGACAGTCTCAGCAGTCCTGGCACTTCACCCAAACACGTTCAAACACAACCACTGCCACGGCCTCCCTGCCTTACTGTGCGGGTGGGAGAACTGAACTGGGTACATGGGGTGCATGGGAAACCATTCCCAAGTTCAGCCCCAGGAAAGCCTTAAAGTGGGAGAGAGAAGTCTTCTACTTGCACCACTGCATCTGCCCCACCCTCTTGTAAAACCAGTGGTGCTCTGATGCCTGGCCTGAAGATGAGTAGTGTTAAAACTAAAACCTTGGTTTCTCATTTTGCTTCAATCAGAGGCACAAACAGTTGATTTCAATAGATTTTGGAGCAGCCCCACCTGACCTTCACTGCCCCAGAAGCAATGATCACAAAAGGCAACAAGGTGCCAAAGGACACATTAAACTCCTCACTTCAACCAGACAGACCTGTAGCAACAGTCCTGGAGCCATCAGGATGGTGGGTGGTTCCACTGAAGAAGGATGAGAAGCTTCTGCTCTTCAAGTTTAACTGCAAGAAACCTGCACAATTATTTCAAAGTGTTTCTTGCATCCCAAACCAGCATAAATTAGGAACAACAATATTAAGTGGCAGATGGTGGTGGTAGGGTAGCAGTTATTTTCAGTGAAATGGGGAATTTGACACTCCATTTCTCAGCAGGCACTGCTATTCCTGAACTAGGTTTGACTTTAATATGATTTCTTTTGCTTCAGGGAGTGCAAAGCAGAGCTCCACCAGCTGATGAACTGCAGTCTGGCAGGGCAGAGCTGGAGAAGCACTGCAAACACTCTTGAGGCTCCCTTCTGCAAATCTCCAAAGAGAATTAAGAGCAGATCTATTTATTCCTCCTTTTAGGGGCATCTACAAGTGCACCAGATGTAACAGCAGTAACTGCTCAAACACCGCTGCCAGAATCATATGTCTGATCATGAGGTTACAATCACAGTCACTCTTGGTTATGTAGTACACCTAATGGGGCATCTTCAAGTGGATTCATACTTCAAGGAGAGCTCAATGATCTGCAATAGTGCAGTTGTCAACTTTATCATGTCAGGAACATGGCTGCTCATCAGAAAACATGAAGCTGAGGGAGATGTTTGCTTCCCAGCATTTAAAAAACTTGAAATTTTCATTCTAAATTTTTAATGAGTTAATCACAGTGCAGTTTCCCTGACAATATAGTTAAGGCTGGCTGTCTCTCAACAGGATAAAGGATTATCTTTGTTTCCACAGATATAAGTATTTTCAATGACCATAACGAACTTGTTCCTGGTTGAAACTTTGCTTTAGTATCACAGCTTTCTGAAGGGATAAAACCCCCCAGTGCTTCATTTCTTCTGGCATCAGAGACCTTGCAGTGGGTCCTCCCCAAACAGAGAGCCCACCAGCTCCAGCCCAAGCCCCAGTGAGGTTCTGTGCCTGTTCTCAGAGAACTCATTTCCCAGGTAAAAAGGCTGAAAGTTGACCAAGCGCCGAAATCAATAACCAACATTAAAACCAAAGCTTCTGCAAGTTCTCACAGCTCTCCTATAGTTTCTAATCAAGCTCGGCACGTATTACAAGCAGTCAGTCATGAATAATAAATTACAGTCACGTTCACAGAGCTTTGTGTATCCGCTCTCTCAGAACACCTCCGGTCTCGGGCACGGCCGCGCCCTCCGACAGTGCCAAGCCGAGCTCCTGCGTTGACATGAACGCATTTGCGTGTGTGCAGACACTGGCTGCGGGATGCAGGTGCCGCTGTTTGGGCCCGGGGCAGCTCCTGGGGCCGCACACGCCCAGGCCGAGCTGGCACAGCCGCGGCCTAAGGCGGGATGTCCCTCCAGGAGCCCCGGGCCGGGCGGAAGCAGCGGGCAGCCGTAACCACAGTGCCGGGGCCCAGGGCCGCGATACACGCGTCGAAAGCCGAAAGGAAAGCTCAATGAGTTGGGTCGAGCTCCCCGCGGCCGGCGGAAGTGACGGCGGGCGGGCGGAAGCGGCGCCCGGGGAGGGCGGAGGTGCCGGGGAGCGGCGCGGAGCCGGCGCAGGTGAGTGGCGGCCTGGGCTGCCCAGAGCAGCGGCCCAGCGTGGCAGCGTTTGCCTCAAAGCTTAAACGCTGCTGCTGGAAGGCATTTGGGAGAGCATTGTGGAGCTCCGTTTCTCTGTAAACGCCGTTCGCTGTGACACACTGGTGCGCACTGGTGCTTAGGGTCCCTCACTGTGATGAGTGACCTTCCTGACCAGGCTCACACTTGGACTACAGTTGGTTGATTCAGAATCTTGGCCTTCGAGGAAATCTGTGGCTTTACTGCCTTCTATGCTCTTGTGTTTTCTTTTAGTCTGACTGAGATCTCTTGGCCCAACCACGCGTGAAAAACTTCCTGCAGAGCTGGTGGATTTTTCAGACAATGTCCACGGCAGGTCCAGACCATGACAGAAAACTCTTTTGTGAGACTTTTGATATAGACAGGGTGTACAGCAGCAGATGACAGTGTGGCCACTTAACAGCCTGTACGTTGTGCAGTATGGAAGTGCTCATGGACCTTGGACAGATTTCTGATCCCTCACCTGTGTTCCTAGGACAGTCTCAGTGTGTTGCCTATGCTGGTGGTCCCTCTGGGCAAACAGATGGTGAATGGTGAGCTGTTAAGCGGCCAGCTGCAAGGCTGGAGGGAGCCAGGCTGCAGGATCATGGGGTTAGTGCTGATCCTCAGGAGTTGGTTAGTTGTCCTGCATGTTTGCTCTGAGCTCTGGTGGGTAGGAATGAGGACTCCTGACGGCCAAGGGGGTGTTGCTGATGTGCTGCGATGGCTTCCATGGGACATGGGAAAAGGTGGCCTGAGAAGAAAGCAGTGTGTTTTCCCTACATTCGTTCTGTCTGCAGCTCCCACGTGTATTGAGGCAAAGCCTTTGAGGAAAGGGTTCCTGGAAGAACATCCAAGGTCATTAAGAATGGCTACTTAGTTGTCTTCTTGTGCTTCTGAGAGTTTTCCAGAGAAACAAAGGCAGTTTGAAGGCATGCTGTATATCTTGATTAAGTGTTTTGGTAGGGAGAGACTTGGACAAGTTTATGTAGAGCTGTGTGTGGAGGAGGCTCCTTGCAGAGAGCTAAGCAGCAGCCTTTGCTTCCAAGTGTGTGTTTTGTGCCTGTTAAAGCAGGCAGCCTCCTCTTTTGGGCTTTGAAGCCTGTGATGACAGGGCAGGGAACACTTGGCTTGGGATGCGTGTTCTGCTCCTTATGGATATCAAAGAGGGTCCAAGCAAGAGAAGTCTGGCTGTGGGAGCCCCGTTGTGGCAGCAAGCTCCATAAATAAACAGCAAGTAGGTGTGTGCTTATGCTAGGTATACACAAAAAACAGAAGGAGCTGTCTGTGGAGGTTTCAGTTTTTGCTATGCAGTTGCAAGGGGAGTGGGCTGGAAGGGAGCGTTTCTGCATTCTCAGCATCAGTCAGAGCCACAGTGAGCTCCCAGGTGTTTTTGTCTTAGTCCCTTCCCTGATAGGAGCAGGGTGCTCCTTCCTGCCTTCCTGCTCTGAAGGGGCCTTTGGTTGATGGTTTTACACCAATGCCTTGCATAAAACCAATAAACAAATGTAAAACATCCCGACTCCCTTTTTTTATCTTAGAACTAGGAGCATCTCACTTAACCAGCCTTGGTCAAGAATGAGATCCCTGAAAACAGTATAAATATTCCAAGTGTAGGTCATAAATTCTACAGGCAATAACTCTTGTGTCTGAGCATCTTTCCCACAAGGTTTCTCCCCACATATTTTACAATCAATTACGGTAATAGTATAAGAGAAACCGTGACTTCAGGGCAGTGGCTGTGCCTGCACAAGGATTGAACTCTGTTTTTGTCTGAGATTGGGGCAGAGATTTACTTCCACACTTTGCATTTTCTCATGTATTCTGCCTATCGCTCTGGCAGATAACTAGTTTTAAAAATCCAAGTCCACTTTCTTTTCCCACTTCTCCATAAATCATGCCTGAGTCCTGCTGGGTTTTTAAAAGTGGAAGAAATCAAATATGAACAAATTGTTTCAACATACTGAGGGTGGGAGGGTGCCAAGTCTGCAGCATTAGTGCTGATCAGTGACTGGAATTAGCGTGAAATGTATTTGGAGTTTGCTTGCTGCCTGTAAGAAATGGATTGCTGGTCCCAGGCTCTGGGAATCAGAGGTGGGGAGCAATAGTCAATATTTCCCTGCCTGGTAGATGGAAGGTGCAGTAGTTGTCTTCCTGGTGAGGTGTCATGTGCACAGAGTAAAGCACTCTGTATAAATCTATCCTTGTTTCTCAACTCCAAACTGGCCTGGGCAGCAACTGAAGATGCTTGGAAATAGCACAGCTTCTGCCAGTAAGGGGCCAGTGAAAGAGAACAGAAACAGGAGGTCCACATCAGGAAGAAAGACATTTTTCACTTGGGAGATCTGGGTGAGAAGGAGAGCAAACAGAGTCAGGGAATGTATTGTCCAGATGTGTGTGGACAGTCTCTTGCATCCTGCCAGGGATGTTAATGCTGGGATCTGGAGAAGATAGCGTGCTCTGTAGTGATGCCTATAGAGGGAACTAAAGCAGATCAATACATTCACAATATATTGGTTGGCAGCCCCAGTGCCACAATAGTAGGACCAACCCAAACAGAGATAATTACTCACCCTGAAAATTTAGGTTTTCGTATTTCAGGAGAAAAGATGCAACCCTCATCTTCTGAAGTAAAGCTTCTGGGAGTATGGTGGAGGGAAGGAATAGTGTGTGTTCACCCCAAAACCTTGACTTCCCTTAAGCAAATTAAAATTCCTGGATAGAAGGAGCTACAACATGCCCTTGCCCTGCTGGTAATTTGGATAAAACACATTCTGGCTTTCTCCATAGTAGCCTGCCCTCATTGTGATTTAACATACCAGAGGACCATCTGTGACTGGACCTCTGTCCATGCAGAAGTCTTAAAAGTTTTAATATTTGAGGCTGGGTTATATCAGGTTTTAGGACCAATGCATCCAACATCCATTTCATATCAAATGGGGCTTTGCAATTCATGGATTATCAATGCATATGTGGCAGTGGGGACCCAAGGGTTCAACTTGCCCTGTCAGGTTTTACTTGCACAGCTCTAAAGATGCAAAAAACCTCATTCAGTTTGGTAGAAGTGCCTCTGTGGCTAGTCTAGCTCTACAGGAAGCTGAAGAAGTCATATGGCAAGAGCCAATTATTCTAGTGGGACCTTTCAAGGTCTTGAAACCCGTACTGGCCAGAACCCCACGTGGTGTGGGGTTGTGCAGGAAGAAGCAGTAAGAAGGTGGTATGAACAGTTACATCATCACTGCCATATGCCTCAGATAGAGGATGGAGCACCCACAGTGTTCCAAATACAGGAATTGCCTGGCAGTCTACTGGACGTGGAGCCTCCCTTCTTATATAAAACCTACCCCTCAAGTTGAGCCCCACCTGAAAAGTGTGGTTCACTGAAGCGTGCTCCAAAAGAGAGGGAAATATTGAGTGGTGTTCCTGCATGCTGATTCAGGGGACAGAATTGTGACAAGGGGAGAAGAAAGTGATCAGATGGGCGAATTGGTAGCTGTGTGCAGGGTGATTGTTAGAGGCTGATACTAAAGAACCAGTATTTGTTTGTACAACTGCCTATGCCGTTTTTAAGGGATGCACCAATTGGCTCCCCTTTTGCAAACAAAACCAGTTTACTATTACTATTGAATTGCCAGTATGGCAGTGAGAGGAATGGGAAGACATCCTAAACTTGTTAAGCAGAAGTTTTTCTTGGTGAGATGGAATCCTGCCTGCCAGAAGAGGGATAGTCTGCCTCACCTGTTGAATAATCAGGTAGATTCACTGACCTGTGTGGCAGATATGACAGTAAAGGGAGAAGAAAAATAGAAACATCTGCTAGAGTGGTTACATGTCAAGGGAGACCATTCAGGATTTAAGGATCTTTTTAAGTGAGCTGGTAACACAGGGTGGCCTGTCACTTGGGAACTGTATAACACCATCATCTCACTCTGTGGCCAGTGTTGTACAGGGCTAGAGAAACAACAGCCCTTGCAGGAGGCATCCCTTCACTAATGACACAGAAAAGGCATCTGGGAGACCTGGACTGTTTAGGGCCTTTCCTGAAGTCAGGATGGAAGTAATGTCAGAGCTCACTCAAGCTGAGGCAGTAGCAAGAGCAGCAGGACACATCACTGTAAAAGGACTGAATCTGTGGTATAATTATTTGCCATGGTTCCAATCCCCCCAGTCCAACAGTAGTCACTTTGGTGCTGGAGTGGGCACAGGATGAAGGAATCTGGTGGATCCTTCTCACTCCCAGGCAAATGAGGTTGTTGAATGCACCAGTGGACTCTTGAAGAGGAAAATGAAACGTCATGAACCTGAATGGGCAAGAGGGTGTCAAAGGGGTACATAGAGTCTGTAGCTGCTGGGGAGTTAAGAGGTGCCCATAAATCACAGCGTTTTGTCTTCAATCCCTACTCATGCTCCCAGAACAAAAGAAGCTAGCAAATCTTCTCCATTACCTAGGGCAGCTGTTTTTGGCAGAATTACCAAGAGTGGGATTGGTATCCCTGACCTGAAAAAAGCCACTTAACTTGTGTGCCAGGTGGTGGATCGTTCCCTCCTTTTAATCATGTTTTGTTTTTATGCATGTATATGTTTTACAGATTATCTGAAATCCACTGCTGGACCTATGCTTTCAACTGTTGAGTGGACGGATCATTTTGTGTATTTTTTAGTTTGATTTTGCTAAGCCTATTTTGCCTTCTAACTAGAGAAAAAATGGTGTGGGAAAAGTTTTTACTCTTATGTTATGGATGTATGATTTTGTCTCAAGCGACTGAGAATCAGAGTACTGAACCAAATTTAGCTTGGGAGTTGATACAAGGATTTATGCATATTTGGAATCACACAAATCAAGGAATATGTGTCAACCTTCCCAACTCTGCATCAGAGGGGTTTAGATTTATGATGATTTGGTTAAATTTTTCGGAAATATTAACAAGAGAACTGGATAATCTTAAAAAAACAGGAGGAAATGTTACCTGGGGAATGGTTGAATCCCAATTCCTAGACCAGAAAGAAGGACAACAATGGGATGCAAATGGGACATGGGTAGAATACAAGAACGCCTTTTACCAGCTCCCACGTGACTCTACCTGGAGCCATTTATGGAATCAGACATGCTATCGGTCATTAGACACCAACCCTACTGAGACATTGCAAAATGTCACTTCTATCCCTTGCACGGTGGTACCGTGGTGGGATTCTCCTGCTGAGGGTGGGTTTTTTGAACATGAGTACAATTTACATTGGGATGCAGGATGGTGTATACAAATCCCTGATAACCCAGGAACCGCGCACCAAGTTAACCGAACAAATTATGAGTGGGCCTGGTCTCTGAAGCAAATCTTTGACCCTGTATCTACCCTACAGTGGGCTTCCAGGGCTCCCACGGGGAAAATAGTAGAATGGGAAGTGGAGAAATCTGACTGTAAGGACCATCAGACCATACTACCTAATGGAGAGAGCATCTGCTGGAAAGTGAGGAACCGTAGAAGCATTACCCAAAGTAAATCAGAGACCTCCTTTCTGAATTGTTCCCGTATATTGGATTGTACCACAGGAGCAGGTGAGCCTATAGAAACCTGGTACATCTCAGAGCTGAGAACTTTTATCCGGGACATGTGTACCTGTTGGGATTATCCCAACTATGGCTATCTGAACCAAGACACCCGGTGCAATGGGTCTTACGAGAATTCAGAGACAGCACTATCCTGTGGCATTCCCATTACGCATGGCCCTGACCAAAGGAGGGTCTGGAATTCAAGCAGTGAAGCACAGGAAGTTCCCCAAGGTGACCTGTATCAATGTTCACAAGCCAAATATCCAGCTCCACGGGGAACGGTATGGGCATGTTCAGATGGGAAAATGTATTCCCACTTGAACATGTATGATATGGCTGGACTCCAGTGTACTATTGGGTTTCCTACCATGTGTCCATCTAAAACGTTCAATTATACACTTTATCGTAACTCCAAAGCGCGGAGAGAAGTCCACAATCCAACAGATGCAAAAGGGTGGATTCGGGGGATTCAAGTCCCTGACTATAATACCTGGGGACAAAATGTTGCTTTAGACTTAGAATCATTTTTTGTGTCCAGTGGAGTTGTCCAACGGCACAAGTACATCTTGGAGAACTTAACTAGGCAAGTCCATGTGTTAAGCAACTGGACCGAACATTCACTCAGGGAACCAAATGTGCAGGCTCAGCAGGCATCAAAAATGGCTTTGCAGAACCGCTTAGCCCTAGATATGTTGTTGTTGAAAGAGAATGGAGTGTGTGGGATGCTAAACCTAACGGATGGAGAATGCTGTGTCACTGTCCATAATGCCACCACCACCATAGAAGAGGCACGTCAGAAGATGAAGGAGATTGCTGAACAAATGGGAGAACTGTTTCAAGCAATGGAACCAAAGGACTAGCTTGATGGACTGAGCCTGGATTGTGGATCACACATACTAAAGTGACTTGGATTTATGGGATGGGGAAGGTGGCTTGTGTGCATTGCCATTATGATACTGTGTGGATTCCTGGTTTTGGTGATAGGTCAAAAAGTCACGACAAACCGTGACGAGTTCATTATGGTTATAGCGGAAAAGAATAGAGTTTCTAGCACTGTATAATTCCATACCATTCATGTCATGGCAAGAATGTGGTTGGAGCAGGAGCAAGTCAGGGCCTGGAAGTGGAAGGGTCGCCATCTTTTGCTATGCTCGGGGATGTGGCTTTTCTGATTTGGTGCTCAAAGACAGAGCCCAGCTGAGCCATGTGGAGCCCAGGCTGCAGCTGCAGAAGCCACTGGAGCTGCCTCTGGAACCGCCAAGCTCTCCAGTCCCGCTCCCACAAAGTCAGGCCCAGGAGGAGGGTCCTCTGACTTGCATCAGATCCCTGTCAGGTCGCACCAAGTTTTGCCTTGTCCCTGTTCTTCCATTGTTTTTGGTCTGAGGGGGAAACCTTAAATTGTAAGCCTTTTCAACATTCTGCGTTTGTTTTGCCATATATACCATGCTGCCCAGCTCAGGGCCAGTCATCATTTTGCCTTCGTCTTGGAAAACCACACTGGCTGTGGTCTTTAGGGAGTGTTTTTGTTTGTTCAGTGGTGAATACCCTTTTGTGGGTAAAACACTCCCTCTTTTATATACTCTTTTATTAATATTGTTGTGGTTACTGCAATTTTTCAGTAAACTGTTATTCCAATTTATATTCTCTCCTAGTGTTTCCTCCGCTACTGGAAGGGGGCAGGGGAATAGGAGCAGCTCAATTAGGTTTAATATTCCCACTGGGTTTTAAATCAGCACAGAGCTCTAAGAAGGGGATGAAGGAGATTGTTGGAACTTGTGAAAAGACTGGTGACCTTATAAAATAAAAAAATATCATAAAAAGTCTCATAAAAAAAGCTCTCACTGTGTGAGGAATATTTGAGTTCACCACCAAAGACTCCAAGACATGCACTGCTGGAGATTTCGTTGCTACAATTGCTTAGCAAATCCATGCAAACATGTTGGCACTTATAATTTTATAGGGTAAATATGAAGACACACAAGCATGATTTATTGATAGAGCAGAAGCTATATATAGTGCCCTTAACTGTATTATTAAAAATGAAGGTAAATAATTAATGGAATGAAGGAAAGATACATACAACTCTGGCGGTTTTGATGGGAAGCATTTGTGTTTTGCAGTAATTAAAAGCGAATATATTCTATTTGTATGTTTTTCTGGCAAAAAAGATTACTTCCTCATTTCACCTGCATGCTAAGAGATGCTGTGTGTGGCCACAGAAGCTGTGCAGCCAGCGTGAGAGGAGTCAGGGAGGGAAAATGCTCATGGCTGTCTTGAATCAGAACCATAAGCAGCTGTCAGACAGTCTCAGCAGTCCTGGCACTTCACCCAAACACGTTCCAACACAACCACTGCCACGGTCTCCCTGCCTTACTGTGCGGGTGGGAGAACTGAACTGGGTACATGGGGTGCATGGGAAACCATTCCCAAGTTCAGCCCCAGGAAAGCCTTGAAGTGGGAGAGAGAAGTCTTCTACTTGCACCACTGCATCTGCCCCACCCTCTTGTAAAACCAGTGGTGCTCTGATGCCTGGCCTGAAGATGAACAGAAATCAAGAGATTGAAGTGCTTTCAGTGGTCATAATGGATAAAATCTGTTTCTGGCTGTAAATTTTCAGTAGTATTGCAGCTTTCAAAGGCTTTTTAAAAAACCCCAAACAGTGAAAAAATGCTTAATTTTTTACAGCATCAGGGCACTTGTGGTGAGTCCTTCCCAAACTGTGAGCCCACCTGGTCCAGTCCCAGCCCCAATGAGAATCTGTGCCTGTTTTCATGCTCAGAGGCTTCTTTTCCCAGGTCTATCATCTTCATTCATCTCACCAGTGTTTATCGGTATCTCAAGGGAGGGTGTCAGAGGATGGTGCCAAGAAAGAGGGCAAATGAAGAAGGGTCAGAAACTGATCCACAGGAAGTTCCACCTGCATGTGAAGGAGAACTTCTTTATTGTACCTGTGACCGAGCAGGTTGTCCAGAGAGGTTGTGGAATCTCCCTCACTGGAGATATTCAAGAAGCTGGATGCAGTCCTGTGCCCTATGCTCTGGGATGACCCTGCTTGAGCGGGGAGGTTGGGCCAGATGAGCCACTGTGGTCCCTTCCAACCTGACTCGTTCTGGAAAAAAGGCTGAAAGTTGGCCAAGCGCCGAAATCAATAACCAACATTAAAACCAAAGCTCCTGCAAGTTCTCACAGCACTCCTATAGTTTCCAATCAAGCTCGGCACGTATTACAAGCAGTCAGTCATGAATAGTAAATTACAGTCACGTTCACAGAGCTTTGTGTATCTGCTCTCTCAGAACACCTCCGGTCTCGGGCACGGCCGCGCCCTCCGACAGTGCCAAGCCGAGCTCCTGCGTTGACATGAACGCATTTGCGTGTGTGCAGACACTGGCTGCGGGATGCAGGTGCCGGTGTTTGGGCCCGGGGCAGCTCCTGGGGCCGCACACGCCCAGGCCGAGCTGGCGGGGCCGGACCGGGCGGAAGTGGCGGCGGCCGGGCGGAAGCGCCGCCGGGGAGGGCGGAAGTGGCGGCGGCAGCGGCGGCGCCGCGCAGGTGAGTGGCGGCCGGGCCGTGGCGGCAGCGGGGCCTCTCCTGCCGCGGGAACCCCGCGTGGTGTCGCCGGCAGGGTGTAGCCGGCAGGGGCCCAGCACTTCGCCTTTACCCTGGCGTAATGAGGAGCGCGGCTGCAGGCACCGCGCGGCCCCGGTGCAGTGGCCGTGCCCGCCGCACAGGGAGATGCTGCGGGATCTGTGCCGCTGTGTGCCTCCCTCTCTCTCCCCCTGCCCCCCGTCAGAGAGGCCTTTCCAGACCGAGTCTCCGTCGCCTGTTTAAGACTTGATTCAGAGTCGTTTGTGAAAATCCCTGAGGGCTGGGAACGCGGTGGGTACGGCGGGACGCAGCAGCTTTTCAGTGTGTTAATAGCAGCTTGTTTTTCATTTTATTTTGCGCTATTCTGGTTTCAGTTTATTGCAGAAACTCTCGAGACGAGCTGGGACAGCAGCGTTTCTATGGGCAGGGTGCTGTGTGCGTGCACACGGTGTGTGCCGACAGGCAGAGCCACAGTCACTAAGTCTTGTGTGACCAGCATGAGATGTGGAGCCTCTTTGAGGAGAATTTCTTGCATCTGTTGACTCTTGTGGCTGGGGTTTTTCATTTGGGAGGAGTGTCTCTCCCGTGTCTGCCTTCTCTGTAACAAGCAAAAGTGCCAAGAAGACTGTTGGCCATTACAGCATTGTGTGCTGAAAGTATTTTTGTGACAGAGCAGAGAATGCACATCACCATTTTGCAAAGGAGACAATAATCCTGAGAGAGGCTTTCATTGCCTGCTGATCTCAGGTGGGAAAACTGCGTTTTTCCACTGTCTGCTGGGCTGCCCAGGAGAGTCTGAGATTTGACTCTCTGCTCTTCTTTTGAAATTCTTACCACAACCAACAAAAAAGAGGTCTGAAAAAAGAGGTTAATTTGAGGCTCTAATTGTGACAGGACAACCTTGTATTCCTCTTTCACCCAAATCTGATAACTTTATCGAAATAATGCAAAATTCTAGAGTTGAGAATGGGTAAAAAGGCTTTGTCCAGGATTCACAAATGACAGTAGCAGTCACAGATGATTTTTTTGCTTCAATATAGACATAATTTCTCTTTTGACTGTGTCTGGTTCATAGATGTTACTGTCTCCCTTTGCATGTTGGACTCTGCTGCTGTGGAAGAAAAATGCACTGTAAATGCAGATGAACCAGAAGAAATTAAAAAGCCTACCAGTGTTGGATTTTATCAAGTAAGATGATAGTGTATTCAGACAGCAATCACTATGTTGTGGAGTGCAAAGGTGCTCTTAGTCCTTGGACAGATTTCTGATCCCTCACCTGTGTTCCTAGGACAATATCTCAGTGTGTTGCCTATGCTGGTGGTCCCTCTGGGCAAACAGATGGTGAATGGTGAGGTGTTAAGCGGCCAGCTGCAAGGCTGGAGGGAGCCAGGCTGCAGGATCATGGGGTTAGTACTGATCCTCAGGAGTTGGTTAGTTGTCCTGCATGTTTGCTCTGAGCTCTGGTGGGTAGGAGTGAGGACTCCTGACGGTCAAGGGGGTGTTGCTGATGTGCTGCAATGGCTTCCATGGGACATGGGAAAAGGTGGCCTGAGAAGAAAGCAGTGTGTTTTCCCTACATTCGTTCTGTCTGCAGCTCCCACGTGTATTGAGGCAAAGCCTTTGAGGAAAGGGTTCCTGGAAGAACATCCAAGGTCATTAAGAATGGCTACTTAGTTGTCTTCTTGTGCTTCTGAGAGTTTTCCAGAGAAACAAAGGCAGTTTGAAGGCATGCTGTATATCTTGATTAAGTGTTTTGGTAGGGAGAGACTTGGACAAGTTTATGTAGAGCTGTGTGTGGAGGAGGCTCCTTGCAGAGAGCTAAGCAGCAGCCTTTGCTTCCAAGTGTGTGTTTTGTGCCTGTTAAAGCAGGCATCCTCCTCTTTTGGGCTTTGAAGCCTGTGATGACAGGGCAGGGAACACTTGGCTTGGGATGCGTGTTCTGCTCCTTATGGATATCAAAGAGGGTCCAAGCAAGAGAAGTCTGGCTGTGGGAGCCCCGTTGTGGCAGCAAGCTCCATAAATAAACAGCAAGTAGGTGTGTGCTTATGCTAGGAGTACAGTGACGTGTATTTGCAAACAGTGTACTTGCTGCCTGTAAGAAATGGATTGCTGGTCCCAGGCTCTGGGAATCAGAGGTGGGGAGCAATAGTCAATATTTCCCTGCCTGGTAGATGGAAGGTGCAGTAGTTGTCTTCCTGATGAGGTGTCATGTGCACAGAGTAAAGCAGTCTGTATAAATCTATCCTTGTTTCTCAACTCCAAACTGGCCTGGGCAGCAACTGAAGATGCTTGGAAATAGCACAGCTTCTGCCTGTGAAAAGAGAACGGAAACAGGAGGTCCACATCAGGAAGAAAGACATTTTTCACTTGGGAGATCTGGGTGAGAAGGAGAGCAGAGTCAGGGAATGTATTGTCCAGATGTGTGTGGACAGTCTTGCATCCAAGAGATGCAAGATTAACATCCAGGGATGTTAATGCTGGGATCTGGAAAAGATGGTATGCTGGAGGGGGAGGTTTCTGTGATGCTATGCCTCAGAGATTCTTGGTTTGCGCTGATAATTGAGGAAGTCAAATCTGTTGTCTTGGACAAGATGTTACTCTGACTTTGTAAATCCCAGGCCGTGTTGTTGGCATTCTGATATTGATGCTCTTTTTGTCTGGCTTTTTGCTGACTGGATGCCATTCTGCTCCTAGCTGGCTGATAGACCTCATGCAGGCTTGTTGAGCAGTCTCTTGTTCAGCAATGGAGAACAGGGTTTCGTTCATGTGGGACTCCCATTTAAGTGTTTGTGTTTAGGTGATCATGAAGTAGGGGATCTGTAGCATGTACAGAAACACAAGAGTGGGACAAAAATGAGTTTTCCCTTGCTGTCCCCATCCTATCTCCAGGAAATCCATTTCTGTTACCAGTTTTCCATGTGTTCGAGTCCTATGTGAAAAGCACGTGTGGCTGGGCTGCGAGAGCAAGAAAGCAGGATGTTGTCGAGACCAAAGCCTGGGGAGTCCGAGGCAGACCTGCTGCGCTTCCAGAACCAGTTCCTGGCGGCAAGAGCTTGTCCTGCAGTGAAGATTGTGAAGAAGGCAGACAAGAGGAAAGGGAAGGAAGGGAGCACAGATGCTGAAAGACCCCCACTACAGGACAGCAAAGATGTGGTCATGTTGGATGGTAAATTTATTTTTTTTCTTTGAATTACTAAGATTCTCTCTCTCTCAACCCAATGTTGCTTTTCCCTTGCATTTGTGCCCTTCTTGCAGTATTATTTATTCCTTAGCCTTGGAAATTAGCTTGCCCAGTGTTACTAGCATCCAGTAAAACCACCTTTGGTGCCTTAGTCCACATTTATCGGCTGTCTGTGGTACCTTGCCAGCAAGAGGTGTTTTCTGTAATTTGTACTGTTTGGACACTCACTGCTTATTTTGCCAGCTATCCAGACCCAGTTTCTTTGAGATTTGCCTCTCCTAACAGCTCCAATTTTCAGCCAGCAGATCTGGCTTGCTTTTGTTTTCTCTGTCAATAGTAGCTGTAACACTTTTGTCATGTGCTTGATCTCAGAAGCACAAGGTGATTTTTTAAAAGGAAAAATACAAGTTTTGTGATACTTTGTATCAGGTAGAGAAAATATAATCTGTTTGTTTTAGATGGAAAGGAGTTTTTTCATGATCATACAAATCCTTCACTCTAAACAGTTTGCAGCAGAAATGTGCTTTTTTATGCCTCAACACAACCTGCAAGGACAATATTTTTTTTTGTACAGCTTTACTTCTTCTCTTAATACTTGCAGTCAGACCTCAGTACCCTTTCCTGCTTATGGAGCTCTTTGAAAAGATCTTGTGCCGGTAGATCTGTTCTTGAAGAATAGAAGATCTATTCTTGAAGAATAGAATCTTCAAGCATGTTTCTCTCCACCACACACTTCAAGTTAGAGACAGGGAACTCTTAATTGTCTTATTGCTTCCTTATCTTTATTTCTCATCAGAACAATAAAAGGTGCTGTTAGGAGGCCTTGGTCTGGTCCCTATTGCAGAGTTGTTCTACAGCAATATCTTGACTGTTCTTTTTTTTCTTCCTATTGCTTCCTCTCCTCAGGTTTTCCTGATACTCTCCCTACTCTAACTCCAGCTCCTCCAAAAAAGTCCAAAAGTGCTAGTGTCCACTTTGAGGATGAAGATCCAGAGGAAAGATTGGAGAGTCATGATCGACACATTACAGCAGTCTTCAGCAAAATTATTGTATGTCTGTTTTTTGTGTGATTATCTAGTGTTTATTTGAATGCTGTGAACTAAGCAGGGATGAAGGGCTCTGTGGCTGCTTTTTATTTGTACAGTGTAATGAAGCAGCACTGTAGACCAGTTTCATGGAGCACCTTGAAAGGAAAAAGCTTTTTGGGTGTATTTTGGCTCTCAGTTAAATATAGATTCAGATCTCCCTTCCGTGCCTGACTGCCTACAGGTCACACTGATTGTATGCAGGCATGTGCTGTAGATTTGAGTGAGTTTCTGGACACTGCTGGGGATGTTCTTCTTGCTTTGCATTGGCCTAGGTTTTCCTTTATCTAATTCTCTGAGTGATGCGTGGAGTTTGGCAGCCCAGTCTTTTGGAAAAGAGCCTCCCTTTGTCTCTAAATAAGGACAAGGTATTCTGAGCCTGATGATGATGATGATGATGTGAACTGCAGAGCTGAGAGATTCTGAGCCTGCTCTCAGTTAAATGATACAAACATATCTGGCCGTCACAATGGTTTTACAGGGTTTGAATGTTTTTCTTCAGGAACGAGACACAAGTGCACAAGCAGTTACCATACCAGTGCCCACGGGAGACCCCTTTCCAAGGACATTTCACCGCTCTGAGATAAAAAGTGAGGTAAGATTAAGAACAGATGTTTTATGCTACCTTCATTAACAATTAAACTTTCTCCCATTAAAGCCTGATTGTTAGTGGGGCTTGGTAGGGCTCAGAATAACCATTTGGTATGCTGGAGATTATGAACTAGCTCAACATGTCTGTGACATTGCCACCTGAGTGAAGGAGAAAGTTCTTTTACCAAGCTGCCACCAAGTAGCTACTCCATACCCTGCAGTTAAGTAACACTGGAATCTTCCTGGTTTATCTTTCTTCAGCTAGGGTGGATCAAATCTGCAATGCTGTAATAGAATTGATCCTGTTCTTCTTGTTTTTCTCTGAGGAGCAATCTCTGTTAATTTGTCCACCAGGTTCTTAACGAAGTTGCACCTGATTTCTCCTGGCATAACATTGAGTATGGTTGCTCAGGTTATCTTTTGCAGCTTTTTTGATTTTGACATAATTTTTTTCTGAGGCTGTAAAACTGGAAGCTGTGGTTGCTATTATCAGTCGTTGCTGTAGTAGCAAGGACTGCTAGCTGAGTGGGAGTCAGATTCTGGGAATTGATACGTGACTGACAGCTGTGGCTGCTTTGAGGAGGTAGCTTATTTTGAAGGACAGCTTTTTTGAAAGGCAAGAGTAATACTTTTTAAACTACCAGTTTTGTTTGCACTGATGCAGAAGTGCACAAAGCAGCTACCAAATGTTCAGACTGCCTTTTAAGCTTCTTCTCTGGACTGCAGACGTGCAAGAGATTTTTGGTTAGTCTCCTTTGGATTTCCTGTCTATCCCCTGTGCAAGGTTATTCAGAGCCATGCCCTTCATTACCTAGGCAAGCAACACAGTAATTTAGCTGGGATTATTTTAGCTCTACTTGCCCACTTCTTACTGTGTAAATCACTTCACCCTGCTGCTCATTAATCACCTTGAGAGAAGCCTGTTCCAAGCATGTGGTGAGCACAGTGAAGTACAGCCCCATTTATACTCAGAAGTTCAAGGATTCAGCTATGCAGGGCTTCCAAACAGAAGGAAAGCTGGAGCTATTGTGTTTGGTGACATTTTAGGTGTATTTTCCTTGCTTGAATTCACTTTTAATTAATCATTTTCCTTCTCTAGGTGCCAAAAACATCCGTGTCTTTGTCTTTCTATCTTAGCAGTAAACCGTGTGTTAAAAAAGTCATAGGCACAGAAAAGGGCAGGTGACTGCCAGCAGCCTCCCTGTATCATGTCTCGAACTCTGATCTGTCTTTAGGATCAGATCTGAACATTTGTTAGTGGCAGGTGTGTAGGGAGACTCTGGACAAAAAAGTGGACACGTGGCCTCCCCGTTTGCAGGTGCAGGTGGGGTCTGGAAGAAAAAGCATCTTTGCACAGAAGATGGCAGCGAAAAGGGCTGCTGAAAAGGCAGCGACGGCTCCCTCTGCCGCCGAGTGCGAGCAAGTAAGATCAGCTGCTCCGGATGCCTTGGATCCTGTGGGATCCGCGGGAGAGCCACCTCTCTTCAGCATCAGGGATGGTAAGTGGAGAAGGTTCTGCTTAGCCAGCCGACCGTATTTACATAGCCTTACTAACCATAACGTCAGCGCACCATATTTTTAAATTAGGGTAGCACTGTTGTCCTCAGTTTAGGAATCTCAAGGTCAGTTGGAATGTCTGTATTGTGGCAATGATTTGAAATGGTCTGAGAAGCAAACTAAAAATTATAAGGAGAAAATTCTGAGATGAGTTCTAAAAATTAAGTTAGCTTTCTCACTGGTTTCCTTTTTGCTTCACACAGGGAAGTAGTTTTATTTTTCCAGGTCCTTGTCCTCCTTTTCCTTTCTGTTTGTTATATGTGAATTTTTCCTTGTTTCGTCACCAATTTCCACAATTTTAGGAAGAGGGTAGTTCTGTGTTGAATGCATTTCTGACCACTGTGATGTGGGTTCTCACTCCTACTGAAATGTTTGAAAGCTCAGTTTTCTGTCACCAGATCTGCTGCCATGAGACTGTGGCTTTGCTCCATCAGGAATGCTGTAAGGCAGTGCTGATGAGTCAGTGCCACCTCCAGCAGTTACTTGTCTGACAGCAACGTGACAAGGAAAGATGAAGCCGGTCCAATTGTTAGCAGCATCTCCAGGCTTTTTTTCATTTGTGTTGTCTGGGGCAGTTCAGTTTGCTTAGGACCACTCTGTGTCTGGGTTTTACCCTGACACTCTCTTTTTCACATTGAAATAGAGTAACCAGACGTCATTTGAAGATTATCACCATTTGGCTAAGGTTTGTGTCAGCCCTGCCCCCATCAGAGAATTGGTAAGAGAACTGCCAGGTGTGCTGTGCTGTGTGTGCACAAATCCACCATCCAACTCACTATACTGTGTTTACTGCATGTCCTATTACAATTGGACATGTATAATTCTGTCTGAGAAAGCTGAAAAGGCAACAGAGCAGCCTTATAACTGTCATCCTTTTGAACATGAAAGCTTCTAAAATGTAATAGCATGACAGATTACAAAATGGCTTGGCCTCTCCAGCCAGACTGTTGTGGCAGGATCACTAGAAGCAAAAGAAGAGGAGGAGTTTAATTTTTTGTAGTAAAAACATGCTTGTCCATTGTAACCCTTGATTTAATTGCTGGTGGTAAGAAGCTTACTGAAACTTTTGCCAGGTCACCCTGTCTTATCTCTTTCTGCTCAATATGCAAAACAGCTGTGGAAGTGACATCAAATCTTCCTGGTGTTATGTTGAGAATCATTGCTGCTGTTTGAACAGGGATTTGATGCTTTCAAGGCTGGCTGGTTTAGGGACATAGGGACGGTCCAAGTCCATAGAGTATGGGAATAAAACATAAGCAGTAAAGTCACAAAGTCAGGTCCTTGTATAGTGGGTTACAGGAGAGCTGGAGGGTCTCACACTGATCAAAGGAGCATGTTACCTGGTGCTATGGTTAAATTAAATGAACATTTAAAATGGATTTAGATCAGATGATAAAGGGGACTCCGTTTTGTTCAGAATAGGAAGAATGCCCCTTACTGTAACTTCTAATATGTTTAACCCTTGACGGTGAGTACAGGACATTGTTAGAAGCAAACATGCCTGTGTTTAAGAATTGATCCTGTATCACTCTGGAAGCTAGTTTACCTAGTCAAATTTTCTGTCTTACTCAGCAGATATTTACTAGGTCATGGTTCAGCTGACATATGAATATGGATTCAGGCATTCTTGGGCAGAAAAAGAAGCTAATATTCACTAGCTTGGAAGAATGCTCTGATGCATCAGTTGTGAATTATGGTCCAATTTACCTTTTTGTGCTCTTGCTTTACATTAAAAAAACATAATTCCTTTCCCCTGACATCCCTCCTCAAGCTCCCAAAGAAACAATCTGGAAATGAATGTCAACATGTGTGTTGTGACAGGGGATGAACGCACAAATGTTTTAGTTTTGTTTGAAGCTAAACTGAACTTCTTTACTCCTATTCTAACTTTACTACCAAGGTAAAGAAAAAAAAAAGCACAAAAGGAGAAATTACACAAGCCTGTTGATGACAGAATTGAGATTTACTCATGATGCTGTAGATACAAACGACTAACTGCTTTCTCTACTGCTTCTTATAGATAAAGATGGTGACTTTTTGACCTCTCAGTGTCCTTGTCTCATAACGGGAGAGGGTCTTGGAAGCCAAAAGAGTGAGCAGGAGGCTCAAGCTATTCACAAAGAGAACTTGGAGAAGCTGCAGTCCATGTCTGAAGAAGAGATCCTGCAGGAGCAGGCGAAGCTTCTGGCTCAGCTGGGTATGTGCTTCCCAGGGTCAGCTCTAGAGTTGAGGCAATTTATTGAATGTGTAGGTGTCCTGAAGTCTTAGCAAATTCACCGGTCAATGATAGGAACTTTGAATTCCTGCTCATTCCATATGTGGATAATCTTGCTTCCATGTCATGTCAGTAGCTTATGAGTAAGAACTAAATGTGAAGAAATTTAAGTGTTTATTTTCAGTGAGGATTGGTTTGGCTTAAATCTTTCTTGTCACCTCCCTGCTGTGGGTTAAGATGATCTGTGCACTTTATTGCCTTGCATTCCAAATATGTGGTTGCACATAAATGTTTAAGGTCCTAAAATGTAATTCTCTGAAGATGGTAAGAAAGCAGTGTCATAGCAATGCTGAGGTGAGAGAGAACCCTTGGTCTTCCCCTCCAAAATACCTAAAACTCAGGCCAGAACTGTCAGTACCCGGATAGGGAGAACATATGGGCATGTGTGAGATTTCACTTCAAACCTATACTTGTAGAGCAGAAAAACTTGCCATTAGCCATGACTTTTTGAAAAACTGTTTTAATGATCAGGCTGTTGGGTATGGGGATATTCTGGCAGGGGTCTGGTCTCTGGTTTGGACCCCTGTCCACAGTGGTGCCCTGGGAATGCCTATTACTGGCAGCTGATGACAAGGTAGAGAACACTGAATGTGGTATGTTTGATAAGACTTTGTGTGATTTGGGGCACTGCAACACTTGTTGGCCTTGATTTGATGAATTTATATGCTCAGGAAGAGAAGATGTACAGATGTAGGTGGCAGACAAGGATTTTTTTAAATTCTCATGATTTTAGGTCCTCTAGCATCAGATTTAGATGTGAGCAGCATTTTAGATGCATAAGTCTCTTGTAGGTTCAGCTTAAAGATCATATTAATTATCTTGACTTCATTGCAAACAACATGGGTAACTGAAAAGGTGGCAAAGGAACTACATAAAATAATTGCAGCCAGATTGTTTAGGTACAGCCTTCATTCAGACACCTGAGTATTTTGTTTGGCTTCATTGATTGTAACAATGGCATGTGTATGAAAAATACCCTGATTATGTACTTGCTTCTTGTGATTTGTGATCTTTGCTCCTTGGCCCCACCACTCCATCCTTTGGGATATTAGTAAAGTGAATACTCAGGGAGTTTGAAAAGGATGGGATGTATTTTAAGTATTTCTGAACAATATTTGCTAAAGCAATGTATTTTTTTATATGCCTTATAGATTACAATTGTAGATATTGTAGTCTTTTGAGGCTATAAAGAAACTGGGAGTAGTTTTGAAATTCCTGGAATATCTGTGGGTAGAGAATTATGCTAAACTAAAATGCTGACTTACAAATGGATTTAGAAACTGGACAGACACAGAGATGTGAATTAAGGAGACTTTTTCTCCATATTTGGGAGTGTGATTGATTTGTGCATGTTAAATGCTGTCCAGTCCTGAATGAACTTCTTAGTTACGAAGCAGATGATACTCCACAGTGTGAAGTATGAGAATGAGTACACAGTTCTGTGCTGGGCAGTGTCTTCTTGTTTGTACTGTGCTGGTTTTGTTCATGGAGACTCTGGACAGAAGTAGGCTTAGTTTCTGACATACTGTGCACAGATTGACATGTGTGACTTTTTTGTCACTTTGTGAAATGTTGAAATAAGGAATACAGTCTTTCCTTGCTGTGTACAGTAAAGTGTAAGAAAGTGAGAACTCTGCTTGCATTCAGAGAAAATAGAAATACTTTAATGAGACTGGGCTGAATACATGTTCTTCACCAAGGACAGTTTAAACTGCATCATTGAGGAGAATGTGCAGCAATCATGAGTGTGGGATAGATGTTTCAGAGACATGGGAGTCATTTTTGAGATGACTTATCTCAGGTACAGAGCATTTCTCAACTGCCTTTCCTTTGTCCTCCAAAGAATAAATAACCACTGTAGGTGTTATGATCTACTTTATATATCTCTGACACTGCTTACTGGAGTATTCCTGTACCTTGTTGAGGCACATTGCACAATCTCTCACTGTTCACCTCTGGCATAACCCAACACCATCTTCTAGAGAAGAGTATTCAGAGACAGTGCACTCCATCCAAAATTATGTGGGGTATCTGTAGCAGATCTGAAAGTAAATTGATGATCTTAGAGCCATATGAACATAATGTATTCTTCAAAACATATCTACCTCCCAAATGTTTCTCTTCAAAGCATGAACAGAATGGCTGTGTCTTTCTTCTGGGTGTTGTCAGATCATAATTGGAACGGGGAGTCAGTTCAGATCAAAGGTCACCTTGTAATATAATATCTGAGCTATGACTTGAAGTTCTACTGCAATTCAGTAAAGATCAGGTAATTATTTTTGAGGTGTCTGTCGTGTATTTTTGTAGTGTTCAGATTGATGCCACTGAGTAGTCCACAGGTAGGGACTGCAGACCGGAATTCTCTCCACAGTTAATAGTTTTGTTTAGATGTCCCATTCGAGTGGCAGTGGGGGAAAAAGAAGCAATTATCTTTATTTGTAGGTTGGGAAAATAGAATTTTTGTGGTTGCTTTACCCTGAAAGACATTTGTCTGTTCTGTCTCTGGTGTCTCCTCACCAGTCAGTTACTCCCACACTTTATGTGCCTAAGAGGTCATAAAGTGGAGTGCCTCACTTTGAAGAGAAGTGACAGCTGCTAAGAGAAAGAGGACATGTAGAAAAGACTGAAACATAAATAGCAGGAGCTATAGGCAAATGAAGTATTTTGAGACTTTCTGTCACGTCTCTGTCTGTCTCTTTGTCAATACTTGCAGATCCCAGTTTAGTTGCTTTCTTGAAATCACAACGTGGTAACAATGAAGGCCAGAAAAAGGAATTAAAAATGGAGCTGAACAGACCGGAGGAGTTTTTGGAATCTCTGCCTGTGGCGCAGCATGGTGTAAGATCATCTCTTTCCATGCAGGAGTCAGATATGGAAGAACATGTAAGGAAGGAAGAAAATACGAAGGTAGAAATCATGGGTAAGAAACAAAGTGCTTGTTGTTAATTTTCTGAACAGAAATAGAAGATTTGTATGGTGTTTACATCAATCTGTATTGGATTGTTGTGTTACTTTGTAGTGATCCAAATCTGAATTTTATGTGATATTTTAAAAATGCATATTTTGGGTTCAAAAAAGAACATCTCTAGATGGGCTTCACAGATTAGAAGGGTGGTATACTATGTAATGGAAATGACCTGTTCATTGGGAGGTCTTGCTTTCTGAAATTTGTTCTAAGGCCTCTGAAGGGAAAATGTGTGTTAAACTAGTCATCAGTAGTCTTCTGTTCAGTCATGTGAACAAGGAAACAGAAGAGTGTAGTAGAGAGATTCAGCTGGTGCCTGAATAACTTCTTTTAGCTGGTACTGGTTGAGGACAAGAGAGTGTTGGGTAGGTAAAGGTTAGCAATTTGTTCACAGGATAGCACAGAGATGGCAATCACTCTCACTCAGGGAAATTGTGCATACATGTCTCAGCATGACACTGCTCCTGATGGCCCCACTCTGTGTCTTGTATCTCAGAAGCCACCCAGGGATTTTCACAGGATAGAGTCACTTTCTTTGTGCTTTGGATGGAGGGGGAAGTATTAAGGTGTAGAATGTCCTGCTTCTTGTGAAGCGCTACAGAGCTATGCCTCTTATGACAGAACCCTTTAATGCTCAATATTTGCCTGTATGAGGAGAAAGCTGCTATATCTCCAATAGCTAGAGCAACTCCACACATTCTTGTAGCAAAGAAAGGAAGAGTTTTACCTTTAGGTTCCTGCTCTTATTGTTGCTTTCCTCACTGCATTTTTTCTTCAGCAATTTCTTTTTCTCTGTTGTGATTTTTAAGCTTCTGTTGTAATTTTCTCCACATGTTTGTTCCTAATATACTTGTCTCACAATTTCATGTCAATTTTTGCCTTTCTCTGTCTCCTGATCCTCTCTTCTAATGCATCCTTTGTGTTCCATTGTAACCTGGAGACTGATTAAAGAAGTCTCTGAATCACTTTGGGATTTCAGCTTGATGTTTGCAAGAGATAGCAAGCATTTACCATTTTATTGCTGAGAGGGATGAGTCTGTCAGTGTATATGTGTGTGTACATGTGCAGGAGAAGTAAAGCTCAGCCTCTTTTTGAGGAAGACACTTCACTGAACAGTCCTTTTGCAGTTTTTCCCCAAGTTTTACTTTTCCACAAATCCATCTTAATCAGAGGGACTATTTTTAGTTCTTTTTAGTCCTAGAAAACAACTGAGTGTACAAGTACCACCAGGTCAAGTGACATCTTTTCATCTCCTGGGAGCAATAGAAGTGTGTTGTTCATCTTGTAATGGTAATAATAGTAATGCTCTTGGGAATAAATCAGTGTTTAAAACATTGTGTGCTGACATCTTTTGCATTCTATAGAAGACAGCACAGAAGAGCAGAGGAATTTTCCCAGGATATTTGAAACAACAAAGAAAGGGTGAACTGAAACACAGTTAAAAAAGCAAGGGAAGCTTTTCTAGTACCTTAGTTTGTGCCTGCAGCCCATCTTGGGCAATAGGAGATGTAAAAATTAATTTGACATTAGTACTTACTGTTGGAATTTTAGCATCTGTTTATACTCAGAAGTAAAGGCAGAAGTAAAGAAGTGAATAGCCCAGCAGAAATCATCATGCTGAATTTCCAGTGATGAGACAAAGCAGTAAGATTGCTCAAAAGTCAAACCTGCCTCTCTAATGACATAAAAGGCTACTGTTTATTAGAAACAAGATGGTAAAACCTTTATCCAGCAACTTGTAACCTTATCAAATGGAAAATTTAATTCTGTCACTGAGAGAAAATGGGAAGCAAAGCAAAAAGTGAAGAGGTTGAGTGGTAGCCTTTAATGTAACCTAGGTCTGAAAAAGTTCAGTGCAAATGTTGTGTTCATGCTGCCAGCTTGTGCTTCTGTAAAAGGATTTCTCGGTACCAGTCTGCTGATGCCTTGAAATATATATCCATCTTTTCTTGTTGACAAGATCATTGTACTAAGGGCTGCTAATAACATGCTTAATCTTTTTCAAAGAATGATTAGCTCAACCCTGTCAATTTGGTGATTAATAGAGAAAACATTTTGTTAAATTATAAATGTCGATATATTTTTTCTGCTGATTTTATTTCCTCTCATGTTGCATCTACCACCCACAAGCATTCTACTTGCGTACATTTCAGATGCTTTTTCCTTCCTTCAATTAAAATACATGCTGAGCCTTTGGCTGAAATTCTGCAGAACAGCTTTCTGGCTGAGCGAGATAACTCTGTGCTTGGTTCCTTGCCTGATTCAGTACCACATTGATCATAAGGGTGAAGCTTCTTTCTGGAGAGGATGAGTGCCCTTCTTGAAAGTTTATCTGCTAATTAGAAGAAAGTAAAAGGTTAGGTTTCAGGCCAGTTATCAGCAGGAAAAGATCTGATGAAAGAAGAGCGTCTCAGTGGGACTTCTTCCTTGGAAGAGAAGACCAGAGTACTAGGATTAATAGCTGCAATGCAGATGAGTTCTGGGCTGCTCCAGCAGGAGTGATGCTAATGCTTTCCATGCCCTTAGACTGCCTGTTACCTTCCTTGCATGTGCTTTCTTTTGAGATAGCAAAGATTTCTTAGCTCATCTCGTCCTGGTTTGGGGTAGTATCCTAGTAGCAAAGCTTTAACTTTCCTGTTTATATCTCTGGTCTCCTACCTTGTAAGATTCTTCCACATGCTGATGTGTCTCTTTCCTAGGGCAGCTCTTGTGATGTAAAGTACAAATGTCTTGTTTCTCAAATTCTTGTAGTCAAAGCACTTTACAAAGTTAAATTAGTAATTTCTTCCTTTAGTACTTGTATCTTTGAAATTCTTGTTCAGCTGTCCAGTTTCCCCACTGAGCTGTCTCTGGAAAGCTGTGCAAATTTTCAGCTGTTTTGATCTTTTCTTCCCAAACTGATCTCCTCAAGCCTTTAGGGAGGGATACTGAAGAGCAGCATCACAAACGCAACCAAAGCACAAATATTGTGCCGCTTTCAGCGTATCGAGGCTAAAATCTTACTGGGTTACGATAATTTGCTGGGACTCTTATGTTAATACTTTTCAATTTCATGTTCCCCCTAACACTCTCTTCTTGGATGCTGTTAGTTTGCTTTCTCAAAAGTAAAGCTAATAGTACTTTTTCTGCACTGGTTCTGATAATTTTGCCTTACTTCTGTTCAACTTCTAAATTAGCCTTGTCTGAATTTCATTACAGTGCTGTTTACTTCCTCTTCTTGCTCTCACAAAAGATGAAAATAGCTTTAAACCTTTGAGGTTTATGCATCAGACAACAGTCAGTTTGAAAATTGTTTTTATTTTACATAATCCTGTATTTGATACAGTCTTTAAGCCAAGTAGCTTGGCAAAGAAGGGATAGTATTTCCTTCATAGCTGCCCTGGAAGGTAAGATTGACATTTCTTTCTCCCCACACAAAGATGATGATCTACCTGTGAAGCCCAGGAAGGAGTGGATTCACATGGACAATGTAGAGTTTGAGAAGCTGGAATGGATGAAAGATTTGCCCTCACCTCGGCAGAGGAAAACCAAAAAGGTCTGAAAGCAGAAACTGATGCTTTGCATGTTTGTGTCTGTATAATGCTTCTCAGCAGTAACAGTTTTGAGGGCTTCAAAAACGAGTCCTCTGGCTACTCAGTCTGTGGGACTTCATCAGGTTAAAAGATTCCCCATTTCTTTTGACAGGATGGGATGATACAGGATCAGTTCAGTCTGTAGCACTCAAGAGAGCTAGGAAGTGAGAGTCTAGCCATTGTAATCTGGGATGAAACAGGTGTAAAACTGAGAAAAAAGGAAAGATAGGAGTATTTTTTTTTTTTAAGAGTTTGAGGCCTGAGGAATTTTTGAACTGTCATCTTCCAGCAGGTGATGTAACAAGTGTTATTTTAAGGGATGAATTGAGTGGACAGCAATAAAAATAATAGTTTTCTCCCTCCACCCTTTTGCTCTAGGGGATGCAAGCTCGATTCAGTTTAAAAGGAGAATTGATTCCTGCAGATGCTGATTTGCCAACACATCTAGGCTTGCACCACCATGGAGAAGAGGCAGAGGTAGGTGGGTGTAATATAATAGAAAAAGTACACACATTTCTGTTTCCTGTGTTCGATTTGGTAGGTTCTTTTTGTGTCAAGCTTTTTAGTGACCGAAAAACCCTTTAAAAAGTGCAGTAATTTTTCTTCAGAAACAAACTCCTGAAGACAAGTTGTGTCTGCATGCATGAACTCCCTTACTTCCTGAAAACCGTTGGTGCTTTTTCTCTTTAATGCTATTAAAGTTCTGTGGTGTTGGAAAAAGGTGCACATGCGTCCTTTGCATAAGAAAGTAAATTTTCTCCTGTGCCATCTAAGATTAGAAGTGCATCTGCAATTGCCACAAAGTGGCAAATAACGTTTTCTTGTAATTTATCTTGTTACACAGTATGTTACAGGTAATCTTATTTTCAGGGGCCTGTTTTCAGCCATAGCTGAGGGTGTTCTTGGTTTGTTTGTTTTCTTTCCCCCTGCCATTTAGAGAGCTGGTTATTCTCTGCAAGAGCTCTTTCATCTGTCTCGCAGCCAAGTGACACAGCAGAGGACACTGGCTCTACAGGTATTAGGTCGTATTGTTCAAAGGGTAAGTCACTCTATGGAAGTTCTCCCCATAATTCAAGTTTCTGGTGGATCAGGGCCCAGATTCTCTGGTAGTAGTTTGTTTTCTGCTGTTCAGTGAAGATGAGCGAAGTCACCAACAGGGCATTCTGTTCCGCTGAGGATCCTTATTTTTGGATAAGCTCAGTGTTAGGATATAACAAACTGAGATTTCTCTGGATGGTTGTTGAGTATTATTCTTTCAACAGGTTATTTCAAGTGCTGTTCAGCGGCAGTGGTGCAATTTCAGTTCTTGTTAATTTGGATGCAAGTTGATTTTTTTTTAATGTTACTTTTGTGACAAACCTATTCTTGGCATTGACCCTTCCACTCCTGTTGTCTGAGCCAGCTTCATGATGTGCATTTTCTGTAGGAGGTGAGAAAGAGCTAAGCCTACTCATAGAGCAATGTGCCAAGAGGAGAAAGCAAAATGAGTACTTCTGTGCACATTTCCACCTAACTTTTGGGGGAAGTGCTAACATTCCCCCTAATTGAACAGAGAAGAAGAAACATGGTGGTTTTGCGAAGGGTGATGGGGTAGAACAAGATGAAATAAAAAATGAGTGCAGACTTTAGAAAGAAGGATTTCTTGCACTAAGGAACTGTAGTTGTGTTCTTCTGTAGAATGAATGTAGGATAAAATAAAGGAAGAATAACCTCCACACAGTTTAGTAGTTTTACAGTAGAAGTGGAAAGAGGCAAAGATGCAAAATGTTGAGATGTGACAGCCCAGAGATATATCCAGCTGAGGTGAGACAGCCTTAACCCTGGCTCTGTCTGGCACTTTCCAGGCCAGGGCTGGAGAGTTTGCTTCCTCATTGAAGGGCAGCATTCTGCGTCTGCTGCTTGATGCTGGCTTTCTCTTCTTGCTGCGCTTCTCGCTGGATGATGCAGTGGAAAATGTCATGGCAGCATCTGTTGGTGCTCTGCGGGCTCTGCTGGTGTCACTTGATGATGAGGTAAGATAATCATTCTGGGCCTGGGTTTGATTTCATGCTAAGCTGCTTACAGGGATCAGAATGAGAAGACATGGTAAGTAGCTTGAACAAAGGTTTACTGGATTTATTAGCTTAATGGTGAATACAATGTCATTGCTGTGCTTTGAGACAGACAATGGAGTGTGTTATCCCTGTTTGAGAGATTCAGGTATCTTTTTTTCCTCTTGTTTGAATTAGCTCTGTCCTGTGATTAAATTCAGTTCATAGTCCTGAGTTTCTTCTTCTTTTGATACCTTTGCAATCTAGATCAGGCCACTACTAATGTAGAATTTATTTTTTTAATCTCTCCTTTTGTTTTTTTCTTATTTCATGGTTTTTCTGCTTCTTAATGGATTAAATATTCTCCTTGCTTTCCCTTATGCCTCATTATAATGCCGTTTTCTTTTTCTCTCATTGTCCATTTTCTGCTGTTCCCATGTGTTTTTGTAACACTGACACATACCTTATTTTGCCTGTTCATATGCTTATTTTCTCAGTGATGCTTTTTCACCTGTTAGAAGGTTGAGACTTTTTAGATTTTTAGGCCTACTAGTCAGCCTAGAGCAGCCAAATTATGATGTACTCCTGGTTGGGCAGGAGCAGTCAGTTTTAGGCAGAGCATGCTATAGACTGTGTTACAAGTTCCCTCCTTGAGAGCTGCTTTTCTGTTTGACTGCAAAGGGCCTGGTGATAGAAGAAATGGATTTTAAGTCCCCTGCAACTTCTACCAGGCCTGTAGAGCTATCCCTAGTGGGAGGCAAGAGAAATGAAGGAGTAGGTAGATTTCTCCACATTTTGCTACTTTTCTATCCATGAGCCTAATGGAGTTCTGCTAGATGAGTCCTGCCCACCCATTGTAGGTAATTAGTTCTGTGAATCAGCTTCTTGATGTACTTTTTCTCTCTTCTGGTGTTACTCTGCTTTATAAAGTCTGCAGTGCTCTGATTTTTCAGATGGAAGTTTATGGCGTGATGTCTTGTGTAAGCAGGGATTGCTGACTTTTGCTGCCAGAAGCAGCACTGTGAGTGCTGTGTCAGTATATTTTCTCACCCAAAGAGTCCTTCCTAGAGTATCATGTTGCTGAATTTCAGAAGGTCTCTGAGAAAGGGACAGGGTTGGAAGCCTGGCCTTCTGCTCCAGGATTTGTAGGACGAATAGGATTTATCCACACTATAAACACAGAAGATCAGCGCCCATAAAAATCATGCTGTCTGAAGGTTTTGTTCATCCTTCAATGGCTATGAGAAGGAGGCAACTTTCTTTTTGTTTTCTTTGATGACCCAGCTACTAAGTCTTAATACTTTTCATTCTGTTGGTGGAATGGTCCCAAACTCTGTATTCCAGATGGACTCATGGCTTCATCCCCTCAAGTCCGGCCTCTCCTGACCATGCCATTCACTGACCATCTTTAGTTCATATTGCATTGGGGTTTTTTTTTTAAATGTCTGATAATAGCTTGTGCTTCCTTGGTACTTGGCAGTTGAAATCTACTACTACTTTTCTGACTAATGTGATGTTTGTTTCTGGTTGTGGGTGCAGGAAATGGAAAATTATAGCAGTTATTAAGCAGTGCAAGCATTTGATTTGGCTGTCTTTCATATTCTAAAACATTTTGGGGGAAGTAGGTCTGTTATGGGAGCAATTCCCTCTCTGAAGAATTGAAGCTATTACCCTAGTTAAGCTATTACCCTAGAGCTTGAGAGTACCTGACACTGTCATCAGCTGTGAACAAAAAGAGGTTGTTCTATTTGCTTAAGCTGAGGGATGTTCAAACAAAAGTGAAGCAAGCATGAACAAATAGATTAAGCAGTCTTTATTTTATCATATCAATTTTTTCATGATCTTTCTGTGTTATTTGTGACCTAAGTTCCACACAGATCCAAAAATAGGAAGCCAGTAAATACCAAATTTCCATTTAATGCCTAGAGCCTTGGTGGTTGTTTTATTTATGTATTTACTTATTTATAATCCTAATTTTTTCCAGTTAAACTAAATTTCTGCTAGCTGGATAGTCAATTTAATTCACATCACAGTAATGTGATGTGAATGGTTTTTAATGGTTTTTCCAAGTCTGTGTGTGTGTCAGGCCAAAATAATTTCCCTGAAAAAGCTTGTTTAGGACAGCTTTTATTGTCTTCACGTTTTGTTGGGATTGTATAGGAATCAGTAAAGCATTCTGTATTCAAAAGCATCCTCAAAAAGTTTATGTCTTAGTCTTTTTGTCTTTCTTTATGAGAATTTTATTCCTATATGCTTTAACACTTCTTGCAGAAATATCTCGATTGGACTTTCTCATGGTACCAAGGGATGGCTGCATTCCCCTTTGTCCCTAACAATGAGGAGGAAGAAGAAGAGGAAGAGGAAGAGTTAAATGGAACAGAGAAATCTCAGGATAAAAAATTAAAGGATGAAAACAAGCCAGACCCAGATGTGGCCCGATATGATGTTGTAAAAGTAAGCACAGAGTTAGACCCAGAATCTTTTTAGGAAAATAGACTCAGCACAGTGCTTTGTGTGCCGTTGAAACATCCATCCTCCTGTGCTGGACAAGAACATTTTGAACAAGAATTAGAACTCTTTCCTGGCTGTTGGTTGTTGTGTTTCTGTCATATATTACCAGGAGGATAATTTTATTGATCTCTAAAAATGTTGAGACTTGATTTGTGTGATTTCAGTATCATTAATATCTCTTAGCTTTCTCTAGGGAATTCAACAACAAACACACTGATGACCTGATAAGACTTCTTGAAAAACTGCATACAGACATGACTTTTAGGCTCACTTACTTGAATGAAAAATGAGTAGATTCCAGCCATTACTAAAACGTGTATATGCACTTTTTAAAAGCTAAACAATATTACAGCTAGATAGTTCAGAACTAGTGGATTTGTACAGTGATACTCTTTTTTTATTTGACATAAGGTGGCTATTTACTGTTTCCCCAAATGTCATGTTTGCATTTCTCAGATTAAGGTTTTTACAATGTTCAGAAGAAATTCCTTCCACATTTTGAAGCTAATCCTATCTATATAGATATGAGATCTAAAAATAGGAAACTTTGTTATCTCAAACTCAGCCTTGGTGGAGGCAATGCACCCCTCTTGCCTGCTGCAATCCTTAAAACCTGTGATCACATCACTTAATCCTTGAGCTTGTGTTTGAACAGCACTTGGTCTAAAAGCATCATTGGGTGACTGAATTACTGTACTTGGGCATTTGGTCTCGTTTAGAGGCTTCATGATTGCAGATGTGTTCTGCTAGGTGTGTGGCACTGCTTAAAAAACATAACAAAAGAATGATAGCTAGACAGGAGATCAGTTTGTGATTCTGTAAACTGTGTCATGGTTCAGCATAATTCAGCTTGTTCTGAGTGGCCTGAACTCAGAAGGTATTTGGGATAAAATTCCCCTCTGTTCCCATTGTTGTGCAGTTCCATTTCACACTTGCTTATTGGCTCTTACAACCCAATTGTTCCACGCAATTGGAAAAGGAGTATTTAAACTAGCTGCTGAACTTGGTCAGACCTAGAACTACAACTTGCTTGGCTGCAAGTTTTTAAAAGTATCAGTAATATGAACTCAGGTATTACGGATTTGCCTTTTCCCAGAACCAGGAATGCATCACACTGTCATGTAAATTGATGATTTGTCTCCTGGCACCACCACAGATCATAAAAAAAAAAATATCACATCATCCCTATGGATCTCTTTTCTTACTGCAAAGTAGGAACTTATGTCTGTTTTCTGTTTTTGTCAACTTTCTCTGACATGACAGGTACTCTCAGACAGAGCGCTGCATTAGCTGGAGGTGGTGTCTAGCCAAAATTATTCAAGGACCACGAGAACCTTCTTCACCAGCAGTAGATTTTAACAGTCTTTTACAGGGAAGGTTATTTCCCTGTCACTTAGAGTTTTATACTCTGGAAAACACAAGTACCCAAACCCCTTCAGTGTTCTCATTCAGAACAGAACTAAAGTTGTTTCTGCTCTATTCAGATAACTCTTGCTCATTTGCCAATATACTTCAAATACACAGAAACTTGTTTCAGGATTGCTAACTTTAAAAGAGCCTCTGAAGAAGATGTAATCTCCTTTTGTCTTCTGGCAACTGAAGTACATAGAAAACTTGTTTATACCCTAACAGTTTTTTGGTTTGGTTTTTTTTTTTCATTTTTGACACCTTTCAGGGACTTTTGAAGACAAGGATCCAGCACCGGCTGAGGTACATCTTAGAGGTGGTACAACCCGTTCCAACAGTAGTCCTGGATGTACTGCACATCCTCACCCATATCGCAAGACACTCCTCTGAAGCGTGCAGCCAGGTAAATCTCCCACTGTTTAAGAGCTTGGGAACAATAGAGAAAGGTTTGGAAAGGTGAAGAAAGACCAGATGGAGTTAATGGCAAGGAGATCAGACAAACTTGTCTGTTCTGCATGTCTTCTGCTTGTCTGCATGACTGCATACCTTTAGTTATTTGTGCTCCCTGCTGTTTCTCTGCAGCTGCTTGACTGTCCTCGACTGATTGAGACCATTGTCAGGGAATTTCTCCCTACTCAGTGGGATCCCAAAGTGGCCGAACCAGGGTTTTTACTGACCAGTCTCCACGGAGTTGCTTGTGCCAGTGCTATGAAGTTCATCAGGGTGTTGGCATCTGGAGGCCGAAATGCAACAGCCAGGCTGGTGAGTGGTTCCTAGAAGAGCTTTTCTGATTGCAAAGGCCTTTGTTCTCTATGCCTTACTTTCTAAATAAAGAGAGAAAGCTAAATGGCGGTGACTGTGAGCTGAAGCTGAGGAAACCAGGATGAGGAAGGTGCATTAGTGTGTTTTGAAGGAATTGTTGACAGTGTCATAATAATGATGCTTTTCCTGCGTAATAGTAGATATGCTGTCTCAGGCTTTACTCTGCTTTTTTACGGTTTTTGTAGTGCACTCATGTGAAAGTCACAGAGCCCAGCAGGGTGATACTGACCAGGAGCAGAGCATGCATTGATGTGTGATGCTCTGTACACTCCCATGTTTCAGGGATAGGCAGCATAAGACTCTATAAACCAGAGGCATAATCACTATCTTTGTGTTCTACAGCCCTGGTTGAACTTTTCTGCCATTAGTTTGTCTTAATAACTGATAATTCATCAGTGTTTTCAACTCCTCTTAACTTCTAGACAGGTTTTTCACTTCAGAGGTAATTGCATTCCCTCATATAGGTTGTCATGCTGGTGCTATAAATGTTGAAATCTACCAAGAGCAGCACCCATTACAGTGTAAAGAGCATTACTTAGGCTTTTTGGTTTGCTATTGTTAACAGCACCTAACAAATTGCTACCCAGGAAATTGCTACTGTCAACAGAACATCAGTCTGTGCTGTAAAATATAGAGAACAATGGTGGATAGTGGGATATTTAAAGATTGTACATGGTACCAGGAACATAACAGGGTAAAATTCAGGTATTTTTCTACTTCAGGCTTTGTGAAGTCTAGGTATTTCAAGGCATGCAAAAATTGCTTAGAAGGTTCCTGACACTCAGGCTTTGCTGCTTGTACACTCTCATATGTTCTGTTACATGCGCTTAAACGTGGAAGTGGAAGATAATAAAAAACTAAATCAAAACCATCAATGTAGGAATTTATTTTAGCTAACAACAAAGTTCTTCCATCTTCCTCCTGGAAATAAATATGACTTTGTTCTCTGTTCTGTAGGAGAGGTGTCAGAATTTATAGTTTTGACTCATCAGCTCCTTTGCTTTCTTGCTGGTGTGCATTGATTTCCCTGCAAGATGTCTCTAAAGCATTTGAAATTTAAATTACCTATAATATGTCCTTGTGCTGTGAAAAAGACATTGTTGCCTCATTTGTTTAGACAGAGTACATAGAAGCTTTTGTATGTGTGGGAGAAGGAAAGAGAAGCTCTTTTTTATGGTTAAGTAAAAATACCCAGATGTAGGGGAGGACAAAAATTATTTCTAGAGAACTGAAAATGAGTCATGTCATGCTTAATTCAATACCAAAATAACCTCAGAACATTTCCAAGGCATCAGAATTCTATAACCTTATGAAAGTAATAGGCAGGAGGTACCCTTTGCATAAAATAAACGCTGAATTATAGAAAGACTTAGGTTGTAGAACGTCTGAAACACATCTAGTGTGACCTCCTTGAAAGAATGTCAGCATCAGTTCAGTACTTTTGTGGACATCTTTTTTCACAAAATGTATCTTTACTTGTAAGCTTGACTAAGAGAGTTGTATTTATGACTATTTAAAGAAGGATAATTATATATTTTTTTAAAAAAATCAGTTAAATCCTGCAGAGAGCGTCCAACACAGGAGTGTGTGTGGGGCAGACAAACCTCAATGAGAAATTATTTAGGTGTAGTTGGTGTGTGTTAGGAATGGATTAGGTACCCCATGGCATCCCTTCCACGAATACTTCTCTCTTAATAGCCATTGACCATTTAGCAATCCTTTGTAGTCTGCTCCTTAAGATTGCACAAAATAAAAGCAGATTTGAGCAGTGCAAGAAGAGTTCAGAGTGAGCTGAATTGAAATCTGCAGCTCTTTGTGCGTGTCAGAGCAATGGGGTAATGATGCGTGCCGCCAATGCCCCTTATCCCTTTGTCTTTTTTGTTCTTCATCCTTTTCTTTGTCCTTGGCTTGTTTTACAGCTTAACAAATTTGAAATGAAGAGTCGGTTAAGTCGCTTTATCGCTGAAGACCCTCTGGATCTGCCCCTGCCGAAGGAGGAGGCCGTGAGGCTGAGCACCGAAGCCTTCCGGCTGTGGGCTGTGGCTGCTGGCTACGGGCAGGCCTGCGACCTCTACAGGTACAGCTCGGGGCTGGAGACTTGGGGGTGCAGGGCACAACCCAGGCACAGACACTCTGTTCCAAAGGGGCAAATAGAGGGCTCTCCAGGATCAGTCTCTATTCCCTTCAGCATGTCCCAGCTCACTTTCTCTTGCCTCCTGCAGTGAAACTCAGTTTCTAAGGGTATTCATGCTGTGTATTGCCTTTTTCTGGTCGTTCACTGTCTCCTGTGTTTAAGCACTGCTATTTTGTTGTTTCTCCTTTACAGTGGGAGACCCCTGTAGCTTTTTAGGGCTGCATCTTTTTCCCCTTGAAGGGCTGAATAATCTGTGCTTGTATGACATCAAAACACGTGGTTTGCAGCACACCCAGGACTGAATCTGCTTGACCTAGGGGCAGTCTGTGGGCAGCAGTCACCACACTGAGTGGGGCAGACTAGTGCAGACAAACTGCACGATGCATTGACTTCCAGGTCAGGACAAGTTCTTGTGCTTGGCTGCCAAGGTCTGCACCTACCCTGCTGCCTACTGCACCTACCAAGGACTGACCTACCTCAAGCATTAAATCTGCCTGTTACTGCATTGAATTGGAAGAAGAGAGATGGGCTATGGACTTGCACTGAAGTGGGTAAAAGGGAGGCCAGAATTGAGTTTCAGAAGGGAGATTCTCATCCGCAGCAGCGTTTTGTGTTCTTTGGCACGATCTGATGTATGATTTTAAAAGAATAAAATCGGTATATACTATTTTAGCACTGTAAATAATGGTGAGGAAACAAACAGCAGAAGATTCCTTAAAGTTGCAAGACTATAAGTGTGTCTGAGAATCTGAGAACTATTCCTCAGCAAGAATAAAATCAAAGTAGTTTTTTCGAGAGATAATCAGGGTGCTTGGAGTCATAGTACTAGGTAGGTCCCATTCAGATCAAATTGGAATAGCCGTAGTCTTCCTTTGTCATCTTTTTTTTAATGTCAGTTTATTTTTGTTATTGTGGTGGTGGTGATGGTTCTCATAATCACATTTTAGCAATCTTTATAAATAAATTATTCGAGAGTGTTGAAGAGGATAAAGCCAGATTCTTCCAGTGGAAAGCAAAGAGCCAATCTGAAATACAGGAAATTCCACTGAAGTGTTTTTACTGTAATCTTTACTAACTTTACTGTAGAGGTGATCAAACACTGGAGCATTGTTGCACAGCAAGATATTAAACCCTCCATTCTTCAAGATATTCAAAATCTGACTGGACATATCCCTGTGCAGTTTTGTTCTTGCTAGCCTGTATTGAACAGGGAATTGAAGTACAAATGATCTCCAGAGACCCTTTCTAATCATATCTATTCTGTAATTCATACTACAGTGATCTCTACCCTGTGCTGGTGAGGATACTGCAGTCCCTGCCCGAGTTGCTCAGCACGAAGAGCCCTGTGGTTGAGTTGTCTGTACAGCGAGCTGCAGCAGTGGTTACTCTGTTGACACATGTGACACAAACAGCAGGATACACAGCAGAGCTGCAGGCCAAGTTAAGCAGGTAGGCTAAGTCACCATTCTGTGCATGTCAGTAGTTGGCATCCCATCTTCCCTTTCTTTATCTTGCAGATCTGACTGTTACTTTTTTTTCCACCCTCATTTTCAGTTGTTTATTCTCCTACATCTCCCTACATGTCCCTGCATGGTGGGGTGTATTCCTTCTGACACAGGATCAGAAGTATTGTCCGGTCTGACACCTGTATGCCAGATAGCATGGCCAGAGGCAGGGGTCAAAATCAACATTAAGCTAGGGGGCATAAAGAGCACTCTTAGCCAAATGTCCTGCTGAAAGGATCTAGGAAGCTGCTTTGAAGTTGTCTTGGGAGTAAAGAAAGTAAATGTCTTGAGGTTTAGAGGAAAGAACCTCTCTGCAGAAACCAAGATGGGTCAGGATTAAAGGTGGTTGGTTTTGATAGACATCAAAGCAGCAGGATTTGCTGCAGACACAGGTGCTTTTTCTGCTGGAAAGCAAGAAACTCTAACTAAAGCTGAGTACTGAAGTAGCATTTCTGGTAAAGCTAGAGCATAGCTCAGGGATAGAGTAGTGCAGGAGAAGAAATTTCAGCTTTTTAAAGTACATTCTATCTACATTTATCCTTTCTGCCTAAATTATTTGGTCTGGGTTGTAGGACTATGCAAAGACTTCCCCCCTAGTTATGCTGTTGGATATAATTTCCTAGACTACATCTTTCTATTAAAACTGATGATTTGGAGAGACAGTTGTTTGACATTTATTTGGTATCCTGTGTCATTCTTCCATTGTGTTTCAGCAATGAATCAGAAGATAGTGAACCAATTCCACCTCCTCCAGTAGCATGGAGTCAAGTGTCAGGCTTACAGCCCTTCCTTGAGAGAAGTCTGAAAAAAATCCTTCCTCAGATATCCCAGACAGAAACTTGGCAAATTCTCCAGCCTCTGACCACAGCTTGTGTGATCTTCTTGGGAGTTTATTACAGTGCTTACAGCCAACAGGTAAGGCCTGAATATACAGGCTGTTTTCTCATCTCACCAGCATCAGGTTGTGTTTTACCTCTGAAAACTGGATCTTACAGGCACTGCTGAAAAAGACAGAAGTTAAGGCATCTAGCTGAGCACTGGTTTTGTTACCACAGCTCGTATCTAGGCTGCATGACATTCAGGGTTACTTAAGTCTGCTAACCCTATGTGTTAGCAGTGCCAAATATCTGTCTTCCTTTTTTGTCCTTTCATCCTTTGGGGTCAGTCAAGGTGTGTGGTAGTGCTGTGATTGTTCTGATTTACTACAGAGCTCCAAGGCATGAAGCAAACACAATTTTATTTGGCAGTCATTTTTCTTAGTGGGATAAATCAAGTCATGCATTTTTGCATTTGCTTTGGTCTGAGAGCTTACATGTGGACACCTACATTGCAATCATCTGGGTGGAAGACTGAGCATTAAGGGTCATGCTGTGTGAACTTCGGATAGGAAATAATAAAGATAAATTTATTTGTTGCCCCACTGCCATTCAAGGTCAAATTCTGTAACACACAGTTGTAGTATGCGATCATCTTTTAAAGTGGGTTTTCTGAAGGTGACATGTCAGTGTGATGCTGTTGAAGAATAATGTCTTACACTTTAGCTACCTTAAAGATTCATGTTCTAAAGATAAATGCAATTTTCCTCTTTAATGCCCAACTGACATGTCTGAGTTCCAACTTGGGAGCGCTGTGTTGAAGGTGTGGGTGTAATTTAATGGCTGTAGTTATTCACACTAGGGCAACTCCTCTGAAACTTGCCAAAAGCAACTGAGTTTATTAGTTATGGCTGGGGTGGAAACTACCAGTATCTCTCAAAGATGTCTTGAGGGCCCTGAAGGTTGGTATACCTTTCACAGGCTGTGATTGTGTCCTGAGCATTAGAGAACTAGGACAGCCAAGGGGTTAATGCTCCTTTTTAACCTTTAAGTCCTTTAATTGTGCTGGGTTTTTGAATTTCCACTTAAAAAGAAGTTCAGTCATCTACCTGTAGTTAGCTGATTAAAAAAAAAATTGTGCATAGCATGTTTGAATAGGTTAGTGCAAAAAAAATCAACTTGTGTAGTAATTAGATTAGTGTATACTGGGACCTTCTTGGAATATTTCTGTTAGACTATTAAAAACTAAGGTTAACATCTTCACAAAGGTTTTACTGATTTCTGGAGGCAGATTTCACCTGGGGAAAAATCAGAATTTATGTAATGGAAATTAGTATTTCTGTATCCCAAAGCTGCATGCTAATGAAGATAAAAAGTGTTAAAATTTTTCAGCATATTCCTTCAACCTGGAATATTGCTTACTAGGGTCAGAAGAATTTGAATGATTCTCTAAAGCCCACAGTTCTTCCTCTGTGCAGTATTCATCCACAGTAATGCTTTGATGGGTATGTCAGTTGCACTTCATGCAGCTGAATTGTTTTGTTTTGTTTTTTTGGAGACCCTCATGGTGCCACTCAGATTTCTCAGGGTAGTTCTGATCACCTTTGTGTCATCTTCAATTTAAATAGAAACATGTAGATGGTGGGGGGAGTGGGGCTTAGCCAAGTTTTCAGTTATGGAATCTTGATTCCAAGGATCCCATAGCTTGCTTCCAGCCAATTAAGAATCTCTGGGATGCATTTTAATAGTAGAGTATGAGAACACCTTGAGGTGCCAGCTCTCAGCTTCCACACTATGAGCAGTGAGGCCAGCTCTAACCTAGAGCAATACCACTGTGTAGGTGATGGGGTCTGGCAAAAAGATAATAAGCACAGAGGAAGTAAATAAATCAGTCTGTCTTTTTCCTATCACTGGATATGGTCATTCATCTCTTTTTCTGTCATTCTCCATGTCTTCTACAGCCATCAGTCAATCCAGTTGACTGCTTAGAGGAACTGGAACATTTGACATCGGAGATGCTGCTTCCCCTTCTCAGCCAGCCAGCCATAGATGGCATGTGGGATTTGCTCAGGTAAAACCATTCCATTGCTGTTGCTATTGTCAGAAGCTAAGGGAGCCCCATTTCTATACTGTACTGTGTGACTGTGTGACAGCTCTCCCCCTTTTCTCTTTTCCCTGTGCAATATGCCCCAGGTATGGGAATTGGCATGCAGTAGGGCTGTGTCTACACCCTGCTTTGTCCTCTCCCCCTCACAGAAAAGGCATGATGGCTGCAGAGGTTTGCAGCTCCTCCTTTTCTACTGGTGCAGCTGCATCTCTGCTTTGCCATTTAGCTGGGGTTTTCATATCAATTTCAGATTATTTTAGTCACTCTTGGCTTTCTTGGGTCACATTCTTCTTTGGTTGCACTGGTTTAAAAAGAAAAAGCACAAGTAGCATTAGTTGAGTCCCTCTTACATGATGAGGTGAGTGTGTGTTCATGTACCATTCATGTGCTCTGTGTGGTGCTGCTTATGTAAAAGAATTTAACTAGATTCACATCTTTAAGCTCCTGCAGAGCTTCACTAGGGCTTTGAAAACCCCTGCAGAGAAGTGCAAGAACAGATACAAAACTGTTGTTCTAGACATTTGGATAAAATAAGCTCTGGCTCTGGGAACAGTTCAGCACTGCAGATATTCTGTCTTTCTGCTGTAGAGGGAGACTCCTTACTAGGCTGTGATTAATCTTCTGGAGTAGGGAATATAAAAGACCTGACTTGCAGTCAGAGAGGCATCCATCTGCCTCTGAGAACATCTGATAAAAAGGGCACTTGAAATTTTTGTTTTCAAGTGGTATTTGAATGGTCACCGAACAGTTTGGCCCGTGTTCTTTCATGACTCAAACTGTTATCTGAAGCTTTTGGCACCAAAGTTTCCAACACGAGAGCCCTCATTAGACCCTTTTCTGCCTGTCCTTGTGGTCTGAAGACAAAGGATTTGGTCAGGCTATAAAAGCTCGTCCACAAGAATTCTCACTGTTCTTAATACTGGCTGGTAAAAATCAGAGTCAGCTGATCTCTGTCTTAATATTTTTACAATTTTATCTAAACTTTCTGGGCAGTTTAGGTCCAGGAGTTGAGGATACTTCATGAGCCCCACATGTGTTTATACATCTCCTACATGTAATACCAGTGGAAAGAGCAATGAATTTAAGCAATTAGTTTTCTGCTAGAGTAATGGTGTGGATGTTTGGCAGGGTTTGCCCTATTATTTCATGACCATTGAGCAGCTTGCTTGTGGTCACTCTTCTTTGTGGTGGTCTTACCTATACAGACATGATGCATCTACTCTGGACCCTGCAAGCAGTGCTGGTGTGGGAGTTTGTAGTTTCCACCTGCAGAGAGCACACATGCCAAGAGTGATCTGCACAGTCATGTTCATGAACATTATTAAAGCTACCTCCTTTCTGAATGCAATTTAAAAATATGCATTTCATTAGTACGTAAAGGGCAACGTTTTTGCAATGTCAATTTTAGATATAATCTGGCTTTTTGGTTTTGCCTACAAGTTTTCTATTGAAATGTCTTGAGTGGGTGGGCAGCATTATTAGCCTGGTGTGCGTATGTATGTGGGGAACGGTGTATTTTTTTAAATCAAAGGTCCAATGCTTTCAAGTATTTGACATCAGAGCTGCGCCACTGCATCAGTATTTCTGCTCATCATGACCAATTTAGCTGAACAGTTCCTGACAGCTCACTGGCATTAGCTTGTATGGCAGTAGTGCATGGTGTACCAGTGGAGATACTGGCTTTTTGCTTTCACTGTCTTCAGGGCTTCCATTTTACTGCGATGTGTAGTACAGTTCAGATAGAGAGCAACATTTCAGCAAGACAATGCCTCAGCACTGTGAATGCTTTTGCCCTAACCCCTCTCTCTTTATTTGTTCATACAGGCCATGTTCTGCTTTGTGCAACCCTCTGTCCTGTTCATCGGCCCCAGAATCCGTCAGCAGCATTGCATCTCTGAGTTGCACTGGAGGCAAACCTCCTTTGAGCCTGCTTGGCTCCAAGTCACCTTTCCCCTTTCTCACTGCCCTCCTATTTCTCATCAATAACATCACTCACATTCACAAGGGCCTGACCAGCAAGGTGAGAATAAGTATTTTCACTGTAAATTTTAGGTGAATGATGATATACTTGTGAGGGAGGTTAGCATTTGTACTTTTCCCTGGCATAAAAGAGATGTTACAAGGACTGTTAAAATAAAATTGTTGTGCATTTTTGTTTTAAAAATATTAAAGTGTGTGTTGAATTAGCTGATTGGCTACTAATGGAAATATCTGGCCAGGTGAGGGAAAAACATTTTAAGCCACTTGCCAGATTTCTGCCTTACAGAATGCTATGGAAAATGTAGGCAGTGACTTTTGGTTATCTGTGATGGGGATGGTCATGATGGATGCAGGTGAGCCCTGAGAAAGAAAAATAGATATTTATAAGGCTATTCTTAAATATGGCTTTTGGAGTAGGCAGTAGGAATTCTCATGTGGGAGAAGGTAGGGGGTGGGCCTTGGAGACGGGTATGTTTTGCCTTCCTCCGAACACAAACTATCTTAATATTATTTGTCTTCACTTGTGATTCCTTTATAGTACAGCTCTGTGCTGGGCTTCAGAGGCTTGAAGGATTATCTGCATCAAAGCTGGCAGACTGGACCTCCCTCTGTGACTCCCTCATCTGCGTGGATCCTACGCCATGAATATCACCTGCAGTACTTTGTTTTAGCGTTGGCTCGGAGAATGGTATCATTATTAGTCTTTTCATTTCTTTCCCCCAAGAAACTGACTTCACTGGCAGCTGGCCTTCATGTCCCTGTTCTTTCAGACTTAGGTCTGGCCATTCTTCTGCTGGCTTTTATGACCCATTAGCAAATAACATCTTTCCAATTACTGATGCAGAGATTTAGTTCCAAAATACTTTAGATGGAAAAATTAGATCTTTGCCTTTCTTTGGGATAGAGTAAGAACAAAGTTTTCAGCTGTGTTGCTAAAAAAATATCCAACAATCTAAGGCAGTTAGGGGAAGCAGAATATCTCTTGGTATGGATGCTGACAGCCCTTGCAGTCTGCCTCAGTTATGCACTTCGCACAGAGATCTGTATCTTGTTTGACCCTCCCATCCTTCTTGATTGTCTTGTTGACAAATGATAGAGTGCTTTTATCTGTTGTTTTGTTTCCTGTACAGGCAGGCACTTGTCCGGATTACACCCAGCATGCCTCACTCCATCACTGTGTTGCCATGGCATTGCTAAGCCGTCTGTTGCCAGGGAGTGAGCATCTGGCTCATGAGGTCCTACTGGATCTTGCCTTTAATCCAGAGTTTCTTCCGTAAGCTTTGCATTTTTTCCTTTCTCTAGTCTGGTGTGTGGAAAACAAGGGGAAAATGGAAAAAGTGCATTGGCAGTGAAATTTTGTCATAATTGTTGGCCTTTAACAGGGCCGGTAGTTAAATTTTATTTACTCATTGGCATATGAGTATATGTATATGATGTACCGCTGTTGAGAAATGTGAGCAGTTTATTTTGATTTCCTCTGTGACAAGGCTTGTGTGATTCCTGATAGAACTGATCCTCCCTAAGGCCTAGCATCTTGCATCTTGAGAGTAAGGAGTCTAGAAAATAAATGAGAATTTGACATAGCCGGAAATCTCAATGAATCTTCCTCAAACCCTTATTAATCAAGTTTTTACACAAATATTTGTTGATTTGACAAATTCCATGTCTTCTTTACACTGGAATAAATCATGAGCATCTCAAATATGAATCCTCTCAAATATGGGCAAGAAGATGGTAGCAGTTTATCTTGTTCATCTCAATCTGTTTGAAATTAGGTATGGTGTATCTCTCTAGGCAGTTGAACCAAGGTGCTGTAAGGAGGTACTATGTATTTCAGAAAGAAGGAAAATTTGTTAGTGGATTTGTTTGTGTGGTAGTGGTCTGGTTTTTTTTGTTGGGTCAATAAAATGGTGAGTCTTTGGTCTGAGATTGTGGCATATGGATTTGACAAGCACCCTCCTCATGCACAGTTTCTGTCAGTCCATGTGGTTCCCCTGACCTTGCCACTGCCAGCTGCAAAGCTACTGTTTTGAGAATTGTGTTACTGGTTTGTGTAGACCTTATCTGATATGCAGTATTTCATCTCAGCCCTCTCATGTCTGTGTTGCTAAGTAGGCTGTCTCTCTGGACAAGGGGTTTCAGCCTCCCCACTAGACTGGCATTGTGTGAAGGGTTTCCTTGGCACTGCCTCAGTGTTGCTGACTCCAAAGGTGGTTCTGTGAATTTGCTGTAAATACCAATGTAGCTGATGCTTTACAGGCTGAATGATTTAGAAAGTGTTGAATACTCTGCATATACTACTCTTCCTGTTCCAGGAAGACTGTAGAGATTAATTTTTGTGATGTGTTGTTTGTTTGACATTTCAGGTTTTTGTTTCTTAAATTGTTGTTTGTCTTTACCTTACAGTGAAGGGAAAGCTGGTGGGCCAGAAGCAGCTGACTTCTCTGATATTCTTCATCTGGGTACCAGTGCCAAATTGGCACAGCCTGGCTCGGCAGCAGCATTTCTTCCCAAGGTTACTCGTGGTGCCCTGCTGAGAGAATCATACCAGAATCTGCCTTCCATTCGTTCCTGCTACCTCTCTCACTTTGTCCACTTGCAGCCCACCCTTACGCGTTCTCAGGTATTCTACCAAGGGCGGAATTACCTCATCCAGTCAATGCTGCTTCCTGAGGTCAAAGGGCCCATCCTGCCTTCAGACTGGCCGTTCTTTCCACTTATCAGCCTCTACAACAAAGTGACTAATGCAGAGACACGTGGGGCTGTACTGAACTCTCTCCCACTTGATCTCATCAACACTGTGACCTGGAACCTGCAGTGGGTCTTGTTGCTGGAAACCTGGCGTTCTAAAATCCTTCAGAGCATCCCGACTGCTGCCAAACTTGCACGGCTTATGTGTGTCTTCCTCACTGGCAGTGACCTCTTTCTAGAAGCACCAATTCACCGCTACACAGCTGCCCTTCTCTCTGTGTATTGCCAACCCAAGGCCCTGGACTCCCTGAACTTGGATGCTCCTCTCCCTGGTTTGGCATCCTTCCATGATCTCTATATAAGTCTCCTGGAGCAATTTGAGGGCGTCTCCTTTGGAGATCCACTCTTTGGAGTCTTTGTTCTTCTTCCTCTACAGAAGCGTTTCAGTGTTCATCTGCGTCTCTCTGTTTTTGGGGAGCACACAAATATCCTGCGGGCTCTGGGAGTGCCATTACAGCAGGTAATCCTGGCTTATGGTAATTTCCTGTCGCTATATATTTCTTGCTTGTGATTCTCCAACTTTGATTTATGTGTATATGTGGAGGGCAGGAGCTGTGAAATTGCTCACTCTTCAGTGGAAACTGTCTCAAACCTTACTTGGTTTAACCATTGAGAAGCTTCTAATTTATAGGTTGTATGTATGAAGGGCTGGTTGCACCCTATGTTCTGCTAGCAGCTACCTTTCCTTTACATAGGTATTTTCACACCTTGGTGAGAACTTTTTCCTTACCTATGTGTAGATAAAGTCATTTTCCCTCTCAAACATCTTTGCACGTATAGTTATACTGGAGTTGTGCTCTGCTGAGTAACAGCAAGAACGTTTGGTCTCTCAAGTGTAGGACTGTGTTTCTTTTGACTGAGTAGAGCACAAGAGATAAAATTCAGCAGTGCTGTCAAAAATACTCTGTCTTCTTACTTTATAAGCACTCATCTTGTCTGTGCCAAGGATCAGCTGCAGTGATAGGACCAGTAAAACATTTCTCCATAAAGCTCAAGAGGTCTTGGCAACACTGATCACATCAGTCAGGGTGGGCTGCAGCAGCTGTGCTGCAAATGGGGGTCGTGCCACTGGGGTACACCACGTTATAGGGGGGCATGCACAAGGAAGGGCACCCTAGAAGTCATGAACTTCCTCTCACTACTTAGACCCTGACAAAAATTGTAATGTTGCCTCTGGATGGGTTTGTTGCAGTTTCCTGTGCCTCTTGAGCGCTATGTTTCCCCTCCTGAGGATAACCTGAACCTCCTGCGACTCTACTTCCGAACGCTGGTCACTGGTGCGCTGCGCCACACCTGGTGCCCTGTTCTGTACGTGGTGGCTGTGGCTCACGTGAACAGTTTTATTTTCTCCCAAGAAAGCACAACACAGGTGGGTAATGGATAGCAGAGCTTCAGGGCTGCAGTATTTGAGTTTTGCATCTGCTCTCCCTGTGAGTCCAGTGTGGCTTGTGATGAATCACTGACCTTTGGGACTTGAAAACAAAGATTGTAAACAAATGTGTTGAGAACTGGTTAGCTGTTTAAAAGTCCACATACGAGGCAGCAGCTTTTGTTCATTATACCCTAATGCACTTGCATTAATGGTAGCCAGTCCTATCGAAATCTTTGAGGTCAGCGTTCTGTGGTGTGGGGGGAAGAAAAGCAGAAAGAGTAAGGAAGGTGATCAGGCAGAGAGAGCTTGTAATAGATTTGGCCTCTACCTTAGCAATCTGAATATGCAAAGTACTCTTTGACTTTGCTTAAGTAACCAAGCAGAAGCCCCCTATGGCCTTGAGGCCTCTGTCAGTGAATAGTTGTGCTAACCATGCTTCACCTCTGATCTGCAGTTCTACCTAAAGGTTGAGAAATCAGCTGAGATTCAGATCGGGAAAGGAGTAGGATTTAAGTGATAAGACATCTCAAGCACTTTCTGCTGGAACAAACTGCTCATCATTATAATGAATAAATCATCCTGGAGTGTTGTATGCCCCTGGGCAAAGGTATTACTTCACCATATTAAGGAAAGTATGTGTTTTGTTCCCAGGAGATAGATGCTGCTCGGAAAAGCATGCTGCGGAAGACGTGGCTGTTGGTGGATGAGGTAGGATTTGTAAGATTCAGCTTGTGCTGCTGGGAATTAAGTTTTCCATGCATGGTGCTCTCTCAGACTTGCATTTGACTTTTGAATTTTGTATTTAATTACCTTGCTAATTTGAGAATGAGAGGAGATTAGCAGCAAGATTTTGGCCTGCAATATCTCTAAATATGTTTAGGCAGTTCTTGTAGTAATTGACCTCAAAACACTGAGCCTTTTGGAACCTAGATGAATCTCCTGTACTGTATTTCCATGCCTCTTGTCCCAGCAGCATTATATCTGGATAGCTCGAGATGTTAGAGTAATGATTGTAGCACAACCATTACGTTAGTTATGAGTAGGTGGCCAGCAGTGATCCTAGTTGGATGCTTCCCCTGAAAAGAACAGGACAGATGTAAGGTTTCTCTTTTTTTTCAAGGAGCTTGCCAAAATGTATCCTTTGTGGGACAGAGCTGGGTCATTTGGCCCTCTGTGATTTGTGTCCAGGGTAAATTATTAGATGACACTCAAAAATCCATTGATTTTGAGTGATTGAAACCCAAAAATTGACTTTCTGGCAAGAAGTCATTGTGAGGGGCTGTTGAGGAGACAATGGAGTTGTGTTTAGAAGAGCAGTTCTCATGGGGAAAAAATGAATTTTTTTGGAAGAAATTTGCCTTTTATAGTTCTTCGATTGAAGGTGAGGTAATTAAATATCTTGGGTATGATGGAATTGTACTATTCGCAGATTTGCTGTGTTGTGTTGGAGACAGTAGAAAAGATTAGATACCTTTCTGTTTCTTTTTTCAGAACTTGAAAAAGCACCTGCTGTACTACAGACTGCTGAATGCAGAGAGTCCTCTGGGATTTGACCTTTATGAACAGCTCCCTCCCATGCGACTGAAGTACCTGCAGATAGTGACACAGAAAGAAATTACAGAGAATGCACCAGCATTAGACTCATAGCAAAGCACTTGTGCAAAGAAGAGGGCCAAGGTGAAGAGTGGAAAAGCTCAGTTTATACTTCACTGATGAAGTGAAGTGAAATTACTTGCAGTTCAAATGGTTTTAGTCTTACCTGGACACTCTTGGCATCTTTGCCTAGTGAAGCACTGATAGAATGCTCCTAGCCCTGCAGAGCAACATACATGTTGTCAGGATATGACAGCATGTATTTGTGTGGCCTCTCTGTGATGGGTGTTGGAGCATTTTCCTCCATTCTCCTTCAAGTTGTTCTGCTTCTTCCCAGAGGAGGTGAGAATGTGTCTGAAAGGCTCTGGACCGTTGAATAAACTGAAGGAACTGGAAAAGCTGTTTTGTCCAGTCAGGCTGGAAATTGGGTTCTCAAGATAATGTTTATTTTCCCCATATCCTTCCATTGCTTTTTTTGTATTTTGAATGGTCCTTTCCTCACACTCTATACCCTGCAAACAGAATGACAGTATGACAGAGAGGAATCTCATCCTGAGAGGTAGTTTTTAACATATACATACAAGCAGTTTCTCCAAGATAGTGTTTTGTGCATACACTCAGTAACACAGATGTATTGTGTTAAACCTTTAAGAAATATGAGTTCCTAGTGCAGTGGTACAAACACTGAATATCCTCCCTTGGCTGTCTTTTGGATGGTCTCTAAACTGCTTTCTTTTCTCCCTTAATTTGGTTACATGTATAACAAGATCAAAAATAATTTCTTTTCAGGTCAGAATGCATGGCAGTAACTACCCCTCATTAGAGGAAAAAAAAAATAGTATCTGCTTGTTTAATTAGAATATGTATTGGTTGCCCTCTGAGGAGAATGCAGTTTAAATTTTGACGTGGAGTTTCCTAGCTCAAACCTAATTTTAAAAATGTCTAATTTGATGTCTAATCCAAATTCTGAATTGCAGCCTCAGACACAAAGGCTGTGAATATAGATCCCTAAAAGGCTCATTCCAAGGGGCACATCAAGTCCAGAATTTTCTCTAGGTATATGATCTCACTGGATGTTTTCTTTATATTTTTACGTGGTCACTCTGGCAGGCTTTTCTTTGGAGAACTTGACTTTTATGAACAAAACTTTTTAAAGAGATTTCTGGTGTTTTTAGGAATGAATTGCTCTGGAGTTTGCAGGGTGATGCCTGGTCTGAGGAGTTCAGCCTCTGTTTTTACCTATCTAAGAGGCCAAGCTAGCTTCCCTCTGAAGAAACCACAACTGTAATTAACCTTGCTCCAGTGAATGTCCCAACAGGAGTGTGAATCAGTGTTAATAGGCCCACTTTTAATGTCTGCAATTGTTCATACAAGAAACAAATTCCGGACAGCAACTCAAAAGAATCAAAGAATCATTGAATTTGGAAAAAACCTTGTGTCCAACCATAATACAATATCTTTCTTTCACCTGACAGCCGTGTGTTGCTGCCCCCTCAAATGCCTGCAACGTAGGGCTTAGGGCATTTTTGACTGATGCTTTGTATTGGCAGTTTTCTAAGTGTTACAGTCCCCTTCCTTAGGTTGCCAGAAAATAGTCAGTTTCATCTTTCTTTCCCTTATTTTAGAGAGAAAATGAGCAAAAGTGGTATTTCCTCCCAATCTCTTTTTCTTTTCTTCCCTTTTGATCTGTGGTTTCCATCTGCAGCAGATCAATGTCATTTCAGATAACAAAAGCACAGCTAACAGGATTCTTTTTTATTGTTAATTACTTTAAAAGTATTTGATGTGGTTAAAAGTTTAATCAAAGTCATTTAAGTTTTAATCTGTCTAGATGGTGAGAACCCACAGTTGTCTTTCAGAGAATGAATGGTAAAATTTAAGGACTCCTAGCTGCCCATTTAAGAGCAGCCTTCAAGGAGTTTACCTTTTGCTTTTCAGTCCTCCAGTTATAGAATCTCTTCCAGTCCTTTTGGAATTCAAAGTTGAATTTTGTAATGTGTACAGGATGTAAATAAATATTTTGATAGCTCTGCAGGTGTTTTTTTGAACTATGAGAATGCTTTGTTTGAATCTTTCTTGAATTTGGATAGTTCTCTTGGCAGTTTATCAATATCTTGGGACAGCTGCTACCTTAAAGAATTCTGCTAAACTTTGGAGTTCTGTAAGAAAACCAAAAATTACATCCTGTTTGTGTGATGGGTCAGTAACACGGGGTACCAAATGCTGTGTGTAGATGGGGAAGGTGCAGGGTAGTATGTGATTTGACACATGCCCCAGGTGGGAAGACTGTCCACAGATGGAAATTATGATCAAGTATCAGCAGCAGAGAGAAAGAGTGAATACCAAATAGTTCTGCAGGCCACAGTCATATGCAGAAAATCCCAAGGATGCTGCATGTGAGCTGTAAGCTTTCAAAACTTTGACTGTCACTTGAGATGGTACCTGAGTTTTTTAAGGCTTTCGGCAATCTTGTATGAGATTTCTCCACAGAACACTAGAGGGCATTGCTTTATCTAGTTTAAGTGCAAGATTTCTCAGCCTCTGGTGCTAGTGGGACCTGAAAAAAAACAATCACCCTTATACATTGTTTGAATTTTTTTGGCATTTTTTATTTTTGCATATAGTTTTGGAGCAAGTGTGGAGAATTAAATATTTTATATGATATGTTGCTAAGAACCATACAGTGCTTTGCCAGTAGGAGCATTTTTGAAAAATCCTGGTACATTGAATATAAGATTTAAACTTAAGCTGAATGCAGTCTGAGACAGGACCAAAGCATACCCATTCTGTTAATCCAGTTTAATCCTGGTCAGGGCAAGAGGAGATGAACAAAATTAAAACTGTCCAAAAAAATGAATATGGGCTCTCAACTCCTTACTGAAGGCTTAAGATTTCTTTGAGAATAAAATAATCCTGCTGGAGTAGGACCCACAAATAGTTTTCTGGTGTTGAAGGGGTTCTAACTCAGAAGAACATATGTTGTCTGGTAACTCTCATCAGAAGTCAACAAAACCAGTAACAGCAACTATAAAAATCCCTGCCTGTCTTTTAATTCTTAGAAAGGGTACCCCATTTTCTGGTCCTTTGTGGCTAGCATAAGCTTGGTTTCATCCAAGTTACTGATGATGTCCCATGTGGGTAACAGTGGAATCTCTATTGGTACAAATTTAGCATGGGCTGTGCTGGTAGGCAGCAACAATGTACTTTTAAAAACAAATGGTTGATTGGACTGAAGATGAGTTGAAGATAATCCTTTTAGCATTGCTGTTGAGTAGGCAGGTGAGAGAGTGGGGCTGTCACAGGTTTACATCATATGGCTTTAATGGCATTCTACTGCATTTTCCTTTGCATTTTGAAGGGGGAGAGAGAGTTCTCCCATCAGCTTAGAAGCACATCCTTTTCTGCCTAGAAGAAATGGAGTTGCTTTGTGATCCTTCAACTGCGTGAGTGGTTTGAAGTCCTGGAGTCTAGAATCCATATGTGGTGACTTGGCTCACTTTGCTGAGTAGGGACGGTTCCCAAAAAGATGTAAACAACTCAGTAGCTGGCAGTGCTACACATTGAGGTAGGACAAGGCCTGACAGAAGAAAGTGAAGGGTTAGGCAAGGAAGAAATCAAAACAGGCCTGAAACCATACTGTATGGGAACTTTTTAACAGTACACATAAAGCATGATATAATTGAAGGACTTTAATTCCACTGTATTTATTCACTACTTCAGTTTGGCAGTGGAATTTAATAATCCATTTCTAGACTAATGCATTCTGTCTGGCCACTTAATGCCAGGCAAATCCTAAACACCTTTTGCTGGTGAAATAATGGACAGAGCAAGCCATAAGATGTGGATGTATAAATACACTACAGGTCAGACAAACACGTTTCTTTTGGTGTCAGACATAAAGTAGTGCAGAAAGGTGTGTTAATCATTGCTTTTGCTTCTTCCTAGTTCTGCAAAGTTCTTGGAATTTTCTTACTGATGAAGTGTTGCTGCCTCCAGCTGATAATCATATTTGGGAGGAAAAACATGTTTATTTCACCTCAGCTTACAGAAGCTCATATAAGCTTTATATTCACAAAGCTGGTTTTCTGGTGTTCCTTGTTTAAATAATTTTGTGGTAATTTACTGGCCTTTGTCCTAGTTTTTAAAACTGGCTTCCCCTCTCCCTTTGAATGGAGAATGTGCAGGGAAGCCCTACTCACAGAACTGCTGTGTTTTGCATGGTAAGTAGTGGTTGTAAGCAGAAATAGGTTTTCCACAGTGTGCTCCCCTCCCTGCCTTTATTGTGATAATCTTGAGTCTCAAAACATCTCAACAATGCTGTGTTTGGGTTTCTGGCCAGCTGCGGCACAAAGAGCTCCAGCTCAGCCTGAGGAGGTGCTAAAGGAGCAGGCTCTGCTCGGGCTGTATGTGAGCCTCCAGGCACTCCTGGCCACAGCAGTAGCTCTGTGCCGGTTAAATGGACAGGACATTTCAGACAGAGCGACACCTGGCCCATCTCTGGGTCCAGTTCTTCATTTGTAGGTGGGCTGTAACCAGCAGATACCAGCAGACACCTACTGCCCCAGAGAGCAGATGAATGTCCTTTAGTCTGTGTCTGCAGGACGTTGGTGCCTGCTGAGCAACCAGCTCACACGCCCAGCCAGGGCAGTGAATATTCCCAAGCAGTGCTGTGTGTGGACATGAGAACCAAGTCTAAGGCACAGGGGAAGGCTGGAGGCACCCACCCTCTGCATCCCCCTGCCCTAACCCAACATGGATGTCAAGCCAGACCAGTGGTGTTACTGCTCATTACAAAGCAGCGGCTTGCCCTGGCCGCAACAAAAACGGGGGTTGTGTGATGCCACTGATGTCAAAGCACAGCCACGTACATGACAGTGTATGCTGAAATCCGAGGTATTAGTTGATGACTAAGGCTGGAGGAAAGCTTTGTGGAACAATGTGGGTGCTGGGAGCCAGTCCTGAGGGGCAGCAGCTGTGGGGCTGGGCAGGTAACAGGGAAGAAACACCTCATGAGCACGGGGAGAAGCCAGCAGCAACAAGAAGGGGAGGTAAATACCGTGTTTCATGCCTTTTCTCTGCTTCTGTGGAGTGAGGGTGCCTGGCTAAGGGCTGTGGAGGACACGGGTAAGGTTGGTAAAGTTAAACTCCGTGTGGTAAGGTTAAACTATGTATGTCTTGTGCTGGGCCTGATGTGGTTGTTGTGTTTTTGGGTCTGTGCTGACAGCGCTGCCTCACGTTTCCCCCCAGGGAAGGAGGGAGGGCTGCCCGAGTCCTGAGCCTTGTGGGCATCAGCAAGGGCTCTCTTTGGGGTGGTTTGTGGGGCCCTGGGTGTAATGAGGGGGCTCTGGCAGGATTGTTTGCTATGGAAACAGGAGGCAGGAAAAGCCAAATCCCTGTCGTAACTGAGGGGACAGCAGAGCAGGAGTGCAGGTGCTGGAGGTGCCACCACAGCACAGCCTTGTTCCCTGACCAGTGACCAGTCTGAAGCTTTGGGACAGGACAAAGAAGGATTGAACGAGCCAGTGGGCTTGGAGGGTGGCTCAGCTTTTGCTTCTGGGTCTCTCAGATTGAGAGGAGTTTTGTGGTTTCTTTTCTCTCTTCAGTGTCGTGTCCCTTTCCTTCACTACTCTATGTGTTCCCTGTCTTTCTTGTCCTTCACTAGACTCTCCTTCCCTCTGCCTTTTTATTTTTAATTTTCCACCATTTTAGTAACTTCTAGTTCCCTGTTGGCTTTTCTCACTCTTTTGGCTGTTTGCAGAAGGAATCAGTAATTCAACAGTTAAACTGGAGAACTGAGATGTTACTGAGTTTGAGGTGGAAGCTCACATCTCTTGAGTTGTTCATCTGAAGGTCTGGGCAGATGTCCATAAATAACATGCACAACATGCCCATTTGGAAACCTTACAGCAAAGAAGTCTGTAACTTTACTTTTGAGACTCAGATTGCCGTCTGGTGTAAGCACACCACACCATTTGGGTCTGATCTGTCAGATATTTGATGACACTTTAGCAATTAATGTATTGGATCTGTCTTCTGAAAGGGAGACTGATGCTTGTGTATCAAGTGACTATTTACTGTTACTGCCTCAACCATGGTAAACTTTTGCTTCAAAAAATTAGTATCTCCAAAACAGTATTCCAGGTTTCCTCAGTGTGTGTGGACCTTTCTTAGCAGCTTTCAGCACAATGCACATTTGGGGAGGATCTTTAATATCTTCCAAGTAGCAGGAAGTGCAAAGAGCTCTGAATTAAATTCAGGTATCACATTACTGGCAGTGAATTGTAGTTTCAGAGGCGTGTAACACACCATGATGACAGCCACTGTGAAGGTATGTTGTTAGCATCTTTCACTAAAAAGCAGCTTGCTACTCCTGGCATCAATGTATCTTTCAATATAGATTATAAAAGACAAATTTAGAATGATACAAAAGTTTCTTAAAACCATCATGCATCTCTTGTCTCTGACATGAGTGTCAGCTCACTCAGAAAATGCTCGTTGTGCTACCACCCAGAAGACACCACAGATGGTGGCTCGTTTTTGTTCCTCTTGTCTGCTGTAAGATTGATCATGTTTGGATTTATGAAATTATTTGGGCAGGAGCTGCCATTGCTCTCCTCCTGTCTGTCCACTGTTAAAAGAAGTGGGAGGAAAGGGGATGTAAAATATACTTTTTAGTGTCTTTATCTCTTCGTTACTGTTTTATTAACACTTAAAATATTTATGCAGGAGACTGTGGACATGCTGACCATGCTTCCTTGCAGTGAGCTCTTATCAGTAAGTTTTATATTTTATAGCCTTCTCTGGGCTTATTTTTTTTTTCTTTTTTTTTTTTTTTTCTTTTTTTTCTTTTGTTTTTTTTGTAACAGTACAATTTGCAAGTTAAAATTAGGATGCAGAAATTTGGGTATTTGTATTCAGCAGTGACTAAATGGCTGCTCCTGTGCAATGCAAGTAAGAGGTTTTCACGCTCCGTGTGCACTTGTGCCACGAAGGCCAGCCATCGCATTGCTGGAAAAGTTAGCAGGGGCACACCTGCATTGTGCAGAGCTCCTCTAGAGTTTGTTTATAATTGCCAACATTGTTTTAGGGACAATGAATTGTCTTCTTGTATGAGTCTCTTCTGCTACCAAGATACTCGTGTGATTATGAAACTTCTCAATTTTGCAACTTAACTTTCCCTTTGAACAAGCAACTTTTGCTTGCTGCTTTCTGTAGTTACTTTTTTTGGTGGTTCCTATGCCAGCTGTGAATGGAAGAAAGAAGCAGTAAGTCTACAGCTAGCATGGGGTTCTTGGCCTCTGTTTAAACAGAAAATGCAATTTTATAGTCAGACTAAACCCTTTCCAGGAACAGATCCTCCCAGGAACAATGTTAAGGTACATGGGGTATAAGTAGGTGATTAGTGACAGCCAACACGGCTTCACTAAAGGCAGATGGTGCCTGATGAATTTGGAGGGCTACAATGTGGTTACAGCATTGGTGGATTAAGGGAAGAGCACTGACATCATCCACTTGGACTTGTGCAAATCATTTGATACAGCTCCACATGATATCTTTGTCTCTAAACTGGAGAGACATGGATTTGATGTATAGACCATTTGGTGGATAAGGAATTGCCTGGATGATCATGGAGAAAATATTATACACTCCAGAAAGACAAATAGCCTGAGGTTAAGGTAATTTATCATTATGTGGAAGACCCCAATTACTGTGTTAACAACTCTTCTAATGTGAAAGATTTTCCAGATTTTCTGAGGTTTCCACTTTTCATGTCACTGACAAAATTGTATCCAAAATGGAATTCTTGTTTTCTGGTTCAACAGACTGTTTGTGAAAAATTGTTATAGGAAAAATGTTCTCAGAGTATGATAAATGTATTTTGTAGCTTAGTTCAGGCTTCTTTTTTGTTAACCACATACTCTTTCCAACAAATTGTACTAAATCAGTAACTGGAGAATATTCGTACAGTCTCATTACTGCATGCTATAAGCTAAACTTTACCACTGCCTTTTTGGCTTGTGAACTTTTCCCCAATGTGAGAGGAACAAGAAAGAGTGAGCACGAGACTCCTACTGGAGTTGTGCTCTCTTGGCTCCAATGCACAATGTCTTACCAGAAAAACACTGCATGCCTTAAAAAAGCTGTTGTGTGCTCCTGTTCTGCAGGCTCATCCAAGAAGCAAGTGTTGCCATGAGAAGTGACTTGTTCTTGAATCCTTTTGCACAAGTTGTGTTCAGCTTTTGGTTACATAGTCAGACTGCTGAGGAAAACAGATAGAGATCAGGAAAATGGTAACCTAATAGGCTTTTCTGGTGAAGACAACTTGGATGTTTTTCTTTGACAAGATGCAAGTGAGAACATCTCTCTAATCATCTGGATATAAGCCTTTTTGTTTTTGCCAGGGAATCCAGTCCTAGATCTTAGTGGGAATGGAATCATGACACCTGTTTAGTAAACCAAAGGATCTGAGAGGTGCCTGCTGTAAGTAACCATAATTGAGTGATGTTTTGATAACAAGCTTTCCTTTTCATTTGCAAAATAATGACATAGTTGCCTTGACAGATAGGTCTGAACAGAGAGCTCAGTTCAAAATAAACCCTGACTGTTAGTGCCCAGAGGCCCACCCTGACACAGGCACTCTCTTGTGTGTGCAGGCATGCTCGTTTTAAGACACAATGTCTCTCAAAACTTAATCTTTCTGGTGACAAATGTGATTGTCCTCTTGCATTTTTTATTACAGTAAAAATCCACACTGTTTTACTACATCCATATTTCAAGACTTCCATAGCTTGAGCTGTGTGCCTTTCAGGATTTTATTACTTCTTTATTCCTCTAAGAGGACTGTTTTGGGTTGCTAACTCCTTACTGAATAGCACAGTTGATGCATGTGTGTGTGTTTGGTTTTGTCTGCTCTCTCCTCCTCTCTTACGGATTTCCATATGGAATGCACTCCGAGGAGTTCTGGGACATCTTGTGATGCTACTTGTAAAGAACTTTTCAAAACAAGGCATGTTATGAATCCTCCTGGGTGGAAGCTGGAAGCTCTGCTTGGGAAGGACTTGTGTTTCTCCTAAATGCCTATCAAAGAACCCAGTTGTTATGTTTTGAAAATGTAGTGGTTTGGATCTCCTGTAGTTTCATCTGCTGACCATTGATGTGTTCAGTAGCCATAATTCAGGCAATATCCAACTGTCCCAGTCTTTCCCCATCTCTCTTTGAATCTTGTTCCATAGGCTATTTAGTGGCACAGGTATAAACATTCTGCTCTTCTGCTTTTTTCATTTATTTGTTAGCTCTCAAAATCTGGAAACATCTAATTTTTAGCTACTCTAGTGCGAAAAGGGTTTCATGGAAACTGAATCGTGCTGAACATGGTAATAAATGCCTTTTCTATTTGTTGTGGTTTAGGAACGGCACTCCAACATTTAGTGCTTCCACTGAGACTCTCCCAAACAAGATGCTGCTTGTTGCCCTTCTTCCCTGCTCTGACTGAAAGCACAAAAGGCAAAGATCATGGTTTGAGATAAGAGCAATGCTAGAAACAGCCATGAGATAAGAAAATAATCTTATGCTGCTATTAGGAGCAGCAGCAATATTAATAACAAAAGGTATAGGACAAAGAAATGACAAAAACCAACTGGCTCTTCCCTACTACTCGGCATCCCTTTCTCCACCCTGCTAATAACCTGAGGTGGTATCAAATAACATTAGGGTCTGGCCACACCACACTCCTGGCTACTGTAAAAAATTAACCCTGTTCTGGCTGAAACTAGAACGCCACTGCACTTTGCATGTTCTAGCTCCTTAACACATACTAAGGTTCATAACCCCCATGCAGAAGTGGCAGTGAGTGCATATTAAAAGATCATTTCACCTAATGCTGAGATGGGAAGGACTCTTTTAGTATATTACAGCACACAGAAATGCCATGAACTATTTTAACCTGGAGATCAGAGTGCTGTATTTAGATAAATCTGTAAGATTGATTTAAGTTGTTACCTAAATTGGATTGTCCCCAGGCCAGTGGGATTAAGAACCCGCTTTTTGCAGAAAGCGTTATGAGATCTTTAATGATCATATAAGGTCAGGACCTGGTTTTATGTCTCATCTGAAAGACCATGAACTTAAAACTACTGATCTGTCACTGTCTGATCTGACTATCTGTTCTAGAGACTGCTTTATTTTAGAAGAGATTTGTGTAGCCAGGAGTCTAAATGCCGTCAAAGCTTTTAGTCCTTGCACTGTTCTTTGCCTGAGGAGGTTTCTAACAAGTTTTTATTATGAAATATTGTCTTGGTTTGTTTTTCCCTTTTCATGGCAGGCCAAAATGAGGCTGTAAATAATATTTCGCAGTGTGTATGTCTGTCATATGCTGTGCACAGAACTGCTTACTGATCTGTGCTGAAAATTAGTTAATTTCTGGGTTGTTCAGGAGGGTTCTCAATAATTTTTCTGGGTAAGGTCATCTTTCTGCCTACATGGCCACCTCTCTGTGAAGCCCCTCATTTCCCCTTAATATAAAACTGCAGCCACAGCAAACTCTAAATGTAGCAGGAATGTGTAGACCATGCCAGTCCTGCTTTAAGCATGTCACAGGTAACTGGCTTGTGTGTGCTTGTGTACCCATGTTATAAAACCCTCTAGTAATTGTATAGGCAAAATCTTTCTGCACAGTAGCTGCACTCTGAAAAGGCATGTGGGAGGAGGTTAAAGAAGATCTCCTTCCCAGCTGCTGTTACTATATGTAACTTAGCCAGTTTTTTCCATTATAGCAGAGGTAGAGTCAGGACCCAGCTCATAATGTCGTTGTTTATGTGGTGTGGCCTCCTGATTCCTACCCTCCTCCATCCACCTTTACATGTTCCCATACGATTCCCACGTTGCCCTCAGAAGCACACTCGCTGTAGTGCTGCTTGAGAGCACAAAAGCGTGTATGCCTGTGGTTCCTGTCAAGAGCCTGTTTGGTCTGCAGCAAGGAAACGTGTCTATGCCAGATGTTATCTGAGATGGGAGAAAATGGACAGAAGAAAATGCTCTCCTATTTCAGAGTGTCCAACGAATGAGCTGTACCAAGTTTTTCCATCTATATATTACCAAGTTTTGCCTAGCCCAAAAGGGACATTGCTCCGCATCATCTCTGCTTTTAGCAGCTTCATTTTAGCAGCAGCAGAGGAGGTGAAATTGAAATCACAAGGTCTTAATTTCAAAGAGAAATAAATTTGTTCAGGAACAAAAGGCTTTTTTCTCTCGAGTCACCAATATATTACAACTCTTGATTTGATTTGGAAGCTTTTTAGGATGCTGCAGTTATATGGCTGGCTGGCAGTCTGGGTAACCTCATCACTGATGTGCCCATGAATGGCAGACTGGGAGTTGGTCACACCAGACTGTTTGACTCATGGATTCTGAAGGTCAAATGCAACAGCCTTGTTTGAGGGACTTGGCACCAGCAGTGAAAAGGGATACAGGAGCTAGTAGTGAAATGTAGGAACAAATCAATCCTTTCTGAAGAGGTGGGTGGAGAAAGAAGCCAAGTACACAAAATAAAAATATAACTGGTGGTATTGTACATTATTCAGTTTCTGAATCATCTGGGGAAATGATGCCAGCCAGACCTACTTGTCTACAGGAAACTTCTTGTCACAGGGCTGAGGTGGCACAGCAAACTTGGAAGGCTTGCTTCAATCTTTTGTGACCTGTACATTCTGCTGTTTAGAACAGAACAGAGTAATCCAGCTTCCTGACCAGCTCAGGGCTGACCAAAGTAAAGCAGGTTATTAAGGGCATTGTCCAAATTCCTTCCAAACTCCATCAGGCAGTGGAATTGAACAGCTCTCTAGGGAGCCTGTTCCAGGGTTTGACCCAACTCTCTTGGTAAATCAATGTTTTCTAATGTCCCACCTAGACCTCCTCTGGTGCAGCTTCAAGCCATTCCCAAAAGTCCTGTGTCTGCATCCCAGGCAGAAGCACCCAGCACCTCCCCTTCTGTCCCCTCAGGAAGCTGTAGTGAGCAATGAGGTCACCCTTTGGCCTCTTCCTCTCCAAACTAGATAAGCCCAAACTCCTCAACTGCTCCTCAGGACATTCCAGCCCCTTCATCAATTTTGCTGCCGTGCCCTGGACACATTTAAGGACCTTCACCTCCTTCTCAAATAATGAAGCCCAGAACTATGCACAATATTCAAGGTGAGGCTGCAGCAGTGCTGAGTACACCAGGGTGTCTGTGTATATTCCCCTGCAGGGCCTCTTGTCCTTCAGGAGTCAACAGCACCTCCCAGATTGGTACCATCAGCAAACTTGCTAATGCTGCATTCAACTCCTGCATCCACATTCTTGATAAATATATTGAACAGAAGAGAGCCTGGAACTGAACCCTGAGGAACACCTTTAAAATTGATGCCTCAAAATTTGGTCTTTGACTTGCTTTTCTTTCCCCCTGGGCCTGGTATATCTTGAGGCAGCCCGTAAGCACTAATGCACTGAGTAACTTGGTGCCTGTTTGACATGTTTTGCTTCTTTCTCTTGTTTGGCAGATGAGAAAATACAGCAACAAACTGCTAAGGTAGCTGCCTAGGGTCTCACTGAAGCAATTGACAGAGGGATAGTAATCCCTGTGGAAGCCTTTCTCTCTTTTTTCCCCCTTAAACAAGTGCCCCAGCATTGCTTTTGTGGAAGTTCAGACTTCACAGATTTTAAACTTTCTGGTGACTCTTAGGCTGGGATACCCGAATATGATCTTCTGATACTCACCTCAACAAAAATTCACTTTTTCAAATATATTTTCTACTCAGTGTATTTTCAAACTTGTCCCTGGCCTTACACAGAGCTTGACTGCAGGGACTGCTCTTGCTCATCCTTTGGGATCCTGATGAGGTGCATCTGCCACCATGACTGACTCCCAAGTCACTGGTGCTGCAGGTGCACACAAGTGCATTCCAGCTCAAGTGTGTGGATGGACTAGTTCCTTCAGGAATCCTGCAATCCAGTTGGTTTGAAAGCATGTGACAGAACAGAAAGCAAATGTATGGAGTGCTTGTGTGGTCCATGGGATCTGGGGAGTGAGTAGAGGAGAAGTGGCCATCTATTTGTGTCTCTGCTGAGAGAATAACTTTGCTATTTCTGTCATGTCTGCTCAGTCTGGTTGGAGCCAGCTGGCCAGTTACACCTCCATACTGGCCACAGAGCATGCTGATCTTCTGATGCACCCATCCATAAAACAGGGAAAGGCATGGAGCCTGAAAGTTGGGAATGTCTGTGTAGGGAAATGGTAAACAGCAGCAATGAGTCTGAGGAGCAGAGTCCTGGGCAGGCACAACTATTGCTGAAGGGCTTGTTCTGTGCAAGGCTTTGACTAATGACTGGGGAAACAACAAATAGCCCATTAGTTCACTGATGCTGCTAATGTGGAAAGTGGTGTTGAATAACACACACACACACAAAGGCAACTAAAATGTTGAAATCTGGACAGAAGTCAATACAGCAGGATTCAAAGAGGGGAGATCATATGAAACATGGCTTAACTAGAACAATAAACCTGTACAAAAAGAGGTTGAGGGTGGTTAGCTTGGCCTCATTAGGAACAAAGTGCCAGTTGAAGTCATTGGGCTTGGGTGTGCACAGTGGCCTCTTCCCAGGGATTGAGGTGCCAATAAAATGTGTTATTTTATGCAAACTGTCATCCAAGAGACATTCCATGAAAAAACTTCACTGAGCAAAATTGCTCTCTGAATGAGTAGAGAGGGTTTCAAATACAGAATCCAGTGCAATATTTCAAATGTGGTGATGCGGTCTTTTGGGTAGAGTTCAGAAAAATCAGAGAGACTGAAGAACTGTGAGGACCAGTTTGGGAATGCTGAAAAGAACAAACCAAAAGAAGAGGAGAAATAGTAAAGACAGAAACTGTTTAGGTAGAGGAGTTCCTAAAAGAGTAGTGGGGATTAATGGGAGGAAAATGTGCACAGAAGTCATCCCTATTGTTTGTGTTTTGTTTTGAATAAAGGACTTATACAGAGAAGACCTAAGGTATCTTATGCTACAGTAGTCAAAGTTCCAGAAATTCTCTGATTAGCTTGAGACTAAGAGTAAACTTGAAGATGCAATTTCCTTGTGTGGAATGTGCTTGGAGGCATTCTTGTCTTCTGCTTGAGAATAAAAAGCCTTAAAGAGCAGTGACTCCTCTTGGATCCTTCCCATTTGCACTTTCACTGTGTTTGTTTCCATTATTTTCTGGCTGGAACAATACCTCCCCTTCAGTGTATATTTTGATAGTGTGTTCAGGTACAAATGTATTTTCCCTGAAAACCTCAGGAACATCAAGCTGCAGCAAAAGGACATGTTGTGGTATCAGATTGTGTGGCACTGTGACTCCTCTCTGGACTGGAGTGCACAGTTCATGCTGATTTGCCTGAGTGGTTCCTGGAGGCAGCTCATACACTTCAGAGGCCATGCGAAAAAAACACCACTTCATCTCTTCAAAGGATCATGGACATATTTGTTTTCTTAACAAGTTATTTTCCTCTGAGTAGGAAGGGCAATGCTTTCCTTTCAAATGTCCCCAAGCTTTTGGTTGATTTTTTGGTTGTCTGTTTTTCCAGAGGTGATCTTACAGCACTTGGCCTCTCCCAGGTTTCTCTGTTCTCTGTGGCCTCCTCTGTGGAGTGCTAGGATGGAGGGATTGTATCCTAGTGCCTCAAACTAGTCAGTCTGTTGCACCTAATTGGTGCAGTTGGTTTTGTTTGATGGAATAATTGCAAACTCACTTACCATGCCTAGGGGAGGGGCAGGAAGAAATCCATCTTTTATGTCATTAAAAGTACAGATGAAAAAAAACCCAATCCAAACCAGATTCCCTTGAGGGTATCTGTGGCTTTTAATGTCATTTACATGTAGCTCGATTTTTGCTAATGAACAAGCTGTTTGTTTAGGGCTCTTAAATGAACCTTCAGCTTCAGAGGCTGCTGCTGAAAGAAGGGAGAAAGGAAAAGGGCAGAATAAGAATGTATAATGCCATGAGGACATTCACGTGAATTGTTCTTTTTTTTTTTTTTTTTTTCAGCTAGAGGAGCTGCTCTACTTTGTAATCCTCAAGCAGCTCCTCTGTCATTTGCAAGGTCAGGATTTTCTGGCTCACTTGGAGAGGATGCTCTCTGACCAATGAGGCATGAAATAGCAGTTGGAGAAGGGCTTGATAAATATTGATTCAGAAATTGCCACGGCTGCTGACTTTGCGATTGGCCTGTTTACCCAGCAAAAGGAGGAGGAATGGAAAGAAGTTGTCCATTTCTCAGTGATGGTGGCACATGCATTTTTCAACACTGCCCTAGATATTTGAGGGGAAAGGGTTTGAAAGCTCAGCGCAGCGAGTTTTTTTAAGACAGCACTAATCCATTATAGCAGATTAGACTTTGGAATCCTTCCTCCTGCCATGAGCATTCCCTTCTTAGTTTCATCAGACTCTGTGTAGATGGTTACACTGTCCCTTCAGGAGGAGGAAAGTTTTCCAATGTGAGCAGGATAGGCATTTTGCTACTGTGGGGAGTAGCTGTACAGTATTCAGACTAAAATGAGTACACATTATCTGTACTCCAAGCTGAATGAAGTATGTCCCTCTTAGCCAGCCCTGAACCTGAATCTGTGGTTCCCCTTTCAGTGGGTTATGTCTCTTACCCTGCCCAAAATCACTGTCTTTTGACACACCAACCTACCAGTGTCCTCCTAAACCAGCCTGGCCCCCTCGTAGCTGGGACCCCAGCCCCACAGGGACAGAACTGAGGTTAGTTCCTTTCAGCACAAGGTATCATGGTGCCTTGTGGTCTGCTCACAGAGCTCTCTTTGCTTAGCCCCTCTCACCTGGCACACAAGTGTTCTCTACTGCTCCTGTATCCCTGATGTTGCCAGCAAGGGCTGTCAGCCTTTCTGGCCCTGCACCTTGCCTTTTGCTGCCTGTGGGGAATTAGCCCTTCTGCTGCTGTGTGCTGGGAATCACCCAGGCCAGGGGGTAACTGCATCCTGACCCTCTGAGGAAGGAAGGGAACTGGGGAACAAAAGCATACAAGAGCTGGTGTGAGCTGCATAATGACAGGGTTCTGCTCTGCCACAGGCACCTCCTCATGCACTCACTCCTCATGATCGCTCTTCTTGGGTTAACAACCTTCACAGGTCACTGTGCAGTAATGCCCAATTCCTGATAACCTCCTTCAACCTGCTTGGGTAATGAGTTGCTTCTAGAGAGGGACATCCTTTTATTAACATCCAACTATAAAGAAATATTGCTGTGAGTTGGGGCAGGGCTGAGAGGGAGCAGGGGAAATGGTGTATGGTGAAAACAGACTCAGGACACTTATCAATTTATCTTTAAAGAAGGACAGGGCATACAAAATTACCACTGGAGTAAATGACACTGATACATTTTGGGAAACCCAAGCTGTTAAAACTTAGATACAGTGACACTGCCTGTCTTTTGCTTTCTAAAAGAATTGGTTCAGAAAAAAAAATTATATTGTGCATTGCCCAAAGGTCAGAACATGAAAATTTTCCAACCGAGTTGTCATTTTTATTTGAGCTTCATATTTAACAAGGAATGATCTTAGCCAACATATTGTACTCAGCTGTTTGAAAAATGCATACAGTGCTGTCCTCTAAGACCACTTGTCAGTGCATGATGAGTTTCCAGGTGGTTTATGATGCACTTTGTGTTTAAAAAAAAGTCTAATGTAAAAACAAACCAAAACTTTACTTTCCATGAAACAGCAATAATGTAGTTGTGTATTGCTTTTGAAATTGCATAGCTACTTTTTTTTTATAGCTGCACTAATGCAGCCCATTATTACAGGAGAGACATCTCATTACTGGATATTTCTGCAAACCAGCTTGGTGGTGTTTTACAGCTTTGTAACACGGCTTACCAGATACTGTAATATTAAGAAACCACTTCTTATTCAATAATGAATTCTCTGAAATTAAAAAGAGCGGTTTGTGAGCCTGGCTGATACGATGTAATGATCATGCCATAGTGGTAGGAATGATTAGTCTGTTTAGGACTTTCTGTTGAAAGGTTGTGAAACTACAGACTAAGCATAAAAAAGATGAAGAAATGGCCTCTGTAAGAAAGATGGTACAGGTGAAATGTTAATCCCCTGTAAGATAAATATGGTAGTAAAAGAAGTGGGAGAACATTTCTATTATTTTAAAACAGGGGACTAGGTGGTTCTTGTCTTCACAGCTGGGACATTATCAGATTTGTTCTCAGAATCTTCATTTTTCTCCCCAAGTAGTCCCTGTCTCTTATGCTAAAGGTTCACCGGAGTTAGGAAGTCCTGGCCATTGCTTTCCATTCCTGTCTTTGGAGTTGTTAGTTCATTGTGAACAATGTGCTGCTGTTCCCTTGACAGATGAGAAAGTGGCTGGAACCTGATTTGTCTTGGAGGACTGTAAATATTGGGACCTTGCTCAGGCTTTTGGTGTTAGCAAAGATTCGTGACATAAGGCTGAAATGGCCACCTCTGAGCAAGACATGCTACAGGAGAGTGAGTGGGTTTCTCTTCTCAGTTCTGGCTCTAAACCTCATCAAGGCACTTGATTGTTCCACATTTTCAGCTCATTTTAAAACCTGGTACAGATTGCCTGGGCTTGGGCCAGTTTGAAACACCAGGATTCCCACCAATTGTGTAGCAGCACTGCTGTGGTGTATTCTCCCTGCCAGCTCTGCATCCATAGAAACTGCTGTCTGCAGGGTCTCAGCAGCTGCACTGGCTCTGAACTCTGAATGCATAATGTGCTGAGTGGATGCAGCTCCTGTGTGCTCCTCGTTTGCTGCTGTGCGTACCTGATCACTCTACCTACCTTACACCTTTAGTATACACACACGAACAGCACTGCACATCTGTCGGAGACTGTGCCTGGATGTACTTCCCAGAAGTACTGTTCTTGGTCCTTTAATATAAAATACTGGGGTTGAATGTTATCCAAAGCATTTTACAGAGAAGGTCATTTTCATCATCCCTCTTTTACAGATGTCAATTCCCAAACATAGGAGCAGGAAAAAGACCTGCTTATGGTTACAGAGGAAACGGAACAGAAGCAGGCCTACATTTCCAGTTTTCCACATGCAAGAATGCCTCTTGGTCCAGCAGGCCTTGTTGCAATGGATGGTGTTTCTATAGATCAGATTTTTTGGGGATCATTTGATTGTTGTGATGGAGCTGTTACATTAAAAGGAAACTCTTATTAGTATAGCTCCAAGTTCTATGTGTTGTTCACATCAAGGATTTCATAGCTCTAACCTTTCTGTTGCTGCTGTGACATGTGCCTGTGAAGTGGTTCTGTCTCTGCTCTGAGAGACTAAGAAACCAAGGCAGGGAATGACAAAGTGACTTCCAGAGGTCAGGTGTGGAGGAAGTAGCAAGTCAGTGGATTTGTTGGGAATGGTTTGCAGGTGTAGCACAATGATGTGCTTCTTCAAGCCCTGCATGCGCGCACGCGCACATACGCACACACACACACACACACACACACACACACACACACACACACACACAATCTCTACGCACCAGAGAACTGAAAACTGGCAGGTGGTGATGGAGAACACATACTTCCAGGCTGTGATGGTGTTTCCCAATTGTTCTTAACACACAGTGAAGAGGAAATGGTGGAAGGACACTGGGAACAAAGGCAAAAGACCCTGACCCCTGTGTGCATCAGAAGAACCCTTTCCACATGTCCAGTGGGATGCTGGCTGCTTGTGGCTGTACTTTGAGACATGATGGGGTGGGGGTTCCTAGTGCTCATCAATAGTGCACAGCAGCTGGTTCAATTTGGATCTTTGATTGCCTGGAGCCCTGGAGCCCTTGAAGCGTGTGTATGTTTGCATGCAGCCTAATTAGTGGCATTATCATTGTCATTAATGGCTTTTAATGAAGAACAGATGGTCCTGTCAAGGTTTCAAGCTGTGAAGTTCACTGACCCATTTGTGCTAAAAGGAGGGGAAAGAAAACAAATAAAAAAACCCACTTGGTTCCAAACTGGTGGTGGTAGACTGAAAATGAAGATCACCCAAACATAAGCCTTATGTTTTCCTGTACAGCATGATTTGAAGGCATATGCAGATGCTGACCAAAGCCCTGCTTTCTCTGGGGAATACAGGATTTCCTGGCACTTACCTTCATGAGGTTCTGACATATCAGTTATCTTTGTCATGCTTAACCGAGACTTCCCCATTAAAAAATGGAGCAAGGAAAAGATGGAGATGACACACCCAGGCCTTGGAAAGGGTCATTAGGCTAGGCCAGTACTATGGAATTAAGGAGAGAGTGAAAGGGAACGTAAATTTGGAATTATTCTCATTAGTGTCCAAGTAACCTAAGTGAAGAATCCAAAAGAATTTTAAGTTTACCCTCCTAATCTCTTTCAGTTTTTCTCCAGGCTTGATTATCACTCACACATGGCTATGAATGGCAATTCTCCTCAGGGCTATAGTTCCAAATTTTTCTTCCAGAGGATGGAAGGCTGCTGTTCCTCATTAGGAACTCAGATAATCAATTTTAAGTATGGCATTTTGGTGGAGAAAAATTGGAAAGTATTAACCCCGAGCATAGATTGTTTGCTAGGATGTAATTGTCTATCCAGGTAGCTTTTCCTGTCTTCTAAATTGCTTAATAATTATTGGGCAAAAGGGGATGTGTAAATTATAAACTCAGATTGATCAGTGCAAGGTCTGGCTTAATGAAAAGAAACTCCTTTTCTCTTTTAATTGTGAGAGAAGCTTTTAGTCTGCCTATGATTCAGGATTAGCTATCTGCTTTTGGCATGGTGTTCTCCATCTGAATGAACAGCATACAGATAATATGGAGCGTGTTCTTGGTGTTCACTTCTGTCTTCTGTTACTGGGTCCACCCCATTTGTATGCATCATTCAAGAGTATCTGCACAGCACAGGAAGGGCCTGATCAAAAATGTTATCATTATCCTGGTCATGTTCAAAAGGCTTCCTACCAGAATTCCAGTTAGAATTGCCAGTGTGATGAGTGCAAGTTGTGTTAGCACTTTGTAGAGGAGTTTCACATAGGACCATGTGTCTGTCACTTCAGATCCATCTAGGTCCTACTCTTCAGTGTAGACAGATGAGATTTGGGGATTAAAATGATTTTTAGCTCAATTGCAATGTCCTTGAGCTGAACTCGCAACATGTTCATCTCTTTAAAAATTTAGAAGCATTTAAAGACATTGATGAGAAGTACTGTAAGCAAGAGTAATAACTAATTTTATCCTGGTGTTGGAGGAATACACCACAGGAGTAAATAATAGTTGTAAATCCAGCTTCTCCCCTGCCAGCCCTCTCTTCTTTCTCCTCCCCTGGCTTCTTGTTTTTACTTCATATTTTCATTTGGAAGAAGGAAGAAATTAAATTCATTAGCACTGATCCAGTGCCATATTTAATTAGCTGCAGTATGGGGCACTTCTGTAATCTTGTGTACTGAGTACTGTGAGTTAAGAGGTTTTGTTTAGCTTGGGTTTTTTTCTCTTTCCCCTGCACTAGCATCTATTAAGGATTAAGTAGTGATATATGTGATTAATTCACATTGCCTTTATCAGGCTGCAGAAATAATTATCTCTCACTGGGAGAGTTTTCAAACAAACACAGTCATGTCCACAAAGTAATTTCCCAAGGAGTCTCTTTGGAGCTGCAAAAAGAGACTTAGAGTATTAACAAGCAAAAATTCCACTGTTCTTCCCTGGGTCCTTCCCAGCTGTTTAACAAAGCTTTACCCGCCTTCCCACCTGGTCCATGCCTACCAGGAAGAGGAAATGCTCATAGAAATGAGGACCCGTTATTTCATGAGATGTGTAGCTGACTTGCCACAATCCCTTAAACTGTGTTTTGGGTGTGTGCTTAGGAGTAACACACCCCTTATTGTACTCTGTCCTGTGGAATTGTAGAGAGGAGGGATTGGAAAGGTCTATGGAAGGAGCTCCTGCAGAGCCTCTGTCTGCAATGGCTTCAGGTGCTCCAGCTTTCCCACCTCACGTGCACAGGAAGGGTTTTCTCATTAGCTCCCATACCAGGCAGCAGCTGAAGACCAAGGGTGAAGAGAAAGCATGGCAAGTTTCATTAGGCTGAGTGGAAACATTTTCATAGGGATTTATGGAGAGTGAGAATGTCACACTGGCGACCAGTAGAAGGTTTAAAAGCTGCAAATGTCTGCCCTCATTCCATCTCAAGCTAGGCTGAAGGATCCTCTCTTCCCCTCCTTCTCCTTGGTTAATAAATGCTTCGTAACTTACATATACAGCAAAGATTTTTATGGCTTCTTTTTAGTATTTCCTTTATCCGTGCATTAATTTCAGTTTTCCTGGGTTTTGAGGTGGTCACGTGTGTGTATGTGTGTGTGATTTTTTTTCAAGGTGTGTAACACATATGAGAAAGTGAAATAATTTCCAGGTAGGAGCCTGCAGTAGAGACGGGGATGAGGAGAGCTTGACTGGCTGCTGCAACAGCTGAAAACAAGTTGACTGACTGCCAATGGCAGGTGGAAGCTTGGCAGAAGGAAGAGTTTGAGTCCAAAGAGAAGGTCTTGTCTGTGCAGACTAGAAAATACTCTAGAGACTACTGAGAGACAAAGTAGAGAAAAACTCAGGTATGAGCCAATTTTGAGAACTGAATGCATTGGAAAGTTCAAAGAGGTGAAGAGAAGGAGCAGTCTCTGAGTAAGACAGCTAACGAAGTAGAGGCTTTATAGGAGGGTGGCTTGGAAAGCACAAGAGTGAGAGAGAGAGACGAGTGAAAAGGAGTTTAAGGAAAGAAATCTGGGGAGAGTCAGGTCAAGGAAGGCTCTTGCATGAGGCAGTCTAGTATTTGGAAACCAAGGTGTTTCCTGAACAGGTTTGGATGTATCATGATAGGATTCTGAACAGATTTTTTTTTTGAGAAGTGGGGTAGTTCTATTCACTGGCATAAATGAGTTTCTTTATTTCATTCTTGGATGCTTTTGCCAGGCCTTTTAATATATTAACAATTTTCTTTTGAAAGGCTTTCTCACCCCTGATTAATATCTGTATAAAAAACCCACAATTTTAGTACACTTAGATTTGGTCACAAAATGTGATTTTCATTTAATGTTAATTAGTGCATCACCTGTTGCAGTCCTAATTGGTTTCTATCTGTCCTTTAGGCAAGGGTGTAAATACAGGATCTTTGCAACTTGCTCTTCTAGGAATTAGTCACTTTACAGTGCTGGCAAATCACTGTTCTAAAGTATATCCTGGGACAACAATTGTCAGTTAAGATCCAGCTAAGTTAAGCCATTTATTATTTCAGATCTTTGACTTCTTTCCAAACTATGCCATCACTACTGTTTTTCACTGTTAATTTTAAAAAAGTATTCAAATACATAATGGCCTGAATGAAATCTCTCACTTGTATTTTTCTCTTGCTTTGAGATGCACCACACCATTAATTTTAGAGGGGAAAAAAAATTGATGTGAATTTTGTGGCTTTATAGCTGTTTTCATGGGAACCTATTGTATGAGATACAAAAACCTATGAGATACAAAGGCCAGGCATGTGGCTCACCCACCAGCTCTGCCCAGGGAACCTGTGCAGGTGACAATGAACAGGTGATGCCACGTGACTGTCCTCACATCATGACTCAAGCTATAGCTGGACACATGCAGTGTTGACTGAGAAATTTGAACCCTGAACCAGTTCTGCTGGCTTTGTATTCTGCTACAATTTAAATTACCAATTTAAACTTGCCAGTACAAAAATGTCAGGTTCCAGCCATGTTTGCAGAATTGCAATAGGAATACCACAAATAGAGCAGACACTGAGGGTGTGTGGCTGCAAATATTACTTGATATGTTTAAGACACTTGACATTTTTTTAAGCCATCTGCAAAGTGCATCTGAATGTTCACTTAAATTTCAGTAATCTCTGGAGAGTCCTAGACCCAGTTTTCAATGCTGTCCTATTTTAGGGTGTTTTACCATAATTTACATGCAAATAGTATCTGCATACTATTTTGAAGCAAAAGCCAGGGAGAATCTGGTAGAGGTCAGAAAGGTTGAGCATATGGCTTGTATTTAGAAATCACTGAAGTTTCATTTAGCTGTACTTGGTGCCTCATATGACTGTGAAGTGGGGAAACACAAATGTATATGTAAAAGTGATATTTAAGGTTATGATTTTAAGGTTATTCCACAGTGAAGTACAAGGTGTACACATACACCTTTTTTTTTTTTTTTCTTTTGAGAGGGAATATATATATTTGTGGAGAATCTTGTTTGTTAGACCCTGAAATATCTTTGGTTTCAGCTGCTCCTCTTTGTGGAGTGCTGTAAGTATTTGTTGAAATTACACCTGCAAGGCAGACAATATTCAGTGGCACTACAGCAAACAAGCTTCATGGGCACCTAACTCCAAATTCCCATGTTTCAAAGTGGGAGCCTAGAGTTTGCCCATTGCTAGCAAATTGAAGTATGTGGGATGCAACACAGAGGTTTGCCCAGCAACTAGTGAGTGTCCAGCATCGCGGGGAGGCAAACAGGTCTGAGGCAGGATTCCTCCCTGCTGGGCACAGGCTCAAATTCTGGCAGAAATGTTGCAGCGCACTGTGCTGAGCAGCTGAACTCATGGGAGCCTGTGTGGCTGACCATTTCTGACCAACTTGATATTCAAACTGATTTCTGTTACAGTTTAATTACTACCAAAGCTTGAACCAGCAGCGTTCAGCTGTCAGCCTAAAGGACGAATGTGGCAGCTGTTATATCTTGACTTTAAGTAAGGTTTGGCACAGTGCGGCGCGGCACTCTTGTGCGCAAACTCAGGAAGCAAAACCCACGTAAGATTGGCACAACCAGTGGAAAAACTAGACTGAGTAATCTATCAATAGTTCCTTGTCAAGCTGAGAGAACATTCAAGTGTGGTCATCAGAAATCTGTCCTGGGTCCAGAACTATTCAATATTTTAATTTGTTATTTTGACAATGGGAGGACAAGCGTGCTTATGGGATTTGCACATAATATCAAGCCAAAAAGGATTGTCAGCCTTTTGGAGGACAGAATTAAAATTCATAATGATCTTTGTAGACTGAAGAAACTATGTAAAACCCAATGAGATGAAATTCAGTAAAAACAAGTGGTTAGAAACAGGAAAAATCAAATATACAAATACAGAAGTATCCAGTTTTGGCAACATGCATTGAGAGTTATACACAAATGTGAGAAAGATCAGAGTTCTAGAAAATATAGCCTGAGTAGAAAGATGAAAATAATTTTGTGAGAAAAAAAGAATATGATAAATATAACATTTACTATAATAAATAACACACAATAGATTATATAATAATGTAATAATAAGTATAATTAATAAATATATGTGAGTAAGATTGCTAATACAATCCAAGTAGTTTCAGTGAAGATTAGATATTCTCATTGTCTAACAAGGTAAGAATATGGTGAATTTTATTTGCAAGGAGAGTTTAGGGTTAGATTTTAAGGGAAAGCAGTTTGTACCTTCAGGAAGATAGCACTGTAAGGAGAGCTACCTTGACAGGTTATGAGACCTGAAGTTTTTAAGTATTGGTGAGATGAAAATCTGTTTATAGTGATTTTTGCATATCAATCCTACCTCATGAGAGGGGATGTATTAGGTGGAAGTTCTTCAACAAATCTGTGCTAGACAGGGATGAAAAGGGGAATAATGTGTAGGAACGAATGTGTGAACAAGTGAAATATCTGCCTTTTTGTTCTGTAGTATGGCTTCACCTTTGCATTCTCACTGCTCCTCACGGGAGGCTGTCTTCTGTCTGTGGTCTTCATATGGTATGTGCAAGGCCCTGTGCAGTTTTACTTAGCTTCAGAGTTATTTCTGCTTTGAGAAGACTGGCAGAGTTGACTAGTCCAGAACTGTCTTTCCACTTCAGTTAATCTGTGAGTCTGTCTTATATGGCCTAAGATTGTCAAAGCTCTTGCTGCAAAAATTTCAAGGAAAAAGGTTTGAAAATTTCTACTGCCAAATAGATAGGAACTTCTGGAAATGCTGATCTTGCTTGGGGTTGATAGAACACCAAAAGACAGATAATTAGATGCTGTTTATCTCCTTTGTATTGTATGTAAAATTGATACATTTTAAAATATGTAAATAACTCTATTAGGAAATTATAATTAGCATTCTCTAAACATCATGATCCAGAAGCTGTATAAATATTTGCATAAAAATGGGCAGGTTCAAATTAATTAAAATTGTTTTAAAGATTTGGTAACTTTGCCAGTATAGAGAGAGCATGGCAGTGGAAACTATGACTAAAGCATGTCTACTTGCAGATCTAAGAAATGTAATGCCATTCACTTGCTTGTATCTGCAGCAGGTTAGGCAACTATGACAACTCTGTGATAATCATTGCACTTTGCATCAACTTTTTCCATTTAATTACTTGAAGCTGATCCCAGAACAAGAGGATGTATATTGCTGTGTTGGTGGACAGCTAAGTGTCTCCCATTCAAATGTAAATACAGAGATTAAATTTATAGCAGGATATGGCACAGTAGACTGTGTCATGAGTCAGAGTGAGATAATGTATGAATAGCTTCAAGGTCAAGAGACAAAATGTGTGATGGGCTGGTCTTCGTGTTTAGCTTAAAGATAGAGAAGCTTGAAACATTTGTGGAAATGGCTTTTGTTTCTAAAAAGTTGTTTCATGGAGCTGTTTGGAACAGTAGTACCCTTCAAAGCAGTTGCTTCAAAAAGAAAATCGAGTTGCCTGGTGAGGCGTGTGTGTTGTGCACTCTCACAGTGGTCTCCTAGCCTGTCTCTGGTGTGGCAGTTGGCTGATTTCCTGGACAGCCCCATGACTTCTGTGATGGTCTGGTTCCTTCTGATCAGTGTACAGCCACTGAAGGCTTACTAGCATTTTGATCTAGCTGCTTGAGATATTGAAGTTCTGAACAAGAACCAGTTGAGTGATTGTCCTGCAGTAGAGAATGGCTGCCGTCTTATGTCCACCTTGCAGCTTCCATTGGGGAAGCTCCACTGTAGTTTCCTGGGGAAGGTCAAATATTGGACAACATAATGATCCTTTGAAGACTAGAATGAACACAGCAGTTAGTGGACTACACACCCAGGTGAGTAGGCAAATAAGACACTTCATGAATTCTGTTGTCTCCCACCAGTAGAGAGCAGAGCCTGAAAGAACAGTGGAGCTGGAAATGCAAGGCAGACTGTGAGGTAGGGAGAACATGGCCCACAGGAGCTCTGAAAGGTTTTGTTTGCCTTATCATATGCAACCACACACTGGTTTCCTCTCCCCACCCCCATCTTTTTTCCTTCAAGGCAAATTATAGATTCTCGAAGACCTTTTTAAGCAGGATATGACTGAATTTCAAATCTTTTCTTTATTGTGCATTGTGAGAAAGGAAACTGATGGTAACCTCCCTACATGACTTTTGTTCAAGCAACACTTTTCTCTGGCTGGCTGCAGATTTGTCTGCCTCTGTGTGATATTTCCTGCTCTGGTTCTCTATGGGAGCTTTAATTAAGCTGTAGCAAGTGGGACAATGCATGGGTCCTTTATTTTCTTGAACAAATGGCTGGCCTCTAAGACAGCCTTCACCATCCTTTAGCTGTGCTGCTCTAAATGTCTGTTAAATGTGGACTGTGGAGACAACGTACGTTGAAGTTAAACATTTTTTAAAAAGGTAAGAGGACCATGTATTTATTTAGTCTGCTGGTCCACTTTTGAAAGGTTGCAGAGCTTCCTTCATCCTGGCACACTCATGTGTCTCACATGAGCATTAGCACTGCTAATCAATCCAGACTGCCTTTTTGAAATTACAGACAGCCTCTTTGTACTGTTTTTGCAGGCAGCAATGAGCATCTCTTTATTGATTTCACAAATACTATGTATAGTATCCAATATAAAGACAAGAATAAATCAGTGAGGGATTTGCCCCAGCTTAAGGGCTCAAAGTTAATGAGAAGGACATTGCTTTCACAGCCTATCCTACCCATGCTGCAGCCTACTGCCTGCCAGTAAGTTTGACAAATCCCTGTATCCCAGTTACCATTGCTACTGTTTGCCTGTGGGAAGTTGGTGATTTCAATGACTGACCTGTGAACTGCAATGATTAGAATCATAGAAATGCAGAACGGCCAGGCTGGAAAGGGACCTTATACAGATCATCTAGTTCCAGCTGCCCTACCCTGGGCAGGGGCACCTTTCATTAGACCAGAATGCCGAGCCCCATTCAGCTTGGCCTTGAACACATCCAAGATTGGGGCATCCACAACTGTCTCACCACCCTCACAGTAAAGAATCCCATTCTAATATCTAACCTAAACATACCCCTCAGTTTAAAGCCATTTCCCCTCATCTTGTCACTATGTGGTCTTGTAAAAATCTCTCACCATCTCTCCTGTAGAGTGGCACTGGAAAAGTACTGGAAGGCTGCAATATGGATAGCTTGAAGCCTTGTCTTCTCCAGGATGAACAACCCAGTTTCTCTCAGCCTTTTCTTGTAGGAGGGGTGCTCCATCCCTCTAGACACCTTAGTAATTCTCCTTTGGAGTCACTCCAACAGGTCCATGTCCATCCTGTGCTGAGGACCCCAGAGCTGGATGCAGCACTGCAGATGGGGTCCCATGAGAGAGGTGTAGAGAGGTAGAATCCCCTCCCTTGCACTGCTGGCCATGCTGCCCAGAATATGTTTGGCTTTCTGGGCTGCAAGTGAGTTACCAAGTCATTGCAAGGTAAATTGTCAGCCCCTCATCCACCAGCACCCCCAAGTATTTCACAATGAGGCTGCCCTTGATCTGCTCATGACTGAAAACAAAGGGATACTCTAAACATTTTGTGGAATCTCCTGTGGGAAGGGTAATCTTGGGTAGGAACCGGAGAACTGCTGTCCTTATCCCCACAAGTGATCTCTACATCAGTGCAGGTTTGTGTATCAAAGCCCTGTGCTACCTTAAAGGCAGTTTCATTTTCTTGTGTAGCAGAATCTGTAGGAGTGGTCACTTAAAGGCACATTCATGACAGCTTTAAGTGGAAAGTGGTCATTGCAGGAAACTGAATCCACTCTTGGATTTGTTAATTCAGTGCTATTTACATGCCAGTCAGTCAGTCCAGTTTAAGCCAGTCTTTACTGTACAGCCTCAAGCCTGTGAGAAACTTCAGCTCATGAACTGTCTGTCCACTCTATACAGAGCACACTATGCCACAGCTTCCAGTGGTAACGCTGATTGCATTCACTTTGTTCTGCATGACTTCTCTCCAAGACTCTAGGTGAAGACATGCCTTGTTAACAGCTCCTGAAATACAGCTAAAATAGCTTTGGTGGGCTGTTTTCTTTTTAATTCTTTTCATGCCTGCTGAAGGTGAAGTGTTGTAACACTGCCCCTGTGTAACAGAACTTGAGGGCGCAGGCTTCCGGTGTGGCTTCTCTTGTATTTGCTGCTTCAGGCTTGAAGCCCAGTTTCTGTGGGACAGGTAAAAAGTGCTGAGTGCCGAGGTGATGTGCTGTCAGAGTGCTGGGACCGGTGCAGATACACGAGTTCCCAGCCTTGCTGCTGCCCGTGCAGCCTCTGACATGTCATGCAAAGCCTGTGTCTGCTGTAAAGCTGTGCAACAAAGCTACTGTTGCCATGCCCCCCGTTGTGTGCTTGTTTAGCTGTTGCCTTTTAAGCTGATTCTTTCACTTCAGCTGAAATACAGCTCAGCTTACTGTGCTCTTTCTGGCTTTGCATCTCACTGCCGCTGATTACTCACCTGCTTTCCTCCTCTGCATGTCAATACGTACATAGTATCACAAGAGGATTGTCTGCTCAAGGTAATAGCAAATATTTTCCAAAATACACAGCTAGATAACAAATTTTTTGTGCATCTCTGCTTCTATTGTGCTTCACAAAGCAAACTAAATTTCAAAATGTCCATGCAGTTACTCTGATATTTTTTGCTGATGGTGAAAAGAAGATACTTTTTCTATCCTTCTGACAGCAAGTCCTTCAATTCGTCAAATACTGTATCATGGATAGACAAGTTGGTTGCTCCGCTTCTCCAAGGAATAAACTAGTTCAGAAGAGGTTGATTGTTGTTGCCATAGACACCCCCCTTAGTGATTCCTCACATTTGAATAAAGGTGCTTTTTCCTTTGAAGCACAGGTGAGGGTACATTTTACAAGTAAGAAAATAAAAGGACAAAGAGCGTTTTCTTTCAAAGATCACATGATGGTCATGAAATGAAATTAAATCAGAAACTTGAAAGGAAGTAAAACTCCCAAACTCTCAAAGATTTCCACTGACATTAATTATTTTAAAAATAGATATTTTAAAATTTTTTTCCCTTTTTTTTTTTTTTTAGTCTGAGGGTATTTTAGGACTTAAAAGCTAAGATTTTTGGTCAGGGGGTGATGCTCCTGCTCTGAGCATCATTGAAAGAAGGTTTTCTATGCAACTCTGTAACTCTGTCTAGAATTTGCTTTAGAAGTACTGCTTGCACTCTTTACCTGGAGAAAAGGACTGCCACTCAGTTCCACTCATGCCTCAGTTCCACGTAGAAGCTTTACATGTAACTGCATTTCTGTGGCTTTTCAGCATTGCTTTGTGATTGTTTTTAGGAAGTATTTTGAGCTCATTGAAAGGAGAGAGACACCAAAGGGAGAAAGATGCAAAGTTGTACATTTTAACTTTCATAAAGGCTACTTTTTGTTTTATCACTCTCTGAGGGTGACTGGATAGAACTCCTGTTGGGTTTAGTTAATAACAATCCAGCTGAATCTGTAGTATGATGTTCCAGCATCTTTCCTTCCTCTGTCTCCGGAACCTAGATGTGCTACTTAATTCAATAGACCTATGCTTGTACTGGCAGGGGGGTGGAACAGACCCAGGAGCAAAACACAGTTGGACAGAGGTTACAAAAGTTATTTTTAACAATTCTTAGTGATGGGCCTTGGCTGTAGGGGAAAATATGTTCCACATCACCACTTCACCACTGCTTGCTATTCAAGAGAGTGAACCTTTTATTTAGCTTAGTTCAATATGCAGCTCTGAATGGGCTCACTCATTAGAAGAGAGTGACTTAGTAATGACATTCTAGAAATTAGGAAGAAGGATGGATCACAGGAGCTGGAAGCCAAGGCTACAGGGAAGTGAGGGAGTGTGATTGGTGTGGAAAAGGGTGGGCAATCAGCATCCTGGTATCTGGCTTAGTACCTTGCCTAACAGTGATTTCTGGCAGGCTGCCAGGTTTCAGTGAAAATGGACATGAAATTGGCGATTCATAGCCAGTGCCTTTAAAACAGCCTGCTGTTTTCCAGATGGAATACGAGGAGAGTTGTGGTTCCTCCATGCTTCCCTACCTTGCTTGCCGTCAGATGCTTCCTAACTTCTCACTGCTGGTGCCCTTGACAGTGCAGTTGCTTCAGTCCCAGCTCTTTAAGGGGGCTCTTTACTGCCCCCTCTCCTCCTCTGTTCCTTCCCTAGCCAGCTCCCAAACTGCAGGCAGTGCTTCCTGTAAAGATCTTGCTCTTTGAGTGCTGTGGCATCTCCCAGGGTTCAGGTTCTGGCTGTTTTTAACTTTGTTTTGGAGAGGGACTCTGCAACTGGACCATGCTAATCTTTCCTTCCTGCTCAGTTGGGGTAGAGACGTCTTTTCTGGTAATGGACCAACAGATTACTTAGGGATGTTATCCATCACACAGACAGGGAGAAAACCTGCAGGTTTTCTTACAGGGCTGAAGATTTCAGAGGATGCTGAATGCGTCAATGCTAATCCTGCATTGGGCAGAATGCCAGAGTCTGCCTAATGCCTTTGTTGGTCTGACATTTGAGCCTCCATCCTAATGGATGCCAAAGCGGATCCCTCCACCTCACAGAACCATTAATTAGAGCTTAATGACTTTCTGAGAGAAAGGCCTCGGAAATGAGGTTCAGAGAATTTCCTACTGATAATGTGTGGCGTAAGTACCAGGTTGGCCTGCTTTGGTCAGACTCAGGTCTTTTTAAATCAAATGGTCTGCACTTCTGTTTACAGGATCTACCTTTTTTTTCTGTCACTGTCACATAAAACTCAGAATCTGTTCTGTGTAGAATGACAACTTCTCTTACTTTTGAAGCGATTTTAGGTCCTCTCTGGGCATTAAATTAATTTTAAGCTTTGCTGATACTGGCATGGCTCTTGGAATGACAATTCCGTTTACACCCAAAACGCTTTTCAGTTCCAGGTTCCTGTAATTGTGGTTTCTATGAATTTTTGCTTTATCTGAAGTTGGGTCTGACTGTCCAAAGATCCCATTTTTGATTTTTATTTATTTTTCTTTTTTTTTTTAGGTAACACCACTTCTTTTTTTTCCCTAGACATTGAATTCAGTGTTCATTTTCCACCAGTTTAACTTTGAAATTACTTCCCAGTAATTTTCTTAAAAATAGTTGTGTAGTCATCTACATAATGCTTTTGTCAGATACTCATTTGATGTTGCTACAGTAGAATTAGAATTGGCTTGCATGAGAGTTGGAGGAAAAAGGGTCTCTGAATTTTGACTTGAAGGCACAATCATGCAATTTTCTGGTGTCACCAGCAGTTACAATGACTTCAAAGCAGATTTCCAAGGATTTGGATTCAGTTAATGCAATCAAGTTTTAATAGACACTTGGTTCCCAAGGCAAGCCCCTTCCATTTTGTTTTGTTTGTACTGCATACACATGTCTAAGAGCTGGGTACAGTAGTCTCCTTCTAGAAGGCTATTTGGGACATATTACATGTCAACTGCTGTACCTCTTATATAAGCCTTATACAAGAATTTTGAAGTGTAAGGCTTTTTTTATTTTTTTATACTTTAGTGCTTCTACCTGTGATATTTTTGCCAAGCCAGGATCTTCAGCTTCATTATAAAGTGAACCAAAGCTGAAGAAAATTTGAATGAGTAAGTCTTTTTATTTCTTAAGTTTTTTTCAGATTTTCAAACTTATACTGAGAGTAAAAAGGTATCTTTGGCTATATTTAAAATCCTAGGATAATCTTACACTTGAAAAGATTTGTAGGAAAAAACAAAAGCCAGAAAATGTTGCCCTTGCACTGTGCACTTAACATTAGAGGTTGGTGCTAAACTGCAACTCATGAAAGGGAGCAAAGCTGTGCAGGAGCCATGGGGTGTGCATGTGTGTACCTGTGCAAGTGCAAGGCAGGGCACTAATTTGGCTAGAAGCAGGATGGGAGGTTTTAACAATGGGTGGGGAAAGAGAGGGTTCTGGGATGGTTCTGAGGAGGTCTGCACACTCCAAATCCTCAAGGAAGGACACATAAGTTGTGCTTTCTGTATCTGAATGGTTCACAGTGAGCAATGCCAGGAGTACCCTTCTGTCCCAGCACTGCTTCATGATCTCAAGACTCAGTTTCACTGTCATCTTTGTTTCTCTCACACACTTATTTCCTCTTTTTTTGTATGAATTAACCTCTCCTTTTTGGGCTTAGGATGCCATAAATTTACCAGTGTGAGTCACAGAATTAATGAATGTCCCTGTCAGTGCTCTAAGGAACAGAGACTGGCACCCCCCAGCTCCAAGGCAGAAGTCCAGTCAGACATGACTTTGTGGTTTGACAGGACATTGTGACCAACCCACGCTGGTGATGGCCCAGCACATGACTGCCTGGGGAGGGGGCTGGTTCAGAGAGGCCTTTGACTCATCCTTGGGGGGGAACACAGGATGTCCACGCTGTGCTCCTTGGCTACTTTAACCATTTTGTTGGCTGCTGCATTTGGTAGCAGGGCGCGCTCATCGTTCCTTTGGGTTAGGATAACCTGGTGCTGGAACAAGAACAGCGTTTACTCTTCGGAGTCTGAACTGATTTCAGGATGGGGAACTGTAAATTGTATTTTAGTGTGTGTATTTGGTAAGGATAGGGGACTGGTTATTTGAGAGGGATGGTAGATTACCTCTTACTGTAGTACCTACAGACCTTTCAGATAGGTGAGTATAACATACATAACAGCCTGCATTGATCTCATTAGAATCCAAGACATCACTGGGCTCACTTTTACCAGATTGATACTGTGTCTATCCAAAATGTAGTCATAAGCTGTATCTGACCCATGGGCTCTGAATTTCTCACCCACACAACGTGAAAACAGGGAAACATTCAATTTTGATATTTGAGGGCTCAGATCTATTTTGCTCCAGTGATAGCAGTAGTGGCTGTTGCTGTGCAACATTTTGTTTGGACAGCCAGGAGTCAAAATCTTTAAATTATATCTTCTGGCAGAGGGGAGGGAAGAAGGAAGAACAGCTTGTTTAAATGTATGATTTTAATCATGTAGGAAAGTGGCAGGAGAGGAGCTTTTGTAAAACCCCTAACTTTCCTGTGGCTTCATTTAAAGACTGTAGATTTGACCAGATTTCTCTTTCTTCTTTTTCTCTTATGTTCCAAAAAATACTGTTTTGGCTTCCTTTTCATAGCTAATTTTATAACTGTTTTCCAGAAAAAAATATTAGAAAAATATTCAGTTTTTTTTTTAAAAATAGTTGCCTAATATTTTCTCTTTTGCTGCATGATTGTGGAACTATAGACAAAGATCTAAAGATCATATCACTTGCAAGGATTGATGTCAGACTGGAATTCTCTAGTGCTTTGGATACAGCCAGGAACCTGGATCTGGTCTCAAGGTTGGTGCCTTATAGGGCTGTGGCTTTAGCACAAAGGCTTTCTTTGGGTATCATGAAATAATTAGAACATGAATAAAATACATGAAACACGTATGTGTTTCTTTGGTGTGGGGTGGGAATGATGGGAACAATTAACTGCTTACATACAAGGCCCTACTTCTTGGACTTTCAAATCCCTTAAGCTTGAGGACATTGGAGTAGATCTAGCTTTGAAGGACCATATAAGAGAGCATTCACCAAGGATGACTTGTACAAAAATTCAAAGGAGACAGGTTGCTGGTTCCTCTTTGAATAGGACCGGGTGGGGAGAGGGAGAAAAGTTGAGAGAGTAGAGAGTGGCACGAGAATAAGGTGAAAGAGGGCAATTCAGCAGTCAGCACTTTCCCATCTCCGGAGGCTTGCATTTAAGCACATCCATCCAGTGCAGCTGCAGCTTCATTTTAGGAATCAGGAAATAAGCTGAGTGGCAAAGAAAGATAGGAGCTGACAGCTCTCGCTGTTCAGGCTCTCCCCTTCGCACTGGGAGAGCAAGTAGAGAAGAGCTTTTCTCCTGCGGAAGCGTGTATCATTCAGCAGTGGGATCATTGCTTAGTGGAGAAAATGGGATAGAGAGAGAAGGACTTGGGAAGTGCGTGGTCCCAGCTGCCTGGGTGAATTAAGCCCGGTGCCTGTGTGAGTTTTGCTGACTCTGTGCCTCGGCGGGATCGGGGCTGAGGAGACATGGGATGGGAGAGCAAATGACAGGTGTGAATCTGCTGACATTTTGTTTCCAGTGGCTTTGCCATTAACAGCTAAGCTCATGCACTCTGCTTTAACAAAACCCTTTTAGAGCCCCATTAGTGCCGTTTTTGTTTTTTCTAGCCTGTTTCACATATAATTGTATCTTGTTTATGGAAAATCCTGAGGTGAAGTGGAAGCAATTTCTCTTCATTCCAGGTGGCAGCAGAGTGGAAGCCAAATCCTGCTGATGCCAAAGACCAGTGTGTTCTTCAGCCTTCATGCTTCTTCCTTTTTTCCCCTCCCATTATATTTTTACCTGGACCAAAAAAACCCACCAACTTGGTGGGTTAATTTTCTTGGAATTACTGAAGATGGCCTATGGGCTCTTTTACAGCATTTTGAATTTCACTGCCTTTTGTGGAGCCTGGGGTGAGAGAGGCCAGCTGTATGCAGGTAGATCATGTCCTTGACTGTGCCACAGCAGGGGGCTTCCATCACACCTCTGCTCACAAGAGGCCAAAGTAGTGTAGTCTGCTCATCATTTCTACAGGGCAATGGTCTGCACATGGTGCTTCAACGATAAACCCGCACAAACTTGTAGTTTCTAAGCAGGGGTTTGTAGAAATTGGCCTATTGATTTACACTTTTTCCAAATCCTAGGTCTTATTAAGCAAAACACTGGATTGGAGTAACTTTTTTTTTTGGTTCTCCCCCCTCCCCAAACTAGAACTAGAAATATTTTGACTTCAGTTTAATGTTTCATTTAGAACAAAGTATTTTCATTTCCAGATAATTGCCAGTGTAAAAACCAGTGCAAAGTAAACTCAAGATGTCAAAGAATTGCCTGATATCTAATGATTTAAAGTTTGGTATCTGAATTTTTCAGGTATTTTCTCAGAATATGAGAAAGAGAAGTTCAGGTTGCTCTTCTGGATCAGGACCTGGACTCTAAATTGCATTCTCTGTCTCTGTCACCAGTACTGTGTTTCTAAGTTTTTTTAAATTACTATTGCTGTACTTAAAAACTTTGTGAGTCTCCTCTTTATTCAAATGTGATCGGTTCCATGAAGAGGCTTGCTGAGCCCATCCTAATGGCTGGTTAAAGCCACAGTATTCTGTCTTGCTTGTGAGCTGCTGTTCTTCTTTCTTATAGATTAGTCAGTCAGGAACATTTTCCCTCTTCAGTGAAGGTAAAATCAGTGACTTCAGTGAAGGTAAATCAGAGGAAAGATAATGTGAAGTGATTGAGGAGCAGTGATGAAACATTTTTCTTTAAAAAACAAATAATCCTCCCAAACAGTCTCACTGCAGCTAGACCAACATCTACTTGTTACCATTTCTCTGCAGTTCCTTGCTTTAGTCCTTATTCTTATTCTCTTGGACTTTAGGAGCACCTGAAGTAAAAGAAAATACCCTGGAAGGTGTACCTTCTTTTTTTTATCATTTATTCATACCTTGCCACCTCCTGTTGCTGCTTGACTTAATACCTTCCCAGTAGATCTTGTCAGGGGGCAGCTTTCCCTGAAAGGTGGCCTGACACCAAATATCAACTTGTTAAAACTATTTGAATAAGAAACAAGGAACCTTTCCTGTGTTCAGGGGAGAGCTCTGCAAGTGCTTCAAAGCATAACAGAATAACAAAAAATTTCCAGAGAGAAACCATGTGTAGGGAATGAAACATTTAAACATATTATGGAGGCTGAAATTCATAGAAAATCATGCATAGGATACATAACTACACATGTAAGTATATGTAAATGCAGAGTATTTGAATGAGAGAAGAAAAAACTTCCTCAGGCTGGGTGAAGTGCTCATGTATGGGCAGGAGCACATTCACATGTTCCTCACCAGTAGCAGAAGAAGGCTGTCATGTAATGATTTTAAATTTCTTTGTGTGGGCAAACTGTCTGAATTATTGATGTTTCACCTTGTCACCAGGAGCTTGTGTTATGGAGATGTAATAACAGCTTGTGCTGTAGGTCACAGAGATCAAGTAACTTCATTCTTGAGAGATGACTTTACTGGTTCTTTCTTTTCCAGGTTATGTATAGATAGTTCAGTTAATGTGGATGACTGTTCTGTCCCTGTCATTCTGTGTCTGATTTTGAGGGCTATCTTTACCTGAAAAAAAAATTTGTTTTTTGTGAGGTTTATACAGGAGTGTGTAAATGAGAGCTGTGGCTTTGCAATTGTGAATTTTCCTGGGTTAGTTTTCCAGTGCATGTATGTGTTATTTTGAATAGCTTACAACTACACTGCTGTTTGGCTTGCTAATTTCTTTTACTGAGCTTTTCTTCAGTTTTATCTTTTTCATGTGACTTCTGGAGCAGTCCTTCCCTTGACCTCTCATCCCACTTTGTATTATTCCATGTCTATGTCTGCTTTGCACAGTCTCCCACCCATTTCATCTCTCATCACAGGTCCCTCTACCCTTGAAAGATATAATTTCTGCTCATTTGTTTTCTCTGATTTTAACTTAAAATTATTCTTCCCCCTCTGCCAATAATTTTGTCTTAATTTCTTGATTAGCATTTTTTATTACTTCAGATTTATGTTGTGTTTACTTGAAGTGTTTATTTTCAGTCTGTAATTATATTCAAGGCAGAAAATATGTCTGCATTCAAACCCATTCAACAAACATGGTGCAATGTATATCTGACTTTAAGAGTTACACAAAATAATCCATAGATTCAACAAAGGAAGGCAGCACAACCAGTGGGGTAAAGGTTGCAAAAGAAAGATTCTGCTTCCAAGGCATATGGACCTCGGAAAGGGACAAAATTCAGTACCTCTGTGCTTCTTGCTAATTTTCATTTATGTTCCTTTAAAGTTGTTCAGATTCATGGTACAGCTAGGGAAGGGAAGGATTTCGTTTATATTAATATTTTTGGTAGAAAAGCAAAAGGTGGCTCTTGGAGGCTGCTTTTGCTGTCTTCTTACCTTTACTAATTCATCTTGTAGCATCCTGCAGATGGCAGCTAAGACCCTACACATCTACCCACTGTGCACTGGACAAACCTAGAGACAGACCAGTGATTTGTTAGTGAGCAGAACTTTCTTCCTATCAAAGCTGAAGGGTACTGAAGACAGCATGTGCAAGGGATGAATCAGACACCATCACAGGACCAGAACACTCATTTGGTGACTGATACTCCTGCAATTGTAGTCCCTAGACTCCCTCAGAATCCCCTACAGCTGACAGTAAACAACTCATGACACAATTTTTCATAGCTGAAAGTCTGGAGTGTGAACTAGCATATTTAGGATTTAGATTCTCCTGTAGTTCCCATTTAAAGTATCTTTTTTGTGATGTGGCTTTTTGTACTTTGGGTAACCCATCAGCATTGTTCCCCCAAGGCCAGATAGAAAGGGCTTTTGATTGTCATTAACCTATCCTGGATGTCAACTCGAAATGAAAAGTGAAAGCCTGATAGCCTGTTAATGGTCCCCTGGGATGTCCATTTATTCCATGTGTCATTTTCTAGTCCTTAAACACTTGGAGTATCACAGAACAAGTCTTGAATGTGTCACTGGCACCACTCAGAGAGGATGCAGCAAGAGATAATTCTGACAAGCACTGTGGCATTTGCAGCCCTGCTATTGTGACCCAATCCTGTGATAACATGAATCATTTTAATGGAGATGTCATCTGCAGTTTGGGTCCTCACCATCCAGTCTGACCCATCACTACATCCACCAAATACAGCAACATAACTCAGTGATGCTGTTCAATTTATACCAACAAAAAATGCAAGGCATTCAGCCTGCAAAATACACAGTTACAGTCAGAAGTGTTTAATTAGGAGCTGGTATTAAAGAGTTGAAAACTATGTAATACACCTTGTTGTGATCAGCTTGGAATGAATTAAAACTTCTGTCCTTGAATGCACCTTTTCTGGTTCATGTTGCTCATCACAAACAAATCTCTAGTTCTCTTAAATGAGTGGTCAGGAACGTCAGGAAAATATTTTCCTGGCATTAAAGTAAAAAAGAAGGTTTTTTCTAAAGCCTGTTTTCCTTTAGGGCAGGCATGCATAAAGTCTTAAACAGCTATTTTATTATTACCAGTGTCTGTCTTTTCTGTATGTTTAGCATAAGATAGCCTAAAAGTTATCTATTCAGTTTAGGCTGAGAAGATCTATTTCATTAGATTCAAAGACTGGCACTGTTGATCCTGATAATTTGTTTAAAAACATTTATTATGAGCAAGCTTTCTTACAGATATTTTCACTTGCTTGGTAGGGAAAACAAGAAAAAACAGGATGGTATTCTGCAAAAAAGAAAACATCAGGAAGAGTAGCTCCCTGTTAGCTTTGCTAATTTATATGCTCATCAACATCCAGTTTGGGCTAATTTCTCAAACCAAGATAGTGAGAAATGACACAGCAGGTGGAAGGCACAGCTCTGCATCTCAGCTGCTGGCTCCAGTTTCTCTGTCACCTCAAGTTACAGCTTGGATTAGATGCTAAAGGTTTACCTTGACAGCCTGTCCTTTTTCATTCAATGAGCCTCTTGCTCTAGAGAGTAAGCAGCAAGTGATGCTTGTGGTGCTTGTGTGAATCAAGGCCAGTTAAATAATTGCTCTTTACAAGAAATGATTCCAGTAACATAGGAAATGCAGAAGTAGTGGAAGGGAGAGTGGAGAGTGGAAACCATTCTCTTTTATATTTCCTGGACAAATTAATCTCAGGGAAAGGAATCAAGAGAATAGCTGTTTCTACATCTGTATAGAAAATGGCCCACTGATTGCAGTGATGTACTTTCAGCTGCCTGCTTCCTGCCCTGGACCTCTTGTGTCAGTGGAGTGGCCATGTTCTCTGCACTCCCTCTTCAGCTCACAGACGGGGGAAGAATCTCTCTCTTCTGGTGCTGAGGCTGTGTTTGGGCTGAGAACAATTTGTGCCTCCCATTCCAGAATCGTGTTCTGTCTTGTCTAATGCACTGCTGCTTAGAAGTTCTTGCCACTGGTTGTCACACTTAACTTTGTAACTGGTGGCATTGGATGGGTACTTGGAAAGCATTCCTGCCTTAATTACTTTGGCTGCATGCAATTGAGCAATTGCATCAAAGACTAATCTTCTTAAAATTATGTATATGCTAAAAGCTAAAATCTGTAAGTGATACAAACATTGACTTTAGAATCAACTTCTCTGTAATGTGATCATCAGGAACACTGCACGCTGAAAAAGATCTCTCACAAAGTTTCATAGAGGCCACATCAATTTTAATTTTTGTTTGATTTTTTTGAAGGTCTTTAGATGCTGTGATTTCCTTCAAATTCACTGAGCTCAGCTGTGATTCTTTGTGTCATTTCAAGACTGATTTTAGCTTAACTGCTTTTTTGCAGGGGGTGTCTATATGGACAGAAAGAGGGTCAGTAGTGTGAGCTGAGGCTTGCTTCAGTTCTTTAGTTTTTCACATTTCAGTTTCCTAATATTGTTCAGTTGCCAAGAAAATAAAGGAAACTGGGTTGTGCCTGAATGGAAAAAAAAATTTAGTAATTGATGTGTGGTTTGGGCTCTTATTTAATGGGTTAAAGATCTCCATGAAGGATTTAACAATTGATATAGCCGGTATTAAATAAACCCCATGTTTGAAGAAAGCTCCATTACTCATAATTGAATAAAACCACTGAGAAATGTCACTGTTCGCTTCTATTTGTCATGAAGATGCCTCTAGGGATTTGGACAAATAGCAGAAATGTCTTCTAAAGGGTGAAGTCATACACATGCCAATGAGAATGTGCCTCTCTGAAGGCAATTTTAACTGCAATGTGTAGTAACTGGTTAATTTTAAACCTTGCTAAAGAGTAACTGTTAAATGAGTATACAAAATAAATAATATTTTGATACTTTCTAGAAAGAGTTGACATTTCAAACCCACAGGAGACAGTCTTTTATGATTAACACCTAAAGTAAGAGCATGCATAGCCTTTCAGGGTACAAGCTAATTGAGCGCAGCATCAGCTTGGATATACTTTTTTTAGGGAGAGCCCTTCTTTAAAAAGAACTTTTTTAGGGAGTCTTTCATAATAGTTTTGTCTTTTTTATGTGTGCAGCTCCACTGTCAAACCAGGCATGATACTCTGTGTACAAGATAATATATCAGTTTTAGCCAGTACTGCAGCAGAAACACACAGGGCTTACTGTTTCAGTCTCAAAATGGTAAACAAGTCAGTGAAGAATTCTTCTTCACTGAATGCTGGGGTGGGAGAATTTTCCTTCCTGGAAGCGTATTTGAGATATGCATTCCTCATGGCAAATCTCTGCTGTGTGTAACAATTACTTTTATCAGAGGGTTTTGGTTTTTTTCCCAAAGGTGCACAGAACTGCCCTGTACTTAAACTGTGCAAAACATGCAGCAGTCAGCGTGAGAAGAAGATTAAAAAGTAGCTGTCTGGAAAATCCATGCTCTAGATGATCAGATGAATCCCATGATTGATTGTTAGGTTATGGGCATCCAAGGGTAAATATCAACAGGTTAGGCTGTGCAGCAGTTTAGAAGATGGAAGACCTAATTTATTTGTGTTCTAGACGTGAATTTTCCATGTGCCTTTGGGACAAATGTCAAACTGTGTTGCCTGAACATGCCCATTGGTCTGAGTTAAACTTCACTTTGTCCCGGCTAAAGCATTTCCAATTCAGAAACTGATATTACTGAGCACAGGGGAAATATCAGAGTTTAAGAGTAACTTTGTGCAGGCAGTCTTCCACTGCTGAAACACCCTTAAGAGGTTTGGGTTTTTTGAGGACTGGTTATTGTATTTGTTCAATTTGTGTGATGTGTTTATTTGATGTCTGCAAGCTATTGAGTTGTCTGGAGTTTCAGCCTCTTCTACAGACACACCTGCTACTGGAAAATAATTTAGTGGAACTCCCTCTTCTGCTGTATGTATTTTGAATTATGACTGATTTCTGGTATTGGAATAGCAGCACTGTGCTCACCACTCTGTTGTATATCAGAGAATTATTTTTTTAATAACTGCTTTAACTGTAGTTGACACTGGAAGTTGGTAGCTTGTGGAAAGCCCTAGATTTTGCATTTTATATATTAATTTTTATTTGTTTGTTTGTTTTACTTGAGTCATAGGAACTTTCACTTTTGATACATCTTTTAAAAAAAATTGATACAAACATAATGTTAAAAATTAATTAAACCTGACCACAAATGTTTACTAAGAAAACTGAAACAATGCCATAATTTCAAAATTGGATGGCCTTTGTTGTTGTTTTAAAAAAGAAAAATAGCCTGTATCTCACTTCAATTAATTATGGTAAACTGGATTTTTAAATGTTAGCAGTAAAGTTGCATTGATTTTCAAGCTTCACCAAGTGCACATGTTAGCCAGTATTAACAGTTGTCCTGAAGATAACAATAGATTTAAAATTAAAGAGATTTAAAGTCCTAATTCCCTATAGTTGTTTCAACAAAAGCATCTGATTTCATTAGGACTGCTTCTGTTGCTGGGGATTTACAGTTGTGTCTAAGATACCTGTGGCTGAAAAATGTGTCCTCAGGTAGAAACATTGTTTTTCAGCTCAGAAACTTAGTTTGCAACTTAGTTTGGTATTGAAGGTCCCTAAACTCCAAAAAATTGTCTGCACATCTCTGGAGCACAGACTTTCTGCAAAGTATTCCCCTGAGAGATTTGCTGTACAAGTGTGTTATTAAATTAATCATGGATGAGGTTTTTGGAACTACCACTTAATGCAGACTGATACTAGGGTGAAAAAGGAGGATTTATTTGCTTGAGAAACCATGTCAGTATGTTGTTAAAGCTCCATTAAGTTTTTTTTCAGGGCAATGACAGAACTGAAAAAGCATAATTTCTGCTTTAGAGATGAATTTCAAGTAAAAGGAGGATCTGTGGGATAGCAATAACAAAAATCGCACAAATTCTTTGCAACTTAACAGACTTTTAAAAAACTGTAAAAACTTGTAAAGTTTGATGATGAAAATCATTCTTTCATGTGTTGGATAATCTGGATGTACCTTATATGAGGACATGTATTTTTGAGAGTGACATTTTCTTGCAATTGTCACAAAGTTAAGTAAGTGATTTCATTTGTCCCTTCTGAGCTCATAACTGCCTGTTTCACATGCAAATGCTACCCTACAGCAGAAGTCACTGGAAAAGGTATGCATGAAAAGAAAAAGGTTGGAGGATTATTTAGAATGCTCAATTGAATTTTTTGCTTAGCTCCTGCTTATTGTGAATGATAATGCTTGTCCTACACTTTTCAGCTGTCTTCACCTCTGTAAAGCCCACTTAAAGGAAAGAGATACCTAAAGTTGCCAGCACAATAAGGTCAGCTCTTCAAACCTGGATCACAGAGGTTGATTCAAGTGCTGAACCTCTCTTGTGCAGATGGCCTTAAAATGGATTTTGCATTTTGCAGTCAGTGAGGGCTCTGGTGGCTACTTGTCTCAGAATGGTGCTATTTTATCTTATTTCTTTTTCCCCAAACCTGGCACTGGCTCTACACGTGCACTTGGTAGAGAGAGGCCTGTCTGGAGGTGAATGTGGTACCTGGCAACTCCACTGTTCCCAGAGGCTTACATAGCTGCTCCACAGCACAGTCTTACAGCCCTTTGAGCCCAGCAGATTTCCCTCCTGCCTGCCCTAGAGCTCTGCCACTCTGCTGCTGCTGTGTTTGTCACCTGCCAGCAGCACACCCAGCACCCATGGCTGTGATTTTTGCCTTACAGGGGTGATGAAGGTAGTGCTGCCCTCACCTCAACCTCCTTCCTCTGGTGGCTGATTTCAGCAGTGTTTGTGTGGAGCCTGCACTGCTCAGCTGGGTTTCATGACAGGCTGCTAGGGAGCCTGGGCTTTCAGTGGCCACAAGTCCATTCCATCTTCCTCAGTTTCTCAGGCAAGTCAACAAGGTCTGACTTGGGAAACTCTTTGCATGCTGTAGGTTTCTGGACCCCTAGATTCAGGATCTTCCCTTTTAGAAATGGTTATGTGAGCCCAGACTCAAAGGTTTTGGGGATTTTGCTCTAATTCAGGTGCCAGGGCTGTAACTGAGGTCTTGGCTTCAAATGTGATTTGACATTAAGAATTAAGTTAGGAAAACAGCTGTAGAGTTGGTAATGTTTTTCACATCTATAAAATGAGGCATTTTAAGTCCACAAAGATGGAAGACTATTTTGAGTTTCTAATATATTTTTCAGTGCCAATTAATGCTAAAGTGATCTGTTAAATCCTTCATCACCTGTACTAACCACAGTCCTCTTTTTCAGGTTTGTCTTTGAGATTATCATTCATAATTTCGGGGTAGAGTTAGATGGTTCTAGTGGCTCACCCTGTGTTTGCTGCAGAACTTCACTCAAAGAAATGGTCCTAAACTTGATTCTGTGTTCTGGGGGTTTCACTGTGGGTGTCAGGAAAGGTTACAGGCTCCAGTGCTTGTGTGTCATGGAGTTAAAGATGTCAGTGTAGCTCTCTTTGCAAACAGATGTGTTTACAAACCTGAGACCTGAAAAAACAAGTTAAAGCTCTCTAGAGAGATTTCCCTAGTCCTTTCCATTATGCTATTGTTTTTTGATGCCTATTTTCAGTGCAATTAAAAGTGATAAAAGTTTTCTGCA